>NC_137286.1:84782500-87282500 GCF_054371585.1 Giraffa tippelskirchi | reverse complement strand
TAAGAACCTCAGTCAAAATCACAGCTTGTAGGTGGCCAGGCTGGGATTCAACCCCAGGAACCCGAGCACCAATCCCAACCTTCTCTTTCTCAAGGTGAGTTTTCAATCTTGCTTACCTTCCCCTTTCCATTCTCACACAAACCTCTCCTCTCCTGACGGTCTAGTGCAGGTACCTCAGAAGCAAGGTTGAATTATTGACCAGGGACTTGGCCAAGTCACAGAGCTGCACCCCCCTGCTGGAGCCAGGGGAGGGCTGGTGGTTGGACCCAGAGGGCGTGGAACCTGGGGCGAGGGAGGTCAAGCCAGGGAACCCAGGCCCCTCGTGAGACACTGCAGAGGGGCCAGAGGGCACTCAGGGTCACTGGGGCAGGACCATCTGTGTCAGGAAGAAGGGGGAGCCTTCCTTCCTTTTGAGATGTGAAAGCAGGGGATGGTGCTGACAAAGGACTGCCCTTTGGTGCTGAGAAGCCAGGGGTCAAATGAGGTCCCTGGGCTGCTTCCCCGGAGGGCAGAGGAGGGGCCAGGAGGAGGCATGAGGGAAGGCCAGCTGTGCTGGCCAGGCCGTCAGGGCAGGACCTTGTTGTTCATTTGCTCAGTTGTGTCTGACTTTGTGACCCCATGGACTGCAGCACGCCAGGCTGCCTTGTCCTTCACCATCTCTCAGAGCTTGCTCAAACTCATGTCCATTGAGTCAGCGATGGCGTCCAACCATCTCATCCTCTGTCACCCCCTTCTCCTCTTGCCCCCAATCAGGACCTTAGATTTCCTGATCTTCACCCAGGGCATCACAGAGGGCCCCAGGAGGTGGGCAGAGCCCAGTCCTTAGGGTACGGCCGGTTTCCTGCCCTACTGCAAGGCCGGCCCTCTGACCACACTTGGTTTCCAAAGCAGGAAGCCTTTCAGCATGTCAGTTGGGCCACAGCCCCAGTGAGAGGGACAAAGAACAACTCAGGAGCAGCAACCTCCTCCAACCATGGAAACCAGAGGAGAGACCTTGCTGACCCCACAACGGGAGCATGGAGCCCCTCCTGGGTCACTCATCTGGGAACCAGAGGCTGTCCTTAGTCTTCCTCTTTTCAGTCCAGTCATCCAATCAGCCCTGCAAAGACAGAGTGGTCTGTCTTATCCCTTTGTTTTAGTTACTTGTGTCTTCCTCTTTATTTCAAGTAAGAATATTTCAGGAATCTTGGCCTTAGCCCCTCAGAATGACAGATGAGATCCATAGAAAACCTCACCATAGGGAATTCAGTTGGCCTCTGACTCACAGCGTGATGTGGAAGGGGTCACGCAGATAGAAATCTACGAGACTGTGGTACCATGTTGACCTCTGGCATCAAGTATTCCCCTCTTCACTAAATAAGCACATTCCTCAGTAAGGATACTGGGCAAAGCATGTGGCACATTATTACAGTTTTTCTTTGATCATCCATGCATTCATTCAGCAGGGATCACTGAGTAGCAACCACGTGCCCAAAACTCCATGCTGGGGGCAGGCATGCAGCCGTGAACTGTGCAAACGCTATACCCTCTGCCACCAAATGGCCTCCAGTTGAAGGCCCCACCCTCCACCCGCCAGAAAGATCAAGCCAAGGAGGACAGTGTGAGAAAGATTAGATCTCTTGGGAGCTTTTGTTTTCCTGCTTTTGATGGAGACATGGCTCTATTTTCTGATAGAGACAGAGAACTAGGCTTTCCTACCAGAAAACAACAGGACACATGCAACGATAAGCCTGCCTGGGAATCAAGGTAGCGACGTGGACAGAAGCAGAAAAGGAGACCCGTCCCATTCAGAGAGGGCAGCCTCCACTCAACATCACTGTCCCCGCAAGGGGAAGCCAGTCCAGGGTCCCTAAAACACCTATTTCCAGGACAAGCCAGAACCCCTGACTTTTGGCGAATTCTGCCAATTCTAAATATCTGCTCTAATTGTTTAAAAAAATTATTTAACTTGAATAAAATAAGTCTGGCAGCCTCCTTTGATTGAGGTGACCTTTTTGTAAAGCTGATCTAGGGAAGAACGAGCTATAATTGGCTGATTATAAGCAGCCCTTATAAAGCCAGTGTTTTGTGTTGTGACCACAGAAATTAACTTACAGTCGCTCAGAAACCAGGGTCAAAATGAGTCAAGATCTAAATCCCAAGTCAAAACCGAGATGTCTGTCTCAGACACTGGATGTCTGGTTGCCATTACTATCTATTTCTGCCCGACAGCTTTTCTTATAAATTTCTAGGAGAATTAAAGAAACAGTGTCAAGAATGCAGTTTCTTTTCTGACCTCTGGAATGAGATTGCAGCTGACTGGAGCATTTTTTACAAGGCCTGATGAGAAAACAGAGAGAGAAGACTCTTGACCGTGAGTGACAGTGTGCTGTTGATAAACGCCTTCTGGGCTGTCCAGGAGACTGGTTGATTTTGATCTTTTTTCTTAAGCAGCTAGAAAATATGAATGTCAGGAGGGTCTCTGAAGTGCAAGAATGTCTTTGATGGAGTGGCTGGTGCCTGGGTGTGTGCCTTCACCACTCCCAGGGCTTGGCTGGGACAGAACCCCCCTCTCCATGGCCTCTCACAGTCCTCCCACCCTTTCCTTGTCCCTGTGGTTTACAGGCCTCAGGAGCAAGCAGGAGTTCAACCTGGACAGCTAACCCTTAATGCAGCTTATACATCATAACAGGTGATGCATTTAGGTTTTACATCAAAATAAGGCTGAAAGGCTCCTTTAAAACAGAAGAGGTTCCCAGAGACAGAGATATAAACCCCAAAGCTTTCCCACAGCTCAGCCTTTGCTGCAAAGGCAACATCCTCCATGGTCATTGCCTCCAAAAAGCAGTTGGGATAGCCTACGTGAAAGAACGCGCACACAGGCCTATAAAGTGATGGAGAGAGAGCAAGTCAACTGCAGGGCGAGTTCCCAGTCTCTACTTCCTGTCTGGCGAGTGGCCGCAAGAACCCTCCTGCACCAGAGTCACTTTAATCATACTGCCTTCCAGGTCACCACCCAACACAAGATGCTCAATATGGATATGAAAGTCCGCCACCCTGGCTCTGTCTTGACCTTTCCTGCCTTGTCACCCCTGCCAGGGTAGGTCCGATTACTCCCCACCTTCCCACCCTTTAAACCATCAAGCAATCCACCAGGCCTTTCCCCTTCTCCTCGGATCTCACAATCAGTTCTTTTCCGGATTTACATTTTATGAAGCTGCCTGTCACAGGCTGGGGTGTCTGGAAATAGAGGGTAAGATGTAAACTGTTGAGAGGCAACCGGGCTGAGATGCTAAATGTGTCTTTGAGACCAACCCCTGAGAAAGGACCGGCAAGGATACAGGATAGACTAAGGGGAATAGTGCCGTGGAGCAGGCTTGGCAACCCTGACCTGACTGGAGGAAGCGGGGTTGGGGGCAGAGGGGCCTATGATCTCTCAGAGGTGTCCCGCCTGGGCTCACCTGGACTTTTATACCCCTGCCTTGTTTCATCACCAGATGCAGGCACCCCCAAGAAGGGAGTGGCTTCTGGAAGGTAGCCCCCGGCAGCTGAGGCAGACCTTAAAGGAACTGGGGGCTGGGGGCTGGCCTCTGACCAACTACCCCACAGCTGGGCAGCTAGTCCTTCTTGGAAAAGAGGTCTGGGCAGCGCACCTCTATATGTTCCCCACCCCACCCCCAGGCTAATCCTATGGGAATCCAGTAATCCAGAGGCTCTAGCAACCCTGGGGGTGCACAAATATGGCCCATTATTGATATCAACCTGGGTTCTTGGATTCTTTATTTTTTGAATTATTTATTATGTTTGGTTGCCCTGGGTCTCCGTGGCTGCATGCGGGCTTTCTCTAGGTTTGGCAAGTGAGGGCTTCTCCCTGCGGCAGTTCCTCCTGTTGGGGAGCAGGGGCTCTAAGGCACAGGCTCAGTAGTTGCAGCCAATAGGCTTAGCTGCCTCGCGGCATGCGGAATCTTTCTGGCCCAGGGAGGGAACCCGTGCCCCCTGCATTGGCAGGTGGATCCTTAACCACTGGACCACCATGGAAGTCCTGGATTCTTTCATCAATAGCAGTTGATGAGGCCAGACGAGAAATTCAGGCAAGGCTTTACTGGGACTTGTGCTGCAGCTAGCACTAGGTGGCCAAAGCAAGTAACAGGTGCCCTTACAGCCCCCTGAGACGGGGGCAAGTTGGTCCCTTAAATGGGGTGAGGGTGGGAGCTGATCAGTGGGACTGGTTGGAGGAGTGACTTGCGTGGTCTGCCTACCGCCCTGGTCTGCCTACCCCGGCATCTCAGAAGTGGAAGTTAGCTTTTAGCCTTCTGTTCTCTCACTGTTCATCATTTGCCCCAACTGCACACACTCACGGTTATTTTTAGTCCCTTACGGTTTCTTTGTATTCTGTCCAAGGAGACGTTTTTCCAGGTACAAGTACTGCAGTAAAAGGCCCCAGGTCCAGCCTGTCTCACTAGGAACGTCTTTGCACATCACACCCTTCATCTCAGGCATCATGTTGCACGTATGCTAGAGAGTTAGCCTCATGATCTCATCTGGCTGGTTGCCTAGAAGAGAGCTTCCCAATCAGATATCTGGGGAAAGACAGGCAAAGAAATTTCTCTCTAAAGTCCTTAGAGCAGACAGGAAGATTTCAGATCTGTTACCTGCAGCTTATCCCATTGTGCAGAGTAATTATTAACAAATTTAAAATTTGGGGATGCCCTGCTCTAGAGACATCTATTCTTGGTCCTTCATTCAGTCACTGATCATTTACTTTGGGGACCTTTTATTATTCATCAGGCACTGAGCCAACTATTGGAGAGAGAGTGGGGAACAGGCCACGCAAGGTCACTGTCATTGAAACACTTAGGGTCTAGTGGAAAAGAAAGGCTGAACAAGTAAACATGGAAACAACCATAAATAGAAGTAGGGTAAGTGCTCTACGAGAGAATAACAGGGTGGGAGAGTCAAGAAGGAACAGTAAGAGAGGTCAGAGAGACTGGCCAGCCCTGGGAGCCCTGGAGTGGGGCTCACGTTTTATTCTCAGTGCAAGAGAAAGCGAGCGGGTGACTGTGAAGCTATGGATGTCCTGGTGTGGTTTATATTTTCCCAAGAACACTCCTGGTGGAGAATGACTGTAGGGCAGCAGCACTAGTGACAGGAAAGCCAGTTAAGAGCGTGTAGCAATAACCCAGACTAGAGACGATGCGGTTAGCTGCGAGCAGTCACGGCAGATCAGAGAAGAAAGGAAGGATCCGAAATAGATTTGCAAACAAGAATCAGTCCTTCCTGGGGCTTCCCTAGTGGTTCAGTGGTTCAGACCCCATGCTTCCAATGCAGGGGCTGGGGGTTCAATCTCTGGTCAGGAAAGGAAGATCCTACGTGCCACGTGGCACAGCCGAAGATAAGAATAAAAAAATATTTTTTAAAGAAATACTTTTTAAAAAGGAGAATTAATCCTTCCTACCCTCAAGAAGTTTACATTCTGTTGGAAAGACAGATGTAGAAACTGTTTTATATAGCAAAATCATTACTTTCATGGAAGTATAGAAGATATAGATGGAGCCTAGGGTGGAACATGGAAGACTCCCTGGGGAGATGTAGGTGCTCACAGTTATGTTAAATCTGGGGACTAAAAACAAGTGTTTGCTGAGTAAACTGACTTTGCCAAGGGGGTGGTGCTTCCAGCAGAGGCTTCAGCCTAGGGAACGTGCCTGGCAGATGTCCAACCGTAGGGACCTTCACAGACCAGGGCCCCGCTCACAGCGTCTAGACTACCCTGCCTGCACCTCTTCCACTGTGCTTGTCACTCTGTGTATGGAAATCTGTTTTTGACTGTCTGCTTTTCTCCCCAGTTTGAAACTCTTGGGAGACAAGTCTATGTTCTGATTATTGTTAGCAATAAGTATTTCTTAATGAATAAGCAAAAGTCTTCTAATGATGGCACCACTAAACACCAATCACTCCCTCACTTTCCAGCCCTCCTGGTTGACTTCATGTCATTTCAAAGGTGATGCCTTCAGCTGTGGTCTCTCTCCAACCAGCTCCCAGAGGGTAAACCCTCTGTCTCCTCTCTCTGTGCCTTTTCATGGGCTACCAGGTACTGATCTACAATCTCCAAGGGCCATCCCAAGACCACTGAATGAAATGAGTGCACAATCTGCAGTAGGTCGTTACTGACTAACGGGTTTTTATTCCTTCCTCGGTTGCCAGGATGATGAAGCAGTGACTGCCTGCTGCAGAAGGCTTTCATCTGCTAAATGCCTCCCAGCATGTCTGCTGAAAATCTTGAGCCATCAGGAACACCACCTCCTCACCCCTCCACAACTTTCCACCACGACACGCAGACCTTCTCCTCGAAGGAAGAAGGTACTAAGGGAGATGAGCAGAGTTTAACAGAAGGATTTTTACTTCCTGAAGAGGATCAGACTCCAGAGAAAGACCAGTACCTGGAGGAGGAGGCAAATTACCTGAAAGGAAACGAGTATCAGTTTGAACAGGATCATCTGTATGAACAGGATTATCTGAAGGGCCATAAGAATCTGCAAAAGAAAGAGCTCCTGGAAGGGAAAATATTTCTGTATGAGAAGTTTCTGGAAGCAGGTGAGTATCTGGGGAGGACATGCTGTAGATGGTGGTTCTAGCTCATTACGAGGCCCAGGAAAAGAGAGAACAGACTTGAGTTACAACCAAAGCGCAAATGATCAGTCCTACTCACCAAGCTGACAGCCTCATGAATCATTTTTGACCAAACTACTCATGACTTCAGTAGCTGTGCCCCCAAGCCCTGAGCCTACCAAGCAGACAGGTAGACCTGATGATCCAACAGGAAACCTCTGTTCATAAAAAGCAAAAACAGACAAACAGAACACACCCCCTAATTTGTATCTTTTCCTTTCCTTGTTGCACAAGTAATACATGTGCACGACAAGTAATACATATGCACAGTGGACGTTTGAGAAACTGTATACAAGTAAAAAGAAAAAAGCAAAAGCAAACATCAGTCTTATTCAGGGTCTTCCCCAGGGGTCCACTGGTTAAGATTCCGCACCTTCACTGTAGGGGCCATGGGTTCAATCCCTGGTTGGGGAACTAAGAGGCCACATACTGTGTGGCCAAAAAAAAATTTTTTTTTAATTTCTGAAAAATTCACTCCCATCCAGAGATGATAATCACTTTTATACCTTGATTATGTCCTCCCCAGACACTGTATAGTGCTTGTAACCTACCCTTTAAGGCATATTTATTTCTATATCATGTGTTGTGCTGGGCTGAATCACTCAGTCGTGTTCGACTCTTTGTGACCCCATGGATGTAGCCTGCCAGGCTCCTCTGTCCATGGGGATTCTCCAGGCAAAAATACTGGAGTGGGTTGCCATGCCCTCCTCCAGGGGATCTTCCCAGCCTCAGGATTGAATCCAGGTCTCCCGAATTGCAGGCAGATTCTTTACCATCTGAGCCACCAGGGAAGCCCCAGAATACTCGAGTGGGTAGCCTATCCCTTCTCCAGAGGATCTTCCTGACCCAGGAATCAAACTGGGGTCTCCTGCACTGCAAGCAGATTCTTTACCAGCTGAGCTACCAGGGATGCCCCTTCTATATCATAATTACATATAAATATTATATATTTATAGGAGTATCATTTCATGCTTTCAATTTTCTACAAATCATTTTAATGGCTACATCACATTGTATTATATTTTAAACCATAATTTTTTTGAACCCACTGTAGGACTTGCAGGATCTTAGTTCCCTGACCAGGGGCTTAAGCCACACCCTTGACAGTGAAAGCACTGAATCCTGACCACTGGACTGCCAGGGACTTCCCCAAACCATAATATTTTTAATTGGTTTCCTATTATTAATCATTTATTGCTTTTTTTTGTTACCTTTTAAAACAGCATGTCGATAAATATCCTTATAGCTATATTTTATTAATGAGCTCTAATTATTTTCTAGCACACATTTCCATAATGTGTTACCAAGTGAACAGAGCCTAGGATGCTTCCCTGGGTGCCCATTCAGACCCTGGAAGGCATCATCTTACCCTACTGGTGGGTATTTAACTTTGGAGTGACTTCTCTTATCCTAAGGCTCACATTGGTCCTATACTGTTTCTGCAGTTGGTAACTTTTCCTTAAGTTGGGTTTTATCATTTGGCAGTGGTCTCCTTGTGCTACTGCTCCAAGTGGGTAATATGCATTTATTCACAGGCCACACAGTGTCTTCCCTTGATGTTATGACTGCATGGCCATATCCAACCAGAAACAGAAAGTTAAAAATCCAGGTCATCTGCATCACCTTAATGCTGACTTAGAAATAGAACTATTTTCTGGAACAAGCAAGCATCTCAGGCAGCTTGAATTTTTAAATCCCAGTCTAACTGCACACAACCCACATCCTACAAGCTGGGTGGTTTCGGCAGCCACACAGGTGTTTCACCTTTACATCCTCTCCATCAAATCATGACAGATGTATCATCCTATCAATACATTTGTACTGCCCTCACCAATTTAGTTAGTACATTGGAGAGGTCGTTCCTCTTGCTGGGAAATTCTCTTTTCTGTGTGTCTGCACCACTGAGCTCCCTCTCAGAATCCTAACAGCCCTGTACTTCGAGTACCAAGGGTAATTCTATACTGAAAAACAGCATTCAAGCCATTTCTTTTGCACAGTATGAATCAAGCATTCTTCACATGTCCCCGCTGTGTGTAGGACCTTCGTAAATATATTACCCACCAGAGTAGGACAAATAGAATGCTGTCAAGTGAATGGAACTGTGTATAAAGCAAAAGCTTTGAAAATAAATGCCCTGCTAGCAAATATTGGCGAGGCACTGAAAAAAAAACTGTAGGAGAATACTAAAATGCCTTTAAAGGCACATGCAAGCATGTCTTAGTCTATGAAAACTCAGGGTACCAAGCCAGACTCTACAAAACAGATTAAGTTAAAAGGGTTTACAAGAGGGTCTTTAATTTTCAAAAGAATTTACATCAAGATTTCTTTATGTAGAATTTCTTCCCAATACCTTAAAGATGTAACTGTTTATCCTTTGTTTTGAACCTCAGTGTCAAACAAGAATGCTTTCCTGACTCATAACAGATGTTCAGTAAATGCAAATTGGATCAAGTTCAATTTCATTCATTTCACAAAGCCAGGTGTATACAGACACACACATACACAAACACATTTTTTTCTTGTTTTTTTTTGTTTTCATTTTGATTTTTAATTTTTATGGTGGAGTATAGTTGATTTACAATGTGGTATTAGTTTCAGGTGTACTGCAAAGTGGGTCAGTTATACATACACGTATGTTCACTCCTTTTTAGATTCTTTTCCATATAGGCCATTACAGAGTATCGAGTTCCCTGTGCTATCTAGTAGGTCTTTATTAACTAACTATTTTATATATAGTAGTTTGTATATGTCAATCCCAATCACTCATATTTATTTTTAAAAACAACACTGTGAATTAATCAGTGTCTGTAAAATGAACCCACAATGACAAATAGGCTTCCACATCACAGGCTAATGGATGAATTATTAGAGGTTAGTGGTGAAGCACTGTCATGAGATGGATTCTGACACCTCATCTGGCCTCAGAAGGAGAGAGTGCCGTGATCCACTAGTGATGTCTGCCACAGCATCAGGAGAGGAGGAAGGAGCCTGATGCCATTTTTTGATTTGATGGCAGATGTGAACCTGTCACAAAGAGCACTTTTTTCTTCCTCTCTCAAGAGCTTGACCGCATAGGTGTGAACACCAGTTCTCTCCCATTTATCTTGCATGAGTTTGGGCAAGTCACTTAACTGCTGTTAGTTTTCTTTGCTGTAACTTAAGGATAACACTGAAAGTCACTCAGTCGTGTCCGACTCTTTGTGAACCCACAGACTGTAGCCCGCCAGGCTCCTCTGTCCATGGAATTCTCCAGGCAAGAATACTGGAGTAGGTAGCCTATCCCTTCTCCAGGGAATATTCCCAACTCAGGGATCAAACCCAAGTCTCCCACATTGTAGGTGGATTCTTTACCATCTGAGCTACCAGGAAAGCCCAAGAACACTGCAGTGGGTAGCCTATCCCTTCTCCAGGGGATCTTCGTGACCCAGGGATTCCACCAGGGTCTCCTGCATTGCAGGCGGATGCTTTACCAGCTGAGCTACCAGGAAGGCCCGTAGGGATAACACTAGACCTACCTTATGTGAAGATGAAAAGGGTTAAATTATGTAAAGCATTATGAGCTATGCCAGGCATATAGCATTTGAAGTGCTATATAGCACTTAAAATAGCATATAACCTATGTAAGTGTTAGCTATTATTATTATTATATATTATCATTCCCTTTACCACTGACTTGTGAAGGGTAGGTAACATCCCCTGACCACATTGCTCTCTTCTGTAAAATGGACATAACAGAAAGACAAGAGAAGATGCAGTGAAGTAGGGTATGGGAAGAATCTATGCCGCACCCAACTACTCTGCAGGCAGGTCAATTTCACAGACTCTCATTGCCCTGGACCAATCAGTGTAGTGTCAGACCAATGACCCCCATCCCTTCTCTTCTTTAAAGGGATGGTTTTCTCCATAGTTTGTGAGAAAATCCAATAAAATTGGATGAGCAAATTGAATATCAATGCAGCATCAACTGTCACTGAATAATCAATAGTCACGTGTGACAGATCTCCCCGGATTTGAACCAGGAGGTTCCAAATCATTTTTGTGAAGCGTGGGTGTGAACTCGGGGGTGTCAGAGTTAGAAGATCCAGCACAAGGGTGGGCCTTGGACCTTGGGCATGTTGATTACCTGTTCCAGGTTTCAGTTTTGCCATGTGACAAAATACCCTGCAACTGTGGCAATGTTCTTTCATTTTCATTCTGAAAATGCTTTGAAAGTACTCCCACACCATACAATTATTAGGTGTAAAAAGGCATGTCTGATCTCACAAGGTGCAGGAAGGTTCTAGAAGGAAGAAATACAATCTACATAGAACAGGAAACCACCACACAATGTGGTCCCTTTTGTTTATGTAGGACCTAAGACCTTCCTATGATATGCTTCTCTGTCCACGGGATTCTCCAGGCAAGAATACTGGAGTGGGTTGTCATGCCCTCCTCCAGGGGATCTTCCCAACCCTGGGATAGACCCCGAGTGTCTCACATCTCCTGCATTGGCAGGCAGGTTCTTTACCACTAGCGCCACCTGGGAAAACCTTCCTAAAGATGAACTCTGCTCTGTGGCAAATGATGCTGTAGAGATGTCACAGTATATTGATTCATAATGTTTCTACTTAATGACATTTCGAGACACACAATCCATGAGATGTGATTTTCTTGCTCCTTGCTAGCTCCTCTTTGGTGGCTCTGAATGCTGTTTGACTTAAATGCTATAATTTGGTTGCTGTTTCCAGGTGAGAGTTGGCATCCCAGGGACCATTTCTAAATGGGTAACCTAGCAATTCTGTGTATTTAAAAAGAAAGGCTTGAGATATACTGATAAGGCAGAGACAGGGGAGACAGACAACTTGTCAAGCAGCAAAGTTCACAAATAAGCCAGAGCTTCCCAATCAGGGTGCCTTGAGTCGGCCACTACTGGGAAGAGATGCTGGGTCCCCAGTCCCCCCAGCCTCCACGCTGCTCCCGTACAAACAGCATCATTTTCTATGCCTGTCTTGTCCTGAAGGTTAGGAATACAGTCCAGTGACATAGGGTGTATAGGGTACATTTCAGTCTTTGTTTCCGTCAAGTCTTCAGTCACTCTTTACCACCCTCCTCCCTTTACAAATGAGGATCCTGGAGTCTGAGAGAGGGTATGTGACTTCTCCAAGGTCATGGAAAATAACTAAAAGAGTCAAGAGACGCTCCCAAGCATTCTCTTTCACTTCTCTTTTTCTCCTTTCTTCCCTCCTTTCATCCTTTGTTTCTGCTTTTTAATAAATTATATGCGTATTTTAATTTGAGAGGAGTAACATAAAATGAAGCAAAATCTACTTTTGTTCATTTTCTAGTGGAAAATTTGAAAAGTAGAAAGACATCACCCAACCTACCAACATCCAAATATAAATAAGGCTGATTCACATTTTAGCAATTTTTATTCTGTCCCTCCTGCTCTCATTTTTTGCATGTTTGGTGGTGGTAGTAGTCCTTGTTCTGTCTTGTTTTTACCATTTCAAATATGCTGTATATACAAGCTTGTATTTTACTTTTGTTCCTTAGTATTGTGACCTTAACATTTGCCCATATTGCTTAATGTTTGTAGACATCATTTTATTTTTTAATATTTATTTGTTATTATTATTTATTTTGGCTGTATCAGGTCTCGGTTGTGTCACACGGGATCCTCCTTTGTGGCAGGCAGTCTTCTCTAGCTATGGCGGGCGGTGTGGGATCTTAGCCCGCCGACCAGGGATCGAACCCACACCCCCTACACTAGAAGGGGGACTCTTAACTGCTGGACCACCAGGGAAGTCCCTGTAGACATCATTTTAATAGCCAAGCAATATTCCTCAATAATAGTCCATCTCATGGGTAAACTATGGATAAGTGTTGAACATTGAAGTTTCACATTCAAATTTTCTGATTCTCATTTCTTTACACTTCCACTGTGCCATCCTCTATTACTAGAACTGATGCTCTATTTTATCCCAATTGTACCTAAAATTCTTGATGTCATACCATTCAAACCCAATAGTCAGGTGATTAAATGACACAAATAGAGTTTGTAAAATTAAATATCATTTAAAAATATTTATGTCCTATGAACCTCAGCCCTCTCTCCTGTATAGAAAAAATACCCTTCATCCTGTGACAGAGGGGGGACTCTGTGATAATCCAAAAGATTAACAAAGCAAACTTGAATGTCCCAAATCCACAATTTCATGAAAATTACCTTCTTGAGTTCTAATTTTATAAAAATTTTAACCTGATAATTTCTAAAGGAGACGATTAAGAGAGAGAACACCAAAAAAAAAAGCAAAAATAGAAAAATTCTGTAAATCGGGGCTTCTCCACCTCAAACCCAGCATCACATAATTAATGACAGGTTTTTTAACAGAAAGAAAGTTTCCTTTTTTTCCCTAACATTGTCTTTCTGTTCTTTTTTCCAACAGACTTCAAGGCTCATTCTTCACAAACCCTGCCTAGTCTTAGAGCAAGGTAAAAGTTTTTGGTGGGTTTTTTTGTTTGTTTTTTTCTGATAAATCAGGGTGAAAATTCATGCTGAAGGCTGATGCTTCATAGCCTTTGCAGTTCCAAAGACTGCAAGCAGGGTTGAGAGTGGGTAGGAGTGCAGGGAGCAGGACCTCCGAGAAGGAGGGGTTCAGGGGCAGTCTCCTAGAAGTCACACACAAAGGACCTCCCAATACTATTCCCCTTTGCCATTCAAACCACTCACAAGCTGAGAGATGAGTCCCAGGATCCAGAGCCCTGGGCACCCAGAACTATGGAAACAGCAGGGGCCAGCTGAGTCTAGAAAGGAGGGTAGCGTGGGGAAAGATGGCCAAGGGCCCTGGGCATCGCTCGTAGTGAAGAGGTGAGTGAACGCCGCAAGGAAGTTGCCATCTTCCTCGCTCAGGTATATTCCAAGCTCCAAATGATGGTGCAGTGAGTGTTCATGGAGCGCCTGCCACAGGGCGTGGCCCACGCGAGATGGTCACTGCGAGAGCCGTGGACAGAAGCCTCCATGTGCTCCGCTCTGTAGACACCCCTGCGGGGCGGGGGACACACGAGCTCTGGTTCACAGTCTTAGTCCCCTACATCCGCCCCAAAGGATGACTGGGGGAAGGTGATCACTGACCTCCAGTGGGGAAGTGGGTTGACACTAGATACAAAGAACGCGCAAGGCTGCCTGGGTTACACTGAGAAGCAGGAATGAAACCTGCTTTGCTGTGCAGGGAAGACACAGACTATAACTGGAGGACCAGGGGCTCCGTACAGGGGCACCTCTCCACCTGGTGAGGTCGGCTCCCCACTCCCACCCTCCACCAGCCCCTCTGTATCGTGCTTCACGCTTTCAGAGGCTCAGCATCTGCCAGGACCACCCCACTACGCCAATCCACAGAGGGAGTGCTTTCCGGAATCCCCTCCACTTCAGCCATTGACACTCACAGAGAAGCAAGCAACGTGATGCTGAAGGGGCCTGACGGTGAAGTGACCGGTCAGGCTCTGATGGAGAACAGGGACCCCAGAGTCAGGCTGCCTGGGCGTGAATCTCAGCTGCTCCACCCAGCCAGCTGTGTGCTGCAGGACAGCCGCTTCATCTTCTGCCTTGGTGTTCCCATCTGTAAAATAGGGACAGGAAGAGTTTCTGCTTCCCCGGGGCTGTGTGTATGTGTTTGTGCATGCACACTCAGTTGTGTCCGAATCTTTGTGACCTCACAGACTGCAGCATGCCAGGGATCCTCTGTCCATGGGATTTCCTACGCAAGAATACTGGAGTGGGTTTCCATTTCCTCCTCCAGGGGATCTTCTGGACCCAGAGATCGAACCTGAGTCTCTTGGGTCTACCTGCATTGGCAGGCAGATTCTTTACCATTGTGCAAGTTGGGGTGGGGCTGTGGTGAGGATTAAACAAGTATTTACTCATGGGGGTGCAGTGGAGCCGTGGTTACCCTCCGGGGCATGTGCAGTAAGGGCTGTGGGTCACTGTTAGCCTTCATTCTGCTCCCCAAGAGCACCACATAGAAAACTTAACACGTGTAGAACAAGGAGCAGGATTCCTGGTCAGCTTTGTTCCCAACACAAGCACCCATCCACTCTTTCAGCTGTGTCGCTGCTGAGTGTGCTTCTGTTCCCGGGCCCAGTGGGGAGCCCCAGGCCTCCCCTGGGTCTGTCCCCAGGCAGTTCAGTTTGGCTCCCCAGGCTCCAAGGTTGAGTCTGGGGTGCTCAGAGAGGCCCTGCATTTTCCTCACCCAAGGCTGCTGAGAGACTGAAATCTCCACAAACCGCTTTGGGCAAGAAGTGTCCCACAGGTGTGTGTTTGCTAAGGTCAGCAGGGAGGGGTGCAAAGGTCAGCAGGGAGGGGGCACAGACTCAGGTCAAGTGTTTTCTGGGTTCCTCATAAGCAGGAAAGCACCCACCCCCAGCCCACGCACTTCTGCATGCCTGCCGTGAAGGTGCCCGGGCACGCACCAGGCCCCGTCCCCGCTGTGAGGCAGCTGCAGGAGCAGACGTGGAATCCAGGACCAGGGACTCTTCCTTGCATCCCTGCATTGCTGATAAAGCAGGGCGCTGGTGTTTGGCAACACAGTCTGGTTTCCCAGGTGCTAAGGTCACAGCAGAACCCTGGCAGGTGCCCCAGAGGACCCTGCATCATCCCAGCCCTGGGCAGGCGTGGCAGGGAGGGCAAGCGCACGTGAGAATGGGCAAGGCCAGAGTGGCCCTCTGTGACCTCAAGTACCATCCTGGTGCTTGTCAGCCGGCCGCTTTGACTTCCCAAGGTCTGTCCACAGGGACGTGTATTATCTCCTTGAATCCCAGCAACATCCCACCAGCAGGATAAGACACTGAGCTCAGAGGAGTCCCCTGATGTGGCCTCGAGGCCCAGAGGAGGGCAAGACTTGACACCTGCCAAAAAAGCTCGCCCTTCTCCACTAGTTCTTGATCCCTGTGGTCACTTGACTAAAACCCAAGTATCTTGCCACTTCCCCCCAGAACTCCTGCCCAGTAGTGCATCCTGAGAACACAGCCACTCTGCCCGGGCCCGCAGGCCAGCACAGACCTGCCCCTGGGCCCCAGGAGGTGGCACAAATCTGCCCGTAATGCCTGTAGGTATTGAAGGGAGAACGGCATTCCCGTGGTGACTTCCCTGCATCAGGGAACCCTGAGCCCACAGGGAACCAGCCCATCTTGTAAAGGGCCATTGAACTTCTTCAGTTCAGTTCAGTTCAGTCGCTCAGTCATGTCCGACTCTTTGCGACCCCATGAATTGCAGTACACCAGGCCTCTATGTCCATCACCAACTCCCGGAGTCTACCCAAACCCATGTTCATCGAGTCAGTGATGCCATCCAACCATCTCATCCTCTGTCGTCCCCTTCTCCTCCTGCCCCAAATCCTACCCAGCATTAGGGTCTTTTCCAATGAGTCAACTCTTCGCATGAGGTGGCCAAAGCATTGGACTTTCAGCTTCAACATCAGTCCTTCCAATGAACACCCAGGATTGATCTCCTTTAGGATGGATTGATTGGATCTCCTTGCAGTCCAAGGGACTCTCAAGAGTCTTCTCCAACACCACAGTTCAAAACATCAATTCTTCGGCGCTCAGCTTTCTTCACCATCCAACTCTCACATCCATACATCACTACTGGAAAAACCATAGCCTTGACCACACGGACTTTTGTTGGCAAAGTAATGTCTCTGCTTTTAAATATGATATCTAGGTTGGCCATGACCTTCCTTCCAAGGAGTAAGCGTCTTTTAATTTCATGGCTGCAATCACCATCAGCAGTGATTTTGGAGCCCAAAAAATAAAGTCTGACACTGTTTCCACTGTTTCCCCATCTATTTCCCATGAAGTGATGGGACCAGATGCCATGATCCCAGCTTTCTGAATGTTGAGCTCTAAACCAACCTCTTCACTCTCCTCTTTCACTTTCATCAAGAAGCTCTCCAGTTCCTCTTTACTTTCTGCCATAAGGGTGGTGTCACCTGCACATCAGAGGCCATCGATATTTCTCCCGGCAATCTTGACTCCAGCCCGTGCTTCCTCCAGCCCAGCGCCCCTCACGATGTACTCTGCATACAAGTTAAATAAGCAGGGTGACAATATACAGCCTTGACATACTTCTTTTCCTATTTGGAACCAGTCTGTTGTTCCATGTCCAGTTCCAACTGTTGCTTCCTGACCTGCACACAGGCCTCTCAAGAGACAGGTCAGATGGTCTGGTATTCCCATCTCCCCCAGAATTTTCCACAGTTTATTGTCATCCACACAGTCAAAGGCTTTGGCATATCAACAAAGCAGAAATAGATGTTTTTCTGGAACTCCCTTGCCCCTTCGATGATCCATCGGATGTTGGCAATTTGATCTCTGGTTCCTCTGCCTTTTCTAAAACCAGCTTGAACATCTGGAAGTTCACGGATCACGTATTGCTGAAGCCTGGCTTGGAGAATTTTGAGCATTACTTTACTAGTGTGTGAGATGAGTGCAATTGTGCGGTAGTTTGAACATTCTTTGGCATTGCCTTTCTTTGGGATTGGAATGAAAACTGACCTTTTCCAGTCCTGTGGCCACTGCTGAGTTTTCCAGATTTGCTGGCATATTGAGGGCAGCACTTTCACAGCATCATCTTTCAGCATTTGAAAGAGCTCAACTGGAATTCCATCACCTCCACTAGCTTTGTTCGTAGTGATGCTTTCTAAGGCCCACTTGACTTCACATTCCAGGATGTCTGGCTCTAGGTGAGTGATCACACCATCGTGATTATCTGGGTCGTGAAGATCTTTTTGTACAGTTCTTCTGTGTATTCTTGCCACCTCTTCTTAATATCTTCTGCTTCTGTTAGGTCCATACCATTTCTGTCCTTTATCGAGCCCATCTTTGCATGAAATGTTCCTTTGGTATCTCTAATTTTCTTGAAGAGATCTCTAGTCTTTCCCAATCTGTTGTTTTCCTCTATTTCTTTGCATTGATTGCTGAGGAAGGCTTTCTTATCTCTCTTGCTATTCTTTGGAACTCTGCATTCAGATGAGAATATCTTTCCTTTTCTCCTTTGCTTTTCCCTTCTCTTCTCTTCCCAGCTATCTGTAAGGCCTCCTCAGACAGCCATTTTGCTTGTTTACATTTCTTTTCCATGGGGATTGTCCTGATCCCTGTCTCCTGTACAATGTCATGAACCTCGGTCCATAGTTCATCAGGCACTCTGTCTATCAGATCTAGTCCCTTAAATCTATTTGAACTTCTTACTTTGCCTCTAAGAACAACACTGCCTCTAAGAGCCAACACTGCCCACTCTCATTTTGTCCTCACCTATGGAGATCTGCTGCGGGGTGGGGAGGTATGATTATCTAAAAGGTGTGGAACAATGGGGTATGGGTGTCTTTTTGAATTATCCTCAAGCCCTGCAAAACCTTCCCTGAAAATGCAATGGGTGGACTCGCGGGCACAGACCCCAATGCTTGACTTGAAGCACTGTTCTGCTCTGCCTGAGGCAGCCCTGAGGCAGGAAGGGTGACTGGGATGAGCAGGGTGGTGAGCCGGCAGGGTGAAGAATGTTCTGGAAGGTTGGACTGTCCATTACGGAAGCCTGGCCCGCCAGCCTTTGAAGGCGTCCTCATATCCTTTCCCTCTAAGTGAAGCAGCAGCTGGCACCCAGAATGGCCCACAGGCCTATTTCCCACTCCCTTGTGATGGTCCTGGGATAGGTAGAAATCTGCAGGGGCCAGGGAGCAACCGCTGCCACCCCAACCTCCCCGCAGGCAGCAGGCCGTGGGGTTTCTAACCCAGCCCCTGCCTGGAGGTGGACCCTCTGTGACTGGCATCCCTCGGGTGACCACCTTCTTCACTGTCCCTCCTCCCATCCCCTGAATCTGCCAGCAGCAGGCCTCTCCTCGAGGACACGATGCCATCTACATCGTTTGTGAAGCACGAGGGAGAGTTTCCGACCTCCCAGGACCAGAGTACACAGACGGAGTGGCTTTATAAAAGCAGGATAGGTAAGGGGCCCCGCACCCCACATCCATCTCGAGGCCAGGCTCCGGGGGTGCTGGGGAGACGTGGCCTCGTGGGTGTCCCATGGAGGTGGAACATCGAGGCTGGAGCATCACCCGTCAGATTGATGATGCATACTGCTTCCTGAGCCATCCTGTCCCTGTGAGCCCCCCCTCCCCTTCATCCTGGTCCCCCCTCAGAGTAAGAGCATCAGCAGAGTGCTAAGACAAATACCTTCCCCCATCTCCCCCTGTCCCTTCATTAGTTTTCCTGTTCTTGTTCCACATGAACACAGGCCCTATTTCCCACCGGGGACACAAGCCATTTCCTTCCCAGATCGCAGGCCGGTTCCCTGGGGACAGAGCCCATCTGTAAATAATCACGTGGTGACGGGACTGGGACCCACCCCAGAATCTCTGTCCGAGTGTGCAGTCAAAGCCAGCCCTGGTTCAGAACGAGCCAAGACCATCCATAGCAGGAAATGTGTGGCCACAATTAGGAGACACTCAAGAGACAGTTTGGCAAGACTGCACTGAGGATCTTAATTCTCAGCCCAGTTAAGCCCAAAGGCCCCTTGCCCTAGGGTCCTGGGAATGCACCCCTGAATAGCATCTTCTCTCGCCATGATTAATAATTTAAACCCAGCCTTAGTGAGATTGATCCATCACAGATTCACATATTAGTTTCACATCTGTAGTCATGGCAGTGGTGAATTAGATTCCCGACCGGCACCTCGCTTCCCTGCCCCCTCCGTGCCTGCTCGATTTTGTAGCTCAAATGTGGCTTAAATGAAATGAGGAGCCAGAAACCCTATGAGGGAGAAGGGAGCAGCAGAGGCAAGCCCACACAAGCCAGGAGTTCGGGGGTGCTGGCTGCCAGCCATGATGAGGAGTGTTTACAGGCTAAGTCGGTGCATGTGGGGTTTGTGTCACGGTTTGTGCTCCGATGGAGCCCCGAAAACTGGAACCATTTCAGAGTCAGTAAGCGTGATGGCTGGAAAAAAAATCTGAGCACTTATCTAAATATTCATAAGCAGGATTCTGGAAGTCATTTACTGGGTAATCGCCTATAAAGTGCCAATGCTAAGCTTGAAAGGAGGTGGGAAAAGGAGATAGAGGGAGGCTGAGGTGGGGGAGGGAGCCCCCAGAACCTGTTCACTCCACTGGGCACCCTCATTCAGAGAGAGGCCCTCTGGAAATCAGCATTTCATCTGCCACATTCATTCATGATCCTTTTGGTCTCCAGGCCTAATTACAGAGCCAGTCACGTCTGGATCTAATTTAGGTTTTAAGTGCTCTGTGCTTTTGGACTGTAGGGGCATGTTTTCTAGCCAAGTGTCTTTCCACTACTGAGTTCCTTTTTGATGACACTGCACGACGTGTGGGATCTTAGTTTCCCCAACCAGGGATGGAATTGGGGTGCCCCCTGCAGTAGAAGTGTGGCCTCTTAACCACTGGACCACCAGGGAAGTCCCCAACATGGGTTTAGTGTTTAGCACAAGTCTGGCCACCCACAGCAATACCTACGGATCAGATTCCATGATGCTGGTGGCCTGGACCGAAGGTGTGGACAGTGTTGAGCCTCTAAGCCAGGGTCAAGGTCACATCCCAGGCTCCTGCAGAGACATGAGGGATGGTGGCTACAGCCGAGATTGGAACACAAGGAAAAGTAAGCAATTTCCTAAAATTTATGCAGGTTTTTCTGCCCGTGGTTAACAATCAATCTTTTGGAGAGTGTTAAAATAATAACTGGACAGATTTTACTGGCAGTAGCTACATGATTGTGTCTGGCCAGTGGAATGGAGCAAAGAGACTCATTAAGAGACTTCTCTGAAAAAGTGAAGAGTGAAAAGGAAGTGATGGGGAGTGGGGTGCAAGGGGAACTCCAGAAGTATGGAGCTCCAAACAGGAGGTCAAATCTAGTTAAGAGAAGGTGGAGGAAAGTGACATAGGGAAGATGTTCCGTGTGTGATGGGGATGTACCCCTGCCATGAAGAAAAGCGAGTCCCCCTGCAGCTGGAGGAGAGAACAGTAAGGATTCCTGAGCATGGCAGATGCAAAAAAGAATCTGATTCGCCCAGGGCAAAAGCCGCCCATCCACTAGTTGGAGAAACACAATTTAGGCTAAAGCAGCTGAGCGGAGGTGAGTGCAGGCGTTGGTGGTGATGGTGCTCGGGATCCAGGACTGGGCATCCCCAGCACCCGCTGCCTATAAAGATGCAGATTCCCAGGCTTTCTTAACACAATCCCTGCCTCCATCCCTAACAAGATCCCCAGAGGATTCTCAGCACAAGAGTGCTGGAGAACCAGCGAAGCTCTAGGGTAGAATGGATTTCATGGGTGATAGACTCCTATTTTTAAAGCCTTTTTTATTACGGGACTATTCAACCCCATACTATCCATGGAGTTGAAACTCACCATTCAAAAAACTAAGGTCATGGCATCCAGTCCCATCACTTCATGGCAAATAGATGGGGAGACAATGGAAATAGTGACAGACTTTATTTTCTTGGGCTCCAAAATCACTGCTGACAGTGACTACAGCCTGAAATTAAAAGACACTTGCTCCTTGGAAGGAAAGCTGTGACAAACCTAGATAGCGTATTAAAAAGCAGAGACATCATTTTTCCAACATAGGTCTGTATAGTTGAAGCTATGGTTTTTCCAGTAGTCATGTATGGATGTGCGATTTGGACCATAAAGAAGGCTGAGCGCTGAAGAATTGATGCTTTCAAATTGTGGTGCTGGAGAAGACTCCTGAGAGTCCCCCGGGCAGCAAGAAGATCAAACCAGTCAATCCTATAGGAAACTAACCCTGAATATTCATGGGAAGGACTGATGCTGAAGCTGAAGCTCCAATCCTTTGGCCACCTCATGAGAAGAGCTGAGCACTGGGAAGACTTTGATGCTGGGAAAGACTGAAGGAGGAGAAGGGGGCAGCAGAGGATGAGACAGCTGGATGGCATCCCTGACTCAGTGGACATGAATCTGAGCAACCTCTGGGAGATAGTGCAGGACAGAGGAGCCTGGCAATGCTACAGTCCCAGGGTTGCAGAGTCAGACAGGACTTAGTGACTGAACGACAAATTCAACCCCAGGCACCACAAACAGCATTTTACGTGGACTCTGTAAACAGCACTTTGAAACAAACATGGAGGTAATAACACCCAGATAAATAAATCCTTGAAACCTATTACTACAGAGAGTGGCAGGTCTGACATGGAAGGAATGCTAAAGGCACCAGAAATGCCTAGTGGCTTGGGTGATGCAGCAGGCTGGAGGAGGACCAGAACGACTGTTTATGACCCCAGGTGTCTGCACTGCCAAGCACAGAGCAGGATCATAAACAAAGTATACCAGAAATTCTAACACGGAGCATTATATCCCTGCTGGTAGGAAATCCTCAAAACTTGGTGCCCCCAAACACACACAATAAGGGCCTATAAATATTTGTTACATGCTTGTGAAACTGCTGTTGAGTCCTCATCAGACTCCAGATCAGATATGATGATGAGAGGGTGTACCCTTCCCTCAAGAGACGGTCTTGATAGGCAAGGAGCTATATGCAGACATTCGTACACATGGAGAACAGTATGTGATCAACCTGGGCCAAATATTGAGAGCTAAATGACCAGGAGGAGCCAGCACAGGATCAGTAAGAACCGATCAAGGACTTCCCTGGTGGTCCAGTGGTTAATAATCTGCCAGCTAATGCAGGGGACACAGGTTCCATCCCTAATCTGGGAAGACCCCACATGCTGAGGAGCAGTGAAGTCCGTGAGCCACACCTACTGAAGCCTGCCCACCTAGAGCCCGTGCTCTGCAACAAGAGAAGCCGCTGCAATGAGAAGGCTGCATGTGGCCACGAAGTGCAGCCCACGCCAGCCGAGACCAGAGCAAAGCCCATGCAGCAACAAAGACTCAGTGCAGCCATAAATAAATTATCAAATACTTTAAGAAAAAAGAACAGATCAAATGATACTGGCTCTTAGGTCACTTTTTGACAAGGTTATTAAATCAGGAGCTGTGGTAAAGCAGGAGGCTTGAGTTCCAAAACATGTTTCATTTTCAAAGCCTTCCTGATGTTCCTATAGACAAGATAGACAAATGCCAGGTGGGAACATCATGATCACGACGGCAGGACCGCTGTGGAACAACCATCCGAAGAATCTGTTTAAGGATCGAGTCAACCCATTTTCCAGTTGGCAGCCATGGGCTCCGTCCAGCACAATGTTTTATCATAGGCTCAGATACAGATGTAGGAAGAATACCAATATCTGAAAGAGCTTGACAGCCAGAAACACTGGATCAGGACTGGCTAAATAGAATGCTCATTTAGATCAGACCCTGCTTGTAGGCCCACAAATACAGGATGGAGAAGGACAAGGGGGGGAAGCCCTGTCTGCTCTAGATGATTTACTCAGCCATAGGCACCATCAGTGATGGATGACTGATGTGACGGCCAGAAGGTTGATATAACCAGAAACAATTACAAGGTTGTTTAGAAGGAGATGAGTCCTGCTTCAGCCTGCACTACAAGAGCAGCCCCAGGGCGCTGTTCACTTAGAAGGATTCCACCCTCTATGGGGACTAGAAGTGGAGCAGCTGGGACTCACAGGAGAAGCGGGTATGAGGCCGGCCTGGAGATAACATCGCACAGAGAACTGCTGAAGCAAACGAGGGCGTTAAATCTGGTAGACACATGAGTCTGAGACAGAATAAGTGCCTTTGAATATCTGATGAGCTGCCATACAAAATGAGAAAATGAGACCTGGCCTCCCCATCTGCACAGAAGGGCTAGAACAAGGCAGCTTGAGGAAAATTGGTTAAGAAAAGGAAATATGTCCCAACAGCTGGAGCCATGCACAGTAGAATGCATGTTCTTAGTAGTCAGAGAACTACTTCCCTGGTGGCTCAGACAGTAAAGCGCCTGCCTACAATGCGAGAGACCCGGGTTCGATCCCTGGTTTAGGAAGATCCTCTGGAGAAGGAAATGGCAACCCACTCCAGTATTCTTGCCTGGAGAATTCCCTGGACGGAGGAGCCTGGTGGGCTACAGTCCATGGGGTCTCAAAGAGTCGACTGAGCGACTTAACTTTTACTTTTCAGTAGTCAGAGATTTCTCTGTCTATGGAGGGCTCAGTCTTAGCTGACGGGCTGGCAGCATGGATCCTGCCCTCATCAGGGAGGCTTTGCATCCATAGACAAGATCCATGTTCACAGACAGGGCTCAAATCCTAATGCTCCCATGAGCAGGGAAGCAGAGGCGGGTGCAGTTCGCCTCTGCTTTCCTATCATGGGCCTGCTCCTCTCTGCTATTATGAATGGAATATAGTGTGTGTGTGTGTGTGTGTGTGTGTGTGTGTGTGTGTGTGTGCGTGTGCGTGTGCGTGTGTGTGTGTGTGTGCAGAGTAGGATGAAGGGCAGGTAGGGGTCGGGGGAGCAAAAAGGAGCAGGGATCACAAAATTCTAGAAAACACTGGCTCAGATGGTAATGAATCCACCTGCAATGCAGGAGACCTGGGTTCAATCCCTGAGTCAGGAAGATCCCCTGGAGAAGGGAATGGCAACCCACTACAGTATTCTTGCCTAGGAAATCCCATGGACAGAGGAGCCTAGCAGGCTACAGTTCCTGGGGTTGTAGAGTCAGATATGACTGAGCAACTAACACTTTCACTTTCAACCAAGAACTTTCCTAAAGTTCTCAAAAACTACAGTAACCTCTCATGGCATAACTCATCTGTACTAGCCAGGCCCTCGGGCCTCCCCACTGGCCCTCATTCTGCTCCCCTCTGGGAGCTCTTGACCACAGAACACCAGAGACACCCACTTCCTACAGCGACAGGTGTACCCCGTTATTAGCCTACACGGCCTGGAAGCCACTTGGCTCTGTGGTTCCTATAGAAGGAGGAATATCCCTCAGGTCTCCCCAGCCATCCTCTCTGTCCTGGGGACCCTAACTGACCAGACAAGAAGAGGGCCTGCATTTCCCAGCCACTGTTTACTGCAGCCCCAGAGTAAGTCAGCAAAGCTAAGAGGAGGATATGGGCAGAGGAAGCATCCAGTATATACCAGTAGTGGCCTCCAACCTAAGTTCTCCTCTGTGGATCAACTTTGGGTGCTAAGAAAGAACCTCAGACCCTAACTGTCCAATATGAACCCACTGAAAAGTATAAGGTTAAAATTGTCAATGGCCATCATCTTCTGTCTTTTAACAGTACTTTCAAAATCAAGATTTCCAGGAGAGGAAGAATCAACAATGACGCTGGCCACCTTCAAGTCTGAGTCACAAGGTATCATTTTAACTTTATAATTTTACAGTGATTTTAAATGACTCATGGAAGCTTCAGGTCCATCTATGAGATGGTGAGAAGCACAGAAATAGCACGCCCCAGGCCAAAGAGAGTCCTCATGTGATCATTTCAGACTAGGGCAGCCTTCATTAAGGTCAGTGGGCCAAAGCCTTATTTCTAGAACTTGATGTCAAGGCTCAGGGAAGAAACTTGATGAAAGGGTAAAATGCTTTTAATTGTGAGTTAAAATTGAGTTTTGAAAGGGGAGGAAATACTATTTACCACTAGAGTTAGAAAGGAAGATAATGGATTACATATTCAATCTATTTCATGACATCTACTGTGTATGAAATTATATTTATTGTATACCTACTGTGTACTCGGCAGTAGTATGTCCATCTTCATATGGACAAAGCTATCCTATCCTCTCAGGACTTAAACTCTAGTGGAAAAGATGAACCGTGAACCAAAGGAGGGGGATCGATGTGTGCTGAGCATAAGCTTCCGCTCCAACCGCTGAAAATCACGGGAGCCTCTTATCCTAGAATATGCAGGCTTTGCCCTGGTCTCTCCAGACATTTAAGGGTGAGGATTTCACCATTCCACCTCCTATTAATCATTTTTCCTATTTATTTTCAGCCTTTGTTCCCACTGAAGAACCACAAATGGCAGGAAATGGTGAGTCCCACATAACCTAACCAAAGATTCCCGCTCCCTGCAGAGTGTCTGGGAATGGTGCCTGCCGGGTGGGCGGGTGCCTTGCTGGTCTGGCCAGTGCAGAGTCCTAGAGAGAATCGAGGGACATGCTGGCACACAGTCCACGAACCTGGATGTGCTTCCCTGTCCTTAACTGAAGAAGGGAGATAGAAACAGAAAGAGGGTCTTGGGAGTGAGAAAGAATGACCTGGGAACAGTCCAGAAGTCCATCTCTCTCTTCAAGGTCTGTATAGGGACACCCACATTTCAAGAGGGGCCAGTCAGTGAATTACTAGCTTCTCTGAATTCTGGGCAGCAGGGCTTAACTGGGATGCAAGGGTCCCTCCAGACAGACTCATTCCATGGCACCTTGGCAGGGAATGAATTAGAGCCCCTCACATGGTACCCTCAGAGCCTGACTCAGTTTTTATTAAAGGAGGGGATAGCTGAATCCTCTGAGGGAGAAGGACAGGGGAGAAGGTTGGGTTTTGGTGGAAGAATCCCAACCTGTACACATCGCTCCACCAAAGTCCTACAATTAACCAGACCTATTCTGTGGTTTGGAGGTGGGCATGGCAACCCACTCCGGTATTCTGGCCTGGAGAATCCCATGGACAGAGGAGCCTGGAGGGCTACAGTCCATGGGGTCGCAAAGAGTGGGACACGACTGAAGCGACTTAGCAGCAGCAGCAGCAGCATCCTTTTATTGAATAGAAACAACAGAGGGATGGTGAACTGCTTGGATGGGGGCAGGGAGGAGCAGGGTTACCTACACAGGTGGCATATCAAACAAACTCTTTCTCACTCTAGAATCTTCTTGATCTTATTCCATTTCCAGAGAGGAGAGAGCCGGGGTAGACTAGTGCTGCTCAGACTTCCATGTGGAGAGCATTCACCCAGGCCTTGTGTTAAAATGCAGACTCTGAGTCCACGGGCCTGAGGGTCTGTGTTTCTCACAAGCTCCCGGCAGCAGCTCCTACAGGAAGGGTGGAGGAGCGGACAACAGGCCTGAGTTCCACCCGTGTGCTCACATCTCTGAGCCAGCCCGGGGGCAGTCGCCTACTGCTTCTCTCCTCCGTGTCCTGGTTTAGAACGTGGGGATCTGCTCTACATGGCAAACACACAGGACTCCAACATCCACCCCAAATTCAGGAGGCATCCTTCTGTCAGGAAAAAAAGCTGTTAGAGGAGAGCCACTGACCGGGTGGAGAGGAGTTGAGACTTGTTGGTAATCAGTCCGGGAGAGACATCCCACTCCAGGCAGTGCTGTGTGCCCGGCTTCCATCGCGTTGGCTCTGGCCCCCTGAGCTCCATGGTCCCCGCTACACGGATGAGGGGCCCAAGGCGCAAAGGGCTGAGTGACTAGCTGGGAAGGCCCTGGGTAACAGGGCCACCGCTCGGGAACCTGGTCTGATACCTCCCCCGCCTCCCCAGTTCTCCCATAGGAGAGACTTCGAGGGAAGATATTCTCACTAGAACAAAGGTAGAGGTTGACAGAAATCCCCAAAGGGAAAGTTAATTAGGACTAAAGCTCTTCCTTCTCCTCCTGCCCCAGTTAAGGCTGTGTTACTGAGGATTTACTGGGCTTGTCTTGACACACAGACAGGGCCGGTTGATGCTAATAAGGTTAATGATTTCGAGGAAACAAATGCCTCTGAACACGGCTGCTCCCAATTTCGGCCTGCCAAGTCCCCTTCTTCCCTTGACAAACATCTACTTCTTTTTTTCTCCCCCCTCAAATTAAATGTCTATTATTCAATAAAGCCTATTAAAAGACGGCACTGACAAATCGCAGGGAGCTGCTGAGCTAGCAGGGCCAGAGGCAGGCTCCTCTCCTCTGTGTCCGGCAGGCACGTCCTCAGAGCACCTTACTCGGGGGCTCTGCACCGGCCTCCCCAGACTTGTGTTCTACCAGCTCCTCCACTACTTCTCCTGAGGGCTTGCCTGAATCCCCGTGGATTCTCGTCAGGTTTTTCTCAACAAGAAGAAACTTCTCCAGACCACACCCCAGGTAGACAGTCTGGGGACACAGTGTCCTGGAATGGAGCCGGAAGGGCCCCTGCCTTTGCCAGTTGTGAGCCCCTCAGTGGAGAGGGTGTGTGCTTGGAAGGAGGACCTGGCAGGAAAGAACTACCAGCATGGGGGTGAGGGGGTACTCTGGCCACACAGGGGTCCCTGCAATGAGGCAGGTTTCCACCAGGAACAAGCCAAGGCTGGGATGGGAGGTCTGCAGGCAGAGAGGCCCCTGGCTTGATGTCAGGACAGGCAGATCCAGCTGGGTGGAGCTCACCATCCGTCCAGGGGCCCAGAGAAGTCAGCGTTTCCATTACTGAACCAAAGTCCGGAGGCAGTGCAGAGATATTGTGTATGGAGATCACAAAGAACGCCCCTCTCCACCCCCAGAGACCCAACAGGGACACACATCAGTCAGACTCAGTCAGCCCAGCGCCACCCCTGGTAGATTTTCAGGGCTTTCTGGATGGCCCAGTGAGGAGGGGCTGGTGTCATCCTGGAGCCGAGACAGAGGCCACCATAATTTCCCTGGGGTTCCAACCATCGTGTATGAGCCCTGTCCCCCCAGCTCTGCCTCAGTATCCACACCTGTCCCAGAGCAGGGAATCCAGGCCCAAGATGTAATTATCCATTTCTCCATTCAATTCGCACCCCGTCCACGCTAGAGGTCTCCAGCCCCTCTCCTGGCCCAGAGTCACCAGGCTGTGGTTGACCTTGAGAACAAAGGCATCTGCTATCTCCCAGAGACTTGTTTTTTTGTTTTTTTTTTTAAGCTCGCTGGCTTGGGGATTCATCTCTTACGCTTTAATTAGCAATTACAAACCATCTGCAATTCTGGAGATGGGCAATTTTTGACAAAACTGACAGGAGATAGGAATATTTCTCAGGATTTCCAAGAGAAAATCACACTCAGAATAAATCTCTCTGGGAATAAAATCTAAATTCCTCCCCAGTGCCTACTAGGTCCTCCGTGAGCTGGCCCTGGCCCTCCCATCTCACCTCACTCTCACGCCCCTCCACACATACTGTGCCTCCTGCAGTTTGTCAGATACCTCAACATGTTCCCACTCCCTCCCACCTCAGGGCCTTTGCACCTCCTCTGCCCCCTGCCAGGGATGGTCTTCCCCAGCCATCTGCCTGCTCACTCCCTTGCTTCCTGCAGGACTCACTCAAATGTCACTTTGTCAGATGCACCTTCCCTGACCATCAGAAACACACACTTTCCTAAATCTGCCACTGAGATACCCTTTCATTCCTGTTTTACTAATGTCTCCAAGTCAAATTTTAAGTGGTTTGATGAATTTAAAGTCTTATCGATGACCTATGCATTTGTAGTAAAAAGGTCAAGTGTAAATGCTGTAAATCTGTTTCTCTTTTTGTTTTTGTTTGTCGTTTTTGGCTCCTTTCCCAAATGCCTCTCCTTTGGCCACGCCTTCCACCATTGAAAGCCACGGGGTTTGATTACAAAGAGAGCTTTTGGGATCATGTATTAAAAGACCCCATCAGCACACTGGAAGGTGATGAGGTCTTCGAAGACGAAGTAAGTTGGTTAAAAACTGGGAACATTGGCTCTGAATGTTGGGATAGGGTGGCCCGGGGGCCAGCTGGACACTGCGTCTGAGCCCTGGGAGTCACAGCGTTGCTCCGCTGTTGTCACAGCCCAAGAGAGCTTCTCTTAAAACAAGCTGAAGTGTAAATGACACGCATGAATCCAAAGAGGGTCAGAAGAAAGCCAAGGATGACACCACAAGGCCCTGCATTCAGTAACATGAATAAAACCCCCTCCAGATTGCTTTTGAAGGCAGCAAAGTTAAAAACAAAACACATACACTACCCAGATACTTATTAATAGATCAGGGCAAATCGCTCTTTGTAGAAATCTTGTGTAAAAATGAAGTTAGATGCTGGAAACATGGACTAATGTAATTTTCCCACCAAGCAATGGTGGCTCAGACGGTAAAGAATCTGCCCACAATGCGGGAGACCTGGGTTTGATCCCTGGGTCGGGAAGACCCCCTGGAGAAGGAAATGGCAACCCACTCCAGTATTCTTGCCTGGAGAATTCCATGGACAGAGGAGCCTGGTGGGCTACAGTCTATGAGATTGCAAAAAGTCAGACACGACTGAGCGACTAACACACATACATACACCACTTAAAACTCTAGACATTATATATAAAACAAACACAAGGAGCTTTTAAAAGAGAAAAGAAGGCAGACTGTCGGGGGACCATGAGATCCAAGGAACAACATGGCGGTGAGTTTCTGAGTTTTCTTTTTGCTTCATATACTCCTGAAAAGACCACAATCAGAAACCCCAACAAGCATCGACCAAAGCCCCTCAAAAAGCCTACCATCTCCAACTGAAGGACCAGGCATAGAGCAGCCCAGAAGACGGAAACTTCAGACAACAGCATCCTCAGTGCAAACACCCAACAAAGAGCAATGGAGCATATCCCACAAATCTGAGTCCTGCTCGCACACTTTTCAAAGCAACACAGAACCAGCCCTGGAAGTTTAATGGCGGTCCTTTCCCAGCTGTATCCAATAACTAGAGACACCATGGGAAGTTCCAAAAACTTGAATAAGTCTTATATCTACAGAAAGTTTTGTACTGTCTTTACTGCACAAATGTTTTGCCTGCCAATGCAGCTGGGTGGCTATAATTTCCTGTGTCAACTTACCTCCAAGGCTTCCAACACCTGTTTACTCAGGTTATATATCCTTTCTACTATAGCTGAGAAAATTTCCCAGGATTGTAGGTACTAACTACAATCACAAAAGTGAGAGCTTGTGTCTCTGAAACTCAAAATTAAGCAGATACATTTTTCTGAACTTAAAAGGGGGGGGGAATAACTGAGGCATTTAGTTTTTGCTCTTAAAAAATTCTCTGATTTCAGTTCTTATTTAGCCCTAAATTCCTTACTTTCCAGACATGTTCCTATACATTTATATTGATAAGAAGCAAAAGTGTTTTTGCTCAGCCATGCCCAACTCTTTGCGACCCCATGAACTATAGCCCACCAGGCCCTCTGTCCATGGGGATACTCTAGGCAAGAATACTAGAGTGGGCTGCCATGACCTCCTCCAAGGGATCTTCCTGACCCAGGGATTGAACCCAGGTGTCCTACATTGCAGCAGATTCTTTACCATCTGAGAAGCCCTATTAATAAGAAAAAGCCTACTGCTTTTTCAAATAGTGAACTACCATGTCAAATGGCGGAAAAAGGATTACTTGAACTTAGATTCATGGCACTGAATATACTAAGACAGGAAAGTAAACTCAGGCATTTTAGAGAGATTTTTAAGCAAGAATTGAAATCAAAAGGAATTGTTTTAATTAGAAACAAATTTTTCAAAAACCTTCAGTGCACCTGTCAACTGAGGTTCTGTGTGTCTGGTGGGGCTGCAGCCGTAAGCCAAGGGGACACCTCTCTTGGAGCCGTGTGAGATTCTGGATGAGACAGGCTGCTGGGAGGGTTCTGGGTGACACGGGACCTGTGCACGTGAGCCCGTCACAAACACCTTGCTTTGCCATCTCAGGGGCTTGGCTCAGGTGACAAAGCATGGCACAGAGAGGGGGGACACGACCCCCTGCTGTCTATACCACCTGGCCTCCAAAGATCAGACACTTGGGTGAGTGACGGGGCAGCACTTGTGGCCCAGCTACAGTATAACCTGAAAAGCACCATTTCTCCAAGAAATCCCATAGGCGGCAGATGTAGCCAAGTAGGGCCAGAACAGGGCAGAAGGAATGGAGTCAATGCCACATGATACCTGCAGCTGAAAGACTTGTCTGTGTGGACTTCTGAGGCCTTTGGGAGGGGGAGCACCAGAAACCGCTGAGGTACCCACGGGAGAGACATAGCTGAGGTTCTTTGACTTGGAGGCAGCCATCAACCTAGACTGTGGTTATCCTGATGGTGGGATCTGACAGATCTCACATGCCTCGGGGCAACTCAGCCCAAGCACCACAACTACCAAGCTGCAATGACTGAGCCCGTGTGCCTAGAGCCCACGCTCTACAAGAAAAGCCACCACAGTGAGAAGCCTGCACACAGCAACTAGGGAGTAGCCCCTGCTCGCTGAAACTAGAGAAAGCCCTCAAGCAGCAACAAAGACCCAGCACAGCCAGAAATAAAATAAAAAATAAAATTAAAAAAAAAACAAAAGGACTCGTGAAAGACCGGCCTGTGCAATTGGGTCATTGCTCCAACTCAAGGGAGGAATGGTCAACAATAAAGAATTTAGAGGCAGGAATGTTGGGACCACAAGCCTTCACCTCAGTCTGCCCTGAAGCACTGATATGTTCCAGTGTGAAAAGATAAACTGAGGCCTATTAAAAATTTGAAGAGTTTATTTGAGCCTGTATGATTAGAATCAGGCAGTACCAGACCAGAAGTGGTTAAGAGCCCTCGGCCAACAGGAGCTGAGGAGAGACAAAAAAGGCAGAAGCAGAGCAAGGAAATTATTGACTGACTGGCTTAAAGCCGAGTCGGCTGCTTGTGATTGGTTGTCCTTGGATTTTGATCTCTTAGGCTTGAGGCATTTACAGGCTTAGGTTTTTGTTTGCTTACTTGGGGCACCATGGCCTCAGAGCCTCCTCAGTCTGATGGCCTCTGGGTTTAATTAACTGAACACCAGCAATGAGGAGAGGTGCAGGCAGAGGCTGGGAATCAAGCAAGTTAGTTCTGAGACACCCCAGCTTTCCCCCAACCTGAAAAAACCAGCCAACCGCAAGCTCCATCCTTGTATCTGCCCCAGGTAACATGCGACTTCGGATATGTGGGTCGCCCGCTTCCTTTTGCTGTAGTTGTTTGGTTGCTAAGTCATGTCTGCCTCTTTTGCAACCCCATGAACTGTAGACCGCCACGGTCCTCTGTCCATGGAATTTTCCAGGCAAGAATGAATGCTGGAGTAGGTTGCCACTTCCTTCTCCAGGGGAACTTCCCAACCCAGGGGTCGAACCCATGTCACCTGCATTGGCAGGTGGATTCTTTACCACTGAGCCACCAGGGAAGCCGCCGCACCCCCCCCCCCCCGCCTGCCCGCATTGCTTACTTTAGGAGGCTTATAAGTGAATGCCAGACTACATTATCAGATGCGGAACAACCTCCATAACATCTTCAACCTGTAGTGAGCAGGGTGATGTGACAACCTGCAGTTCTTCTGGACAGCAAGTCACACTTCACCTTCTACCCAAAGGGAGCTGAAAAAAGAAACTCTTGTGAAGACCAACCTATGAGTCAGTCCTGGTTAACTTCACAGACTTGAGACAGAATGAACAAATCTACAAAATTAAAAGGTAGCTTGCAGTGTCATTACTTTGGAAGAATTCTTAAAGCCAGAATCATCCACTACAAGAACATGCTAGGTACTACCCTGGTTTCCTGAAGACTCTCATCTTTCACAGTTATTTATGATATGATAAATAACCAACCACTGAGAGCTTGGTCATTCCAGGAACTAAAAATGCCTTCTGCTCTCAAGCCATGGATGCAATTTTATGTTCTAGAGCCTTCTCTACATTTGGAAGAAGGAAGTAATTTTATGCTCTCAAAAGATTTCTTGGTATGCTACTATTAAATATTCTTAAGGGAACTGGGGAATGAGAAGAGGGTGAGACCATTATGGAGACAATCTTCAGAACAAATCTTGCTAGTCATCCTACTGTTCCCACTTTCTTTTTCCAATAACATGTTGAAATCTCGTCTGGCACATTAGGGAATCAGATTTCAGGCTATTCCATTCTGCGGTCCCTTTGCAGGTTTCCTCTTGGATTGATCTCTTGATCATTATGTAGTGTCCTTCCTTATCTCTTGTAATCTTTAAGGTCTGTTTTGTCTGATGTGAGGGTTGCTACTCCAGCTTTCTTTTGTTGCCCATTTGCATGGAATGTATTTTTCCATCCTCTCACTTTCAGCCTACATGTGTCTTTAGGTCTGAAGTGGGTTTCTTATAGTCAGCATACATATGGGTCTTGTTTTTGTATCCATTCAGCCAGTCTGTGTCTTTTGGTTGGAGCATTTAATCCATTTACATTTAAAGTAATTACTGATATATATGTTCCTACTGCCATTTTCTTAATTGTTTGGGGTTGATTTTTGGGGGGCTCCAAAATCACTGCAGATGGTGACTGCAGCCATGAAGTTAAAAGACGCTTACTCCTTGGAAGGAAAGTTATGACCAACCTAGACAGCATATTAAAAAGCAGAGACATTACTTTGCCAACAAAGGTCCATCTAGTCAAGGCTATGGTTTTTCCAGTAGTCATGTATGGGTATGCGAGTTGGACTATAAAGAAAACTGAGTGCCGAAGAATTGATGCTTTTGAACTGTGGTGTTGGAGAAGACTCTTGTGAGTCCCTTGGACTGCAAGGAGATCCAATCAGTCTATCCTAAAGGAGATCAGTCCTGGGTGTTCACTGGAAGGACTGATGTTGAAGATGAAACTCCAATACTTTGGCCACCTGATGTGAAGAGCTGACTCATTTGAAAAGACCCTGATGCTGGGAAAGATTGAAGGAGGGAGGAGAAGGGGACGACTGAGGATGAGATGGTTGGATGGCATGACCGACTCAATGGACATGAGTTTAAGTAAACTCTGGGAGTTGGTGATGGACAGGGAGGCCTGGCGTGCTGCAATCCATGGGGTCGCAAAGAGTCAGACATGACTAAGCGACTGAACTGATTTTGTAGATCTTTTTCCTTCTCTTGTATTTCTTGACTATATAAGTCCCTTTAACAATTATTGTAAAGCTGGTTTAGTGATATTGAATTCTCTTAACTTTTGCTTGTCTGAAATGCTTTTTATTTCTCCATCAATTCTGAATGAGATCCTTGCTGGGTACAGTAATCTTGGTTGTAGATGTTTCCCTTTCAGTACTTTAAATATATCCTGCCATTCCCTCCTGGCCTGCAGTTTCTGCTGAAAGATAACGTATGGGGTTTCCTTTGTATGTTACTTGTTGCTTTTCCCTTGATGCTTTTAATATTCTTTCTTTGTGTTTAGTCTTTGTTAGTTAACTTAGTATGTGTCTTGGCGTGTTTCTCCTTGGGTTTATCCTGTATGGGACTCTCTGTGCCTCTTGGACTTGTTTGACTATTTCCTTTTCCATGTTGGGGAAATTTTCAACTATAATCTTTTCAAACATTTTCTCATACTCTTTCTTTTTGTCTTCTTCTTCTGCGACCCCTATAATTCGAATGTTGGTGCATTTGATATTGTCCCAGAGGTCTCTGAGACTATCCTCAGTTCTTTTCATTCTTTTTACTTTATTCTGGTCTTCAGAAGTTATTTCCATCATTTTATCTTCCAGCCCACTGATTTGTTCTTCTGCTTTAGATATTCTGCTATTGATTCCTCCAGAGTATTTTTAATTTCAGTAATTGTGTTGTTTGTCTCTGTATGTTTATTCTTTAATTCTTCTAGGTCTTTGTTAATTGATTCTTGCATTTTCTCCATTTTGTTTTCAAGGTTTTTGATCATCTTTACTATCATTATTCTGAATTCTTTTTCAGGTAGTTTGCCTATTTCCTCTTCATTTATTTGGACTTCTCTGTTTCTAATTTGTTCCTTCACTTATGTAGTATTTCTCTGCCTTTTCATTATTTTTTTTAACTTATTGTGTTTGAGGTCTCCTTTTCCCAGACTTCAAGGTTGAATTCTTTCTTTCTTTTGGTTTCTGCCCTTGTAAGTTTGGTCCAGTGGTTTGTGTAAGCTTCATATAGGGTGAGATTTGTGCTGAGTTTTTTGCTTGTTTGTTTTTCCTCTGATGGGCAGGGCTGAGTGAGGTGGTAATCCTGTCTGCTAATGATTTGGTTTGTATTTTTGTTTTATTTGTTGTTTAGATGAGGGTGCACAGGGTGCTACTGGTGGTTGGGTGATGCGGGGTCTTGTGTTCAAGAGGTTTTCTTAGTGTGAGTTCTCACTATTTGATGCTCCCTAGGGTTAGTTCTCTGGTAGTCTAGGGTCTTGGAGTCAGTGCTCCCACCTTAAAGGCTCAGAGCTTAATCTCTGGTCAGGAACAAAGATTCCACAAGTAGTTTGTCATGGCATTTAGTGAGATTAAAACAAATACTCAAAGCCAAGAAACCAAAGGTGAACCTCAGACAAAGGGCAGTCACAAAATCAGGCAAATAATAATTAAAGTAATGGAATATACACATATACATATACACCCATAAGCAAAGTCAAAGCAGTCCAACAAAAATAAAACACAGTATATTGACCCGGCCAACAATGGAAATCAAAAATTATATTTACCAGTTAAGAACAAAACTAACTAAAGCACAAACTGGAAAACAAAATGAAAGCAAGGTGCCAAGTGGGGAATAAAGCGATGAAAACAAAACTAACAAATATGTTGAGAGGAAAAGAAAGCAAGAATAGATATGCAAAGTTAAATAGAGGTAGATAAAGAAGATTTATATACATTAAAGATTAACTCGTTTGCAGGTTTCAACCACCTCCTATCAGTCGGTGTTCAGGACCGTGCTCAAAGAAATGGCTGTTCGCAACGAACTGGAGGAGGATATTAACATTCCCCTGACCGGTCATCTGGAGAGTGAAACCAGAAGGAAACTGGGAATTCTGTAAGTGACAAGAGGGGTGAAACTATTGGTCACTGGAAGTACTGGTCACTGGATGCAGGTAGCCCAGAGCTAGCGGCAGAGAAAAGTATTAACTGGGCCATGAGAGCAGAGAGGAAGGCCAGGGTCCAGAAGCTTCATTAAGTCAAAGAGCTGGCACAAGCCAAACACAGGACAAGAGTAATATTAGGGGTCGGGGGACAGGATGATCCGGCTGCCAAAACTCAAAGGCAAAGAAATCTATGAACAGGGGATGTGCAAGATAGCATCAAAGGTGAGCAGGGACACAGGATGGAAAGCCCAGGCAAGAAAAAGTCTTGAAGGGACCGTGAACTTGTACGAAAGTCTGGGAGGCAAGGCTCAGACCCCTGAGCCTTTGAAGAGAAGGGACAGTGGGGGGATCAAGCTCATGGGCATCTTCCCAAGAAATTCCTTAGCTTCATCCTAGGCTAGCCATTGCTTCTCCATGCTCCTTGAGGGTGGAAAAGCCCCAAGCATCACTGACCTGGGTTTCATGGCAAGGGCTTGGGGAGCGATAAAGTTATTGCAGATGGCTGCTGGCACCAAATCTTTCTAGTTGGCATGACCCCCGTCACAAAATGTTCCAGAACCCCATGTGTACATCCAGCCTGTGGTACAAGGAAGCCTGGATTTTCACTTATTTGGCTGTCAGAAGCCTTGGTGAACAAGGTACATGGTCAGGCATCTGAGGCACTCTCTGGCAGGGGCTCCGAGGAACAGGCTGTGGGGGATGGGGTACCGTGCATAACCTTCTTGGTGAATGAAGACTCCCAAAAATCAGGGAGAGGCTGACTGCCCGCAACTTCTGCTTTGGGCTCAATAGAGTCCTGGGGCCAGAGACCCCTAAGGCTTCTCTAGGAAAAGGGAAGGCTAAATACACAATGCAAAATACAAAGAACACCCAAGTTTTCAGATCCTCATAAAACAAGAAAAAAATATCCCAAATAACACTGTTGTAGGTTATCCTACATCCTAGGTTACATTTTCTCCCCTTCTTTCTTGTTTAAGCCCATAACCAAGGCTCATTCTAACCTAACTGCACCCAATGAATGCACCTACTGTGTGCTGGTCTGTACCGTAGTGTGTACCCTTACTAGCAAGGCTAGTAAGGATTCCATTAGCTTGCAAAGCTGAGCAAAGAACCAAGGAAAGAACCTTGCCCAAAGGGCACTGGGTGCCTCTGGAGGGATCCCCTCACTGGAATTTAACCCTTGCGTGCACCTGGCATCCTGCGGTCAGCCTGGACAGGCTTCACCCCACCCTCTTCCTCCTTGTTCTTTCACAGGTGATGGTAGGCAAGGTAACTGCTTCAATTCCATTCACAGTGCTTGCAAATAAAGCAAAGAACCCTTGGTACAAATGGGCCATGAAGAGCTCATTCTCAACTTGCAAATAGCTTCTAAAGTACAGACACTAAACCTCCTTTCCACCAGGCAAAACAGTCCAGCCCTTTCCAGCAGATGGTATTTGCTTCCTGAGGTTGCTCGGGGTTAAATTACGCTCTCTTCGAGGACTCTGAAGTGAGAACTTAAAATCTGCCGTGTCAAAGGCCCTCTGCTCAGATCCAATTAAGCCTTGGAAGCTCCCTCCTTCCGGCAGATTCCCTTTCAAAAGGTTTCTGATCTGAGAACCAGGAAAGGCTGCTGTCTCCGGAGACCACCCTTATTTGGCAGGAAAACAGTCCCAGCCATTGACATGCCAGGAGGACTCGCTTTGTATATCGACATGAGAGGAGGGTTGAAGGCTTGATCATTTTGAAGAGCTGTGCCTTAATGTGGCTTTCATGGTGAGTCATTTTTGACTGAGTTTATTTGAAATTTTCCTACTCAGCGCAAAGGAGTTTCAGGTGGCTGTGTCCGGTTCACAAATAATACTGTTTCTCTAAGCTATTTCTGAATAGGCTTTGCTGAAATGTGCACAAGCCACAAGTGCATAAACCACAGAAAAAACAGCCTGCACGAGCTGAACTCATAGAGTCAGCTTTGGCTGGCTTTGGATCTCCCAACCCTGGCTTCATTCCCAAGAGGAACCCCACTGAATTCATTTTGAAAGATCTGGGGTCAGCCCAGATGCCCAGGTTGAAGGCCAATTAAAGGCCAGGAGGGACGCACAGCACCAGGTGCTGGCCCTTTATTCCTGAGCACAGACTGGAAGAAAGCTGGTTGCAAAGGCAGAGCCATCCAGCCAAGCCTCCACCTATGAAATGACGGAGCCGACCCTAGCTCTATCGCATAGCATGACATGTAAACACGAATTCGGTCTCACCTTTTAAAGACAATTCACCTTCCTTTCAGGTTGAAGAAGAATTTTGAAAAATACAAGGAGATGATCGGCTGGATTTTGAGGAAACGTGAAAGTAAGAACTCCTCTCCCATTTTCCATCCCATTACCCGGTTCTCCTGGGTGTATCTCGCTGTCTCCCACCTTCCTGTGTGTCCCTCAAGGAGGCAGAAATGCTTGTTCCCTCACTTGAGCATCTGTTGGGCCAGTAAAGTCTCAACTGCCAGGGATTGAAATACTGAGCAAGCCAAACACGGTCTGGGACTTCAGGGGGCTTATCCTTTGATTGTGACAAGGGTGAGAGGGAGGGCAGGAGGTGAAGATAAACAGGAAACTGGGGAATTTGCATATAAAATAGTTAATGCTTTAGCGGGAAGGAGATACTATGGGACCACACAAGAAGGCATAACCTGTATTGGGGGAGGTTCTAAGCAGTCATTAACACAAAGTTTAGGAAAGAAATAGCCCCTTTACCAGATACTAAAGGCATCCTAAAGGAAATCAGTCCTGAATATTCATTGGAAGGACTGATGCTGAAGCCGAAACTCCAATACTTTGGCCACCTCATGAGAAGAACTGACTCATTTGAAAATACCCTGATGCTGGGAAAGATTGAAGGAGGGAGGAGAAGGGGACGACAGAGGATGAGATGGTTGGATGGCATCACCGACTCAATGGACATGAGTTTGAGTAAACTCTGGGAGTTGGTGATGGACAGGGAGGCCTGGCGTGCTGCAGTCCATGGGGTCACAAAGAGCCAGACACGACTGAGCGACTGAACTGAACTGAAAGGCATTGGAGATCCAGCTGCTAAAACTTGCCAATCATGGACTTTGCCAGCTTTGGGGGTCTAATCAAAAAGTCTGAGCCAAGAGCCTAAGCTACCAGGCTACTTAATTCAGAAAACTCCAAACCACCAGCTGGAACATCTTTCAGTTGACCAGATCCCACTGACATAGAATTGGCGACGACAACCACAGCTGACACACCTCATCCATCGCGGTACTTTTTCTTGCTGAGCCAGGACAAAGCCCCAGATTCCCTCTCAAGACGTGCTCTCGTCCCCATACCAGTATGTGCCCCTGACCGAACTCCTATAGAATGACTGCTGCGGGCAGCCCCATGTCTCTGAACCCTCCGATTTCAAAGCCAAGGATGGCTTCACAGACACGTGAGCTGTGCAGGTACGCAGGCCTCCACACTTAGGGCCCGGTGCTGGCTTTTAATGCCCGGCTGCCACTGTCTTGAAATTCTTCATAATTTATTTTGGTTGCCTAACATGCAGGGTTCTAGTTCCCCAACCAGGGATCAAACCCATGCCCCCTGCACTGGGAGTGCAGAGTCTTAACCACCAGGGAAGTCCCTGAAATCTTGAATAATTTTAAAACAAGGATCCCTGCATTTTGAAATTATAAAGCCTCTCCTGTGGGTGAAAAGAAGTGGGAGATACTACACAGCTCATGTCATGGGTCCACCAGACCCCAAAGCTTCCCATGTGAAGGTCACAGGCCTGCATCTCCGGGCAGCGGCCTCCAAGCAGCATTGCTTCAGAGGAACCTGACGGGTCTCTGTAGCCAGCATGACCCCACTTAAAGGAAACTGAGGCTCAGACAGGCAACCTAACACCTCCCCCTATTAAAGACAGAGCTGGTTATACAGCACAAACCAGAAAATCTGTGATTCTCAGGAATGCTCTCTGTTCCTTTCTGACTGACCCTCAGGAAGAGCAGCTGGGCTCACATCTGCCTCCCCGCTGGACAAATCGCCTCCACTCTGGAAGGAAGCACTGGAGGAAGGCTCCTCTGAGGAAGCCTGAGTCCCGTGTCCAAACCGCTCACAAAGGGCTTTCATCGACTCTACCCCCGCCCACCTCGCCCTCCTCATCTCCCTGAGGACGAGCTCCTCTCTGAGCTCTAAGGAGCGGCCTCCTTCCGTCCCTCAGGTGCACACAGCCGTGTTCTCCTCTCCCCAAGCCCCACCCCACACCTCTCCGACATCACTGACACCACCTCAGACACCTTCATTGCCTCAGTGTCCCTGATTCCCATCCTCTCCTTTCTCAGTCCTTCACATTCTTTCCAGCAAAATCTTTTCAAAACTCTTCCCTGGCCCTCCATTGCCCCCAGGAAAATTCCACATTTTCCCCATGTGGCTTCAAAGGCCCTCACTCTTGTCCATTCCAGACACACTGGCTTTTCTGTTATCACATGAGCAGGCCTCCTTGCCACAGGGCCTTTGGACATGCGGTCCTCTGGCTAGAGCACTCTGCGCGCCAATAGCCTTATGACTTGCTCCCTCACTTTATTCAGGTCTCTGCTTAAAAGTCACCTTCTCAGAAACTGTTTCTTTGGCTACCCTTTACAAACCAGTGTGCACACACACACGCAATCATTTTCCATTCTTCTCATTTGCTTACTGTTTCTTCGGGGCATGCCTAGCCACCAATATGTGAAGTTTTTCCGTTTACTTGTGTAGCGTCCATCTCCCCTACTAGAACGGGCAGCAGGCACTTTGCCACCCCTGGTACCTAGGACAGCTTTTGGCATACGTGAACACAATGGATATTTCCTGAGTGAATGAATAGAGGAATGACCTAGCCCTGCCTATCTCTCCAGTCACCCGTTATTACTAAGCTGGTCTCATGCTAGCCTTCAAACCATGCAGCGCTTATGCTAGGAATTCCACCTGGCAAACTAGAGACAACGTCCACTCTGTGCTCAACCTCCAGGCCTGGATAGGGTCCCTGTGAGCTCCGGTGGCACCTTGCCTTCTGTGTTGGCAACCTCAGAGTTCCTGGGGTGAAATTCTAAATCAGCCGCTGTAAGACAGCATCACCGACTCCATGGACACGAGTCTGAGTAAACTCTGGGAGACAGTGAGGGACGGGGCGTGCTGCAGTCCATGGGGTCGCAAAGAGTTGGACACGACTGAGCAACTGAACAGCAACAAGAAGAAGCAGAGAGCAAGGAAAGACGTGAGAGGCAGCCCCCTCCACACTGTAGGCGGCGGGTTTAAAAAGCAAGAGAACTTACACCCAATGTGCGCATGTTTCTGGTGGCGCAAGACTTGTAGATTTCCACCTCCATTGGCCAGAATCTTAAAGTTTAAATGGAGGCCTTACCTGGCTTCAGGTATGTATCCGTCCAGGTGGGCTCAACAACATAGTGCCCACGAGGCTGCATCCTTGAAAAGGGTTGCCAGTGTGGGAACTGTGGACAGAACATACATTCCAAGGACCGGGAAGTGGGTGGGGAGACTTCCATGCCCCGTCCAGCTCCCGGGTCAACAAGCTGTCATGTCCTCTCCAACACCTCCTCTCCAACACCTCCTCCAACGCTGTGTTGGCCCCAATGGTGGGACAACCAAGCTCTCTTAACTGACCTCCCCCAAATCTAGTTGCAGAGGGACCAGCCCCCTTGCCAGGCAGAGCATCCTGGCTGATACCGACTGCGTGCCTCCCACTGCGGCGCCCCCTGGTGATCGGACCCCTGGGAAGAGTCCCTGAGAGTGGGATTGTTCCCCGGTGGTCCTTGCTAGCTTACTCCAAAATCTAATAGTTATAAAAATGGACCAAAATGAAGATTAAAAAGAAATTTGCTGCTGCTGTGAAAACTAAGTGGAATGCTTTTGAGAAGACTCAATAAGAAAGTAGCTTTACAAATACTGCTTAGAACTAGGCGTGCACCAAATATACACAAAAGCTTGGGGGATCTACAGAAAACTTTTTTTCAAGTCTACAATTCTGCACTCAGACTATGTAGAAATTGCCAAAATTGAAAGTTATAGATAATAAATTATGAATGGGGTTTGAGCGAACGTGATCACAGAGTCCAGCCCTTAAAAATGGTGTGTTAGCTACCACGTATAAACTAGCTAGCTAGTGGGAACCTGCTATACAGCACAGCAAGCTCAGCTCAGTGCTCTGTGATGACCTAGAGGGGTGGGATGGGGGTGTGGCAGGGAGGCTCAACAGGGAGGAACTATATGTATACATATGGCTGGCTACCTTTGTTGTACAGCAGAAACTAACACGACATTGGAAAGCAACATCCTCCAATTAAAAATAAAATTTTAAAATAGTGTTAGTATACATCTGTGTTTTAAGGTAAAATGGCCTGCTTAAGGTATGTTTCCTTTTTTTTTTTTTTTAATGACTCCCACTTTATCCTGTTTTTTAAATTAACAGACTCACCAGCCTCACTTGTTACTGGCACATGGCTGGTGTATCACCCCTCGCATCCCCAAGTCTGAACTGGGTGGTGTTCACCGTGGTGTCAGGCATCTGACACTGAGCTGACACCTCAGAGGCCCTTAATAAATGTGTGTAGAATGAAAGAATGAATGGAAAAAATGAGAGCGCTTGGGGAAATACGGCCGATATCCCAAATCCTCAAACTCTCTTTGGGTTCCTTGAGAGAAATAGATCCAAGTTTTCTTTCTCTTTTCTACCAAAGACTTATATAGCCAAAGGACCTCAGAGGGCACTTTGACCTTTCACCTGTGTAATATACCACCACCACAAGACGAGGAGGAGGAGGTGGAGCCAGAGAAAGGAGGAGTCAAAAAACCTCGTGTTGTTCGCCGTACGAAGACATTAGAACTAGATATGGACTGGACCAACAGCAAAATTAAGGTAATTGTGGCAGTGCCCTGGTGTTTGCATTTTGTCCAGGGGTTTTTTTTTTTGTTTGCTTGTTTGTTTGGTGATTGGGGTGGGGGGATTTACTGGATTTAGAAAAGGCAGAGGAACCAGAGATCAAATTGCCAACATCCATTGGATCATCGAAAAAGCAAGCGAGTTTCAGAAAAACATCTACTTCTGCTTTATTGACTATGCCACAGCCTTTGACTGTGTGAATCAGAACAAACTGTGGAAAATTCTTAAAGAGATGGGAATACCAGACCACTTGACCTGCCTCCTGAGAAATCTGTATTCAGGTCAAGAAGCAACAGTTAGAACCAGACATGGAACAACAAGACTGGTTCCAAATAGGGAAAGGAGTATGTCCAGGATGTATATTGTCACCCTGCTTATTTAACTTATATGCAGAGTATATCATGCGAAATGCCAGGCTGGATGAAGCATAAGCTGGAATCAAGATTGCCAAAACATCAATTTGGGAGAAACATCAATAACCTCAGACATGCAGATGACACCACCCTTATGGCAGAAAGCAAAGAGGAACTGAAGAGCCTCTTGATCAAAGTGAAAGAGGAGAGTGAAAAAGTTGGCCTAAAGCTCAACATTCAGAAAACTAAGATCATGGCATCCAGTCCCATCACTTCATGGCAAATAGACAGGGAAACACTGGAAACAGTGACAGACTTTATCTTCGTGGGCTCCAAAATCTGCACAGATGGCAACTGCAGCCATGAAATTAAAAGATGCTTGCTCCTTGGAAGAAAAGCTATGACCAACCTAGACAGCATATTAAAAAGCAGAGACATTACTTTGTCAACAAAGGTCCGTCTAGTCAAGGCTATGGTTTTTCCAGTAGTCATGGATGGATGTGAGAGTTGGACTATAAAGAAAGCTGAGCACCAAAGAATTGATGCTTTTAAACTGTGGTGTTGGAGAAGACTCTTGAGAGTCCCTTGGACAGCAAGGAGATCCAAGCAGTCCATCCTAAAGGAGATCAGTCCTGGGTGTTCATTGGAAGGACAGATGCTGAAGCTGAAACTCCAATACTCTGGCCACCTGATGCGAAGAGCTGACTCATTGGAAAAGACCCTGATGCTGGAAAAGATTGAAGGCAAGAGGAGAAGGGGACGACAGAGGATGAGATGGTTGGATGGCATCACTGACTTGATGGACATGAGTTTGAGCAAGCTTCAAGAGGTGGTGACGGACAGGGAAGCCTGGCGTGCTGCAGTCGATGGGGTCACAAAGAGTCAGACACGACTGAGCGACTGAGCTGAACTGGGGGTGGGGGGGCTGGGGATGGTTCAGGTGGGACATATACACACACCCTCAGAGAGCAGTCAGGACCAATACACAATGTGAACACAAACAAGAAAAATATGTCCCATAGACACGAGGCACACCTGAGTGTATGTTTTATCACAGATTGGCCGGGACTTTAACTGGGGTCATTGTCATTGAAACACTTCTCTTTGCAGGGCCTACAGTAAGCAATTGGGTGGGATTTGGAGGAGAGGGAAGGAAATATATAATATGTAGGTCCTTCCCTTAACAAATTTAAAATCTATATCAAAAAGCAGTCACATGGTGAATGTGTATATGAACTATGGTACATCCATACAATGGAATATTAGTCAGTGCTGAAAAGAAATGAACTATCAAGCCATGAAAAGACATGGAGGAAACTTAAATTTGTATTATTAAGTCTAGGAAGTCAATCCAAAAAGGCTACATATTGTATGATTCCAATTATATCACACTATTGGAAAGGCAAAACTATGGCGGCAGTAAAAAGACTCGGTGGTTGGCAGGCGTTTGGGAAGAAGGATGAACAAGAGGAGCACGGAGGGTTTTAGGGCTGTGCATACATTCTGTGTTGTATTGTAACAGTAGATATATGTCATTATTATTGCTGTTTAGTCACTAAGTCATGTCTGACCTTTTGAGACCACATGGACTGTAGCCTGCCAGGCTCCTCTGTCTATGGAATTCTCCAGGCCAGAATACTGGAGTGGGTTGCCATTTCCCTCTCCAGGGGATCTTCCCAACCCAGGGATCGAACCCAGGTCTCTTGTGTTGCAGGTGGATTCTTTACAGCTGAGCCACCAGGGAAGACCATATGTCATTATATATTCGTATAAACCAGCAGAATGTAGAATACCAGGAGTGAACCCCAGTGTAAACTATGGACTCTGGGTAATGGTGATATGCAGTGTAGATTCTTTGTATAAATGTACACCATGGTGTGGGATGTTGAGAGTGAGGGAGGCTACGCATGTGTGTGGGGGTGAAGAGAATTTATGGGAAATCTCTGTATTTTCTACTCAATTTTGCTATGACCTGCTCTAAAAAATAAAGCCTATCTGTAAAAACCAATCACATGGTATATTTATAAAGATGGATACTATAAAGCCATAAGTGAAAACTAGTCTCAATTAGTCACATGAGCTAATAAGGTCCAGAGCTCAAAGAAAAAAAGGCACTGAAGGGGGCAGTAGGAAGATGTGATAGACTCTGCTTTCTGTAAATATATACTGAGAAGGTACTATGCCCCAGGCCCTCTTCTAGGTGCTGGAGCTACCAGGGTACACTAACAAAGCCTCGGGAGCCACGGAACTTACACTTTAGTTGAGCACACAGTCAATGCACACAATTCTGTTCCAGTGCCAAGGCAAGTATTGTTAGGTGCCACAAGAAGGAAAGCAGGATGAGGGGCTCTAGAGTTGCTGGGCTGAGAAAGGGGTAACTGTCATGCTTTTAGTGCAGTTGCAGAAGTGCCATTTGAGCCTAGGCAAGCATGAAAAGAGGAAGCAAGCCACTAGAGACTTGGAGGAGGAGTGTCCTAGGCAGAGCTAACACATGCAAAGGCCCTGAGGCCCTTAGCCTCAAGGACGGCGGTGAGCAAGTGAGAAAGGGAGGGGAAATGAGCTCGGTGTCTAGGTCAGGTAGAGCCTTGTGGGTCATGGTTTTATCCGAAGGATGCCATGGTAGAGCAGGGGGAACATCATCTGGCTTATGCTCTAGAAGAATCTGGCTGCTCTATGGAGAACAGGCTTAAGGGGGCAAGAGTAAAGGCAGAAAGTTCAGCTGGAAGCCAGGTATTAATGCAGGTGAGAGACGACGTGCACCTCTACTAGGCTGGTGTCAGAGGTAGTGAGAAGCTGTCTCACTGGGGCATATTTTTTAAGTAGCCCTGACTAATAACACAACCTCTGTGCTTGAGACCGTCATGTATGTTTTTCTGGGTCTCACTTTCTTGAACTGTAAAGTGAAGATAAAGTGAAGATAATAATACCATACTTATCCCACAAAATTGTTGGGAAAAGCTACGTCTACATTATATGCAGAGGTGCTTTAACACCTGCATGATGTTACATAAATGTTAGCTTCTAGTAGTCTCATGGGTTCTCCAATTTACTAAGTGATAATACAGCTTTTTCTCAGTTGCTCAGGCCAGAATTCTTAGATTCCTCCTTTGGGCTTTGTGTGATATATTTCCCAGTGAGGGAAAATGGAACGACTTTATCTCTGTCAGGGATTTTTCTTTGCCCGTGGCTTCTTGTTTTTGGGAAAATGTCATCCCATGACAAGTGAATTTGATGAGAAGAAAGTGTATCAAGAAATTCTGGCTTCAGGTGTCTTTTGAAAATAAGACCTAAAATATAAAATCCTCCCCCGTGAGCAAAATCTAGAAGCTTCTTACCGGTTCTCAGGAAGAAACCAACCGTAGATGTCCTTATAAAGTGCTCTCTTTAGGGTAAAAAAAAAGAGAGAGAGCGGTGATTTGTAGAGTAAATGTGCAAGGTGGCTGGGAGCTTAATGGCTGGAGGTGGTACGTGTCCAAGGATGAGCCTGCCGGCTGGGGGTGGCAGGGACAAACTGTGGGAGTCTGGCTCCCCTTTCATCGGACAGCCTTCTGTAGGTAGCTCAGTCACGTCTGACTCTTTGCAACTCCATGGACTGTAGCCCGCCGGTCTCCTCTGTTCGTGGGATTTTCCTGGCAGAATACTGGAGCTGGTTGCCATTTCTTATTTCAGGGGATCTTCCCCATCCTAGGGATCAAACCGGCATCTCCTGTCTCCTGCACTGGCCGGAGGAGTCTTTACTACTAGCGCCACCTAGCGGAATGCCTCTCTTAAATGGGGGAAATGATAGCCCCTCCTCTGTAGGGTCACTGTGTTGTGGAAGTCACGTGCTGAGCGCAAGCGCTGGATGTAGGGACAGAGTCAGTTACAGGATCTTCATCATCACCTGGTGGAGCGGTTCCTGGGCATTGAAGGCCACGCCTTGCGGAGTCCACAGCAGCTCCTCATCAACCAGCTGCACCTTTTTCTTTCATGGTCTCAGATCTTGGCATTCTGCAGTGAGCTCTCTTGAGTGAAGGGTTCTTCAGTCATTAAAAATAAGAGCTTGGAAACCACTGATCTGACACCTAGTTAGAGTAATGCAGGATAAAACACGACCAGAAAAGGCATCCTGCTACAAACACCTGGGAAATTTAAATAAAATGTAAAAAAAAATCCTTTTAATGTATAGTATTTAATTGCAGAAGTATATGCGTACCGTATTTAAATCTAGAGTATATAATAGTATATTGGAGAAAGAAATGGCGATCCACTCCAGTATTCTTGCCTAGAAAATCCCTGGCCGGCTACAGTCCATGGGGTCGCAAAGACTAGGACATGACTGAGCACACATACACACGTATAAGAGTATATAAGAAAGTAAGGGAGGTAATACCAGAAATAGAAACTGGAAAGAGAATAGTGAGAGTGCGTGGGGTGTGGGAAGCAGGAGAAAGGCTTGCATTTTAATGTCTGACGGGGATTCAAGGCCCCTGGAGGACGCGCATCTTTCTCAGGCACCAGTGAAGTAGCTACAGTAAGCGGTGACACATTTAACCACAGAACACTTTGCAAGCACTAAAGAGCTAATACCAGGACTTCCCTGGTGGTCCTGTGGCTAAGACTCCTCCTCACTGCCGATGCAGGGGACCAGGGTTCAACCCCTGGTCAGGGAACTGGATCCAACATGCCACAAGTGAGACCCAGCACAGCCAAAGATGGAGGTGCAGGAGGGAAGCTGATATCATATACACTCTGCTCTCTTAGCCCTGCAGATTTTTTTTAGTATTTCTATATAAATTTTTGGCTGTGTTGGGTCTTAGTTGCAGTGTGCAGGCCTAATTGCCCTGAGTCACGTGGAATCCTAGTTCCCCGATCAGGGATTGAACCTGCATCTCCTGCATTGGAAGGTGGGTTTTTAACCACTGGACCATCATCACCTGCATTGGAAGGTGGGTTCTTAACCGCTGGACCACCTGGGAAGTCCCAACCCTGTGGATTTTAATTGGTAATATTAACAACATAGCCAAAAGCAACTCATACATTTGCAAACTCAAAAACACACCCGTAAATAACCTGTGTGTCAAAGAGGAAAGCATACTGGAAATTTTAAAATACTCAGAATGAAATGAAACGTGAGTATCTACACTTGGAGGAAAGAGCTAAAATTGTGAGAGAAATGTTATAGCTTTAAAGAAGAGGAAGAGGTAGAGGGTCATGAAGAAGCAGCAAGATGGAAATCAATGACCTCAAAGTTCAATTCAAGGAGTTAGAAGGAAAATACATAGTCTAAAAACCCGCAGAAAGCAGCTATATGTAGAAAATACTGCTGGGAACAAAAATTGATACACTGGAAAACAAACAAATATTAGAATGAGCAAACCAAAAGGCTGAGTCATTGAAAAAATGAGTAAAATAAGCAAATCTCCAGGCAAATGATCCGGAAAAAAGAAAACATATATATACTACAAAGAATGAAGACAAGGACATGACTACGAGACGTGCATGTGTGCATTCTCACTTGTGTCTGACTCTTTGCAACCCCGTGGACTGTAGCCCTTCAGGCTCCTCTGGCCATGGTTCTTCAGGCGAGAATACTGGAGAGGGCTGCCATTTTCTCCTCTCGACCCAAGGGTCAGACCCACGTCTCCTGCATCTCCTGCACTGGCAGGCGGATTCTTCACCACGGAGCCGCCTGGGAAGCCCAACTTAGAGACAGTAGAGGGTTTTTGAAAATGTTATATCACGAAATTTTATGACAATAAATTTGAAATTTTACATAAATTTACATAAAATAAACAATTTCCTAGAAAAATATAATTCACTAAAACTGATCCAAACAGATATATAGTACCTGAATATACTAATGTTATCAGTGAAACTGTGCCTCCCTCAAAAGTAGATATGTTTAAATCCTAAACCTCACTGACTCAGATTATGACATTGTTTGGAAAATTGGTAATTAGTTCAGATGAGGTTAGACTGGAGTAGGGTGGGCCCCTAACCCAGTATGACTGGTGTCCTTATGAGGGACAGTGAAGACACTGAGGCTCAGGGAAGATGGAGCTGGAGGTCGGAACCCTGCATACACAAACCAAGGAAGAGTAAGGACCGCGGGTCATCACCAAACCTAGGAGAAAGCATGGAATAGATTCTTCCTCTGAGCCTCTAGGAAGAACTGACCCTTCTGACCCCTTGATTTTAGACTTCTGGCCTCCACGGCTGTGAAAGAATAAATTTCTACAATTTAAAATTGCCCGGTACTTTGCTATGGTAGCCCTATGAAATTAATATAACTGATAATTATTAGATTGAAATAATAGTTTAAAATCTGCACACACAAACACAGAGTGGTCCATTTCAGCTTCCTCAACACCGAGACAGGTAAACCAAGCCCCTGTGAAGGTTCCTTTCTGGAATCCCCAGCAAGTTGGTGGTAGTGATGGGTGGGGGAGTGACGGGTGAGTGGCATGCAGGAATCAGAGAGTAAATAGACTGATGTCAAGCCTTCTGGTGATAACACAGGCTTTTCTCTTCTCCCTAGGCACTTCAAGGTGATGGAAAAATAATTCTCTACCCCGATGAGATTATCTTCCAAATTCTCTTTCCTGATGGATCAGGCCAGATATAGTATCCACTGGAACACAGGGACACATACGATGCCAGAAAAGTCTGTGATTCGGGGCCGGGGCATGGGTTTTACTGGGGCCTGCATTGCTCTGAAGGACTCTCTGCCTTCTGCAGGGGACCCCAAGGAACTACTTGTGCCTTAACCATCTCCCAGTTACCCATCAGGATACCTGGCTATGCTCATCCTCAGTATAAAAGAGGGCAAGTTCACGTACATCATTCTGGAAGACAGTGCAAAAACATGCATCCGGGCCCTTATCAACAACTCTGGCCATGCCACCTTCCATGATGAAAATGGAGACATCTGGTAAGCCTGGGGCATGAGTCCCAAACACCCCTCCCTGCGGAGAAGCACTGTGATTAAGGTTTTGATTCCCAGTCTGCATAGCCGTCCTCTTTCTGGGTAATCTCTTTCTCTCGCTCATTCACTTAGAATTCATCCGTCCAACCCAAACATGGGGAGCTGGGTGTTATGATGAGCCTGTAAGACAGGTCCCTGACTTCAGATGGTGCCCCAGCCTTTTTGCACCATTGCTTCCCCTCCAGGACATAGCAATTACAGACTCAAAAGCTGGAGTAAGCTTTGGGTTTTGTCTCCTCTCACTTAAGAATCAAACTACATGATAATGACCTTAAAAAGACCCAGTGCCCTCTCTGTTCCAGGTGCTACAGAGAGAAAGGTATGGTGAGTGCATTGGAGGTACATGTATTGTATTTTTAAAACATAACTTCTAAAAATTTCATTGTAACTAACTTGGCTGTTATGTTCCCGTTTCTGGTAATGGTAGGGAACCTCATCTTACCAATTCAAGGTAATTCAGTCACTTTAGAATTTTTCTCCATCTCTTTGGTATAAGAACTGTCTTATCAGGATTTTTCCCTTGCCTTCTGTTCTAGTGGTCTCAAAGTGGAGAATGCATATTCTCTTGAACCAACTTTATACTTCTTGATAGTTAAGGCCAAATTTTAATTCCAAAGAAATATTTTCACCCTCAAACCCTGTTATGAGGTTTTCAACACCATTTGCTAGTTGACTACTTTGTTCTCAGGTGTATCTGCTCTTCCTGGAGGGCCATTTGTATAGAAATAAATGTCTATAATATTACAAAGCTACAGTAATTAAAACGGTGTGGTCCTGGCACAAAAGCAGACATATGGATTATTGGGACTGAACAGAGAGCCCAGAAATAAGCCCACAAACCTACAATCAGTTAATCTTCAACAAAGGAGGCAAGACTATACAATGGAGAAAAAAGACAGTCTATTCAGCAAGTGCTGTTGGAAAAGCTGGACAGCCTCATGTAAATCAATGAAATTAGAACACAATATCACACCATATACAAAAACAAACTCTAAATGGCTTAAAGACCTAAATATAAGACAGGACACCACAAAATTCCTGGAAGAGAACATAGGCAATGCCTTCTCTGACATAAATCATCACAGTATTTTCTTAGATCAGTCTCCCAAGGCAAAGCAAAAATTAACAAATGGGGCCTAATCAAACTTAAAAGCTTTTACACAGCAAAGGAAGCCATAAGCAAAATGAAAAGACAACCCATGGACTGAGAGAAAATATTTGCAAATAATGCAAGCAACAAGAGCTTAATTTCCAAAATATACAAACAACTCATGTAATTTAATATCAAGAAACCAAACAACCTAACCAAAAAAAATGGGCAGAAGACTTAAATAGACATTTCAAAGAAGATACACAGAAGGATAATAGGCACATGAAAAGATGCTTAACATCAATGAGAGATCACCTCACATCAGTCAGAATAGCTATCATTAAAAAGTCTACAAATAATAAATGCTGGAGAGGGTATGGATAAAAGGGAGCCCTCCCACACTGTTGGTGGGGATGTAAATTGGTGCAACCACTATGGAAAACAGTATGGAGGTTCCCTAAAAAGCTAAACATAGAGCTACCATGTGATTCAGCAATCCCACTCCTGGCCACATATTCAGAAAAGGTGAAAACTCTAATCCGAAAAGAAGTCTATCAACAGATGCATGGATAAAGAAGATGTAGTGTATATATGTATACAGTGGAATATTACTCACCCATAGAAGAGAATGAAATAATTCCATTTGCAGCAACATGGATGGACCTAGAGATTATCGTACAAAGTGAAGTAAGTCAGAGAAAGACAAATATTATATATCACTTATATATGGATTCTAAAAAAAAAATACAAATGAATTAATTTATTTACAAAACAGAAACACTCACAAAGAGAACAAACTTATGATTACCAAAGGGGAAAGGGTGGAAGGAGGGACAGATTGAGAATATTGTATTAACAGATACACACTGCTATATATAAAATAGATAAAAAACAAGGAGGTACTGTATAGCACAAGGAACTATACTCAATATCTCATAATAACCTATAATGGAAAAGAATCTGTATATAAAACTGAGTCACTTTGCTATAAACCTGAAACTAACACAATATTTTAAATCAACTGTATGTCAACAAGAAAAGTTTTTTTTAAAAGAAAGAATTTGATGTCTAAAAGGGGGAAGAAAGTACTGCATACAAGAAGTGCCAAGGAATGGGGGCAAGAAACTCTATTATCTCCAACAGTATCTGCTACACACAGTAGAGGCTTTTCTCCCAAATGTCATTCAGTTTTGGAGACAGAAGAGACCGTGAGGAAAATCTACTTTTATTTTCTTGATAAGGAAACTTAGGTGCAGAAAAAATGATGAGTTGTTTGCCCCGAGTCATACATAAAGTCACAGGAAAGAGGTTTTATGGAATTTTTGACTCAGCTTAAACTAAAGCATTGTTTTCAATTATCAAATAAAGCTTGTGAGAGAAAGCACATCTTAGGGCAGCAGACCCAGACCCAAGGGGGAGGGTGGTGCTGAGAGCTGGGGAATGGCTGCTCCCTGCTCCCTGCCTCAGGATTCCAGTTCTGTCGTCTGGGGCGGGGCCTGGACATGTGTCTCCTTTAAAAGATGCCCAGGGGATTGTGCGGCTCTGCCGGGGGCTGGAGTCCAGGCTGGCGTGCCCGCCGCTGCCTCTCGGGGCTATGGCACCCACGCTGGGCAGTCAGAGAAAGACAGGGGACTCGGAGGGAAACCATCCTGTCTCCTCAGCAAAGTCCACAGGGGGCCGGCGCCCCAGTCATCCCCTGGGACCCAGGTCAGGAGGGGATGGCTGCTGCGTGACACCTCAGGACGGTGCTGAGACTCGGCTCCGTGAGAACCCATGGTTCAGTCTCTGTTCTCCCGGCAGCCCGGCTCCCAGGCCCAGGCACTGGCCTCGTGGCCTCCCTTACGACCTCGGAGCCCCTAACACCTCATCTCCCGTCTCTTTCCTTGGGACCTGTGGACTTCTTGCCTTGGAAGTTCTTCTGAGACCACGTGGGCCACTTCACAGCTCATGGATCCTCCAGAGCAGGAGACACACCTTCCTTTCTAACCCTGGGCTTGCTTCTCCGCGGGGAGAATGGGCAGCTTACAGCTCAGAGGCTGCCGGGTATTGAGAGCAAACCGGTTCTGCATAGCGTGGGCCTCGCAAGTCTTAGTTAGCAAAGGCGTCCTGCCCACAGGCCCAAAGGCCTGGGCATCTGAGGGCCTGCGCCCTCGCCCTACCTGCTCCCCGGCGGCCCCCATGGCAGTGCCACTGTTGTCTTTCGTGCCCAATCTTCGTGGCGCTGGACACACAGGGAAGCAAAGCGCTCCCACCGCGACTCCCAGGCCAGGGCCGGGGGCCCCCTCTGCACGCAGGTCAGGAGCCCAGGGCTCAGCTCGCCGGCTCTCAGCGGCCCCTGGCTCCATGCTCAGCCACAAACCGTTCATTGCTGAGGCTTCCTTCCCGCCTCCCCAAGGGCAGCTTCCCCTCGTTGGGCCAGGCTCTCATCTCCTAAGACTTAAACCAAAGGAAAGGGGCGCCAAGGACAGGAATTTCAGGCATCGGAGACCTGGATGAGAGAGTGACCGTCGCTGTGTATCCACTCACACCCATCACACCCGAGTGTTCCCACCACAGGGCAGAGAGGCTCCCCGGCTTCAAGCCACTGATGTCCAGGGACATCAGAGAAAACAATGCTCCCGCCGCAGGAGGACTTGGCCCCCGACAGACTTCATCGTCAGAACTACAGTCCTGATGTCCCTGGGAGAAAGATTCTGTGGCAAAGGCCCTCTGAGACATGCCGATACCGCTGCTGCGGTACCAACCCTCGACCCTCGACCTGTCACTGCCTGGAACCCGCAGATGGCCCGGTCCAGCACCATCTTCTCTCCTGCCCTGCACCACAGGCCCTAGGAAGGGTGGAGTGCCACACTGATTCAAGGACTGAATACTTCTTGGGCCGGTTTTTCATTCCCTCAGGGAAATGCAGAAGACACAGCTGAAGTTGGCTGGCTGTGTGGAAACTAAATCCCATCACCTCCCCCACCCTCCAGGCCCAGACGTGAGGAACCGCAGATCAGCCCTGCCTGCAGAGTTCAGGGTCCCGGCTGCAAGGGCCCCTAGACCTGCCTGACCTCGGGGTCCCTGCTGGTGGGTCCCACCAGCTCCACGGTTTGGGTCTTTACACCCCTTGAGGAGGAGCCTTCAGTTTCACACCGTATCTGAGTGTTCTAGGCTCAATTTCCTGACAAAGTCTTAACCCAGAACTGGGTACCCCCAGGCTGAGGCAGACCCTAACCCTGGGAAGTGGGGAGAACCTAGAGTGAAAACTCTGAATGGAGCTATTTAAAGGCTTAGAAGTTAGCAGGGATCTGCTGCCCTGCAGAGTGCAAGAAGATTCCTCTTTGTCCTTCTCTCCATCCTTGATAATAAGGAAATCCTAACCTTCACCGAGTTATTGCTTTGTACAGGCACTTAATCCTCACAAATACCCTATGAGCAACGTACTATTATTATCTGCATTTTACCACTGAAGCTGCGGCACAGAGAGGTTAAGTAACTGGCCCAAAGTCACACAGCTTGTAAGTGACCAAGTCAGACTATGAACCTAGCAAGTCTGACTCCAGAGTCCAGGTTGTTTTGTGTTTTTTTGTTTTTTTAATTGGAGGATAATTGCTTTACAAAAGTCTAGGTTTTTTTTTTAATTCATTACATGCATCACAGCTTCTCGTCTAGGTGAAGAGGGGTGTGGTTGACAGGCTGGGCTCAACGGTGAAGGGACTTAAAATAGTTTGCACTTGGTTCAATGGGCAGTGGGAAGCAACAGGAGGACCTAGCATTGGGGAGTGACCAGAAGTCCTCTTTATTGAAGGTGACCGAGGCTGCCGTGAGCAGGTCTGAGCCGGCCTGTCCCTCTGAGCCGAACTTAAAGGCCCCTGGACAGCTCAGATGAGGCCTGGCAGGTGATCTGAGTGACCCAGGCTCCCCCAAACCCTGCCTTCTCCTGACTATCCCAGGGCTCAGATTCTCTCCCCTTCTGTGTTCAGTTCCCGAGAAAACCTTCTGCGCCGGTTCTCAGGACAGACCTGGTGGGATGTGAAAAGCAGAAGCCAGGGCAGAAGGATATATGATGGGCTTGAAATGCCAGGATAGGTGCTCGCAGGAGAGCAGGGCCTGGGCTGGGAGTGGGAGGAACCACCAGTCCACACTCACCCACGGCTGGTTACGTGGGCACCAGGCGCCGTGTGGGGCAGCATCCGCCCGGGAGCCACACGGACGGGGACCCTGCGCTCCAGACTTCCAATTATGTTTCCATTTTAGTGGGAAGGATGGATGATAAGCAAGGACGGCTGATTCTCATTATTCAAGATAATTCAGTTCTGTCAAGTCTCCAGGGCGTGAACTAGCAAACGCCAAGCCGCTGCTCCCAGGGGAAGGATGCTTGTACACCCATTTCACATGGAGTCACAGACATGCACGGGGAAAAATTTGAGTTGCCTGGTGTGCACGTTCCCAGCTGCTCTGCTTTCTTGACACAGCTCTTAACACGGGAACCAGGGGGTGGAGCCGGGAGGGGAAGGGCAGGTGGTGCTGGGATCTCCAGCCCTGGGGCTGGTGGGAACCAGGATGAGGTGTTTCTAGGATGTGAGCGTAGCCACGTGTATATGATGCTGCTGTGCTTGCCCAGTCGTGTCTGACTCTTGTACGACCTCGTGGACTGTAGCCCGCCAGGCTCCTCTGTCCATGGGATTCTCTGGAGTGGGTTGCCATGCCCTCCTCCAGGGGATCTTCCTGACCCAGGGATCGAACCCACGTCAGCTGTGTCTCCTACATTGGCAGGCGGGTTCTTTACCACCGAGCCACCTGGGAAGCCCCCATAATGTATATACACACACCTCTTTCCCTGAGGAGCAATGGTTTACTATTTGCTAACTCCGTGTTTGAGGCAACTTTATGGAATCTAATTACAGCAAATAATGAGAATTAATGTGGATTAGTAAATTATATGCAGGAACCTAACTAAGGCTGAATTGTCATACTGGGACCCAGAGTGGCTGGTCAAGAGGGGCTTCTCGGAGGAGGTGACATTTAAGCCGAGACTTAGAACCCACTGTACCACACGGCTGGAAGGAACACTTTCTCCAGGGAGAGGAAACAGCATGGCAAAGCCTTGAGGAGGTCAAAAGCACACATGACCCAGAACTGAAAGAAGGGACTGGGTGTGAGGGGCCAGGGGCACAAGAGGAGACTGAACGTGGACAGGCCGGGGCTGAAGGGCTGCACCTAGCCTGGGTTCCGGGGGCGGGGGCAGGGGCAAGGGCGGGTGGGAGGGGGGAAGGGCAGGCCTGCATCGTTGGGGGAGGCCGTGCCCCCACCCCTCTCCCACCCCGGGCCCAGAGCTGCGGCTGCCTGATGCCTTCTTGGTCTAGGTTGAGCCTGAGCCAAAACCTTGGCTACTACTTCGCCAAAGACAAGAACCAAAAGGCCTGGAACTGGTGGGATCTCAGCCTCCATGTGCATGCGCCCCCCATCCAGCCCATCTCCTTGAAAATCAACCAGTACATCGAGGTACAAATCAGGAGCCAAGACAAGATCATCTTCCACTTCACCCACCACAAGAAGCACATTTGCTTAAACCTGGGCACCAAGTACAAGGTTCGGTCCCAACTCCCCACCTCTTCTGCCAGGCAGGGAACCGCCTGCACATGGGCCACTGCGGGCTGGGGGTGGTCCATGCCCTGGCCTCCGGGCTACGTTCTGCCTCAGCCCAGCCCCTAGGGAAGCGAGGCCACCTTCACGGACTGACGTGTGACCATGTACAGAGGCAATCATTTCCTAGAGGGGTGGGATGGAAGTTCAGGAGGGAGGGGACACTGCCGGCCGATCCACGTTGTATGGCAGAAACCAACACAACATTGTAAAGCGACAAATGTAAACAAAAAAGAGGCCATCAGCTAACATTCGAACACTCTGAGATTCAGAGCTGAGGAAACGGACATCCTCATCCCAGTAAGACCTGGACAGGCCCCCGGGGAGCCCCAGATGGAGGTGGGGCTCACAGGCAGACACTGACCCCCTGCCTGTGGCAGGGCTCAGTCTCCTGCTGTGCTAGGGCGTCCGTGGGGAGCAGCCAGACGCCCCCAGGAGGGCACAGCCTTTGGTTTGGGGTCAGGTTGGCATGTGGCCTCAGCCCAATCACCGTAGCCCGTGTGTCCAGAGGCATGGGCCAAGGGTCTTGGGGAAGCAGCAGAAAGGTCACTGGTGGCAGGGCTGGGCGCTCAGGTTTGCCCTGGAGAGACTCAGTCCTGGAAGGGTCTGGGAAGACTCTGCCCACAGGGTCCCAGTCCTGCCGTGGGGGGCACATGGTGTCCGGGCAGCATTAATCCTCACCCAGCCTTCTGTGAATCCCCCCAGTACATTACCCTGGAGGTGCTGAGCAAAATGAAAAAGAAACCGATCCTGGAGATGGAAGTCAGTCCCACGGCTCGGAAGATCCAGATCCTTCTGGGGAAAATGAGTAGGATCCTGAGTCTACTGACCATCCCCGACTTGGAAAGCTTCATACAGTGCGTCAAGATCTCGCCAACAAGGCCACACAGGTCCAAGCAGGAGCTCCCACTGGCCGAGCTCAGCCCGTCACCTAGTTGTCCCAGAGGGGCTTCTGCAGGTGCTGAATGTCTAGGGGAGGTGGAGTTGTCAGAAGCCCCAAGGAAACCCCCAAAGCCCTAGGCTATATCTCGTGAGAGTTGGTTTGTAATTTGGGACCTATCATAGCTCCTTGGTTTGGTGGGGCAGAGTTCTGGGAGGGTGGTGGGCAGAGACGGGGCTGACAGCATCTGTGGCTGGGCACAGAAAAGACTTAAGCATGTGCCCTGACAGTATTAGAAGCAAATTGTTTCAGAGAATACATGTCAACACCTGTCCCGCTTGCTTCTACTGGTTATTTGAATGCAGAAGTTCTTTCTTGTCCTTGGGTTGACTCAGGACACAGACTATCTCAAAGCCTAGCTCCACCCATTGTTGACTGTGTGACCTTGGACATGTAGCTTCCTGCCTCAGTTCGTGTGGCTTTGTCTCCTGATCTTTCTCAAAGACTCCAGTGGTCTCCGATTGGCCTGGCTTGGTTAGGTCACTCTTGGTTCAATCCAGTGTGGTAGGGAGGGAGGGGTTATGTCTTGTAAACATAGCTCCTAGTTGATGTCAAGCATGGGGAGGGGCAGTAGCTTCTAGAAAAGGGGGGCTCGGGGGCTGGGTGGTCCTGGACAGCATGCCTTTTCTATGTCCCTGAGACACTGCAGACTTTCCAGAATGGCCCCCCACTGCAGCCTGAACCGAAAGAGTGTGGGAAACCCCTTCTTCCTGGCTCAGCCTAGCAACTAGCCAATCCCTGCTGTGAACAGACACCCAAGCCCTACTTGTGCAGCACCGGGCTCTCCTGCCGCCAAATCCTCACCAAAGTCCCATCCTCACTCCAAACCGCGACAACTATGTGCCTGGGGTGAGACCAGCGTGGTCGGGCTGGTAGCAGTGGGCCCTACCCGGTCACTTCCCCTCTGACTCTCACATCTTACTGGCACGTAGCATAATCAGCTAGAACTACAGCTACTTTGCTGCCAGGCGGTGAGCCACGAATGCTGCCAGTGACCGCTGTGGGGAGCGAAGCGTCATGGGCCAACCTCCACATTTAGGGAGCTTGTTGGTTTACGCCTTTGCCAGGTGTGGGCAGGGGCCCCTTCTCTTACCAGGTGCTGGAGACAGAAGCTCTGGGGTCGAGTCTCAGCAGCAAACAAATCCTCCAAGCCTGCCCACATCTCAAAGCCCCGACGTTTCTCCCACATGTGCCCTGGAAGCTGACGGCCCTGGTGGGGGCCTTGGCACCGCCACATGCAGCTGTGCGACCTCGGCCGAGGCAGGGAGCCCCTCTGGGACTCCATTCCCTCCTCCGTAACAGGAGGGCACCCACAGAACTCAGCTCACAGCTAGAGGATGGAAACAGATGGTGTTGGGGCTTCACAGCTGTGAGCACTTAGGATCATCAGCCAGTGCCTCCCTCTGGTCCTTCTCCTTCCAAGAAGCCTAACAGCGTGACTCACCCCATTAATGCAGAGATTGTCAACAGGTGGCCTCGAAGAGGCATTGGGTTTGGTCAGCTCCCTGTTTTAAAATATTCTGACTTCCCTGGTGGTCCAGTGGCTAAGACTTTGCACTCCCGATGCAGGGTGCCCGGGTTCTATCTCTGGTCAGAGAACAAGATCCCGCATGCTGCTACTAAAGATCCCATGCACCACAACTAAGACCCAGCACAGCCAAAGAAGATAAATATTTCTTCAAAATCTTCAGGGACTTCCTCGGTGGTCCAGTGGCTAGGACTCCGAGCTCCCAACGCTGGGGTTCCTGGGTTCAGTCCCTGGTCTGGGAACTGGGTCCCACATGCTGCAACTAAGACCCAGAACAGCCAAATAAATGAATAATAAATATTAAAAAAAAATCTCCAACCATTAAAATATCTTGTTGCCAGCACTTACATAGATGCGATATTTCACATAGATTTTTTGCATTTCCAACTTCTCTTGCGGCTGTTGGTCTGTGTGAGCGTTATCATGGACCAGACAGAATAACTCAGCAGCCAGGGACTACTTCATAAGGAAAAGTGAGTCCCCTCACAGATGAAAGATGTAGTGAAAATAGCCAAGTGACCGGGAACTGGAAAAACACAGCCCCGACCCTCTGTGTTAGCTTGCTAGAGCTGCTATAACAAAGGACCACATGCTGGGTGGCTTACACAACAGAAACTGATGTCTCAGTTCTGGAAGTCGAAGTCCAAGTTCAAGGGTGTGGAAAGGATGTGGCCCAGGCCCATCTCCCAGCTTCTAGGAGTTCCTTTGTCTCTGGCAGTCTTCATATGGCATTCTCCCTGTGTGCGCACCTCTGGGTCAAATTTCCCCTCTCCAGGGACTTCCCTGGTGGTCCACTGGTTAAGAATCGGCCTTGCAACGTACAGGATGTGGGTTCGACCCCTGGTCTGGGAACTAAGATCCCACATGCCAAGGAGCAACTAACAAGCCTGCGAGCCACAACTAGAGGGCCCTTGTGCTGCAACAAAGAGCCGACATGGCCAAGTAAGTTTCTGTTTAATTTCCCCTTTTTATAAGGACACCAGTCATACTGGAGGAGGGACCTGCCTCTTCACAGTATCTTAGCCAACTACATCTGCAAAACAAGCTGGTTCAGAGACATTTGCTGCTTGGATAGCAAGAAAACTCACCAGACAGCAAGTACCACCTGACCTCCCCCCACCCCGGCCCCACACCACTGCCAGGGCAGTGCAGGAAGAAAGACCGACACCAGAAATAGAAAGAGACCCCGTTCCCCTGTGCCTTGCAGTGCAGCATCAGCACCCCACAGAGCCTCACTCTGCACCAGCTGGCGGTGGAGAAATGTTCTCAGGGCCCAGCTCCAGAATCTCAAAGCAGGGCCAAAAGGGGGTGGATTTGGAGGTGAGAGGCACTCCATGGATCTTCCTTCTCCCTGCTCCAGCATTAATGAAGCACAGAGAATCACACACACACAAAGTCAGCTTGGCCAAGATGGAATCACACACACACACACACACACACACACACACACACACACACGAAGTCAGCTTGGCCAAGATGGAATCTCACACACACACACACACGAAGTCAGCTTGGCCAAGATGGAAGCGGCTGCAGTGACACCAAGGCCAGGACACTGCCAAGGCAGTGGACCAACACTTCCTGCTTTGGAAACGATGATGAAACCTCTGCACCTATAAAGCTTCCTGTTCTCATTCCTCTGGTCCTCCGGCTTCTGGTCTGTCCCCCACACCCCCATTTCCTCCCAATAGAGCCCTTTCCTGCTCCAGTTAGACATGATGCCTTCTGATGCTTATACTCCAGGACGCCGATGGATACAGAGGATGAGCAGGAAGGAGATGGGGCTGGACACATAGATGTGCAGGGGTCTGAACAGCCTGCGTGCCGTCAGGAGTTGTACGCAAAGGGGAAGGAGAGCGTTCGTAAGACTAGGTTCTTGTAGTAAAAATACTTCAATATTCCCAGCAAGGAATATTGAAAATGAGGGTCTTGACTCAGGGCAATGGCATTGTAAATAGAGGAGGGGAGGAAATAAAGGAGAGGGAAGGAGGGGTAGAGGACAGGCAGGACTTGGTAGCAATGGGACGGGCAAGGGAAGGATGTGTGACTTGGGTCCACGGGGATTCTTTCAGCCGATACTTACTGAGTATCTCCTGCAGGTTCTGTTCTAGGCACCAGGTACACAGCTGTCAACACAACAAAGCAGCTTACAACCTGTAGTGCGGAAGACAGACAATAGCCAAACCAGCAAAAGACACCATTTGTTGGTATGAAAACAGGTGAGGGAACAGCAAGTGCTGGAGATTGGGGGTTGCTGTGTGTATCACAGGGTTCTGCAACTCCACCGCTCTCCACATTTTGAACTGGGTAACTATGTGTTGTAGGAGGCTGGCCTATGCATTATAAAATATTTGGCCATTCTAGTTGCTTCTCCAGCTATTAATAGAAACCAGTAGAACCTCTATCCCTATGCACACATACATACCAGTCATGACAACCAAACATGTCTTCAGATGTTGCCTAAATGTGTTCTTGGTGGCAGGGGCAGGGGTCATCTTATTGAGAACTACCGTTGTAGATCTGTTTTATGGCCCAGCACGTGTCTGTCTTGGCAAATGTCCCACGTACTTGAGAAGAATGTATTCTGCAACAGTTGGGTATTCTGAATTAAGCAACGAGGAAAAGCAGGGACATCCGGACTCTGGTCCATTCTATAACTAACCTGGTGGTGGTTTAGTCACTAAATCGTGTCCAACTCTTGCGATATATTTATTTTAAAAATAAGTCAATGCCAATGCCATGAAAACAAGCAAACAAAAACCTTAAGAATTTCTACATTAAATAGAGACTAAAGAGACATAACAACCAAGTAACATGTAAGCACTTGGGTAAGAAAAAGCTATGAAACATTTTGGGTAACAATTGAGGAAAGTGAAATATGGACTACATAGTAGATACTACTGATTTTTTCAAGTGTGATAATGGTATTAGGGTTATGTAGGAGACTGTGCCTACTGTTTGGAGATGGATGCTTAAGTATTTAGCGGTAAAAGATCATGATGCCTGCAACTTACTTTCAATAGTTCAGCAAATGAATGTGAAAGTGAAAGTCGCCCAGTCATGTCTGACTCTTTGCGACCTGACCCCATGGACTATACAGTCCATGGAACTCTCCAGGCCAGAATACTGGAGTGGGTAGCCTCTCCCTTCTCCAGGGGATCTTCCCAACCCAGAGATCTTATCTGTAAACACCGAGATGAGACTATGCCTATCTGTAAACACTGAGGGCAGGAGGAGAAGGATGCAACAGAGGATGAGATGGTTGGATGGCATCACTGGCTCAATGGACATGAGCCTGAGCAAGCTCCAGGAGATGGTGGACAGAGAAGCCTGGTGTGCTGCAGTTCCTGGGGTCGCAAAGAGTTGCACACAACTTAGTGAATGAACAACAATAACAAACACCACTGATAACTGATAACTAAAACTTACCTGACTGGAATTCCCTGGTGGTTCCAGCTGTTAGGTGCTTTCATTGCCAGGGCCCAGGTTCAATCCTTGCTCAGGGAACTAAGATTCTGCAAGCCACACAGCACAACCAAAATAAAAATAAAAAAGTAAAACTCACCTGATTAAAAAATGTAAAAGAGCCCAATATTATAAGAAAAATTATTTAGAATATACATAGAAAAAATCTGGAAGCAATATGCAAACATTTAACAGGAGTTTACCTTTCAAGTTTCACTTACGAAACTTTCACATTTTATGTTAAAATTCAAACACTGTAGAAATGTCTAACAGTGAATGTATTTTGATAACTGGGAAAAATGTTTTTTAAAATCCCAAATATGTATTTATTGGACGACTATGTAATGGATGCCCCTCTACCCAGTTTCCAGCAGCTGCCTCCTTTCCAGGGGGCTGAGGAGGAGCAGACAGACAAGCTGGTGGAAGAACCCCCAGCAGAAGAAAAGTGCTCCTGAAAGGAAGCAATGAAGCTCCTGTTTTCTGAGAAGCAGCCTTCCCTCCACCAATACCCACAGGTTCCTTTGACAAATGGCCTCTTTTTAAAAAGTAAGGCTGACTATTCTTTGTTCCTTGTTAACAGCAGAAAAGAATTTAGATACGGGGTTGTAAAAATACAAGACCTGTTTTTACTGTGACTTCAATAATGCTAAATTTCAACACAACTGTATGTGCTGATGATACTCTGGAAATTGGCAGTTTTGCAAATGAAGAAAAATTACCTTTCAACTAATGAAGCATTAAATGTTTCAAAAACGTCTTTCCACAATAATCATCTTGCCAAAAGAACCCACACAGTACAAGTAAACTGGGGGAAATGGAGTCACACTGGTGGAGAGTACCACGGTCAGTGCCCTGCCTGTGGTATGTGTTACCGTTCTGCAAGATGGCCCACTGGGAGAGATCCAGTCCAGGGACACAGGCTCGGCCTGTGTGACTTCGCACAACCGCACGTGAATCAACAATAAAAATCTTAGTTAAAAAAATTATTTTAATGGGATCCACACACAGACTCATGAGGACAAAGTAGGAAGCAAAAATCTTTATTTTTGAAAAAATTCACATCTATTAAAAACAGCAATTTCTAGCCAAATAATATAAAGCATTTTAAATTAATTATCAGAAAGTATGTACACTCTTTGTATATGTGAACACTTTAAACTGTACAGATTTAAACAAAGTCATTTAGCAAACAGGTTGGATCACTATTACCTACTCAGTAAGGTGTTTCAGTGTTTCAGAAATAAAAGAATCAAAGCACAAGAATGAGTGCCATCAAATATTTTTATCCTTAAGAACACACTCTGCTCTGTACATCAAATGAAATCAGTCATAGTACTGTACAATAATCATGCCCTCATTTCTTTGGAAAGGCTATTTAAAAATCAAATGTACATATAATATACAAAACTGGATATTTTACAGTTTACTTCATTAAACACATATTTAAAATAGTAAGTGGAAGTGAACAGAATCTCCCGAATTCATCCATTTCCTATCAAAGAATGAATATGGCCCCTCTTTACCTTCTACCTTTCCAAAATATACAGAGTATTAAGGTCTATCAAGCGACATCCATCACCAAGTTACACTGAGGTGAAAAGCAAGTGACCTTTTAAAATGACAGACATCAGGGTATGTAAACTATCCACGCGTGGTGGGAGTCTACTTAAAGTGAATGAAAAATACTAGTCTCACAGAATGAGGTCTGCTGGCTACATTCCAGAGCCCTTGTTAGCGTTCCATCTCTAAACTAGTGTCTGAGTAACTCAAAATTCATCGTGAACCAAAAAGCAGGTGATATTTACTGTAACATCAGAGGCAAAACCAATTCAATCAGGAAACAGGTATTTGTAGGAAAACTCAAGAGATGTGCGTAATTAATTTGATGATCCCTGTGTCAGGCAGTCCATTTTAAGGGCTGGGCGGTCTTCATCAGTTTGTGAGTAAACTGTATTCCGCTGTCACAGGCTGCCGATCCACAGGGCCGGCTCGCGGCACAGCCGCTGTGAATGTTCCGGACATGAAAGTGCTAGCTTTTCAAAGAACTAAGGAAATGGAAGGCAACATGCAGAAAGCTGGTAACCCTAACCATCATGCATGCGACCTGCTACTCATCAGGCTTCCTGCCCTCCTTAGTGTGCCAGACTGAAGACGCCCTAATTGGTACCTGCCCCTCACAAACACTGCCTACTGTACCATGAAGATTCTCATTAAAGATACGCACGTATCCACCATGAGGAGGCTGCAGCCCCGGCCTGCTTTTGAATGCTCTGCACCTAAGCCATTCACGGAGTACAGATTCTGGGACCTTACACAAGGCCCTTGCATCTTGAAACTACATCACATCAAACACGCAGGAAGAGAACACCCTGAATTCCCAGGAAAGCAGGATGTGTTCTCAGAAGCAGCCAATCTACTCCAAACTAAACTTCAAAGTGAGAGGAGAAACATTATAAATAGAGTGTAGAAATAACATTTCTGGAAGTAAAAAAAAAAAAAAGTCACTGGAATGCTCAGTGGTTAAAAGGACTGCAGCATTTCTCGCTCCAACAAACCTCACTCTTCGAAGTTTCCTAATTATCTGTATTTCCATAAAGCTCTTGCGGTATTTATTGTAACCTATTTTCACTGCATTTTTCTTAAGAACCATTTCTCTGTGTGTCCTCCGTTAAGTTTTTCCTCTTAAAAACTTACACTGCTTGCGACCATTTAAGTGAGGCAGTTATCAGCGCTCATAGACTATAGCTTATCTTTGGCATTTTGATGTTTTTAAAAAGGAAACACAAATCGTTGCACACTTTGCTTCCATGTCATTCTGTGATCAGCCCTGAGCAGCGGCCGTGTGGCTCTGGGGACGTCCCTCGTCCAATTCCCCGGTGTCCTGCAGGCCTCCGGACCCGGGAGCCCGTCCGTGCCAGCCGGCCATCTATACACGCAGCCCAACGGGCCAAGTTATTTAGCAGCTGACAGGAGGAGGTTCAGCTGGAAAGCAAAGAGAAGGGCTGTGTTAGTTCCGCTGTACAATTCCATACTCAAGAAAAGGTGTTCAGATCTCACAACCAGAACAACAGGGCAAGTCTAAAATTTTTAAGAGACCAATACACCCAGCTGTAAAGCAGAAACTGGATCCGTGATGGTCTGACTCCCAGACCAGCCCCTGGGGCACTGCGCATTGTGGGGTCCTGTGAGGAGGCACCGCCGAACCTGGACCCTTAACTCATTCAGAACCCGATGAGGAAGACAGAAAAAAACCAGACATCAACACTGACAAAAAACAGAAACAGCTCTCAGAGGTCCCCAAACGTCTTAGCACCAGGGGCCGATTTTGTGGAAGACAATTTTTTCATGGACTGGGAGTGGGGACAGTTTTGGGATGATTCACTTGAATTATATTAATTGTGCGCTTTATTTGTACTATTATTACATCACTTCCACCTCAGGTCATCAGGCATTAGATCCCAAAGGTTGGGGACTCCTGTAATAACCAACTTCATCTTTCTCTATGCAGAGTGTGCTGTGCAGAGAGTTGTATGCTAGGAATTCTTTAAATGATTCTTCATTGCACAAGAACTGGCCCGGCAGATTCAGGAGCCCTCTGCCCCCACTGTAAAGAAGGGCGTGACAAAGAGCCCGCCCGGGGAAACCAGAGAAGTCGCCACTGTCACCTGCAGGGATGTAGCCGGAGCTCTGCAGGTCTGCCACCCTGGCCCTGGAGAGACCTGTGGCTGACTGAGCCTGGCAGTGAGTCCTTCTAAACGCAAGGGTTTTTTGGTTTTGTGGGTTTTTTTGCATTTACTATTAAGTATGCACATTGCACATTTATGAGATCTACTGGCAACTATAATTGTCCTTTCTTTTAAAAAAAATTCATTTATTTTAACTGGGGGCTAATTACAATATTGTGGTGGTTTTTGCCATTCATTGACATGAATCACCCATGCATGCACATGTGTCTCACCATCCTGAACTCCCCCTCCCACCTCCCTCCCCACCCCATCCCTCTGGGTGGTCCCAGAGCCCCGGCTTTGGGAGTCCTGCTTCATGCATCGAGCTTGCACTGGTCATCTATTTTACATATGGTAATATGTATGTTTCAATGCCGTTCTCTCAAATCGTCCCACCCTCTCCTTCTCCCACACAGTCTAAAAGTCTGCTCTTTACATCTGTGTCTCTTTTGCTGTCTTGCACATAGGGTCGTCAGTAGTCACTAATACCAGCTGTTGTTATTATCTAGAAAATGTAACGGTTCTGAGAGAGGATCAAGCAACAGTGAGAAGGAAGGGTTCTATTAGTGTTTTTCAAACTACTGGGTGCAACCCATTGGCTCGTCGTCGTGAAAATAATTCAGTGGTTCATGAACAGAAGAGAGAAGAAAAGCAAAGCACCTGAGCTGCACACGGTGTGGGTGACCACGGTGAACCCTGGGAGTCACAGACACGCACACACACTAATGCACACATCTCACAGGCAGGAGTCAGGCGGGAGCTCAGACCCTCCTCCCCCACACCTTTACCCGCCACAGGCGTCCCAGGCCCCTGAGTCATCCCTCTAGGCCTCTTTCCCACCTCACAGCCTAGCCCTCTGACCGGCAGCCAGCCCCCTCCCCTCGCCGGGACACGCCTCCTCCGCAGGCTTCTCAGGTGATGGCTGTTTCTCTCCCACTTGCCAGCGATCACTGGGCCTGGAGGTGCGACCGGAGTCCCCTCTGCCCCTCAATGTCATTCCTGGACCATTCTCCTTCCCTCTCCCGCCACCCTCCCCAGCTCTGGTTTTCAGACCAGACCACGTTTCACTCCTCCACCAACCACTCCTTGGCTGTCACCTGGCCGTGCACTTTTTGCAGGTCTCAGAACTCTATCATTTTTTCTAAAACTCCTCCTGCAAGAATTCTTGGTGATTTCAACACCCTGACAACTAACCTTCCAGGGTGGAGGCCTCTCAGTTCTGTGGCTCCTTTCCTCCAACGCCCTCTTCTTCATCAACCTTGTCAGCTCCTCAGGCCGCAGGCACCTGCCAGCTCCGTGTTACCCCTCTCTGCAGCCGCTCCAAGTTCCACTGTCACAGCTCACACTGTGACCCCATAGCTATCTTCCAGCTCATCTTCCCTCTTGTCCTCCCACTCCAATGATCCTGACTCGACCAGGACCTATAACCCGGGTTCCTCCCGCCTTCTCACTCTCTTTCCCTGAGCTCCTCCTGCTCCTTGTCTGCCATGTTCCACAGCAATCACTACAGCCACTCCCTCATTACTTCAAATGACTTATAAAAAAATATCCTGATTGTATACAACCCTAGAACTACAGAGACACCTTATCTTTTAAAACTATGAAACTCATACAGCCGTAAGAATGAAGTTCTGATGCAAGCTCCAGCATAGATGAGCCTTGAAAACATGCTAAGAGAAAGAAGCCAGTCTTCAAAGGCTGTGAATTGCATGATTCCATTCAATGCACTATCCAGACTAGGCAAATCATAGAGACAAAAGTGGATCAGTAGAAGAGGGGAGAATGAAGAATCTGCTAAAGGACAGGGGTTTCTCTGGGGTGGCATGAAGCTGCTCTGAAATGAGATAGTGGTAATGGTTCCAAGACTTAGTGGATATACTAAAAACTTTGCATTAAAAAGATGAATTTTATGGCATATGAATTATACCTCAATTTAAAAATGACCCCACTTCTCCTCCAGCTACCACCCCATCTCTTCTCTCTCCGGACAGTAAAACTCCTTCAAGACTGACCACACTCACTGTCTCCAGTCTCTCTCCCTTAGGTTCAACGCAAACCAATCCGACGCTCACCAACCTTACCGCTCTCCTCTCTAGTCGTTACCATATACTAAACTCTTCAACCATTCTTAAAACCAGAAACAAAATAACCTCTGTGGCACCAGTCTACTTCTACTCAATAAAAGTTTGCTGACAGAACTGAATAAATGATGACAGGAAACACAGGCTCAGCTCTCTACTCAGTTTTTTTTAATGTAGAAGAAGAGAAAAACAGGACATCTTTCTAACATCTTTGAAACATGGGCCTCTTATACATACTGCAAACAAAACTATGCAGCAACCTAAATACCACTATTTGAGTCCTCCACCAAGAGTTTATCTTAAACATAGCAACTTTCAATTATCAGAAAGCATTAAAAAGCAACTGAAGGGACTTCCCTGGTGGTCCAGTGGTTACGACTCCATGCTTCCACGGCAAGGGGCCAGGTTTGATACCTGGATGGGGAACTAAGACCCCATGTGCCACAACGTGTGGCCGAAAACAAAAAAGCAGCAATTGAAAATTTGAACACCATCACCAAACGTGAGAGAGCAATTCAAGGCTTGAAATCTTGATCATCAGAATAAAATAATATACAATTTTAAAAATTATGACAAAATATGGTAACTCAAAAGATACTATTTACTCAAGTAAGATAACTAAAAGGTTATAAAAGTAACACAGATTACCTACCTGTTCCATAGAAGGACAAGCAATGATTTGAACATCTTCAGGGCTAAACTCTTCCTTTAACAAGACGTGGAACTTCTGGAAGACTTGCTGAATATTATTCTTAGAAAGAAGAAAAGGCAATCATATTACATGAGTCACCGAAAACAGATTCAGCCTCCTTAAACATGAAGAACCAAGGAAGTTAAATACTACTACTTGCCAAAACAAGTGGAGGAGACGTATCTTCCAGGGGATTACCAAAGACATGTAACTGGCACTTAATATTTCACATGCCAGCACAACCTGACTAATAAGACTTATCAGATAACATTTCCTGGAAAAAACTAAACTCTTGCCAGCCCTGTCCCCTCCAGAGAATAATAAGAGTCTTCAGCAGCAATTTCTTCCACAAAAGATAATGAAGTTCCCAGACACATAAATTGTACTTTAAAAATCAACCAAGGCCTTGGGTAAAGGTGTGAGCTCAACACAGAGCTGGAAGCAGTGAGTACTAAATGTGCTCTGGCGTTTAATCCCTTGGTGGTCGCTGCAAGCCATTTATTTCCACTACTCGCCAGTAAAATGGGGCATAGATCCTGAGATGCTGTTCTCTCAAGTGCTGGGCCGCACCTCACACAAAGGTCTGATTACTTATTTACTCATTTACTAATTTCTACTTTTTGGTAGAAATTACCCTTGTGTCATAGGTAACCATAAAAAATTAAGACAAAATCAGGGCTGGGCTGGGGGGTGGGAGGGGGGGACAGAATCAGACAGATGCAAGTTTTTAAGTCTTTCAAGAATCCCAGTGCTTTTTTTTACTTTTTTTTAATCGACTGCACTAGAATAGTAGATCAACATTTCCAAATGTTTACAGGAAGAAGAAAATGCAAGACGAAGCAAGAATACTTGAAGAGACCAGCCAACATTCAACCAGATCATCATGAAACTTACCCTGACTGGTTTAAACAGGATGAACTCAGTATCCTTGTTGGACAGGTACAAGGACATACTTCTCAATGTCAGGGGCAGCTTTGCTTTTATTGTCTTGTAGGCACTTGCCACAAGGTCACTGACCTTTGCTGGAAAGAAATTAGCCTCCTTAGTATCACAAATAAAAACAAAAGAAGTACTTCTGTTTTAATTCAGAGGAGAATAAAAGGAGAGAAAAACAGCAAAAGACGACTATTTCTTCAAAGAATTTTTTTTCACTTTTGTTTATTTATCAAGTTTAATCACAAGCCCATAAACATTCACTAAGTATTTAGATATATAAAATTCTAACCACAAAGGCTAAACAGAAAAGAATTCCCCCAGCATGGCTCAGGACATTCATAGGAACGGTAGTATGGTGCCTTTGGAATTTGGAGATAAGAGGTAAGGTAAAATTAGAAGTAATTTGCAGAGAAATACTAGAAGGAATTACTTTGTAATGAATGAACTTATTCACTGTGACTCTTACTGACTCACAGTTAAGAGATGCTCTCTGTCTTATGAGATCATTCAGAAAATGCCCACACATATTTAATAGGAACTAAAAATCCATTTGTTACGTTCTTATACTATATTATCAGAAAAGGAGTAGAATCCCAGAAAATTGTAACTGAAATAATTAGTAGCCCAGATGTAGTGTCTCAAAAGAAGTACAAATGGAAAAGAACAGCAGTAATTTGTATAAAGTATTTAAAAGAGAAAATTACCTAGAAAGCTAGAAAGGAAAAGACTGATTAATCATTTCAAAGATGGTCGATCTCACTCATAATTAAGGAAATGTATATTAAAACAACTGAACTATTTCAGAATGGTTACAATCACTAAGATTGTGCATATCCACATTTGGCAGAGGTGTGGGGAAACGGGCACCTTCATGCACCATAATTTTTGGTCATGCCATGTGGCACTGACTGCAGAGACCTAACTACTGGTTGTCTGTTGTTTTAGTTGCTAAGTCATGTCCAACTCTCTGCGACCCCATGGACAGTAGCCCACCAGGTGCCTCTGTCCATGGGATTCTCTAGGCAAGAACACTGGAGTGGGTTGATCTTCCCAACCCAGGATCAAACCTGTGTCTCTTGCGTTGGTAGGTGGGTTCTTTACTACTGAGCCACCTGGGAAGCCCATTTTAACTACTGGACCACCAGGGAATTCCCCTTCATCCACTGTTGATGGGAATACAGTATGAACTGGTTCAACTTCTTGGAAGGGATACTGAGCAATGTCTAGCAAAACCGAAAATACACATACTCTTTAATATTTAATGTTTGTACTGCTAAAAATTTACCTTATGAACATGCTCAAAAAATACCACCAAGATATGTGTGTTTATTAAAGAGTGTAAAGAAAAACTAAAAGTAATTTGAATATTAATAGAATTATTAAAGAAATTGCACTCTAGTGATGTATGTGTCCATTAATTAGAATGGGTAGAGCTGGATACGCTGATATAGAAGGGGCTCTAAGGTAAAGAGTAAAGTGTTTAAAAAAAAAAGGGGCAGGGAGGGGATATTTTGTAAACAGACTGGGTAGGAGGTCCCTGGAAAAAGAGAATCAAGCATGGCTTTCTTGACATAAGGAAAGCCATTTTGTCCTAAGTCATTTTGTGATCTAAGCTCAGCTACAATGCTTGTCCTTGAACAGGTCTCAGTAATTGATGATCTTAAGGGAAGTGAGGGAATGTAGGAACAAAGGAAAAGCAGTCAAAAAACAACAGTTCAGTGACAAAACACTAGCTTTGTCCTCAAGGGATACAGAGAACAATCTGATACACGTCTTAGAGTTCTGCAGGAAGTAAGGTCCACAGCCAGGTGGAGGCTGGAATGATGATGTTGACCCTCATGACTTCAATCAACTAAAGCTTAGATTCTGTAGACCACTGCCCCAGTTCAATGCTGAATTCTCTGCTCAAGCCCCTTCATCAATATGTGTACCCTTGGCTTAAAACTTCCCCAATTTTGCAGTCTGGGGAGATGCTGCTTTGGGAAAGATCCCTGGTGTTCTTTCTTGCTGCAAGTAACACCTCCTTCTTTCTCCTGATCTTTGCCTTGTTTGTGTCTTTTAGCTCAACACTTACCAAAAGGCAAACTTGGTGAGTGTAGAGCTAAAACTTGTTACCTAAAAAGTGGTTACCCAGGTTTTTCAAGTAACAATAGTATAATCTTATTTGTATAACATGTTTCAAGTCCATATATGCTAGAATACACATGGTTCAAGAAGCAGCTGTGAACAGTGGTTACCTCGGAGAGAACTAGTTTGGAGGTGGAGAACAGAATTACTTCTAATTTTATACTTCTCCACATTTCAACTTTCATACCATGTTAAAATTTTTTTTAGTTGAGGAGGGTCATAGATGAGCAGGGCAAGAAAGTGCCAGTGCTCTCAAGAAGAAAGAACAAACAATCCAAGAACTGCAAATTTTTCATAAACAGATGAAAACTACTTTAAGACAATTAATTCCATAGGCTCTGGTCCTCTCATCACTAATACACTTGAGGGGTCACTGGTCAGTTTTCAGAGGCCTGGATAACTACAGTTATATGTGGAGCTCAGTAAATAAAGTATCCTAATTCTTAAGAAGGTATATTTCCCAGAGTGGAATAACAAACTGGCATCCTAATTACAGCTCAATCTCATGAGTTTATCATGAACTGACCCCAAGAATGTGATCAAGTCTGCATGTACCACATTAACCCTGGGCTCCAGGGGTCCAAGACAAGTTCCTAGACTATTCTTGGTGCTCCCTCCCCAAAGGCTCAAATATCTTTGACGTTTCAGTGTGGGTTTCTCCTGTTACAGATCAAGAGACAGTAACTCCATAGTCCCTGTGGCCAAAGGGGGTGGAAGATACAACTAGGTAAACTGAAGTGTCACTGCTAACATTCGCCAGCATCTCCTCACACAGAAAGAAACAAAATGATTAAATGACAAAAACAGTAAGCCTTATTTCATCTAGTCCTTCTATAGGCCTCCTTTTCCCTTCATCTACTCCTGCTTTACTAATGACAACTGTAGTGCTACTTAAGAGCACCACGCACTCAACACTGGGACTTCTACTAGGATTCCAGTTGAGAAAATGATGGCCCCTATTTTGAGCAAAAGAGAATCTTTTCAGAGCAGAAAGGAAATACATTAATTATGCATCAAGCCCCTCCGCTTAGCTGTACTAACTATGTCTATGCCAATTTGTTGGTTTCTACCTATTTTAAGAAAAGTTTATTGCACCCAAGAGTTTCATCTCCATTAACATTCAAAATAAAATCAGCTCCTATGTCTAAATAAGCTCTGCAAGTAACTGAAACCTTGAGCCAAAAGCCCAGTTAATCCAAAGACAAACAGAATTCCTTCTAGAACTAGTGCTGAGTTTCAAACTGACAAGCCTGCTGCTGACCCTGAGGGGTGAGAACAAGTGGTTGCCACCAGGCTGACTATAGTTAGAATTTCCAGTACTGTCAGTAAAAGACTGGTTTTCTTTCTCTTCACAGAATGTACTACTACATGAAGGATGTTCTCTGTCCTTCCATAAGATGGCGAAGATTTCAATCTCATATACAACACAAGGTTTAAAAGAATAAATCCAGTATACCATTCACTGTCTCTACCACAGTAAACAAAAGGACTAAAGCGTGTCACAAAGTTTATTTGCAAAATAAAACAAATCAATGCAAACCTATAAAAGTTCCCATGACAAATTTTTGGAATGAAATCCTGCCTTCCGTTCAAATACAAGTGATAATTCTCCATGCTTCTCAAATCTTCCCAAGAGACACAGAGCTACTCTTACTCTTCTCTGTTCTACTTCAACTTCAAACTAACCTGAGGCACTAATAAGAATAACTGAAAATTTCAGAATGGCCTCAATTCTTTTTCCCAAAAGAAATAAGTACCTGACAGACATTAACACTCTTTCACTACAGAAAGCCAATTGTGTTAAGAACCTAATTCCAGTTTAGACAGTCAATTTTTTACGGCTGCTTAGACGGAATCGTCCTTCGGCTTTCTCTCACTATAAGCAAAACGCTTCCTACCAACTTGCACACGGCTTACCCATAATTAAAACACTTGTTTCTTCACCATCGCACTCTTTTCATTCAAAGGATCTCTATCACAACATGAGCCAAGGATCGGCCAGAAATATATAATCTAACAAAGTGATTTATTCTGGTTGAATGACAACTTAAACTGTCACAAAATGGACCAAAAATAACCCACAAAACTAGTCTTGATTTTCAATGTCTAATATCTAATGCCAAAGAAGGGAAAAAAGCTTCTAGCACAAAAAAATTTACATTTAGGAAAGAGTTAAGACAGGAAACATCTCAAGCATTTCTGCCAATCAATGACATTGCCTGCCAACTCCCAAACAACTTTTACAATTTTTTTCAAACACTCTACAACATTAAAGAGAATGTGACTTGTATAAAATGTAATAATGTCCAACATTTCTTCATATAATACTTGGAAACAGTAGCATAACACTGTATTTTCAACCAAGTTCTAAGACAGTGAAAAGCAGGTATACAAAAACTAGTGCACTCAAAGCATTGTCATCTAAGCCATATTTTATTTTTAACTGGGTGTGTGCGTATGTATATGTATGTGTGTGTGTATTTTTTTTAAATTCTTCCTTCGACTTGGAATGCTTGTTGAAATACAAGTAGTGTTGGCTCAATTAAGACCTGTCAACTCCAAACTGGATCTTGCATTAACCTAAACCACAGCAGGAGTAGTAAACTAACTCCAAACTGTCAGAGCATGACTATATACATGCAAATTAACTGACATCCTAAAAGAGAAATCCCAAATAGTAAAACGTGGATACCTGGTTGTGCCCAAGGCTGCTGAGAGAGCGTATACTTAGGTCCTCCCTGACTGGCCATTGTTTTTAACGCTGAAACCTAGTAGAGGAGACAAAAGGAAAAAAGTTTCATTTCACTGATGACAAATTAAAGTAGAACTGCTCTCAAAAGATGTGACGCCATTCGAACCTATGAAAATAATAATAACCAAATGTATAGCTCTAAGAGCAAATGGATCATTTCCCATAGTCCTTTACAACCAATAAAATATTTTAGCAAAATTTCCTTCATGATTTCAAGGCATACTACTGTTTTGCAAAAAGAAAACCACACCAATGTCCTGAGGCGCTCTGCCTGAAACGTTTCCGGAAGACTAGGATGGAGACTGAGAGAAACAGCAACACAGATCTCTCTCTAAGTGGACTGCTGGGTTAACTTTAAATTATTTTCGTATGTTATCAGAAAAAGTCACAGAACTGGACAAAATCCCTTTTATATAGCTACAGGGTCCTTTTCTTCATTATAGACAGAGAGAATGTTATTTAAAAAAAAAAAAAGGTTTTCAGATGGCATCAGAAAGCACACTTGACCAACTAGTGTTACAGGTATGGAACTGGATGCCCACCCTCTAGTCACTTCTCTTTTCATTCCTCAGCATCAATACAGAGAAGCAAAACCATGCATTTTGGACAAGAATGTTCTTAAGATGGCAAATTACAGCGGGGCTAAGGCGGAGCTGGGGAGCGTGAAAGACAGAAATGCATAAAACTTCTCTTTAGAAATGGACTGCTAGGTGCCAAAGGTGCTCAGTAGGCAGTCTCATTAGAAAGACTTCAATACCAGCTCTTCAGATTTCTCATAAAGCAAGCCACATAAATATGCAGGCAGAGAATGGGCACAGACAGGATAGAACGTTAACCCAGGCCGGTCTAGCCCTCTGTTTCTACCAAGTTCACATTCCTGAAACTACTTCTAGGCCCTTGCTCATGTTGTCATGTGTATAAAATCACCCCTTTCCACTGTCACTCAATTCCTCCAAATGTCTTTATTTTTACTGTGAAATGCTGCTTTTAAAAGTGAGTCATTCTCTAGGGATTAGACAATGCTAGAAGAAAAACATGTTCATGTTTAGTGTATATTGTCCCCAATATTTCCCAACGTAAATAGAAACATACTAACGTGTCTACATTTACAAAAGCAGGAACACAGTGCTCTGAAAACTGTTTTTTTCCACTTAAATCTAAGTCCTGAACATTTTTCTGTATCCAACTGTTACACTTTAATAGTAATGTCTGCCTGTTAGTCCATTGACTGTTTCAGAATTTAACCAATTTCATAACGACATATATTACACAGAACTATTTTTATATTAAAAGCAAATACAGACTTGTATATTCACCTCTATTTACTATGTAGATAACATATTAGGTTGGCCATAAAGTTTGTTTCGGTTTTCCCATTAACATCTTATGGAAAAACCTGAATGAACTTTTTGGCCAACCCAATACTTGTCTTTAAGTTAAACCTCAAGGAGCATTTTCCACAAACAGTTTCCCCAATTAGCCCCATCTTTTTTAAAACTCTACAGGATGAAGACAGACCCACTGTCTCATAATGACACTTCTATATACAGCTTCATGTTTACACAATATCCATTTTGATTTCCCATTAGGTTATAACTCCTTAAGAACAGAAATTAAATTTATAGGTCAAATTCTATTACAACACTATGTCAGAAAAAAATTTAATTTATAGTGTTACTGAGGAAATTAATAATACTTCAGAGGGAACATTAAGAGTAAACTTTCAACACTTTAGCAAATTGTTTGAGAGGAAATGAAAACTGCTAATGTAAGTGAGTTTTTAGCATAAACTGGTCCCACACGGGAAACACTTTTTAGCTTAGCTATAAACTTTGAAATTATACTTCCTATGAAATGCTTTCATTCAGATTTTTTTGCAAAAGGAAAATCTTCACTTCATATTTGTCATATAAACTAACATTTCTTCAAGTACTTAGAAAGTACTTTGCTATTTTTGATCTTCTGGTCCTGATACATATAGTGATATATATATATATATATACACACATCACTATATAGAGTATAGTGAAAGTTGCTCAGTTGTGTCTGACTCTGCAACCCCATGGACTCTAGCCCACCAGGCTCCTCTGTCCATGAGATTCTCCAGGCAAGAATACAGGAGTGGGTAGCCTTTCCCTTCCCGAGGGGATCTTCCTGACCCAGGGATCAAATCCGGGTCCTCCAGCATTGTAGGCAGATTTTTTATCATCTGAGCCACCAGGGTCCTCATATTAACCTTAAGTAAGAAGGAGGGATACAACAGCTCTCTTCTGTACAGATCAGAAAACAAGGCTTGGAGGTGCATAAAGTGGTCCACAGCTCAGTTTTCTTGCCTCAAAACGCTATGCTCTTTCTACTGCCCTCATGACTATCCCAAGCCCTACTTAAGAGTTTGTTTCAAGCAATATTCAACATGATGAAATTCAAGAACAATAAAACAGTGTGGACAGTTTTTTAGTTTCGGAAAATACCTGACCCAAATGTTTCCCTATGACCCCCTAGCCCTCAACACTTGGAAAACAGTTTTACACTCCCTGTGTGCCTGCTCAGTTGCTCACTCATGTCTGACTTTTCATGACTCCGTGGACCGTAGCCCACTAGGTTCCTCTGTCCATGGGATTTCCCAGACAAGAATACTGGAATGGGTTGCCATTTCCATCTCCAGCGGATCTTTCCGACCCAGGGATCAAACCTGGGTCTTCTGAATTGCAGGCAGTCTCCTACATTGCAGGCAGATTCTCTACCGACTGACCTCCTGGGAAGCGCACTGCACTCCCTAGGACCATTCAAATGATGCTGAGAGGAAAGGCTACTTTTCAAGGAGCAGGAAACAAGGCAAAGTTCTTCTAGAACTTTATCATTCGCAAGAAATTTCATTATTTTATAAAATAAAATTTTATTAACTGTGACCCCCCAAAACAATCAGGAAGGATGTTTACACCAGATAGATAAAAACATCATAGAAATGTTCATCTCATGTGTAATGGGTCACACACTGCAAAGGTTGAATTTCTCAGTCTGAAATGAAGATGATTTACCTACTCTAGCTACAGGGGATGTAAGAAGAATTAATGAAAACAAAGCATCTCAACAAAGAGAGCTCAAGCAAAGAGCTACATAAACAATAAAGCAAATTTACAACAAGTGAAAGGGAATCGGAATCACACCTAGAGTCTTCAGGTACAAAAAATAAAGCCTTCTGACAACCTAAAAATGTTCTCTACAGATTCTCACAGTTTGTTTTATTAGGCAAACCCATATATACTTTAAAAATCAGTCCAAACTCAGAAACAAGCTGAGGACATTTTGTTATTGAGGCTTACATCCAAACAGTAAATACTGAGATCTACAAGCATACATCCAAATGAAAGGTGAAATAAATACTGTTGCCTTTTTACATCAATGAATACTGTTTTTCTTGCAGTCATTTATCAAGGCACAAGAACTAACTGCCTTACAATGGCAATTATAATAAAAGGGGTATAAGATTCTGCAACTGCAGAATTACCTTCAAAGAAAATCCTTTAAAGTTTTAAAATCATTTACTCTGTCTCTGGAGAAGGAAATGGCAACCCACTCCAGTACTCTTGCCTGGAAAATCCCATGGATGGAGGAGCCTGGTAGGCTGCAGCCCACGGGGTTGCTGAGGGTCGGACATGACTGAGCAACTTTACTTTCACTTTTCCCTTTCATGCATTGGAGAAGGAAATGGCAACCCACTCCAGTGTTCTTGCCTGGAGGATCCCAGGGACGGGGGAGCCTGGTGGGCTGCCGTCTATGGGGTCACACAGAGTCGGACACGACTGAAGCGACTTAGCAGCAGCAGCAGCAGCAGCACTCTGTCTCTGCTATTCAGAATACTAGTAACGCTGACTTGGTGAAACGTGAAAAATGTTTGGTCCACAAATTCTCAGAAACAATGTCTTAAATGATCACAAGTGTCTGCATGAACTCTAGTGTGTACAGTGCATGTGAGCTGCCTATGTGTGTATATATATCTTCGCCTCTGACCCACTCTATGCCAAGAGGACAAGGCAAGAAACCTAAATTTGGAATCTGTTGTTTTTCAGTCATTCAGTCACATCTGACTCTTTGCAACCCCATGGACTGCAGCTCGCCAGGCTTCCCAGTCCTTCACTACCTCCAGGAGTTTGCTCAATCTTATGTCCATTGAGTCAATGTTACCATCCAACCATCTCATCCTCTGTCGCCCCTTTCCCCTCCTGTCCTCAATCTTTACCAGCATCAGAGTCTTTTCCAATTTGGAATAAGACAACGTAAAAGGGATGCTGGGTCCTCTAAGCTGAAGTATCTACTAAAGAGTCTCACTAAACAGTGAGGAGCAGTGAGGGACCAGGGTTGTAAAAGGAAAAACGATACAACTGTGAATGAACTGAGCAAGGGGAACACAGACTGAGCCGGTGGCGGGAGTGAGGGAGACCTCTGCCTCCCGTCCCACAGTGAGAGGAGTATAAACAGAGGTGTATGATCAGCTACACAGGGGTCCCTGCTGTAGTGTGTGGCATGTCCATGCAGAGCCATGCTATAATTCAGACTTGGATATATATTTTCTACCTAAATGTCTCATTTTTAAAGAATGTTCAGTGTCCAGAATCTTCCCAAATGCACAAAGTTAAACTAGATTCCCAGGTGACACTAGTGGTAAAGAACCAGCCTATCAATGTAGGAGATGTAACAGACATGAGTTCAATCCCTGGGTCAGGAAGATCCCCTGGAGGAGGGCATGGCAACCCGCCCCGGTATTCTTGCCTGGAGAATCCCATGGACAGAGGAGCCTGGTGGGCTACAGTCCACAGGGTTGCAGAGAGTCAGACACAGAAGCGACTTAGCACATATTAAATATATCAAACTTATACTCAGGTCAACTTGGACAATTGCCATCAGTAAATTTTCATTCTTTTGACTTCTAGGAAAACTGTGTTTTTCTAGGAAAAAACCCTTTAAGCCAAGATTTCATTATAACCAACTTGTTTACATCAGAAGATTCGTTCTGCTGCCCTGTCACTGTAAAATATTCATCTCTAGCATTTCCCACCAGTATTAATGTGGATGCTCTCCCCAAAACATATACTACAATCTACAAACTAGTTGTCCATGAGGGCAGTTTTAGTAAAAAGTATGATGACTTCATTGTAACTTACAAAATATCAATACTTGCACCATTTTTTAAAAATCAAAAGCTAGTAGAAAACATTTACACCACATTCCTTTTAAATTTATGTAGTGAGGAAAAAAAAAAGCACACATTTCAAATTCTTGACAAATAGGCTAAAATCCACCAAACAAGTAATATACCCCAATCATAAAAAAACAGTTTACCATTTCTATATTTCTTTTTTTTTTTGGTATCATTTCTTATTTTTAAAAACTAGTATCTTCTGTCTTTATCACGGGACCCAGCAACATGTTACTAACGGACAATTTCCTGGGCTGCCTCTTGTCATTTCACAGATACACCCTGTCTCCCCACTGAAGACTTAGGTAAGCAAATTTGAGAGAAAAGGCTGTCATGTTTTTATTTTTTTTTTAAATGTCCTCAAATTCAAGTCTGGACAGACAGTAGAGGTTAAAGTTAATTTCAAGACTTTTTTAAACATCTTTACAAGGTAAGTTCTTAGCAACAAAACTTAGATTTTTAAAAAACAATTATTGAAAAAAGAAGGTCAAAACTGCCATGATCTGATTTTTTTCTTTGCTGGCATTTGCCAGTTCATGGATTTTAGCTGGAAGACAGAGAGATAGATTATTATAAATCTATGTCTCTGGTGATGAACAATGCAACGATATAGAATCTTCAATTCTCAATTATCCATACAAAATGAAAGGTAGGAACAGCATGTAAGACAAGAGGAAAATAAATCACTCATTTAGGTAATGGGAAGCCCTCATGCACAGGTCTGTGCCTACTGCCATGAAGGTCCTAGTCTAGGAAAGTGCGAGTCCCGGACTACATGCAGACATCCACACTGTGGAGAGCAGAGCTGGCCAGAGCCTGCAAGAACCAGCTTAGCGATGCTTGCACCTTCCTTTAAAACTGAAGAATCCTGCTGCCCACCTAAAGGTTCGAACCAAACAGCTTCTATAAGAGGACACACAGTGATCTCTTAGGATCTTTAAGATGTCAGTTTACTATTTCCTTCTGCAAAGGGTTTCACAAGAAGGCAATTCAAATTGCAATCCAGGGAAGAATTCAAAATACTTTACCAAATATGCAGCAAGGTCTATACCTTTGTCAGGAACTCCTCCAGCGGCTCTATGAACAGCTTGGTCTGCTGCTGAATAAACTGCTCACAGGCTGATTTCAGGTGACGGTCTACGTCTTTTTTAGAGTCAAGGTAATGTTCTCTTATCTCAGGAGTACCCTTAAAAATAAGATGACAATTTTCTCCTGTTTTTATGTGCCTAGAAATTACCAGACATGTAAAGAATGTCGTTTCTCTCCCACCACCAAGGAAACAGACTCCTTCTCACCTCCAACAAGAACTCTATCAAGGCATTGTTGCTATTCAGCCTAAAAAATCTTGGAACAGTCATAGGATTCAGGATTTTAAATGCTGCATCTGTGAAACAAAATTACTCATCCAGTGAACATGTACAGTTTCAACAGAGAAGTCACGTAACTATTTCAGTGTGTAAACATACACTCGTTCTCTATTACCATAGAGCAAGAGCGCTTTCATTTCCAAGTCACCTCCATGAGTGGGTGAGGTTAGTGCCCATGATGGCTACAGTACTCACACGTAATTATTTTCTAGAACTCAGAATTGCAAAATGGCTATTAACTGCAATTATTTATTTTTAGGAAAAAAGAAAAAGGATAAATGGTAATTAACACCTCACAATTTCACAGCTTTACTTTAATGATGCTAAACAAGATTTTCCTAAAAAAAAAAAAAAAAAAAAAAGATTCATATACTTACCCAGCTTCTTTTGTTTAAGATCTGGCTGGCATAGAAATTTATTCATTCAAAGCAAAGAGAATAAATTAATATGTCAACCAGAAAAAAAGAAAAAAACACACCAAAAGGACATATTTACCCCTTAACCTCCAGACTAACTAGAATCTGTGTGAAGTACTAACAGGTCTCATTGATGTTCAAATGCAATAAGATATAACGTTAGTCGTGAGAGGTTAGAGGCTTAAAAGTAAAGCTAGCAAGTATTATTAAGTGATAGTCAGAAAAGACCATTGCTTTGCTTTGCCTTGCCAGGCTGGAAAAAGCACAGCATGAAGTGCTTCTAGCCTGGATTTAAAAGTACACACACACCACACTGTACTCCCTGCCTCAACTGTGAACTGATTTTACTGAAAAAAATCCCCTCTCTATCAGATTCAGGATTCTGAATTCAGTATTCTTTAGTAAATGACTCTTCATTTCCGCTGTCCTTTCTACAAGAAGCCTGAAAAGCTGTAAGTGATCATACAGCAGAATTACAGAACCTTCATTATGCTGTAGGGAAAACATATTTTAAACCAAAATTTGCCGAATTTTAGAGTACTTCATTTTCTCACACCTCAGTGGATCTATAGTAGAATGAAGCAGCAACAGGTTATGAATTAGAAAAAACTGGAAAGAAAACAGATCAGTCCTGCTTCACCTCATCCCTTGAATAAAATAAGAACCATCAGCGCCTGGCATGCCTCAAGGTTAGGGTGCTATTCCCACATGTCACACTGAAAGGAAAGGAGGAAATCAACCAGGATGTTTGGGTGATGGAAGCCTCTGATGAGAATAAACTAAAAAAATTTTTTTTTAAAAATGATACATTCTATAAAGGCAAAAGTCAGGAAATCCGGCTGCTGTTATTTAAAAATTATATATATATATATACAAGGCAGATGAATAACATATAGACTTACTATCCAGATTCCACCAGAACCAAAAGGTATTCTTTATGGTGAAAAGGAAAGTGCATTAGGAAAAGAAAAAGAATAAGCTGTTTTAATATGACTCACTCTGATTCCCAGTGATGTTATATCAAGTCCACTATTTTATACACAGTTATTAAGAAAGTAACTTGTTCCTCTTGGAAATCCTGTATTTGGAGACCCTCTAAACCATGGAATACAAAAAGTAATCTGAATGGCTATGAATTTTCTCAATTCTTCCAGTGCACAAGGGAGAAATCCATTCATTTCATAACTAGATGGTTTAAGGCATTAGAGCTTAATTCTCTTGGAAATGGTTAAGAAAATATAAAGTTTAGATAAATTTGTAAGTAAGGGAGATGGATATTGATGGTATATCCTTTAAGTGTTCAAGATCAGCATCTTAAAAAATAACTACTCTAATCTTTTAGAAATCATCACTTGCTAATTCAGTCAGAAACAAATCATTAATATGGATGAAGCACCTATCTCAAGATGATTCAATGTCTATTACCAACTTAAGACCTTATCAATGTGATTACTTAACCAGCTGATTTAATAATACAACTTAAGTTTATTTAAGCACCTTAAACTTACAAAAACACTGTAATATATATTTTCATTCATTTTCACTCTTAATGATCTTGATAATCTGGTGAAAGCATCATGATGGGTTGATTCTGCTCACTTTACATGGGGTATGGAAGCTAAAACACACATTTAAAATCACAAGAACCAGGAAATGATGGACCAGGAACAGAACCTGACTCACTCTTCTGATTTTACCCAGCTGGCTTCCTGACTTTCTATGAACTGACAAACCCAACTCAATGTCTAAAATCATTCCAGTTAGCTGACACTCTTAAGTAGTTATTACAGTGATCTTTCATTTTTTAACTGGTTATGATAATATGTGGCAGAGTCTAAGAGAAGTCATACTCCATTCCAAGTTGAAATGCTCAAATTTAGTTTTCTCCATAAAGAAAACACAGCAAGTTAGATGTAACTAGGATGCTGTCAGCTCAGCTTAGTATGAACAAGCAACATGCCCAGAAAGCACAGCATGCAAAATAAAAAATTGCAGATGAACATAAAATAAACCTATAAACCTGTGCTGCCACACTTGGACGGGTCAAACACATCCAACTGTGCCAGCCAGGGCAATGGAGTACCTCTAGTTTTCTTGAGGTCCAGGGAAATTTCCTTAATGGTGAATTCAGTGTGAAATGGAGCAATTTGTTCACGAAGAATCAAAAGGTGCTTTATTAAGAAAAGTTGTCCATCAATCTGAGTCTAAATTGTAAGACAGAAAAATGGATATTATCACAGATTAAGTAAAGATAGGAATACATATAACATGTTTGCTATTAACTCAACATTAATCTATCCAGGTCACTTGCCTTTAGCATAACTACATGGTACCATACTCCTCTGCTGTGTGATGAATCTACCATAGCTTCATGTTGGAACTATCTGGGAAAATCTTACTTCAAACTTTTACTATCATCTACTCTACTTAGCAAACTCAAGAAAGTAAACCAGACAAAAGGTCGTAAAGCAACACAGTTAGAAACAGAAGTCAAGTCTATTCTAACCTGGTGCAGAAAGAGAAGAGACGATATGGCCCCAGATCAGCACAGCACAAGAAGCAGAGCTCCAAGTGTGAGCCTGATTCTGGTCTCTCACGGCTTCCTCGTTTCTCTCAGTAACATAGCTTTCAGCGTTTGGTCAAAGCGGTTTCAATATTCAGAATATTGGAAATATTGGTATTTATATAAAAGTACAAAAGGAGCCTCCGAATGTAAAAAGATTTGGGCTGGTCATTTTGGATCACCCTGCCAGCAACGGAGAATGGACTACCTACACCCCACATAGGAAGAGCAGACACTCCTGCATTTCCTTTTACCCTCTCAAGACACAGCCTCAAGAGTTCTGTGATTCAAGCTCAGCTTTCAAAGCTCTGACCCAGTCCCCAAAACAGTGAATCACCACAGCTCTCATTTCAGAGACGAGTCTGTGTATGAAGAAGAGCAAGGCTATGTCTGCTCCTTCTTGCTGCTACCCAAAACAGACTCACTTTGAAAATATTTTTAATGAACTTATTCTGCATTAGGAAAAGACTAATGTCTTTCCGTAACTAATACAGGCATACCTTGGAGACACTGAGGGTTTGGTTCCAGACCACTGCAATAAAGTGATTATCGCAACAAAGCAAGACACACAAATTTTTTGGTTACATTTACACCATACTATTATGTGGCCAACAGCATTATGTCTAAAGAAACAAAGTACATACCTTAATTTTAAAATATTTATTGCTAAAAATATTAACCATCTTTAGCAATAAAGTATTTTTAAATAACCATCATTTGAGCCTACAGCAAGTCAATAGTGGTATCAAAGATCCCTGATCACCGATCACCATAACAAATATCATAATGAAAAAGTTTGAAACACTGAACTGCCAAAATGTGATACAAGCATTCTAAGGGAGCAAATGCTGGTGGGAAAATGGCGCCAACAGACTTGTTTGACGCAGGGTTGCCACAAATCTTCAGTTTGTAAAAAACCACAGAAGCAAAAACCCCACAGTTATCTGTGAAGCACAACACAGTAAAACGAGGTGTGCTGTGTAAGCTTCAAAGAGGTTATTAAAGTGACTCCTCTCTGTTCTTGCTCTCCTTCCCACCCTCCTGAATAAACACAAATGAACGTGGAAGTATGATTTACTTGATGGAAACGCACTTTTCACTCTGGAACACAGAGCACTGGGTAAGTAGGAAATGCTACCCATTTTGAATAATTGCTCTGTTTTCAAAAGAACTAACAACTCCGAAGGAGAAAATAGTTCCATATACACTGGATTTACTTTGCTGAAGCTACTGTGATTCAGCAAATAGTATCGTGTTAGTGTACTGATATACTAGGTGCTCAATTTAAGTACAGAAGAAAATTTCTTGCCTTAAGAAAGTCTCTTAACACATTAAGCCATTTTCATTGATCACTTTTCCAAAAGTTGAAAGATGAAAAGCACACCAACTTAGTTATGAAAATAAGTCGGCTAATTCTTACTAAATTGAAGGTTTCCTCATATATATCTAAGCACCTTACAATATGAAGGAAACAGAGTTAGACGATGGCCTTATGCGAGGATGGCCTTACAGGTGGTGTGGGGAAAAGGCCGAATAATGAAAAAAAAGGGCTTTCATTCTTTCCTTTAAAATGAGGACAGTGGTACAAGAGGATATAAGCACATGAATTTTTAAAATTAGGTCATTTTTTTCCCTCCGATAATCTGAGAAATACATGCTCACTGTATAAAATGTGGAAAATAAAGACAAATGTGAGAAGAAACGAAAATCGTCTACAGTCACCCAAAACCTTTCATCACTACTTTTTTAAATGAATATATTCATTACATAGTTATCATCTGATTTGTATCCTGCGCCTTGTTTTTACCTTCACATATTTACATTAAATTTTATCATTTCCTTTTCTGGAATTTAACATCTGTATATCTCACTGTATGGAATATACCACAATTTACTTAAACATGTGTCTAGTGTCAGACGTGTTTCCTAATTCCTTCTATCACAAAAGAATATGAAAGCTCAGGCTGGGAAATATGTTTTAAATTTCAACTTGCCTGTCTATAACTTAACCTTCCATTCTCTTCTAGTTCCCGTGTCAGAATTTCCCTTCAACTCTCAATCCCATGAATGGGAATATACAGTGGTCACAAAGGTAGAGCTTTTTCCAGCTTGACTAAGATCCCACATTCTCCCGTGAGGCATTTCTGTTTTTAGTTTATCTAAAACCTTGAAGTTACAAACCAAGTTTATAAATCTGGAAGTCCAGAAAGGTTCACAAGGTCTGAAAACTCCCACAACCTGTGAAATTTTGGCTGGAAACAGTCCCATAACTTCCTCCCTGTTGGTGAACAACAGCTATTTTAGGTGGAGAGTAAAACAGAGCAGCATCCTGAACAATACTTTCTCGAAAAAAAAAAAAAATCTCAGGGGCTGTGGGAGAAGCACATGCCACCAGCCGTCAGCCCCAGATCCCTTCTTCTTGAATAAAAACTGTAAGCTGCAAAATCATGTCAACTCCTTCTAGTCACATAATCCATGGACCACAACTCTTATCTTCCAAACTGACTGACTGATTCCTCCAAGTGAGGCCATTCAGCTATTTGGAATGTCATTGTAGGGATGACGACAGATTGCTACGTTTCTTGAAAAGTTTCAGTATTCCAGGCAAAGAGCAGTCCAGTACCTTCCTGCTACTAAGGCTAGATCAAGAAACCTTTATCCCACAGAATTTATAACCTAAGTATCATTTTTGGTACTTCAGCAAAGCTGGCACTCTCTTATATAGCATAGTCTTTAGCACTAAAATGAAGTACTAGCTTCTCTCAAAGGGCCTCAAAATTAAATCACATTAAAAAAATAAATGCTACTGCCAAAATGGCTTTAAATTTCTGTGCCTGTATATAAACGCTGCATTCCACAATAGTATTATAGATGATCAGATTTCATCAAACCTTGTTTTTGCTGATGGACTCTGATGCTCCAAGCAGTGACTGAATGCAGGCCGACAAGGCTTCCTGTGATAGTCCTTGGAACACTGCCCTCTGGTGAAACAAAAGAGAAACATCCCCTGTAGCACTTCAAACAGCAAAAAGGAAATTCATAGGCTGCAAGTACAGCTTGCTTGCCCTCATCTGATGGATTAATTTATTACTACCAATTGCAAAGAGTCGGACATGACTGAGCAACTGAACCAAACCAATACTCCTCCCAGACTTTCCTATTCCCACACAAGCTTTCTAGACTAGCAAAATTTCCTAATTTGCACCTCTTGAAACTCTCATGTGACCTTTCAACAATATTTCCTGAGCACCTATTTCATGCCAGGCTCTGTGCTGGTCCTGGAAGCACAGTGGTAGGTGCACAAGGCAGATGTGATCTGACCTTGCGGAGTTCTCACTCCAGTACGACCTCATGATATAGGCTGTTTTTTAAACATACAAAACCAACTTTAAAACAAAGCCTCAGGGGGGCGGGGCTAAGGAAAAAAAATAAATAAATAAAACAAAGCCTCAGTAAATCCATTTCTAAAAATGTATCCCAAGTAATATCAGTACTGTATTCTAAGATTCATACGCATGGCTCTTTGCATAATATTATTTAAAGCAGCAAAAAAAAAAAAAAAAATCCAGAAATAACTTAAATGTTCAATGATAGGTGGCTGACCAAATACTAGTAAATCTAAATTATGGAACACTGTGCATGAAATCAAAGGATGCTAAACAGGAAGTGATAAAATTCTTGTACAAGAATATAATTAATTAAAAACAAAATCAAGTTACAAAACAGAAGGTGAAGTATGATTAATTTAATTCTGCCATTCCTCTATCTTCCCAGAGGTGTGGTATGCACACAGACTCCTGTCAGTTCCCCTGCTTTCTCTCTGCCTCTACTCCACCTGAAATGGAACTGATAAGGATGTGTATGGGCAAAATATTTATTACTAGGCCACCATCCTGGGCTCTGCTCTTGTGCGTAATGATTTATTCTCTTTTTGCACCTCTCTTCTGTTTCTCATGAGGCTACTGCACAGTGAGATGAGATTAAAGCTGTCTCTTGGTAGGTCAAGATATACCCATTTGAATGCAGAGTTCCAAAGAATAGCAAGGAGAGATAAGAAAGCCTTCCTCAGCGATCAGTGCAAAGAAATAGAGGAAAACAACAGAATGGGAAAGACTAGAGATCTCTTCAAGAAAATTAGAGATACCAAGGCAACATTTCATGCAAAGATGGGCTCAATAAAGGAAAGAAATGGTATGGACCTAACAGAAGCAGAAGATATGAAGAAGAGGTGACAAGAATACACAGAAGAATTATACAAAAAAGATCTTCACAACCTAGATAATCACGATGGTGTGATCACTCACCTAGAGCCAGACATCCTGGAATGCAAAGTCAAGTGGGCCTTAGGAAGCATCACTACAAACAAAGCTAGTGGAGGTGATGGAATTCCAGTTGAGCAATTTCAAATCCTGAAAGATGATGCTGTGAAACTGCTGCACTCGATATGCCAGCAAATCTGGAAAACTCAGCAGTGGTCACAGGACTGGAAAAGGTCAGTTTTCATTCCAATCCCAAAGAAAGGCAATGCCAAAGAATGTTCAAACTACCGCACAATTGCACTCATCTCACACACTAGAGTAAAGTAATGCTCAAAATTCTCCAAGCCAGGTTTCAACAGTATATGAACCGTGAACTTCCAGATGTTCAAGCTGGATTTAGAAAAGGCAGAGGAACCAGAGATCAAATTGCCAACATTTGCTGGATCATTGAAAAAGCAAGAGAGTTCCAGGAAAACATCTACTTCTGCTTTATTGACTATGCCAAAGCCTTTGATTGTGTGGATCACAACAAACTCTGGAAAATTCTTCAAGAGATGGGAATACCAGACCACCTGACCTGCCCCTTGAGAAATTTGTATGCAGGTCAAGAAGCAACAGTTAGAAATGGACATGGAACAACAGACTGGTTCCAAATAGGAAAAGGAGTATATCAAGGCTGCATATTGTTACCATGTTTATTTGACTTATATGCAGAGTACATCATGAGAAACGCTGGGCTGGATGAAGCACAAGCTGGAATCAAGACTGCCAGGAGCAATATCAATAACCTAAGATATGCAGATGACACCACCCTTATGGCAGAAAGTGAAAAGGAACTAAAGGGCCTCTTGATGAAAGTGAAAGAGGACAGTGAAAAAGTTGGCTTAAAGCTCAACATTCAGAAACTAACATCATGGCATTTGGTCCCATCACTTCATGGGAAATAGATGGGGAAACAACGGAAACAGTGACAGACTTTATTTTCGTGGGCTCCAAAATCTGCACAGATGGCAACCACAGCCATGAAATTAAAAGATGCTTGCTCCTTGGAAGAAAAGCCATGACCAACCTAGACAGCATATTAAAAAGCAGAGACATTACTTTGTCAACAAAGGTCCATCTAGTCAAGGCTATGGTTTTTCTGGTAGTCATGTATGGATGTGAGAGTTGGACTATAAAGAAAGCTGAGCACCAAAGAATTGATGCTTTTAAACTGTGGTGTTGGAGAAGACTCTTGAGAGTCCCTTGGACAGCAAGGAGATCCAAGCAGTCCATCCTAAAGGAGATCAGTCCTGGGTGTTCATTGGAAGGACTGATGCTGAAGCTGAAACTCCAATACTCTGGCCACCTGATGCGAAGAGCTGACTCATTGGAAAAGACCCTGATGCTGGAAAAGATTGAAGGCAAGAGGAGAAGGGGACGACAGAGGATGAGATGGTTGGATGGCATCACTGACTCAATGGGCATGAGTTTGGGTAAACTCCGGGAGTTGGTGATGGACAGGGAGGCCTGGCATGCTGCAGTCCATGGGGTTGCAAAGAGTTGGACACAACTGAGTGACTGAACTGAACTTGTTAGGTCACTCACCCTGCCTGCCTTAGGAAAACAGCTTTGACTGAGACCCTCTCTTCCTCCTGCTCATGTCTTTTTTTACCTTTGATTGGTCAGATGGAGAGGGATAAGATTTGAACATAAGCTAGGTGAAAATGTAACAGGCAGGCCTAGGGCATAAAATAAAAACAGGCACAGTGTCGTTCGTGGGCCTACCTACTGTTTGCCTAAAATTCCCACTAAGGATCTAAGAGACTTCACCAGGGTCTGTGATGACAACGGGTTCTATGTGGAATGTGGCCCCACATATTTCCCTTGGGATCCTGGCTTCACTGTAGGAAGTTTCTGAATTTCAGCCTAACACTATCATTCAATACGCCCACTGGGAGGACCTGGGGAAGAAGGGCTGCCAACATCCAAGTCTCCCTCTGGGAGAGATCTCAGCAGCTGGCAAAATGGCTGAGATATCCAACTCTGCACAGGCGACTTGGCCTCACCCGTAAAAGTCCCAGAATGGAGTAAAAGGCGCTTTCTGGTTCAATTCCAGAATCTCCAAGCACAAACTCCAGGAATGATTCAATTTAACATAGATACCAAATAGTGAGCTCTCCAGTGAACCCATGAGTCAGCTGTGCAATCCTGCTCAGGCCAGAGGGCGGTAAGCACAGAGGATCTCCAGGGATACACATGTTCCCTTCTGAACCACACTCTTAATAGACAGTGGCTTCTGGACAACTAATTACATGATCGCTGTAGTCTTCCCTGGTGGCTCAGATGGTAAAGCATCTGCCTGCAATGCAGTAGACCCGGGTTCAATCCCTGGGTTGGGAAGATCCCCTGGAGAAGGAAATGGCAACCCACTCCAGTACTCTTGCCTGGAAAATCCCATGGACAAAGGAATCTAGTAGGTTACAGTCCACGGGGTCGCAAAGAGTCGGACACGACTGAGCAACTTCACTTTCTTTTCTTTTCTTTCTGTATTTAATCACTTCTCTCTTCATATGCTATTTAAGTTGTAATGACCAAATTAATTTTTGAAAAGTGAATTAAAGTCACTGATTTTTATAAACTATTTTTTTGGGTTTTAACACTAACAGTAAATAAATGTAGACAACTGATCATTCAGCGACTGATGTATCGTTAAACTGAAATGCTTAAAATAAATGCCACCTAAAATAAATGTGCAGTATAAGTTGAGGCTAAAAAAACTAAAACTTATTTCAGCAAATAATTAGTCCATGGTTAGAAACACATGTAATCTGTGTAACAAGAAACACCTGTTAAAGAAGTTGATTTAAACTGAGTACAAAAGTAATTGCATTCAGTACTAAATGTATATTATACATATGTGACACTGGACATATTAATCTTCCTGCATCTTTTTCTTCATTTATAGACTAAAGACAGATGAACTAATCAGTAGTTTTAAATGTATTTGTAGCCATGAGAAACAATAAAAGCTACGGGCTTTGAGAAACAATAAAAGTTATAGGTCTTTTTCTCAAAAAGACAAATACAAACATACAGACAAAATTTTACCCGCAACTTCAAGGTGTTCACAGACTACCCAAAACCCATGAGAGGATCCTGAGGGCCTACAAAACACTCAGGTTAAGAATCTCTAAATTAGATTGATCTTAAAGTTACCTCTGTATCTAAAAATCTTATTATTTGAATCTAATACCAAGCAAAATATATTGCATCAAGATCTTACAATAAAATTTAAATTAAAAAATATTTTAAGTCACAGAGCAAGCAATTTATAGTAAAGATACAAGGATTGACGGACACACATACGTCTATACATCTGTACAATTTGGAGAGACAGACAAGAGTTCGTCGAACTGTAGGATACCACATTCCATGAAGATCTGCTGGAGAAATCGTGGTCTGCGGTCTAGAATTGAGAGATTCAGATGAACCTAAAATCCCAAATGAAAAAGAAGACATTTCACAGGTCTGTCTTACATGCACAGCAATTATCAACTGTTAGCTTCTGTTACCTATTAAAGGCTGGAGGCATCCACTTTCTCTAGCCTCGTCTCTAATAGAGAATGTCAAAGGAAATCTAAATCAGTGACAGGTGAGACTTAACACACTGAGTGAGAACACACATGAATACTCACATCTGTACATTCCAGCCTCCCACACTCAGCCCAAGCTGCCTTCTCCACACTGGAATCAAGTATCTTTATGAACTACACGAGCAGTATACACGCATTAGAGAATACCATGCACCCAATAAAAAGGAGACAGATCTAAATGTAGTCACGTGGACACAAGTGGGGGTGGGAGGGGTGTGACAAGAAAACAAAAGCACTTTAAACAGGAAGATTAATCAAAGCTTGTTTGCCTGACAGCCTTCCACGTGCAGAACTGTATCACTTCCAGGCCCACTCAGTATATCCAGTGCCCAAGTGACCAGAGCTGTGTGTCCAGCCCCCTACCCCACCCCACCATCCCCAGGTCAGAAAAGGCAGCTGCCAGGAAGTGTGAAGAGGAGAATGAGAGGGATGTGGCTGCAGAGAAACACTTCCGTAAGAGAAGCATGATCACCCGGGTGGAGGGACCAGAATTCGGATGAGCCACCAAAGTGGAGCTCAGACCACACTCTGAGACAAGAAGGGCAGACTGAAATGTGGACTGGGTATTAGAACACATCAGGAAACATTACCAAATTTTTCAGTGCAATAATGGTTTATGGTTATGTGAAAGATGCCCCATTTTGGGGGGTGAGGGGCGAGATGCTGAAATACTCAAAGGTAGAGCTGCAATGATGTCAATAACTCACTTTAAAACAATCAGCAAAACTTTAGATATAATATGATAAAATGTTAAGTCTTAAATCCAGGTGGTGGGTATAGGTGTTCATTGTATCATTCCATGTTTCTGTGTATTTGAATTTTTTTTAATAATAAAAAAGTGAAAGTATAGCCAAGCAAAACAAAATTCAGTTTTTTAAAAAAGAGCTATAAGGAATTCCCTGGTGGTCCAGTGCTTAGGACTCTGCGCTTCCACTGCAGGGGGCCTGGGTTTGAACCCTGCTTGGGGAACTAAGGATCCTGAAAGCCATGCGGTGCAGCCAAAAAAATAAAAAACATTTAAAAACAGCCAGATCTGCATATGCTCAAAAGGAGACCTGGAGGCTGTGGAGTGGATTTATGCAGGAAAGGGCTGAGGGCAACGTTGAGGGTTGGTGCTTTCTCTTCATCGTTCTGTAAGCTTATTTTTTTTCAAAAGCATGTGGTGATAGTTGTAAAATTTTAAAAAGCTCTGCCTTACTTTAAACTAGGGTATCTACTTTATATAAAATTTCTTAAGGAGAAAGAATGAACTATACAAATTATATCATGGAATATTTAGGAGATTAAATATCCATAGTTTTGCTGAGAATCAGGATATCTGCAGGATTCCTCCTTCAAAATGAAAGAACCCAAAAAGTACTCCCAAGTTAAAGTTTAGTGAAATAAATGGGGTTAAGTAGCTTAAAGCCAGAAGTCAATTTATTTGTTCCTTTTTTCATTTTCCTGAGAACAGTTAATAGTCGAAGCGGCAGATGGGGAAAAGTTCCTTACACTGCAAGTCCAGGGCCTCCTCCTCTGAGGAGCAGCGCAAACCGGCTGCAGGGCATCTCCCGCGCCTGCTGTCTCCTCCTCCGTGAGCCTCACACTGCCCTCACTTGCTTGACATGGCAATTAAGGGCTACGCTTTTTGAAGATACTGATTATCAGCCTCTTCACAGGATGGACCCTCCACCAATTTGCCAATTTGCCCTGACATCTACTCCTACTGGGCTTCCCTGGTGGCTCAGATGGTAAAGAATCTGCCCACAATGCAGGAGACCCAGGTTCAATTCCTGGGTCGGGAAAATCCCCTGCAGAAGGGAAAGGCAGGCCACTCCAGTGTTCTTGCCTGGAGAATCCCATGACAGAGGAGCCTGGTGGGCTACAGTCTGTGGGGTCACAGAGTCGGACACAACTGAGCGACTAACACTTTCACTTTTTCACTACTCCTACTATATGAACATCACATCATTTAAAGGCCTCACTTTAGAGGCATCTCATATGTACTTCTGGAGAAGGCACTGGCGACCCACTCCAGTTCTCTTTCCTGGAAAATCCCATGAACAGAGGAGCCTGGTAGGCTTCAGTCCACGGGGTCGCTGGGAGTCGGACACGACTGAGCGACTTCACTTTCACTTTTCACTTTCATGCATTGGAGAAGGAAACGGCAACCCGCTCCAGTGTTCTTGCCTGGAGAATCCCAGGGACGGGGGAGCCTGGTGGGCTGCCGTCTATGGGGTCACACAGAGTCGGACACGACTGACACGACTTAGCAGCAGTAGCATATGTACTTCTGACATACCAGAAGACCAGGAAAAGTGATTACTCTTTTTTTTTTCTCCCCTTGCCAAGACTCAGAGTCTTGCTTTCCATCCCCAATTCCATCTCCATTCTGAATAACATCAGTAACCATATGGATGACCCACATAGTTGTCCCTGACCTTCTCAACTCCAAAGACCTTCACTCCCATTCCTGCACCCCTAGTCCAGACAGTTTCTTTTAACTTTCTTTCAGAATTACTTTCTTATTAATTTCTACAGACTTTACTACTCCAAACTGTTCTACCTCTTAATTATTAAAACTCAGTATCCCACTCTCCGTATCGCAATGAGTCAGACACGACTGAGCGACTTAACGTTCACTTTTCACTTTCAAGCATTGGAGAAGGAAATGGCAACCCACTCCAGTGTTCTTGCCTGGAGAATCCCAGTGATGGATGAGCCTGGTAGGCTGCCATCTATGGGGTCGCACAGACTCGGACACAACTGAAGCAACTTAGCAGTAGCAGTAGCAGCATCCCACTCTCTGGCCACAACGTCCTCAGATTTCTTATTTCTCAGCTCTTTACTCAAACCACTCTGCCAAGCCCTCCTCCCCTGGCTTGATCACACCCTCTCTTCTCGCTTCCCACCCCTCTGGCTGTTCCTTCCCTGCCAACCTGGTACCAGTCCACTCCCTTCTTCTGCTCCTAATGTCAGCCCCTGTTACGATTCTCTACCCAGACTTCCGCCACTATCCAGCTACTCTCTGACCTGGGGGATCTTATACAATTCCTAGTATCAATGACTCCTCAGTCTTTATCTCTAAACCAGTCTTCCTCTTTATAGCTCTAGAGCAGTGCAGTCCAAGAGGACTATTATGTGAATCATAAGTGGGACACATTAAAATGCCACCCTGGACCTCCTTGGAGGTCCAGTGTTTAAGAATCCACCTGCCAATATAGGCGGCATGAGATAACTCATGAGTTATCCAGGGTGACTCTTAAAGACAATTTTGCTCCTTGCATAACATGCACCCTAGTTCAAGCTACCCCATATATTTCTGTCGATTTTTCACCCCAGTCCAGGCACATTTAAAAAATGCAAAACTGATGGTACAAGTAGCTAGAATTTCCAAGTTCATGAGATTATCACCTGACACCTACCACACTCTGGCCTGATTCAGCTGCTCCTTCCCTTACAAATAACTGGTGCCCGAATACACCAAACCACGTGACCTCCCCGAGCACCTACAGTGTTCCACTCCTGCCTGCATGCCTCCACGCTACTCTGTCTTAAACAACCTTATTCCACCTGGCTCTCTCACACTCATCCACACGACCGCTTTCAGATTCCACAGCTCTCACTGAACCTGCCTTTCTGCACACAGAGCTCATCCCTCTTTACAATTCTTCCACGGTCCTTCCACGGTCCCAGAGAGACCTGTGCATATCTTTATCCTGTCACCCCTGAACTTCTTGCTTAATGCCTGTGGCGTGCCAATCTCCTCCCAACTAAAGTGTGGACTCCTCAAAGGCATCAACAGTTTTTCATGCCTGAGACACGGCAAGTCCTCAATATAAGTTTATTAAATGAATGAATATTAAATGAATGAATTACATAATGGAAGTTAAGACAGCATAACATACCAGATTTTGTTAGACTATTAGAAGGCTCTGCTTCTTCTAACCGAACATCTGAAAACGAAGCTTCTGAAGGTGGTAACTTCTTCTGTTCATCTTTTAAACTCTGAGCAATTTGCTGAATAAAGAAATCAGACAGAACATTAAAGTGCAGTTTTTAGCTGTGTCTAGCAACACGAACACATTGTTTCTATAAAGTAAAAAAAAATATATCCTAATTAATGAATAAATGGACTACTTAAGACAACCATGCCAAAACAGCACATAGAAATGAAAATTAAACTGGCAGTGTCTCTATTTTCATAAAGGCAAACACAGACTTTCCAGAACCACTAATTTTAGAACCATTACAAGGTATGTGCTAAAGAGTCAAATATACAAGGCTCAGATTAGAAGCTTAATTTTCAACTTTATATTTAGAAACAAAATACTCAGATTTGAGATTGGATACATTGTGGATGTCAGAAATGCTTGTATCAAGTAGTTAGCTAACTTATACCATGGTTTTCTCTTTATGTGAGAACAGCTACAGTTTGGTCTTTTTTTAAACAGATTTTTAAAAGTTATCTTATGGACTTGAAACTATCTGGCTCTTCTTCACTGCTTAAAAAATATCATCAAATATACACATCACTAACTATTAAGGGAGCAGTGAAAATCCTACCAATTTACATTGGTTATACAGGCGGAAATACGCAGAAATGAAGGCCTAAAAGACATTCAGCTACTAACAAAAAAAAGAAACGGCCAGATAACTATTTAGGAGACAGGCTCCAAATCAATCAGGCCTGTCCTTTCATTCTGCATGCACAAATCAGAAAGTATACCTAATCCCCAAATGGCACACAGATTTAACAGCCATACCACTCTATTCCCGCGACCCTCACCAAAAGAAAACAAGCAAGTCGATTCACTGGAAGCAGTATCCTTAAACCAAGAGGTCTATACAAGAAAACACTCAAGACACTGGCCATGTGATGGCTGAATAAACATACCAAATGTACCACTAAATTAAACTGGGTGGGGGTGTGTGTGTGTGTTAAGCCGCTTCAGTCATGTCAAGTTCTTTGTGACCCCACGGACTGTAGCCCACTAGGCTCCTATGTCCATGGGATTCGCTATGCAAGAATACTGGAGTGGATTGCTATGCGCTCCTCCAGGGGGCTTCCCGACCCAGGGATCGAACCCACATCGCTTACATCTCCTGCATTGGCAGGAGGGTTCTTTACCACTAGCACCACCTGGGAAGTCCAAGGTGGGGGCGGGGCGAGTATATAGTAAACTTAATCACCTGACATCCTATCAGACAGAATTATTAAAACAGGTCCTCTATCTAGAAAACAAAAACTGGTATTCATAAGGAGACAAGGAAAGAAAGGGAGGAAGGAGAAAGCGAGCACAAGTCCCTGCATCAGGCTCAGAAGCAGACCCATTAACACCAGTCTGCCCAGGAAGCTGGCACTGCGGAATGTCCCCACCAAGAAGGCACAGGCTCCTCCTTCACCAGATAGATGCCTTTCTGAGGATACGCACCCCGGCAGAGGCCGTCTCCGCAGTCCCCTCCTCCGTGCTCTGACATGTGCAGATGACCCTATGGGCAGGAGGGACACGCTGCCTAGAGCTTTGGGTTCTGCCTCCAACAATACTGTGGGCCTGGCCCGTGACGGGGTGACCAGCAGGTCCAAGGTGCACTGACTGGTTGACTTCCCAGGGTGCCAAGAACTCAGCACAGGCCAAGGCCCAGGGGGTGCTGTCACTAACTTCCTGGGACGCTTGGTGACACCACCAACTCCCCCACCCCGTCCTTTCCCATGTCCTGTCTCCACTGCTGTAACCTGCAGCAGTATACTTGACTTTGTCATTCAAAAAAATAAATCAATTAAAATAAGAAGCTCCAGGTTCTAATTTTGTTTTAGCACTAATATCCTAGACATTATTTAAACTCTGTCCAGCACTCAAAGGAAATGAAAATATATTTGTAACTGAAAGATTAGTGAGATGTTCTTAAGTCTTAAGACCATAAATTGGAGACCAGTACTGTGTAGTTTTGAGGAGACAACCTCCAGGGTTTTTAATAAGAGACCATGACACATGGTTATGTGACCATCCACTCTGGTGGCTCATGTTACTAATCCTCTTCTATGTCACTACAATCAACGGCCAGATCTAGAGGCACAAGGTGAGAAGCATGGTCAGGCTGAGGAAGTCTCGGCCGGCAAGCTTGCTTCCTTGCCTTCCTGCTTTTACCTGCTTTGCTTAATCGTGCATTACTCTGAACACAGGCGCCTCCTCCTCTAGGAGGGTCAGAAGCTCCCGTCGCTGCATCCAGCGGGGTAGCTAACCCGGAATCACCTTCAAGGCCACAGTCAACACAGAGGCCTGACCCGAGGAGGGTCTGGAAACAGGCCTGGCTAGCAGCCGCAGAGAGTCTCCTTGTCACAGGAGGGCCAGGGTGAGAAGCAAGGAAGTTCGGTGCAAAACTGCTACAGGACACCTGGGAGCAGTGCGCAGACCCTGTGGAGCAGGAGCTGCCCGAAACTGGTGGGAGAGTTCAGGGACCTGACCAACCGGGCTGGGCTTAGGAGCCGACTGTGGAAACTTTTTAAAGAGATGGGCATACCAGACCACCTGACCTGCCTCCTGAGACATCTGTACACAGGTCAAGCAGCAACAGTTAGAACTGGACATGGAACAACAGACTGGTTCCAAAGAGGGAAAGGAGTACATCAAAGCTGTATATTGTCACCCTGCTTATTTAACTTAAATGCAGAGTACATCATGCAAAATGCTGGCCTGGAAGAAGCACAAGCTGGAATCAAGATTGCTGGGAGAAATATCAATAACCTCAGATATGCAGATGACACCACTCTTATGGCAGAAAGTGAAGAAGAACTAAAGAGCCTCTTGATGAATGTGAAAGAGGAGAGTGAAAAAGTTGGCGTAAAACTCAATATTCAGAAAAGTAAAATCACAGCATCCAGTCCCATCACTTGATGGCAAATAGATGGGGAAACAATGGAAACAGTGACAGGCTATTTTTTGGGGCTCCAAAATCACTGCAGATGGTGACTGCAGCCATGAAATTAAAAGATGCATGCTCCTTGGAAGAAAAGCTATGACAAACCTAGACAGCATATTAAAAAGCAGAGACATTACTTTACCAACAAAGGTCCATCTAATCAAAGTTATGGTTTTTCCAGTAGTCATGTATGGATGTGAGAGTTGGACTACAAAGAAAGCTGAGCGCCAAAGAAGATGCTTTTGAACTGTGGTGTTGGAGAAGACTCTTGAGAGTCCCTTGGACTGCAAGGAGATCCAACCAGTCCATCCTAAAGGAAATCAGTCCTGAATATTCATTGGAAGGACTGATGATGAAGCTGAAGGTTCTATACTTTAGCCACCTGATGGGAAGAATTGACTCGCTGGAAAAGCCCCTGATGCTGGGAAAGATTGAAGGCAAGAGGAGAACGGGACAACAGAGGATGAGATGGTTGGATGGCATCACCGACTCAACAGACATGAGTTTGGGCAAGCTCCAGGAATTGGTGACGGACAGGGAAGCCTGGTGTGCTGCAGTCCATGGAGTCGCAAAGAGTCGGACACAACTGAGCAACTGAACTGATGCCACTTACCAAAAAAAAGAGAAAGCACAAATTCAACATAAAAACAGAACGCATAATGGAAAAGAAGAGATAAGTGAACAGGATGTTTATAAAATACAATTTAAAGGAAAGACCAAAAAAAGAACACTCTAACAAATCATTTCTGTTCAGTTTTTTAAAAATGTTATTTCCTAAGATTTCACGGCAAGTTTCCCTTAATCTTGCATCTTGAGTGAGAATTAAAAAGAAATATCCTATCTTCACTGGTATAAAATATCCAAATGTGTGGGGGTGGGGGAAAGATCCAACAAGAAGACCCACCTCCATCATGACTAACTTATCAGGATACGCTAGATCTCCAGGAGCTGGTTTGTAGCCCGTGATGTCCGTCTGAATGTAGATGTGGGTCCGGTAGACAAGCCGCTCCTGTACATCTTCTAGCATCTGCTTTACTCCAGCTGCAAATGCCCCCAGCTGTTCAGCTGATTTAAAAAAAAGTGCAATCACCCATTCCTTTCGATTTAGAAAATACTTTCTTTAAACAAGCAAAAATATTACACAATTGTCCACAATAGATAAACCAGTCTTGCTTCAGGGACTGGTTATATTCTATTTTGAAATAACTGTCTTCCAACTTCCTCAGATTTAAAGTTGGGAAATAAATTTGCCCTTAGATCTTCCTGAGACTCTCTGAAATAACTTCTATTATTAATATGAATAATAAAATCTTAGTTTTAAAGTGCTCTGTGATTTTTAAAAGGTACCTCATATAGCTTCACATCAACCCTGAGAGATAGCTAAAGCAATTTGTTAACTGAGTTAATCCCCATTTTACATATAAATTGAGTCCCACAGATACTAAATGACTTGTGAACATTCTTACAAGGAAAAATGAGTAAAAAAATAAAATGAGGGAATTCCTCAGAGGCTCAGTGGTTAGGACTCCGCACTCTCACTACCAAGGGTCCAGGTTCAATCCCTAGTCAGGCGTGTGTGCTCAGTCGTGTCCAACTCTTTGTGACCCCAGAGTGGACTGTAGCCTCCCAGGCTCCTCTGTCCATGGAATTTTCCAGGCAGGAATACTGGAGTGGGTTGCCATTTCCTTCTCCAGGGGGTCTTCCCAATCCAGGGTCTGCTGCATTGCAGGAGGATCCTTTACCACTGAGCCACCTGGGAAGCCCCAACAGTGTACTAGAAATGCCCAAACAAAACTCATGATTGGTTCTCTCTGGATCTCAGATGCCAGAAAGAACAGTAACTGCAATTATTTTATTACTAATTTTATACAGACTTTAAAATTCTTTCCCAATTATTATTTTAGTCACAGGATAAAGTGCACCTTGGTTCAGAAAGAGGCAAGGCATCAACCCAACTTTTAAATATATTAAGTTTATATAGGGATTGGGGGGAGTGGCTAATCTTTTTCAAGTTCACTGAGTCACAGATACAATTTAAAAACACCTTTCGGGACACTTCCCTGGTGGTCCAGTGGCTAAGACTAGTGCTCCCAATGCAGGGGGCCTGAGCTTGATCCCCGGTCAGGGAACTAGATCCCACATGCCACAAAGAAGACCCAGTCCAACCAAATAAATATTTTTTAAAAATAATCTTTGAAATGATCATTTCTACTTATCATTTACCATTATTCTGTACATGATCTTCAAGCACCTCATTTTTAAGAATCCCACAAAGTTCCGATAGAGTTTCTAAGTGAATAACATGAATGATCAATGGCCTGAAGACATCATACAACGACACACATAGTTTCTCCAACAGTTCGCTAAAATGAAAGAATGAAATGTGGTTACCAGTAGTAATCCTTTCAGTATTTTCTAATAGTTTAAAAGTCACCCTTAATTACTTCCAGCCAATAAAAATAATGAAAATCTACTGGAAAATAATATGCGGGAACATTAAATAGAAGTGAAAGACTGAAAGTAATTCTCTGAACTGTTTTTGCTAGAATCAATAAGAAAGCTCAGAATCAATAAACAATCCTCACAGTCAACAAATTAGCTGGCCCCAGCTGAAAGTCAATGTATTATAATTTTTATTTACATTAGCAATAATTTTGTGTATGTCCTTTCAAAAACAATAAAATATTTCAGTAGACTTATTTTTCCTACACCATAAATAACCTACACTATAAAATAATTTAATTATTTTTTAATTTTCCTACACTATAAAATAACCTACACCACTATGAATCAAATGGTGACATTTTTCCCAGGAAAGACTGGTTCAAAACTCTTGAATACATACAAATTTCGATAAACAAAACTCAAAGTATTCTGGACACGCACCAAGTATTTTGACAATTTTAAACATCTGAAGAGAAAAAAGTGAGGCTGTCTATACTCTACACTGTGAACCGTACTCTTCTATATATAGTCTTTCACCAAAACCATAAGATGTGTTTGTCTCTTCCCCATTATGAGAGTCATAATCTTGGGATTCTTATGAGTCAAAATCGTCAATATGAAGAACCCAGAAGTGACTAACAGTGAGTTTGAAAGACACTTTGAGAAAAATAAGAAAAAGGATTTTAAATAGTATCTATATTTTTAAGTATCTCTCATGAGTTAGAATCACAAAATTTTTTAACTAGAAAGAATTATTATACTTAGTGGAGATAAACGGCTTCATATACCAAAATAGCTCCCTATGTAGGATTCTTACTATTGTAACTTACTGTTTCCATAATTATAAAAATATGAAAGCACATTGGCCTTTAAACTGAATATTTATTTCAAAGTAAACAGCCACTGTCTCATCCAACAACACTCTGTTCATATACCCACAAAAATTAAAACACGCCTTAGTTAATTTTAGAGTACTACTATAATATAATAAGCCATTAGCAAATTACATCTTAAAAACAAGAATTAGAGTCCATGTACCACATACTCTAATTTTGATGTTGGTTTTGTGAAAAATTCATTGTAAAGTTGGTGCTCATCCTGGCACACATGAACCATAAAGGCACAGCCACTGCGAATCTGCGGGAAACAAACACACATCACCTGTAATTAAAGGCACACGACCACTCCAGCCAGCACTGATGAAATAAGGCAAACATTTTATTTACAAAGAGACTGAGCATCTATAATCCATAAAACAACTTCCTAAATAACAGAAAATGGTTTTCAGCATAATGGGGATATGGATGACTTTTATTTTCTTACGTTTTCTAAACTTTTGACAATGAAAAGTACTCTTCCAGTTCAAAGGGGGCTATTTAAAAAAGGAATCTTTATGTACTTTTCTACAGTCTGAATTAAAATCACACTAAATAAAAAAGCACTTCTGCAGCAAAAGCTAAGATTAGACTGTCTACATAAATCCACCAACTCTGAAACTTCATCTTTCAAAAAACAATACTTCTTTGTAAATCATCACATGCCCAAAAACAGATCAAAATTAGAATATTTTGCCCAAATGAATGCTTATTACTAAATGAGATTTGTCATAACTGAAAGATTCTGTAAGTTTGTTGATGGAAAGACCAAAACTTATTTACCCACGTGTAGTTTCTAGGGTGTCAGAACAGCTTAAGAGAAGGTTTAGCATTAAACCACAACAAGCAGAAACTTACCAAGGCACAGTGGTCTCTGTTATTCTGGCTGGTCAACTCTGTTACAGTACAAGTAATACTGGGGCCCAAAAGGAGCTCCCGCTGATCAAGGTAACACTGGTGGATGTCAGTTAGCAGTTGTTGGTATCTGATGAAAAGCAAATGAGACTGGAGCATAAACTTCTGATTTCAAGTATGTAAATTAAATCTGCTCTTAAATCCCAAAATAGGGTGCCAAGCCTCCAAGGTTATATACGGTTGCTGCTCACTTGCCCACATTAAAAACTAGAAATATTTATGTATATAAAGAAAAAACAAACAAATCACAATGAACTAACAAAACCTTCATTTTTTAAAGAAAGATTTATCTTCCAGGAGTAGTGGTCCTACGTCTACCTCAATGAGAAGAAAATCCTGCTATGTGGGAAAAAGATGCTTTGTAAACTCACAAAGTCAGGTCTATGACCCTGCTCCCCAAATTGAGCTGTGTGCTACAAGAAAAGGCTGGTATAGCACACAAGGTAATTGCTCAGAAAACATCAGGGACACAGCAAACTTGGAAAAATAGCACTTCAAGGAAGGTAATTTGGAAACTGAAGAACCTGTGGGTACTCACTCAGGTATTTTTTCAGATCGTTGTTCTATCTGTTCAATGAGAGTCTGTGGAATAAAGAAAAGCTCACTAACTTCATCCGTTTTAGTTATACTTTTAATTACTTTCTGATTATAACAGTAACAGAAGCTCATGTTAGAAAATCTGGGAATACAAAATAGCTGAAACATAAAAAACGTCTAAAATGCAAATATTAAAAAAAAAAATCACAGTATTTTAGAATATTTTCCTTCAGTGTTTGTATGTACACAGTTATTTTCCTTTTTAAACAAAACTGGACTTATATTCAGCTTTACAATTTAAAACACTTTCCTTTTATTAAATAACTTGTTATCAGACGAAAATGTTTGAAAAGCCTTAGCCTACTGCCTGGCACCTAGTAAACAGTCTGTGAATCATCATTATAAATACTATTCAAAACATTACTCTATATGGCTATTTGATATCCTACCGAGTGGATGTACTCTAAGTCAGACATTCTTCTACTGCTAGTCATCAAGGCTGTTTCCTAAGAATATCAGCCCAGTGGTTAAGAGCTCCAGGTCTTGAAGTGAAACTAGAGGATTTAAGTGCTGACTCCCAATAGCTGTCTGAGCCCAGGAGAACAAGCCCATGTCACTGAGATTCCATTTCTGACCTTGGAAAGCTGGTACAATAATAATACTTACGTCCCAGTTGGGGGCTCCCAGCACTGGGTCAGAAAAAATAAATATTTTTAGAGACTTTTGTTCCATTCTGCTAAAATGTTTTTGAGGAAGAAATTAACTATTAATACATTCCATCAGCAGTATCACCTGTCTCACCAAATCATGAAAAACACTGACTACTACACCTTGTCAATTTCTAACAGACCAAAAATACCACTCACCACTAAGCCCTCATGCCTACACCATTTTTTCTAATCAAAACTGTATCACTGTTAATTGACTCACAAGCAACCAACCTGGCACAATCTAAACCTCAAACTATCAACTAGCTGCTGTATCTTCTCTAAACAAGACCAAGTTTCTGCTTTGAAAAACAAAAACTCCTTTCCACTTACTTTCAAGATGGATACAAGGAAAAGAGTGGGGTCAAAGTCAGCAAAAGCAGACCACTCTTTCTAGAAACTTCTCAACAATAAAAAAAGATACACATACCAGGTCCAGTCAGCTGTATCTGGGATGACACTTGTTTAAAATATTGTACTGGTTCTCTGCTTTGCCTGAATTAGCATGACATGAAACATCCTTCGTGAGATGGTCTCTGCCATCATTCTTATTTCTCATCATGCTCTACTAAAGTCTGTGTTCTAGTATCAACAAACTACATGAGGTTCTCCCCAAATACATGTCTTTTATGTTTCTATTACCTTACCTGTACACGCTGCTCTCTCTGTAAAAAATATCTTTATCAATCCCCCCAAGTCCTCTCTAAATTCAAGCTTTTTAAGCTCAAATATCAGCTTCATCTGGAAACCTTCCCTGAGCATCACAGAAGAGCTAGGTGTTTCCTGCTCTGTGGGCTTAAAGCCCCTCAGCATATACTGCTGTAATGTGGAAGGACAAACCCTACCATTCATTCATGCTCATCTTCCTGGTATAAGCAAAGGACCTAACATACATTAGCATTTCCAAAAGGCTGGCTAAATAAATTTCATAGCAGTTATCTTTTTTCTGTCAATCGACTTACTCTGACTTTGGGGGCAGCAGCTCGAAATTTCACATAAAATAGTGTAAAGGCATTGTCTGCGTTAGGTACAGATGAAGGATCCTAAAGACACAAGGGGGAGGAGAGAGAAGGCAGATAATTAGCAAACAAAAAATTATTCAGAAAATATAACACAAACCACGTCACAGGGCTCCTGCTTGGCCTATATACCAACCAAAAGCTTACAGAAAGAAAGACTAAATACTGTTATTGCTACATATAAAAAATTGTGTGGAGCTGCCATCTCTCTTCTTTTTATAATTAAAATTTATCCTATGCTTCAAGAATTTTGGCGGTAAAAAAGACTGAATTGAGATTCACAGTCATTTACTGACTGTAGAACATTGGTCAAATGATGTAACCTCTCTGAGATACAGGGCATCCATTAAATGGTGACAAAACATATGCACAAACGTTTTACAGAGCTCAGTTATAAAGCACTAACACACAGTAAGTACCAGTACGTATTAGGTATTAGTTTTCAAAATTAAAAACTTTGCAAAATAGAAAAATTACACAATCTGTTCTGTAAGCTAACAGCAATGTGAATGATGAAATGCAATACAAAAATCAGTAGCTCTGAACTGAAAGCTCAAGAAAATATTCCATATTTTTAGAAAGTAAGGTTAAAAAATAAAATGTATTACCTTTAAGGTTTTATTTTTTTTAGGAAAGAAATGTGCTCAATGACCATCCTATCTACCTCCACTCTTGTTTCCTAACCTAACACTCAGCTGATTTTCCACCTAGCATCTACTACAATCTTTAATTGATTAATTTCTTTCTTTCTTCACTGATTATTTCTCCTGAATATAAGCTCCATGAGGGCAGGGACCTTGTTATCTCCTTTCATTACCATACAGTTCCCAGTATAATGCCAAGCATTTAGGAGGCATTCAATAATAATATATTTCCTAAATAGAGAAAATTAAATAATCCATCATTTATAAAGAAAAATATTCAAATCACCCATCATATGTAATTCCACCACTCAGAACCACTTTTATCATTTTGATGTATTTCCTAATATTTTCTTTAAAAAGACAGAAAAAGTTTAAGTGAGAAATAGTCTGAATTTTTTTTATTATTTATCATATAGTACTGAATTATTTCTCACACTTTCATGTATTCTTTGAAAATAAAACTGTGACAGATGAATACATATGGCCATTTTTCTTATTATAAATGAAGTTGCAATGTATATTCTTATCTAACAGAAGGTTAAAAAAATGGAGCTCAGTCAGTTCAGTTCAGTTGCTCAGTCGCATACGACTCTTGGAAACCCCATGGACTGCAGCACGCCAGGCTTCCCTGTCCTTCACCAACTCCCGAAGCCTGCTCAAACTCATGTTCATCGAGTCAGTGATGCCATCCAACCACTTCATCCTCCGTTGTCCCCATTTCTTCCTGCCTTCAATCTTTCCCAGCATCAGGGTCATTTCCAATGAGTCAGTTCTTCACATCAGGTGGCCAAAGCATTGGAGTTTCAGCTTCAGCGTCAGTCCTGCAAATGAATATTCAGGACTGATTTCCTTTAGGATGGACTGGTTGGATCTCCTTGCAGTCCAAGGGACTCAAGAGTCTTCTCCAACACCACGGTTCAAAAGCATCAATTCTTTGGCGCTCAGCTTTCTTTATAGTCCAACTCTCACATCCATACATGACTACTGGAAAAACCGTAACTCTGACTAGATGGACCTTTGCTGGCAAAGTAACATCTCTGCTTTTTAATATGCTGTCTAGGTTGGTCAAGTGTCTTTTAATTTCATGGCTGCAGTCACTATCTGCAGTGATTTTGGAGCCCAAAAAAATAAAGTCTGACACTGTTTCCATTGTTTGCCTGTCTATTTGCCATGAAGTGATGGGACTGGATGCCATGATCTTAGTTTTCTGAATGTGAGTTTTAAGCCAACTTTTTTACTCTCCTCTTTCACTTTCACTAAAAGGCTCTTTAGTTCTTCCCTTTCTGCCATAAGGGTGGTGTCATCTGCATATCTGAGGTTATTGATATTTCTCCCAGCAATCTTGATTCCAGCTTGTGCTTCATCCAGAGCAGCATTTTGCAAGATGTACTCTGCATATAAGTTAAATAAGCAGGGTGACAATATATAGCCTTGACGTACTCCTTTCCCTATTTGGAACCAGTCTGTTGTTCCATGTCCAGTTCTGTTGCTTCTTGACCTGCATACAGATTTCTCAGGAGGCAGGGTAGGTGTTATGGTATTCCCATCTCTTTCAGAATTTTCCACAGTTTGTTGTGATTCACACAGTCAAAGGTTTGGTGTAGTCAATAAAGCAGAAGCAGATGTTTTCCTGGAATTCTCTTGCTTTTTCGATGATCCAGCGGATGTTGGCAATTTGATCTCTAGTTCCTCTGCCTTTTCTAAATCCAGCTTGAACATCTGGAAGTTCATGGTTCATGTACTGTTGAAGTCTTGCTTGCAGAATTTTGAGCATTACTTTGCTAGTGTGTGCAATGAGTGCAATTGTGTGGTAGTCTGAACATTCTCTGACATTGTCTTTCTTTGGAATTGGAATGAAAACTGACCTTCTCCAGTCCTGTGGCCACTGCTGAGTTTTCCAAATTTGCTGGCATATTGAGTGCAGCATTTTCACAGCATCATCTTTTAGGATTTGGAATAGTTCAACTGGAATTCCATCACCTCCAGTAGTTGTGTTCATAGTGATGCTTCCTAAGGCCCACTTGACTTTGCATTCCAGGATGTCTGGCTCTAGGTGAGTGATCACACCACTGTGGTTATCTGGGTCATGAAGATATTTTCTATATAGTTCTTCTATGTATTCAGACTAAGGTTATGGAAAATAAACAAATCAAAAAAAAACAAAAAAAGAAACCACCTCACCAGTTAACTCACCCTTTTTAATAACTGATTTGTGAGGTTCTGTAGTGTGTTCACAGTGTATGTCTTCATGAGGTGCAAAGCTTTAGAAAGACACTGCTTAAACTTCAGTAAATATACAGGATAATCTTTAAAATTTGGCTGTAAAGGAAAGGAAAAGATTTACAAATATGAAACAAATATTAACAAAGCAAATTTTTAATGAAAACCAACCTTTATGTAAAGCTGTACAGAAAGTTCAAAAGGTCTTATGTAGGTCGTACACTCCTTTAAGACAAATAGTATGACTGTCTTGGTCATAGCCAAATTCCCTGTGCCTGACACAAAGTAGGGGCTTAATAAATATTTGCCATTTTAGCAAAATATATTTTCAGTACCCCACAGACCTCAAGGCTAATATGTGAGGCCCAGCTAGGAAAAGGATAGGAGTTGGGTGAAATAAATACAGCTATAAATTCTCAGTGGACAGAAGGAGATGGTGATTACACTAAAGGGCTTGTCCCTTCATTTCCCCTGTCAAGCAATAATTTTTGTTTCCAGGAAGTACCTAGCAAAACAGAAGTCACCAGTCTAAACAAATCACTAGTACTTTTAGATGTGATAAAGCTGTGTCAGCCAGACCCTTTTTCTACTTCAGGGGCTTCCATAGCAGCTGAAAGTACAATACTTTTTTACATCACTACTGAAAGTGACTAAGAATTTACCACAATTTTTCTTCAAGTATATTACAGATATGTATTTTCCCTTAGGAAGAAATAATTATTGCATAAGAAGTGATGTAACAGAGATGTTAAGATTTCTTTAAAACATACAGAAATATCATGACTTACATGAGATGATATGTATGTTATACAATCATCTAACTTGGCCAGCATAGGTATAAATCCTTCACTATTCACAGACAACGTGGGAGAATTCAATTTCTTTAAGGGAAAAAAAAAAAATTTTACATTTTAAGAATCAAACAATAGCCTCAAGTGCAGCCCATGTGTAACAATACAATAGAGGACAAATTAAAAATTATATGGATTGAATTCAGTTTATTCCTAATGAGCTTTAATGGAGCTCTTCATGAATTAGCAAACATTTTATCCTCCATTGTATAGTTACATTAAAATAATACATCGAGAACCTAGATTTTTCATTTTCTAGTACTTTAAAACATAAATTTTCACATTTCAAAGAGTGCAGATTTTCTCAAAGTTAAAACATTATGTTTAGCAGTCATACTATGAAAGTAAAATATAAGTAAACATATACAAGTAATAATAATATGAGTATAAATGCAAGTAACATAATATAAACATGATATTTAATATTTAATGTAATAGACAATATAATGAGTATAAATATAGGTAACATAATACAAACATGATATTTAATATTTAATGTAATAGAAAATATATATTAAAATATATAAAGCTATATAATATATATAAAATATAAGTAAAGTCAATTATTTCTAATCTTGATGTGCAAATAGTTTGTCAGTGTAGTCCATTGTTAACTGGCTACTGTTTTTATTTCTCTCTCAAAGAACTTTAATAATTAAGATTACTTTTAATAATTTTAATAACATGATGTATATGCAGTTATTATAATTAATTTATGAGCCAGAAGCACAGAAAATATAATTTACACACCAGTCCTTATTTTGACAATCTCTTTGGGATACAAGAATGCTTTAAGAGGGCTATACTTTTCCTCAAACTAAACATGAGAGTAGTTTAAGAAATGTTTTAATTAATATTATAGAAACACAACTACAGAAACATTTAAAATGGAATATGTCTTCTTATAAACATCACAGCTTGCAAATAAGATACTATAAGAGTTAACCAAAAAGAGATTTTAATAAAAATAATATATAAAGAACTATTATTTAAATCATATGTGGAAAAAATCTGAACTGGTAATGGTATGTCTATCAGCCACAAATAGGAATACCTTAACAACAAACAAACTGTTAAGTTAAAAATACCACTCAAGCCTATTTATAAGTTTAAAGATTATACTCAGGAGGGGGAAACAGATAAAAAAACAATGCTTACTGTGTTAATAGTTTCCAATTCATTAAAATAGGAAAGTTTTTGTTGAATGTTTTCAGCCAGATCAACAAGTTCCGACTTGCAGTTTTTTAAAAGAGAAAAATCAATTATTATAAGAATCTAAGAATCAACACTCCAGTCTCAACATTATATCAGTCATACAGGTTTATATTAGATATATAGTTTCACAATAATGTCCAAAGATTTCTGCAGTCATGTGCTAAAATAAGCAATGATTCTTACAGTAAATTATATAAGATCTTTTTACAAAATAATAAAGCATTGCCTTTTAAAAATCACACAAAATACATACAGAGAAATCTCTGAGATAAATATAGTAACTTAAATATTCTATCTTTAAGTCATAAGTTGTTTTTTTTTTTTTAAAGTCATAAGTTTAAGTGCAATTTAGATCTGTTCATCATTTCATAAACCCCACCATTACTACAATCACTACCCCTTGCTTGAAAAGTGTCAACAGGGAATTGCCGGGTGGTCCAGTGGTTAGAGCTCAGTGCTTTCACTGCCAAGGCTGGGGTTCAATCCCTGGTCAGGGAACCAAGATTTTGCAAGCCACTCAGCGTGGCCAAAAATAAAGTGTCAATAATAAAGAGCAGACAGAGCAAACGAATATATCCTCTTCACTCTGCAACTGTACTGAGACCTAACAGCGCAAAACATACGCGAGCTTGCCAGGGCCGCTGCTCCCACAAGCTTGAAAGCAGGCTGTCAAAGTGACCATTTGTATGCTTACAGATGCAAATCTCTTACAGAGCAGTGTTCAAAATTAAGGAAATCAGAATTAAATTATATTCATTTATTTAAAAATATTAAATATAGTCACTGACATTCTCTCTTCTTCCAAATTACCTGCTCTTTCAGGAGCTGTTCACAGGCTTCATGTAGGGTTCCTGTCTTATTGGACACAAAAAGATACTGTTTCTGCAATGATTCCAGATGCTGAAGAGCACTGTTTACATCATTCAATATAGCATCACACTGCTCCTGAAACCCAGACAAGTAATCCCTCATCTGTCTAGAAAACAGAACCAAAAGGGGATTGGCAATAATATTTTCCCCCAATAAGCATAGACAATAAACAACAAAATCTTGTTTTTCCCCCAAATGCTTACATTTCAGAAGGAAAGTCTGACCTAGTCACAAACATTTATTAAGTCATAAATGTAGCAAAAACTACGTCACAAACTGTTTCAATGCTTAAGGAGGAAAATGACTGACACTATAAGCAACAAAAGGAATCAGCCTTGCAGCCATAAACTGGCTTTTCACATGCAGGTCAATAACTCATGGGCTCAGCTCTCAAAGACCGGGACACCAGGGCCACCCCAAGGTCACCAAGCAGGTCCATCCCTCAGGTCAAGTCTGCCTTTGAGGGACAAAGTCATGGGAAGAATTCTGGACTTGGAAGATGTGAGTCCAAGTCCCAGCTCTGCCCAAGTTTCCATGACGTTAGGCAAGGATTCACTATTTCCAGGCCCCAGTTTACTTACTTGTAAAATGGGGATAATGCTGCTATGAAGACTAAATGGAATCATACATAAAAGAGCCTAATACAGTGCCTAGCAACAGCTGTCATTTAATGTTAAATAAATGCAAATGTTCAACCCAGAGCCCCCAAATCAGCTAGAGATCATACAGTCACTTCCTCCATGCCATCAATACACACAAAACGACACAGCACACGCCCAGCCCAGTCGGCCATCCCTAAAGTCTCTTGGGTCTCTCCCTCTAAAGAAAAGACAGCAGAGTTCCTGACAACACTCCCACTTCCTTTCAAGTTATCTAAAAATCAGTCTCTCCCTCCGAACCTGCTAACTGACTTTTCTTTTAATCACACAACTTCCACTACCAGTTGTAATGACCTACATCTTCTCTACCTATCCTTAAAGAACATGTGACTGTTCAAGTTTTCTTTGCACCTTAATTTTATTTAAAGACACGGATTACAAAACGCTTCAGATGATCTAAAAATCAGGATAGCCAACAAATGAGAGCCACATACCTATATTTAGTTCCTTCATCCTGATCCATCTGAGTTTGTAGCTTTGCAAACCATGAGAAAAACTGGAAAAAGAGAGTATTATGTTGTCAATAAAACTACAACAAAATGAAGAGTGGCTACATGCTAAACAGCAAGTCAGAAGGGCAGACACTAAGTCGTATTGTTTGGGGCTCAGATATCAAAAGTTTTAAGCCAGAAGAGGATAATTTACTTGCATGGTCAGTGTCTATATGCTAGGAAAAGCAAAGCTATCTTAAAAACACTGGCCACATTCAGAGTCAAATAATAAAAGTATTAACAAGACAATATGTACTAACAGGAATAAATATTTCTTCCTAAGAGGTTACTGCCTACTTGCTAATTTGCCTCATATGAGTAGGCAAATATGTTACATAGGGCTTTGGGTAAATATTAATGTTATCTAATAATAATTGTGAGAATATAAGCTCAGAAATAATACAAAGGAGTGGTTTAAAAATATAGCTTTTGCATCAACTAAACCTGGATTTGAATTCTGGGCCCACCATCAAGTTGTATACTTAAAATGAGTACATTTTCATTATATGTAAATTACAACTCAATGTATTAGATTTTTTTAATTTAAAGAGAGATATGCAAGTGCAAATTTAATCCAGATTTTTTTCTCAAATACTCCAAATAAATTCATAGACATGGTGCAAGATTATCTTCTATTGGGACCTGAAGTCAAAGGTATGCTTTATTCTCTCAAGATATTACACTTGCCAAGTACCTTGGCTTTTGTTCACTGAACCCTGATTATAAGAGATGGAGGTGACTTTCAGATCCAGGTTGGCCTAACTCAAGAGCTACAGCTTTTCTTCACTCTGCAGCACTGCCTTTCCTGACTAAGTGTGTGTGTAATTCAGCACATTTGCTCAATGTTTCACTTGGTAACTGCCTCAGCTTTGATTTTTTTTTTTTTAAACTGAAGTTATAGTTGACTTAAATTTATAGTTGGGAACAAGTAAAAATAAGCAAAAAACAACAGATTATGTTAAAAAACAACAGAATATGTTAAATTACTGAAAAATAACCATAAGCGTTCGTCTAAAGAGCATACTGACGTTTTTAAGAAAGAAATCACCTAGCAACCAGTGGGGGCAGGTCTGTGTATGTCCATGTGCGCGCACACGCATGCCGGGGGGGCACACACTAACACAGACACAGACTGGGAGGAGGTCAAAAAGGCACAAAATATCAAAACCTTAATAAATATAACAGTCTATCAACATCCAGATTTGGAATATCATATTTTTATCTGTACTGCAAATAAAACTGGGCAACGGGTTCACTTAAGACACTTAAGAAATAGCCACCACTAACACAAAATCACAAAATCAAGACTGTTCCAGAAAAAGATAGTGCTTTGGGCAAGATTCCTGGTGTTTTCCTTACTTGCTGCATATAATACATCCTTCTCCCACAAAAAAAAAAAAAAATTCTAGGAAGATTTTACCTACAATTTTAAAAGGTCAAAAGTTTTAATTAGGGCCTTTTTTTATTGGCCCTCTCTTGAGACATTTAAAACAATATTCTTAGAAGAAAAAGCTGCCATTCACCTGCTGTGCAGTTTCGATTCTTTCTTCTTCCATTTCTAAGGACGTGAATCCCTTCAAGAGAATGTCTTCTGTAGATTCGGGCACTACTGAAGTCTGTGCAATGGGCAGTGACTGGGAGGTTAAACTGCATAAATCTTCAATCGGGAGCTTGAAAAAAAAGAACCACAAAGAGATTCAAATAAATTGAAAATTCTCTGAACTTAACTCAAGATTGGTAGTCCGTCTCAGTTGTTCTGAAAGAGAAAAAAATGTTTTCTATTACATCATCTGAGGTTAGTAAGTGCCATATAATATTAACACTTATAGTTAGGCTCTCTCTATGGTGACACAGCCATAAAGACTCTGCCTCCCAACACAGGAGACACAAAAGATGTGTGTTTGATCTCTGGGTTGGGAAGATCCTCTGCAGGAGGAAATGGCAACCCACTCCAGAATTCTTGCCTGGAAAATTCCATGGGCAGAGGACCCTGGCAGGCTACAGTCCTTGGGGTCGCCAAGAGTCAGACACGACTGAGCAACTGAGCACACACACATATATTAAATGCTAGTCTCAAAATGTAAACAGGATACCAACAGCCCATTAGTCAAACTTTAGACTTGCCTTTTGAAAACTGGTGGTGAATCTGTACTAATTTGCACACATTTTCCTGCAGGAACCTCTGGTGAACTAGCAGCAGTCAAGGGCAAACCCTGTGTGCTAATAATGAAAGGAGCTGGCCCTCTCAGGGATCCGCACAAAAGACTGACCCCCTGAACACTGAACACCAACCAACAGGAAACCAAGTGTGCCCAAAAGTCAACGACCAACAACTGCACCTCCTTCCACTGTTTCTACACAGCTGACATACTTCACCCACTTCTTCCGGCTGACAGATTCTGAAATTACAACTGAAGAGAAAGAATTTCAGAGTGTCCCGTCAGAGTCCTCAGAGCCTCACTTTGATGCCCTCAGACCCAGAATACTGTCCAGTTCTCCATTACTAAAGATAGTCCTGGTGTTCATTTACCTAGAGTCACACAGGCAGGCTGTTTTTAGATCTAAAAGGGGGGGAGAAACAGTGTGATTGCTGGGGAAGGTAAAAAAGCCCCAACTGTTTCTTTTCGATACCAGTTTTCAGCCCTTAGGGCATGACATCTAAGGTCTAGCAATAAAAGACCTTAATCCAAGGTTTCAGGAAATTGTTTCCTATTTTTCTATGTACAGAAATTTCATCTGAAGGCAGTATTTTCTTTTTAAAGCTAAAATAAAGTAAGGGAGATGCAAAATGCACCATCATTAATTTAGAAATATGACCCTTTAAATATAGGGGATTTTGTACCTGGGTTCAAGTGGGGCTGTCCTCTCAGCCATGGTAAATAAAGCACTTTATAGTACAGCCTGCTTTGAACCCTGCTCCTGCTCCCTATTTTTTCAGCCATGCAGCTTTCGGGATCCTAGGTCCCCCACCAGGGATCAAACCCACATCCTCAGCCGTGAAAGCAGGGAGTCCTAATAACTGGACTCCAGGGAATTCCCTGCTCCTGCTCACTTCTGAGCTGTGTTACAATGGGCAAGTTACTTAATATCTAAGTATTTCTAAGTTAATGATGGACTTCCCAAGTGGCACAGTGGTCAAAAAATCCACCTGCTAATGCAGGAGTAAGCGACACAAGTTCAATCCCTGGGTCGGGAAGATCCCCTGGAGAATGAAATGGCAACCTATTCCACCATTCTTGCCTGGCAAATTCCGTGGATAGAGGAGCCTGGCGGCCTACGGTCCTTGCAAAGAGTCAGACACGACTGAGGACTTTTCATTCATTCAAAATAGAAATTACATTATCTGTATGGGGCCACTGCTAAAACAAGAAAACACAAGTGTGAGAAAACAGACTTGTTGGATCACTGGGAAGCTGCACACAGAAAAAAAAAGTTCAGGAAGGAGACTGATCCTCAGTCTCCCCACAAATGAGTCTGACTCAAGAGCCAGAAGGGTCTTGGACGTATGTAAATATGTATTAAGGGCATCACCTCTTCATATAAACTCGTGCTGAATGGTGACACAATCTCTGCATATAAAAGGACTGTGGGGCAGTAAGAATTAAGTTTCTGAAATCCAGTGAGAATCTTGAGTTTAAAGTGTGACCAGCAAGTGTCCGCTGCCTCCAGAGGTTCTGAGGACAGAGGAAGCTAAGTCCACCCGCTCAGGGTCTGTGCAGCCACTGCAGTCACCAGCAGCTGTCTGCCAGCGGAGGGGTCACCGGAGACGGCGCTCCACACACTGAGCACCAGCCTGCCAAACAGTGAACCAAGAAACGGGAGCTACTGCTATTTATCATATTGTTACCATTACCACCACTACTTCTTAGTAGAAACAGAGTAAGTAAATTTATTTTATTAATTTGTATTGAAGTACAGTTGATTTACAATGCTGTGTTAGCTTCTGATGTACAGCAAAGTGGTTCAGCTATATACAAACACAAATTTTTTTTCAGATTCCTTCCTGCTACAGGCTATTATTACAAGGTACTGAATATAGTTCTCTGTGCTATACAGAGAACCTTATTGTTAATCTATTTTATATATAGTACTAAATATCTGTTAATCCCAAACTCCTTCGTTATCCCCTACCTCCTTCTCCTTTAGTAACCATAAGTTTGTTTTCTATATCTGTGAATCTGTTTATTTTGTAAGTAAGTATTTGTACCATTTTCTTAGACGCCACATATGTCATACCATATTTGTTTTTGTTTGACTCACCTGACTTAGTATGATAATCTTCAGTTCATCCATGTTGCTGCAAATGGCATTATCGCATTCTTTTTTATGGCTACATAATATTCCATTGTATAAATGCCAAATCTCCTTAGTTCACTCATCTGCTGATGGACATTTAAGCTGCTTCTGTGTCTTGGCTATTATAAGTAGTGGTGCTATGAACACTGGAGTGCATGTAGCCTTTCAAATTAAGAGTTTTCTCCTGATGTATACCCAGGAGTAGGATTGCTGGATCATATGGTAGTTCTATTTTTAGTCTTTTAAGAAACCCCCATACTGTTGTCCATAGTGGCTACAGCAATTTGCATTCCTGTCAACAGTGCAAGAGGGTTCCCTTTACGGAGTAAGTAAATTTATATATCAGAATTGAACTGCTTCTTGGAAACAGAATAGTCTGTAAATGACCTTTATCAGTTATTTATGAACAGATCATGACAACATGCAAACACATAATTCTCTCAGCACTGTTTATACGTTATCTAAGAAGCTCAGACTGGTAAAGCATCTACCTGCAATGCAGGAGACCTGGGTTCGATCCCTGGGTCGGGAAGATCCCTGGAGAAGGAAATGTTAATCCACTCCAGTATTCTTGCCTGGAGAATTCCATGGACAGAGGAGCCTGGCGGCTACAGTCCACGGAGTCCCAAAGAGTCAGACCAACTGAGCAACCAACACACACACAAGAAGGTAAAGGGAGGGAGGAGGTGTGGATCAGGCACAGATTTGGGAAAAAAAAGAAAAAAGCAAAAAGCAAGAAAGCACATGGAGGCCAGGCTGAAATAAAAAGGCTGGATGGAGTGTGGCTTGCACTCTTATCATAAGAAAATACAAATAATCTACAAACCATATTCCACTAGAGAGCTGAGCCCAGTGTCATCAAGCAGCTAAAAATCTAGAAAAAGAAGGGCACCTCCAGGCACACCAACAGCTGAGGGTTGAGGAGGAACATTAAGAAAACACAAAATTCAAAATGATATGAAACATCTTCTTCCCATGGACCCATTCCCCAGCCACCCAGTTCCCTCCCCAGGAGCTACTAATGTTAACTAGTTTCTCATGAAGCTTTTATAAGACAATTTATGCATATACAAAGGAAGTGAACCTTTTCTTTAAAACCCAAATAGCAGTATAATATATACATCTTGCCTTTTCCATTTGATATGCAGCATTTTCAACAGAGTATAAAAAAAAGATGGAATTTATTTTCTTACTTCAAATTCACAACTCTTGTCATTAAATTATAACAAGGGCATTATTTTATAAGTCCAGCAGTTTAGAATGATTACATGAAAATCAAGTTGCCCTCTTCCCCTCTTCTCTGCCCTTTCAATTCTTCTCTGAGGTAATATCAACATTTATAATTTGAGAAATATTTCTAAGGAATTTGAGGGTAAAATGAATAACTTTTAAAAGCAGAAGGAACCAAAGAGATCATCTGTAATTTCTATCAATTTTCTTTTATAAAAATTATTCACAACATATGAATATATTTCTTATTCCAAATCATCAGAAGAGTTAAAAAGTTCACTGTTTTCAGTATTTTTGTTGGCTATTCCATAACTCGAAAACACAGATTAACAGCACTATGTTTGAACTCATCAATTTAAGGTCCTATCTACTGACTCCCTTGATGTAAAATGAAATTAATACCCTTAATATTTCCTTCTATAATTACTCTCAAATTCTGTCACCTATATACCATTTCTTTTATAGACTGTCAAAACTTGTAGTTAGATAATTAAGTCAGATTCACTTTTTAAATGATGAATTTGCCAAAATTGCAGATTTACTGAAACCACCTTTTTTGGGTGTGCCACACCCTCCTTACTGTCATGTCAAAAGGATCCAGGGGTGGTGTCATACACATGTGCCCTGTCTGTCACTTTGAACAAAAACGTATCCTCTAATATACTTTAGAAAATAAAATCATATGAAAACTCTGTCTACTTGAGAAGGTACTACACAGTTACTACAAATATAATCTGTACCCTAGACGTTGTGAGTAAATGAGATAATCTGAATTATGAAAGAGAATTCTACTTGATCATTTCATGCATAAATGACTACTTTCCAACCACAAGGACTTTTAAATATTAGAAGCAGAAGGCGGCTTCCTGTCCTGTTGCCTTGTTCTAATACAAAACCATTTTCTCTCAAACCAAACAAGCTAGAAGCCGCACTGCAACCACTTCTAAGAAACAATTTTTTAGAATCACAAATTGAGTTGCTTTCTAAGAGGTTATGAGGGACTTCGCTGGTGGTCCCTTGGCTAAGACTCCTCACTCCCAGTGGAGGGGCCCGGGATTCAACCCCTGGTCAAGGAACCAGATCCCACGGGCCGCAACTAAGACCTGGTGCAGCCAAATAAATAACAAACAAATATGTTTTAAAAAAAGAAGTTATAGAAAGATGTCCTCATTAGGTACATTTGCCCAGCTGTCTTTTCTCAAAGCACCTGAACAGAATGGGAAATCAAGAAGGGTGTGTTGGTGTCACCAACTTTCCTGTCCTGACCCCTTTCACTCCTGGAGAGGAGATGACTGAACACCTGTGGTTCACATCCACTGTCCCAGGGCCCAGACGGAGAAGACATCAACCACCAGAGAGAAAAGAGCCCAGACCTAGGTTCCTGACTGGTAGTTCCGGAGAGCTACTGTGTATAAACGGGGACACTAACATATTAAATACTAATTACAAATTATCAAGCCTTGCCTGACCAGCTGAGCAGGTCCAGGAAAAAAATAAGCAAATATGCCTTTCTCTCCAAACTTTTCTTGCCCAGTTTTGGGTTGGAGAAAATCACTTTTGTAATCAATGTAATGAATTTATTCCCTAAATGAAACCTGACATTATCAACACTGCTTGGAGCAAATCATTGAAGAGGTACAGATGGAGACTCAGAACCTTCCTCAAGGCACCTAACTCCTTCTTTTATTACCTCTGGTCTGAGTGACACCTACATCAGCTCAAGATCTTAAGATTCTAGCCTGTTCTTTTAAGGTACTAATCACTTGGGGAGAAAAGCACATACATAATACTGACAGGTAGCTTGCTGTATGCACATACGTGATTTAATTCTCACATACCCTGAGAGGCACATATCGTCCCCATTTTATAAAGAAGAAAACAGTTTCAGAGAAGTATCAATCTTAGGTCACAAAGCCTTTAGGAAAACAGCTCTAACAGTCAATTACAGGTAACTTTCAGGGTAAATCATCTCAGCATTTTATCCAGAATGACTAAACTCAGCAGAAAGAAAAAGGCTCTCATGACTAAAAAATACGCTCTAGCTACAAGAAACCAGTCTACCTAATACTCTTACCACAGAATAGCAACTTAAAAGGTATAACTCCTTTCCAAGAAAAGACTAGTTCACTTTCATAGAAAGAAAGTTATTAACAGCTTTATGATATGTATTGAAAGTTAGCTGGTCTCTTACTATTCAACTAACTTGCCCAGTTCCTGCTGTTCAGGAAACAATTTATCTTCTGAAAACTGGAAAATGCTACAGAAAATCCTTTACAGCTACCCTGGTTGGACAAAATAAAAACTGAGGCATTCCTTCTCACTGCCAATGTTAAAGGAGTCACAACAGGGTTAAAAAATTCAATTTCAGTCTTCCCTGGTGGTTCCGTGGTAAAGAAGCTACCTGCCAACTCAGGAGAGACCAGGTTCAATCCCTGGGTCAGGAAGATCCCCTGGAGGAGGAAATGGCAACCCATTCCAGCATTCTTGCCTGGAAAATTCCATGGACAGAGGAGCCTGGAGGGCTACAGTCATGGGGTCCCAAAGAGTCAGATGAGACTGAGCACACACATGCACATACTGGTCTCCCCATCAGACATATAAAGGGAAAAGAGGGCTGTTGAAAGCAGAAGAGCAATGAGAAATCCCTCTCACAGGTTTCAGGATGGGTAAATGACAGGCTGGTATCTGATTCTCACAGGACTCCAACACTAAGACTGCACACACCAGAAGACCCTCACTGAACCTTTGATCCTGTCACACTCTACCTACCCAGGACTTTACATTGCCTTTTCCTCCAGCTAGAAGATTACTTTTCTTGTCTTCACAACGCTGGCTTCTTGTTTTCCAACGTGAGTTCTCTACTCAGTTAATTTCTTAGAAAGGCCTTCCATCTTATCTGAAAGGGCATACCTCATTCCTTGGTGTCATACCATCCTGTTTTATTTTCTCTATATCCTGGACCACCATTTGAACTTACCTTCTTTGTTCGTTTTTTACATATTCATAATCACCATAATTGTGTCAGCTCCATGAGGCAGGGATCTTGTTTTTCTTATCTTTCCATCCTCAATTTCTAGCCCTCAGTTAGGCACATAACGTATGTTAAATGACTACATGTGGCTAACAGTAGGCATTATATTGCAAGAATATCACATAACAGGATGAAAATGAAGAGATCCCATTTACTTCTCTCCAACCCCTTTCCCTCATGCTGAATGGGAAGAATAATAGTTTGTGACCCAAGACAACAGGAACAAATTGGGTCACTTTTCTTATGGAATACAGTTTGCCAAAGGTACTGTGATTTCCAAGCATACTGCTTTGGTAACAGGTCAGATCCAATTATAAACAGACTGAAATATTTACAGAGCAAACAACTTCTATTCCCCGAGCATAAAAGGCTTTGATGGCAACGCCAAAGCAAATTTCTACCTGCTTCTTCATTTATTTCAAACCCACTTTCAGCACAGACTTATACAGGTGGACAGAGAAACCCAAGAAAGAACACCTGTATTTTACTGCAAAGCATGAGGCAGTTTAAGTGACAACTTTCAAACCAAGGTTCTTACCCTCTAACAGTTTATATCGCTAAACTCCACCTGCCTTTGGACACCAACGTGTGAAAACAAGGCTTCCAACATCAAAAGTAACTATGCGTGCAAATAAAATGACCTTCTAAACCTGGCCCCCAAAACCAGAAAAAGTTTGTCAAACGTCGGACAACTCATGAAACGTACTTCTTGCTATTATAATTAATTGAACTGAATCACACAGGCAGTAAAATGCATAGCATCCCAAAATGGTAGTTAGAAACGTTGACACTAAAACCGAAAACCAGCATTATCTAATAATGTACTGAGCTAGCTTCCAAAGAAAAACATTTTTATTGCTCTGCCGTAAGTTAAATATAAACACAGCCTGCACTTGATTCGAGAGCTCAACACATCAACGTGCGATGAATGAAAACTGTCACCCGGGACCTACTCTGGTCTTCCCCAGGCGCCCCTAGGGAAAAAGGAAGCCAGGTTATTCATTAAGGTGGCAAACGAACACCAACAGGAGGCTGTCCTGAAAGCGAAGCACTTCGGGTTTGCCGCGCTCTCCTTCCGGGAGAGGGTGGGCGGCAGGACTCGGCCTCGATGACCCAGGGACACCCAGGGCGAGACTCCCGGGGCAAAGCTCCCGGACAAACGGCCCGCGCCGCAGGGGGAGCGCCGGCCGTCCCGGGCAGCGAGAGGCCTGACAGCCCTGGAAGGGGGGCGGCCTCGCCCACCGGAGCCGTCCCCGCGCCGGGGAAGGAGGGCAGAGACCCCGGGCGGGGGTCTGCAGGGCGGGCGTCGGCGGACGCGCCCACGGAGCTGACCCAACCCGGCTCCCGCCGTCGCCTCACCTCGGCCGGCACGGGCAGGGCCTCGGCAGCCGCCTTCAGCGCCAGCACCGAGTCCGTCTGCCGGTCGGTCAGCGGCGCCGTCGTGTCCGCTCTCCCATCCCACAGAGCCAGCTTCTCCCGAGCGTCGCGCTCCGCCGCCGCCTCTGGCAGCGGCAGCAGCAGAGCCGCCTCCGCCATCGCCGCCTCCCCCGCGGCCCGCAGCAGCAGCGGGGAGGTGGGGACCCCGAGAGAGACACAGAGAGGCCCGGGCCACTTCCGGGAGCGCTGAGGCTTCCAGCGCGGCACCGGCGGCGGGGCGGGGCGAGCCAGACCACCCTGACTCCGGAAGCGATTCCTTCCCCTGCGTGGGCGGGACTGAGACCAGGACCGACGTGGCTTTCGACGGGGTACAAGTATTTCCGGTTGGGATGTAGACCGAGAGGACGAAGGCTCTAGGCCCTAACGGAAATAGACTTGCCCCTACCGGAAGTCCCTGCCTCAACATCAATAACTTTATTGTTACGTGTCGTTATTGACAACTGTGTAACGTGACCCTGCCGGCAGGGGCCTTATTGAGCTCAAGAATCTGCTGCCTTTCAGCTCACAGCACCGTAATTTCGGTTCGGTCTGTGGATTGTGATTTCCGTGTTGACGTGTTGAGTTACCACAACTTTTCCAACATTCAAAATTCCGCTGTTAGAAACTTAATTTATGAAAACATAAAAACTCAAAGGCTTAGGTATATCAGACATTATGCATGCTAAGTCGCTTCAGTCGTGTCCGACTCTTTGCAACCCCATGGACTGTAGCCTGCCAGGCTCCTCTGTCCATAGGGATTCCTCAGGCAAGAATACTGGAGTGGGTTGCTGGGTCCTCCTCCAATATCAGACATCATAAATAGTATCAAATAACCACTCAAACGTCCAGCACTGAAGAACTGGATCAATAATTCACGACACAGATGTGTAACTGGAAAGCTGTTCTGCCATTTATATCATGTAGATTTCAGAAACAAAATAAATAATGATAGTATTTGACCATAACCTATAGAATAAAATCAATACCTATGAGTTCACACTGATGAATAAATAAGTAGGGGAGAAAAGACTCCACTTTACTAAGGAATTTCAACCAATAAACGTAGAAAGACCGAGGGGAAAAATTATTAAGGATATCACAGCAATAATTAAAAAGCAGGGAAAAGTATAAGGATGCTAAAATTAGTGGGTCAAAGTTTGAGGAGATACAGAAATTTGCACAGTATCAAAGGATCTCTCAAAGATACTTATTAATGGGGGGAGGTGAGGGTGGCTGTAAACATTACAGTGGAGAAACCTGGAAGACATCCCCTTAACCAAGTGATCAAGGTCAATATCATCATCATGAAACTCCTAATATGATAGGTCAAGAAGGACACAGTATCACTTTTGTGATATTCTTGCCAGAAATGCAAAACCACATTCTCATCATGAGAAAACATCAAACTCAAAGTGGCAGACATCCTACAAAACAGCTCATAAGTAGTATTTGAAAGTGTCAAAGTCAAAAAACAAAAAAAGTCAAAGTCATAAGTGAGAAGGAAGACTGAGGAATTGTTACATTTAGGGGATGAGAGAGACTTGACAAGTAAATGCAATGTGGGAGCCTGGATTGGATCTTGGAGCAAAGGAGGGAAAACTATAGAAAAAAATAATCCCTATGGTTTAGATAACAGTAGTGTACCAAAGTAATTTCCCAGCTTTGATTGTTGTACATGATGTGGTTATGTAAGATGGTAACACAAGGTGAAGCTGGATGAAGGGCACATCTGAACTCTGTAGTACTTTTTCAGTTTTCTAAAGTCTAAAATTATATCAAAGTCAAGAGTTAAAACTTTCCTGGTGGTCTAGCAGTTAAGATTTCCACACTTACCATATCCTACATGCCATAGCTAACACCCACTGCAACCAAACAAATAAAATATTTTAAAGAGTTAAAATTCTTGTGTTGTAGCAAATGTTTATCTCTTTAGAGAAATGATAAAACTGAAAATGAAACAGTGTATCATACTGTTGACCAAAAGAAACACTCCCAAAATATTCACAGATGGTTAGAATTATTAATAATTACCTTCTTTTTATTTTTCAGTGAGTTTTGCATCTAAGTTAAGGGGATTTTTGTTTGTTTAATTAGTATACCTAAAACACACTTTCTCCTTTTCAGGCCAGGCTGATTACAAAAATATCAGAAATGAAGTTTATCCTGTTGAGTTTTGCGCTGATAATTCTTCACCAAATATTATCCTTCAGAGGCCAAATATAAGCATCTTCTCTCACAAATGTGCTTATATTGCAGATTTTCCTAAACCCATAATCATGCTTTGTTACTGTTGTTGTTGTTAAGTCACTAAGTTGTGACCGACTCTTTGCGACCCGGTGGACTGTAGCCCACCAGGCTCCTCTGTCCATGGGATTCTCCAGGCAAGAATACTGGAGTGGGTTGCAATCTCCCTCTCCAAGGGATCTTCCCGACCCAGGGATCAAACCCGAGGCTCCTGCAGGTGGATTCTTTACTGCTGAGCCACCAGGGAAGCCCCATAATCATCCTACTTTCTTTTAAATATTATGCTGAATTTCTTAAAATATAATTTACCAACTGGTGATTCACAGTGCTACAGGGATGCAGTGCAGGTAGTGGTACTCACAGAAATGATTTAGACAAGGGCTGAATCTTTAGTCAGCTGCTGTGAGGGCAAATGAGGCAAATGAGGGGAGAGAAGGGTAGATATCCAACACAATAATGACTGGACTATTCTTGAATTGAAGAACTGGAGCTAAGAGAAGACAGCAGAGATCCAGCAGTCACCAGCTGGCCCTGCAGGGTGGGGGAGAGACAAGGGCAATGGAACAGTAACTGCATTGTTCCTGGGGTATTTTCAATGCAGAACACTGGCACGGAAGTATATACATTTGAACAAGGCACTGGTTGCTCAGAATTCAGTGGAGAGTGGAATATAATATGCTGAATTCTGCTTCAGACTCTAGTGCTCTTTTCTGTATGAGCAAACACTATCTAGTGGCACCGCACTTCCAGAAGAAGTACAAATTTCCTATAATGGATCCACTTTTATATTCTATATCACAGGTCAAATTTCTTCCTATTTCCAACTGATGATTAGTTTATTCCCAAATGCACTAGATGCCATGACAAATACAACTGCAGCTTTGCTAATGTAATTTGTTGGGGGGAGGGGGCCTCACCTCACAGCTTGCAGGATCTCAGTTGCCCAACCAGGGACTGAACCCAAGTCACAATGGTGAAAGAATCAAATCCTAGCCACTAGACCACCAGGAAACTCTCTCTACTGTAATTTTTAACAATATATTTATTTGATTCAAATATTGATAAGTATTCCCATAAAATCATTCAAATTGATAAACACTCATGGCAGCCCACTCCAGTACTCTTGCCTGGAGAATCCCATGGATGGAGGAGCCTGGTAGGCTGCAGTCCACGGGGTCTCTAGGAGTCGGACACAACTGAGCGACTTCCCTTTCACTTTTCTCTTTCCTGCATTGGAGAAGGAAATGGCAACCCACTCCAGTGTTCTTGCCTGGAGAATCCCAGGGACGGGGGAGCCTGGTGGACTGCCGTCTATGGGGTCACACAGAGTTGGACACAACTGAAGTGACTTAGCAGCAGCAGCAGCATATCACATATATACGTATACATGCATGTATGTATAAGGCACACATATGTATTCATATGGAGAAGGAAATGGCAGCCTCTAGTATTCTTGCCTGGGAAATCTCATTGACAGAGGACCCTGGTGGGCTGCAGTCCACGGGGTTGTGAACAGCCAAACGCGACTGAGCACACACACATGCACACACTATGTATTCATACAATGTGTGTGCATGAAAGAGAGAAATGAGAAGACAGGACTGCATAGGCTATCTTGGTGTTGGAGAAGACTTTTGAGAGTCCCTTGGACTGCAAGGAGATCAAACCAGTCAATTCTAAAGGAAATCAGTCCTGAATATATTGGAAGGACTGATGCTGAAGCTGAAGCGCCAATGCTTTGGCCACCTGATGCGAAAAACTGACTCACCAGAAAAGATCCTGATGCTGGGAAAGATTGAAGGCAGGAGGAGAAGGGGACAACAGAGGATGAGATGGTTGGATGGCATCACTGACTCAATGGACATGAGTTTGAGCAAGCTCCAGGAGTTGGTGATGGAGAGGGAAGCCTGGCATGCTGCAGTCCATGGGGTCGCAAAGAGTTAGACATGACTGAGTGACTGAACTGAACTGATCTTGGGAAAAGGACAAAGATGAGGTCACTGGAGTCTCATCCCCAAGTGACCAAGGTCCCATACCATCATAGATAACATTTTCGTTTGTAAGGTTATTCAAATTTACTTTTTGACCTCTTGATCGAAACCCTGTAAGTAAGGCAGGGTTTTCTCCCATTCAGATGTAAATAAATGAAACACAGGATGATGAAGTGAGACCTCAAAGATATTTGCGAAGTTGAAGGAAAAGGCCACTTTTATACACTCTTTTCTAGAGGGAAACCTGCCAACACCTATCAAAGCACAGGCCAGAGAAATGGAAAGAGAAGACAGCCCTTTGATCCAGCAATTTTATATGAGAGAATCTATCCTGAGAAATGTTTACATATTAAACACAAAAAAGTACATATATAGGATAGTTTGGTGGGGGAAAAAAATGGACACAGCTTAAATATTTTTCAATAGTGAAGTGAAGTCGCTCAGTCATGTCTGACTCTTTGCGACCCCATGGACTGTAGCCTACTAGGCTCCTCCCATGGGATTTTCCAGGCAAGAGTACTGGAATGGGTTGCCATTTCCTTCTCCAGAGGATCTTCCCCACCCAGGGATCAAACCCGGGTCTACCGCATTGTAGGCAGATGCTTTACTGTCTGAGCCACCAGGGAAGTCTAGAGGGAACGGTTAGTTCCTATTATCTATTGCTACCTAACAAACTAACCCCAAAATCATGCCCTACATGAACCATCGCTTCATTATCTTTCGTAATCTTGCAGGTCAGGAATTTCTACAGGGCATATCAGAAAAAACTCCTCTCTGTTCACCATGTCTGGAGCCACAGTGTCTCTTCACGAGGCCGCTCATGTGTGAAGACCTCAGAGTATTTGGATGTGACTCAAGGCTTGAACGGAGAAGGCAATGGCAACCCACTCCAGTGTTCTTGCCTGGAGAATCCCAGGGATGGCGGAGCCTGGTGGGCTGCTGTCTATGGGGTCGCACAGAGTCGGACACAACTGAAGCGACTTAGCAGCAGCAGCAGCAGCAGCAAGGCTTGAAGAGATTGTTCCAGCTTCTTCCAACCTTGCATCAGAAGTCACAGAAGGTCATTTCTCCCACAGTCTGCCAAGCAAATCACTTTAGTCAGGCCAGATTCAAGGGGAGGGACTGACTCCCTCCTTAATGGGAGTAGTTGAGAATGGGCAGCATTTGTTTTTTGCTTTGGTTGTGCTGCAGGATCTTAGTTCCCTGACCAGGGATTGAACCCACACTCTTGGCAGTGAAAGCATGGAGTCCTAATCACGGGACCACCAGAGAAGTCCCTAGTTAGTGTTCCATTGAGAATCCGTAAAGTTCTACACATACGTGCAACTATTTGGGGACCTGCCAGAAAGAAGCAGAGACGAGTTAGGTTGTGGGATATATATATTGCAGGGAATTCCCTGATGGTTCACTGGTTAAGACTCCATGCTTCCACTGCAGGGGTCACAAGTTCAGTCCTTGGGGTTCCTACATGGCACAGCGAGGCCAAAATATATATGGCAATGGTTTGAGGAGTCTTTCAGAAAAGGGTAGAGGAAAAGAAGTTTCCTGAAAGGGATTTGTGACTGTTTTCTGAAATTAAGAACGTGAGCATAAACACCACAGCAGCCTGGAAACTGGGCAGCAGCTGGGCCAACTGTAGAGGAAAGGAAAGCTAGACGCACTCGGACCTCAGGGGACTGACCTAGAATTAGAAGCCACCTCCACTGGCCTCTGCTGGTATTAATTGCCCACGTGGTGCTCATTCAGCTTGTGACTCCCTGCCAGGGACCAGTAGGTTATGGTGTAAAACGGGTAAATATGGACTAGCAGTAAATCTAAAATAACCGAACCCTGACACAAGGTCTAAAGTGGTTGTCCCCACCTCCCAAAGTAGGTCCCCTCCTTCTCCTCTCGGCTGGGACGTGGGGAGGGGAGGTACTGGTCACCTTTGGAGGATCCCCCTGGGTGGAAATATGCTCTCCAGCCTTCTCTTTTAAAATGAACAGCCTGGTTGGTAAGTGAGGGATGTTTTGTTTATTTTTGATGATTAAAAACAAAACAACCAAAAAGCAAAAACGCATCTTCTTTTTCAAATTAAATAACCTTCATGATTATGTCATGGCATAACAGGCAGATATTCACCCGAAATAACCTAGAGCCTGAATGTTTAGATTTTCATCTGCAGATTTTTATCCAATGTGACTGGCATTTTGTTGACTCAAACTGTAAACTTGAAACAGGGGAAGGAGGAGAAAAAAATTTTTGCCACTTTCACTTTTCCCCTCGGGTCCCCTCACTTCCTTACTGGGTTGTGAGCTTGCTAAAGAACAACTGTGGGTGAGCCTCAGGGCCAGCCCGCGGTTTCCGTGGTCTGGCTTCCCCTCCGTCCCCTCCTCCAAGTCTGCAGTGAGCCTCCCGGTGGACGGGCGCCGGGGGCTCGCGCGCCAGTGGCGGGCTCGCCCTAACACCGCGACAGCCACGCAGGGGCCGCTCCTTTCTGGGCTGGAATAGCGACTAGGACCCCGCGTATCTGTACCAGGCTGCCTGGGGACACTCCCGTCCTTCCCACAGAAGCTGGATCCCAGGCGGCCACGACCCAGCTCCCCGCCGGAGAGCATCGGCATCCCGGGCTGGGGCCTCTTTGGAGGCTTCGTTCCACAAGTGATGGGTGGGTAGGCCGGTTCACTCCCATTCCCGAGGCCGGCCCCAGGGTCGATGGTCCAGGGCGCTCACCATCCTCTGCCTGTCCTTGCGTTTGTGCTGACAATGCGGAACAGTGCTTAAGAGCCGGCTCCCAGAGGCCAACCACCAGGGGTAGACCCTGGTCACCTTCCCCGAGTGAATGTGGGGACTGTAGCCGCCGTGCTTCAGCGTCCTGACGTGGAAAGGTGTACTGAGTGAAATAATACAAGCACATGCCCTTAGATGAAATGAGATGCTTTAATGTGGAAGCTTTAGAATCACACAGGGTGGCTGCTCAATAAGGCAGAGGAAGGGAGAGGAGAGGCAGAGGAAGGAGGAGGAACTTTAACTTTCAGGTGGTTTAGATTTTATTTTAACCTCTGGAATTTTCCAGGCTGACCTTCCAAAGCCTCTAGGACTTGACAACTTCCCCAACTGCTTTCCAACCTTTCTTCTGTGCCACGCCCCGAGGACCGGAGCCACTACCAGCAGTTATCAGCGTCTATTTCCACCTAGTTCTCAAGTGGGATGGGGCTCCGGAAGCACGTTCACTGGATTGAGAAGCCCTGATTCTCATGACAGTCCACGTTCCCCAGCCCCATAAGGAATCAGTCTTAACGCCAGCGACATCATACACCAGGGACGTCCAAAGCATGTGCCTTGTGTCTGAGCCCACGACAGTGAATGAGGCCCCATCCTGCTCCTCCATGAGGGTCAGAGCAGCTAGAAGCAGCTTCGTGGTCATCTTGACAGTCTCTAGCTTAAAGGCACAGTGACTTCAGGCTTTATTCTCAGAGAACAAATAGCACACGCTAGCACCTGGCTGTGTTCCCAAATAAGGGCTCTTGACCTTGTAAGAATGGAATTAAGAGCTGGAAGAAAACCTAAAGAGCCTAAAGTCAAACTCTTTCACTTCCACAGATGAGCAAACTGAGGTAGACAGAAGATGACCAGATAATCATCCTATGGATGATTAATGTCAAAATTAGGACTAGAACTTAGATAACCCGGGGCCGGTGCTCTTTGTACTATCCCAGAGTTTTTCCAAGTTGTGTGTGAGTGCTCAGTTGCTCAGTCGTGTCCAAGTGATACACAAAGCCCTTTAAAAAAATTTGCAGATTCCCAATTCTGATGTAAACAACTGTACTATGTTATTTAAACACAGGAAAAAAAGAAAGAAAATTTGAGCTAAAAGCTTTGCATGTTTATATCAAAGTAGATTTATAAGCTACATATCAGTAAAAATATAAAACCAATAACATTCAAAGTAACAATAAAGACCTGGATGATACTGTCTTGCTGGAAAACGAACTTGCTGCTGACAACATGAAGATGGTGTTCATTCCTGCCATACAGCCGCTTTGGGGTTCACACACTCATGTTACATCAGCAACACACTCAGTCATTTGGATCACCAGGAAGCCTTCACTCAGGCTGTCTCCCAAACATTATTTTGTCCTTGTATGGCTTATACATTTGTTCAGTCACTCAGTTGCATCCCATTCTTTGTGACCCCATGGACTGCAGCATGCCAGGCCTCCCTGTCCTTCACCATCTCCCGGAGTTTGCTCAAACTCATGTCCATCGCGTCAGTGATGCCATCCAACCATCTCATCCTCTGTCGTCCCCTTTTCCTCCTGTCTTCTATCTTTCCCAGCATCAGGGTCTTTTCCAATGAGTCAGCTCTTAGCATCAGGTGGCCAAAGTATTGGAGCTTCAGCTTCAGAATCAGTCCTTCCAATGAATATTCACAATTGATTTCCTTTAGAATGGACTAGTTTGATCTCCTTCCAGTTCAAGGGACTCTCAAAGAGTCTTATCCAGCACCACAATTCAAAGGCACCAATTCTTTAGCGCTCAGCTTTCTTTATAGTCCAACTCTCACATCCATACATGACTACTGGAAAAACCGTAGCTTTAATTAGACAGATCTTTACTGGCAAAGTGATGTCTCTGGTTTTTAATATGCTGTCTAGGTCTGTCATTGCTTTTCTTCCAAGGAGCAAGCGTCTTTTAATTTCATGGCTGCAGTCATGCAAAATCATCTGCAGTGATTTTGGAGACCAAGAAAATAGTCTGTCACTGTTCCATTGTTTCCCCATCTATTTGCCATGAAGTGATGGGACCAGATGCCATGATCTTAGTTTTATGAATGCTGAGTTTTAAGCCAGCTTTTTCACTCTCCTCTTTCACCTTCAACAAAAGGCTCTTTAATTCCTCTTTGCTTTCTGCCATGAGGGTGGTGTCATCTGTGTACCTGAGGTTATTGATATTTCTCTCTGCAATCTTGATTACAGCTTGTGCTTCATCCAGCCTGGCATTTTGCATGATGTACTCTGCATATAAGCTAAATAAACTGGGTGACAATATACAGCCTTGACGTACTCCTTTCCCAGTTTGGAACCAGTCTGTTGTTCCATGTCCAGTTCTGTTGCTTCTTGACCTGCATACAGATTTCTCAGGAGGCAGGTAAAGTGGTCTGGTATTCCCATCATTTTAAGAATTTTCCAGTTTGTTGCGATCCACACAGTCAAAGGCTTTAGCGTAGTCAATGAAGCAGATGTTTTTCTGGAATTCTCTAGCTTTTTCTATGATCCAGCGGATGTTGACAATTCAAACTCTGGTTCCTCTGCCTTTTCTAAATCCAGCTTGTACATACCATTTGCATATAAATCAATCCCTGTTCTTCTACAGCTTAATTAAAATAGCCTAAATACATGAACAAGGAGGGAGGTGGGTAGAAGCTGAAATCATGTGGCAATCCTAAGACAATCATGCTGATGATTCAGGAAAAATATACACATATATGTATACGAAATGAAAACACACTTTAAAAACACTGAGCAAAGGCTTTGGTTTAAGAAACACCACACAGCAACTTCCCTGATGGTCCAGTGGTTAAGACTCCACACTTTCACTGCAGGAGCAGGGGTTTGGTCCCTGATCGCACAACTAAAATCCTGCTTGCCAGGCAACGTAGAAAAAATAGAAGAAAAAAAAAATGCTACACATTATATCCTGCTGCCCTAAAGGCACAGATAATGGTGAACATCCCTATTACGTGCTATAAATGCCTGTAACTAAACATTCTAAAGCTGTATCTTTGCTTCTTATGACTTTTCATCCATTAATGTCTTAGAATAGGCTCCTGGAAATGGAAAACTATCTATGGGACAAGAGTCAAGGTGTTCCAAATCAAGGATGGGAGGAGAAAGCGGAAGAGATGGAGATACGGATCCCAAGACCTCCTTCCGGTTTACTTCAAGGTCTCACCTCGGTCAGCCCCATTCAGTGACTAAAATCTGACCACTGCCAAAGATACAAGCTAATAATGTAACATTGCAAAAACAGCTGATGTTGTAGCATCAAGTACCTCTCATCTGCTCCTTACTTTACCCAGTAGGTGAAGTTTAAGTGCCAAAACATTAAATCATAGCATCGGTGAGGAGGAAAGATTAAACATCAGGCTTCTCAGATTTATTCATTCACTTCATGGCTTGCAATGAAGTACAAGATGAAATCATTTGAAAGAAGATATTTTTATGCCACCTGCATGTCTGCAACTCCCTCTTGCATATTTCAGAGCATGGTAATTTGAAACTGTTGAATTTCTTCCTACATGATCCTTAATTTATTATTAGAATCATTTCTCTTAGTGTTGGTTTTTACAGCTTCAACAAGTATTTGAAGATGTTTGCCTTTTCAAATTATTTCTTTGCTTACTCATTGTATCAATTTCTCATTCACACATCAGTGATCTGTATAAATCACTTTAAATCTGGACAGTTTACTTAAATAGTAGGTTAGGCTTTATTTCACAACAGAATTGCTTCCTTAGATCAGATGTACGGTCCCGCAGCTTCCAATTTAGAATCAAGGCATATTTTGAATAAAGACAAAACTACTTGTCAAGATTTCAACCTCAAAAAGCTATGAACTGCATGTTTACTAGTAATAAAATTTAAAGAAATGGAATAAGAACCATTATTACATTATGGTGCTAAAAAATAACTTGATTTCCCAGCCTTGCTTCTTAAAGTTTAGGGGTGGTAACCGTTTCCCACCCCTGCTCATATCTAGGTTTTCTAACAACCATGGTCGGTCTCTTTAACTTCATTCAAGTCTTTACATAAAGTCTGCTTCTTGATGGGAACTTGTCCAAATACAACCTTTTCATTCTATCCCCCAAGTCTCTTAACCTTTCATATTTCCCATCTGCTTGTCTCAAGCTGTATACAGAGAAATTTCTTAAGATCTATTTTACAGTTTACTATTGCTCTCTTCAAAGAATTGTCGACATTTTTATCTTATACAAACTTTATTGCTTTTTAAAAATGAATCAATATAAGTATAGGCTTCAAACTCTCAGTACTGAACTAATTCCCTCTCATTGAATTAATTTTTTTAAACTAGCTAAAATGTTTTTTCTTTAATTAGGAACCTTGTGGGAAAGAAGTCGCATCAGGATTTAAAGGCAAATTGCCTATCTATTTATTCCAATGATGTCCTTCAGTTATAAAGATTTTCAATATATTGTAATTTTCTAAAAATCTGGTTGTATTTTTAATTTGCTTGGGCATTTTTTGAGACTTCTTCCCTGTTTGTTTCACTCCTTCCATTTCATTAATTTATATTTGTACGAATCATGCTTTTACATTTTCCTGAAAATTATCCTTTAACAAGAGGAAGTACAAGGTAGGCTGGATCTCTCCCAGGATGCAGAAAAGACCTCCCTGGGAAAGAAAGACCTCCCTGGTTGAGAACCGAGGAGCACTCAGCCGTTTGTAGTTATAATCAAATTGCTGGACCCTTTCCAGGCCTGCTTCGAACTCCACAGTCTCTTCTATCACTCTTTTTTAGAAAAGTATTTATTTTATTTTTGGCTGTGCTGGGTCTTCCGTGCTTCAGTGGGGCTTTCTGTAGTTGCAGCATGCAGGCTTCTCACTGCAGTGGCTTCTTTACTTGCAGAGCATGGGCTCTAGGCGTAAGGGCTTCAGTAGCTGCAGCTCGTGGGCTCTAGAGCTCAGGCGCGGTAGTTGTGGCGCACAGGCTTAGTTGCCCCCTGTCATGTGGAATCTTCCCTGACCAGGGATCAAACCCGTGCCCCCTGCATTGGCAGGCAGATTCTTAACCCTTGGACCAAGGAAGTCCTCTTCCATCACTCTTAGAGAAGAACTTCAGGTTGCTTCTTGCTTAAGTCTCTGTGAAGGGTCTCTGGTCACAATGAGATAAAGTTAGAAATCCATAACTAAAGGAAAACTGGAAAACTCACAAAATTGTGGAAATTAAACAACACACTCTCAAACAAGGTATCAATAAAGAAGTCACAAGGGAAATGAGAAATACTTAGAGACAAACGAAAGTGAAACACAAATTTACAACTTAACCAACTAGAAAAAGAAAAACTAAACCCAAAGCTAACACAATGAAGGAAAATAAGAGATTAGAGCACAGATAAATTAAATAGAGAATTAAAAAAATCCAAGACTTGGTTCTTTGACAAGATTAACAAAAATCACAAACCTTTAGCTAGATGGACTAAGAAAAAAAATACAGAAGACTAAAATTACTAAAATCAAAAATGAAAATGGGGACATTACTACCAATTCTAGAGAAATAAAAAGGAATATAAGAGACTACTATGAATAACTGTATGCCAACAAATTGGATAATACAGATGAAATGGACAAATTTCTAGAAACACAAAACCTACCAAGACTGAATCAGGAAGAAACAGAAAATCTGAATGGACCTATTCAGTAAGGAGTAATCAAAAAAAAAAAAGAATAAGAAGAATTATTGAATCAGCAATCAAAAAAAAAAAGTAAGGAGATCGAATCAGTAATCAAAAATCTCCTAACAAAGAAAACCCCTGGACCTGATGGACCTGATGGTTTTACTGGTGGACTCTACCAAACATTTATGGAAGAACCAATACCAATGTTTCTCAACGTTTTCCAAAAAACTAAAGAGGAAACACTTCCTAACTCATTCTATGAGGCCAGCATTACCCGGATAACAAAGCCAAACAAAGATGCTGCAAGAAAACTACAGACAAATATCCCTTATGTCCATTGCTACAAAAACCCTGAACAAAATACTAACGAGGAGAATTCAGCAGCATATTAAAAGGATTGTATACTATGTCCAAGTGGAATTTACTCCTGGAATGGAAGAATGGTTCAACATACAAAAACTGATCAATGTAATATGCTACATTAACAAGACAAAGGAAAAACCCCACACAACCATCTCAATTGATGTAGAAAAAGCATTTGACAAAATTCAACACTCAACAAACTAGGAATAAAGGGAAACTACCTCAACATAATAAAAACCACATATGAAAAATCCACAGCAAATACCATACTCAATGGTGAAAGACTGAAACCTTTTCCTCTAGGATCAGGAACAAGGCAAAGACACCCACTTTCACCACTTCTATTCAATATTGTACTGGCAGTTCTAGCGAGAGCAATTAAGCAAGAAATACAAGATAACCAAATTAGAAAGGAAGAAGTAAATTATCTGTTTGTAGATGACATGATCTTAAGTGTAGAAAACTCTAAATATTCTACAAAAAAAAAAAGACTATTAGAACTAATAAATGAATTCAGCAAAGTAATAGGATACAAAATCAACACACAAAAATCAGTTGCATTTCTCTACACAATGAATAATATGAAATTTTAAAACAATTCCATTTACAATAGCATCAAAAAGAATAAAATACTCAGAAATTAACCAAAGGGATAAAAGACTTGTAAGAACTTATACAATAAAAACATTCCTAAAAGAAATTGAAGATGACAAATAAATGCAAATACATCCCATGTTCATGGCTTTTAAGACTTAATATTATTAAAATGTCAATACTACCCAAAGAAATCTACAGATTCAATGCAATCTCTATCAAAATGCCAATGATGGTTTTTGCAAAACAGAAAAACCCATCCTAAAATTTTTTTTTTAATAAATTTATTTATTTTAGTTGGGGGCTAATTACTTTACAATATTGTAGTGGTTTTTGCCATACATTGACATGAATCAGCCATGGGTTTACATGTGTTCCCCATCCTGAACCCCCCTCCCACCTCCCTCCCCATCCCATCCCTCTGGGTCATCCCATTCCATCCTAAAATTTATATGGAGACTCAAAGGACCCCCAAATAAGCCACAACAATCTTGAAAAAGAACAATAAAACTGCAGGATTCACATTTCCTGATTTCAAATCTTAATACAAATCCACAGTAATCAAAACAGTGTGGTACTGGCATAGATAGAGCTATGAAGACACAGAAATAAATCCTCACATATATATTAAAATGATTTTTGACAAAATTATTAAATGGAGAAAGGACAGTCTTTTCAACAAATGGTACTGGGGAAACTGAATATCCATACACAAAAGAAGGAAGTTGGACCCCTATCTAACACTATATACAAAAATTAAAAAATAGACCAAGGACCTAAATGTTAAGACCATAAAGCAATAAAACCCTTAGAAGCAAATTGGACTTCATTAAGTTTCATAATGTGTAGCAAAAGACACTATCAAAGAGTAAAAAGGCAACCCACAGAATGGGAGAAAAGATTTGCATATCATATCCCTTATAAAGGATTAATATCTAGAATTATATAGAGAACTGCTAAAACTCAACAAAGACTGAACAACTCAATTCAAAAACAAGAACTTGAATAGACATTTCTCCAAAGATATACAAATGGAACAAGAACAGCAAAAAAAGATACTCAACACCACTAATTATTAGGGAAATGCAAATCAAAACTACAATAACACCTCACACCATTAGGATAGTTACCATTAAAAAAAAAAAGAAAACAAGAAGTGTTAGCAAGGAGGTGGAATCCTTTGGAACTATTGGTGAGAATGTCAAATAGTACAGCCCTTGTGGGAAATAGTACGCAGTTCTTCAAAAAATTAAAAATACAATTACCATATGATCCAGCAATTCCACTTCTGGGTATATAATCAAAAGGACTGAAAGCAGAGTCTCAGAGAGACATTAGTACACTTGTATTTATAGCAGTATGATTTATAATAGCTCAAACATGCAAACAGCCCAAGTGTTCATTGATGGATGAATGAATAAGCAAACCGTGGCATATATGCATAACAGTATTATTATTCAGCCTTTAAAACGAAGGAAATTGTGAATACACTAAAACATGGAAGACCTCCTAGAGACTGAAAATAGAATGGGGGTTGCCAGGTTTGGGAGGTGGAGAAAATGTGGACTTATTTAGTGGGTATAGAGTTCAGTCCCTTTAATGGGTACAGAGTTCAAATGGGACAGTTCTGGGGATGGATGATGGTGCACTTAATGCCACAGAACTATACACTTAAAAATGATTAAAATGGCAAGTTTTTAAATGCATATTTTCCTGCAGTTGAACTGAACACTAACTGACAAATCTTTGTGTCATAAGAGAAACTGGGTAAATAAAGAGCTAAGTAAGAAATACCATACACAGTGCTCTCACCCCAATTCTCAGACTCCTTGGTGACCTTAGGATAACATTTACCACATAAGAGTCCCAGAAGTAATGAACAAATCTTAGTAGGTTGCTTCCATTTAACATGGCAAGTATTTTTGGTATCATCTACTCTGCAAATTTGGAGTAGGAAATGGCAACCCATTCCAGTATTTCTGCCTGGAAAATTCCATGGACGGAGGAGACTGGTGGGCTACAGTCCATGGGGTTGCAAAGAGTCGGACACGACTGAGCACACGTGCATGCAAACAGTCTGTAAATTACTGCGTTAAAACAGCACCAAGGAGTAGAGCAAATGAAAATAGTGATGCAAGGGGGCTTCCCCGGTGATCCAGTGGCTGCGAAACCACGCTCCCAATGCTGGGGGCCAGACTGCATCCCTGGTCAGGGAACTAGATCCCACACGCCGCAATTAAGACAGGCGGCACTCGTGGTAAAGAACCCACCTGACAGCGCAGGAGGTGTAAGAGACAGGATCGATCCCTGGGTCGGGAAGATCCCCTGGAGGAGTGCGCAGCAACCCACTCCAGTATTCTTGCCTGGAGAATCCCACGGACAGAGGAGCCTTGTGCGTTATGGTCCATAGAGTCGAAAAGAGTCGGGCACGACTTAGCAACTTAGCATACATGCATGCTGCTACTAAAGATCCTGCATGTTGTAACTAAGACCCGGTGCAGCCATATAAATAAAAAAAGCAAATAAATATTTAAATAAAATAACGATGCAGGAATTCCCTGGTGGTCCAGTGGTTAGGATGCCACACTTCCACTGCAAGGGACATGGGTTTGATCCCTGATCAGGGAACTAAGATCCTGTGTGTCACACAGCCCTCTCTCCCCTGCACCAAAAAAAAAGAGATGAAGTAGTGACAATTCAAAATGAAGAAGTTCTTGGATGTTCATAACTCTGGCATTAACTGTTAAGATGCAGGCTACTTTTAAGTCGAGAATCACTGGGATTCTCACACATACATTCAGCACAGAGGTAATAGCTTACATTTTGTCAGCTTCTCTTTCCATAGAGAATTGTAGGGTGTTTTAGAAATCCATTCCCAAGATTATAATTGATGAAGCAAAACCTCTTAAACAAAAATGTAGTGGTCACTCTACCATATAATACAATGAAACTGTGTATCATTATGTCGGAGGAAGTCTAAAAATTGTATAACATACTGTGTAGTTTAGAGGCTAAGTATGTATATGATACACTCTTCTAGCAGTTTCCCCCACTGTCCAAAAAAAAAAAAGTTTAGAAACTTTTAAATTATAAAAGTACTAAGTTTACTGAGGAACAAGAAGTAGTTAAAACTGAAATAAACAAGCTTCCCATTTAACCGTTCAGCTCAATTTTATGTTTGACAGACATTAGGTATACTTTACAAACATAGTTAAAATACAAGTAGGCTATTACATACACTGCGACTCTCACTTCCCCCAATTTCCTTCACTTATATGTACCTTGAACATTTATATTCCAAATTAGTCCTTTTTAAGATTTTTCTTTAAATGGCAAAACATCAGTTTTCCAACCAACCAATACAATTATGCATAAAGAAAATATTAATAATTTTCTATTCTGTGATGATTCCATTTTGTGTCAATTTGACCTTGCTACAGTGCCCAGATGTATGGCAAGTGCTAGTCTAGATGTTGCCATGAAGGTATGTGCCGCTGTGAATAACATCTACAATCAGTTTACGTTAAGATTACACTCCATATTGGACTTCCCTGGTTAGGAATCTTCCTGCCAACGCAGGGGTCATGGTTCTATCCCTGCTCAGAGAAGATCTCACATGCCAAGGGGCAACTCAGTCTGTACTCCACAACTACTGGGCCCAAGCTCCACAGCCCAGGACTCACAACTATTGAAGCCTGTAAGCCCTGGAGCCTGTGCTCCGCAACAGGAGAAACCACCGAGACGAGAAGCTCCCACTCATAGAGACCAGAAACAGCCTGCGTACAGGAACAAAGCCAAAAAATAAATAAAAGTTTTTTAAAAGCACTTAAAAAAATATTACATTCCATAATATGGGTGGGCCCCATTCAATCAGTTACAGGTCTTAGGAGGGAAAAACTGGTTTCCCAGAGAAAGAATTCTGACTCAAGACTAAAACAGAGGCAGTTCCCTGGCAGTCCAGCGTATTCACTGCCTCAAGCCGCATGGCACAGCCAAAGAAAATAAAAAAGACAAATAGAAACCCTGAGTTTCCAGTCTGCTGTCCTGAACAACTGCCCTACAGGTTTTAGACTTGCCAGCCGCCCACAATCACATAAGCATATTCCTTAAAATAAACCATGCATGGGCACATACACTCATCCCACTGGTACGTTTTTCTCTGGAGAAGCGTAATCCACAACCTTTACAACCATTCCCTGACATTAAGTTTATGCTTTTTCCTCTAAGCAGTGAGTTCATGTTATACCTATAGAAGTCTACATCTTAACTTTTTTCCTATATAATAGCATATCATGGACATCTTCCCGGGTCAGCAGACTGAGATATAACTCATTCTTCTCCTGAGTCCCATGGTAAGCCACTGTATGGATTATTATATAAGCAAGGGACATACAGGCATAGGGAGTTTCCAGTATTTTGCTCTTGGTTCCACGATTTGCATCAAGCTTACAAGAAACTGATTCATCCATTGTCTTTTGTCTTCTAGTCCCATACTCTGCTTCAGGATGGAGCAGTTGTCATCTACCAAAAATCTACCATCAGATTTTCTCAGCTGTGCATTTAAAAATAGACAGCCCGGATTCCATGCCCAGTGTGTCTAACAGGTGCCCAGATCCAGTGGGATGTGAATTCTCCAAGCATTTAAGGTTCACCAGCAGCCAGCTCTTCCCACTGACCTTCACGTGAACTCGATAACACAAAGGTGTGTCATCTGATCTCTTAGGTAGGGGACCAGAGACCACAAGGCTCCCTGGTTTTTTTTGCCAATTCTGTTTTCTCAACAGACCACTGCGTTTAATTCAAATGTTAAGACAGGCACCTAGAAAATATTTTCAAGTAAAAAATAAATAAATAAGTAATGAACCAGGTTTGCATTTCATCCCCCGGTTGTTTTATACCCAACCAGGGGTGTCCACCTAGCCAACAGTTAACCAAGGATCCTGCCGACACCAGGCGTCGGAAGAAGGGCTGAGGGGTTCTGAAATTTCAAGGCCCTGATGGCATCCCACCTGTGTTCTATAATCTCAAAGCTGCCTTGCCCAGCAAACCCAATGAGCCAAATTCACTGGCCTCTACTGAGCTGCAGACTGGAGATGTGCACACACATCTCCAGGCAATTAGTAAGATGATCTCAACACCTTCTCTAAGCAGAGAGAAATGTCTGCAGCCACTTTCACGAATGCCAGATCTACTCCAGTTTCCTGGACGTTTTAGAGCTTGTCTTTGTTCAAATGTTTCTATGCATCTGAAAGAACCACAAATCATTTTTATTATTATATATTACTACAGTTTATTAAATAATGGCACAAGGTTTATGCCAATTTTCCAACAATGTTTAAATAAAGAGCTCAAAATATAAAGGTTTATGAAAACTTTTATAATCTTTATATAATAATATACACTATTTCTGGTACATGAATAAATACAGAAAACAGAAGCTGTTCTTTATATCACAATCAGCCAAACTTAGCCATCAATGATTACACAAATCCACAAGCAAACAAAAAAAAAAGTCCACTTTCTTCATTTGGGTTATAAAAGCTAAAAATCCCTTTGCTACATTTAACAATACCCAAGGAGGTGGGGGGAGGGAAGTTATAGTCACAGCCCTGCAGACAAGGGGACCAAGTCTCCCAGTCCTTCAAGTTCTTCCTTGGTTAGAAGCTTCAACAACTGCATAACTCTTTCGGGGAACAGGAAAAAAAAAAAAAAATCAAAACAGGCTAAGACTCTGTTCTATAAGGTATTTATAATAAGTGTGCACTGAAGAAACACGTTTTTGTCTTAAAGATGTGCTTACCTTTTACAGAGAGGTTTGGTTTTCTTTTCATCCTGGTATGAGCATGTACATATTTGAGTAAACTGATACAATGAATATAGCATGACATTCAATTTTTTCCTGGTCTTCAAAATGAACTCACTTCTACTGTTTTAGGAATTATATGTATACTTACAATGTTTTCTACATTAAGGGAAAAAAACAAAGAGTGGCTCATAAAATGTCATCCTTTAAACTCAAGGAACCCAAAAGTGAAAGCCTTTCTATAGAAAGCTCTTACATCAATGGAATGTTCTGGTAAGAAGAGAAGTCTCCTCTCTAAAGATGTGGTTTAGTACGAGGGACGAGGCCTGAAGGGGCTCAGCTCTCTAGTATCACATGTGGAGCTGGTCAGCGAGAACTAGACTTCCATCTGAATCTTGAAGCAATCAACACCTACCTGCCCCTCTGACCTCCTCCTTTCTTGCCTTAGCTCTTACTTTTGGAACAGAAATCCTGCTTCACAAAATCTTATTTTCAAAGTCAGCATTAATAAAGAAGGCAAGGTGAGAGAGACTGGGAGAAAAATTGCCCAATCCCCAAGAAAAATCTGCATGCCTTCTATTCTGCTTCGAAGGAGGAAGCAGTCCAGGGGCTGGACGGACTGGGAACCTACATATACCACAAAGGTGACTGTCCTGGAGCCCCAGTGAGTATGTATTTAATGTTACTTTCACAGGGCTTCCCAGGTGGCGCAGCAGTCAAGAACCCACCTGCCAACACAGGAGACAAGAGAGACACGGGTTTGATCCCTGGGTCGGGGGGATCCCCTGGAGGAGGAAATGGCGACCCACTCCAGTATTCTTGCCTGGAGAATCCCATGGACAGAGGAGCCTGGCAGGGTACAGTCCATGGGGTAGTTATGAGTCGGACACCACTGAGCACACTCTAAGGGTAGAACCAAAGCTACACAAGTGAATGTTGAATATATTTCCTTTCCTAGGGATGTCTTCTAGAAGTATAAAGGTCCTGGGACTCTCTCAGAGTCACTTTTTATTTTGAAAAGAGTAAGATGAAGATGAGAAAGAAGAATGATATCCTGTCTTTAGAAGAAAAGAAGGAAGCTATTATATACCTCTTATCAGACTCTAGGTATACAAAAATATTGCTTTTCAAATTTCAAGCAAGTATTTTCCATCCAAACTGATAAGGAAGTCCAAGACAGGAAATATTTTAACAAACGTGACCAGAACTAAAGTAAAACCCGGGAAATCTGGAAAAATCAACTCTTCAATTAACCTGCCGCATTTCACTAAGGGAAACATTTAACAGAACGTTAGCCTTTCTTTCGCAAGAGTTTTATCACAGGACCTCACTTGGGAGAAGTCCATGATAAAATGACTTTCTGCACACACAGAAACTATTTATTCTGGAATTGTGGCTATATGACACCATGATGTAAAGACACTTATCCTACAAGTCTAGTAGTAGGAGCTATTGTTTTCTTCACCTGACACTCAGTATCAATAGATGTTATTATCCCCATTGTACAGACTGGGAGGTAGAAACTTCGCTAATCTCACAAATTATTGACTTGGTCAAGAAGTTCCTTCGGATTTTTCCCATGCTCTTACAACCTGAACAAACTTTTTAGCCAACCCAGTACTACCATTACCTATGACAGAACCCAAGTTGCTTAAACACACCTCCCAAAACACAGACTTTGCTACCTTCCAAGCCAACCTCTCACACCTACATGAGCTTAGCTAGTAATACTTTGTAACAATTCCTCACAAAGGTCGAGTGGTCAAAGGGTCACTTATTATAAGTGAAAGATTCTGCCAAAACAGGAAATTACAAAGCAGTGCAATGTTCCAGGGATCTCTATTCTGCCCTGTTTATACTTGGGGTACACCAGGTCTCCATGTGTGAATTTCTTCAGCAGACACGAAGCCAAAGCCCCCCCACCCCAAAGCTCAGGAACAGTACCACCGTCTCAGATGTTCTATCCCACGGTTCCAGAGAGCTTCTTCAGAACAGTCTGGGAGTCTTGGCTATGAGCTGAGGTGCACCAGCAGTTACTCTTCGCCTGAAGGAAACAGTCCACAGTTCCTGATCTTCATGGAAGTTTTCTTTAGCAAGAAACATGCATTTCCTGTTATCTTTGATGTCGAAGGGCACTTGGATGGTAAGGACTAGTGTCTGGATGTTACAGTTGAGGCCGTTAAACGTTTGGTGCAGAGCGTCTGATGCCGAGACACAGCGATCTGAGCTAACCCAGCCCTCACCTGTTGCTCACACCTCAATCTGTGGCGGGTCAAGCAGTGAGAAGCAGTGGGAAAGACAGGAAGCTTTGCTATTTCAGAAGTGAGCATTTTCAGAGGATGTCTCGTGCAGTCTTGACTTGTCACAAATCCAGTTTCTTCAGCTGCTCATAGGTCACAAAGAACTGCAGGTGTATTAGTTAAGGCTGACATTTTATGCCATCTTAATCCTGATGCCTCAAAACAGACCCACAAATAGCACACACCTCCTAACAAACACATCTGGGCAGACAATGTGCTGTGGGCATGATGAAACATGAGGGGCTCCATCCTCAACCACCCCAACAGAGCTCCCTGGGAGCCTTCCCAAGATGGGCCTGGAAGAGACAGACCACACTTGAGGCACACAAATCCCTTGCATCAGCTGCAACAGCTTCTGGGAGTACATCCACACCGCTAGCTTTTCTAACACTGCGGAATACTGTACAGAATAGTCAAGTCTGTAAGAGAAGCCAGCAACCCTGGGAAGCTCTCCTCCAGGGTGGCCGGTAGGCAAGCTTCCATGGGAGGGAAGCACAGATAATGAGGAACAAGGGTGGTAAAGCAATTATCCTTCAGTTAAATATAAATTTAAAAAAAATTTTTTTAAGTAGAACAAGAGTGGTAGAAACCAACATCTCCTACTTTATAATTCTGCCCTTTCATTCTTAATAAACCGTCGTTTCTTTCCTGTCTCTCACTTTGGCATGGAGGACAAACTGCTAATCAGGCAAATAATTCTGGAGCTAATTCCTATCATTGGGCACTCTCAAGCATTCTAGAACATAGCTGCCAAACCACATCCTGCCCAAGGGGGGCCAGGGATTTACAGAATAAATAAATAAGTCCTTGTTTCTCTCTGAAATCATAAACACACTCAGCTCCTAGAGCAGAGTCTAAATAAAGGTTTTCATTGATATCATTGGCTTTCAAGAACACCATCATTAAACCAAGTTTCACAGAGCCTGGCAGAGAGGCTTTATACCTGTGTATAAAGAAACTGAATAGTTAACTTCTCGAATGAGAAGAATTCAAAAGAAAAAAAAAATCTACTTTTAATTATAGTTAATAACCCAATAGTTTATGCAAACAACATTCTTTAGGTATATCTTTGTTCAGATCTACTGCAACAGAAAAGGATACAATAATATTCCAAGGACCAAGTCTCAACCAATTTGGCCAAAACCCTTTATATAGAGCAAAAAACCCTTCATTCTTCCATGTCTGTTTGAAGGGAGAGGGGAAAAAGAAGTTAGCGTCCAACTTTCCAATTATGTCAAATATGCCTTAATAATTAGTAGCCAGACTGAACTGAACTGGTCTATTTTTCTTAAAAATAAAATTCTGTTGGAAGGACTATCTACAAACTCATTGCCCACTGCCTCTCTTTGTTCTTTAAAGCTTTCTGCCTAGGTGAGGACTCAGGCTCTGTACCAAACCATCCCAGAGCAAACAGGAGCTGGATGAAGAAGAAAGAAGTGAGATTTCATTCCAAACTAGAGTCTGCTGCCTGCTTGCCATGTGGACTCACAACAGGTCATAAACTAGAAAGGGAGGCAACAGTGATAAGGATATAATTCAGGGTACCTTTACTTCATGCTGTTGGATGGACAACATTAAGTATCTTTGCTTCATTAAAGCAATATTTTGAAGTCTAGGGGTGTGCCAGCATCATGACAGAAAACAGCAACCACAGAAGTGGTCCCTCATCTTTGGCTGCTGCCAGTCCAGTAGCAGAGACAGTCCCAAACTGTCATCTACTCATCAACAGTAGGCCCAGTTATTTAAACTGAGAATTAAGGTTAAGATTCATGGGTTCCTTTCAGAGATGTCTGAATGAAGGATATTCATTCCAGTTTGACTCAATAGGAAGGCAATATATTCTGGAAGCAGACACAGTTCTACTGTCATCACAGAAAATATGAGTATTTTCTCACCCTTCACAGCAGAGTGGAGACAGAAGAAAAATAAACTTTCATTTCCAAATATTCATTTAGATTTTGTCTTTATAAAAGCCCCTGTGTTAGGCAAATACTCTGTACCATCTCAAGGCTTTAGACCATCACTCATCTTAGTTATATTAAGCCCTCAAAACTTAGATACTTCTTTGATTAAATAAATATAAATGAAAAATATACATATATGTATACACATATTTGGGGGGCAGTTACACAGACAGAAGCAATCCACAGAATGTTGAAGACTAAGGAAAATAAATGCATGTATTTCACCAGTGTCCCTTATATTAATATATTACATTGTATGAACAAGGCTTTATTATTATGTTTATACTTATTGTTATTATAAATGTATATAATATTTCTACATAACATTATTCCAGGCACCATGCTAACTATTTCGGCAGTATTATCGCAATGATTTTTATAATAATCCTGTGACACAGGTAGTATCACTGTGCCACTTGTGAGGAAATCAAGGTGTACACTGTCTGTACAGAGACCAGCGTCTCACGATTACAAGCGACAGAACCAGAGGTTCATCGGGCTGTAAACCCTTGTGTTTTTAAATCATGAAGAGAAACTCTTCAGAAGGTAACATGGAAGCCAAGAAGCCACAGAAAGAACTCACAACAGTGTACAGACAGACAACCCCACTCACCTGCAACAAGCAATCCAGGGTACCTTTGTAGCCAGGGCAGTTGCCATCGCGGAGGACTCTCTGATTCATCATACGTGTTCTCACCACATCGACAGGGTTTGAGGCCAGGGCTCCTGCTAGCCCACAGGTAAAGCTTGAGCTATAAAGAAGAGACCATTAGAAAAGCATATCAAAGGGAGGAAACAGCTTCCTCCCAAATTAGGTTAATGTGTAACAGGTAACAAAACAGAATGCATGGGAATAAGGACCTTATCTAAAGTGCTACACAGACTTCTAAACACCAGCACTGTTTATCCTGGCTTATAAATTCCAGCTCCGGCTAACAATACCTTTGAGGTTCTGGACTGTCCTAGAAACAGGAAGGAATACAGAAACATGCAAGGAACATCTTCCAAGGATGATCTATTGTATCTGTCTATTCACCTATAAACAGGCATCAGAGTAATTTTAGCCGTATCATAACTCTACTGTTCTAAGAGATCAGAGAAAAAGATTTCCTCACTGTAATATAATGCCCACTGGGGGCCCATGGTACTCCTGAACTGATACCTGGACCACAGACCAGTCCTGGTATCAGCTAACTCAAGAGTCGGGTTTCACAGCTTTGGAGCTACGAACACTTTGAACAGATAATTCTTTGTTGTGAACGCCTTTCCTGTGCAGTGTAAGATGTAAGCGGCTCACTAGCCTCTACCCAGTAGATGTCATTAGCACTCCCCATCCAGCTGAGGCATAAGAATCAGAACAGTCTCCAAAGTTGCCAAATGTCATAGAGACAGAGAGGAGAAAAGTGACTGTGAGCGCTGGGGGCAGGGGAACAGGGAAGAGGTTGGTCAAGGCACACAGACCTCCGGTTTTAAGATGAAGAGGGTCTTACAAAGCAACTTGTTGTTGTGGTTTAGTCCCTCCGTCCTGTCTGACTCTTCTGCTACCCCAGGCTCCTCTGTCCATGGGATTTCCCAGGCAAGGGTATTGGCGTGGGTTGTCATTTCCTTCTCCAGGGAATTTTTCTGACCCAGGGATTGAACCTGAGTTTCCCACATTGCCAGGTGGATTCCTTACCACTGAGCCACCTAGGCAGCCCTAATAAGCAACTATACTCCGATAAAAATTAATTTTAAAAAGAATAAAATAATAAATGAATAAGGTCTGAGGGTCTAATATATAATATGGTGGTTACAGTTGATAACAGTATTATACATAATTTAAATTTGCTACAAGAGTAGAATAATTGTCCTCAAACACAAAATGATGGATGTGTTAATTAACTGGATGGGGGTAATCATTTCACAATATACACGTGCGTCAAATCACATTGTGCACTTTAAATATCATACAATTTTACTTGCTAGTTATACCTCAATAAAGTTAAAAAAAATTTTTAAATATAGAAATAAAAGCAAGTAAAAGAATGCTAAACATGATCATAGTTGCATAATAAAGCACATGTAATACACTTCTGTGGGGCTTTCCTGGTGGCTCAGTGCTAAAGAATCCGCCTGCCAATGCAGGAGACTCAGGTTCGATCCCTGGGTTGAGAAGATCCCCTGGAAGAGGGCATGGCAACCCGCTCCAGTATTCTTGCCTGGAGAATCCCGTGGACAGAGGAGCCTGGCCGGCTACAGTCTACATGGTCATAAAAAGTCAGACATGCCTGAGCACAACACAGCAATATACTTTTGTAGACGTACTTCCATGTGCATAGAAAAACCTGAAGGTACATATCAAACAGTTAACAATGGCTACACAGGTAAAAGGAATAAAAGCTTATACCTTTTCCTGCTTTACTTCTGTATCATAATTTTCAAATATGAGAATATAATACTTTTATAATAAACTTTCTTTAAAATGCCTATAAGTTTGTAGCAAATTTCCACTCTAAAGTCATGTATACCTAAAACATTAATTAAAAAAAAAATCCATAAACATACAGGAAATGGGTATACACCGTGTCTCCCATCAGGCCTGAGAGAATCAGATGCTTCTTGGTGAGGTCGTAGACTGGCAGCTCCACGCCGACCACAATAGCAGCCCTCTGAGCAGTAAGGGACACACCCTGGGTAAAAACATCAGTAATGAAGATTCAGACATCTCTCCCCCACAAACGATGGCCAATTTTTATGTCTGCCTGCCGGTGGGTAGAAATGCAGAGTGTAGCAAAATGCAGAGGGTACGAAGTCAGAAGCTCCAAAGTCTAATTCTGATTCTGGTACGAACTGTACGACCTTCACGAGGACAAGTCACCGCTCAGCACCTCCGGTTTCCTTGGATGTACAGAGAGAATGTGACTGGGTCACCTTTCGGATCCATTCCATGAACGGACAGTGCCTAGAATACTAGGCAATAGCATTCCATACCAGCGCCTGATTAACGGTCTTCACAGAAGCCATGAAACCACACCACTGAGAAAACCCAACATAACCATAAGCCCTTCTCCCTCAGAACTTAACAAAGAAAAAAACAAACAAAAATTCAGCCTTCATAGAACTTCTTCCATGTGAATTACACAAAAGTTACTGTAAAATCATGACACATTCCCGATGTCAAATCATGACATGTTTTCATTTTACAAATTAAGGAAATTAAGGAAGAAGATCCCTTCAAGGACAGATGTCATTCCTGTTACTTCATTATGCCATTTGGATTAGATAAAATAATGGAAATAGGGAAAACAAAACCTTTTTTTTTTTTAAAGAAGAAGAACCAAGTCAGCTCACCTTCCACAGTCCTCTCGTTCCCTCTTGCTGGTAAATGTTAATGAAGTTGCCTATCATTCCTCCTTGAAGGGTACTGCTCTGAGCTTGCATCCGTATCTGGAGATTAAAGACTAACATGAGAAAGAAACTAGCATGTTTCTCCCCAAATTCAGGGAAAAAAAAAAAATCAATCTGCTGTTTAATAACTATTAAAAGAAAAAAACTGTACCATATATATTACTATAAAGCTAGCTTAAGTTTATATGGATTGGTTCTTAGGCACTTTGGAATCAACAAAAAGCATCGAGTAAAGTCCAGAGCATTGCAGGTACTAGCTCATTGTCAAAACAAAATTATTATTATTATTAATAGTCTTTTGAAATGGAAAGAAAAGGGCATATTTTCCTCTAGGTTACTAAGCAGGAAAGAGAGACTCTGAGGGTTAATTCTGAAGACTTCACAGAATTAATGAGTATCCAGTGTACCTGGCAGCATCAACCATGGGCAAGCACTCTTCTTAAATTAGTTACTCCAAGCCACTATTATTTCCCACCAGCCAAACTGAAAGGTATGCGGACGTGCTGGCCAAAGGACAGCCATGTGACGCCGTCACACTCTCTTACACTTGAACTTACAAGTGAACTTTACCACGGCCGTGGAATTCACATGACCAAGATAAAAATAAAATTAACATTTGATGTAGCTCTCCACATTTTTAAGAACAGAGGCACTTTTCATTAGAAACTGATACCTTTATTTGTCTGAGGGAGTACATGCATTTACCTCTAACTCTAAAGATGATTGCTACTGCCATGGTAACATGCGAAAATAAGACAAAACGCAGGAACTGCCTCTGCGTACCTTTAAGAGGTGAATGAGTGTGGATATGTTTCTCTAGCAATCTAACCCCAGCACGGGGTAAACTTAGAGCCTGGTAGTTCTCTTTGTGCCTGTGTGACTGTAGCGTCCCTGCCGCATACAACGTTGACGTTATCAGAATCTCCTATTAGACTGAAGACCGAAGGCAGGGTCCTTGCGTTAGTCATGCATGGATTCGAAGCACACAGGACACCAACTGGTACAAAGCAGGAGCACAATGAATGCTGCTCGTAATAATGGGGGAGAAGGAGAGGGAGGGAAGGAAAGGAAAAACTGGAGAGGGCTCAAACAAGGACTCGCACCTAATTTTCATTTTAATTAGTTAGTCCCAGGGGATTTAAGAAGGCTGGATCCTGGTACTGTTGGCAAGGTCATCTAATAAGGCATGTCACCTTGTGGTTAAGTAAATATTTTCTTTATTATTTCCTGAAGTCAGATTAGCGGATAACGTAACGCCTTCAGAAAGGGTCACCAATGTGCAGCCTCGACCAGTGTAAAACTTTCAGTCCACCTATTTTCATGAGCCAATAAAAGAGGAGATTTTCAATGACAAATGAAATGCATCCAAGCCTAAACGTCTTTCTCTGGTTGGTCACCAACACCTCCCAATCACCAGTTTCCAGGAATGGGCTCCACTCGTGGGCTCACCGGTATCAGTGGGAAACACATCTAGTGTGTACTTCTAAGTTAGAGGCTTCACGGCACTAAAACTGTAAACAGATTCGCCCGTGCACAGTGCGTTACATTCACAGATTTTCAGGATATGAGTGTTGATCTCATGAAGAAAATGCAGAGTGTGCCTATAAGATATAGGGCTGTGGGGGCGGTTTAGTCGCTAAGTCATGCTGGACTCTTGCGACCCTATGGGCTTTGGCCTGCCAGGCTCCTCTGTCCATGGGATTCTCCAGGCAAGAATACTGGAGTGGGTTGCCATTTCCTTCTCCAGGGGATCTTCCCGACCCAGGAATCGAACCCAGGTCTCCTGCATTGCAGGCAGATTCTTTACCAACTGAGCTACGAGGGAGGCTCAAGATATAGGGCTGCCTACCTTCAAAACATCCGTTGGATTAGCAATGCTTGAAGATATGACTCCAGAGAGAATCCCACAGACCACGTTTATCAGAAGGGTTTCATCTGCAAAGACACATTATTTGACTTTTCACATATACAGAACTCTTCGTGTGAGTAATGCGTATACAAACGAGATTGACTTACACATCACTTGTTCACTTAAGAGAATAAAGAAATACATGCCTAACAAAGTAAGTGATTTTAAAAGAATTTGGGATTTTGTTGGCAGAAGAGACTTTGCTCAGGAAAAACTTTTTTTTTTTAATTACTTCTTTTTATTCTGTTTTTTTTTTTTGGCTGCACCACTTGGCTTACAGGATCCTACTTGTCCAACTAGGGACTGAACCCAACTCCTGAGTGAAAGTCTTAACTACTGGATCTCCAGGGAAGTCCTATAGCAGAATTTCTTGATACCTAAAAAGGAATGTGAATTATCATGGGAGAGTAACCATCTGTCCATTCACTCGTGTGTGTAAATGTAACTGTTGTAAATAAGATAGGGTAGTACACCACCTGGTAAGAGAATAGAAGATACCCTATGAGATAACGTGGAGATAAAATTTTCAAGTACATCGTACTTATTCAGAATACACTGAAGCACTTTTAAAGCGTCTTTGCTTCTGCTCACTGCTCTCTCCCAACAGTGGCTGGCGCTCATTCCTTTGTAAAAAGGAATAGGAACGTCTATGGATTAAAGCAAAGTCAAAGAATCAACCCGCAATAAAATAAAATAAAATCAGAGTTCTTAACACCAAGAAATATAGCCTGCTTTCCTGAAAAACAGGTGATAATTCCTAGGACTTTAGAGAATTTTAAGTAGGCTAGAATTATAACGACATATTCTCTAGTATGGATGTTGTGGAAATAACTCATTAAGAAGCCTGTAAATAGCTCTTTTTAGCTGTTACTCTCCTAAATTCAGCTGATAGCTGACATGCTTTAGGGAGAATTTGTTTAGACTTTATGCCCAAAGTTCTCCTCAGTTCGTAAACCACTTGAGTAAAAAGGCAAACAACCCACCTCCTGTCCATAAGTGGAAAAAGGATTCCCCGCTCACCTTCCGGACGCTCGACAAATAACCGCTTCAAGCTCTGGTAGGTGCCTATCTTGATGGTGCCATAGGAAGCCTGGCGTAACATCGCGGGGGCGATCCTGCCAAACCAAGGGACAAAGGGACATGGAAACTCTCACGAGTCACTGAAAATCCTCTAGATGATGCACACAAGAGACACAATCATGTTATCTGCCTTCCGCAAATGACACTAAGCTGGATTTTTCTTAAAAGTTCAAAATCCAGCAAAAACACAGGCGGGTTCAGTCAAATGTGTGCAAGTTATTAGCTCCCTAAGTGACAGCTCAGCCCACTGTATTGATCCTCAGTGAAAATGTACACAAGTACCTGAACACAGAGTTCTGTTTTCCCAATCGTGGAGGGCTTTCCTTTCTCAGGACAGAGCTCCTGATGACATCTGGCCTCTGTCAGCATCCTCCAGGGTTTCTCTGAAGTTCACCACCCACCTCCCGGGGGGCCCTATTCCAGTTATTCCCTCTCCTTCCAAGGACCCTCCCTGATCCCAGAACCACCCTGTGGCTTTCACACTCCCAGGCTCTCTTGCTGCACTTCCTTCTTAGGCTGCAATTGGGCTTCCCTCCAACTTGTCCATCAATAACCCACCTCCCACCAAAATGGGCCCAGGGGACATCTCAATTACTAAATCAAATGATGGTTTTCAATCAGCATCTTATGAAGCCTCTTCGCCTTTGTGGTATTTGCTCCAGTCCACCCTTGGCCCTGCTTGCAATCATCTCCTCCCTAAGCCGCCTTAACTTCACCCTCTTCCATTCCTCTTCTTTCTCTGCACATCCTACCTCTGTCCTCTGCGGGGAGGCCGGGGGATTCTGTCCTTCCTCTCTTCCCTCCTTGCTCCACATACTCACCAGATGAGCTCATCTACTTGCATGGCTTCAACTGCCCAAAGACTGCTGACTCCTAAACTCATGTTTCCAACCCTGATTCCAGGATACATTTCCACCTGCTTCCCAGATTTCTCAACTCACATGCCCTACACCTACCACCAGAGCAAGAGTCCACGATGAGCTAATTACCCCCGCTTCCAAATGATCCGCTCTCCTCTTCTGGGTCCTAGACCAAGGAATGGAAGCTCCGTCTGCATCCTGGCCGGAACCGAAGAGACATCAGCCCGTCTCCTGCTTCCCCACCACCTCCATGGATGAGGTCACACACTATGTCGATGCTCTGCCCTAAGCGGTTCCTTCAGGGCAGGAGCTGCTGCTGGACACTACCACCCGGCTCCCCCGCTAGCTGATTCCAGGTGGATTCAGCAGGTAGAAGGTGGGAGAGGGGAGGAGGGAGAGGAAGAAGCAGAGGTATTTCCTCCTCTCCCTGGGCACTAGCGGAGCATCCCTCAACCACTCCTACAGGCCCTTCAAGGCTTCAACTCTGGCAGGCTCTGCTAACACTGTTTTTTTGTCCTTGTTCCTTTGGTCCTAGCCTGGGTAACAATTTCTCATTTTGCCAGTTTCTAGGTAACCCTTCAATTGTTCCCTTAACCCTTAAGCAGCCCTTTTATTAAAGTGAAAGTGTTAGTCGCTCAGTCGTGTCCAACTCTTTGTGAGCCCATGAACTGTAGTCCGCCAGGCTCCTCTGTCCATGGAATTCTCCGGGCAAGAATACTGCAGCGGGTAGCCAATCTGTTCTCCAGGAGATCTTCCCGACTCAGGGATCAAACCCAGATCTCCTTCATTGCAGGCAGGTCCTTTACCACTGAGCCACCAGGGAAGCCCCTTTCATCAAATCTCCCTTCGTTTAAATCATCCGAATGAATGATCTCGTGCAGGGCCTCTGATAGAGGCAGGGTCCCATCTTAATCCCTTTCCTATCCAGCCTACAGCACAATGTTCACCAACGTTGGACTAAAGAAAAGCTGTTCACTGCAATTCTTGCCCACAGAGAATACAACATCATTTTCATTATAGTAAAAAGCTCAGTAATAACCAAGGGGAACAGGAAAAAAATAAACTACAGAATGTTTCAAAACAAACGTAATTTTTGCACCATTATCTGTATTTGACTATAGTAAAAAGTTTTACCACAACATTCACTATACAAAACACGTAGAAAACAAAGTTGAAATAAAAAAAATCAACCACTGCTACTTGCTCTTTTCAAATACACCCCCAACTTGTACTTTTTCTCTGTGAAGTCTCAGTGTGAAGTCTGTCCGTTTGAAACGTCTACTTACCCCGAATATAGCGCTTTCAGGCCTTCCTCTCTGCCTATCCTCACTAATGCGTGCAACATTCCTCGATACCTGATCTCTTTAAAGTTTGCATCATTCTTCTGGCCTTGAATCTGGAGCCGTGTCTTGGTTAAATCAATTGGAAAGGTACCTTAAAATTTTTCAGAAGGAAATGTTTCATTTAATAGAAAGAAATTCCACTAAATAAAGGATACACAGTGACTTATTACTGAGGAAACATTCAGACTAAGAAGCAGAATTAAGAATTTGATACTTTGCAATCTTCTATTTTAAAAAAAATTAAGAACCAAAAGATTTTTTTAAAACACGTAACTATTTTCTTTTCCATATATTTGTATTTATGTCCCATCATTTTCTACATAGGATGTGAAGAGTCTGCACTGCTGTCTAAAGTAGGTACTTGGAATGCTTTATGCAAACAGGATTTCCATTTTAAAATCTAAGTTACTGGGAATTCCCTGGCAGTCCAGTGGTTAGGACTCGGCGCTTTCACTGCTATGTCCCAGGTTCAGTCCCTTGCTGGGGAACTAAGATCCCTCGAGCTGTGCAGCATGGCTAAAAAATAAGTATAATAAAACAATAAAAATAAAATAAAAGTTACTATTTTTCACACATATGAAGGCTAATATTGTGTTCAATATGACTGGAGATAAATGCCTTTTCTAAAGGAGTTTCTTACCGTGTGTTACAGCCTAAAAGTGACTCTTAATATAGGCTAAAATGTTTAACGTAGTACCTAAGAGAGAGTCCATCCAAATATACACACCCATACACAGGAACCGTGAGTTACCGTGTCAGTGAGTCCACAGAGGAAACCTAAGGCAGGGGTGGCTGGGTGAGTGGTTACAGTGTCCCAACCCATGGGCTGCAGTCCCTGCGGTCACCTGCAGGGCAGCCTCTATCCGAGGTCAGCACTGATCACCTAGCACCTGGCACGCAACGGCACCTCGGTCAACCTGTGTTTCATTTGGTTTTGTTTTCCTTTTGGCCACAACAGGAGGCTTGTGGAATCTTATTTCCTGACCAGGGATCAACCCGGGTCCCGCAGGCAGTGAAAGCAGGAAGTCCTAACCACTGGAGCACCAGGGAAGTCTCATCAGTCACCAACATGTGTTGAATGAATGGTTCAAGGAATAAACAAAGGAACAAACAGGGTGTGATGAGAGACGGAGCTGATGAAGTCAGAAGCAGGACACGGACAACGAGCATGATATCGGGAACATGATGACACGATGACGGTCGCTCGCCTCTGGCTTGGGAAGATCATGGGGCTCCCTAAACCTCTATATAGTCAAATGTGTTCACAGGGTCAGAGTGGGGAGGACAACAAGGAGAATGGGGACAGATGTCAGCCAACAATGATTCATGAGGCTTCTGTTAGGGCAACAGCTTCAACCTTCTCCCCACTGAACTTTGAACCCTAAACTGCTAATAAGCAGAGTCAGTTTACTTTTTTTTTTTAATATTTATTTATTTGGCTACGTCGGGTCTTATGACAGTTGCATCATGCGGGATCTTTCCTTGTGACAAGCGAGCTTAGCTGCCCCATGGCGTATGGGACCTTAGTCCCCAGACCAGGGATTGAACTCATGTCTCCTGCATTGGAAGGTGGATTCTCAACCAATGGACCACCCAGAAAGTCCCTATTTTGTCTTAAAAGATTCCCAAGAGGAGAAAGAAATTTTGAATTCTAAGAGGAAGTGTTTCAAAATCTCACATTCCGTGTTTGAACTACATTCACACCAGAAGTCTTTCAATATCCAATTATCGTGACCAGAAGTCTAAGCCTCGTGGTATGCAGCAGGCAGCTGGCCAGCCTCCACTCTGGGCTCCTTACTTACCGCACTCCGCCGTGATGGAGGCCAGGCCTCCATACACGAAGGGCTTCCAGTTCAGGGCCGACATGCTCACCGCTGTCTGTCGTTCACAGGAGCATAGCCTCCAACAGGGTTTTTCCTGGACACAAAAGTAAGACATTTCAATGAAACTTCTCACACAGGCAGTTTTTTTTTCAAACTTGTGTTTCACTTGGAAATAGGCTTCCCTGGTAGCTCAGATGGTAAAAAAAATCTGCCTGAAATGCAGGAGACCCAGGTTCAACCCCTGGGTCGGGAAGGTCCCTGGAGGAGGTCACAGAAACCCACTCCAGTATTCCTGCCTGGAGAATCCCATGGGCAGAGGAGCCTGGCAGGCTACAGTCCATTGGGTCGCAAAGAGTCAGATCAGGGTGCCGCCAGACGCTACCGTGGAAACCCCCCACAATTCCCAAGGTGATTCTCACCTTGTAAAGCAAAGCACCCTATCTCCCAAACCCCAAATCACTTTATAAGTGGCCCTAATTCTCACCGAGGCCATAAATAATCCAGTAAAATAATAACCTTGAAATGCGTGTATGTGTATAGTGTGGTACAATGAAGGCGATTTTCTGGGTGGCCCATGTTATCTTCAACCTGTTCTTCAACTCTCAATAAATATTTGCTATTAGCTTGCCACTGTCTTAGTGAGTCCCTCCTGGGAGGCAATGAAGTCCTTCAGATTCACAGAAGTAGAGAAATGCTGCAACCCAGTGAGCGTCACAAGCTAAAATGATAATTACTGACCTAAAATGGCCACAGTAAACTTCCAGTTTATAAATGTTACCTCTCTTCTCTTACCTATATTAAGTTACTAGCTGTGAGGAGGCTTCATGGCCACAGTATACTTCCAGTTTATAAACGTTACCTCTCTTCTCTTACCCATACTATGTTACTAGCTGTGAGGAGGTTTCATGGCCACAGTATACTTCCAATTTATAAATGTTACCTCTCTTCTCTTACCCATCCTATGTTACTAGCTGTGAGGAGGCTTCGGATGAAGAAAGGAGGCAGACTCTGGGGTCAGAGCCTCATCACTTCCTTCCTCATTCATACAACTGGTTAACCTCTTGGTTTTTCAATTCTCCATCCTGTTCATCATCGAAACATCCATGACAACCCAGTCAGGGGTAGAATCCATACCTTTATTTACTAAGCAAAATAAAATGCCCAGCTTTTAGGCCTATTGTGGAAATTAAGTATATTTTTTTAAACTAACACAAAAAAGACACTCACAAAGGTTGCCTTCCATCATCCTTTGAGGCTCCACGCCCTCACTCCCTGTGACATATATGCCCGCACCTGCCGCAGCCAGGTCCCCACATTCATTATACGTTCTGCAGCTTCATGGGATTTCAGCTGGCAAATCTGGGCTTGCGCCCATTAAAAGGAGACACAAGGAAACTACCCCACTTTTGTGTATATGCTATCAACTTTAATTCTTGTCAGTTTAAAGTAAAATTGCATTCAGTTGACCAAAAAGTTCGCTGGGGTTTTTCATAAGATATGGAAAAACTGGAATGACCTTTTTGGCCAATAATTTACTATAATCATTGGCAAGCAATATGCCCAAGGTTTTTACTTTGTAGGTCCGGGGAGTTTTCCCAGGTCTGTACTTCCGAAGAGAGCTAACACAAGTCACTACTAATGTCAGTTCACAAGATGGCCAATTGGCTTGCTTAAACCAAGAGAAAACACAGGAACTCAAAGGGGACCCTGGTAGACTCATAAACTGATATCTATTCCTCATTTATGGACATTAACTAAATTCAGAGTGGCTACAGATGGGTAAAGCAAAAGGCTCCTTAAGCATGGAACTTAAAAATCATCATGTGAAAAAAAAAGTTTTATGCATTTTTGTACCATAGAACAAGCACTGCTCCCAAAAACTCATCTAATATCCTTAAAGTTTAATATTTGTACTTAACTAATTCTTAGCCTTACTGAAGTCATAAGTAAGATAATGATTAACACTATAAGTTACAAACTGTAAAACACATTAATAATAAATCCGATAATCCATGTACTGTCCTCAACCTATTCTTGAATTTTGCTGAATTCAAGTTAAAAAACAAAACAATAACCACATAACAGTGACATGCAGAAGTACTGTAGTTTGCCGTTACAAAAGTGTTCAATATAAATGATTTCAGTGGATGCCCCCACAAGAAGTTTGGGATAGGACAGAAAAACAGACCAGAAAAGCCAGTTTCAGGAACACGCCTTGTCCAAAGCCACGTGGCCAAGAGGGCAGACATGGACCTACAACCCCCAAACTTGATCCCAAGTTTTATGTTCTTTCTGCTACTACCTGAGGCTGTACATGATCAAAAGGAATGATGGTGTTTTAATTAAGGAGAAAATACTACTAAGCAGCTTTGAATACTACTGATGAGACATACCATAGAAACAATAAAAGTGTGCTTAATTTAAGGGAAAAGTCTTAACAGAAATATATATACTCAACTGAAAGTGAAGTCGCTCAGACTTGTCTGACTCTTTGAAACCCCATGGACTGTAGCCTACGAGGCCCCTCCAGCCATGGAATTTTCCAGGCAAGAATACTGGAGTGGGTTGCCATTTCCTTCTCCAGGGGATCTTCCTGACCCAGGGATCGAACCTGGGTCTCCTATATTGCAAGCAGACACTTTAACCATCTGAGCCACCAGGGAAGCTCCTAACAATACTCAGAAGGTAATCAATTTGAAACAGTCAGTTCAGCCGCTCAGTCGTGTCCAACTTTGTGACTCCATGGACTGCAGCACACCAGGCTTCCCTGTCCATCACCAACTCCTGGAGCTTGGTCAAACTCATGTCCATTGAGTCGGTGATGCCGTCCAACCATCTCATCCTCTATCGTCCCCTTCTCCTCCTAATCTTTCCCAGCATCAGGGTCTTTACCAGTGAGTCAGTTCTGCGCATCAGGTGGCCAAAGTATTGGAGTTGCAGCTTCAGCATCAGTCCTTCCAATGAACATTCAGGACTGATTTCCTTTAGGATTGACTGGTTGGATCTCCTTGCTGTCCAAGGGACTCTCAAGAGTCTTCTCCAGCACCATTGTTCAAAAGCATCAATTCTTTGGTGCTCAGCTTTCTTTATGATCCAACTCTCGCATCCATACATGACTACTGGAAAAAACCATAGCTAGCTTTGACTAGACAGACCTGTCAGCAAAGTAATGCCTCTGCTTTTTAATATGCTATCTAGGTTGGTCATAACTTTCCTTCCAAGGAACAAGTGTCTTTTAATTTCATGGCTGCGATCACTATCTGCAGTAATTTTGGAGCCCCAAAAATAAAGTCTTTCACTGTTTCCACTGTTTCTCCACCTATTTGCAATGAAGTGATTGGACCAGATCCACGATCTTAGTTTTCTGAATGTTGAGCTTTAAGCTTTTTCACTCTCCGCTTTCACTTTCATCAAGAGGCTCTTCAGTTGTCTTTCACTTTCTGCCATAAGGGTGGTGTCATCTGCGTATCTGAGGTTATTGATATTTCTCAATCAATCTGAATAGGGATAATTAATTTTTCCAATACACAGTATACAGAGAGTATTATTTTTCCCAGAGTTTTTTTTACTGAGGCAAAATTCACATACTAGAAACAAAGTATCAGAGCAAACAACTCAGTGGCTCTTCGCACCTTCACAGTGCTGCACCCCCAGCGCCTCTATCTAGTTCCAAAATATTGCATCACCCTGTGGTCACTGAATCGGCGGTTCTTTCTTCATAACGAAAGAATTTGGAGATGAAGCAGAGAAATTAAGAAAGTAAAGTGAAAGGTTATTTAAGCAAAGAGGGAGAGCAGGCTTACAGGTGAAGAGCTGCCACCCACACTTTCTTTGGCAAGCTGGTGATGAGGAGCATACAAATGAAGCGGCGGAATAGTCACTGGAGAAGCACGAGCCCGGGGGTCACATTCCCTGATTTTCATCCCAGCCCCATTTTCCGGAGGGGAAGAAGGATTTTTGTCTTAGGGATTTAGCTCGGATCAGAAGTGTCATGGCATCAGTGCAAGATGGGTACTTCTCATCTGTGAGACTTTGCTGTTGTTGAGTTGCTCAGTCAGGTCTGACTCTTTGGGACCCCAAGGACTGTAGCCCACACCAGGCTCCCCTGTCCGTGGAATCCTCCAGGCAAGAATACTGGAGTGGGTTGCCACTTCCTTCTCCAGGGGATCTTCCCCACTGGGACGAATCTGCATCTCCTGCACTGGCAGGCAGTGGCTCTTAACTACTGAGCCACAGGGAGGCCCTATTGTAAAGAGAGCACGGTGAGCAAAGGTTGGATGCAGGTGATTCCCACCATTCAAACCTTTCTTTGTCTGCTTTTCTGACCCTCATCACCCCAAATGGTGTCGTTTCCTGTCATTCTGAGGGTTCCTGCTTTCCTTTATCTGCCTACGGACCCTCGCTGTTTACAAGATGCTTGATTTCCTGCTCCCTGCCCCCACGTCTCTACTCACACCTAACCACCTGCCTGCTGTAACTGCTGCTGCTGCTGCTGCTAAGTCGCTTCAGTCGTGTCCGACTCTGTGCGACCCCATAGACAACAGCCCACCAGGCTCCGCCGTCCCTAGGGTGGGTTGCCATTTCCTTCTCCAGTGCATGAAAGGGAAAAGTGAAAGTGAAGTTGCTCGGTTGTGTCCGACTCTTAGCGACCCCATGGGCTGCAGCCTACCAGGCTCCTCCGTCCATGGGATTTTCCAGGCAAGAGTACTGGAGTGGGGTGCCATTGCCTGCTGTAACTAACAACTCCAAAAGGACATCATTAACCATTCCCCACCCCTCATGGCCTCTCTGATTATTTTCTTGGCTGTGACACTGTATGTGCTGAGTGGAACACAGGACTCCTTTTAAGGAGCTCCTAACCTGTCTGAGGAGCTTCTTAGAAGTACAGATACTAGGGCCCCACCCAGTGAATGAGGGCCTCAGGCGCATCCCCAAGCATCAGTGAGTCAAATAATGATACTTATCACTTAAATAACTTAGGTAGTTGATCAGGTAGTGATGACACTACAGACAGTTCTTTATTTAGCAGTGATTTTTTTCTACAGTGTACTGAAAATGCATACATACAAAATATACACACACACAATCACAAAAGATATCCTCTAAAACGTCAGCAAAAATGTATCGGAAATGGATTTTATCTGATCTCTAATTAAAAATGTTTTTTAAAAACTGAATCGTATATGACTTCATGCCACCTCACCCATTAAATCATCTGGTTTCCTGTCAATACTTCTGTTTTGCTAGTTTAGTTCTAATGAGATTTGGCTCCTTTTTTTTTTCCTGTCAGCTTTCATGTTAGGTTTTTTAGTTAGAATGTTAAACCCAGAGGTTCTGGGTTATACGCATATGCAAATACTCAGCTAGGGTGCCACACTGCAGTGGAGTTGCCTCCCATGGTCTTGAATCACAGAGGATGAAGCACACACCCATGAATTCCTATGCAGATGTACCCTCACAATACCTTACCTTCCGCAAACCAGAGCCCCTCTGGCATCCCTGGTTAAACTGTACGAAAGTACCTTCTATTCCACTACTAATACGAGGTTAAAAAGTTACCTGAAAGTAGGGTAAAAATAACTTTGGGGCAATGCCTTATCTTCCGCAAACCAGAGCCCCTCTGGCATCCTTGGTTAAATTGTACGAAAGTACCTTCTACTCCACTACTAATACGAGGTTAAAAAGCTACCTGAAAGTAGGGTAAAAATAACTTTGGGGCTCTTCTTTCCCTTTCCCAAAGCTAGGACTAGATGCCTGAGCAGTTAAGACTACCGCGCCTTCCCAGGTTATTGTTTGCAGAGTCAAAGAAAGAATAACTCAGCTTAAATAACAACCCAAGAGCATCAGTAATTAGGCAAGCATCCAAACAAGAGGTTCTGGTTAATACTGGAATAGGAGTCCATAGGTCCAGTAAGCGTACTGGCCAAGGCTAGCTGTAACAGGGCTTCAGTTACCTGGGGCTGAAACCTCTGTTCCACATTTCAACCATTTCTTTGTTTTGGAGCTCCCTTTGGAGGGGTTCTCCTCACACACGTTCCTTAACTTGCTAGTTTAATTTTTGGCGAAATCCCAACTCTACTCAAGTGCCAAGACTGAAGGCCAACACAGTCAGGGAGACTGAAGTGTCCCTTAGCAATCACTAGTGTTTGAGCAGTAGTTCAGCCTGAGATTCAGGGAGGGACTTACAACTTGCAAAAATCCCAGCGTCCTGCATGGGACGTGGCTGTTGATCACTTATCACTTTCTCTCTTCTTCCGGCCCTACCTTCTAGCTAAACTAAAACCCAGAGACCACTTCTCCGAGCTGTGAACACAGCACTAACAATGGCTGTCATTATTAATACCTGGTGTTTTCCACATAAAAGATTCTGGTTAACCTTCATGACCTTATGCAATAGGTATCATCATCACGTTTCACAACTGAGGACCACCAGCCTCAGAGAGGGAAAGTGATTTTGCCAAGTCACACAGCTATGAAGGACTCAAACTAAGCTCTCCCTGAGAGAAAGCTGCTCCGTGTACTACAAAGCCAAACACTATTTTCCAAAGGCTGTTTAAAAAAAAAAACAACAACATTGGCGCAAATAATAAGAATACAATAAAAAGCAGTGAGTGGGAGGGTAGGAAGTCAACATATTCAAAATAAACGTATGATTTTCCTGAGGGGGGTATATAAACATTTCTTAACTATTAAGAAACAAACAAAAAAGCGTTTCCTGAGCAGAAATGTCTATATAAATCAAGAATTCCAAAGCATGCTCTCTACACTTAAGATAGGTTACATAACCTATTACATTTTCTATAACTTTAGCATTTATCTTCTTACAGCTGCAAAGCAAGGTAATTAAGTACAGCGATTGCTGCTGGAACTTCTGACAGCTTTCCAAGTTTCTCTTATATAATTAACTCTGGGTAAGTGCTTTCAGTATTACAGTGCTTCCTTTTCAGTTCCCAATCTTAAACCGCAATCCAGTCTCTAAACTTCGGTGCGCTCAAAAGCTTGGTTCCCCGCAGGGCTGTCTTCCATGGATTTTTCCTATTTCCCATTCTTTTTAAAGGTACAGGACGAAAAACAAGCTCATGAGACTCATAAAACGTGGGATTTTAAAAGAGTCTTAGGAATCTAACTTATTTCATATGAATTAACTGAGCCACAGAGCTTGGCAGCGGCAAAATCAAGAGCAAAATTTACGCCTTTCAACTTTTCTCGCCACAGGAGGAGCACGAAGCCAGACTCTCGCAGGGCTACGACACTTTTAGCAATTCTTGCGCAGGAACAATGTCATTGCAACCGCTGTACACGAAATTAATCACACCTAGAACTATGCTAAAACCCTTAGCTACATTAACTTTCCGAGCAAATGAATTCCACCAGTCCATGAAAACGTGAGCCAACCTGGCGTGTTCCAGGAGCAACTCAAAGGAGAGGGCCCTTTCCCGGAGTACGCAGCTCGCCCGGTCCCGGTTGCACGCTCTTGAATGAATCGCAGGTGTGAGCGATGCAGAGGCAGGTGAAACGCACCGCGGCTACAAGGGCGCACACGCCGGCATGCAAGACGGGCCTCGCATCTGATCTCGGTGACGCTGGGAGAGAAATCACCCCCTACGCCGCCGAGTGATGAGAGCCAGGAACCGGCCCTCCTGCAGCATCGGCCCGACCGCAGGCAGCGGCAGCACCAGGAGGGGGGCGCACCCCGGAACCTCGCGCCCCACCGAGCCAGGCCCAGCACGCGAGCCGGAGAGCAGAAGTAGCCCCAGGAAGGCCCCACCCGCGCCGGGGCTCTCCGGGACCCGGCCCCGATCCCCAGCCCCCTGGCCGCGGCCGACCAGGCAGTCCGGCGCCGGTGGTTCTGGGCGCCTCGGGGCAATGAGGGGCGGGCCGGAGGAGGGGCGACCGGCGCTGCCACGACCGGAAGGCCAGGCACTTACCGGGCGGCGGCGGCCCTGCGCCTCTTCCGTCCCGGGGTCTGCAGCCGGTAGAACCGGCGGCGGCGCGGGAGCTGGAACAGAGGAAGCAAGGAGGAGGGGGTGGCCCAGGGGCCTGCGCGCGGCCCCGCCCGCCGGCTCGGCTCCTATTGGCCGCTCCCGGCACAGGCCACGCCCAGGCCGCGTCCCAGGCTGCAGGGGGCCACCAGGCTGTAGACAGGCTGGACCCCGGGCTTTGTCTCTGGCGGGGGTGGGAGCTGCCCAGGTCGCGGTGACGCCTCCTACGGCCTCGAGATCAACGCCGCAGTGAAACAGAAACTTAGAGCCATGGAAGAGCCCTCTGCGATCAGAAGTAAACTTGCTCGTTTTTTATTTAAAACCCGGCTTTTTAATGTGAAAATTTATAAACCAACTGAAGACTTGTACAGTAGACTCTGCACTTAATTTAATGCTAGCATTTCACAATATTTGCGTTCTCTTTCACTGTATAGGGTTTTTTTTTTCACCCTCAATTATTGGAATGTTGCAAACAACACTGCTTCGCCCCCCAAATACTTAACCACTAGGACAAGCAAGAAATTTAGTACCGTTTCAGTCAAACCCAATATACTGTCCATATTTAAATTTCTTTTGTTGTCCCTAAAGGCACAAACACACACACATATTTTTTAATTTTTCAGTTCAAGATCTACCCGGGATTACCCTAGTACTAGCACTCACTTTTTTTTTTTTTTTAAGCTGGCTTGTAGGATCTTTGTTTTCCAACCCTGGATCCAAACCTGGCAGGTTTGGAAAACACCCAGTCCTAACCACTAGGCAACCGGGAATTCCAGTACTCTGAAAAAATCTTTCATTACTTTGACATATTTGAAAAGTCCAGGACAATAGTAGACTGTTAAGAGTATGGGGTTATTGAATTGTTTATGATTAGATGCAAGTCAAACTTTTTAGTAAGAGAAGTCAGAGGTGATGCTATTTCCATCCAGAGGTACCTTATCCTTCTGTGTCCATGTCAAGCCTGATCACTTGGTCAAGGGTGGTCTGGCAGTCCTCCACAAAGACCCTCTCTCCCTCTGCAACAGATGATACCTGTATTTTGTTTCTCCTCCTTGTCTTCCCCTTCACAAGTCTCCTCTTCTTTTGAATAACAGCATGAACTCTGGCGTTCTTTAAAATTCAGTTTAATCCAGTTGTTATAACCAACTACCAATATTATTTGTGGTGGTTGAATTTCCCTTTTGTGACCTGTGAAAGCCCCTTCCCGTGCTTTCCTTACATATATCCTGTTATCTTTTTTTTTTTAATATTTGTTTATTTGGCTGTGCTAGGTCTCAGTTGCAGCCTGTGGGATCTAGTTCCCTGACCAGGGATAGAACCCAGACCCCCTGCATTGGGATCAGCCAAGTCTTAGTCCCTGGAAACCAGGGAAGTCCCCATCCTATCAATCAATCGCTCAGTCTTTGAACACTATCTTGTTTTCTGACAAAGGACCTCCTAGCTCTCCTTGCATTTTCTCTGCCTGATGCAGAGAAACCTTAGTTTCTTTTAGTAGGAAATGGTACTTGGAATGGAGAAGGCAATGGCACCCCACTCCAGTACTCTTGCCTGGAAAATCCCATGGACGGAGGAGCCTGGTAGGCTACAGTCCATGGGGTCGCTAAGAGTCGGACATGACCGAGCGACTTCACTTTCACTTTACCCTTTCATGCACTGGAGAAGGAAGTGGCAACCCACTCCAGTGTTCTTGCCTGGAGAATCCCAGGGATGGCGGAGCCTGGTGGGCTGCCATCGATGGGATCGCACAGAGTCGGACACGACTGAAGCGACTTAGCAGCAGGTACTTGGAAAATTAGATCTTAGTGTTCAGGGTGCTCATTGCTATTGGGATGTTATTTCTTCTAGGCCCTTTCAGTGGACCAAGTGTATATATATTCACAGAGCTATAAAACACTAAACAGTATACTCTTGACCCAGATATATTTTAAAATCATGAGTTCATATTGATACCTCCAATTAAAAAGTCAGCATCTCGAGGTTCATTCTAGCCTTCCTCTTTCCATTTTATATTTCTCTTCTCCCACAGTGAAAAACCCGGTTACTAAGAAAAAGATGTAAAATATGATGTCAAAAACAGTAAACATGGTGGGGAGAGGTAAAAATGCAGGAAAACCCTGGTTCTCGTCAGCATCAATATATTTACTGGTTTATTCTATCCTACAATATAGACGAAAGAGCTGTGCCTTTGATACTAACACCAGTAGCAAACCTAAGTTTAAGATTTCTTTGCACTTTTTGTATCTTTGTAAATACATCTCTTCCCAAAGGTGTAAAGGGAGAGGATGGTGATCAAAAGTTACTTGCATTCATCTGCTTTGCAATATGGTTGTGTTTTCTGTGTGATACCCTATGATATAGTGTTAGGTTTGTTATTTTTATTTGCATAATTTTAGTTTGCTTTTTTCATCTTTCTTATCTAGCTCTATTTTTGGAATGTATAAAGCGTTCACTTGGTTCAAAATCAAATCTTCCAAACGTTTTCAGAGGAGGAACTCTCCCTTCCTGTTCCCTGTGCTCTGTTCCCACTCAGCACCTATCACTAACCACTGTCATTAGTTTCTAGTTTATTCTGCCACTCCCCCCAAAATTGAGAATATGCATTCGTTTATTATTTTTGCTGTAGGGTTATGTTTTGCAGCTTTAAACAACAAACATATATTCCTTCACAATCTCTGTGCATCAGAAATCCAAGAAGGGCTGAGGTAGGTAGTTCTGCTCCAGGATTCTCACAAGAATGTATTTACTATGGCACTCTGGACTGCAGTCCTCTCAAGACTGGACTGAGGGAAGATCTGCCTCCAAACTCAACCGGCTGTAGGAATATCCTCTTTCAAGCTCCCTCACAGGGCTGTTGGCATATTTCTGGTCCCCGCTGGCTGTGAGCCAGTGAATTCGTTTCTTGGGGCTGCCTTAATAAATTACCACAAACAAGATAGTTAAAAAAAAAACAGGGGTTGACTCTCTCACAGTTCTGAAGGCTGCTGCTGCTGTTAAGTCGTTTCGGTCCGACTGAGTGTCACAACTAAGAGCAGACACAGTCAAATAAATTAATTAATTAATTTTAAAAACCCTGCATTTATTGATACAAAGCCTTCTTCCAGGAATCTTTATATTCAATGGTTCATTCATGCTGAAAGGCATTATTTCTATGTTATAGATGAGGTAATTGAGGCTGCAGGAGTAACTGGTCTATGCCAGAGCCCTCTCTCTCTTATCCCTTTTCTATTTCTTTAGCTCAAGCCCTGGGCTGGGCTTCAACAACCCTATGTCCACACTCCAACTTGAGTTCTAAGTGAGACCCTGGAGTTTTGTCCACTCGCTGTTTTGATGTCAATACAGTTTGGACCTGTTTGAGGTATCACGTGATTCCTGCCATAAAAACAAAGGTAATCCCCAGCCTGTGGGGACAGTCATTGGGATGCTGTCCTTTCTAGGGCAGGAAAAAAGAACATGACTTCTTCTGCCTGCACTGTCATCCCACCAAGTCCTTTCCAGTCTCAGGACTGTGTGACACACCCTTTCCTACAGATTCCTTAGAGAGCCAGACTCCACTATTTCCCTGTGCCCCACCAGCCTCTGCTAATATGCACATCATCTTTAGTACTACACACATGATGTCATTTATATTTAGCATGAAGATCCCTTTCAAGTATAAAGATCCCTCTGTAATGTAAACTAAATTTTTAAAAAGACGGGCATTCCTGTAAAATTAATGGTAGTACTTTCAGCATCTATCAGGAAAATTCACATTGAATTGAGGACCCTCTGAATAACCTTGGGTTCCCCCAACGGTCTTGATCCACATGTCGGAAATGATTGCTCTAGGGAATACTAACATGGTGACATCATCATAACCAGTTTAGAAAAAACAAGAATAACAAATGACACGGTAAGTCTAGAAACAAATCTAACTACTCAGTGCCAGTCCCTGCTAAACACAACTAATTTTTCACCTATTCTTTGCTTTCACATTTGCCCTATAACGGCCCTTTGTGTGTGTGACCCTACATCTTGTCAGGAAGGAGTCTCTGGGTTTTTTTGGATGCTTGGTGGCATGCAGAATGAAAGGCCTGAATCAGACCACTTTCAGGGTGGATTTCAGTGATTGGTGGTGGGAGGGGGAAGAGGAGGAAGAGAAGTTGTATCTGAGACATCTGGTCACCTTGCCCCCTGGCAAAGTGGAGCAGTAATGAGCCATAGCTACTCCTAACAACAACAGCTGGATGGGCAGTGTTCCCAACTGGTATGCTTGGAATGAGCTGGTAAAATTCTTTATCCTTATATCTTACAGCAGTAGTTATTAACCAGCCCCAGGAGATAGGCAATGTCTGGAGATGTTTTTTGGTTGTCATAACTGAGTAATACTACAGGCATCTATGGGGTAGGGGCCAGCCATGCTGCTAAACACCCTACAATGCCTAGAAAAGGCCTCCCACAACAAAGAATTATCAAAAATGGCAATAGTGCTGAGGTTTGATAAATTATATTCCATGGAAATGTGGCTTTTGGCATATGTTTTTCTTGGTTACAGAAGCTCTCATTTTGAGGGGTGGGGGGTGATCATACAGGGTGGCAGGTTCTTAGTTCCCCAACCAGCAACTGAACTGCACCCCCTGTATTGGAAGTGCAGTCTTAACCACTGGATCACCAGGGAAGTCCCATGGGTCCTCTTTGGAAAGCCCGTCTTTTGTGTAAGTCTCCGAGTGTTTGTATGAAGCTGCAGCTCCCTGAACGTGCTATTGCTCCCTACACCTCTGGAACCTTGCACATTGCTAAGTTGCACCTGCCAGGTTCTTTCTCTTGCTACTTTGTTCTCATCCTTCAGGCTTCAGTTTTGGACATCATCTCCACCAGGAAGTCTCTCCTGATCCCTAAACACTAGACACAGTAGATGCCCCCATGCACATTCCTCCTGCTATCAGAACAGTTACTGCACTTCAGCAGAAATAACTTGTGTCCTTGTCCCAGTTCTCCCAACCAAAGCATAAAGCTCCTTCTACCAGGGACCCAGTCTTGCTCACTGCTGTATTTCTAGTACTCAGCACAGCACATGAAATGGTAGGTAGTGAATATACATACATTTGAAGAGTCTGCATAATTTGGGATCTGGCTGAGAGATAAAAACCTTTTCCAAATGGTCCACCCACCTTCCTCAAGTTGGTATCAGTTGTGGGCTTTGATCAAAGCTTCTCTAGTTGTGTTTCAGTATTCAGTAGAAAAGTATTCAGTAGAAAAAATACTTCCAGTACAGGGAATCTCATATGAATTCCCGTGAGTTATACCAGGAATTTCAGGTATTTAACTGTTTTCTATTTTCTGTGTTTATTTCCTTTTTATTATCCTTTTAATATCCTTTTAATTTTTATGCCCAGAAATTGCCAAAGTATGGTTTGTAGGCCAAATCCAGACTGTTGCCTGTTTTTATACAGTCCTAGAGCTAATAATGGTTGTTACACTTTTTACTGGTTACCTTTTTCAGAGCTATAGCCTCAGTTTTGCCTCCTGGACTGCAAAGAGTAAAATATTTATAATCTGGTCCTTCACAGAATAAGTGTGCCAATTGATCTCTCCTCCAGCCTTTAGCACATTTGCGTTTAAATATTTTATTCTCCACACTTCTCCACTGTGCTTTGGCTATTGTGCCCTTAGCCCGTTGGGGTTCATTTGGTAAAGGGAGAGGAGCTCAGCCCACGACAGCTGATGGCAGCAGAAGGAACTGTCATGAGACCCTCACAAAGACCCCTGCCACCTCAGAGGACAGACTTATACCACGGTTCTCTTAATACAATCAATGCAGCTTACACACTTAAGCAAATTCTCTTGCACCGTCACTTTAAAATCATAAATATAAAGTTAATTACACATGTCAAATTGAAATCACGAGGTAATCTGTCAGATTGTCTAGAGTATAGCTTCTATTTTTATTACAGACACTGCACATAAATAACAAACACATGCAGATTGTCTTACACTTTAAGGTTGATACTAAAAATATTAGTACTATGGGTTTGATTTAGTTCCCCATTGCTATATTTAATTCTAAACCTTCTTGGGGTTATATAATCATATAATAAGGTACCCAACTAATAGCAGGGTTACTAGCTCAGGTCAACTGAGTAATCTCATAATGAAAAGAATCAGGACATTGATAAGATTATCTTGAAGTGCTGTGAGCTACACTCCAGCTATGTGTTCCCTTTTTATAGAGCAGTTGTGTCTGATTTGTAGCAGGGACTTCAAGTCTAAGTCTTTCTTTTGGAATTTACTTTCTCTACCTTCATCTCTGCTCACTGTCCCCCAACAAACCCGATTTGTTTGTGTTCCATTTCAACTTTTAGAGACTGGTTAGGTGGAGAGAGAGAGAAATAGACAGACAGACAGACAAAGGGAGAAGCAGGTGACATTTAAAGAGAATAATAGTAACTTCTCAACAGCAGTACAGGAAACTAGAAAACAATGGAGCGAGGCCTTAAATTTGAGGGAAAATTATTGCCAGACTGTAACATCATATCTAACCAAAAAACTTTTAAAGCTACAGACACAAGGTCTCAAAGAACTGGCCTCTCATGTAAGTGTCTTCAGGAAAGTTAATAGAGGATATACTTCCTCAAAACTAAGGAATAAACTTTTAATAAAGGAAAATATGGGGTCCAAGAAATAGGAGCTCTAACACAGGGAGGTGGGGAAAGGACTTTCCAAGATGACCATGAAAATCAATCTCAGGACAACAGCAACCAGCCTAGATTAGGGCAGGAGTGCATAGAGACCCTGGAAATACATTGCAGAGGAAAACTGAGACTGATAAGTCACCTGACATTTGTGAAAGTGATAGGAGGCTTTAACTTCTAATAGAGAGTCTACGGATGAATTAGAAATAGGCAGAATTCCCCCCAAACCTTTTAAATGAAGACAATTATTTCTTTTCTCTTTTTTTGGAAGCCGGGGGGTAGAGGTGTGCCAGACAGTATGTGGGATCCTAATGGGAAGCGCAGGGTCCTAACCACAAGACTGCCAGGGAAGGCCTTAAATGTAGACAATTACTAATTCCAGGGAAAACCAGAGGTCATATTAAAAAAAGGAAACATAATCATAGGAAATCAGTTCTGAATATTCATTGGAAGGACTGATGCTGAAGCTGAAACTCCAGTACTTTGGCTACCTGATGTGAAGAACTGACATATTGGGAAAGATCCTGATGCTGGGAAAGATTGAAGGCGGGAAGAGAAGGGGACGACAGAGGATGAGATGGTTGGATGGCATCACCGACTCAATGGACATGAGTTTGAGCAAGCTCCGGGAGTTGCTGATGTACAGGGAGGCCTGGCGTGCTGCAGTCCATGGGGTCGCAAGCGTTGGACACAACTGAACGATTGAACTGAACTGAGCTGAACCACAGTATACTATGTGGCTCAGCTATGAATAACATTTGCAAAGTCAGAATAATTAAAACACTATATACTGGTTTAACCAAAACAGGCGATGTAATTGTAATTAGAGGACAGTGAAGAACCCTGTGTGTCTATGTGAGTACACGTGTGTGAGTAGGTGTGGGGGTGAGTGTGGGTGGGCGTAGAGAGTAAATCTTTAGGAGAAGGAAGTCTATACATATCAAAGCAGAAAAATTAAGAAATGGCAGATAAACCAGCTTATGAGAAATGAAGGCAGTAAATGCCAGAAGAAACAGTTGAAAGAGTTGAAAGTTGCTTCTGGGAATGAGGGGTCAGTAATGGGGGCAGGATGGGGCTCCTCACTATTATTTTTCATGGCAACTCTTGTAGAACAACTTGACTTTAAAAACCATGACAGTGTACAACTGTGATTTTAAAAATTAAAAAATCTTTTGAACGAAAGAAAGAAATCTACTCCTAGGGTTCATCCATCCTCGTTAGCCAACATTCCCAATCTCCTTCACTGGCTGCTTCTCTCTACCAGCTCTCTAAGGATGAGAACGCATCTGGGCTCTATCCTGAGCCTCTTTTCTTCTCATACCAAACCCTCTCTCTCATGATCTCATCTTGACCAGAGGCTCCAAATACCACCAATGATCCCAAGTTTGTATTTCTAGCTCTGCTCTGTTTGCTACTCCAGACTTGTATATCCAACTACCGATGGGATACCTTCTCTTGGATGGAACTAGCCACCTCAAACCTATCAAATCTTATTAGTGTTCGCCAGAGAAAAGAACCAACAGGAGGTAGAGATACAGAAACAGATATATCGATAGCTAAAGAAATCTGTTATAAGGAATTGGCTCACACAGTTAATGAAGATTAAGAAGTCCCAAGATCTGCAGTTAACAAGCTCTAGATCCAAGAAGGGCTGATGTTTCAGTCTGAGCTCAAGGACAGGAAAAGGAAACACAGCATTTAAGCAGAAAGAGTTCTCTTACTCAGGTTTTTTGTTCTTTTCAAATCTTCAGCTGATTAGGTGAAACCCACCTATGTTGGGAGGGCAGTTCCCTTCACTCAGTTGACTGCTTCAAATGTTAGCTGCATCCAGAAACACCCTCACAGACACACCTAGTGCAAAACATAAATAGCTGGCACCCCAAGGACTAGTCAAGTTGACACATAAGGTCAAGCATCATAAAATCAAAGAGCTCTCGTAATTCTGTCCCTGAAGCCTCTCCCTTCTTTAATCTTTCTCTTAGTAAACGTCACCATTGTCTATTCAAGATCTATCCGAAAACCCAGACGTCATCCTTGATGTTTCCTTTGCTCTCACTTGCAGTATCCACTTTGTAAGTCCTGTCACCTCTGTCTTTAAAATGCATCTTGGACTTTCCTGGTGGTCCAGTGGTTAGGAATCTGTGCCTGCCAGTGCAGGGGACGTGGGTTCCATCCCTGGTCTGGAAAGATTCCGCATGCCGCAGGGCAGCTAAGCCCATGCACTACAACCACTGAACCTACACTCTAGAACCCGAGAGCTGAAACTACTGAGCCCGCAAACCGTAACTCCTGAAGCCCCGTGCTCTGCAACAAGAGAAGCCGCTGCAAAGAAAAACCCACGCACCACAGCTGAAGAGTAGCCCCCGCTCACTGCAACAAAAGCCCAAGCACAGCAACGTAGGCCCAGCGCAGTCAAAGATAAACTAATTTTTTAAAAAGTTCTCATCACAAGGAAAAAAACTTAAAAAGAGAGATAAAATGTATCTCAAATCTAGTCACTTCTCCCCATCAGCACTGCCAGCAACCTAGTCAAAGTCACCAAAATGTCTTATCTAGACGTTTGCTTTAACTAGTCTCCCTGCTTCCACTCTGGCCGAACTTACTTATGCTCCAGCCAGTGGCAATAGCTGGGAAGAGAGAACTGTCTCAGGGAGTACACGGTCCAGCAGAGACTTGCTTCTAGAACTCTGACCCTTGTGGGAGGGGCACCAAGGCTGGAGCCTTTTCATGAATCATTTCCCAGTGAGAGTTTCTGACGGTGCTTCAAGTTCCAGCCACGGTAGCCACCTTTTTCCTCCTAGCAACACAGCCGGTGTCTCCTCATTCAGGGTCATCACATTTATTAATTTCTTTGTCCACAAAGATCTCCACTCCCTCTGCTCAGAGCCGCTGTTTCTCATCTTTTAAGCCTCTGATCAAATGCCACTTCGTTAGAAATCCTTTTCATGACCATCCTTTCTGAGGGAGCAACACCTAATTATTTCTCATCACTTCACACGTTAACTTCCTTCAGAGCTCTTGTTAAAACTCAAAATTATTTTGCTTTATTTATTGGTCTGTCTGTCTGGTTGTCTACTGGGCTTCCAGGTGGCTCAGTGGTCAAGAATCCACCTACCAATGCCAGGAGATGCAGGTTCGATCCCTGGGTGAGGAAGATCCCCTGGAGGAGGAGATGGAAACCCACTTCAGTATTATTCTTGGCTGAAAAAAATCCATGGACAGAGGTGCCGGCGGGTTAGAGTCCATGGGGTTCCAAAGAGTTGGACATGACCGAGTGACTGAGCATCCAGCAGATGTTTATTAGCTGGACTTAGCTAACTAGTGCAAAAGATAACTCCGTATCTCAGTGCTGTAACAGAGTGAAGCATATTGCTTCCTCTCACATACAACAGTCAGAATAATAATGGGGCTGTGCTCCATAGTGTCATTCAGGAACCCAGGATCCTCCCTTCTGCCAAAGCAACCCTCTTCACTGATGGCATCCAAGATCTCCGTAGAAAAGGAAGAGAGAGAGGGCCCACCTGCTCTTTACTGTCTCTGGTCACAGTCTATAGGCAAGAATTAGTCTCAAAGCCTCACTAATAATACCAGGATGCTGGGAAGTGTGCTTTAACTGTACATCTAGGAAAACAAACTGGAGAAGGAAATGGCAACCTGCTCCAGTATTCTTGCCGGGAGAATCCCATGGACAGAGGAGCCTGGTGAGCTACAGTTCATGGGGTCACAAAGAGTCGGACATGACTAAAGCAACTTAGCACAGGAAAACAAAATGGATTTTGGCGAATCTCTGGTGACTCTCTGTCCAAATTTGGTGGAATGAACTCCCAGGAAGGAAGGTATATGGTAATAACTAGCCTCTCATGTCCTCTCTTGGCTCCTTCATCTATCTCCATAGAGCACAGTGATCTGGATCAAGCGTTCCTGATGCCCAAAAGCCTTTAAAAGCTCTCCACTGTCCTTAGCACAAGCTCCCAGGTCCCTACCCTGGCCTTGGAGCCCGGCATGATGCCGGGTCTTCTGAGTCGCCAAGCTCTTTTCCATCTGCACAGACTGTCACCTCTGCTTGGACTGCTACCTGTCCTGCTCCCTCCTTTCACAACCTGACATTAACTCATTTTTTTCAGTTTCAGGTCAAATGTTGCTTTTATCTAAGAGGCCACTGTGATAGTCATAATAATAGCCCCAGAGAACTCAGTGTCCTAATCCCTAGAAACTGTGACTATGTTAGGTTATATGGCAAAGGAGCATTAAGATTGCAGATAGAATTAAGGTTGCTAATCAGCTGACTTTTTGGTGGGAGGGTATCTTGGGTTACCCAAGATAATGAATGGGCCCAACATAATCACATGTATCCTTCTAAGTGAAGGAGGGAGGCAGAAAAGTCAGAGACACAATATGACTGTGGATGTAGGCTGGAGTGATCTGATGAGAAGAACTCAACCTGCCATTGTTGGCTCTGAAGACAAAAAAGAGCCCTAAACCAAGAAATGTGGGCAGCCTCTAGAAGCTGGAAAAGTCAAGGAAACAGATTTTTCCCCTGGAGTCATCAGAAGGTGTACAGCCCTGACAATCAGTTGATTTTTGCCTTCTGAGTTCCATTCCAGACTTCTGACCTCTAGAACAAAAGATAATAACTGTTTATAGTTTTATAGCACCAAGCTTGTGGTAACTCGTCATAGCAGCAATACGACACTCATCCATACTCGCCGATTCCCCTGACCACCCCATCTCCCAGCCCTGTCAGCTGGGTTTGCATCTACTCTCTCTCCGCAATAAGCCCTCTGTTCTTCCATCGCAGGTCTGGCTCTCAGGCAGGTCCATGCCTGGGTCTCTGGGGTCTGCTCCTTAGGAAATGACCTTCATCCTCCCCGTCTCCCCATAAACACTCAGGAATGTGTTGAGGTTTTTCCGCTACAGTTTCTGCACCTGGTGAGCTGATAGGCTGAGCAGGGAGGAGGGGGAACAAAAAACATATGAACACCTCTATGAAAATGGCTGAAAGGACTCACATTCCTGACTAATTTCTCTTCCTCCACAAAGATGCAGCTTGGGGATCTGGCATCCAACTCAGGAGAACTTGAAAAGTTATTCGTCTTTTTTATAAGTCTCAGTTCTCTTAAAAGTAAAATCACAAACTCTCTTCAGAGGGTTTTTGTAAGAATTAAAGGGAATAAATGAAATCATGAGCACAGTTCCCTGCGTATAATCAATAGCACCGTTGCCCTTGTTATTATGACCGTCATTACAAATGACTCAGGTTATACACAAAGGGCCCAGACTTCCCTGGCAGTCCAGTGGTTAAGACTCCGTGCTTCCACTGCAGGGGGCACAGGTTCAATCTCTGGTAGGGGAACTAAGATCCTGAAAGCCTCACAGTCTGGCCAGAAAATTTACAAAAAAAACCCCCATAAAACCAATATAGCTAACTGGATAAGAGCCTAAAGTAAAAGCTTCTCATATTTCTTAGTGGTTTTGTCCCCAAGATTCATACTCAGTACTTTCAATTAATTTTTGAATGATACAGTTTCAAAAATACATGGAACAGAAACCAAAATGGCTTTTTATTTGCTCTTATGGTTAAGTTATATCTGTGGGACATTATGAAAACTACCTAATGCAACATGCAAAAAAGAAAAAAATCAATGGGCTTTAATTGGAATTATCTGCATTGTTCAAGCCAATTATTTGGCTAAATATTTCACTCTCTAACTTTCTGGGTGCCTTCATGTAGACACTGCCTAAGAAAACTATCAGACTTAAGTGTATCAGAAGCAAGATAAAGGGGCCAAATGCAATCTCCAACAGATGGAATAAATGGCTCTTTCCATGAAAAAGAAATTGGGGAATTGTAAGTGATCCAGGCTGTCTGATGCTGAGAGGCACAGGATAAAGGAGGCTAACAGGTGACCTCCGTGGGGTAATTTTAGCCAGAGCTCCCTGCAGTGTGCTTCTTGGGGCCAGGAGGCAGGTCAGTGCACTGGCCTGTGGCTGTAGAAATGCCCTAAAATGTTCGCGAACACTCAAAAAATAAGTGGAGACAGCAAAGCCAGGACTGACATTGTTCTCACCACTGGAAAGTCGAAACATTTTACAACCAGTGCGAGTCATGTTTTCGGTTCTTGGAATTTGTCTTTGGGGCAGACACCCAATTTTTGCTTTTGATAAAGAGCACAGGACTCTGAACACACACACATGACATCACCGTCAGGCAGCGGGCAAGGCCTGAGGCTGGCAGTGTTCAAATCTGAGTAGTGCTGAAGGGACCACAGCCATTCCTGCCCAGGGCTTTGAGATCGGTTAAACTGTAACCCACATCAGGAAACACATTTTGCATCATCACCGAGTACACACTCACTCACACACACACACACACACACACACACACGACCAAGGCAAACATTTCAGGAAAAAATACTTACTATGACTACAATGCACTCCGACATTTATTGTTCTATTTTCTTTCATTTTTGTTCATAATCCGACACATGGAAAACTCAAAAGTTTGAAAAACACTGGTTATAAAAGTCAAATCAGGGAATTCCCGGTGGTCCAGTGGTTAGGACTCTGCATTTCCACTGCAGGGGGCACAGGTTCAATCCCTGATCAGGGAACTAAGATCCCACAAGCTGCATGGTGCAACCAAAAAAAAAAAAAAATTCAAATGAAATCTCTTTCCGAGTTATTCTGTAATTAGAGGGGCCTCTGTGGCCCTTCTTTTCTACCTCTACAGTTAGAGGAGGGGAGTGCTGGGAAGAGGGGGATCCTGGCAACACCTGCCCAGCCTCCTCCGTCAGACTGCTGCGGGGATCCAACGTGCTGATTCTGTGATGGTGCCAAGGAAGGGTACGGGGCTCTGCAAATAAAACTGCGGCCTGGACCTCTGAAAACTCATCTTAAGGACTTAACCTGGAAAATTCCTCTCCCAGTGGGTAAGTCAAAGGAGAGATTCTACTTTCATGTCACCCCAAGTCCACTCATGGCCTTGTACCTGACTCAGGTTGGTCATCATTTGTTTGTTTTTGTGTGAACTGAACTGGTATCTAAGCTACCATAAACAGCAAATCCTCAGCAAACAAAGAGCTTCTCACTGCAACCTGTGACATCTGAAAGGGCAAGGCCAAGAGAGTTCTGAGAACTGGGACAGATGTCCAGTAACTGTTCATTGGAAAGATTGTTTTTTCTCATGTGAAGCCTATAGTGAACTTAAGTCTGTGAGCCCAGAGCCCCTGGGTTGGGGTAGGAGGGGTGCAGGGCGTCTTGCAGGCATCATCGACGGTCTTTTCAGCACAGAGGACCACATCTTCCCCAGCATTTTGCTGACTTGTTCTAAAACATATTCTGGGTCTCCATAGAGGTAATGTTTACACAGCACTGTAAATGCACTAAATGCCACTAAATACACTTTTTAAATGGTGAGATCTAGCTTATGTGAATTTCACCCAAACTTTCTTCAATGGGAAAAAAATAAGAATATATACCATCAGAGCAATGAAAATATAGGCGAAGGGGTGGGATTTGTTGCTGTTTTATTGATTTATTCTAAATTTGCAAGATACTGCTTCTAAAAGTCACATCAAAGGAATTCCCGGGCAGTCCAGTGGTTAAGACTCTGCACTTTCACTGCCAAGGGCCCAGGTTCAATTGCTGTTTGGGGAACTAAGATCCTAAAAGCCACTCGTGGGTAGTCAAAGTAGCAAACTTGTAGGGCTTTAGCTTTGAGCAAATGAAGGTAGAAAGGCAGATAACTCTTTATAAATAGTAAAACAGCTCCAATCCCTACCTGCACCCACAAAAAGGCCAGTTTGACACAGCTTAGTAAGTAGCCTAGAACTAGGGATCCAGACCTTCCACTGAACCACCTGGGAAGCCCCAACTGGGTAGAATTCGATTTAAGTGCCACAAAAGGAAGCAACTGAAAGGATCCTGGCCACTCCCTGCTTCCCTAAGGAAAGCTGGTAGCCGCTCTCTGCTATTGCTGGTAGGACAGCTTCTTCCTAGCCCTCCTCTGCTTTGCCAGCCCTCCGCTACAGAAGCTGGAAAACGTTAATACTGCCTCTCCCAGGCCTTCTGCAGCTAAGCATGGCCAAGTTACAAGTTCCAACCACCAAGATAGAGCTGGCACTCCTGCGGGGAAGGGAGAGTGTCTGAGGAAGCTTTTACTTCTTCATAAAAGGACCAGGCCCAAGAAGAGTGGCCACAGGACTGCCCTTCTCCACGCTCCCGCCTGTAAGACAGACGCGGTACCCGGAGCCATGGAAGTCATCTTACGATACAAAGGGACAAGTTTGTAACAAAAGACCATGTGGCCAAGAGGAGCAGGACAGGAAGACAGAGAGTCAGGGTCCTTATTAGCGTTGTTGGGAAGCTATGCCAGTGCCTGGAGCTTCTTACCTCCAGACTTCTTGTTCTATGAGAAAAACATCACTGTTAAGCACACAGCTGTTTTTGTTTTTTTTTTTAAAAAGATTTATTTATTTATGGCTGCTCCATGAAGCTTGAAGTGAAAAAGTGAAAGTGTTAGTTGTTCAGTCCTGTCCAACTCTTTGTGACCCCATGGGATGTAGCCCGCCAGGCTCCTCTCTCCGTGGAATTCTCCAGGCTAGAACACTGGAGTGGGTAGCCATTGCCTTCTCCAGGGGATGTTCCCAACCCAGGGATGGAACCTGGGTCTCCCACATCACAGGCAGATTCTTCACCATCTGAGCCACCGGGGAAGCCCATGCAGCTTACGGGATCTTAATTCCCTGACCAGGGATCAAACCTGGGCCCCTGAAGTGAAAGCCCCAAGTCCTAACCCCTGGGCCAACAGGAAACTCCCCTATGAGCAGATACTGTTACTTGCAGATTTCCTACCTGATAACACTAATGTACATACTAGTATATATATAGAACTAATAACAAAATATGTCTTATAGATTTATACTTTCCTTAAGTAAACTTTTCAAAATTGCACATTATTTATTCCACAGATACATCCAGTTGTTCTAACAACTTCTATAATCTCTAGTTTTAAACATCACTTTGGGTTTTGCCAAGAAGATGCATGACAGAAACCCAGCCACTGCCCAGGTCAGTGCCCAGGCTCAAGGGAACCATCTGAAAGGGAACAATTTATGTCTGATTGTGCCTCTTACACAGACACTGCTTGTGTCGGCTGTTGGATGTGGTTTCACGCAGTCAGAACATAAAGAACTGAATTGTCAACACAGTTAAGCCCACCTTATCATGGCTATTGTGAAAGAGAACCGTCACAGAACCAATGCAACCCTACATAAAATAATTAGTGGGTGGTTCCTAGAGTGACACAAGCCTTTTTAAAGGGTGTAAGACACATTGCCTGTTTAAAACGCTCAATGCATTTATAAGCTGAAGAGCACATGTTTCGGCAGTCCACGTAGTATGAGCTCTAAACGGAGCAGACACTCAACCAGTGCTGGTTAACTAACAAATTCCTCTGCAGAAGGCAGAACAAGCAGCAGCCACGCCTCCAAAGCGTGCTTCTGCTGCAACTGACAAGTCCTGTCGGATTTCTGTCATCATTACCGTCCTTCCCCGCAGGTCAAGGCCAGTTCTTACTTGATGGTTTGAGTCACATGAACCTGCATTCCTTTCAGATTGGATAAAGGCCAGATTTGTCTACTAGCACCACAGAAGGGTTTTAAATTGACAGCGGTCTATAATATATGATCAGGAACCCCTGGCCTTAATTTAGATTTTCCAGCAGCCTGGAGAAGATTCTACAGCCAGAGCTATAAGCACCCATATTACCACTGTGACCATTTCACCTACTTACCTAAAGAGGATAACTAGACTTTGGCTGAAGCACATTGATCTGTACAAGAGAATGACCTGCACACTTTGACTCAGCATCTCTTTTCCAAATTAAAAAAAAAAAAAAGTCCTACATAAGCAAACAGGATGGCCCTTTTCCCAAATATATTTCCTTTAATCAGAATTCACGGAAAAATAAAAACTAAGGATGGTGTGTGTGTGTGTGTGTGGTGTTCACTGTTCTTTTTCCATTTGAAAAAATGTTGGTGATGGCTAGGTGGTTTCCCAGTTGTGACTATGTGATACACGGCATGATGTGAGTGATTAATAAGTGTTGGACATGACTGACTGATACACACACACGCACACACACACACAGGTAAATTATAATTAGTGATGCCAATGTGGAAATTCACAAGATTAGGCTGATAGTTGTTTTCGGGCCTCCATTTTCTGTGAGAATATCACGAGATATTGAATGTCTATAATGAATGTCTCCAAGCTCACATTTTATTATCTGCTCTCACCCACTAACAACACTTTACCTTAAAATGAGCCATAACAGCCAACTATCCCACAAGAAGGGATTAGGGAGGTATATTGTGTACAAGTGGTGTTTCTACAGCTAGCCCCGAGAGGATGTAAAGAGACTCTCCAGTAGAGAACAATGAGGTTTCTAATTGCTAATTTGGTCTAATTGTGGTTTGCAAATTTAACTTCCATTGAAGATTTATATACACTTAATTCTCTGGTCCAGGAAACTAGAATTGAATTTCCAGTCACTAGTGTGTTATTTTGAGCCTTTTTTTAATTAAATTTTTATTGGAGTATATAGTTGCCTTATATCCTGAGTCTTGAGTCTTATTTCCCTTTGTATTTAGTAGAGCAGAGAATGAAATAGAACAAGAGAAAATATGCCTGGGGAAAAAGAAAATAACTATAAAACCTGTGGAGAGTGGTAGGTAAAAATGGAAACGTCCTTATTTGACCATGAATCCCGTGGGCAGTTATGGAAAAGAAGTATTATTTCCTCATCTTGGTCATTTATATACTCACGTATTCATGTACTGAACCATCACTAAATGCCATGCTGGGTACAAGGGGGGAAAATTGCCTTTGCCTTTAGAGATTTAAGGTCTGATGAAAAAAGAAAAACAAAAGAACCTAACAATTACGTAATAGTCTGAAGCGGCTTTTGGAAAGCTTCCTGGGGGAGATGGCGCTTGAACTGCCCCAGTCCTGAAGCGTGAATGTACGTTTCCCAGCTGAGAAGCTAAACTAAGACAGCAGTGGTGGGAACAGAGGAGGTGAAGGAGGCAGAGAGCAGAGGACTTGACTGACCCACCACGGGGGTGGAGCGGAGGGAGTTGAGACAGATGCCTGGGCTCCGGGCTCGTGTCCTGGCTCTGGTGATGCCACTCTGGGGAAGAGGGAGGTTAGAGGCACAGGAGATGCTTCCGTCTGAGACATGCGGAGCTGCCTGACAAGACTTCACCTGAAAGCGTCTGGGTCAATTTGCTGTGTGGATCTGCGTGTGCCACCTGCGTGCTAAGTCGGTTCCGTTGTGTCCGACCACCAGGCTCCTCTGTCCACGGGGTTCCCAGCCAAGAATACTGGAGTGGGTTGCCCTTTCCTCCTCCAGGGGATCTTCCCCACCCAGGGATCGAACCTGCGTCTCTTCTGTCTCCTGAGTTGGCAGGCAGGTTCTTTACCGTTAGCGCCACATGGGAAGCCCATATGGAACTAGCACTCAGAAAATAAGTGAGGGCTAGAGATGAGTGAGGGCTAGACTCACTGAAGTTACACAGGCAGCAGGGAAGGCCTTAGTTCTGACTGAGGGCTCCCAGGGACATGGAGATGAGCAGTGATTAAGGACCCACCTCAGGAGCAGCTGACACGGGCTGGAGAGCCGGCGAGGGGCCAGCGCCCTGGGAGGAAGTGGCCAGCACATCACCTACCAAGGACAAATGAGAGGAACTCTGGGGGTGGAGGACACTACCTTCTCTTCTTTTTGGCCCTACCTATTTTTAAAATTATCACTGTTGGCTGCACTGGGTCTTAGTTGCGGCATGCAGCTTCGAACCCAGGCCCCCTGCATTGGGAGCTCAGAGTCTTACCACTGGGACATCAGGGAAGTCCCATTACCTTATCTTCTGAGAAAGAAGTGAAGGACCAAAGGAGAATAAAAAGATGACTCAGAGAGGAAGGAAAAGGCAAGGATAGTGACAGGGACACATGGGAGTTGACATCGCCTAGAACAGCCCAGGACTTGAAGACACCGTGTTCAATCGCTCAGTCGTGTCTGACCCTTTGCGACCCCATGGACTGCAGCCCGCCAGGCTCCTCCGTCCATGGAGATTCTCCAGGCAAGAATACTGGAGTGGGGTTGCCATGCCTTCCTCCAGGGGATCTTCCCAATCCAGGGATCAAACCCAGGTCTCCCACATTGCAGGCAGATTCTTTACTGTCTGAGCCACCAGACATCATGGTTCCACAAAAGATGGGAAGCGCCGTGGAGCTGTGGGCCAGTTGGGTCCCTAACCAGCTGGGTGATCTTGTGCCTTTAATCATCTTTCAGCAAAGAGGTGAGCCTGGGTCACACGGTGATGGCACAGGCTCCAGGTCTGCCGGGTTCAAACACAAGTGCGTCAGCTCCCACCCTCCTCCAGCTTTTCAGAACCATGCCCCAGGCTTGTCCTAGACCTTTATTCTGCACGTGGTGCCAAGTTCCAGCACAACAGGGCCTCATCTGACCAGAAAGCGAAAGTGACTGACCTAACTGGGGGAGAGTTCAGAGCTGCTCTATCAAAAATTAAGCCTTCTAACAAGCTCAAGTGAGCTGTGGAAGGGATCCAGGGCCAGCTGATTGCTTTGGGAGAAATAACTCAAGTGACGGACTCACGGTCCTATGACTCAGTACTGGATTTCAGTGGCTCTGTTCACACCATCATTTCCCTCTCTTCTCCCTTGAGTTGGAATAGATGGCCGGTCCTCCAGGACGCCTCACCTAGTGGCTCATTCACCGTTACATACCAGTGGCTGGGACCAAGTACATTGTGAAAGAATGACTCTGTCGGGGACTTCCCTGTGGTACAGTGGCTAAGATCCATGCTCTCAATGCAAGGGGGTTTGGGTTCAATCCCTGGTCAGGGAGCTAGATTCCACATGCTGCAACTAAGTGTTCGCATGCAGCAACTAAATATCCTGCATGCTGTAATGAAAATTAAAGATCCCATGTGCCCAGCTAAGACCCAATGCAGCCAAGCAAATATTGAAAAAAAAAGAATGACTCTATGGATACTTCACTAACAAATAGCAATGACCTAGCTTGGTATTTCTCTTGTATTATTTAACTTTTTGTAAGCTGAAAGCTTATCTTTCAAATCCACAGTTGATGTCACATCTTTTTAAAGTAATTTTATTTATTGATTTTTGGCTGTATCGGGTCTTGGTTGCTGTGAGAGCTCTTCTCTAGTTGCAGGGAGTCGGGGGCTGCTTTCCAGTTGCAGGCTTCTCATTGCGGTGGCTCCTCTGGCTTCAGAGCACTGGCTCCAGGGCGTGCGGGCTCCAGAGCGGGGGGCTCAGTGGTTGTGGTACAAGGGCTTAGTCACTCCAAGCCATGTGGAATCTTTTCCAGCCGGGAATCGAACCCAAGTCCCCTGCGTTGGCAGGCAGATTCTTAACCACTGAGCTACCAGGGAAGCCCTTGCCGTCACATCTCTGTTTCACTTTACCATCAGTGAGCACTGCCTTCTGTACTAATAACTGTTCCATGATGCTTGCTGTTTGACAGAGAATCTAGAATTTTACCAAAGAGTTTTCTCCCCCTCAACTCCCTCCAGACTCATCCTTACTCTGCACCTGTTTTCCCTCTGACTTTAAACACGTTCCTCTAGTAAAATTTCTCATGATAAACTCAGAACGCTCAAGAAAAAACAGCAAGATTCAGGGAGGGCAATTGACTGGAATTATGGTTCCCTGGGCTGACATTCTAGATGACTGAAGAACATCTGCCGAGTGTAATTCTTCCAAACTGAAAAAGTCCTGAGGCCGAATAACCACTTTGGACTGTAAACGGGATCATGAGACGCTATTCATTGAGAGGTGACCTTGATAAAGGACAGAGTTAGAGCTGACAAAGGCAGTAAAATGCAAAAGCTATGGTGAAATTCATCTCACAAGGCTATGCTTTTGAAGATTTCCAGGGAATTAGTAGAAAGCAAAGTGCGAGCACACAGTTTTAAAGGCTTTGATACCAGGAATACAAACATTGCACCAAGCAAAATGTTGCCTCGAGGGGAATTTTATAGGACAGCTTTGAGTGACTGCACTTACCACCCTGTATCTTAAGTGTGGCCTTTTTCAGATACCTTAGAAGTCACCTTGGTAATTGTCTTAGTTTGCGTGTGTACGTGTTCATCGCTTCAGTCGTGTCCGACTCTTGTGTGACGCTATGAACTGTAGCCCGCCAGGCTCCTCTGTCCGTGGGTTTCTCCAGGCAAGAATACTGGAGTGGGTTGCCATGCCCTCCTCCAGGAGATCTTCCCAACCCAGGGATGGAACCTGCGTCTCTTACATTTTCTGCTTTATCACTAGCGCCACCTGGGAAGCTCTAGAAGAATACCAGGGGCTTCCCTGGTGGCTCAGTCAGCAAAGAATTTGCCTGCAATGCAGGTGACCAAGACCACCCAGGTTTGGTCCCTGGGTCAGGAAGATCCCCTGGAAAAGGAATAGCAACTCGCTCCTGTATCCTTGCCTGGGAATTCCCGATGGAGGAGCCTGGCAGGCTACAGTCCATGGCATTCTAAAAGAGTCGGACACAACTCAGCAAATAAACAACAAATAAACTCTGAGAGATGGTGAGGGACAGGGAAGCCTGGTGTGCTGCAGTTCATGCAGTCGCACAGAGTTGGACATGACTGAGCGATTGAACAACAACATCTGAGTGGATGAACCACTGAACGACCTGCTGTGCCTCCTCACAGCTCGCTGGAGAACAGAGGCCAGATGGTAACAGGTCTGTCTCAGAGCAAGGAGTCTGCACCTCTTTCTCCTTGCTTCACCCCCCTCGCTGCCCCAGGCTTCCACTCCTAATAACCTCCAGTTCTGCTTTTTGCTAAGGCAGCGGCCAGTGTGTACATGTCACATCGAGGAAGCTCAGTTCTAATTCAGATGCCCTGGCTTCCACTCCTCAGAAGCCAGGAATCCCCAGAAAACACTTGTGTTCATTTCCTATTGCCGCTGTAACAAGCTGTCTCAAACTTAGTGGTTTAAAACAACATGAATTTAGGGACTTCCCAGGTGATCCAGTGGTTAAGACTTCTCCTTCCAGTGCAGGGAGTGTGGGCTCCATCCCTGGTCCAGGAGCTGAGATTCCACATGCCTTTCAGCCAGGAAACCAAAACATAAAACAGAAGTAATATTGTAACAAATTCAATAATGACTTTTTGAATGGTCTATATAAAAAAACCTCTCTATAAAAGAAAGACAAAAGCAAAAAGGTGTCCTCTGACCCTTCTGGAGGTCTAAAGTCTAAAATCAGTTCCACCCAGCTGAAATTGAAGGGTCAGCAGGACTGCGGATACTCCTGGTGGCCTGGGGTTCAATCCTGGGTCAGGAAACAAGATCCCACATGCTGCAACTAAAGATCCTGGGTGTCAAAACTAAGACCCAGTTGTTGTTGTTATTTAGTCGCTAAGTCGTGTCCAACTCTTTGCAACCCCACGGCCTGCCAGGCCATGGGATTTCCCAGGCAAGAATACTGGAGTGGGTTACCATTTCCTTCTCCAGGGCATCTTCCTGCCTGGGATCTAACCCCTGTCTCCTGCACTACGGATGGATTCTTTACCACTGAGCCACTGGGGAAGTCTCAAGATCCGGTTCAGCCAAATAACTAATTTTTTTTTTAAATGAAGTCTTTGATAGCTTGTCTTTGTCAGCATGAAACAGACATTTGGCAATTCCCTAAATAATTTGACCAATCTGGAGTCGGATGCCCTGATTTTATCTAGATAGGATGCTTATCCTACCCAGACTCTACTTCCTTTTGTGCTGGCTAGGCCCACCTGGCTCTGAAGCAATCACTTTCTGTGGTTTCTAATTAGAAATTGGAGCTTAATGCACACAGCAATATTATACTTAATCTCCTTTATGACCTGTTTTTATGACTTATGGGAAATTCATTAGGCACCGAGAAAAGGAATTGCTTGCAGATGAGCAATTGTCTACCTCTTGTTTCCTCGATACTTCATTCTCATAAAATCTTATTCTTGATTCAAACCAATTTAAATATATGTAGAATGGGAGAAAAAAAATATTCGCGATGACAGCCTGGTTTTAAGACATCCATTTAGTTGTAGTTTCAAAAAATATATTCTTTCAGGGACTTGCCTGGTGGTCCAGCAATTAAGAATCCGCCTTGCCATGCAGAGGACACGGGTTTGATAGATCCCTGGCCGGGAACTAAGATCGCACTTGCTGCGGGGCGACTAAGCCCAAACACCGAACTGCTGAGCCCATGCACCATAGCTAGAGAGTCCATGCGTCGCAACAAAAGATCCCGCATGATGTAACAAAGATCCCACATGCCACAGCTAAGACCCAACATGGCCAAATAAACAAATAAATACTTTTTAAAACACTCTTCCAGACCGACGATGTGTGTGCTCTTCCGTTCTGTTGATACACATTAATTTTGTTGAAATGCCAGGTACTTTACTGGGCACGGTGCACGCAGCATGGAGCAAATCAAAATCCTTACCCTCTCAGACCTGATATTAACACTATGCTTAGGAAGAGACAGATAATAAAGGAACACACCAGGAAGTAATGTCAGGAGAGACGCGTCACAAAGAAAAGGAAAGCAGGGTGAAGAGAGAGAAAACAACGGTGGGATGCCATGTTGAGACGAGATGGCCCGGCACGTCTGAGATGAGAGCACAGGCCGCACACATCTGGAAGAAGAGCAAAGGGAACAAGACATCTAAGAATCTGAGACACGGGCAACAGGAAGTACAAAGGTCCTGAGGTTAGTGTGCTTGAGTTGTTTGAGAAAACAGCAAGGGGACCGGAGGCTGGAAATGGAGTGATGGGAGAGGGTACAGATGGAATGCTTGTGCCCCTGAAATTCATGTGAAAACCTAATGCCTGGGCTTCCCTGGTGGTCCAGTGGTTAAGAATCCGCCTGCCAATGCAGGAGACATGGGTTCGATCCCTTCTCCGGGAAGGTTCCACACGCTGCTGAGCAACTAAGCTGCAGCTGTGGAGCCTGAGCACCACAAGTACTGAAGCTTGAGAGCTCTGCGATAAGAGAGGCCCCGCAGTGAGCCCGAGCACCTGCCACAGCCGGAGAAGGCACAAGGGCAGTGATGAGGACCCAGCGCAACCAAAAAAAAAAAAAATCTAACCCCCAGCGTCCTGAATTCACCCATCCTAAAGTCAGAAGAATTAAGAATCCAGAGGAATAAACACGGAGTTGAGTGCCCTGGGTTAAGCCCACTTCTTCCAGGAGCCTGCTATGACCTTGGACAACCCACAGAAGGAGACCACCATACGCACACCCACCCCGCCTGTCTCCAAGGCTGCTTATGAACATCAAGCGGGGGAACACATGGGAACGTTACTCTAGACCGTGCCTGACGTTATTCTTCAGCTGTGACTCCCTGAAGTTCAAAGACTCACTTCTAGTCCTGGGGCTTGGCACGCGGTAGGGCTTGTGGCGGGCTGCGATCCACGGGGCCACAAAGGGTAAGCGCAGCACATGCAGGGCTTGTGTAAATGTATGACTGGATGAGGAAGGGCTCTCCCCGCCTGAGGTTGCTGTGTGAGGGACACGACCACTCAACCAAGTCTGAGAGGGAAGTGTCTGCCTTTCTTTCCTTTAGAGAGCAAAGCTGCCGTCATTTCCTTGCAGAATTCAGAGTGAAGTACAGTCCTGATTGGTAGTGTCGTTAGATATGTTGCCCCGGAAGGCCTCCTCCTCTCCTCCCCAGCAGCCCCTCGGGAGGCCTTCAAGGGGAAGCGTGAGCCCATACAACCGGGAAGCCGGGTGGTGTCACTCAGGACACAGAGAGGAGAAAGGGACTCTGCATAGACTAGCAGTAGATGCGTACACAAAAGGAAGTGGGTTTCATGACTTCCCTGGTGGTCCAGAGGCTAAGACTCTGAGCTCCCGAGGCAGGAGGCCCAGGTTCGATCCCTGATCAAGGAACTAAATCCTGCATAGAGCAAGTAAGAGCCCAAACCCTGCAACTGAGATCAAGAAAAGGAAGTAGGTTTTAGTTCCAATAGGAACAGAGCCCTCAGAATGAGGTCGACTACCAGAGTCCCCTGGAGAGCTCAGCCCTGAGCTGGGAGAGACGAGAGACAAGACAGGAGGAGGGCCCAGTGACAGAGGGGAGGGGCAGCACTGGACTGAGAGGAAGGTCAGCCTCTTGTTTACGGAACGGCATGGACGCTGGAAAATGAGAGGCATGGTTCGGAAGGAAACAGAAGCCACCATTCAACCTGCGCTGGCTCAGGTGTGAAATGAGTTAAATAATACTCACTTTTGGACTTCCCTGGTGGCACAGTGGATAAGAATCCGCCTGCCAATGGAAGGGACACAGGTTTGATCCCTGGTCCAGGAAGATTCCATGTGACTCGGAGCAACGAAGCCCGTGTGCCTCAGGGCTGCAACAACTGCAGCCCGTGTGCCCAGAGCCTGTGCTCCATGACAAGAGAAGCCACCACAGCTAGAGAAAGCCTGAGCAAAGCCATGAAGACCCAGTGCAGCCAAAAATAAGTAAATAAATCATAAAAGTATAAGTCATAATTTTACATATTAAAATTATAAATAAAAAAAAACCTCACCTCTTATTAAAGTTATGCAACTTTTTCCAAAGGCCTTTCCCTTGACCCTCCCCCAAAGCCCGCCCTGCCTCCCTAACATTCTTCCCAAGGGAGGGGAAGTAACCACCTTCTTTCGGGGAAGTCCTGGGGCAGGGTCTGGACAGGCAGGCTGGACAAGCATGGAGCGGCCCGCCCTGCCTTCTCCAGGTGGGTCTCCCCTCCAGCTGTTGTCAGTTTCTGTCCGCACTCACCCACCTCCTTCCAGTTCATGGGTCACACCAAACCCACTCTCGGCGTTTCTGATAACTTGCCTTGTTCACTGCCCAGAAAGCTCTCCTCCCAGACCTCAGTGAGGCTGGCTCTTTCTCATTGTCCAGGGCTCTGCTCGAATGTCACCTCCTCAGGACGCCTTTCTGGACTTCCCAGTGTTCAGTCCTGTTATTGAATCCAAGTCCTCATGTACCTGGAGCACAGTGAGGTCATATAAACCAAAATGTCAGAGTTTGGAGCAGAGAAAGGTTTATCGCAGGGCCAAGTCAGGTATGGATGTGAGAGTTGGACTATAAAGAAAGCTGTGTGCCAAAGAATTGATGCTTTTGAACTGTAGTGTTGGAGAAGACTCTTGAGAGTCCCTTGGACAGCAAGAAGATCCAACCAGTCCATCCTAAAGGAGATCAGTCCTGAGTGTTCATTGGAAGGACTGATGCTGAAGCTGAAACTCCAATACTTTGGCCACCTGATACGAAGAACTGACCCATTTGAAAAGACCCTGATGCTGGGAAAGATTGAACGTAGGAGGAGAAGGGGACGACAGAGGATGAGATGGTTGGATGGCATCACCGACTCAATGGACATGAGTTTGAGTAAACTCTGGGAGTTGCTGATGGACAGGGAGGCCTGGCGTGCTGCAGTCCATGTGGTCACAAAGTGTCAGACACGACTGAGCGACTGAACTGAACTGAACTAAAGCAAGGACAACAGGTGGCTTGAGTCAGAAGACCCGAACTCCTCGATGGCTCCAAGGAAGAGTTGTTAAAGGCGAAATGTGGGGTGAGGGGTGCGGGTGCCTGACTTCCTTCTGGTTGGTGGTGAGATGACCAGGAATCTCAATTCCAACCAGTCTTCTGGTTCCAACAAGTCTGGGGGCTCGGCAGGTAGTTACCATTCTCCACCCAGGTGGGGCCTTAGTCCCCACAAAGCAACTCAAAGATTTGAATCAGATTGTTCTGTGTTTCCCTGGAGGATGAACTAGGCCTTAGTTTTACCCCTGAACTGTCCTTTCTGACCACTTGCCCTTTGTTTCTGCATTTTCTCACTTCTCTAATTAGTAACTGCTTGAGTCTGCTCTTTGAAACTCCCAGAAGGCTTAGGAGACTTAAGACTTTTTCTACAAACAATCAGGGGGCGGGGAGCCCCCTCCCCTGAAGAGTCCTGCTAAGTTTCAGTTCCCTTGTTCTCAGGCACTTTCCATCACATCAAGGCTCTTAACACGCTCTGAAACTGCCTTATATGTGTGATTGCCTTTGTCGGCCCCCTCACTTCTCAGCAGAATGCAGGCTCCACCAGAGCAGGGAGCTGTTTGCTCATTGTGGTACCCTCAGCGCCTGGAACACTTTGAAGTCTTTTTTTTTTTTTTTAATTCTTAAAAATGTATTTGGCTGCATTGGGTCTTAGTGGTGGCACTAGATACCCTCACTGTGTCATCTCTTGTTGCGGCCCAGTTTCTCTAGTGTTGGCACATATCCTCTCTAGTTGTGGTGTGAGGGCTTAGCTGCTCTATGGCACATGAGATCTTAGTTCCCCGACCAGGGATCGAACCCATGTCCCCTGCATTGCAAGGCGGATTCTTAACCACTGGACCGCCAGCGAAGACCCACCCTTGGAAGTCTTGACCAATCGTTGATAAATGCATGAAAAGGATAAGATGAGGATTACAGGAGGCGGTGTCCCTAAGCTTTTGGAGGGTGCCAGGCGCCTTAACAATGGCATTATTATCACTATTACTATCATTCCTCTTTTGTTGCAAGTCTGATCTGTTGGACAAGGCAGTAATAATGAGCCTACCTTATTATCTCTGAAATAGGAATGTAGGAAGCACTGATTTCTCTTCTCTGGAGGACAGAGGCAAGACCCAGAAAGATTCATCACAAACCTTCCAGAGAAAGCACTGAATACTGGTGGGAGCACTCAGGGCTCCCAGGGTTTGTGCTCAGCAGCTGCGTAACCTTGGGTAAGATTCTCAACCTCTCTGCACTTGTTAAGAAATCTGAGCAATATAGGGGGTCATTAAATGCTGCATAAGATCTCTTTTAATTTCTAGAAGCATTGTCCTTTATTTCCTCATTTTGTTGTTCTTGCCTGCCTTCTGGAGGACAAATGAAAGAACTAAAGACTGGCAGAAACAGAGGGGGCTTGGAGGTTCTAGAATAAATATTAAGTCAGTTTCTAAATTATTAGGTTGCACGGGTCTCCTCTTCCCTAAGGATGTAAAGACCCAACAGAGGGACCACAATGCCTCTTCTGCCTTTGATCCAGAGCACAGACTACCTTACTTTGGACACTTATTGTTAGCAGTTTTACACCTGGATGTCCTTTAGTCCTTAAAATAACCTTACAAAGTATGCATTATTGCTCAATCTTTATTACCTCCATTTGACAAGTTGGGGTGGAGTACTCAGAAAGGTCACAGCTAAAAAGCAACAGGGTTTAATAATAGCAAACGAAGCAACAGACAATTAATCTCAAAAATACACAAGCAACTCCTGCAGCTGAATTCCAGAAAAATAAACGCCCCAATCAAAAAATGGGCCAAAGAACTAAACAGACATTTCTCCAAAGAAGACATACAGATGGCTAACAAACACATGAAAAGATGCTCCACATCACTCATTATTAGAGAAATGCAAATCAAAACCACAATGAGGTACCATTTCACACCAGTCAGAATGGCTGCTATCCAAAAGTCTACAAGCAATAAATGCTGGAGAGGGTGTGGAGAAAAGGGAACCCTCTTACACTGTTGGTGGGAATGCAAACTAGTACAGCCACTATGGAGAACAGTGTGGAGATTCCTTAAAAAACTGGGAATAGAATTGCCATATGACCCAGCAATCCCACTGCTGGGCATACACACCGAGGAAACCAGAATTGAAAGAGACGCATGTACCCCAGTGTTCATCTCAGCACTGTTTACAATAGCCAGGACATGGAAGTAACCTAGATGTACATCAGCAGACGAATGGATAAGGAAGCTGTGGTACATATGCTAAGTCACTTCAGTCGTGTCCGACTCTGTGCGACCCCATAGACAGCAGCCCACCAGGCTCCGCCGTCCCTGGGATTCTCCAGGCAAGAATACTGGAGTGGGTTGCCATTTCCTTCTCCAGTGGATGAAAGGGAAAAGTGAAAGTGAAGTCGCTCAGTCGTGTCCGACTCTTTGCGACCCCATGGACTGCAGCCTACCAGGCTCCTCCATCCATGGGATTTTCCAGGCAAGAGTACTGGAGTGGGGTGCCATTGCCTTCTCCTGTGGTACATATACACAATGGAATATTACTCAGCCATTAAAAAAATACATTTGAATCGGTTCTATTGAGATGGATGAAACTGGAGCCCATTATACAGAGTGAAGTAAGCCAGAAAGAAAAACACCAATACAGTATACTAATGCATATATATGGAATTTGAAAGATGGTAGCGATAACCCTATATGCGAGACAGAATAAGAGACACAGATGCATAGCACAGTCTTATGGACTCTGAGAGAGAAGGTGAGGGTGGGATGTTCTGGGACAATAGCATTGAAACATGTATATTGTCATATGTGAAACGGAACACCTTTCCATGTTCGATGCATGAGACAAATGCTCAGGGCTGGGGCTGTGGGATGACCCAGAGGGATGGGATGGGGAGGGGGTGGGAGGGGGGTTCGGGATGGGGAGCGCGTGTGGACCCATGGCTGATTCGTGTCAATGTATGGCAAAAGCTACTACAATATTGTAAAGTAATTGGCCCCCAACTAAAATAAATAAATTTATAAAAAAAAGAAAAAAAGCAACAGGGTTTGTCTCCTCCCCACCCCTTCCTCTCCCCCAGCTGGCCCTTGGAAATTCCCACCAATGGGTCTCTAATCTCTTGATCATCAAAATCATACAGAACAATCTTCAAGAGGGTCCGAAGCCTGCCCAGGTCCTACTTAACCAGCCATCCAGAAATCACGTTTTTTTCAAAATCTCTCTGGATCCCAATAACTCAGCTGGCCTCCAAAACCACTGCATGATCTTGGCTGCCTGGCAGTTAGAAAGCCTCCAGAGACCTTGCTAACCCTTCCCACCGTTGTCATCTAGGACATCATTCCTCTCTCGTCCCGCCCCTCCCTCAGGGCTGCGCTTGCGCCCGCGGCAGCGGTGTCTCCGCAGCGCCCTCTGCTGGACACGCGGTAAAGACCCAAAGTGCAACCAACTCCTTTCAGGGGGATGTGTACCAGGGCTCCCCAATCTCTTTGTAATATCACAAAATGTTACGCGGTTCCCTCCCGTGATGTAGAGTGAGTACTAGTAATAGCCGTTGCTCGAGAAAATGCATAGTGATCATATTCTACTTATGAATGAACAAGTGAATTAGGAGTTTGCTTTTAGTTAGAACAGTACTGTGCTTAGCCACTCAGTTGTGTCTGACTCTTTGAGACCCCATGGACTGTAGCCCCCCAGGCTCCTCTGTCCGTGAGGATTCTCCAGGCAAGAATACTGGACTCGGTTGCCATGCCCTCCTCCAAGGAATCCTCCCAACCCAGGGATGGAACCCAGGTCTCCCGAGTTCCAGGAGGATTCTTTACCGTCTGAACCACCAGGAGTACTAACCACACACATGTGGGCGTGGGGGGGGGGGAGGCGAGTACAGACGTGGCTTATTCAGTACTCTGGGGAACCACTAGGTAAAGAGTTGCTTCCCTAGTAGTTGCCCAAATTTGATTCATTTACTCACTCATTTTCCCCAACAAGTATTAAATGCCTAGTAAATACTGAGCACTCTTCTTAGTCCAAAACAAGACCAAATAAAATAAAATAACAGCAAACTCTCTGCTTGTGGAGTTTATAGTCTAGTGATGGTGACAGGTATTAAGCAAATAAACAATATTAAACATCTACTTATAAATGGTATGGATGCTCTGAAAGAAAGAACTAGGTTTTGAGAGCTCCTTATTCTAGGAAGGATGGGCAAGGAAGTTCTCTCCCTGGAACTGATTGGTAACCAAGACCTGAAATTTGAGAAGGAATGAGTCTTGAAAGCCAGGGAGGGAATTCCAGGTGGCTTAAGGAGTTCTTCTCTGAGGTTCTCAAAGGAAACCAGGAGCATCCTGTATGGGTAGGGGCGTCAATTGAGATGAGGTATATATTTCTATGGATAGTGGGTAGCAAACCCAGAATTTAAACTCCAGTGGGACAGCTTCACTCAGCCTCAATATTCTACAGTGCCTTTGGGGCACTGATAAGGACCTTGGGTTTTATTATCTAAGTATATAGTAGTTTAGTCACTAAGTCATGTTTGACTCTTTGCAACCCCATGGATTGTAGCCCGCCAGGCTCCTCTCTCCATGGGATTCTCCAGGCAAGAATACTGGAGTGGGCTGCCATTTCCTTTTTTCTCCAGGGGATCTTCCTGACCCAGGAATCGAACCCGGGTCTCCTGCATTGTAGGCAGATTCTTTACCAACTGAGCTACAAGGGAAGCCCCAATCTAAGTATATACAATGAGACATCTCTGTAAGCTTTTAAGCAGGGGCTCTGAGTGATCTCTTGTGCTTTAATAAGATTGTGGTAAATGGATAATAGGTGATAGGGAGGCAAGAGTAGAGGAAGGTGGAGTGTAAGACACATTCACCTGCTCAGGCAGAGATGAAGGCGCTCGGCAGTGAGGATGGTGGGGAACTTGATGCGGAAGTGGCAGGACTGCGGACGGACTAGGTGTGGGGCCCGGGAGAGGAAGCCGTGAAAGGGGCAGTCCACGCTCAGAAAGCTGGATTGTGGAGCACAGACTGAGACGGAAGGGGAAGCACGTCTGGCAGAGTGAGGAGAGCTCAGTTTTGTGCACACTGAGCGTGAGATGCCGGTGATACACCTAATGAAGAGTCAAGAACAAAACAAAAAAAAACACACAGGCATCTCAAACTTAATGTGTGTAAAAGTGAACCCTTCACTGACCTCATTCTGAAATTCAGAGGAGACATCTAGGCTAGAAATGGAAATGAATGTGTCGTTTTTAGCCTCATCAGTGCTATTTAGAAATGGGTGCTGCTCCCTGGGGAGAGAAGCGTTCCAAGGACCAAACTTTCAGAAACGCCAGCCTTTGGAGGCCGGATCTGAGAATAGAAAGGGGTGAGGTGGGAGAGAGAGAGCATGCCAGTGCCGGAGGAGAGCCAGTTGGAAGGATGAAATTGCAAAACAAAAGCAGCCCAGGGCTCACTGTCCTCTGAGAAAGGAAGCCACCTCCTTCCTGTTTCTTTCCACGAGGGCAGGAACTGGTCCAGAGGTCAGCGCCAAGTCTAGGCTAGCTCGTAAGGTGTTGTAGGCTTGTCTAAGCCTGTCCATCACTCTGTACCAGGAAGGAGGAGGCATGCCCTGAAGTAGAAAGCTGTCTCAACACTTTCCTGTAACTCCTCAGCCTCCTGTTGGGTCAAGGAAGGGTACACATGGGCATGGGCAGGGTGCCAGCTCAGGCACGAGTGCCCACAGTGGATGGGGCGGAGGCATTACATTAGTCATAGTCTTGCTGTCATTTCCTGTGGTGGTTTTCCTTTTTTTTAATCTTTCCTTGCCACTGCCCCTGATTTCACCCACTTCTTTTTACTTTATTATCTTCCCCCAGAAACCACTGTCCCGTGATAGTAATCATCTCATTGTTAATTAATATGCTTTAGGAGGGGCAAAATTTTTCTCTTTCACAGCCCTTTGGGGGGCTTGAGAATTGCTGACATAAATGTTTAAGAGGTTTTTTTTGTCTCCATAGTAAATGGAGGAAAGTAAATCTTCACCCTCAGGTCCAAAAAATCATACAGGGAGATGCAATTCTATGCAGAGAGGTCTCCAGCCTCCGGCCTGATGGTCCAGAAATCCGGTAAATAATTCACTGGGGAAGTCTACCTCTTTTTAAAAGTCTATCATGTTCTTAATTTTAAAAGTGTATTTCATTGTAGAACTGGTTTCTCAAATTTTAATGAGCAGATCAGTCACCTGGGGATCTTGTTAAAATGCAGCCTCTGATTTGGGAGGTCTGGGGTGGGCACGGAGATGCACCATTTCTAACGAGCTCCCAGGTGATGCCGAGATGGCTGGCAAATGAGCCACATTTTGAATATCAAGGATTTAGCAAACAAACAAGCAAAAAAATAACCAGGATAACACAAATCAACTGTGAACTCGTCCTCTCAAATAGGACATTCTGCTCTCCATTCATAGCTCCATGCTGAGATAGCTCAGGACTCCAGCCCCCCATCCCCCAACATCCCCCAAAGAAGCGAGAGAGGGAATAGATTTGGACAGGCAGTGAGGCGCCCCTAGGAGGCAGGAAGCAGTTTGAACTGTGGGTGCAGACGTGAGAGGGTGGTCGGGGAAGGAGTGTGGTCCTGCTTGAGACGACTGATGCTTTGCCACCTCATCAGGTGAGTCCGAGGCAGGGATCCTCAGGTTCAAAGGAAGCCGACACAGGGCAAGAGGCAGGCCTAGGTGAAACGCTGTGTCAACAAGAGGGACTGATCAGACCTGGGGATTCACTTCTCCACCCTCCCCTCGAGGGAGAGGATGGGAGGTTATAGCCTCTTCCTAAAGCTCTCAGTACTGCCTGGGAGGATGAAGGGAAAGCCCTGATCTTGATTCAGGACTGTAGTCCTCTGTGCCCGAGACTTTCCACACTAGGGTGTGCGCTGTGCTGTGCTTAGCCACTCAGTCGTGTCCGACTCTTTGCGACCCCATGAACTGTATAGCCCGCCGGGCTCCTCTGTCCATGGAATTCTCTAGGCAAGAATACTGGAGTGGATTGCCATTCCTTTCTCTAGGGGATCTTCCCAACCCAGGGATCAAACCCAGGTCTCCTGTGCTGAGGCAGATTCTTTACCGCTGAGCCACCAGGCAAGCCCCCTAGAAAAGATTAATTTGAGAAACTGTTATAGAAGGAAAAAGGTCAAACGATCTAATTCACCAACAGATGAATTAGACAAAAAGAAAGGAACAGAGGGGAACTTACAGGTTAAAAAAAAATTAGAAGACCCATCAAATCTTTTTAAAAAGCAAGACTAAACTATTATGTGTGAGGATGCCATTTGGCTGATAAAGCTATAAAAAAAAAAAATGTAAGAAAGTAATCACTCCAAAATCAGGAGAGTGGTTACTTTAAGGAAAAGGCAGGGGTGAGACAGGATAGGATTAATTTGAGGGCTGTAAAATGGTGACTTTTTTATGTCAGTAAAAATAGTCGTAGAATAAAATTCACCATTGTAACCATTTTTATTTGTACAATTTAGTGTCTTTAAGTAATCCACTATACTGTACAGCCAACACCACTATCCATTTCTGAACTTTCATATTGTCCCAAACAGAAACTCTACCATTTCTTATTTAAAATGTATTCATTAAGGGACTTCCCTTGTGGTCCAGTGGTAAAGACTTCCCTTCCACCTGGGTCCAATCCCTGGTTGAGGAACTAAGATCCCATATGCCATGCAGTGCGGCCAAAAAAAAAACCCTTTTGTAAAAAGACACTTTGCCACATCTCTGATGTGGTTACCAGGGGAGGGTTCACAGAGAAAGGCAGGACAGACACCTGATGGGGATGCAGCACAAGGCGCAACTTTTGGGGTGGCTCAAAACTGTTCTAGCTCCTGTCCTGGGAAGTGGTCAGGAGGGTGTCTGCAGGGTGGCGGGATTATCACAGGGAGGAGGGGGCGGCGGGGCGGGCGGGAGAGCCAAGAAAAAGAAGAGGAAAAAATTCCGCTACCACAAAAAGCACATATGATACAGTAACATGTATGCATTTCCCAAGTGAATTAGGTGTGGTTTTATACGTAGAAATCAATAAAGTAAAAAGGGAGGGTATTTGCCTGTCTATGTAGGTGGATTCAGGCATGGGCCTACTTAAAAGACAGACTGAACCTATAAAATAACCTCTCAGAGGCCCTTCTGGGAATACAAAGGGAGCTTTGTGGGGCTGGTAACAATCTGTCTATAGATCTGGGTGCTCTGTGAAAAATTACTGGGTTGTACATATACAAAATAGGCACTTTTCTGCATGTATATTATACTTGAACAAAAACATTTCTAAAAAATTAAAAGTTGCTTCTACTCTTGAGATTCTACATTAGGGAAATTCCCAATCCTTACTTAGGTTGTTTAAGAGAATGCATACTGACACGCAGAACTGGAATCCTAGTCCTTTCTACTCATTAATTATCCAGGAAAGGAAATTAGACCTGACTCATCAACTCCCCTGTTGCTGACGCAGGAGGGAGACCCGGGTGACTCAACCTGTGTGGTGCTGGGCCTGGGAGCACCCACAGCCTGGAACTCAAGAACAGCCACGGCTGCTGAGTGCTGAGTCGATTCTAATGAATGGGTCCAAGATGGGAGGAAATCTCACCCACGGCACGCTCGGAGAAGAAACGGAGGGAGGAAGAAGAGAGATGTAGAGAATGTAAATAAAAGGATATCTATCCCTGGCCTGTTGTAATAATGATCTCTAGGCTATCGGTTCCAATATTCCCACAAAGTATACACCACCCTACCTTTTATTGACCTAATGGAAAGGAAACGCTGTGTGCTTAGTCACTCAGCTGTGTCTGACTCTTTGTGACCCATGGACTGTAACCCACCAGGCTCCTCTGTCCATGGGGATTCTCTAGGCAAGAATACTGGAGTGGGTAGCCTTTCCCTTCTCCAGGGGATCTTCCTGACCCAGGGACCGAACCCAGGTCTCCTGCTTTGCAGGCACATTCTTTACCATCTGAGCCACCAGGTAAGCCCAATGGAAAGGACAACTAGCACTTAAATGGAATTCCCCTTCAATGCTCTTAGCTTATTAACTCTGAGATTACAGATGCTGTGGAAGAAGTATTTACCTAATGGGATTGGCTGCAACTAACATCCTTGATTCCTAAAGCTTAAGCAGGTTGCTTGGAAAGAAAAGGATGCTTCTTCTTCTTCCTTTTGATATTTATTTGCTTATTTATTTATTTGGCTGCACTTGGGATCTTTAGATATAACTTACAGGGAGAAAGTCACCCTGTCATCGTGCTTATTTAACTTATATGCAGAATACATCATGAGAAACGCTGGGCTGGAGGAAGCACAAGCAGGAATCAAGATTGCCAGGAGAAATATCAATAACCTCAGATATGCAGATGACACCACCCTTATGGCAGAAAGTGAAGAAGAACTAAAGAGCCTCTTGATGAAAGTGGAAGAGGAGAGGGGAAAAGTTGGCTTAAAGCTCAACATTCAGAAAACTAAGATCATGGCATCCGGTCCCGTCACTTCATGGCAAATAGATGGAGAAACAGTGGAAACAGTGACAGACTTTATTTTCTTGGGCTCCAAAATCACTGCAGATGGTGACTGCAGCCATGAAATTAAAAGACACTTACTCCTTGGAAGAAAAGTTATGACCAACCTAGACAACCAACCAAGCAGAGACATTACTTTGCCGACAAAGGTCCGTCTAGTCAGTTTCAGTTCACTTCAGTTGTTCAGTCATGTCCGACTCTTTGTGACCCCGTGGACTGCAGCACACCAGGCCTGCTTGTCCATCACCAGCTCCAAGAATTTACCCAAACTCATGCCCATTGACTTGGTGATGCCATCCAACCATCTCATCCTCTGTCATCCCCTTCTCCTCTTGCCTTCAATCTTTCCCAGCATCAGGGTCTTTTCCAATGAGTCAGTTCTTCGCATCAGGTGGCCAAAGTATTGGAGCTTCAGCTTCAGCATTAGTCCTTCCAAGGAACAAAGCTATGGTTTTTCCAGTGGTCATGTATGGATGTGAGAGTTGCACTATAAAGAAAGCTGAGCACTGAAGAATTGATGCTTTTGAACTGTGGTGTTGGAGAAGACTCTTGAGAGTCTCTTGGACTGCAAGGAGATCCAACCTGTCCATCCTAAAGGAAATCAGTCCTGGGTGTTCATTGGAAGGACTGATGGTGAAGCTGAAACTCCAATACCTTGGCCACCTGATGTGAAGACCTGACTCATTGGAAAAGATCCTGATGCTGGGAAAGATTGAAGGCAGGAGGAGAAGGGGACAACAGAGGGTGAGATGGTTGGATGGCATCACCAACTCACTGGGCATGAGTTTGGGTAAACTCTGGGAGTTGGTGATGGACAGGGAGGCCTGGCGTGCTGCGGTTCATGGGGTCGAAAAGAGTCGGACACGACTGAGCAACTGAATTGAACTGAAAGGGAGAGAGACGTGAAAAAGTGCAGGACTCAAGATCCCTCAGGGTCTGTCACTTTACAGTTGATTTTACTGAAGCACCTTTGGATGATCCGTTTGTGTGCTAGCCAGAACAAAACAGTGGGTGATCCAAAGATACAAATTCATTTACAAAAACAGGGAGGGAACTACCGTTTGATAAATGCATAGAATAACTTACCGCACTGTGTTGTTGGTATGTGTGAAATTATGCAAAACATAAAGTTGACCATTTTAACCACTTTAAAGTGTACAATATAGTGGCATTAAGGACATTCACGTTGTTATGCGACCATCAGCCCCCTCTTTTTTTTGGACACGCCATGAGACATTTGGGATCTTTATTCTCCAATTTGTGATTGAAACTTCGCCCCTTGCATTGGAAGCTTGGAGTCTTAACCACTGGACCCCTGGGAGGTCCCCAACCCCGGCTATCTTTAAAACTTTTTCATCATCCCAAATTGAAACTCCATACTCACTAAACAATATCTGCTCATTCCCTCTTACCCCTGACACCTGGTAACCTCTATTCTACTGTCTCTATGAATTTCCTAAGTTCCAAAAAAAAAAAAGTGGAATCATGTAGCTTGTCCTTTTGTGACTGGCTTACTTCCCTTGGTAGAAGGGTTTCAAGTTTCATCCGTGTTGTATCTATCGTGTGTCAGAACGTCCTTCCTTCTGGGAGCTAAATAATATCCCATTATATCTATAGACCGCAGTTTTTTTAATCTGTTCATCTGTCCATGGGCACAGGGGCTGTTTCTACTTTTTGGCTACTATGAATAATGCTGCAGTGGACCCTGATATACAACTGTCTGTTCAAGTCCCTGCTTTCAATTCTTTTGGATATACATCCAGAAATAGAATCGCTGAATTATATGGTGATTCCGTGCTTCATTTTTTTTTTTTTTTTGAGAAGCTACCATACTGACTTCTACGGAGGCTGCCGTACTGTACGCTCTTACCAGCAATGTACAGGAGTTCTAATTTCTCTGCATCTTCACCAACATACTTTCAGTGTTTTCATAATAGCATGGCCATCTGACTGGGTGTAAGTAGATGCTTTCACCTGCTCGATCCCACTCATGCCTTACAACACCCGGAAAGTTACATCCTACATGACAGGGGAGGAAACTCATGTTCGGACAGGCTTCGTGGGTCAGGTGACTAGTAAGTGGCTGAGCCAGGATCTGAAAGGACACCTGGCTGGCTCTGAAGCCCATTTTCTTTTCACTGGAACACACTTCCTGCCCCAGGAGGCATGTACTAACCCCCTCCAGAGCCCAGCCTGCCCCAAGATGTTCCAGGCGGGGAAGCAGCCACCACGGGCCACGTGAGTACTAGTAAGGTCATCCCTGCTTCTGGTTGACAAGAGCCAGTGAGGAAACATGGCCGCGCCCATGTGGAGGCACGGCGATGGCACATTTGTTCAGGCCAGCGAGTGAGACGCAGGAGGAGCGGCGTGGGTGAAAAGGGGCCTTTCGGGAGCACGTCCTGTGGGGAGGAGGGCAATCGGAGGGGGGAAGCTGGGAGCCAGGGGGGTATCTAGGGGGCCAGCAGGGGAGCTGATGACTCCTCCAGAGCCTCAGGAACAAACGCAGTGGGGATGTAAGAGATGTGGGTTCGATCCCTGGGTCGGGAAGATCCCTTGGAGGAGGGCATGGCAATCCATTCCAGTATTCTCGTCTGGAGAATCCCATGGACAGAGGAGCCTGGCGGGTTACAGTCCTCAGGGTCTCAAAGAGTCGGACACAGTCAAAGTGACTTAGCACACACAGAGGCACCTTGACCCATGTCAGCAACATGCCCTGCGGGGACCTCACGTGGTTTGGGCAGGGACCAGAATGCCAGTGTGCCTGTCCGGGTGCCAACCCAGATCCACCTTAGCCCACACTGCTCTGCACACTTCCCTCTCTGACAGCGGGCAGGTGCCAGCAAGCTGTATTAGCTGTACCAAAACCAAGGTCTACCTAGGGTCCCTGAGGCTAAGGAAGTTGTAAAGTCAGCTTGGAAATTCATGTTCCTACCTTGCAGTATGTTCTTTGTACTTGTTTTTCCTTTGTTTTCTGGTTAAGTTACTTTTTTTTTTTTTTCAGGCGGAGCTGTGCTGTCTGCAGGATCTTAGTTCCCCAACCAGGCATGGAACCCCTGTTGGGAGCTAGTTGTTGTAACCACTACACGTTACTTTTTAAAACGTCCATCTTTGTCTTGCTGAAGGAAGGGGGAAGGGATTTCTTCAGACCCGAGCCAAGGTAGCCTGGGAGGGGAGAATGTTTATAGAGGTGGTGAAAGCGTTAGCAGGGTGGCCCCAGTTCCTGGGCTGGGCACAGTCTTTGACGTGGAGGGAGTCTGAGTGTGAAACCCAGAAGTGGAAGCTGAAGCGATTAATTTCCTTCTGTAAGTCTGGCCCCCTCTACTCTCCATTCAGTGAGTGATGGTCTTCCTTCAGCCTAGCAGCCCTGGGTAATCTATCCACAGTTATCTCCTTTTTTGTGCTCAGTATCACAGTCATGTCCGAATCTTTGTGACCCCATAGACTGTAGCCCACCAGGCTCCTCTGTCCATGGAACTTTCCAGGCAAGAATACTAGAGTGGGTTGCCATTTCCTTGTCCATTTTTTACTTTGAATTAATACTGGTTTTCATTATTAATCATAAAAAGCATCATTATTTTATGTATCATTTAGAAAAAAAAAATGCTGCCAAGTACCATGACATACCATAAAATGCACCCCAATATCAGAAATGTTTTCTAAAAAAGATGCGTGCCCAAAAGATAAAACAAAAAATAAATAAAATGTAAAAAAAAAGAAAAAAGAAGCAAAAACCTATTTTCATCCCAATACCAACCAACCAACCAACCAACCAACCAAATGAACCCACAAAAAAAAAAAGTAGAAAAAACACAACAAAAATAATCACCTTAGAATTGATGATTTCCTCATGGTTCAGCTGGTAAAAAATCCGCCTGCAATGTGGGAGACCTGGGTTCGATCCCTGGGTTGGGAAGATCCCCTGGAGAAGGGAAAGGCCAACCACTTTAGTATTCCTGCCTGGAGAATTCCAATCCCTACACAGTCACAAAGAGTCGGACATGCCTGAGTGACTTTCACTTTCTTTCACTTTGGAATTGATAATATGAAGTTTTCAATTTGTCTTCAGGCCATTTGCCAATCAGTGTTTTCTACTTAAGTTTGCCAAAAAATTAGAATTAGAGACACTCTTTCCTCTAAGAGGAAGTTAGAATTCATTGAGGTGCCCATTTAACATTTCTACTGGTTACTGGATAACCAGGGTGAATTTGGAATACTTTACAGAGGGAGATAAAATCCAGATACAGCAGCGGCCGAAAGAACAAAATGATGTAATCACAGCTCAACTAGTTTTAAAGTGAATGAGAATGCCAAAAAGGCTAGTAAACTATATTCCAGCCATGGTTTTTCTGCCACCATATATACGTATATGTTTGAGTATTCAAATTTCATATATGTATAAACACCGCACGTATATATCTAAACAAGCCCATCATTCCTACCTTTTCTATTTATTTTTTTAATATGGATTATTTTTAAAGTCTTTATTGAGTTTGTTACAATATTGCTTCTGTTTCATGTTTTGGTTTTTTGTCCACCAGGCATGCGGGTTCTTAGCTCCTGGACCAGGGATTGAACCCTCAACCCCTGAATTGGAAGGTGAAGTCTTAACCAGTGGAGCTCCAGGAGAGTCCCCCTTCCTACCTTTTCAATGATAGACTACTCATAGGAGGATTACTCATAGACTACTCATTCAAGGATTAGTGGGCCTGCAACTTTCCCATAAAGATAGAAATGGGCCTCTCTTCTGAATTCCTACTTTGCTTGTACCACCTTTGTAACCTATTAAATTCTGTTGTTTCTAGTAGCTGTTTGCATATGTGGCAATAGGTTGTCATCACATCAAAGACAGGGGTGGTTTCTAACACATTCTCAAGATTTTAAAATACATTTTTAGAAGATTTAAAATGCCATGAAATCTAACCCTAAGTGTTTATTGTTAGTGTCCTGCCTTGTTTCAAAAGAGGTTTGATGTGGCTTACAGAGGGGTGAACATCAACTAAAGTACACACGAGAAAAAACCTCAAAATACAAAGTGAGGGAATCAGGACAAATCGAAAATTAAAGTACGGAAATTGGGTGTAAGCAGGAACAAATCAGAACATAAAAGCATTCCAAAAGATCCTATTGCCAGCAATGAGCCCATATTTGGCTCTGAGCTTCCTAGAAGTCAAAGTGAAAAGGGAAACATGACGAGTTGTAAGACCATGTCCATACACAAAAGACTAGTTGCTCACAAGTCAGATAGTATTAAACCCTGCTTGTGTGTACATAGCAAGTGAGTGCAGTCTGTAACCTATTTTTTATATTTCCAGATCCCAACGCAGGACTTGGCATATGCTAAGTCAGTGGTTCTCAAAAATTTTGGTCTTTAGATGCCTTTACACATTTTTTCTACAAAAACTTTTTACTTTGAAGTAATTCTAGAATTCCAGAAGAATAGAGAGTACAAAGAGTTCTCATATGCCCTTCACCCAACTTTCTCTAATGGAAATAGCTCATGTAACATTTACCAAAGCTAAGAAATTGAACTGATACAATACTATTAACTAAACTAACGACTCTGTTTGGATTTCATCAATTTTCACACTAATATTCTTTTTCTGTGCCAAGATCCAATGTGCATTGAATTTAATTCTGTACACTTTTAATATTACTGAGGAAAACAAATCTGTGGTTACCAAACAGGAGTGGGGAGGAGGGAGGGGACAAATTAGGGATATGGGATTAACAGATACAAACTAATATGTATAAAATACAAAAGCAACTAGAATATACAGTGTAGCACAGTATATTATAATAATCTTATTATCTGATAATAATTTATAATAATAAATAGAACATAATATTTTGTATTTTATATTTTATATAATAACATATATTATATATTTAATAATATATTATATTGTGTATAATATATTAGGTTTTACTATATTAATATATTAACTAATACAATATTAATATGTTAATATATTAATAATACATTTTATATAAATTATAAAATATATAATAATATATATTAATCATATATATGATATCATATAGTATATGATATCAAATTATTTATATTAATATTATAAAATAACATGCTATATTACAATATAATAGATTATATATGTATACTATATACTATATATTTTATGTATATATTATATATAATATAAATATAATATACCATATAAAACATAATTATATATTATATAAAATGTAACTATATATTATATAATATATAATATATATTATATATAAAATATATAATCTTATATTATAAATTATATTAAACTATATTATATATATTTATAAAATATAAAAAAATTAAAATATATATTATAAAAATATTTATTACTATAAATGCCATCCAATCAGTGAGTTGGATATATATATTATATATATAATGTATATACATTATATATACATTGTATATATAATATATAATATAATATATTATATATCATATATTATAATAGATATAATATAAATTATATATAATATATAATATATTATATTATATAATATATAAAATATGTATATAATGTAATATATTATATTTAAATATTCAATTAATATTAAATAATTAATATTAATAATATATATTATATTTTATATGTTGTATTATATATTATATATATTATATTATATATAAATGATATATATTATATATTATATACAAATTATATATTATATATGATTTATATATAATATATATTATATATAAATTATATATACAAATTATATATAATATATATTATATATAAATTATATATACAAATTATATATAATATATATAATATATATATTATATATTATTTAATTATATATAATATATATTATATATTTTATATATTGTATATATTATATATATCATATATATGATATCATATATAATGATACATGATATATATAATATTATATATATGATATATATGATATATGATATATATGGTATATATCATATATATGATATATATGATATATGATATATATAATATAATATAATATTATATTATATATTATTTATATATATAAATTAGATATATAATATATATTATATATACTATATTATATGTAAATATACATATAATATAATGTATAATATATAATGTATATAATATATTATGTATATTATATATATAATATATATAAAATTTTGTATTTACATAATAATATATAATTATATAATATATTGTATATGATAGATGTCAAAATATAATATATATATTTATATTATATATATTATAATACATTATTATATTATAACTATATTATTAAATATTTACATAATGTATTAGATAAATACAAAACATTATATCCTATTATAAATTATATAATATAATTATATAATATTAATATAATTATATGATAGATATATATTATATATTTTACATATATATTATTATATATATTATGTAATTTTATATAATAAAATATTTTATAATAATTTACACTATCTTATAATAATCTATAGTGAAGTATAATCTGCAAAAATACTGAATCACCATGCTATTCGATAGAAACTAAGATGATACTGTAAATCAACTGTATTTCAATTTTAAAAAGTATTGAGGACTCAGTTCTTTTCTTTATGTGGTTTATGTCTTTGGAGACTTACCATATTAGATGCTTAAATTTTAAATTATGTAGTTATTTAAAATAACAATAATAAGCCCACTTCACGTTAAGATGGGTTTCCCTAGTGGCTGGGCTTCCCTGGTGGCTCAGCTGGTAAATAATCCACCTGCAATGCGGGAGACCTGGGTTCGACCCCTGGGTTTGGAAGGTCTCCTGAAGAAGGGAGCAGCTACCCACTGCAGCATTCTGGCCTGGAGAATTCCATGGACTATTCCATGCGGTTGCAAAGAGTCAGACATAGCTGAGCGACTTTCATTCACTCACTCACATGTTAAGATAAATAGCATTTTATGAAAAATAACTATATTTTCGAAAACAAAAGAAGTTAGTGAGAAAAGAGGCATTATTTTATGTTTTTCTCAAATACCTTCAACAGCTGAGTTCATACTTGTTTTTGCATTAAATCTATTGCAATATCACACATCATGTAGCCTCTGAAAAACTATGAAACACTGTGAAAATATGAGAATGAAAAAAGCAACTTACAGCTTGACATGATTTTGAAAATAGTTTTGGTATAGTAGACTCCTGAAAAGATCTTGGGGACCACACCTTTTGAACCATAGTGGTATACATGGGCCAAGCCGTGCTAAGTTGCTTCAGCCATGCCCAGCTCTGTGCGACCCTATGGACTGTAGCCTGCCAGGCTCCCCTCTCTATAGGACTCTCCAGGCAAGAATACTGGAGCAGGTTGCTGTGCCCTCCTCCAGTGGAACTTCCCAACCCAGGGATCGAACCCAGGTCTTCTGCAGCTCCTGCACTGTAGTGGCTTCTTTACCACTGAGCCACCAGGGACGCCCATGGTAGACACACAGCAGGCTTAAAATGAATGTTAATTAAAATGGTCATAGGTGGGAGTTGCCTGGTGGGCCAGTGGTTGGGAATCCACCTGTCAGTGTGGGAGACGCATGTTTGATTGCTGGTCCGCAGGACAAATAAGCTGAGCTGTGCAACTACTAAGCTGACATGCCTAGAGCCTGTGTACTGCAACTAGAGAGTAGCCCCTGCTCACTGCATCTAGAGAAAAGTCTGAGCACAGCAACAAAGAACCAGTGCAGCGAAAAAAGAAAACAGGTTCATAGGTACGGAGTCTTGTTTTTCTTACGCTGGCTAGTTTCTTTCCGACTCTGGGCCTATGGGCAAGGATTAAATGTGAATTTGTATGACAGCTTGTGGCTGAGGCTCCCATAACCATGTTATACTTCCCCCAGCACACCGAGGAAAGTATCTGTTTTCTCTGAACACGATGCATTCCTTCTACAGCCAAGACAAAGTCTCTAAGCAACTGGAAACACAAGCAGGTAACGAAGAGAATAAAGGATAAGAGTCACAGATCTGACCTAAGATGGCCCACGTGCTGTGCTGTGCTAAGTCGCTCAGTCGTGTCCAACTCTTTGCCACCCCATGGACTGTAACCTGCCAGGCTCCTCTGTCCATGGGATTCTCCAGGCAAGAATACTGGAGTGGGCTGCCATTTCGTCCTCCAGGGGATCTCCCAACCCAGGGATCGAACCTGCGTGTCTAATGTCTCCTGCTTTGGCAGAGCGAGTTCTTTAGCACTAGCGCCACCTGGGAAGCTTAAGATAACCCATGCCCTATCTCAAAAGCTGGACCCTCTTGTTTTCACCCTCTTGTCACCCCAGGCTCACACCTAGTAGGTTCACAGCCACTTGGAGCAGATTTGTCCCTAAAGATAAGAATACCCATCCCCCTGACTAGTCCCAGCATAGCAGCACAGTCATCCGAGGCCTCCTCCCTGATCACTTTTTACAAAATTATTTATCTATCTATCAATATTTACTTATTCATTTGGCTACGCCAGGTCTTAGTTGCAGCACAGGAGATTTTTAGCCTTCATTTTGGCATGTGGGATCTATTAATAGTTCCCTGAGCAGGGATGACCCACGTGCATTCTTATTCAAACCAATTCAAATTAAATTCGCAAGTCAAATTCCCGAGATATGGCACCAGATACCCTAACTTCACCGACATCCTATGAGGGACCAAAAGGCAACGAAATCCTCTAGCCCCAGCCTCTCCCTCTCACTTGGCGAGTTTGGAGGAACCCAGTGGACATAGGTGGTCTCATGCCTTCCTTTCCCCCCCACCCCACCCACCTCCAGGGACCTGTCAGTTGGACATGACTGACCTCTCTCTTCTAGGCAGTGTGGTTTACAGGCGAGTTGGCCTCATTTGGGGGTTAAGTATTAGGAGGTCTCCCACAGATAGGATCTCTGACCTCCAACTGGGCCTTTGTCAGCAACAAAGGTGACATTTTGGCCTCGGCTCCCTAACTCCTTGATTTTAGTCTTAACTGATGCTGAACCCCCAATGAGGGAAACAGGCACCATTACTTGTGCCCCTTCAAACACCCAACATGATCGAATGTGTATTAATAATTCTAGATCCCTGCTAAAAAACAATTACAGGACTTCCCTCGTGGTTCAGTGGTTAAGAGTCCACTTGCCACTGCAGGGGACATGGGTTCGATCCCTGGTCCAGGAATGTTCCACACTGTGGTGCAGCAGAGCCTGTGCCCTATCTAGTGCCTGTGAATGGCAACAAGAGAAGCCACCGCAGTGAGAAGCCCGGGCACCACAAATACAGAGATGTGCCCACTTGTTGCACTAGAGAAAGCCCGCACACTGCAACGAAGACCCAGGGCCGCCAAAGGTAAATAAAAATAAAAGACAATTATTAAATGTAGTCTAAAAGTTATAAATTTCGCTTTGAGTGTCATCTTCAGACACTTTTGGTATTCTGTAAAAGAAATGATTTTTTTTTTTTGGCCATGCCTCACGGCCTGGAAGTCGTGACCAGGGATTGGACCCGTGCCCTTGGCGGTGAGAGCACTGAGTCCTAACCATTGGACTGCCGGTGAAGGCCCATGAATTGATTTTGATTGACTTTTATCTGAGTTAAATGCTGTCAGTGGTATTCTGACCTCCCCTACAGAGAGGGCTGGGACACCATTGTAATCTGCATGTTTAATCTCCTGTCTGCTCCCCTTTTCCTCCGGGGCAAGGACTCTGCCCTGTTCATGCGGTACACCTAGCCGTGTCCATATACATGTGCTGAATGAACAAATAAAAAGTTAATACTACCTGTCTCCTCCAAAGCTCTAGTGCTAACAACTTTTGTTTTTCCTCTTGGAAAAGAACTGCCTTTGGGAAAAGACTTCAACAAATCAGCTTGTAATAGAAGTGAGAGACCTTGACAGAAGAAGAGATGGCTAAGCTGCCTCTCTTTCTCTCTTTTTTCTCCTAATGGGGAAGATGGGAAGCAGGCGGGAGGAGAGGGAACAGCCAGGAGCTGGTCTGAGCTACTGGATAAGGGAAGTTGAAGCTGGTGGCTGAGGATACTGTAGACACAGGGACACCCACAGTTGCAGCGCTGGGAGGTCATGTTCTCTCTTTTTTTCACTTCTGTCAGTGGCTGTGAGAATAAACACATTACTAAGAATCTTGTGGCGGGTCTTGGATTTCCTTGGAGGGTACACGCCAACCGTATCTGGGTTTCCTGGGGACAGGAGACCCCAGCAGACATTTGTGTTACAGAAACAATAACGTGTGGTAAATTGCTTGCAGAATATTCTGTCCATTCCAGATCATAAAATAATTTTATCTTTGAATCAATCCAGACCTCAGAAAGCTGAGAGGCAGGATCCCTTTGATCTGCCTGCTAGCAGAATTACTGCTACTGAATTGAGCTGGAACATTAGCGCTGCAATGAAGGAGACTGTAAAAAATAAGCCACAGCGAATTCCCTGGCGGTACAGTGGTTAGGACTCCGCGCTTTCACTGCCAGACTGGGCTCAATCCTTGGTCAGGCAACTAAGATCCCACAGGCCGTGTGATGTGGCAAGATGAACAAACAAAAATAGCCATATGTGTAACCCATAACTACACTTTCTGATTTACTGTAGGGGTATTTACTGATGGAGGTTCATGGGAGAAACGCCTTGTGTGTCTCGTCACTGGACACTGTTTGATTGTGTCAGGTCTTGGTCACACCACGAGGGCTCGTTCAGTGGAGCACGCAGACTCCCTAGTTGTGGTTCGCAGGCTCGGTAGTTGCAGCGAGGTGTCTTAGTTGCCCCACGGCATGTGGGATCTTCATTCTCTGACTAGGGATTGAGCTCATCTCCCCTGTGTTGCATGGTGGATTCTTACCCACTGGACCACCGGGGAAGCCCTATTGGACACTTAAAAAAAACAAAAAGTTTTCTTCTAGGGACTTCCCTGGTAGTCCAGTGATTAAGACTCCGAGCTCCCTATCAGGGGACCCGGGTTTGATCCCTGGTCAGGGAACTAGTTCCCACATGCCACAACTAAGACAATGGAACCAAAAAAAAAAAAGGTTTTTTCTAGAAAAAATGACCTTTTAATACAAAATTACAGTGAATCCTATAACTAATAACTAATTATATCCACCACCACCATGTTGGTTGCTAAAAGCTCCTGGGCAAATTTGGAAGCCACCTCTGACACCTGTGCAGAGCTTAATGGCCCTCAGTTTGACAGCATACTTACCTCTGGCTTCATCTTGTCTTACTCTCTTTTTCCTTTTGCAACAATTGCCTCATTCATTTTGAAAGGTGCTGGGTGCTACACAGAGCTCTACAAGCTGCCACCAGTAATTTTTCAAGCAGGGCAAAGTGTAAGGAAAAGAAATGCATCTACTCTCCAAGTTATATTATCTCTAATTCCCAAGCCAGTGTGCTTATCACTTGAAAGAATGGAAAGCTGAAGATAAGCTATCTTCCTCCTGCAATGTGTTGACAAGCCTCCACTCACCCCTCCTTCATTGCTCCCTAATAAGTACTCAGTGCTGTTTTTAGCAAAGTAATTTATGGGGCAGTGTTTTGGATCAAAATCATGCTAGTGTGCATGAGCACGTGCACACACACACACACACACACACACACACTCACATACTCTGCTTATTAAGTGAACTGAAAATCCATTACCCCCCACTGCATGATTCAGAAATAGAAAGCCCTTAACTCTTTTAGGTGTGTATGCTTCTTATTTCTGTAGTGCATTTTTGTAACACATTGTCTATAAATAATATAAGTACTTCCCCCCTACTTTGCTTGTTTTCTTATGTTTGGTATCTATGAGACAAAGAATGTTTTATAAATTAGAGGTGAAATTATATAGGAAAACATTCTTGTGATACATTATAATCTAAGCATCACAGTGAGCACTGCAGTTCCCCTTAACCATGCTTTTCCTCCACTCCGCTGCCTCCCAGGGTTGGCCACTGTTATCAATGTGCTGCATATCCTTCTTGACTGTCATCTATACTTTTGCAGTTACGTGCATGTATCTATAGCAATGTGCTGGCTGTATCATGTGCATCTGGGTGTTAAATTTGCTTTCTGCCGTACACGTCCTGCTCGTCTACCTCTTGCATTTTTTCCTGAACAGTATGTCTTAGAGCATTTTTCCTGCTTCAGAGGAAGAGCTCTTTCTAGATTAACTTATCCAAACAGCCTCTTCTAGCCCCTAGCTGCTGTTCTTCCACCTTCATCTTTCGTCAACAGCACTGCCAAAAACCTAAACTGCAGGTCATAAAGGGATTCAGAAAAGCTAATTACACAAATGTGACCCCCTCATAGGGTTGCTATGCTGGAACAGAAGACTAAATCTGTATTAGTTACTCTTATTAGTCTTTAAAAAATATTTATTTGGTTGTGCTGGGTCTTAGTTGCTACAGAGATCTAGTTCTCTGACCAGGGATCAAACTAGGGCCCCCTGCATTGGGAGTGCAGAGTCTTAGCCACTGGACCATCAGGGAAGTTCGACTATTAGTAGTCTTGATCTGAGGTCCATTCTTTGAACAATTATTGATTGGCTGTCTACAAGGCACTGTTCAGACACTGAGGATATATCCATTAGCAAAAAGGGCAGTCTCTACCTCTCGGGTGTCTTGAGGTGAGGCAGTAGATAAAAAAATAAATAAAAGGGGAGGTGGGAGGGAGGTGCAAGAGGGAAGGGACATACATATCCCTATGACTGACTCACGTTTCTGTATGGCAGCAACCAATACAACATTGTAAAGCAACTATCCTCCAATTAAAAATAAATAAATTTAAATTAAAAATAAATAAAATAAATAGTATGTTGCTTATTGATAAATGTTACAGAGAAAAGTTAGAGAGAACAGAAGAATGAGGGTTTCCAAGAGATCAGAGATTACAGACTTAAACATGGTGGCCAAGGAAGCCCTGGGGAGAAAGTGACCATCTGAGCCCAACTGTGCCTTTAATCTGTATAGACAGTCAGCAGCTTCTTTTTCAGAGAGAGAGAAAAGAGTTAAGTGAGGCATTTCCCACAGTCTTTCTCATCGTTCAGCCCTCCCAAGTTGGCTCACCCTCCCCAAATTGACTGTTGAGCAATTCTCTTCTGAGGGGTCAGGATGATCACATTGCAGACAGCACGCCCCCAAACCACTTACTGCTTTCTCTTTCTGGCTTCCTTTATCAGGCACTTGCACTTTTAAAAGGAATCAAATTGCTTCTCTTGACTATTATTTTGAAAAATCCTTTATTAAAATCTCGTAAGGGAATTCCCTGGCTATCCAGCGCTTAAGACACTGCGCTTCCACTGCAGAGAGCATGGTTTCGCTCCCTGGTTGGGAAGCTAAGATCCCACCAAGCCATAAGGCACAGCAAAAAAAAAAAAAAAAAAAAAAAAGAATTCTGACGCCTGTGTCCCACTCACAGAGAACTGAATTTCATTGATCTGGAGAATGGCCTGGGCATTGAAATTTTTAAAAAGTTTTCCAAGCGGTTCTAATGTACAGCCAGGGATGAAAACTACTGTTTTACAGCCCACTGGCTCTAGTGTTTAACAAATGACCACAGGTTCCCAACTGAAGGCCAGTTCAGCCAGAAAGTAACACTGGGATATCCTATAATCAGCCAGTTGCTACTACTACTAATTAGAGACCTTCATTACAGTCTAGAATCATAAAGGTGACAATGAGGTCTCATACTTCTCTTGAGAGTAGGTAAATCAGCAAGAATAAGTACACTGTTCTCCTGCGTTTTTTGAGCTGTTCTCACAAACGATTGAATCCAAGGAGCAGATCACTTGCAGTCCTTTGTAGGGAACCTTCGATGAGCAGTCAAGTTGCAAGAAGTTTTGGGTAACTGGGGGACCTACTGCTTACAACAGGCAACTGAAGGGGGATGCATCCGAGTCTTGTGGTACTGAGCCCTTAAAGTGTGGGATTCTGGTCGTTAGTGTCAGAACTGAATTGAATTGCTGGACATCCAGCTGGTGTTGGAGAATTGGTTGGTATGGGAAAAAAACGACACACGTGGTGTCAGAAGTACTGTGTGTGAGGGTAAAGGAGAACACAAGGTGTTTTTCCTGAGACACCTCCCAGAATCGCGATAAGAAAGCATACTTGGAAGTATATTCCCTCATCAGTTCAATTCAGTTCAGTTCAGTCGCTCAGTCGTGCTCCACTCTTTGCGACCCCGTGGACTGCAGCACACCAGGCCTCCCTCTCCATCACCAACTCCCTGAGTTTACTCAAACTCATGCCCACTGAGTCGGTGATGCCATCCAACCATCTCATCCTCTGTCGTCCCCTTCTCCTCCCACTTTCAATATCAGGGGCTTTTCAAATGAGTCACTTCTTTGCATCAGGTGACCAAAGTATTGGTCAGTCTAAGGACTATTCAACATCAGTCCTTCCAATGAACACTCAGGACTGATCTCCTTTACGATGGACTGGTTGGATCTCCTTGCAGTCCAAGCGACTCTTGAGAGTCTTCTCCACCACCACAGTTCAAAAGCATCAATCCTTCAGCACTCAGCTTTCTTTACAGTCCACCTCTCACATCTATACATGACAACTGGAAAAACCATAGCCTTGACTAGGCGGATCTTTGTTGGCAAAGCAATGTCTCTGCTTTTTAATATCCTGTCTAAGTTGGTTATAGCTTTTCTTCCAAGGAGTAAGCGTCTTTTAATTTCATGGCTGCAGTCACCATCTGCAGTGATTTTGGAGCGCAAGAAAATAAAGTCTCTCACTGTTTCCACTGTTTCCCCATCTATTTCCCATGAAGTGATGGGACCAGATGCCATGATCTTAGCTTTCTGAATGTTGAGCTTTAAGCCAACTTTTCCCCTCTCCTCTTTCACTTTCATCAAGAGGCTCTTTAGTTCTTCTTCACTTTCTGCCATAAGAGTGGTGTCATCTGCATATCTGAGGTGATTGATATTTCTCCTGGCAATCTTGATTCCAGCTTGTGCTTCCTCCAGCCCAGTGTTTCTTGTGATGTACTCTGCATATAAGTTAAATAAGCAGGGTGACAATATACAGCCTTGATGTACTCCTTTTCCTATTTGGAACCAGTCTGATGTTCCATTTCTAGTTCTAACTGTTGCTTCTTGACATGCATACGGATTTCTCAAGAGGTAGGTCAGGTGGTCTGGTATTCCATCTCTTTCAGAATTTTTCACAGTTTATTGTGATCCACACAGTCAAAGGCTTTGGCATAGTCCATAAAGTAGAAATAGATGTTTTTCTGGAACTCTCTTGCTTTTTCGATGATCCAGCAGATGTTGGCAACTTGATCTCTGGTTCCTCTGCCTTTTCTAAAACCAGCTTGAACATCTAGAAGTTCATGGTTCACGTATTGCTGAAGCCCGGCTTGGATAATTTTGAGCACTACTTTACTAGCATGTGTGATGATTTCCTTATCACCCTAAAGCTGTTTGTTACAAATCTAATTCTTGTCATTTTGGGACAGTTTTTGAGAATGGTAGCAACATCTCTAACATCTCTATCTATACTAAAGGATGCACAATACAGGGTAGGACAAAAATGGGTCAATAAGAAATTATCTATTCATGTTCATTTATGTTCCTATAAATATGTTTATATTGTATATGAAATATATGGAAACATAATCTATTTATTTTTATAATATTTCTATTTTACATTACATACATTTAATGTTATATATATTTCAGTTTACATATTTAAATTATAGATATTTATTTATTTATATCATATATATGGCTATATATATTTCTATAATTTTAGTTCTTGGGCTTCTGACTACATTTTTACATATCTGATATTTCAAATAGAATTGCTCTAAAAGCAGTCATAAATTACTATGCCTTAGTATGCTCTAAGAACTCTAAAGAAAAAATTAATTTCTTTTCATTGTTAACATTCCAGTGACTCCACCTAAGGCAGTCTTGAAAAATTACTGTTGCCATGCCAACAGCTTAATGAAGAGGTCTACTATTATTTTCTTCCCTGTTTGTCTCAACTCTGCAAGAAATTTCAAAAACAATGTAGATCAATTAAATACTGCCTCCAAAACATCCTCTTTTGGATTTTCACTTTTTTTTCATTGTTGCTCATATCCTAAACATAAGTGTTGGGTTAATTCATTCTAAAAAAGCTTGAATTCTGGTGTCAGAATTCAAAGTATCTGGCTGTATTCATTCACTTATTCAACCAAAAGGACCCCCTGGAGAGCCAGAAGTCCATAAACCTGGATTCCTCCCGTCTGCTACCCACTGGCTGTGTGTCCTTGAGCAAGTCACTCATCCTATCTGTGCCAAGTATAAAAATACAGGAAGAAACCTAGACTAAAAAGTTTTTAAAAGATGCAAAGCAAAAATGAGAAAAATAAGGACAATGTAACGAATTTTTCACAGAATTAAATGTATTCAATTTAGAGGATTACCCATTACTTAGAGATTATGCCCTTTCATTTATGAAATGGCAATTGTAGGCCATAGTCATAGTTATATTTTTAATGGGTTTATTGGCAAACTTATATTGAGATTCAAATTTCTTGGAAATTCTTTTTTTGGCAGTGCCATGCAGCTTTCAGGATTTTAGTTCCCCAAGCAAGGGTTGAACCTGGGCCACAGCAGTGAAAGAGTCCTAACCACTGGACCACCAGGAATCCCTTGTAAATGTTCTTAGTATATAAACTCCCAAAGTTTGAGAAGCACTGCACTATAATATTTTAATTGTAAAAGTAACATACACATGTTAAAGATTCAAACAGTACTACTGGGTATAAAATTAAAGCTCTAACTCTTCTCCACATTAACCTCAACCACAGTCTCCATAGTCATCAATATTAGTAATTTAATATGAAACATTTGAAAAATTGTTATATTTATGCAAACAGGTATATATTCATTTCCTAGAGGGGATAGTGATACTACTACTTTGTAACATGATTTGTCCTAATGATGAGATTTTACTGCTTTCAGGTCCTTTATTTTAAAATCCTAAATTTTCTTTGATCTTCTAAAATTGTATTGGGTTTCCTATTAAGTACTCAATTCCATGACTATTATGGGAAGGGGTAGGCAGACAGGCTGGATGCACCAGGAAAGGAAAGATCATGTAGAAAAGAGGAGTAAGACAGCCAACAAATTAGTAATCTGGAAGGGAGGTGAAAATAAGTATGGAAATAACCCTACTATTGATTTATTCATGCTCATTCATTCATTCATAATGAAAAAGGGCTTACACATCTGTGAGGCAAGATGGAGGAACTGAGGGAAAAGTCAGCCACTATTTCACAGCCATTAAATTTTCCTCTGACATAAGTCCATGTTCTATCTCCTTCCACTCCCAGGAGGAAGTGACAACCCACTCCAGTATTCTTGCCTAAAAATTCCCATGGACAGAGGAGCCTGGTGGGCTACAGCCCATGGGGTCGCAAAGAGGTGACTGAGCACACACTCATGCCACCGCACACAGAAATGCCAAACAGCTATGATTGAGACTGCTTATTCTTTCAACTCCTTATCAATTTTCCAACCAGGGTGAAGAATATATTTCCTGATAACTCTGGGAGCTGAGCATTCTGTGATCAGGTTCTGGAAATAAGACAAAAGAAGTGAACTGTGCAACTGCTGAGTCAGGCCCTAGACGGAAGGAGTAGACCCTCCAATTTCTGTTTACTCCTTTCTTACAGGAATGTGGATATGGATGATGTTGTTACCTGAATGGGTATCGGTGAGGAGGGTGGATGAACCTCTGGAATGAGATGGAGGAGGATTAAGAAGACCTCAGTTCACCTGTAATATTTTTCTTAAAAAAGCTTTTAAGCAAATATGAAAAATGTTAGCCACTATTCATTGTGGTTGTGTGGGTACCTGAATATATATTTTTAAAAATTCTTTGTGCACCTCCATGTTTTCCAATTTTTAGATGTATAATTTAAACACAAATTATAGTACATTCATCACTTGGACTATTTATAATAATTTTAGATGACATTTTAGGTAAATAGCTACTGATATGGGGAAATATTCATAACAAATAAAAAATACTTGAACAATTTTATGATAGACCTAAGAGAGATTAAGAATGGGAAAGCTGGAGTTACCCACTTAGCTCACTGATTAGCCCAATAATCTTTTACTAGATATTTTCAAAAATCCAGTCTAAAAATAATTAAAAGTAGTTTCAACCAGGAGATCTTTGAATTGGCTTGTTAACAGATCTCTTCTCTTAGAGAAGGCCTAAAACAAAAGAGACTTATGCCCTAAGTCTGATAGAGAAGTTGCTTTAACATAAGTAGGATCTCACCCACCCAGCCCACCTTTTCATAAATCCACAAACTGACTGAAAATATTAACCTGTCACTAATAGCTATAGGTGGCTTCTTCTGTGGTTTATAGATACTCTATAATGTGTATTATTATTTTTATAATCAGAACAAAGTTCTATTTTTCAACGCAAAAAGAAATATCCAAACACCTAAAAATATCTTAAATTTTACTAATCATTTTACATTCATTAAAAACACCAATGGATTATGGCTGAGTCCCTTTGCTGTTCACCTGAAACTATCACAACATTGTTAACCGACTGTACTCCAACACAAAATAAAAAGTTAAAAAAAAAAAAAACAATAGAAGTTAACACTAGTTATGTTGCTTGGTTTCACTTAAGAGGACAGGAATCTGTCCTCTCACCTAGGCCTAGATGTTGCTAGGAGCTGGCCTTGGTATTCTCCCGTTAAACATAAAGAATCTCACAAAACAGAAGGCGACAAGATCCTTGTCCAAAAGGGTGCCAGAGTCAAAAATCTTGCGACATGTACCACTAAAATTGAACAGTTGATGCTGCCAAGAAATATATTTGAAGAGAAAATTTGCCTAAATCAAAGGATTTCAAACCTCTTGGGCCTAGACCCACGTGAAAAAATACATCTTATGTTGAGGTCCAATACATATACACACGTATAAATTTAAAACAAAAGTTTCATGAAACAATGCTCATCTTTACTACATGTGATTCTATTTTCTTTTGTATCTTATTTCATTTTTAATAAAGTTGGTCACTATTCACTAAATTGTTTCTCAATTCTCAGTTTGAAAAGCACTGTTATGCCAGGTTTTGGACATATGCAAAATCCAATTAATTAACTGAAATGGAATTCAGTTCAGTTCAGTTCAGTCGCTCAGTTGTGTCCGACTCTTTGCGACCCCATGAATTGCAGCACGCCAGGCCTCTCTGTCCATCACCAACTCCCGGAGTCTACCCAAACCCATGTTCATCGAGTCAGTGATGCCATCCAACCATCTCACCCTCTGTCGTCCCCTTCTCCTCCCGCCCCCAATCCTACCCAGCATTAGGGTCTTTTCCAATGAGTCAACCCTTCGCATGAGGTGGCCAAAGTATTGGAGTTTCAGCTTCAACATCAGACCTTCCAATGAACACCCAGGATTGATCTCTTTTAGGATGGATTGATTGGATCTTCTTGCAGTCCAAGGGACTCTCAAGAGTCTTCTCCAACACCACAGTTCAAAAGCATCAATTCTTCGGCGCTCAGCTTTCTTCACCGTCCAACTCTCACATCCATACATGACCACTGGAAAAACCATAGCCTTGACTAGATGGACTTTTGTTGGCAAAGTAATGTCTCTGCTTTTAAATATGCTGTCTAGGTTGGCCATAACCTTCCTTCCAAGGAGTAAGCGTCTTTTAATTTCATGGCTGCAGTCACCATCTGCAGTGGTTCTGGAGCCCCCCAAAATAAAGTCTGATACTGTTTCCACTGTTTCCCCATCTATTTCCCATGGAGTGATGGGACCAGATGCCATGATCTTAGTTTTCTGAACGTTGAGCTTTAAGCCAGCTTTTTCACTCTCCTCTTTCACCTTCATCAAGAGGCTCTTTAGTTCTTCTTCACTTTCTGCCATAAGGGTGGTGTCATCCGCATATCTGAGGTTATTGATATTTCTAACGGCAATCTTGATTCCAGCTTGTGTTTCTTCCAGCCCAGCGTTTCTCATGATGTACTCTGCATATAAGTTAAATAAGCAGGGTGACAATATACAGCCTTGACGTACTCCTTTTCCTATTTGGAACCAGTCTGTTCTTCCATGTATTAAGAGAAATGAAGAAGGGTTTCCCTGGTGATCCAGTGGTTAAGAATCTGCCCTGCAATGCAGGGGATATTGGTTCCCTCCCTGGTCCCACATGCCATGGAGCAACTAAGCCCATGCACCACAAATAACTGAGCCTGTGAGCTACATCTACTGAGCCCACATGCCACAACTACTGAAGCCCGCACACCTAGGGCTGATGCTTCCCCACAAGAAGAGCCATCACAATGAGAAACCCATGAACCAAAACTAGAGAGTAGCCCCCGATCGCTGCAACAAGAAAGCCTGTGGACAGCCACTAAGACCCAGTACAGCCGAAAATAAACAAGTGATTTCTAAAAAGAGAGAGAGAAATGAAGAAAGCTTCATCTCATCCATTCATTCATCAAGAATTATCAAGTGAGGCTCTGTTCTGATAGCTGGGGTTAGCAAAATGACGTCCCCCGCCTCATACAGCTTTCATTATAGAACTCTGTTGCCCAATAAAGTTACTAGCCATGGATGCTTAGATTTAAATTAATTAAATTGAAATAGAAGTAAATATTCAGTTGCATTGTTATACTAGCCACAGTTCAAGTGCACTTGTGGTCTAGTGGCTGTGGTGTTGGACACAGCAGATACAGAACATTTCCATTGTCACATAAAGTTATTTTGGACAGTTCCACCCTAAAGCAAAGAAACATAAGCTAGGATGTACTCCTGTGGCCATTCCTCTCTTCTGGCTGCCTGCAAGATGGATGTGATAGTTGGAGTTCCAGCACCTGTTACAGACCATATGGATGATGGAGAAGAAAGGAAGAGCCTAGATCTGCGATGCCTATGAAGCCACCATGGCTTCATAATTTCAGTCTGACTGCACCCCTCAACAATGAAAAAATGTTGCCTGCCACATCAGTAATCAAAGGATATTGCAGTCATCAAGCCACTACAGCCACCTTGGACAGTGAACCTGGAGTGAACTCAGAATGGAAACAAATAGCTGTCAAGCCTTCAGCCACTGCAGCAGCAGCACCACCTCGTCCCCCTACCACCGCCCCACCCAATGATATACCCCGTGGAGACTCAGGATGAGAAAGCAGGAGGCTGGCTCCAGATAACTAAGGTATGTATTAAAGGAATGATTTCAGTGAACCCAGACTCTTGTATTTTCCCATACAAAGAAAAGCTCTATTTTCCTTAACTTGAGATACTTGGTTATCTTTAGCTAACACTCATCTTTTGATGTTCCCACTACCTGGTCTTTGTTGCAAGAACTCCTATCTATCCTGGCTCCTGCTTATTTAACTTATACGCAGAGTACATCACGTGAAATGCCAGGAGGATGAGATGGTTGAATGGCATCATCAATTCGATGGACATGAGTTTGAGCAAACTCCAGGAGTTGGTGATGGACAGGGAAGCCTGGCATGCTGCAGGCCATGGGGTTGCAAAGAATCGGACACAACTGAGCGACTGAACGGAACTGATCCTGGCTCCTCCCTTACTTCTTTGGAGCAGACTGTCAGAGCTATATGAGAGGTTGTGTCCCAGGCTTGAGTTTTCAGTTTAGTTCCCCAAGTAAACTCTAATTCTTAACTTTCAGCTTCTGCATTTTTTTTTCAGTCAATACCCTTGATTTTTTTAATAAGAGAGAATAAACTCTTCTGTGCTTAAGCCATGTAGTCAATCCCTAACTAATAAATGAGGACTCTTGTGAGCTGCTTTTTTCATGTGAGTACTTGTGTGACTTTATTTTTTTGGGCTCCAAAATCACTGCTGATGGTGATTTCAGCCATGAAATTAAAAGACGCTTACTCCTTGGAAGGAAGGTTATGACCAACCTAGATAGCATATTTAAAAGCAGAGACATTACTTTGCCAACAAAGGTCTGTCTAGTCAAGGCTATGGTTTCTCCAGTGGTCATGTATGGATGTGAGAGTTGGACGGTGAAGAAAGCTGAGCGCCGCAGAATTGATGCTTTTGAACTGTGGTGTTGGAGAAGACTCTTGAGAGTCCCTTGGACTGCAAGGAGATCCAACCAGTCCATCCTCAAGGAGATCAGTACTGGGCGTTCATTGGAAGGACTGATGTTGAAGCTGAAACTCCAATACTTTGGCCACATCATGCGAAGAGTTGATTCATTGGAAAAGACCCTAATGCTGGGAAGGATTGGGGGCAGGAGAAGGGGACGACAGAGGATGAGATGGTTGGATGGCATCACTGACTCTATGGACATGGGTTTGGGTAAACTCCAGGAGTTGGTGATGGACAGGGAGGCCTGGTGTGCTGCGATTCATGTAGTCAGAAAGAGTAGGACACGACTGAGCAATTGAAGTGAACTGAACTGAACTGAACTTGTGTGAAAAGACCAAAAGACATTGTCTTTGAAATCTCTTTAATTGCAAGAGATGCCAAGCTGTAAAATTTGGGACAATCTTCGATTTGTTAGAAATCACTGCTATAAGGAATGAAATGCAATAAAAACATTCAAATGATGTCTAAGTAAAAGCCAATTAGCTGGAAATAAAAGTCAAATCCTCGCAGTTTTGTCAGTGGCTTGTAAGTGGTGCCTAACCTTCTGGAAACCATTGGTATCATTGGTGTTCTAAACAGATATTTTCAAGGTACAACATAGATTTTGTAGACCAAAAGATGGAATTGAGAAAATATTCTGAAATTTAAATCAGATTTTCCAAAGATTTTATTTTTTAGAATTATCTAGTCACAGAATTATCATTACCTACCAAATATGACCCTGAGATTGAAATCTTTTATGGACACAAGTTGAATTCTTTCAGGAATCCACTATGACTGTTGTGAGTTAATAGAAGAATGTCTTTAGCACAGTTCGTGTGCTCGGACGCTCAGCAGTGTCAGACTCTGCGACCCTGAGGACTGCCAGGGATTTTTCTGTCCATGGGATTTTTTCCAGCAAAAATACTGGAGTGGGTTGCCATTTCCTGCTCCAGGGGATCTTCCCAACTCAGGAATCTAACCTGTGTCTCCTGCATTGGCAGGCAGATTCTTGACCACTGAGTCACCTGGGAATCCTTTTAGTACAGTATACATCGACTAAATCCTCCAAATATTTCCAAATAAAATAGGGTTAATAGAATAGTTTCAGGAGTATTTTGAAAAGTAATAAAATTTGGAAAGAATTATGTACCCAAGTTCAACCAATATTTACTGATAACCTATTGAGGATGCTAGTCATTTTTCATTATCTTATTTAACTTCCCAAAACTCTTTAACTCACAAAAATTGCATTCTATACTTAGACTTAGGGACTCTGACTTTCCCAAAGCCACAGGACAAGTACCAGATAAACCCAAGATTTAAGGCTAGGGTGCTTTGATTCTAATCTCTTCAGTACTCTTTTTCACTGTGGGCTGTCTTACAAAACTTGGAGGGGGTGGGGGGAGTTTTTAATTGAACATAAAACCAGAAAGGAATAGAGGCAAAAATGTTTGACGGTACTATATGAGTGTTGCTAATGGTTCTGAATAATTTGAAAAGTCAAAGTTGAGGAAAATAATTAACTTGTGATATGCCTGGGATAATAATGTTCCATTCACTTACCTCAGAAATAATCAAGAGGTTTCAGCGATCCTTAGTGGAACATTTATCAGAAGACGTCCATTTGTTTTCAAATCTCCTTCATTTCAGTTTTAGCTTTTTTTTCAGGTATCCGCAGGGTCCCCTGGGGGTGTCCAGTACAGCCCCAGGCCCCTTCTTCCAGGGAGGATCCCTTTTCCCGGCTCCTTTTCATTTTGACTCCTCCATCACTGACTTGTGCCCTACTTTTTCGCAACAGCTGCCCTCCCTTATTCTGTGGAATGCTTTACTGTTGCATATGGGGAAATTTGTTAATATAACTGCCTGATTTTTTATTTACCAGAATGAAATTTTCTGTGAGGGTAGAACTGGATTTAACTTGTTCACAATTGGGACCTCTGTGCTAGGGACACAGCAGAGCACAAATATATTTGTGGAATGGAAGAATCTCTCCGGTTTCATACTCATTTGCCTTTAAACCAAAGATGTCACTAAACCAGTCATTTTTTTCTTTTAGTACCGAGTAATTGAGTCTAAAGTCCAAATAAAATTTGGGCAGGTGGAAAGCGCCTTCTTTGTATGTTTAACCTTCCGGCTCCTGGGTTATTATCTCAACTACACTTTATTTTTATTTTTTAAATTAATTTATTTCAACTACACTTTAAAGTGACAACACATCCTTTTTTCAAACAAAGGACCTAATTCTAGACCAAGCGCAAAAGAGAAACAGGAAGATTCTTTAGCTGCCTTAGAAACCGCAAGCTTTCAAATACGGGACCAAACTGAGAGATAGGAAAGCTGTGCAAACTTCCTTGACAGCTTCCTTCCTTCTCAAGCCCCTTCCCAGACTCTACGCCCCCCACGATCATTCCCAGGGGGCAGGCAGGCCGAGGTGGGTCCCACAGACCGGACTTGGCTCCGCCCCACAAAGGAATCAGAAAACTCGAAGTGGGGGAGCCCTAGGACAAGCGCTGAAAAGTTCTCTGAGGTCCTCGGCGATCACAGGGGCTGGTCACAAGCCAAGTCCTCTGCCCTCATGGTCAAGGGAACCCTCCGTAAACTCAAAAGTCCTTCATAGTAGCTGACGCTTTCAGTTCCCAGAAACAGCGGGAGCTTGCGCGGCACCAGGCCTGGGCCGGAAACTTGAGATTTCATCTAAGCCCCACCCGGGCCTGGCACCTACCAGGGCCGACCCTGAGGTGTCGCGAGCGGCCGGGCCCCAGGCGCCGCCTCCACCACTCAGGGCTCGGGAGCGCCTTCCTCCTCCCTCCCGCCGCGCGTTCCTCCCCAACCATTCCTCTCCCTCTCGCCGTCAGGCATTTTCCGTCCGCCCCACCCCCTCCTCTGCCTTCCCCTTTCCCAGGGCCGCCCTGCGAGCCCAGGGGGAACGCGCGGCCTTGTACCCCGGGGCCAGGTCCCCGGATGCGCCCCCTCCTCTCCCCCACGGGCAGCGCTGCGGCCCCGCCCCTCGCGCAGCTCTGCGTGACGCGTCACCGCTCGCGGCGCTTCCGGAGGCGCCGCGCGCGATGACGTAGGGGACGTGCCCTCTATATGAGGTCGGGGAGCGGCAGAGTCGGCCTTTTCCGCCCGCTCCCCCCTCCCCCCGAGCGCCGCTCCGGCCGCACTGCGCTCGCTCTGAGCTCCGGGCTCCTGCTAAGCCAGCGCCGCTGTCGCCTCCCTCCAGTCGCCATCATGATCATCTACCGGGACCTCATTAGCCGTGAGTCGGGACTGCACTGCCCCTCACACGGCGCGCAGGGCACGCGGCGGCATATGGTTGGAGGCGGGGGGCCGGCCGCCGCCGCCGCCGCCGCCGCGGGTCTGACTGAGGAGGGGCGCTGCTTGGGGGCGCGCGCCGGGGCTCGGGGCGCCCGGGGTGGGGGCGGCGCGGCGCGGCGCGGGAAATGGCGCCCGCTCCGGCCGCGGGCGCCTCGCGACGGGCGGGTCTGTGTCCCCGAGCAGATGACGAGATGTTCTCCGACATCTACAAGATCCGGGAGGTCGCGGACGGGCTGTGTCTGGAGGTGGAGGGGAAGGTGAGTCGGCCGGGCCGGGGCCGGGACCGCGGCGCGGGGGGAGGCGAGGCCGGGCGGGCTCGGGTTTCCGCCGCTTCCCCGCCCGAGGTTGTGCAATCCTCTCCGTTGCCTCCTGGCGGAGGAGACTCTTTTTCCGGGCTCGGGTTTTTCTAGAAAACTGGAGGCGGAGCTGAGCCTGGAAATAGGTCCGCCGCTTCGACGCCCATCCTCCCTCCCAGGCGGTCCGGGACAGACAGGTTGTCTCCGGTTTGGGCGACCCAAGCGTTTTATCGTCTGCCCAGTTTTTCTTTGCTCAGCAACCCGACAGCCCATGCACAACTTCCACTGGGTTGTAAATGACCCCTTTTTCGTTTAGGCCAACGAAGAGTTGTTGAACTGAGATGTTTCAGGAGAACGAAGGGCATAGTTTTCACACACACACACACACACACACACACACCCCGCCCCCCGTAGTGTTCATGGTTTTCAACGAGAATTAAGTGTTGAAGGATGACGGATGAAAGAGCTGCCAGCATAGATTCTTCGATGCGTTTATGGTAAGGTCGAGGATGTGTTAGCGACTAAACTTTTTCTTAATGCAGATGGTCAGTAGGACAGAGGGTAACATCGATGACTCGCTCATTGGTGGAAATGCCTCCGCTGAAGGCCCCGAGGGCGAAGGTACCGAAAGCACAGTAATCACTGGTGTCGATATTGTCATGAACCATCACTTGCAGGAAACCAGCTTCACAAAAGAAGCCTACAAGAAGTACATCAAAGACTACATGAAGTCGTAAGTGATACTGACACACCCAATTGATGTCTGAAAATCCTGTAGGACTTAGGGATTGGCTTCCTTGTCAAAGGCTTTTTTCTGTTGATGAGCTCAGAAGAGGGGCTGCTTTTCTATAAATATGAGGATACTGGAGGGTGCAGTGTGGTTTTACTTTTTTTAGAATAGTCCTTTGGTACAGAATAATCTGAAGTGAAATTCAAAGTTAAGAACAGTCTTAAAATATTCCTCCTATGAGTTAGTCATCTCAGTGATATTTTGCTGGTTTCAGTTTGGAATTTTTATTGAATAGAAACCTGGATCAGAACTGATTAATGTGTCAATATGTTGTTTTAGAATCAAAGGGAAACTTGAAGAACAGAGACCAGAAAGAGTAAAACCTTTTATGACAGGGGCTGCAGAACAAATCAAGCACATCCTTGCTAATTTCAAAAACTATCAGGTAAATAACTTTAAAATATTTGGATCAAAGGATTGTATAATTGTAACTGAGCAAAACATGAGTTACTTGATGAGCCTCTGATGTAATTAAGTTGGAGTTATTTTTCTGTGTTTTGAGCAGTTTGAATACTTAACAGATTTTATTTCAGCAGTCTGGGCTGTAGGGAGTTGCCTTCTCTGCTCCCAAGCAAGCATGTTCCCAGATCTTGTCTTCTGCTTCCAAAATCTTCCTCGACTCAACATTTCCCAGTTCTTTGGAGTTACTTGTTTTCTCCGAAGTAGTCTTCTTGGTTCTCTTTTTACAATACCACTGTGTCTTGTTGCCATTGAAGCTCTTTCTGATCTGAGCTTGTCCTATTGAGAAACTCCAGTGACTCTTTTACTGAACACAACCTGGCTCTTTTGATTTTCCAGTTTTCACACATCCTCGGGCCATAAGATAACTTCTCATGTGATGTGCTCTTCTTATTGGTGGCCTTGTGTTCTCTGTGCTTGTCTGTGCTTGACTGTGTAAACAGCTTTGTTTGTAGGGTTTAGACGGAGATGTGTGGGGTTAGGTTTCCAGGGAGCTCAGTGTCCCTGGATTGCTCTGAACTCTTAACATTTGGTTATTAGTACTTTGCATGAACCGAAGTTTGATTAGTGAGCATTTTCCTCCTCATCAGAACTCATTAGTTGCTGACTAAATAGTGCCTTGATTAGATATTGGTGTTCTGAATCCTTCGATTTATTGTGTGTTTTGATATAATGCATTCCTGTATAATCTAATTCTGGGTATTTGTTTGTTTCCTAAGTTCTTTATTGGTGAAAACATGAATCCAGATGGCATGGTTGCTCTGCTGGACTACCGTGAGGATGGTGTAACCCCATATATGATTTTCTTTAAGGATGGTTTAGAGATGGAAAAATGTGTAAGTATAAAGAAGTGGGTTGAAATCAGTCATGTAAAAATGGAGGTATTACAACCTTTTAGCAAATAAACCACTTAGTGATAATTGGCAGCTGGTTGGAAACATGATGTTACTAGCTTTTAGTAAACAATTTAGAGCAGGCTGCTGACCCGATATGCCAGTTGCTTTAGTAAAATTAAATGAATGTCTGGTGTGCAAGGAATTGCTAAAGGAGAAATGAAGCCACTCATTTATTTTGGCTTTCAGCAGCTTCCATGTCAACTAGTAAGATAAATTTAAGGCTACACTAGGGAATTCTTAGTGGTCCAGTGGTTAGGACTCTGGGCTGCCACTGCCAAGGGCCAGGGTTTAGTCCCAGGGTGGAAACTAAAATCCCATAAGCTGCTTGGTGCAAAAACAATCTACCCTAAACAGGGTCAGGGGCAGCAGTGACCAGAAATGTCAAAGGACAGTACAGATGTCTTGCCAAAGGGATTATTCAAAGAATGTGTGAGGTTTTTGTTGGAATAGGGTGGGTGGGCCTTCTCAGAATGATTTCTCTGATTTGGTAAGGATGGTTCTGCATCCACTGATAGACCTTGAACAATCTGCAGTTGTTCCTTTGGTTTGCACTAGGATGCAAAAGCAACATCCCCGCGCTTTCTGTCTGTCTGTGTGGCAGCTCGGATTGAATAGGGGAGTACATTTGAAGCCTAGAAATGTGAGATACTTTCATGCCAGAAAGGTGTGTTAATGGGCTCTTCCTTGTTTTCCCAGTAACAAAGTTGGCAGTTGCTTTGGATCAATCACCTGTCGTCATAACTGGCTGGCCACTGCTTTTCATCCACACAACACCAGGACTTAGACAGATGGGACTGATGTCATCTTGAGCTCTTCATTTGTTTTGAACGTTGATTTATTTGGAGCGGAGGCATTGTTTTTGAGAAAACGTGTCATGTAGGTTGTCTAAAAATAAAACGCATTTAAACTCATTGGAAAGAATGCCTCTTAGTTTAATATGTCATATCTAAATCCATCCTTGTAGCCTTCCTGGAGCAGCTAGAGTCTGGTTGTAGCCTACCACTAGACAGCACCTTCAGATAACGTCTACAGTGAAACCACTGCCGGGACTTGGAGCATACAAGACTGAGTTTGGAGTAAAGGGAAGGACCACGCTCAGGACGGTGCCAGCCGGCATGTGAAATGGATCACTCACCCCTTCCATCAGCTACAAACGGAAGCGGTCAATCTGGAAGAGTTATAAAAGAATAAAGAGAGACTAACACAGTTGGAAGCGAAGTACTGTCTGAGCTTACTTTAGAGCTGAGTTCTAGAGCAATCTAGACACCTGGAATACTTCTGTCAAACTCCTTGGAACAGGGTTGACAGACTGGCTTGCCCACCAGCTGGCTAAAGTGGTGCTTACATTTTTTAAGTGGTTCACAGTAGCTTATGGGACATGAGAAAAAGTGTGTCCAGTTTTACTAGGACACTACCAGGCCCTGTGTTGGCTGGTATTGGCTGGTTCTGACATTGCAAGAACAGATTAGTGACAGATCTAAAGGGTCTCCTGCAAGCCCTGAGGTACCCATGTGGCCCTTTATAGGAAAGATTTACGGGCCATTGTTTTAAAAGATGAAATTATAAATGGACTGTGGAATAGTTGGTGGGCAGAGAGAAAAGCAAATGCTCTGTTTTATCTGTGAAAAGGTGTGGGTATCAGAATATGAAAATGCATCTATTTGACCTGAAGCAGTTACTGTCTGCTAAGGTTTCCACTACAGATAAAAAAGAAAAACATCCTCGTGCTTTCTGCCTGTCTGATTGTGGCAGCCCAGATAGAATGGGGGAACACAAGGCAAAACTTGGAACCTTACAACCAAGTGACATCAAGAGTCCATAGTATGGTGCAGAGCCTCAGACAGGTTGGTAGTGCCCCCTGGTGACAGTCCAAATAATTGTTTGGAAACTAGTCACGCTGAGGGCAATTTTAAGCATTCTGTTGTAAATAGTGTAGACAACATGCCAGTGATAGAGGAGGCCACTTACCTCTGAAATGTACTAGTGGGAGAGAATTTTCAGACGGGTCAGTGCTATGAAGGTGACAATCATAGTGGGAGAGGTAACGTGAGCTTGCATGGAAAAGGCTGGAAAAACAGGAATAGCAATAGAGAAACGGTAGGAAGTGAAGAGTCCAAATAGTTGCCTAAGAAGGCGTATTTTGGATAGTTTTCTAGTTTGTGTCATCTGGGTCAAGATACTATGCAAGAATAACAGGTGGTAGGTACTTCCTGTACACATCAGAAGGCATGTGTTTTGTGTCACTTCTGTCTAGTAAGGAAGCTGAAAAGGAAGGAGATTATGTGGGTATCGGGGAGCAAAGCATGCAAGGCAAAAGAGTAGCAAATTGAAGTCGAGTGTGGTTGACGGGTTCAGGGGACAAGGTAGCCAGGATGCTGGGCCCAAGATGGCAGGAGGAGTGAGCTAGAGAAGTGCACAGGGAAAGAAACCAAATCACACAGGAGCCCCACGAGGGCTTTGTGTGGACGGGTGATGTGATCTGATCTAAAGGGTCATTTTGGGTGCTGGGGGGCCAGGTAAAAGCAAAGAGAACAGTGACGTATAATAGAGAGTGGCTTAATCTAAGGTGGTAATTGTACAGGTGATTTCAAAGAGGATTTGCTAAGGTGTTGAATGAGGTGAAAGAATAGATACAAGGGGTATGGCAAGTGTCTTGTCCTGATCATCTGGAAGAAAGGCGTTAACACAGGGAAGACAGAATAGGAAATCAAGAGTGCAGTTTTGAACAGGCTAGACAGATGCAGACTCAGGTGAATCGGGAAGATACCTGGAGAATTTGTCCAGAGAGACAGGTTTCCCACACTCTGAAGTAGGGCCTTCCTGTGAAACCTTTCTTAAGTGCAAATGGTATAAAGCAAAGCAGTAAACTCAGGGCAGATACATCTTGTTAATGGATGCATAGAATAAATTGAGATAAGCACAGATGCTCATATCTTGGAGCTATGGCAGCTTGATACAGAGATGCCGAGTGTAGTTCTGGGGTGCATGCTGTCTCTACTGAGGGCTCACTGCAAAGGAAATGCTGAATGCTGTTTTCAATTGTGACCCTTTTTTTTCTATAGAAGGAGCAATTTTCTCTGGATTTTGTTCGATTTGTGGAATCAAGTACTAGTGTAGCTTTCTAAAAGCAAACTTGTCTAGAAGGATGTCTGCTGGGACAAATGCATGACATTTGAAGCTAAAACAGTGAGGTCACCTAGATGGGATGGACTCAGCCCTCCAGTTTATTTCTTAAGAGCTTGTACATTGTGGGCTTCTCTGGTGGTCCAGACGTCTTATGGGAGTTTGAATGCCACAACTAAAGATTCTGCATGCTGAAACTAAGACCCTGAGCAGCCATATAAATATTTTAAAAAACCTAATTAGGTCACTGGTAAATATTGCATTGATGTAAATTCCATCTGAACTGCAGGGTTTAGGGTTTAACCAATAACTACAACTACACTGGCAAAACTGCAAGAAGAGCAGCAAAAATCTCAACCAACTTGAAAAAAATCCTGATAACAAACCTCCTTGTAAAGTTCTGACCATCTGTGCGTGCATGTGCTTGGAGCTGCGACCTGGGCTAGCAGCCAGAATCCTCAGTAATGGAATTTAAACCAGGGGACTTGAATTAACTGACACGACATCTTACTGACTGGTGACTTGGATTTAGGTCATACCATACAATTCTATGAGAAAAGTCTGGCTAACGACCCCCTCGTGGACCACAAGCCTTTTCTTGCAAAAGCTCATTTTGTGGCAATTGGTGACTGTTACCACAGACTTTGTCCATAAGAACTGAGGGCCCAACTTGCTGGTGTGGGGCTAGATTCATGACCCTCTGGGGCTGTGGACAATACTTAAAAATCACTGCATTGAAAGTTTTCTTTTGATACTGTATAAAAATGTGCGCTACTTGGGATATTTGGTTCTTTCTATAACCTTTAACATTGCATTATTCCAAAGGAAAAGTCCTTGACTAAAAAAGACTTTCAACATACACAAGTAAAGAAAAAGATGCTATGCACCTTTCATTGAATTAAAGCAGCTGCTGTGACAGCCATCTTGATAGATTTTGCAGATAAAGTTTAAAATGATTATAATGCTGGTGGTTGATGTTTATCCCACTGAAGTCCTTCAGGTCCATCCTTTGGTTCAGTGATTTCCAATACTGTGGGGGCATGTTTTCAACTACCAGCAAATTCCAGTTTTATTTTTTGAGAGCTTGTACATTGTGGGCTTCCCTGGCGTCTCAGGTGGTAAAGAATCGGCCTGCAATGCAGGAGATCTGGCTTCAATCCCTGGGTTGGGAAGATCCCCTGGAGTAGAAAATGGCAACTCACTCCAGAGTTCTTATCTGAAGAATCCCCACGGACAGAGGAGCCTGGTGGGCTACAGTCCATGGAGTCACAACAAGTCAGACACAACTGAGTGAGGAAGCACAGCACATTGTGGATTTGTGCTGCTAAAAATGACTGAAAGCCTCAAGTGGATGTGGTTTTAGCAGGAGTCCATACAACTCAGTGAGAAAAATGCCAACTATGAGCCTGGGGGAGGGGTTGGGATTCTTTCCAAAGTAACTGCTTGCTCAAAGATTTTTCCTTCAATGACCTCCCCACTCCTGCTCCAGGGCACACCTGACATCTGCTTTCTTTTATATATGTGTGGTGCTCTTTTGTGAGTTTCCAGGTAGAGTAGGGAGGGGGAGCACCATAAGCTGTGCTTTTGCATATATGACTCACCCTTTAGGAGAAACGAGAACTCATACGAGGCGACTCACATGTGTATGTTGAAGTCCTTTACTCCAGGACTTTTCTTTTGGAATAGTGCAGTGTTAAAGGTTATAGAAAGAAACAAATATCCAAAGGAGTAGCTCACTGGGAGAGGGCTAAGGCCACCATCACCTGTCAAAAGATTACAGTATTGTAACTTCCCTGGTGGTTCAGTGGTTAAGACTACTTCCACTGCAGGGGGCAAGGGTTTGACCCCTGGTTGGGGAACTAAAATCCCACATGCTGTGCAGTGTGACCAAGACATTTAAAAAAAAATTGCACTGTTAACTAAAATCAGAGCTACCTTATGATTGGCAATATCACTCCTGGGCATGTATCTAGAGAAAACTAATTTGGAAAGATACATGCTCCCCCGTGCAGCACTGTCTACAACAGCAAAGACATGGAAGGAGCCTTAACGTCCATCCACAGGTGAATGGACACATGTCATTATGTATATGTGTGTGTATCTATATACACACGATGGAATATTAATCATAAAAAGAATGAAATGACATTTGCAGCAACATGAACGGACCTAGAGATTATCACACTGAATGAACTAATAGACATAATACCGTGACATTGCTTATGTGTGGACTCTTTAAAAATGGTGTAATGAAGTTATTTTCAAAACAGTCACGTGCAAAAAACAAACTTACAGTTACCAGGGGGGAAAGGCCAGGAGGGATAAATTGGGAGATTTGGATTGACATAAAATAGCTACTAGGAACCTACTGTATAGTACAGAGAAGTCTCCTCAATATTCTAATTACCCATGTTGGGACAGAATCTGAATAAAGAGTGGTGGTGGTTTAGTCACCAAGGCTTGTCTGACTCTTGCGACCCCATGGACTAGCCTGCCAGGCTCCTCTGTCCATGGGATTCTCCGGGCAAGAATACTGGAGTGGGTTGCCACTCCCTTCCCCAGGGGATCTTCTCGACCTGGGAATCGAACGTGGGTCTCCTTCACTGTAGGCAGATTGTTTGCCAACTGAGCTACAAGGGAAGCCATATGTATAACTGGCTCACTTTGCTGTACAGCAGAAACAACACTGTAAATCAACTATAATAGAAATTGGCAGCTTCCCTGATAGCTCAGTTGGTAAAGAATCCGCCTGCAATACAGGAGACCCCGGTCCGATTCCCGGGTCGGAAAGATCCAATGGAGAAGGGATAGGCTACCCATTCCAGTATTCTTGGGTTTCCCTTGTGGCTCAATTGGTAAAGAATCTGCCTGCAATGCAGGAGGTCTGGGTTGGGAAGATCCCCTGGAGAAGGGAAAGGCTACCCACTCCAGTATTCTGGCCTGGAGAATTCCATGGACTGTATAGTCCATGGCGTCGCAAAGAGTCTGACATGACTGAGCAACTTTCACTTTCTAATAGAAATTAAAACAACAAAAAAATTTTTTTTAAGTTTACAGTATTTTAAATAGTCTCATAGAGCAACTAGACATTACTTAGTCCCGAGTTTCTGTCATTTAGTTTGACACCAGAAATCCAGTTGTGTACTTGGTGATTTTCCTCGTTTAAAGACAGCGGGAGAACCCTAGCTTATTATCAAACGCAGCTTGCCCATGGTCTTGACAACAGCACAGGGATATCAAATTACTCCACCAACTGCATAATCTACCATTCCCTGAGCAGCCGGTAGAAATTTGGCAAATCACAGAGAAAGTTGGTATTTTGTGGACAACTATTCAAAACAGAGCTAAACGTGTAATTTCCTTCTTGAGTAATTTGGAAGTCTCCCTCAAGAACTGCCAATTTATAGTTTGAGTCAGATATCTAAATATTCAACCTAGGGGGGAAAACTGGCAGGTGAGAGGGTGACAGTTATTGCACATGAAGTTAAAAGGAAAATATGCCTCTTGACTACCTCACACAGGAGGAACAGTGTGTATCAGCAGATGGCAAGTACAAAATTGGAAGCCCAGTCAACAACTCTTGGTGTGACGCGTTATAATAGCTTTCTCCATCACCTCGCAAGCACCCCATCCTGCCTAAGCCTCTATTGTATTGGCGCCACATGGATGGGTTTTGTCAGGTGGAACATGGGCTGGGTGGCAAGTACCCTTGGTGGCTGCTGTAATAGCAGGATGGCAAGTACCAGCTGCTGGCATCTATTAAAAGCAAAAGTGACTAAGCTTTTGAAAGTTGGTTAAGTAATGTGCCACCTGTTCTCTGCTCCACAAACAAGGGAGGAGGAGGGCTGAGAGTGAATGTGGGAGCAGCAGAGATTTTAGCACCCCAAGAGCATCCTGGAGGCTTGTGTTTCTGAGGGAGTCATCAAGCCCTGTGGTTTATGGAGCGGAGAGTTGTGCAAAACCACTTCCAGCTATTGCTAAGCTTCCTCTCTCAATATCAATATTTGACACGTGGCATGTGTCAAATGCCCTAGCTATTTCTTAGTGAGTTTGAGATTGATATGTACACTCTGATAAATTTAAAATGGATAATCAACAGGGACCTGCTGTAGAGCACAGGGAACTCTGCTCAATGTTACGTGGCAGCCTGGATGGGCGGGGAGTTTGGGGGAGAATGGATACGTGTGTACATATGGCTGAGTTGCTCTGCTGTGCACCTGAAACTGTCACAACACTGTTAATTGGCTATTCCCAGGTGGTCAGTGGTAAAGATTCCACCTGCAGGAGATTTGAGTTCGATCCCTGGGTAGGGAAGATCCCCTGGAGGAGGGCATGGCAACTCACTCCAGTATTCTTGCCTGGAGAATCCCCATGGACAGAGGGCTACAGTCCATGGGGTGGCAAAGAATCGGACACGACTTGGCAACTGGGCATGCACGCACATGCTCCAAGGTAAAATAAAAGGCAAAAAAAAATCCTGTGGTAATTTTGCTGGATATTCTCTCCTATCCCCTCAGGGTGCCTGTGCCTGAAGCCTTTTCCTACGCCCCCTCCCCATCTGCCTGCACTCATGCCTCGGGGGGATGGGAGAGGTGAGTGTGCTCTGCTGGAAGCTGGTAACCAGGCAGGTGGAGCAGGGTAAGATGGCCAGAAGTGGAGGGGGCTTATTGGTCTTGATGAATTTTGTTCTCTTGTGCAGATAGTAGGCAGCTGGCCAATATATAGTCAGATTCAGTCATGTATACTAAAAGTGCAAGTGTGAGCTTTGACCAGATGGAGTCTGACATTTGGCTCTTCTCCAACATGTGAGAAAAGCTGTGGACTCCTACAAATAACAGGAAGGTTTTAGGGTTGAGCACAGTCTTCCCATTCCAGACCGACTTCTGTTTTTTTTCTCAGTCATAGCTAAGACTGTGAGAATGACCCATTTGATGGAATGACCGACAGAGAATTCCCACAGGGTTATTCACCAAGAGGGTGTGTCCAAATTGCCAGGTGGGTCACCATATTTTTTTGTGGTGAGGATACTTAAGATCTACCTTCTTAACAAATTTCAACTATTCAATAAACCGTTACCTATAGTGGAAAAAAAAACCATCCTGCTAGCTGGGGACTGCATTTACTCCTTCTACTTTGTATCTGGGGCTTCCCAGGTGGCTCTAGTGGTAAAGAACCCACCTGCCAATGCAGGAAACATAAGAGATGCGGGTTTGATCCCTGGTTGGGAAGATCCCCTGGAGAAGGGCATGGCAACCCACTCCAGTATTCTTGCCTGGAGAATCCCATGGACAGAGGAGCCTGGTGGGCTACAGTCCATAGAGTTTCTGAGTCGGACCTGACAGAAGCAACTTAGCATGCACGCATGCACTTTGCATCTAGGTGTAGAACTTGTGAAGATGCCAATGGAAAACTATTTTTTAAAGGAAGCCACCCACCTTCAATATAAATATATTTCCTTCAATATAAACTTATCATGAAATTCTGTACAAAATCCTTCAGAGCTGGGCCACTTGCTTACCTGTTCAAGCTTCCCTGCCTCTCTTTACCATCTGCTCTCTGATGCGAGGGGGAGCGCAGGCAGTGTGACTCTGACCCTCTGCATGAAAGTCTTGTTCTTTTATTGAAGATTGCACTGCATTTTATCTTGGAAGAGTTTACTGGTTCCTCCAACCATTCCATCCACCCTCCGTGCTCCAGTGAGGTAACTGTCCTCCACTTTACTGAAGTCACTGAATTCCTTGTCTTTGGATCACTGTTATTCCTGAAATCAAGGAGGGGGTTTTGTCAGTCTCCCTTCTTTGCCGATGGCATTCCGTACAGATTTGCTGATGGAGTAAATAGTGAGCTTTCACCAGTCCCTGAGTGTTCTGAGCTACACTTCCCTGTGTGGCTCCTGTTTTCAAACACAGTCTCTAAGTTTGGAAAAGTGGATAACCAGACCAGAATGTGTGGTCTGTAGGAGAGCAGTATCTTCTTGCTGAAGTGCTTTCGTCACAAGCCACTGGTCCCAGCAGTCCCTAATGGAGTCAAAGGTGAAGGTACCTAATTGCAAAGAATGCAAAATGCTTCTCTTCTGTCTTACTGGTGAAATATTTCTTTTTCAGAGCACCTCACATGTGTAAATCCTCAGCTTCCCCTAGTGTCTAGAATGAACGGTGATGTTCTTTGTATTGGCTACTGCATGAGGAGCTTTTTCTTATCCCATTCTGGATTCCCAAGTTATGGCCCATGTGTGATTCCGCAGTGGGAGATGTGCATTTTGCTGAGTCTTGAAAAATGTAGCATCCTTGTCTCATCCCTGGTGGTGCTTCAGAATTACCTGGTATGATTTTTCGAAATACAGATGGAACTCTTTGCACCCCACATTACAGACAGAGGAGTTTCTATATATTAAGGTGGAAACTGAAAAGAATCTTAAATTTTCCCTATTTTCAAGCTAAAAAGTTAGCCTACCACAGTTCCATGTACATTTTATGAAAAGACTTCCCTGGTGGTCCAGTGGCTAAGACTCTGCACTGACAATGCAAGCGCCCGGGTTCGATTTCTGGTCAGGAACTAGATTCCACATGCTGCAACTAAGAGTTTGCATGCTATAACTAAGATTCAGCATAGCCAAGTAAATAAATAAAATACTTTAAAAGACACAAGACCTCTAGGTCAGACATAACGGTTTACCACTCACAGCAAAAACAGTGGCCAGAGCAGCATCTTGCATTGGGTCCCATCCACCACCCCCAACAGAGTGACGTGGTGAGGGCCAGATGGTCCCAGCTCTTGCAGTGGGGTGCACCATAGCAGAAATTAGGAGCTTACAAGGCTACTAACATATCTGCCCATCCTTCCCTCTGGATAAGCACATTACCTACATACCTGGAATGTAGGCAAATCTCTGCAGGAAATGGGAAGATATCTCTAGTTTAAGGTGTCTCTGAGGAGCTACATCTCCAAATCTCTTCAGAGGGATACCCTGTCTCTAGATTCCAAGGATGTCTATTATTTAAACGTATTCTTTGCAAATGTGAAGATGATTCAGAGAAATGGAAAGCTATCTCATGCTCTTGGAGGTTGGAAGAATTAATTGTGTTAAAATGGCCATACTACCCAAAGTAATCTATAGATTTAATGTGATCTCTATCAAATTACCCATGACATTTTTCACAGAACTAGAACATATAATCCTAAAATTTATATAGAACCATAAAAGACCCAGAATTGCCAAAGTAATCATGAGCAGAAGGAACACAGCTGGAGGCATAACCCTCCTAGACAATACTACAAAGCTATAGTAATCAAAACAGCATGGACCTGGCACAAAACAGACATATGGATCAATGGAACAGAATTAAAAAAACAAAACAGAAATAAGCCCACACACCTATGGTCAGTTACTCTCCAACAAAGGAGGCAAGAATATACAATGGAGAAAAGACAGTCTCTTCAGCAAGTGGTGTTCAGAAAGCTGGACAGCCTCATGTAAATCAGTGAAGTCAGAACACTCTCTCACATGATACACAAAAATAAACTCAAAATGGCTTAAAGACTTAAATATAAGACATGACACCATGAAACTCCTAGAATAAAACATAGGTACACCATTCTCTGACATAAATTATACTGATGTTTCCTTAGGTCAGTCTCCCAAGGCAATGAAAAGAAAAGCAAAAATAGACAAATGAGACCTAATCAAACTTAAAAGCTTTTGCACAGCAAAGGAAACCATAAACAAAATGAAAATACAACCACCTATGGACCGGGAGAAAATATTTGCAAACAATGTGACAGACAAGGGATTAATTTCCAAAGTACACAAACAGCTCATATAACTCAGAAAATGGGCAGCAGACCTAAATGGACATTTCTCCAAAGAAGACATACAGATGGTCAACAGGCACATGAAAAGGTGCTCAACATCACTAATTATAGAAATGCAAATAAAAACTATAATGAGGTATCACTTCAAACTGGTCAGAATGGCCATCATTAAAAAGTCTACAAATGACAAATGCTGGAGAGAGTGTTGAGAAAAAAGAATCCTACACTTCTGGTGGGGAATGTAAATTGGTACAGCTAATACAGAGAACAGTATGGCAGTTCCTGGGCCTTCCCTGGTGGCTCAGATGGTAAAGAATCTGCCTGCAATGTGGGAGACCTGGGTTTGATCCCTGGGTTGAGAAGATCCCCTGGAGGAGGGCATGGCAACCCACTCCAGTATTCTGGCCTGGAGAATCCCCAAGGACAGAGGAGCCTGGCAGGTTACAGTCCATGGGGCCACAAAGTTTTGGACACAACTGAGTGACTGAGCACAACACAGCACATATGGCAGTTCTTAGAAATCTCACAATAGAGGTACTATATGATCCAGGAATCCCACTCCTGGGCATATATCAGAGAAAACGCGAATTCAAAAAGATACATGCACCCCAGTGTTCATAGCAGCACTGTTTACAGCAGTCAAGACATGGAAGCAAACTAAAAGTCCATCGACAGACAAATAGATAAAGACGATGTGGTCTATCTATCAACCTATCCATGTATGTATACACACAGAGACACACACACACACAATGGAATACTCAGTTCAGTTCAGTTCAGTTGCTCAGTCGTGTCCGACTCTTCGCAACCCCATGGACCACAGCACGCCAGTTCTGCCTGTCCATCACTAACTCCCTGAGTCCACCCAAACCCATGTCCATCGAGTTGATGATGCCATCCAGCCATCTCATCCTCTGTCGTCCCCTTCTCCTCCTATCTTCAATGTTTCCCAGCATCAGGGTCTTTTCCAATGAGTCAACTCTGCGTATGAGGTGGCCATAGTTTTGGAGTTTCAGCTTCAGCATCTGTTCTTCCAGTGAACACCCAGGACTGATCTCCTTTAGGATGGACAGGTTGGATCTCCTTGCAGTCCAAGGGACTCTCAAGAGTATTCTGCAACACCACAGTTCAAAAGCATCAATTCTTCAGTGCTCAGCTTTCTTTATAGTCCAACTCGCACATCCATACATGACCACTGGAAAAACCATGGCCTTGACTAGACGGACCTTTGTTGACAAAGTAATGTCTCTGCTTTTTAATATGCTGTCTAGGTTGGTCATAACTTTCCTTCCTAGGAGTAAGTGTCTTTTAATTTCATGGCTGCAGTCACCATCTGCAGTGATTTTGGAGCCCCCAAAATAAAGTCAGCCACTGTTTCCCCATCTATTTGCCATGAAGTGATGGGACCAGATGCCATGATCTTAGTTTTCTGAATGTTGAGCTTTAAGCCAACATTTTCACTCTCCTCTTTCACTTTCATCAAGAGGCTCTTTAGTTCTTCTTCACTTTCTGCCATAAGTGTGGTGTCATCTGCATATCTGAAGTTATTGATATTTCTCCCGGCAATCTTGATTCCAGCTTGTGCTTCATCTAGCCCAGCATTTCTTATGATGTACTCTGCATATAACTTAAATAAGCAGGGTAACAATATACAGCCTTGACGTACTCCTTTTCCTATTTAGAACTAGCCTGTTGTTCCATGTCCAGTTCTAACTGTTGCTTCCTGACCTGCATACAGATTTCTCAAGAGGCAGGTCAGGTGGTCTGTTATTCCCATCTCTTTCAGAATCTTCCACAGTTTATTGTGATCCATGCAGTCAAAGGCTTTGGCATAGTCAATAAAGCAGAAATAGATGTTTTTCTGGAATTCTCTTGCTTTTTCAATGATCCAGCAGATGTTGGCAATTTGATCTCTGGTTTCTCTGCCTTTTCTAAAACCAGCCTGAACATCTGGAAGTTCACGGTTCACGTATTGCTGAAGCCTGGCTTGGAGAATTTTGAGCATTACTTTACTAGCGTGTAAGATGAGTACAATTGTGCAGTAGTTTGAGCATTCTTTGCATTGCCTTTCTTTGTGATTGGAATGAAAACTGACCTTTTCCAGTCCTGTGGCCACTGCTGAACAACCCAGTCATAAAAAGAATGAAATAATGCCATTTGCAGCAACATGGATGGACCTAGAGATTATAATACTGAGTGAAGTAAGTCAAAGACAGACATTGTATGATATCAATTATATGAGGAATCTATAAAATAATACAAATGAACTTATATACAAAACAGAAACAGGCTCACAAACACAGTAAACAAAGTTATGGTTACCAAAGGGGAAAGGGGCGGAGGAGGGATAAATGAGGAGTTTGGGATTAGGAGATACAATGTACCATACACAAAATAGATAAACCACAAAGTCCTATTACATACCACAGCAACTATATTCAGTATTTTGTAATAAACCATACAGAAAAATGTGAAAAAGAACAAAAATATTTGAATCACTTTGTTGTACACCTGAAACTAACACAACACTGTAAATCAACTAAACTTCAATTAAAAAAAAACAAAACACCCAAATATGCCTTTTTCTCAGAAGACCCAGACCATACTGGGATGTGAGAAATTCTTGAAGAATTGTTTTCCAAGGTGCAAACTGATAAGAAAAAGAACAGCAACTCTAGAAGGAAAATTGGCAAGGAGTATAATCAGAGAGTTCACAGAAAAGAGACTCCTCCTCACTCAGAATACAGCAATACAAGTAAAAACTGCACTCTGATATTATTTCTGATGGGCTTCTCTGGTGGCTCAGTAGTAAAGAACCCATTTGCCAATGCAGGAGATGCAGGTTTGATCCCTGGGTGAGGAAGATCCCCTGGAGAAGGAAATGGCAATCCACTCCAGTATTCTTGGCTGGAAAATCCCATGGACAGAGAAGCCTGGTGGGCTACAGACCATGGGGTCACAAAAGAGTTGGACACAACCTAGAGACTAAACAATAGCAACAATAATTCTTTCCGACCCATCAGATTGCAGAGATAGAACATTTTGCTATTCCTCTGTTGTGGAGGCTGCACACAACAGAAACAAGCACCCCTGAAACTAACACATCGCATCACAGATGCACACAACCACTGACCATGACCTTCCTTTCTGGGAATTTATTCTACTTAGATAGTCACTGCAAATGAACTAGTGTATATAGAAAATGTTTCTTTGAGGTATCATTTGTGATAGTGATGGAGGGCTGTTTGAATAAATTATGGCATTGTCTCAGTCCACGTGGGCTCCTATAAAAAGTACCATAAACTGAGTGGCTTGAATAGCGCAGTTGTTTCTCACAGTTTTGGAGATTGGAGAATAATCAGGTTCTGGTGAGGGCCCACTTCCTGGTTTGGAGATGGCCATCTTCTCACTGTGTCCTCACGTGGTATAAGATGGTGAGGGAGCTTTCTGGGGTCTCTTGTAAGAACTCTAATCCCATTCATGAGGGGTCCACCCTTATGACCTAATCACTTCTCAACGGCCCCATTCCTAATAGCATCACATTGGAGGTTAGAATTTCCACAGATGAATTTTGGGAATGCGTACCCACAGCAGGTGTTGTGCAGATTGAAATATTTATTTATTGAAATAATATGCAATTATAAGAATGAAGAAGTCTTCATGTACTGCTATGAAATAATCTTCAAAAAATATTTTTGTCTGAAAAAGCAAAGTACAGAATAGTGTGTTCAGGAAAAAAAAAAAAAAGCGTATTTGTTAGTAGGGGCATAGAATGTCTCTGAAGGATACACAGGACTTCCCAGGCGGCGCTAGTGGCAAAGTACCCACCTGCCAATGCAGGAGACTGTTAAGAGATGGGGGTTCAACCCCTGGGTGGGGAAGATCCCCTGGAGAAGGAAATGGCAACCCACTCCAGTATTCTTGCCTGGAGAATCCCAGGGACAGAGGAGCCTGGCGGGCTACAGTCCAGGGGGTCACAAAGAGTCAGACACAACTGAAGTGACTTAGCACACAAAGGACAGACAAAGATAGGAAACCTTTGGGAGGAAACTGGAAACTCTCCAGGAAGGAGACTCCTCACTGTGGACGTTTTGTAATCTTTGATTCGTGTGAATGTGTTACTCATTAAACGAATTCAATGTTTTACAAGCTGAGCCCCACACCACACCTACTGAATCAGAATGTCTACATTTAAAAAGTCCCTCTGGAGATTCTGTCACCAGCTTGGGGCTGAAGAACCAGTTTTACAGCAGGAACTATGGGCAGAAAATGACTTCACTAGATAACCAAACAGCAAACAACCAGCATAGCTAGTTCACAGTTCCCACCCTCTGGCTGGAACAAAATATAAAGCAGCAGAGTAGAAAGAAGTCTCAAAAGTCAACGAATGGGGCCTTCCCTGGTGGTCCAGTGGCTAAGACTCCTCCCTCCCAATGCAGGGGGCCTGGGTTAGATCCCTGGAACTAGATCCCACACGCCGCCACTACGAGTTCACATATCACAACTAAAGATCTGGCATGTCACAACCAACACATGGCAGAGCCAAGTAAAAACATAAATATTAAAAAAAAGAGGACTTCCCTGGTGGTACAGTGGATAAGAATCCACCTGCCAGTTCAGGGGACATGGGTTCGACCCCTGGTCTTGGAGGATTCCACAGGCCACAGAGCTACTAAGCCTGTAGCCACAACTAGTGAAGTCTGCTAGCCCAGAGCCCCACGCTCTGCAGCAAGAGAAGCCACCGCAAGGAGAAGCCAAACATTGCAGTGAAGTGTAGCTCCCGCTTGCTGTGACCAGAGAAAGCTCTCCCACGGCAACAAAGACCCAGCGCAACCAAAAATGATAAATAATACATAAATAACAGAGAAGTCAACAAATGCTCCCCCCTTCTGTGCTCAGGGCCCTCAACCTACAGTCCTCTTGGCCAACGTGCCCTGAGAGCCTTGCATTTCTGCAGGTGGCCTGGCCTCATTTTCCACAGGCTATGTTAACATTTTAATGCACTTAAACTTACATTTTTTGGGGGGAAGGGGCAGTTTACAATAGCACACACGTAACTCATGGGGCTGGACTTCCTACTAGCTGAAACTCCTGTCTTTCAGACGTGCCCCCACAGACACGGGTGCTGCTGCACACGCAGGAAACTTATTAATACATTGTGACAGTTTTCTCACTTTGCACACCAGATGTTTCAGCATCTGATTTGTGCCATATGTGGTTTCCTTCCTTATTCTTTTTTCTGAAATTCCATTTTAGGCCTGCTAAAGTACATGGAAGATGATACCGTTTTGCATTCATTTGGCAAACATAAGAAAAAAGTCATTATTTCAAATTCTGGAAGAAAGCATGTAGGATGAGCACAGTGCGGAGGTGATGTCTTGAAATCTGGGTTCTAACTGAAACCCCAACGTGTAATAACTGTGAGAACTGCAACATCTTAACTTCTCCAGGCCTTAGTATCTTCCTCTAGAAAATGCAGACTAATACTCTGGTTCAATAAATGGAGGATATCATAGGAGTCTCTTTACCATGAGAAATTCTTTTTTTTTGCGTCGTGCCAAATGGCCCAACCAGGGATTGAACCTGTGCCCTTGGCAGTTAAAGCAAGGAGTCCTAACCACTCGACTGCCTGGGAGGTCCCAGGAAATTCTTATACACTGGTCTCTACTGTGAATCAGGTGCAAAATATGGGATGCCTGTTCACATTCTCTTTAAAAGTATTTTTTTAATTTTTAGTCTTTATTGAGTTTCTTACAATATTGCTTCTGTTTCATGTTTCGTTTTCTTGTTTTTTGTTTTGGTCACAAGGCACGTGGGATCCTAGCTCCCAGGCCAGGGATTGAACCCACAAGCCCTGCACTGGAAGGTGAAGTCTTAACCACTGGACAGCCAGGGAGGTCCCCACACTCTCTTTTAGATAGCCCTGATAAATGTTTCAAAAATATGTTTTAGCTCATGGGCATTACCTACTACCTGGTCACTGTCCTCAAAACTTATTTTCACTCAAAGTCTCCTTGCCATCATTCATTCAGCGGTTTGAGAGACGGCTGACAACACAGGTTTGTGGACTAAACCCTGGATGGGGAGCCAGGACTCCTGACTCCAGTGCCGGCCCAGACCCCCAAAGCCACAGAGCAGTGGTCCAAGATAAGATGATTAGGTCTTCCCATCTTCTATACATCTATGCTTCCTGAGCCCTTAGGCCATTGATTCTTTATTCAAACTTGTCTGAGTCATTCTAAGATTCTCGTTCAGCATTAACAAGTCGTTAGATGTCACTTTAAAATGGGTGAGCTGGGACTTCCCTGGCAGTCTGGTGCTTAGGTCCAGTGCTTACGACTCTGAGCTTTCACTGCAAGGGGCGAGCGTTCCATCCCTAGTCAGGGAAGTTCCACCTGCTGGCATGGTGAGGCAAAAAAAAAAATCTAAAATGAGTAAGCTGGGGATTCCAGTGGTTAGGACTCGGTACTTTCACTGCCTTGGGTGCAGGTTTGATCTCTGGTGGGGGATCTAAGATCTCACAAGCTACATGGAGCAGCCAAAGGGAAAAGCGGGGAGGGGGTGAGCCTAGCATCTTCCTGTGCTGTATGAATCTTCCCTCTGCATGTTCATGTTCTTCTTATTTCCAAAACAGAACATTAAAAATGCAAAGCTGGTTTTAGTCTTGTAGGGTGATGCCTTCGCCTTTGGTCTGTTTCTGGAGGAAATGCTGGAAACGGGCCTGAAAGGCCGTGCTGTTGTACCTGGGGCCGGAAATGCCAGGTCACAGCCCTTCCCGCAGATGCCTGGCCATAGAGTGGAGGATGGAAAGTATGTGTCCAAGGACTGATGGAATAAGATTCGTATTTCATGGCAGGATGAGAAGAATTTAAACATAAAACCGTTCTCTGCCTGTTCAGGCCTCCTCCCTCTCCTTTCGTGTGTGTGTGCATTTACATTAACCAGACCTCCTCGGTGGATAACCTTCCTTCTTAATCTCAACAAAGTTTACAACTTCTTAGGAGATAACCTTCTTTCTTAGTCTTGTAAGGGGCCAAGAGGACCCCTGACCCAGGACTTGCTCTGTAGTGTAATCTGGATTGTGTAAACGGTCTATAATGTGTACAGCTCTCTGTCTCAAAAACTTGTATAACTTGACCTCTAACAGGCAGAACAGTCCTCAGAACTTTCTGAGTGGTTGTTTCCTTGTCCTAATCCTCGGTTTGGCTTTAGTAAAATGAATTTCCATTTCTTTTTAGACTGACTAATTAATTTTTTCATTGACAGGACATTAGGACGTGAAATAAAATTCATATTATGGCAAGACAAGAAAAATTTAAACATAAAAGATCTTCTCTGCCCTTTGGCCCCCTCTCTTCCCCCTACTGTGCATTGTGCATCTGCCTTGTGCATGGACCAAACCTCTACCATCCACAGAAATACCTGCTCAACCATAAAGAACAATGTTCTCCTAGCATCAACACAAGACCACACCTTAAAAGATAACATTCCTTCCTGATCTTCCAAGGGGTCACATGACCCACCTCGATGGCGACTAGATCTGGATCGTGTAAATTGTCAATAATACGTCGCTTTGATGCACGATCTGTCTCAAAAAGCTTATGTGAACTGCATCTTGACTTCTAAGGAGCAGAACGGTTCTGGAGCTTTCTGAGAATCTCTTCCTGGATTATAATCCTCAAATTTGGCTTGAATAAAACTTTCCAATTCTTTCTTAGATCGACTGATTCTGTTTTTGTCTACATGGAGAAGGAACACCTAGTTGGCTGATGCTAAATATATCCAAGCAACCAATACTATCGTCCTCTCCCTTCTGAGAATCTGCAATCAAAAAAGATCCAGGCTTAGATTGCTGCAGAAAGGGTTTATGGCAGGAAAAACAAGGAATTTCCACCAGGCTTTCAGGCACTGACATGACCTGCTAATAAGGTTTTATGGGATGATTAAAGTGGCAAAACTGGGTATCATTCTGGAATGTTTTTCACACATCCCTTCCTAGAGGCAAGGGGCTGTGTGAAAGTATGGACAATGTGTGGGGTCTTCCAGCCTGTGCTTTTTTTTTTTTAAGTAATTATTTATTTGGCTACATCGGGTTTTAGTTGCAGCATGTGGGATCTTTTGTTGCAGTGCACAGACTCTCTGGTTGTGGCTCATGGGCTTAGTTGCTCCTCAGCATGTGGGATCTTAGTTGCCCGATCAGGGATCGAACCCATGTCCCTCACATTGCCAGGTGGATTCTTAACCACTGGACCACCAGGGAAGTCCCAGCCTGCGGTTGATGGCTTCTGCAGGCCTCATGATGTGGTTGCGGAGAAGGCAATGGCAACCCACTCCAGTACTCTTGCCTGGAAAATCCCATGGATGGGCAGCCTGGTGGGCTGCCGTCTATGGGGTTGTACAGAGTCGGACACGACTGAAGAGACTTAGCAGCAGCAGCAGCAGCATGCTGTGGTTGCAGAATATTGTTTCCCTCCTCTTCATGCTTGGGTCCTCAAAATAGATGTTCTCACTTCACTGTGTCCTGATATTCTTGGACCCTGCCTCCCTCCCACTGAGATTCTAGCTGGAGCTAAAAACTGGACCAACTTCACTTATTTCCTGTCTGTCATAGGCAGATCTTTTTAAAGTCCTTCTTTGAGAGAAAAGACAACTCCAAACTTCGATATGGCTGGGTTGGAGACTTCCCTGATGGTCCAGCAGTTAGGACCCCATGCTTCCATTGCAGGGGGCACAGGTTCGATTCTTGGTCAGGGTACCAGGATTCTGCATGCTGCACAGTGAGACAAATATATATATATATATATACACACACACATACACATATATACCTGGTTGAGTTGAAAACAACTTCCCAGGTGGCACCAGTAGTAAAGAATCTGCCTGCCAATGCAGGCAATGCAAGAGACATGGGTTCAATCCCTGGGTGTGGGAAGATCTGCTGGAGTAGGAAATGGCAACCCACTGCAGTATTAGAACATTTTAGAGTTGAGACATGTGGTAAATTGAATGAATGATGGCCCCGCTGGTCCATCTGGACCCCTACCTTTGTGACTTTGTAGCTCCTTCCATCAAGAGGTGAAGTCTGTTGCCTGCCTCTCCACCTCCAGCCTTGTGATTTGCTTTGACCAGGAGACTGGCAGAAGTAAGTTTAGGCTTCCAGAGGTCTTGAGCACTTCTGTTCTCTGGGAGCATTGCCTCCACCAGAACCATTCTGGGCTGGCTGCTGGAGGATGAGAGACCAGGCAGAGGAGCAGTGAGTCCTTGCAGCTGACATCATCCCAGAACTGCCAACTGACTAGCCAGCTGACGCAGATGCACGAGAAAGCCTGGCCAAAATGAAACAAGACCAGAACCACCCAGCTAAGCTTGGCCGAAACTGCTGATCTACAGAAGCTTAAGCTAAGCAGATGGTGGTTGCTTTAGGGCACTAAGTTTGGGGTTAGTTTATTCTGCAGCCTTATTTTGGTAATTATTTACCATTTCAGGAGAAGACAAGGTTTTCCTGGTGGCTCAGATGGTAAAGAACCTGCCTGCAGTGTGGGAGACCCAGGTTTGATCCGTGGGTTGGGAATATCCTCTGGAGAAGGGCATGGCAACCCACTCCAGTAATCTTGCCTGGAGAATCCCATGGACAGAGGAGCCTGGTTGGTTACAGTCCATGGGGGTCACAAAAGAGTTGGATACGGCTGAGTGACTAACACTTTCACTTTCAGGAGAAGACAAAGGAATTGTTCTGATCATTAGAACTACGATTACCACATTTATACCACCAGCCATGTCTTCTGCCTTGAATTTCAGACCCACATATCCAACCACCTACCCAGCAATAGCACCCCCACAGCCTCCTGTAGCCACAGCCTTCCCTATCTCAACAAATGAACAACTTCATCTTTCCAGTGATTCAGCCTGAAACCTTGGCTTCATCTTTGACTTTCCTCTCTTTCAAATTCTACATCCAGTTTATTAGCAAATCCCAGGGACTCTACCTTCAAAATATATCCAGAACCTGTCTGCTTTTTACTACCTCCATGGTTACTGGCTTGATCCAAGCTCTTGCCTGGATAACCATAGGAGCCTGCTGACTGACTTCCCTGCTTCCAAACTGACCAATCTGCAGTTTAATCTTAACACTTGGTCTTTCTAGAACAACTCGGATCATCCTCTTCTTTGCTTAAAATCCTCTGGTGGCTTCACAAATCACCCAGGGTGAAAAGCCTCAGTGTTTACAGTGTCCTAGGAAGTCCTTCATGAGCTGTTCCCTCAGTATCTTTCTTGTGGCATGCAGCGTCCCAGTTCCCTGATGGGGGATCGAACCTGCGCCCCTACAGTGGAAGCATGGAGTCCTAACCACTGAACCGCCAACTACTCAACTACTGTTTCTTGATTTTTTAGTTTCAGAGTTTAGATATTATCTTTTGACGTCCTCCTTGGAAGATGAGGATTGAGCTTTCTTGCTGTCCCCCACTCGCATCTGACCTCTGTCTTTACTCCTTCTCCATCCTCCCATACAATTATCTCACAATTTAGTTAAATTAACAATCTTGAGGGGCTTCCCTGGTGGTCCAATGGTTAAGACTCCAGGCTCCCAATGCAGGGGACCCAGGTTTGATCCCTAGTTGGGGAAGTGGGTCTCGCATGCCACAACTAAGATCTGGGGCAGCCAAAAAGCAAAAGCAAAAATCAAATCATGATATGGCTATGTATTTTTTCCAAATGGAGCCATATAATAACATTCCTTTAATTTTTACTGGAGTTAATAATTCTCATATTCCCTTCTGCTTTGCTTTCTGGGAAGTCACCACTAATACATCCTTTAAGCTCTCTGCAAGAAATGTAACCTGCCTCTCAAAACTCGAAGTGCTCCAGGCCCTACTAGGCCCACTTTTTTTTTTTTCTGGGAGGGCTCCCTGGTGGAGCCTGTTTCCTTCCTGCTCCAGTCCAGACTAGTGTCCATGCCTGTTGCCTGTGGTCATGTGGCGACCTCTCCCCTCAGCCTGTATTCCCTTCATTACACACCTAAATTCTGTCTTGGTGAAGTAGCTCTCTTATGGTTTATTCGGAGGTTACATTTTTTTGAGACTTTACTTGCATAAAATACCCTTATTTCAAAGGGTACTCTCCTCTCACATTTGATGATTGATAATTTGGCTAAGTATGGACTTCCAGACTGGGAAGAATCATCTGTCAGATTTTTGACATTGTCCAGAAATCCACTGTCTTCTAGATTCCAGTGTTGCAGCTGAGAAGTCGCCATTCTAATCATCACTTCTTTGCATGTCAACTGCTTCTTCTCCTCTCTTGGAGTTTTTAGGATCTTCTCTTTGTTCTTGGTGTCCTGAATTTCCTCGGTAAGTGTCTTTGTACATGACTGACAGTCATTTTAACTTGGATATGTTTTTAATTTCCTAGGGATTTTCTTGAAAAAAACAAGTATTTTTCCTTCCACTTTCTCAGTTCTCACTTTCTGAGTTTTTCATTATTCAAATGTTGGATCTCCTGGGCATGCTTCTTGGGGGGTGAGATTTAGCATAATCTGATGTCCAACAGCTAACAGTGCCACCAAGGAACCCAGTTCACGTATAAGGTGTCAGCTGGCTATGCCAAGCACATGCCCATAGCTCAGTGCATGTAATTCAGGACTCGAGTATGAAGAGACCACCTTGTTAGTATGTGGCTGGGTGCTGGGAGTCCGCAGTTAACACTGGGGCAAGTGGTGAAAAAAGCACACAGGAGCTTTTTACAACATCCGTTAGGGAGCATCAAATATCCTCATATTTGTACCATCTTTTATGGATTGAAATGGTTTTTTACACACATGTTATAATTTCACATAACATGGGTCAGAATCTCAAGATCTTAGCTGCCTCTACAGAGCAGTGAGCCTGGAACCGGGCAGATTAGGAGACCTGAGTCACGGTTTTCCAGTCTTCAAGAAGATCATCTGCTCCCTGTGTTACAAGGATTGTCTCTCTTTTTTTTTCAACTGATTGTCGTTTTGCCTTGGGAATGTGTCTGGACCCATTTCTCAGTGTGTTCTGCACAGTCACAGTAGCTGTGTATCTCGGTGAAGGCAGAGAGGCCTCGAGGAGGGTGTCTGTTATTATATAACGACATGGTGTGTTGTCAGGCACACAGCCCAAAGCCTGTCACCCATCCCACATGGGAGTTATTACACAGTGACGCTCCCCTGCAGTGTCTTGTTACATTAGCCTTTCCTTCTCTTTCTTAGATTTCTTTAAAATATTCCCCTTGTATATAAACAATTTCTTTTAAAAATTTGAAAGTAGCTATAACCTTCCAGGTTATAGCAGAAAGTTAGCGTTAGATAAACAAAGCCCCAATTTTCCTATTATTTTGTTCTTCATTTATTTAATAGCAGCTGAGACTTTAATCTGAATATAGTTCAAGGTCCTGGGTGGACGGCAAGAGTCTGAAGCCTATAGCACTATCATTAAATTGCCACTCTAAGTCCCACTCACCCTTGCTGCTCACACTCCTTCCACATTTCCACACCTTGGGCAAATCACAACTGTTATAGCCAACTTTTAATCAGTGTGTGTACAAGCTCTCTCTCCCTCTCTCCTTTTCCCAATAATCTAGTGTAAACTATCAAACAAAAATCTTGGTTTGCATTGTTTTGACTCTAGTCCAGTGCTGCCCAAACTATCTCAGGTAAAGGGCTGATTTCTTTAAATTTCCAATCTGTGGTAAACCAGTAACTTTGTGAAATATAATCAACATGAATTCATAGAAAAGTGAATTAAAAAACCAGAAGGAAAAACACTCCTATGTGTCTCTTACACTCAGTACTCTACTTCACTTCTGATACTCTTGTTGCTAGACGCGTGTAGGTTTTTCCTCTCTCTAAGCAATTTCACACCAGTTGGGTGTCCAACCATTCAACCCGTTTCTGACACTATCTACCTGGAGAAAGTATCAGATTCCAAAGGTTAAGGGCTCAGTCCTACAAGGTTGCTCCCCCCACCACTTTGGATGCCAAGCACTGGTGCAGGTCACTGATTGGCTGTAAATCAGAGGTTCCATCACCACCATCCCGCTTTGGGGTTGATTAATTTGCTAGAGCAGCACACAGACCTCAGGAGAATATTTTACTCTCTCAGATTACCAGTTTGCTATAAAAGGATATAAAAGGTTATAGTCAGTGCTCCATAACCATAGCTTCTGCATGCAAGAAAGGAAAAAGAATCCAGAAAGTTCCAAAAAGCAAAACTTGAATTTGTAGCATGCTGGCTACTATTTACATGGCCTTTACATTGTTTTAACTTTGACTGTGTGGATCACAATAAACTGTGGAAAATTCTGAAAGAGATGGGAATACCAGACCATCTGACCTGTCTCCTGAGAAACCTGTATGCAGGTCAGGAAGCAACAGAACGGGACATGGAACAACAGACTGGTTCCAAATAGGAAAAGGAGTATGTCAAGGCTGTATATTGTCACCCTGCTTATTTAACTTATATGCAGAGTACATCATGGGAAACGCTGGGCTGGAAGAAACACAAGCTGGAAGCAAGATTGCTGGGAGAAATATCAATAACCTCAGATATGCGGATGACACCACCCTTATGGCAGAAAGTGAAGAAGAACTAAAGAGCCTCTTGATGAAAGTGAAAGAGAAGAGTGAAAAAGTTGGCTTAAAGCTCACCATTCAGAAAACTAAAATCATGGCATCTGGTCCCATCACTTCATGGGAAATAGATGGGGAAACAGTGGAAACAGTGTCAGACTTTATTTTTTTGGGCTCGAAAATCACTGCTGATGGTGACTGCAGCCATGAAATTAAAAGACGTTTACTCCTTGGAAGGAAGGTTATGGCCAACCTAGATAGCATATTTAAATGCAGAGACATTACTTTGCCAACAAAAGTCCGTCTAGTCAAGGCTATGGTTTTTCCAGTGGTCATGTATGGATGTGAGAGTTGGACGGTGAAGAAAGCTGAGCGCAGCAGAATTGATGCTTTTGAACTGTGGTGTTGGAGAAGACTCTTGAGAGTCCCTTGGACTGCGAGGAGATCCAATCAATCCATTTTAAAGGAGATCAATCCTGGGTGTTCATTGGAAGGACTGATGTTGAAGCTGAAACTCCAATACTTTGGCCACCTCATGCGAGGAGCTGACTCATTGGAAAAGACCCTAATGCTGGGTAGGATTGGGGGCAGGAGGAGAAGGGGACGACAGAGGGTGAGATGGTTGGATGGCATCACTGACTCGATGGACATGGGTTTGGGTGGACTCCAGGAGTTGGTGATGGACAGAGAGGCCTGGCGTGCTGCAATTCATGGGGTTGCAAAGAGTCAGACACAACTGAGTGACTGAACTGAACTGAAGTAGTATAAGTGATCTAGAGATGGTTTAAAGTATATGAGAGAGGACCATTCCTGGTGGTCCAGTGGCTAAGACTCCCCACTTTCAGTGCAAGAGGCCTGAGTTGTGGAACTGGATCCCAGATGCCACAACAGAAGAGTTTGCATGCCAGAGCTAAAGATTCCACGTGCCACAGTGACGATCTGAAGATCCCAGGGGCCAAATAAATAAGTAAATATTTAAATATATATCTTTCAAAAAATAAAACATATGGGAGGATGTGTGTAGGTTATATACAAATACAGGCCATTTTACATAAGCGGCTTGAGCATCCATGGCTTTTGGTATTCACGGAGATGCTGGTACCAATCCCCCTAGGATACCAAGGAAGACTGCCATTTGGGAACAGCTGGATGGAAGAGACACCTAAGGCAAGGTATGTGGGAAAGGACACAGAGGGTCCATGCCTTCTTCCGGGGCCACCACCTCCCAGCATGTGGATGTGTTCCCAACCTGGAAGCTTCTGGAATCTCTGTCCTTTTGGGCTTTTATGGAGGCTTTACTACATGGCATAATTGATGGCGTCCCTGGCCACTGGTGACTGAACCCAACCTCCAGCCCCTCTTCTATCCCTGGTGGTTCCTGGTGGTCTGGCGGGTGGGGGGGCAGGCTGAAAGTTCCAGCACTCTAACTGCATTTCTTCCGCACCCTCCCCAATCCCTCCTCCCTGCGCTGCAACTAGCCCCCATCCTGTGGAACTTTACAGAAGTCATTCCTATTACTATAAAGTCAGGTGCAGTTGAAATGGACTTATAACGAGTACTAGAAACACTGTTTAGGAATTCTCTGTTGGTCCAGTGGTTAGGAGGCCCGCACTTTCACTGCTGAGGACGTGGGTTCAGAATTTGGTGGGGTACGAAGATCCCTCAAGTCCTGCAGGGCGGCCAAGACCAAAACAGCAACAAAACCCAAAACGCAGTTCCCCTTTATCCTCTGGAGCTGTTTTGAGAACTGTTGAACAAAAGCTGCCCCTAAAGCTCTCATCTCTTAGGAAATCACAAAGGTTTAAGGAGTTATTCGTGGAACCTGTGGTTTGGAGCCCTCTCCCCTCTGCCCGCAGATCATCCTGGAGAAATGTTCCAAGACAGGGGCTCAGAACCACACCCACGGCGCTGGAAGAGCACCGCTTCTGTCCGAGGGCCGGGCGGCCGTGCGAAATGCCTTAGCCACAGACTCCACGATCCGCGCCCCCCGGCCTTTGCCTCCTCCCTGTCCCCCGATGCCACGCCAGCGCCCCGTCGGCAGGAAGGAGAGGGGCTGGGGCCCGAAGACTCCCGAGCCGGACCCTCGTCCCGAACGCGCGTTTCTCCGCTGAGTGCTAGGACGTCGGGGAGGGACGTGGAGACGGAGACGGAGGGCGCGGCGCGGTCCGCGGCGGACCACAGCTGGCTCTGCGCCACTGCTTTTAAGAGGAAGACAAAAGCTGCTCAGGAGACGCCCCCACCTTTTAGCTTCTCCTATACTGCCTTTTCCTAGCAGAATGTATTCGAACTTGTCCAGATTTTTAAAAAGGCAGCCGTCAGCATTACCCGCCTTCTCTTCCTTCTCTAGCCCGTTTTCCGGGCACTCTGACCAGCAGTGGCCATCTCTGATTACAGAGTGTGGGCCGCAGCAGCTGCAGTCATTGTATAATTCAAACGGCTGTTCTCTTTGGCTCGGGAGAACGAAAATGAACTCCTAACAGACAATTGGGCTTGCGGTTGAACCCCCTGCCTCTCTCCCCTCTCCCGTGAGTCCGCGGATGCTGGGAGATGTGGCCTGGAGGGGGCGCCCACTGCACGGCGGCGGCTCTGAGATGTGCTGAAGCTTCGCGGAGTCCCTGCTGGGAGCGGTTCAGGGTAATAAAAATAAGAGAAGGTCAGGAGGAAAACCATCATGAAGAGCACCTTTTTGATATAGTCAAGTTGCCTTCGGAATCAAAATTAAGCAGACATTTTTATGGCCTAGTGTAGAAGAGCCAGGACTTGGCCTGTTGCTTAGCAACAGTAGAGTTATAAAGTGTTAATAAAAAACCACTAAGGTGAACATTTACAAAAGGCAGGTGGTACACAGTAAATGGATGCCGCTCATCTCAGAATTGAAAGGCCTGAAGGCTAAGTGAAGAGAGAGAAGTAGTTTTTGCTTCCAAATACATCTTTGCAGAAAGTTACCTAACATTCCTTTGGAAATGAGTGGAAATGGAGCTGTTGGTACATTAAGTTCAGTCTAATTCTGTTCTCCATTTATGGTGTGGGCATTTTAGGATGGTCAAAGTGGTTAGCATGTTTATTATGAATTTGTTCTTTATACTGTTATCTGTTATCACCTTTTGATCTTCTGATTATATTTTGCCCATATTTTTCCTACCCTTTCATTAACAAAAGGCAAAAGCAGGAAAAATAATGACTTGGTAAGGATGTCCGGTGGGGAGGGTAAACAAACTGATAGTTAATATCTGAAATCTTGGGCCAGGCGCTTCTGAAACCAGAAAGCATGAAAATATAAGAGAAGTTGAGTCAACCATTGCTATTCTAGCACTCAGGAAAAATTTAATCAATTTTGCAACCACTTCTCCAAGACTTCCCAGGAGATAGACTGGGCAATGGGATTGTTATGATTTTATTACAATTTGTACAGCCAATAACCATAACCCATTAATTTCACCACTAAGGTGTAGATAAATGTGGGAAGGAATGAGAAATGTCTGCAACTGGTTAAGAAAAAAAAAAAGGATGGAGGTAAGATTTTTATCTATGTGGTAAAATCACACTTCCAGCTGCTGTATACATAATATATGTATAGAAAATGGGTTAAATTCACTCCTATGTGGCCAAGGTGCTTAAAGATAAAGAGCCCAGGGGCTTCCCCAGTGGTCCTGAGGTTAAGAGCCTGCCTTGCAATGGAGGGGACAAGGGTTCAATCTCTGGTTGGGGAAGATCCCATATGCCACAAGGCAACTAAGACCCTGTGCCACAATTATTGAGCCTGTGCTCTAGAGCCTGGGAACTGCAACTACTGAGCCCATGTGCTGCAACTACCGAAGCCCCGGCACCCTAGAGCCCGTGCTCTGCAACAAGAAGCCACTGCAATAAGAAGGCCACACGTCTCCCCACAGTGGGGTGAGAGAGCCCCCACTCTCTGCAACTAAAGAAAGCCCACACACAGCAAGGAAGACCCAGTGCAGCCAAAAATAAATCAGTAAATATTAAAACATAGAAATAAAGGGCCCAGAAAAGTCTGGGTGGTACAGTTTGTTAGAAGGCCACCAGAGGGCGCCCAAGGTTGCTTCCTACCAAACTGCAAGCTGCAGTTTAAACACAGATTCAGCCCATGAGGGTTGAACACTGAGGGGTCTCCTTCCTGGAAAGTGGCATGGAGAAGCAGGGCTGATAACCCTAGAACCATCAGTAGGAACTGGAAGATGACTGGGCTAATGCTCACTGGTGGATGAGAACGTCTGGACCTTGTTCTCAGCTATGCTGCTGCTGCTGCTGAGTCGTTTCAGTCGTGTCCAACTCTGTGCGACCCCATAGATGGCAGCCTACCAGGCTCCTCCGTCCATGGGATTTTCCAGGCAAGAGTACTGGAGTGGGTTGCCATTGCCTTCTCCTGTTCTCAGCTATGGCTTGCTGCCAATCAGTAGGAATTTCCCTCCCCTCTCCCTCTCCACTTGTCCACCTCCAAGGATTCTTACAGCAATGGTGGACAATGACCATCCCAGGAAAGGTGTAATTACAGCCTAGTCAATAGATAGGTATGAATGAGGGGATGTGTACATCCACAGAGAAGAACAATGAGTGAAACCAACTCTACCTAATCAGGAGAACTTTGCCATATGTTCTAAAAGTTAAGAGTTTTGAATAAATACAAGGGTTCTTTTTATTTTCAAATACATATCAGAATTTTCATCTTGTTTACTGTGACTCACTGTATTATCTATTTCTGTGTTATAAATAACTCCTAAATTTAGTGTTTTAAAACAACAATAAATGTTTATTATCTTGCAGTTTCTATAGGTTAAGAATTCAGATTCGACGCAGTGAGACAGTTTTAGCTTGGGGGCTCTCTCATGAGACTGTTGTCGAGATATGAGCTGAGTCAGCAATCCTCTGAATGTCTGACTGGGCTAGAAGATCCACTTCCGAGCAGCTCGCTTTCTTGGCTGTGGGTAGGAAGCTTTAACTCTTTGCCCTGTGGACCTTGTCACATGGCTATTTGAGTGCCCCCAAGAGGCATTTGGGCTTCCCTGGTGGCTCAGATGGTAAAGAATCCGCCTGCAATGTGGGAGACCTGCGTTTGATCCCTGGGTTGGGAAGAACCCCTGGATAAAGGAACGGTTACCCACTCCAGTATTCTGGCCTGGGGAATTCCATGGACTGTATAGTCCATGGGGTCACAGAGTCGGAGATGACTGAGCGACTTTCACTTTCAATAGGCATCTGGGTTTCCCCATAGTGAGATCCAGCAGAAAACAAGGGAGAAGCCACAGTATCTTTTGTGGTTGAGCTTTGGAAGTCATATACTATTATTTCCTCAATACCCTAAAGATTACACAAGTCAGTCCTATTCAGTGTGGGAGGGGACTGACTACCTACCCAAGGGTGTGAATACCAGGAAGGTCACAGGAGAGCCTCTTGGAGGCTGACTACCACTCACTTTGTTTTCAAAATGCATATTTAAACCGCTTTTCAAATGCACATTTACATGTTTAATGTTACTGTTCTTGTTTTTAAGATGCATACTTAAATCAATTTTTAAAGATATACCAGAAGTTTATTTTCCTATGAGTACAAAGACCTCTCTCCTTTGTGGATCAAAAACCAGTTTCTAAAGAGGTGTGTGTTGGGTGTATATGTGTGTCACACATACACACATATACACACACATATACGTATACACATACATAGGATATATATAGCTATATACACAGAAACACAGGATACATATATCTCACAACTGTAAAAACCAACATATTAGGGAGAAGTTTTCTACCTTCTAGTTGAGAATGCTCTCGTTGATTTCTGCATGCAGACTGTCTAGAAAATGACAAGTTATATTAAACAATAAAATTCAATAAGCTCATTCAGGGAGTTACTGGTTCACTTTGCTTCATAATAAACAATCCCAAGACTTTTCTTGTATGACCTGACACTGGTCATCCCTAAATGGTTCCTGGAATGAGTTTTATTTTCTCTTTTCACAGACAAGGGCTCTAAGGCAGAGAGAGTCTAAGCAACCTCAGAATTGGAGGATGGCTGAGAACTCAGTTCTAATTCACGGTAACCTTGGATGACATTGGGCTTCCCTTGTGGCTCAGCTGGTAAAGAATCCGCCTGCAATGTGGGAGACCTGGGTTCGATCCCTGGGTTGGGAAGAGCCCCTGGAGAAGGGAAAGGTTACCCACTCCAGTATTCTGGCCTGGAGAATTCCATGGACTGTATGGTCCACGGGGTCGCAAAGAGTCGGACACGACTGAGCGACTTGCACTTTCACTTTGGATGACGTTAAAAAGTCAAGAGTGAAAGACAGTGAGGCAGCAGAGAGCCTCCACTTCCGTCCAGAGCAGAGGCAGTGCCCAGGCATCAGAGAGCTCTGTCATGAACTCCGGCACAATGTGGTGCTGCTACAATTCCAACAGAGTCCTCAGCTTCAGAAGACGTGCCTAAGTGCAAGGCCCTTTGCATTTTCAGTGGGAGAGGGCCTGAAAGGTAGTGTCAAGTCAACAGCCTTTCTATTTGTCAAGAAAGTCAAGTTTAACAAACATCCAGGGAATCTGGCTGTTTCTCCTGAGGATAAAGATTAAGGCTGAATAGAGGCTAAAAAGCAAAGTGACTCTCTCAACACTAAGATCCTCCAATTTCTGTATAAAGACCAGAACAAAGATCGATCTGTGGGGAAGGGGTGTAAGCCAAGTTCCACCAAAACCCCCCGCCCCTCGTGGTTAGGAACATATGATTTTTGGGGTTAGAGAGACTTGAGTTTAATTCTCCCTTCACTTCACATTGGCTGCGAGACCCTGGATGTTTTATTTAACCTCTCTAAGGCTGAATGTAACCCTCTGAAACACTGAGATAATATTTATATGTTCCTCTGAAACATGGAGATAATATTTACTTTCCTGGGTAGTTGTGAAGTGATCTATCTGTCTGAAACATAACATGACATGACATAGGACTTTTCTCTTAAAAAAAACGGAATAAACTCTGGGGAACATCCAGGCAGTGAGAACATGCGCTGCCCCATATTCAGGTTCCCCACACGCTGGCATTTCAGGATCCCCAGGACCGTGGCCAGGTTTCCACCTGCTTGCCACAAAGGGAAGTCTGTTAGTTGAAAGAGCCTGCCCACACACACAGAGCTCCTATCAAACATGCACTTCCCTCGTTCAAGACATGTGAACAAATAAGCAATCATCATTAGGAAAATCTTCGGCACAAAAGAGAAAGACATACTTCACAACAAACGGAAAACAGACAGAATTCAGGGGACAGAAAATAATGACAACAGTACCCTCTATTAGCATCCTAAGAGAAAGCCACGAAGGGGGAGCATCTGTGAGAGAAGAACAAGATGCTAAGAAATATGAAAAATCACGAGTTTTTAGAGAAGGAAAAATTGTGATTAAAAAATCTTCTTAGTTGAAGGACTGGAAAATAAAGATGAGGAAATCTTCCAGGTGGTCCAGTGGCTAAGACTCCCCAGTCCCCAATGAAAGGGGCCTAGGTTCGACCCCTGGTCGGGGAGGCTAGAACCCACAGTCTGCAGCTAAAAGATCCTGTATGCCACAACTAAGACCCAGCACAGCCAAATGAATAATTAAAAAAAAAAAAAGCAATGTAGGAAATTGAGAGAAATGGTTAAGCCCTTAAAGAATCAACACAGGAATCAACCTCTAATAGTAGATCAAAAAAGAGAGAACAGAGAAAATGGAGGAAATGAAATCAGCAAAGAAATATAACAGATATATTAAAGGGACATCTTCAAACTGAATGCAATATCAAGTGTTGAGTTCAGTAAACATCAAAAAAAAAACAAACCCCATCTTAGGTCACATCAAGTATTTCTGTATATCAGCTATGAATTGTCTGATGTGTCCTAGTACAGGTCACATTTAGTGAAATGTCAGAAAACTGTAGATAAAGGAAAATAAAAAGCTTCAATAAGGAAAAATGTGACTATTAGTCCCAGGAACTCTAATATGTGCCAGGAATTCTTCTAAGCGCTCTTCCTCTTCAGTCCTTACAACAGCCCTCTGAGTAGGCGTTATGATCGGTCCTATCCACAGTCAAGGACACTGAGATCGCCCAGGCAGCAAAGGGTAACAGAGCTGGGGCTGGAGGTCAGGCAGTCTCAACCTGGAGCCCTGTGCACCCCTAACCTGCACACACACTGCGTACTGTCTGCTCCCCAGTGTTCACCTACGAGGAAACATATGCAGCCTTTTCCAGTAATACTGGATGCTAAAATGGAATGGCTCAATGTGCTAATGTTTCTGAAGAAAATGACTTCAACCTGGACTTCTACCCCCAGCCGAACGGCCAGTGAAGCAGGAGGTAAAGACATTTTCAGATACTTCAGACTGAGAACAGTCACTTCCTTTATAGCATTTCTTAGGAAGCTACTTGAGGATGAAAACAACAAAAAGTGATAAGAGAACTCCCAGGGGGGCAGCAGGATACTCTAACTTGGAGAAAGATGACTGATGGTTCCAGATGGGAAAGAGGAACTCTACGGAATTATTAGCATGACTGAAAACTTGAAAATACTTGAGGGTAAATACAGAGAGGAGAACAAACAGCAGTTTTAAATTCTAGGAAAACAAAAAGCTGTAGAAGTCATGGTCTAGATAAAAAGAGATTGAGAAGGAGGAGGTAGGGATGGTCTAGGGACTTCTTGCTTTTCCTCGTAAGTTCTCTATGCTAGTTGATCTTTTAGCAACACACACACATAGCGGCTTGATGTCAACTGTTGTTCAGTTGCTAAGACATGTTCGACTCTTTGCAACCCCATGAACTGTAGCCTTCCAGGCTCTCTTGTCCGTGGAATTTTCCAGGCAAGAATACTGGAGTGGGTTGCCATTTCTTTCTTCCCAACTCAGGGATTGAACCTGAGTCTCCTTCACTGGTAGGTGGATTCCTTACCACTAGCACCAACTGAGAAGCCCTCCTCCTAAAGACGCTGGTCCCTTATTCAAGGATGGTGCCTCCTAAAAGAGGTTTGGTCACATAACACAAGGATCTATGGGCTAGGATGTTCAGTGAAGTACTGTTTATACAGCAAAGCAGAAACCCAAATGCAGTGAAGATACTGCGTGCTGCAAGTAAGACATGACACAGTCAAATAAACAAATAAAATATTTAAAAAAATGAAACACAAGCCTGGGAACACCTAAAAAGGCAAACTATTTAGATAACTTATCATAAATCCTATGAGGCTTATCATAAATACATCCTTATAAATCCTATGAGGCTGTGAAAAGGAGGCTGAGCTTTAGAAGCTAATATGGAAAGAGGCCCACTGTATATTAAGTAAAAAAAAGGCAACTTGCAGAAGAGTATGTATGCTATAAGTCTATTTGTGTTAAATATATGTATACATACACACTCCAAAATATACTTTCATAAGTACATTTGAAGAAAAGTTAGTAAAATAAACTTCCTGAGGCCTCTCACTTTTGTCATCAATTTCTCTGCATGAAGGAGGGAGTCAGGGAAGCAAGCAGCCCAGGTTAAAGGTCAGAGAGGAAAAGCAAGAAAAGGCCAGGAAGGGCTGGGGGGTGAACCAGGAAGAACTGGCAGATGGGACTTCCCTGGTGGCTCAGTGGCAAAGAATCCACCTTGCAATGCAGGGGATGTGGGTTCAGTCCCTGGGTGGAGAAGATCTCCTGGAGGAGGAAATGACAAACCACTCCAGTATTCTTGCCTGGGAAATCCCTTGGACAGAGGAGTTTGGTGGGCTCTAGTCCATGGGGTCCCAAAGAGTGGAACACGACTTACAGACTAAGCAACAACAACAATTTATTTCATAGACAATCTTTTTTCTGCCTCTTTTACATGTTCCTATACTCTCTCAACTTTCTACGAGGGACATGCTTTAATTACAGTTGATTCACAATACTTAAAATAGTTTCAAGTGCATAGCACACTGATTCAATATTTTTATAGATTATACTGCACCTAAAATATTGGCTATATTCCCTGTGCTCTACAATATATCCTTGCAGTTTATTTTATACACAGTCATTTGTTCCTCTTAATCCCCTATCCCTGTCTTGCCTCTCCTGGGTCATGCATTCCTAACTGGCAGGGGTGAGAAATCAATTTAAAAGTGGAAAAAATTATTCCCAGTAACTTCCAATCAGAGGGGTTCTGAGTAGGAGGTCTCTCCAGGCAGTTGAGCGCAGGGACTCACGTGATGTGGTGGGGAGGAGCTGGGTTTTGCGGGGAGGGACACCAGGCCAGGCGAGAAGCCGAAGCTGGGGGTAGACACTGAAGGAGAAAGCACTGATGAGCTAGACACAGGGACCAGGAAGGGCGCTGAAGGGACAGAGGGGTGGCTTTTGTCAGATCGCAGCCTGTGGCTGCTCACAGATGCCTGGATCCCTTCGGGTCAGGGACAGATGGGCAGGTGGCTGAGACCCTTCGGAGGGTCTCGGTTTCTTCCAGCAGAGGGAAGAATTAACCTTCCACAGATCCGATGGGCAGCGGGACAATACTGAAACTGGACTTTTACATTTTTACCCACCCAAGGCTCCCAATACCCTCTCACCCAGGACACACAGCAACCTCGGTCCCTCAAGCCAAATTACGGAAGACAAAGGTTTGTCTTTCCCAGAAACCCATCAGGAATGCTCTGGAGCAGAAGTGGGTTACATGAATCTGAATGTGTCCATCAGCCCTGGGCACAGCTTGGCACGTGGCATGAAGCAAGGGGTTATTTCTTAAGGGCATGAGGGAATTCTTCCCTTCCCTTTCCACCTGTCCCAGGCTTCCCGCATCTCTCCATGAAAACATCACTGTCACCATCATCAAACATCACCATCTATCTGATGACATCGGTTTCCTGCCCAACTCTCCTCATTTCTCTCTGCTCACCTCCCCCACTTCCAGCAACTGTCACCTCCATGTCACTGACTGCTGCCTGCAGACCCCCAGCCTTTAGTACCACATCTTCAACTTAGGTGCCCTGACTGCAGTGCGGAGTCTCCAAGTCCAAACGAGAATTGCCAACGCTTTTCTCTGCTGTGCATGCATGCTCAGTCACGTCAGTTCGTGTCCGACTCTTTGTGACCCCATGGACTGTAGCCCACGAGGCTCCTCTATCCATGGGATTCTCCAGGCAAGAATACTGGAGTGGGTTGCCATGCCCTCCTCCAGGGGATCTTCCCAACCCAGGGATCGAATCTGTGTCTCTTATGTCTCCAACATATGTAGGTGGGTTCTTTACCATGAGTGCCACCTGGGAAGCCCTTTCCCTACCAATCCTCGGTAAACAAATAAAAATACCCAAATCGTCACTTCACTTCGGATCTTTCTTCTCCCTTATCCTCCATCAGTTCAGTCCAGTCGCTCAGTCGTGTCCGACTCTGCGACCCCATGGACGGCAGCATGCCAGGCCTCCCTGTCCATCACCAGCTCCCGACTCATGTCCATTGAGTCGGTAATGCCATCCATCTCACCTTCTGTCGTCCCCTTATCCTCCTGCTCTCAATCTTTCCCAGCATCAAGGTCTTTTCCAATGAGTCAGCTCTTCGCATCAGGTGGCCAAAGGACTGGAGTTTCAGCTTCAACATCAGTCCTTCCAATGAATATTCAGGACTGATTTCCTTTAGGATGGACTGGGTGGATCTCCTTGCAGTCCAAGGGACTCTCAAGAGTCTTCTCCAACACCACAGTTCAAAAGCATCAATTCTTTGGCGCTCAGCTTTCTTTATGGTCCAGCTCTCACATCCATCCATGACCAATGGAAAAACCATAGCCTTGACTAGAAGGACCTTTGTTGGCAAAGTACCGTCTCTGCTTTTTAATTTGCTCATCCTCCATATAGGTTACTAATTCTGGTTCTTTCTTTCTTCAGAACCTCTCTGTTTTACTCTTCTCGTCCATTTCCACCTTAATTCTCAACTTCATCAGTTTACTCATTTAACAAGTACTTATGAAATGTCTCACGTGTGCCAAGCAGTGTGCCAGACAAGGGCCCAACACTGACTCCAACTGCCAACCTGAAGGAGGCGTAATCTGCCTGTGGCTTCTCACCCAGCAGCCTGGGGGTCTCCCTCCCAGGGGGTCTCCCTGCTCCACCTTCCCTGCCACTGACCCACCAGGCCAGGCAGTCTGAGCTTCTCTTGAAGTCATGTTCACACAAATTCTTCCCCAGGGCTTGGGAGTTTTAGCACCGCCACTGCTTTACAACTCTCATGTCTCCCTGGAACTTGTTACTCTGGCACCATTTCTTGAAGAAGGCAATTCAATGCAGCAACAAGAAGAATTCTCCTGAGTCCTCTTGAGCATGTTTGCCCACAGAGTGATGCTGGGGAGGAGGAGGTCAGGGCTGTAAAAGCATGGAGATTTGAGAAGGGAGACACAGGGGACGTGCTGACCGCCAGCCTGTACAGAACCGCCAGGTTCTGTAAGCTCAGAACTTGTACTATCAGAATGCAGTCATCTGGAGAACGCCAGCTGAGTTCCTTACTGATAAGCCCCCAATAAATTATAACATCATGGAATGAGTATTCAAGAAACAGGCCTACGGGGATCTCCCTGCTGGTCTTGTGGTTAGCACTCTGTGCTTCCACTGCAGGGAGCACGGGTCCAACCCCACGTCGGGGAACTAAGATCCTGCATGCCACGAGGCACAGCCAAAAAGGAAAGAGAGAAAAAGAAACGGGCCTATAATCTACATCATTACACCGCTGCTTTCCTGTCCTTTATATTTGGGCCCATGGGGCAGATGCCTACTATTTTTTGCTTACGCCAGTTTGACTTTGTCATTTGTAACCCAAATGGCCCACACTAATAAAATAATGAACATAGGGATATTCTTTGACAGACTGTAGTGTTTCACCCTTACAAGAAGCAATGTAAGGTATGCGCTGTGCTGTACCCTTCGGAAGAAAGTAAAAGTGTTAGTCACTCAGTCGTGTCCAACTCTTTGCGACCCCATGGACGGTAGCCCACTAGGCTCCTCTGCCCATGGAATTCTCTAGGCAAGAACAGTAGAGTGGGTTGCCATCCCTTCTCCAGGGAACCCAGGTTCCCAAGCTAGGGATCAAACCTGGGTTTATTGCATTGCAGGCAGATTCTTTACCATCTGAGCCACCAGGGACATCCCACGCTTTATAAAGGAGAAATGCAAGAGAGAGACCGGTTCCAAACAGCTGCAATTTGAGCCAGAGTTTCTGCCCCAGAGCCTCTGCTCTCTTCTCTCCAACCCCCTTCTCATCTGTACAGGAAGTGACCTCACACATTTTCTGAGGAAGGGTGTGGTTCACATTGCCTATACATGATCAACTGAAGCAGTGCAATTAGAAGCTATGCTCTCATTAATCATTAATTTGAATATTTCCACAGTCTGATTTATATCCTTTTAATTTCTTTCAAATTCTGGACAATGGGGCCTGAACCAAATGGCAAAATGCAAGACCCCAGGATGCAAAAGACACAGGAGACGTGGGTTCGATCCTTGGGTTGGGATGATCCTCTGGAAGTGGAAAAGGGCAACCCACTCCGGTATTCTTGCCTGAAAAATCCCATGGACAGAGGAGCCAGGTGGGCAGGAGTCCAAGAGTCGGACATGATTGAGCAACTGTGCACACACACACAGACTTCCCTTTACACAGTTTTAGTCCAAGCCTTCAGGAAATCGCTAACTTCTCAGCCAGCACACCCCCTCCCCCTTCCTCCCTCCTTCCCCACTGGAGAGGAAGGAGCTATTTCTGCCCCCATTATCACGTCTCTCTGCAGCCAAGTGAGGGGATGGTGCCAGGTGCCAGGAAAACTAGTGGAAGCTCCTGCAGGCCTGAGTGATGGGGCTTGCAGACAGCCTTCGGTAGGTTCCCTGGATGCATGCTTTACCCTGGGCTGACCCCACTGCTGGCTCTCAACTGGATCCCGCTCTTTCCCACCATTTGGGCTCCGAGGTCAGTCTGCGTGTTTTCAGCCCACCTGCTGGCTTTGCTATTCAACCTGATTTAGATTGATTTGGCAAGTCAGCCCTCATGAGCATAACCGCCCTCTCCAAACCCAAAGTGGATTGTGTAGGTGTGCAGTCTCTGCTTGGATAAATAACAGAGCTGTGCACTCAGTTCATGGTGAGGATGGAAGGCGGCGAATAATTGTTTTCCAGCTAAGGTTTATGTTATAAACCTCATCCAGGATAATGTTCTCATATGGAACTCGTTCAGGGTGTGAGAAGCCAACTGTTGCACCAAAACAAACATGTGTCCAGACTCCTCGCTACCCAGCGAGGTGAGGTACTGCCCAGCTCAGAGGTGTCCGTGTCTCCTTGTGTGTCATGAATGACAACCATGGCACCAACCCAGTGACAACTCCGAGCATCACCCCCCTTCCATTCTTCACCCCTGTGGACCCCAAGGTGTCTAGGACTTAACGGTACGACTGAAAGTGCCTGCCTTCCAAGGAGTGATCAAGAGGCGTTTTCTCCAGCTGTTCTTGGCACTCACCTCTCCCAGAGGCGTGAGTCACGAGGAAAGAAGTCAGAGGAGACACTGAAGGAACTGAAGGACCTAGAATCCCAAATGACTGGTGTGTGAGCATAAGGTCATGCCCACTGGGCAATGGGAGACAAGCATTTCCTCCTCGCACTGTTTACCTCACCCCCAGGAGGGATCTGAGAGGAACACTCACGCGTTGGGGGACTGGCTCGCCCACTCCAGTGGCCCCGTTGGAGAGAGTGGGGCCTGGGGAGACATGGCCCTGTGGTACCTGCACCCACAGGGCTCCACACCAGTTTGCAAGGCTGGAGGGCCAGTCAATATTTACCTCTGTTCTACCTCAAACTGAAGTTACTCGTCTGCCTGTTTGATAAAAGCAATCGCCATGATCCAATACTGGATTCCCTAGGTCTTCTGCTTTTCATCCCTGTTCATGGTTTCGGCCATTTCCCGTGAAATGGCTAGAAACGAAAGCTGCCAAGTGCAGATTACCTTCGTCATTTAGTGACACTATCTCTGGAAACAGGAAGTGTGAAAGTGTTAGTCGCTCATCCATGCCCGACTCTTTGCGACCCCATGGACCTTAGCCCACCAGACTCCTCTGTCCATGGGATTTCCCAGGCAAGGATACTGGAGCGAGTTGCCACTTGTTTTTCCAGGAGATCTTTCCAACCCAGGGTATGAACCCGTGTCTCCTGCATGGCAGGCAGGTTCTTTACCATCTGAGTCACCGGAGATTCAACAATAAACATTTTTGAACACATATTAAAGGGCAGACACTGAGCCACAAGCAGTGTAAGCTCTCACTTAGCCCTCGCGCCCTGGTGGGGAGGTGGCATTCTCATCTTGGGGCCTCAGGTGAGCGTAGGTGGCTTCTGAAGGTGTCCCCATCACCCCATCAGCGTGGCCTCATCCTCTGGTCCTCAGGGTAGGTTGTGGGGGTGGTGATGTCTACAGAGCAGACACCACTGCGGTCTCTCAGAAAAGCTGGAAACTTCTCTTCAAGCCCTTCACAGCCAGGAGAGCACAACCACCCTTATTTGTTTCTGGGTTGAAAACTTTGACGACTACAACTGTTTCCAGATCTGACTGATCATTAGAAGGAACTGTGGAACTTCATTAAAATATGAAGCAACAGCCCATTGCAAGGGGTCTGTCTCAGTTCTCAGGTAGCCCCCAGCAGTCTGCACCTGGCATGTCATCCCCACCCCCAATGATTCTGAGGACTGTGGAGTCCCATCCCAAGGTCACAGGTGTGAGGACTTGAACCAAGGCCACAGACACGGAGCCCTGAACCAAAGTCACCTCTGAAATTAACTGAGCCCCTTTGTAACCATTGCTAAAAGCCCCTCGATCATCACCAGCAAGGTTCCTGACCCCAAATTAGGCAAAAATGCCCCTCCCAGTACTCACCCTATAGTGGCCTAACCAATGCCGCCCTCCAATAGGAATTTCTTTGTCTTGAAGCTATAAAAATTGGCTACTAGCCCACAAAAGGCGTCAGCTCTCCCTTGAGCTGGCCCGCTGTGCTAACAGCGTCCCGTGACTCTCCCTGGTCATTTGCAGCGCCTTCATTGTCCCTGCTCTCTGTCCTTAATAAACTCACTCTCTTCTGAAATGCTCTGTGTCTGGGCTTTTCCAGCCTGCACTCAGAATGCTACAATGACTAGGTGGGTTTGAGAATCCTGGGGTTGGAGAGGCCATGGCGCTGGGGATGGTTCACCTTTCTGTGCCTTTGTTTGTGTGTGTGTAGAATGGGGACAGAAACAGCCGTTTCAGTCTGAGATGTTCAGAGCACTTTTCGGTGCACACTTGTTGTTGTTCAGGCCCTAAGCTGTGTCTGACTCTTTGATACCTCCTGGATGACAGCACGCCAGGCTACCCTGTCCTCCACTATTTCCCGGAGCTTGTTCAAACTCATGCCCATCGAGTCGGTGACGCCATCCAACCATCTCACCCTCTGTCATCCCCTTCTCTTCCTGCCTTCGATCTTTCCCAGCATCAGGGTCTTTTCCAATGAGCTGGCTCTTCCCATCAGGTGGCCAAAGTATTGGAGCTCCAGCTTCAGCATCAGTCCTTCCAGTGAATATTCAGGGTTGATTTCCTTTAGGATTGACTGTATTGATTTCCTTGCAGTTCAAGGGACTCTCAAGTCTTCTCCAACATCACAGTTCAAAAGTATCAGTTCTTCAGTGTTCAGCCTTTTTTATGGTCCAACTCTCACATCCGCACATGACTACTGGAGAAACCATAGTTTTGACTATACAGACTTTTGTCGGCTAAGTGATGTCTCTGCTTTTTAACAGGCTTTCTATGTTTATCGTAGCTTTTCTTTCAAGGAGCAAGCGTCTTTTAATTTCATGGCAGCAGTCACCATTCACAGTGATTTTGGAGCCCAAGAAAAGAAAGTCTCTCACAGTTTCCATTGTTTCCCCATCTACCTGCCATGAAGTGATGGGACCAGATGCCATGATCTTAGTTTTCTGAATGTTGAGTTTTAAGCCACCTTTTTAGTCTCCTCTTTCAGCCTCATCAAGAGGCTCTTTAGTTCCTCTTTACTTTCTGCCATTAGAATGGTATCATTTGCATATTTGAGGTTGTTGGTATTTCTCCTGGAAACTTTGATTCCAGCTTGTGATTCACCCAGCCCAGCATTTCACACGATATACTCTGCATATAAATTATATAAGCAGGGTGACAACACACAGCCTTGTCATACTCCTTTCCCAATTTTGAGCCAGTCTGTCGTTCCATGTCCAGTTCTAACTGTTGCTTCTTGACCTGCATACAGGTTTTTCAGGAGGCAGGTAAGGTGGTGTGGTATTCCTATCTCCTGAAGAATTTTCCACGATTTGCTTGTTGTGATCCACACAATCAAAGGCTTTAGCGTAATCAATGAAGCAGATGCTTTTTTAGAATTCCCTTGCTTTCTTCAACAGATGTTGGCAATTTGATCTCTGGCTCCTCTGCCTTTTCTAAACCCAGTTTGCACACCTGGAAGTTCTCGGTCCATGCACTGCTGAAGCCTAGCTTGAAGGCGAGCATAACCTTGCTAGCATGTGAAATGAGTGCAACTATACAGTAGTTTAAACATTCTTTGGTATTGCCCTTCTTTGGGATTGGCATGAAAACTGACCTTGTGTGAATGCAAGTATCACCTTAACCTTCTAAGAACTAGGATTCAAACACTTTAAAATTGTTGCTGATAGTGCGAGTGAAATGGTCCTTTATTAGCTGAATCTTCACGTAAGCAGGTCACCCTTCTCTTCCATAGGTTGGGCAGTCTCTGTTCTTTTGTCTTTACACGGGAGCACAGGAATTTTAAAACTGGAAAGTCCGTTCCTCAGAGTTTCCACTATTACCCGAGACTCACTGGCGGATGGTCCCCAGGGCTCTCTCTTCAGCTGGGACTCCAGGCACAGACTCTCCTCCGCAGAGAGGAACGCCCTGGGGCAGGGACCCTGGGTTCTCCTATTCCCTGCCGTGCGTTCCTGAGAGTGCTGCAGAGGGCACCTTTCGCGGATGCTCAGCTAGCGGAACTGCTTCCTTGGGAAGCCCTCCATCCCTGCACTGGAGGGGGCTCTGTTGACACACATGCTTCTACTGGTCGAGGGGCAGGCAGGCAGCAATCCAACTTTTGCAGGAAATCTGGAGAGGGGACCCAGAGTTAAGTCGGTCAGCTGTGAGAAGTTGAGCCGAAAAGTAGTGGGACAGTGAGGCCAGAGTGGAAGATAAAGCAAAGTGCAGGCAGAACTTCTGGGGGGACATGGACCTCTGGAGCCAGGGCAGCCCCCAGAGCTCAGGAGGCAGGCAGACCAAAGGCAGAGACCTCGTGGCCCAAGATGGAGGGAAGAAGGGCCCACCCCCCTGAGGGCTGATCTTGCTTCCTCTGAGCCAACTTGAGTGGATTTCTCCCTCTTACAACCCAAGAGCACCGGGTAGGGCGGAGTCCGGTGTGGGCTGGGGGACAGAGGAGTATTTCTGGGAGGAGGCAGGATGTGCAGGAGCAGGCGGGCCCACAGCAGGGGGAGGGGGCAGGTGATGGCGCGAAGCCAGATAGCGAGTGGTCTTTTCCTGGAACACACACGCCTGTCTAGAGCCTTGCCATCTGTTCACAGCAGGACGGCGATGTGTACAACTCAGCGTGTGTGTTGCACCTGGTCTGTGACATGGGCAGAAGCTCTGAGTGAGAACGGTAAACCCCTCTCCAGTCTCACGACAGCTGAGACCGACAGGCTAGCTGGGCCAGGCCCATGGTTTACAAACATGGAGTCTTAAAGCCAGAAAGGACGTCGGAGATCAACTTGACCAACTTCTCACCAAGTACAGACACCCACTTCCACTGACCAGTCTCCATGCAGCCACGTCCCCTAACCCACAAGTTTCTCCATCCCAGAGTACTAGTGATGACCACCTGAGAACTCCTGGCAAGAATAAGTCATCAGATGTGACGGAGAACACGATCTCCGGTTCTGACTTCCTGGCCTCTCTCCGAGTTCGTTTCTAACACACGTGATGCCCCAGCCTTGACTGACACACAATTTTCATGAGGAAATCATGAAACTAGTTGGGCCCAACAGAAAAACACTTATTTAAGATGATGCTGGTGTTCTTTCGTGTCCTTTCCTGGTTGATTACTGGGTTTCTGCCTGCAACAGCATTTGACTCGATACATCCACACAGAGGTGTTCCAGGCAAAGGTCTGTGGGCTTCGGACAAATCTGTGTGTAGGTGGTTAACAGAATGCAATCTTGGAGCTGGCTGACATGCTGCTGGGGTTTCACTTGGCAGTGCTGTCTGAGGGTGACTGAAAGTTTTATTTTCTAAGAAGATATACAGCTTGGTGAGTAATAAGGGCTCACAACCTTCAGAAACTGCATCTGAACACATCCATTTGCCTGTGTTCATGGGAAGCCTGGCTTGCCCAGCACAGGAGGGGTCCCTTGATCTCCTCTCAGACCCTGGGCTCAATGCAGGGATCAGGCTCCTTACCCCAAGGCGTGAGGCATGAGAAAGTGGACATTGTGGGGCTGACATTAGCTGAAGCTTCAGCTCAAGCTACCTTGAACTCTAGCCTCAGCTTTTCCACAGTCCCATGGAGACACGGTCCGAGAATCTACCTTGGTTCGCTCTGCTTTCCAAACCAGCAGATCTCTTACCTCCCTTACTACGGTAGGAAGTAATCATTCAAAGTTGCTTTCTCATACATTCAGCAAATTAAAGAAGTGATGAGTTTCTCTTTGTTCAGTGACACTCATCTTCCCAACGTACTGTGGGCGTATGGGCTTCCCAGATGGCTCAGTGGTAAAGAATTTGCCTGCCAATGCAGGAGACGTGGGTTTGATCCCTGGGTTGGGACAGTCCCCTGGAGTAGGAAATGGCAAACCACCCCAATATTCTTGCCTGGGAAACCCCATGGACAGAGGGGCCTGACGGGCTACAGTCCATGGGGGTCATAGAGTCAGACACGACTGAGCAAGCACACGCAAGCCTAAGTGACTTTGTGGATCAGCTCCCAGTGGACTGAATTCAAGGCCTTCATCGCTGCACATAATGGGCACTTTCTTCCCTTTTGGGGATGGAACTGAGCTCTGTTAATCCTAGGAGAACTGGTGAAGGCAACAGGGCAGGCCTCTCCCCAACACTCTAAATGGTACTGACCTGATTCTCAGGTCCTTCCCTGACAGAAGTGACCCACAGGCTGAAGCCTCACTCAGCTCCCCCATTGCAGCTGCTCGGGTGGCACCGAGGACGCAGCAAGTGACATTCAGTAAAAGTCTGATGAAGTCCAGGCTCTCTCCCACATTTAGGCCTCAAGGGAGAGGCTCTTTCTTGACAGGGAGACTTGAGGTATTCTCTAACCCCCACACCCAATGGGGTTCAAATGGAGTAGCTTTTAAGTTATTTCATAAAAGGTACGCTCTCCTTTAAAAATATATGCAGTGTAGCAAGCAATTTCCAAGGTGGCGCGGTGGTAAAGAAACCAACTAACAACACAGGAGATGCAGGAGACATGGGTTTGATCCCTGGGTCGGGAAGATCCCTTGGAATAGGAAACGGCAACCCACTCCAGTATTCTTACCTTGAAAATTCCTTGGACAGAGGAGCCTGGCGGGCTACAGTCCATGGGGTCACAGAATCGAACATGACTGTGCATGAGCATATATCTATATATACACACACGCATTCAAATATTTGTCATTAATATACTCTCATTATAAAAATACCATCCCTCTCATGATAGAAAGCCATTCTTCGGTACCTCTGAGGACTGGTTCCAGGAGCCTCCTCAGATACCAAAATCTGCAGGTGCTCAAGTTCCTTATAAACAAGGGCGTGGTACAATGAACACTGCTAAGACAGGTCTGACTGCATGCATGTGAAGAGACTCCCCCTTGGCCTCCTCCCTAGAGGTTGCCCTGTTAAGAGTTCAGTGTGTTCTTTGACTTGTTAACATACATGTGTGCTCATGCAGAAATACGTATTTTGCTGTTTTTAACAGAAATGGGACCTTACTATGAATAGATGGGGAAACAGTATCAGACTTTATTTTTTTGGGCTCCAAAAGCAGTGCTGATGGTGATTGCAGCCATGAAATTAAAAGACGCTTACTCTTTGGAAGGAAGGTTACGACCAATCTAGATAGCATATTTAAAAGCAGAGACATTACTTTGCCAAGAAAGGTCAAGGCTATGGTTTTTCCAGTGGTCATGTATGGATGTGAGAGTTGGGACGGTGAAGAAAGCTGAGTGCCAAAGAATTGATGCTTTTGAACTGTGGTGTTGGAGAAGACTCTTGAGAGTCCCTTGGACTGCAAGGAGATCCAACCAGTCCATCCTCAAGGAGATCAGTCCTGGGTGTTCATTGGAAGGACTGATGTTGAAGTTGAAACTCCAATACTTTGGCCACCTCATGCGAAGAGTTGACTCATTGGAAAAGACCCTGATGCTGGGAAAGGATTGGGGGCAGGAGGAGAAGGGGACAACAGAGGATGACATGGTTGGATGGCATCACCGACCGATGGACATGGGTTTGGGTAAACTCCGGGAGTTGGTGATGGACAGGGAGGCCGGGCGTGCTGCGATTCATGGGGTTGCAGAGAGTTGGACACAACTGAGCGACTGAAGGGAACTGATGAAGACTGTTATGAAACTCGCTTTTTACTCTCGAGAATACTGAGCTGAACCCAGGGCAGTGCATTCATGTGTCTCATTGTTTCAACTGTTGCAGACACTCCATAATACAGATGAGTCAAACTTTCACCTTTCATTGTTGACGGATATTTTCCTAGTTTTCATCCTGCTTCTAAAACCAGGTGTATTGAGGGATATTTTATATGCAGTAAAATCCATCCTTTTAAATGTGCAGATTATGTTTTAACAAACACTCATGTAACCACCACCATGATAATTTCCATGACTGCAAAAGTTCCCTTGTGTCTCTTTGTAGTAAACCTCATTTACCATCAACCCCAGGCAAATACTGGCCCATTTTTATCCCGTTTTCCTGTTTCCAGAATGTCATAGTTGGAAGTATATAGTACATCACCCCCCCCCCACCCCAACCAAGTTCTGATTCTTTCACTTGGCACAAGGGATCAGAGATTCACCCAAATGGCTGTATCACTCAGTCCTTCACTTTCATTGCTGAGTGAGTTGTATTCATTCACTGTCTACACTACAGTTTATCTAGTCACTAGTTGGTGGACACTTGGGTGGTTTCCAGTTTTTGACAATCAGGATCAAATCTGTTTAAACATTTGTGTACAGGTGTTTCGTATGCACATATTATTTTCATTTTTCCTGGGCAAATACTTAGGAGTGAGATTGCCAGGTTATACGGTGGCATGATTAACTTAACCAAAAAAATGCCATACCGTTTTTCAGCACACCTATAGAATTCTGTCTTCCCATGAGGGATTCTCACGTGAGTGTTCCAGTTGCATGCATGTCAGTACTTGGTACTGTCGGGTCTCCAGAATCTTAGCCATCCTGGTAGGTGTGTAATGGTATTTTGTGGTGGTCTTACTTCGCATTTCCCTAATGACCAACAATGCTGAGCAGCTTGTCAAGTGCTTCTTTGTAGCTTCTGGGTGAGGTGTATGTGTATAGTTATTGCTCACTTTAAAATTGGGTTGTTTTGTTATTATTTGAGAGACCTTTATACAGTCTAGATGTAAGTATTCTACTTGTATTTTATAAATATATACTCCTCTACAGAATGTTTTTTTTAGCTTTGGCTGCTCTTGGTCCTTGTTGCTGTGCAGGATCTCGGGCTGCAGCAAGCAGGGGGCACGGGGACTCTTCACTGTGATGTGTGGACTTCCGTTGTTGCAGCACTTGTTGTGCACGGGCTTAGCTGCCCCAAGGCATGTGGAATCTTCCCAGACCAGGGATCAAACCCGTGTCCCCTGCATTGGCAAGTGGATTCTTAACCGCTGGACCATCAAGGAAGGCTGTCTATAGATTTTTAGTCTCCCTTTCAACATCACTGATGAGAAACCGTTACGTATTTCTGAAGTGCTATTAGCAGTTTCATGCTATCCTGGTCTCTCTCTGGAGATCCGCATGTGACAATGTTAAGAGAATGCATGGCTGAATGAATGCTCCTTACTGTCTCGGCTGTGTCCCGGGGGTGAGAAGGTCATCAGTGGTCTAGAGGGGGAACTGGGCAGCAGGCTGACTTAAGGAAGAGATTCATGAGAACTCTTTTGGAAGTCTAGCATCCCATCATATGTCACTTTTGCAAAGCTCACCTTTTCTATTTCCACTGAATTAACCAAGATTCCTCAACAGTGTAGAGAGACAGCTCAGACACAGCTGTGCTCATCCTGCTCCCGTTCTCCGTCCTCGAGTCCCGACATTCACTGCTCAGGGGTGATAGGCTGTGCTTGCCTCTGGAAAGCTCAGGTGTTTTTGACTTTACTATTTTTAATTGAAATACATCTGATATAGAAACACTGTCAAGGAATACAACACGATTTGATAATTTATATATTGTGATATAATCACCAATGAAGTATAGTTAGCTCTTCTATACTGTAATTACTTCTTCTGTTGTGGTATAAGTAAGGTCTAGTCTCTGAGCAAGTTTGATGATTACTGTTAATAATACAGCAGTGCTGTCTTTACTCACTGTGCTCTTCAGGACTTATTAACTACTAGTTCCAAGTTTGTGTCCTTCAGCAACAGCTCTCCTATCCCATCCTTAACCTCTGGAAAACACCACTTTTCTGTTTTTATGAGTTTAGCCTTTTTACCTTCCACATGTACGTGACAGCATACACCATTTGTCTTTCTGACTTATTTAGCACAATGCCCTCAAGGTCCATCCACGTTGAAAATGGCAGGATTTCCTTCTTCTCACGGCTGAATAATCTCCCATTGCATAATGTACGTATACTACATCTTCTCTATCCATTCATCCATTGATGGGCACTTATGCTGTTTCCATCTCTTGGCTGTTGGGAACAATGTTGCAGTAAACACACAGGTGCACATATTTGTTTGAACTCCTGTTTTCATTTCCTTTGGGTATATGCACACCCAGAAGTGGGATTTCTAGATCATACGGTAGTTCTATTTTTAACTTTTTGAGGAACCTCAGTGCTGTTTCCCATAAGGGCTGAACCAATGTATATTTCTACCAATAGTGCACAAGAGGTCCCTTTTCTCCACATTCTCACCAACACTTATCTCTTGCCTTTCTTCAGGACAGCCATTCTAACAGGTGTGAGGTGATAGCTCACTGTGGTTTTGATTTCCATTTCCCTGATGAGTAGTGATGCTGAGTATTTTTTCATGTACCTGTTGGCCATGTGCATGTCTTCTTCCAGCCACTCCAGATTTTTCACCTGTAAATGGTAAGCCAGGCCAAACATCCACTAGTGCCAGCTAGTCATCACTAAATGAGGAAAAGGAGAAATAGAGAAAGCTCTACTTCAGCCTCAGCTCTTGGGGAGGCCCTCCAGGCCAACTAGGAGTAACTGGGCCTCCAAAAAGGAGTCATTCGACCTTATTTATTTCTTATTCCCTATATGTCTTTATTGATTAGCATTTGCAGTGGCGACGGACAAATGACTGGGACCTCAAACCTCTAACACACAATTCACTAAAAGTTGGTGTGGACTGAAGTAACTTAGCACACACACACACACACATGTTGTAGGGTTGTTGTCAGGATTACATGAGTTGAAAGAAAGTGAAAGTGTTAGTTGCTCAGTTGTGTCTCACTCTTTGCAATCCCATGACTGTAGCCCACCAGTCTCCTCTTTCCATGGGATTCTCCAGGCAAGAATACTGGAGTGGGTTGCCATGCCCTCCTCCAGGGGATCGTCCTGATCCAGGGATGGAACTGGGTCTCCCAAATTGCATGTTGTAGGGCTGTTGTGAGGATTACACGAGTCATAGGAGTCAAATGCCTAGCACAGTGTCTGGCACACAGTAAGAGTTCAATAAACAGTTTAAAGTAGAAGCTACAGCATTGAAAAAGTCCTTTTTTAATTTAGATGATTTTCAACAAAATCAGATGGAAGCTGTTAATTTTCTTAAGACTTATACCGCCTGTCTGTCAGGTGTTACATCATGCTACTGTATAATCAGTGGTGGTACCTGCTCAAAGGAAAGGAACCAGGAAGAAGCAAGCATGGGAGTACGTGAAGAAAAGTAATGTTACAAAGCGATCCCTGATCCCTTGTCTTACATACTATGAAAAAGATACTAGGCTTAGGAGAATACGCTGGACTGTCAAAGCAATGAAAACTGAACCAAAAAGATACTCAGCTTGTCACCTCTTGGACCATTACACAAATGCCAGGGAAGATGGCCAATACACTGAGACGAAAGGCAAGCTTTCAGCAAGTGAAGTCTGAACGAAGGCAGCACCTTTCAGCTGGTGCCATAGCTAGTGTCCTCCCGTCACATTCCACTGTGATCCTGGACACCCATGGAGCTCAAGGAGTCCACTCGAACGCTGCACACCCTACGTGGGTGCTTGAAGTGTAACAGGGATTAAAAGTTAGCAAGAGGAGCCTGACTTTAAAGGTGATAATGTAATCATGTCCTGTGGGTCAGGAAGGGCTGGGTGTCTAGATTCAGGCAGGGGATGCCAAAGACCACTGGTCGCCACTTTGATCACCTTTTTCCAGGTTTGGAGGCAAGACGAGGGGAAGTGGGGGGAGACTCGTGGGCTTCTGGGAACGTAAACTCTAGCATTCACTTTATCCCAAAAGGGCAGAATTCTCCTAAAGAGGGACTGGTACTCATGATAATATGTTGGGCAGGAAACGGTTCTATAAAATGGACATTATCTACTTCTCAGCACTAATTCTTTAAACGAGACAGTATTTTAGAACATTTGATACATTTCCAGGCACTGTTTCCTCTTATTTTCATTAATATGTACCAATGGTGATAACAATGGCTTCAAAGAAAATGTGATCACAGACCATCAGGAACAACTGCACCTCTGCTGAAATCCAGGAGAGCTGCTTTTGATACCATAGAGCTAAACTGGTTTACTTTTTAAAGATATGTCACTTTGGATGCTACTGGTAACATGTGATTTCAAATCTTTCCAATGCCAAGCAACCACAGTCTTACTACATTTTGTCAGTTAAAATATCCCCAAAGTGTGTGCACTGGCTGAGTTTAACAATCTCATTGATTACATATGGCCTTCTTGTCGTCTTACGATGGAACATCTTACCAGGTGTATATCTCCCTCATCAGCCTTCCTCTCTCGCCATCTCACAGTGTTTATAAGGGTTTAGGATTTTTGGCTGCCAAAACCATGTTTATCAGAGCAAGAGAGTCCTGAAATAAAAGAAAAAGGGAACCCAGGTGGAAGAGAGAGTCTCCTTCTCGACCAACAGCTGTATTTTTGCACTAAGTAAGAAAGCAATTTCAAAAAATTAATCAGGAATGGCACCAGTCTACCACCTATTCTACTGAATAGATAATAAGTATTTAAGAGATACGATACTGTCAGTGTGATAAAGTACAAGGTAACTAAAACAAGCTTAAGAACCAAGTTGGCAGAGAATAACCAAAGCACAGCTTTCGATAAGACAAAGTTGCCCTGGCAACTCTGCCAGCAGCAAGTTCTGGCAGGTGCTGTCACTACAGAAACAAAAGGCAGGGGTGGAGGAGACACAGGTCTGCTTCAGAGCAGTGTCATACATCCAAAAAGACAAGGTCTGGGGGAAGATATATGCTCTGAACAAAGCGTATAACAGGTGCCCAGAATTCTCAGCTGTATACAGATGTATCACACCATTATCCATCTGCTTGCTTACACTGAGCCTTAAGTAACTGGGAATTGAAAGGCAATGGAGGGATGTCCCTGGTGGTCCAGTGGTTACAACTCCAATGCAGGGGGTGTGGGTTCGATCCCTGACTGGGGACCTAAGATCCCACATGCCTTGCAGTCAAAAAAACAAAACATAAAACAGAAGCTATACTATAACAAATTCAATAAAGACTTATGTTTGGTTACTGCAGCACAGTTAAGCGAGGATAAGACAACTGGAGGTGGGAGACCCTTCCTTAGTTTTATTTCACTGGGAATCCCAGGACAAAAACTTCAATGCACTGGTACTCAGCTTCAGCATCCTGCTGTTAAAAAATCAAATAATACAGGAAAATATTTATCTCAGTGGACAGATTATTTCCATGATTTGTTTTAATTACATAACATTAAAAAATTTTGGCATTTGCTGCTTCTTGGTTGTAAGCATACAGAAACAGCTGACAATACTAACAAGTAAAAATAAATTCTTAATTGTGTTTAGTTTGCTAAAGCTTCTTTTGTTTTGGTGATCTTATTCGTGGGTATGCTTTTGGATTGCCTAATATATAACATTTTGTGCTATGTAATACCATGAACAGGTATTGTTTTTATTTAAAACTAATTAAAAAGAAAGACAAAAGAAACACTTTCATTCCCCAGGAGCTGACATTAACCTGTTTGTCTGTACACATCAACCTTACCCCTACAACCCTCCTTTAGGTGGTAAACAGCCTTTGTTACACACTAGTCAATACAGGCTTGCTGAGTGTGCAGTAAACATCTTTGAGAAGCTTATGATGGGGGATGTATATCTCGAATTGGAAAACCATTTAATTTATAATTATTTTAAAAGAAGAAAAGAGGAAAGAAAGAACAACTGACCACGACTTTTCCACTTCTCATGTCACTGTCACTAGGGTAAAGTAAGCTAATGAAACTTGCTATCTTGAAAAAGAAAAAGAAACAAAACAAACTGCTACCTTGTACACACCCAAATGCTATCCTTTCCTTAATATGTGCAAATATGAAACACAACCACCTATTAACAAAAACAAAAACAAAAAGACAGCCTTGCTCTTTGACAATTTCAGAATAAGCAATTTTCTTTAGTTCCTTTTGAGAATTTCTGTAGTTGCCTATTTTTTTTTTTCCTGCGGTGCCATTCACTTTGGATCTACATCACTTCAACTCCTCACGCAAAGACGGGGAGTGCTCATTTAGAAAACATTTCCTAATTTTACATTTTAAAGTTAATATTTAAAAAGAAAAACCTTTCAACTCCCCACCCCCTCATGAATAATCTGGTTTAATACAAGTATATAAATAAAGGTGTTCTTTTTCCTCAAAAATCATTTAAGCAACTTTACAAGAACTATTGTTTAAAAAATTTACCGAAAGAAATTAAAGTACCAGTCATTTCCCCCCGTAATAGATGGTGCTCAAGGGTGCACGTATCAAGGCTGTCTGCGCAGCTCATCATCCTTTAGTTCCGTTAGGCGGGCTTTCAATCTTCTTAATCACTTTTTTCTTCTACTTGATAATGTCTGTATTCTGGCTTCAGTTCCCATGTGTTTTTGTGGATCCCTTTTACATTTTGAACACCGATTTCCTTTAAGATGTCCTTCAGGTACGACTGAAAAACAGAAACAAAATAACCTTGACAGATGAGATAAAGAAGGCAGGAAACAAAAATATAAAATAAAATGACACACCAAACTACATTTACAAGGAACAAAAATTATGGTCCTGAAAGCCCCATTAGATTTCTCTGTAATGAATTTCAATAAACTGCCTTTTTGATTATCTGCATACAATACATGATAACTGCATTAAATATGATTATTTGCATTAAAGGGCTTGGAAGTCCTGAATGTTAGCAGCCTTGAGAGCTTAAACAAAAAAAAAAAAGGGAAAGGGAGTCTAGAAGGAAATACATTAGAAAATTTGGTGGTACTTAATTTACACAGTATACCAAGTGTAATGAGCCCCCAAGTTCCGTGGTATCACTGAGTTCACAGTCAGACAGGGTTATTCTTGGATAGGAAACACTCATTTTAGAAGCAGGAGCATATGTTATTTTTCTATGAAGCAAGCACATGACAGGCACCCAGACTTCTCAGTTCTAAGGTGAGTTCTCAAATTTGCTATTGCGCCACTTGCTTTTCTTGTGTAATAAGGTAACTCATTAAGCATGTTTAATATTGTTTGTATCATGGCCAAGGTTGCCTAGACAGAGGAAGGGAGAATAAGATATGTTAAAAATCCTGAGGGCTGCAGTTTTCTTGGGCTTGGGTCCACCAAAGGATAGAGGTGAGAAATGATGGAAGTCAGAATGCTTTATCATGGTATTTCAGGCACCTGAAAATTCAGGTATCACCCAAATTGATCACTGCTACTGCTAAGTCGCTTCAATCGTGTCTGACTCTGTGCGACCCCATAGACGGCAGCCCACCAGGCTCTGCCGTCCCTGGGATTCTCCAGGCAAGAATACTGGAGTGGGTTGCCATTTCCTTCTCCAGTGCATGAAAGGGAAAAGTGGAAGTGAAGTCGCTCAGTCGTGTCCAACTCCCAGCAACCCCATGGACCGTAGCCTACCAGGCTCCTCTGTCCATGGGATTCTCCAGGCTAGAGTACTGGAGTGGGGTGCCATTGCCTTCTCCAGAGGCATGAAAACGATGGCTATGAAAAATGTAGTATCAAACCCCACCTTTGCTTGCCAATGCTCAAGGTGAAAAAGCATTTCACTATAAACCAATACAAATTACAGTACTTCCTTCTTGAGGAAGAGAGAAAAGTTAAATATTTAAAACAAATTCCTGCCCCCCTACATAACCAATGAGCCAAACAAGAATTTTTGTGTGTACGCTTCACAGAACCAGTTACAGGTACATTACAGTGACTCATCTCATTGATGGAAGATGTAATAGGATGTAAATGTTTTAATTTATGGAAATGAGGCACTAATTTAAAAAGTGGCTGATAACGGCTTGATAATGTTGAAGGCGGTGCCTTTCTCAAGCGTGATACTAGACTGCCTATATCGGAACTTCACGGGGGCCTGTGAGCTAAACCCTACTGTAGGTCGAGTGAATTAAATCTCTGGCGCCAGGCACGGGAAACTGCATTTCACAAGCCCCCTGGAGCTGACTGAACTAAAGTCCACAGCAACTGCTCACAAGATTCTTCTGGCTCCAGTGGTCTGGGATCTTTGGGTCCGTGCAGTGTTATTTAGTTTTCTGAGCCTCACTGTGGCTGGAGAGTATGTGTTAACCGACACCATGGAACACCCCCTTACACTGACTGGTGTACTGCTCTACAGTTTATACTTTTATTTAGGGGTCCCTGGTTAGCACTGGAACTACACACAGGTCTCTCAAACGGCCCAGATGGCTCAGCTCTCGCTTGAGCGGCTTCCCCACCCCAGCAGGTGGCAGCAGTGAATCGGCGGAGGCCTGGGTTTCCCCGGGAGGAGGCCTGCCTGCCTGCCTGCCTCCCACGCCTTCTGTAGCTGGCTCCAACGAGGGACCCGTGTAAATGAGTCAGCGCGTTACTCAAGTAGGCTTCAGACAACCAGGTAATATGCACGCCTGCCATCTGCTACTTCAGATTGCACAGAAAACATGGGACACTGTTCATAAACAACTTTCTAGTTAAACAGGATTCATAAATGGAAAATGACAGGATGGGCTTCGGTTTTCAGTGTGGGTGCAAACAATCATACAACTGGGGACACAGTGCAAGGGCTCAGAAATGAAGAGAGCAGGTGCCAGGAGCACTGTGGTTGCCACACAGACGCTGTCTTCTCCTCAGGCCTACCGTGCCCGTGTAAATAACCCGGATACAGAAGATGAAAAGCCTAGAAAGGGTTAAACACAAAATACTGAGTGTCTTAAGTGTACAAATTCAGTTGCCTTCACTCTCATTTTATTACATTAGTATAATAAAGGAATATATATATATATTTTTAATAAAGATGTCACTCTTTTTTTTTCTTTTTTAACAAAAAGAATGCCAAGACATGGTCAGGGGTCCGTTAACTGGTCAGTTAACAAGATGGGATTAGGGTCATGGTACAGAACTCTTTTCTGGGGAGGAGAAGGGGCAAACTTCGGAAGTTTGACAACGTTCCAAATCCCAAACCTAAGACCACTCCACTAGAACCAGCTCAATTAACTTGGCACAAAGCATTGGCAGAGAAAGTAGTAGTAACAATTGAGAAAAACAAGGTCAGAAAATCCTAGAAGGAAGGACACAGGTAAAGAACAGTGAGATTATGTCATTTCTCTGTTTAAAATTTTCCCTGACTTCCCCTTTGGCCTACAGGCTAAACTCCAAACTCTCGCGCAGGCATCCACCCAGGTCTGTCTTTTCGCTTTGGCCTCATCCTCTAATACCTCCAGGCCGGGCACTGGCCATTTCTGCGTCTGCCGCTCTTGTTCCCCGCCCTCTGCTTTCCCTGTAAGGCTTATCCCCTTCCTGCAGATCAGAGCTCCTCATCCTTTTAGACTGGGTGCAAATGTCACTTTCTCAGAGGAACCTTGTCCAGCGGTCCCACCTCTCAGATCTACACTTCCCACGCTGTGACTTCCAGGGAGAGCCCTCACCGCGTCAGAGCCCTCCGTGGGCAAGTCTGTCTCTTGGGCGGCCGTCGCAGGGCCTGGCTGCAAGTCGGCGGCACGGGGCACACTATCGCTGAGTGAATCGGGTATGCTTCAGCGTTGACAGAGGGGACAGGAGGGTTTAGCTCTTGCAGCGGGGGGGTGGTTGTTGGGGGGAAATCACTTAGCAGGCCCAAGGGGATAAACCCTGCTAACTCTAGCTGTTTCCCTTTCTCGTCTCACTACCATATTGAGCAATGACCCTGTCTGAGAAATAAAAACTGATAAAACTGTATTACCTGAATCTGAGTTGACTACTAACATCTGTATTGTGGTGCGAAAATATTATTGACACAAAGCCAACTGGGGTGGAAATTTTAAAGGTTTTAGCAGGACTGAAGATTAATTGGTAATTGGACTTCCCTTTTAAAAAAATGTGCATCTTCACATTTAGAGTTATCTGAGCACCAGGTTAAGCGGCACATAGTGTTTTCATCCCCAGAGTTCACAGTCTAACATCAGGGTGTGTATGGGGGAAGCAAGGGCATGTAAGCAGGCAGTCATAAAGTAAAACAGAAGCACAGGAATAAGGACATACATGTAGGTCATCATGGGAGCACCGGAGACGGGCCAGAGCCAAGATGCTAGGTTGTTTGAGGATGGACATTTGATCATTTGAACTAAACAGCAATTCTGTGTGGAGACCAAGGGGGACTAGTTCTCCTCTTACCATTAAATAATCCTAAACTGATTCTGCAATTTAATCTTTTGCCTAACCACTTGTATATTAAACAAAGGATTCCAGAACTGAGAAGATCACCTTTATGTCACATAGGATTGGAAAGGTTTCTCATTACCTACTATGGGCAGTTTGGTGGAACAAGAGCTGAAATAATAAATTGGCTCAAGTCCAGCAAGTCTTCATCAAAGAGAATGTGTGGGGGCGTATTTACAGCAAGTCTGAATGCAGAGAAAAAAGGGAGAGAACATTACAGCCTCCTTGCAAGGGAAGGCAAGGCACATACTGGAGCCCAGGGGTCTACCGAGTAGGATGGGCTCTGCATTTGTGGATCAAGACAGAACTGCAGTGGCCAAAAGGCTGGAAATTCACACAGCAAATTCCCGATTTCTCCCCTAAGCTCAAGACAGACCTAGTCACAGGGCACAAACCTAGCCACGGTAGCCTATTTTAGCTTCTCTTCTTCATGCTCCTTATCACATTCCATCCCTGCCATTGTTCACATCATCTTTTCCTCTACTGCAAATGGAGGATTTATCTGTGTTTCATTTCATCATAAAATTAAGTGTTAAGCATTACCACAGATAATAATGAATTAACTACACCTAATTCCCAAAAGTTGATTAAAAAATATATATATATCTTTGACAGAGAGCTGATCACCAAATAACAATGCTTTTAGGTAAGATAAAGATACAACCTTACTAGACTTCTCATCACAAAACAGTCCCCAAAGGCTGGAGTGAATGTGTATTACATAAATCTACACCAAAAGATGGCACTGGTTAACACAGTCACCAAAGGGAAACTGCTTATATGCTTTTTATAAAGTGACCCAGTGGCAAGGGCATTCATGATCAGTTCTGTGATCATTTCAAAGTATCACTTCATATTTATGTGATTTTTGTATGATGCAAGCAAGGTTGACAGAACAGAGGACTTACTGATGAAGATGTTAGTGGCTTCAAGGCACAACGTTCTTTCATTAAAAAAAAAAAAAAAATTAAACAAACTACACTTTATGCATAAGCTGTGAACAAAGGCAACCTATGTTTTCTCTCCTTTAGAGAGAACCCTGAACAGGGGAGGGAAGACGGTGCTGAGGGCTTCTCTGGAACCTGGGCCACCTCAGCATTTTTCTCCCCTTTTCCTGATGGTTTCATTTCTGTTTTTATACTAGTCTCTGTCTTGTTTTCCTCTCAGGGTCCCACAGGCTGCATTCCTCCCTTTGTAAAAACTCTAAGGAGTACAGAGATGACGGGTAATGAAATGGCCAAGCCATAAACCCTACCCACCCCACGGCCCTCCCTCCTTAATCCAAACTCTAAAAAAAGAAATTTATTGCTGCATTAACATCTGCTGCTGCTGCTGCTGCTGCTGCTAAGTCGCTTCAGTCGTGTCGGACTCTGTGCGACCCCATAGATGGCAGCCCACCAGGCTCCACCATCCCTGGGATTCTCCAGGCAAGAATACTGGAGTGGGTTGCCATTTCCTTCTCCAGCATTAACATCTATATGCTGGTAAATCACCTTACTTTCAGTAACACTTCATCTGTCCAGCAGTGGCAAGCGACTCACATGCTTACATATTTCAGATAAAATTTACTTCCTTTGGGCCAAAACTTTGAATTTTAACTATGTTTAAAGACATGCTTTCTAAATTGTATTAGTTTATTTGTATGCTAAATATAACATAACTTAACCTTGGAATACTACAAAGTATTCCAAGGCTCGGATATTATGGCAACGAACTGGGGGAGAAACACACATATACACATATAGTTAATGTTAAAAATGTTATCAAAAGATATTCAAAACTAGATAAAGATGAAAAAAATTCCTACTGAAATATAAATATGAATTCTTGCATTTAGAACTATAGAAACTAACTACTAGTGCATCTGGTGCGATGAGTAGTTTAGCTATTTTTATTTTTTAATTGGAGGAAAATCGCTTTACAGTGTTGTGTTGGTTACTGCCTGATGTGTAGTTTAGATCATACAAAGAATAAGAAATATCAATTGACATAGTCATTATTAGTCCATCTGAAAACACTGCTAGAAATTAAATGGCAAGCAAGAGAGTCTTTAGGTATTTATTTTACCACAGACAATTTTTAGAAAATTAGCTAGCATTCTCAATGATGAAGCATTATTCACCCTTAAAGTATATGGAATAGACAGTAAAGTTTTACTCTAATGCAACAGTATATAAAAGCTCTTGCTGCCTAAGGATTAAAAAAGGATTGATGACAGTCAGGCAGTTCCTCAGTTAAACGGAGTCACCAAGTGACCCAGCAGTTCAACTCTCAAGGGAAATAAAAATATGTTCACACAATAACTTGTACATAATGTTCATATCACCCTTATTATAGTAGCCAATGTATACCCATATAACGGTATATATCTGGCAATAAACAAAGAAGAAAATACTGATACATGATACAGCATGGATGAAACTTGAGAAAACATTATGCCTAAATAAAAGAAGTCAGTCATAAGAGACCACATATTATATGATTTCATTCATATGAAAATGTCCAGAACAGGCAAATCTTTAGAGACACAGAGGAGATCAGCGGTTTGCTAGGGCTGGGGAGGGGGGTGGGTGCACAGGAGTAATTGTTAACGGGTACAGAGTTTCTTTGAGGGGTGAATAAAATGTTCTAAAATTGGTTGTGGCAATGGTTGTACAACTATGTGAATATATGAAAATCCACTGAACTGTAACGTTAAAAAAATATAATTGTACTGAAAACAAGGTTTTAGATTGATGAGGAAAAAAGACCTCTCTCACTGACAAATTAAGATAATACCATTTTTTATTACCAAATTACCATGGGTAAAGTAACATTTCCAATTAACAGTGGCTAGCTCTTTGGATCAGTCCATATGGACTGGAAAATATGACGGAATTAGAATATCTGTCTTGGCACATTCTAGAAGGAATGGCTCTCTGCTGCAATACAGAACTGAAGGTGGCCAGCCAGGCAGGCACTATAAGGTTTTCTGCCAATAGGTGTATCCTCTGGGATCAATTCCCCTGCTGAGTTAAGAGAGACCAGGAGGCTTTAGACACTTATCTAAGCCCACAGGATAAGGTCTTCTCTTAGGTAGCTGCTGCTGCTAAGTCGCCTCAGTCGTGTCTGACTCTGTGCGACCCCATAGACGGCAGCCCACCAGGCTCCGCCGTCCCTGGGATTCTCCAGACAAGAATACTGGAGTGGGTTGCCATTTCCTTCTCCAGTGCATGAAAGGGAAAAGTGGAAGTGAAGTCGCTCAGTCGTGTCCGACTCTTAGCAACCCCATGGACTGCAGCCTACCAGGCTCCTCCGTCCATGGGATTCTCCAGGCAAGAGTACTGGAGTGGGGGGCCATTGCCTTCTCCTCTCTTAGGTAGAGACCAACACAAAGAAAACAAGATAATTCCCCAAGATAATTCCCACAAGATGGCAAGCCTGAAACAAGTCTGGCCTTCTAGCTTGCTTTAGGGACTTGTTTTAGGGATAAAGAAATCAGGAGAAGGCAGCAAAGAGCTTAAACATTTATTTTTTACCTCTTATCTTTATTTATTTTCTGGAAAGGTAAAGATTTTATGGGTAATGACATTTTTCAGAATAAATACAAACTGTGTGGCTTATTGCTTAATTAAAAACTCTAAATTCTGTATGTAGATAAAGCCCAATTTTGCTTACTGGGAGCCTATGTCAGATACTGTTTTTACCTACGTAGAATTTCATATAAAATAATGACTTGATTGGTTATATTAACAACTGCTGCTGCTGCTAAGTCGCTTCAGTCGTGTCCAACTCTGTGCGACGCCATAGACGGCAGCCCACCAGGCTCCCCTGTCCCTGGGATTCTCCAGGCAAGAACACTGGAGTGGGTTGCCATTTCCTTCTCCATATATTAACAAACTGACCCCCTAATTTTACTTCATTCAGAAATAGGTAAAAAAATAAAATAATATAAAAAGGTTGAGACAAATCATAGGATAAATTAAAAGAGAAAATGTTACCATTTCATAATAAACTTGGTAGTAAATCTATTAGTTATTAGAACCTTCTCTTCATAAGGAAAGCATTAAAATTTATAAATGCATTTAAATTTTATCCATTTATATTCAAGTTAATAATTTATTTTAATGACATTTCATACTCTAAAGCTTTTAAGTAAGGCTCAAATTAACAAGATAGCAAATAATTATTTTTTAGCACTAAACTCTAACCAACTGAGTTAACTGGCTGCTAAAAATAATTATTTTTTAAAATGGAAGTCTCACAAAGGGCTGTCACTAGTTAATATGCTCTGCTGGGCAACTGGTGGTCTTAGTTTTGGTAATACTATTTGAAATTAAAAACTTCCAGTTATAGAAAAAATGAAGAGAGAACTGAAAGGAAATATGTGAATAGAAAGGAAATGATAAAGATTCAGGGGGAAAAAAGAGAAAAGGAATCACGTAAAAAAGGAAAAGCCTATGTCAGAATAAGACATTATAATAAAAACACTTATTTAGCAGTTCACTTGGGAATGAACTTCAAAAAAACCAGGGTCTTTTTTTAATTGGGAGGACAATTGCTTTACAATGTTGTGCTGGTTTCTGAAAAAGCCCTGTTTTTACTTGGGTCAGGAACTGAATGAGCTAGGATAAAGCTTAGATTCCATTTTCCATGTATCTGGCTTAGACTAATGAGATGATTCTTACTAGTACAGAAATTTCAGAGCAGTCTGAGAGAGAAATTAGCTCCCCACTCCTATCATTAAAAAGGGGTTCCCACTGTCAGAAAAGTATTTTTTGTGTTTGTCTTTAGATATATACATGTGTCTGAACAGAAGAGGTGACGTGGTAAGACATGGGCTCAGACCACTAGGCAGCTCCTTCTCTGGGACTATGATTCAACTGTCTCTAAGATTACTTTCACCTTTTAAGATTCTGAGCCAGAGATGTATGATATATATGTATCATACTGTGTAACACAGACATCATGAAGAGAAAACAGGAGTACACGTGTCTGGCTTGAGCAACTTGGGGCATGGTGTTGTTACTGCAGTAGGGCAGTTTGGGGGGCCAGGGTTGGAGGGATGTAGAAATCAAGAGTTCTGTTTTCAACAAACTAAATTTGCGATAACAGCAAATGGCTATGACTCAGCAGGTGCTATTTCTGTACCAAGCAGCGTGGCACAAGGGTGCGAGAGGTGGTGGGCCTGGCTGATGGACAGTCCTACCCTCTCCTCTTGGCTTAGGAATGAACATCCAAACCCTGGCAGGGCAATTAAGATCTTCCTTGAGCTTCTGCTGGAATAACGAGGGCAGACATTCTCTGTAAGCTTCGAGGCTGCTAGCTGTGAAGTGCTTCAGGAGGCCACTTTGTCTACCACATGGCTAGACCCTGCCCGAGCAGAAAGACAACACCCAGGAAAGACACAACGATGAGGAGAGATAGGGAGGGACGGGGAGGAACCGGGCTAAGTAAATAGTGTCAGAAGCTGGACCCAGCCATGGCTAAAGCAAGATGCATTCCTGAACTTCTCAGCCACAGGAGCCAATACATTATATTTTTGCTTAAGCTAGTTTGAGCTCAGTTTCCTTTTTTGTAGCTGAACGAGTCCCAACCAACTGACAGGTCTATAAGAACATATGCTTGTAAATAAACTTTTATCTTTTGATAGGAGAAATGCTCAGTATATCAAATTCTTTAGCCATTTTTTTCCCTTTAAAAAACATTATTTTCTTGTATCTTACCAATGCCAAATTCCATTTATTTCTATTCAGGCCTGTCTGGAAACAAGCTCTGAGGATCAGGTTAACATTACCTTATTGCTGCACGGCCTTTATCAAAAGCCTATTTTGGGCAAATGAGCAACGGCCTGTTGAGCATCATTTAGCACTGGGCAACTTAGGCTTATGGGTACCAAGCTGCTTCAAAATCAAAGCCATGCAAATCTTTGCCTCATTTTTCTTGTTGATGTGAACTTACTTTATAAAAGCATGCAAATTGTTCAATTACACAATCTGAATTAAAAGGGAAATGGTCCACTGGGTCGACATGACTGGGGACTGCTGACTTGGAAGGGATCATCAATAATTAAAGATCAAGTTCCCTGAATTTTGACCTGAAATTGAGTGGATGCAGAGCACAAGGAAATGAAGAGGTTCCGTTACAAGTAGAGCTGATTTCTGATGACACTTTAAACAGAAATGGATATTTGAAGAAACCCTGGGAAAGGGGTGCTGTGTTGGAGAACAGAGTGCTTGGGCTCATAGTGGTCTTGGCAGTCTGGGGTCTCAAAGGGAGCAATTACATAAAGCTTCAAATGGTTGAATTCCTGAAGGAAATGCTGCTATGGTACTATTTTACAGATACAATAAAATATGAAGACAGACTAGACACAATACATTTAAGGTAAAAGAGCAAAGACTGTCAGCAGAGAAATAATAGGCTTCCTCTGGTATTTTACTTTGTGTGTGGGGGGGAAATGTCAAAATTTTAAATGCATGAAAACACTCCTTTAAATGGATGCTGTGTTTCTGACTTTATCAGTTACCAGAGCCTGGCCTTTTAAAATTGGCTTATTTGTCCTTAATGAGTAACTTTAACGCTCTGATTGCTTATGCAAGTCACACACTGGTGAATGAGAGATACAGGCTGGCCCTTAAGGGCAGTTTCTCTAATCAATAATTTCGCTTGCAGGAGTGAAGGTTTTTAGGAAGAAGACTATAGAAGGGAAGGAACTGGAAAAACAAGAAAATACTTCAGATTCACTCAGAACATCAAAAATGACATCCTAAAGGTCAGAAAGCAGACGGTAACTTAAGAATACAGTAGTAGAGTTAATAACAAAGAGGACGTGTTGAAACGAGCACATCATGGTTGGAAACCTGGCATCAAGAGTGGCGTTGGGGCCATCAGAAAATGAGCGCGTGTCATTACATGCACTGACTAAAGAACTGGTCGACACCAAGATCTCTTTTCTTCCCTTTTACACAGGGCTCAAAAATTTGTTTAATAATACTAAGAATAAATATTAGCAAAATACTTTGCTGTTGACAAATCAGCTTTCATAAACATTAAAATTATTACAAGGAACCTATAGACTAGGTATTTTTAAGACAAATTTACAAAGTATAATATTATACACATTTAATCTGAATATATTAATAAATTTTATATTAAGAGTGTTATATGTCAGGTAAATTAAACATTAAATTTTATAATGTATTAAAACATTAAATGCATTCAAGTACCTGGGACTATTTGGCTAAATGGCAGGACTGCGACTTGAACTGAGGTCCTATTACTCCCAGTCCTGTGCTCCTTCCATCAGGAAGTCTCTTTCCTGGATCGCTGACTTTCATGCTACACTGGGCTCCTTCAATCTCCTGGTACTGCTCAGACTAAAATCAAATTAATAAGGGTATACTGAAGCCCATTAGTACAGACCGACTTACGTCCTGTGACCCTTTTAAAAGGGAGAATTACCTATACGGAGGAGAGCTGGGCTCTAGCCACTGTCTAGGTCAACGGGCTTTGCCAGCTCGGTTGGAATGTGAGTGGGAGATGGAGAGGAGGAGATGGAACAGGAGAAGAAGAGAATCATAGGTGGAGCGCTGGGAGGGGTCACGATGATTATCCAGTCCAGCTCCCTCAGTTTTAGCAACGGATGTGACTTCTCCAGATCCCACCGAGGTAAATGGCAGGACTAGAACCCGTGCTGACCATGTCCTGTCCTCTCCTCTACACAAGAGTAACTGCAGCTCCAGCATTCTATGCTTTACGGAGACGGCTGTTGGTACCCTGCTCTGCCACAGACAACAGGAGGTCTGTCAAAATCCACCCGAGGAAAATATGGTGGTCCTGAAAGGTAAAGGATGTCACCATCTCCTTTTCCTTAAATCAATTCATCTAATATTTACTGGATTGCTGGATTGCTACTATGTCTGTGTTGTACAATGTATGAATATTTAGGGATGTGAATAATATACAAATCTGCCTTCAAAAACTTAATGCTTGAGAGGCAATTTAGTCCCTAAATAATAAAACTACTATAAAATAATTCAGTTTCTAGATCAGTGGTTCTCAAACTCTTTGAGGTTCCCAGGCTCTCTGAGAATCTGACATAAACTACAAATATGCTCCCCAGAAAAATCCACACATTTCTGTACATATTCAGGGGGTTGCTGGGTCTCCGAAAGCCCACCTACCGACCATGAACCAAGAGGTTCTGTTAAGAGAGTCACTGAGTTCCACCACATAAAAATTATCGGAGAGAAAGCTAGTTATCCTTTTTCTCTGCTGCAAAATGAATAAACTTTAAAAACATTATGTCAATCCATGTTAAGGCAAAGAAAGAGCTTTCCTTAGTACTTATCTGAATGTCCCTCCACAAACACTTATTTCCCCACATCTAACTCTGTGTGTGTGTTTTATTCTATGAGACTATGTCATCTGCATCCTGAATATCTGGAATAGCCTTTTCATGTATGTATATATATATATACAAAAAAAGATAAACTTCATTAAAAGCAGAAGAAATGGAGTTTAGCTTATGAATTATTCTATTTCAAATTTTTTAATCTAGCTTGGAATGCTGTTTCTAAGGCTTTGATGCTGAAGGGAGTGAAGTCATTAAGATGAGTTGATAATACTGCCAGCATGAGCACTTTCCTTCTCTTTGGTTAAAGAAAAAGTATTTAGGTCTTTTGGAATTCAAATTTCTTTCTTAATGAAAAAGTGAAAGGATGAAGCATAACAGTAAAGAAATCTCTACAGAAGGGGGAAACTGCACCATCAATATTGAAGTTTCAGAAATAATTTCCTGAAGCTTTAAATACATCAAAAAGAGAAAAAAAAACAAAAACCACAGAGCCATTTATGTTAAAATATTTTACAAAACTGCTTATCTTGTTACATATTCTGAAGCAAATAAATGGAGCAGTTAGAATTAACATATTCTTGGGTATCCTGGCAAAGTGCACAAAATAAAGGACACTGGGTGAGAGGACAAAAATAAAGCGGTTTCCATCTAATTTTTAAAAACCTATCAGTAAAGTGCTGCTATAATTCAATCTGACACTCTGCTAAGCTTAGGTGTGAGAAAGTTAAATGGCAGGAAATGCGACCCAAAGACTAGAGAAAGGGTTTAGATCCTTTCCTTGTTTCCAGCATTTTAAATGGATTAGAAACACAGATTATTAGCAGATAGGTATCAATACAAACGTCTGGAGAAATGATAAAAAATGATTATTTATAGAACAAAAGTTTTCTAAAAGACCGATTTATTAAAATTTTCCTTGAAAATGGAGACTAGGCCAACCCAAGCATAATCTCAACAAGCACTGTGAGGCACTACAGCTCAAGTTTGAAAGGACCTAATGTTAGTGCTAGATGATTTTTAAAAAAATCCACAGAGAACAGTTCACAAGACAGCGATAAACACTCACTGTGAAAAAACTGTGACTCTTAAAGTTGAGCTTTTCTAGAGGGAGGCAGACGAACAAATGAAAGACTAGAAATGCTATAAACAAAGAGACTTCAGGCTTCATGTCAATGATCAGTCAAAAGGAGGACAAATCCGCCTTTTCTTTATATGAACTATTGACACTAAATGTATTTAAAATTAAAACAATGAAGCTGGGATTTAAAAAAGAAACAAGAGAGAGAAAGAAAGAGAGGGGAAGAAAGAAAAGGGGAAGAAAGGAAGGAAGAAAAACAGAGACTACATTGAGACATCTTTTCCATGTTGGAACAAAGCCTGACACCAGCACAGGTGCAAGGGAACTTACTAATTCACGTTATGCTTCTCTTCAGTAAAGCCGTGTTAATGAAGCCTATTTAAACCTGTTAGAATAGGACAGGAGTCCAAAATGGTGGTGGCTAAAAGACAAGGAAGGGAAAAGCCCGCGAAAATGGAACGAAGGAAGGTCAAAGGAAGGTGCGAGGACCCGAGTGAGAACTTCAGGTAGAACAACACTCCTGGCTAAGCCCAATCTGCACGGGGCAGGCCCAGGGGGAGGAAAAAAACATATAAAAAGAGGAGCCAAAGCGCACGCGTGCTCTCTCTCACTCTTTCTTCTCGCTCTCCCCCGCATGCATGCGCCCGCGCTTTCTCTCTCTCTCCCGCACGCTGGCGTGCTCCTCCACTCTCTTCTCTTTGCGGCTTCGGGTCGGCATGCCCTCAGGCTTCGAGGATGGATTCTCCTGCTATCATCTAAATAAAATAGAGCTGTAACACCGATTTGTCTAAGAGCTATAACATGGTCTGTCCAAGACCCGAGAGCTGTGACGCGCTGAGGGCTTTAATGTCCGTCGCTCCAAATCTTTGTTGTGACGAGACAGAACCAAGGAGCATACACTCGCCTGACAAACCTATTTAAAGGATCAATGTGAGCATATACATACCACAGGTTGTTTTGTGATGTCCACCAAGTCCTTCAGATTATAATACTGATGCTTCTCAAAAGCTGAAAACAGCATGTCCAAAACGTGTTGTTTATCAGCTCGGGCTCGTTTTCCATCTTCTTTCTTTTTCCTTTCATATTCAATCTATGTGAAAAAAGCAAAAATCCCGAAGGCATCAGTTCAATGTGCTCACTCTGAAACACAGGCACTCTTTTCCGTCCTCCACTATTAGATTTTAAATCTCAAGGCAGCAGGTCAAAGAGCAGTGGTTCAGTACCTGTGGTCTTCACCACTCCTAGGGGGCCTCAGACCTTAAGGCTCCAGGAAGGTTAATGCCTACCCATAAACCATTTTCACTGTTCCCTAAGGCTTTATGTAATGTGTCCATTTCCTCCCCCAAAGCCCATCTTTACCGAAATCACATCATGTGGATCACAAAGTCTATTTGCAACTCTTTGATTTTGATTACCCGAAATAAAGTAAAAGAGTTTTATCTGCTCGATGCCATTTGGTAGGTAACATCTTTCAAAATGAGAGTTTTTCAGGGTAGGAAGAAGACTGAGGGGCAGGCAGATCAGGTAACAGGTTTTCTAGGGAGGAAAAGCTTGGGAAACCTTGGTAAAAAGGAAAGAACAAGGATGGTGACAGGTGGCCTTTTCTCCTCCCAACCCCGTGACCTCTTAGAACTCGCTTCTTCTGTAAAATGAAGTAAGCCATGGCACAAAGAGAATGTATAAACTCTCTGCTGGTGTTACCATCCAGAGATGTGTGCATTTGTAAAGAAGTTAACTTTTTATTGAAAACATGCAATTTGCTTGCATTCATGTCAGTTGATTAAGCTTTTCATTTTTTTTTACGGACAAACTTTATTTTGATAAAGCCTCAGAAACTTGTTAGAGGACAGATATATAAACTGTAGGGCTTCCCTGGTGGCTCAGTGGTAAAGAACCAGCCTGCCACTGAAGGAGATGCAAGTTTGATCTCTGGGCCAGGAAGATCCCCTGGAGAAGGAAACGGCAACCCACTTCAGTATTCTCGCCTGGACAATCCCATGGACAGAGGAGCCTGGTGGGCTACAGTCCGTCGGGTTGCAAAACAGTCGGACGTGACTTACTGACTAAACAACAATACAGACTGCAGCAGCCCACCTGATCAATGAAGCATCAGCAGGCTGGGTAAAAGCTGTCACAGAACAATCTTTTGTGCATCAACAGAATTACTATAAGAGACAGACTAGCTTCAAAGACGGAGAAATGCATATCAAAACGTACAACTAAATTATGTACAAATTCCAGCTTCATATACTTAGGCTTATTCTCTGTATTTTAACAAGAGAGACGTAAAAAGATAAAATCTAATTTCTATTGATGTTAAGACTAAAAATATATCTTAAATATAATCAGAGACTCTCAAATTAGAGGCAAGAAGTAACTGACAACAGTATTGGTCTTTCAATAAATTAAATTAGGAGCTAGACAAGGAGAAAGAACTAAATTGAATGTCTTAATTTTTGTGATATGTACACCTGGAGAGTAAAACTCAAAATCCATTCAGCTCCTCAATAGATTAAGCACGGATTAGATGCTTGGTATCGCACTAAAACTGAAGAAAAGAGCAACCCACTCCAGTACTCTTACCTGGGAAATCCCATGGACAGCGGAGGCTGGTGGGCTACAGTCCATGGGGTCACAAAAGAGTTGGACACGACTTAGCGACTAAACAATGACAACTAGACTAAAATACGGGAGTAAATAAGATACTCTCTTTCAAAAGGTATCCCTTTCTTAAGGCTCGTGTATTAAAATGTATACAGAGGGCCTTGAGTATTTTAAATGCAATAATGTAGTAAAAGAGACCACAGAGTTACCTAGGACAACTTCATGACATTGGGAAAAAAGCACAAATGCAGGGCACAGACTGTACTGTTGGGGAGGAATGAAACCCAGCCAGTATCAAGGTGAAAAAAAATGCACTTACGGTCAAAGGCAGAAGTATAGATACTGCCCCAATTCTGCAAGAAAGGAGCCTGCAGAGCTATAGCCAAGACCAAAAGAGATGGACTAGAGGGCTACTCAAGATAGAATTTTCTTTCTCTCGGGTTAAAAGGAGGACAGAACTAAGACAGTGGCTGTATCATGGAGAAAGAAAGCATGACAGACCAAGACAAAGCCCACAAATCTACAAAAAGGAGGGTCTTTGGATTAAAAAGAGGAATGACATCATGGAATACCTTAAGTGATTAATGTTTAAACCTTGCTTTGCTGACCAATGTCTAAAATAAGTCATATTTTCCCCCATTTATAACTGTACCCAGTTTGCATCCTGAAATTCCCTTCCACAGCTGTACTGTGCCTGAAAGGGTTTGCTCTGTCCACTGTGATGGACAGTCTAGAAAGCAGGGCCAGAGGAAAGGGTACAAAAGTCTGGACCATGGGATGAAGACATGATAACCCTTTACTCAGACCAAGTGGAGGATAAGAGAAACTTAACCTGGTGTCTACAAAATAGAGGGAGGTAGAATCAGACTAAGGAAGAGTGGAGAAAGCCTGTTTCCTTCTCACAGGCCTGAGTGGGGTGTGGGATTTCATTTAGTGAAAGGTCATTGGTCCTCAAGAAAAACAAGACAGAGAGGTGGAAACCTGGCAAAAGGCTAGTACTAGGCTTTTGTACTCTCAGTGCTGAGCTACAGTTGTACAATATTCTGTCTTCTCTTCCATCCCAGCTTTAATTTATGCTGAAAGAAGATGGAAAAAGTTAAAATTCAGGAAACAGAAGTTATGGTATATTCAGCTTCCACACTTAGCCCTCTCTTCCTCATGTAAAATGACTTGAGAAGCCAGGAGGATGAATAGGAAAAATGTTTTCAAGTAACAAAACATGCTGGTAAAGCAAGACAACCCACTTAGAGAGGGCATACACTCCAGTAGGCAGTGGAGAGAAAAACTTAAGTGTTTGTTATCAAGTTGTCCCAACTCTAAAAGCCATAGGTCAGACCTAAAAGGACTAAAGAAAAGAACTGAGAATAAATTAGAAAGAAACTTCAAAATCAATACTGAAGGTATTGATTAAGAGTCAGATTAGGTTGTGATTTGTAAGTTAATGAGCAGTGAAGTGAGAAAAGCACAAATTTTACACAGAAAATTTTCTTTTAAAATCTTGGTTTACATGTTTCAATTTCAAAAACACTGCATTTAACATTAGTGCTCTCCTCCTTTAAAATGGGGAGAAAACAGACAAGACTTGTACGCTTATCTTTCTGTGTTAACCACGCCTATCAATGGCCCAATAAAATTTTTGTAGTACGGCATTATTTAAATCTTTTTTTTTTTTTGGATAATGTTCAAGAGAGATCCATCACCCAAATTCTGCTCTGTGGTATCAGGTGATTCCAAAGTACATGTAATTAGGGACTAAAATGATTCCATGATCATTAAATTATTAGCAACTAATTAATTATACTCATGCCAAAACTAAGATCCCTGAGGTAACTTCTCTTTTTTAAGCTCATCAGTGTAGAAATGGCAGTCTTAATATTGTACTTATAACTCTGTACCAAAAATTAATTCCACAAATAAACTACACATGATATGCACTAGTCTATTTAGGACAAGACTACTCTTTTTAGATAATGCTGTTTCTTCTCCTTTCAGCTCTTCTCCCTCTGGGCATTTTGTTTCACGCTGGCACTATCAGGAAATGACACAGAGCAATCAGATTTCTAACTTGTTCGCAGCCACCACAAAAGACTAGGAGGCTAGTTATTAGACTAGAAATAGCATCTGCCCCCAATGACTATAAACTACAGCATCACCAGCTGCATAGAAATGTCAATTCAGAAAGAACTTTCATCTCCAGGTACAAATTTTTATAATCCCCAAATTCCATCATATACAATTTTACTTTCAAAACATAAAACAAATTATTCAAGACTGAACTGCAATCAAATGCTGAACACCCATTGTGGATGTGGTATAGGGCTGTTCAACCATCATTACTGAGATAATAATCCCTGACTAAAATTACAAATGCCACCCACTGCCAATTAAAATATTATAATACAGATGTCTGTAAATTTCTGGATTGTTGTTTGCAGAAATACTTTGATTGCTTTGTCAAGGCAGTCTTTGTGGAGGTTTTTAACTTTTAAAGTGAGCATGACAGCCTTGAATATCATGGTTTGCATTTTAAATCCTTATGAAAGATTCCCCCACCCCCAATGCTTCTATTTCTGCCTAATGTGTTGCTATCTCTTGGGAGGAAATTAATTCTTTAGGGTTGATTAGTCTTTGGTGTGCAAATTCAAATGGACAAAGCATGTAGCATTTTTTTTTTAAACCATGTAGTATTCTTACACTATACTATATAATACAGTAGGCAAATATTGCTGAAAGGCCTTTAGATTCAGTCCTGCAGGCATCTACTTTAATCAACAAAATTCCAAATATATATATATATATAAACACACACACACACACATATATATATATAAATACTTAAAAACCAAACGAAAAGCCAAGCCAAAAAAACACCCCGAACAACCTTAGTTCTGAAGATTGACACAGCTGGTCGCTCCACAGAATGAAACAGAGTATGCATATAATAAATTTTCTTTTTAGTTCCTGGGGGTTTACTTCAAGATTTTATGTAATAGTTCTGCTCCCTCCAACACTAATTTTCTAGTTCAGTTTTTTCTAATGTTCTATCACTTTCAGACCAAGAGCTCTTGCCCGGGTGGGGAGAAAAGGAAAAGAGAAGTCTTTTTTTCAAGCTGGGGGTGGGGGGGTGGGGTGGAGGGGAAGTTGATGGTAATAGAGACAAGATACTAATTCTTTCTAAAAGCCTTAGGTTTACTGGAAAGAGACTTCCTGGTCTCCCATCCAGGTATCATTTTTGCTCCCTATGCCACAGGAGATAGCAGACAGAACTATAAAAATTTCCTGTCTCTGGATCAGTGGCTGAATGCTAGAACTACCTAGGTAAAAAATTTAAAGATAGTTGGCCTCCACATTAGATCAATACAACCAATCTCTGGAGGTATTTTTCTTTTTTAAAAGCTTCCCAGGTGATTTTAGTCTACAGCCAGCATTAAGACCACTGTCTAGACAACAGAGGGTACAATTTCTTATGAGAAAAGGGATTCCTTATGAGAAAGATCCTGTAACTGGAGACTACATAAAGGAATGCTATGACATCTACACAGGCGAGATAATGATGTCCACAAAGTCAACCAGAACACAGAACATACACAGGCACCCTTACCTGCAGTCAGGGATGGAGGCATATACCTCAGTGACTCTGTATTTGGATTATATGACTCTATCAGTAAAAATACCTTTTCCCCCTGCCATGCGCCTTGTGGGCTCTTAGTTCCCTGACCACAAAAACAAAAGCTTTGTACTCTTACTATGGTTGGAATTTTATTATAATGCTAACTATGCTTTTAAGAGTTATGCAGGTGTCTCCACCAATTTCCAATACACTCCCATGGGGGGGGGGCGGAAATCACTAAACATTCAAGCAATGTAACATGGTAGCTTACAGTCAATCTTTGTTAATTAAAGATTCCTATATGACTCATCACTATAATTACATTAATATGAATGACTCATTCACACTATGACAACCTTAACAAAGGCTGATACCATGAACTGAAATGTCACTTGACGTTAAACAGTCTCTTTAAAAGGGATGTGACAGCTTTATATCCTAGCAAGTGGTTCAGAATACAATGTATTTGTACTTATTTTAGTAGTAAAAAGAGAGCAATGAAAAGCACTCCAAAAATATGACACTTGGAATCTATCCTTCTATACCTGCCCGGTAGATACGCGCCAATGTCACTCTGAACATGAATTAGAGGTCAGAGCTTTGATCCAAGCAAAAGTGCCAGCTCTGACCTAAGAGAGATTTTCCTTTTGCTTCAGAAATGATGGTATGTAGCAGTGTAACAAGAGTGACCCTTGTAATGGAACTAAAGAAAAAAACAATTATAATTTAAAAATGTGGACTCACTAGGTCAAAGGAAATAAAGATTATACCCGAACAGGGTCTGAAAGGGCATGACCAGAGAAACTGAAAAAAATGGTAGCTCCTTGAAGACAGAAACTTTATTTGGTTCTCCAAGAGTAGGTATCTCAGCCACAAAGCTGGCATTAAAAAAAAAGAAAAAAAAACATTTTTTGTTCAGAGGAGACAAATGTTAGGTAACTGTGGTAGGACACTGTCATGGCTAAGTACTAACACTTTTTCCTAGCTTTCCTCCCTTTCCCATCACAACAGAAAAACTTTACACTGTAAAAACTTTCACTGTAACAATTCAGACAATAGGTACTCACCGTGACAATTCCAACAATTCAAAAAGATTGACAATTCCAAGAATTCAAAAAGATTTCATAAAAAAGAAAATTAAGATAAAATCACCCTAGCACCTACCACTAAAAAATAACAATTGTTAAAGTACTGAACTAATCCTTATTTTTGGACATTTGTTTCTAGTCTTTTCCTATTATAAACAATGGAGAGAAACAGAGTGTAGCAATTTTTAAAATTTGGATGTCTTTAGAAGGGGCACATGCACTTCAGTTCATCATAGTCTCTACCATTTACCTTCTTAAACTTCAGCATCCTACCCAAGAAGATGCCTGCTTGGCCCTGGAGGCCTCTACATTTGCTACCTGTCTTTATAAAATAACCATAAGATATTCAAATATCATAAAGTAGTGGCTGGGCAGATACTAACTTGCATCATTTGATAAGCTTGGAACTTAAAGGCCAAACTTAAAAAAGAGTATTTATTTCTTCCTAAATTCAGTATCAAGGGGAATCTTAAGCAAAAAAGTAGGACACAAAGGTATCAACTCTCCACTGCTGCTGCTACTGCTAAGTCGCTTCAGTCGTGTCCGACTCTGTGCAACCCCATAGACGGCAGCCCACCAGGCTCCCCCGTCCCTGGGATTCTCCAGGCAAGAATACTGGAGTGGGTTGCCATTTCCTTCTCCAGTGCATGAAAGGGAAAAGTGAAAGCGAAGTCGCTCAGTCGTGTCTGACTCTTAGCGACCCCATAGAATGCAGCCCACCAGGCTCCTCCGTTCATGGGATTTTCCAGGCAAGAGTACTGGAGTGGGGTGCCATTGCCTTACTTGACTTAACTTGGACTTCCTTTTGTTTTCAGAAAATCATCACTTTCTCCTTACACTGCAGGTACTTCAAGACCCAAATCACTTGGCTCTTTAAGCACTGCTAAGGATCTACAGCAACACAGGTTTCTTAAGAGCAAGGTTCCTACTCACAGACATAGAAAACAAACTTATGGTCATCGAAGGGGAAGTGAGCAGAGGAATAAAGCAGGAGTAAGGGATGGACAGATATATACTGCTATATATGAAATAACCTAAAATGAAAAAGAAACACAAACACACACGGGCTCCCCTGGAGGCTCAGAAAGTAAAGAATCTGCCTGTAAGGCAGGAGACCCAGGACCAATCCTTGGTTCGGAAAGATCCCCTGGAGAAGGGAATGGCTACCCACTGCAGTATTCTTGCCTGGAGAATTCCACAGACAGAGGAGCCTGGCAGGCCACAGTCCACGTGGTCACAAAGAGTCGGACATAAGTGAGTGACTAACATTATCACTATACATATATACACACACGTATATACATGCATACATATATATATAATCACACATTTTGCTGGATACCGACAACTAACACAATGCTGTAAGTTGCCTATACTTCAATTAAAAAAAATAGTAAGGCTCTTAAACCAGTTTCCATGGTTCAACATCTGGACTATTTGATTACTGGCTGTGCGACCTCAAGTAAGCTAACCTCTCTGTACCCCAGTTTCTTCATCTGTAAAATAAGGATCACAGCAATAATTACAGCAGTTAGACTGTTGTACTGCCAGGCACAAAGTACACATAACATGTATACATGTGTGTACTATACACACATACATTGTGCATGTGTACAAATATATACACTATATAAAGCGTGTGTTAGTCGCTCAGTCATGTCGGACTCTTTGAGATCCCATGGACTGTAGCCTTCCAAGTTCCTCTGTCCATGGAATTCTCCAGGCAAGAACACTGGAGTGGACTGATATTTCCTTCTCCAATATATATAATAAATATAGTATATACAATATGCTTTAATGAAAAAGTTTTTTTACATACAGGCAGCCCACACTTTACATAGTAGTGTGAGGCTGTAAAAATTCCTATAAAAGCTGAAACTAGGCAAAGCAATCTTAATAATGGGAAAAATGACCACCGGTTCATGATCTTACTCTCAGTTATAAAGGTATAGAAAAAACCCTAAAGCTAACATATTTTTTTTAAAGATACTATGCTTCAAAACGTTAGAAACACTGAAGAAATGTTTTATTTCTCTGAAAAACTTTTCAGGAGTCATTTCAACAGTAACTGTCTTCTCATTGTATGACTTTGGCTATAGAGTGAATACCTTTTCTGTGCTCGGCAAACCGTTATCTTGCCCACTAAGCCCGGATACCTCAAGCACCGGACAGCAAGGTGTGTGACTGCTGAGGTCCTTTCAAAACCTACGAGTCTACGACATTAAAGACAGGCCAGAATGAAGAAAGACATGAAGACTTACATTGTATTGATGATTAGCAACTGGTTTGTAATTGGTTGTCACGACTTTGTCCAGCTGCTGTGATAGCCTTACAGGTTTGGAAGATTCTTCTATTTGCAATCTGAAAAACAGAAGGCATTATCAACAAACTTACTTGTTTATTAGAGTGAAACCTGAACAGGTATTCTGATAATTCTTCTTATCAAGACCTAATACTTCACATATAAAGAAGATATATCAGCCTTAATACTTCAAAAACACACTGTACATGACTATAACGTGGAAAGCAGACCACCAGTTGAACATACAAACCATCTCATTTATTTCTACAATTTCCTTCTAAATCTTATGCTGTACAGTCAAACCTTAACTTTTAAAACAGAGAAGCTAATCAGCTTTAAACTTGTGGAAAAAAAATCTGCATGTAAAAATGAATTATCTTAAGTTATATGGTCTAAAACTAATAAAGGTATTTATTCAAAACTTCCATTCATTTGACAAAAATATATAAAAACAGGACACATCAGCACACAGGCTAGTAGCTGCTTCACTGGACGGTGCAGATAAATGACCCACCTAAATTAAAATACAACTAAAAATAGCACTTTTGGAAAAAGAACTATAAAATAAACATATGACACTATGTAGAGTATATTATAAAATATAATACTAGTACATATTCAAATAGCAATTTTAGGAGATTTTGTTTTGGACTAAATATTACCATGGGCTTCCCTGGTGGCTCAATGATAAAGAATCCACCTGCCAATGCGAGAGACGTGGATTTCATCCCTGGGTGGGCAGATCCCCTGGAGTAGGAAATGGTAACCCACTCAAGTACCTTGCCTGGGAAACGCCATGGACAAGAAGAGCCTGGCAGGCTGCAGTTCTTGGGGTTGTAAAGAGTATGACACGACTTACCAACTAAAGAACAACAACAACAAATATTACTACATCCAGTGACTCAGATTCAACCATTTACTTCTTATTTTAAAAATTAAATTCTTCTGGTATATGAGCAAAGTAAATCTTAAAAAAAAAAGTTTTAAGGTGGGAAAAGGTGTAGCTTTCCAAAATGACTACTTTTTTTCCAAAGTAACTATTTTTAAAGGACAAAGGGCACCATTGTACCTCTAGACTTTTTAATTTAAAGCACTACAGGAAAAATAATTGCCAGCCATGTCTAGCTAAATTATAATCAAAGAGTAAGAATGAAATAAAAATACTCATACAAAAACATAGATCCTCACCAAGAGAACTACTCAAGGATTCATTTCAGCAAGAAGTTAAATGAACCCCAAAGGAACTAGTGAGATGCAATGATCACAGCAAAGAAACTGAGAACCATATTAGAAAATTATCTACTTGATACAGACAAAAAAAAGAAGATATAGTTTTAAAGAAAGTGGAACTTAACATGAAAGATGGAAAGAGATGAGAATGAAGGCATTTAAGATTTCCATATATTTTCTAAATTTTCTGTAATAAGCATCTATCACTTTTATAATCAGAAAAGTAAGTATACTTTTTTTTATAGGAAAGGGAAATATTGTTTCTTGGAAGGTTAGTTTGAAAGCTATTTAAAATGCTGCTCATTTAAAAATAATATATGTTGAACATAATATATCACTTTCTTTTAATGGGACTTTAAATATAATTTTCATTTAAAATTCCTTCAAAGGAACAACTTTTTCTTTTTTAAAATAACATTCTTACTATTTAATTTGTTGGGTGGAGTTTCTTTTCTGTTTCCTTCTGCTTATTTTTAGGTGGTTGTTGTTCAGTCGCTAAGTCGTGTCTGACTCTCTGGAACTCCATGGACTGCAGCACGCCAGGCTTCCCTGTCCTTCACTATCTCCCGGAGTTTGCTCAAACTCATGTCCACTGAGTCAGTGATGCCATTTAACCATCTCATCCTCTGTCACTCCCTTCTCTTGTGCTCAATCTTTCTCAGCATCAGGGTCTTTTCTAGTAAGTCAGCTCTTCACATCAGGTGGCCAAAGTATTGTAGCTTCAGCTTCAGCATCAGTCCTTCCAATGAATATTCAGGCTTGATTTTCTTTAGGATTGACTCATTTAATCTCCTTGTGGTCCAAAGGACTCTCAAGAGTTTTCTCCAGCACCCTAGTTTGAAAGCATCAATTCTTTGGTACTCAGCCTTCTTTATGGTCTAACTCTCACATCTGTACATGACTAGTGGAAAAACCATAGCTTTGGCTATATGAACCTCTGTCAGCAAAGTGCTATCTCTGCTTTCTAATATGCTAAGTTTGTCATAGCTTTTCTTCCAAGGAGCAAGTATCTTTTAATTTTGTGGCTGCAATCACCGTCCACAGTGATTCTGGAGCCCAAGAAAATAAAATCTGTCAGTGTTTCCACTTTTTCCCCATCTATTTGCCATAAAGTGATGGGACCAGATGCCATGATCTTTGATTTTTGAAAGCTGAGTTTTAAGCCAGCTTGTTCACTCTCCTCTTTCGCCTTCATCAAGAGGCTCTTAGTTCCTCTTCACTTTCTGCCATAAGGGTGGTGTCATCTGCATATCTGAGGTTGTTGATATTTCTCCTGGCAAACTTGATTCCAGCTTGAGCTTCATCCAGCCTGGCATTTTGCATGATGTACTCTGTATAGAAGTTAAATAAGCAGGGTAACAATATACAGCCTTGATGTACTCCTTTCCCAATTTGCAACCAGTCCTTTGTTCCATGTCTGGTTCTAACTGTTGCTTCTTGTCCTGCATACAGGTTTCTAAGGAGGCAGGTTAAGGTGGTCCAGTATTCCCATCTCTTTAAAAAATTTCCAGTTTGTTGTGACCCACACAGTCAAAGGCTTTAGCATAGTCAATGAAGCAGAAGTAGATATTTTTTTGGAATTCCCTTGCTCTTTCTATTTTCCAGTGGATGTTACAAATTTGATCTCTGGTTCCTCTGCGTTTTCTAAATTCAGCTTGCACATCTGGAACTTCTCAATTCACGTACTGCTGAAGTCTAGTTTGAAGGATTTTGAGCATAATCTTGCTAGCATGTGAAATGAGTGCAACTGTATGGTAATTTGAACATTCTTTGGCACTGCCTTTCTTTGAGATTTGATATATAATGCCAAATTCCTCAGGAGATATTAGAGATCTACCAATTGCTTTTTTTTAATTTGAAAGCTGGAAATACCACTGGTTTTGTTTTTAACTGTGATTGTCAAATTGAGTACAGTTATTTCTGTATTAAAATATAAATATCTAAATTCTTCCAATTATTTACAAATCTATATATATCCTTTTAACTATATAAGATCGTAACTTTATGAAGTGTAAGAAAAGTACTCTAGAATTGTCTTTAGAAATTTACTGTACATGTAACCATAAATTGTATTTACTGTGTTACTTTGTTTTCATGGGCCAAGCAGAGTTTCTATAAACTAGGAAGAAGGCACCTAGAAGGGAGATATCCACCCAAAGATGGACTTGGGTTTACAATCTTTCAATGGCCTCTTAACTGCTCTTGGGTGATGCACAAGCTTCTTCCCATGACTGCATGTCATCCTGGGATCTAGTCCCTGCTCCCTCTCCAGCTCATTCCACTGTTCTCCCTCACGTGCAGCCCCATGGCTGCAGCCGTGCCATGCCCAGACTTTAGGAGAAGCTTCTTGCAGGCAGTCATCCAGCAAATCTTTACTGGGTGCCTATTCTTGTTGTTGTTCAGTGGCTCAGTCGTGTCTGACTCTTTGTGACCCCATGGACTGCGGCACGCCAGGCTTTCCCGTCCTTTACCATCTCCCGGAACTTGCTCAAACTCATGGCCATCGAGTCGGTGATGCCATCCAACCATCTTGTCCTGTCTTCCCCTTCTCCTTCTGCTTTCAATCTTTCCCAGCATCAGGGTATTTTCTGGGTGCCTTTGTCTACCAAGAAAAGGCTTGCTTAGTGGATGACAAACATTAAACAAATGCTTATCTATAACTGGTTATCTGCAGGACTGAAGAGGACAGGGGGTTGGTATTATGACAACTGACTGTGTGTTGCTACGAAGCAAAGAATAACTCCAAGATGCGCACTTGGTAAGCTGAAGCAGGACAGCCCATGTTCATAAGAGGTGAAGCCCAAAAGACTAGGCAGAAATGACTCCTCCAAGCCAAGATGTCTCAAAGTGACTGAGAGATAAATGTTTAGAAAGAAAAGAACGGTTGCAGACAGGTATGGGAATGTTTACAAAGGATTAGAACTATGCAAGGAGATTAAACCAGTCAATCCTAAAGGAAATCAGTCCTGAACATTCATTGGAAGGTCTGATGCTGGAACTGAAACTCCAATACTTTGGCCACCTGATGTGAAGAACTGACTCACTGGAAAAGACCCTAATGCTGGGAAGGAGTGGGGGCAGGAGGAGAAGGGGACGACAGAGGATGAGATGGTTGGATGGCATCACCGACTCGATGGACATGAGTTTGAGCAAGCTCCAGGAGCTGGTGATGGACAGGGAGGCCTGGTGTGCTGCAGTCCATGGGGTGCCAAAGAGTCGGACATGACTGAGCGACTGAACTGAACTGAGAACTATGCATGTGTAAATCCTTTAGAGGAAAAAAAACCCAAACAAACAAGTGGCAGCCTGTTTCTGAACACCTCTCTCTGTATTCTAACCTTAGGCCTATCCCCTTAATGCAATCAGTTCTCAGGGGTCTGGCCTCTCTAAATGGTAATCTATCTGTTATGCTGCCACCAAATTATCTTTTCTGTTTCAATCACCTCTCTCCACGATTTGATCTTATGAGACATTCAAGGAGGGAGGCACGCACTGGCTTCTTCTTTCCACATTAAATGATTGTTCCCATTACTTCACAGCTTGAAAATTCCTTGGGATTTCAGTGTGTTTAGGTTAAGTGCGTTTTTATAAATGGTAGCTTATTCTTGTCATACTCTTACACTAGAATTTATTTTCAGCCACTGTATCCTGATTCAGATTTAGGTGGCATGCTTTCCTTTAAATTCTAATGCAGAAGTTCTAACAGCCAATTTCATCATCCATAGAGTGTCATGCCATTTTCATCCTCAAAGTATTCAATTTTTTAAATATATAAAGGAAAACACTGAATTAACTTTTTTTTAAAATAAGAGCTCATATAAAAATTTAACCATCTTATTATACATTTAAAAAGTCAAGTCCAAGGGTTTTGTTTTAATTAAAAGAGGATATCTTATGATTCAAAACTCAAAAGGTTAACCTATGGATGGAAAATATATTTTTAAAGAACTAACCCATAAAATACTTTAATTAACTTGAATAGTTTAAAATAATTTAGCAGGGTTCTTTACTTAACACTAAATAATTCATTTAACATTATCCCATGAAGTGTCAGAACAATTTGCAACTCCATTTCACCACTGAACAATGTACCAAATTAAACATCACTGACCTCAACATGACTTCAAAGTCAAAATAAGGCTTGGACAAAGTAATATAATCTGGAAATATTTGGTTTGCACAGCTGAACAGCAAACTACACACAGAGGTTTGGGGCTGGCCTCGGGGAAAGCAGAAAGTTTTACTGTCCCAATCATTTAAAAAATTGGTCTGGGATTTGCCTGGTGGTCCAGTGGTTATGAACCCGCCTGCCAATGAAGAGGACATGGGTTTGATCCCTGGTCCAGGAAGATCCCACATGCTGCGAGGCAACTAAGCCCGTGCACCACAACTCCTGGAGCCTATTGCGCTAGAGGCTGTGCCGCACAACCAAACGAGTCACTTCAGCGGGAAGCCTGCAGCTGCAATGAAGAGTAGTCCCCACTCGCCACAACCTGAGAAAGCCTGATTTCACGGCAGTGGGGACCCGGCGCAGCCAAAAATAAATCAATCTTTTTTTTTTTTAAACAGAGTCTTAACTTTTTCAGAAAATTTAAAAACATAGTGTTATTTTCAAGAAATAATAATAGAAAAATATTACTATGTGATCATTTGGACACAGCCAGATGCTACTTTTACAAACCACTAAAAAAAAAGTGTGGTGCTAATTAGTACCACCATTTCAGGACAGTTTAGAGTATATGTCCACAGTTTTAGAAGACTAGGCTTCACCGAATTACCAGTCTTTCTAGAATTATTATTTAAAGGGTCAGTCTCTCACTTTGTCCAATCAAAGGAAAAGCCTAAGGACTATATAACCTAAGAGTGAAAACACTAATAAAACAACTGTAACAGCAGACATCTATAAAGTACTTTTCTATGTTTTAGAAACTGTGTTAAAAGCTCTGCCTACATCTCCTCAATCTTACTTTTTCCTAATAGAAAGCAAAACAACTGGAACTCAGATCTTTTCTTTTTTTAACCCAAAGCTTCAAGTAGTTAATCTATATACTCCTTAAAAGGCCATATAACTGAATAACATCTCTAATTAAAAGCTCATTGAGTTTAGTTCAAAACAAGTAATTCTCTTATAATAACTATAAATGGAATATAACCTTTAAACATTGTGAATCACTTTGTTGTACATCTGAAACTTGTAGTATCACAGTTGCCTGACCAGGGATTGAATCCACACATCCTGCATGGGAAGAACGGAGTCCTAACTTCTGGACTGCCAAGGGAAGTCCCATACATTCTTTACAACATTGAAAAAATAATTCTTATTTCATCAATGTCACTAGCCACTAGGCTATAATTATGGTTCATAATCCCCCTTTTAAAGTTACTTAAAGATTTTCATTTTAGTGTATTACAATTTATACACTGTGTATTACAATTTATAATGGGAATTCAATCTTCAAATAAAAAAGTAGTATAAACACCCCCCAAATATTTTAAAGGTCAAAATCTAAAACAATGAAAAAAAGCCAAATTTCTATTGCTCTAAGCTGTTGGCAGACTGAGGAAGACAGGTCTACATATTTTATTCAATTAATCCTTCATTGATCTCACTGAGTCTTATGTAAAAGTAACTCAACGAATATTGGTGAAGCAAGTGAACAAATGACACCTTTATTGGACAATTATATCACAAGAGAAAAGGTTGAATCCCGTATTAACAAATTCCACAATAACGCCTCCTTATATACATATAGACTATTCTCCTGCCTAAGCAAAAATCCCTAAGTAATACTGCCTAGCTAATCTGGTGGTCAACTATAGAATTATGCTGCAACTCCAAAATCACTGAACAACAAACGTTTCCATCAGCAACTGCCAATGTGTGGGAGTCATTTTATGATGTAAATGTCATCACTTTGGCATTCATCTATCCTTTGTGCTCCAGCTGCATTTGACTGCAATGTATGCCATTCTTAAAATGACAGGTTTCACAAAAGAGGGTAAATTATCTTACGATGTTGATTTCATTTTTGAAAAAGGAGGGAGTAAAGCAGTGAAGGAGGTAAACAGTGCTTCCCAAGGGGGAGCAGGAGGCTGACATTTGCAGGGTGAGTGAGAGAAAAGTGTCCCTGCAAGGAGAAGCAGGAACAGCCAGAGGGCTGGGACTGCCTGTGAGCGAGAGGACACCTTCTGGGCCCCAAGTCAGAAAACAAAATGTAACGTTCAGAAGAAGACCCAGTTCAGGAGCGGGTGGGCCAAAGGCTGGGGGGAAGGCAAGGTGAGGGAATAACCAGGTGATCTACTAATACCGAAAGGTTCTGATGATGCCTAGTTTTAAGACAGTACATTTACAGGAAGCTTCAACAGGACAAAGAGTTTCTCAGAGGAGCGGTAATAGTATTAACAGTATTGGGTTGGCCAAAAAGTTTTTCTGGGTTTTCCCATACCGTCTTAAGGAAAAGCCCAAACAGACTTTCTGGCCAACCCAATACACATTTGCCTGTTAGAACATGGATTTGAAAAAATTTCAGCACTTGCAACTGACAAGTAATCAAACATATCCTTACCTGGAAGGACTACTAGAAGGATTACAGAGAGTTAACATTAAAATTAAGTAATTTAAGTGTCTTACAAATATCTGTTAATTATTTTAAGCTTCAAGAAAACAGGGACCTTGTTCATATTCCCAGGGCCTAGAAATTAGGCATGCAATATAAATGTGTTAAATAAGCAGGTGAGGGAAAAAAAGATGAGAAGAAGAAAAGTTTTAGGCTGCCATTAATCAATAATGGTAACCTGGACATCATATCATAAGATTTACAGTAATATAGAGAAGGAAATGGCCAACCCACTCCAGTATTCTTGCCTGGAGAATCCCCATGGACAGAGGAGCCTGGTGGGCTACATACAGTCCATGGGGTTCCAAAGAGTTGGACACGGCTGAGCGACTTAAGCACAGCACAGCACATGTTAACACTTAGATCTTCCATTTAAGAGAAGAGACTGTAAAATACCTAAGGCTTAATTTTCACTCTGCAGGAAAAACCCAACAAAGGGAAAAACTCCATTATCCAGTTGCACTATCCAGCAGGGCAGCCACTAGCGATATGCAACCAGTTAAACTGAAACTTCATTTTCTTAGACACAGCAGCCATGTTAAGTGTTCAGCAGCCACATGTGGATACCGTACAGGACAATACAGGCAGAATACTTCTTTCAATGGTGAGGGAATAAAAATTTACAATGGACTGTGCTTGCTCTTAGATTCGTTAGAAACAGGTCACCCGCAAGTTTTTGGGTAAGGTAAAATAAATGAGAGCGTAATGAAGACACTTTACAAGTGTCTTGGTTTTGTTTTTTTAATTACTGCCTAATTTTTGTTTTACAGCCAGACACCGTAAGACTGTCAATCCCTTGTCAAACTGTCACTTCTCCAGGAAGAGCATACATCACCAACATTCCAGAGAGTATCCTGCATTAGCTAAAAGACACAGAATCTCCATTCAACAGTCCAAAATATGAGTATCTGACCAAAGGCCAGAATATTTTTACTATCTTATATAATTTCCTTTTCTCTCCTATTCTTTCCTTAAGTAAGCTACTTATTATCTTAAAACTTGAAGGCATGTTCAGCAAACGCCTTCAGCCTGTTTGTGTTAGTCACTCAGTCACGTCCGACTCTTTGTGACTCCGTGGACTGTAGCCCGCCAGGTTCCTCTGTCCATGGGATTCTCCAGACAAGAATACTGGAGTGAGTAGCCATTCCCTTCTGCAGGGGATCTTTCCCGACCCAGGGATCGAACCCATGTCTCTTACGTCTCCTGCACTGCACGCAGATTCTTTACCATCTGAGCCACTAGGGAAGCCCACCTTCAGCCTATGCAGTGGCATCACTTCCCCGTCACCAGCACTCTGGTCGTGTCCAAGGACCATACAGATGCCCAAGCTGGAGGAAGGGGGGCAGAAGACAGCGCACACAACCAGTTCTTGTGAGTCTGGGAATCAAAAGGGTACCTAAGATTTACACTGCCTGGAGTTTTTGTTCAAATAATTATGAACTTTGGTCTGTAGCTCAGATCATGAACTCCTTATTGCCAAATTCAGACTTAAATTGAAGAAAGTGGGGAAAACCACTAGACCATTCAGGTATGACCTAAATCAAATCCCTTACAATTATACAGTGGAAGTGAGAAATAGATTCAAGGGATTAGATCTGATAGACAAGTGACTGAAGGACTATGAACTTTGGTCACCTGCAACTTATTCACTCCAATGCGTTTTTTCTTTAGTCCATGTCAAGCATGATTTCTTATACCATCTCCTGAAAGCAAATTGTTTTTCACCTTGGAAAGACTGTATTTCAATGTAAGTGTGTGTGTGATGAGGAAGAACAAGGGCAGGCAAAGCAGAAGGGGGTGGGGGCAGAAGGAAGCAACAGTGTTTGAGGTAAGAAACCCTTTACCACTTATGCTTTTCCTGTTAATCAATAGTTAATATTTTAGTACAGGCACAAACTAGAAACTCATGAGGAAAAAAAGTTTAGCAAATCAGGGATCATTTGTTAGTTCTCAAGACATGTCCAAGTAGCTACTCTTGAAAATTACCCTAAACTCCAATGGATGATAAATGACAAAAATACTTGTTTCATTTTTAAGAACTTATATTTCTCTTCTCCATACTCTGAGAAAAGTAAAAAGTCTAAATAATTTGCTATGATTCCCAGAGTGGTGGGTAAAAGCTTATCTGTCAAAAGGACTAGGAACTGTATTTATTAACTCAATACAGCCGGCCTTCTGTAGCTGAGGATGCAAAACGTGTGGATAATAAGGTCCAACTGTATTAATACCATTTTATTTAAGGGACATGTACATCTGTGAATTTCATTTCGTATAAGGGACATGCACATCTGGAATTTTAGTGTCTGCAGGGGGTCCTGGAACCAATGTCCCATGGTTGCCCAGGGATGACTGTATTCAAACCAGCAACAATAAAGAAATACCTTTTTAATTCAGATTCATGGGGATGATTTCCCATTAAAAATAAAAATCAAAGATTAAAGCAAACGTATGGCACCCAGAATGGCTCGGAACAATGCTTAGTTTAGACAGAATGTACCATACACCATGGCATGGCAGGATCTAAAACCAGATTCTGGTTTTAAGGTCTAGTTCTACTACTAGGGGTTACCTTGGCCAAGTTAGCCAATCTCTTCAACACCTTGGCACTCTCATGAGAAAAAAATGATAATTATAGCAACAGAAATATGCGAGATAATCTTTAAACACTTAAAAGTGACTTGTCCCAAAGTACAATTCAGTGCATTTTATTATTTTACTTATTGTAATCATTCAAATAGTCACACTAAACAGAAATGTATGGAAGTTATTTGAATAATCACAACTTTTAATAATAATCTGCTTCACTGATTAGATTTTAAAACTAAGATTTATGGAAACTGTGTTCATCCTTTATCCTGATAGGAGTATCTGGCTACATCAGATAAGAAGCATTTTCTTTCATTGTCTTTGATGTCTTCAAGGATAAGAAAATTTCTTTCTAAATGTCATTCAGCTGTGGGTAAAACATGTAATGTTCATGAAAGTGCTAATTAGAACAAATTATAATTAAACCACAGCACCAAAAGATATATTAAAAATATGGGAGCTTACAGTTTTGGGTAACTGTTTATATATCAGAACTTTTTAAAATTTACTGAATTTTAGATGCAGTCAAAGTATTTTTGGAGTTAATCCTTAGGGCACTCAAATCAGTCTCTCATAGATGACTTTCAACCAGCAGTGACTAGAACATGAGTCTAACAAAAGTAGAAAAATGCACTTGAGCGGAACTTAACATTTTCTTAAGTTACGTAGATAACACATAACCACTTAAAACTAAATAGTTTAAAAAAATCTTTTCCTGTCTTCCTCATATAAAACATGATTACAGAAGGTTATGTGTTTTTCTTCCCAGGAGACAGGGTCACTTCCAGACCAACTGTAGAGTGGATACAAATGAACAAAGTAACTGTTCCCTTCCTTCCCTTTATCTGTTTCACTTGGCCCTCTTTTTCACTGCCTGCACATTTTTAGTTGGTTTTCTCTAGATTTTTTTCCATACAGCTTTACATTATTTCACACACATTGTTTCACTTCATTGGCAGAAGAGGCTAATGCTTTCAGGGGACATTAAACAATAACGCTTGGGCCCCTTTCTGCCCATAATGTCTAATGATTAGCTTAGATTTTTATGTCCTTTAACTGCTTGGCCCAACACTTTTCCACACTGACCCTCACAGACTTCTGTGTGAGGCGGATCCACGTAGACAGCGTGCAGAGATCCTGACACCATCACTTCACTCATGCCACTCAGATTTCGCCATCCACCTTTTCTCCCAGATCGCTCTCCTCTGCAGAGGGCAGGGGTTGCCTCAGTGCTGATTTGAGGAACTCCTGCCTGAGCTTCCCCTCCCAGCTCAGGAACTGATTGCTGCCTTCTGCTTCCCTGTGGAGTCCCCATGAACAAGAGCCCACGGAACCCCACAGGGATGTGTGACTGAGATGATGGCAGGAGGAACTGCGGCCCAAGCAGTCACTGCGGCAGCTCAGAGTGTGGTCCTGGGCGCCGCCAAGCCCTTGAATATTCTCAAAGCACATCATACACATCTTGATTAAAAACGCCTTAATAGTCAAGTATTTAAGAAACAGAGTACAAAAGCCTTTTCTTTTCATTAAGAACTGAAATATATTCATTAATTTAAAGTTGAATTTGCTTTTGAGAGCTTCAAGTCTCACACAGGTTCTATTTTTGTGGATAAAATGCTTTAAAAAGTAAAAGAAACTGCTAGAGATGACCATTCATATAATAAAACTCAGTTTCATAACAGAAACACTGATGCTCATGTTACCACATTGATCAAGCGCTGAGAGTAATCATTACACTAAGATTCTCTATTTTCACAGTTTTGGCAGTTCATGTTGCCAGCCCTCTCAAGAGACATTCAGCCCCCACTTCTGTAAGCTCCTAAGACTTCTTATCTGCTGACTGATAAACAGGCTTCCGGCTAGGTTATCATTTGGTGAGGAACTAATTGTGAACACTGACATGAAGTTACCTAGCAAAGTTTCTTTTATAGAGCTTATGGATAGATGTATTAAGAAATGAATGTCTCATTTCATAAGTTTAAGAAAATAATTTTTCTTGCTGTTAGTAGAGAGAAGAAGGCATTATAGATATGTTTCAGTCCCGGTTTTTCTAAATACATAAAACACTATCTCGTTCAAATCAAGTCTAGGTCTTCTATAGCTGGTCAGTACAAAGACAAAAAACTGAGCATATAGAAAAACAGTTTCTAAAACAAGGTGTGGGCAAAAACAGTTCTGATGCTTTATGGATTCAGACTCTTATGTGTCATTTTACTTGCATTGCTAGCGCTACTTAAGAGCAGCTTAACCTTTTAGTCACTTATTTTATAGTCTTTAACTTCTATAAAACATTAGGGATATCAGGCTATTCTTCATGTAGCTCCTATTAGTCAGAGTAGCAGCAGCAGCAGACTACTATTATGGGCCCCAAACAAATGTATAAATATACTTTCTGCATCATGAACATGCATGGATGATACAAGTTATTACAGAGGCTATTTATGTGGACAAAACCCATTTTATTTTGGTAAACTGGTTATATGATGATCTGAGTCATTAATTTTTGTAAATGCTGCTTTGATAGACATCCTGAATGAGGTTGAAGGGCAGTAAGGAAACAAACTCTTGCTTTATTTTTCCCTTGGTGGTAACAGTTTTATACCAAGCTCTTTCCCCCAGCCCTCCAGTGTTGCTAGCTGAAGGTGAGGGCAAAGTCTGTGTCCATGGAATGTCCACAGGGAACATGCTCAGATGGCAACCTGGGTGTGCATCTGTGCTCAGTCGCGTCTGACTCTTTGCGACCCCACGGACTGTGGGGCCACTCTGCCAGGCCACTCTGTCCACGGCATTTTCCAGGCAAGAGACTGGAGTGGGCTGCCACTTCCTTCTCCAGGGGATCTTCCTGACTCAGAGATTGAATCCATGTCTCCCGTCTGCACTGGCAGATGGATTCTTGACCACAGAGCCACCAGGGAAGCCCTTAGGTCCCTCCAGTGCTGCTAGCTGAAGGTGAGGCTGAAATCAGTGTCCATGGAAAGATCCAAGGTAACATTCTCAGACTGCAACTTTGGTCTCCTAGTGCAATTCATTCAGTAATTGAGTTGGGCAGGAAAAAGTGGAAAAAAAAAATGTATGTATGTGTATGTACACATATATATTTGAATGAACACATTCTAAAATATGCTGGTGCTTCTTCAGGTTCAATATTCAGAGCCAAGAAAGAAATTAGTAAGGATTTTTTTGAGCTTGCTGCATTTTTATACAGATCAAGATGATTGATAACTAAAGGGAAGTGGGCACCTGTGGCTTTCATTTATTCATATATGAGGTAGGGGTTAAAGTATGGAGTGTGTTTGATAAAAGCAATTGAGGTGTGAAATGAACTTGGTGGTTTTAGGTGAGCTTTTACATATTCTACAACAGATGGTACAGCAATAATTTTTTATCATTTAAGATGAGATCAGATTCTTGAAACTGTGAATTCTATCACAACAGGCTACACTGTCTTGTCCAAATAATGTGTATTAGAGAATGTGTATTTTCTGCAAGCTGCATGTTTTCACTATGTAAAATCTGAAGAAAACACATTTTAAAAATGAAAACAGATTTATGTAACTGTTAGTTTCAGTAGTGACTAAAGGAACTTAGAGTGGGCGTGTAGGAGGGGAAATAAATGAGGTAATGCAGTTCAAAGAGGCTGACCTAACAGAAATCTGACAATAAAAGACTGGAAAAATTACTGTGATAAGTACTTTCCCATTTTCATATTTATTATACTGCAACTTGAATACTTATAACCAGAATTATTTAAGATGGTTTAAAGCTAAGCATCCAAGATCATCAAGCAGCCCCAACTGCTAACCTCGGCTCTCTTTCTTTTACTCCTAAAATTATTTAGGTTAGGGATTAAGTAAGCTGCTTATGATGACAGACGCAGCATTTCTCTAGCCAGTCCCTGTGATATATACTGCAAGTATGAATCATTTTTCCAAATTAAAATGTCTATGATCCTATGACTATGTGATAGGTGCCAAGAGAATACAACGGTGGAATCAACTCTATTCAGCAAATTTTAAAATATCGTTCTGCAAATTTCCAGTTGCTTCTGAGGAAAAATCAGAAATATTAGCTGCGTATCATGTCAAGCTATAAGAAGCTACCCAGGCATACATGAACCAAGATACTGTTGCTATGGAGACTAAGCAACTCAAGCAAATGGCTACTTCATTAGTGACTCCATGAAACTATAAATGCTGGAATAATAGATGGGGGATATCTGCCAGGATGTGGCTATCAGTGTAGGCTGGAATTCAGAGAGAATTTCTGAAAATATAAGGTAACTTTTAACACGCTGTTTTGGCAACCTTTGAAAAATTAAAAAGTAAGATTAACTAGAACCAAATGAAGCTGGGGGGAAATGAGAAGTGGGGTCAGGTTCAAGAGTATCTGTTCAGGACCAGCTGTGGTGACCCTGCCATTGATCCGAAAAAGTGAGAGTCATTTAGACTATCATATGGGATGCCAAAGGGAAAAAGGACTCCCTGTTGAATCACTGCTTCAGGCTTTCCACTGTGAATGGGGTTCAAGGCCATATGGTCTCACTCTCTCTCCATCAAGAAAATGAATAGAAAGGAGGGAAAGAATATTTCTGCCTATGTTTCAACTTTGAAGAATTTACACTTTACATCCAAGAATGAAAATAAAAGCTGGATATGAACTTCTGTAACACAGCGACAAAAGATTAATGCTAAAATTAGATTTATCTCAAAGAATTTAAATCATCTAGCATTCCATATATTCTTACTCTAATCTTCTAAAAACAAAGGCTACATACTAAAAAACCCCAATGCTTCTGTCTTTTCCTCATGAATTTACACTGCCTCTAAGAACTTTTAACTGACACTATATAGGAGCTAAATATAAAGATGTGCTTCTATTTTTTTATGTTAATGATATAAATGTTATATAAATTTATCATATTAAGTTTATTACAAAAGTGATGTTAGTTATATCCTGACTTTTTTTTAATTAAAAAAAATTTTTATTGAAGTACAGTTGATGTACAATATGATATAAGTTACAGGTATACAATATGCTGATTCACAATTTTTAAAGGTTACACTCCATTTATAGTTATTACAAAATACTGGCTATATTCCCCTGTCATACAACATAGCCCTGTAGCTTATTTATACTTAATAGTTTGTATCTCTTACTCCCCTGTCTCTATATTGCCCCTCCCCATTCCCCATGAGTAACCCCTAGTCTGTTCTCTATATCTGCTTCTTTTTTTGTTATATTCACTAGTTTGTTATACTTCTTAGATTCCACATAAGTGACATCATAAAGTATTTGTCTTTCTCTGCCTTATTTCACTTAGCATAATACCCTCCAAGTGCTTCCAGGCTGCTGCAAATGACAGATTTTCCTTCTTTTTTATGGCTGACTTCTAGTAAATTCGAGGTAATGCTATGCTTGTGTTTGTCCTTGTTTTGATTGGTGTAAACATCAAAGGGTAAAAGCCACACTTACAGGACACCTTGATTCATCTTCCCGGACTTTCTAACCCTGTCCTCTTTAGCCCAGTGACTCGTGTGCATTACTCCACAGCAGACGGCTGCCCTTCCTTCCCATTTGAATGGCTTTTTCATCAGCATTGCTCAAGACACACAAATGAGATTGGAGTCACATTGTTAGGCCAAACCAAGCTATCAGGAGTCAGTTGTTAAACATGGGGACTACAGCAAATGAATCACTGTAAAATCAAGATCGATTCTGGCTGCAACAAGGAGGATGAAGCAGGGTAAGGAGAGAGTGCGGTCAGGGAGAACCAAGAAGAGATGAAGAGAAGCTGTGCAGTGCCAGTGAGTGGAGGGGCAGAGCAGCGTGTGAGCACAGAAAGTGAGCACGCGACACTGAACTCTGGAGGGTTCTGCAGACCTAACTTAAGCTAGGCCCGGCGTCAGGTACTGGAGGAGAAACCACCCTGAAACAGCTACCAGCTGTTGGAAGAGTAGGCGAGACAGTGCGCGTGTGCTAAGATGCTCAGTCGTGTCTGACTCTGCAACCCCATGGACTGTCGCCCCCCAGGCTCCCCTGTCCGTGGGATTCTCCAGGCAAGAATACTGGAGTGAGCTGCCACGCCCTTCTCCAGGGATGGAACTCTCACAGCTCTTACGTCTCCTGGCAGGCAGGTTCTTTATCACTAGTGCCACCTGGCAAGACAGACTGCTACTCAAACAAAAGAGCCTCTAGAACGTCTGAGGATCCCGTGGCATTTGCCACCTTGTTTTCTATACTCACTTCTCCTCTTCTGCTTGGGAAGCTCCTACCTGGGCCACTGCCTCCCCAGCAAAGCCAGCCCTTTCAGAGGTGGCTCTCTGCCTCCCCTGTCCTTTACCGAGGGCTCACAGTTCTCACTGGAGCCTGGTGGTACTCCCTGAAAGGCGAGTGCTGGGAGCACTGTACTACAGGAAAAGCAATCTAATGTTACTCCATTACATTCCCCTTAATGCATTCAGAGTGTCTATTACCTGTCAGGGACCATGGTAACTACTGAACTGTACTCCTTGCAAGTTATCAGTGAAGAAACCTGACTCAAGCAAAGGTTTTGTGATCCTGTTTTTACAACAATTTTTATTGAGGTGTAACTGACATACAATAGACTGCAGATACATGAAGTGCACAATTTGATGAGTTTTCACATATGCACATACTTGTGAAACCATGTGATACCTGTTTCAGAAAAATCACCCAACCTCACAACCTAGGTTCCTCCACGCTGAATTCTTTTTTCCCCTTGGAGGAATCAATAAATTCAAACTGAATCTTTTTTTTAAAAAGTTATTGTCTATTTCTGATCAATAATATTAGGAATTTAAGAACATAGAAATTTTATTATTTTATATAAAGCTAATGAAATATTTTTTAAATGTCAGTACACATTTGCAGGCAATATAACTATATACTTAAAAAAAACAGAAACAACCGAACAATGACAGACTAGAAAGAGTACGAATATACAAAAATAACTTTTTATATTCCAGCCATATATTTTTTAAGGGAAAAGAAGTTACAATAGCAACAAAAATATAAACACACAGGGCAACCCTTACCAAAAATGTTCAACTCTATATAAAGAAAATTACACATTGTTACTGAAAGTATAAAGAAGGTTTGAATAAATGGAGAGAACTACTGTTTCTGTGTGGGAAGATTAAATATGCTAAGAAGCTAATTTTTCCCAAATAATTTTATAGGTTTAAAATAAAAATTTATTGGAATTTGGAAAAAAATTGTTCTAAAATTGACATGGAAGACAGAGCAGGTAAGAATGAAGAAAAACATTTTCAGGGACATTAATAATTAAACTTAAACGCTTTTGCACAAAAAAGGAAACTATAAGCGAAACAAAAAGACAACCTACAGACTGGGAGAATATATTTGCAAATGATGTGATGAACAAGGGATTAATTTCCAACGTAAAATGAGCTGCAAACACCTCATACAACTTAATTTTTAAAAAATCAAACAACTCAATCAAAAAACGGGCAGAACACCTAAACAGATATTTCTCCAAAGAAGAAATATGGATGGCCAATGGGCACATGAAAATATACTCAACATTGCTAATTATTAGAGAAATGCAAATCAAAACTACCAAGAAGTATCACTTCACACCAGTCAGAGTGGCCATCATTAAACAGTCTACAACAACAAATGCTGGAGAGGGTGTGGAAAAAAGGGAACCCTTCTACACTGTTGATGGGACTATAAATTGGTGCAGCCACTATAGAGAACAGTATGGAGAATCCTTAAAAAACTAAAAATAGAGTTACCATATCATCCTGCAATCCCAGTCCTGGGCATATATTCTGAGAAAACTCTTAATTCAAAAGATACATCCACTCCAATGTTCACTGCAGCACTGTTTATAATAACTGAGACACAGGTTAAGAAGCAACTAAGTGTCCATCAAAAGATGAACGGATCAGGAAGATGTGGTATATATACACAATGAAATATTACTCAGCCATAAAAAATGAAACAACGCCATTTGCAGCCACACGGACGGATCTAGAGTTTACCACACTAAGTAAGCCAGACAGAGAAAGACATACATCATATGGTACTACCTATCTGTGGAGTCTAAAAACATGATACAAATGAACTTATTTACAAAACAGAAAGAGACATACAGACAGAAAACAAACTTATGGTTACCAAAGGGGAAGGGGGTGTGGAGGGAGGGATAAATTATGAGGATGAGATTAACATATACAAACTACTAAATATAAAACAGAAAAGCAACAAAAACCTATGACATAGAACAGGGAACTGTAGTCAATGTTTTGTAATAACCTATAACGGAAAAGAATCTGAAAAGGAATATATATATATGCAACATGTATGTAAGTGTATATATATACATAAAATCTGAAACACCATGCTATACACCGGAAACATGATACTGTAAATCAATTATACTATATATATATATAAATACTTGTGTATGTGTATATATATATATGATATATAACATATATCATATATATATATGCAATCTGAATCGTTGTGCTGTACACCTGAAATGTGACATTGTAAATCAACTATATATATATATATATATATATATATATATATAAAACGTGTGTGTGTGTGTGTATAATCTGAATCACCATGCTGTACACCTGTAACATGATACTGTAAATCAACTATACTATATATAACATGTATGTGTGTATATATATAATATATATATATATATAATCTGAATCACCGTGCTGTACAGCTGAAACATGATACTGTAAATCAACTATACTATATATAACATGTGTGTGTGTATATATATAATCTGAATCAACCTGTACAGCTGAAACATGATACTGTAAATCAACTAGATTATATATAACATGTGTGTATATATTATATATATATAATCTGAATCACCCTGCTGTACAGCTGAAACATAATACTGTAAATCAACAATGCTATATATAACATGTGTGTGTGTATATATTATATATATATATATATATATATATAAAATTTGAATCGCCCTGCTGTACACCTGAAACGCAATATTGTAAATCAACTATACTTCAACTAAAAAAGTCTCTCCTAGACATCCAGATCCTCTCTCTGCAGGCAACTACTGATCCAATTTCTCACATACACGTCAAGATGCATTCCACTTGATCATGACATCTGATTTCTAAAGAAGCTGTTGGGTAGAAATGCTTTGTCTGTACTCTAGCACTCTAATAGCTTATCTTTGAGAGACAGCTTGTCATAGGCCAACGTCATTCTCATGGAAAAGATTAATTGTTGATGAGGTTTAATAGACAAGAAATCACCATACTTAGACTTAATCATTGTTTCCAGTAATTTTATCTCAACATAAAGGTACAAAGTAGAAACACAGGCCAGTGATTTAAAAAATAAGACTCTTGAGATAGATTAGATTACAGATGAAATATTGATTAGATTAAACACAGAAACATATTGTTCTGCCTACATATCATCTAAACACTGTACACACCTCCTTGTGAAGAACTCCTTATTAGCCAGACTAGATTTGTCAAAATGTGTTCTCAGGACTACTTACATCAGAATCATTGGGCTGCCTATTAATGATGCGTATTTGTACTCCCAACTCAAGACCTACTGAGACAAGAACTCTGGAGACTGGGCCCTGGAATCAATGTTTTTTAACCAAGTTCCCAGGTGATCTGTATATATCGGTAAAAAATTTGGGGGTGACTGGGTACCAGATAAGCCTCTTAAACACAGAAACCCTGTTTTCCTTATTCATTTTAGGCCTCCTACCCAGGACAATACCTGACAAAGTACATATCCCATTATGCATGTTGCAGATTTATTGAAGGTACGCTAGCCTTAACTGCAGAGTATCTTGTTATGTTGTCAATGCTTGACTGATTTTGAACCTGCAAGCTTCATCCATAATAGAAATCTGATTAAAGAATAGAGAAACAAGCTTTGGAAATCAACAGCTTTTTGAGTTCATTAAACTGTATGACTCAGTCTCATGGCAAAGCACTTGGAAAGATGTCAGGAAATTTAATTAGCAATACTTTATTATATATCTGAGTTTCAGATAGATAGCACAGTGTACAAGGGACCAAGTGATCAAAGGAAGGGTTCCAAAATGAGATATTCTACATATTTTTCTGTTTTGTGATTAACTAAACAGAATGACATCTGTCCTAACTAGTACCAGCAAAAAAGCAAAAAGAGCATCTCGGCAACCAAAACAGATGTCACAAGGACAAATATGACAGTTCTGGGCACTTGACTCATAGGGGAGCCCATTAGACCTTCACTCATAGTCGATTTGGTCTTCTTTTACACACATCATTCATCCTAATGGAATTTTAAAACTGGTTTCCAAGCTCACAGGAAATTAAAAACACTAAATCAGATCGAAGAGAGGGGCTGCAGCTGACAGTAACACAATCAACACGACAAAATGATAGCTGCTAAGAGGGAAGTGAAGACTATAAAAATAATCAGAAGAATTCACAAAATACAATACTCTGTGGCCCTCCTGCGAAAGGGTAAAGGACCCGCTCTTCTTGATGGTATCTGGAGGCAGCTACCACATAACTCAAAAATAGGCATTCACGAGGGAAAACAAGTTAAAGAGTAGGCTAAATTATGTTCCCAATAAACTTTGTGCATGACGTATGGATACAGGTATCATGTGTAATATAATTAGAAAGATTCATTCATTAAAACTAAGTAAAATTTTTTTTAAAGTCACAAACTTTTAAAAAGAATTCAGTGATAGCTATTTGGAAAAGTATTAGAAACAACCCATTCATCTGTGGAGTTCCAGGAAGAAAAAAGATGTGAATGCTAATACTAAGAGGTAATTTTCAAAACCAAATGTCCTTGAAAAAAATAATCTGGTATCTCTTTATTGACAAGGTCAGTGGTAGTTAGCCCTGTTTTCTATATCTGAAGACTTCTATAGTGTATACCCTGTCATTTAGTCACCACTTAGAAGCCACATGGGGATTATTTCTGGACAAGTCCAGGGTTCTGTATTCTACAAATTATTTACATCTTGAAGAATATTTTACGAAAAAGAAGGACTTTAAATTTATATTACAAAAAAATAGCGCTACTGAGACACACTAAAGATAACTCAACTAGAAGTATAAGCCCCTAGTAATTTAATGAGCTGCGATAAAATGCCATATGGCATTCAATGTAATTACGTAAAAAGCGCTGAAAATTCTATGAACCATAGCATTTGGTCAGCACCACACCCACCCCCTCCAAAACTGGTGTGTGTACCAGACAGTACTGGGAAACAGCAGATTTGTAAATTAACTTTAAATATTTCACAATCATGTTAGCTTCATAAAGTGTATGTGTTTCTTCTATACAGTAGCATCGTTTTGGACCACACAGTTAGGCTTTTTAAGAGCTAGAAGATAGAGCGTGGTTCCTAAAGTATATTTAGTGCTTTTCTTTTGAAACTACACAAGAATGTTGCATATCAGAGGACAAGTTCTCTAAAGTGGGCAATTCAAGGGCAGGGAAAGTGTCTTACCTTTTTGTTCCTGGGTGCCTGGTACATAATAGGTGTTCAGTGTTTACACAATAAATGGCTTTACATAAACCTGTGGAGCATGAACTGTGAAACCTCTGGTATTACAATGTAAAACACTGATTCGGAAGGGGAACCCTATTCATGCTATACTATTAACTTCACTTTCAACAGATAATAGCACCTTTAATTTTCTGTCCAAGGTATGGAGCATATAGAATGTGTCATACCAAAGACATGCTATTTTAAAGGAAAAAAAAATGACTTCAGATTTTAAAATTAACTCTGGAATATCTATAAATTAAACATAAATTAATTCAATTTTATGAGAATTCAACAAATAAAAAGTATTAGAGCTGAAAAAGGAAAAACCCTGTTAACCTAAAATTTCCAAAATGTAAGAGGCTTAAAAAGACTATGAAATATTCATTCATGCAACAAATAATTATTGAACATTATCCTGTGGCAAGTGCTATGCTAGGTGACAAGGATATCGTCAATAAGTCATAACTAAGAGTTAATAAAGACAGTGCAGAGTAGTAATTGCTAAGAATACAATAAAACTGGGTAATGGTGCAGTAAGTAACAGGAGGAGGCTTTACTACTTCACCTAGGAGTGGTCAGGAAAGACTTAGCTGAGGAGGTGACATACGACCTGGCATATTGGAAAGGAGGATGATCCTTTAAGATCTGGTGAAAGACTTATGCTTAGGCTGAAAGAGCCCTCAAACAGGACTGTTCTTGCTCTGAGGGACAAGAAAGTGGCCATTCTGGCTGCTGCCTAGGGAAGGAGAGAGGCGTATGGTGGAATAGGAGGCTGAAGAAGCTTCAGGATCGGATCACATCAAGTTTGGAAGGCCAGAGCGTGGGGGATTCCTGTAAATTCTAAGCAGGGAAATGATATGACCTGACCTACTCTGATGGCTCTGAGTGCCATGTGAGGAATGGTCTATAGGGGGCAGCAGGGAGCCATTAGTTAGGAGGCATTTGCTATCATAGAGGGAAGGCCAGCTTCACTAGCAAGTACCCTGTGCAGTCACACTTGTCCTGCACTTAAGGGCCTTGTACTTGATAATGCAATGCTGTTACCATTCTGCAATTCTTAATAATTTATGAACAAGGGACGCTGTACTTTCATTTTGCAACAGGACTTGCAAATTAGGTGAAAGTAAAAGTGTTCGTCACTCAGTTGGGTCCGACTCTTTGTGACCCCATGGACTGTAGCCTGCCAGGCTCCTCTGTCCATGGAATTCTCCTTGTAAGAAGACTGGAGTGGGTTGCCATGCCCTCCTCCAGGGGATCTTCCCAACTGAGGGACTGAACCCAGGTCTCCTGCATTGCAGGTACATTCTTTACCATCTGAGCCACCAGGGAAGCAATTAGGTAATCAGTCCTAAATACAGGTGAAGAAGGCAGAACAATGAAGGAGCAGCGGTCATACACAGCAGGTCAGTGAATGGTGTTGGTAGAGCTGGTAGACCCTGATAATGGACTGCATGTTCTTGTCAAAAGAGAACTCAAGGACAAGTCCCAGGTGTTTTACCTGAGTAACTGAGTGGAAATGGTGAAGACTGGGGGAAGACTGCGTTAGAGCTGGGACGGTGAGTAAAAACCAAGAATCCAATTTCTGGCCTGTGAAGTTGAGATGCTGTTAGATATCCAAGTGGCACTATCAAGGGGAACGCTGTACATATATGAGTGTGAAGGTCAGGAGACAGGTCTGGGATGGAGATACAAATTCTGGAGTTCCTGTGTGATAAATGTTTAAAGGAGATAGCATCAGTTAGTAAGATAATGTAGGAAGGGAAGAGTTAAAGACAGAAACAGGAGCTACAAAGACTCCTAGTTTTTCAGTAGTCAAGTATGGACGTGAGAGTTGGACTATGAAGAAAGCTGAGTGCTGAAGAATTGATGCTTTTGAACTGTGGTGTTGGAGAAGACTCTTGAGAGTCCCTTGGACTGCAAGGAGATCCAACCAGTTCATCCTAAAGGAAATCAGTCCTGAATATTCATTGGAAGGACTGATGCTGAAGCTGAAGCTCTAATACTTTGGCCATCTGATGCGAAGAACTGACTCATTGAAAAAGGCCCTGATTCTGGGAAAGATAGAAGGCAGGAGGAGAAGGGGATGACAGAGGATGAGATGGTTGGATGGCATCACTGACTCGATGGACATGAGTTTGAGCAAGCTCTGGGAGCTGGTGATGGACATAGAAGCCTGGCGTGCTGCAGTCCTTGCAATCTCAAAGAGTCGGACACGACTGAGCATCTGAACTCAACTGAAGGCCAAGTGAGGAGAGTGTGCCAAGGACAGAGCTATGAAGGAGACCTAGGAATCGCCCTCTGAGTGAAATATGCTCTATCAGTGATTCACTGATCACCTGCTTGTTCAGTGTAACACTGAAACACCCTACAGTCAGCCTCTGTCTAATCTGCCAGGCTGATCTATGTTTCCTAAAACATTCCTATTGATTGATCTCAAATTACACTGTGCCATTCCAGTTAGAATCTCTCCCTCCCTGTCTTCATCTAGGCAAACTTTCTGACTCCTTTCTTTTAACTTCACCAAATCAATATTTTCTGAAACCTGATATTTACTGCCTGTGTCAACCTCTCATATTATATACAATCACATAATCTAAATTATTATTTAGAACCCATCTATGATCCACTTCCCAAAATGAATAAGCTCTGGTTGCTGTATGTTACACTGCTTAGTATATACATTAGATGCTCAGTAAGTATCTGTTGAGCAAATGAGTAATAAATAATGCTTTGAAGCTATGAAATATGGGGAAGTGACAAGAGTAGATAAATTAACCTGGCATGCAGCAGCATGTCTCACTGTGATCCAAGTCCTAGGCAGCCTGTGAGACAATACCTAAGTCTCATTCCTTCCTTTCTTCATCCAACAAATATTCACTGTGCACCTACCAGGTGCCAGGTACTCTTCCAGTCATTAGAGATACACCAGAGAATAAAGCAGACAAAAAGCTCTGCCCTCACGGAACTACATTGTAGTGGGAATACCATACATTGGCATATTTTGTTTTGTATAAGCTTACATCTTTCTCCCCTGTTTTTCCCATCTGTCTACTATTGTTTGGTTTGAAAAGTTTCTGTGTGAACATTATTATTATTATTACCAATTCCATCTTTTCAGTTTTCCTCAAATACAGAACATATTACAAGAGAAGAGTTTCAGACATTCAGTCGTCTTCAAAGTCTCTCTCTCTCTCTCTCTCTCTCACACACACACACACACACACACACACACACACACACACCAGTATATGGTACATGACAACCATAATACTAGGGTATATTAAAGAAAACTAGATTTTTAAAATAGCTCAACTACTAGTTCATCAAAACTACTCAAAGTATTATAAATTTCACATAAATATCACAAAAGTAAAATAATAAACTCCATAGACACAAAATCACTTAACAGTCTACCTCTCTCCTACAGATACACGAGGCTTTAAAATTCAATTAAGTTATGCTAGCAATGTTCAGTGTTAAGTTGTAGGATCTGAAATTACATAAAAAAATCTAAACTGACACAATGAAGCCACTTTATATCTTATATATAAATACATAAATGTTACCCTATCCAGCTTTGTTATTTACGAATTGTGAGCTTGGGAAAACCACAACTTCTCTATGACTCAATAATCTCATTTCTGAAAATGGAAATAAGACTTAAAAAAAAAGTAACTAAAATAAATATCTAATTAATACGAAGCCATTTAAGAGTGTGTTACCCCTAAAATCGTTTCCCCTAAGCAGTTTTTTAAAAATTTGTAAACAATATCTTTTCTTCCTCTACATACAAATTGAAGATTCTTTAAAAAAAAATCCAAGTTTTTTTTTTTTTAAATAAAAACAATATATCTCATGGCAATTGCATTAGACTCTTCAAGCAAGAGAGAGGATATATAAGATGTTCATGAGTCCAGTTTTCTTGTACTTTGATTAACAAACTACTAAGAATATTTAAAGCCTGATCATCCCAAAGTTTAGATTAGTTCTTCCTAGTAGTAAGTTAAAGGCTTGATTATCATTATTCCTACCAATTCAGTGAACTAAATGGGAGCCTTGTTCCTAATAAAGGCACATGTGGTATCTTTCCTTCGTTTCAAAAGGTTCAGGGGGAACAAATGTACACCCATGGTGGATTCATGTCAATGTATGGCAAAACAAATACAATACTGTAAAGTTAAAAAATAGATAAATAAACTAATTAAAAAAAGAAAAAAGGTTCAGGGAATCACAAACCAAGAGTTGAAAATCCAGTGCCTTCAAGGATCAGGCAAACAACTTAAAGTTTAGATCAGTTGGTAGGAAAACAGGACATGAAGGCCTGCAGCAAACCAGAAAGCAGAGCTCCCTCCCAGGTTCATCAGTTTAGTGTGCACAGTGGTTCTGCACATTCACACCAGAGACAGCAAAGACGTGTCTAATTACTGTGGCAATTTTCTGGCAGATGGTAGTAATGGCTTATTTAGCAAAATACATAAATTACCATGATTTCTGACAGATACAAACAAAAACACTTGAGGAAGGATCACCTTTAAAAATTTGTACACGGCACCATATGGACTGGAGGTGGTCCCAGTTCTGCCTAAGACCATTTGGCTACTTTTGCGGTCAAAATTCAGCAGCAAGTGGTAAATTCTCAGAACAGATCTCCAACAAATACAGCCAGATCAGACCTACCCACTGGAGCCAGGAAGCAGAGATGGTTACTCTGGAGGTAAGTCCCCCTGACAAATGAAAAGGACTACTCAATGCGTGTATTGGGCCAGCCTATAAATGGTATAATTTCAATGATCTTACTTCCTCATGAAAAAAAAAAGAGACTGCCTACTCAAATTCCTTCAACAGGTAACCTGATGGCTATTATTTTACATTTAGTAACAAAAGGTTTAAAATCAAATGCCCAGTTTGACTCATGCCCATTCATTCTTCAAATGTATTCAGAATTGGTAGAATAAAAAAGATCAGAACAGGATAAAAAGTAGATGTCTAAGGATAGTATTACTGAGAAGAAAAGGAAGGAAGAAAGGAGATGCTGGGATAATAAAGATAAACTTTCCGTACTTCACAGTTTTGCCTACGGTTTAGCCCTGTTGATTTTCAACTGTGAGTGAACAAAGAGAAATTGTGTACTGAGGTATTTTTATCCTGCAAAGCTGTGAAGCTTTGTAGAAACACCACCACATGCCAATACTGTTTCTCAGGACCTATAATTTGAATCTTAAATACAGCTAAACGCATTTTAAAAAGAGTAGTCATCCTGGAGAGATTCATTAATCAAGGTATACTGCAAATTCTTAACTTGAAAACGCTGACTTTTGGTCAATTACTCTACTAGCTTTTTATTGAACGTCAAGTTGCTGGAACAAAGATAATGAGCTCATCATAGTCCCTGACCTCAAAGAGCTCACTATCTGGTAGAGATGTAAACAGAAACAATAAAAGTAAAATGAAAAGCGAAATGTGATTAGTGGTTTACTAGCAAATGTATAGCATTATAGGAACTTGGTGGAGATGATGCTTTTATCCTGTGTGGGGAGAAATGGCTGGAGAGGTTTACATCTGAGCTGAATCTGAAAGGATGAACAGGAGTGTGGCAAGCAGGAAAGCACGAAAGAGCACTGCAGACAGCGGGACAGGAGAGAACTCAGGGAAGACGAGAAATGACTGGTTTTGCACTAGTGCACACTTGAGCTGGAATGGCAGCAGAGTAAGAAGGGGTTAGAAGTCTGAAGAACCAGGAGAGCAGGCAGAAGAGGCAGGGATTCCAAAGACAAGCGATGTTCAGGGAGAAACAACAGTACCCAGATGATGAACAAATATTCCTCTCCTCCTCCAGCCCTAAGGTAGAAACACCTGAGGACTCGAAAGAAGGGAATTATATAAAATCTTTGTTGCTTAATTATGCCAACGGTTTAATTATGTATATGTGTGTGCGTCCATACATACACATATATACTCCCAGTAACTTTTTACTATCATTTGGAAACCTTATTTCATCAAAATAGTAAGCCTTCAGGAGCAGTCTACAGCTCAAGCGCTGTGGGGACACCTGCTATGGCTCTTCAGAGGGAAAGGGGCCATGTTTTCTGTTAGTTTCCCTAAGAAGCTTGCTTGCACCAAACAGCATTCCTCATGAAGGCCTGTGGTGGCCTTTTAAAAGACTCTGGATATTTCGAGAAGATAAACAAAATTGATAAGCCATTAGCCAGACTCATCAAGAAACAAAGGGAGAAGAATCAGATCAACAAAATTAGAAATGAAAATGGAGAGATCACAACAGACTCCACAGAAATACAAAGGATCATAAGAGACTACTACCAACAGCTATATGCCAATAAAATGGACAACTTGGAAGAAATGGACAAATTCTTAGAAAAGTATAACTTTCCAAAACTGAACCATGAAGAAATAGAAGATCTTAACAGACCCATCACAAGCACGGAAATCAAAACTGTAATCAGAAATCTTCCAGCAAACAAAAGCCCAGGACCAGACGGCTTCACAGTGGAATTCTACCAAAAATTTAGAGAAGAGCTAACACCTATCCTACTCAAACTCTTCCAGAAAATTGCAGAAGATGGTAAACTTCCAAACTCATTCTATGAGGCCACCATCACCCTAATTCCAAAACCAGACAAAGATGTCACAAAAAAGGAAAACTACAGGCCAATATCACTGATGAACATAGATGCAAAAATCCTTAATAAAATTCTAGCAAACAGAATCCAACATCATATTAAAAAGATCATACATCATGACCAAGTGGGCTTTATCCCAGGAATGCAAGGTTTTTTTAACATCCGCAAATCAATCAATGTAGTACACCACATTAACAAATTGAAAGAAAAAAACCATATGGTTATCTCAATAGATGCAGAAAAAGCCTCTGACAAAATTCAGCATCCATTTATGATTAAAACCCTCCAGAAAGCAGGAATAGAAGGAACATATCTCAACATAATAAAAGCTATATATGACAAACCCACAGCAAACATTATCCTCAATGGTGAAAAATTGAAAGCATTTCCCCTAAAGTCAGGAACAAGGCAAGGATGCCCACTTTCACCACTACTATTCAACATAGTTTTGGAAGTTTTGGCCACAGCAATCAGAGCTGAAAAAGAAATAAAAGGAATACAGATAGGAAAAGAAGAAGTAAAACTCTCACTGTTTGCAGATGACATGATCCTCTACATAGAAAACCCTAAAGACTCTACTAGAAAATTACTAGAGTTGATCAATGAATATAGTCAAGTTGCAGGATATAAAATTAACACACAGAAATCCCTTGCATTCCTATACTCCAATATTGAGAAAACAGAAAGAGAAATTAAGGAAACAATACCATTCACCATTGCATCAAAAAGAATAAAATACTTAGGAATATATCTACCTAAAGAAACAAAAGACTTATATATAGAAAACTATAAAACACTGATGAAAGAAATCAAAGAGGACACAAACAGATGGAGAAATATACCGTGTTCACGGATTGGAAGAATTAATATAGTGAAAATGAGTATACTACCCAAAGCAATCTATAGATTCAATGCAATCCCTATCAAGCTACCAATGGTATTTTTCACAGAACTAGAACAAATCATCTCACAATTTGTATGGAAATATAAGAAACCTCGAATAGCCAAAGCAATCTTGAGGAAGAAGAATGGAACTGGAGGAATCAACCTGCCTGACTTCAGGCTCTACTACAAAGCCACAGTCATCAAGACAGCATGGTACTGGCACAAAGATAGAAATATAGATCAATGGAACAAAATAAAAAGCCCAGAGATAAACCCACGCACATATGGACACCTTATCTTCGACAAAGGAGGCAAGAATATACAATGGAGAAAAGACAATCTCTTTAACAAGTGGTGCTGGGAAAACTGGTCAACCACTTGTAAAAGAATGAAACTAGAACACTTCCTAACACCGTACACAAAAATAAACTCAAAATGGATTAAAGATCTAAACGTAAGACCAGAAACAATAAAACTCCTAGAGGAAAACATAGGCAAAACACTCTCCGACATAAATCACAGCAGGATCCTCCATGACCCACCTCCCAGAATATTGGAAATAAAAGCAAAAATAAACAAATGGGACCTAATTAAAATTAAAAGCTTTTGCACAACAAAGGAAACTATAAACAAGGTGAAAAGACAGCCTTCAGAATGGGAGAAAATAATAGCAAATGAAGCAACAAACAATTAATATCAAAAATATACAAGCAACTTCTGCAGCTGAATTCCCGAAAAATAAACGACCCAATCAAAAAATGGGCCAAAGAACTAAGCAGACATTTCTCCAAAGAAGACATACAGATGGCTAACAAACACATGAAAAGATGCTCAACATCACTCATTATTAGAGAAATGCAAATCAAAACCACAATGAGGTATCATTTCACACCAGTCAGAATGGCTGCTATCCAAAAGTCTACAAGCAATAAATGCTGGAGAGGGTGTGGAGAAAAGGGAACCCTCTTACACTGTTGGTGGGAATGCAAACTAGTACAGCCACTATGGAGAACAGTGTGGAGATTCCTTAAAAAACTGGGACTAGAACTGCCATATGACCCAGCAATCCCACTGCTGGGCATATACACCGAGGAAACCAGAATTGAAAGAGACGCGTGTACCCCAATGTTCATCGCAGCACTGTTTACAATAGCCAGGACATGGAAGCAACCTAGATGTCCATCAGCAGACGAATGGATAAGGAAGCTGTGGTACATATACACAATGGAATATTACTCAGCCATTAAAAAAATACATTTGAATTGGTTCTACTGAGATGGATGAAACTGGAGCCCATTATACAGAGTGAAGTAAGCCAGAAAGAAAAACAACAATACAGTATACTAATGCATATATATGGAATTTGAAAGATGGTAACGATAACCCTATATGCGAGACAGAATAAGAGACACAGATGCATGGAACAATTTTATGGACTCTGAGGGAGAAGGTGAGGGTGGGACGTTCTGGGAGAATAGCATTGAAACATGTATATTATCGTATGTGAAACAGAACACCATTCCATGTTCGATGCATGTGACAAGGGCTCAGGGCCGGGGCAATGGGATGATCCAGAAGGATGGGATGGGGAGTGAGATGGGTGGGGGGTCCAGGAAGGGGAACACATGTAAACCCATGGCTGATTCATGTCAATGTATGGCAAAAACTATTACAATATTGTAAAGTAATTAGCCCCCAACTAAAATAAATAAATTTATAAAAAAAATAAAAATAAAAAATAAAAAAAATAAAAGACTCTGGATAAAACACCAGGACTAGGGGAGGGAGGTGGGAGGGGGGTTCAGGATGGGGAACACATGTAAACCCATGGCTGATTCATGTCAATGTATGGCAAAAACTACTACAATATTGTAAAGTAATTAGCCCCCAACTAAAATAAATAAATTTATTAAAAAAACAAAACAAAACAAAACACCAGGACTAGCTTTTCATGGTACTTCTATCCCACTGGTATTTTTGCAAGTTTACTACAGCTATCTATTAATACATTTTAAAATTATTGTATTAACACTTCAATGAAGACATCCAGCTTCTTTCACATAATCCTTCACTCTTAAGTGATAATTAAAAAGGAGCAGTTCAAGGGGAAAGGATGTGAGAACAGGGCATGCTTACGGCAAAGCAAGCTAGCTGCCTTTTTGGGTGAGCTCTTTAGGACTTCCAGTCCCCTGGTCCTTCAAAAATCTTTGATGAAGAAGACTTCCAGCCCCATGTTTTACAAAATCACACATTTAGCCATCAGCCAAAGCATCGCTGCAGGAGGGGATGATAAGATTTCCAAAGGCAACTTGGGAAATTTTCAAGATTAGTATCCTTTACACTTTTCATAAAGATTCTGGACATCTAGTAGAAGATTTATACACTACAACTCCAGGGGTTTCAGATCTATACATGATGGTGGGCACATTAAGGAGTCCTTCAGGGCAAGAGAAGGGTAGATGAAGGTTGTGCAGGGAAACTGAACTCAGATCCCTGGGTCTGAATCTGGATAATATCTAGGAACATCTAAAGCGCTACTTTAGGTATTTCGTTTTGAAAAGAGGATTATTACCACGAACTCTCTCTAAAAAAAAATCTTCACCTTCTTTTCCTCAGCTCTAGTTCTCTTTCTGCTCTGTTTCCAATTTAAACTTGATTAAACTAATTTATCACCTCGGGGCAGGAATTCAAAAAGAATCTTTGTGCGCAACTGTCTTTTCATCATGAGAACTAAAGACACACCAGGATGGGTTGGGAATATCTCTGGGACAGGAGTACTTACTCAGGGAAGTCATAAACGTTAAGAGTTAATATTTATTGAGTACTCTGTGTCAGACACATCATATATTATATAGTGCTATTTAATCATTATCACAACCCTGACATAAACGCCACTATCACATTTTACAAAATACGAGGCAACGAACGCACAGAATGGCCATGTACTTCGCCGAAAAAAAGCCAGCCAGTCACTGGGGAAGCCAGTCTCTGAAACCACGCAGTGAGACCCCAGAGCCCGACCTCTCACCCATCTCACCCTATTAGGGCATCTTCATAGGCCCAGAGTTGCTTTCTAATAAAACTCCGGACCTTCTCATGAGAGAGAAGAAGGACATTCCTCAAAAGGAAGCAACAAAGGAGGCAAACATCCTTGAGGAGTGTTTCTGACCTAAGGTGCTTTTTCTGGTAAAAACAGTTTTGCTGTTGATCTGATGATTACCTGCCCAGGCCCCGCCCCACCCCGGCCCCTCCATACTGAGCAGCAGCCACGTGTCCTGGAGGTGACTGACCCTCGCTCCCATACATGTCCACAGGTGGGCACGAAGCCTTAGGCTACGCTTCCCATCTTCACCGACACATTTATTGGTTCCAGGATAAACTCAGAATCCATGGTGGCCCATGGAAGGAAGTGAATGAAGGGTTGGTTGAAGACAAAGTCACTTAGCTCCTGGGGACTCATAATGAAAAAAAGAGGCAGATAATCCTGGGAGCTGCAAGTGGCCGTCCTGATACCAAGAGAAAGGTCACTCTGAAAACAGGCGAGCTGGAGAAAAATGGGCCCAAAAAGTCAGAACAGAGCTAAAACACTGGTAACACTGAGAACTCCTAAGTAAAGCTGCAGCTAAAGTGCACAGTGCCACTGGATTCAATTCGTGTGAGTCAATAGATGCCTTTTATTTTTAAGCAAGTTGGCGCTGGATTTTTCTGACACCTACAAATGCAAGCATCTAACTAGTATACTAACCATTAACCTCAATATTTGTCAAAAACTCTGTCAATAAAATATGCTTCAAATAAGATCACCAGAAAGCTAAAATCCAATACTATTATTTCCCTGGTCATAAAATTATCTTTATTGAACTCTGACTTACTTCTATGACCTCAATTTTTATTAACAATTAACTGTTTTTCTATAAAACTGATTTTAGTTTATTATTCATTTTACTGTTTAAGAAACTTTATATACAAATTTGCATTAATATTATGTAAACATACATTTAAACATGAAAAGAACACTGTCATATGCCCAACTCTGTGTGGCTACTGGGACTCACATCAAGCTTATGTTCAACCATAGCTGAACATTCTAGAATTTTGTGGTATATGTTTCCTAATTGCCAGAACTTTCATTATTTGACTCCTCAAGTTGTTTTAAAGTTGGCATTTTAATTTATCCAGGCTATTTACAGTAAGGGTCATTTTACATCCCAGTTTATCTGGGACAGTTTACACTGCTATCTCAGTGTGGCTTTCTCCCTGGTTAGGCCTACTTTCCTTCTTAAAAGTATCTTGTTTTACATGAAAAGATGCTCAACATCACTCATTATCAGAGAAATGCAAATCAAAACCACAATGAGGTGCCATCTCATGCCAGTCAGAATGGCTGCTATGCAAAAGTCTACAAGCAATAAATGCTGGAGAGGGTGTGGAGAAAAGGGAACCCTCTTACACTGCTAGTGGGAATGCAAACTAGTACAGCCACTATGGAGAACAGTGTGGAGATTCCTCAAAAAACGAAATAGAACTGCCATATGACCCAGCAATCCCACTGCTGGGTATACACACCGAGGAAACCAGAATTGAAAGAGACACGTGTACCCGAATGTTCATCGCAGCACTGTTTATAATAGCCAGGACATGGAAGCAACCTAGATGTCCATCAGCAGACGAATGGATAAGGAAGCTGTGGTACATATACACGATGGACTATCACTCAGCTATTAAAAAGAATGGATTTGAATTAGTTCTAATGAGGTGGATGAAACTGGAGCCTATTATACAGAGTGAAGTAAGTCAGAAAGAAAAACACCAATACAGTATATTAACGCATATATATGGAATTTAGAAAGATCGTAACGATGACCCTATATGTGAGACAGCAAAAGAGACACAGATGTAAAGAACAGACTTTTGGATTCGGTAGGAGAAGGCGAGGGTGGGATGATATGAGAGAATAGCATTGAAACATGTATATTATCATATGTGAAATAGATCGCCAGTCCAGGTTCGAAGCATGAGACAGGGTGCTCAGGGCCAGTGCACTGGGATGACCCTGAGGGATGGGATGGAGAGGGAGGTGGGAGGGGGGTTCAGGATGGGGAGCACATGTACACACGTGGCTGATTCATGTCAATGTACGGCAAAACCACTACAATACTGTCAAATAATTAGCCTCCAATTAAATTAATTAATTAAAAAATTAAAAAGAAAAAAGCATCCTATTTTAAATGATTAACTATATAATCATCTTATTTACAGGGCTTCCCAGGTGGCACTAGTGGTAAAGAACCCACCTGCCAATGCAGGAGACTTAGGAGACGCTGGTTTGATCCCTAGGTGGGGAAGATCCCCTGGAGAAGGAAATGGCAACCCACTCCAGTATTCTTGCCTGGAAAACTCCATGGACAGAGGAGCCCAGCAGGCTACAGTCCATAGGGTTGCAAAGAGTCAGACATGACTGAAGCGACTTTGCACGTAGCACATCCTATTTACAACTTCTTTTTTAAATATAAAGGGACCTGGCTATAAGATCATCATCCTAATATATAAGAAAAATCATTGATAAAATAATTAATCTTTATGAAATGTATATATGGAGAAAAGTAAAAACTCCAAGGACTAGTTTAAATGTGGTGGAAAGAAAATGCTTCAGTGCTGTTACTGCGTTAGGCAAAAATTTTATTTGCAGATACTTCTCTGAGCATGAATTACATTCCCCATAAATTATACACAGATCTACTGAGTGAGAGGGTCCTTTCTGCTTCCCTCATAACAAGACAAGGCAGATACAGCAGGATAAGTTCTCCCCAGGAGAGAATGTGAATCACAACTTGCTCCCTGCTGTTTGAAGTCTTAGCATAGAAATGAAACCCCTCTGCAACCAGTGTTCTGTTCCCAAAAGGAGAGGCTTTTCTTATCAGGTTTTTGAAGAAAACCCACAAATAATGAAAGAATTAAAAATAAAAACTTTTGAGACAAGGATTTTTAGCTGAATTAGTGATATAAACATGCAGAAGTTAAACAAGGAAGCTGAATGCTGCTGACTTCCATGTTTCTGTACCTAGTTTTGCCTTCCCTTTTTATTTCAATCCATTTCAACCCAACAAGTACTTTCAGATATCTATTATTTGTCAAGTACTATGCTAAGTGCGGAGAAGGCAATGGCAGCCTACTCCAGTATTCTTGCCTGGAAAATCCCATGGATGGAGGAGCCTGGTGGGCTGCAGACCATGGGGTCGCTGGGAGTCGGACACGACTGAGCAACTTCACTTTCACTTTTCACTTTGATGCACTGAAGCAACTTAGCAGCAGCAGCAGCATGCTAAGTGCTGAACATACAAAAAGGAAAAGGAGGAAGGGAAAATGGACAGGAAAGGAAGAAAAATAAAGCTCTCATTCTCTGCTCTTATGTAGTTTGTAATGCTGTAGAAGATGCAACCATGTACACCTCAACAGCAGACATTTATACACTACCAGTGAAGAAGAACAGAATGGGGGAGCACAGGAAAGGGGGGGGCAGATTCTGCTTGGACTGGGGAGTAGAAGACATGAGGTTTCTCTGAGTGACATCTGGGTTGGTTTTAAAGGCTCTTGGCAGAAGGTAGATAAGGCATTCTAGGTAAAGGATGCAACATGTTACATAGGCATAAAATGTACAAGTGCCTAGTGCATCTGGGAACACAACTTTAGTGTGATGTAACTGTTGGACATCTAGGTAAAGGGGAAGAGCTGAAAATGAAGCCAGGAAGTGAGACAAGAGCCAGATGATCAGAAACGCCCGAATGCCATTCAAGGGCAGGCAGTCAGAAGAAGGCCTGACTTGCCGAGAGGCTCAGTGGTAAAGAATCTGCCTGCCAACGCAGAAGACACGGTTTGATCCCTGATCTGGGAAGGTCCCACACGCCTCTGAGCAACTAAGCCTGGGAGCCACAGCTACTCAGCCCACGTGCTGCAGCTCCTGAAGCCTGAGGGCCCCAGAGCCCACGCTCTGCAACGAGAGAAGCCACCGCAATGAGACGCCTGTGCTCCGCCAACGGAGTGTAGCCCCCGCTCGCCACGTCTAGAGAAGAGCCCACAGGACAACAAAGACGCGGTACAGCCAGAAAAAGAAAAAAGAAGGCCCTAAAAAAACTCTGAGTTAATGTGTGAAATATCCAGTACAGGATATCTGAGATAGTGAGCTGCTGATTCTGTTCTCAGATGCTTCCGCTTTGACAGCACCCACATCTAGCAATCTGTCTTCCCACTTGACAGTAACCGTGCCGCCACCTTTCTGTCCCTCCCTCACTGCACTGTTAATAAATATTTGTAGATAATCCTCTCTGTGTGTTTTCATGAGGTTCAAAGATGGAAAGCTCTCTAGAGCAAGAAGAGTATCTAGTGATTTTTTTCTAAAGTTGAGTCTTCACTTAGTGATCATAGTAAGTAAATGGAGTTGCTCAGTCGGGTCCAACTCTTTGCGACCCCATGGACGGTAGCCTACCAGGCTCCTCTGTGCATGGGATTTTCCAGACAAGAGTACTGGAGTGGGTTGCCATTGCCTTCTCCAGGGATCATAGTAGGAATTTGAAAATGTTGACTAATGATAAATAAAATACATGAGCTACGACTTAGGGCTCAGATTACTCTCCTGTTTTGGTAATTTACCCACTGGTGCTCTTCCTAGTCTTCCCTGGTGCCTCAGACGGTAAAGCGTCTGCCTACAATGCGGGAGACCCGGGGTCGATCCCTGGGTCAGGAAGATCCCCTGGAGAAGGAAATGGCAACCCACTCCAGTATTCTTGCCTGGAAAATCCCATGGACAGAGGAGCCTGGTGGGCTACAGTCCATGGGGTCACACAGAGTCGGACACGACTGAGCGACTTCACTATGCTGTGCTCACTCTTCCTAAGTTTAAGTACTTTTTGCTTCTTTAACTTTTTACATAAATTGTCAATCACATTGAAATTCTAAGGGCATCTCTACCCCTCTGCCTTCGTGAGCACATTACACAGGGTGGTAGAGAGCCAGTCTGAGCCTCACAGCAGGGCATGCATTTGGCCACAACACAAGAGCCACCACGCTCAGCCTGGGCCTGGAGAAAGCCCCTGTCCCACCACTCGGGAAGTCTGAGATGAGCTTATCAAGTCCTGCCGACTCTACCTCCAAACATCCTTAAACTCAGTCTCTCATCTCCCTTCAGCCTAGCACCACCTTGCTTAGTCATTCCGACGCTTTGTACCTGGGCTTTGACGCCAGCCTCTAACTTACCTCCCTGGTTTCAGTCTCTGCACCGTGGCCAGGACACATGTGTGTGTGCTCACTCATTCAGTCATGTCCGACTCCTTGCAGTCCCATGGACTGTAGCCCTCCAGGTTCCTCTGTCCATGGGATTTTCCCAGGCAAGAAAACTGGAGTGGGTTGCCATTTCCTCCTCCAGGGAATCTTCCCAACCCAGGAATCAAACCTGAGTCTCCTGTGCCTCCTGCATTGGCAAGCATTCTTTACCACTATGCCACCTGGGCAGCCATGGCTAGAATGACCCTTCTAAAAACACAATCCCTTCACTTTCCATCCAGATTAAAATTCTTCAGTGCCTCCGTAATAGCAATAGCACACCAAGCCCAAATTTCTTACATAGCACATATGACTCTTTAACAAGTTGTCTAACAAGCATAAGAGGCTCTTTAATACTTCCAATTCTCTCCTGTCATTTATTCACTCAACACATATTTCCTGTCTACCTACTATATGTCAGGAACTATTCTAGACACTCAGGGTGTGTGTGTGTGTGCGTATGAGTGACAAAAAGCAAGTATACATAAAAAACAAACCATGAGAGCTTAAACTGCACTGGGGCAAAGTTGGCAATACATACAGTAGGTAAATTACATTAGGTGACACATGCTACTGAAGAAAACACAAGCATAGAAGTAAACAGAGTGGTCAGGGCAGGCCTCACTGAAAATGTAGAATTTGAGAGGAGACTTGAAAGAGGTGAGGAAGCGAGCCATGAAGCTATCTGGAGAAAGCACGCTCCAGGCAGGAAAGACCATCCAGTGCAAAGACCTCATATGGAAGTGTGCTCGTGGGCTGTTAGGAGATCAGTACGGATGGAGCAGAGTGAGCAAGGGGAGGGAGAGAGCAGGTTCAGACGGGGAGAAGGGGAAGAGAAGGGTGGGCAGACCATGGAGGTCCCTGCAGACAACTGCAAGGACTTGGATTTTATTCTGAGTAATATGGGAAGCGTTGCAAGTGACAGGTGAGCAAAGGTATGGCACGACTTGACAGGTTTTTAAAAAACCGCTCTGGCTACTGTGCTGCCAGCAGACAGCAGTGGGGCAAGGGTGGAAGCAGGAACTCTGCTAGGAGGCTCTGGCCATGATCCACGTGAGACACAACGGCAGATCACGTGGGTGCTGAGAAATGGTCAGACGGCAGACGTGTAATATTTGGAATGTACACTCAGGAAGATTTTTCTGACACATTGGATGTGAAGTGGGAGAGAGGAGTCGAGAATGTAACCGGGGTTTTTGGATTGAGAAAATGGGAGGACAGACTTGGCATGAGCTCAGAGCAGGTTTGCAGGGGCAAGACTGGGAGTTCAGTTTTTGACATCTTTGAAAGGTCGACTGGACTTCCCACCAGGCTTTTGGATATTTAAGTTCAGAGTTCAAAAAAGGGCTGGAGCTTATTTTTTTAAACATTTAATTTTTTTTGGCCGTATGGGGGCTCCATTGTGGTGCACAGGCTCTTGGTCGCTGCACACGAGTTTTCTCCAGTTGCAGTGCGTGGGGGCGACTCTCTAGGTGTGGTACGAGGGCGTCACATTTCAGTCTTGTCTTGCTGTAGAGAATGGGCTCTAAGGACACGCAGGCTCAGTAATTGTGGTGCATGCACTCAGCTGCCTTGTGGCAAGTGGAATCTTAGTTCCCCGGCCAGGGATCAAACCCACGTCCCCCACTCTGGCAGGCAGATTCCCAACCACTGAGCCCCCAGGGAAGTCCCTAAGGCTGCAGCTTCTGCTTGCTTTGTCTGAAACAAACCCTACCTTCCAGGCTTGTAGAACCACACACAGGTCCCTACACGGGTCCCTGATGTTTTCCCCAGGCTTCTGTGCCTGCCTGTCTGTCTAGAGTGTTCTTACTCCCATCTTTTCCCACTTGCTCAAAAAAAGTCTCAGCCTTCAAGACTTATGTCATAGAGTATGTGAGTTTATGAAACTCACATGATTATCATCTCCTGAATTACCCTGTTTCCTTAAGTCACTGAAGAAACTGAACTATACGATGGCTGGTCTTTCAGCATACTCCAAAAGGCTGAACAACTTTAATGGCTTCTTTGGTAAGGAAAAAGCAGACATTTCATAACACAGCAGGTGACTTGACTGATCTGATCACCAGAAATCTTTAGAAACTTTTAAAGAATATTAAGACCACAGAAAAATATTTTGGCAAAGAGCTGAGTAATCAGATTTTGCTTTTTCCAAGTTCAGTAGTTATTCGAAGAAGATAAATTCTCAAAAAGATTTGTATTACATAATAAACTTTACAGGCTAAAAACAAAGAGGAATATCTGCCTGTGTTCCAAACTTATTTACTGTTATAAAAAATTTTCATTTTGATTGTCATCCTTTCCCTTGCCCTGGGGAGGCACTGAAATTAGAGGAGTTATTGGACAAGAAAACTAATCTCTGTTTCATTCCCGAGAGACAGACATCCGATCTAATTGAGAGGGGTGGTGGGGGGTGGGGTGGGGGGTTGGAATTTAAAAGATGTGAAATTGAGAGCTGATCCAGTTCAGTCAATGTGGATATTGAGAGGGGCTGTGGCTGCCACTTGGAAGTGTGAGCCCAACTACCAGTTCAGTGCAGCTACAACCTTCTAAAATGTATGCACCATGAGGGCAGAGATTTTCTTTTTTTTTGTTCACTACTATTTCACATAGTTAAGTATGGGGTAAATGAAAATATATGTAATTCTAGACTATATGGGGGATTGAAATACGTTCAATATAAACTATAAAACAAGTACAATACATTTCTTCCAAGTTTAAAAAATTGTTGACTCTTTGAAAGTCACAAAATTTGAAGTACCAAGAATTTGCAACCGTAACCTTTAAGTATGAATTACAAAAGGGTAATACCCATGTCCAAAAGTGTGGAGGAGGGACACCAAAGCAAAATCTCTAACAAGGTAATAGTTTATAAAAGTTCTTTGTAGATTAAGAAAAAAGGATGGTATTCTAGCAACTAGTTATACTTGCTTTTTAGTGTATAGTATCTTAGATACACATTCATCATGGGAAAATTATAGCCCTTGAAAATAAAATAGTGCAAAGATCTTGTAACATGTCTTGAGAGAATCAAGATTTATAAGGACAACTAGAAAAAGACATTTAAAAAATTTGATTCCAGGTTATAGTAACAAAGTAGCTTAATACACCCCAAATTAACAGCCTAGGTTCTGAAAGTTTTCTTAGCAAAGAAACTTTTTGAGTTTAATTTTAATATAACTGACATTGTATTAGTTTCAGGTATACACGGTACTGATTCAGTCAAGTGTATACCCTGGAAAATGATCACCACAGTAAGTCTAACTTCCGTTGGCATACATAGTTGAAAAAAATTTTTTTTTCTTGCAATGAGATCTTTTGGGATCTCTTCTCTCAGCAACTTTCAAATGTGCAATAAACTATTATTAACTATAGTCAGCACGCTGCCCATGACATCCTCATGACTTACTTATTTTGTAACTAAAAATTTGTTCTTATTTGATTTTAAAAACAAACAAGCTTTGAAGAAAACACTTGCAACAATAACCGCTGTTTTTATGCAGTCAATAGGCAATCTAATATATGTATTTCAATTCTAAAAAAAAAAAAACCCCCACACACCAGGTATCATTTTAAAGTTAAAACGCACCAACCTCTTTAGCCTCATGTAGTTTTCATTGGCGGCAGGTCGGCATTCAGCTCTCTGTACCACTATTCCTTCCAGGGAAAGCTTATCTTGAATGGAGAGAAAAAAATTCACAAATGCATTTAGATAACATTTATCATTTTCAAGACTGTATTTTGACATACTAACCACAGTAACAGTGATCACAATCAAATGAAGACAATAATATAAATCAAGGAAAGAAAAGGAATATTTTTAAGTTTATAGTGGTATCACTGATTAGAATAGCAAAAAAACTTACTCGTGGCTAGTAAAAAGCTGGGCTCCTGTCAGGTTTATTTACTAGACTGCTGCAGCCCCTTGCCAATAATAGCTTTCATACACTTAGCTCTTTCTAAAGAGAGTGGCTTAAAAGGGCATAAAATCAAATAGAAATTTGAAGGGTGTATAGAGAAGTAACTTCTGAAAACACAGTCTAAAGCACTAAATCAAAGGTATATACATACATGTATTTGAATGTGTGGGTACGCACACATATATGTGCAAAAAAGAAAATTCTAGAATACACTGACTAGAACAGCTAGCCTAAAAAATACTGTGAAACTAGTCAGGTTCTTGCCTAGGTTATATGGAATATCAGTTCCACCTGCCAGTTGCTCTAACTTCTATTTTTTAGCAAAATGATTAATATGGGTGTAGCCAAACTAGAGCTTTTAAATGCTATGAATATTTGTCCAGACAGAAGGAAAATTTTTCCCACTGTTAATAAGAATTCTTATGGTGATCCTGATACAATATTCAAGAGAAACAAAAGTTAGCACCTACTGTACTGTGTGCCTACTAGGCACCAAGTCACTTTAGATCTCATCTTATTTGATAATGCATATGTGACTGACTCACGATGGCAGCAGCTTTACTGCAGTCTGGAAATGGATGACTATGGTTAGGCACAGTTATGGTTCAATATTTCTAAGAGAATTCACCCAAGTATCCAGGAGAGATTCAGGAACTCCTTTGGCTCCTCAGCAGTGCATTTATGATCCATCTTTTGAGGGCCGATGACCTCATACATTCCACAAACACTAACTAAGTGCCTGCCGTGCGAAGGGAACCATCAAGGCCCTGCAGCATCGAAGATAACTGAGACACAGTACTGTCTTCAAGAAGCATACAGGTCATTGGGCGAACAGATAAACTGACCAAAACATAAAATGCAGATGGAACCACACCCACATGATTTATATGCGAAAAATTTTCTGGACTTTCCTGGTGGTCCTGTGGTTCAGAATCCACCGGCCAATGCAGGCGACATCGGTTCGATCCCTGGTCTGGGAAGATTCCACAAGCCTTGAGGCAACTAAGTCCGTGTGCCACAGCTACTGAGCCCACACGCTCTGGAGCCCTAGTGCCGCAACTGCTGAACCTGAGAGCCACAGCTAACAAGCCCGTGCTCCATAACAAGAGAGGCCACTGCCACCAGAGGCCCGCGCAGTGTAACTAGAGAGCAGCCCGCACGCAGCAACAGAGACCCGGCATATCCATCAGTAAAACATCAATGGGGTCTTCCACACACCAAAAATTTTACGGTGACCTTTGTGATTTTGTCTCCAAAGTTCTGGAACTCCTTATTACAACCTGTAAGTACTAACTGCAAACACACAGTAATTCAATAGTTCGAGGCAATGTAAGCACAAACCTCAAGGTACGGACTGACAGATGACAGCGAAGAGTGATGATGAGAAGCATGTCTACCTTATACCAAAATATGGCAGGAAGGAAACAATAAGCAGGCTGAAGTTATTTTATATTAAATTTAAATTCTAAAAGTAATTTCCTCTTATTAATAAATTTAGTAAGATTAAAATTTGAATTTTCTTAAAGCAAAAACAAATCTTATATTCGAGCATGCCCCTCCACTGAAGCTGCAAGTTCAAGCTAGAATGATTCTTGTCATAACAATCACAAGATTTGGGAAAGACTCCAATCTACAGGGCCTTAAATGCATGAGAAAAGCTCACTACTGAAACATAAATTAATCCTTTTTTAAAAATGAAATAAATCTAGAATACTGTCTCCAAAGATAATTTAGTTACATACCCATGTGTTTACTAATGTTGAACACTAAAAAGCTACCTTTCAATACCACCTGCGAATGTTCCCCACATATTTAGCAGTACCTACTCCTGGGTGGGGTCTTCCCTGGTAGCTGAGCTGGTAAAGAATCCACCTGCAAAGCAGGAGACCCTGGTTCGACTCCTGGGTCAGGAAGATCCTCTGGAGAAGGAATAGGTTACCCACTCCAGTATTCTTGGGCTTCCCTGGTGGCTCAGATGGTAAAGAATCCATCTGCAATGTGGGAAACCTGGGTTTGATCCCTGGGTTAGGAAGATCCCCTGGAGAAGGGAAAGGTTACCCACTCCAGTATTCTTGCCTGGAGAATCCCCATGGGCAGAGGGGCCTGGTGGGCTACGGTCCATGGGGTCACAAAGAGTCGGAAGGGACTGAGCGACTAAGCACAGCAGAGCACAGCACTCTCGGGTGAATTTAATTTTTATTTAAAAGTTTCTGCTGAAGATGTTTCACACTTGTAATACCTGAAAGGGTGCAGGCATCTACAGCACCTACCCGCTTTAACCTGGCCACCACTCATCATCACTCTTCTCCAACAAGGTCATTCAAAGCAGGAAAACTCACTTCCCCAAACCATGATTTCCTGTCCATCATATTCTCTTTTCAAATCTAAAATAGCTTCTCAAGTGAAAGGAAAAGTCTTCATCAGCAGCAATGAAAATTTCCATCAACTGGCTGCTCTTAAATAAGGCCACATCTCTGTTCACTCTTTGCCCTTTCCTCTCTCTTCCAAAATAAAATTAAAAAAAAAAAACAATTTACTTATAATACAGACTCCTAAGCAAGATATAAAACCATCACACACTTTTTAAAACCTCACAAGAACATGCTTTTTTTTCTTCTTCTTCACTAAACTGTGGTGCTTCTCTAAAACACTGCTTAAGATTTCAGGGGAAAGCTATTGTTATTATATTTTAAGACAGCTGAAAGCATTTCCTTGCACACCACTGCTGTTAAGTACAGATCATAGTCATTAACATAGGAACCTTGACTTAAAACTACTTTGTTGGCTCAGTTTGAAAGACTGTAAATACTTGAAAAATGAGCTTTTCCCCATATATTTGTCGAATATTTACTGAGTGCCTTTTATGTAAAAGATAATGCAAACACATCAGGAATGATATAGAGATATGAAATTTGGCTCCTGCCCTCAAGGAGCAGAGTCTAGTGCAGCCATTCACAAATGTGAGGATCCAAATGAACTTTTTATGTGGATTTCATCTACTGATATTGATCATAGTAGAAATGAAAACTGAAAAATGCTTAGAAAATCAGAGTGAAAAAGGCAAAAAGGCTTGATATCATTAGGAAAATAGTTTTGAGTTCCCAGGCCCCTGGAAAGTGTCTCAGGGACCCGTCCTCTACCCAGTGGCTTCCAGATTATTTTCTGGGAGCTTGCTGGTATGAGACAGGTATATAAACTACTCTAACACCCTAGCAGCACTTCTGCTAGGCCTCCACTTAACCCACGTCTAGATTACCAAGGCTCTCGGTTTCCCTCTTAAACATGGTGACAGATGCCCAGAGCTTGCTATACACTAGTGGGTAGTAGGTTAATCTCTATTACTCCCACACACTTCTGCTCAGGCTATGCTAGAACCTGTTTGTGCTAGTTTTACTGTTAGTAATTATGCAATCTGATTATATATTATATAATCCTATTAATTATGAGTACGAGGAAGGGAGACTTTCTATGAAAATTAAGTTTAACGCTTTGTAAGATGTGATATGTGCTTCCCTGGTGGCTCAGTGATAAAGAATCTGCCTGCAATGCAGGCGATGCGGATTTGATCCTGGGTCGGGAAGATCCCCTGCAGAAGAAAATGGCAACCCACTCCAGTATTCTTGCCTGGAGAATCCCATGGATAGAGGAGTCTAGCAGGCTACAGTCCATGGCGTCGCAAAGAGTCGGACACGACCGAGCAACTAAAGAACAACAAGATGTGATATAAAGATAAGCTGCTAAAAACCTGTCAAATTCAGTACTGGAGTGCCAACTAGAGACTAGAAGAGAAACAAAAGTCTAGAAGGTTCTACATCTGTATTGTCTCACCATCTAAAGTCTTGCTCCTTTTTCAAGAAACCAAGATTAAACATCTAAACTAAATTATGGGTTTCCTTTCCACAGGAAAGAGAAATCAGATAATCAGCACCCTACACTGAGAGCAAAGGCCTTGTCCTACATGTACACTGGTGACTAAATGTACATTTGTGGGTCTTAAAATGTTTAAGGCAGTAGGAATACATACTATTATCATTTTATGATTCCCGACCTTTTAACTACTGGAAGGACTACTGGTCCTTCCATAGAGGCTGTGGGATTCTGCTGTACTAAGCAGAATTTATTATCGTTTATGAGGGTTATCTCTCCTTAGGCCTGGCCGTTTGTTCACCTTTTCTTTAGATTCTGGGAACTATTCCAGGACCTCTTCTAAATTTTCTCACCTCCCGCACTTCTTGGGCTAGACTGGTGTGCATACTGGTTTCTGCTCCCTGCAGCCCAAAGAATCTTTGTGAGTATGAACACACACCTTTATGATGGTATATTACTGATCTATATACTGCCACCTAGTTTCAGAAAAAAATTGAGAGAAAGTATTAAAGGCTAAGTTACACAAAGTGTATTCTTATAACAAGAGTGGAAGCATCCTAGGTTTAAATCTGTCACTAAATCTGTTGGGCATCAGGAAGTTACTTAGGAGAAGTTACTCCACACCTCTGGGCCTCGGCATCCCTATGTATAAGGAAGTCACTGGGATCTCTTCCAATTCTCTTTCACTAAGATTAACAAAACCAAACTGGCCCTTCCCTCCAACTGAGGATGCTTTATTGTTTCATCAATATCTATTCTGTTTGCCCTAATACTTTCTGAAAGACCTAGATATCATGAAACTTTCTTTGAGCAGGAATTAGAGAAAAAGGCTTTCTGGGAACGACAAATGGAAAATGTTGAGAAGCTGTCCAGGACTTGAAAACACACAAACTTCTTTTCTAAGCTGGACCTTCCTACTCTTTATCTCAATTTGACATATACTACTGTATGATGATGGAGAAGGAAATGGCAACCTACTCCAGTATTTCTGCCTGGAGAATCCCACAGACAGAGGAGCCCGGTGGGCTATCGTCCATGGGGTCGCAAAGAGTCGAACATGACTGAGCAACTAACACACACACACACAGTATGATGTAGAACCCAAGAGAAACAACTGACTGGCACTTTTTACAAGTTAAGGGCCTGGCTAGTCTAAACAAGTTAAAGTGACAGGTAAGCAGGAAGGGTGCCTATTAACATTGGCACGTAAGTAATGAGAGCAGTGTGTTAAGAAGACATTGGGCATCAGGAAGTTACAGGCATTCATTTCCACGAGACCACTCTGGATCCAGTTCAACATGGAGGCCTTTAAGAGCACTGCCAACTCAAGTTAAAACACAGACAAGGTTAGAGTCAAGATTCTGGGCTGATACTTGAGGTCTTGAAGCTACTTCCTTGATTCTTCTTTACCTCACACCTGTGTCTGTCCTCTCTGGAAAAGGACTAAAGAAACAGTATTTCAAGAGCTCAAGAGCATTTAAAAGGTAAACCATTGTTTAATATTCCTGCTAGTCTCCACTGTTCTCATTTAAAATCTTTTCCTAGCTGTTTCTGCCTGTGGTTAGGGTAAGGCCTATTAATACAAGCTACTTGGCATCTTAACAAACCAGCTGGGCAAAGTTTCGATCTCTGTATTATTAAGAATGTGTTTCTAATTGTATTCAAATTTGTGAATTGATGTTCTGATCTCCATTTAATACTCAGGAATTTTAGGAATAAAAGATCATACTCAGATTTCAGTAAGCCTACAGAGTCAGAATTTGATTAATTACTTCAAAAGCAACAAAATGAGCAGCCATTTAAGTATTCTGCCAAATTATGCTATATAGTGTTTTCTTGTAAGGATATTCAAGTTACAAACATGACTGAATAGCTGGGAATCCCCAGTTTTAAACCAAATACTGAAACCATAATTTGAGGATTAGACTCAGGATTAGAAAACATCTCAGTTTCCGCATTCATAGTACTGCTCTTCAACTTCTCCCCTCTGGACTGGGAGAAAGAAGGTTTCTGTACGCTCCTATACAAGGGATGCTGTAATGCTCACCAAAGAGCATCTGTGAATGACAAGACCGGCTGCCCAGGAGAAGAAAGAAAAATGTGACCTAAGGTACAAAATCAAAGACAGATGATTTAAATGTACAAAGGAGCCTGGATTGCTCTATGGGTCTACAGAAGCCATAACAAACTTTTGATCAAAGAAATAACTTAGTGAACAACATTTTAAAAATAAACATTTGTGTTTTAATGTTAATGAAGCAAGTTCACAAGTTATTTTTCCTCCTGCACTTCACAGTAAGTCTCCTTTTTGCTTGTTATACATAGTTAATATACACAATGTGTATAATTATATATGTATATGATTAATCAGTATAAATTCTCAAATACAGATATGGGTATGATGTATATAAATAGACATGCTGCTGCTGCTGCTAAGTCGCTTCAGTCGTGTCCGACTCTGTGCGACCCCATAGACGGCAGCCCAGCAGGCTCCGCCATCCCTGGGATTCTCCAGACAAGAATACTAGAGTGGGTTGCCATTTCCTTCTCCAGTGAATGAAAGGGAAAAGTGAAAGTGAAGCCGCTCAGTCGGGTCCGACTCTTAGCGACCCCATGGACTGTAGCCTACCAGGCTCCTCCGTCCATGGGATTCTCCAGGCAAGAGTACTGGAGTGGGGTGCCATTGCCTTCTCCTAAATAGACATGACGTCTAACCTAAAAGCTGCTTTCAAGAACAAGAGGTTGAATAAAACCCAGAAATAAAACTTTCATTTGAAAAAATGAAGTAATACTGTTTTATAATAATAAATGAAAAAGAAAACCATAGTACTGAAATAGTCTGTTTTAGTAAAACCTTCATTAAAAGGTGCTATCCACTTGAACTAGAAATTAGAGAGAATTCAAGAACAATAGCAACCACGGTTGTATGACTAGAAAAACAAATCCTTCCAGGAAAGATTAAGTCTCCAGGAGAAAAGGCTTTGACCACAGGGCTGCATTACAGGTAAACAGTGCCAAACGTGGTGCAAGGTGTGATGAGAGGTACAAAAGAAGAAAAATACAGACCCCTGCACTTAAGAAAGCCTGTAGTATAGTTGAGATACAACTAACAAAATACTTAGAGACAATCTGATGACACATTTTTTAATCACTGAATATGATTCAAGTTTCATTAATTTCATCCTCAATAACCCCAGTTCTCTTCACCACGTTTAGTAACAGTACTAATACCACACACTCGTTTAGTTCTTTACAAATTTCAAGATACTTTAATAAGAAGTGATCCTCATAACTACAGAGTATAAATTACACCCTCATCATTAAGAACTCCTTTGAGGTACGTTCACTTTCCTGAGCTCATCAATTTCCTGAATATAGAAGTTCTTCAATTCTGCTTGGTCCTAAGAATCATCTGGAGAGCTTTTTAAAAACTGCTGGGTCCACTCTCAGAGGTTCCACCTTAATTGCATTGTGTGGGCAAGAGGTGTTTTTACACACTCACTAGACAGCTCTAACGTGCAGCAGGCAGGGCTGAGCACTGCTGCCCTGACACTTGTTCCTCCTCTCCCCAACACCTTCTCCTTTCCCTGTCTCTCTGCTAATTGAATTTTCTGGTGGTGTGGGGATAACAGCTTACAGAATTGCTCAACTATGCCATCAAATCTAAGATGCCATCAGTTGTAATATTCACCATTATCTTATGTGCCACCAAGAAAGACAAAATGCTACCATGAAAAATTTACAAGTCAATGATTTTAAGACATACCCCAATTACAGAAATGTTAGATGTAAAGAAGTGTGCCATATGATAGAGTTCTCCATCCCTGAGTTACAATCACTCTACTCTCTGTAAGAAACTCCATGTCCTCCTGTGAACCATCATATCCTGTCCTGCTAGTTCAGGGCCCCACCCCTCGACCATCTCATCACTAAAGACACAGGAGAGTCTAAAGAGAAGATGGTAACACGAGGGACAGAGGTAAGGGATAGCATTTGGGGGCAGAGACTCTTTTGGTCCCTGATTTCATAGCAATATTCACTTTACAATTTTTCAAAGTCATACTCCTCATTTTGAGACTGTAGACAATGATTATTAACTTAAAACATCTCCTTCTGAAAGAGAAGGCAAAATTCCGCTTTGCCAAATAGCACTATAAAAATGAGTTCTCTACAATAATATAATTTCAGTGTTCATTTGATGGCTCATAGAAGTGCTTTGCTCATCTAGTTACAATAAAATTTTCCAGTGAATAATAATGCATAGTCTGCACTTCAAAGAAAAAAAAAAAAAGAGCACACTCATTTTAAAAACTAAAATGACTTTTGCTTACAGAATTATAAAACACAGGTTTCCCTGCAACACTCATCTCCCAAAGTACATTTAAAATATGAATTAGCATGATTTGTAAAGTGTTTTCAAGATTACCTCTGTAATGAAAAGCAAAGAAACAGTGGAACAGAATTTTGTCAGAACTTCTTCTCGTTTAGTCTATCATTTTTATGCGTGCTCCTTTTGACACAAAGTGCTTTAATCTTTTCTACACTCCTCAAGTGCGGTTTAAAAATCTGCTGAAGCTGCAGTTTCCTGGGCTTCTTTGAAGACTCAGTTCAACATTGTAAAACACTCACAAGCTTATTCCTCTGACTGGAATTACACATCCACACCACCATTCTGCCAGAAGCTACAGTGAACAAGTCCTAGGAGGACCTGACATCTGCACAGTTGGTGAGACACTGTGGTCAGTCAGCTCTGCAAGGTGGGTGAGACCGTACTTGTGCTGATGAAGCCCAGCACCAGACAACATCTAACGCAGAAAACTTTCATATTTCAACACAAAACTAAAGTTTTGGCATTTAAACAGAATTAGGTTAACACAGAAAAATCCGTGATTCTTAAACTATGTTAATACATAACACTGTCTCCTTTATTTTTATTTTTCAACACCAAAAAGAAACTAAAGTAACATAATTATAGCTGAATATCAAAATGAGTATTTCTCACATTCAATGCTATTAACAGGAGGCTATGAAAAACAAGAAATGCATACATTAAAAAAAAAAAAAACAAAACTCAGCTAATGAAAGGTATAGGAAGGTCAAGCCAAAAAGGAATCAGAAGACATGAAAGTCAGATGGCGAAAGGTTAGCCAGATTTTGGAAAATGAACAGATAAAGATATCACTGCAGATCAAGTAGATGGGTATCAAATTCAAGTGAAGAAGAAAGACCCAGATTAATAAGTCTCAAAAAATACGGAGAAGTTCAGAGCAGAGACACAGTGACAGGTTTAAGTAAAAATTAATAGCTCCTGCTCTTTCTGTAGCTGGCTTCGCTTTCTTAGTGCAGCAACAAGAAATCATCTTTTAAGAAAAAAAAGGAATTAATGCATGCAGGTGAAAATAACCAAAAAGATTTGGTAGAGACAGAGAATGAAGAACCAGAAACTGCATGTTTTTAATAAAGGCAGCTTCATCCCTTTTCCTTGAAAAGGAGTGTCTGAATTTCATAAAGGAGTGATCTGTTGAGTCTAGGGGAATTAACAAATCTTTTTTCTTCCAACCAAGAGAGATCTTCTTGGTAAGGTTTTACTTCCTTATAGCAGGAAAATACCTCTGGCATATTCTGTGTCAATCACATTGATGACAATGACCTCATTTCCCATCAAGAGTTGGCAGATAAGAATTCCCATTGGCCTGGAATAAGTTCTACCTAATGGCACCCCACTCCAGTACTCTTGCCTGGAAAATCCCATGGACGGAGGAGCCTGATAGGCTGCAGTCCATGGGGTCACCAAGAGTGGGACACAACTGAGCGACTTCACTTTCACTTTTCACTTTCATGCATTGGAGAAGGAAATGGCAACCCACTCCAGTGTTCTTGCCTGGAGAATCCCAGGGACGGAGGAGCCTGGTGGGCTGCCGTCTATGGGGTCGCACAGAGTCGGACATGACTGAAGTGACTTAGCAGCAGCAGCAGCAACGCAGATAATGGAAGATTAGCATCACCATACAGCAGAAAGATTTTGCTAAAATTTGGTCAGGCACTGGGCCTAACCAATGAATATACTCGGAACAAGAACCTAAGAACCTGTCAGTGACACTGTTTAAGTGCTCAAAGTTGGTATCACCAACAGGAACACAAACTAGCAATGTTGGTGAGTGAGGATATGGAGAAGGGGAAACCTCATACACTGTTGGGGGTAGGTAAACTGGTGCAGCCACTGTGAAAAACAGTATGGAGGTTTCTCAAAAACTACAAACAGAGCTACCGTACGAATCAGCAATTCCACTTCTGATTATATACTCAGAGAAAATTCTAACTTTAAAAGATATATATATGGACACCAATATTCACAGCAGCATTATTTACAATTCTGAAGGTATGGAAACAATCTAAGGGTCCATCCTAAGATGAATGGCTAGAGAAGATGAGGTGTGTGTGTGTATACATACGCACAGTGGAATACTATTCAGCCATTAAAAAGAATGAAATGTTGCCATGTGCAACAACATGCACAGACGTGCAACAACTTAGCACGGACTTATGCTAAGTGAAACAGGTCAGACAGAAAAAGACAAATACTGTATGATATCACTTGTATGTGAAATCTAAAAAACAAAACAAGAGCCAGATAACACCAGATGCTGGAGAAAATGTGGGGAAACAGGAACCCACAGGCACTGCTAGTTGGAGAGTGCACTGTTAGAGCTCATCTTGGGAGTCATCTGGGAGTTCTAAGTGAAACTGAACGTGCCCAGCAAGCTCGCCCCTGGGTATCGACCACACAAGTTTCCACAGACACCTATAAGAGGATATGCTTTAAACTGTTCACCATAGCAAGGGACTGCGGCAGCCTGGGGGTCCGTCACCAGGGCACCAAAAACAACATTCACCGAGTGTCTAGGTGTGAAATACTCTGGTATCCAGAGGTAGTGAAATATGTATATACTACAGCAACCTGAACTAATGCAAAAAAACACAGCTGAATGAAGGAAAAACCGATAGATGTGAGAAAATACATCTTCAAAGTTGACTAAAGGGCTCTTTTATATGTGTGATTACAGATGTCTATGATAGACACTTTAAGAAAACATCTTTCTGCCTGCAAAGCAGATGAAATCTTCAAGTCTAGCGGTCAAGTGGATTCAAACGAGCTCATCTTTGATGTGTAGGTTAAGCCCTTCTGCTTAACCAATTAACTGATTACTTCCAGTCTGGATCTTCAGTGAGGCAGAGAAACATGGTCACATAAACCCATGGATGTCTGCCCGGGAATAGTTATCGAAGCACCATTTTTACAGTTTCAGGGTTGTGTGGACTTGACTGACATGACTCTCCCCACCCTCCAGCCCCCAAAGCAAGTAAATATAAGCTTAGAATAGACTAAGAAGCAGACAACCTGGCTTTCTCCTCAGAAGCACATGCACCATAACAGCAGCAATGGGCAACAAAAGCCCTGCGATTAACGCAAACTGCAATCATCTTGCTTTGATGGGGATGGAGTGGAGCAACACAGGGAAGGCGGGATCTCCTGGGCACCATTTTTCTTTCTTAAGACTGCAAGCTGGGAGCAACAGGACATTAAAAAAAAAAAAAGTCCTATAGATTCTTATCAGCTTCCAGCGAGGCACTAGGACAAGCCTTCTGTGAGACTATTGTCGCCCCGCCATGGGTGGCAAATACATCTTACCTGTCAGGTTTGCAGAAGCCAAGAACATCAGAGCGAAGTCTAGAGTGAGAAAGGGCAGTCAAGGGTTAGAGGCACACAATAGGGTGGTTCACAGTCAAGGAAAGCCAGAAGGAAAAGAGACACACACCAGTAGGTTTAAAAATCAGAAAGCAGAAGTGAGCAGGTCAGCAGGCGTAAGGGGGCCCTGAGGGTGATGGCTGACAAAGTCAGCGCCGGGCCTCAGGTCCCCACCCCGCGAGGCCCATCCTCTAGCAGCACTAGCTCTAGGGCTTCCCAAGGAAGGCATCGATAAATGGACCAAACAGTGTAAAATGCAGCAGACCAAGGCTTACAGTGAATTCAACTACCTCACTTTATTTAAACATGCAAAGAAAATTTGAGCACAGTCTCCACCACTATACTACAGCTACATTCTATTGATTCTGGTGTCCCATGTGCATTGTAAACAACTGTTTTGTTGGTACCTACAGAGCAAAAGTCAAATTAACCTAAGAACTTTTCTGAATGAGAAAAACTGGTTTAGGAAGCTTCACTGAAGTCTTCTCAATGGGCCTTACAGATGCTAAAAAAGGCAATTAAGAATATCCACAAAAAACTTGGAAAAAAACAAAAAAGGTCTACCATTTATTTCAATGAAGCAAAGATTTTTCTTTCTTTTAAAAAAAGGGGTTACCACAAATGAATTTTAGAGGACTCTTTGGAGTGGAATAGGTAGAATAGACATTTATGTGACTGAAACAGGATTTGTAACTGAAACAGGATCGCTACACTACCTGGGGTGGGCTTCCCTCATGGCTCAGTCGGTTGAAGAATCTGTCTGCAATGCAGGAGACCCGCGTTTGAATCCTGGGTCGGGAAGATTCCCTGGAGAAGGAAATGGCAACCCACTCCCGTATTCTTGCCTGGAGAATCCCAGCAATGGACAGAGGAGCCTGGTGGGCTACAGCACATGGGGTCGCAAGAGTTGGACGTGAGTTAGTGACTAAACCGCCATAAACTTCATTAAAAGAGGACTATACCTGACAGTGAAACTGGCATACCTTTGCTGGTTGTGCGATTATTGGTTGCTACTCTGATGCACTGACTACCAAGTAAAGAACTCCATTTTTAAAGTTGCCCACCCCTCCCCCCACCCCAAACCTATTCCATATTTCAGAAAAAGTCATATCCATAGGTAGGACTTGATTCCCAAGCCACAAAATCAACACACATGAAATTGTTAGAATACACCAGTAAACTCTTCTTAAATGATGCGGTGCTGAGAGGAAGCTTTAGTCTAAAGTGTTGGCTTACTATCAACAAGCTATAAAGTTCTAGATAAAACACTAAAAACTCTCCAGAATGCAGTCTTCTCTGGCTCAATTTCATGGTCTCTAAGCAAAAGTGAAAGTCGCCCAGTCATGTCCAACTCTTTGCAACCTCATGGACTGTTGCCCCCTGGCTCCTCTGTCCATGGAATTCTCCAGAAAGAATCCTGCAGTGGACAGCCATTCCTTTCTCCAGGGGATCTTCCCAATCCAGGGACTGAACCCGGGTCTCCTGCAATGCAGGCAGATTCTTTACCTTCTAAGCCACCAAGGAAGTCCTCTCAGCAAATACTCAGCCCTAAAAATGTTATGCCTTTGATTTCTAGTTTAATTTCAATGAACTTGTGTTAAGCTCAATGATAAACACTAAATTCAAACTGCTATAATTAAAAATCAAAATTTTTTATATCTGAAGAAAATCTAACATTGTTTCCAAAAAACGCAAGGCAAACATTTTTAGAAATCTCCACCAATAATACTTCTATCTAGTGAAAGCAAAAGTCACTCAGTTGTGTCCAATTCTTTGTGACCCCATGGACTATACAGTCCATGGAATTCTCCAGGCCAGAATACTGGAGTGGGTAGCCTTTCCCTTCTCCAGGGGATCTTCCCAACCCAGGGATCAAACCCAGGTCTCCCACATTGCAGGCAGATTCTTTACCAGCTGAGCCACAAGGGAAGTCCACTTATATCAAAGTTGAAAATTTTTAAATACCTTTAATGTAATAAAAATGTAAATCAATTTGACAAAATCTAAAGTCTAATTCTGCAGTTCCTCAGAATAATTTAGCAGGTAGATCAGCCAAATAATAGTGTACTGGGGACCACGTTCACATTTCTTACCACTTGGTCCTTAAACTCTAGAAATGAAAACTCAGATCCCTAAAATGTTTTGGAAGGCAATTTACAAGGGAAGAAGGAAAAAAAAAAGAAAGGGGGGTAAAAAAAACACCATACTCACACTGTTAGAGCTAAAAAAAAAAAAAAAAGGCAACAGGCTTTGGTCTTTTCTCTCCCTTTTTGTGAACACTGGGGGGTAAAAAAACAGCAGCAGCAAAAGAAACCCAACTAATCTGGCCCGTGGCATTACTTCATAGCAGGTATTTTGAATCTCTCTGTTATCTCCTCGAGGGAGCACTTGTTCACGCGCACACACACAGACACACGGTCACACTCTTCTCCACAGCAGTCCAAGTCTTTGTTCAGTATGTTTAGGGTGAAACAAGCTTATGAATTTTCCATAGGAACTCTTAACAAAAAAAAAATACTGTAAAGCCTGTATATTTGACTTTTTTTACTTGTAGGGTAAAAGGCCAAAATAACAGAACCTTTTGTTGAAAGATATTCAGAAAATTTCTTCTTAACTGATTCCCCAAATCCAATTAAACTTGCAAATCCAATTAAACTTAAGTACAATGTCAAAAATAACAGGCTTAACTATTTTCATTTGTGTTTCTAGAATGACAACAGCACTGTGAAATGTGTGACTTTTTACAGGAGAGAAAATTCTATACACCTAGGTCCTTTCTCTTTGGGCTTCCTACTTATAATTTACTTTAAAAGATGATAGCAATTCCACATATATTATTCTCTGAAAGGTAACAGTATTGTTCAATATTAAGCCTGCCTGATTAATAACTTGAAAGACATTGAGAAGTGAATAAAAATTCACACCTAGCTGGAGAATTAAATATACATAACTGCTTAACTGCCCACAGGAAATTCAATTCACTGAGTAACTTTTATTTATGTCTAAGAATATCTATGAAAACCTTTTCACAGTAGGTTCCTTCCCTGATACGGTTAAATGCAAATTATCTTTTTTCCCTCTTACTCCAGAAAGCTCCTGCATACATAGCTGATACGCCACCTACTGCAAAAAACGAGCCGACAGCGCAGGCGACGCTGCCAGCATTTCCATTCCATCACCAGGCTGGGGCTGAATAAAGGCGTGTTTGTGTGGTAGTGTTTCTTTTTTAAAAATCTCAACGCCAAGAAGAACGAGCTGAAATACCGTGTTCAAAAATGGAGCGTAAAATAAACAGAAGAGAAAAAGAAAAGGACTATGAAGGGAAACACAACAGCCTGGAAGATGCTGACCAGGGAAAGAACTGCAAATCCACTCTGATGACCCTCAACGTTGGTGGATACTTATACATCACTCAGAAACAAACACTGACCAAGTACCCAGACACTTTCCTTGAAGGTATAGTCAATGGAAAAATTCTCTGCCCGTTTGATGCAGATGGTCATTATTTCATAGACAGGGATGGGCTCCTCTTCAGGCATGTTCTAAACTTCCTACGAAATGGAGAACTTCTACTGCCCGAAGGGTTTCGAGAAAATCAACTTCTTGCACAAGAAGCAGAATTCTTCCAGCTCAAGGGACTGGCAGAGGAAGTGAAGTCCAGGTGGGAAAAAGAACAGCTGACACCCAGGGAGACCACTTTCTTGGAAATAACAGATAACCATGATCGCTCACAAGGACTGAGAATCTTCTGTAATGCTCCGGATTTCATATCAAAAATAAAATCTCGCATTGTCCTGGTGTCCAAAAGCAGGCTGGATGGCTTTCCTGAGGAGTTTTCGATATCGTCAAATATCATTCAATTTAAATACTTCATAAAGTCTGAAAATGGCACTCGACTTGTACTGAAGGAAGACAACACCTTTGTCTGCACCTTGGAAACTCTGAAGTTTGAGGCCATAATGATGGCCTTAAAGTGTGGTTTTAGACTGCTGACAAGCCTGGACTGCTCCAAAGGGTCAATTGTTCACAGCGATGCACTTCATTTTATCAAGTAATTACCTGTGTCACGAACAAAGGCAACAAGCATGCAGCCAGCAAGCTTTGGAAAACCTCGGCATCAAAGGCATCCCAAATAATGTGCCCAACCAGCTCTGTACTCAGAGTCCTGCTGCTAATCAATTACTGTGAGCTAACGGTATGTAAATTCTATCGCTAAAGATGTCCTTCTCTAGGGTGTTCCTGCTGATCAGACTCGTACACTTAAAGTGAAAACAGTGATCTTCTACATACTGTAAATAAAGACGGAATGCTTTTGCTATTTGTTTATTTTTCCTTAAGCTGTCTTTCAATCAGAATGCCTTGGGTACTTGTACAATGAACAAGCATGTACATTATCTATCATTCTTTCAAGGAAAGGGTAATAAAATATTTTAAGGGACTATGAGACTTTAAATCCTTTCTACTCATGGCAAAAATCTACAAAGAAACTGAACTGATAAAATTAACCATTGAGAGCAAGAGAGATGTGCATATCTACTAAAACAGAGCTGTGGTGAAAGCAAAATGAGATCGTGAGCATTAAAGCTATGGATTTAATTTTTGATGGTAGGCACCAGAAGCTTGTTCATAGTTTCTGTATTTCATGTTAGAATTATAGCTGCATTGATATACTGCTGAAATTCCTAGAGAACTGCTTGATGACAATAAAAAAAAAAATGAAAGCATGACTAACTTCTTTGCTTATAGTTAATAATTATAGTAAAAAGTTACATGTGTCACTTTTAAAACAAATACGCCTTTTAATGACTTCATACAGTATTATGCATTGATGCAGTCAACTGGCAGGCTCTAGTAACCCTGGCTGGACTTGCAAGTGACAAAAATCAGCCAGTTCATTTCTTTGCAGACTGAACTCCAACACAGCATGGGTAACTTATTCTCAATAGAGTATACAGTATTAGAATAATGAAGAGTTCATTTTCAGAATCATCCTAAATGTCTCACCTTTCAAGTTCAAAAATAATACATGAGTAACACTAAACATTATTCCTATGAAAGAAGTTTATTGATTCTTTTCAGTACCTCTTTTGATGGTAAATCTCAGGCTCAGTGAGTTTGTGGTCACTTTTTTAGTTCATGCTAAACAAGAAGATATTTTTAAAAATTAAGTTTTATGTATGGCTATCTCAATTAAATAATCAAGAAAGTTAGCTTTAAAGGTGAGAACATTTTTTCCTCCCAAAGAACAGCTAAATCATTTATTTCTATGCCACTTATTTTCTTTGACTTCTAAGTACAAATAACATCTTAAATTCACTCCTTTAAAACTTAACCATTAAAACTGGTCATTAAATCTTGACTTTAATAAACTTCAACAAAATATTTCTGAAAATCTTAACTGATGTTACATAAGTTAGCATCTATGCAAAAAGTTTGCTTACACATAAAAACTCAGGAGAGCTAATATTCACTCAGAACTGTAACTGACTTCCCATTACAACATCTAAGGTAATACAAAAGTTGGCTGTACATACTAAAAGAAATATTTTAAAACCTACTGTACAAAAAAGTCCTTTAAAAATCCATGTTAAAAACAAAAATCTCCACATCAACTGCATAATTTTCTTTTTGTATAACAAAAAAAAAGGGTATATTATAACATCAAATTATCCCTTATGTACTTAAAAATGGCTTAATCAGGATTCAAAAGAACTATGAAAACAGAAAAAAAAATACTAAAATCTATTTTATCAGTCACTATAACTGAACTGTCTACATACCTCTCCAGCTTATGAGTTGATTTTTCCTTGGCATTTGGACTTTGTAACGTTAAAAAAAAAAAAAGTAATGATTTAATGTCAAAGTAAGATCTTCTCTAACAAGGTTTCATTTCAGATAATAAAAATAGCCCTGACACATCGATATAGTTTGTACAAATCTCCCTAGAAGTATTATAAGTGAGGCTTTTGCATCAGTTTACAAAAGAAAATTTAACTGTTATAACAAAATTGTATTGATGGAAGCCATTACTTAAGGAAATCTGTCACTAATTTTTTTGGACATCTCTAAAAAATCATTTCTGAAATGCATTTAATTCCTCCTTAAGCTTTTGATAAATCATAATATCCTAAAACATTTAGTAATCTGGAAGGAAATATGGCTAGATTGATTACTCTTGCAGAAATTTTCATAAATATATCTTCAAAATCACTTGTACTGGTATTTACATATTCAAGTATCTACATATTGTAAGTGCACACGAAATACCTAGTTTTTTAAATTTTTATTGAAATATTGGTGATTTACAATGTGGGGTTAGTTTCAGGTGTACAACAAAGGAAATACCTAGTGTTTAAACTTTACTACCTTAAAAAATACTGAGAAATACTTCCCATTCAAAAGACTCAAGTAATTGTACAAAGTGCCTACTAGACGTCAGAGTGAAGTTGTCACAACATTTTTGTTTCCAATCAATGAGGAACTTCTTCCTCAAATCTTTTCTCATATTGTTCCAAAGAACAAATCACAAAGTGACTCTATCTTCTTTTTCAGAAGAAAGGTAATAAGAAAACAGGTTACTGTACTTGCCATGAGCCTAACATATATATGCGTGTATTTGGAATTATACCACACGGTGATTCTAGCATTACCCTTAAAATATAAAAAACAAACACACAGCTTAAGGTATACTGTATTTCTAAAATGTGTATGGCAGTGTGCAGAACAAAGGGAAATGCTTACACAACTCTTCAAATGATACAGAAATGATGACTACTGTCTCAGACCGAAGATCATGATACTAATTAAACTTGTCTGGTTATTTTTTTTTAAAGAAAAGTACTTACATTTCAAGTGCTATTTTTAATATGTTAAAAGGTAACGTTAGTGTTTTATCACATGCCAGGTACCATGCTATGAACATATATTATCTCAATTAATCCTTACGATAACCCTAAGATGAAGAAAGAGACTTAGAGGGCTAAGGGGACCTGCTAAGATCCTACAGTTACTGAGAGATCAAGGTGGAACCAGTATTTGAAACCCAGTTATATCAGCTCCAGAGACAGCAGGAACTATGCTTTTGCAGGCCATTTACCTCTGTAACACCTATAACCTGGCATAAAGCAGGCATTCATGAAATGCACACTAAACAAAGAATACCAAAATAGAGGTTTGTCTCACTTGATAAAATCTCACGATGCAGGTATTCTTTTTTTCTTTCTTTTTTTTTTATTATTTTTTTTTCTTTCTTGATGCAGGTATTCTTAAAATGTTGAGTGAAAAATTGGATTTCAGGAAAGCAAATAATATTTTAAATGTCATGTCGTGTCATTTAAAGAACATGAGATGAATCATCTCACAAGAATAAAGAATATCCCAAATTTGTATATTGGCAAATCTAGATTTTCACATGTCAGGTTTGCTGAAAAGGGGGGTTACTTTTTATGGCTTATTAAGTCCACAGAACTTACTATGAGGAAAAAATACAGGACAGTGAAACACATATGGGCTCTGGAGTCAGACTTGGGTTCAAATTCAATTAACTTCCCCTAATCTGCTTACATGACCATAAGCAAGATTCTTCACTTCCTTAAACTTCAACATCCTCACAGTAAAACAGATAGTAATGATCAGTTGATAGGGCATTTATATCACTTAAATTAAATTCTAAATTACATGTAAAACCCCTGGGGAAAGAAATGGTAACCTACTCCAATATTCTTGCCCAGAAAATCCCCATGAACAAAGGAGCCTGGCAGGCCACAGTCCACAGGGTCGCAGAGTCGGATACGACTGAGCACCTGAACAGCAACATGTAAGATGCCTCGCCCATCACAGACTTTCCATAGCCTGGTTATTATCTTATCTGGTGCAAAGGTACCTTCATGACATAACCATGAATAACAGGCACAAAAATGCACATTTACATTAATTAGGCTTTTAACTTAGACATGAACAGAACAGAGAACTTTCAACAAATGCAAGCTTAATACTGTGTTGAATTCTATAAGATACAAGGCTCTACTTTAAACTGCTTCAGGCAAATGAAGTTTTCAACTTTATTAGTTTATAAATCCATATGGTAAATTTTTCTTAGGACATTTATCTCCTAGCTTCATATGCAAAATCTACAAGAGCAAAATAATCACTACAGCTGTTTATCAGCAATTTAAAATCAGTCAGGAATAACGTGATATCACACTCTTAAAAGATACCCCTATCTAATAAATTATGATCAAATGCCTTAAGCTGCAATGGTGTCAGTCAAGGTTAAAATTAGAACACTGTAATCATAATAATCTTGCAAATAAAGCAGAGATGTAATATGAACTATCCAAAACAGCATGCAACTTAGAAATTATTTATATTTCATTTAAAAAATTTTTTTTATTGAAGTAGAGTTGACTTACGATGTATTAATATATGCTGTACAGCAAAATGACTCAGTTAAACACACACACATTCTTTTTATATTCTTTTCCATTATGGTTTATCCCAGGATAACTGAATATGGTTCCCTGTGCTAGAAGGCAGGATCTTGTTGTTTATCCACTCTACACATAACAGTTCGCATCTGCTAAACCCAACCAACCAGTCCATCCATCCCCCTTTGCCCCTCCCCCATATTTAGCTCTGAAATATATAATGGTTACTTCTGTAGCAGACTTATCTTCCTAAACATATTTTGCCTAAGTTAATAATAAAATTAATTTGCTTCTGTGAACAAACACCAAGGGGATGGTGATAAAGAAAGATGTGCTGGGAAGAGGGAAATATCTAAGATGAAATTTTGAATTTGCCTAATTTATAAAGAGATGACTGTATTCCTACTTCTCCTCTTTGCAAAGATTCACAATAGTTCAAGAGTTTTAATCAAACAAAAGTCACCGATATTAAAGTAAGTCTTACAAGCTATTACAAATAACTTACACTTAGTTAAATCCTTCCAAGAATGCAAAAACTTTGCAATATCAAGCATTTTCTACATAAAATATAGTAACTCTGAATTTATTTAAATTACTACACATTTTGGAAAACATACTGGATATTTAAAAGTCAAACAATTATACTATATTTCCTTGTTACCTGTCTTAAAAAATTGTTCCCCAGCATAAAATAAAAATAAATAAAATAAAATGCAGTTAACCTAAAAGCACAGCAGGTTTCTCCAAACTGAGGACTCCAGAATATTCAGTTACATTTAACAGCAAATTTTACTAATTTTTTTTTTTTAAAGATTTAGTTATTTTACAAATTCCTTTTTGAAGACAGGCCCAATCTTTCAAAAGTTACTTTGATTACAGCCTTTTACAATCTTCAATACATATTTTTCTACATAATTAAAGTAGAAAATTGGGCAAGTCTGATTTTTAAAAAATTCCACGCTACTGATTTTACCTTGTTATAGGAGGTTTGTTAACTAATATTAAAGGTTCTTAAAACTGTTGAATGATACTAACTTTAATCTTAATGATTACTTGAGTTTGATAAACTTCTATGACTGAAGATGGTTTTACAAAGAACTACAACATTTAGCATTTACTTCAGGTATCCTATCATTTGATGAATTTTTATTTATATTTATTTTTAAAAAACATTAAATATAAATGTAGACATCCTAAGAAAACTACTTTGAATTTTGCATTTTTTCCTATCCATGTAAAGGAAAGACTATGTTACTGCATATAGAAATAATTATTAATAAAGGTTGATGATTATTAGATAGAAATACCAAGCGAAAGAATCTAAAAGTCACAGGTGACTGATTTATAAAAAAAACAGAACCAAAAACTGCAACCACTGACATTTATGACACATATATGTTTACCTTTCACAACACAGCCAGAAAGAAACACACTGGGATTCAATATACAGATATTCAGCTACCTTGAAAACTGAAGGCAGGCTTTATCAAAATGTCATTTTGGTTCCCAGGCATATATCACTCCTCTCTTTTTCCTATCTTATCAAAATTTGGATTATTTGGATATAAGGTAGACTGTACTTAATAAGAGGCAAGAAGGCTCAACTATATCTCTTACAATTATATATCAAAAATTTGTATATTATAAAATTCACTACACAATGAATATATAGAAAAATCGTAAAGCTTGATATAAAAATTTGGTAGGTAACACTGAGGTTGTTTAATGAAGCAAGGTTAAGCATTAAGTAAAATCATCCCCAACTGTCATTCTGTATCACCCTAAGACTTACAATTTAAAGGATGCAACATTTTTAAGTAAATTAATTCTCTTTATTTAAAAAAAACAAACAAACAAAAAGGAATATGCACTAACAGTGGCCTTTTTGGTTCAAAGTAGTGGGAAGGAAAAGCAGTTGAAGATTTAAAACTCAAAGTGAAAAAAGACGTATCGGACATCCCTAGTGGAGCAGTGGATAAGAACCTGCCTGCCAATGCAGGGGACACGGGTTCAATCCCTGGCCCAGGAAGACTCCACATGCCTCGGAGCAACTAAGCCCACGAACTACAACTACTGAGCCTGCCTGCTGCAGCTACTGAGGGCTGTGTGCCTAGAGTCTGTGCTCCACGAAAAGAGAAGTCAGTGCAATGAGAAGCCTGCACACCGCATCAAAGGGTAGGCCCCACCTGCTGCAACTAAAGGAGGCCTGAGCACAGCAACGAAGACCCAGTGCAATGAGAAATACACAGATTTCTTTTTTTCTTTTAAAAAAAGGATGTATCAACTCCACCAATGTTAACACCGGCTAATGAAGCAAGAAAGATGAAACCTATTCTACAGAGACGAATGGTTTTCCAAGAGGGGCACAACTGCTACCTACCTACCTCTACCCTTCAGAGAAATCATCTGTGGGTGTTTTGGTTTCGGGTATTATGATACTATACAAGACCACACTACCCTGAAAAGTATACAAACGGGTGGAAAGGAATAAGAAAATGCGGGACCTGCTGATAGTCTGACCTTTTAGCAAAAATCATAAAAATGCCTGGCATTCATGGAGTACATGTACTCTCTATCAGTTAGTACTTCGTACTATATACGCATTGTCTCCTTTATCTCTGAGGTGTACAGACTGCTACTTTCCCAGCACCCATTCTTCCCTTCTTTGTTAGTAACTGAACCCTAATTCCACTGAGGTGGCAACTGTACCCAGATAAAAACTGGTATTTCCTGATGTTCTGTAAGCGAAAGGTCAAGTTATCATAAAGTTCTAACCAAAGGAATAGAAGCAAAACTGACAGGGTATGAATCTGGATATGGTCCTCTCACAAAGCTGGGTGAGCCCTTCTGACTTGCCCTATTGCCTCCATTTTGCTGCCCGGAATGTAGATGTGATGCTTGGAACCACAGCAGTCATTCTGGATCAACTTGAGAATGGAAGCCACAAACTAATGATGGCAGACAGTGGTTTTAACCATGGGACCGCCATGCCAGACCTGGACTTCTTACCTTGGAACTTCTGTACAAAGAAGAAAAACACATTTGCGTCACTGATATTTTAGGCTATCTAACAGATAGAGGTGGGCAGTATTAAAGGTCTTGTTTTACCAATGAGAAAACAGACCAATAGAGTTCGGCAACTTGCCACAGGCACACAGCTAGCAGGCAATCCCCGAAGCGCCAAGCTCTGAGCTACTGCGTAACACCGCTTTCAGTCCACATACCAGGAACTGAGTGAGAGATTCTGCAAAGGACATGAGCCCTGACAACAGGCAAGACAATGCTCAAGCAAGGTTAGCTTCTCCACTCGTTAGACTGCATCAAAACCTGGCTTAAAATACTGCAAGACAACAAAGTCAATGAAAAAGGGAATCCAGTCAGTTTGCTACAGAAAAGAAACAAAAACACTAGAACTAGAATACATGGATGAGAAGTGTGCAGCCACAACCACAGAAAGGAAAAGGGGTTTAACTGTGAGCCAGGGAGATTCTCCTCATTCAGGTCCAGAATCATCATCAGATTAAATCCAGAAACACAGCTACCTGATTTCTAAAAATGAACTAAAAATTCTTAGTTTTTGCCAATTTTTGCCAAAATTCTTGCCAACAAAAATCCGTACAGTCAAAGCTATGGTTTTTCCAACAGTCATGTATGGATATGAGAGTTGGACCACAAAGAAGGCTGAGCACCAAAGAACTGATGCCTTTGAACTGTGGTGCTGGAGAACTCTTGAGAGTCCCTTGGACAGCAAGGAGATCAAGCCAGTCAATCCTAAAGGAAATCAACTCTGAACACTCACTGGAAGGACTGATGTTGAATCTGAAGCTCCAGTACTATGGCCACTGATGTGAAGAGCCAACTCACTGGAAAAGACCCTGATGCTGGGAAAGATTGAAGGCAGGAGGAGAAGGGGGTGACAGAGGACGAGATGGTTGGATGGCATCACCAACTCGATGGATATGAGTTTGAGCAAGCTCCGGGAGACAATGAAGGACAGGGAAGCCTAGCGTGCTGCAGCCCATGGGGTTGCAAAGAGTCGGACACGACTGAGGGACTGAATAACTAAATTTCTTTATGCAGATGGATGGAGGGGAAGGGTGCTTATATATTAAGTAAGCAAAGGAACAACTCTACAGACTTCTCTGACACAGCTTTTGTACTACTACCCCCGCCCCTGCTCTAGGCATGGGAGTAGGTGTGAGGGTGAATGGAGAAGTGAATAGTCCTCCTGTTTCCCTGCAGTATTAAGCAATTAAAATACTCTGGATGAAAAAGCATCTTGTATGCTATGCTTCAGAGTCTTCTGGGAGGGAATGACGTAAGAAAACTGAGAAAGAGAAACGTAGTCTGAAAACCTGAACTTGTGGAAGCTGGGAAACAGCCATGGCCAATGTTTTTAGAAACAGTCAGATGTGAAAGAAGAAAGTTACAGAATAAGCTACCTTCAAACACAGAGAGGGGCCTGAGGCTGTAACCAGCAGGGTGGCCATTTGTTCCCTAAGTAGCTAGTAATATGTTCAATTTTCCAAATTAATAAGCTTGTGGCAAACTACTCAAATAATTAGACATTTTCCCGCAAGAACATAGTAGCAGAAGGATCAAGAAAAGCTACTGCTAGCTTTTTTAACACTTGAGTTAAAATACTGGAGCACAGATGCCATAGCTCACATACTTTTTAAAATAACCAGGTAAAAAATGACCTGGTAAAGGATAATGATAAGTGAGTTTTTCTGGTTATATAAGCCAAAGTTGATGACTCCTTAATAGGCAATACACACTCATCCACATATTTACAGAATTAAATTTACTTCTAAATGCATATTAATTGTTTTTGTATTGTATAGCTTTAAAAGATAAAATTGAGTTACTGTTGCTTAAAATCTTATTTTACACAGCCACATGGGTGGCAAATTATTTATAAATCATTAGAAGACTTAAACACAAGAACACAGCATAAAAGAGTTCATCAGGGGACTTCCCTGGCAGTCCAGTGGTTAAAAGGTCACCTTCCAATATATGGGGTGTGGGTTTGATCCCTGGTCAGAGCTAAGATTCCACATGCCTCAAGGCCAAAAAACTGAAACATAAAGCAGAAGCAGTGTTGTTACAAATTCAATAAAGACTTGAAAAAAAAAAATGTCCACATCAAAAAAAATCTTACTTTTAAAAAAGTTCAGAAAGAAAAAGTATTTTGAATATCTGTAAACAAATAAATGAAAGATGTCAACTAAGATCAACATAGTTAAAAAAAAAAAAAGAAACCCAAACGTTGCCTTGGAACTCAGGCACCTTTTAGCTTCTAGTCACTCAGACTAAATTAAATAACTAAACAGATGAAGACAGAGGGAGAAATGCTCTTACTCTAAAACACTCAAGGAGGATGCCTGCTACCCTAGTTCCTACCAGAATTTTATAAAATCAAATAGAGAAGGACAGGACCAATGTCAGTCCTTGGTCCATCTTTCTGCGTTGAGCACACATCTCACTCAAGTTGCTAATAACATCTTCTCCTTGGCTTCACATTGATGATAGATTTCTTTTAAATTTTATTATAAGCTGATACAGGCCAAAGCAATTCATTTTCTTAGACCCATATTTTTAAAACATGCTTACACTGGACATTTATTTAAAACTGTCCTTGTAGCCGAAGACCCTTACACCTTTAAGTCTACTGTTCATCACTGCTCAAAATTCTAGCCTGCACAATTATAGGCTCATACTATACATGTAAAATAACTAAAAATTCAATTAACGATGAATAAAAGGTTTAAATGAGCATTACATCATGCCAGGCACTGTGCTAAAAATATTGTTATTGCTACATCTAATTTACAAACGAAGACACTATTAAGTGTTGCAAAGAAGTGTGTCAAAGACCTCAGAGCTTCTAATGAGAAACTGAGGAGGGTTTTCACGCAGCAATTAGGTTCTAGAACCCCTTCTCAGTTACCACCACATACACCACATCAACGTACATTCTGCTCTCAGCTTTGAAAAGCAGAAAACTGATTCATTCCTCCATCTCTGAAAAACAATGTTCATCAAACAACTTAAACATGATTCAGAGCTGAGGCGCTCAGCTCGTCAAAAAAGTGTTTTTAAGAACATTAGAAAGTAATGTTTATATGCTTAAGTAATTGAAACATTTTAAATAGTCTTATAGCTGTTCATTCAAAGATTCTCCCCAAATTTCTCTGGGCCAGCTTTTTGACTTTGATTTATTATTTTGAAACAATGACAATGACTTTCCGTAAAACTACTACGAATAAATAAATTCCAAGCTGCCATTAGTTGAAATGTGTGACCCTCTCCCTTTTGAGGCAGCCAGCAAGAAGGGAGGGAGGTGTGTGAAGAAAATCGATGCCAGGCTATCAGAATATCACTTTTGGTTTTCTTATGACTATATGTAGCAAATAACGCTTAAAAGATTGGCAATTTACCCGTACAAAAACATACTTCTTTTCAAGAAAAAGTCCTGCCTTCGGCACGTCACACTACCTTCTGAAAACAACACTGAGACATACATGAAAAATTAATTGAATAAAAATTTATTAAAGCAATACTTTAAGATAATTAACAGGCCTCAATTATATAAGCCCACAGAAATAACAGTTCAATCCATTTCACTACAAACACATAAAATTAGAGAAAAGGACCAATCATTTTTACATGATATAAGCAATATTGACTAAATTAAATCAGAGTTTATAATTAAGACAAAGCAAACTTATTAAAAATTAGATTTGGACATCAAAGGAAATAAAGACAGGAAATGTGGAGGGGAGCAAAAAGGGAAGTATGGATCAATAAGTAAATCAATTCTTCCACAAAAGCACTACAGTGCACTGCCAGCTTAAAAATAAACATTTATTAACAGCCTAGAAGTCTTTGAGAAATAAAAGATATATGTATCTTATATATGTGGTATATCACTTTCTCTCTCTATAAAATTATAATGACATATTGAAATTAGACACAAAACAGCAGGTCTAACATGGAGAGTAAAATCCCACAATGGAGCCGAAAAGAAAATGATGGATACTTTGCTAAAGTCATCCATAAACCCTTTCTGGGAAAAAGAAGGGGGATTTATTGTTAAAGTCTAGACAATGAAGAAATAAATGAAAATAAATAATTTAGGAATAAGATGGTATGATCAAAAGATTAGAAGCAAAGTGCAAATCTATTTATCCAATTAATACTAAGGTTAAATAACCAGAGAATTAGCTGCAGAACAGAATGCTTATCTTAAAAACCTTGATAAAGTGACAATCAGTTCAGTTCAGTCGCTCAGTCATGTCCGACTCTTGGCGACCCCATGGACTGCAGCATACCAGGTGCCTGATGAACTATGGACGGAGGTTTGCGACATTGTGCAGGAGGCAGGGATCAAGACCATCCTTGAGAAAAAGAAATGCAAAAAAGCAAAATGGCTGTCTGAGAAGGCCTTACAAATAGCTGTGAAAAGAAGAGAAGCGAAAAGCAAAGGAGAAAAGGAAAGATATACCCATTTGAATGCAGAGTTCCAAGGAAGAGCAAGGAGATAAGAAAGCCTTCCTCAGTGATCAGTGCAAAGAAATAGAGGAAAACAATAGAATGGAAAAGACTAGAGATCTCTTCAAGAAAATTAGAGATACCAACGGAGCATTTCATGCAAAGATGGGCTCAATAAAGGGCAGAAATGGTATGGACCTAACAGAAGCAGAAGATATTAAGAAGAGGTGGCAAAAATACACAGAAGAACTACACAGAGAAGACCTTCACGACCCAGATAATCACAATGGTGTGATCACTCACCTAGAGTCAGACATCCTGGAATGTGAAGTCAAGTGGGCCTTAGGAAGCATCACTACGAACAAAGTTTGTGGAGGTGATGGAATTCCAGCTGAGCTATTTCAAATCCTAAAAGATGATGCTGTGAAAGTGCTGCACTCAATATGCCAGCAAATTTGGAAAACTCAGCAGTGGCCACAGGACTGGAAAAGGTCAGTTTTCATTCCAATCTCTAAGAAAGGCAATGCCAAAGAATGCTCAAACTTCCACACAATTGCATTTATCTCACATGCGAGTAAAGTAATGCTCAAAATTCTCCAAGCCAGGCTTCAACAGTATGTGAACCGTGAACTTCGAGATGTTCAAGCTGGTTTTAGAAAAGGCAGAGGAACCAGAGATCAAATTGCCAACATCCGCTGGATCACTGAAAAAGCAAGAGAGTTCCAGAAAAATATCTATTTCTGCTTTACTGACTACGCCAAAGCCTTTGACTGCATGGATCACAACAAACTGTGGAAAATTCTGAAAGAGATGGGAATACCAGACCACCTTACCTGCCTCCTGAGAAATCTGTATGCATGTCAGGAAGCAATAGTTAGAACTGGACATGGAACAACAGACTGGTTCCAAATAGGAAAAGGAGTATGTCAAGGCTGTATATTGTCACCCTGCTTATTCACTTATATGCAGAGTACACTATGAGAAATTCTGGGCTGGATGAAGCACGAGCTGGAATCAAGATTGCCAAGAGAAATATCAATAACCTCAGATATGCAGATGACATCACCCTTATGGTAGAAAGTGACAACACAACCAATGAAATTGTGAGGAAAATAATTTCCTAATTTTTCGTAACAGAATCAACCAGACTGTCAAAAAGTGAAACCTGGAGTTAAAAAAAATAAACAATGTAATGACTCTAATTCCTTAATTTTTCTCTGCTCAGAGTATCCATACTCCCAACCCCTAATTTTAGAAGGAGCTCTTGGGAACTCATATGGTTTTGTAGAAAAGAAGCATTTATTTGACACTCAGCAACTCTCTCTTTAGTATCTTTCTTCTGTTAATTCCAATAAATTAACTATACTTCTTCCTATTTCCTATAATGGTGGGCTAAGTTACTTAGATCAAATCTCCTGTAAGACAACTGTAAAAGCTGAATAAAATCTCGAACGTATTGAAAAGACCGCCAGCGGGGACTCCTGGCTGTGGTGGGGCCCGCCTCGCGATGCGGGGGTGCAGGGTCAGTCCCTAGTTGGGGACCTGAGATTCCACAGACGCTGCAGCCAACAAGACAAAACACAGAAACAGAAGCAGTGTTGCAACAGATTTGAGAAAGATTCTTTTTTTAAAAAAGACTACAAGATAATAAGTGATCACCAAGCTCCAAAGATAGGGAAAACAAGAATCTCTGTGGTCATGGGCCAATTGGAAAACTTGACCCTTTGTTTAGGATGCCCAAGGCAAGTGTCGGGGGACAGAAATCAAAATCCAGAGCCTGCAGAAGGTGGAAACTTATGACAGAAACTTCTTACCATAAAAAATTAAAATCCCAGGAGGCTATACTCACAGCGTGACTGTAAACCAAAGGAAAAGTCAATCCAATAAAAAATGGACAAGAGATCTGAACAAGAATGAATTTCACAAAACAGAAAATCCAAGTGGACAATAAATATATGACAGGGATTCAACTTCATTAGAAATCAGTGCAATGTTGAAAAAAACCACAAAAGACAAGTTACTACACATCCATAATACTAGTTAACATTTTTTTTAAAAAAGGTCAATACCATTGGAGAGACTCTCGGAGAAGAACTGAAACAAAAAGAACTCACATACATTGCTGATGGGACTGTAAACTGGTGTTAACTTCTTTGGAGAACAGTTTGGCATTATCAACTGGAAGTGAACATATCTACTCTGTGACCAAAGTCCATATACCTTTAAAAATTTATGTACCAGGGCACAAGTGTAAAAAGTTGACAGCAATACTGTTAACAAGTCACAAATATCCAGTAACAGTAAAAACTGATAAACTGAGCTAAATACACTTTGTGGAATATAGCAAAGAAAATGAATAAACTACCATTACATACAACATGGATTATCTTAGAAAACAATGTTCAGTGAAAAAGCCATGCCAAAAAAATAGTACATACTCTATGACCCAATTTAACATTCAGAAACAGGCAATGTAAAATATACTGCAGAGTAATGCAGGCTTAAATGATAAAATTACAGGGGGAAAGTGATTATCATAAATGTCAGTGATAATGGCTACCTCTCTGGAGGAAGGAACCAGCCATGATAGAGGAAAGATACCCAGCAGTTTCGGAAGCTGGACATGTCCTATTTCAACTGCTTATGTTAATGAAGTTCTTTTTATATTTGTTAGTTACATTTTAATTTTTTAAAAATTATCTATATTTTTATTTTTAAAAATTGCCACTCTGAAAGTTTGGTAGTTTCTCACAGAATTTAACATATATTACCATATGACCCAGCAAAGGGCATTCTCGGGTATTTATCCCGGAGAAGTAAAAACTTATGTTCACACAAAAATCTAGACACAATGTTCACGGCAGCTTTATTTCTAATAGCAAAAGACTGGAAACAACCAGAAAGTGACTAATTAGACAAAACCATGATCTATCCATATTACAGAATATTCAGTGATAGAAAAGGAATCAACTATTGACACACGCAAAACTTTTGATGAATCTCCAGGAAATTTATGTCAAGTGAAAAAAGCATTTACACAATATTTATGACACTTTTTAAGTGATAAAATTATGGAAATGGAGAACAGATCAGAGGTTGCCAGGGGATAAAAATGGCATTGGGGTGAGCAGGGCTTCGGTGGCTACAGAAAACTACACGTGATAGTGCAATACACATATATACAACTCTCACAAGTCAGTAACAAAAAACAACCAAGTTTAATTAAATATGGGCAAAGGATCTGAACAGACATTTCTCAAAAAAAAAAAAACCAGGCCAACAAACACATGAGAATATATTCAACTCATTAGCTTTCAGGGGAATGCAAAGCAGACCCACAATGAGACCACTTCACACTCACTAGGAAGAGTATAATCAAAAAGACACACAGTAACAGGTGTTGATGAGGAGGTGGAGAAATCAGAATGCTCAAATACTGCTGGTGGGATGAAAACTAGTGCAACTGCTGTGGAAAACAGTTTTTCAAAAGGTTGAACATAAAGTTACCATGTGAGCTACCATTTAACTTCTAAGTATATACTCAAGAGAAATGAAAAATTCACAAAAAGACCTGTACACAAATGCTCACGGCAACACTATTCATAATACCCCAAAAGTGGACAGAATCCAAACGTCCATCAATTGATGTATGGACAAGTAAAATATGGAAAAGCCATACAATAGAATATTATTCAGCAATAAAAAGGAATGAAGTACTGATTAATGCTAAAACATAAAAGCACATAAAAACATAAAGCACATAAAAAACATAAAACATGGAAGCACTATGTCAAGTGAAAAATGCCTGTTACAAAAGACCAAATATTATACAATTCCATTTATATGAACTGCCCAGAATAGATACATCTTATAGAGATAGAAAGCAGACTAGTGGTTCCCTATGGGATGGGGGTTTGAGGTGAAATAACAAGTGACTGCTAATAGGTATGGGGTTTCTTCTTTTTTAAAATTTTAATTGGAGTATAGCTGATTTACAATGTTGTGTTAGTTTCTACTGTATAGCAAAGCATATCAGTTATGCATATATTCCCTCTTTTTTAGACTCTTTTCCTATATAGGTCATTGGGGTTTCTTTTTGAAGTGATAAAAATGTAAAACTGGTTGTGGTGATGGGTGCACATCTCTGCAAATACACTAAAAAACACCAAATTGTACCTTCCAAATGGATAAATTGTATGCTAAGTGAACTACAGATCAATAAAGCTCTTCTATTAAAAAAGGCAATATTATACAAAAACCTTTTCATTTGTAAGATCACGGAATGACATCAAATTTACTTATAGACTAAATAGGAAATTTTAAAAATTCAGAAATTCAATACAATGTTTAAGCAGAAAAGACAATTTTTTCATTTTGGAGCTCTTTCTTATTTTATATTATTTTAAATAGGAAGGAATATAGCAATCCTTAAAGAAGGAGCAGGATCTGAGGACCAAACTAACGTATGCACAGATAAAGTGATAAATCTAGGATCTGCTTTGCAGTAATCCAGCAGAGGATAAGGGAGGTAAGGAAGGGAGATAAAAATGTAACAGGACTGGCTGTTTGTGGTCCATTTTATTAAATTTTCTTCTTTATTTTTGGCTGCACTGGGTCCCTGCTGCAGGGAGCAGGCTCTCTCTAGTTGCAGGGAGTGGGGGCTCTTCTCTAGCAGCGATGCTCCTCACTGTGGTGGCTCCTCATGCTGCAGAGCACAGCCTCTAGGGCTTGCAGGCTCAGTAGTTATGACATAAGGACTTAACTGCCCCACAGCATGTTGGATCTTCCCAGGCCAGGAACTGGACTCATGTCCCCTGCATTGGCAGGTGGACTCTTAACCGCTGGGCCACCAGAGAAGCCCTTGTTGTTAATTTTTGAAGCCAAATAATAAGTATATTGAGATTCATTTATTATTCTCTTTACTATGTTTGACCCCGAGATTCCCTTGTGGCTCAGAGGGTAGAGTCTGCCTGCAATGCTGGAGACCTGAGTTCAATCCTTGGGTAGGAAAGATCCCCTGGAGAAGAAAATGGCAACCTACTCCAGTGTTCTTGCCTGGAAAATCCCATGGATGGAGGAGCCTGGCAGGCTACAGTCCACAGGATCACAAAGAGTCGGATACAACTAAACGACCTCACTTTCACTATGTCTGAAATTTTCCATTAAAAAAAAAAAAAAAGCATGGACTTTCTGGTGATGCAGCAGACAGCATTTTTCTAAAACTAAATCAATAATTACATTCTAATATATGATGTCATAATTTACTTCACCAGTTAACTTGTTTTTGGACATCAGGTTTGTCCAATTCCATTGTTACTAAGAATGCTGGATAAACAGGCCACTCATCACTTAATGTAGACTTAGCTGGACTGTACACCTTGGGAAAGAAGGAAAAATCAAAGGAAGGAGTTGAGAATACAATTAAGGTGCACATTTTTCACTTCTGCCCCACACTCTCTACCTGGTACTGACAGATATCCAATTGCCCCATGGTTAGCTCTGGAAGTTTTTTGACAGACTCTTATATTAATCATCTCAGAAAAAAGAAATAAATAAAAATATAACCTTAAGCACCAAACTTCCAAAGAACTGTTTTAAAATATTACAAAATCAGTTTTACAAAGATATCTATGGTTCTGCAGAAATGGTTTCACTGACTTTCACATAAATCTAAATTCCTACACAGTTTAGACAGCACTATAGTATCCTCCACAATAAGGTGGTGTTTTAAAATGGAAATTCTTACCAACTTGTATCAAATATGTATCATCTAGTTAGATCTAAAGCAGATTAAATGTGTTTCTTACTATTCATGAAACATTACTATACTCAGGGAACAATCTGCATAGTCAATTAGACAGTATGTTAACCAAGACAATTAAAAACTGGTTTCAAATAGAGTTAGTGATTAGCATAACTAAGAAAGACCTTAAACAGCAAAACACTAGTAAAGTGAATTCTTTTCACTGGAGGGTAACTGTGTGGAACAAATGATTATAAAATGTGAAATCCTTCACAAAAGTACTCAAAGCAAATTAAACTTCAGAATGACAAATATTCAAGTGCTACAGCATAAGAAGTACTGTGTACTGTATTGAATAAGAGTAATGAGAGATAATACCGAAAACAGCCACTATTCGTGAATGAATGAAGCACTTGAAGAAAGTTAACAGCTGTCTTTTGAACAATACTTCAGCATTAGCAATAAAAAGATGAAATAGAAATGTACATAAAATATTTGTGGCTTCATGGCAATTAACTTCAAAATGATACGGCGTCTCTCCTGAGAAAACGGTAGCCCTTAAAAGGATTAACCCATTTGGAATTACATGACAGTTCTGTTCAGTCGCTCAGTCGTGTTGGAGTCTTTGTGACCCCATGGACTGCAGCACTCCAGGCTTCCCTGTCCATCACCAGCTCCTGGAGTTTACTCAAACTCATGTCCATAGAATCAGTGATGCCATCCAACCATCTCATCCTGTGTCGTCCCCTTCTCCTCCTGCCTTCAAACTTTCCCAGCATCAGGGTCTTTTCAAATGAGTCAGTTCTTTGCATCAGGTGGCTAAACTATCGGAGTTTCAGCTTCAGCATCAGTCCTTCCAATGAATATTCAGGACTGATCTCCTTTAGGATGGACTGGTTGGATCTCCTTGCAGTCCATGGGACTCTCAAGAATCTTCTCCGACACCATAATTCAAAAGCATCAATTCCTTGGCTCTCAGCTTTCTATATAGTCCAACTCTCACATCCATACATGACTACTGGAAAAACCATAGCTTTGACTAGATGGACCTTTGTGGGCAAAGTAATGTCTCTGCTTTTCAATATGCTGTCTAGGTTGGTCATAGCTTTTCTTCTAAGGAGCAAGCGTCTTTTATTTTCATGGCTGCAGTCACCATCTGCAGTGACTTTGGAGCCCAAAAAAATAGTGTCTCACTGTTTCCGTTGTTTCCCTATCTATTTGCCATGAAGTGATGGGACCGGATGCCATGATCTTTGTTTTCTGAATGTTGAGTTTTAAGCCAGCTTTTTCACTCTCCTCTTTCACTTTCATGAAGAGGCTCTTTAGTTCCTCTTTGCTTTTTGCCGTAAGGGTGGTGTAATCTGCATATCTGAGGTTATTGATATTTCTCCCAGCAATCTTGATTCCAGTTTGTGCTTCATCCAGCCTGGCATTTTGCATGATGTACTGTGCATAGAAGTTAAATAAGCAGGGTGACAATATACAACCTTGACGTACTCCTTTCCTGATTTGGAACCAGTCTGTTGTTCCATATCCAGTTCTAACTGTTGTTTCCTGACCTGCATACAGATTTCTCAGAATGCAGGTCAAGTAGTCTGGTATTCCCATTTCTTTCAGAATTTTCCAGTTTGCTGTGATCCACACAGGTAAAGGCTTTGGCATAGTCAATAAAGCAGAAATAGATGTTTTTCTGGAACTCTCTTGTTTTTTCGATGATCCAACAGATGTTGGCAACTTGATCTCTGGTTCCTGTGCCTTTTCTAAATCCAGCTTAAACATCAGGAAGTTCACGGTTCACATACTGTTGAAGCCTGGCTTGGAGAATTTTGAGCCATTAGTTTGCTAGCGTGTGAGATGAGTGCAATTGTGCGGGAGTTTGAAAATGACGATGTCTGACAAATTCCAGGCATTAAATCACTTCTCTTCTCCCCTTCTTTCATTCAAACTTTTATTCTAATAGCACTGCTCAGTCTGAGCTGCTCTGCACCACAGCCCCTACCTCCAGAAATATGAGGATGCTGCCAACCTTTAATGATCCCAAAGCATTTTCACCAGGATTCACAAACTTCCAGGAGCTACCACTTCTCCTCGGCAGAGCAGGGAAAAGCGGTCACCATCAGAGCTCAGGTCACCGTCACTCTCTGATGGGCATGCACACCTCGTCCCACCTCTCCTCACTCTGCGCCTCACCCTTTTACACTTGCAAATTTTCAACCCCATCTTGCTCTCAACCCTCCGCACACGCTGCTTGAAGGCAACAGACATGCTTCGCTTGCCCAAGTAGAATCCCAACTAATACTTCAGGTCTTAACTCAAGCCTGGTTCCTGGTGAAGCTCTTCTCTCTCATCCAGGATAATCTGCTGCATCTTCTCTTTTGTTCCCCGTGAACCACCTCCCCTACTACCTCCTTTATAGATGCTAACTCTGTGGGGACAAGAACTGTGTGTCTTTTCTAAACATTTTGTTCTCAGGGCTCAGGTATAATAATGATCTCACAGTAGGTGGTCAAATTAAATCCACTTAACCTATCTTGCGGAGAAGGCAATGGCACCCCACTCCAGCACTCTTGCCTGGAAACCCCATGGACGGAGGAGCCTGGTAGGCTACAGTCCATGGGGTCGCTAAGAGTTGGACACAACTGAGCAACTTCACTTTCGCTTTTCACTGTCATGCACTGGAGAAGGAAATGGCAACCCACTCCAGTGTTCTTGCCTGGAGAATCCCAGGGACAGGGGAGCCTGGTGGGCTGCCGTCTGTGGGGTCGCACAGAGTCGGCCACGACTGAAGCGACTTAGCAGCAGCAGCAACCCATCTTGGGTGATTTATTTTTCCTATCAGAATTCTTGAGGATCATGTGATAGTATTGCAAAAGCATGCTGTAAAGCAGTGTACAAACAATGGGTTTTCACAGGCTATACGTGGGCTTCCCAGGTGGTGCTAGTGGTAAAGTGTGACCTGCCAACGCAGGAGATGTAAGAGATGCAGGTTCAACCCCTGGGTCGGGATGATCCCCTGGAGGAGGAAATGGCAACCCACTCCAGTATTCCTGCCTGAAGGATTCCACGAACAGAGGAGCCTGGTGGGCTGCAGTCCGTGGAGCTGCAAAGAGTCGGACACGACTGAGCACGAGCACTCACACATGCTTATCTTTAGACAAGGAATCACAGTGCTTTTCACCCTAAGGCACAGTTATAGTGACACCGTTAGTCCTCCCTGTCTCATTTCTTAATTCCCCAGCCAAATAAACTGTGCGATTCCACCCCTAAGATACGTCTGGTAGCCTTCAGGAATATTAAGATTCCCTCTCCAGGAGTTTTTTCTTTTAATCTCCCCTAACTTCAGATACAAAGGAAAATTTATAGTGTTTCTTACTCCAGAGGCCCAAAATGAATAGTCAGACAGGATCTCCCAAACCACTTAAATATGTTTCACTTTCATCCAGACTCCTAGAGCAAAAACTACAGAGCTTATTATCATTCTGTCCTATGTCCAAAGACATACAACTTGGCTTTTTACTTATCTCTTCACTTCTTTCCACGGCTGGAAGGATATGGACACAGAATAACAAAAACTGCTCTCCAGTTCTACTTCTCAAAGGCATTCAGAACAATTTCCCTGCCTCAAAAAAAGAGACTGAACTAAAATCAGGCAGTCTCCAATCCAAATGTTTTCTGAGATGGGGCAGGTAAAATAATTATGCAAAACAGCTAAGTATAATAAGGAATAATGGTTACTATCCTGGCCCTCTGAAGAAGAAATGCCTTGTCTAAAATCTCAGTATTCATCAAAAAAAAAAAAAAAAAACCTAGCCAAATAAAATAGGCCTGCAGGGTGGATTCATTTCTCATACCAGCAGTATTTCAGTAGCCGTGTGTGTGTGTCAGTCGCTCGGTCGTGTCAGACTCTGGGATCCTGTAGACTGTAGCCTGCCAGGCTCTTCTGTCCTAGTAGCCATAATACACATCAATTTGTGAGTTCATTGCTGAACCTGATAATCTTTAAGCACTTCCTCTTCTACCTTTGAAATTTAACTACAAAACAAACCAAAAAAAGGTGATGAGAGCCATGTTTTCCAAGTTAAAAGATATTACAGCTGGGAGGGAGCAGTTTCAATGGTCCAAAGCTTGCCGGTTTCTATTTTACTTCAATAATGAACCAATATATCCTTGAATGTCTTGTCCTAAAACATTTTTGGCCTAGTACTATGACTTTTTATTCTCCCAATATACTCTCCTTTTAACTGTGCAGCAGAGCCACCATCTTTGAATGTCAGAATTATCTTTATTAGTAAAAAAAGGTCTCTTCCAACCAATATTCCATTACTACCACAACCCCACACATGTACATGTGTGCACGCACACGCGTGCGCACACACACACACACATTCCCATTCAGAAATGGTCTGGGTCAATAGGCATTTCCCTCTCCACTAATAATGTGAGAAAATTACCATTTAAATGGCACTCCTTCTAATTCTGTAAATTCAGCCAACATGACTCCGTCGACTCAAGTATACACTACTTTCTAGTGACACGTAAACTATGCGGCAGACATCACCCTCCACTGCAGTCGTTCTCGGGTTCCCAACCAAATGTCATACCATAACCCACAGGGTGGACTTCTGGAGAAACCAAACCAAGACAAAGACAGTACACTGCAACTCCGCAGTTACTGTATTCGAGAGTTAGGGTGGGCCACATGACTGGTGTCCTTACAAGAAGAAACTTGGTCACAAAGAGACACACCAGGGGTGCATGTGTGCAGAAGGAAGGCCATGTGAAGAGGCAGTAAGGGGGTAGCCATCAGCAGGCCAAGGAGAGAGGCCTCAGAAGAAATCAAACCTGCCAGCACCTTCGCCTTGGACTTCCAGCCTCCAGAACGGTGAGAAAATAAATTTGTTTTTTAAGCTACTCAGTCTGTGGCATTTTGTTATGGCAGGCCTAGCAAAAAACTAATACAATGTGATTTAACACCTGTGATTTAACTTTTTTGAACCAACTAAGAGAGCTGGCTGCTGGATTTTTTAGAAAAATGGGTTTTCTTGTGCTTTCTGACTTCTCCGGTAATAAAATTTTTAATGAAGAAAAAGTACACAAATCATAAATTTCCAGCTTTGATGAGTCTTCACAAAGTGAATGTATTCATGTAACCACAACTCAGATCAAAACAGAAAACACTGGTAGCTAAGCTTTTTGAATTCACAGATTCAATACTGAATTGTCTAGACTAATCGCTTACATATCTTGAGTAACTTTGTTTCCTTCCTAATATAGATTCTTTTTTTAATCTTTCAAGCCTAAGTCTTACTTGACATAACCAATACCATTTAGAAATACTGCAATATCAGAAACATTAAACTTCTAAAGGACTAATAACATGTTAAAAAACCAACCAGAGTCATGGGTCATGGTTCTAGCATTTTATTTATTTATGTACTTTTCTTTTCTTCCTTTTTTTAAAAAAAAAAAACAAAAAAAAAACAGAGACCATGGTTATCTTTGTGAGACACATAGTCCGGTGAAGTTATCACATAGGCTCCAATTAATTTCTCTTTCTCCCACTTAACATCTTTTAATATTCTTTTCTGACAAGACTTTGAAGCAAGCACAGGCTTTGCTGGAAAGTGAATGCCAGCTGAATCAGTGATGCAGTTAATTTATTTGAATTACTTTTCATGAATTTTACAGTCTTGAAATAAAATTGTCCCCAACAAATGATAGTTTTTTCCCACTAATGAGATACTGTGTATTGTCTTCCCCTTGCAACTGTCTTCCTGAGTAAATTATATTCTAATGGGAAAGGTCTGTGGCTTTGAAGTAGTTATTTCAAATAGCTGGAGAATACAGAGAAACTGCATAAATGAAAAACTAGGTGCTGAAATCCAAAACAGAGGAGAGGCAGCAGTACCTGAGAAGACTTTACCAGCATCATAACCACAGCTCAGAGGGGGAACCAGAAGAGTCCCGGTGAAGAGACGGGCAGGGCTGAGAAGCACAGAATTACCCCGGGGGCCTGAGGGGAGATGGGGGTAGAAGCCGCGTGAAGGAAACAGCAGTGTGATCTGTCATCTTGGTGGAAGCAGAGACAGGTGAGGAAGGTGACAGCGGTCAGACTGGTGACCAGCACTGACGGGGACAGCAGCAGAAACAGGTGGTGATTAGAGGCAGTGACATAGCCACGAAAAAACTGATGTGGCCCGAAATCGCACCTCTGCTTCCTGGATAAAATCTTCCTGAACCTCAGTCTTGGGATACCTGGTTCGATTAGAGTCTGCTTCATGTGTGGTGTCCCCAGGAAACACATTAGGGTTTAAAATCTCCAGAGAGACCCTCCAAGAGAGAAGGCTGAGGATCAGAGAACACACCAGAACTCTCACAAAAATACTAGTGTGAGTATGCATGGTCAGTTGTGAAGTATGGTGTTAACTGAAAAAGGCTTATAATACCACATTTGGTCCATTATTTTTTAAAAAGGGGTGTGTGTTAGGGAATTCCCTCATGGTCCAGTGGTTAGGAGTCCAGGCTTTCCCTATTGAGAGCATGGGTTCAATCCTTGATCAGAGAACTAAGATCCCATAAACCAAGCGGCACGGCCAAAGCAGGGGGTGGGTGCCAAGGTAACCCCTATAAAGACATCATTTTCAGCTCTTGAATAAAGAGAGAGCTACAGTTTACTATCTCTATCTTGGTTAGTATCCTGGTTAGTATTCCTCCAGAAGCTCCAAAGGTTTCCAGGTAGTTTGTTGGTGAGGTGATCCCAGGAAACACTGGAAGGGGATTGGAGAAAAGAGACAGGAAGGGGAAAGAAGTCATTAAAGAGCTGCGTCGAGAAAACAGGCACCGGTTGCACAGCACTGTAGACAGATGCAGCCGCTGTGCCGAAGAACTCGGCGAGACAGCGCAGGACGCGTGCCTCAGCTCCTCACCTGAGCACTAAGCGAGCTGGGTATTCACCCCCCGAGTCCTTTCCAATACTGGCTCCCAGAGAAAGGGTTAACACCCTGCCATTTCTGACCCCCCTCCAGGCCAGCAGAGACACAGAGAGATGCTGACAATGGCCAGTGTGCCCAGGGACAGCCAGGGCTGAGGATCGTGGGGGTGGGGACGGCACCCAGAGCATCTATGACACATGCGCCACAATTCCTAAACCACGGCAATCCGTCCCGAACTTGGGAATGTAAGGAACATCACCCTTCACCTGGAAGACGCAGCAAAGAGATCGAGAACCGCTCCAAATCACTGGATATTTTTCCTTTGCTGAACAATATAGGTGCTCTTCTCAAAAAAACTCTTTAGCTAGGATACATAACAAGTTACAAAGTAAGAAAAAAATCTACCAAATCCTCACAGTCATAAAGTTGTATGTAGTTATATGAAAGAAACCAAAGCGGTAAATAACCCTGGGTGGTGTGCTTTTTTTCTCCATGAGCAGGAGAAGGCTACAACTTCCAACCATAAAATATTCTCCAGAAAAGCTCTTTTAAAGGAAGAGGGAAAAATGTGAAAACAGTATGTGTCTGTAGGGTTCCCCCCACCTTCTTCTTCTGGAATAGCTAATGATACAGTGCAAGCAAGATACTGAGGACACATATACACGGTCCTTAAAATAAATTTTTAAAAAAGACTTCAGCTGAATTTCTTTTCAAACAGTCTTTCAGACAGCACACTGGCTCTCTATCAGCGCTTCACCTCTGGCCAGGCCACAGCTGCCTATTTCTAACAAGTTGGTATAAACATGGAGGAATGAGGTTTTATTCCAGAATTTTAAAATATTTACTAAGTCATTTTGCATTAAAGACATATAACCTGACCTAACTTTCAAGAGGTTTATTTTAAACTTAAACTCGATCTAGATGAAATTGGTTGGTTTCTCTATTCTTCTTGATCAATTTCTTCAATTTTTCAAGAAACTAACATTCTAGGGCTTTCTTGGTGGCTCAGTGATAAAGAATCCACCTGCCAGTGCAGGAGACACGGGTTTGATCCCTGATCTGGGAAGATCCCACGTACCTCAGAGCAACTACATGCACGCACTTCAACTAGTGGGCCTGTGCTCTAGAGCCTGGGAGCCGCAGCTACTGAAGCCCGCGTGCCCTAAAGCCCGTGCCCTGCACCAAGAGAAGCCACCACAGACAGAAGCTTGCGCACCACAACTAGAGAGTGGCCCCCTGCTGGCCCGCAACTAGAGCAAAGCCCGCGCAGCAACAAAGACCCAGCACAGCCAATAAGTAAATAAATAAAACTATGTTTAAAAAGATAAAAAAGAAATTAACATTTTAAATTGAGGTTTATATACAAATTGTATGTCCCTACTGCTTTACCAAGATACTAGTACATTCCCTACTCAAAGAAACTATATTGAATTAAATAACACTTTTAGTCCAGTCATCATATAAATTCTTATACTGCTTCTATTTTATTGTTAACTTTTCTTTTACAAGCCCTCTATTTCTTTAGAGTTTGGTCATATTGCATTGACAAGATCTTCTTCTTTCTAAATGTATGTATTTGTTAACTTTAATTTTATGCAATCTGAAAATAATGCATGACATTCAGTAAACATTGCTTAAGTATTTTCCCCTCCAACAGTGTTACAAATATCACATCGGTGCCTTGGTACATACAGTTCTAAAAATGATTTTCTATTCTGTCACTTCTTTGTCAGCCAAATTCCTCAAACAGTTCTGCAGAAAGCTTGCTCCATGCCTTCGCAGTAATACAAATGACTTGATGAATTGTATTTTCTCCAGTGGTACCTGTTCAAGTGGATAACGTAGGCTATAAAGTTGCAAACCACTGTGATTTCACATACAACTGAACCATAAATCAGAAAACAGAATGTAAAGAGGGGGAAAAAATCAAGAAACACTGGAGTGTGAGCATTAAACAGTTTCCGCGGGTGACATCTATGATGGTGTTCTGCAATTAATCCCCTTTTTTTTAGGTACCGTAACGCTACTGTGCTTATGTATCTTTAAAAAAGGAATCCTTACAGAGACATGTGTTAAGAATTTAAGGGTGGAATGATACGTTGTGTGAGGCTGTCTTTAAAATGACCCTGTGAGGTATAAAGAACAGTGGCTGGAGAAGAGCGGAAACAGGACTGACCGAATGCTGAAGTCTGAAGTTAGATGACAGGCACATGGAGTGCCACTATACTATCTCTCTACTTTCGCATATGCTTAAATTTTTTTCCACAATGAAAAGTTAAGCTGCAGGCCAGAAGGGAGTGGCAGGATATATTTAAAGTGCTGAAAGTGAAAAAGCTACAACCAAGAGCAATCAACCCACAAGGCTCTCAATTCAGATTCCATGGAGAAATTAAAAGCTTTACAGACAAGCAGAAGCTGATAGAATACAGTACCCCCAATTCAATTTTACAACAAAGCTAAAGGAACTTCTCTAGGTGGGAAACACCAAAGATGAGAAAGAAAGAGGAAGGGGGAAAAAAGACCTACAAAAACAAACCCCAAACAATTAAGAAAATGGCAAGAGGAATACACACGTTGATAGTTATTTTAAATGTAAAAAGAATAAATGCTCCAACTAAAAGTTAAGCTAAAACCTCAAAAGCAGTCCCCTAAAAGCACAGAAATTTCTTCTGATACAACAAAAGGAAGAAAAGCAGCAGGAGGAGCGGCAGGGGAAGAACAGGAGAAGAATAAAAAAACCAGCTACTGGGGAGGTGAACAGGTTCTCATCACTCCTATTGGCTCCGTCAAAAAAAAAAAAAATTTTTTTTTTAATTTTATAACTTTAATCTCACCAGTAGTTATACCGAATAGCTTGTCCACTTAAAATAACACCTTCTTTTCTACAAGAGGAGGGTTTCTCATCCTTGGCACTACTGAGATTTTGGGCTGGACAGTTCTATGCTGCAAGGAGCTGTTCTGTGCACAGCAGGTTGTTTGGTGACATCCCCAATTATTCCAGGAACACGCACCCAGGGGGACAGTCAAAACTGCCCCTGTGTGCATGCTCAGTCACTCAGTCATGTTCAACTCTTTGTGATCCCCATGGACTGTAGCTAGCCAGGCTCCTCTGTCCATGGGATTCTCCAGGCAAGAATACTGACGTGGGTTGTCATTTCCATCGCCAGGGGGACTTCCTGACCCAGGGATTGAACCCACCTCTCCCGTGGCTCCCGTACTGGCAGGTGGATTCTTTACCACTGAGCCACCAGGGAAGTCCTCAAAAATGTCTCTAGATGCTGCAAAGCAGCCTGCCAGGTGGAAATCACTGCACTATGTAATATATAAACACAGCTTTGTATCTGGAAAGTGGCAGGTTAAAAACATACTCATAATTTGCAGACAATGATCAGACAGATTATTTTTGTTTCTGCAGGGCAATTTACAAAGGAATTGAGGTTTATAAGAAGTAAAGCGACATATCATTTAGATAAAATCACAGTGATTTATAGACTTTATAAAGGCTTAGAAATAAAATCCAGCAGGACAATGAGGGGTGCAAACATATTTAAAAAAAGGGACATTACCTTTTTACAAAAGTAATTTGTTTTTAATCACTGCTGCTGCTGTTTAGTCACTAAGTCATGTCTGACTCTTTGCAACCCCATGGACTATAGCCTGCCAGGCTCCTCTGTCCATGGGATTTCCCAGGCAAGAACGCTGGAGTGGGCTGCCATTCCCTTCTCCAGGGGATCACCCCGACCCAGGGATTGAACCCACGTCTCCTACTTGGCAGGTGGATTCCTCACCACCGAGACACCTGGGAAGCCCCTCTTCATCACCAACAGCACCTTAAAAAAGCTGAGTGAGTTTATATTATTCTACTTCAGCATGTGTTTGAAATGCTCCCAAATATAAAAGTTCATTTTTTTTCCCATTCAATTTCTTTCTTTTTTTCAATGCTGTCAGTTACTCACAAAATTAATTTTGCACCAACACGCTGAAAACCACTAGTATGATGATTAAGGGCACAGATCTACCAGCTGCTTGTTGGTCAAATTATATCCTAAGTAAACCCTGTTTCTCTCATCAATTAAATGACAATGGTTTCCAGCTCATAGGCTTGTTGTGTGAAATAATTGCTAACAAGTACTCAACACAGTGGACAAAATAAGTGTACAACAGGTTGTCCATTTCTGTTAACTATCACTGCTTAATGACAAAAAAGATTTAAACATTAACAAAAAGTTCCTTTAATTTTCCTAAACCAAATAGTTATGAGAATATAAAATGATATAAGGTACTTTATATCACAGCAAATATAGCTAGAATATAGCTCAACTGTAATTCAAAAAGATACATGCCCCCTATGTTCATAGCAGAACTGTTCACAGCAGTCAAGACATGGAAACAACCTAAATGTCCAGCAACAGAAGAATGGATAACCACGGTGCGGTGTTTACATACATACAATGGAAAACCACTCAGCCACAAAATAGAATGGAATAATGCCAGTTGCAGCAACGTAGATGGACTTAAAGATTATCATGCTAAGTGAAGTAGGTCAAAGACAAATGTCACATGATATCATTTATATGTGAAATCTAAAAATATGATACTTATTTACAAAATAGAAAGAGACTCACAGACACAGAAAACCATTATACATAGAACTGATAAACAAGGTCCGACTGTACAGCACATGGAGCTATGATAAACCATAAACCAAAAGAATTTTTAAAAGAATGTATGTGTATATAACTGAATCATTTGCTGTACAGCAGAAATTAACACACAACAATGTAAATCAACTATACTTCAAAAAAAAAAAATCTCAGAGTTCCATTGCAATGGCAGCTAGCAATATGCAGATGGTGATAATTTACACAACAGCAAAATTCATGTAAAAGCAGTGATAAAAAAAAATTCAGCAGAAGAAAACAGCTGTAGTTTGAATGCTATAAAGCACACACAGATACACATAAAGCTTAATTCAAACCTCTGAAAATTATATAACTGATTCTCAGTACACAGGAAATGTACCAAGCAATATGATAACGTGTCTACTGGTCAACCAAGTGTCACATCACACAGCACTGAACTAATCTGACTGGCAAAGAGAAAGTGAAAGAATCATTCATGCCAAAATAAAAATATAATGAGCAAGAAATAAAGTAGGGAACAAAGGAATTTAATATTCAATTTTGAATCGCAAGTGTCTTAAGAAAAAGACTTAACTTTGAAATAAGAAAATCCATCCTTTGTCACTAACAAGCCATCTCACTTAAAATCACTCTAAAGAGTACCTTCAGAATACCAGGAATCCTTAGGAGAAAATCAACCATTTCAATACATATTTGCTTTAGCCAGCCCATGTGCTGTGTTCAGTCCTGTATGAGACACTCTGGCGATAAGCATGAGACATGGTTCCCTGCCCATCAGGTTTAATTCAGGGACAAAATGGGTAATACAAACCTTACTGTCGTAAAAGTGTAGATGAAGGAAGAATCGACAAAGCCTGGAGTCGTAAAGGGAAAGATGGTTACGACTGTAAAAAGCAAACAAATCCCCAGCAGAGGAAAACAAGGGAAGGAGGAGAGGCAGCAGTGTCGGGAGGCTCTGGGGAGGGAGAAGGGATTCTAGCAGCTTGAAGGGTAGAGAGGACGCCTGAGGTTTTCAGAGGATGGTGGGTTAAGGGGTATCAAGAAATGTGTATGAGGTTCATCCCTGGGGATTCAGTGGCTAAGACTCTGCACTCTCAATGGAGGGGGATCAAGCTCAGTCCCTTGTCAGGGAACTAGATCCCACAGGCCACAACTAAAACACGCTGCACGAGCCGCAGTTAAGATCCGGCAGAGCCAAATAAATAAAAACGAATATTAAAAAAAAAACCAAGACGGAAATGTGTATTTCTATGATAGAAATGACCTAACAAGCAACTGACTGAATGTGAGAGTCAGAGGAGGCTCAGAACTGAAGAACGATGTATCACTGACAGAAATACAGACATATGGAGGATAAAAGGATGAAGAAGTCAACTTGATTTTGTATCTTCTGCATTTCAGGTGATGAGAAATCCAACTGGATTGTCTGTTAAGACAATGAAGGCTGGGACTGGACATCAGATGGGACCAGACCTTTGTCGCTGTTACCAGGCTGATCTAAATCTCTGTCAGCTCTTCCCTGGATTACTGCAACAGCTTCCAGCTTCCACCCTTGTCCTCGAGGAAATTAAACCACAGAAAGATGCAAAGAGGGACTTCCTGGTGGTCCAGTGGCTAAGACACTGTGCTCCCAATGGAGGGGGCCCAGGTTAGATTCCTGGACAGGGAACTAGACCCCACATACTGTAACTAAGACCCAATGCAGCCAAATAGAATAAAATATATATACAGAAAAAAAGAAAGGTGCAAAGAGAGTTAGGGAACAATGACATGAGACAGAACAACTGACATTAGGCACCAAAGACTTCCCTTGTAGTGTGCACCATCTAACGGCAACTTAGACCTCACTTGCATTATCACAGTTCTACAAAGAACATACTGTACAAACTCCAGAAGAAGGACGACAATCTTGATCCTTTTCCATATTCCTGGCAAGATAATCCTCATAATGCCATATTCACTTTGGAGTACACTGTAACCCCAAATGTGAATACAAAATGTTCAGAAAGAGCACAACACTAACGAAAGGATTTACAAGATTAAAAACAGAAGATTAATTTTGAGGATAACAAACCTCAGCTTTCTAAATCACCACCTTTTGTGTAAGTACCAGCAATGAGTCATGCTTCAGAAAAACTAGCAACCTGATAAGAGGTAAAAAATCTGAAACAGGGTGCCTTTTTCTACCAAGGAAGTAAAAGTTTCCCCACCTCAAGCTTTTTTTCCCAGACTCTGCTTCCTTTTTATCATCTTGGTGCCACGCCTCTTCCACTCCAGGAACAACCATAAAAGTAGAGAAAACCCCACAGGTTCAATAGGTCTTATTAAATCCAACCAGTTGCTAGACTAATTGTGCCTATGCTGTGCCCTGCACAATGTAGCACACAGTAAATATTTGTTGAATGGTTGAATCTTCTCCAGGAGAAAATGTGTATGTTTAACATTTTCTACTTCCCATAATACTACACTACAAATTATGGCAACAGAATAATCAAATAAAACAAACCCTGGTGGCTGATGGTACAGAATCTGCCTGCAGTGCAGGAGACCCAGGTTCGATCCCTGGGAGAAGGGAATGGCAACCCACTCCAGTATTCTGGCCTGGAGAATTCCATGGACAGAGGAGCCTGGCGGGCTACTCTGTGAGGTCGCAAAGATTTGGACACAACTGAATAACTAACAATTTCACTTTCCTTGACCTTAAACCACATGACAGAAAATTTATAATTTGCCATTTTTTAAGGGGGAAAAAAAACCCTCACTGATTTTTTGACATCAGTTTATGCAGATATTGGCAATCCAAGACACCACAAAAATTTGCCTGAGTACAGGTGACCCCTGAAGAACATGGGTTTGAACTTCAAGAGTCTACTTAAATGCAGATTTTTCTCAATGGTAAAAACCGCAGTACTATTCAATCTATAGTTGCTGACTTCGAGCACTCAGAATTGCAAATATGGAGGAACCCTGGACATGAAGAGCCCACCGTAAACTATACCTGCGTTTTCCACTGTGAGTGTTGGTGCCCTTAACCTTCCCATTTCTCAAGGATCAACTGTATATTCTGTTAAAACAATAATGTTCATAACATATAATTTCTTACAGCTTTCTTTGTAATGTTTAATGAAAATACAACAAAACCATGGATGTTCTTCTTTTATACAACCAAATAAACTTTCTGAATTAGGTATGAGAAATTAGTTCTGTTAAAATGAGGTGGCCTGTTGCTTTACTAGTAGTATTGCAAATTCAGTGAAGTTTAAAAACCAAGAAACAATGAAAATGAACATATACTCTCACATATGCCAACAAAAAAGTCCCCTCTATATCTAATTCACAAGCTGAAACACCTGCTCCCCTTTTACTGCACTATTAAAACACACAAAATTAAAAACTATACACAGAGCTTCTTAGACGTCGATACCAATTAAAAGAAGTTAATCCCTATGCATTAATAAAGAAAGCTCACAACAGCCAACGTATTTCCTATATTTTGACTAAATATTCCCTAGTATTAAGCAGTATTTTTTAAAACACAATTTACAGTTGCTGAATATCAATTTACCAAAACAGGCAAGGATGACCTTATCTTGGCAAAACTCATAATACTGTTTCCTCAACATCCTAGAAGACAGCTTGATGCACCATACTCTTCCATCTGCTTTGTTCTATTTCTTCATGCCCCAAATGGAAATTAAACCCTTTCAGTAACAGCCAAAAATTCATCAATCACAGGGAAGGACTTCGAACACCGAGCAGAGAAGTAGCATGATTGTGAATCAGAGGTAGCAAGAACCATAGGTGGAACAGCCCTGGTAATGACCTTCGAGAGTGTGTTGAGAGAGATAATCTACACAACACGTACAGGAACTGCATTTAAATGATTCTAAGCCCACTTACCTGAGGCGCTCTCGGTGAACACGGTCAATGTCTGTCCTCCAACACTTTGTAAGACAAATGGATGTTCTCTAGGAGCACTGACTGAAGCCGGTTTTCCACCAATATCATGAATATTTGCAAGATCCTCATTCAAAGTAAATGAAACCTAGCAGACACATTAACGAGAGCTTATTACAATCGACTTTTGTATCAAAGTGTCTGTACAGAAACCGCAACTAGAAATCAAATATTTTAATGTGGATCTTTTCCAATCATTTTATGAAGTTTTTAAAATTTTATCAAATAAGCTTTAATAATTAATCATAAAAAGAGAATCTATTCCTATTTGTCTGAACAGCGGGGTTAATCTGCCATTATAAAGGTAGCTTTCAAATGTTTCCTCTGGTCTGTGGCTGAAAAAATTCTATTTGCAAAATAGAAGTAACCTGTCTCCCTAAGGTATCTGCGGTCAAGGAACCGTGTCTTCTATATTTATACCCGTAAATAAATAAATATGAGGTGGATGGATGGATAGATAAACAGAACCATCCATCCATCCATTCATTCATCCACCCATCTCCAAGCAAAATGCCTGGCACATAGAAGAAAAACAGTATTTGCTGAATGAGTGAACATTAAGTATTAAGAAAGCAACTACCTGAAGCAGGGGGACGTGATCTATTTACTCAGAAAGCTTAAACACTCCCATAAGCAGGGGATGGCTTTCTTTTTTAGATCCAGTGACTACCATATGAGTACATGGTGCTGTTTTCTTTCAAATATTTCAACAAATACAACTAAATATTTATAAGGATAACTCAATATTGAGGTTTAGAATGAAAAGACCCAGTAGGTCAGTAGGTCTTTTTTTTGAAAGATCCAATCTTTCAAAATGCTTTTTACCATATCTCCCCTAATTTTTCATCAAAGGGATTTATAAACTTAAAGTGCTGATCTCTCAATCACATAGAAAGATTATGAAGTATTATTTAAGTATCTTTCTACTATGTGACAGGTACCACAAATTATGTCCTAGACTCAGTGGGTCAAAATCTAAGGCCTCCAAAAATCTGTGTCAAATGCATTTGCAACTCTGAAATAATGTTAAAGTATTACTGAAGCAATACTAGTTTTCATAGTACTAAGAGGGGATATTTAAATCAAAGTAGAAAAATGCTAAGTATGAGCAACTAGAAAGGAGCCTATTCACTCACACAAGAGCGGCATTTACACTTCTATGTTTTCCTGACCAGCCACCAGTTTCATGTGGAGTTTTCCAGAGCAAACACTACCCTCTTTTTACTAATTCTAATGCATAATAAAATAACCTCATGTTTTAAATAAAATTTCCATAGAAATAATCTTACCTCGGTCCTTCCTTGATTTCTGAAAGAGAGGAAAGAAAACATTTCAATTATTTAATTTCATGTTTTTTCCAAATGTAAGCTAAGAACTATTAATAAAAGTAACCCAACTTCATATGTACATTAAAATATTACATTTACAGAGATTAATATTTACCTTTGGTTCTCCTAACTATTCTACTTATAATCCTATAGGAGAAAAAAATTCACATTAATCCCACATGACTATTTCATTTTATTTTATTTTTTCACCACACTGCACAGCATGCAGACTCTTAGTTCCCTGACCAGGGATCAAACTTGAGTCCCCTGCAGTGGAAGCATGGAGTCTTAACCACTGAACTACCAGGGAAGTCCCACCAATGAATATTTTAGATGTTATAAGTTTGTGTCTCTTAACACTATAACAACCTGCCCTAATAGTATTTTAGCCAAATAATGATATTACAATTCTTATTTTAATTTTTGAGTACTTTTAGCATTCAGCAGCGTGTGAATGGCATGTTTAATACCAGATATAGAGAACTTCAACAAATTTTACTATTTATTTTGTCCAGCTGAAGAAGTTTCATTTACTTAACAAAATTTTAAAGATCAAAAATTATTATTTTAAAATTATAAGCAATCTTCTCTGCTATAAAATAATATGCTCATACAGAAATTTTATTACAGTCAAGCCAAAATTAGCTAAGATTCTACTGATAACATCTTCTACTATCAGCTACAGTAAATATCCTTCTATACCATCTTTTTTCATAATCCGTTTTTAATTTTTGGGTGCATGGAGTCTTCCTTGTTGTGTACAGGCTTTCTTTACTTGCAGAGAGCAGGGGCTCCTCTCTAGCTGTGGTATGCAGAGTTTCTCAGGGCAGCAGCTTCTCTTGCTGCAGAGCGCAGGCTCTAGGTAAATGGGCTTCAGTAGTTGCAGCACGTGGTCTCAGTAGGGGGGGGCTCACAGGCTCAGTTGCTGCTCAGCATGTGGAATCTGCCTGGACCAGGGATTGAACCTGTGTCCCCTGCACTGGCAGGTGGACGCTTATCCACTATATCACCAGAGAAGTCCCATACTATTTTTTATTTATTTGAATTACATGTTTTTAAATTGCTTTTTACCAATATGGGATCAATGTACACACTAATAATAGCCTAATTAAAAAAAATATGTATTAAACACCTGTCACATGCAAAGTACTGAGTGCAGGGTCCCTTTGCTAGCCAGCAGAAGATATAAAAGCTAAATCCATAACCATAAAATGAGATAAACTTTAATTAAGAGAGCCACAATATGCCAGGATCAGACAGGAGAACACCATCTCTTCTATTTTAAGAGGTTAAGTATTGGCTCAGCAAGAGGCAACTTTTGAACTAGTATCAAAAGTAAACAGCTAAGCAAAGTCATGAAGAGTCTGATCAGAAAAATGTAATCAGATTTGGTTGGGAGGGAAAGCACAAAATAAGGAATAGTAGGAGATGAACTATAAAGGAAAAATGGAACCAGACCATAAATGATCTTGAATATCACAGCACAGAGCACAGACTTTATTCTTTAGGCAACGGAACGCTACAAAAGTATAACAAGTACAAAGTTCATAACAAGTACCATATTCAAAGTTCCTCCAAATCTAACATTTATATTCAAACTTAAAGTGTTAAACTCCCTAAGCTCATATGAGTTATTTATTAGCTGATGATCAATCACTGAGTTTGCTGAATGATTAAGAATAAAAGTATAACAAGTAAAAAGACATGATCCAAGAAACTGATACCAAAAAATACGCATAGAACAGACATGAAGACCAGTCACGGAAGTACTACTTCTCTGTAACACCAGGTCGAGCTCCAACCTGTGCCTTCTTCCAGCGGTTCATTCACTCACTGCCACTCAGTGTCCGCTGCACACCCATGACCTTGTGACAGATGCACGGCACGAGTATAGGTCTTTACCCTCAAGGTCTCAGTTTAATGGGGAAAAAAAACAGTTCCAATCCGTGAACAATTACAAACAGGATTTTATGACTATAACAGGATTCCTAGATGTAAGGAAAACTGGAGAGACCTGACAACAAAAGGTAATGCAAGATTGTGGACTGGATCCTCTTGCTATAAAACATCACTGAGACAACTGGCAAATCTTAAGTGAAGTCTGATGATTAGGTAGTAGCACTATTTGGTTGTTAATTTGTAGATTTGTAAGGGTGAACTGTGACTGCAAAAGAGAATGCCCTTGTCAGAAAGTAGTTTTTTATTTTCCCCAGTGAGGTATATACTTTAACACATTCTGAATTTAGGAGATATATCCCTAAGGGAAACCTTATTGCTTTCTTTTAGAGATTTAAATATTTATTAAAATAATAACAAAAATGAAACAGTTAATGTGGCTTTTGATATTTCTAACTTTATAAAGATCTCTTGTTAATATCAATGTATGATACATTAGAAGATAGGAACTTATTCAAATTACATGTCTGAAAAGTCACAGGAGAATGCTGTATTACATGGATCTATATGGTGGAAAAGTTCTTTATATTGTTCTTCCAACTTTTCTGCTGCTTGAAACTGTTTCAAATTAAAAATATTAAACAATTTAAAAATTGTCCCCAGTTTACTTAATTAATCCCTTACTAAGAAATTTGAGAATGCTATTCATTTTTCTCCATAACAAACAATGCTGAAACGATTGTCTTTGTGTATCAATCTCTGCATCACTAACTTGTTATTTCCACAGGAGAGGTTTTAGAAACCGACGGAATTGCTGGGTCAAAGGCACGAGGATTTTATTATTAATATCCTAGCTTTCTCACTGTCTGAATCCCCCTCTGCGAGATGAGTCTCAATGTCTTTCTGTAAGGGCAGCACAAGGAACTGAATGTAATGCTTGCGCCGTGAGCTGACTGGCAGAGACGACAGTGGACTGTTATTCTACTTTGTTTTGAGCAGCAGTGTGTATCTGTGCCTGTGTGTATGAGGTATGTACATATACGTACGTGTGTGTGTGTAGGTATATATACATGTGCATTGATATACATATGTGTGTTGCCAGACTGCCCTTCAGAAAGTTTGTACTGATTTAAACTCCTATCAACAGTGTAACACTGTTCTAAACTTAGTCAATTTTTATAACAGAAAATTACCTCACTGATTTTTATTTGCATATTTTCCATTATTAGTGGGCCCCCACATGACCTTGAATGTTAAATGTGTTTAGAAATAAAACTAGAAATTACATATGTCTGAGAGAAGCCTGTATTAGCACACACTATATGACTGTCAGTAAAACATGACATTTACCAAAGATTTTGAAAACTGAAGTTTTCTGAGGCAGGATGGTTATGCAGAAAATTAAACAACTAAAGCAAAACTGTAAACCAATTAAAATGCAGCACCCATCAGATGTTCAAAGGTATTAAAAAAAAATGCAAGTACAATGATTTAGAGACACGGTGGGGAATGCTTGATGAAAATGGCCCAAATATCACCAACTGTTAAAGTAGGCTGTTACCCCCAGCTTACTCGTAACTGGACTCTCCTTTCTTTCAGGTGTTAACAGGCCACATTTAGGAACAGCTGCATTCGCAGCTGCTGGTTTCCCCCTCCCTTCTCTGCCTCTCTTGATTCCTCTACTCCATAGCCCTGTCTTCACTAGAATCAACACCCACACCATTTCTTCCAGCTCTTGGCCTATCGCACAGGAAGCTGGTGCTGCTGTTTTAACTGGGAGATCCAAGCGGGAGAGAAGATATCAGACACGACACAGGGTCTATGCCTGTACTGGGTAGTATGTGGGATATGACAGTACGTGAACACTTACTAAGTATTTTAGACACACTGAATCCATGAGGTATTAACACCATCTCCTTTTAACAGATGAGGAAACAAGAAAGGGTACTAGCAACTTCCCCAGAGTCACACGGCTGGTAAATGACAAGGTCTGGATAAAGCCCAGAGCTGACTGGCTCCTGAGGCCATACCCCTTATCGGTATGCCACACTGCTTTTTTAAAACCTTAGCTGTTTTTCATTTTTTTACCCAAATATACGTTTTTTGAACCACACAGATAACCCACAAAGGGTTACTCTGCCTCTAAAGATCAATACTTAATTATACATCTTCTAGTTTTTAAAAACAAGATAGTTTCACCTGATTTGCCCTAGATCTTCTCTTGAACAGCCCCAGTCCCTTCAAAGGTTCCTCACAGGAAATTGATTTTAGTTTTCTCACTGTCCTAGTCTCACTCCACTGAATTAGCTTATTTGTCCATGTCTCCAAGTGCAGCACTGAAAATGGAACACAATGTCTGCCCTGTAAGCTAACTGACAGAGGAGAGTGGGGTTATCAGCCCACTTCACTTGAAACAACAATCATCCAATAAATGAAGCCTTTTGTTTACAGCCACAAAACTTCGATGACTCATATTTGCTGAAATTAAATCTTGATAACCTAGTCACATGCACTGCTAAGCCATTCCTTACTTATCCTACACTTATTTAATAGTGACTTTAGTAATCAGTAAGAAGAATGAAAAATAAGTAAATTAGAAACATCAATGACATAGTCAGGAGACATACTCCATAAAAAGCTCTTTTCAAGCATTTCTATAGCAATCTTGGGGAACCAATTATATATCTGTTCTCATCATTAACAGCATCTAGCCCTTCTATGTGGCAAGATTATATTTCACGTTAGGTAGAAAATCTGTTAGGTTTTTAATCTACATATAAAATACACATACATCTGTTATTATTAAGGGCAAGTGTGTGTTAATTGCTCAGTTGTGTCCAACTCTTTGTAACCCCATGGACTGTAGCCTGCCAGGCTCCTCTGTCCATGGGATTCTCCAGGCAAGAATACTGGAGTTGGTTGCTAGTTTCTCCTCCAGGGGATCTTCCTGACCCAGGGATCGAACCCAGGTCTCCTGCATTGCAGGCAAATTCTCTACCAACTGAGCCAGCAGGGAAGTTACATACAGTTTATTGCCAAAACCAGGATACTCTGGGAGTGAAAGAGGGGACACTATTAATAACTGCACATAAAACTACGTAAACTGTAAAACGTAAACTGGCTGTAACATGGGGACATGGCTATCCTAGGCATATTGGGTGTGACTATATAAAATACCTGCTTTAAACTAAGGTCACGTTTGAAATTTTCTTCCAAACAGAGTGATCAAGAAAAATCGCAGCATACCCATTATTGTCTATTTAGCATGGTATCTTTAATAGATGCTTTAGGCATCAAAGCAGTACTTAGGGCTTGCATGGGCTTCCCTTGTGACTCAGCTGGTAAAGAAACCACTTGCAATGCGAGAGACCTGGGTTCGATTCCTGGGTTGGGAAGATCCCCTGGAGAAGGGAAAGACTACCCACTCCAGTATTCTGGCCTGGAGAAGTCCATGGGGTCACAAAGAGTTGGACATGACTGAGTGACTTACACTTTCACTTTCAGGGCTTGCATAGGTCTCCCTACACCTCAGCTCCTTTGACTCTATTTCCCATACTAGCTCCCTCTTACTCACACCAAAAGAAAGATTGTACATTCCTAAACTAGGTGTTTTCGGTACACAGAGATTTTCAGGAATGCAATATTCATGGTAGGGAAAGGAAGGGAATCTAAGCTCAGAAGATTAAGTGTCTGTCCACAGTCTAACGGACAGTAAGTGACTGGGCCAGAACTGGAAGCTGCTTGAGTTTTCTTACCACTCAAAGGACTGAATTCAAGGCTGGTTCTGCTATTAAATGTGTAGTAGCTTCTTAAGATACTACTGGTCTCTACCTAATTTCAGAACTCTGGATATAAAAGCAGGCCTGTTTCCAATATGGCTTGTGAAAACAAAAGGAAGAACTAAAAGATCCGTCTGAAAACAAAGGCAGGTAAGATAAAGAACAGAAAGTACTTAGGGGCATAAACACAAGAAAGTGTCAAAGTTTCTTTGTTTAAAAACATGACGTCATCCAAGAACATAGCGTTGCTCCTCCAAAGAACACCTCCAGAGGGTGTTCAAATAACATTCAGAGACAGAAGAGAAGGAGCCACCAAGAGAGTGATGTCTCAGAAGAGAGATGAAAAAAGTACGGTGTGAGGGTAGAAGTGATCAAATCTGTCAAGTTACGCTGAAGGTCAACCGACAAGGGCTGCTGGTTGACCCTTAGATTCTAGAATATGGATGCGGTGCTTGTGCTCAGTCATGTCCAACTCTTTGGCACCCCGTGAACTGTGGCCCACCAGGCTCCTCTGTCCATGGGATTCTCCAGGCAAGAATACTGGAGTGGGTGGCCATTTCCCCCTCCAGGGATCCCCAATCCAGGGATTGAACCCAGGTCTCTTACATCTCCTCCACTGCAGGCAGATTCTTACCACTGAGCCACCAGGGAAGCCTATGAATGTGGTAGATTGTTTTTTTTTTTTTAAAAAAAGGCTACAAATTCTTTACCGCAAATCCCACCTGGAGGTGGAGTCTACTGCAAGTTACATTTGGCAAACATGATGTAAGTGCAGCTTTGCAAAGTGTTTGTGCAATGGGGCTTCCCTCTTTTTTGCTACTAGGAGCTCTTTCACCCTCATGTGAATGAGCACACGGAGATGAGACACACGCGGCACGGCCCTGGCTGACAGTGAGCCAGCCCCGGACACACGGGTGAGACCACTCCAGCCAGGAAGACCGGCCAGGTCAGCCACAACCAGAACTGTCTAGAACTGCCCCCACGGAATTAAAAACAAATAAAATGGTTTTGTCCTAAGCCACTAAACTTTGGGGTAGTCTGTTAACAAGCAAAAACTCAGTGATAAAGAGGAGGATACGTGGTAGATAAGAGCTATTTCAGTGGGGGAGTGGGTGTGGATACCTGATCAGAGCTGGACTATGAATGAATGGGCAGAAAGAAGGGAACATACGGCTTGTGGCTGACACCAGCTGAGCTACAAGGGCTTCCCTTTCAAACAAGGCCAGTTCCTCAACCAGGAAACACCAAACACTCTTAGGCTGTTTGCGAGGTATTCCCTACCCTCTCCAAAGCCTCTACACACAGGTATGCTGGCACAATGGCAAAATCCTGCTACTGAAGCACTTACTTGGTGCATCCAGCTATGGCCAACTCAAGCATACCTCCTCCTCAAAGATGCAGAGGAAGGACGGATGAGAGGACTACATACTCGGCTAGTTTACTGCCAATAGGTTTTAGCAGCAAATTGTACTTGATATTTACACCTGCCGTTAGAGGAGTGTGTGTGTGTGTGTGTGTGTGTGCGCGCACACGTGCGCACACATGAATCCTTACAGGGCACCTAACCAACTCTTAATAAGCCTTGGCAACCTCATCATTTCTTATTTTCCAGATAAATTCTCTGTTTGAAAAAGAACTCTAATTACATTTAAAAGCACTTGTAAAATAAATTCAAACAAGTTTCATAAAATGTCAAAAATTCATAAATAACTTACTTGGCAATCCTCAGCTTCCCAACTTCACCTCTTCCAGGGGCTTTAGCCCATTGCTGCGACAAATATTTAGGAACCTAAAACAAAACAAAACACTATGAAACTAGGTTTTGGATGCAAACAAGCTAACAAATCCTTTTAAGCATAAAGTGAAATACAGCTTTTATTTTACTTTCTCTCTGTCATAACTGACCACTAAATAGCAAGCTCTGATTATATGTTTTGCACCTAAGAGATACTAAGATATGTAAGAAATGATTTTAGCTCTCAAAGTGTTTAACACCAATTGAGTTGGTGACACAAAACTAAAACTGGTCATATAGCTTAACAATGATGAAGTGCTAATTTATGTTTGCAAGTAAGTCTAATAAAAGTTCAGAGATGAGAAAGGCTCCCAGAAAAGGCTTCCTGGAAAATAACACTGACATGTTACGTAGAGACACTACTGAGTTTAAGGTTATTTGAAAAGTCATGTTTTATTATGTAGAAGACAACTAATATGATGAAGGATCTGCTGAAATAAAAGAAATTATTCAATGTAACAACAAGCATTTATATAACACTACTTTCCTGACACTGTGATATGCACTTTTCAAACATTTAAACCTCACATCTATATGAGGCAGGTACTGTTCATTATCCCCACTGCACAGACTATGAATTTGGAGCACCCAGGGATTATAAAATTTAAGCAAGGGTACATAATTGGCAAATGAGGACCCAGGATTCAAATCGAGGCACTCTAGTTCCAGTGCCTATGCTTTTAACCAATACACTATATTGTACGTGCAATCAGATATATGCGATCAAAATCGCAAAAGGTTAAGAGCATATAACCTACTATGGGCCATCTGTTATTTCTTTAAGACATAGCTGGAATTCGGGAATCAGTACATGTTTAAGGTGCCCCTATTCTGGAGGAGTCAGATGCTACATATGAAGTAAAAAGTGCAGTGCGTCACACAAACCAAGTGCTCAGTGAGCGTCAGGTGTCATTTTTATTTTCCACAGTAGGTCTGGAATGGTAACATGAATGTGTAACAGAGTCAAAGAGAGCTCCCAAAGCTGGAAAGGAAAAAATTCTAACAAAGTTTCATTTACAAGAAGAACCACGTGACTATTAGTTGAACTGCAGCGCTTTGAATCGAGTGAAAATTTAGGAAAAGAAGACCCTAATGGTATTTGTTCATTCCTTACACTAAAATAAACTGAATTACTGTGTCAAAAATATGCCAGAAGTCTGGAAAAGATGTAGGGGAAGGGAGCCAACAGTGTCAGGCGCCATGCTATACATTCTGCACCCACAATCCCACTTAATCCCCCCAATCACCCTGCAAAACCACCACCGCTCTCCTCAGTCTATAGATAAGAAAACCGAGGCTCAGAGGGTTGAAATAACATGGTTAGCTAGTATTAGTCAAAGACTCCAGACTGGTCAAATGCTCTCTTTGCTACACCATCCTTTACATACCATAGATCCTCTAAAGGAAAAGGAGTTTTGAAGATTCTGTATCTTAAAGTTTCAACTATACTGCACTCCACTTATTCATGCAAGCTTAGAGGATTTGGCAAATTCCTTACGATAACTATACCTATCTATTAGGTCTGCTTTGATGAGATCTACTAGGTCTGCTTACAGATGAGAAGAAAACCCACTCAGGCATACAGAAGATTTATTGGCAAAAGTAACTAAATATTCCGGAAGCAGTGTTAAGGTGGCCTGATTAAGGGCTCAAATACCGTCACCAGGACTCTCACCATCTCTCAGCTCTTCTCCTCACCACACTGACTCACTTCTTTGACAGCCTTCCCCTGTATGTAGCACGACGGCTAAAGCCAGTCTTGAAGAACAAGAATTCTTCCCCAAATTCCCAGCAAAATCGTTTTTCTCTTGTGGCTCTGACCAGGTCACGGGTCCTTCGTCTGGCCTGTTACTGAACCAGAGATGAGATTCTTGCACTGCCAGCCTGAGCCAGTGACACCTCTGGGGAGCAACAGTCAACACCCTTAGAATCACCAGACTGAAAAGGGGGACCGGTGGTGCCCACAAAGGAAACTCAAGGTGCTGTCACGGTGAGTCAAAGAAGCAAATGTCAACATTACCTGTCAGAACTAAATACAAGATGTGAAACTGACCTGGGCAAATACTGTTACATCAAATAAAACCCTGAATCCTCAGACTATGTAAATTATTACTTCATGGCCTCAATCTTGAAATCCTGCCTAACAAGTTGGCCTTTGCTTCTGAAATTGTCTGATTTTTAGCCCAAGGGAATCTTCTTGTCAATCACTCTAACACAAAGAGGAAATGGAGTTCTACAGATAGCAGCCTTGCTCTAACAATCAATCGCAAGCTACACTTCCTAATAAAGTCCTTAGGGGAAAGATGGTGGCTTTTCTTCATCATATTCCAAGTTTCTGATTCAAATACTGTTAAGACTTTCTCGTTATCAAGAACAGTACCCTTTCCATAAACTGTATTTCAAGAAACCCTTCTGACCACCGTCTCCTAACTCCCTGACCCTCTCTCTCCTCAGTGCAGCTCCAACAATTCTTCCATCCTTCACATCACTGACTCTGTCCCTATCTGCTTATGTCCTTCCTTCTCTCTTTGATGGAACTACATTTCACAGCCCGTCATTATAATCATTCTCTTGTCTCTAACTCCCTCCATTATACTGGCCTCGCAGAACCTAATCCTGATTAAAGCCAAGTGATACTAGTAATATTGCTTATCTTATTAATTAATCTATTTATTGTTTTATTTGATTGTGTTATTCCTCCTCCACACTTGCACCTGAGCATCTGAAGAAAAACAACCTTGCTAAATGGTCTCCCCTGAAACCCTTGGCAACTAACATCAAGTAAGCCCTTCAAGATGCTGGGCGATTTAACTCCCTCTCCTTGGTCATCTGTCAACTGCAGTGGGAAAACCACGGCAGACAGGCCACACGTTCACTTCACTCCTCAACCCTGTAACACCTCTTGCTTCCTCTTCCCTCCAAGATGATAACGCGACTTCCTCTTCCACTGAACCATCAAAAGAAAGCTTCTAAGTCTACCACTTAGCCACAGGGTAAGTGTGACTCTGCTCTCCCCTCTTTACAGATGAACTGTGGCCATCCCCTCCACATGCGCACTGAATTTTTCCCTATAGTCTAACCTAGGACATCTTCCTTCAATGCTACCCTTTCTTCCCTCCACTCCTTTCTTTATTCTCCCAACAGAATAACAATGATGATGTGTGTGTGTTAGTGGCTCAGTCATGTCCAACTCTTTGCGACCCCAAGGACTGGTGAACCCCAAGCCCAGCAGACTACTCTGTCCCTGGGATTCTCCAGGCAAGAATATTGGAGTGGGCTGTCATTCTCTTCTCCAGGGGATCAAACCCAGGTCTCCTGCATTGCTGGCAGACTGTTTACCACCTGAGCCACCAGGGAAGCCCAAAGTGAAAGTGTTAGTTGCCCAGCAGTGTCCGACGCTTTGCAATCCCATGGACTATACATAGCTTTCCAAGCTTCTCTGTCCATGGAATTCTCCAAGAAAGAATACTGGGGTGGGTAGCCATTCCCTTCTCCTGGAAAATCTTCCTGATCCTGGGATCGAACCTAAGCCTCCTGCATTGCAGGCAGATTCTTTACTGTCTGAGCCACCAGGGAACACAGACCTTACCAAAAGTGGCAGAAGACTCTAAGATGGCCCTCAACGATCCCCACCCACTGATACTTGCACCCTTGTGTAACTGCCTCTCCTTGGGTGAGAACAGGGCGAGTGACTTCCCCCTGATTGATACAACACGGCAAGGTGATGGACAGGATGTTACTTCTGCAATTAGGTTACATAATGTTGTGATCTCTGTCTTGCTTCTCTCACTGGTTTCTCAATTTGCACTCTCTGATGAAGCAGGCTGCCATGCTGGAGAAGCCCAGGTAGCAAGCAACTTTAAGAGCCGGCTCCAGCCAAGAGTCAGCTAGGAACTTGGGCCCTCGACCCAACAAACCTTGGAGGAACTGAATTCTGCCAACCACGGAGCCCCAGAAACAATCTTTCCCCAGTCACAGCTTCGGCTGAAGAGTCCAGCCCTGGCTGACACTCTGACTGTACCTGCCCAACTAAGCCGCGCCAGGAAACTCCTGAACCACAGAAACTATGATATCAAAACTACAGGCTATTATTTTATGCTACTAAGCCTGTGGTGATATATATATAGCAATAGATAACAAACACATTAAGTGACAAGCCCGTTTTTAAATGTTTTAAATATATTAACCATTTAATTCTCACACAATCAGTTTATTTTTTCCATTTTACAAGTGAGGAAACTGAGGCACGGGGAAGTGAGCAGATGGACTCGTGGTCACACCCCTGGGTGGGACCTTCACCCTTCATCCTTCCCACCCCCTGTCCCGTGTCTCTGCCTCTCTCCACGGCGAGGCCCTTTGAGTGAGCTGCCTCTGCTGGCTGACCACAGCTCCTCCGCTGCCGCTGTGTTCTGCTCTAGACAGGCGCTCCCCTCCACCACTCCACTGACACAGCTGCCCATGGTTACAAAGCTCTCCGCAATGTCAAGCCAACGTTCAGTCCTCATCTTGCAGACCTGTCAGAAATATCTGAGAATCTATTGTCTCCTTCTTCAAATGCTTTCTTCACTTGGCGTCAGGTCACCACAGTCTCTCTTGATTTTCCTCCCACTTCTCCAGACCTTCCTTTTTCAGTCTCCACACATCTAGATTCTCATCTTCCTGATCTTTTAACCTGAGAGGGCCCTGATTTCAGTCCTCAAGCCTCTCCTCTTTGTCCACACTCATTCTTACGTAACCTCATCTGATCCCAAGACTTTAAATACCATCTGTGTAACTACAGCTCCCAAATTTACAACTCTCCCCTCAAGTCCCAAATTATACAACCAGCTGCTTACTCAAAACTCTCCATCTGAATATTCAGGAGACATTTCAAACTCAACATCTCCACTCAAGAACTCTGATTCTTACTCATGAACCTATTCCTCCTGCAACCTTCCATAACGTAGTAAAAGTCAACTCCATCCTTCCAGGTACTGAGTCTGAAACCATGGACTTACCCTGAATAGCTCCTTTTTTCTCACATTCCACATCCAATCAACAGACATAGCCTGTCAGCAATACCTTCAAACTATATCTGGACTCCACGTCCTTCTCACCAATTCCAGGGCTACCATCCTAATCCAAGCCATCATCATCTCTTGTATGATTATTGTCCACGTCCACTTTAGTCTCAATACAGCAGCCAGAGTGACCATATTAAAACATACGTCAGATGACCCTGTTCTACTCAAAGCCTTTCAGTTTATTTAACAGACATCAACATAGTGCTTACTACATGCCAGATACTTTTCTAAGCACTTAAAAATTTTACCTCACTTGATCTTCATAACAACTTTATTATTATCCCATTTCACAGACAAGCAAGTAAGGCACCAAAAAGTTATCATTCGTCCAAAGTCTCTCAATTACTAGTGGTGAAGCGAGGATTCTAACCAAGGCAGTCCGGCTCCACCATCACCATCCATGGCTCCTCTTATGGCTACTAGCCTCCCATGGCATTCACTGTAAAAATCCTATAACGTCTTAGATGATTCAGCCCCCTGAGATCCACAGCCTCACCTCCTACTACTTTCACTCACTTGATTCTAACCACACAGATCTATCAACATTCCCAGCACCATCCCATCTGAGGGCCTTTGATTTGCTGTTACTTCTGTCTGGAACGTTCTTCCCCCAGATATGTGAAGGGCATCCCCATAACTTCCTTCAGGTCTCTGCTCAAGGCCCACCTTATCAGTGAGGCCCTTTCCTACCTTATTAAAATAAAATAGCATCCTCAGCTACTTTCTGCACTCTTTACCCTGATTTATTTTTCTTCAGAGCACTCAGCACTTGCTATACACTTCTCTGTTTACTGTTCATTCTCCCTCCATTAGAATGCAACCTGCATGAGGCAGGTGTTTCGTCTGTTTTGCTTACTGCCACATCCCTAACATGAAGAACAGACTAGCATGTGGTAGCAACATAGTTATTATTTTAATGACTGGATACTGTTAAAGAAACATTAGCTACTGTTAATGTAACAAGAATGATGGTGTTATTAGAATAAGTCCAGGCTATAGAATTTAACTTTAATAAATCTCATTGCATTCTCAAAGGGAAACCTTATTTCAGAGATCTACCTTAAAATAAGGGGGAGAAGGGGAAAACCCCAACAGTACAGTGAAACATTTTCCAGCCTGTCACTGTCCCCTTATTGCTGGTTCCCTGACATGCTGCTAAGGTAAAGGGAAGACAAGAATGTTTCAGAGCTCCTGCAGAGACCATAGCTCTTCAATACATTAACCAGGTCAGAAGACCCTGTGGTCAAACTGCCTGAGACCACAATTTAGGCCATCAAACAAGACAACAGTTCTAAGTGAAGTAACTACGTATTATAAAATAAAATTAAGAATCATATTCAGTACAATAATTGAATCTAATACAAGCAACTGGCCAACTTAAAAAAAAGATTATGTGCCTGAAGTTAATTGATAAAGTTTAGAACTCATACTGCATTGTCATCATTATTAAAATAAAACTGAAAGTTCCTAAGGTAAACCTACTAGCTTATTTAATTCAAAAGGCTGCCAAAATACTATACCCTTGTAATGAAAACTAGTAGAATACAATTATGATTGTATGTCAATCATATATAACTTTTTACACCAAGAGATTATGGAAATGGGCTTCCCAAAAGCTCCAACGCGTTAAGTTGGGAAGAGGTCTTCGCTGGTGGTCCAGTGGTTAGGAGTCCACCTTGCAATGCATGGGACACTAGTTCGATCCCTGGTCCAGGAAGATCCCACATGCCCCAGGGCAACTAAGCCAGTGACTGTAGCTACCAAAGGCCATTCACCCGAGCCCACGATCTGCAACCAGAGAAGCCGCCGCAATGAGAAGCCCGTCCACCACAGCTAGAGAAGTCCTACACACAGCAACGAAGACCCGGCACAACCAAAAATAAATCAATAAGTATTTAGTGAAAAAAAAGGAAGAAGGAAAAGGAAAAAATAATGATATATATGGTTCCAAGGCTCCAAAATTTTTTTGGATAGCTGGTATTTTTAATTAAAACATTACATTTTATCTTTAAATAAAGCTGTATATTTAAGGTGTACAAGATGGTTTTATATGCACATGAAACAATTAAGCCAGTCAAGCTAATTAACATATCATCTCTTCACATAATTACCTTTGTTTCTAGATGAGAACACCTGAATTCTGAGTAAATTTCCCCCGAACACTCTCGTCAGCTTGTCTCTTGTGAGATAGCTGTGTTGTTTCCACTGTCTCCACATTTACTAAAGAAAGGCAGATGGAGACAAGAAAACAGGTACAACAGGGTCTGTTTTCTCAGATTTCCCAAGACCAGGGAGAGTGACAGCAAATGACTCACTTCAGCATTATTTTCTCAGAGAAAGTCCCTTGACCTCTAGACTGTGTTCCTTTGTTATTCACACTCACAAAACAGTATTTCTTTCTTCAGTGACCTTATCAATCTGTGTATAACTGTTTTCATTAGTCCCAGTGTTGCCTGATGTCTGTCTCAGGGAGCGCACTACAGACTCTAGTTTACAGAGTACGGACCCTGTCTGTTCTTGCCCACAGTAACGTACTCAGAGCCTAGAACAAATGACTGGTGATCACAGAAAGCTTGTTGAATAAATCAATCGGCCTGCCCACCCACTCAGGCTACAGAGTAGTCAGGTCAACTGCGCCTTTGAAGCCAAGGGGCCAAGGTGGTATATACAGAGGTTACTCCCCTAAGCTTGTTTGCCAGCTTTGCTTCATCAAGTATCTAGCTCCCCAACAACTAGCCTCCAAAGCCATGCTTCTCCCAGGGTATACAAGCAAATTAAGAGCACTGTGTGGACACTGACCTGGCACCCACTTCATTTAGGAATGAAGGCCTTATCCCGCGAGCTGCTGGGAGTGCGGCCACAGACAGCCCGCAGTTCTTAGCTCTCTTTGGAAGCGCTTCCACTGAAGAGTTGACCACGATCACGCACTCCTCCCGGGGCAAACCACCCTGTGCCCAATCCTGCCTAAGTCCTTTTCCTTCCACAGAGGATGATCCCAACAGCACTGTGAAACAAACCCCTGCATGCTCATCACCTCAGAACCAGCTTCCCTGGGAATCCAACATACATCAGGCAGCTTTTATTCACATGTTGTCTGGAAGGTCAATGTATTGAACTGACAAGACCCAAGGCCATAAAAACAAATTCCCCACCCTCCCACTTCTGTTCTCCTGGGAGAAGACAGACTCATTAAAGAGACCCAAGGGGGGGGGGGGGTACATTTCCTATTCTTGGCATAAGCTTTGTAGCCAAACAGACCTAAATTTGAATCACTGTTCCATGCTTGGGCAGGATAATTAACCTCCCTAAGCCTCAATTTTACCATCTGAAAAATATAGATAATTAGTACCTACTTCACAGGTTTGCTTTGTAAAATACTTGGCACATTATAAGTTTCTTTTTCTCCTGCAAGGCTTTGGGGTATCACCATTCCAGTTTCATCTCTCCCTGGTAGATAGCTTTCTCTCTGGCTGCCAATGTCCAACTGCTTATTTGGCTGTGAAAAAAGAAAAGCTAAGCTTGATGGCTTTTGAGGTGTTGAATGAAAGTGAAAGTTGCTCAGTCGTGTCCGACTCTTTGTGACCCCATGGACTATACAGTCCATGGAACTCTCCAGGCCAGAATACTGGAGTGGGTAGCCTATCCGCTCTGCAGCGGATCTTCCCAACCCAGAGATCGAACCGGGGTCTCCTGCATTGCAGGTGGATTCTTTACCAACTGAGCTACTGAATGGAGAACCCAACATTAACAGAGGATGATGTCTGTCCCTTCAGTCCTAATTCTCTCCTCCAACAAACATCAATCAAAATGCTTACAAGAGGAAGGCTGATGGGACCTGAAACACATCTTTTTGCTGGCCAGAAAGTTGTTGGCTGAACCTACAGCAATGCTTGTCAATACTTCTTGTCCATTTCCTCCAAGAAAGGTAGTTTTCTTATCATTCAAGCTCTGATAGGATATTCATTACTTACAAAAACCCCACCACTCCTAAAAATGCTGCGAGCTTTATTTCCTCCTCTTCCCCATCAGGTACCCTACCCTCCAGGCAACCATAACCAAAGAAGATGACTTTTCCAGAAGTCTAAGTGTTGGAAGCCAACAACAGAACTACGCTAAAATGTTCTTAAATATCACTTTTAGATCATGATTTGGTATACAGTGTGCAACAGTAGTACTGTGACCGGCTGGCAACCTGACAGTGGCAAAGACTGAGCAACAGGAACTGGGGGATGCCCACTACAAGGGATGAGCTCCCTGACCAGGGAAAAACTGTAGTTGTTCATGTTTTTTTGAGCAGGTGACATCTATTGTAAAGTTAAATCCAGTCACATCTATTATCTATCAAAACTTATTTAGATCATTCTCTTGTAGATTTAAGGTATTCAGAACTCCAGAAATGGCCTTTGTCTTGTTGTATCTCACTGTTCGCTGACCCCAGGGTAGGCAAGGCATGGGTGGGGAAGCTGGACGAAGATGCGAGGCACCTCAGGGACTGCAGATAGTCTTTATTTGTAGAAGCAACGCGGACATGCTTCATTTTCTAATGGCTGACACAGCAGCAACGACTGCCCGACTCAACTAGACTCACCTCGACTGCAGGAGCTTCTCAGGTGGTGCTTGTATAGACCACACCACGACGCGCGTGCGCAGCGCCACAAACGATCCCAGGATGTGAGTGGGGTGGGGCGAGAGAGCCTGACCACCGCCACCTGGGCAACTGCTCTCTCCCCACAGCATTTCACTGGTCAGAACAGATACAGGTAGTGGACAGTCTGGTACACAATCTTCCACTCTATTTGCCTTTTCCTGAACACACTCACCAGCCCTGCTCGGAACTTTTTTTCTTCCCCCTAACTAATCAACTCCATAGGCTCTTCTTAAATGTCAGCTTCCCCAGGAAGTCTTCCCTGACCCGCCAGATAACTTTTTTACTGCTTAAAACTCTGAGATATCTTGTATGTATAACTCTTACTGTACTTATCCTTTTCTTTACTTGTCTAATGATGAAATTAATAATGAACAAATTAACTATGAACAAAATGGCCCGTAAACTTGCAAAACTCTAGGAACTCACATATTTTGCAACAAATGATCCTCAAAGATCAGAACTCAAAGCATGATTTATAATAAGAAATACGAATGTATACTGAAAAGATTTAAAATCGTATGCGGTTCTATTCAAATTCTAATTTGAATTAGTAAGACTTCTTTTTAAAGCAATAAAATGTATTCAAATGGCCATATAAGAGAGAACACTAAAATTCCGTAACTTTAGTTTAGATTCATAACTTTCTTTTACATCCTCACTTAGTCAGTCACCACATCCTGACAATTTTTGCTGAAAAAGTTTCCCTAACTCCTGAGACTTCATTATCAAATCACTAGGATCCTGTGATAATTTTCTAATTTTGACTCTGGTTATCTTCTCTTCAAGCTTTTTTTTTCCCCCTAAAATAATCATTTGTACCCCTGCCTTACTCAAAACCCTCCAAGAGTCTCCTCATTTCCTGTAGACTCGAGTTAAAAATCCCCATTTCACAACATGACAACATCAGCATATAGTCCCAATCCGCTACTCTAGGCATGATGTTCTCTTTGTTTTCCAGCCCACACCATGTTACCGTGCATTTTCACTCTGCATTTCAGAACCACTCTCCATGGTATACTACGGAGATACTATGGGCCCCCCATCCAAACCTCTGTAAGGAAAACAACATTTATTAAGCACCTACTGTACTCCAAGCACAACACATCACCTCAAGCTCTCGCCATCTTTTCAAGCTCTTTCCATCTGCAAAGGAGATCTCCTCCCTAATGATATCTCTCCATTTAGCATGCAGGAGGAAAGAGATGCTCAGTTACCCCAGCATTTTAAATCACACTGATATCACTGTGATAAGTCAAATCAGCACCCGAGACTAAGGCTAGGGATGAAGAATAAGAGTTCATTCATTCATGCATGCATCACATTATCTTCTGCCAAACACAGTTCTGGGTGTGACAGGCAAGAAGCCTAGTCTCGTGAAATATGACTGTCTGTGTGCTTTGAAAAATGTTAGTACAGGTTCAACATGCTAGTGAACAATCATAAGGGCAGGAGAAGGGGACAACAGAAGATGAGATGGTTGGATGGCATCACCAACTCTATGGACGTGAGTTTGAGTAAGCTCCGGGAGTTGGTGATGGACAGGGAAGCCAGGTGTGCTGCATTCCATGGGGTCACAGAGTCAGACACGATTGAGCGACTGAACTGAATTGAACTGAATCATAAGGGAGCTACATCAGAGAGGAAGACTGGAAGGGCCTCTCAGATTTAACTGATAAAAACTCAGACATGTGATAAAAGCTTTCTAAAAATCTAACAAACCAAAGGTCTCTCTGTTTTACTTGAGTTTTCAAGATTGTCATAATCACATTTTGAATATACACGTCTTATGAAAACTTCCTAAGAAACAACAGTCCCCAATATGAAAAACTAAGGTACAAATAGTGTACTCACTAAGTGAAGAAGTGAAAGTTGCTCAGTCGTGTCACACTCTTTGCAACCCCTTGGACTATACAGTCCATGGAATTCTCTGGGCCAGAATACTGAAGTGGGTAGCCTTTCCCTTCTCCAGGGGATCTTCCCAACCCAGGGATCAAACCCAGGTCTCCCGCATTGCAAGTGGATTCCTTACCAACTGACCCACAACGGAAGCCCAGTAAATACTTACTAAGGGTTAATCAAAATGCTGCCTTCACCAAAAAAAAAAAAAAATTACCGACAATCAGTTTCACCCGAGACCCAGTGGAGCTCTAAAAGAACACTCCAGTCCACAGTCTCTCCCTCCCTGAGTTCAGAGCTCGCTCAGCTCTCCTGGGAACTCCATAAGAGCCATCAACCTGAAAGAACATTTTAGGAGTGAAAGTGAAGTTGCTTAGTCGTGTCCAACTCTTTGCGACCCCATGGACTGCAACCTATCAGGCTCCTCCGACCACGGGATTTTCCAGGCAAGAATACTGGAGTGGGTTGCCATTCCCTTCTCCAGGGGATCTTCCCCACCCAGGGATCGAACCCGGGTCTCCTGCATTGCAGAGAGACGCTTTACCATCTGAGCCACCAGGATAGCAGGGATCAGTTCTACTTTCTGGCTCAGAAAACTACCCAAAAAGCAAACGCTCAACTTTCTTACAGAGACTGATGACTGAAATCAGTTTCACCAAGAGGAGATGAAGAAATTCTTCAGTCTGGGGTAAAATACTCAAACTGGGGGGCCATCAAAACAGGAGCCCAGAAAAACCAGGTCGTGGGATAAGGAGATCCATTCCAGGCACGTTCAGCCTCTTAGTTGGCTGAAACACACTGGGTGTCCCTGAACTAATGTCCTCGTTTGCAAACAAGCCTACTAACCAACCCTGCCTTTCAAGGTAAGTGAAGCTCTAAGGAGAGAGCCGTAATGAGCTTTAAAAGGCGCACGAAGTGGGACGGTCTCAAGTCACGTGTGCGTGTGCGTGCGTGTGTGTGTGTGTGTGTGTGTTAGTTGCTCAGTTGTGTCTGACTCTTTGGACTGCAGCCCACCAAGCCCCTCTGTCCATGGGATTCTCCAGGCAAGAACACTGGAGTGGCTTGCCATTTCCTTCTCCAAAAGAAACTACAGAAAGAAAGAAACTGAAGTCGCTCAGTCGTGTCCGACCCTTTGCGACCCCATGGACTGGAGCCCACCAGGCTCCTCCATCCATGGAATTTCCTAGGCAAGAGTACTGGAGTGGGTTGCCATTTCCTTCTCCCCTCAAGTCACTTAAACTACTTTAAAAGAGGAGCGCAAGCGGGAGCCACGCCAAACCTTACCTTGACCAGCCACACTCCGGTGTTCTGTTTGGCGCCAGTTAGGTCGAGTTCTCCGCGCTCGGCCATGGGTCTGTCACCGGTGGAGACCTGCGGACTTAGAGCAGCGGCCCCGGGAGCTGGAGACTGCGGGACGAGGGACCGAAGCACACAGCGAACCCTGGCCGGAGGTTGACAGTCAAGAGCCCGGAGTCCAACTTCCGGGATGCCGGGAGCCCTGGGAAAGACGAACACACGCCGCTAGCAGCGGCGAACTGCGCTTGCGCGCTGCGGCCGTCAGTACGGCGCGCTACTGAGGACAAACTTCATCGGCGGGCAACTTCTTGAGGGGGCGTGGCTACTTCCAGGGGCTGTGTCTGAGTAATTAAAACAGAGGTTGGGATGGGCGCAAACATCAGCAGTACATATAAAGACCAGGTCAGGGTAACAGAAGAAAGTGTCAAAACAGAAAAACGGGGTTTAAAGAGACAAAGGCTGTCAGTGTATATCCAAACCTGGCCAAGGAGAAAAAGACAGCATTTGGAGGACGAGGTAGGAGAAATAAATAAAATGAATTAGCACAGTGGTCTTTATTGAAAGGCTACCCTGATCACCTTCAATTAAACGAGTAGGGTGCATCCCTTTAACACTCCAAAACCCAGAGCCCTTTGTTTTTTGTTTGTTTGCTATTGTTTTTTATTTTTAATTAGAGTATAAGTGCTTTACAATATTGTGTTAGTTTCTGCTCTAAGACAACATGAATCAGCTGTGAGTATACATATGTCCCCTCCCTTTTGAGCTCCCCTCCAACCCCACCTCTATCCCACCCCTCTAGGTTGTCAGAGAACCCTGACCTGAGCTCCCTGTGCTCTACAGCAACTACCCACGAGCTATTAATAGCTGTTTTACACATGGTAGTGTATATATGTCAATGCTACGCTCTCAATCTGTCCCACCCTCTCCTTTGCCAGCTGTGTCCACAAGTTTGGAGCCCTTTTATGAGGTCAATGACAATAGACATGTAACAGAAAAATCTGATTGTTCAACTCCCCTTAAAGAGCGTAAAGAGTTTCCCCTCTCTCTTCTCGCCTCTAGAATAAAATGCAGTCCTCTCCACACAGGCCCTCACAGTTTGACCTCATCAAACTGTGGTGCACTCAGTGCACCACACATCCAACCCCACCTAACCCATCAGACCTCCTGGAACATGTGAGAACGTTCCTCAATTATTTCAGAGCCTCTGCACACTGGATTCCCTTTACTCAGGTGCCCTGTTCTTCCCCTACTGCCTTCTGATTGGCAGGCTCCTACTTAGATTTAAAGATTAATGGAAATGTCTCTTCCTATGAGACCTTCCATCAGCTCCCCCAGAGGAAGATCGTTTTTTCTTCCCGTCACAGTGTGCGATACTTAGCACGATGAGCTATAATATACTTGTTTACATATTGCCTTTGCTTTCGAGACTATGAGCTCTTCCTAGGCAGAAATGGTGGGTTTTCTTGTTGTTTAATCAAAGCATCTGGCACAAAGCTGACACCACGTCAGATTTCAATAGGCTTTGGCTGAATGAACATTTGCATGAAAAGAAACAAACAGTAAGATATTGTAAGAATGGCAACTGACGTATTGAATCCTGCATCAGAGCCATACACAGAATTGAAGAAATTCCATGTCTGTTCAGCCTAGGGCTAGGAAAAGCTGTCAGGGCTCTGAGATCAGCTGGGAAAATCTAACAGGGAAAACAGGAGATCAGGCATGTTTTAAAGAGGAAGACCTCTTGTGTCACAGTCTTGTGTCACAGCTCAGGAAATGGCCTTAAAATATAAAAAGGACAAATGGATAAAGAGAGCTGCTTTAAGCTTTGATCAAATAGAAGGAACAAACTGGACTTCCCTGGTGGTGCAGTGGATATGAAATAAATCTGCCTGCCTGTGCAAGGGGACATGGGTTCATTCCCAGGTCTGGGAAGATTCCACATGTCATGGGACAACTAAGCTTGTATGCCTTAACTATGGAGCCTGTGCTCTAGAGCCGCATGAGACACAACTACTGAGCCTGCAAGCTGCAATTACTGAAGCCCTTGTGCCTAGAGCCTGTGCTCTGCAGGAAGAGAAGCCACTGCAGTGAGAAGCCCATGAACCTCAACTAAGAGTAGCCCTGGCTCACTGTACCTAGAGAAAGCCCACACACAGCAATGACAACCCAGCCCAACCAAAAATAAATAGATAGATAAATAATTAATTTTAAAAAAGAGTTTGACTCCTTAAAAAAAAAGGAATAAATTGAAATATAAGACCATAAGAGAGGAGAATTAACGTAGCCTAGATCACCCTCGTAGTGGACTTCAGAGTAAAGGATTAGGACATTGGCCTTGATCTATGGCTTATGGGAAGTCTTAATATGTGTGTGTGTGTGTTTACAGGGACTGGGGAGAACAATCATCCTCAGACATTGTAGAACAAGAACAGACTTCTCCTATTTGTCCTTTTCAAATTTCCTTCCAGCTTTAAGAGAATGCTAATGAGCCATGAGAGGAAAAGAGGATGTGGGCTCCGTGAAGCGGATTCACAGATGGACTTTGGAGACCAACATGGGAACAGATCCTGCACCCAGATCTGACCCAGCTTTGTGTCCCTCCACCATAATCCCAGACCCTTAATACGGGATTCTCACACAGGCTCCTGGGATTGCCAGGCTCGTGCTCAGCCGCTCAGTCGTATCTGACTCTTAGCGACCCTTTGGGCTGTAGCTGCAAGGCTCCTCTGTCCATGGGATTTTTCAGGCAAGAATACTGGTGTGGGTTGCCATTTCGTCCTCCAGGGGATCTTCCTGACCCAGGGATCGAAACTGTGTGTCCTGCCTCTTCTGCACTGCAGACGGATTCTTTACTGCTGAGCTACCAGGGAAGTCCCTCCCTGGATTTCTGCTTGCAGTCAGGTATATCCAGTACAGATATGTTAGGTATCTCTATTGCCAATCATGAGAGACACTGGTTCTATCCCTGGGTCAGGAAGATCCCCTAGAGGAGGACATGGCAGCCCACTCCAGTATTCTTGCCTGGAGAACCTCATGGATAGAGGAGCCTGGCAGTCTACAGTCGATAGGGTCACAAAGAGTCAGACATGACTGAAGTGACTTAGCACAGAGCACACATTGCCAAACATGCCAAGGATCATTAGTATTCTCTTTACTACTGGAGATAGAGTCATTACCATCTTTAGATCTAATGAGATTAGAGAGCCAATTCCAGAAACCCAGAACCAATTCAGAAAACCCATGCTTAATATTCTGGTTCTCTAGGATCACTCTCAGCACCAATATCTGTATTAGTCAGGGTTCTCCAGAGAAGTACACAGCTAGCTAGCTAGCTCACTAGCTAGATGATAGGCATTTACTGTATAGGAATTAACTCACATGATTATGGAGGCTGAAAATGAAAGTGAAAGTCATTCAGTCATGTCCAACTCTTTGCGACCCCATGGACTCTACAGTCCATGGGATTCTCCAGGCCAGAAAACTGGAGAGAGTAGCCTTTCCCTTCTCCAGGGGATCTTCCCAACCCAGGAATCTAACCAGGGCTTCCTGTACTGCAGCCAGATTCTTTACCAGCTGAGCTATCAGGGAAGCCCTATGGAGGCTGAGAAGTCCTAAAATCTGCAGTTGACAAGCTGAAGACCAGGAGAGCTGAAGGTATCCTTCTAGTCTGAGTTCAAAGGCCTGAGAGGCAGGGGAGATGATGATGTAATTTCCAGGCCAAATCTGAAGGCAGGAGATGATAAATGTCCCAGCTTGAAGACAGGCGAAGAGAGTGCATTCTCTCTTCCTGAACCTTTTCATCTAGTTTGGCCTTCAAGTGATTGGGTGAGGCTCACCTAGATAGAGGAGGACAATCTTCTTTACTTAGTCTGTTGATTCAAATGTTAATTCATTCAGAAATACCCTCAAAGGACACACCCAGAATTATGCTGGATCAAATATTTGGGCAAACTGAGGCCCAGTCACGTTGACACATAAAATTAATCATCACAGACAGATACAGAGCTCAGCACCCAAAAAGAAACTGCAAAATTCTGCGTACAGAACTTCCCTGGTAACTCAGCAGTTAAGACACTGTGCTTCTGCAGCAATGAGGGTGCAGATCCCACACGCTATGCAGTTCAGTTCAATTCAGTCGCTCAGTCGTGTCCGACTCTTTGCGACCCCATGAATTGCAGCACGCCAGGCCTCCCTGTCCATCACCAACTCCCGGAGTTTACCCAAACCCATGTCCATCGAGTCAGTGTTGCCATCCAACCATCTCATCCTCTGCCGTCCCCTTCTCCTCCTGCCCCCAATCCTACCCAGCATCAGGGTCTTTTCCAATGAGTCAACTCTTCGCATGAGGTAGCCAAAGTATTGGAGTTTCAGCTTCAACATCAGTCCTTCCAATGAACACCCAGGACTGATCTCCTTTAGGATGGATTGATTGGATCTCCTTGCAGTCCAAGGGACTCTCAAGAGTCTTCTCCAACACCACAGTTCAAAAGCATCAATTCTTCGGCGCTCAGCTTTCTTCACCGTCCAACTCTCACATCCATACATGACCACTGGAGAAACCATAGCCTATGCAGAGTGGCCAAATCATGCTATGCAGAGTGGCCAAAATATAAAAATAAAACCACTTTATTCTCCCAGAAGACTAACTAGTCAAGTTTTATTAAATCGCTGAAGGCACAAATGCAAATCAAGGAGGGAAGGCTCAAGAACTCACTGTTGGCTGAAAATTTTTCAAGAAGGCGATAGGGAATCCTCCATGTTTTGTAAATTTAGAATACCACAATTCTAGAAGGTAGCCGTTAGAGGATAAGCAGTAGTCGGAGGAGATGTTGCAAGTGAGTTGAGGGAATTAGAATATTAATAGGAGCTGAGTCAATTCTCAGATTCTTGTCCTTGGCTGTCCCATATGGGCCCAACGTCCCTCTAGGACAGAAATTCTCTTTGTTCATAGTTACTCAGAAACATTCTACCAAGAGGAAATATTGCCTCCAGGGGCATTCACACAGGCAAAAATAGCACCATCACTGGGACTTCCTTGGTGGTCTAGTGGCTAAGACCCCTGCTTCCAATGCAGGGGGCTGCAGGTTCCATCCCTGTTTGGAAAACTAAGATCCCACACGCTGTGGGGCACGGCCAAAACAAACAAAAATCACTATCACAAAGTCCTTCTTTTTAAATTTTTTTTCTTTCAGTTTTATTGAGATATAATTGACATACAACACTGTAAGTTTCAGGTGCCCAACATAATGATTTGACTTACATACATCCTGAAATGATTATCACAATAACTTTAGTGAATATCCATCATCTTAAATACATACAAAATACAAAATATAAAATTAAAGAAACAGAGAAAAACATTTTTCCTTCTGATGAGCACTCTTAGGATTTACTCTCTTGACGATATTCACATATAACATATAGTGGTGTCAATTATATTTATCATGTTGTAAGTTACATCTCAAGTGCTTATTCATCTTATAACTAGAATTTGGTAACTTTTACAAAATCCTTCTCAATGAGCCACACTTATTATTTGTTGGTTATTAGCGTGAAGATTTTCATCCAAAAATTATAACTGGATATGGCAGTGTGGTAATTAATTAGATTTTCCCTGCATTAGCAATGGAGAAGGCGATGGCACCCCACTCCAGTACTCTTGCCTGGAAAATCCCATGGACGCAGGAGCCTGGTAGGCTGCAGTCCATGGGGTCGCAAAGAGTCGGACACGACTGAAGCGACTTAGCAGCAGCAGCAGCAGCAGCAGCAGCAGCAATGGTAAGTAAGTAACATTAGTAATGGTGTAGGTTGATAATTTTGCTTTAGTATCATGCCAATGCTATAAGACCCCATCTCTGAATTCTCCCTGCCTCTCCTTTACCCCCTCAGTTCTTTCTTTTACAGAATACCCACCTTCCCTGAGAGAGTCCTTGCTTCCCCAGTCACACACAAACAAACAAACAAAAATACCCCCTGCAATAGTTTTCGTGCTGTTAGCAGGAGCACACCGTTGAGCATGAACTGTGGAGTCATAGCTTCAAGTATAGCTCTGCTGCCTCCTGGCCTAATAATTTCATTATCTCTCCACCTATTTCCTAGCTTATAAAATGAGATTGTTATTTATACCTACTTCACAGAGTTGGTACATGATTAAGTGAGAAAAACAAAGAGACTTTACAATGTGAAAACTATTTGGTAACTTCATTAATTCTATTGGCTCAAATAATTGAAAGGAAGCACAAAAGCTTTATTACAGGTAGAGCCGTGCTAGTAAATATCTAACAACTGGCTTTTTCTGACACCCAGAAAAAGCCTTGCTTTATAATGTTTGCTTGGTTTGCAGTGTACAGTTGGTGGAGATGCATATTAGCATCTAACAGGTACATTAATGTGAGTAGAGAGCATAGATAATTGTAAAACACAGTAAAATAATTGAGAAGTGATGAGTTTTGGCTTTTTATTATCTCTATGTTCAATATAATTTATTTGATCATTAGTGTTCTGCAAAAAGGGGAGGCACATTTGCAAACTCGGCAGGGACCTGTGTGTTGGCGTCTGTGGAACAGAGGGGATGCCAGCAGGCAGGGCACAGTGAGTGAGTGGGGAAGCGGTGACCGTGCTGCCAGTTGGAGAGAGAATAAGAGATCAGCCCAAATACACACCTGAAGAAGAGTGGGTTTGGGTTTTTTTTTTTTTTTGGTCACATCAGGTGGCTTGCAGGATCTTAGTTCCCTGACCAGGGATCGAACCCAGACCCCTGGTATTGGAAACTTGGGAGTCCTAACCGCTGGACTACCAGGGAAGTCCCTGAAGAAGAGTTTTAAGCTTGAGTATAAAATAATCAGATTTACATTTTTAAAAATATCTCTCTAGCTATTGAGGGGGGGAGGGAGGGGGGAAAGGTGGATTGGAAGAGGCCAGAATGGAAACCAAGAGACTAGTTTAGACATTACTGCACTAATATATGTAGGAGGAGACAGTGGTTTGCATTAGGAAGCTGGCAGTGGAGATGAGAAGCAGATGAACTGGAAAATATAGATAGATTTAGGAGATCGAATTGACAAGGTTTTGTGATTCCTTGCTGTGTAGCAAAATAACATCATTTACTGGGCAGAAGACCTCCATATACATTTTTCTAAAGAAGACATACATAAAGCCAATTGGCACATGAAAAGATGCTCAACTTTGCTAATCATTAGAGAAATGCAAATCAAAACCACCAGGAGACAGCATGTCACACCTGTCAGAATGGCTATCATCAAAAATTCTGCAAATACAAATGTTGGTGAGAATGTGGAGGAAGGGGACTACACACTGTTGGTGAGAATGTTAACTGGGGCAGTCACTCTGGAAGACAGTATAGAAGTTCTTCAAAAAACTAAAAATAGAACTATCATATGGTCCAGCAATTCCCCTCCTGGGCATATAGCTGAAGAAAACAAAAGTACTAATTTAAAAAGATATATGCTTGGGAGGGAGATGGGGGGGGAAGTTTCAAGGGGGAGGGGATATATGTGCACCTATGGCTGATTCATGTTGAGGTTTGACAGAAAACAGCAAAATTCTGTAAAAGCAATTATCCTTCAATAAAAAATAAATTAATTTTTTAGAAAAGGATAATGCACCCCAATGTTCTTAGCACATTATTTACAACAGCCAAAATATGGAAGCAACCTGTGTCCATCAACAGATGAATGGATACAGAAGATGTGGGATGTGTGTGTGTGGTCGCTAAATCATGTGTGACTCTTTAGCAACCCCATGGACTGTAGCCCGCCAGGCTCCTCTGTCCATGGGGTTTTCCAGGCAAGAATACTGGAGTGGGTTGCCATTTCCTCCTCCAGACCTTCCTGACCCAGGGATCAAACCCAAGTATCCTGCATTAGCAGGCAGATTCGTTACCACTAAAGTCTGTGTGTGTGTGTATACATATATAGTGGAATACTACTGAGCCATATAAAAGAATGAAATTCTGCCATTTGCAACAATGTAGATATCTAAAAGGTTATTATGTCAGTGAAATAAGTCAGACAGAGAAAGACAAATACCATATGTTGTCACTTATACCTGGAATCTAAAAAATGAAACAAATGAATGTAACAAAACAGAAACAGACTCACAGATACAGAGAATAAATTAGCCATTAGTGGGGAGAGGGAAGAGAGGTGGGGGAGATGGGGGAGGGGATTGAGAGATACAAAGTACTATGTATACAATAGACAACAAGGATATAGCACAGGGAAATATAGTCATTATTTTGTAATAACTTTAAATGGAGACAATCTATAAAAATATATAACCATGTTATATATCTGAAACTAATGAAATTTTGTTAATCAACTACACTTCAATTAAAAAAAAATAGGAGAAAGCAGGAATAGAAGGAACATACCTCAACATAAAAAAAGCTATATATGACAAGCCCACAGCAAACATTATCCTCAATGGTGAAAAATTGAAAGCATTTCCCCTAAAGTCAGGAACAAGGCAAGGATGCCCACTTTTACCACTACTATTCAACATAGTTTTGGAAGTTTTGGCCACAGCAATCAGAGCGGAAAAAGAAATAAAAGGAATACAGATAGGAAAAGAAGAAGTAAAACTCTCACTGTTTGCAGATGACATGATCCTCTACATAGAAAACCCTAAAGATTCTACCAGAAAATTACTAGAACTAATCAATGAATATAGTAAAGTTGCAGGATATAAAATTAACACACAGAAATCCCTTGCATTCCTATACTCCAATAATGAGAAAACAGAGAAATTAAGGAAACAATACCATTCACCACTGCAACAAAAAGAATAAAATACTTAGGAATATATCTACCTAAAGAAACAAAAGACTTATATATAGAAAACTATAAAACACTGATGAAAGAAATCAAAGAGGACACAAACAGATGGAGAAATATACCGTGTTCATGGATTGGAAGAATTAATATAGTGAAAATGAGTATACTACCCAAAGCAATCTATAGATTCAATGCAATCCCTATCAAGCTACCAATGGTATTTTTCACAGAACTAGAACAAATCATTTCACAATTTGTATGGAAATATAAGAAACCTTGAATAGCCAAAGCAATCTTGAGAAAGAAGAATGGAACTGGAGGAATCAACCTGCCTGACTTCAGGCTCTACTACAAAGCCACAGTCATCAAGACAGTATGGTACTGGCACAAAGATAGAAATATAGATCAATGGAACAAAATAGAAAGCCCAGAGATAAACCCACGCACCTATGGACACCTTATCTTCGACAAAGGAGGCAAGAATATACAATGGAGAAAAGACAATCTCTTTAACAAGTGGTGCTAGGAAAACTGGTCAACCACTTGTAAAAGAATGAAACTAGAACACTTCCTAACACCATACACAAAAATAAACTCAAAATGGATTAAAGATCTAAACATAAGACCAGAAACTATAAAACTCCTAGAGGAAAACATAGGCAAAACACTCTCTGACATAAATCACAGCAGGATCCTCCATGACCCACCTCCCAGAATATCGGAAATAAAAGCAAAAACAAACAAATGGGACCTAATTAAAATTAAAAGCTTTTGCACAACAAAGGAAACTATAAGCAAGGTGAAAAGACAGCCTTCAGAATGGGAGAAAATAATAGCAAATGAAGCAACAGACAAACAATTAATCTCAAAAATATACAAGCAACTCCTGCAGCTGAATTCCAGAAAACTAAACAACCCAATCAAAAAATGGGCCAAAGAACTAAGCAGACATTTCTCCAAAGAAGACATACAGATGGCTAACAAACACATGAAAAGATGCTCAACATCACTCATTATTAGAGAAATGCAAATCAAAACCACAATGAGGTACCATTTCACACCAGTCAGAATGGCTGCTATCCAAAAGTCTACAAGCAATAAATGCTGGAGAGGGTGTGGAGAAAAGGGAACCCTCTTACACTGTTGGTGGGAATGCAAACTAGTACAGCCACTATGGAGAACAGTGTGGAGATTCCTTAAAAAACTGGGAATAGAACTGCCATATGACCCAGCAATCCCACTGCTGGGCATACATACCGAGGAAACCAGAATTGAAAGAGACGCGTGTACCCCAATGTTCATCGCAGCACTGTTTACAATAGCCAGGACATGGAAGCAACCTAGATGTCCATCAGCAGACGAATGGATAAAGAAGCTGTGGTACATGTACACAATGGAATATTACTCAGCCATTAAAAAAATACATTTGAATCAGTTCTATTGAGATGGATGAAACTGGAGCCCATTATACAGAGTGAAGTAAGCCAGAAAGAAAAACAACAATACAGTATACTAATGCATATATATGGAATTTGAAAGATGGTAACGATAACCCTATATGCGAGACAGAATAAGAGACACAGATGCATAGAACAGTCTTATGGACCCTGAGGGAGAAGGTGAGGGTGGGACGTTCTGGGACAATAGCATTGAAACATGTATATTATCGTGTGTGAAACAGAACACCATTCCATGTTCGATGCAGGAGACAAATGCTCGGGACTGGGGCAATGGGATGACCCAGAGGGATGGGATGGGGAGGGAGGTGGGAGGGGGGTCCAGGAGGGGGAATGCATGTAGACCCATGGCTGATTCATGTCAATGTATGGCAAAAACTACTACAATATTGTAAAGTAATTAGCCCCCAACTAAAATAAATAAATTTATTAAAAAAAATAAAATAAAAAAAACAATAGGATCATTTACCAAGTGATAACTCAGTACCAGAAAACAGAACAAAATAGAAACACATAAACACACATTGCTTTGCTCCTTCTGGGAGATGAGACACGACTCTGCATGTATTTTGCCTGACGGATGACATAATTCAGTGGAATTGCTTTTGTTAAGCATCTTACGTCTGATGTAACATATGGTTACTGTGGCCTACTAGAAGCCCTCAGTCCCAGTAAGTCAGTTTAATTGCCCATTAGGGATTACTCTGGGAATAAAGTGTTAAATAAAGTATGAGAAAATTTAATTTGTCATTGCAATAATGAAATTCAATTTGTTTTCCTATATGATTTACCAAAACAGTCATATCATACTTTATATATTAAATAAAATTATAGTTAGGAAACAGCACTGAAATACTTGATCAAAGTGCCCAGATAAAAATCACAAATGACAGTTAAGTCCTAAAATATCATATTAAACAGATGGATCCTCACTAGTATGCTGATTTCAAAGCTAGGGAACCATGTGGGCTGAATATCAATGAGGAATTATGTCCATATCCCTGCTAAGAGCAAAAGCTAGAGGCTTCCTTATTGATGGATCTGACTTCCCACCCAAATCTACAAACATCAGGGGCAGGATCATGCAGGGAGAGGTGAAAATATTAGCTAAAGCAAAGCTGTGCCTCCCATATCAATAGGTAGAGTCAAGAAAAGTTCAGTGTAGGGACTTCCCTGATGGTCCAGTGGCTAAGACTCCAAGCTCCCCATGCACGGGACCTGGGTTCTATCCCTGGTCAGGGAGCTAGATCCCACAGTCTGCAATTAAAACATCCCACAAACACATCAAAGACCTGGTGTGGTCAAATAAATAAATAAATATGTATATATCTTTTAAAAACAAAAAAAAAGTTCAGTTTAAGGCTCCTTTTTACAGGTAGAGCTCTTGCAATAGCTTTGTCAGTGTTAGCTTTACTCATCTCTTCTTTAATGACTGATTTGATGATGGCTCTGAAAAAGGTCCATTTAGTCAAAGCTATGGTTTTTCCAGTAGTCCTATACAGATGTGAGAGTTGGACCATAAAGGAGGCTGAGTGCTGAAGAATTGATGCTTTCGAACTGTGGTGCTGGAGAAAACTCTTGAGAGTCTCCTGGAGAGCAAGGAGATTAGACCAATCAGTCCTAAAGGAAATCAACCCTGAATATTCATTGGCAGGACTGATGCTGAAGTTGAAGCTCCAATAGTCTGGCTACCTGATTCGAAGAGCCAGGTCATTGGAGAAGACCCTGATGCTGGGAAAGATTGAGGGCAGGAGGAGAAGAGGGCAACAGAGGATGAGATAGTTGGATGCCATCACCGACTCAATGGACACGAGTTTGAGCAAACTCTAGGAGATAGTGAAGGACTGGGAAGCCTGGCATGCTGCAGTCCATGGGTCTCAAAGAGTTGGACATGACTCAGTGACTGAACAACAACTGCTCCATATGCTTGCTGGAGACCTACGGTTCTTCCATCTTATTATTTCACCACCTCTGGGATGTTGTCCTTACCTACATCATGGAGCACAAAGTCTGCATCTTCCAACCAGCAGGAAAAAAGGAAAGAGGCAAAGAATCATACATCACTTTGATCAGAGATTCAAAATATTTTTTTTCACAGCAGCATTATTCACAAGAGCCGAGAGGTGGAAGCAACCCAAGTGTCCAAGAAGGGATGAATGAATAGACAAAATGTGGTCTATATATACAATGGGGTATTATTCAGCCTTAAAAAAGGAATGAAATTCTGTCATATGCTGCAATATGGATGAACCTTGATGACATTAGGCCAAGTGAAATAAGCCAGTCATGAAAAGAGAAATACGTGTGCTTCCACCAACTTGAGGTATCCAGAGTAGTCAAATTCACAAAAACATAGTAGAAAAAATGGTAGAATAGTGGGTTAGGAGGCAGGGGGGGATGAGAGTTGTTTAATGAGTATGGAGTTTCAGTTTGCAAGATGAGAGAATAGTGGAGCTGGATGATGGTGACAGTTGCACGGAAATGTGAATGGACTTACTGCCCCTGAGTGGTACACTTCAAAATGGTTAAAAGTAAAGATTCTAGGACTTCCCTGGTGCTCCAGTGGTTAAGAATCTGCACTTCCAATGCAGGGGGTGCATATTTGATCCCTGGTCAGGGAACTAAGAGCCCATGTGCTGCAACTAAGACCTGATGCAGCCAAAATATTAATAAAATAAATACAATTTTTGAAAGAGTAAATATTCTGTATATTTTGCCACAGTTTGAAAAAACACTTAAAATTAAAAACAAAAATGTTTATCGTCTGCATTGGGATCCAAATGAGGGCCATACACTGTGATTTGTTGAAATGTCTCTTCATTCTCATTCTCTATCTCTGTCTCATTGTTAAAGAAATTAGATTCATTTCTTAGATATAGTTCTTTATACACTTTTCTTTTTTAAAAAAAAATTATTTGGCTGCATTGGGACTTAGTTGCAGTACACAGGGAATTCTCACTGAGTCATGCAGGATCTTTTGTGGTCACGGGTTTAGTTGCCTCTCGGCAAGTGGGATCTGAGTTCTGCAACCAGGGATTGAACCCACATCTTCTGAGCTGGGCGGGTTATTAACCACTGGACCACCAGGGAAGTCTCCAAGTATACACTTTGCTACATTCTGCATTTTAGTCATTGTGTCTGCAGGGTATCATTTATGATGTTTCTCCTTCCCTTTTATTTTCTACAAAGTGCTAGTTAGATCTTGAGGCGTGGTCAGACTCCGGCTTAATTTTGGTGGAGGTGAAGATAACTTCCTTTCCTATGTGCTCTTATGCACTACCAGTAAGATATAGATCACTTCTAGCTTTCTTTCTTTTTTGTGATATTGGTAGCCATTGACGAGTATTGCTTAGAGCCAGTAATTCATTGTGCTGTGCTTAGTTCCTCAGTCGTGTCCAACTCTTTGCGACCCTATGGACTGTAGCCCGCCAGGCTCCTCTGTCCATGGGATTCGCCAGGCTCCTCTGTCCATGGGATTCTCCAGGCAAGAATACTGGAGTGGGTTGCCAGGGGATCTTCCCAACCCAGGAATTGAACCAGGGTCTCCTGCATTGCAGGTGGATACTTTACCAGCTGAGCTACCAGGGAAGCCCAATAATTCATTAAGGATTGCAAAACGGTTACAATCAAATTCTATCATTCCTTCTTTGTAAAAACTTTCCCCAACATCATTCCCATGAGACAGAAGATAAAAACTGGACTCTGGCACAGACCTGAGTGAAGGAGGTGTAAGGTTTTTATCACATGAAGGCGGGACAGTTGACCGATGAGTACCTGGATTCCAAAATACATCCCACGCGCTGGAGGAATACTCCAGGGAGTTGGGCTCTCAATGCAACTGCAGTACTCTGACACCCAGGCTTGCATCCTCTTTATCCTTTAACCCCAAAGTCATAGCCTTTACTGTTTTATTTTTCCCACAACATCCTTTGATCACCCATCAAGAAGAACCTGTTAAAATTGGAGCTTCCAAACTTGCTACCGGCTGATTGCCAAACTGTTTTTGTTTCGCGACATAATGGATTTCTACAGCATTTGCCTCTCAAACATCCAGAAAGAGAGGCACTGTCTTTGCTAAACTAAGAGAATCAAGTGCCAAGTAATGCTATTCAATTTACATTAAAGTTCGGCTCTGCGTGGGGGTAAACTAGGTGGGTAGCAAGTCAGTTCTGGAAGTAGCTGCCCCGTGTGGGCACATCACTGCAATGCCTCAGGACCAATAAACAAGTTATTTGTTTACTGTCCTCTGGGAAGACAACACTGATCAAGATGGAATGACTCCTGAGAGGAGTCAGTAGTTAGTGATATTTCTGCTCCATGGCTATTTTATTTTTCTGGCTTCAAGGTGCAGATTCAATTCTAGCAGGACAGAAAGCCCTTAGCAATTATTTATTATTCTATATCCTTTTGTTCCTATGTAGCCCTCATTAATAAAATTAATCAGAATTTGCCTATTTCCTGAATCCAGAGAGCATTACGTAAATCACACCTTTAAATTGACTTTATTATATTGATTCTTTTACTTCCAGCTTGCAGAGACCTTAAGCCATGAATGCTTTGCTGTGAAAAGGATGATAATTGCTTTCCCTGGGGTCAAATATGCTCTTTGTAAATCATGAATCCAACACTCACTAAGAACCCAGGTGAAGAATTGACCATCAGTCTGACAAGAGATATAATTGAGCATTTTTCACTTAACTCTAATGCAGATTGTTTTCAATGGACTTTTTCTCTTCTATCATCTTCTAAATGAAATAATCACTGTGACTCTTTAGACTCAGATTATTCATTTACTCTGAGGATTCTTTCCAAGAATTTCTTCCCTCAGTGACTAAAAGATCTCTCTCTCTGTGTCCCTCTCTCTTTTCTCAGGTCACTGATGGTTTACAAAGGGCACTTAACAGTTCTGATTTTCTGTATTGCCTCTAGAGATGATGTTGACAGGTGGTAGAGAGACAAATGCCAGGGTAAAAATTCCTCTTCATGTTCAGGCAGATTTAACTCATATCTTCATGTGTGAAGAGGCAGACTAGGGCAAATATGTTGCAGCTGCTATGTTACTATGTTGAATTTAGATGAACTTTCTGTGTGCTATTTACATTCCACTAGAGAAGAAAAAGGAAAACTATAATACTTCTTTTGAGAGAATGCCAGAACAAACTTTTGGATGTGAGTTACTGCCTATCTTCCTGGGCAACTCCTGTTGCTGCCATTGGCTATGACTCTACAGTTGTTTTAGAATATATCTCAACCTAATCAAACTTACAAGCTTTTGCACTGCAAAGGAAACCATAAACAAAACGAAAAGACAACCTACAGAATGGGAGAAAATATTTGTATACGATGCAACTGACAAGTGCTTGATTTCCAAAATATACAAACAGCTCATAAAAATCAACAACAAAAAGTAAACAACCCAATCAAAAAAAGGGCAGAAGACCTGAATAGACATTTCTACAAAGAAAAATTGCAGTTGGCCAAAAAGCACATAAAAAGAGGTTCAACATCTCTAATTATTATGCAAATCAAAACAACAGTGAGGTACCACCTTCACCTGTCAGAATGGCCATCATTATAAAGTCTACAAATAACAAATGATGGAGAGGGTGTGGAGAAAGGAAACCTTCCTACACTGTTGGTTGGGATGTAAGTTGGTACAGCCACTATGGAAAACAGTAAGGAGATTCCTCAGAAACTAAAAATAGAATTACCATATGATCCAGTAATCCCAGTCTGAGGCATATACCTGGACAAAACTCTAATTCAAAAAGAAACATGCATCCTATGTTCATAGCAGCATTACTCACCAGAGTCAAAACATGGAAACAACCTGAATGTCCACTGACAGATGAATGGATAAAGATGTGGCACATATGTACAATGGAATACTACTCAGCCCTAGAAAAGAACAAAATAATGCCATTTGCTGCAACATGGATGCAACTAGAGATTATCATACTAAATGAAGTAAGTCAGAAAGAGAAAGACAAATACCAAATGATATCACGTATTGGAATCTGAAATGTGGTACAATGAACATATCTACAAAATAGAAATAGACTCACAGACATCGAGAAAAGACTGGTGGTTGCCAAGGGGGAGGGTGTTGGGGAAGGGATGGAATGGGAGGTTGGGGTTAGCAGATGTAAACTTTTATATAGAGAATAGATAAACAACAAGGTCCCACCATATAGCACAGAGAACTATATTCAATATCCTATGATAAACCATAATGGAAAAGAATGTTATGAGTATTTTATTTAATATTATAATCTTAATTTATAATTTTTAACATATTATAAGAATTTTAAAGTATTAAAATATTTTAAAAGAATGTATGCTGCTGCTGCTAAGTCATTTCATTTGTGTCCGACTCTGTGCGACCCCATAGACGGCAGCCCCCCAGGCTCCTCCGTCCCTGGGATTCTCCAGGCAAGAACAGTGGAGTGGGTTGCCATTTCCTTCTCCAATGCATGAAAGTGAAAAGTGAAAGTGAAGTCGCTCAGTCGTGTCCGACTCTTAACGACCCCCTGGACTGCAGCCCACCAGGCTCCTCCGTCCATGGGATTTTCCAGGCAAGAGTACTATGTATATATATATAGTGAATCACTTTTATGTACAGCAGAAATTAACACTGTAAATCAACTAAATTTCAATAAAATAGTATCAAAACTGAAAAATAAAGTAAAATATATCCCAATTCTTTGATACTCCTTCCTTCAAAATGTGAATGTGAAGCCTAGGACCGGTTCCCCTTGTATAATGACTCACTTCAAAGAGAATGTGATGAAAGTGAAATTATATGATTTCCATTCCTAGGATACCAAGGCTAGTTTTCCACCTGTTCCTCTCTCTCAGCAACTAGCTGAATCAGTTTATGTAGCATACATACGGTCTGCAAGGAGTTCCCAGGTGGCGTTAGTGGTAAAGAACTCACCAGCCAATGCAAAAGACATCAGTGACACAGGTTCAGTCCCTGGGTCGGGGAGATCCCTTGGAGGAGGGCATGGCAACTCACTCCAGTATTCTTGCCTAGAGAACCCTATGAACTGAGGAGCCTGGTGGGCTACAGTCCACGGGCCACAAAGAGTCGGACACAACTGAGCAACTGAGCATGCAGGCAGTCCCCAAATTCTCATTTGTAAATACAACAATTATAACACAATCCAATTAAAAAATCTCTAACGAATAAAACGAGATAGCTGCCCCTATAGGAAAGGTCAGTTGTGTATATTTTAAGATGAAAATACTAATGGGAAGTTTGAGACTTATGGTTTGTGTGTGTTAGTTGCTCATTCGTGTCCAACTGTTGGCAACTCCACGGACTGTAGCCCACCAGACTCCTCTGTCCGTGGAATTCTCCAGGCAAGATTACTGGAGTGGGAAGCCATTCTCTTCTTCAGGGGATCTTCTCAACCCAGGGATTGAACCTGGGTCTCCCACATTGCAGGCAGATTGTTTATCCCCTGAGCCACCAAGGAAGCCCGAGACCTGTGGTTTAGAACCTCGATATTCAATGTGTGGTCCCCAGACTGACAATGTCACATCATTTTAGAGCTCTGTAAGAAATGCAGAATTAAAAGCCCTACCCTAGACCTGCTGAATCAGAATCTGCATTTTAAATATACCCGGGTGATTCATATGCACTTGAAACATTGAGAATGGAGGTGGGGTGGGGGTGGTTAATTCATACGTTCATTTATTCAACAAATATTTCTTGAATATTCATTGCATCAGGGATAGAGCAGTGAACAAGTCAAGACAGAAACTTTCAATTCTCTTCCAGCTCTCAAATTTTGCATTTTTAAAATCTAATTCTTTGACAGGTAGAATTATTTTTCTCTGGCTTTTCTCCCACCATCACACGATGACAGTATGATGAAACTCTGCAGAGAAAAAGCAGGTGCCAGAGAAAGCGGGGTAGGTATGTGTAGAAATCCCTTTAAGATCAGAACTCTACTTCCCTGAAATTAGAGTAGAAGTATGCACATATACATTAAAATACCCACCACCGCCACTGACAGCTTGCGACAAATTGCCTCCTTAAGGATTCCAAGGTGCTCTGACTCCACTTTCAAAACTGCTTCACAAATCATTGGGAAAGTTCACACTATTTCAGAAACAGTGAGATTCTGACAGCATGCCAGGCATCTATTGTTGTGTCTTGCAAAGTTGTATCTCTAACAGTAAGCCACAGGGCTAGAAAAAGTGGCAGAGACTCATCTATGGCAACAAAGCCAAAACTTGCTACTTGAAAACTAACCACAGGACTAGAAACATTTCTATCTTTTAAATTCCATGAAAAGGCCTTTAGACAGTAAAAAAAGAAAATAGGGAGAAGAATAAAAGAACAGAAAAAAGTAAAAGAAAGTATGACAGAAAAAGAAATACAACACAAGGACTAACCTCCATGTCTATTTACTGGTCCCAGGTGCCCCAGGCTGCCTGCCTTTGCTCTAATTCCTTCATTTAGCAGCCAGTAAAGCAAAAGCTAAAGCTATTATTTTAAAATGTCATTTTCTTTCTCTCAGAGGTCAGATTTCCAAAACGACTCTTTTCAAAGGTTGAAAGAAAAAATTGATTTTTAAGACAAAATCCTTTGTCAGTTTTATAAAGTTGCTCCTTTTTTAACCCTTGCAAATAAGATTCCTCTTTTTATGCATATGAGAAGCAGGCTGCTTTTCGCCTGTAACATCTCCAGTCCTGTAAATCTACATACATATGATTAAACAATATGGGTCAGATTATTTGTTGGGGGAAATTTTTTGTTAAACTAATTAAACCACTGGGTATCAATCCTTTTAAATCTTAATGAGTGCCTGACATATACTTTACCAAGAACATACCAGTAAGTGAAAACATGAAATAGAGTTCAGAAAGACAACAGAAAATGTAATTTAAATCCATCTATCAAGGACTCGGCAGTTGGTTACAAGCTCAGTCACCACCTGCTACCTCAGCAAACCTATTTTAATGAAAAGGAATAGCATTAATTTATAAGACATCCCTTGGCTCCAAGATTGCTCAATAGTATGGCTTTTGAGGAAGCAGGACTGTTAAAAGCAATGCTGGATGAAGCAAACACATAATGGTCAAACGACTATGTAACTGAAAAATCTTCCCAAAGAAACATTCACCTAATAAGCTTGGATTGTGGGTTTAGAATTATAATGAAGAGGAGGCAATGTTTGAAGCCCTAAGACTGTGTGTGTGTGTGTGTGTGTGTGTGTGTGTGTGTGTGTGTGTGTATAAGCAGTGGCTTCTGAAGCGCACTTTACAAAAACACATGCTTCAAAGAAGCTAGTGCAATGTTTTATGTTCACTGCATGCTTGTTTGTAGCTGCCCTCATTTCTCTGGTTTATTTCTTTTCTTACTGATCTGAAGGATGCAATTAAAATCTCAGTGACTTGTGGTTTCTGCTCGAGAGATAAACAGTACCTGACCCCATGTAATCTGCTGTAAGAATAGAGACTAGGGTTTTATCTTCTAGCAACTCAATTTTGGGTGGTTGCTAAGGAGACTATTGGCATCTCTGTGTCTTTGGTGCCATATTGCTTGGGAAAGAATTACAGCAGCTTTGCTTGTTACTTTCCCAGAGGAAAAAAACCTGAAAACTCATTAGGGCAGACAACACTTTAAAATTCCGCAGGTCTCTTGGATGTTTTGAGTGCCTCTGGCCTTGGAATCTAACTTGTGAACATGTTGGCATATAAATGAGAACACTCTCAGAAATGGTAGTGCAGCCTTGCTATAGAAAATAGAAGCATGAGTGGTCTGGCTGTGGGTGCCAAATTCTCTGATCCTGCCTATGGTCTGTGTCCTCAGTTGCTTAGTCGTATCCGACACTTTGAGACCCCACGGTACCCCGCCGGGCTCCTCTGTTCAAGGGATTTTCCAGGCAAGAATACTGGAGTGGGTTGCCATTTCCTTCCTGGTTTGTTTTTCATTTTCATTTCTTTGTGTTTTTGTTTCTTTGTTTGTTTTTGGAACTACTCACCCTCCTTATATGTCACTTCCAATTCCAATCTAGTTTTTTTTTTTTTAATTTGGCTGCACCAAGTCTTAGTTTCGGCATGCAAGATTTTCAGTTGCAGTATGCAAACTCTTAGTTGTGGCCTGTGAGATCTAGTTTCCTGACCAGGGATCGAACCCTGGGCCACCTGCATTGAGAGCATGGAGTCTTAGCCACTGGACCCCCAGGGGAATCCCCACCAGCACCTTGTTTCTAAGAAGCCATCTGGCCCTGGGCAAGTACCCTCTCTGACCTTCAGTTACCTTATCCTCAAAGCACAAAAATAGTGATCCTTCACAATGTTGTTTATGGGGATTAGAGAGGGTAATGAGAACATGTGGTCAAAAGCTACTTGTAAAGAAAAAAAAACACCTATTTGTAAATTGCAAAGCAGGTGAAAGTTACTGTTTCAGGGGACAGTAGCTTTTGCATAAACCCCTATGAGCGTTGAAGCTAGAATGACCCTTCAGGAGCATCCCAAATAGGGCTAATATGGCCAAGCCTTCTTTCCCCTCTGTTGTGAACTGAATGTTTGTGTCCTTCCCAAATTCATTGTCAAATACCTGACCCCCATGTGATGGAATTTGGAGGTGAAGCCTTTGGAAGGTGATTAGAGATGTGGTTATGAGGGTGCCCTGTGATGGGATTAGTGGGTCCTTATAAGAGAAAGAAAGATCAGAGCTCTTTCTCTCCCCACTGTTTGAGGACATGCTGAGAAGGTAACCATCTGCAAATCTGGAAGAGAGCGTTCACCAAGAGCCTGACCACGCTAGCAGCCTGATCTCGGACTTCTGGCTTCCCAAACAGCAAGAAGATGAAAGTCTGCTGTTGAAGCTACCCCGTCCATAATTCTTCAGGCACTGTCTATCAGATCTAATCCCTTGAATCTATTTGTCACTCCCACTGTATAATTGTAAGGGATTTGATTTAGGTCATATCTATTAAGAAGAGATGGCAAGAATATACAGAAGAACTGTACAAAAAAGATCTTCATGACCCAGATAACCACGATCACTCACCTAGAGTCAGACATTCTGGAATGTGAAGTCAAGTGGGCCTTAGGAAGCATCACTATGAACAAAGCTAGCGCAGATGATGGAATTCCAGCTGAGTTATTTCAAATCCTAAAAGATGATGCTGTAAAAGTGCTGCACTCAATATGCCAACAAATTTGGAAAACTCAGCAGTGGCCACAGGACTGGAAAAGGTCAGTTTTCATTCCAATCCCAAAGAAAGGCAATGTCAAAGAATGTTCAAACTACCACACAATAGCACTCATCTCACACACTAGCAAAGTAATGATCAAAATTCCTCAAGCTAGGCTTTAAGAGTACGTGAACTAAGAACTTCCAGATGTTCAAGCTGGTTTTAGAAAAGGCAGAGGAACCAAAGATCAAATTGCCAACATCTGTTGGATCATGGAAAAAGCAAGAGAATTCCAGAAAAACATCTGCTTCATTGGCTATGCCAAAGCCTTTGACTGTGGATCACAACAAACTGGAAAATTCTTAAGGAGATGGGAATACCAGACCACCTTATCTGCCTCCTGAGAAATCTGTATGCAGGCCAAGAAGCAACAGCTAGAACCGGACATGGAACACCAGACTGGTCCCAAATTGGGAAAGGAGTACATCAAAGCTGTGTATTGTCACCCTGCTTATTTCACTTATATGCAGAGTATTTCATGCGAAATGCCAGGCTGGATGAAGCACAAGATGGAATCAAGATTGCCAGGAAATGTCAGTAACCTCAGATATGCAGATGACACCACCTTTATGGCAGAAAGTGAAGAGGAACTAAAGAGCCTCTTGATGAAAGTGAAAGAGAATGCAAAAGCTGGCTTAAAACTCAACATTCAGAAAACTAAGATCATGGCATCCAGTCCCATCACTTCATGGCAAATAGATGGGTAAACACTGGAAACAGTTACAGACTTTCTTTTCTTGGGCTCCAAAATCACTGCAGATGGTGACTGAAGCCATGAAATTGAAAGATGCTTGCTCCTTGGAAGAAAAGCCAGCCTAGACAGTATATTAAAAAGCAGAGACATTACTTTGGCAACAAAAATCCATCTAGTCAAAGCTATGGTTTTACCAGTAGTCATGTATAGATGTGAGCGTTGGACCATAAAGGAAGCTGAGTGCCAAAGAATTGATGCTTTTGAACTATGGTGTTGGAGAAGACTCTTGAGAGTCCCTTGGACTGCAAGGAGATCCAACCAGTCCATCCTAAAGGAAATCAGTCCTGAATATTCATTGGAAGGACTGATGCTGAAGCTGAAGCTACAATACTTTGGCCATCTGATGTGAAGAACTGATTCACTGGAGAAGACCCTGATGCTGGGAAAGATTGAAAGCAGGAGGAGAAGGGGACAACAGAGGATGAGATTGGTTGGATGGCATCACCAACTTGATGGACATGAGTTTGAGCCAGCCTCGGGATTTGGTGATGGACAGGGAAGCCTGGCGTGCTGCAGTCAATGGAATTGCAAAGAACTGGACAGGACTGAGCAACAGAACTGAACTGAGACTAACTTTGTTGGGCTTGTGAACAAATTGGACTTATGAACTCACTCTTGGAATGAAACTTGTTCATATGTAGGGGACTTACTGTATATATTTTCAGAATAGAAAAACAGCAAATGAGGAAAGAGTTCAGCCCCATTTTGGAAGCTAGGAAATATATGGAAGAATGGAGACTGACTCAGCTGCATGGAGAAAAAGGTCCCATCTAATTGCCTGGAGAAAGAGACATCAGTTAGGGCTGTGTTCAGCTGCACACAATGGAATATATATGAAGCAGATGCTTCAATATCCAGGGTTTATTTTTCTCATCTCAGAAGAGGTCCAGAGGAAAGTGGTTTCCAGCATTGGTTCGGCTAATTTTCTATGCTGGGCTCTGTCTTTCTGCTCGGCAGTCCTAGCTGGCTGACTTTTGTTTGCTGAATGGTCACAAGAAGATCCTTGCAGTTCCAGGGATCATGTTTGCATCAGAGAAAGAATGAGTAAAGGAGAAGCCTCATGACAGTCACATCCATCCCTTCTTATTGGGAAAACACACATTTTTAAAGTCTCTCCAGCAGACTGCTGCCTACAAGAAGAGGAATAATAATTGGTCTCTGTGGCTACAAGGAAGGCTGGAAGAGTGAATACCTCACCCAACACTGGGTACCTGGTTGTCTTAAAGGTAACTGATGTCCTACAAGTGAAGAACAAAGGATGTACTAGATATCGAGTATATATCTGACAGTGTTGGCCATAGTTACCCATGAAAGGTGAAGGATTTGCCTAAAAGGCATCAGGTCATGGAGGGGATGATGAGAAGGCTGAAATCCTAATATCTGTTAAAAACATGTTGCTAATCCAGGGGGTCACCTCTGCAGATTGTCTCCTATACCCATCCTGCCAGCACCTAGCCTTGCCCCTTCTGTCCCTTACGGAGATAAGACCTATTCCCTAAAGAAACTGAAAGAAAGCTTCTCTGGATCAAAGAACACTAGGCTCTGCAGAAGGCGAGAGTGAAGATCTGTATTGAAACGAGGGGGATTCACGGGAAGTCTGCACATGGAGTGGCGAAACCCCATGGAGATTGCCCTGCTCCTGGAATGCTAGCAACTGTGTACCAGTCAGGCAGGAGTTGGAAGACTTCCTTCCTGATAAAAGGGGAAAATCCTCAGAGAAAAGACCTCCTGACACTTGTTGCTGTCTTAAGTGTTAATGGGGAACTTTTATGTCTTTTATGTCCCACTTTTATGTCGTAAGTGTTAATGAAAAAGAAAAGCTTTAGGTTTTATAGATAATTTTATATATTTTTAAAAACTATGGTGAGGGACTTCCCAAGTGGTCCAGTGGTTAGGATTTGGTGCTCTCACTGCCAAGGGCCTGGGTTTGATCCCTGGTAGGGAACCTAAAATCTCATGAGCCCGTGTGGCATGGCCAAAATAATAATAATATAATTATTAGTTTTGATAAATTAATCATTGAAGGCAGGAGGAGAAGGGGACAACAGAGGATGAGATGGTTGGATGGCATCACCAACTCGATGGACATGAGTTTGAGCAAGCTCTGGGAGCTGGTGATGGACAGGGACACCTGGCGTGCTGCAGTCCATGGGGTCGCAAAGAGTCAGACACGACTGAATGATTGAACTGAACTTGATGGACAATGTATGTTACTGGAATAGAAGGAGCAACTGATAGGGTCAGGTCCCCTCCCTTGAGATAACAGTTACTCCTTGAAAGGAGACTCCTAGACCTGGTGACTTGAAGGCTCATTGCTGGAGGACTGACGTCATGATGTTGAGACCCATCCCAGACAGACACTGCCGAGATCCTGCTGCAGCAGAAGGCGACTTCCCACTCATGTTCCCTGAACAGACACCACGCCCCACCCCCAGCTTCTCCCTGGAGTGGTTCATCCCTCCCTTTCCCTACTCTGACTGGCCTACTCTGCTGTGGCCAATAACCCAGTGATCATGCAGTGAACTTTGGCCACTGTTTTGTGTATCTCCAGTCCCTTACTGCTAGGCCCTCTCACAAACAGTACTTATTCCTTCATCATGTTTTTGAGTATGCCGATCATTTTGTAATCATTGAACTATTATATAAATATTTTCCTTGCCTTTAAAGTAACTGCTGCATTTAAAGGAATCTAAGGCATTAGACTTGCAAAGAATTTAATTGACTAAATTTGCAATTGATGTTTGAATTCTTGGAGAAAATTCATTTGCAAAATAATGACTTTTATTAGTTATGTGAGTAATTCACGCACACTTGAAGGAACATTAATTACTGAAATATTAATAAATTTGGGATTATTAATAGATTGAATGCAAGTAACAGTGAATATTCCTCTCCAGGAGGAAAATCCCTGAGACAGTTTAACACTGTGAGCTTTTTAGTTTTTAAAGTATTTTTATTGATTTATTTGGCTGTGCCACAGTCTTAGTTTTGGCACTTGGGATCTTCAAACTTCTTTGCTACATTCGAACTTTCAGTTGCGCCATGTGGGATCTAGTTCCCCGGACCAGGGATTGAACCCAGGCTCTTGCATTGGGAGCGGGAGCTCGGAGTCTTAACCACGGGACCACCAGGGAAGTTCCATCACATGAGCTTTTGAATTAATCTGCACACACTAAGAAACCAATCAAGTTTTACTTGGTTTTTTTGGCCGAGCGACGTGACTTGTGGGATCTTAGTTCCCTCCCACCAAGGACTGAACCCAGGCCCTTGGCAGTCCTAACCACTGAATTGCCAGGGAATTCCCTCCCAAGTTTTATTAAGGTATATTAACATACGACATGTGTGTGCTTAGTCATTCAGCCGTGTCCGACTCTTTGCGACCCCATGGACTATAGCCCGCCAGGTTCCTCTGTCCATGGGGAATCTCTAGGCAATAATACTGGAGTGGGTTGCCATGCCCTCCTCCAGGGGATCTTCCCAACCCAGAGATCGAACCCAACTCTCCTGCATTGCAGGTGGATTCTTGACCATCTGAGCCACAAGGGAAGCCCAAGAATCCTGGAATGGTGGAGTGGGTAGCCTATTCCTTCTCCAGGAGAATTTCTTGACCCAGAAGTCAAACCGAGGTCTTCTACATTGCAGGCGGATTCTTAACCAGCTGAGCTACCCGGGAAGCCCATATTAACATATGATACATTGCATTTATTTAAATGTACAATTGTATTTTTTCCCAATGTCTACACTTATAAAACCAAGACAATAAACCTTTCAATCATCATAAAATGTTTCCTCTTGTTCTTCGGTGATCTGATCCTCTCTGACCCACCTTTTCTCTGCCCAGGCAAAATTAGTCTGCTTTTTGACCTACAGATTAATTTGTACTTTCTATACTTTCATATATGTGGAATCACATAGCATGTATCTTTTGACTCTCTTTTATCCACCATAATAATTTGGAGATTTGGCCATGTTGCTGCATATATTAATAATTCACTATTATATAGCTGAGTAGTGTTCTGTTTTATGGATATACTACAGTTTGTTCAGCCATTCACTAATTGATGGACATTTGGAATATTAAACATAAAGTGCTGTGAACATTCGTGTTGAAGCCTTTGTGTGACCATACACATTTATTTCTCTTGAATAAATATCAGGACTGAAACGGCTGGGTCATAACATAGTTGTATGTTTAACTTTTTAGGAGACTGTCAAACTGTTTTTCAAAAGGATTATTTCGTTTTATATTCCTTCCAACATTGTTTGAGGATTCCAGTTGATCTACATCCTTGCAACACTCGGTATGATGGTCTTTATACTTTAAGCCATTCTAGTGGGTATGTAGTGGTATTTCATTGTGGTGTTAATTTGCATTTTCATAATGACGAATAGTGTTGAGCATCTTTTTATGTACTTACTTGCCATCTGTATATCTTATTTTGTTAAGAGTCTGCTCAAATATTTTGCCCATTTTTTAATTGGGTTGTTTGTCTTGTGTTATTGAATTGTGAGAATTCTTGATATATTCTAGATACAAATTCTTTGTCAGATACGTGTTTTCTGAATATTATCTTTTACTCTATAGCTTGCTTTTCATTTTCTTAACAGCGTCTTTAAAAGAGCGAAAATCATTAATTTAGATGAAATCCAATTTAACAGGTTTTTCTCTAATAATTCATACTTTTTGTCCCTTGTGAAATCTTTGGCTATGCAAGGTTATTAAGTTTCTCTTACGCTTTCTTTTAGAAACTTTATAATTTTAACTCTACATTAGGTTAATTTTTAGTCGATTTTAATTAATGGTATTAGGTAAGGGTAAAAGTTCTTCTTTTTTTTTTGACATGTGACAATCCAATTTATCCAGGATAATTAACTGGGCTAATCTATTCCTCACTGAATTGCTTTGACACCGTTGTCAAAAATCAATTGACCATATATGTCATATATGACCATATCTCTACTGTTCCATTGACCTATATGACTATCTTTGCCTTAATAGCTCACTGTATTGATAACTGTAGTTTATTATAAGGCTTATTATCAGGTCCTTAAGTCCTCCAACTTTGTTCTTCTTTTACAGAATTACTTTGGCTATCCTAGTCTCTGCATTTCCATCTGACCTTTAGAAAAAACTTGCCAATTTCGGCAAAAACACCTGCTGGGATTTTGATTGAGATTTCATTGACTCTACAATTCAGTTTGAAAGGAGTTGCCTTCTTGATAGTACTGAGTCTTCTGATTAGTACACATAGTATGTTTCTCCATTTATTTAAGTCTTTAATTTCTCTCACCAGTGTTTTGAGTTTTTAATATGCAGATCTTTCACATCGATTGACAATTTTTTTTCCTAAATATTTCCTATTTGTGAAATGACTGTATATTGCATTGTTTTAAAATTTCATCTTCTGTGTATAGCTAGTATGTACAAATACAATTTTTTTGTGTGTGTGTATTGAACTTAAATTCTGCAACCTTGCTAAACCCAGTAAGCTGGGACATTTGTAGGGCTTATGTTATGTATTTTTCCTGTTCTCAGAAACCGTTGTCCTGTGCTACCTGGTGCTGAATGTCAAAAAAAAAATTGCTTTATACATCTTTCTGTTTTTTTGCTTAATTTTGTTTCAAATAGAAGAATAAATCTGGTCACTGTTACTCCATTCTGGCCAGAAGCAAAGGAAGCCAATCAGATATTTTAATGCCTCATTTTTTATTATGAATGGGCAGCTTGGGATCACTAAGTATATTACTAAGATCTTCAACATGAATGACCAAGACCTAAATAAAGAATTTTTAAAAGAGGAATTTAAGAGAAAACTTCAAGTATTTTTATTGATACTCTCAGATTACCCAGCAAAATAAATATAGAAAGATATATATATATATACCAAGAGTAAACTCCTTTACAAAAAATTCTGAAGGATTTGGAGACAGGGCACGAGGTAGGGAACAGGAAACAATAAAACATAAAAAATAAATTATGTTCTCTGGTTTCTCAATAGCTATATTGGAAATGGAAGATAACGGAGTGTTGCCTTAAGCATTCTATAAGAATGTAACTTTCAATGCATAGTTCTAGTCCCAGCCAAATTAGCAGTGAGATTTGATACTGAAATTAAAAAATGTTTCAGCCATGTAAAGTTTCAAAAAGTAACCTCCATGTACATTTTTATTCAGGAAGCCAGTGGAGGATACTCTCCAGAATAGTCTAGTAATATACCAGTAAGAGGAAGCACATTAAGATCTGGTAAGAGGAGACCCAACACAGGAGAGAAGGTGTTGAAAGGCACAACGACACCTCTACATCTGGCTAGAGAGACTGGTCCATATTGGATCAGGAAGACCAAGACTGCTAGAGAGAAGAATACAAGAGGGGGAAAAGAAGCTATTGGGAAAATTGGCTCAGTATCCTTTCCTGTTCCCTGGATCTTCATCCCTTACTCCCTTCGCTTTCTCAGTAATACACTTGCAGCCTCTGTTGCAGGGTCATTGCCCCATTGCAACAAGACCCACAGAAAACCACTGTCTCTCAACCTGCATCCTTGCTGTACACATATTAATAGAAACTCAGAAGTACCGATCTAGAGTCAGGTAAGCAAGGTACTCAGTGCTCACAATTTGCGGATGCATTATTCTCAAGCGCAAGCTCAGCACCTCATGCTTCCTGAAACCTAGTTCCCCAGGGATGACTGTCTGATTGTCTACCACTCCCCTGTCTGCCGCACGGTCTTCTGTTCTGTCTTCCGGTTGTCTTTACTTTCTCTCATCTTCCCCTTCTACAGCGGGCTGAAGCATGATGGTAGGCAAATGTGTTTCCTTTAAGAATCTATATTATAATCGAGCAAGACCCTGTGGAGACTTCCCTGGACAGACCTGCCCCACTCTAACGTCTTTGCCGCCATATTCTCTGCGTGCCTCTTATTTGTAGAAAAGCTTTAGTCTGGCAGGCCTTTTATGAGTCACAGAAGGGTTGCTCAAGAGTTAAGGACTGGACTTCCCTGGTGGTCCAGTGGTTAAGAATCTACCTGCCAAAGCAGGGGACACGGGTTCAATCTCTGGTCCAGGAAGATCCCACATGCTGCCAGGCAGCAAAGCCTGTGGGCAACAACTGCTGACGCCCTTGCACCGCAACGAGAGAGCAGCCCCCGCTTGCCACAGCCAGAGAAAGCCCACTTGGAGCAACAGAGACCCAGCACAGCCAAAAATTAACTGATTAATTAATTTATAAAAAAGAGTTTAGGATTGGAAGAATGTGAACATGCAGTAACAAAAGATAACAGTTGGGGCAGGAGAACTGGCAACAATTTAAACAGGAGATCAGCTCTGTAACTGACACAGAATCTTTGGTTCCCCCCTGAAGGACATAGATAACAGTGTCTGATGCACCTTCCTGAGCTGCCTTGCAGACACTAGAACTGCCACCAGAGGAAAAAAGCCAACTGCACGATGACCAGACTGGAGCCGTGACAAAAGCAGCTCCATCTTGAGCAGTACTGAATTTGTGGTTTGCGCAATTTCAGGCACTGGCTTCAGTGAAATGGGAGTGAGCTTGACTTTGGAGTAGAAGATTAATTGCACATAAAACCATCCAGATGACACTAACCAGACCGACGCACAACTAGCTTTAAGATGATTATTAGAACTAATAGTGCTGTCTGCAGGTAGCCACCCTGCCTGTACACCACTGAAACTTCCTTTTAAAACCCTTGTCCTCTAACAAAGGGGATGGTTTTGGGGACATTAGTCCACCATCTTTCCAGGTTGCTGGCTTCCTGAATAAAACAGCGTTTCCTTTTTAATCAACACATGTCTCTCCAGTATTGGTCTTTTGAGCTGTGAGCAGCTGAATCTGAATTCCATTCCGGCTCTGGGACTTTTCAGATGGTTCAATGGTTAAGACTACGGTTCTGACTGGTAACACTATAATTTTTTTTTTATTTAATTAAGTTTAGGCTATAGGGATTTTTTTAAAAGGTCATATTAGAGATTTCTTCACATTTGTGAGGCAGAACTTTAATTTTAAAGTAGAGTATCAACTCTATCATCTCAAAATTTTATAGACAAAAACCCTCCAAAATTGCATGGATCATGACAAGCATTTGTGATCCATGTATAGAGAAGAATAGAAAAGGTATCCAGAAGAGAAAAAAGTGGGTGGAGAAACTGATGTCTCTAAAATATGTTCTGTTCTCATTGGTCAAAAGAGTTATCTGTCCCCTGAAAAATTTCTACTTTCAAGATTTGAGGACAGACACTTCCCTGGTGGTCCAGTGGCTAAGACTCTGGGCCCCCAAAACAGGAGGCCCAGGTTTGGTCTCTGGTCAGGGAAACTGGATCCCACATGCCACAACTAAGACCTAGCAAAGCTGAATAAATAAATAATTTTTTAAAAGGTTAAAATAAAAAGATTTGAGGATAAGATTTTCCTAAGTGATTGTTTGAAGTTGAAAAATCATGCCAAAATGGAAATGGAAGAGCACAAATCACTCTTCTAATCTTATGTCTACCTCCAAAAATATGCAGAAAGTGCTTTCACGCAGTCCACAGGGCTTCAGTGGGTGAGGGGCTTCTGGGAAAGTGCATCATCATGATTTACTGATCTTCAAGATCAGGGGTTGAAAATGAGTCTTTACTGTAGTCAATTATGATTAAAGAAGAAGGAAAGCTTTATACTCTAGTGGTAACATCCCCATCAGCCAAGAACTGTTGGCAGAGCTAGAAAGAAGTCTTGCTACTCTTCCAACTTCACTTGAAAGCGAGTGATGATTTAAGATTCCTAATGTGCAGTATGGTGACACAAAAGTAACTCAGCAACTGAGGATATTGTTCTGCTCTATAAAAACTTGTAAGTAGGCCTCTAAAATTTATACTAATTTGAACATTTGATAGCATTTTAGGTTTATTCTTAAATCCCAGAAGTCCATCCTATGATGGTAACATTTAACTTTGGTCTGACTTTTGGCAAAGAATTTGTTTTAATGTTTGGCCACTAAGCATTCATCCAATTTGAGTATGTGTTAACTGTATCCATTAGGTATTTATTTTTATGTGTATTAACCAGGTGTTTCCTCCCCGGCTCTGCCTCACTCCTTCTCCCCTCATCAATTTTCCTTATTATTATTTTTTTACCTTTTTTTTTTAGTTGCAGCATGTGGCACCTTAGTTTCCCCACCAGGGGTTGCACCTGCGCCCTGCACTGGAAGGTAGAGTTTTAATCACTGGGCCACTAGGGAAATCCCACCAATCTTCCTCATTATCTTATATGTGTTATGGTTCTTTTATATTTTAATTTAGTCCACAGGTTACAGGATATTAAGCCAGAATGTGGAAACTTCCTGATGGTCCAGTGGTTGGGACTTCGCCTTCCAGTGTAGGAGGTTCAACCCCCTGGTCAGGCAGCTGAGATCCCACATGCCTGGAGGCCAGAAAACCAAAAACATAAAACAGAAACAGTACTGTAACAAATTCAATAAAGACTTTAAAAAAAAGACAGAGTGTGATGGAATTCCCTGGCAGTTCAGTAGTTAGGACTCTGTAGTTCCATTGCCGGAGGCCTGGGTTTATCCCTGGTCAGAGAACTAAGAGCTCACAAGCCATGTGGCTTGGCAAACAAACAAACAGAGAATGTGATTAATCTAGAAGAAGAAAAATTCCTTTAGAATAGATGCAGGGACTCATGTGACTCATGTGACTTTTGACTCATGAAATTTAAATATGAGAAAGCTCAGAGTTTGAGTAGCTACAGTTGTGGACTGTTGCAGATACTGACTCTCCACGTTCATTCCAAGAACCCACTGGCCTGGCTGTCTGCATCCCAACACCTGAGAGACTAAAAATCTCATTCCCAGAATCCTTTAAACCAGTTATATATTAACGCTTCTTTGATGAGATGCACAAATGAAATGGCAGAGGTCCTCAAGAAGATAGCAGGATTTGAGCTCCATGTTGTTAAGAAAACAATAGGACTGGTAAAGAAAGACAACTTTTCTATGTCACATTGTTCTTAATTCTTATCTATTTACAGGTTTGTTTTTTTTCTTGGCAAGAGATAATCATTGCAATGTCTCTTAAAATTACAATCAATTGAATAGCTAATATTCTGTTTTCTTTTTCTGGCTGACTTTGCCTCAGTGAAATTAAAATATGTACTACAATAATAAAAAATTAAAGTATGTAATACCACTAATGCCAAAGAAGCTAAAGTTGAACGGTTCTGTGAAGACCTACAAGACCATCTAGAACTAACACCCAAAAAATATGTCTTTTTCATCATACAGGACTGGAATGTAAAAGTAGGAAGTCAAGAGATACCTGGAGTAACAGGCAAATTTGGCCTTGGAGTACAGAATGAAGCAGGGCAAAGGCTAATAGAGTTCTGCCAAGAGAACGCACTGGTCACAGCAAACACCCTCTTCCAACAACACAAGAGAAGACTCTACACATGGACATCACCAGATGGTCAACACCAAAATCACATTGATTATATTCTTTGGAGCCAAAGATGGTGAAGCTCTATAAAGTCAGCAAAAACAAGACCAAGAGCTGACTATGGCTCAGATCATGAACTCTTTATTGCCAAATTCAGACTTAAATTGAAGAAAGTAGGGAAAACCACTAGACCATTCAGTTCAGTTCAGTCGCTCAGTCATGTCTGACACTTTGCAACCACGTGGACTGCAGCACGCCAAGCCTCCCTGTCCATCACCAACTTCCAGAGTTTACCCAAACTCATGTCCATCGAGTCAGTGATGCCTTCCAACCATCTCATCCTCTGTTGTCTCCTTCTCCTCCTGCCTTCAATCTTTCCTAGCATCAGGGTCTTTTCCAATGAGTCAGTTCTTCACATCAGGTGGCCAATGGAGCCATGAAATTAAAAGACGTTTGCTTCTTGGAAGAAAAGCTATGACCAACCTAGACAGCATATTAAAAAGCAGAGACATTACTTTGCCAACAAAGGGCCATCTAGTCAAAGCTATGGTTTTTCCAGTTGTCATGTATGGATGTGAGAGTTGGACTATAAAGACCATTCAGGTATGACCTAAATCAAATCCCTTATGATTATACAGAGGAAGTGACAAACAGATTCAAGGGATTAGAGCTGATAGACAGAGTGCCTATAGAACTATGGATGGAGGTTTGTAACACTGTACAGGTGATGGTGATCAAAATCATCCCGAACAAAAAGAAATGTGAAGAGGCAAAATGGTTGTCTGAGGCGGCCTTACAAATAGCTGAGAAAAGAAGAGAAGCGAAAGGCAAAGGAGAAAAAAGGAAAGAGAGATCCATCTGAATGCAGAGTTCCAAAGAATAGCAAAGAGAGATAAGAAAGCCTTCCTAAGTCATCAATGCAAATAAATAGAGGAAAACAATAGAATGGGAAAGACTAGTGATCTCTCCAAGAAAATCAGAGATACCAAGGGAACATTTCGTGCAAAGATGGGCACAATAAAGGACAGAAACAGTATGGACCTAACAGAAGCAGAAGATATTAAGAAGAGGTGGCAAGAATACACAGAAGAACTGTACAAAAAAGATCTTCATGACCCAGATAACCACAATGGTGTGATCACTCACCTAGAGCAAGACATCCTGGAATGTGAAGTCAAGTGGGCCTTAGGAAGCATCACTATGAACAAACCTAGTGGAGGTGATGGAATTCCAGCTGAGCTATTTCAAATCCTAAAAGATGATGCTGTGAAAGTGCTGCACTCAATATGCCAGCAAATCTAGAAAACTCAGCAGTGGCCACAGGACTGGAAAAGGTCAGTTTTCATTCCAATCCCAAAGAAAGGCAAAGTCAAAGAATGTTCAAACTACCGCACAATTGCGCTCATCTCACACACTAGAAAAGTAATGCTCAAAATTCTTCAAGATAGGCTTCAACAGTACATGAACTGAGAACTTCCAGATGTTCAAGCTGGTTTTAGAAAAGGCAGAAGAACCAAAGATCAAATCGCCAACATCTGTTGAACCATAGAAAAAGCAAGAGAATTCCAGAAAAACATCTATTTCTGCTTCATTGACTGCGCTAAAGCCTTTGACTGTGTGGATTACAACAAACCCTGGAAAATTCTTCAATAGGTGGGAACACCAGACCACCTTACCTGCCTCCTGAGAAATCTGTTTGCAGGTCAGGAAGCAACAGTTAGAATTGGACACGGAACAACAGACTGGTTCCAAATTGGGAAAGGAGTATGTCAAGGCTGTATATTGTCACCCTGCTTATTTCACTTATATGCAGAGTACTTCATGTGAAATGCCAGGCTGGATGAAGCACAAGATGGAATCAAGATTGCCAGGAAATGTCAATAACCTCAGATATGCAGATGACACCCTTATAGCAGAAAGCAAAGAGGAACTAAAGAGCCTCTTGATGAAAGTGAAAGAGAAGAGTGAAAAAGTTAGCTTAAAACTCAATACGCAGAAAATGAAGATCATGTCAACTGGTCCCATCACTTCATGGTAAATAGATGGGGAAACAATAGAAACAGTGACAGACTTTATTTTCTTGGGCTACAAAATTACTGCAGATGGTGACTGCAGCCATGAAATTGAAAGAAGCTTGCTTCTTGGAAGAAAAGCTATGCCCAACATAGACAGCATATTAAAAAGCAGAGACATTACTTTGCCCACAAAGGTCCATCTAGCAAAGCTATGATTTTTCCAGTAGTCATGTATGGATGTGAGAGTTGGACCATAAAGAAAACTGAGCGCTGAAGAATTGATGCTTTTGAACTGTGGTGTTGGAGAAGACTCTTGAAAGTCCCTTGGACTGCAAGGAGATCCAACCAGTCAATCCTAAAGGAAATCAGTCCTGAATATTCATTGAAAGGACTGTTGCTGAAGCTCCAATAGTTTGGCCACCTGATGCAAAGAAATGACTCACTGGAAAAGACCCTGATGCTGGGAAAGATCGAAGGAGGGAGGAGAAGGGGACGAAGAGGATAAGATGGTTGGATGGCATCACCAACTCGATGGGCATGAGTTTGAATAAACTGCAGGAGTTGGTGACGGACAGGGAAGCCTGGCATGCTGCAGTCCATGGGGTTGCAAAGAGTCAGACACGACTGAGCAACTGAACTGAACTGAGCCCTCTATGTATATTTTCTAAGAACAAGCATTCACTTGCATAACTACAGTTCAATAATCAAAATCAGGAGCTTAACACAGATACAATACTACCCTCTAATCTACAGATGTTATGCTTTGCCTGTTATTCCAATAATGTTCTTAACAAGAAAAAAAAAATCTTTTCTTCTGGTCTAAGATGCAATTCCGACTCACAAATTGCATTCAGTTCTAAAGCCAATTTAGTCTCCCTTCACTGGAACAGTTTTTCAGCCTGGCTTTGTCTTAGCCTTAACATTTTTGAAGTATAAAAGACAATTATTTTTAAAATGTTACTCAGTTTTGGATTTATCTGGGTGTTTTTTTGACAGAAGAGTTTTAAATACATACATACATATATATATATATATATATATATATATATATGTATACACACACACACACACACACATATATATAAACCTGTATGTTGCAAAGAGTTCAAACAGAGAAGTCCTTCAAGTAGAAAGAAAAAGGGTCTTCTCCAACCCCTTCACCATAAATGTTAGCAACTTGATTTTTAGAACGTTTTAGAACTTCACAATGTTGCTTAAAAATAATTTCTCTTTTTGTTTGAGTATGCATTGCTAAAAGTTTAAAAACATTTCTTGCTTTCCTAGCTTGCTGAGATAACATCAGCACCTTAGAATTAAGAATAATTCCTTAAAATTATCTAACACCCAGTTCACATGCAGTTTCCTATGATGCATAATGCCCCATAATTTCCTGGACATTTCCAGAAATGTCCTTTAAAGTTTATTTGTCCATACCAAGATTCAGTCCAAAGTCAGATATTTGTAATTGGTTGCTACGTCCTCTAACTCTCTTTCCTTCCTTAGAGAGCATAATGTTGAATGGTAAGAAATAGCATGGCGAGAAAGTACCAATCTTTTTTTTTTTAGTGTATTGGGGTACAGTGGCTTTACCATGTTGCATTAGTTTCTGCTGTACAGTGACGTGTGTCAGCTATATGCACATACATGTCCCCTCCCTCTAGGCTCTGCCATCCCACCCTTCTAGGTCACTACAGAGCACCAAGCTGAACTCCATGTGATTACAGCAAGCTTCCACCAACTACCCATTTTACACATGGTAGTGTACATACGTCAATCCCAATCTCCCAATTCAGCCCAGTCCCTTTTTCCCTCTCCCACCCGTGTCCACATATCCATTCTCTAGAAGAAAATATCAGTCTTTAATGTTGACCCTGGGAGTGTGTCAAGAGTAAATATCTGGCTGAGGTTGCAAAGGCTCAGAGGTCATTCTTACGGCAGCAGTGAGAGCCTGCACCTCTATGGACCCGGACAGGTGACTCAGAATGTGGCTGTCCAGGTAGATCACCTCTCCATGCTTTCATCTTCTCTTTTGCAATGCAAATAAATTACCTAGCCTCAGGGTTTTGTAAAAAAAAAAAAAAGCTCATCATTGATTAACTATAAAGTATCAAATACAAATATACTTGCTGTATAGGTCTAAAGCAGACAAGGGGAAAACTCAAGCCATAAGGAATTAGCTAATGAGAACCCAACTCACTCAAAGGAAGAAAAATCTGTAGTCTGAGGATGTTTTCTTTTTTGATTTATTTTTCAATCTTTTTCTTTCAGTGTTTTCTCTTTCATATCATAGGGGCAATAGGTGAGCTTGTTAGGTAGACCAGATAAATTAATGAAAGTGGAGTAACGCTATATTTACAGATCTGAGTGTAGTGGGAGTGGACTGACAGCTACAACAAAGGAGAGCAACCACTGGACAGTGTTTCACAAACTTTCTTTCATGTCAACAAAATGCTATGGTTATTACTTTTCAGGACTTCTCTGATGGTCCCATGGCTAAGACTCTGGGCTCCCAATGTAGAGGGCCTTGGTTTGATCCCTGGACAGGGAACTACATCCCATATGCTGCAACTAAGACCTGGCAGAACCAAATAAATAAATAAGTAGTTTTTTTTTTTTCAGAGTTAAAGCAAAATAAGGATATTATTTTTAAAAATGTTATGGCTGTTACTTTTAAAGGAGACTTCAGTTTGTTTTGAGATTTATACTCTGACTTTATCACCTAGAGAAAGGAATCCTTTGTTCGTTACTCCTTTGTTTGTAAGTGTGTTAAAAAGCCTAAAAATGAAACATAATTAATAATGACTTATGGACATTTGTACTAGGTTGTATAGTGTCCCCCCAAATACATATTCACCCACAACCTCAGAAGGTGACGTTATTTGGAAGTAAAGTCTTTGCAGAGATAATCAATCAAATTAAAGTGAGGTCTTTCTGGATGAGGGTGGGCCTTAATCCAATGACTGGTGTCCTTAAGAGAAGAAGGAAATTTGGACAAGAGCACCCTGAGCCAAAACCATGTAGTGATGGAGGCAGAGATTGTAGTGCCATGTCTTCAAGCCAAGGAGTACCCAGGACTGCTGGCAGATCCACCAGAAGTTAAAAAGAAACAAGGAAGGCCCTCCCCTCAGAGTCTGCAGAGAGTGCATATCCTGGAGACACCTTGATTTGGGCTTCTGGTCTCTGCAACTGGGAGAGAATAAATTTCCGTTGTTCTAGGTCATCCAAGTTTGTTGTAATTTGCCACAGTGGCCCCAGGAACCTAACACAGCCGTGCGATGTCCTGTTCAGCTGGGCTTTGGGGAGCTGACTCATTCTAAGCAAAATTCACCAACTGCTTTATAAACTCAGACTTCAACTTATTAGTGTGCAGGGGGAAATAGCAGGCAGAATAACAGGCATTCCCTTGAGGTGCTGCTGCTAAGTCGCGTCAGTCGTGTCTGACTCTGTGCGACCCCATAGACGGTAGCCCACTAGGCTCCGTCGTCCCTGGGATTCTCTAGGCAAGAACACTGGAGTGGGTTGCCATTTCCTTCTCCAGTGCATGAAAGTGAAAAGTGAAAGTGAAGTCGCTCAGTCGTGTCCAACTCTTCATGACATGGACTGCAGCCCACCAGGCTCCTCCATCCATGGGATTTTCCAGGCAAGAGTACTGGAGTGGGTTGCCATTGCCTTCTCCTTCCCTTGAGGTACACCAGCCTAAATTATACATCAGGAAGGAGAAACTAATATTAATCCAGCATCTGATATGGTTCAGGCACCTTAGTGTCACAAATAAAGTTAGTGCTGTGATGAAGTTACAACTGTGATAGGTGCCATAAACACAAACTTACAACTGTGCTTCATAGGGACTGTGGACATGAAAGTATTAGTCGCTCAGTCTTGTCCAACTCTTTGCAACCTTATGGACTGTAGCCCGCCAGCCTCCTCTGTCCATGGGATTCTCCAGGCAAGAATACTGGAGTGGGTTGCCATGCCATCCTCCAGAGGATCTTCCCAACCCAGGGGTCAAGCCTGAGTCTCCTGCACTGCAGGCAGATTCTTTACTATCTGAACCACCAGCGAAACATGAAGGAGATCAAGGAAAGTGAAGCTGAGAAAAGGAACTGGAGGAAAAAGAGGAATTCACGAGGGGAAAGAGGATACAGAAGGATGGCAGGCACGAAAGCCAATGTGTTCAAGGAACTGAAAGAGGGGCTGGGATGGGGCTGGCTTGCACAGTGATGCAGGAAGGGAAGGAAGGTGTGACACGTCCAAGGGCACCCAGAAGATGTTCAGGTTTTGTGTCTTTCTCCTCAGGTCAATGAGGAGGTGTTAAGGTTTGCTATACAAAGCAGCGACCTGAAAAGATGACTTTGGGGACTTCCCTGGTGGTCCAGTAGCTAGGACTTCGAGCTCCCAATGCAGGGGATGTGAGTTCAATTCCTGGTCAGAGAACTAGATCCCACATGCCGTAACTAAGAGTTCACATGCTGCAACTAAAGATCCTGTGTGCTGCAAGAAATATTGAAGATCCTGTATGCTAAGACGCAGCACAGCCAAATAAATAAATAAAAATAAATAATTTTTAAAAAGATGACTCTGACAGCAGTTGGGGTACAGGTTGGAGGGAAGGGGAGAGTTTGATACCAGCAAAGGGTCCAGGGAATAGGAATGGACGACAAGCCACACTCAGCAGACACTCTGTGAGACCCTCTGAGAGTAAGCAGAAGGCCAGACCCTTTTTTCACCAGAGCTAGGAGTTTCCCCAACCATACTCCTTCCCATAGAGCCAGACCATAGAGTTATCGCAGCAGAGAGAAAGTAACTCAAGTGCTTATTGAGATCATGGGATTGGGTGAAGGCTTTGGACTAAATTTTTACCCTTGTTACCCCATAAGATCGGGTTTGTTATGGTATACAGTGGTGTAACATTCCATTTATAGATCTGAGTGCAACGTGAGTGAATTCACAGCCCTGACACTGGTGAAGAGTAGACATTAAACAATGTACCAGAAATACCCTTTCAGGTCAGAATATACGCATCTAGGACATTCTTATGTGAATGTACTGACATTAATTTAACTATTTTTAAAAACATTTATTTATGTATTTGGCTGCTCCGGGTCTTGGTTATGCACACAGCATCTTCAGTCTGTGGTGTGGCATGCGGGGTTTTTAGCTGTGGCATGTGAACTCTTAGTTGTGGCATGCAAAATCTAGTTCCCTGATCAGGGATCGATCCCTGGCCCCCTAAAATTGGGATCATGGAATCTTAGCCACTGAATCATGAGAAGTCCCCTATTTTTCTATTTATCAGTAAACACCCTCTCTCTAGTATTTGCTATTATACCAGCAGCTTCAATGTACATCCAGATGTCCTTCTGAGAGATTCTCCTGGGAGAATCTTAGGGGGAGGATGTCCAGGTTTAAGAGGAGGCATCTTCAACCACTGATAGATCCTTGCAACCTTCCTAAAAGACTGTTCTCATGCCCTGACGGTTCTATCAACCGTCAGGGCACACCTTCACACTTACTTCAACAGGGGTATGATACACGCTTTCACACATGTTATCTAACTTTTGGTAAAATTTTTTCCTGGTTATAAAAGTTATTAATATATGTCTTTCAGAAGATGGAGAGAATTTCTTTCACTGGACCTCTCAAGGAAAATGCTGTGCCTGCTGGAAGGAGACATATGAGTAGCTGTTTGGGGTGAGAGGTAATTCTTCCCTGGGATGTTCCGGTGAGAAACTCCCTCGGGAGGATGTGTGCTCAGTTGCTCAGTTGTGTCCACCAGGCTCCTCCATCCATGGAATTTTCCAGGCAAGAATATTGGAGTGGTTTGCCACTTTATTTCCTACTGTAAGGGGTCTTCCCAACTCAGGGATCAAACAATTGATCTGGATGCAGGACATGCATCTCTTGTATCTCCTGCACTGACAGGCAGATTCTTTACCCCTAGCGCCACCTGGGAAACCCATCTGGAAGGTGGGCTTCTGGCTTTTTTGAGCTTGCATTTCAGAATAAGCCCTGAGCCAGAATGGAATCTTCAGCATTCCAGAGGAGAGGATTTGAAGGTGGCAAGTGGAATGGGGACTCTGAGAGGGAGGTCCCAGAAGCCAGAGACAAGAAGCCGGGGCTGGAGGTAAACCGAGACGCAGGGCAAGTAGAAAGGATTTTGGAAGTGAATATACCATTTCCTAGAGTTCACGAATTCCATTCTTTACTGTGTCAATGGAACTTCCAAATAGGTATTGATATTTAACCTCTGATTAGAGATTTTGTGAGCTGGTGAGTTCTGGCCTTTGTCCCAGGAAGGCAGCTGTACAGTTTTCATGAGCTGTTTCATCACAGGGAAGAGAAATTGCCCATGAGGACCAATTTCTGAAGGCAAGAGTAGAAGAAGGTGAAGGAAGATTGCCACCGAAGGATAAGATATCTTATCTGGGACTTCCCTGCAGGTCTAGTGGCTAGGACTCCCAGCTCCCAATGCAAGGGGACTGGGTTTGATCCCTGGTCAGGGAACTAGATCATACATACTGTAATATGCTGCAACTAAAGATCCCTAATGCAGCAACGAAAATGGAAGATGCTGTGTGCCACAGCTAAGACCTGGCACAGCCAAATCAATTAAATAAAATAAATATTTTTTTAAAAAGGAAAAAAAAGAAAGCATAACTGCAGGCTTGCTCTGGGTACAGTTTTAAGGACACTTCTAAATCTGCTTTACCATGCCTTCAAAACCCACGTAGGCAAGTGAAGGTGAGGGGATCACTTAAACAGAAGGCTTCAGTCACACCTCTGGAATGGGGCCTGGGAATCCAGCTAGAGGGTCCCAGAAGGGTTTAGGCAACCGTGTGGAAGAGATGACCGAGGACAGCTGAGTGTCACCAGAAAATGAAACAATGGGAGCAATGGGAGAAACAGCAGGGGAAGTGTGAGAGCCACTGGGGACCCCGGGAACTGAGAGCAGGGAGGCCCACCTCTACCTGGGCTGGTCAGGGGAGCCTTTACAGAGAGGGCAACCCCCAAGCTGAGCTTGAAGGAGGAATAGCGCACCTCCACGGACAGCAGGGTGTGGAGAAGGGTGAATACGCTGCCTAGGGCAGCACTCACAAATGACCAGGAACTGGATGGCTGATAACAACAGAAATATATTCTCCCACAGTCTGGAGGCCAGGTGACCGAAATCAAGATGTTGGCAAGGGCACGCCTCCCGCCCCCTGGGGTTCAGGGGGAGACTCCCTTCCTTGCCTCTTCTGCCTTCTCACGGTTGCTGGTTTCCTTGGCTTGTGGTCACATCACTCCAGTCTCTGTTTCCATCTTCACGTGGCCTTCTCCTCTCCTGTCCCTTCAAAGCACACCTGTCATTGAATTTAGGGCCCTCCTGGATGACTGAGCATGATCTCATCTTAAGACACTTAAATTACAACAGCAAATAAGGTAACATTCACAGATTCCAGGGGTTAGGATGTGGACACGTCTTTGGGGGGTGGGGACCACCATTCAACCATCACAGACAGCACACATTCACAGCATCTCTGGGAAGAACACAAACTCCTTCATGAATGACCATGATCCCAGGATCTTTCAAGTCCCATCACTCACTACTTCCCCTGACTTCAACAGGTGGTTAGTTGCTTTTATTTCCACAAATGAAGGATTTTCCACACCTCCATGCTTTTGTAAATGTTGTTCCCTCTTTCCATTTTAATGAATCAAGTTGGATGCTGGAAGTGAAATCAACAGGGTGGAATGGTTGCAGGGAGCAGGTTTAGAGGGTAATGTGAACAGGCTCCGTGGTTCCAAGTGTTCATATTTCATTTTTTGGCTGCGTGGCACAGCATGTAGGATTTTAGTTCCCCAACCAGGGATCGAACCCTCACTCCCTGTAGCAGAAGGGTGGGATCTCAACCACTGGACTGTCAGAAAGTCCCCAAATATTCATATTTCAACTGTAAAAGTTTCCTCTGGACGGCCTAGCTATGTCCTGGAGGTCCCTTTACCATTTTGTGTGGCTTTATGTAAGTTGCAATTAAAAGGTTTATTTGTGTGACAAGTGAAAAGTTCCTCTCTGAAATTTGATTTCATGTTTACTCATGAATAGCAGCTGCTCTCAAAAGTGGTTCACTTTTGAGTAAATTAGAAGTTTGTCTCTGAGCACTTAAATATCCTAAAGGTTTATTTTGTTTTGTGTCTCAGGAGAAGTAAGTGGGGAAGAATGAGCTGGATACTCATAAGGCTGCAGGTAACTTTTTTTGAACACTTTCAGCAGACTGAGAGAACAGCAGTCAAGGGGAGAAATGTTTGAATTTCAATGGGAATTGTCAACATGAAGTGAATGATAAAGACACCAGCCACAAGATCAAAGTCCATATATCTTTCTTTTATTGCTTCATTGTAATTAAAGCCTAGAGTGAATTATAAAAATATGCAATCCAACAGCTTCTGCCTTGGATTTATGCCTGGCATGCTGTGAAACTGTGGTGGGATGATCGCTTTTGTATTATGCATGTTATACTATAAAGGAGGGACTTTAATACGTAATGCGGAGTTTCCATATGATAGAAATGTATCTATCAACACAAAGGCAGTTGAAAAGTGTATTGCTTATAGAAGATCATAAATAGTTGAGGAGAAATTAAGAGGCAGGGAGGAAAAGAAGCCAGTGTGGGGCAGACACAGAAAAGGTGAAGAATATCTGGTGCATAAGTAAACGCACATATTTTGGGTAGGCAAAATTCTAAGATGACGACCCAGTGGCTTTGTATAATCCCTCCCTTTGAAGGTGGGCAGGATCTGTGACTATGATAGGTATCATTCCTGTGATGAAGTTGTGTATTTTCGACAAAGGTTAAGGGATTTTTTTTTCCCATCAATTGATTTTAAATTAATCAAAAGGGAAATTACCTGGGTGGATCTGAATCAGAGGAAACTCTTGAAAGTGTTAGGTTCTCCTACTGACCTTGAACCAGCCACCATGGGTTCTATAACTGCAAGGAAATGAATCCTGCCAGCAACCAGGTGAGGCTGGAAGAGCACTTGGAGCCACAGGTGAGACCATCTCATAGCACTGATGCCTGATTGGAGCTTTGCAAGACATGGAACAGAGGACGCAGCTATGCCATGGCTCCCGATCCAGAGAAACTGGGAGCTAATGAATATGTATAAGTAATATATATATTAGGGTGCTGCATCCCAGGTGATTTGTTACACAGCACCATGCTAAGTACTAGGGATACAATAGTCCCCAAGACAAACCCAACTCTGCCCTGCAAGGGACCCAGACAAGGAAAGAGATGACTATTGACTGAGACATTCCCTTCTCCAGGGGATCTTCCTGACCCAGGAATCGAACCGAGGCCTCCTGCATTGCAGGCGGATTCTTTACCAACTGAGCTACCGGGGAAGCCCAACCAAAGGGTAGTAGTTTTCAATTCACTCCTCCTGTTGCCCCTTCATGAGCGACTGTGATTCTTTCACTACAGCCCCTTGGCCATCATGCCCAAGGGGAAGGGGAATAGAGAATCCAGGAAGGAAGAGAATGGACAGGAGAGAAATCCCTTCCAGGCAGACAGGGAAGGAAAAACACATCCTGTTTGGTTCTGAGGGGTGAGGCAGAGAAGGAAGAAGGCAGGGGCTGCGGGAGAGGGGGGACCACGTGGGCTATCCCCCTTCATCCTCCCCAAAGTGGGGGAAGGGGAGAGGTTTTAAATAACCAGAAAAGCTTGGAGATTTCAGAGCAGAGGGTCTGTTTTCTGGGTAAATACTGGGATGTTTTCAAGTGCTCTTAGAAAAGTGCTGACTCCATCATGCCCCTGTTTAGGTGGCAATCTGGAGATGGATCCAGGCAGAGAGATGCCCAGAAACGGGGCCCCTGCCCTCCCTCCCTACACTGCCCCTTCCTCCAGGCTGCCACCCGATCAGCAGCCAGCTCGTCTGGGCCCACTTGCTTCTCTTGAGACACAAGATAAAATAAATCTTTAGGATGTTTATGAGCCCAGAGGCAAACTTGTAATTTATTCAGAAGTGAACAGCTTTTGGGATTTCCCCGGCGGCCCAGTGGTTAGGATTTCACCTCCCAATGCAGGAGTGCAGGTCCGATCCCTGGTTGGGGAACTAAGATCCCACATGCCTCCTGGTCAAAGAACCAAAACATGAAACAGGAGCAATATTGTAACAAATTCAATAAAAGACTTAAAAAAAAAAAAAAGTGAACCGCTTTTGTGGGCAACTGCTATTCATGAGTAAACATGAAGTCAAATTTCAGAACAGGACTTCCCACATTTCACACAAGAGATGGTTTTCAACCAGGAGAGAACAGAGTAACTTTAACCAGCAAGAGGAAAAGTTTTCTCTCACTCATGAGACAGTGGTTTGAATGTAAGAGCAGACCCCTATTAGCAAATCTCTTTCTTCTTTTTCACTCCCCTTAGCGTCTGAACGTAATTGGGGTATAGTTGGCCCCAAGGTAAGCAGTACTTTATTATGCAGTCACTCAGTCATGTCCGACTCTTTGAGACCCCATGGACCGTAGCCCTCCAGGCTCCCCTGTCCATGGGATGCTTCAGGCAAGAATACTGGCCCATTTAAAGTGTGGCTCGTTCATATCCCTGACTGTCAGAGCATCTTCTACTCATAGTACTGCCTGGGATTTGCAAAGTGTTGACTTTCCCTGTCATGAGGAAAACCATGATAAGACGGTTGGAGGGCATCACTGAATTGATGGACATGAGTTTGAGCAAGCTCCAGGAGTTAGTGATGGACAGGGAAGCCTGGCATGTTGCAGTCCATGGGGTCGCAAAGAGTCAGACATGACTGAGCTACTGAACTGAACTAAACTGACTTTCTCTGGGAGACACAATGCGATGAGCCTTCTCCACGGGTTCTATTTATAATGTCCTCCAACCACACAGCGGGTGAAGGTGCAGTGTTTTGCCTTCTGTTCTGCAGGTGGTGAAGAGGAGGATTCTGTGAATAAACTGCCTTATCTACTGCCCAGGGCAACAATTGCTTAACAACATCCCAGATGTATCCAAGAGATATTTGCCAATAAATATAAATCAAGTGAAGAACAGAATAAATTCAAGAAATAATTTCCATGAGGAATCACGATTGTTTTTCATTGTTTAACATTATGGATGATGCTAGGGCTCAGTCACTTTAGTCATGTCTAACTCTTTGCGACCCCATGGACTCGAGCCCACCAGGCTCCTTTGTCCATGGGATTCTCCAGGCAAGAACACTGGAGTGGTTGCCATGCCCTCCTCCAGGGGATCTTCCAGACTCAGGAATCAAACCAGCATCTCCTGTGTCTGCTGCATCGCAGTGGATTCTTTACCACTGAGCCACCAGGGAAGCCCAGGGATGATGCTAAGTCCTCTGAATTTATTTTCCTTAACGGTAGAAGACACAGGACACCCCTGTGGTCTGGAACCTCAGGGCCTCTCTACATAGTCAAAAGTAAATTCAATGTCAGGCGTACAAAGTAATTTACAATCTGACCCCACCTACTCTGCCTTTCTTACCCCCTGCATTTGGGACCCCAGCATGGAATCAGTATGGAACGGAACTGAACTGATGAAATTGATGCAGAGGCCACAGCAGGGGCCCTGCCCTCCTCACCTGGGATGTTCATTTAATGCCTCCTTGTTTCTGACAATGTTAGAAACTGCCCTACTGATCTCCCTGGAATATGTCTCTGGATCAGTTCAAATGATGAATTAGTTGAGGGTGTAGGCAAAATGTTTGTGCTTGCAAAACCCAGATTTTGGGCATCAGAGTCAAACTCCTTGTCCTCTCACCTGTATGAGAATGTCAGTTTGAGTCTGACCCTGGTTATTTGTAAGTCAATACCGGCTCGGCTCACAAGGATCTCTTCTTATGGGAAATGCCATCTTGATCCACAGGCCTCAGGAGTGGACCTCTGGCAGCTGTATTTGCATCATAGGATCCACAGTTTTTACAGCTAGTGCTTGACACCCTGTAAAGGAATCTCTTTTCCTGAAAATCTGTAACTGGGATCCAGGAAGAATTAGGTCATACACATTAGGTGGCTGGAGCTCAAACTTATAAATTTAACAACTGAGAAGCAGCCACCTTCACTGATAATCTGCAGGTGATGCAGAGGAAATAAATCCTTGAAGAGAAGAGTGTAACAAATTCACATGGAGATGCAGAGATGAGAGAATGAGAAAGAGATCTGGAAGCTTCATACACCTTAATTTCAGTTGCTTACTTCAGTAAGCCAGCCCAGTCATATCACTGGTCCATGAAATAACACCGTATCCTTACAACAATTCCTTGCCTTTTCATTTCTTTCCTAGTCAGTTGCAAATTACAGCACACCAAGCTCATTTAATGGTGCAAATCTTCTCTCCAGCGGGAGAAGACTACAGTGTTTTAAATTACTTTCCCTCTTTCATCTTGAGCCTCCATTTTCTTACCTCAATCCCACCACTAAATAGCAATCCATTATGATTATAACACAAGTTGTTTAACCAAAAAAGTTTAATTTCCTTTTTTGCTATTTCAAAGAAAGCTGCTAACAATATTCTTCCATATGTCTACAATTCCATATAATTAAGAATCTTTAGGGTATAGTCCTTAGAGTGGAAGTTACTTATATGTTTAACTTTATAAGATAATGTCAAATTATTTTCTGAACTCATTGTACTAGCTTGTGCTCCCACTATCTAATATTAGTAATCAATAAACAGCCAATAATATTTACTAGCATTCATCATATTCCAGGCAGTCACTCACTGGTAGAAGTTTAATTTTGTCTTCTCTTGCATTCTTAGGATAAACACTGATTGGTCATGGTGTATTTTATTTGTAATATATTGTTGGATTCAGATGGTTAATAGTTTATTAAGATTTTTCACATCCGTGGTCAGAAGTACTAAGGACTCGGGTTTCCTTTTCTTGCCCTGATACTGCCTGGGTTTGAAATTAATTATATCAGTCTTAGGAAAACAGGTTATCCCTCTTTTTCTATTTTCTGGATGATTTGTATAATGGTTATTTTCTGTTCCTTGAAAACCATCAAAACTCAGCAGTAGGGACTTCCCTGATGATCCAGTGGCTAAGACTCTGAGCTTCCAAGTAGGAAGCCCGGGTTCAATGCCTGGTCAAGAAACTAGGTCCCACATGTTGTAGTTGAGACCCAGCCCAGCCAAATAAATAAATATTAAAAATAATAACAATAATTTTTTAAAGTAGTCTTTAACAAATTCAACAGTAGAATCATTTGGAGCAGGCCTCTTTGTTGAGGGTAAGATTAGGGATGTCCTTGATAGCAATGTCAATTTCTTTAACTATAATTAGTCTCTTCAAATTTCTTTTTCTTCTTGTATCAGTTTTGACATTTTTGTTTTTGCTTTCAGAAAGAATCTCTTTTATCCAGATTGTCAAATAGCTACTCATTTTATTATTACTTAAAACTGCTGTGTTTGCAGTTATTTTTCTTTTTGATTTTGTGATTTAGTTGCTTCTTGTTTACTGTTTTCTTGATCAGTTAAAAAAAAACCCAGCTTTTAGTTTTCCAAAAGTTCATGTTCTCTGCTTTTATTTTTATTGATTTCTTTCTTCTGATTTCTTTGGGTATGATCTCTTGCTTACGTTCTGACTTCTTAAGCTCATCTGTTTTTAGTACTTCGGTTTTTGACTGTTTGTTTGTTTTCTCATTTTTCCGCTTGGAACATCCTCCCCCAGGTGCCTCTGTGAGGTGCACTCCCCTGCTTCCAATCTTCATTTAAATGCTCCTTCTCAGCTGCCTTCCCTGCCCACTCCATTCAAACTTGCAATTCCTCCTCCCTCCCCATTCCCATTCCCCTCTTTATTTTTCTCTCCAACACTTATTATCATCAACACAGTACATATTTTCCTTCTTTATTATTTATTGTCTATTTCCCTGCATTAAAGTGTGAGTTATTTTTAATGCCCTTTGCAACAACATGGATGGATCTAGAGATTATCATACTAAGTAAATCAGAGAAAGACAAATATCATATGATACCACTTACAAGTGGAATCTAAAAATATGCTACAAATAAACTTATTTACAAAACAGAAATAGACTCACAGACATAGAAAACAAACTTACTGAAAGGAAAAGGGAAGAGGAATAAATTAGGAGTTTGGGATTAAAATATACACGCTACTGTATATAAAAGTAGATAACAAACAAGGACCTGTTGTACAGCATGGGGAACTATATTCAATAGCTTATAATAACCTAGAATGGAAAAGAATCTGAAGAAAAAGAATACAGGAATTTCCTTGGTGATCCAGTGGCTAAGACTCTGCACTCCCAGTGTAGGCGGCTGGTCAGGGAACTAGATCCCAAATGCAGCAACTAAGACCTGGCACAGCCAAATAAGTAAATATTTAAAATAATAATAATAGAATATATATGTGTGTATGTATGTAACTGAATCACTTTCCTGTATACCTGAAACTAACCCAACATTGTAAATCAACTATATTTCAATATATATATTTTTTAAATGTGAGTTCAACTTGGTAAATTTATGGATCAATCATCATCATATCTAGAAGATTTTCTTCACCCCAGAAAGTTTCCTTGTCATGTTTATAGTTAATTTCTCCTCCATTCCTGTCCCAGACAACCACTGATTTGCTTCTGTCTTTATAAACTTGGAAGTTAGGATTTTGACTGTTTTGCTCACTGCTATAGCACCAGTGAGAAACCTGTATGCAGGTCAGGAAGCAACAGTTAGAACTGGACATGGAACAACAGACTGGTTCCAAATAGGAAAAGGAGTACGTCAAGGCTGTATATTGTCACCCTGCTTATTTAACTTCTATGCAGAGTACATCATGAGAAACGCTGGGCTGGAAGAAACACAAGCTGGAATCAAGATTGTCGGGAGAAATATCAATAACCTCAGATATGCGGATGACACCACCCTTATGGCAGAAAGTGAAGAAGAACTAAAGAGCCTCTTGATGAAGGTGAAGGAGGAGAGTGAAAAAGTTGGCTTAAAGCTCAACGTTCAGAAAACTAAGATCATGGCATCTGGTCCCATCACTCCATGGGAAATAGATGGGGAAACAGTGGAAACAGTGTCAGACTTTACTTTTTTGGGCTCCAGAATCACTGCTGATGGTGACTGCAGCCATGAAATTAAAAGACGCTTACTCCTTGGAAGGAAGGTTATGGCCAACCTAGATAGCATGTTTAAAAGCAGAGACATTACTTTGCCAACAAAAGTCTGTCTAGTCAAGGCTATGGTTTTTCCAGTGGTCATGTATGGATGTGAGAGTTGGACGGTGAAGAAAGCTGAGCACTGCAGAATTGATGCTTTTGAACTGTGGTGTTGGAGAAGACTCTTGAGAGTTTCTTGGACTGCAAGGAGATCCAATCAATCCATCCTAAAAAAGATCAATCCTGGGTGTTCATTGGAAGGTCTGATGTTGAAGCTGAAGCTCCACTACTTTGGCCACCTCATGCGAAGGGTTGACTCATTGGAAAAGACCCTAATGCTGGGTAGGATTGGGGGCGGGAGGAGAAGGGGACGACAGAGGATGAGATGGTTGGATGGCATCACCGACTCGATGAACATGGGTTTGGGTAGACTCCGGGAGTTGGTGATGGACAGGGAGGCCTGGCGTGCTGCAATTCATCGGGTCGCAGAGAGTCGGACACGACTGAGGGACTGAACTGAACTGATAGCATCAGTGAAAGTGTCAGTCACTTAGTCATTTCTGACTCTTTGGTACCCCATGGACTGTAGCCTGACACGTCCCTCTGTCCATGAAATTCTCCAGGCAAGAATACTGGAATCCCCTTTCTCCAGGGGATCTTTAGAGAAGCCTGGTGGACTGCAGTCCATGGGGTCACAAAGAGTCAGATACAACTGAGCAACTATCGCTACTAGTACATAGCCCCAGTATCTAAAGCAATGGTACATAACAGGTGGTCAATAACTATTTGTTAAATAAAATTTTCAAATAATCTTATCTCCCCCCACAAAATGACCTACCAGTTTCTAGAGATGCTGTGTTTAAAATCTCTAAAAATACCTGTTGATACGTTTGTTTCTCTCTGGGATTCTATTCATTGATGCTTTATATCTGTTGGAGCTATTGTTGATCTGTGATCATTATTTTATTGGTCTATTGTTCCTTTCTTCAATATGTAACATTTTTCTTTATTGCTTATGACGTTTAAACTTTGAATCCATTTTTTTTTAATATTCAGATCACTATCTTTGTTATCTTTTAGTTCTCATGCCTTAATCTTTTCCCATCACTTTATGTTTTATCTACCTAGATCATCTTAAAGTGTGTCTCTTAAAAAAATAAATAAATAAAGTGTGTCTCTTATTGTAGCTAAAACATTACTTGATCTTACTAATTTTTTTTAAGACTCTGAGAGTCTCTGCCTTCTAAATGGTGAGTTCAAAGTTTTCATTTGCTTCTCTCTGGCTTTTTTTTTGGCCATTTTATCTTATATTTTCTATACTTCAGTTTTCCAGATTCATCTCTCCTTTCCAGACTTCTACTGGGTAAATTGCATTAAGATCTTTAATTATATTTACTTTCCCCTAGCACTTTCTTGCACAAATAAAATCTCTATCTTTCCTCCATATAAGACCAGTATGATACCATATTCTCGATTTCTGGTTGGTTTCCAGCAAACCCTACTTCCTTCTCCAGCACATTGGGGATCACCTGGCTTTAGCTCAGGATTGCAGTCATCAGAAGAAAGAGAAGATCCCTCCCTCTTTCTGAGTGTGTCCTCAGGAACCAAATCAGGAACCAAATCACAACCACTTTCTCTCTCTCTTGTAGAGGAAGATGAGAGTTCTCAACAGTCTTTATAGTCTCTAGGTCCATACACTTTTTCTCTATAGCATTTATTAGCATCAAAATTCTATATATTTTACTTTTTTATTATGTCTCATCCTATTAGAATGTCGAGCTCTTGTAATTTTAATAAATTTACAGAATTGTTTCAGCATAATTGTAATCCTGTCTATCAGGGCAGGGCTGGACTGGGAGAGGAAGCTAGCAGTCTTTGTGAGTTTGCCTACTTCTTCTGATCATATTGCTGAGGCCAGCTTGAATTGATTATTGTTAACTGCAGCCACAGAGTCCTAAGCATGGCAACTGTCAATTTTCATATCATAGCATTCAGTTGTAGGCACCAGATTTTGTGGATATTTATAGAAACTTTGTTGATAATTGCCAAAACTTGGAAACAATCAAAATGTCCTTTAATAGGTGAATGGGTAAATAAACTGTAGTACTCCCAGACCATGGAATATTATCTAGCACTAAAAAGAAATAATCTGTCAAGTCAGGCAAAGACATGGAGGAAACTTAAACGCATATACATCATTATACATTGATCCAAACCCATAAAATGTACAACACCAGGAGTGAATAAAAAGGTAAGCTAAGGACTGTGGGTGATCATGACGTGCCAATGTAGGTTCATCTTTGGTTAAAAAAACATACTATTCTGGCGAGTGATGTTGATCAGGGGAGGCTATGTGTGTGCAGGGTATATGAGAAATATCTGTTACCTTCCTCTCAATTTTGTTATAAACTTAAACCTGTTCGAAAACAATAAAGCCTCAAAAAAGGAAAAAAATAGTAAATGAAATAATGCTTACAAAAGGCTTAGAAAGAGACCACAGAATGGTGATATTATACATACACATATTTTTTAAAAGGAATATTTATTAAGCTAAATGGTAAATCGTTACTGTTTGCTTATCTTGAAAGGCACTCTGTGATACAAGAGCTCTACATTCTCATTTCCCCTCTCATGTACTGTATTCACATGTTCTTGGACAGATTATAGGCTGTGAGAAATCCTGCAGTACAGAAATCTGCTAAACTGTTTAACTTGGTTATTTATCAAATTTATTTGATTGCAGAACCCTTCTGTCATGAAAAATACATCACCATGAGAACAACTTCTGTGGAGCTTACAGTTACAGACAGCTCACTCATCGAAAAACACTGAGCGCCCACTATGCAGCAGGCACTCTGACGGGAGACTGTAGGAAGAGTCAGGTCTCTTTTTTCTTTTTTTCACACTTCACACACCAGCAGGGGAGCCAGACACTACTCGAATAATCGTTAAACACATTATTTAAAACTTCAATAAGTGCGATGAAAGACAAATGCAGGAAACTTGAGAGAATAGCACTTGGACTAGGAGAAAGTCAGGCAAGATCTTTTTTGACAAAGTGATATTTAAGCTGAAGTCTGAAAGATGGAGAGGAGCCAACGAAGTACTGACTGAGGAGAAGCAAACTGGGCAGGAAGGAAGGATGGGGTGTGTACATGGGGGATATCAAAAATACTTTTTAATTTCTGGGGAAAGATCAAGGTCTCGGGTTTAGACACGATTACATTGAGAGGCTGTGACAAAATGAGAACTACGTGTTTGGTCTCTGCTCCCGGCTCTTGGCACAGAGCTTCTAAAATCTTCATAACTTCCTTTTTATTCACAGTCAGTCCTTCTGCCTCACTTGCATTTATGCTAATGCAGTGATTCTTGGAGGAGAGGGGTGGCTGCCAGAGGAACTCACCTTGAGACCAAAGTGTTGGAGCTTGCAGCTCCCCACCTGTCTCTGGGGAGGGGTGTGGGGCTGGAGATTGACTTAATCATCAATGGTAATTAATTAACCAATCATGCCTATGTAATGAAGCCTTAATAAAAATCCCTAAACAACAGGGTTTACAGAGCTTCTAAGTTGATGAATCAAGATTGCCGGGAGAAATATCAATAACCTCAGATATGCGGATGACACCACCCTTATGGCAGAAAGTGAAGAAGAACTAAAGAGCCTCTTGATGAAAGTGAAAGAGGAGAGTGAAAAAGTTGGCTTAAAGCTCAACGTTCAGAAAACTAAGATCATAGCATCTGGTCCCATCAGTTCAGTTCAGTCGCTCAGTCGTGTCCGACTCTTTGCGACCCGATGAATTGCAGCACGCCAGGCCTCCCTGTCCATCACCAACTCCCGGAGTCTACCCAAACCCATGTTCATCGAGTCAGTGATGCCATCCAACCATCTCATCCTCTGTCGTCCCCTTCTCCTCCCGCCCCCAATCCTACCCAGCATTAGGGTCTTTTCCAATGAGTCAACCCTTCGCATGAGGTGGCCAAAGTAGTGGAGTTTCAGCTTCAACATCAGACCTTCCAATGAACACCCAGGATTGATCTCTTTTAGGATGGATTGATTGGATCTCCTTGCAGTCCAAGGGACTCTCAAGAGTCTTCTCCAACACCACAGCTCAAAAGCATCAATTCTGCAGTGCTCAGCTTTCTTCACCGTCCAACTCTCACATCCATACATGACCACTGGGAAAACCATAGCCTTGACTAGACGGACTTTTGTTGGCAAAGTAATGTCTCTGCTTTTAAACATGCTATCTAGGTTGGCCATAACCTTCCTTCCAAGTAGTAAGCGTCTTTTAATTTCATGGCTGCAGTCACCATCAGCAGTGATTCTGGAGCCCAAAAAAGTAAAGTCTGACACTGTTTCCACTGTTTCCCCATCTATTTCCCATGGAGTGATGGGACCAGATGCCATGATCTTAGTTTTCTGAACGTTGAGCTTTAAGCCAACTTTTTCACTCTCCTCCTTCACCTTCATCAAGAGGCTCTTTAGTTCTTCACTTTCTGCCATAAGGGTGGTGTCATCCGCATATCTGAGGTTATTGATATTTCTCCCGACAATCTTGATTCCAGCTTGTGTTTCTTCCAGCCCAGCGTTTCTCATGATGTACTCTGCATAGAAGTTAAATAAGTAGGGTGACAATATACAGCCTTGAAGTACTCCTTTTCCTATTTGGAACCAGTCTGTTGTTCCATGTCCAGTTCTAACTGTTGCCTCCTGACCTGCATACAGGTTTCTCAAGAGACAGGTCAGATGGTCTGGTATTCCCATCTCTTTCAGAATTTTCCACAGTTTATTGTGATCCACACAGTCAAAGGCTTTGGCATAGTCAATAAAGCAGAAATAGATGTTTTTCTGGAACTCTCTTGCTTTTTCGATGATCCAGCGGATATTGGCAATTTGATCTCTGGTTCCTCTGCCTTTTCTAAACCCAGCTTGAACATCTGGAAGTTCACGGTTCACATATTGCTGAAGCCTGGCTTGGAGAATTTTGAGCATTACTTTACTAGCATGTGAGATGAGTGCAATTGTGCCGTAGTTTGAGCATTCTTTGGCATTGCCTTTCTTTGGGATTGGAACAAAAACTGACCTTTTCCAGTCCTGTGGCCACTGCTGAGTTTTCCAAATTTGCTGGCATATCGAGTGCAGCACTTTCACAGCATCACCTTTGAGGATTTGAAATAGCTCAACTGGAATTCCATCACCTCCACTAGCTTTGTTCGTAGTGATGCTTTTCAAGGCCCACTTGACTTCACATTCCAGGATGTCTGGCTCTAGGTGACCATCACTTCATGGCAAATAGATGGGGAAACAGTGTCAGACTTTATTTTTTTGGGCTCCAAAATCACTGCCGATGGTGATTGCAGCCATGAAATTAAAAGACGCTTACTACTTGGAAGGAAGGTTATGGCCAACCTAGATAGCATGTTTAAAAGCAGAGACATTACTTTGCCAACAAAAGTCCGTCTAGTCAAGGCTATGGTTTTTCCAGTAGTCATGTATGGATGTGAGAGTTGGACGGTGAAGAAAGCTGAGCGCCAAAGAATTGATGCTTTTGAACTGTGGTGTTGGAGAAGACTCTTGAGAGTCCCTTGGACTGCAAGGAGATCCAATCAATCCATCCTAAAAGAGATCAATCCTGGGTGTTCATTGGAAGGTCTGATGTTGAAGCCGAAACTCCAATACTTTGGGCACCTCATGCAAAGGGTTGACTCATTGGAAAAGACCCTAATGCTGGGTAGGATTGGGGGCGGGAGGAGAAGGGGACGACAGAGGATGAGATGGTTGGATGGCATCACCAACTCGATGGACATGGGTTTGCATCCCACTTGAGATGCAACTGAGTTCAAGTCACATCTGAGATACGGTTTTGTTAGGGAACCATTGACAGAAACTGCCTTGGCCAGGCACCATATAACAGCCTGCACGAGTTGTCTCACAGAGGGAGGGAGAATTCAGGAGGGGCCAAAAGGAGAGAGGAGACATGAGCCCATAATATGTCCTGCCAGCCTTCCAGAAACCCTCACGCTGGAATTCACCTTGGCTGATAGATGTTTGCACCACCAGGAAGGACCCGAGTCCGACCACGTACGGGCAAGTAGCAAGATGATTGGCCAAAGACAACCAGGAAAACTAATGCCATCGCCATAAAACCTGAGGCTGTGAGCAGCATGGCAGAGCAGTTCTCCTGGGTTCCCTTAACCTGCTCTTCTCCACCCAAGTACCCCTTTCCAATAAAGTCTTGTGCTTTGTCACGTCAGTATGTGCGTCTCCTTGGAGAATTCATTTCTGAGTGTTAGACAAGAGCCCGATCTCAGGTCCTGAAGGGGCCCCCCTCTGGTAACAGTTTCACAGGGAGAGTGGCACTCCCAGAAAGGGCATGGAAGCTGCATACACACCCCTCGCGGTTCCCCTTGCCTTCTGTGTCTCTTCCTTTCGACTGTTCCTGAGTTGCATCCTTTACAATAAACCAGTAATAGTAAGTAAAATGTTTCCCTGAGTTTTGTGAGCCATTCTACCAAGTTATACACCTCAAAGAGGGTCCTGAGAACCCTGACTTCTACATGATTGATCAGAAGAACAACAGGGGTAACCTGGGCCTTGTGACTGGTGTCTGAATGGGGGACTGAACCCTTTACTTGGCATCTGATGCTAACTTCAGGAAGAGTGTCAGGGTTGAAATGAATTGTAGGATACCTAGTTGAGGTCTACAGAGAACTGGAAAATTGGCATGGGAAAAGAACTTAGACCCTTGGTGTCAGAAGTATTGTGAGTCCAGAAATTTTTTTTCTCCTTTTGATGTTCAGGAGATATCTAAGGGGAGATGCTGTAGGTAACTGGAAATGAGCCTGAAGCTCACAAAATAGATTTAGGCTAAATAGTTAAATTATAATTTGCTAATATTTCAATAAAAATTTACTAAAATTATATTGATAGTAACTGAAAAAAATCACTGGTGAGTATTGAGAAATTAATTACCCACATTTTGTGTCTACTCTAACCAGGGGGGAAAATATCTGAGTGTGCCTTTAATTTATTCTTATTTTCCTTAAAAAAACAAAGCTTATTCTAGTGATTAACATTCTTAAAGCCTCCAGGAGTCCCAGCTGGCAGCCATAGTAGCTGTTTCAAAGCCAAACAGGAAAAGTGTTTGTGTCTGCTTAAAAATGGAGCAATTAATGATGTGGGAAAAATATTTTTCCTTTATTTGCTTTTCAACATGATGGCTTTGCATGATAAAGGATAGAGGAGTGTTAAGATTGAATATGAATGCCACAGGGGGAAAAATATGTGAGCTGATAGGTCTGTATTATATCAAGAATGCTCAGATGTTTAGCAGATATGCTGCAAAGACCAAGACAGCATCTTAAAGCATCTAGAGAATTCTCGAATTAAAACTCCTGGAAAATGATAACATCCACAAGGAGCTTTGGGCATCTCAACAATACTATTAATAATAAGAATTGGGAAACTAAGGTTGTTGCAAGGTGATGTGCTGGACAAATTTTCCTGGTGACAAAGCAATGGTAGGATTTTTTTTTTTTCCCCTAGGCAGAGAACATGGGAATATGGGGTCTAGCAGGACTGAAGATAAGAAGTGCTTGACCCATATCCATTTTATTTTTTTAATTTATTAAAAAAATTTTTTTTTTCACATCCTCTTTAAATACTTCCTATTCATTCTTGAGCTCTCAGCTAAACTTCAAGGAAACCTAACTTGATCACCAGCCATCCCCTTTCCCTCATTCAGATGAGGCCCCTGTCAAAGAACCCAGTCAAAGAACCCAGTCCTTCTTTCACAGCATGTGATACTGTTGTAATTAAATCTTCCGTTGTGGGGACTTCTTGGTGGTCCAGTGGTTAAAAACCCATCTTGCCATGCAGGGGACTCGGGTTTGATCCCTGGTCTGGAAACTAAGGGCCCGCACAGACGCAACTAGAGAAGCCTCTGTGCACTGCGACTGGAGAAAAGCCTGCACGCCGAAACAAAGAACCAGTGCAGCCAAAATTGTAGAAATAAGTTAATTTAAAAGAATAAATCATGCATTGTGTATAGGTGTAGAGATAGTCTACGGCTCAGGTGAGCCAGAAATATGACTTAATTTATATTTCAAGATCCCATTCAACCATGGTGGTAGAAAAATACAGTTTCAGTCAACTTGGGGGTCCCAAAAGTTTTAGTAGTTCTGAAGGGCTAAAGGCCTATAGGGCCTCCCTGCTGGCTCAGCAGTAAAGAATCTGCCTGCAGTGCAGGAGATGTGAGTATGATCACCGGGTTGGGAAGATCCCCTGGAGAAGGAAATGGCAACCCATTCCAGTATTCTTGTCTGGAGAATCGCATGGGTAGAGGAGCCTGGTGGGCTACAGTTCATGGGGTCACAAAGAGTCTGACACGACAGAGCACACACAAAGGCTTATAGTTGGAGAGAGGAAGGGGGGGAGAGGAAGTGCTGAGGGTGACCATTTTGCCTTTAGTGTCATCTGTCCCTGAAGCTCTCTGCTAAGATACCCAGAGTCCTGCCTGGTTCTGTTTACTTAGGCCCCTTGGCTGTTGAACAACGGCATTCAGAGAGAGCCTTGGAAAGTTTGGTGTCCTGGGGCAATGAACACAGCCTGACCTTTCCAAAGGTAGAAAGCAAGGAGAGGCAAAGAAATCACTAGAGAGAGAAAACACTGGTAAATATTTAAAAAATAGTAGTTTAAACATATACTTACTCTTTGGGGCTGTGTAGTTAAAGTTACGTGGGAGATATAATTTGCCAGTCCTTACCGGCTCTGTAAGTCTAGTGTGGGAGCTTAAATTCCTTTAAAAAAAAAAGTCAAAAAGTCAAGGGAAACAAATTTAAAAATATTATCCCAAACATGGAAGCAGCCTAAGTGTCCACTGGGGAATAAATAAAATATTTACACATACTATAAGGTATTGTTCGGCCTTCCAAAGGAAGGAAATTATATCACATGATACAATATGAATGGACCCAGAGGACATTATGATCACTGAAATGTCACTCATAAAAACACATACTGTACCATTTCACTTACAGTGTTTGAATCTGAGTGTAGTCAAATTCATAGAAACAGACAGCAGAGTGGTGGTTTCCAGGGCTGGGGGAGAAGGGAGTGGGAAGTCGTTTAATGGGTATATATTTGCAATTCTGCAAGGTAAAAGAGTTATGAAGATGGATGTTGCTGATGGTTAAACCACAATGTGGATGTACATAATACCACTAAATTGTACACTTAGAAATGGTTAACTCTACACTCCTGGATACAGGCTGCTTCATTAAGACACACAAGGCAGTGGCTTAAAGAAGTTTTACATTATATGTATTTTAATCACAACAAAAAAATTATCCGAACACACGTGTAATTAGTTGTTAACATCTTTCCCTAGAGCTAGAGTGGCTTCTCCTCCATCTTTTTTACTACTGTGTGTGCACCATCTAGAATAGTGCCTAGCATACTGCAGTCACTCCATAAATATTTGTCAAGTGAATAAATGGTCTTGGGATCGGGATTTGGGGGGCAGAATATGCCTCAGGAAAGCAATATTCCATATAATGAGCCACCTAGAAAAAAATGACAGGGGACTGAGAAATTTGCTACTGATGATACTCAGTTGCCATAGTGCCTGGTGTTTGTGAACATGTATCTTGATTAAAAATATTACATATTAAAAAGCAGAGACATTACTTTGCTGACAAAGGTGTGTCTAGTCAAAGCTATGGTTTTTCCAGTAGTCATGTATGGATGTGAGAGTTGGACTGTAAAGAAAGCTGAACACTGAAGAATTGATGCTTTTGAACTGTGGTGTAGGAGAAGACTCTTGAGAGTCCCTTGGACTGCAAGGAGATCCAACCAGTCCATCCTAAAGGAAATCAGTCCTGAATATTCATTGGAAGGACTGATGCCAAAGCTGAAACACCAATACTTTGGTGACTTGATGCGAAGAACTGACTCATCAGGAAAAAGACCCTGATGCTGGGAAAGATTGAAGGCAGGATGAGAAGGGGACAACAGAGGATGAGATGGTTGGATGGCATCACCGACTCAGTGGACATGAGTTTGAGTAAGCTGGTGTTGGTGATGGACAGGGAGGCCTGGTGTGCTGTGGTCCATGGGGTCTCAAAGAGACTGAATGACTGAACTGACTGACTGATTGATCTTGATTAAATATAGAAATAGGAAAACAAGTATGTTACATACCTATAGTCACATTCTTAATCATTTGGTCCCTTGTAGAACAGGGCTTCTTTCTTGTGAAGCTTTTAAAATGACTATGATTTTTCCCCCCCAGTTTTGTACCGTTTATTATATTTTCACAGCTAAGCACAAACAACTGACATGTTAGCCTGTTAGACCTAAAATGAGCATCTATGCATGTGTGCTCCGTTGTGTCCGACTCTGTGACCCCATGGACTGTAGCCCACCAGGCTCCTCTGTCCATGGGATTCTCCAGGCAAGAATACTGGAGTGAGTTGCCATTTCCTCCTCCAGGGGATCTTCTCAACCCAGGGATTGAACCCATGTTTCCTGTGTCTCCTGCATTGGCAGGCAGATTCTTGACAACTGGGCCAACTGGGAAGACCTAAAATGAACATTTCAGCCTTTTAATTTTAGAAAATAAGAGAGAAATGATGTAGCAGGAAGTGGGGAAAGAGGAGAGTTATAGGGAGCAAAGGGAAAAAAAGATGGGTCCTGGGAATTCCCTGGTGGCCCAATGGTTAGGATTACATGCTCTCATTGCGAAGGGCCCCAGGGGGTAGATCCCTGGTTGGAGAATTAAGATTCTGCAAGTCACCTGGTGAGGCCAAAAAAAAAAGGAATGTTGGCTCTAAGGAAGGTATCAATTGCCACTGAAGACAGTATTTATTAAAATTAAAAATTCATATGCCTTTTGACCCATCAAGCCCACATCTGGGAATCTATCCTATAGAGAAAAAATCACTAGTTCATAAAAATACATGTACATTGATAGCTATGTAGCATTAATTGTTGTGACAAAAAGCTGGGAACAAAGCTCAGGGCTGAATAACCTATGGTATATTGACACCGTGAATTATTATTCAGTCATTAGTTACTTTTAGTTGTCAGTCGTGTCCAATTCTTTGCAACCCCATGGACTATAGCCAGCTAGACTCCTCTCTCCATGGAACTCTCCAGGCAAGAATACTGGAATGAGTTGCCGTTCCCTTCTCCAGGGGATCTTCCTGACCCAGGGATTGAACCCAGATCTCCTGCATTGCAGATGGATTTTTTTTTTTTTTTTTTTTTTACTATCTGAACCACCAGGGAAGCCGCATTCAGTCATTAGAAAGACTAAATTAAATCTAAAGCAACCGACTTAGATTTTTATGAGGTATTGTTAAATGAGAAGAGAAAGATGCAGAAAAATGTATATAAGATGATCTCATTTTTGTAAAAGCTCCCCCTACCCCATGACAAAACCCCTCCGAATCTCTGCATGTGATCCTGTGAGCATGGAGAAAAATACGGGAGGATGAGTACTTGGTTGGTGATCTGTTTTGTGTGTGTCTTAGTGAAGGAATGGCTGGTGTTACAAGGGAGGAAGAAAAAGAGGAAAGGAAGGAGGAAACCAGGTGGAAAAGAAAAAAGAGCATTGTACCAAAATATTAATAATGACACATGATACATATTGATGTAAAATTATATGTGATATAGACAAAATTAAGTTTAAAAAATTGTGTGGGGACTTCCCTGGTGGTCAGGTGGTTAAGATTCCTCGCTTCCACTGCAGGGGGTACAGACGGGCTGGATTCCTGGTCAGGGAACTAAGATCCTGCATGCCAAACAGTGTGGCCAAAAAACAATTGTGCAGGTCTTTCCCTAGGTCAAGGGCTGCTCTTTAGCTTTGATCCATCATTTCTGAAATATTTGTATTAGTGACAGGTGGAAAGACAGCCTTAAGCTATACTGACCTCTAAGAAAATCAAGACTCTTGATCATGCTTGACTTTCCTCTCTCCCAGCTGTGATGGGGGATGGGCCTGCTGTCTGGCATGGGGAGAGTCAAATTACGTATTTATAATAATAGAAATTAGGGTGGTGCTGAGGACCTTACAAGAAGCTTCCAGAGGTAAAAACATGAAAACGGAGTGAGAAGGAAGAAGTATGAAAAAAAAAAACAACTCCTGGAAGGTAGCATCTTTTATTCACTCTTCGATCTAACACAGATCCAGGGGGTGAGACACTTTCATAGAAGTGTTCCACTATATGATCTGTGATATACGATGTAACGTGTATACGGAGAAGAGGTGGATGGTGTGAGCAAACATCATGGCGTGGTGTTTCCAGGCTTGCAACCTGGGGTCAAGGAACCTTGGGTTCAAATCTGCATTTGCTGCCTAGAGGCTGCTTTCAAAAGGAACAGTACAGGGGCTTAAGCAAGCAAATAGCTTTAGTGTCTCTGAAGTACTAATCCTGATCACTGGTTGAGGGCTGGTCTGGTGGTTCCAGGGCAATGCTTGCCACTTTCATCCTGCTCCTCTTCCATCCCTGCACCAGTAAAGACCATTCATCATTATGTTTGCTTTCCAGTTTGCCAAAGGGAGGAAAAAGAATGGGGAAGGTGTGCTCCATTCCTTCTAGGGGCTGTACTCAGTGGCTGAACACATCCCATTGGCCACACTCTGGTCATATGGTCACACCTAGCTGCAAGGGAGCCTGGGAGATGTGGTCTCTGGCTGACGTGCACACAACCAAAACTTCCAAAAGACGACAGGGAGGCAGACGTGAAGCCCTAACCCACACAGCTATAGACTTATAAAGCCTACGAAGGAATGGTAGAGTGAACTCTGAGGATAAGAAAGGAGCCCCGCTCTAGTCTCAGGCATCAGGAAATTGACATTTCCCAGCAGAGATCTAAAGGACTTGATTAGATGGAGCAAGGAAGACTGTTCTAGGAGTAGAGAATCGCATGTACTAAGAAGAGGCACAAGGCATATTCGAGGAACTGAAAAAAAGGTGTAATTGAAGCAAATACATCAATCAGTTCTCTTCCCAAGGATCGGAGTGAAATATATTCTAACATGCATGCCTCATGGTCTAAAATACATCATTTATTTTCTGTGGTTTGGAAATATCCCACTGTGGTTCGTCTGGCAGCCCAGAGAAAGCTGATGCTGGTTTGGGAAGATCTAATTATTTCTCACAGAAGACCGAAGCAAATGAGTGAAGTCTTCGTGTGTGTTCCCTAGAAAAATTTGACAAAATTGTGTGTCTGGTTTGTGTTATTTAAGACTTTAAGTAACATTAGGACATGGTATAATAGGACATGTCTATAGAATATTAAAATTCGATGCTTTGAAAATCATTTGCCTTTTCTCATGAAAGGAACACATTGGCATTTGGGTAATGAATTCACCTTGCCACGTGAGAGGTGAGAGCAACAGTAATCTTTGACTCACAGAAACTCATTTCCATACACTGCTCAGGAAAATCGGTTTCATTTACTTTATAATTTCACTGCCTATGAAAGCCTTGTTAAGTGTGAGTCATAGTAAATGCGAGGTCCTAGAATTTGAGAGCACCCAGTATAAAAAATTCATGAAATCTCTCTGCACTGTTTACTCCACTTCTCCTTATTGCAACCGGGTAATTGGATTTCTTTTTTTCCAGTTTTAATGTGCTTTCTCTCCTTTGCTTTCCAAAGGACATAACCTTCCCCTTGCAAAGGTGTGTATCTGATTTGGAGGAGATGAAAATCTGTTATGGGAGGAAAGCTGAGAGAAAGACAGGATAATTTCCAATTTTTGGAATTCAAAACAAGGATTGGGACTTGCCTGGTGGTCCCGTGGTTAAGACTCCATGCTTTCAATGCAGGGGATGCAGGTGTGATGTCTGGTCAGGGAACTAAGATTCCACATGCCCTGAGGTGAGGCCAGACACACACACACACAGAAAAAAGATTCAGGATTTGTCAGCTAAAACTATTGTTTTAAATATGGATTTTGTATGTTAGCATGTTTAGCAAACCCAGGAAGCAGGCCCTGGTACAGTGTAGAAGGGTGTGAAAAGTGAAACTGTTAGTCATTCACTCGTGTCTGACTTTCTGTGACCCCATGGACTGTAGCCCTCCAGGCTCCTCTGTCCATGGAATTCTCCAGGAAAGAATACTGGAGTGGGTAGCCACTCCCTTCTTCAGAGGATCTTCCCAACCCAGGGGTTGAACCCAGGTCTCCTGCATTGCAGGCAGATTTACCATCTGAGCCACTAGGGAAGCCAGAAAATATAAAGAAGATATCCCTAGGGAGAATCACTGGATAAGACACATTACATTTAATTTAAATTTCCTATTAAATTTGAATTTCAGATAAACAATGAATACTTATTTTAGTATAAAGTATGTGCCATATATTGCATGGGACATACTTATACTAAAAGATTATTCACTGTTACTCTGAAATTCAGATTTAACTGGGCATCTTGTATTTTTATTTGCTAAACCTGACAATTGTACCTCTAAAGTGTAGGACAGCAAGGCGAGTACTGCTCTACAGAAACAGAAAAATGAGAGGTGAGGGAAATTCAGGGCATGCTACTCATACTGACCATCCAAACTTTGCAGCCCTTTTCTCTGAGCAGAGCGTGTACTCTGTGTAGAATCAGAAAGCACGAGAGGCTTGATTTCCCAGCCTTCCTTGAATATACATGAGGGCACTTGCCAGGGAGCTGCATCTACCCTGACTCTTGAGTCGAAAGCTGGTATTCAGAAGAAGCAGGCGCCATGCAGAGTCCATGCCGGTGTTGGGAGATGACAGTGACCTTGGCCGCAGCCAGTGTCCAGTGTTGTCAGTGGAGGAAGCTGTGGGGTCCAGCGTCCATAGCAACAGCAGAGTCTCTAAGGCCTTATCCTGAGCACCATTCCTGGCTGCAGAGCCTTGGGTGCCTGGTGCAGAGTTCTGGTGCCCCTGGGACCCTGCAAGGTGCCAATGTCCTTCTGATGAGTGCCTTTTGCTCCTTAACTATGTCAGAGTCAGTTCTGTCCCTTGCATGTAAAAAGTGTGCATGCATAGTCCATGAAAGGTGAAATATAAGCCTTTTCAGACCTGAGAAATTGTGGTGAGAAGAGTAAAGAGGAGCGAGAGACAATGGCCCGAGAGAGAACAGAGTGGGAAGAACTGTGCCTGGAGAGGAGATGCAATATAGTAAATTGGGGAGGATGGAGGCTTTGGGGGGTGCTCTCATGCCAGTGTTCCCTCGGGGAGCTGTCCTAGGGGTCTGCAGCCAGTTCTGACAGCCTGATGGGGATTGTAAGGATGGGAGTCCATTTGGACTGCATCGTGCTTGTGCTCTTTAAGGATTCAAATATTTTCATTTGATTTTTCCTTTGTAAGTTCAGTTCAGTTCAGTCGCTCAGTCATGTCCTTTCTAAAACTGTAGTTAAAAAACACATCACACAAAAGCTGCCATCTTAACCATTATTAGGTTGAAAGTGAAAGCGGAAGTCGCCCAGTCGTGTCTGACTCTTTGCGACTCTATGGACTATACAGTCCATGGAATTCTCCAGGCCAGAATACTGGAGTGGGTAGACTTTCCCTTCTCCAGGGGATCTTTCCAAGCCAGGGATCGAACCCAGGTCTCCTGCTTTGCAGGCAGATTCTTTACCAGCTGAGCTACAAGGAAAGCCCATTATTATTAGGTTGAGTTCAGCAGTATTCAGAGCCTTCGCACTGTTGTAAAGCAGATCTCCAAAACTTATTAGTCTTGGAAATCTGAAACTCTGTCCCCATGAGACAAAACTCCCTCCCACCCTCCGGCTCCTTTCTATTTCTATGAATTTGACTCATACACTATTTGTCCTTTCGTGTCTGGCTTATTTCACTCAACATAAAATCCCATGGATGGAGGAGCCTGGTAGGTTACAGCCCTTGGGGTCGCTAAGAGTCAGACACGACTGAGAGACTTTGTTTTCACTTTTCCCTTTCATGCACTGGAGAAGGAAATGGCAACCCACTCCAGTATTCTTGCCTGGAGAATCCCAGGGATGGCAGAGCCTGGTGGGCTGCCGTCTATGGGGTCGCACAGAGTCGGACACGACTGAAGCGACTTAGCAGCAGCAGCAGCAGCAGCAATCTCCTCAAAGTTCATCCACGTTTGTAGCATATAACGGGATCTCCTTCTTTTGAAGGCTAAATAATATCCCCTTGCATGTGCAGACCACATCTTCTTCCCTCATTCACCCATCAGTGGACACTTGGGTTGCTTCCAGCTCTTGGCCACTGCGTATGAACATGACAGTGCGGACAGCTCTTTGAGGGCTCTTAAATATCTTGAAATTGCTCGAGTGCAAGTGTTTCTTCTTGGTGAGGCAGAAGGAGTTGTGGAGGTTTAGCTGTCCAAAGCCTCCCTCGACTCCCTGGTGGCCCAGATACCATCTAGAGTGTAGCTGAGGAGCTTTGATGGGTGGAAAAGAGGTGGTTTTGCAGCTACGACCTGTGCAGGGAAGAGCACTCAAGCCTGGGTTGGTGGGGGGGTGGGGGGGTGGGGTCACAGAACGACCTCAGAGCAATGAGTCAATGAGGGCTCATCGTCCAGGGATTGCCGCTGGGCTGGGTTCACCTGAGTTAGACTAGAGTCATCATGGACTTCCAGACTCAGATACCAGCATGGCAGGCAGCACCCCAGGGAAAAGAGCTGCTGTGCCAGGTTCCTGAAGTCCCCAGGTCTTCCCGACCGTGACAGGGTTGCAAAAACCATGGAACTCAACACTCTTTCAGGAAGAGAAGGAGAGAGCAAGAGGAGCTATCTGGGAACTGCAGGTTACCTACAGGGATGGTCACATTGTTGTATTAGCTACTGAGTTACTTCTGTATCTGGCAAAGGTGTGGATAAGGCAGAGAAGGAAGGTTGGATCAGTGGTAGTTGTTGTTCAGTCACTAAGTCGTGTCCAACTCTTTGTGACCCCCCATGGACTGCAGCACGCCAGGCTTCTCTGTCCTCCACTATCACCCAGAGTTTGCTCAGACTCATGTCCATTGAGTCAGTGATGCTATCTAACCATCTCATCCTCTGCCTTCACCTTCTTCTGCCCTCAATCTTTCCCAGCATCAGGGTCTTTTCCAATGAGTTGGCTCTTTGCATCACGTGGCCAAAGTATTGGAGCTTCAGCTTCAATATTAGTCCTTCCAATGAATATTCAGGGTTGATTTCCTTTAAGATTGACTGGTTTGATCTCTTTGCTGTCCCAAGGGGCTCTCGAGAGGCTTCACCAGCACCACAATTTAAAAACATCAATTCTTGGGCGCTCAGCTTTCCTTGTGGTCCAACTCTTAAACAGTTAACTTTTTGTTACCCTGCTCTATTTCCTTACCTCCCAACTCACATCATGTGCTTCAGCCCCACGGCACTGATCATCACTCCCCCAAACCACCCACGCATCACCCCTCGGGCTCTGGAATGCCCCCAGTGGAGTTCTGAGCAAGCAGCTCGGCTGTTGCTGTCTGTGTCCTGGAGAAAAATCAATGGTTTCCAAGGTGCCTCAGCTTCAAACCCTACGGGTTTCTGTTCGTTCAGGTCCCTCAGTGTGGATCTCTCCCATCGCCACTTGAAAAAACACATTTGCCCCTCGAAAGCCAGACCAAATGCCACGTCTGGGATATCTATTGAGATCTGTGTTCCCTCTCCAGGCAGAATCAATCACAGCAGTTTCCCCCTGCCTTTTGTGTTTGATGGTTACGTGTCTGTCTGCCTTGCTGGGCCAGGAGCAAGCTGACAGCAGAGAATGCTCGGTTCTCATTGTTATACCCCAGCTTCTGACACCAGACTGAGCAAATCACGGGGGGCCTTCCTGGAACAGACTCCCTCCACTCCCCCGGGCCATATCCCCCATCTCTTGCTTGAAGAAAAGCTTTAGTCTCCTTGGCTTTCACTGAATTCCGAAGAGCAAATTTAACCAAAGAAGTGAGAAAATGCAGAAACAAAGGGAAAGAGGCAAGCAAGACAAAATGAGAGTTTAGCCATAAAACAAAGCCAAGGACCCTTAGCTCCTCTTCAAGGGATATAGATAATATCCTGAACCATACCCTTGAATTGTTGTGCAGATATTAAAACCCACACCAGGAGGAAGAAGTTAACTGCATGTTGACCACAGGCAAGAAAGCCCCAAGGCCGAGTGGAATCAGAAGACTGATGAAGTTAACACCGGACACACCACCTTGTCCCCTTGCCACCGACCAGTCAGAAGAATGTCCAGAAGCTGACCATGTTTGGAACCCTCTCCCTCATCTGCTGTGGAGGAGAGTCAGGAAGCCTAAAGACAAAGGTAGAAGACTTTTTCTAGGAATTGCGTTGTGAAAAGGAAAGGGAAGAAGATCAGAGAGAGTAATAAAAAAATTTTCAGGGACTTCCCTGATGGTCCAGTGGTTAAGATTCCATGCTCCCAATGCGGGGGGCACAGGTTTGATCCCTGGTCAAAGAACTAAGATTCCACAGCTGTGCAGCCAAAAAAAAAAAGAAAAAATTGTTTTCTAAATAATTATTTTTTGGCTGTGCCACAGGGCAAGTGGGATCTTCCTCAACCAGGGATTGAGCCCATGGCCCCTGCTGCATTGGGAGCACAGAGTCTTAACCACTGGACCACCAGGAAGGAAAAAAACAAAAAAAATTTTTTTTTTAATAAGAGAAAATAGACTTGGACCTGCTTGTATGTTGAGAGGAAAATGCCAAATGAGAGGATGGCCTGAGGATCAGGAAAGGAGGGGATAATTGAGGTGTGAAGGAATTTGAAGGGATTGAGGGACTGGATGTAGGGTGCAGTGGTGGGTTGGAGAAAGGCTGATCCTTCGAACCAAAGAGGAAGGGCTTGGGGACAGGTGCTGATGAACAAGTCTGTTAGCAGTGGCACATGTAGGGGTTCAACGAGAGATGTTTGAGGGAGACTGTGCCCATGGGCTCTATACTAAGTGAGCTATGAAACATCTCATTTGAGGGTGGGTGATGCTGGCTCAGCGGTAAAGAATCCACCTGCAATGCAGGATCAGCAGGAGATGCGGGTTCGATCCCTGGGTTGGGAAGATAACCTGGAGGAGGAAATGGATACCCACTCTAGTATTCTTGCCTGAAGAGTTCTATGGGCAGAGGAGCCTGGTGGGCTACAGTCCACGGGGCTGCAAAGAGTTGGACACGGCTAAGCACACACGCACACTGGACCATCCCACGGTGATGCAGGCTCCAGAGGCACAGCTGCGGTTCCCATTCTCTTTCTGCCATTGACCAGCTTATGTCCTTGAGAAATTTACTGAAACACCCTGTGTCTCCATTTCTCATCTGTACAGTGGAGATGATAATACTCCTCAATGCATTGTTGTAAGAATTTTAAGACTTTTGATGTGGACCATTTTAAGTCTTCATTGAATTTCTTTTTTTTTTAAACATTATTTCTGCTACATTCTGTTTTTTTTAGCCTCGAGGCACGTGGGATCTTAGCTTCCTGACACCAGGGATTGAGTCGGCACCCCCTGCATTGGAAGGCAAAGTCTTAAAAACTGGGCCACCAGGGAAATCCCTCGATCATTGTAAGAATTAAATGAGTTAGAATCTGTGAAGGGCTTCAAAGAGCCTGGGCATAGAACAAGCTCTATATAACAGCTATTGTTGTTACCATCTTCGGTACCCCCATTCTCTGTGGAGCCAGAGGGTTTTGCATGCAAGCTGGAGGCTGTAAAGATTTGGGCTAGCTGTTAAGCAAAATAGAAGAAGGGAGTAAGAACATGAAAGATTGCTGAGTTATACTGTGGGGTACAGATAAGACTGGAAGATAAAGCTTGCCAGCAGTGTAAATCTTCCCAGCTATGTGAAGTTATCACTGAAGAACCTGTAATAGGGGCTTCCCAGGTGGCGCAGGTGGTAAAGAACTTACTGCCAATGCAGGGGAGACTTAAGAGATCTGGGTTGATCCCTGCGTCGGGAAGATCCCCTGGAGGAGGGAATGGCAACCCATTCCAGTATTCTTGCCTGGAGAATCCCACAGACAGAGGAGCCTGGTGGGCTGTGGTTTGTAGGGTCGCAAAGAGTCAGACATGACTGAAGCGACTTAGCACGCACACACACCTATAAGACAGGGTTTTACTTCCCTTTTCTAGATGCAAACTTGTGGTTTAGAAAGGTCCAGGCATTAGCCTCGGGTCACATGATGGTGAGTGGCAGACACGAGGGATATGACTCCAGCGCTCTACCTTCTAACCCCCTGGTGTAAAAAATACACTACAAAGCAGCTCACAAACCAAACTCTCATCAGGCCTTCCAGGCTGTGGTTGCAGGGGTGATAATGGGGTTGTAAAACACACAGGGAAAGAACAAAAGAAACAGATAAACCAGATGTTTATGAACTGTGCGAAGCACTGCTATGACACTGGCTAGTGACTGTTTCCTCCAACAGGAAAATAGGCTCGTTCACAACTCACTTACTGGAAACACAAAAGTCAAATTCTGTGGCTCAGACGGCAAACAGTCTGCCTGCAAACGTGAAGGACTAAAGGTTTTGATTCCTGGATCGGGATGATCCGCCTGGAAAAGCAAATGGCAACCCACTCCAGGATTCTTGCCTGGAGAATTCCGCGGACCGAGGAGCCTGGCAGGCTACCGTCCTTGGGGTCACAAAGGGTCGGACACGACTGAGCAACTAACATTGGTGTGTCTGTGTGTTAGTCACTCAGTCTCGTCTGACTCTTTGTGATTCCGTGGACTGTAGCCCGCCAGGCTCCTCTTGCCTCCTCCAGGCAAGAATCCTGGAGTGGGTTGCCATTTCCTTCTCCAACAATGGTATCGAAGCTTTTTGGTAAATGCATCCTTTATTCAAGGATTTGCCTCAACATTAAAGCGGACGTGACAGATAATGTGTATTGTCTGGGATACAAACATGGTAGACCCAGCAGCGCCTGGCACACCAAGGTGATTAATGTGTGTTTGCTGATAGAGTGATGGCTCTGGAGGGTGAGGGAAAAATATTTGGGAGATCCATCAGAAATTAGTGTAGGGACTTCCCTGATGGGCCAGTGGTTAAGACTCCACACTTCCGCTGAAGTGGGCACGAGTTCGAAAAAAATAAGAAAGCCTAACAGAGGAAATTCTCTCAAAAAGCCTCATTTGAGGGAGAGACGATGGCTCCCTGTCACCCTCCTTATACCTAATTGTCCCCCTCCCTATGCCCAGATTTCCACTTCTGTGAAGGAAATAGTCTATATTTCTTATTAGTGTTATTTCTGGGGCCTAGCTGAAATATAGTAAGTAGGTGGTAAAGTTTGTAGGAGAGAGAGGGTCGGGTGGAAGGATGGATGGATGCATGGATGGATGGATACATTAATAGATGGAAAAAGACAGTACCCAGAAATTACTTAAATGTCTGTAAAACACTCACCTAAACTGAAATCATCCAACCATATTAACTGTCCTTCTAACAGTCAAAGCCCTACCAGCTTCTAGATGGTATTGGCCCAGCTGGTTTAAATGGGTCTCTATGGTTACAGGCATGCTCTGGTTTCCATGGTTACATTTCCCAGTCCCTCACAGGAGTTAGAGATATATACTTGAAATTTAAAAGGATTGTTTTTTGCTTTTCTTTTGCTTGCTAGCCTACACAGAAATCCAGGGTTCTACGGTCTGGGGTGAACATTTCAGTGACCTCTTAGGAAGAAAAGGGGGGAAATTGGTGATAATATTTGTGACAGTTCTATTTTCCTCTTTCTCACTGAGTGAGGAAGAGAGGATTCAACAGGGAAATATCATGGCAGTAGAATGAAATTGCTGTATCATGAGCCTGAGTGTTTTGCTTAATTAGTGGAGGAGGAAAATGAGAGAGGCAAGAACATCTGATATGGCTTCAGTGGGAGGTGGGGGATGTTTTCCAAAGGTGGAGGGGAGTCCTATGTCAGAGTCCTTTTAACGTGATCTTCCCTCTGCCATAGCAGTGCTGTAATCACTTTGCATTAATTTCTCCCACAGCCCTCATTTCAAACAATCCCTCCTGGCCCATTTTGGCTCCATCAGACATCTGTCAGAAGGCATCAGCCTGGGTCAAGATACTTGGTTGGATCTGGCTTTTCTTGGCAGAAGGAACCCATGTGGAACTCTAGTGCCTCCTTGTGGTAGATCTAACATTTCCAGCTCTACTTCACTCCGGAAAAAGCTGTTTTTACTTGCTATCATTTAGGAAGCAAAAATATTCTTTACCCATGTATTAATGTATCCATCCATCTATCCTTCCACCCAACCCTCTCTTTCCCACAAACCTTACTGTGTATCTATTATATTTCAGCTGGACCCTAGCAATAATACTAATAAGAAATATAGGCTATTTCCTTCACAGAATTCACAATCTGGGTATAGATGTTCAGTCGCTCAGTCGTGTCTGACTATTTGCGACCCCATGGACTGCAGCATGCCAGGCTTCCCTGTCCTTCACTGCCTTTCAGAATTTGCTCAAACTCCTGTCCATTGGGTCAGTGATGCCATCCAACTATCTCATCCTCTGTCATCCCCTTTTCCTCCTGCCTTCAATCTTTTCCAAGCATCAGGGTCTTTTCAAATGAGTCAGTTCTTTGCATCAGGTGGCCAAAGTATTGGAGCTTCAGCTTCATCATCAGTCCTTCCAATGAATATTCAGGACTGATTTCCTTTAGGATGGACTGGTTGGATCTCCTTGCAGTCCAAGGGACTCTCAAGAGTCTTCTCCAACACCACAGTTCAAAAGTATCAATTCTTCGGCACTCAGCCTTCTTTATGGTCCAACTCTCACATCTGTACATGATTACTGGAAAAACCATAGTTTTGACTATCTGGACCTTTGTCGGCGAAGTGATGGGTAGGGAGGGGACCAAATAATTGAACAGCTCCTGAGAGTACGAAGAACATGGGAGAAAGACAGAGGGAGGGACCCACTGGCTGGGGAAGCTGTGTCAGCTACGGAGCTAGAAGACATTGTAAAGCTGGATGTTCAAGGTTGCAAGATTTTAAAAAATGACAATGTTTCACCCAAGAGGGGTTTCTGTCATCAAAATAAACAGGAGTATAAATCATAATAACACCTGTCTTTATCTGAGTTCATGTACTTGCTACCTCAAAGCAGCTCTGTTGACAGAAGCAGGTACAAAGACCCAGTGCTGTTGAAAAACACCTGAGAAGAAGCTGCCAATATTAGACCCAGTGCAACACAGTGTTGGGACAGCATTGGTTATGGGGCATCCGGGGCAGAGGCGACGGGTACCTCCTGGAAGGTCCAGGCTGTTCACTGGGCAGAGGGTGCTGTGTGTGTGTGTGTGTGTGTGTGTGTGTGTGTGTGTGTGAAGAATTGCACAAATGTAGGTGAGGAGGAAGGCACAGATACCCCTTGTCTTCCCCTCAACAATGAGCCCATCAGAAGAGATGGCGCCTTAATATGAAGGCTGTGGAGTCATTGAAAGATTTAAGTAGGGCAGGGATAGAATCAAGTTTGCATATTATAGAGGTCATTTCTATGGCACTGTATTCACAACCGAGGTCAAGAATGACTCCCGGCCTCTGGGTTGAGTGACTTCGTTGACGGTGGTGCCGTCCACAGAGAGAACCCCAACTAGGGATTGAACCCACACCCCCAGCACTGGAAGGCAGGGTTTTAACCGGTGGACCTCCAGGAAATCCTCACTGCTGTTGTTTGGCTTTCAATTATGGGAGAGGCTTGAGCAGGTTTGTATGTGGAGGGAGAAGCAGGCGGTGCAGATGTTCAGTGGAAGCACAAATGGGCCAAGAGGGGGAACAGGGCGATTCAGGGCAGCTCCAAGAGCTGACGGTGCCCACCTCTGGCAGGGGAGTGCGTGCTGGGAATTTTCCCAGCAAGACTGGAGGCAGCTTCCTTTCCAGCTCACAGAGCACCCCCTCCAGTCTGTCAGTCTCCTCATGGCCTCTCTTCCTCCCCACTCAGTCTGGAATGTGTTTTCCTTTTTAAGATTCATTTTTATTTATTTTTGGCTGCACGGGGTCTTCATTGCTGCACGAGGGCTTGCTCTAGCTGTGGCGAGGAGGTTGTGTTGCTTGGGCTTCTCACTGCGGTGGTTTCTCTGGTTGTGGAGCACAGGCTCTAGGCGCGTGGGCTTCAGTAGTTGTGGCACATGGGCTGAGTTGCTCCTCTGCACGTGGGATCTTCCAGGACCAGGGATTGAACCCACGTCCCCTGCATTGGCAGGCAGATTCTTAACCACCGGACCACCATGGAAGCCCTGGAATGTGTGTTAATCGCTTGTGTTTCCTCCTGGGATTCTACTTCTCTTAACCTGATCCCAACCTGGATCAAGGCTACGACTCATCTTTCGCTGGTTTCTGAGTAGGGCCATCTCCCTTCCCCTCGGGGTTGATTCCAAACCTGCAAGCCCCTGACCCCTTCCTCTCAGCAAATGACCGGTCTCTTCTGGGTGGAGTGCAGGTTCTCTATCCAGAGCCCATGGTTGGAATTCGAAGGCTGGGAAACTGAAATTCTAGGTAAGAATCTGGGTAATGTGCATTTTTAAGAGGTAAAACATCCAGAGTGTTCATCACATTCTGAACACAGCCCAAGGTTAAAAAAACAACAACAACAAAAAAACCCCTTCAATTTCAGCAAATTGAGTATGCCAGGAATAATCTTCCTTATCCTTTTGAACTTTACCTAAAACCTATTGATACCCATAACCGCCCTCATTTCCTCCTCCCCACTTTCAGAGGGTGTGGATTTCTCTCCCTCTTTATCCCAGGCTAATCCCTGTTCATCATCCTTTTATTAATTTATTTGGCTGTGTTGGGTCCTAGCTGCAGCGTGCGGGGCCTAGTTCCCTCACCAGGGATCGAACCCGGGCCCCCAGCATTGGGAGTGTGGAGTGTTAGTTGCTGGACCACCAGGCAAGGCCCCAGCATCCTTTAGCTCCAGCCTTTCAGTGAGATTATTTTCCCTTAGTTCCCCATGTCTCCCCTCCACTGTCTTGCCTTTCCAACTGGTCCCTCTCACTCCTAAACACACATAACAGCACCATCACCGCCCGAGCGCCTGTGCTGCCCTCTGTCTGGTTTGCTCTCAGCTCAGCCCCGTGGGTCCAGCTGGCCTCCTCTGTGATCTCCTGGTGTTCTCCAGGTATCTCTGTCTTGTACTTGGCAAGCTGCGTTATCACGGCTATTTCTGTATCTCTGTCTCTCTAGTCTGTGAAGTTGAGGACCACGTCTTAATCATTTTTGCATCCTGAGACCAGGGGCTCATACACTGTGGGAGCTCGGAAAATATTTGTTCACAAGACTTCATCAATACGATTCTCCTTCTGTAGACTTCCTTCTTCTCTATTACGTCTTTCTTTGAGTTATAGAAACGAGAACAGGGAGCAGCACAACTATTTCCCTTGTATTTCTTTTCTCTCTTATACGATCCAATATTCTACCAGCTTTGGGGGCTATAACTATGCAATGAGTTGGTCTGAATGACTCCTGAACCCTTTTCTGCCTTATAACTGAGAACGCAAAGCTCATATTCTAATAACTATAATCTGTATTATTATCGCCTAAATTAACGTCATTACTGCCCACACTGAAGCTTAACTGCTTGTGAGGCAGTACAAACAAAGCTCATTTAGAAATAGTTACCCATGTAAGGAAAAATACTCCACCTTTTGTCTCTTTAGAATGACACATTTACACATGATCTAACTGCCATGTATAACAGGCCAGCAGCACTATGGCAACATATCTGACTGCTAATTTTAAACAGCACTCTATTAACGAACTACCTTCGTTTGACAACACTTTTTATAAAAAAAATCCATATTTAACTATTTCATATCAGGCCTTTTATTAATTGTGGTGTTTTTCATTTTTTTCAAATTTTTACCTGCCCAGAATTCATTTTCTTTTCTAACAATCCCTCCAGTTTCCCTGAGGGAACCGTCAATCACAGAGGCCAGAATCTTTAGTGCACCTGACAAATCTACTGACCACCAGGCCCTCAACCAGTGATGGTTGCTGAGAAGTTGCTAACACTAGGCTTCATCCTGGGGTTAGGGAAGTGAAGGCAAATTTGTTTCTCCTATCTTTTTTTTTTAAATTAATTTCTTTAGCTGTGTCAGGTCTTAGTTGTGGCTCGTGGGATCTTTCATCGCTTCACATGGACTCTTTAGTTGCGGCCCACGGGGTTAGTTGCTCCCCGGCATGTTGGATCTTAGTTCCCCGACCAGGGATCGAACCCACGTCCCCTGCACTGCAAGGTGGATTCTTAGCCACTGGACCACCAGCGAAGCCCCCTATCTTGTTATATTAGCTTCCTAGTTGCTGCTGCCAAAAAACTACCACAGACTTGGCAACTTAGAATTCATCTCCCCAAATTGCGTAGGCCAGAAGTCAAGGAGTCAGAAGGCTTAGGGGACAGTTCTTCTTGGCCTCGTCCAGCTTCCAGCAGCTTATGGAGCTCCTTGGCTTGTGGCAACATAACTTCAGTCTCTGTCTCCATCTTCCCGTCACCTTCCTCTTGATGTGTCTTTGTGTCTTAAATCACTCTCTTGTAAGGACACTGGTCATTGGATGTAGGGACCATCTGATCTCATCTTGAGATCCTTCATGTAATTATATCCACAAAGACCCTTCTTCCAAATAAGGTCACACTCTGAGGTTCTGGGTGGATGCATATTTTGGGGGCTACTATCCAGCCCATGACTTTTTCCCCTGACACTCCAGACACAGATCTCTGTATGCTCAAGAGAGAAATCTGAGCATCTCCTATTTCCCTTCCTGCTTCCCCCTAGTTTTGTGATTTGGGAGTTTGGGGCCCCAGCTTTGGCTAACCTGTCTCAAGGGCTGCCTCAGATATTGGACACATTCTATCAAGATACATGATAAATTGGCAATGTCAGGCAAACTTTCTCACTTGGGTTGAGGGTGGCGATTCTTTACATTTTTTTCATTGCCTTCTCGTCTTTTTTCTTGCCTTGTTTGTAAATGGAAGGGCTAGATCAATCATTTGGAATTGTACTGGGGTTTATATACGGCGGCAGCATGTGGTGAATAAACCGTGACAGCCATATTTCTTATCGTCTTTGTGCTAAATGTACTTCTTGATGCCAGATTTCATGGATGCCAATAAACAGGCGACAAGCAGTGCTGATTGACTGGGCAGAACCTACCCAGGTCAAGTCATCTCTGAAGCAGGTCAGTGTGTGCTTGCTCTCACTCTTTAGCCCCCACAAAAAGATTCATAACCATGGGAACTGATAACAACAGACACCTAATGAAGAGGGATTCACAACGGTGAACCACTGGTGAATAGGTGGGTAGATGAGTGATATTCCAGTTTGGTAAACAGAAAACCGATATTCTTATTAATGAATTAGTGAGAATAAAAAATAAGACGGGGGCTATTGCAAGCATGGTTTGCTTTTTTTTAATTGGAGTATAATTGCTTTACAAGGTTGTGTTGGTTTCCACTGTACAAGGAAATGAATCAATATGAATACTGTCCTCTGTAGCATGGGTTATCTTGTTGCCAGTTATAGCACTTTCACTTTCTTTTAGGGAACTACCCTTGCAAGTTCTCAGAAGTTCTCAGCCTCTCTGGTTTAGATTGGGTTTCACTCACCCTTTGGCTTTATAGGTGGAAATGTGAACCAGCCTGGGCTACTGGGTGACCGACCTTCTGACCATACCTGATTGATTCAGGGGTAAACAAGTGACCAAAGTTGGTCCCTAGAGCCAATTAGCATCAGTCTTTGGGTATTTTGGCTGGAACTAGTAGGAAAGAGAGGATTTCTTTTCATTCGTTGCTAAGCTGGTAGGTGATGGACAGGGAAGCCTGGCATGCTGTGGTCCATGGGGTCACAAAGAGTCGGACACGGCTGAGCGACTGAACTGAACTAAGGTTGCCAGTTTAGAGGGGGTGCTATCTGTGTCAATACCTAAGCCCATCTAAAGATGAAGTCCATGCAAGGGAAGCAGGCTGAGGGACAGGGACAGAATCCTGGTGACATGACCTGGGTGTTCACATCCAGTCGTACCTCAAGCCTGGCTACCTTCTGAACTTTTCATTACATGAGTGAATAAATTATTTACTTATTTATTGCCTAAGCCAGTTTGAATTAAGTTTCTCTCACTTGCTGCCAAGACTCCTGATAAGTGTAGGAATCTTCTGAGGTCGTAAGAAATGACTAGGGCTATTATCCAGGGATGATGATAACCATCACTTATTGTTGGATTTCGTGCTAATTGTTTAGATGTGTCTTCTCATGTAATTCTCATAACACTCTCTGAGGTGTGCGTGTGTACTAAGTCACTTCAGTCGTGTCCAACTCTTTGCGACCCTATAGACTGCAGCCCACCAGGCTCCTCTGTCCTTGGGGATTCTCCAGGCAAGAATACTGGAGTGGATTGCCATGCCCTCCTCCAGGAGATCTTCCCGACCCAGGTATTGAACCCACGTCTCTTAGGTATCCTGCATTGGCAGAGGGTTCTTTACCACTAGTGCCAACTGTGAAGTTATCAGTTCAGTTGAGTTCAGTTGCTCAGTTGTGTCTGACTCTTTGCGACCCCATGGAGTGCAGCATGCCAGGCCTCCCTGTCCATCACCAACTCCCGGAGCTTGCTCAAACTCATGTCCATCGAGTCGGTGATGCCAACCAACCATCTCATCCTCTGTCGTCCCTTTCTCTTCCTGCCTTCAATCTTTCCCAGCATCAGGGACTTTTCCAATGAGCCAGTTCTTTGCATCAGGTGGCTGAAGTATTGGAGTTATCAGTGTCCCCTATTTTAAGACAAATTACAGCTGAGATAGTTTAAGAAACTTTCTCAAGTTTACAGTTGGTGGCAAGGACGGGATTTGATTTCAGGTTGCTGTTTCCAACATTTATGCTCTTAACTAGCAGAGCATAACGCCCTTGTGTTACTCAGAGCTCTTAGTTGCAAACAAAATAATATATCTGGCCAGTTTATGTAGGTCCAGAAGCTATATAACCAGGGATATGTCCGATCTCACTGCAACGCTCCAGTGTCACCACCGCCTCATATCACATTACAGGCCTCCAATATGTCAGGTTATCTAGCCTCCACCAGCATAAAGTCATTCTGGAAACAGGTGCTTCTTTACTTTTTACTTTTCTCTTCTTGGAAGCCTGATCCTACGTGAGTGCCCCTAATTGACAGAGCCCAAGACATACACATACTTGTGCTCTAGCAGCAAGGGAGGCTGGGAAATGAGTTCTGCCTTCTACCTCGCCCCTCATCATCATCACTATTCATTTATTTGGCTTAGTTGCTCCACAGCATGTGAGATCCTAGTTCCCTGACCAGGGATCGAACTTGCATTCCCCACATTGCAAGATGGATTCTTAACCACTGGACCACCAGGGAAGTCCTGTTACCTATCCTTTGAATCAAGAGGCTCAGTGGCCACAGCATGACAGCAATCTGACATTTTTGATTCTAGAAATCTTAATGTGCCATCTTTGGACCAAATCAATCTTTGAAGCATGGTAGAATTGCTTGAGAAGCTTGTCAAAAACAGATGCCTGACCTTCAACCAAAATCTCTGATAATGATGCTAGGGCATCTATATTTTTAATAAGCTCTCAGGGGATTCTGATGAACACTGAAGCTTCAAAAACATGGACCCAGAGGTTTTTGTTGTCTAAATTGGTCCACATTATGCTTGTTCAACTACCACCCCTCATTCCTCTAAAGGTAGGTATTACTCAGTTCTGATAAATGCTGACTGAAGAGTCAGTCCTTCTGGGTACTGATATGCACTAATTAACAAGAATATAAACATGATGTTTTTGTTTTTTTTTAAAAAAAAGCTCTTTATGATTAGCTGGTAAAAGGAAATGCTCTGAACCCATCTTTTCACATTATTATCTTAGAAGCACCACCGTATAATGAGTGGGTCAACTAACATAAGCTAATGGGGTTGAATCCTCACCTTGTCTTTATTGACAAACACGTTTGACTGGCAAACATTTTTAACTCTAAGAGTCTCATTTCCCAACTATGACAATTTTATTACCAGTGTATAAGGCTATTGGAAAGAAAAAAAGACTAATTTAAAAGACCATAAAATATTTAGTTAACATGAAGGCTGAAAAATGGCCACAATTTCTAGATTTATTTTTCGGGCCAATTTCATAGAACCTGCTGTCAGAAGCAGCAAGCTTAGGTTGATGAATTGCTTTCGTAGAGTGCGTTGTGTGTGGCTGAGGTATTAGAGTATTATGTATTCTTAGGGGAGCAAGATTTGCTGCTTTCAGCCATTACTCAAAAAGATAAAAATCATCTTAAGTTATATACACTGGCAGCTCCATTTCTGCTTTTGTGTCCAGTGATAAAAGGAATAAGTTAATTTTTATCTCAGAGGGCTGATTATATAAAGGGAAAGTTTTAGTACTAAATAGCAGATCATATGACCTGATCGGCCAACATTAACCCATCCTGAGGAAACCAAATGGAAGTTCTATAAAAGGCTGCACAGTGGAAAGGAGGTGATTAGAGAGACTTGAAAATGAGCTTCAAAATGCTTTTCAATATTCTAGCATGGGTTCTTGACATTTTTCAGGCTTAATTAAAGTAATCACGTACCTTTGTTGGTTGCCATTCTTTTATCTATAGCTATCTTTTATTAGCAAAGGCAGAAATTGATAGCTAAATGTAACCTGGCTAGCTTAGTTAAAATAATACTTAAGCTGCCAAAGCAGTTACCTAAGACCTCAAAGTCCTTCAGTAACATTCACTGATTAACTCCCCTGAGGAAAATAGTCACAAGGTACCCACTCTGAAGTTCATCTTTAGCATCCTGCTGAGCCCACTCACCCTCTCAATGTTCTGTACTTTCAGGGTGTTCAGTGATCTCTTGGGCCCCCAGACAGTCAAGGACAAAGATCTTATAACCTAACTATTGCTCCCAGGGACTTTCTCATTCTCAAAGGTGCCCAAGAGAACACAAAGTCAAATGAAACTGAATTACCATTGATAGTATAATCTTAAACCCTGCAGCAGCTGGCTGGTCAAGATGTTTAAGGAATGAAAAAGTTTAAGCATCAATTTACTCAGTTGAAATGATATTCCACTTTTCATAATACAAGTATTATCAGTACTGGTGATTATAGCCAAGTAACATAAAATGATTGTTTTAAAGAATATTTAATATAGGAAAGTGACTGTATCAGGGAGAGGGGAAGGTTTACAGGGACATACATAATAAGTGCAGTGACTCTCAAACTTGACAAAGAATCATTAGAGATAATTGTTAAAAATGGGGACTTCTGACTCTAACCTCAGGTTCCCATTCAGTAGAGGTGGCTTTGGGAATCTGCATTTAAACAAGCTCCCTAGGTGACTCTGATGGAGGTGGTTCAAGGATTACAAATTAAGGCACAGATCTAACTGTATTCCCCAGTCCTTAAATGAAAACATTCTGGCATGTCGTGGAATTCTAAAGATTAATTGCTATCAACTGATTATCTGTTGAATTAATCTGGTGCTATTTAGCTCTTAAAAAGGATGCATATAATCCTCAATAATTAGGCCTAAGAGGAGGAAAGGAACAATAATTTAAAACAAATTCTGAGAAAACAAAAACAAAAATCCCAGACAGCTCTATTTAAATAATGACAATTTTGGTAATATAGGCAGGAGTTAAATGGACTAATATTCTGATAGCTGATGATTGTTATTAGTGGAGTTTCATACAGGTTTTCTTAGACAATACAGAGCAAGGTCTTAAACTCACCATACAGAGCAAGGGTCTAAGGCATGAACTCAGACATGTTTATAGAGAATTCTCGAAGGCCAGTAAGGTAGATCTTTGGTGCCAAGATCCATCAGGCCAACTCCTGTGTAATGTTTATGACGTGATCAAGAACCACTCTCTTCTGTGAGGCTCCACTTAGCTTCTAAAACCGAGGTAAGTGCAGTCCCATGGGCTTCCTAGTATTTACTGACTCAGGGACCAACCCTGATTATATTTCTCACTGTACACCACCATGCTGGTGCGATTCTTCAAACACCACGCAACTAATGCTTCAGGGTTTTGGCATGTGTGGTCAGGCTGTAAGCAGCTTTAGACAGGAAAGACCTCTCTGCCGGAGGCCTCTTCTGTCTTGTCACTAACCTTAAACCAGGCACCCCTATGCTCTGCTCATCTCTGGCCCTATCTTTTGATCACACAATACCCTGCCTAACCTGTTCTTCCCATAGGTCAAAGAAGTAGAAATGAAAACTAAGTAATAACAAGATGACCCGATCTCTTCCCTCGCTTCCCCTTCAGTAATCTCAGGAACCAATTGTGTGAACAAGATAGCATCGACAAGCCTGCACACAGTCTGTACACGGTGGGGGACGGCCCCAACCTCAGTGATCAACTGAGGTTACTTCCCTTTTTCCTTTTAAAAACTTTCATGACTGAGTAGAATATTCAGAGGTGGTTTTAGAGGGGCACCAATTCCACTGTCTGCTCAGATTACCAGCATTCTGATTAAAAGCAACTTTCCTGAGTATTTATTTTTGACTGATGAGCGGTCAGACCTGATTTAGTAACAGGTCATTTTTTGAACTGCTAGCTTGAAAAGACCCTGATGCTGGGAGATTGAAGGCAGGAGGAGAAGGGGACAACAGAGAATGAGATGGTTGGATGGCATCACCAACTCAATGGACATGAGTTTGAGTAAACTCCAGGAGTTGGTGATGGACAGGGAGGCCTGGTGTGCTGCAGTCCATGGGGTTGCAGAGAGTTGGACACAACTGAGCAACTGAACTGGTCATTTTTTTTAGGTTTCAGCTTAAATAACATCTCTTCGGACTTTCCTTATCTCTTTACTCAGGTAGGATTTCCATCCTCAATTACCTGTTGGAGTGTCCCACACCCTGTTTTCTTTATAACGCTTACTACAATATGTGGCTCCCCCAACCCAGTTTTACTGCGTAGTTGACACACATCACCGTATGAGTTTATGGTTGACAGCACGATGCTTTGGTTTACATATTGTGGAAATGACACCACAATAGGTTTGGCTAACACTCGTCTTCTCACACAGGCACAATAAAATGAAAAAAGAATTCCCCTTGGGAAGATAACATTTAGGATTTACTCTCTTTACTTTCTATCTATCACAGAGTACTTATTAGCAATTGGCACTTGTCATCTACCTCTACAAAGACTACATCAGGTGCTCTGCAGCTGCTGACCTTCAACACCCCCTGGAAGGAGTTCAGGGTGAAAAGCAGAAATGAGGCACTCTGTGCTCTGGGAAAAACCAGCAGAACAGGTCTTCAGACAGTTATTTTCAGGAGCTGGTTTTACGAACCCAATTCTTATATCTCCTCATATCTAGAAAAGCACAAAAATCCTTCATGGTGATGACTGCTGCTCATGACTGGAAGCAACCTTCATGAGACTTGCAGAAACGTGCTGCAAAAATGTGCTTTAGTTGCATGTACTCCCCCATCACCAAAATCACATCTATACTGACCTTCCCCCCTACTTTATTGGAGCAGTTTCTCAGAGCTATCTGAAATAGTTTCCCGGGCTATATAGTCCTCATATTGCCCCAAATAAAACTTAACTCAAAACTCTCATGTTATGCATTTTTTTTAAGTTGACCTCATCATGTGCACTTACTGTTTTAATGAGATCTTCTGTGCTCCCACTTATCACAAGGCAGGGAATCTGGGTTACGTACCTGTGAACACTGTGGAGTGACTAGCACAGAACCTCCTTTCATGGACAAGGGCTACGAATGTCTGGTTCACCACTGTGTTCTTGGCACCTAGAATACACCCGGGTATTTAACAAATGTTTACTGAATGAACAAGTGCGATATTTCCTCAAGAAATACTTACTATAGGGAAATGATCTGAAAATTCAAGGGCTCTCTTTCCTTGATACTCTATTGATATTTCCTCAAGAAATATTTACTATAGGGAAATGATCTGAAAATTCAAGGGCTCTCTTTCCTTGATACTCTACGTCCAGATTCCCATCATTTAATGCTTAGCTTTTGTATTGCCAAGTAATTCTTTTGGTCACTTCCCCAGTTAAGGAAGAGAAAAATCCTGAGTCCTGTCTCCCTAGGAGTTCAGTTTCCGACACTATGTAATACAAAATTAGAACTTAAAAACAAAAAGCTCATTTCTCCTTGGGATTAAAAAAGAATATATGCTTTCTGAAAGAATTTGGAAAGTAGAAAGGCAAACAAAACAAAACAACCCCTCAAAACAAAAAGCAAAACCCAAAGAATCTCATAATCAACCAACCCAGGAAAAACCCACCGTCATATAATCTTCCAATATGCAGAACAATGAAATACTGGTTATACAGCTAATGTCAGCCCCTCTTGTGCCATGGTGCTCTTAAGAGCATTTCCAAATTGTCTATCTTATGTTTTTAAATAAATAGTTAATTTTTTATTTAAGGCCGAGCTATGTGGCATTCAAGGTCAGGAGGGGCCGTCGTGAGTAGATACCCCTTGTCCAAGGTAAGGAGCAACGGCTGCACTTTGCTGGAGCAGCCATGAAGAAATACCCCACGTCCAAGGTAAGAGAAACCCAAGTAAGACGGTAAATGTTGCGAGAGGGCATCAGAGGGCAGACATAATGAAACTAAGATTACAGAAAACTAGCTAATCTGATCACACGGACCACAGCCTTGTCTATCTCAATGAAACTAAGCCATGCCGTGTGGGGCCACCCAAGACGGATGGGTCATGGTGGAGAGGTCTGACAGATTGTGGTCCACTGGAGAAGGGCATGGCAAACCACTTCAGTATTCTTGCCTTGAGAACCCCATGAACAGTATGAAAAGGCAAAAAGATAGGACACTGAAAGATGAACTCCCCAGGTCAGTAAGTGCCCAATATGCTACTGGAGATCAGTGGAGAAATAACTCCAGAAAGAATGATGGGATGGAGCCAAAGCAAAAACGATACCCAGCTGTGGATGTGACTGGTGATAGACGCAAAGTCCGATGCTGTAAAGAGCAATATTGCATAGGAACCTGGAATGTTAGGTCCATGAATCAAGGCAAATTGGAAGTGGTCAAACAGGAGATGGCAAGAGTGAACGTCGACATTCTAGGAATCAGTGAACTAAGATGGACTGGAATGGGTGAATTTAACTCAGATGACCATTATATCTACTACTGTGGGCAAGAATCCCTTAGAAGAAATAGAGTAGCCATCATGGTCAACGATAGAGTCCGAAAGGCAATACTTGGATGCAATCTCAAAAACGACAGAATGATCTCTGTTCGTTTCCAAGGCAAACCATTCAATATCACAGTAATCCAAGTCTATGCCCCGACCAGGAACGCCGAAGAAGCTGAACAGTTCTATGAAGACCTACAAGACCTTCTAGAACTAACACCCAAAAAAGATGTCCTTTTCATTATAGGGGACTGGAATGCAAAAGTAGGAAGTCAAGAAACACCTGGCGTAACAGGCAAGTTTGGCCTTGGAGTACAGAATGAAGCAGGGCAAAAGCTAATAGAGTTTTGCCAAGAGAACGCACTGGTAATAGCAAACACCCTATTCCAACAACACAAGAGAAGACTCTACACGTGGACATCACCAGATGGTCAACACTGAAATCAGACTGATTATATTCTTTGCAGCCAAAGATGGAGAAGCTCTATACAGTCAGCAAAAACAAGACCGGGAGCAGACTGTGGCTCAGATCATGAACTGCTTATTGCCAAATTCAGACTGAAATTGAAGAAAATAGGGGAAACCACTAGTCCATTCAGGTATGACCTAGATCAAATCCCTTATGAGTATACAGTAGAAGTGACAAATAGATTTAAGGGACTAGATCTGATAGACAGAGTGCCTGGTGAACTATGGACAGAGGTTCGTGACATTGTACAGGAGACAGGGATCAAGACAATCCCCATGGAAAAGAAATGCAAAAAAACAAAATGGCTGTCTGAGGAGGCCTTACAGATAGCTGGGAAGAGAAGAGAAGCGAACAGCAAAGGAGAAAAGGAAAGATATTCCCATCTGAATGCAGAGTTCCAAAGAATAGCAAGGAGAGATAAGAAAGCCTTCCTAAGCGATCAATGCAAAGAAATAGAGGAAAACAACAGATTGGGAAAGACTAGAGATCTCTTCAAAAAAATTAGAGATACCAAAGGAACATTTCATGCAAAGATAGGCTCGATAAAGGACAGAAATGGTATGGACCTAACAGAAGCAGAAGATATTAAGAAGAGGTGGCAAGAATACACAGAAGAACTGTACAAAAAAGATCTTCACGACCCAGATAATCACGATGGTGTGATCACTCACCTAGAGCCAGACATCCTGGAATGTGAAGTCAAGTGGGCCTTAGAAAGCATCACTACGAACAAAGCTAGTGGAGGTGATAGAATTCCAGTTGAGCTATTTCAAATCCTCAAAGGTGATGCTGTGAAAGTGCTGCACTCTATATGCCAGCAAATTTGGAAAACTCAGCAGTGGCCACAGGACTGGAAAAGGTCAGTTTTCGTTCCAATCCCAAAGAAAGGCAATGCCAAAGAATGCTCAAACTACCACACAATTGCACTCATCTCACATGCTAGTAAAGTAATGCTCAAAATTCTCCAAGCCAGGCTTCAGCAATACGTGAACCGTGAACTTCCAGATGTTCAAGCTGGTTTTAGAAAAGGCAGAGGAACCAGAGATCAAATTGCCAATATCCACTGGATCATCGAAAAAGCAAGAGAGTACCAGAAAAACATCTATTTCTGCTTTATTGACTATGCCAAAGCCTCTGACTGTGTGGATCACAATAAACTGTGGAAAATTCTGAAAGAGATGGGAATACCAGACCATCTGACCTGTCTCTTGAGAAACCTGTATGCAGGTCAGGGAGCAACAGTTAGAACTCGACATGGAACAACAGACTGGTTCCAAATAGGAAAAGGAGTACGTCAAGGCTGTATATTGTCACCCTGCTTATTTACCTTATATGCAGAGTACATCATGAGAAACGCTGGGCTGGAAGAAACACAAGCTGGAATCAAGATTGCCGGGAGAAATATCAATAACCTCAGACATGCAGATGACACCACCCTTATGGCAGAAAGTGAAGAACTAAAGAGCCTCTTGATGAAAGTGAAAGAGGAGAGTGAAAAAGTTGGCTTAAAGCTCAATGTTCAGAAAACTAAGATGATGGCATCTGGTCTCATCACTTCATGGGAAATAGATGGGGAAACAGTGGAAACAGTGTCAGACTTTATTTTGTTGGGCTCCAAAATCACTGCTGATGGTGATTGCAGCCATGAAATTAAGAGACGCTTACTCCTTGGAAGGAAGGTTATGACCAACCTAGATAGCATATTTAAAAGCAGAGACATTACTTTGCCAACAAAAATCTGTCTAGTCAAGGCTATGGTTTTTCCAGTGGTCATGTATGGATGTGAGAGTTGGGCGGCGAAGAAAGCTGAGTGCCGAAGAACTGACTCTTTTGAACTGTGGTGTTGGAGAAGACTCTTGAGAGTCCCTTGGACTGCAAGGAGATCCAATCAATCCATCCTAAAAAAGATCAATCCTGGGTGTTCACTGGAAGGACTGATGTTGAAGCTGAAACTCCAATACTTTGGCCACCTGATGCGAAGAGCTGACTCATTGGAAAAGACCCTAATGCTGGGTAGGATTGGGGGCGGGAGGAGAAGGGGATGACAGAGGATGAGATGGTTGGATGGCATCACCAACTCGATGGACATTAGTTTGGGTAGACTCCGGGAGTTGATGATGGACAGAGAGGCCTGGCGTGCTGCAATTCATGGGGTCGCAAAGAGTCGGACACGACTGAGTGACTGAACTGAACTGATGTGGCATGAGAAATATTATTTCCCCAACCAGGGCTCAAACCAATGCCCCTTGCATTGGGAGCATGAGTCTTAACCACTGAACCACCAGGGAAGTCCAAAATAGTTAATATTTGCACTTATATTGAGATAATGAAAATCTGGCAAGTGAGTTGGGTTTAAAGACTTTACCCCTACAATGATCTGACTGGTTAGGATAAATCTTTACATGACATTCTCTTTAACAATATTGCCTGCTTCAGATAAGCTAATTAACATTAAAACAAATAAAGCAAAACTAAAAGGCCACAACTTCTTAGATATAGATGCATCTTTATTCATACATAAAAAATAACACCTCAGAAATTCTTCTTTTCTAAAAACAGTCTTTTATCATAAAGTCAAAATGAAAAGATTGAAAGACAGTGTATATATAGCTTTTTAATTTTGTACACACTATAGTCACAGTAAATATTTAAGCTGCAAAAATATACACCTCTTCAATAACAGGAAATGCATGACCTTCTGGAACTGCAAACTAAACTTACATGATGGTTTCAAAAGTCAAACTAAAAAAAAAAAATCAACATTCTCAAGTAGAAGACTTGGCATTGATGTTACATGGGTGACTCTCTCTAGCTACTTCTCCCATGTTGATTCTTCCTCATAGGTATACAACTCAACAGAAAATTTCTTTTCCCTAATAATACCTATCATTGCCATGGAAAACAAGGAAGAGAAATGATATGGGCTCCTGTAAATAGTCTAAAAACTATCTCCCATGATCATATGTTTCTAAGTAATAATGTTAACATTATCCACCCTATATAAGAGACAAAAAGTACCAAGTTGTTTCAGGATCAAATAATTTATATATAATGACTGATTATCTCTTCTGGAGCATGGAGCATGTAGGCCTCGGTACCATGTAAAGATCAACCTTACTTCTAAAAAATATCATTACTTCAAAGAACCATAAAACGTTCCAGTGACAAATGTCAAGAAGCTGCTACATCTGAAGAAGATAAAAACTTCTTAGTAAAACTGTAGCTTTTCTTTTTCTTTAGGCATAGGGCTTAATTTATGATATTTTTCCCGATAGAAAAAAATGTTATCTGATGAGACAGCTTTATTATGGGTGTAGCTACCACCTCTCACCTTTTGTTACCTCTCCCAATTCCCCCACATGCTAGAGCCACTGATTTACCGGTAATGTTGGTATTATTTGAAGCATCAAAATCTGAGATGATAATTTAGAGAGTGGAACAAAAATCGTATAATTTCAGGGACAATGAACTTAAAACACCACCTTCACCAAACGGTAAAAAATGTTAAAAGTGTCCGCTTCACTCTTTGAACTTGAGTTGTTCTTTTTTCTGCTTCATTTTTAGGTTTCAAAAGGTCACAGTTCTACGAAATTGGGCCAAGAAGTAAAGAAAATTAGAAAGTTCTTAGAAAATGTCAACAATCCCAATTTTCTGCCAGATGGAGCACAGACTTGATTTTTCAGGCCTTGGGCAGCTTTGAAGAGGGGAGGAGATGAAATGAAGACCACTTTTCCATCCTGTGCAAACAGCTGTTTTGTTCTTTTATTGTCAGTGTTGTTATATTGGGTTTAGTGTCTCCACAAGGCAAAAAACCTCTGGTTTGGCCTCACATTTTTAAGACTGTCCTCAGGGTGGCATGAAAGAGCATTAGACCTGTGGTACCAGTGATGTGGTCAATCACGGAAAGTATCAGTATTTTCTCCCTGTTGGTGAGGTTACAGACATTCCAAGCATGATGGGAGAAACAGTAAATATAGGAATACCCCTATAGGAATACCCCTCTCTATCTTATGGTGAGGAAAGCAAAGCAAAACTAAGTATTCAAAGACCCATTTTTATCTTAAAAATACCACATCTTCTCAAAAAATATATGTTAGGAATTTACATGAGGATGAGGAACTAGAAAACACCAGAGGAAAAAAAATTATAACAAAATCAGTGAAAGTAATAGATATTCTACGAAGTTTTGTGTTCAGAAAATATCACCCACTAAAAATGACATCTTCAGTCAAATGGTAGCTCTGTCCAATTCTGCTTAGACTAGGAACCTTTTCAATTTGCTTAGGAGAAAAAAATTCATCTTTTAAACAGTAACACTCTTGAGTGGGTTACTCTTATGGAACGTATCATTGTATTTCTATAGTCAGAAGAAGAAAAATCTGGCCCATTATCTGACTGAACAGTTTACTCAATTTTCACGAAGCCTAAATGAACTAGGACTCAGAATCTTTTCCCATTAAAACCATGTGCTTCATCAAAACTAGAACACAGAACTAGCAGAACAATTGGGATTAATCTGTAAGAAAGTGTAACTTCCAGAATTTGAATTTAGGCTTTAACTGTTGAGAATTTTCTGTTTAACATCTTCAGAGGCAGTGCTTGATTGATGCATCACAGACTTACCATCCTCCATCACGGTGGCTTTGATTAGTTTCCATTTTTATATACGGGGAATATGAGTTTGATTTTTTTTAAAAAGTTATTATGGTTGATTGCAAAGATCTGTCCACAATGAGTTAGCTAAAACATGTTACATATAAATGAGCCAAGTCAGATCATCCCGAAGCAGTTTAAAGACATACAAAGCTTTGGTGAAGAACACAGAGACTAGGTCTCAGACTTCACACCACTAACAGTTAATGGTGTGACCTCTGAAGGCGTCCTCTAGGATTACTTACTAAAGTCGGAAAAATCAAAATGGTTTTTCCTTAGCACATGAAATAATGCACAGGTTCCTCTTTGTGACACCAACCAACCAACCAAAAAACCCAAACCACAAAGAAAAAGCTCTGAGAGCCCAAACAAACTGCTAACAAAATAGAAAAAAACCTTCACACCCTCTGTTTTCAAGTGAATGTTGTCTGTTCACTTACTGCAGTTTAGAGGGAAACTGAAACAGCTGCAATTTCATGGATTCACTGGGAGGATCCCACTCAGTCCCTCAGGGCAGGCTGGTGATATCTGATGGGGGGGTTCGGGCTGTGGGAGAGACGCCCTGGATGGGCCTGCGCAGATCTTATGGAGCACTTGTGAGGGTGAGGTGGGAGGATCCTAAAAATGATTATTTGAAGAAAGCCCACACGTCCTCAGAAGCCAAAGACACAAATAAAATTCTCCTCTAAAAAGTCACACTGATTTTATGTTTTCACGTGACTTTAAAAGGACGCACAGAACAAGGTAAATCTTTTTGGTTTTTCAGACTAAAGTCATCCTCTAATCTTAAGAAACTCAAAAGAAAGGAATAAAGGTGGATAGACAGAAAAAAGAGTATTCTTCAACTTTTCTTCATTGCACAGGGACATCCCCCTGAAGTAAGAATAAGAAAATTCAGTAAGTTGGACAATAATTCTCATGTGAACAGTATTTTCCCTTAAAGCCACACTTTAATACTGATGTAGGCTTCATCCAATTAAAAATCACAAAGATTTTAAGAAGCAACCTTAGCTTTTATGCAATCACCATTATGAACCCTTGTCAGTTTGGGCTATGTATGAGTGATGTAATGGCTTTGAACCTTAACTTACACAGAACCTTTCAAAAGCAACGAACATCTTCTGTGATCTTATTTAATAACATAAGAAAATTGCTAAGAAACCTCATTCTTTAATAAAGCATGCATATTTACCCAAGCTTCAAATCACACTTTTCTTTGCCGCTTCTCACAAATGAAAAGCTTTTATTTCAGCATTCTGAATAGTAATGCCCTGTCAGGTTATTATCAGGACAAGTCTACTTTACCAGGATAACATATTTTTTACTCCACAAGGCTGAATTTTCAAAATTCACACTTATTTAGAAAAAAAAAAAATTGGCAGGTTTATAATCTACTTTATTATAAAAGGAAATCAATTTTTAGTTATAGGTAACAGTATTTAGAAAAAAATTCAAAATTTATCAATATGAAAATATACCTTACTGATAGATACTTACTTATAAAAACATATTGCCTTTGCCATGTGAAAACCTGCTGTTTAGTTCTCTAGATTTCTTTATCAAGGCTTTTTTCTGAGCTTCATCAAACCGATGAACTTTGAGATCTGTATCACGGTCAAATGGTATTCTCTCTTGGGGCTTATTTTTATCTTCAGCAGCCTTATTCTTTAATTTTTTATGATGAATGTCCATAAGAGATTCTGACCTTTTTGATTCCTGGGGAGAGCAAGATGGCAGAAATAAAAATCTTAGTTTGGATAGGTCATTGGCAGAATATAATAATCATGAAAAAAAAGAATGAAGTAGTAATGGTGAACATTAAGGAGGGCTATTTACAAACCCCAATTGTTTTTCTTCTTCTTTAAAAAAAAATTTATTATTTTTATCTATTTGGCTGTGCTAAGTATTAGTTGCGGCATGTGAGATCTAGTTCCCTGATCAGGGATTGAAGCCAGGCCCTCTGCATTGGGAGCAGAGTCTCTGCCCCGGGACCACCAGGGAAGTCCTCTTCTTTTTTTTAATACTTAAAAAAAATTATTTATTTTTGGCTGTGCTGGGTCTTCTTCGCTGCACGAGGACTCTATCTAGTTGTGGCGAGCAGGGGTTGCTCCCGACTTGAAGTGTGAGGGCTTCTCACTGAAGTGGCCTCTCCTGCTGCAGAGCACGGGCTCCAGGCACACGGGCCTCAAGAGCTGCAGCACGCGGGCTTCGGTGGTCGTGGCTCTCGGGCTCTGGAGCATGGGTTCAGTAGCTGTGGTGCACAGGCTTAGCTGCTCTGTGGCTTGTGGCATCTTCCTGGGCCAAGGATTGAACCCATGTCCCCTGAATTGGCAGGTAAATTCTTAACCCCTGGACCAGCAGAGAAGTCCCTCAATTGTTTTTCTAAATCCAAGACAGCATCTCTGAAGAAAATATGTGTCAGAGGCAAATTCAATTCAACCAAAATAAAGCTATCTATGAACTCATGCCACATGATCAAAAAAGAACAAGATGGACATGAAACTAATGTTTAAATAACCATCATGCAAAGCATCGTATGATGAATCAGTGTTAATGGGCGAGAAAGCAGCAATTACTTTCTCTCTTGGGATTAAAGCTTCATGGATGCGCTGGTCCACGAAGCCTTTACAGGTGGAATGGAAAAGACAGGCATCGCCAGGCTGCAGCGAAAGCACGCTCAAAGCAGAAAAACAGCAGCACAGAGATGACAAAATCCAAGGCTGGTGCAGGTAAAGCCTGCACGGTCCTGGCATAGACTATGTGCCAAAAGAATTTCTGTCCCTTTCAGCTTTCCTTATCGCCCTTATTTTCTCTCTTTCCAGCTGGGGAAGGTGCTTACATTTTCTTTTTTAAAAAATCGAAGTATAGCTGATTTACAGTATGATATTAGCTTCACATTTTCAAATATATCTAGGAGGATGAGGTTTGAGCAGAGGCAACTGGTTGTATAAATTAGAGATTCATCACAGACCTTTCGGTATTAGTTAAGGGACAAGACAGAACAGCCCTGGATTGGAGGAGCAGGGCGTGAGATGCAGCAGTAGGTGCAGGCAGTACAGACCAGCAGCCATCCAACTGCAGCGTGTGTGTGTGTGTGTCCCTGGGGGCCAGCGTGTGTGTGTGTGTGTGTGTGTGTGTGTGTGTGTGTGTGTGTGTGTGTGTGTGTGTGTGTGTGTGTGTGTGTGTGTGTGTGTGTGTGCAGGCAGTACAGACCAGCAGCCATCCAACTGCAGCGTGTGTGTGTGTGTGTCCCTGGGGGCCAGCGTGTGTGTGTGTGTGTGTGTGTGTGTGTGTGTGTGTGTGTGTGTGTGTGTGTGTGTGTGTGTGTGTGTGTGTGTGTGTGTCCCTGGGGGCCAGCGTGTGTGTGTGTGCGTGTGTCTCCCTGGGGGCCACACAGAGTGGATTCCAAGGGGTATTGAAGGCATGGGGAATTTCAGCATTCTCTACCCATGATTCTCAGTTTCTTCACGTAGGCTCAAATGGACTCGCCTGATAATGCATCTTGTGAGGACGTCTACCCTTTTATTACAGCCTTTTTCCATTTAATGAAGGAGAGGCCTTTCAGAATCTTATTAGAGAACACCATCTTGGGGAGCAAGGCTCCAGAGCATCAAATAAAAAACCCTGCAATACTGGTATGAACGAAACTTCTAATCAAGGAACTGCAAACCCAGGAGGCTTTGTGCTCTTTTGTGTCTCAAACATAATTTCTCTTAAAGAGTGTAATATCCTTTTGGAATGGTTATTTCTGCTGTTGGAATGTTTCTGAATTCAGATACATTGCAGAATGGGACAAGGAAAGCCAGGGCAATATTTGCTTAACAACCACATCTCTTCCAGACCCTGTCTCCTGTCAGAGAATATATTTGAGAGCAAAGACATGAAGAGAGCTCAGTGAAAGCAAAATAACTGCTAAGAAATGCTGAAGGTGGCAGCATCTCATTTCATCAGAAGACAAATTCATGGCACCCACCCACCTACAGTACAATTCAGAAGTGTCACAGAAATGATCATAATCATATTTATTTGAACAGAGAAATGAAGTCAGACTTTTTCAGTCTCACTTGTCTGATTTGACAATGAGATCTGACTTTGTCAACTAGGTTATGTGGTTGTTATTTCCTATAAATTGAGCTCTAGCTGGATGCTGTAATAGTAAGTATTTATTTAAATTAGCACTATTTCCAACTTCTCAATCCCTCTCATTTCATAAATTGGTCATTTCATACATCATTAGGAAACAAATTGATTTGCAAGTTAAGTGCTTTCCAAATCTTTTTTTAATGAAATTGGAGGTAAAAAGAATCATATATTACTAAGAAAAAACAATCTATCAATACACACAGCATGGAGAAGCAGTTAAGAACGTAAGTGCTGAATTTGGAAAAATCAGAGTAGCAATGATGGTACTGACATTTTCAACACTTGTTGATCACAGGCAAGTAATTTATGCCTGAGTTTCTCAGCTGTAAAATAAAAAATCCTAGTAGTAATAACGTCCAAATATTTGGATGAGGTAGGAGTTAGGTCATCTAAAGAATACAAAGGATTTAGTATCATATCGGGGTACATAAGAATCAGTCAATAAATGTTAAGTATTCAATTTACTGAGCATTTACTATATTGTAATCTGGACAACATCTAAATTTATAATCAATATAAATTAAATGTTATTATTCCCATTATACAGATCTGGAAAGTGAGACTGAGAAATAAACCCTGTTCAGGGGGCTGGAGAGTCAGGGTACTAGTCCTTCCTTACCCTGTTCGCCCCACCCTTCAGTATGCAGTAGGGTGGCAATGCTGCCAGCTTGTACCCTTTGGAAAAAGATGGAAACAGCCCTCAGCTGAGAAGTTACTAAATGTCAAGCCATTCTAATTGCAAAAAAAAAAGGGACTGATGTGAAAAAAAATCAAAGTTGAGACAGAGTAAAAGTTGGCAGATCATTAATAATAATTTTTTGTTAATAGATCATTCTGAGGTTTAAGTAAATAAATAGAAACTGTGTAAAGAACTGAATGACATCATGATAATGAACTGTGTTCCATTCTTACTCACTGCTTTATGTGAACATGGTTTCCTAACTCTTAACCATAAGACTCTTAACTATAAAAATGAAGAAACAAAAGAACATATTTGATGTTGAAATCTCTTATTCTAGCAGTAAGTAACATTCATCGAAAGACCAGAAAGTAACTGGAAAAAAGGTCTTTCATTAAGATATTAAGTTTACATTTTACTTTTGACACTTAATAATTATCAAAATCTGAGATATATTTATATTGTTTTGATCAACTGAATTTACAACTTAATCCAAAAGGAAAGAAACGTGTAAACATTTAAAGACTTTACATACAGGAAATTAAAATCTTTTGGTTTAAATTTATGTGCATAGATTTGCTGAAGTGAAATATGACTTATCAAGTCTAATCATAAAAGACTTTTAAGCGTAAAAGTGAATTCCATTAACATAAAATTTGTGGCATAAGAGAAATGAAATTATGTATTCAAGGGGGAAAAAAGGATGAAATAAAATTTCCAACTGTTAAGGAAGAGCTTGTTCATACATATTTTTAAAGGATAATAATTGATAATAAGTTGCTAAGGCATTTAGATTCCATTTGAAATACTGAAAAAATAATAAAACAAGCTATAAATTGTATCTCTGCTAACTATCAACACTTATAATGACATCCAAACTATTTTTGGATGTCCAGGAGAAGTTTTCTGAGGTGATAATACTCAGTAAATACGGAGTAAAAATACTTGAAAGACCATCTCTCTCCACCCTTGACTGGTCGAAAAGAAAAACAGATTCCTGAGCCCCATGACAGATTCAGTGAATCAAAACTGCCAACCGTGGATCTCAGGAACCTGTGCTGTTAAAATCCCCCCAGGTTCTCACACAGGTGTCCCGTAAGACAGATGGTTCTGTCTGGTAGTTTGGTATTAACAGAGGGGGAAAGAGAAAGGATAGCACGGGAGTAGGGTTAATCTGAGGATGGAGAACTATAATGGAGAATAATTATATGTATACATATAAATGTAAAACATTTATACTGTAAAATTTAATCTTTTACTGCAATTTCTCCACATTTTCCCTCCCTTCTTCCACTAATGAGATAATAATTCACTAATGAGACAATAAGGATGAAGGTAGACAGGCTACCAAGAGTTGGAAGGGAAGGGCTGAAGATTTAAGAAAGAGCTGGAGGGAACAGACAGCAGAGTTTGGAGAAACTGTGAGAAGCTGCAGAAGTCCTGCTTGTACTTCCTAGAGCTGATGCTGAGGAAAATGGTCTACACTGATGGGCGAAACTGCAGAAGGTAACAAAAAGTGAACACAAATGGAGGGAAAAAAATGGTCAGTTTCCACTGACTGATCCCCTAAAGTAGTAAACTGAACACCAAGAAAGACAGAGGAATACATTAAACCACTAGACTATTATAGTCAATTCACACAATTCAAGTGGACTGTTGTGATAAAAGAAATGAACTGTTATATCACTTTGTTTCAGGTGTGCTGTCTACCTGGTTTAGCACAATTTGCACACTGTGACTGACACAGAGGACCAAACTTATAAGTAAGTAATAAAAACATTTAGAAGCAGTCAGTTCACAGAAAATCACACCAAAAGCCAACTCATGTGAGATCAATTTGCTAAATGACCAGTTTGTTGATTTACCAAATTTAATAATTTAACAAAACGTGTATGTTTTACACTAATTTGTAAAAAGCTAGGGCAATTAATTTTGAATGTGATAGTTTCTTAGAAGCTTTTGAAAATTCATGTTAAGATTCTAATTGTTTGGTTTCTCTTTTGCCTTCGTGTGCTTAGTCGCTCAGTCGTGTCCAAGTCTTTTGCCTTCAAGGTCATATTTTATAAAGATTGTTCAATTTATCAATACTAGGAGGTGGTTCAGCCTGAAGATCATATTAATATTTTGAAAAGTAGATCTCATAAGTAACCAAAATTTCACCATAAGACTCAAACCCTAATTTTTTGGAAGCATTTTAAAGTAAATTGCAGACATCATTACATGTTCTATATTTGTTTACACTGTTTTCTTTTAAAGTAAATTTACATACAATGAAATGTGTGCAAATCTTAACACTACATTCACTAAGCTTTAAATTTGAACTCCTAGCAATATGTGAAAAACATATTTCCATCACTTCAGGAAGCTCTGCATGTTCCTTTCTTGTCCATCTCCACATTTCCACTCCAACAAGTACTATTCTGATTTTTTCCCACCACAGACTCATTTTGCTTATTGTGGAGCTTCATATAAATGGAATCATACAGTGGTACATGTGTATGAAGTCTTGGGTACGACTCCCTGCGCTCAGCATAATGACTTTAAGATTAATCCACAATGTTGCATTTATTTGTAATTTGTTCCTTTTTATTGCCAAGTAGTATTTCATTATATATACACTCCCCCTCGCCCCCGCTTATTGATAGATACCTGGGCTTATCAAAGAAATTACCTGCTATGAATAACATTCCTATGAAGATTCCTACAGAAGTCCTTTTAACGCTATTGTGAGTGAAGCACTCTCAAGTCTGTGAAAACATGTTTTCGTCTGTCTTCAGTACACCAACGGGTAGAGCTGCAGGGCCACACCGTATTCATTCAGTTTTATAAGAAACGCCTGTTTGGAAAAAGGCCTAGCCTGCTAATTGTCAGCTCTTCTTCTTTTCTAACATAACTTATCGTGGTTATAAATTTTATCTCTAAATACCACTTTATATTGCATCCCACACATTTCGACATGTGCTATTTTGGGATCATTCAGGTATTTTCTAACTTCCATTATCATGTCTTCTTTGATGCAAAGTTTAAATTTTGAATTTCCAGTTGTGTAGGGCTTTTCAGTTATTCTGAAATTTAACTTAAATTCTTTGTGGTCAGAGAATATAGTCTGCATGATAGTTATTGTTTCAATTTTGTTGAGACTTGACTTTGAGCTGGTCAGTTGTCACAGATGTTCCAGGTGGGTTGGAGTTCCGGTCAGTTTCCAAGAATGTTTCACGTGTGATTCACTGTTTGTGGTACTGGTCCACACACACCCAAGAAACCATGCTAACTATATATATATATACACACACGTATATATACTTTTTTTTTTGCTAACTATATTTTTAATGCTTATAGAACTTTTCATAAACTGACACACTGGGAACAGAAGGTAATTTTCCTAAACACCTGAAGACCTTTCAGGAGCTGAAGGGTTCAGTGGTTTATTTATTCTTTGAGTGAAATATCAGTTTTTTTCTTTGCTGTTTTTTTTTTAAATGAGTAAGAGACAATTACAAAAATAACAATTTGCCCAATGAATTCTGTTTTCAAATTTAAATTGAACTGTATTTTAAAGGTTCATACTTGTATTTAACTCTTTACATCAAATATTCCAAATTGGCTTATATTTAGAAACGTATGAACTGGGATCTCTAGGAGTTAATAGGGCTCTTACTTTCTGATCGTGTGCTACCCATCTCCAGGAATTGAATTTCTGATATATGATTCAAGTAAAAAATGAACTGAAAATACTAAGAGATGCATTAAAAAAGCCCACAAAATGAGGACTATACATATATGTATATATATATGTACATACAAGAGTATTTTTCAGAACAGATGTACAGAAAAAGACTGAGATGAAAAGAAAAACATATAAAAGAAAGAGAAACAACAAAAAGAGAAAAAAATGAGAGCATTAAAAGATGTAAAAAAAAAAAAAGAAAGGTTATACATTTTATTCTCTGACTTACATTGTATGAGGATACTTGCTCAGCCAATCTCTTATCCCTTCCTGACAATATATATTCTTCATCCTTCTTACTGAATGACTTTCTTGCTTCTTGCACCTCCTGAGGAATGAACAGATAACACATTATGGAACCACATTATCAGGAAAAAATGAACAAGAAATACTAATATTTTAATTCAGATTGAGTAACAGGAGACTAGACAAAGCCAGGCCTGTTGATTCCCTTCCCACTAGAAATGTTAATATTCTTGGTAAGGGATCTGTTAGTCTCCTACTCTAACATTTTCCTGAAAACAAGAAAAAAGCCCACAAAACCTCTATCCAATCAACTAACTGGATTTTATCAAACTCAAAGATGAGTCTGACAAATGGTAATAAAACGCAGAAGAGAAAATAAGGCTTAAGAAGAAATCTTAATTACTGTTTTCAAAACCAGGAAAAACACTCTTGAGGGAAAAAAATATAGAGAAAGAAACAAAAGGGGTCTAGAAAAATAAAAATAAAACTATCTTTATTCACAGAAGACATATGAGTGTCAATGTAGAAAACTCCACAGAATCTATAAACAACTCAGCATTAATAAGCAAGTATAGCAAAGCTGGGGCTTCGCAGGTGGCTCATTGGTAAACAATCTGCCTGCTGATGCTGGAGACAGAGGAAATGTGGATTTGATCCCTGGGTCAGGAAGATCCCCTGGAGAAGGAAAGGGCAACCCACTCTAGTATTCTTGCCTGGAAAATATCATGGACAGAGGAGCCCGATGGGCTACTGACCATGGGGTCACAGAGTTGGACATGACTGGGTACACACAGATGCACAGCAAAGCTGTAGGATACCAGGCCAACAAACAAAACATACCAGCAAGGAACAATTAGAATTTGAAATTTAAAAAGATATACCATTTACTATAGCACACACAGTGATGGAATACTTAGGTAAATTTCCAATAAATTTTAGTTAGAAAAAAAAATATTCTGGAGAATACAGCCCCAACCAGGAATGAATAAGGCTCAGACAAAAACAACTGAAAACTATTTTTCTCAAAGCATGTTTTTATAGTGTTGCTATTTGCTTAAGAAAGTCAAAGAAGACCCCAATTTTTATCTAAATAATGGACTAAAACAACACTGTACGTAATAAAGTATGTTAAAAAATATAGGAGTAGCTCATTTCTCATTTTTCCATAACAATTTTCCCAGCAACAGATTCTTTACTTGTAATATTAAGAGAAAAATGATGTTCTGATAAGATGGAGGTGAAGACCTGACCATTTGAGAGTAAGTAAATCTAGTCAAGACTGGGAGGTGAGACCATAATAGATCTTATTCAATTACTTTATGCACAGTCCTTTCATTTCTTTCCAATCTTACTTCGTTAGGCCATGCTGGCATTAGTGGTAGGGAGATGAATGCTGGGGAACCAAATATAAAAACTAAGATGATAAAATAAATGTTAAAAAAAGGGGGAAATGATGGAAAAAACATACAAAAAGGATATTTGGAGAGAGAGAAAAAAAGGAAACTTGACTAAGATCTGTTACAAAAATCAAAAATTAGTCATGACCTTTATAAAGGACAGCTCTGTGATACTTTCTGTGATAAATTCTACCACAAATATAAGTCTGCGGTATTACGTGCTGTGATATAGTACCACATAAGATTTAAGGGGTATTAATAATCCCCTTGTGAGTCTGTTGTAAATATACAACAAAACACTTTCAGCTGGAAAAAGAGTGACTAGATCTAAAGAACTCAGTCATAGGACCTAAAATCTTAAGTTCAAATTGTACTGGTTACTTTCTCTTTGTTCCATTTTTCTGTGTTATTTTTCTTTGAGGTAGACTTCTTGCATATCTAGCTGTAGGCTAGACATCTACTCACATACAATGAGGAACAGGAGGTCTGAAAAAAGCACAAATAAAAAGTCCACATAAGGGATTTTCCTGGTGGTCAAGAATCCACCTTGCAAGGCAAGGGACACAGGTTCGATCCCAGGTCGGGGAATTAAGATTCCACAGGCTACAGGGCAGCTGAGCCTGCGTGCTACAACTGGAGAGTCTGTGTGCTGCAATCAAAGATTCCACATGCCACAATGGAAGATTCTCCATGCGGCAACTAAGACCTGAATAAGCCAAATAAATACATATTTAAAAAATATTAAAAAAAAAAAATCCATGTAAGCAAGGGTATTAAGTTGTCTTTTTGGAGACAATCTTAAAGGCTAAATTATAAAAATGCCAGTAAGTTATTTTTATAAAAGACCAGTTAAGAAAGAGGAGACAGGAATTCCAACACTAGTCATTCACAGTGTGGGACTCACATTTTTAAATTTTTTAAATTTATTTATTAATTGGAGGATAGTTGCTTTACAATATTGTATTGGCTTCTGTCATATATCAACATGAATCAACCATAGGTATATATATGTCCTCTCCCTCTTCCACCTCCCTCCCACCCCTCCAGGTTGTCACAGAGCCCCAGTTTGAGTTCCTTGAGTCATATAGCAAATTCCGACTGGCTCTCTATTTTACATATGGTAGTGTATATGTTTCCATGCCATGCTCTCAATTTGTCTCACCCTCCCCTTCTCCCACCATGTCCACAAGTCTTTTCTCTCTGTCTGCGTCTCCACTGCTGCCCTGCGAATAGGTTCATCAGTACCATCTTTCTAGATTCCGTATGTATGTGTTAATATACGATATTAATTTTCCTCTTTCTGACTTACTTCACTTTGTGTAACAGGCTCTAGGTTCATCCACTTCATTAGAACTGACTCAAATGCATCCTTTTTATGTACATGTATTAATACCACAAATTCTTGATCCGTTCATCTGTCAATGGACCCCTAGGTCACTTCCATGTCCTGGCTACTGTAAACAGTGTTGCAGGGAACACCGATACCTTTTTCAGTTACGGTTTCCTCAGGGTATATGCCCGTTAGTGGGACTGTGGGGTGGGGCTCACTTCTGTCCCCACCTTCTGTCGCCTCTTCTGCCCCCAAGCGTGTTGTTTCACCTCACCTTTCTATTATCACTCTTGGATTTCCTTGAATCTTCAGGGCAAAAGAGAACTTAACGGTTTTGCCACATATTCTGCTAAAATGAGGCGATTTCCACATACCATCCACATTTTAAGAGCAACACTATTTCACAACCAATTCTTCATGAAAATCAAAGTGTCTTAAGGAGTTTTTTCTGTCACCTGTGACCAAACATGATGCTTGCCAGAAGAGACATTCAATTTTTGGTTATAGAATGAAAATAGAAATCTTCATAATTCTAGGTACTAATGAACAAGACAAACAGAGTTAGGGGCATGAATTAAGTAAGGAACTGTTTAATTTAGAACTGATAAGTTATAATCATTAGGCGGCAATTAGTCAAGCACTTAAGATAGCATCACAACTCAAGGAAATTGGAATCTCTGATGAAGTGAATTTAAGGAGTTAGTACTGGTTGGATTCGTAACTTAACAATGGAATATTTCATAATAAGTGTAGAAATCCAAGAAAAGAAAATCTAATAATAATGATGTATTTTACGCATAGTTTTTTCTTTTTTTGGTAAATTATTCAGTGTATTAAGGAAAGGGCTCTTTTGCCTATCTTGACAGTAATGTGAAGTTTAGTGCACTGTTATTTTCAGAGACAGTCACTATCTATCACTTAACTTGCTAGGTTAATCTGTGCCTTGGTTTTTTCCAAGATATTTTAAAAGAAACTTTCATGGAGACAGTATGATGTATAAAGGCTGGGGGATTTGGAATCAGAAAGGTCTAGAATGGAATTACTGTTCATCACTTACCAGCATTTAATTCCAGAAAAAAAAATGACCTCATAGGGTCATTGTCCTCATAGGGGACAGTGTCTCCTTTCATAAAATGAGGTTAATAAACTTACGTCTCCAGGTTCTCTTGAGGTTTAATGCGACAATTTGTTGGGAAACAGTATCAGTATAAGCGAATCCACAGGAAGCAACTGGTGTTGCTTTCTTTTCTTGTAACTTTCCTTCAGGGGAAATCTTTTCCCTTTGGAATCATAAGCTAAGAAATAGTACCCTGGAATAATTCTGTCTTCTATTTTTTTCAAAACAGAGCCAACATGGGCAGAAGTACAGGAACGCACAAGCCCTCTCACCTTAGCTCTCCTTTCCCTGTCGGCTGGAGTATCGGTCCAGACTGATCGGTCTCCAGATGTGCCATCAGCTCTTCTCTTGAAAGTTCTGGGCCCGAGACCAAAGTCTTTCATTTCTGGAGGAAGTTCAGTCATCCAAGACTCTCTCGTAATTGGTTTAGATGAATCCTTTAAGAGAAATAAAAAGTTAAACAAAAAAAAGTAGCCTGGAAAGTGTGGACATGTGTGCATATATGTGTAGAATACTGCTTAAGTGACTATGCTTCTCAACTGAGGCAGATGTTAAGAGAAAGAGACATTAAGAGAAAGACAAAGGCCTGTCTAGTCAAAGCTATGGTTTTTCCAGTAGTCATGTATGGGTGTGAGAGTTGGACTATAAAGAAAGCTGAGTGCTGAAGAATTGATGTTTTTGAATTGTGGTGTTGGAGAAGACTCTTGAGAGTCCCTTGGACTGCAAGGAGATCCAACCAGTCCATCTTAAAGGAGATCAGTCCTGAATATTCATTGGAGGGACTGATGTTGAAGCTGAAGCTCCAATACTATGGCCACCTGATGTGAAGAACTGACTCCTTGGAAAAGACTCTGATGCTGGGAAAGACTGAAGGCAGAAGCAGAAAGAGGAGAAGAGGACGACAGAGGATGAGATGGTTGGATGGCATCACTGACTCGAAGGACATGAGTTTGAGCAAGCTCTGGGAGTTGGTGATGGACAGGGAAGCCTGGCGTGCTGCAGTCCATGGGGTCGCAAAGAGTCAGACACGACTGAGCAACTGAACTGAACTGACCTGAACTGAAAAGGATTTAATAGATGGCTGATTTTTCTGGTCATATATGTTATAAATACTTTCATCTATTGTTCTTTGGATAATGTAATCTTTTGCCATACTGTCATTTTTAATTGGGCAAATTTGCCAGTTTTCTCCTTTTATGGCTTCTGAGTTACCCTAGAGACCAAATTTTTATATACATACACATGCAGAAGGACATTTTTCAAATGTCTGTTACCAAGATTGAGATTTTTGATCTATCTGGTTGATTTCTCAGAGTAAAGTGTACTGTGTATTTGAAACTTACGTCGTCTCCTTTAGTCAGTTTTTCTTTCATTCTCTGGGCCCTCTTTTCAAAGTCAGCTGTTACACTGGAGTTAACTGGTCCTTTGGCAGGCATCGGCCCAACGATGTCTTCCTCCTCACTGCTGTCTGTTTCCTTCTGAAACAAGACAGGACCTTTAAACCAAGAGTGGAGTGACACATTATAGAAAATGATCCTAAATTACTCAAAATTTAACTGAGACCGATAACCTAGAAACAGAACAAAAGAGCAAACACTGTGTCACTGGCTCATCACTGAGCACCTTCCCTGTGCCTTCGGGAAGTGCAGCAGAGATCACAAATCCCGGGCGGGAGCTCTGTCCCGCCTCGGCCCCTGTGTCCATGGCAGGGATCATCAACTCACTCAGCTCTGCTCCTGATGGACACAGATGTGGCCTCACAATTCCTCTATAATACTCCAGGGGAGTGGTCAGAGAAGACAGAGTTGAAACCATTCTCTTTCCTGGCACAGAAAGCTCTTTGGAAGAAGCACGTGAATAAGACATTCCTGGAAGCTCTACTAGCCTTCATGGTTTAGTACAGTCCACGGAAACAGAAATGCTGTGCAACACCTTCCAAAGTGCTGGAATCTAGGGCCCAAGCCACTCTAGAGTGCTGGCCCAGAGGAGGGAATCTGGGGCCCAAGCCACTCTAGAGATACAATATTATTGAAAGTGCTGGCCCAGGCGAGGGAATCTGGGGCCCAAACCACTCTAGAGATACAATATTATTGAAAGTGCTGGCCCAGAGGAGGGAATCTGGGGCCCAAGCTACTCTAGAGATACAATATTACTGCAAACATTGAATTCAAACTCTTCTTGGTAATTCACTGTAATAAAGGGTTTTCATGTAAGACTCTGTGTTGGATGCTACATACACTCGGGTTTAAAATAGTCCTTGACCCCGAGGAGGAGAATAAGATGAACAACAAGATGAATAACAATAAGATGTTTGTGTCCAGCTGTGACAGGTAGTTGCTTCCTCTTATTTTTTCAAGTCCCAGGATCGGGCAGTGAATTTGTGCTGCTGACACTCTCCCCGTTAACCACTCATCCGTAACTCTCCGTGGTTTCTTCTCTGAGCCTTTATAGTGATTGTTCTCAGCACAAATAACTAGATAATTACACCTTGTCTGGTGGCTGATTCTAAGCCACGTGCGCTCTCTCTCTCAATAACTGGACTTTGTCTCATTTGAACCTCATAATGAAACGGGAAACAGCATTATTATTCCTGTTTTCTTTTTGAGGAAACCTAGGTTTAGAGAAATATACTTGGAAAGATCAAACAACTTGTCTGAGGTTATAAAACTTATACCTAAGACTTAAATATTCTAAGATCAAAGCCAGTATTTTTTCTACTTATACTATAGCAGACTATTATTTCCTTTATTTCAACTGCTAATGATTTAACTTTAAATGTTTTCGCTTTTCTCAACAACAGTAAGCTCTTTGATAGCAAAGACATTATCTTAAACATAGTTATAGCCCCCTACAAACATAATACTTGGTGACATAAAACGAGCAAATGTAAAAGATATAATAAACTTTAAAAATTACAAGAAATGTGGTATTAATAGAGTGTTGACATTTAGGATGATGGGATAAGCTAATGATATTTACACTTCCTTCTAATAAGAGATAGTTTTATAAAGGTAGAGGCCTGAAATTTGTAGGGACTGTAACAGCTCCAACCAATAACTATTGCTAAGAGAACCCAGTGTTTTGTTCATGCTGGTTGGAATCATGCTCTTTTCAGGAAACTAAAACCTTCTCTAATTCCTGGGGAAAATGCTGATAATTCTAAGCCAATCACTTTGGTCTCACCCCCAACTGACTGGCTTGAGCATGGCATATGATTTAGCGTGGGCCACAGAAATTTGAGGAGAGGTCTATGGGAAACCTGGAGAGGTTTTCCTCCCCCTAAAAGGGGGATACAAGATAAGGTTCATTCCTGTGTCTGGACATTGCCCCCTGCGTGTGAATCTTAGGACTCTGGCAGGCTTCCTGGTATAATGAAGGGGTCGGCCTAAGAGGAATTAACATACTGCAAGGGACAGAGAAGACATACAAAACTGGGGTCCTGGGTGATTTGTGAGGCCATTAAGTTAACCAACCCTGGAATGACCCTATCTCTAGACCTCATCTTAGGTATGAAACACATTTTCCTTAATTTGGGAATACAGATTATAGATCATTCAGGAAGTTATACAAACAACCCATTTGGTAACTAGGAAGGTTGAGACTAAGCTTCATTGGGAGTTGGACTTTTTGTTTTTAGCAGCTAAAAGAGCTCTAGCTGGTGGCAAGCCAGCCACATAAACATATGGGGGAGATGTGGACAGCAGGTATCAAGGCTCAGGGGTAGGAGCCTGCCTGGCATATTTAAGGAGCAAGAAGCCCAGTGTGGTCAGATCAAAGTAAGGGGAATCCAGGGAGTTAACGGAAGCCAGATTGCAGAGGGCCCTGTAAGGACTCTGGCTTTTATGCAGAGAGGGGAGCAGCAAGTTGGTTTTGAGTGTGACCGACACGATCTGACTTTATGTAGGCCACTCTAGCTGCGGTGTTGAGAACAGGCAGCAGAGCATCAAGGGCTGAGACATGAAGGCCAGCAATAACACAGGTGAAACAAGATGCTGGCTTGGGTCAGGGTGGCAGCAGAAGTGGCTGAATTCTGGACGTTTTGGAAGGTGGGAACAGAATTTGTTGTCAGATTGATTTCTGTGACTAAGTGCCTGACACACTTAAGTGTTCTATAATCATTTGTAGGTATTCTATATCATTCGTTGAAAGAATGAGTAAATGGTGGAGTTCAGGAGCTTAACCACTGAATTATATTTCCTTCAGAAACAACCTCTGTGGAACTGATGAATTCTCAGTGGAGATGCACAGGAGTCTATGAATTCACATATAGGAAGGCACTGCAGAACAGCAGACTGAACAGTGATTTAAAGTCCTAAGAATTGGGTTCTGAGTTTTGGCTCTGCTAAGTAGAAACTGCTATTTGGAGTAAGTTACCCAATTTCTCTGGCTTTTAGCATCTCTAAGATACAGATCGTAATTATTTTGTAAGGCTTTGGAGAAGCTGAAAATAGTATCCACATATGGAGAAAATGCATTACAAATTATATTCTTCAAATCTCAGCTATTGTTAGGGACTAGCCCTCTAACAAGAAAATAGACTTCCTCCTTGATTCCAGAGTCACCTGCTCTTTCTTTTCACAACATCATGTACCCATGAATGACCCTGTTAAATAATGGTACCAGAACTAGGTGGGACAAAGTTAATTTCAATATTTTATAATAATTATTCCACTATTTAAACATTTCTCAGCTTGCTCTCTTTTGCATCAAATCACGATTCCTTAAACGGTTCACCGTATTCTACTTTCTAGGACTTAAAAGCCTCCCTTCAAGGATGAGAAGCATGAATAGGTCACACCCTGTCAACACATAACTGCCTTGTTATTTTCCTAACAGAATCTCAGGTCTCTGACAGCTTTTGATTTCGTCTACCTATGCTACAATCCCAAACTAGTATGACTATGACACATCTTACATTACACTTGAGTCAAATGATTACAGTTATTACTATGTAAAGTCTTGAGTTTCTTACATCTTGTTCTTTAATAGAAAAATCCCCAAACCTCAGAGTTGAAACATGATGATACTTGTCCTGGATCACTTCTGCCTTTGTCACTTTTCTGTGTAGACTTAAGAAAACCAGGTGGTAGTGCAGGACCTATCATAGGCCTGAAAAATAAAACGTACCTTTAAAAAGTCAGCTTTCAGTTGACTTTTACTTTTCAATAAAAGCTCACACAAATAATAAAAAGCCAGATAATAACAACAAGTGAGGAAAATGAGAATCTTATTCAATGTATTATTTTTACTCTGTAACTTAGTATTCATGTATGCCTGTGAGAGTTGAACCATAAAGAAGGCTGAGAGCTGACGAACTGATGTTTTCAAACTGTGGTGTTGGAGAAGACTCTTGAGAATCCCTTGGACTGCAAGGAGATCAAACCAGTCCATCCTAAAGGAAATCAACCCTGAATATTCATTGGAAGGACTGATGCTGAAGCTGAAGCTATTCCAATAATTTGGTCACCTGATGAGAAGAGCTGACTCATTGGAAAAGACCCTGATGCTGGGAAAGATAAAAGGCAGGAGGAGAAGAGACAGACACGGGAGGAGATGGTTGGATGGCATCACTGACTTGATGGACATGAGTTTGAGCAAGCTCCGGGATTGGTGATGGACAGAGGAGCCTGGCATGCTGCAGTCCCTGTGGTCACAGAGAGTCAGACAGGACTGAGCCACTGAATAACAAACCTAGCATTTTTTTACTGAGTATCATAAAAAAATTTAATTTCTGCACTTTAATTTTCTATTTATTAGTTAATGATTAGATGCTAAACCAGTTAATTCTCAACCTTTGTGGCAGTGGTGTAAACCCACTTCCTAAAAGAACTACGGTAAATAAAAATAATGACCAAAAAAAAGAATCCTTATTATGGACTAAAGCCTGTGAAGATCTTTTTATCTTGTGCCTTGGCTTTCAGTTTTGATATTCACTGTCCACTGAAAAATACCTTAGTGGCATTGTAATTACAGTCAGAACTACTTAAGTACAAGTGGAGTCTTAAGGACATACGTAGCAAATGCGTACAACAGCTATTAGTAATTTCCTTATGGTTACACGTGTCAAGGCAGTATAAAAACCAATATTTCATCCTCACTAACAACCCAATTATGATGCAGAAATGTGTAACAAAGAAAATAAGTTCATCTGAGACCCAGAGAGAAAGGAAAAGGTAGTATGCTAACCTTATTTCAACCAGAGAGTGCATTTTCCTGTTTCCCTCAAAAAAAAACCTGGTTGGTATTTAGTCGCTCCCTTTTCTACCTAAGCAAAATGACGCCCAAGGACAACACAAACTAGTAAGTGGCAGAACTGGAGCTTTTGCTTTATTTGTTTGGTTTTCTTTTTGGCCACGCTGCATGGCATATGGGATCTTAGTTCCCCAACCAGGGATCAACCTATATCCCCTGCATTGGAAGCATGGCGGCTTAACCACTGGACTGCCAGGGAAGTCCCCAGAGCTGGAGTTTGAACCCCGGTCTATCTGATGTCAGAGTTCATTTTCTTTCAAGTTGCCCTATTGCCACAGTCTAAGGCAACTAACATCTGTTCAAAAGAGAAAACTTGCTGAAATTCCAGGTCTTCGAAAGACAAAGTGCTACTTTTTGAGTGGAAAAAACAAAAAGAGGAATGATACTTTCTACTCTTTCATACTGTTAAGTTTCTCCATTCTATCTTTGCTTTTTTCCAGAGATGTCCCTGTGTTAGTGGAACCAACCAAAATGGCAGTCATGTCCTAAGCTGAATTTCCCACATGGCACTATGTTCAACCAGAGTCTTAGACACAGGTTTCCCAGCAGGGCAAAAACAGTACTAGTGTCACAAGGTCTGGGTTCTGATCCTGGCCACTTAATTACCTCTTGTCTTGGTTCATAAAACTGCTAGGAACCGAAACAACTGTACATATGAAAAATGCGGAAGTGTGGTATTAAGAGAGACCAAATTAGTTGTCATTTATAAAGTATAAGGAAGAGCTGTAAGAGTTTTTTCTGAGTTTTTAGCAGAGCTACAAATGCAAGTACAGCTCAATTCTCTGGCCTTGGGGAATTCTGAGGATAAAATTACTAATACATACAATCTTAAAATATAGTAAAGGAACATAACCACGGCATGCTACAGGTTTATGGAAGGTTTTGCTTCCAATATATCCTACCACCTGTTTATTTCAAACATATATTTTATTATCGTCAAGACAGAATTCTCAAGAAACTGCTATGTCTCTAATAACTATTTTCTTGAAAGGAATGTTATATCCCAGCAGTCAGCAAGTTTCCCATAAAAAGCCAGGCAGAAAATGTTAGGCTCTGAGGGCCACATTTGGTCTCTGCTGCATATTTGTCTTTGCACTTTAATGGCCCCCTAAGGATCATTCTTAGCTTGGGGGCAATATAAAAACAGCCATGGATTGCCCAGCCCTCTTATTTCCTTTTTTTAAATAATAAGCACCCTTTTATTTGCAGACGCCATTACAAAAACTGTTTTATATTCACAATAAAAAGTGTTTTGAGTTTTAGTCAGAGGCAGTTACTTCTAAAAAGTTATATGAAAATTAGAAGCTGACAACTGTGATTCAGTTCAGTCGCTCAGTCGTGTCTGACTCTTTGCGACCCCATGAATCGCAGCACGCCAGGCCTCCCTGTCCATCACCAACTCCTGGAGTTTACCCAAACTCATGTCCATCAAGTCAGTGATGCCATCCAGCCATCTCATCCTCTGTCGTCCCCTTCTCCTCCTGCCCCCAATCCTTCCCAGCATCAGGGTCTTTTCCAATGAGTCAGGTTCTTCGCATCAGGTGGCCAAAGGACTGGAGTTTCAGCTTCAACATCAATCCTTCCAATGAACACCCAGGAGTGACCTCCTTTAGGATGGACTGGTTGGATCTCCTTGCAGTCCAAGGGACTCTCAAGAGTCTTCTCCAACACCACAGTTCAAAAGCATCAATTCTTCGGCGCTCAGCTTTCTTCACAGTCCAACTCTCATATCCATACATGACCACTGGAAAAACCATAGCCTTGACTAGACGGACTTTTGTTGGCAAAGTAATGTCTCTGCTTTTTAATATGCTATCTAGGTTGGTCATAACTTTCCTTCCAAGGACTAAGCGTCTTTTAATTTCATGGCTGCAATCAACCATCTGCAGTGATTTTGGAGCCCCCAAAAATAAAGTCTGATACTGTTTCCACTGTTTCCCCATCTATTTCCCATGAAGTGATGGGACCAGATGCCATGATCTTAGTTTTCTGAATGTTGAGCTTTAAGCCAACTTTTTCACTCTCCTCTCTCACTTTTATCAAGAGGCTTTTTACTTCTTCACTTTCTGCCATAAGGGTGGTGTCATCTGCATATCTGAGGTTATTGATATTTCTCACAGCAATCTTGATTCCAGCTTGTGTTTCTTCCAGCCCAGCGTTTCTCGTGATGTACTCTGCATAGAAGTTAAATAAGCAGGGTGACAATATACAGCCTTGACGTACTACTTTTCCTATTTGGAACCAGTCTGTTGTTCCATGTCCAGTTCTAACTTGCTTCCTGACCTGCATACAGGTTTCTCAAGAGGCAGGTCAGGTGGTCTGGTATTCCCATCTCTTTCAGAATTTTCCACAGTTTATTGTGATCCACACAGTCAGAGGCTTTGGCATAGTCAATAAAGCAGAAATAGATGTTTTTCTGGAACTCTCTTGCTTTTTCGATGATCCAGCAGATGCTGGCAATTTGATCTCTGGTTCCTCTTCCTTTTCTAAAACCAGCTTGAACATCTGGAGGTTCATGGTTCACGTATTGCTGAAGCCTGGCTTGGAGAATTGTGATTATACCTCTGAATATAAAATGTACAACAGTCTTTCCTACTTGTTCTTGCACACTGGGATATACTGTTATGAATTATAAACAATTTGGTGCGCAATTTCATACTCAGCATTTAAAAATTTTGTCATTTCGAGAAGACAATATTTACTATATGTTCACACGTTTATGTATGTTTACAGATATGACATCTCAATCACCATGACAATTCTGTAAGGGGTGTGTTGCTATCTTAATCCATGGATGACACATTTGAGGTTCAGTTAAGTTAACTGTGTAATTTGGTACATAGGGACTTGCCTGTTCTTTCAATAAATAATTAAGAAAATGTCTGAATTAGATCACTGGTTGGGGAACTAGGATCTCATATGTCAAGTGGTGCAGCCAAAAAAAGAAAGAAAGAAAGAAAAAAAAAAAGATCAAATACCAGGATTCTAGTCATTGGCTATATGTGAAACTTTGTTTAAAAAAAAAAAAGGGAAAAGGGTCATGTTTCACCCAGCCTATCACAGAACACTGTTGTGAGTATCAAATAAGAGATGTGAGTGTTTTTCATGAATTGTTAAGTGTCATAAACATGTAAATAATTATTTTTCTTATGTGGATTTAAAATTTTTTTTTCATTTCAAATTTATTTAAAATGTTATATAAATATATGAGTTAAACAATTTCAGGGACTTCCCTGGTGGTCCAGTGGTTAAGACTCTGAGTTCACAATGCAGGTGGCCCAGGTTTGATCCTGTGTCAGGGAACCAGATCACACATGTCACAACTAAGACCCAACGCAGCCAAAAAAATAAAATTAAAAAACAAAACAAACAAAAAAACAATTTCAGACAACTTTATAATGAATTAATAGACACGAGAAAAGACTGGCCTGAAAGGGTACACATTCTTACCGTGGAGGAGAATCATCTTGCTTTTTAAACCCAGGAGGAAGAGCTGGTCCAAAAAACCCTTCATCATCATCATCATCGTCATTGTCATCTTGATTTCTCCTTGGTTTTCTGAAAACATAGTAGTGCAATTTTATGCATGTATGTTAGAAGCTTTTTCATAGGGAAATTTTAATTTTTAAAGGCATATTAACTTCAACTAGTTGTATAAACTCTGAAACAATAAATTTATCTTTCCAAGTAAAAAAGAAAAGCTACCACAGATCTTATACTAATCTTTTCCGGGAATTCACTTGAGGTCTAAAATAGAGACTGGTTACTTCTTTATAGCAGTAATGTATCAATTTTCTGTGTTGATAAAGACTCTAATCAGTGAAGTTTCAAATATTCTACTTGCTAGATATTTTTAAGCAAAGAGTTTATGGCATTGGCTTTTAAATTCACTTTCGTAAGGGTTGCTATTTTTGTCCCTTAGTCATTAAAGTGCATTATATTAAAAAAAAAGCCTTGCTATCCAATAATAAAGATTTGATTTCTTATCTACATGGGCCTCTGGTGAGTAAGGCTAGGTCAGAGGGAATTCTTCATTTACTTAAACAAAAAGCACACACTGCACACATAATTTTTAAAAGATGATGTATGGTTTATTCAGAATATGTAATCACTTCAATAATACCTGATGGAAAAATCCTTTATATAAGATGTTTATTGAAATTCTAGATATCTCTGGAGCTATATACTACTAAGATACATTTTTCTGTAAAAGGTATAGTTCATGAGGAAATGAAATATGAAGTGATTTCTTCTTGTGCTGTATAAATGCAGGTTATGATAGCTCCTTGGGAAAGTAAAGGGGAAGTGTTAGTCGCTCAGTTGTGTCCGACTCTTTTGCGACCCCATGGACAGTAGCCCACCAGGCTTCTCCGTTCATGGGATTCTCCAGGCAAGAATACTGGAGTGGGCTGCCATTTCCTTCTCCAGGGTATGTTCCCAGCCCTGGGATGGAAGCTGGGTCTCCTGCACTGCAGGCAGATTCTTCACCATCGGAGCCCCCAGGGAAGCCTCTTCCCAGCTATCCACTCTCACCAACATGTACTGGATTGGAGCTTGGTTTACCATTTACCGTCATAACGGACTGACCGTGCCGGTGGGCCGGGGTCGTCGTCTTCAGATTCCTGATTTCCTTCTTCGGACAAAGAACTGCTGTCCTCGTCGCTGTCTGATGACTCTGAACTACCACTTTTATAATTAGGGGGCAGAGCCGGTCCTGCAACTGAAAAAGATGTCTTGTGTTTGTCATAAGTGGTCACAACTGTTGCAGTGAATCTCTTAGCTCAGGGGTCCTCAACCTTCAGGATCTAATGCCTGATGATCTGAGGTGGGCACATGTAATAATAATAAAGCACACAATAAATGCAATCTGCTTGAAATCACTCCAAAACCACCCCCTACCCCATCTGTGGAAAAACCGTCTTCCCCGAAACGGGTCCCTGGTGCCAAAAAGGCTGGGGACCACTGCCCAAGCTGACATTTCACACTTTATTTTCTGAAATTCATAGCACTGGCTGGCTATCATTTATTACTGACTTTAATCTCATTTGCTCTTGTTCTGCATATAGTGGTTTAGTCTTTCCAACTCTAGGAAGGCAGAGATCAGGTCTTATACAGTGTTAACTATGAGATTCACAAAAACTTTAAAATCCGAGCTTATAAATATAGCAACAGCACATAATTTCCCTGATATCTTACAGTTTTTGCATTGGTTGTAATTTTGGTTGGTGCAACTGCCAAAATGGTTTCAGGATTTCTTTTTTACTAACAGACAGCATATGGTAGATAATGCATCACAGAGCTAACCAAACAACAGATCTGCCATTACATACTCTAATACATTAAAAATCAAAATTATCCACTCTGGTTTCTGACTAAGAATCACCACTTTTAAAAAATATCTTTACTAGCATTACCATACTTCTCAGTTAGTTTTCTGTTCAAGATGATTTCCAAGCAGAGACAAAAGCAGACGCACTCTAAATTCTGCTCCATCCTGACAGAGACTCAGAAAAGAGAATGAGGCTGCACTGGGGTGGGGATGCTGAGGGAGGGATAATGGTCTTCTGGGCCCACTAACAGAGCCAACCGCTCTTACTTTATGGCTCATTAAAAATTATTATTGCATGACGTTACACACGTAAAATTGTCTATGCTGATTCTGAGCAGTGATGCTAAAACTCGACTGCTGTAGTTCTCAAGCCTGGATGTCTAATAAATTCACCAGAATATTTTTTTTTTAAGAGATTCCTGGGCCCTTGCCCCAGAGATTTTGACTCAGTTGGTCTGGCAGAGGACCTGGAAATATGATTTTCCAAAGAGCTTTCCAGGTACGCCATCCACGCAATGTCAATAAGCACAAACACTTACGAGAGCCTTCTGTGCGTTTACCTCTTTAATTCTGCCAACACCTTATTAGGACAGTAGTGTGACTTCTACCTCGCAGACAAGGAGACTGAAGTAAAGAGAGAGTATCTCGCCCAATTTTACACAACCAAACAGAAGCGTTATGATATGAACCTCTTAACTACTACACCAAACAACATTCAACAAAGGGTCTGCTGCTGCTGCTGCTGCTAAGTCGCTTCAGTAGTGTCCGACTCTGTGCGACCCCATAGTTGGCAGCCCACCAGGCTCCACCGTCCCTGGGATTCTCCAGGCAAGAACACTGGAGTGGGTTGCCATTGCCTTCTCCAGTGCATGAGAGTGAAAAGGGAAAGTGAAGTCGCTCAGTCGTGTCCAACTCTCAGCGACCCCATGGACTGCAGCCTACCAGGCTCCTCCGTCCATGGGATTTTCCAGGCAAAAGAGTACTGGAGTGGGGTGCCATTGCCTTCTCCGCAACAAAGGGTCAACATTCAACAAATATTTATTGAGGAAATACTTCTAGAGACATAACTTAGAAAATAAATTAAAAAGGTGATTGTGAACATGTGAGAGGGTAATTTTAAAGACAGAGGTCAGGGAAGGTGCCCCTGAGAAGACATTTGTACAGAGACTTAAATGATGACAGTGGCCATGGAACAATCTGAGGGAAGAACATTCTAGATGGGGGAATCACTGCTGCGAAGGTCCTATGGAGAGAACAAGCTTGAAGTGCTTGAGGGACAAAAAGGCCTGTGTAGCTAAAGCAAAGTGACAAGACATAACCGGATGGTATAAAGGGGTTAGTTATGCTGTACGCTTTAGGGTCAGACTCTAGCCATGAATCCCAGCTCAGCTGCTTATTAGCTGTGTGATTTGAATATTATTTAACCCTCCCGTGCCACGCCCTCCCTTTTTTCTTTTAAATAAGACTGACCGACTGATTTTTGGCCATGCTGCACAGCATGTGAGACTTCATTTCTCCCACCTGGGATGGAACCTGTGCCCCCAGCAGTGCCAGTGTGGAGTCAACGCTGGACTGCCAGGGAAGTCCCTATCTTCACAAATTGGATGCATTTTCTTCTATATATCATTAAATAAAGGAAGGACTTTTAGAAAAAAAATGCTAAACTTGTAACACAGCATGCATAGAAAAGAACAATCAAGCAGCAAAAGGTGGAAAACATTTAGAATTAAGGGACAGAAGTGTCTCCCACAGCCGTTTAAGATTGCAGAACAGTTAATGTCTTAGTATGTAAATGATCCTCAACCATAAATGGAGATTACATATGACTTCTGATTGTGATGAATAATGCCTTTACTGATTTCTGGTTTATCTCTGTGTGTAGTACTAATCCCAGAGAAAGCAACTTTTAGAATACGGCAAGAAGGGGAGAACACCATCTTCCACAAATAACCCTTTCTTCAAAATTCTAGGGAGTCATAGTTTAACATGAAAGAGATTAAAGTTAAAAGTTAAAGCGAAGTCACTCAGTCGTGTCTGACTCTGTGCGACCCCACGGACTGTAGCCCACCAGGCTCCTCCGTCCATGGGATTTTCCAGGCAACAGTACTGGAGTGGGCTGCCATTTCCTTCCCAAGGGGGTCTTCCTGACCCAGGGATCGAACCCAGGTCCCCCACATTGCAGGCAGACGCCTTAACATCTGAGCCACCAGGGAATCCCATGAAAGAGATCAAGAGATTACATTTCATTCCCACAATTGGTTCTTTCCATCTTCTTGTTTCTAAATATTAAAGAGGGAAGTTTTTTTCTTTTTTCCTTCATTTTTTTTCTCTTTTGCTCCTTTTTTTTCTTATGTATGGGTGTTATCAATGTAATTTGTCGATTTGACACTACTGGCTAATTTTGGGTTGGTTCCAATCAAGATGAGGTTTTAATACTCTTTTGTAAAGTTCAAATGATTAAAAGGTTAAATGGGTTAAACATGTGCTGTATTATAACTAAGGGATAAATCTGCCTTGAATTTTTAAAGAAATACGTGGAATACATGTTTAAAGATGGGAATAAACAGATGAAGACAAAACTCCTCTGAAAAGAATACAAGGCCTTATTTTTTTAAAAAATGATCCCAGGAAAAATAATGTAGAAAAGTAACATTCAGAATATAGAATTATTTATTTTCCATTTGGGTCGTGTCAAAAGAAATAATTATTACACAATAAAATAATACTAAGAAATGGTAATATTTTAAAAAAAGAATATTGAAAACATAAGTTAGTACAATATAAGCCCCATTACAGACTTTCTAATAAAATTGAGGATATGCCTGGCTTCACTTTTTTATAGGTATCATTCTTCAGAACTATAGAAGATGTCTCAAAATATTGTTTTAGGTGCTTGTAATGAACAATTCCATCTCACCCCTAGAGCAGTGATGCGTGTTATTAAGGCAGCTCTCCCATTGCAGTGGTAATTTTACCAATAGATTACGACTTCCATAAGAATACAGATTATGCCTTACATATTTCATTATGTTCCCCTTGTAATATCTATCAGACAGAATTATGCAGACACAAAAAGAAGTACTCAGTATATAGCACATCAAACCTCTTTACAGATCAGCAATTGATTATAACAGGAAACACTGATTCTGAACCCCAATTAAGCAAAATGTTATTCCCTCTAAAGCAATTCCATTCTTCTCACTAGTAAGTTTATACTACAAAAGAATTATACTCATATTACGTTTTCAATTTCAACAATAAAAATCTGGGGACTTGCCTAGTGGTCCCAAGGTTAAGATTTCACCTTCGAATGAAGGGGGTGCTGGTTCGATCCCTGGTCAGGGAGTGAAGATCCCACGTGCCTCTCAGCCAAAAAACCAAAACATAAAACAGAAGCTATATTGTAATAAATTCAATGAAGAGTTAAAAAAAATTTGTGGAAATTTGTTTTCTCTTTTGTTTCATACAGACTTTCACAATAATCTTGATTTTGCCTGTTGACGGGCGAAGTCTAAAATATTTACTGTCTGGTCCAGGAAAAGCTTGCTGATCCTGTGACAGGCTTAAGTCACAGAAATATCAATAAGGAGCGTCCAAGTGTCTTTTGATGAGAGTAGGTAGTGACATCAGAGAAAGCTGCCTAGAAAGAGCGATAGGTGGGCTGAGGCCAAAACACAAGACTGAGTTAGCTGGGCAAAGGGAGTGTGGGTTGGGGCAAACGTGGTCCACGCAGGGGGAAAAGCACCCACAATGAACTGCAAATCTAAGGGTCTGACGTATCTAGAAATGCGCTCAGAGTGGCTGGAACCGAGAGAGGAGAGAAGGAGGGATCAAGGGAGTGGGGGTGGGGTGGGGATGTTGCTGTGAAGTCAAGCAAGGTCAGGACTGAAAAGAGTGCCTTGAATTTAGCAACAAGTTGCTGAGAGGGACTTCCTTAGTGGTTCAGTGGTTAAGAACCTGCCTGCCAATGCAGGGGACCTGGGTTCGATCTCTGGTCTGGGAAGATCCCACGTGCCACCGAGTAACTAGCCTGTGCACCAGAACTACTGAGCCTGTACTCTAGAGGCCATGAACCACAGTGACTGAGTCCATGTGCAGCAACTACTGAAGTCATGTGCCCCAGAGCCGGTGCTCCACAATGAGAGAAGCCACCGCAGGGAGAAGCCCACACAGCGCAACTAGAGTAGGCCTGGCTTGTCACAACTAGAGAAAGCCTGCAAACCGCAATGAAGACCCCGTGCCCCCAAAAATAAATAAAAAGAAAAAACTATTTAAAAAACAAAAGGTGCTGAGAGATAACTGGTGGGTTCTTTATTTTCACAGTGAAATTGGTGAGAGCGGTCCCGGTGGACTGGGAAGAACAGAAGCCAGGATGCAGTGGGTTAAGAAGAAAACGATGAAGATCCAGAGTCAGTCAGAGAGAGCAGCGGCTACAGGGGGATGTGGAGTAGTCTTCATGAAGATGGGAACAATCTGAATGTTTCAGTTAAATGTCAAGGGCAAAGAACTCCCAGAAGTGAGGGAAGGGGTTTCAAGTAAAAATGGAATGATTAGCCTTGGAAGGAGGTAGTTCCCCTCTTCCGCTACAATCAAAGGGAAGCTGAAAGAGCCAGGCAGAGATTCAGGAGAGTTTTTAGGCACAGTACCAGAAAAGTAAGGAAGGTTTTTAAGATGGCATCTACTTTTTCTGTGATGGAGAGAGAGGCTAAAGAAGAAAGAGGAGGCTTTAAAAAGTCAAAGTTGATCACTGGGGTGGAAAGCTGTGTGGGAAAACATCACAGGATGGCAGGGCAGAGCTGAGAACCCAGCCAGCGAGGAGATTATAGTTTGTAGCAGCATTAGCCTGTGGAGGGGTGAGATTTCACCTAGGAGCATGTGGAAGCCTGGGTGTGGGTTCACTAGGGGTGAATGTCTGGACTGATCCAGGGCAGAGTTTTTGTCAGATGGATTTACAGAATTACCGGATGGGAAAAGGCAGTGGAAGACACTGACAAGAGAAGGGACGAATGGATGGACCACAGAGGCTACGTTGAGCAGGGACAGAAACAATAAAAGAAAGGAGGCCCATCAGGACCGAGGCAGAGATGCTCAATGAGACTAAAACCAAAAATAAAAAAAGTGTAATGAGAGTAACCAACATATAAAAAGCAGAGACATCACTTTGCTGACAAAGGTCTGTACAGTCAAACCTATGGTTCTTCCAGTAGTCATGTGCGGATGTGAGAGTTGGACCATAAGGAAGGCTGAGCGCTGAAAAACTGATGCTTTCGAACCGTAGTGCTGGAGAAGACTCTTGAGAGTCCCTTGGACAGCAAGGAGATTAAACCAGTCAATCCTAAACGAAATCAACCCTGAATATTCACTGGAAGGATTGATGCTGAAGCTGAAGCCCCAATACTTTGGCCACCTGATGCAAAGAGCCGACTCACTGGAAAAGACCCTGAAGCTGGGAAAGATTGAAGGCAAAAGAAAAGGGTGGCAGAGGATGAGATGGATAGGTAGAATCCCTGACTCAATGGACATGCATTTGAGCAAACTCTGGGAGACAGTGGAGGACAGCAAAGCCTGGCATGCTGCAGTCCATGGGGTCACAAACAGTCGGACACAACTTAGCGACTGAACAACAACGAAAGTAACCAAGGAAGAATGATGTATGAATGAGGGGTTCTGGCTGAGAATGAGATCCGAATTTAAGTTTCAGAGATGTGAAAATCCCTGGCGGCCCAGTGGTTAGGACTCCGAATCTGTGGTCTCACTGTGGAGGGTCTAGCTTCAATTCCTGGTCGTGGAAATAAGATCCCACAAGCTATGAGGTGCCTCCATCCCTCCGCCAAGAAGTTTTCAGACATGGAATAGGGCCTGGGGTGTGACTGCAAATGTAGCTGAGATGAGTGGTATGAAGGTCACTGCAGATGAAGAGAATAAAGTCAAAGTAAGCAAGGCCCAGGTTCCACTCAGCTTCCACAAAGCAGAGTCTGGATGTTGGGACTTGTCTCGAGAAAACATCTGCACCCCAGTTTTTAAACATGATCTCAGGGGACACTTCCCAACATTCAATTTTCCAGAGCATTCAAATAAAATTAATTTGGTCCATCTCAGACTTGTGTGCTAAATAAAAAACTGGGTTAACCCCACTTTTCTTCAACCATTGTTGAAGGGAACTTTCCTTGCTAAAACAAACACCGAACTTTTTAAAAACCAGAGCAGAAACAAGATCTGGAAAGAAAACTCTAGGTGGAAACATGGCCTCTGGGTAGTTAAGAGTGCAAATTAGATTCAGAAGTGGGAGGGTCATTCTTTCAGCTTTACGGTTTTCTAACTTCAGTCAGCCCCAGGCTACACATTAGAACATGAAAGGAGATGGATGCTCAGGGAGGGGTCTGAGAATCTTTTTTTTTTTTTTGGCAAATACGAGGTACCAGCTATGTGTTAAGGCTAGAAGACCACTGAGCAATGGGTGGAGACAGCTACATCATCACGTTATTTTAAAAGTGTATTAAATACCTGTTGTATTTAAGTAGGGGAAAAAAAAACAACCCGTGGGTAGAGAGGAGGGCATGACAGTTTGGAAAGGCTTCACTGAGTTGACATTGAAGTTAGGGCTCAAAGGATGAGGTAGGAGTTTGTCAGGTATGTCAAAAAGGGTAGGGCAAAGCCCGAAGGAGCCCAGGGAACTGAAGAACTGCGCAGACACTCGGACGGGTTTGAGCACTTAACTGTGTCTCAGATGAAATGACAGGATGAAAGGGTAGGAAGGCAGGCCGGGGTTTGAGGGCAAAGATTCTGCAAGATTCCAGAGCATTCGTTGTACGTCAGAAGGCAAGACGGCACACAGGTTCGGAGCACGGTCTCCGCTCTAAATCTTAGGGCTCTGCCACTTAACGAGCGATGCGGCATGGGCAACAGCCCGCGTCTCAGTGTCCCCATCCGTATCACCGAAGAATAGTTACCTTACGCAGTGGCCAGGAGGGTTTAAGGACTGAATGCGTACCGACGGTTTAGCTCAGGGTGCAGTCCATTAAGCGCTAAGTGCGGATACTTCATCGTGATAATGGTTACAGGCCAAAGCTAGTTTCTGCAGCCCCCATGACTCCGCTTGGGAAGGAGAATTAGCTCGGACCCGGCCGCGCCCACTCGCCAGTCGTCCGCCCTCCCAGGCGTCGGGACCAGGGCCAGGCCAGAGACTGGGCGGGAGGGCCTGGCGGGCGGGTAACTCGCCGCCGCTTACCGGGGCTGGAGTCCCGCTCCTCGTCCTCCGCCGACCCGCCGGCCTTGAAGCCGGGCGGCAGGGCCGGCCCAATCAGATCCCTCGCCATCCGCGGGGTCAGACACTGGAGACACACACAAGTAGCTTCAAGCCGAGTCAGAACTCCACGACGGGCAGCCCGCGAGCCGCCGAACGCGAGAGACGCTCTTCCGGCGCCGGCCGATGACATGTCAGCTTGTGATTGGCTGATCCTTGCTACTGGCGATAACGGAAGTGACGCCTAAGGCTTGCTACGCACTCGCACGCCGGATTGACTACCAGGCGGATGGCGATGGGCGAGCCGGCTGGTGGTGCGGTTCCTCCCGCCGGGTGGTTCCCAGCCCCCGAGCTGACCCCCACGCTGGGGCCTCTACGCGACCGAGCCTCGCGGCCGAACAACTGGATGATGTGGGCGATGCCGCCGCCTTCGTCGCTTCCCGCAGCAGGGTCCGAGCCTGCCTTAGAGGCACAGCCCCGCGCGGAAGCCCGCACTTTCCCCGGGGCACCTCCCCCCTTCGACGCCCACATTCTTCCCGGGGCGCAGCCCCCCTTTGACGCCGAGTCCCCCCTCGATTCTCAGCCTCAACTCAATGGCCAGCCTTCCTGGAATTTCCAGGCTTCAGCGTCGCGGTACAGGACGCAGTCTCCTGGTGGTTTTCCTTGGCATCAGCAGCCCTACAGCACTCCAGGTAGGTTGTTAACGTCTCTCCGTACCACCCCTTATCTTTCTTTTCCATCCCTACTTCCTCCTCCTCTTCCACCCTTGTTCTCCTCTCTTCTTCTGATACTGCCTTGCACTCTTGGAGTCCAGTCATTAATGTCTCACAGTTTGTTCCACAGTTACGTTTTCCCGACTTGCTCATTTAGTTCAGCAATTATTTGGTTGATTCCAACTATGAACCAGGACGTGAGGGTACAGCAGTGAGCAAAACATTCAGAAATCCTTATTTTAGGCCTTGACATCTCCTGGTGTAAGATGACAGAGACAATAAACAAAATAAAGCAGTGCCTCTTAGAAGGCAGTGAGTGCTGTGGGGAGAGAAAGCAGAGTCACGGGCATTGCAGTTTTAAATGAAAGTGTCAGTCATGAGTAAGGTGACATTGGAGCAGAGACTTAAGGGAGGTGAGGGATCAGTTGTTGTTTAGTAGCTAAGTCATGTCTGACTCTTTGCGGCGCCATGGACTGTAGCCCACCAGGCTCATCTGTCCCTGAGATTTCCCAGGCATGAATACTGGACTGGGTTGCCATTTCCTTCTCCAGGGGATCTTCCCGATGCAGGGATGGAACCCGAGTCTCTTGCAGTGCATATGTTTGGGGGTTAGCCAAGCAGGCAGAGGAACTTGTAAGTGCAGAGGCCTTGAGGCAGGAACTGTGTGTGAATCACTATTCTTCCTAGAAAGGATGAAAGTGGAAGTTGCTTAGTCGTGTAGGACTCTTTTTGACCCCATGGATTGTAGCCCGACAGGGTCTTCTGTCCCTGGAATTCTCCAGGCAAGAATTCTGGAGTGGGTTGCCATTCCCTTCTCCAAGGGATCTTCCTGACCCAGGGATCGAACCTGGGTCTCCTGCATTGCAGGAAGATTCTAGAAACGGTGGGCTGCCAGTATTTTAACTCAAGTATTTATGACGTGCTCTAGCAAAATATTAAATAATCGTGTAGTTTTTAACATTTATGAATCTCTTTTTGTTTTCCAGTTAAACATACTTATTTTCCACGAAAGCATGATGCGAAGGTCAATGACTTCAGCGTCTCTCCCAGAAGAAAACAGAAAAAAAAGGTATTTGTAAAGATGTTCTTAAATGTGACACTTTGGTCCCTATGTCACTGCTTCATATCTCATCTGTCTTAACTGTCTCAGTGTCTTGCATTCATCATTGACACACCATAGCTTTGCTATAAAAGGACCTTTAAGGGTCTTGGCTGTAAGTAAAAACTCCAAGGAAAATCTTCTTGTGAAAAAGTGGAGAAATTGTAGAAAAAGAAAACAGTCAATCCATTTACATATAGTATCAGGAGTAAATATGGGGAATTATGATTACAGATAAATGTAAATATTATTGAACTTCAATGAAGTAAAAAGTATATAATTATACATAATATATATATTTATTTTAGTAGCAGATTGGGAAGGGAAGGATGAAATGAAAAGTTTTTGTGTTTTTTCAACCCTTGATTATGTTCAGAAACTGAGCCTTAAAATAGACTTCCTTTATTCTGATGTAGCTTAACAATCCGGAGAAGGTAATGGCACCCCACTCCAGTACTCTTGCCTGAAGAATCCCAGGGACGGTGGAGCCTGGTAGGCTGCAGTCCATGGGGTCGCTAAGAGTCGGACACGACTGAGCGACTTCACTTTCACTTTTCACTTTCATGCACCAGAGAAGGAAATGGCAACCCACTCCAGTGTTCTTGCCTGGAGAATCCCAGGGATGGGGGAGCCTGGTGGGCTGCCGTCTGTGGGGTCACACAGAGTCGGACACGACTGAAGTGACTTAGCAGTAGCAGCAGCAACTTAACAATCTGGTCTTTCGACTTTTAAGATGTATAAATAATGTCATTAGAATAAATTGAATAAGATCTACATCATGAAATTACTACCCTTCATTTTGGTATCAAAGCTGTGTCGCTGATGTTTACAAAATACTGTGAATGTGTAATATATTTAATAGCATAATCTCAACATTGAACAATTGGAGTCTATTTCCTATATAGTCTTACCATTGTAATAATCTTTTTTGTTTTATGTTTAGACATAAAAATAGTAAATTGGGAATAAGAAAATAACTAATATTTACCTAGTTATTTTTTCTCATTTGGTAGTTTTATACACACACACAGACTCTCTTATTTATCCTAAAGGAAGAAATGCTGTTTTTACCGTAAATATTTATTTTTAGGTTATTTTGACATATGCTCTACTGCATTTTAATTAGATTACCAATTTGAAATCTATTCATGGTTTATATTAACTCTATTCAGATTTGAATTTTTCTTTGGCCATGCCTTGTGGCATGTGGGATCTTAGTTCCCTGCGTGCCTGCTCAGTCACTCAGTCATGTCTGACTCTTTGTGACCCCATGGACCTCAGCCCACCAGGCACCTCTGTCCATGGGATTTCGTAGGCAAGAAACAAGGAGTAGGTTGCCATTTCCTCCTCCTGTGGATCTTCCTGACTCAGGGATCAAACCTTCACCTCTTGTGTCTCCTGTATTGTCAGGCAGATTCTCTACCCCTAAGCTGCCTGGGTAGCCCTAAACAGGCATCAAACCTTGCCCACTGCATTGGAAGCATGGAATCTTAACTGCTGGACCACCAGGGAAGTCTTCAAATTTTTTTTTAACAAACCTGGCTTTTCCTAATGTATGTGTTAAAGAAACAGAATCACCTCTTCATTAGAAATATATTCAGAAGTTTCTCCTACATGTAAGAGTATGTGAAAAATCAAAACCTGTATATTTTTACTGCTGATTGAGTTCTCACCCAAAGCCTAATGCTTCTTCATTTTTATTTGCAGAAAAGAAAGGAACCTGTTTTTCATTATTTTTGTGATACCTGTGATCGTGGTTTTAAAAATCAAGAAAAGTATGATAAACACATGTCCGAACATACAAAAGTAGGTTTCTTGGTTATCCTGATTTTATTTAGCAAAATGGGTGTATTTGGTAGAAATTCTGAGCTTTCTTCCTGTAAAAGTTTACAGTTTTCATAGAAATGTTGTTTGAAGACAAGCTGAGACAGTAACCCTGGGATCTGCAGTTTGAGGGTGGGAAGCCTCCACTTCAGGAGTTGGTGAGATGGCAGCAGAGGGAGGTCTGGCAGCTGTTGAGAAGTAAAAAAGTTAGGAAGTTCTTAGTTGGGTAAGTGCTCTTCAGTTTGTAGGAGTCACGCTCGACTTTAGGAAATAAGAACGTGTTACAACATTGCTGATGTCCTGCGTTCACTCAGATGGAGAAGTGAATGCCGTGTATTCCTGTCCTATACACTTAGAGCACAGCTTGGTCTTGCAGTGAGTCTTGTCTTGCTATTGTTGTAAGCATTCACAGATAACACCACATAGACAGGATAGTAGGTCTGTATGTATAGTAGAAGGGTACATTTTTTCTGGGAAATGTTGAATTGAGTCTTTTTTTTTTTTTTAAAAAACCTCCTTACAGTGCCCTGAGGTAGATTGCTCTTTTAGTGCACATGAGAAGATTGTCCAGTTCCACTGGAGGAATGTAAGTTGTTGTTACACGCTCTTTTTATTTCATTGATCTGTTATCTTCATAGCACTTTATCTACATAGCCTAATAATAAGCAACATTCATGAGCCTTTGTACTTGGTAAGGCATTTGTATAATCCGTTATTCAATTTCATCCTCATCATCCACTGTGGACTAGATAAATCTTGGCCCTGTTGAACAGATTTATAAAATGATTTGCCCAGGGCCTCAGAACTGATTCTTGCAGTTGGGTTTCTTAGCTGCAAATTCTGTGCTTGTTTTACGAAACTGTGCTGTTTCAGATTGTTTTGTGCACTCATCATTTCTCTAGCTAACTCCCTCAACTATACTTGGTCGGTCAGTCATGTGAATATCTAACATTACTCAAGAAATTGATGACATTTGCTTTATAATCAAGATTATATCATGGCTTGCTTTTCTTTTTAATTAATAGCACTAAAGACATGAAAAAAGTTATTCTTTTTCCTTTAAAGGAAAAGTCATAATAAGGATAGATAAAACCTGCTTGCTTAGTTTTAAAATTGTCTCTGCTGGTAAATGTACTGTTGGGTACAGCATCTTCATTATCCCCTATAATTCTTGAGATTTAGTCAAAAGCATACAGTACACTTCCTGATATTCAGCAGGCCTTTTCCCCTTAGATGCATGCTCCTGGTATGAAGAAAATCAAGTTAGACACTCCAGAGGAGATTGCAAGATGGAGGGAAGAAAGAAGAAAGTGAGTAAAGAGTTCAGAACTTGTGCAGCAACTTTCTTTTACCCTGGCAGGGCTGAGTACTTCAAAATAAAGACCATTGGCCCTAAGGAACAATTTGAAAAAGGAAATTTGGTCTTTTATAACATTGCAGATGTTCAGCTCAAAATGTCCAGTCCTAACTTTTGTTGTTGTTCTTCAGAATTGGTTTACAGTGACTTTGAGAGTATTGTTACTTGATGTGTGATAATCACACAATTTTTATTATTGTAGTTTTGATTCATTGCATTCCCTTATAATCTTGCTGCTAAGAAATGGGACTGTCAACTGTATTATATGAGGCTATTATGAAATGTAGCTTTTGGTAGAGCTAATAGGAACTCTTGATAAATAACTGATGTTATAATGGGACTTTGCTCTTTGAGGGAAGCCACTATATGCCCCCTCAGTTTGATGTTCAATACAAGGCAGTGATGGGTGGTGCTATGTTGAAAAAAAAAAAGCATAATACTTTGCTGTGTTTATTGTTTTGATTATTTTTTAAAAAGTTGTTGAATGCTTGCAGTATGCTAGGCAGAGGGAGTACAGTGACAGGATAATACAAGTGCCTGTCCTTATCTGTAAAAAGACGGGACTTCCCTGGCAGTCCAGTAGTTAAGACTCCATGATCCCAGTGTAGGCAGCATGGGTTCGATCCTTGGTTGGGGAACTAAGATCTGGCATGCCACATGGCATGGCCTAAAACAGAAAACAAAGATAAGAAATGTTTTCCTGTAATTAAAGTCTAATAAATTTGAGCCTTACCATGACGACCTGTAGTTTTATAATTACCGGGGAGGAAAGCTTAGTAGGTATCTAATCAGAAATGGCAGCCCACTCCAGTATTCCTGCCTGGAGAAGCCCATGGACGGAGGAGACTGGCGGGCTACAGTCCATGGGGTTGCAAAGGGCCGGACACGACTGAAGCGACTTCACCACCACCACCAACTGGAATCTACCAGTGAAAAATCCCATGAGGACGCTGTTACATTGTCTTCGCAGGTTACATTGTCTTCGCAGGAAGGACCAGGATACCTCATCCTAAAGCACAAGACCAAATCAGAACTATTAGGATGGTCAGCTGCACTTTTAAGTCAATAGCTGTTACTCTGGAATTAAAAAATGAGAGCTTGAGCTAGGAGGTTGTTGTTTCCTGCTGTTGTTTAGTCACTAAGTTGTGTCCAACTCTTTTGTGACTCCATGAACTGTAGCCCGCCAGGCTCTTCTGTCCGTGGGATTCTCCAAGCAAGGATACTGGAGTGGGTTGCCGTTTGCTTCTCCAGGGGATCTTCCCGACCCGGGGACCAAACCTGCGTCTCCTGCATCCCCTGCATTGGCAGGCAAATTCTTTACCGCTGAGCCACAGGAAAGCCCTAGATAGGAAGAGTTATCCTCAAAGGTCAAGAAAGATACTTAAAAACTTTTGACAGCTGATTAAGCTTGTACTTGGTTCAGCTTGAAGTTTTCAACTTAAATCCACTGTATGTATGCATAAGTAGTACTGTGTCAGATGTTACACTATTACGTGAAAAAGTGAGTTGCTGCCCTTTAAAGCTTTACAGGTAGTTCTGAGGAAAACCAGCAAAAAGATTTAGAACCAACTGAGAACGAATAGCATTCAGTGAATGCCTGTATAAATACCAGTTATTAATACTCTGCACAGAGTTGGAAGAGTCTGGACAACCAGAGGAAGTAAACTTGGATCCAGCCAGTCAATGTGGACTCAATGGATTTAATAGAATTTCAAGAGCATTTTGGGGCAACAAATGTAGGAATCTAGGCCACCAGGAGTAGGATGTGCTAAAGCTTTTTCCTCGTTATCTCCTGGCAGAATTTTATTTATCTCACAAGACTCTTGGTAAGAAGTCAGCTAACCTAAGTGTTTTGCTTAGGGACATAGTTGATTTATCCCCTGGCATAGGTGTATGGATAGGCTGCCAGTCCGTGGACCAGCCTACCTTAAAGTATTGTTCACTACTTTCTGTATGAATACATAGCTCATTAATACAAACAAAATAGAATTTTTTGCATTATATTATAAGCGGCCCTAGTCTTAGACATCTTTGATTCTGCTGCCCTTTGTAGAGTACCTTGATTCTGCTGCCCTTTGTAGAGTACCTGGAATCGAGTATGTAGAAAATAAGTATTTGTGGACTAAATGACTGTTGAATGGTGCAGTATGGAAAGAATCTGGTGGCTCAGATGGTAAAGAATCTGCCTGCCATGTGGGAGACCCAGGTTCCATCCCTAGGTTGGGAAAAGCCACCCACTCCAGGTTTCTTGTCTGGAGAATTCCATAGACAGAGGAGCCTGGTGGGCTACAGCCATGGGTTCACAAAGAGTTAAACTCGACTGAGCAGCTAACTTCAACTTCACATGAGAGGAACCAGTCTTGGCATTGATAAGAAGCCTTAGCCATGGCATAGTCAGACTTAGAAGTCAGAGGAGTCGGGACCATGCCATGATTTGACTTAGTGAAGAATTCGAAGCAGTGCATATAAAGCGCCTTATCTTTCTAGGTGGCTTCTTTACAGGTATAATGTTTTCCTCCTCGTGATTCCACTTCACTCTGGTTTTTTTGTTTGTTTTACTTGTTTATTCTTTATCTGTTGGCTGTATGTTTTTCTCATTAGTTTGCACGGAGTGCTCGCTTCAGCAGCACATATACTAAAAAATTATTTTGCACAGAGGAATAATCAAACAAGAAGAGTTAGCTCCACTTCCTGATACTTAGTTTTTGAGGCCCTGGTGATGATAGTATTGAAGATTATATCCTGTTAGGTAGATCAGAAGTGTCCTACCTGCAAAAGTTTTTTCCCACTGACTTTCTCCCACTGACTTTCCTCTGACTTTGGTCAGTCGGAAGTTGTTGCAGCTCAGTGGTGCTAGCCGGTGTTGTGTTGATAGATGTTTAATTCTTTTGAGGAGAATGACGATAAGTTACGAGTTGGCAATGATTGTGAAGCAACTACCAGCTTCCCTGGTGTCTCAGAGAGTAAAGAATCTGCTTGCAATGCAGGAGACCTGGGTTCGATTCCTAGGTTGGGAAGATGCCCTGGAGAAGGAAATGGCAACCCACTCCAGTATTCTTGCCTGGAAAGTCCCATGGTCAGAGGAGCCTGGTGGGCTACAGTCCATGGGGCTGCAAAGAGTCAGACATGACTTAGCGACCAACACACTACACAACATATAAAGCAACTAAAAAGTTAACTGTGTAAGCTGTTTAATCTCTCAAGTTTTGAGTTTACTTGCGACAATAGGGAAGGTCTAAAATGAGTCTCTGTTTTGCCATCTTTGGTTCTTTTATCTCTAGCAGTTGTTTAAATTAGATCATTATGTAAACTGAGAAAGTTGGACCCATTATTAAACTTCTACTCTGTCTGTAGCTGTTTCACTCTCCCCAAATCCTCCACTCCACCTTTCTCCTCAGCATATAAGAGGAAGGACGTCATCTAGTCTGGAGGAGTGGGGTGTTCCTTGACGAAGGGAGGTTGAGTTGAACTTAGACCTAGTTGGGAAGAAATAACGGAGGTCAGAGACTAGTGCTGAGACCGATTGGCATGGGCATCGGTAAGAGATGATAGCAGCCTTTGAGAGATGGCAGTTGTAGGGATAGAGAGGAGGAGGTGGACAGAGAACACTTGGGAGATGAAGATGGGCACTGTTTGGTAATTGAATGATTGGGAGGTTGAGGAGGAAAGCGGTTTGGAGGAGATGTCCAAGTTCCTGGGATGAGGTGGTGCCTGTGACTGAGACAGGGACCCTGGAAGAGGATGGGGTGTGGGGGTGTTGCTCTGGGACATCACTGAGCATGAGGAGATTCCAAGACATCTATTTGAAGATGCCGTGTAGGCATTGTGACTCAGACCAGATTGGCTAGAGAGAGACATTTGAAAATCATGAAACCATGAATTCAGAAGACATTGGGAACTAAGTTCCCAGTCAGGTCCAGGTTCAACTCAACCTCGCTTTGTCAAGGAACACCCCACTCTTCCAGACTAGATGAGGGCCTCCTTCTTATACGCTGAAAAGGAGGGTGGAGTGGAGGGTTGTGGGAGAGTCAAACAGCTACAGAGTAGAAATTGAACAGTGGGTCCAGTTTTCTCAGTTTATATGAAAACTGGTTGATTTTACTCCCTGTCACACTATCTTCCGTTTCTACTCCACATACAGAGAGAGGGAAGATAGTGTGACCGGGAGTGAAACCAAGCCTGCTAAGCAAGAGCCAGAGAGGTAGAAGGAAACTCAGAATGTGACCTGTCGTGGAAGCCAGGAGAAGGGAGGCTTTCAAGACGGGAAATGTGGACATCAGTGCAGATTGCTGTGGAAAGGTCAAATAAAACAAGCCCCCAGAGTGACTGGTGTTGCGACCTCTAGGGCCGCATTGATGCGAATTCCAGACGATTGCTCCTTGGCCCTTCTTGGGGTTTCCCGCCGTCTGTCTCTACAGCTTTCTGCAGCTCTCACACCCTTCCCCGTGATTCTTAACAAGAGGAATTGCCATTGTCTTGGCCACTGGGGTTGTGGTCCCACCGGAAGTGGGTATACTTTGAATTCCACTGACTATTTTGAGACTCACAGTTGACCATAGCGTTCATCCGGCACCTTTTTACCTTCTAGTTTCCAGGGTCCTTCATCTCCATGCAGTTTCTGCCGCTTACTTTCATGGTCGTGCCATGGATCTGATCTTCTGGGCTTTCTGCCCCAGAAATCCTGAAGTTGGGCCTCCTCCTCTTTGGGCCTAACTTCTGTTCCATCCAGCTCTCTCCCTGTCCCTTCTACCTCTGTGAAAGGCACCGGTCCTGGACGAGTTGAGGCCTCTCATCTCTTACCCCCCTTTACCTTTTTTTCTCCTCAGCCCTCTTCCATCTTGGCCTCCTGCCAAGCTGAAATCACTCCCACCCCTCTCAGCAGCTCAGCTCCCTCATTCCGCTGCCCTTCATCACACGCACCGGCAAGCGTCTCAGCTCTGCCTCAGCTGCTCAGTGTTGCTGAAGAAAACCACACAGCTGGAGTGTGCTCTGCGGATGGATATTCAGCAGTGTTATCACACTTAAGGAATTAACTTGACCACAAGATTAAGTTATTCTCTTTGCGTTTGCTGGTTTTTTCCATGCAAAATTAGATGCTAATGTGCATGTGTTTGTTAGTTATATAGGTGACTATGTAGAGTAAAATTTAAAAATAAATTTGTTAAGCTGATTTTATTTTAGCCAACTCAAATGCCAGTGAAAACAATGCCATGGAAGTGACAGTGAGAGTAGAATAAGGTGGGCTTCACACATCTTATCTTTTCTAATTAACTGCACATTGCTTACTTATAGGAACTCTTTGTCCCAGCCAGACTTTCTTTTCCTTTTATCATATCCCAAACAGGTTCTTTGAACTTTCAGCTTCAGTTTTGATCATGCTGCTGCTTCTAGAAAATCTTACCTTTTCCAGCCTTGAAGTTCTGCTCACTGCTTTAGTCCAGCTGAAATCCCGCCAGCCTAAATTTGGGGGAATATTTTTCCTCACCCGTCTAGAGGAATATCTTGTCCTTTTTTGAATATGGTATCGCCTCTGCCTGTTTGGTGTAGATGCCCCTTATTCTTGTCCTGTTGATGAACTTTTTTGCTTATGAGTCTTTAAAAAAAATTACAATCTTTAGAAATGTTAATACCCACAGTTTATGTGACTGTTTATATCCCATGGTGGCATAGATACAAGGGATGGTTATAAATGTTAATGTTGGGAAAGATTGTAAGGCAAAAGGAGAAAAGGGCAGCAGAGGATGAAATGGTTAGATAGCATTACTGACTCAATGAACATGAATCTTAGCAAATTCCAGGAGATAGTGAAGGCCTGGAAAGAAGCCTGGTGTGCTGCTAAGAGTTGGACACAACTTAGCAACTGAACAACAGCAACATAAATGTTGATATATGTAAATGAGATTTGAAAATATTTTTATTGTGGGTATAATTCTGTTTTGGTACTTCAAATTAAGTGGTTGGAGAAATTGTACTGAGATTCATATTTTTAATTTATGTTATAAACTGTATATCATTGTTAAAGAAATTGGGCAGTGTTGATCTGATTAGTAATGATAGTGGGAATTAACATAATTAGTGGTATTTCAACTGCTGTGGTTTTGGACAGTAAATTCTCATCTCACAGGACAAATCATCACTGAGACAAACCAACCTGATGTGTATTTGAACGCGTCCCTTTCTGCCGAGCTTTCCTCATGTGAATGGGAACTCTGCCTCCTTGTGGTTTTTATGCAGCAAGTGCTTTAAAGGAAAAAATTCCACTGGCTAGAGAAACTGAAGGAATAGTAATGTAAGAACCAGCTTAGGTAGTGTATATTTATATAAAGTCCCTGGTGGAAGACCAGTTTGGCTTGCTAATATAATCAAGAAATCTCAGCCACCTTTAAATTTATGTTGATATACATTATAGCTTTGAATAACTTCCTGACAAGAGTTTAGTTTGAAATTAGAGGTAAGCATTCAGTATTTGGGGCTTCCCAAGAAAGCTAAGATCATGGCATCTGGTCCCATCACTTCATGGCAAATAGATGGGGAAACAGTGGAAACAGTGGCTGACTTTATTTTTTGGGGCTCCAAAATCACTGCCGATGGTGATTGCAGCCATGAAATTAAAAGATGCTTACTCCTTGGAAGGAAAGTTATGACCAACCTAGACAGCATATTAAAAAGCAGACATTACTTTGTCAACAAAGGTCCATCTAGTCAAGCCTATGGTTTTTCCAGTAGTCATGTATGGATGTGAAAGTTGGACGGTGAAGAAAGCTGAGCGCTGAAGAATTGATGCTTTTGAACTGTGGTGTTGGAGAAGACTCTTGAGAGTCCTTTGGACTGCAAGGAGATCCAACCAGTCCATCCTAAAGGAGATCAGTCCTGGGTGTTCATTGGAAGGACTGATGTTGAAGCTGAAACTCCAATACTTTGGCCACCTGATGCAAAGAGCTGACTCATTTGAAAAGACCCTGATGCTGGGAAAGATTGTGAGCGGGAAGAGAAGGGGATGACAGAGGATGAGATGGTTGGATGGCGTCACCAACTCAGTGGACATGAGTTTGGGTAAACCCCAGGAGGTGGTGATGGACAGGGAGACCTGGTGTACTGTGGTTCACGGGGTCACAAAGAGTTGGACACGACTGAGCAACTGAACTGAAGTGGTGCTAGTGGTAAAGAATCCACCTGCCAGTGCAGGAGATGTAAGAGACACAGGTTCGATCCCTGGGTCAGGAAGATCCCCTGGAGGAGGGCATGGCAACCCACTCCAGTATTCTTGCCTGGAGAATCCCATGGACAAAGGAGTCTGATGGGTTACAGTCCATAGAGTTGCAAAGAGTTGGACACAACTGAGGTGACTTAGCACAGCATAGCATTCAGTATTTGAAAAGGCAAAGATTGTTTTATATATGACCAAGGTTACTGAAAAACAAGAGTAGACTCTTGCCCTTAAGACCCTCACTCTAATAGGAGACATAGGAAGATCTATAAATCGCCAGGAGACTGCAGGCAGCAGAAGTCTTAATTTTTGCCACGTGGGGCTAACACTACCAGTCAAAGGATACCTGGTGTCTTTGGAAGGCAGAGCAATCAGATTGTTTTGTAAGACTTCTTGTAAGAGGGGTCATGCCACTCCTCTCCTCACCCCAGTTTATTTTAAGGTGGTATTTATTCTTTTTTAATGTGTACTTCTGACAAACATCTGGAGTTGTGTTCACCTTAAGGCTTTTCACTAATCTGCAAAAAAAGAAATTGCAGCCAAAAAAACTCAAAGTGATTCTTTCTTCATTCCCATCTTCTCGGGGTACAAGCACTGTGTGATTTGGCATTAGGGAAAATTGAGTGAGAGAAGTTCATTTCCAAAACCTGGCTTTTCAGGACTGAAACCCACTTCACAGCAGATGGGGTGTCCACTAGGTGGAGTAGTTCTGTGTTATTTATTGAAGCAGCTAACTGGCTCTGAGGAAACGCTTAACAGTTGCGCCTCCAGTTCTTGCAGAATTCCAGCAGCGGGGGTGAGCTCCTGAAGAATGCTACATCTTTTTGAAGTTTGAAAAGACTTTGAAATAAAAATGTAGTCGGGTTGAAGCAGCTGTGGTTCAGTGAGAGTCCAGAGGGATTGTGTTTTTCTAGAGAACAGGCTTAAGGGAAAAGCCAGTGAGTGGGTGGAGATTTGAGAAGGAAAGGGTAAGATGTAGCCAGAATGAGACGTGCCAAGATAATGATTGGTTCCGTGTTGCCCATTTATTGACTCTGGGGCTTAAGAGCAGTCACTGGAGGCTTATGGCTTAGGCAAGGGGAAGGCAAAGCGGAGCTAAGAAGTGAAAGAGAGAAAGTGTTACAGTTTCAGGGTCAGTTCCTTTTGGGGTGTTGGGGAAAGATGGAAGTAGGGAGAAAAGTGATAAAAATAGAGAAACCAACTGTGAAAATATCACTTCTCACAGTCTTGATAGCTTCATAACATCCATTCTTTACCAGGAGATATTAAATTAAGTTTTATCATTATGTAACTGGGCAGTCAGTGTAAGACCATTTGTGATATTTTTCCAACAGTTTGCTGTGTGTTTAGAAACCTGAACTGTGTCTGTATCTGAGATCCAGACTTTTCCTTGATCTCAGTAGTATGTTGCTGGAAGGAGCTTCCTGATGATCGTTGTATGTATAACTAGGTCTTGTGTTCCTGGTTTCCCATTTTGGGGAAGAATTTGCTTTCTAGTACCCTTGTTTTCTGTAGTTTTTAGTCTCTATGTACAGAACAATGGTATAACTTTGGGGAAGAAAATTTTGTTTAAGCACTGAAAAACAGAATCTTACAACTTTGGGAGGGTTATAAACAGCCACTACCTTTAGGAAAGGGATAACTTTAATCAGCCAGAAAGAAAAAGTGAGCTGTTTTAAAAGACTTCCACCAAAGTAGTTTCCACAACATTCTTGATGTCTCATTTAAGGGGTTCTTTCTTGTATCTCACCTAAAATCCACTTGCTGTGACAAATTCTTTATATTCCTTGTCATTGAGAAGCACTTCCACAGCGTCTGCCTGCTTATTCACGCACCACTGAAGGACCAAGTCCTTGTGTTTAGCATAGAGCCCAAGATGTTAAGTCAGGGTTGGTCCGCAATACTCAGAAGAGAAATGTTAAAGAAATACAAGTAGTAAGAATAAGTGAATTTCAGAGATGTGAGAAGTGTTGAGTAGCTGTGCGTTACATGTCTAGACACTGGGGCCTGTGAAAGTCATCACCTTTTCCCTCATCATCTCTGCTTATGTGGAGCTTGTCTTCAGATGGCGAACAGCTGTCGGCCATCTTCTCTGTAAGATTGTGGTGTTTTTGCCACTTCTCTTCCTCTTTTAAAGGCTGTAAGTTGTTCCAGTTCCTTTCATCTTTCTTCGGAGGTTTTATGTTTCATCCTGTTAATCATCTGTGAGTCCCTTCTGAATCCCTCCCAAGTTTTACTTTTCCTCAACATTCCTTTTCAGTTTAGCAGTACAAAGCTGGCTGTATCGCCCTGAGAGTTTCTGATCACTTTTGAGTGTCGTGAGAGGAGGACTTCACACTCGTACCTGCGCTGGAGTCCTTGTGTTTGCTTTCCGAAAGTGTGATCATGCGGTGCTGACCGGCTGTCAGATTTTTATCTCCTGTGACCTTGGTCTTTTCCTCTTATGTTTATTTATAGCTTGTACATTAATCATGTCTTATTTATGAAGTTTATTTTTCTTGGCTGGGTAGATTGCTTTGTCCTGTCGTCACTGAAATCCATTGCTTTTTTTTCTAATTACTTCACCGCTTACTCAATGTCATTTCCATTCTTATCTTCCAATGTGCCGAGCCCATGAGCTTCATATTGTCTGAGCTGTGCACATCAGTGATGCAGATGTTATAAAAAGAAGGGTGGAAACAGTGTCCTGGAAATAATGGCAGAACACGGTGTGTTGATGTTTCTCAGAATTCATTCTGATGAGCAGGCAGGCTGAGTGGTAGGAGAGCTGTCTGTGTTCCCCCTCCTAGGATCTGTTCTTCTCACCACCAAAGTTTGGTGCCTCCATTTCCACACAGCTGTGCCAAGGAACAAAGAAAGCTTTGTCAGAGCAATTCATCTTGCACACTGCTGTCAGATTTAATCTCACTCACTGCCTTGTTCATCTCTCTCACTGTTCATAACTTTCAGTGGCTCCCCATCACCCCTGAATCAAAAATAGGCTTTCTAGTCTGGCATTCAAGGCACATTTGGGCCCCAGCCTCCCTTTCTAGTCTGATTGCCTGTAACTGTTTCCTCCACAATGAACCGCTTGCCACTCCCTGGGTATCTCTCACACTTTTAGACCTTGGTTTGTCTGTGTTGTCTGCTCTGCTTAGAACGCTGACGCTCTCCCATTGGATTTGTGTCTGTTAACACCATTTAAGGCCAGTGTCTTTCGTGTTCCTTTCTTTGTGGATTTCTTCATCTAGATAATGATCTTTCCTCCCCACCTTCCAATCTTTGTACTCCCAAAGGGGTGCTTATTTTATTTTGTACCTTGTTATAGTTGTTCTTTAGAAATAACCATGCTTTTCTTATCCTTCCTGGTAGACTGTTTATTTTTTGAGAAGTGTCTCTTCCTTATCTTGGTAACTTTGGATATACCTACTAGTATGTGTTTGCGTAAGTACATGCCTAAGAAAATACATTTTTTTCTTACAGTATGTATGGATATGTGCCAAATAAATGAATTATATCCATTTCAGCACATTATATATTTGACTTGCATTCTATTGTAAGTTCCTTACCTGGTAGCAGACTGGTAGCTGAGTTTGTGGACTGGCCACTGGTCTACATCGTTGTAGACCTACTTTTTTTACCCTTAAAAAATTGAGTAGCATCGTTGTAGTCTACTTTTTTTACCCTTAAAAAAATCTAGAAGGAATTAAAAGTTTATATCAATTTACTGTATTAGTCATTTTTAGTTAAACAAAAACTGTTAAATGCAGCAATTGCTTGATGGCATAATTAAAACTGTACTCTAAAAGCCCTTTTGTAATGGATTCTTATTGTTTTCTAGAAACTACCCAACTCTAGCTAATATTGAAAGGAAGAAAAAGTTAAAACTTGAAAAGGAAAAGAGAGGAGCGGTGTTGACGACGACCCAGTATGGGTAAGTTCCTGAAAATTGCTTGCACTCTCAATGTTCATTTTAAATTCTAACAAATTTGTGCATTCTTACAAACAATAAAAAGAGGACACACTCAAATCCTAAAACCTCTATACTTTCAATTCTGAAACTTTTGCTTTTGTAACTTTTTTGCTGAATTTTTAAAATTATATTTTAAAATAATATGCCTGTACTCATAGGTATAGTATGAGTATAATAATACTCTATACTCATGTGGTTTTCAACATGATTTATATTAACAGGTCTTTTCTGTCTTTGTCCCCTGGCTGAACAGTTCTTCCCAGAGGCAACCCATTTTGTCCTTCTAGAGATGTCTCATTTGTATACAGCACATAGATAATAGTCTTTTTTGTTCTTTTCCTTTTTTGATATATTCCTCAATCTTGCTTTTTTTGGCCAAATAATAAATTGCCCTGTATTAATATATAAACAAGACTCCTCATTCTCTGAGAGTGTGTAGAAAGTGTAGGAATATCCCCACAAGGTCGTCTTTTTTTTTTTTCCTTAAACCAATTCTCTATTGACAGACATTCGTTTTCAATCTTTTACTAATAAAAAGTTGCCCTTATTGCCCTGTACATACATTTTACATGTGCAGATATTTCTGAGGGTGGATTCCTAGAGGTGGATTTGCTGAGTCAAAGACATGTATTCATAATATTGGTAGCTAATTGCCAAATATCTGTCATAGGAGCTAACCCAGTTTACTCTCCCAGCAGCAGTGTGTGAGACGTCCCATATTCCCAGTACCTCAGCTTCATAAAACTTTTCCCATTTTATTTTGTATTGTGTACAACTCAATGAATTTCTCCATGCACACATACCTACATATCTATGTAACTTCCACACAGATTAATAATATATAGAATATATTTATCTCACAGAGGTTTTCTCTCTTAGGCTCTCCTGCCTAGTTCCATGCCTTCCCACAAAGGTAACCTCTTTTGAGTTCTATCATCATAAATTTATTTAACCTGTTCTTGGAACCTTGTATGAAAGTGAAAGTGGAATTCGCTCAGTTGTGTCCAACTCTTTGTGACCCCCGTGGACTATACAGTCCATGGAATTCTCCATGTCAGAATACTGGAGTGTGTAGCCTTTCCTTCTCCAGGGGATCTTCCCAACCCAGGGATCGAACCCAGGTCTCCTGCATTGCAGGCGGATTCTTTAGCAGTTGAGCCACAGGGAAGCGGAACCTTGTATAAGTGGAATCATATAGTATATCTTCTTTGGTGTAGTTTCTGTGGCTCAAAATTATTTTGTGCTATTCATCCATATTGTTGTATATAGCTGTAAATCCATTCTTAACTGCTGTATAGAACTCAGTTGTGAGAATATATCTGGGTTGGCCAAAAAGTTCATTCTGGTTTTCCTGTAAGATGGTAAGGAAGAAACTGAGCAAACTTTTTGGCCATGCCAATATATTCATTCTGCTATTGGACATTTGGGTTGTTTCCACTTTGGGCTATTATGAGTAAAACTGCTATGAACATTCTTTTAAGTGTCTTTTGTGGACATAAGTACTTACTGTGTGTTTAGTTATAGATACGGCAAACAGTTTTCTGAAATGGTTGTACTGATTTATATGCTTACTGACTCTGCATCTAATTTCTCTGTGTCCTATTCAATATGTGGTATTGTTATACGTTATACCTTTTCCTCATGTCATGCCATCTCCCTCATGACTAATGACGTTGGACATCTTTTTATATGCTTATTGGTCATTTTGATAATTCTCTTGTGAAGTGCCAGTTCAAGTCTTTGACTGTTTTTTAATAGAGTTGCTGTTCTCGATTTGTAGGAGTTACTTACTTAGATACAAGTCATTTTTTGTATAGAGTATAGGTGGTGCAGATACAGTCTTGCAACTTGTGGCTTGCCCTTTTATTCTTAATAGGTGTCTTGTTTTGTTTTTTTTTCTCCCATATGTTAGTCTCAATAGCACATGTATCTGGGGTCAGTTGAGGGTTATCTGCTGATCTTCACAGAGTCACAGCCAGGGGTTGGTTAGCTGATGGCTAGGGTACCTGTGTAGTTAACCATTTCTCGTAGCCTTCATTCTTGAGTGTAGATCATCTTTCCATCTGATACTATTTTTCTTTTGCCTAAAAGACTTCCTTTAACATTTCTTATAGTGAGGGTGTGCTGAAGATGACTTCTTTCAGCTTTATGTGTCTGAAGAGATCTTTACTTTACCTTCCTATTTGAAAGATAATTTTGCTAGATATGCAATTCTCGGTTAATGGTGTCTTTGATATTTACAGTACTTTAAAGATGTTGCCCCACTGTTTTCTTATTTGCATGGTTTCCAAGAGAAATCTGCTGTTACCATTATCTTGTTCCTCTGTGTAAAATACCTTTTATCTCTGGTTGCTTTTAAGATTTTCTTTTCATCACTAGCTTTAAGTTTATTATTATATGTCTTAGTATTATTTTCTTACTTTGTATTATTGTCCATTGAGAGTATATGTAATGAACCTTTTTTCAAAAGGTGTTTTTTTTTCCTGCGCATAGTTTACATAAGCATGTGCTCACGTAATTATTTGTTTTCCTCTTAAGTGTAGTAATTAAGCTGGTTTGAGAGGGCACTTGATTTGAGCTAGCTGTGAAATTGTGCTTGCTTTATGATCTTTAAGTTTATCCCCCTGTAACATGAAGAGAATAATAATTCATTTGGCCAAAATGTTTGTTTGGGTTTTTCCGTAAGATGCTATGGAAAAACCAGAACCTTTCTGCCAACCCAGTACCTGCCTAATCTATTTCAAAGAGTTATCATGAATCTCAAACAAGAAACAAAGTAGCATATTTGTAAAATCGTCTGAAACTTTAAGGCTCCTTAAAATTAAGTAGATAAGAGTTAACACACTTTGTAAAGTCTAAGGAATATTTTGTGTGCTAAGTCGCTTCAGTCTTGTCCAACTCTTTGCAACCCGGTGGACTGTAGCCCGCCAGTCTCCTCTGTCCATGGAATTCTCCAGGCAGGAATACTGGTTGCCATGCCCTCCTCCAGGGGATCTTCCAGACCCAGGGATGGAACCCACACCCGCACTGGCAGGCGGGTTCTTTACCACTAGGGCCACCTGGCAAGCCCCAGGGAACATTTTATCTTTTGTATAATAGGAATGAAAGAGTGCTGCCAATTAAACTCACTTGCTGTTGATTGTACAACATAGCCCAATTTAGAGGGATTAAATTATGGGAGGAAATGTGCAATTTGGAATTGATAAAGTATGATATATTGTGGTGTGTTTTCATTTAACGTTCTGTCTTTGGAAGCCATTGAGTTTATTTTTTTCTGATCTCTTTAGTGTAGTAGGTGACAAGTAATTGATTTGACAGCTAAGTTTTCTTTTACATTCACTAATCTTTTTCAAATTTTTCTTGAAAGGTCAGTACCTTTTATATTAAGAATTGCATTTTTCTTATTGCAGCAAGATGAAGGGGATGACCAGACATTCGCAGATGGCAAAAATCCAAAGTCCTGGCAAACATCACAAATGGAAAAATGGCCATGCTGAACAGAGAACAGCTGCTGCGTCAGGCCATCACTTGTGTGATTCGAAGCCTGAAAATCCACCTGAGGCAAATTCAGACCCCCTGGGTGTTTTGGTAAACACTGATTCTGGTAAGCTAAATAGGAAAACACTGTGTTTTTAAGAGTATAGACAATGATGCAGAAGTTGATTCTTCACATCCTTATTTATGGAGAGTTTAATGGCAAAAATGTAGAAAAGTAGAATGATGCTTTTGTTCCTAATAGGAGTGTCTTATTTAAAACCTCACTTTAAGAAACTTTTTATGAATCTCGGGAATGAATGCATGAAGCACGCAGAATGTGGGAGAAAGATTATATTTATTGGGTAATTTGCATAGTATCATATAATCTTGGAAATATCTTTAAGACTGTTTTGAATGTATTGATGCTGTGAATTCAGATTTACACCATTAGATGAATTTTCCCACCTAGAAAGCAGTAATTCTAAGGGAACCCAGTATTTATGCTGCTCAGCATGAACCTGGTCTCTTTGGGTAAATAACATTAATTCAGTATATTAAATAATACTGTTCTTCCTCACAGCATAGAATATATTTATATGTTTATTATTTATTCTCGAGTTCTCTCTAGAATTTAAGAGATAAGTTTACTCTTGCTTACAAGTTGAAAAATTAAAGGACAGAAATGTTGCTGTCACAGAACGATATCATTCAGCCTCTAAGGCTTCATTTCTCTTCTGAAAAATGAAAACATCGACGTAAATATTTTACCATCTTTCCTTCCAGTAACAAAGCGTGAGGCTTTATCTAGTTGCTAGTGCTTCTTCTTCTGCAAAGGCGTGTTACCAGTGAGTGGACTGAGGAGGGATTGTTGTAGGTTTGCCAGCAGGCCCTGCTCAGCTTGGGGAAAGTGGCTTTTCCCATAATCACACGGCAGATTATTGAACTTAAAGGATGGGAAGAAATGGGCGGGGGGTTGGCAACTACTTCATTGACTAAATCAGGATGGAAAAAGATCTTGACATAAGGAAATGTTGGGCTAAGAATGACAAGATAAAATTCAGTAGGAATAGTAATAATAAATATTTTAACACCAGCTAACACTTACTAAGTAAGGTACTTAACTGTGCCCTAAGTGCTTTGCATATAGTAGCTCTTTGCTTCATAGCAACCTTTCACGTACGTGCAGTTGCTGCTTCCGTTTTGGAACCGAGTCGTTTAGCTTAGAGTCATTTACCTTAGTCATGCTGCTGGTTAGTGACAGAGTCAGACTCAGGAGTCTTACTTCTAGTACACTACACTGCCTCCACATGTGAAGTCTGAATCTGGCCCCAAAAAACAAATCTATGTTGTATGGGTCTAGGATAGTTGAGGTGTGGAAGAGAGTTTTAAAAAAGCATCTTCTCATCCTTGCTGATAGTGAGGAAAAGGCAGAAGACATTGGGGCCAGGGCTCAGTTTACTCTTGGGCACTGATTTTTTTTTTCCCCTTCAAAAAATGTTGGAGAGTGCCCACATACTTACTCAAGCTTACAGCTTGTGACCTTGATGATGAAATATAATCTGTGCCTAAGTAGAAACTTCCACGTCATTAAAATACTTGAAACACAAATATGAAGACTACTGTTACAAACATTAACTAACTTGAAAATTAGGTAGTTCTTTGCTTTATGCAACTTTCTAAATGAACATTTGAAGGGTTCTGTAATGTTGAATAGTCTTTGCCTTCATATTGTTAGCTCTGGTTGGGCAATTCTGTTTTCCCATTTTTTAAAGAAGTGTTTCAGTGTGTGCTAGTCCGGTGAAGCACTAACGAAAAGATGACTGTATCTTGCCTGTATTTAAGCCTGTATCTAGATCTTCAGGAGACACTTTAGAGGTGAGAAACATTAGTTAAATACCTTTCATCCTCATAATAGAAAGCATTCAGTCAGGTTCCTAGGACAGTTGAGTAAGAGATATCAAATCATTTTGTTGTGGCTTAATGTTGAAACCCTTACTTTTGTGAAGGTCAGAGATGAACATGTAAGGCTTGAATAAAAAAATCCTAAAAGCAAGCTATATATTAGTGATGTTTTTTGAGGAAATCAGAATACCAACAATCAAATTATGGTCGCTTGATTTTGTAGGAAAGGTTCCATTTAAATTCCCATTATCCTTTACTTGGGATTTCTTCTGGACTTTTTCACTTTAAAAGTCTATGTTTTAGAGCATTGGTTTTTCAACTTTCCACTCCCAAGTATACTCCAGGAAACCACATGTACCCTTTTTTTCACATACCCTAAATATTCTCAGCATCTCAACTCTCCAGTTTATCAGTTTTACCTTGTTTAGAGAAGCTTCCTTCACATGAGCCAGAGTCACATGTGGTGTGTCCCCAGAACATAACTGAAGGTAATGAAATAGGAAAAGAGCTGTTCATTTGTGTGAACTCCTAGCTCTTACCCTTAGGAAGGCAGCTAAGTATAGTGAGCTGTAGGACACTCCTAGTAATGAGTACACCAACCACCCAGGTTGTGGTTTTAACATCTGTCTGTAAAGTTCTTTGCTATTCCTTATTCCACGAGATAGAGCTTAATTTCCTTCCCCTTGAATGTGGGCTGGACTTAGTGACTTGTTTTTAGAAATAGAATTAGGAAAGAGAAGAATAGTAACTTTACGGTGGAGACCACCAAGTAGTCATGGTAACATCTCCAGTAATAAGTCGGGTTGATGTGTACCCCCTGATACGTGATGAGAAGGACACCACCTAAAATCCATAACCTCAATCTAATCATCAGGAAACATCAGGCCCAGCTAAGGGATATTTTGCAGTAGTTGACCAGTAGTCTTTAAAACAGTCAAGTTCATGAAAGGCAAGGAAATACTGAAGAATTGTCACAGATTGAGAGAAGACACAGATCAAGGAGTCTGGAGGCTGAACGTGATGTGGTATGATGGATTGACTCCGAGAACAGAAAAAGGACGTTAGTGGAAAAACTGGTGAAATTACAACACAGTCTGTAGTTTAGGTGGTAGTACTATCCCAATGTTCATTTGTTAGCTATGGTAAATGCACTGCGGTTATGTAAGATGTTAATATTAGGGGGAGCTAGGTGAAGGGTTTATGGAAAATCTTGGCACTAGCTTTGCAATGCTTGTGTAAATCTAAAATGGATTCAAAATATAAAGTCTAGAGAAAAGGGAAGGCAGGAAGAAGGGTTGATATGTAAGCCAATTACAGCTGTGCAGTCCGCTTCTTGAATTGTGAGGAAATACTTGCCTCCAGGTTTCATTTTCCTGTGTTTTCTTTATAATTCATTTTCTGATTATAAAAATGATGCAAAAAATAGGGGGAAAAAATGGAAAAGCATAAAATAAAAAGCAATATAGTTCCTTAACTTATGGAGACAGCCACTGCTCATGTTTTATATCCCTCGGTATTTTTCTTAGATACATATATGTGATTTTTTAAGAAAAATAGAATCATTTTATTGAAAAAAAGAAATAGTGAGTCTCTGAATCCAGATGAAGCCAGGTTTCTGTTATGGCCCCACCTCGGCATAGTTCTGTCATTCTGTCCTGGTTACCTGCTTTGAACTTGTCCTTATTTAACTCATTCATGCAACAGTTTGTTCTTCAAATATTTGTTGAGCATTTATGTACTGTTCTAGGCTCAGAGGATACAGGATACTGAACAAAGCCAAACCCCTTCTCTCCTGTACCTTATGTCCTGCTTGAGGAAGCTACAGTAAATAAATATGGGTTGATATCCTTCATGAGGATGAGTAAAGCCAAGGAAAAGGACTGAGAATGGCAGTTGGAGAAAGGAGTGTGCTATATAGTGTAATTAGTGAAGACATCTCTGATAAGGTGATATTAAGAAATTTGAGTGAAATTAGGAGCTGAGACCTGAGAGCTTTCCAAGCAGAGAAAGCAAACACCCCATGGAGAGAGCATGCTTTGTGTACTTGGGGAACAACAAGGTTGGAGTGGAATAAGCCAGGAAGAAAGTGGTGAAGGATCAGCTCAAATAGGGTCTTGTCTAAGGCAGGAAAGGACTTGGGACTTTACTCTGAGGTTGGGCAGAGAGGTGATGTGATGTGTTAAAGTGGAGAGTGGACTGCAGAGGTGGGCAGATCATATCAGGCTGTTCTTTTAGGAGGATGCTAGAACTGTCTGGGTAAGAAATGCTGACTTGGACTATGGTTGTAGGAGTGAAGTGATGAGCAGTATGATTCTGGATATATGTTCAAAACAGAGCTGACAGTATTTGTTGCCAGATTGGATATGGTATGTGAGAAGGAGAAAAGTCAGGATGATTGCTAGGTTTTGGTGTCAGTTCAGTTCAGTCGCTCAGTCGTGTCCGACTCTTTGCGACCCCATGAATTGTGGCACGCCAGGCCTCTCTGTCCATCACCAACTCCCGGAGTCTACCCAAACCCATGTCCATCGAGTCGGTGATGCCATCCAACCATCTCATCCTCTGTCGTATCCTTCTCCTCCCACCCCCAATCCTACCCAGCATTAGGGTCTTTTCCAATGAGTCAACCCTTCGCATGAGGTGGCCAAAGTATTGGAGTTTCAGCTTCAACATCAGTCCTTCCAATGAACACCCAGGATTGATCTCTTTTAGGATGGATTGATTGGATCTCCTTGCAGTCCAAGGGACTCTCAAGAGTCTTCTCCAACACCACAGTTCAAAAGCATCAATTCTTTGGTGCTCAGCTTTCTTCACCGTCCAACTCTCACATCCATACATGACCACTGGAAAAACCATAGCCTTGACTAGACGGACTTTTGTTGGCAAAGTAATGTCTCTGCTTTTAAATATGTTATCTAGGTTGACCATAACCTTCCTTTCAAGGAGTAAGCATCTTTTAATTTCATGGCTGCAGTCACCATCAGCAGTGATTTTGGAGCCCAAAAAAATAAAGTCTGACACTGTTTCCACTGTTTCCCCATCTATTTGCCATGAAGTGATGGGACCAGATGCCATGATCTTAGTTTTCTGAACGTTGAGCTTTAAGCCAACTTTTTCACTCTCCTCCTTCACCTTCATCAAGAGGCTCTTTAGTTCTTCTTCACTTTCTGCCATAAGGGTGGTGTCATCCGCATATCTGAGGTTATTGATATTTCTCCCGGCAATCTTGATTCCAGCTTGTGTTTCTTCCAGCCCAGCGTTTCTCATGATGTACTCTGCATATAAGTTAAATAAGTAGGGTGACAATATACAGCCTTGACGTACTCCTTTTCCTATTTGGAACCAGTCTGTTGTTCCCTGTCCAGTTCTAACTGTTGCTTCCTGACCTGCATACAGGTTTCTCAAGAGACAGGTCAGATGGTCTGGTATTCCCATCTCTTTCAGAATTTTCCACAGTTTATTGTGGTCCACACAGTCAAAGGCTTTGGCATAGTCAATAAAGCAGAAATAGATGTTTTTTTGGAACTCTCTTGCTTTTTCGATGATCCAGCGGATGTTGGCAATTTGATCTCTGGTTCCTCTGCCTTTTCTAAACCCAGCTTGAACATCTGGAAGTTCACGATTCACGTATTGCTGAAGCCTGGCTTGGAGAATTTTGAGCATTACTTTACCAGCATGTGAGATGAGTGCAATTGTGCAGTAGTTTGAGCATTCTTTGGCATTGCCGTTCTTTGGGATTGGAATGAAAACTGACCTTTTCCAGTCCTGTGGCCACTGCTGAGTTTTCCAAATTTGCTGGCATATAGAGTGCAGCACTTTCACAGCATCACCTTTGAGGATTTGAAATAGCTCGATTGGAATTCCATCACCTCCACTAGCTTTGTTCGTAGTGATGCTTTCTAAGGCCCACTTGACTTCACATTCCAGGATGTCTGGCTCTAGGTGAGTGATCACACCATCGTGATTATCTGGGTCGTGAAGATCTTTTTTGTACAGTTCTTCTGTGTATTCTTGCCATCTCTTCTTAATATCTTCTGCTTCTGTTAGGTCCATACCATTTCTGTCCTTTATCGAGCCTATCTTTGCATGAAATGTTCCTTTGGTATCTCTAACTTTCTTGAAGAGATCTCTAGTCTTTCCCAATCTGTTGTTTTCCTCTATTTCTTTGCACTGATCACTGAGGAAGGCTTTCTTATCTCTCCTTGCTATTCTTTGGAACTCTGCATTAAGATGGGAATATCTTTCCTTTTCTCCTTTGCTTTTTGCTTCTCTTCTTTTCCCAGCTGTCTGTAAGGCCTCCTCAGACAGCCATTTTGCTTTTTTTGCATTTCTTTTCCATGGGGATTTTCTTGATCCCTGTCTCCTGTACAATGTCACGAACCTCTGTCCATAGTTAATCAGGCACTCTGTCTATCAGGTCTAGTCCCTTAAATCTATTTGTCACTTCCACTGTATACTCATAAGGGATTTGATCTAGGTCATACCTGAATGGTCTAGTGGTTTTCCCTACTTTCTTCAATTTCAGTGTGAATTTGGCAATAAGAAGTTCATGATCTGAGCCACAGTCTGCTCCCGGTCTTGTTTTTGCTGACCGTATAGCGCTTCTCCATCTTTGGCTGCAAAGAATATAATCAATCTGATTTCGGTGTTGACCATCTGGTGATGTCCACGTGTAGAGTCTTCTCTTGTGTTGTTGGAATAGGGTGTTTGCTATTACCAGTGTGTTCTCGTGGCAAAACTCTATTAGCCTTTGCCCTGCTTCATTCTGTACTCCAAGGCCAAACTTGCCTGTTAACGCCAGGTGTTTCTTGACTTCCTACTTTTGCATTCCAGTCCCCTATAATGAAAAGGACATCTTTGGGTGTTAGTTCTAGAAGGTCTTGTAGGTCTTCATAGAATCGTTCAACTTCAGTTTCTTCGGCGTTTTGGTGTAATCATTGAAAAGAGCTGGCATTTACTGGGATGGAGACTAACTGGCCAGAGAAGGCAGTGGCAACCCACTCCTACTCTTGTCTGGAAAATCCCATGGGCACAGGTAGGCTGCAGTCCATGGGGTCACTAAGAATCGGACACGACTGAGTGACTTCACTTTCACTTTTCACTTTCATGCATTGGAGAAGAAAATGGCAACCCACTCCACTGTTCTTGCCTGGAGAATCCCAGGGTTGGCGGAGCCTGGTGGGCTGCCGTCTGTGCGGTCGCACAGAGTCGGACATGACTGAAGCGACTTAGTAGCAGCAGCAGCAGCCCAACTGGGAGGCAGGTCTAGAGGAGAAATCCAGTGTTTTTGTTTTGGGGCGTGCTAACCTTTGAGATGCCTGTTTGATGTCTAAGTAGAGATGTTGAACAATTAGTTTATTCTGGCATTTAGGGGAAAACTGAAGGTATACAGTTGTGATTTATTGGCCTCTAATACTGTAAGATTTGAGATAAAGTGAGATCATAAGAGGAGAAAGAGGCACAGAGGGAAAGGTTGCTGAGGATTGGACCCAGGGACACTCAAGAAATTTGAAATTGGTCAATGAGGAGAATTTAGTAGGGAGACTGGGAAAGGAGAGCCAAGTGAAAGGGTTCTGGAAGTCACATGAAGGTCTCCCGTTGACCTTGAACAGTTGCAGGGGTTAGGAGCGCCAGCCCTCCATCCCCTTGCTTGAAAATTCGAGTCTAACCTGTAGTTTGCCTTTCATGTACTGTGGTTCTTCTGCATCCACAGCCCTGAATCCGTGGATTCAGCTAATCGCAGGTTGGTTTCAGTAGTACTTAGTATTGAAAAATTCCTGTGTATAAGTGGACCTATGAACTTCAAGCCTGTGTGTTCAAGGGTCAGTTGTACTGTCAAATGTTGTCACTAAGTTAAATAAGATGAACACCAACAAATGACCTCTAGGCTTGGCAACACAGAAGAATCTGGTGAACTTGGAAGAAAAAGTTCACTGGTGTGGTGGGCCTGAAAGACAGATTGAAGTAGATTCTAGAGGGTCAGATAGTTGTAGGAAATTTCAGGCCCAGGTGACTTGCCTGGTGAGTTATATAAATAGTTGAAATTTTGCTGTGAAGGGGAACAGAGAAATGGGCTGTTACTGAAAGACATTTCTTAGCATTATTCTTGACCATAGAGTTTGGTAGGATGACTTAATTTTCAGAAGACTTTATATATCTATAGGAGATATTCTAGCCCACTAGTTAATACTTGGGATTTAGAATCAGGTAGCCAGGATTTAAATTTGACCCGGCTGTTGTATTGTTCTGTTATCTGAGGGATCATCCAGTTCAGGTTCTCTTGAATTTTGGTTTTATCACCTGTACTTAATAGTGAAGGTGATACTTCAAAAGGGTTAAATGAGCTCATGCTTTTAAAGAGCATTATGTAGTCATCTGTATTGTACTTGTTGGTGCTTCTACATTTTGGCATATCATCATTTAAACAATGAGATGAACAGTCTCCACACTAATATTGTTGCAGATTCTGTTTTATCCACTAGGCATTTATAAATAAAACTGCATATTTTCAATTCCCCTTTATTAATTCAGGAGAAAAGATAATAAGTTAGCTCAAAATTGACAAGGAACAGTGTTTGGAGTGGGTACTGGGCAGTGTGGATTGGTGGAGAGAGAGGATTTAACTTCATCTACCAGAAGGTGGTAGTTCCATATTCACATAAAATACACTCCTTCCTACTGGCACGCTTCGGTTTCCCTTAGACTGACTTGGTGAACGTTCAATACTGTCTTGAAACATTTCATATTGGTTGTGGGTTGAGCTGGTTCATTACACAAGCAAGTTATTGTCTTCATTCTTCCATCAGGCACTACTGACTTGTTCAGAATAAATGTAATACACTTTCAGAGCTGCCAAAAATAAATGCAATAGGTGGTGTCCTGGGGCTACAACTAACTTGCTGGGCTCTGATCAAACACTTTACCTTTGGCAGGCTCTTAGTACTCGCTGAATTCTCATACTTGGCTTGTTTACTTAAGTTCTTAGAAGTTCTAAATAATAAAAATTTAGGCCAGATTCAGTGAAGCGTTATGTTTGTGCCTTTAACTGTAGAATGGTTGAAATACTACTTGTACCCTCTAAACCAGTCTTAAACAAAGAGTGGACAGTTATATTTTATTTACTCCAAATCTAATTTTCAGAGTCCATGATCCTAGTCCAGTGATGTTAAATACATTTATGACCTTCCTGGTACTGTAATAAAATTAATTAATAGCATAAAAGAAAATAATTAATAACAAAGATTGTATAATTCATTTAGAGAAGACCCACGTTCCATGACCAGTGAAGCATGGTAAGAGACTTGAGTTGTGTATAGCTTCCGTTTGCCCCTCTGTTTTCTTTCTGGGGCAGATAGCTTCTCTGACTGTAAAGATTTAAACCAAGGGGAAAATTTTCAAGTCTCCTGGATTTCTTTTTCAGGAAGATTGAGGAAATGATCAGAAAGTGCTTTCTTTTCACTAACACATGAGGGCGTAGGGGGCTGTCAGCTTTCTTTTTTATGCTGGTAGATATTTTTGATAGACAGTTTCATTCTCAGTGCTTCCTATTTCAGAATCTGACAAAGAGGAGAAACCGCAGAGTGCTGTCATACCCAAGGAGGTGACTCCAGCTCTGTGCTCCCTGATGAGCAGCTACGGCAGCCTCTCGGGGTCAGAGAGTGAGCCGGAAGGTAAGCCATGGCTCAGTGGGTAACAGTGCGGGCTGTGTCGTGTCGTTGTTGCCTTTGATGTGCACTGTGCATCAGTAGCATCCTTTCACGTGTATGTATCCGAGGACGAGATGTGTCATGCACATTCTTTAGTTGAGCCTCAAATTCCTTTCTCATTTGATTCAGAAGTTAACATGGGATGAAGGGAAGTGGGACAGAGAGAACTGTGTTGCTCCTCTGGGAGAAGGGGGCAAAAAGAACATGATGAAAGAAGAGGAAGGGGAAGAGATAGTATCCACTAGTGAAGTCAGAGAAAATTCTAAAAGATAACGCAAAGGAAGCTAATTACTTCTTCCCACTCTCAAGAACCCTTGTCTTAACATGTTTCGCACCTTTTGAAGCTGGAGAGAGGTCCTTTATGACAAAAGAAGATGGTAAAATTCCTTACGTGTATATGGGGCATTGTTCCTTATAGAGCACATTTACCTAAACTGTCTCATTTGGAGAACACAGGAATCGTATATGCTTGTGTTGCATTAGCCTGTGTATTTTTAAGATTGGGAGACATGGAATCCTTTTGATAATGTTTCTGAGAAGTTAATGTTATTGAGGATACATGTTTTAACCTTAAAAGATGATGACAAACTCCCCCTCCCCCCCAAAAAAGCGATGGTGATAAACCAACTCAATATCTAGCTACGAGTAGGCTTGGCAGTATGGGCAACTCAAGCCAAGGCTCACGTCAGTAACCCAGCACCTCTGAACCTGGCTCTGCATGGTCATTATATCTAGGCTTCACCAGCCACGAGAGAATTCTGGGTGTGTGTCTCAGATGCGTCATCACGGTAGGGGCTCTACCGAAGACAGGAATAGAGGGTCTTCAAAGTGAAAATGTAGGATGAAAGGGAGATTTAAATGTAATTGGATGAAGATGCAGGACTTTTAATGTTGACTAAGCCAGAAAAAAATCAGTGTTTGTGTAGTTGGAAGATGCTGAAGGAGGAAGAGTTGGGCTTTAACATGAAAGTTAAGGTTTAGATCTGGGTATCTCTAACATAGGAGTTTTTTTTTTCTCTGTCTTTGAAAGGCCAAGCTTTACTATGGTAACTGGTTAAAGGCTACTTGACTTTTGAAATATAATCTACTTTGGCTTTGTCAGAGGAATCCTTTACAGATGGTTGCCTCTTCTTTTCTTTTTTTTGAATTTTAAGAAAAACAGTATTTATTTCCTTACTCTTGTTTCCAGTGCACTGATATGAAGATGAAGTTATTCTTTAAACACATATTACATTTCCTGCTTATCTTGTGTATTTATGACAGGTGATAGCAAAGAAAGCTATTACCAGATTACTGAATCCCAGAAAAACAAGCCGTACAAATGCTTTCCTCCCTCATTCCTAAGATAAGACATTCAATACTTTTATACTCGTGTCTTCATTTTGAGGCCGCCACTTTGAGAAGCAGAGAGGAAACTGGAAGGGATCAGGGTTTGAGCCCTTTATTTTATAGACGCTGAAGCTTCAAGAGGATATGTGGCAAAACTAGCATGTGGCAAAGCTGACGTAAAGCTTAGGTCTAAAGAAGCCAACTATGTTGCCTTCCATTACATCTTTCTTTGTGTGGCAATAGGTGGTGCATCGCTATTCTTTTCACTTTGTATTAATTCAGTTTGACTGATTGTCTAAAACGTCCTGCCTTCAGGAAAAAGTCCTCGCTTCACATTCCTAAGCCTTAAGAATTATTTTATGTAATTTGAATTCGCTTTTATTAAGCCATCCAGGTCACTAGCAGATTTCTAGCTTGCAGTGTTCCTGGGCTATAGGATGGCATAGGATATTGACATAGCAGGACTTTGGAATAAATAAAACTAGGAAATAAAGTGAGCCTTCTCTGAACCATGAAATAGCATCTCTGTTGTTTTTGTTTTAGTGGCTAAGTCATGTCCTACTTTTGCAATGCCATGGACTATAGCCCGCTAGGCTTCTCTCTCCATAGGATTTCACAGGCAAGAATGTTGGAGTGGGTTGCCATTTGCTACTCAGGGGGATCTTCCCGACCCAGGGATTGAACCCGCATCTCCTGGAGCTCCTGCATTTCAGGCGGATTCTTTACAGCTGACTCACTGAGGAAGCCTGTGGTTATTAACCATTAATATGGTTATTAACCATATACTAATTTCAATATGGTGTCTCAGGGAATAGGGAGGCCTGAGGAGAAGGAGCGAGAGGAAAATGGCAGGCAGGTGGAGCAGTCAGAACATAACATTGTTAAATTGATTTTCTTATATGGACATGGTTCATGATGACGCAAAACAGTTATAATAGTAATATCAAAGATGAGTGATTACACATGACCATAACATAAAATAACAATGATAATTTGAGACATTGAGAAGAAATCATCAGAGTGTGATGCAGAGACACCAAGTGAACAAACAGTGTTGGAAAAATGGTGCTAACAGACTTGGTCAGTGTTGCCACAAACCTGCAGTTTGTACAAAATGCTGTGTGTCTGAAGACCGTTAAATCAAAGCACAGTAAAACGAGGTGTTCCTGTAATTTAAGAATTTTACAGCAATATACTTAGATTTTCCTCTTCCCTTCTTTTGGGTGATTCTCTCAGGTTTCAGTTCTGCAGTTGCTAATAAACCCCACATACATTGTTATTATGCATTTTTGCTTTCAATTGTCAATTATCTTTACAAAATTTTTTCAAATGAGGGAGAAGGTCGTTTGTATTTATCCACATATTGACTGTCTCTGGCACTCTTCATTCTTTGTGTAGATCCAAGTTTCCATCTGGTATTACTTCTTTCATAGGGATCATTTTCCATCGCTCTTTGCAGTAATCTCAGTTATTGGCAGTCATAGTTCCCAATTTGAAAAATTTTGTAATACACTGTACATGCTCAGTTTTAATTAAGTAACTTATGGCTGGGGAAGGAGATTATTGTGGGGGGTGGGTTTTTTTTGGTTATTTTTGAAAGTTTTATCTGTTTTTTAATTTGTTGTTTTTGTGTTTATTTTTCATCGCATGTAGAAGCTCCCATCAAGACTGAAGCAGACATTCTGGCAGAAGACCAGGTTCTTCATAGCAATACTCCTAAGAAACCAAGTCAAGATGTTAAAGCAACTGTTAAAAATTCCTCAGAAGCCAAGTGTGAGAGCCAAAAGAGAAATTTTAAAAACACAAATCCTAAGAGGAAAAAAAATGATCTCAACTATCGAACATTATTTGAACCAAGAACACACCATCCGCATCTCCTGGAAATGGTGAGTGGTCTTTGTGTTCTCGTGTCTTAAGAATAGAGCTACTGGGCTTGTGTGTGTGTGTCCGTGTGTGTGTGTCCGTGTGTGTGTGTCCGTGTCCGTGTGTGTATGTGTGTCCATGTTGTGTTTTAAGGTTACCAGAGACATACACTCCTTGAAGAGTTGTCTGTATCTTCTGAAACTGCCTTTGGAATATAGCTGATACTCAGTAAATGTGGGATAATTACAATTTTCAAAACTGCTTAAAATAAAAGAACCTAGGCTTAAGTAGTTGGTAAAGTGTTGAAGTGTACTACTGACCTTTTTAAAATTTTCATTGAAAGCACAACTAAATACAGTACAGGCTAAAGGGAGAAAAAGGTTTTTGTGTGTTTATTTTGTGCGTTGTTGACTTTATTCTCAGTGTGGTGTGCTGAAAAGCTTACGATTTTTCTTTAAGTTATAAAGAAGCACTGCCTCCTTTGAGTCTAAGTAATGGACATGAAGCTGTTCAGAGATCTGAGACTTTCATATCTAAGAGTGACAGAAATACTCTGAAATTTTTGGTGGATTGTACAACTTCCTGGTTATGCTCTGTGCAGAGTCTGATTTTTGCCTGGTTAGAGACGTGCTTGTGCTGCAGCTCAGGTGTTCTGAGGCTACAGACTATGGCGTGTTACATGTAGACACAGTTGCTTCTTAATAAAATTGACCTGAAATGTACTCTCTATTTCGTAAATTTTGGTGCTATGTAAAGGAAGCTGCATTTTTAAAATGTTTTCCTTGGAAACTGCATTTTTAAAATGTTTTCCTTCTAAGTGGTATATTAAATCATCTGTTTACTGAAAGTTCCTGTGTGGGTGTTTCTGAACTACATTGACATCAGAAATAAAATGACTAGTTACATTATTATTTTTGGCAAATCACATGTGATTCCTTGGTTATGTATTCTACATACCATGGATTTTCAGCTTTCTTTCAATTACAGTAAGCACAAAAGTGGGAAGTTCTGAAAGACCAGGAATGTTAGGATTATTTACTACTAAGTTTCATTATTACTATATTTACTATAGCTCCATAATAGTTTCTATACTGTTTCTAGATTTGGGCTTGGGAGGATCCTGTTTAACATGATTTTTAGATGTAAAGAATTGTAAGCTTCTAAACCTATTGGGAGGATCCTGTTTAACGTGGTTTTTAGATGTAAAGAATTGTAAGCTTCTAAACCTATCTTTCCCATGCCTTCCTTGATGCTCCTGGAGAGAACCTCGAATACTAGTGTTTAAATCGCGATAGTTTTGGTTAAAAGGAGATATTCTTGCATTGTTTTTTAGTGAAATAATTAGTAAATATAATACATATCTTTATTATTTTGTGTTCTTCATATAGAGAAGGCACATAGAATATCTTAGATGGTGTTTCTTGGATGTATTTTATTTAAAAGCTAATCTTTTTATTTATTATTTTTTAGCTGTTAGCTCCAGATATTCGACATGAAAGAAATGTGATTTTGCAGTGTGTTCGGTACATCATCAAAAAAGACTTTTTTGGACTTAATACTACTGCTGTGAAAACTAAAGATGAATAGGCATCTGGTGTTTTAGGACACATGTCTGAAGCATGTAAAATAGTAACAACCTGAAGTTTGTGGACGAAAATTCTTCTTTTTTCAACTGGACTAGTAATGAAATTGTAAGCCTCATGAGCTATTATATAGGATTTTCAAGTCTTTGACTCTATACAAATAAATACCTAATTGATTTTTAAGACTGTCTGTATTGTTGGGATCACATATAATATTTGCTGGCAGAATTCTACTTTGTATTTATTGCTGTTGTGTAAGGAAGTCTACTCTTGCGCCAGATAAGAATTGAAGATGCTGGTTTAGTGGTAAGGAAAAAAACTTAAAAATTTTTTTAATTCAGCTGAGGAGAGCTGTAGGTTGGGGAGAGAAATACAGTCATTTTGTATTTAATAAATGAGAGAGGAAGAGTCATTCGTTAACCCCTGCAAAGGGAGGGTATTTTAAAATAAACCAGAGCAAATTAATACGATGAGAACGTCTTGAAATTTAAATTTCTGCTGTTTATTTCAAAGGACATGTTGACATTCACCTATTGGCAGCTCAGGTATTGATCATTTGAAATATTACAGATACGGCTTCTGTTTATGTTCCAGTTCAGTTGAAGTGCTTCTTTTTGGTATGGTTCAGAATTGGACATCTAAAAAATTTTTTCATGTGAAAAAGTATGTAAAGTATAGTACTTGTTGAGGTTCACTTAATTTTTTACGGCATAAACAGTCATTTGTGAAATATTACATGAATTTTAAAGAAGTAAAAATTGCTTATAAAGGTAGTAATTGAACCTTTAAAATATGTTTTAAATAAATAACAGCTCCTAAGGTCTTCTTATCTCCTCTAATGCCAGAGGTTCTGGTCTTTTATGTTCTGGTCATTTGTGCTAGCTAGTGCTAGAGCTCTACTCTTTTTTTAATGTATTTATTTTTAATTGAAGAATAATGCCTCCACAATATTGTGTTGGTTTCTGCCATATATCAACATGAATTAGTCACAGGTATACCTATGTCTCCTCTTTCCTAAGCCTCCCTCCCGTCTCCCACCCCATATCACCCCTCTAAGTTGTTACAGAGCCCGGGTTTGAGTTCCCTGAGTCAGTTCCCATTGACTCTATTTCACACGTGGTAGCGCGTATGTTTCCACGCTATGCTCTCCATTCGTCCCACCCTCTCCTTCCTCCTCTGCCGCCCGTGTCCATGTCTGTTCTCTGTGTCTGTGTCTCCATTGCTGCCTACAAATAGGCTCATCAGTACCACCTTTCTAGATTCCATATATGTGCATTAATATATGATATTTGTTTTTCTCTTTATGACTTATTTCACTCTGTATAATAGGCCCTAGGTTCATCCATCTCATCAGAACTGACTCAAATGCATTCCTTAGAGCTCCTTTCTTGACATTCAGCCAAAGGAGCTAGATTTTTAAAATTTAGTCTCTTGTAGTTGGAAAATTAATTTTATTTGACATCATGATTATTGAAATCCACGAATCTTGACTTCAAGAAGTCGGGCAAGAGAGCTAATAGCAGCCCTCTGCCCCTTTTGCTCCTTTACATCTATAAGATCCCATCCCGAATCCTGGAATATCTGGTACATAACACTGTGACATTACAGACCTGAGATTAACAGTCGTGTTGAGGTCAGTCTTTCCCAGCCTGGTGGTAACCATGCAGACCTGTTTATTCTGTTTTACTCTCTTCCTCCAAAGAGCCCCGTAGTTTGGAAAATTACCAACTAGTTCATTCATTAATTCAGTTCATATAATACTTTAATGGAGTAAAAGAAAAATGAATAAAATCTTGCATTATTCAAAGAAGTGACTCTTAATCCAGTTCATCTCAACAGGACAGAGAAGTAATCAATATTACAAACTGATTTAATATTCAAATTTTGACTAGTCTGCAATTTTATTTCAGGTTAGCATGCAATTTCCATAGGTTTCAAGTATGTAAATGAATTCAGACTCCTAGTCTATTTTCAAAGAACCATCATGTCTCCAGGGGCTTTTACAATCACTGCTCTAAGGTATATTGTGCAAAATTTTATTTTCAGTGTTTTTTGTTTTCTAATAAATGTAGAAAAGACTGAAAATGCCCCACTGAATACTGCACTGGCTGTGTCCAACAGTCTTAAGCTGTGGTGACTGTTGTTTATTTCTAGGGGGTAATTTCAGATTCAGTTCCCTTTATATTTAACCCAGGAATTACTTAAGTATGTTTACAATTCCCAAACAGGTAGAGTGTAACCTGTATGGTTTCTGCTTTATGGAATGCATGGTCAATATTTGTAAATATTCTGAGTTTTGAGGGGAGAAGGGTGCCTTGCCTGTTCTTTTTTGGATTTACCTTGTTAATTGTCAGACCTTCTACATTCTTGATGTCCATTTAATGAATTGATTTCAGAGATGTGAAAGCATTATGTGACTGTTGGTGAGTTGTGCCTTTTACAACTATGAGATATTCTTTTTTGTCCTTAATACTTTCTGCATTGGCTTCTATTTTCAAGACAGGTTTAGGGGAGTTCAATCTAAGAGTCTCTGGGAAATTTAATCTATTCATATTAATTGAAACAGTTGAAATGTTTGGACTATTCCTGCCATTGTATATTGTATTTTCTGAATATTGTGCTTATTTTTACTTCACCATTTTATTGGCTTGATTGATTGTTGTTTTTTCTCCTTGTTTTTCCTCCTAGTGCTTTGAAATTAATTCAACATATTGCTGTTTCTTTAGGAGTTACCTTTTTTTCTCTATACTTATTAATCAGTAGCCATATTTTCCACTCACCTCCCAATTAAGTCAGTTACCTTAGCATTCTTTCCCTTCCCCACCTGGATCCTCTTCTCCTGGTGTAATCGTGTGAGTTTTTTTAGATTCACCTCTATTGTCTATGGGGTCGTGAAGAGTCAGACATGACTGAGTGACTTCACTTTCACTTTTCACTTTCACGCATTGGAGAAGGAAATGGCAACCCACTCCAGTGTTCTTACCTGGAGAATCCCAGGGACGGCGAGGCCTGATGGGCTGCCGTCTGTGGGGTTGCACAGAGTCGGACATGACTGAAGTGACTTAGCAGCAGCAGCAGCAGCAGCAGCAGCTATTATCTTTGTGTGTGTGTGTTTGTGTCTTGACATTATGCATCATTACTTGCTGCTGCTGCTGCTAAGTCGCTTCAGTCGTGTCCGACTCTGTGCGACCCCATAGACGGTAGCCCACCAGGCTCCCCCGTCCCTGGGATTCTCCAGGCAAGAACACTGGAGTGGGTTGCCATTTCCTTCTCCAGCATCATTACTTAGACAACTATTAGTTCACTGTTTCCTTCTCACTGCTTTTCCCTTTATCCCAGGGTTAGTTTTTTTGGTTTATTGCAGCATATCCTCAAGTGATTAAATGTTGAATCCTCATTTCAATAAAAAAAATAATGAGTTTAGGGTATTAGGTTCAAAATTGAACATGATTGCTAGTATCCAGTATTGCTTCTTAAAAGTCAGACAGCAATCCAATTCTCTCTATCTTTATTGGCAAAAACTTATTTTCACCTTCATGAAAAATCTTGGGTTTTCTTCTTATGCTTGGAGTCCTAAAATTTCACCAGTAATGCCCAGGTATGTGGGATATAATATATGTCATTCATTCTGCTTAGCTGATGGTCCTTTCACTCTGAAGAACTGTACCATTCTTGGACTAAGGACAATTTCTAAAATGATTTATTTTCTTTCCATTTTTTCTTTTGTTTTTCTGGACTTACCAAGTGAATATGGAACTTCGTGACCTGATCCTTTCACTGGACTTATATAATTTGTCTTGGTCTTTTTGATCTTTTCTGAAAGATTTCTTCAGATGTTATCTTCCAAGGACTTCCTTTGTAGCCCAGTGGTTAAGACTCCGCGCTTCTACCGCAGGGGCGAGGGTTCGTTCCCCGGTCAGGGAGCTAAGATCCCGCATGCTGTGCGTGGTGCAGCCCCCCCCCCCGCACCCCCCAAATGTTATCTTCCAAATCACTAATTCCCTCATAAGGGAATTCCCAGTTCATTTTTTTGAATCGAAATGAGGATTCAACATTTAATTACTTGATGATATGCTGCAATATGCTACAGTTATTTAGCTTTTCTCTTTAGTTTTTAATATTTAGTCATTTGTTTTCAAATATTCAAGATTGCCTTCTTATTCTAACTGCTTTTTTCATAGGTGTTAGTACCCTTATATTTCTAAGGATACCAGTGAGAATTTTCATGTTATTTTTTATTCCTTGAATTATTTGCTTCCCCATTGATTGTCAGTTGTTCTGTTTGTTCAGTTTACTGAACAATTATCTTTACTGCTAATTGTTGAAAGAATCACTTTTACATATGAAAGAGATTCTCTTGATTAATGGGTTGGCATGGATTTTTCCCAGATTTGTATAAAGCCTTCTTTGCTCCAAAAGATGTTTACCTTGACTGAGAAAAAGAAGCTCTATTCACACAGATTTTTTAGAATAGAGGGGGAGTGGGCAAAAAATCTAGGCTCTTGGCATCACTCCCATCTCTTTCCCAAAATACCAAGGGTTTTAATCTGAGGATGGAGCTTTTCTCCGGGGCAGAACTCTTATCTGCCACTCCCACCAACCCCTTGGTTTTGGAGGTGGGCAGGTTTAGGACTTAACTATTGCAGCTAGGCCCCAGCTTTCTGTCATCTGTTGACTCGGCTTAGAGCACCTCTGGAATCACCTTTACCTTTCCTGTGGTTGTCTCTGGGGCTGGCTTGGGCGGAGGCCTTCCTCTTTTTTCTTGTCAACCTGGTCAGCGTCATAGTGGTTCTCAAACTTCGGTTCATCAGAGTCACTTGGGGGGCTCGTTAAAACCAGATTGCAGGGCTCTGTCCCCAAAGGTTATAATGAAGAAGAGTTGGGATGTGGCCTGAGAATTTGCACTTAGGACAGGTTTCAGGTAGTGCTGGTGAGTTTTTTTTAGGGGGTGGGTGCATTTTGAGAACCACTTTGAGGAACGTAGGAGTTTCTCAAAACCACTGGTTTCCTGTGCCGTCCTTTATCTTGTATTTCTTCCCTGTTGTAAATATCCAGTTGTTTTTAAAAATTATCATTCCAAGGAATTTGGAGCATAGGGAGAGAGTAGTCGATTGTTTTAATAAAGACTTTTAACTGAATCTCTTTTTTCATTATACTCTGCAGTTTTTTGGGTAAGTATCTTTGTTTTATTTTCTCCTTTTTGTGGCCTTTTTTTTTTTTTTTTTAAGTAATTTTTACTTACTGGCCGCACCACGTGGCATGTGGGATCTTAGTTCCTGGACCAAGGATCAAACCCTCACCCTCTGCATTGGAAGCATGGAGTTTTAACCATGGAACAGCCAGGGAAGTCCCTGTGGCTTTTTTAAAAAGCATTTTTATTTTGGAAAATTTCAAGCACACGTAAAGGTATGTGAAGTATAAAAAGAGAGTAATGTATTGATACCCTTCTTCCCACCCATTCCGCAGCTCCAGCACTTTATCGGTCCGTGGCCGGTCATTTTCATTTACTCCTGAGCCATGCCAGCCCCCCTTACCTCACCCCACCCCACTGGAGGTTATTTTGAAGCTTATGCTCAAGAATCTTACTGTTTTATCCCTGTATGTTTTAGTATACATCTCTAGAAGATAGGGACTTGAAAAAAAAAAAAACAAACTGTCATTTATAAATTAATGACTGAAAATCATCAACCATCCAATCAGATATGCTTCTATAACTTTTTATGATAACATAGTTGAGATCATCCTGTATATTTCTTACTGTGCCTCATTTTGTGTATGAGAAGTGGAAAACTATATTTTGGATGTATTTAAAAAGCTCAACGCTTGAAAGAGACGCGTGTACCCCAATGTTCATCGCAGCACTGTTTACAATAGCCAGGACATGGAAGCAACCTAGATGTCCATCAGCAGATGAATGGATAAGGAAGCTGTGGTACATATACACAATGGAATATTACTCGGCCATTAAAAAAAATACATTTGAACCGGTTCTACTGAGATTGATGAAACTGGAGCCCATTATACAGAGTGAAGTAAGCCAGAAAGAAAAACAACAATACAGTATACTAATGCATATATATGGAATCTGAGAGATGGTAACGATAACCCTATATGCGAGACAGAATAAGAGACACAGATGCATGGAACAATTTTATGGACTCTGAGGGAGAAGGTGAGGGTGGGACGTTCTGGGAGAATGGCATTGAGACATGTGTATTTTCATATGTGAAACAGCACCATTCCATGTTCGATGCATGTGACAAGGGCTCAGGGCCGGGGCAATGGGATGATCCAGAAGGATGAGAGGGGGAGGGAGGTGGGTGGGGGGTCCAGGAAGGGGAACACATGTAAACCCATGGCTGATTCTTGTCAATGTATGGCAAAAACTATTACAATATTGTAAAGTAATTAGCCCCCAACTAAAATAAATAAATTTATAAAAAAATAAAAAATAAAAAAATAAAGGAAAAAAGAAAAAAAAAAAAAAAAAGCTCAACCTATTTCTTGTATTTACTAACACCTTCCTCTTTTCCATTAAAAAATGAGAGTTAAATTCTGAGGGAGGAGGACAGTATGTTTGAATGTAAGTGTGAAGATGGTGGTGCTCTGTGGAGCTCTTCCCCACTGCTGGGGCTAATGGTCAGTGAGTCCTCAGGGGGAGGGGAGCCGAGACCCCCACTGATGGACAGGCCAGGGCAGTTTTTCTTCTGAGGGTTTTCTAACCTCCACAGTCCACACTTTGAATTAGCATTTGAAAGTTGCCTTCTTCACTTCCTTTGCCCGGTGACTGCCTGATATATAAGGCTGAAATGGACTGAGAGGTCGCCAGGAGAAGAGAAGCCACTTCCTCTGATGGAAGCTGAGCTCTGGAGGGCACACTTGCTCCCGAACAGTCTCTTGTTAGCAGACCTGGAGGCAGCTTGGGAGTGACCTAGCAAACGAAGGATTATTTCTTCCTCAAAATTGGAAGAGGGGAAAATCAGTAAGTGTGAATAAATGGAACGATGAAGGAGACAGATACTCTGATGTACAGACAAAAGACAGAACTCAAAGTTCTGTTCTTTAGAGCTGTAGGCCTAGAGACTGTGCCCAGCAGTGCAGTGCATCCTGTGAAACACACACTGGTGTGGATAATGTTTGGAACACTTGCTGGGTCTTCTCTTAAAGACAGCAAGTGGGACTTCCCTGGTGGTACACTGGATACAAATTGCCTGCCAATGCAGGGGACATGGGATCTATCTGGTGCGGCAACACCCCACATGCCACAGAGCAACTAAGGCCCTGCACCACAATTACTGAACCTGTGCTTTCGAGCCTGGGAGCCGCAACTACTGAGCCTGCGTGTTGCAACCACTGAAGCCCAATCGCCTAGAGCCTGTGCTCCGCAACAAGAGAAGCTGCCACACCACAACTAGAGAGTAGGTCCTACTCCTTGCAACTAGAGAATGCTTGTACAGCAACGAAGACCCAGCGCAGCCAGGAATAAATAAACCTAATTAAAAAAAAAAAGAGCAAGTCTCTTCTATTGGTCCTCTGTACCTGGCTGACTTACATAAGTCTGTACAAATCCTGGAAAAACTATGACGTCTTTGCTTCAGGACCTTTCATCCCTTGTATGAAGGTTTCCACATTCCAGTTCCTGGCAACTTCACTTCTGGTTATTAGGAGGGAATGCCATCATTTCCTGGGTTTAGTATTTGCAGTTCAGTGTCTGCATGTTTTTCTGTTTTTTTTTTGTGCTTTAATTTGGAAAGCCAAACTACAGGCTTTATTTGAATTAATATCTTCAAAGGCACAGTTATTTAATCAAGGCTCCCTTTTTTTCCTTCCTATGCACTTTTCTCCATTTTTTTAAAACTACTGAAATTTCTTCCTTGTTTTTTAGGGGGTTTCTTTGGCTACATGGCATGCAGGATCTTAGTTCCCTGACCAGGGATCAAACCCATGCCCCTTGCAGTGGAAGCATGGAGTCTTAACCACCGGACTAGGGAAGTCCCACTTCCTTGTTTTATTGGAATGGTATCAGTAGCCACTTCACAAATTCTGGTTTTACACAATCAAAGATTGCTCTGCCTAACCACTAAACTATCAATATCACCAATAATTGAGGCCTTTTTTTTTTACATTACAGTGACCACTCATTTTTATCCCTTTTCACTGGCCTATGGCCTTACATCTTGAGGGAAGTAAGTCATATATCGTTATCTTGTTTGAGAGTTTCTGAGACATGTAAAATTATCTACAATAGACCAGTCAATGTTATGTGCAGATGAACTGCATAAATCCCAGGATATGGAAGAATTTTAGGAAAATTCTTAAAAATTCTGTTGCTTGAAAATAAATCTAGGATTACATTTATGGTTTCAACTCTGGAAATATTTTCTAGTTTTTGTTTTTAGACATTGTCTCAATTCTTCCTATGTTTATTTGTATGTTTATTTAAAACACTGCCAAATCACTATGATAGAAAGCTATTTCCTTTCAGAAGCAGGAAAAAGAAAAAACTGATTTAGATGCATATTTGTGTTACAAGGCTGGGCACTTTTGTTTTGAATATTCTGGCACGTTGGGGACATTTTCAAGAAATAGTTTTTTGACCACAACTAAGATAACAGTGTTTGGATTTGGTAAGCACTTATTAGATCTCATGTGGTTTTTGGTGGGTATGATGATGAGACTGAGACAAGGAGACATTCATCAAAAAGCGTCAAAAGAAGAAATCTCTGAAAGGTACTGTTTTAAAATCAAAGAGCTGAGAAGATAGAAGATACTAATCAAATTATGTACCGAGTTTAGCTTGTGGAGCTTGTGGTACTTACTGCCCTTAATCACCTAGCAAGGAAAAATGGCATATGAAGATTAATTGCTCACCATGTCAGATGCTATATTACTTTGATGTCAACCAGTGGCTCCCACATCAGGCTGATCACCTGAATACAGGTTCCCACCCTGAGATTCTGGTGTTTGTAGATACGGAAGTGTAGCCCAGGAATATTTTTAACAAGTTCCTCAGGTGATTGGGATGATTGGACAGGTTTGAAAATGTCTCATGCAGACCATTCTGTGTATTAGAAGCCCCTGCAGGATGATGTCTTGCTTGTTCCAATACAGATTGCAGGATCCACCTCCCACGTTTCTGACTCACCAGTCTTTGGTGGGTTCTGTGTGTGTGTTAGTTGCTCAGTCGTGTCCGACTCTTTGTAACCCCATGGACTGTAGCCTGCCGGGCTCCTCTGTCCACGGGATTCTCCAGGCAAGAATAGTGGAGTGGGTTTCCATTCTCTTCTCCAAGGGATATTACCAACCTGGGGGTCAAACCTGGGTCTCCCTCATTGCAGGCAGGTTCTTTACCATCTGAGCCACCAGGGAAACCCCTTGATGGGTCCTGAGGATTCTATTAAGTTCCCAGGAGCTGCTGCTGCTAGTGGCCCAGGGACCACACTTTTGAGTACCACCGACACAGACTATCCCCAAGGCTCCCCAGTCCCCGACTGGTCAAACCCAACAAGGAAACAACAAATTGAGTTCTATGGCAAGGTTCTCAGTTCATGTTCTACTTGGTCATTTTTATCCTTTGGCGTGAGCGTTAACTGATGAACCTCTGTCTCTACGAAAAGTTTTGTGGTTTTTGTTTGGTTTTTGGCCAGGCTGTGGAATCTTAGTTCCCCCACCAGGGATTGAACCCACGTTCCCTGCAGTGGAAGCACAGAGTCATAACCACCGAACTGCCAGGGAAGTCCCTCTATGCAAAGTTCTGAGTGGAAAGAAGGTGATGTTTGTTGGCTAGGACGGCTTGGTAGTAGAATGGAATGTGTAGATCTGGGCTAAATTCCCCATTTTTGACCTTGGTTTTATTGTGACCTTGGGCAGGTCACGTGATCTCTCTGCTCTCCAGCCGTGGAACTCTAGCCATGCTTCCTCCTACCAGGAGGCCTTTACTCCCCTCCATGCCTGGAAAGTTCTTCCCTTTCTCCTAACATCTTATTATTGCTTGCTTTGACTTGGATCTCTGCTCAGCCCTCACTTCCTCAGGAAAGCCTTCCCTGACCTCCACAAGTAGGTCAAGTCCTCCTTTTGCACATACTCAGACCATGTACCTCCCTTTCTCAGCATTGCCAAAGTTGTGGTTTTATATTTACTTGTGTGATCATTTGATTTGTCTCTCTCCACTAGATTGTAAGCTCTGAGACTTACACTGTAAAATTTTTTTTAAAAAATCCATTTGTGTTTCCAGTTGTGTTCCAGCTGCAAACACTGTGCGTGGTGTGTAGGAGTTGAATGAATGACAATGAATGCGGTTACATTAACCAGAGAGGCAAAGGCAGGGTGGGCATTTCAAAATAGGCTGCATTCCTGCCTTGGGTTACTAGAAGACACCCTGTTATAATAAATTCTTTATTTTGCACAATGTACTTGGTTTCTGTTATTTGCCAGAGTCATGACGGTACAACTACTATTTATCAAATGCTTCCTATATATGTCAGGCATCAGCTATGAGCTCACACTTGACATTGATCTAGGAGGTCAAGAATTTTAGTCTATTACTATCTAGGGCATTACTTTCCTCTAAGGAAATGGCAACCCACTCCAATATTCTTGCCTGGAGAATCCCATGGACCAAGGAACCTGGGGAGCTACAGTCTACAGGGTTGCAAAAAGAGTCAGACACGACTGAGCGTCTAAGCAACAAGATTCTAAAAGCCAAAGTGTACTGTAAAGATATCTATAGCTAGAAGACAGATTTCCTCAGCTCTATATTAAGGAAAAACAGCAGAAAGCAATTTCATGCTCAAACTAAATCTCTTAAGGTGGTCTTTGAGGATGGGTGGTACCAGGGGTGAGTAAGGTGATTTCCAGCTACAGTAGTCCCTCCTTTTCCACTTTCTGTGGTTTCGGTTACGTGTGGTCAACCGCAGTCCAAAAATATTAAATGAAAATTCCAGAAATAAATAATTCATGAGTTTTAAGTTGGGTGCTACTCTGAGTAGCATGAAGTCCCACACTGTCCTACTTTGTCCTGCCCAGGCCAGGAACCTCACATCATCACAAGAAGGAGGGCAAGTACAGTACAATACGATACTGTGAGAGAGAGGCCAAATTCACGTAACCTTTATTACAGTATATTGTTAAGATTGTTATATTTTATTATTTAGTTACTGATGCTAATCTCTTACTGTCCCTAATTTATAAATTAAAATTTATTGTGGGTATGTGTATATAGGAAAAAACAGTATTTATAAGGTTGGGTACTATCCATGCTTTCTGGTGTCCACTGGGGATCTTGGAACATAACCCCCAGGGCTACTTTACTTACAAATAATGACTGTCCTCTCTATATCGTTAAATCATATAATAGGTAACATTTGGACAGTGTGATCACTTTCTAGGGACAGGATGGTTTAGTTACCGGTCAGAAAAGACTCGACTAACATTTATATGTTCAAATTACTTCCATGTTAATGAGAAAAGGGATTGATATCCTGTAATTTAGAAAATTTAATTTAGAAGCTGGAACTCCAGTATTTGGTCATCTGGATCATCGAAAAAGCAAGAGAGTTCCGGAAAAACATCTATTTCTGTTTTATTTATTGACTATGCCAAAGCCTTTGACTGTGTGGGTTACAATAAACTGTGGAAAATTCTGAAAGAGATGGGAATACCAGACCCTCTGACCTGCCTCTTGAGAAACCTGTATGCAGGTCAGGAAGCAACAGTTAGAACTGGACATGGAACAACAGACTGGTTCCAAATAGGAAAAGGAGTACTTCAAGGCTGTATATTGTTACCCTGCTTATTTAACTTATATGCAGAGTACATCATGAGAAACACTGGGCTGGATGAAGCACAAGCTGGAATCAAGACTGCTGGGAGAAATATCAATAACTTCAGATATGCAGATGACACCACCCTTATGGCAGAAAGTGAAAAGGAACTAAAGAACCTCTTGATGAAAGTGAAAGAGGAGAGTGAGAAAGTTGGCTTAAAGCTCAACATTCAGAAAACTAAGATCATGGCATCCGGCCCCATTACTTCATGGCAAATAGATGGGGAAACAGTGGCAGACTTAATTTTTTGGGGCTCCAAAATCACTGCAGATGGTGATTGCAGCCATGAAATTAAAAGACGCTTAGTCTTTGAAAGGAAAGTTATGACCAACCTAGACAGCATATTAAAAAGCAGAGACATTACTTTGTCCACAAAGGTCCATCTAGTCAAGACTATGGTTTTTCCAGTAGTCATGTATGGATGTGAGAGTTGGACTATAAAGAAAGCTGAGTGCCGAAGAATTGATGCTTTTGAAGTGTGGTGTTGGAGAAGACTCTTGAGAGTCCCTTGAACTGCAAGGAGATCCAACCAGTCCATCCTAAAGGAGATCAGTCCTGGGGGTTCATTGGAAGGACTGATGTTGAAGCTGAAACTCCAATATTATGGCCACCTGATGCAAAGAGCTGACTCTTTTGAAAAGACCCTGATGCTGGGAAAAATTGAAGGCAGGAGGAGAAGGAGACAACAGAGGATGAGATGGTTGGATGGCATCACCGACTCCATGGACATGAGTTTGGGTAAACTCCGGGAGTTGGTGATCGACAGGGAGGCCTGGTGTGCTGCGGTTCATGGGGTTGCAGAGTTGGACACGACTGAACGACTGAACTGACTGAAATGAACTGAACTGAACTGATTCGAACAGCTGACTCACTGGAAAAGTCCCTGATGCTGGGAAAAATTGAGGGCAGGTGAAGAGGGCATCAGAGGACGAGATGACTGCATCATCGATGCAGTGGACATGAACTTGAGCAAACTTCGGGAGATGGTGAGCGACAGGGAGGCCTGGCATGCTGCAGTCCATAGAGCTGCAAAGAGCAGGACATGACTGGGTAACTGAATAGCAACAATTTAGAAAAATCTAGATTCAGAGAGGCATAATGCCACTAAATAAGAAAGGGGAGCCCTGGTTCAAAGACTCAACTATTCTAAGTCCTTATAAATCATTGGTGTGGAAATGTAAGCAATTCAGTTATTCAACTAATTGTCCCTGCTCTGTGTTTACACGCAAGCTTCAGATAAATGTTGGAAGATGGTACTTCTAGGGCCTCTTATGAAAAGTTTCCTTTTTCAAGGATCTTGCAATAGCAACCAGCCTTGAAAAGACATGTTGTCTCTCTAAAGCATGGGGCAGACTTGCTTACTGCACATTATAAAAATATCTAGGTTCCCTAAACTCAGGGTTCCTCTGACTCAACCCACTGCTTGTACAGGTGTCACCTAGTCCTGTTGTCAATGTCTTGTGAGAATTGGGGCTTGAAAAATAATGGGGATGCCGACACTTGGTTGTACTGTTGCCATGAGCAGAAAGCCCTTTCTCTCCAGTCCAGGAGTTTGGGGGAAGCCAGGGAAGCCTTTAGTAGTGAACTTACTATAAAAAAAATGGTTAGCCAGGTATTAGGAAAGAAGAAAGGCAAAGACAGGACATAGGTGCCATAGAGGTAAGAATTATAGGAAATAGTGATCATCCCTAGTGTTGGGTTAATACAAGGAAGAGGCTGGGATTTTTGAAACCTAGAAGCTTGGTGCTGCGCCCTGACTGAGACCTCTGGCCTGGAGGAGATCCTGCTTTGTTGGTCCTGGTTCTTCAAAAGCTGAAAAGGGAGACTGTGAAGCTGGCATTCCCACCTCTGCTGAGGCCATGCTGGCCAATCAATGCTGGTGTCTCTGAGCAGGGAGGGGAGGTGGTGTTGTGTTGGTTCTGGAAACATTGGAAGCAACTGCTGCTACTGGAACCAACAGTTGCTGCTAAGATGAATTACAGTATGGTCATGGGGCTTCCCTGGTGGCTCAGACGGTAAGGAATCTGCCTACAATGTGGGAGACCCAGGTTCCATCCCTGGGTTGGGAAGATCCCCTGGAGAAGGGAATGGCTACCCACTCCAGTAGAATGGCTACCCATCCTTGCCTGGGAAATCCCATGGATAAAGGAGCCTGGTGGGCTACAGTCCATGGGGTTGAGAGAGTGGGACACGACTGAGCAACTAACATTTTCACTTCTTCCATGGTCACCCTCAGAAACTGGAAGCAGCTCCCCAGTCTTCCTCTAGGGCCCCCTATTGGCAGAGCCAAACAGGGAGCCTGCTGGAGAGGGTAACATGGCTACAGAGTGATGCCCCAGCATCACAGAGTGGCTTTATTGTTCAGTCGCTCAGTCATGTCCGACTCCGCAACCCCATGGACTGCATCACACCAGGCTTCCCTGTCCTTCACCATTTCCTGGAGCTTGCTCAAACTGATATCCATTGAGTCAGTGATCCCAACCAACCATCTCATCCTCTGTCATCTGTTTTTCCTCCTGCCTTCAGTCTTTCCCAGCATCAGGGTCTTTTCTAATGAGTCAGCTCTTTGCATCAGGTGACCAAAGTATTGGAGCTTCAGCTTCAGCATCAATCTTCCAATGAATATTCAGAATTGATCTCCTTTAGGATTGACTGGTTTGATCTCCTTGCAGTCCAAGGGGACTCTTGAGAGTCTTCTCCAACACCACAGTCCAAAAGCATCAATTCTTTGGTGCTCAGCCTTCTTTATGGTCCAGCTTTCACATCCATACCTGACTACTGGAAAAACCATAGTTTTGATTATACGGACCTTTGTTAGCAAAGTAATGTCTCTGCTTTTTAATACACTGTCTAGGTTAGTCATAGCTTTTCTTCTAAGGAGCAAGCATCTTTTAATTTCATGGCTGCAGTCACCATCTGCAGTGACTTTGGAGCCAAGAAAATAAAGTCTGTCACTGTTTCCATTGTTTCCCCATCTATTTGCCATAAAGTGATGGGGCCGGATGCCATGATCTTAGTGTTTTGAATGTTGAGTTTTGAGCAGAGGAGAGAGAGAACTAGCACGGGGATTTTAAAAGCCTGTTTGACTAGAGGTTAGGTGGTGGGAGGAGGGAACGATTCATTTCCTGGAGACAGCTGGGCAATTGCCTCAGGAGTATCCAGCATTACCTTGAACTTAATATCTTTCTCTAGGTCAGTGAAGGGAGCAGCCAAGGACAGCTGACTTGGAACTCCTGTATTATTACTTGGCAGCATGGGGCTATTTTGTGGGGTACATTAAGTGGAGGCAGGAGGAAACATATTCAGATGATCCAGGGAGATAAGCCCATTGCAACTTTATTAGATTACATACGATTTTATGGCCTTGTCACAAAGCTTGTGTAAATTCCCATGTCTGACCCACCCTGATAATGACCGATATCTTTTAAGATAGAACACCACAGATGTTTGATTATATCTCACCCTTAACTTGTGAGCCACATGAGTTCATTGTCTATGAGCTGATTTATAACCTGTGAAGCATGATGTAAATGAGAAGTGGTTTTATTATTTGTATTCTTTCTGGCTCTTAACTGAGTTCCATTGAAGTGATGGGTTTTTGTACCCAAGGGAGGATTTCAGAAGACATAAAGAGAATCAAGAGCAAAGGCTCAGAATTTACAAAATTAACAAGAGTAGTTTTATACTTTTACGATTTGGTGTTTACAAATTATGCACTCCCCCCCCCCCCCGCCCCCGACTGTTCTTTTAGAAGCCAGAATTTGGACCCAGGTAAGTTGGATAAATATCTCAGTAGAGAGCTCTAGTCCACGAATTTTCACTTTTAAAGTAGCAGTGACTGGGACTTCCACGGCGTTCCAGTGCTTACGAATCTGCATTTCTAGTTCAGGGGGTTTGGGCTGGATCCTTGATCAGGGAACTAAGATCCCACCTGCTCTGCAGTGTGACCAAAAAATAAAAATAAAAAAATAAAATAAAAATAGAATAAAATGGCAGTGACTGACTTGGACCATTTATTTGAAAGTTTCCAATAATAGACTTATTTTTTCAGAATCCATTTATATTAATTGAATGGAATTTGTTTATAGTCTGGTACCATGAACTGGATAAAAGCTCATGCCATACCAATCTTTCATGGTGGATAACTAAGTTTTAAGGTATTCCAGGAGTCATTCTAGATCTAGGTAAGGAGTACTGTCGTATGAGATGCTGTTACACCAGCCTTTATTATACTGAACCAGTGTATTTTGTTTGGATTGTGAATGTGGAAGGCTTATTTCATTCTAATCATTGCCATGTGACTTTTAGATTAGTAGTTAGCATAAGTGAGAATTTAATTAATCAATATCTGAATGAATAAATATATATATAAAATAACTTTGGGTTTCACAGGTGGTGCTAGTGGTAAAGAACCTGCCAGCCAATGCAGGATATGTAAGGGACGCAGGTTCGATCCCTGGGTTGGGAAGATCTCTTGGAGGAGGGCATGGCAGCCCACTCCAGTATTCTTGTCTGGAGAATCCCATGGACAGAGGAGCCTGGCGGGCTACAGTTCATGGGGTCGCAAAGAGTTCGATACGACTGAAGCGACTTAGCACAGCCCAGCAGGACTTGTAGTCAGTTGCTTTCCCCTCGGGTGCTGGGTCGAAACCGAGACTATTCCCCTGGGATTGACGGATGGATTGATTACTAAATCAATGAATGAATCAGGTAGGTGACCACTTAAACATCTGCCGAGTGTATGGCTGATGTGGCAGGAAGGATACCACGCTGTGGAGGTATTTTTACCTGTCTGAGGAAGAGCTTCTTCTTGCCAAGCACTGTGCCAAGAATCTGGGGAGACAACAGAGTGAGACCCAGACTGTGCCATCAGGAGCTTAACATCTGCCCTGGAGAGAGAGGCGGGGAAATTCATCCAGCCCACTGACTGACGGGGTGGGCCCACACAACAAGACCTAACCCAGTTTCGGGGGTTCAAGGGTACTTGTCCTGGGTCCTAGCATGAGTAAGAGATACTAGACTTGGGGTGGAGGTGAAGGGCAGGGTTATATAACCTAAAAAAAGCCCCGAGGAAGCTCTGTTATCCCAGTGGCCTCCTGAGTTCAAGTCCAATTTTAGAAACTGAACCAAATGTTAGGCCATGAAGATTAACTCACCCCAACTGGTCAGCAGGGGCAGGTGCTGTTACCCAAAAGAGCTTTGAGGTTAACTTAATGCCATAGGCTGGGTCTATGCCCGCCAGAGCTCTCCTTGGGAGAGTGGAACTTAATTGGCATTTATTTTCGATGCCCTTATAAAGGGTGACTCCTGGGCCCGCTGAAATGGAAACCATCCGAGCTCCTAAATGACTGGCAGGCAGGGGACCTGAATTGCACTCTCCGCTTTGGTTAATCTAGATGCCCGGCAAGTAGAATGTATTTGGGGCTTTTTTCCAGGATCAAATGTATCAAATGGTGGATGAAATGGGAGAGCTGCCCAGGGAGAGTCAGCCTTAGCTGCATGGGAACAGGAATAGCGGTTCCTTCTGTCAACAAGGAGGCTTTTTTGTGTGTGTGTGTGGAACTAAAGAAATTCAGCTCACTTACTGGTCTGGCTAAACTTCAAAAATGTGTGTTTTTTCCCTTCTCCCAGGAACATTTTGTTCATACTGTTGGTTAAAAGGAGGCAGCTTTCACACAGAAGTACAGCAGGAAGTATTTAAGTTAGATAAAAGGAAGGACTACTTGGCAGAAGGAGTGACTGCAGGACTGGGTTCCCAGGGGGATTATGGAATCTGATTTTTATTCATGGACTTTCCTATTAAATAACTTAAATAATAAGTGTGGCTAGGCACAAGCCTATGTCACCATTTTTTAGAGCCCTGTGCTTTGAGATTCAGAGGAAATGAACCCACAGCCCTGAGGTGGCTTTTTGGGGGTTGAGCTGGCCTTGGAGTTGGGGTCAGATGAGGAAGGACGAGTAGGGAAGGTGCAGAGTGAAATGGCACAAAGGGATCGGGGCAGGACAGCACGAAGGGCAGCTGGGACAGAGAAAGCAGGGTGACCGGCACGTGATCGCTGAAGCGCAGGCGTGGGAGGGTAATATTAGCAGGTTATGTGAGGGCTGGGTTATAGGAAGCTGGGAAGGCTTGGCCAGGGAATTTATAGATTTTACTCAACAGGGAATCGGGCCTTCCCTGGTGGCTGAGTGGTAAAGAATCTGCCTGCCAATGCAGGAGACTCAAGTTCGACCACGAGGTTGGGAAGATCTCCTGAAGATAAACGACAACCCACTCCAGTATTCCTGCCCGAGAAAAACCATGGACAGAGGAGTCTGGCAGGTTAAAGTCCATAGGGTCCCAAAGAGCTGGACATGACTTAGCAACTAAACAACAAAAATAGCAACTAGGAGTCATTTGTTTTCCCCCTCTCAGGTTTTTGAGCAGGAAAAGGAAATGATGGAAATTGTGCTTCAGGGGTCATGGCCTTTTAGAGGTTGAAGGGAACTTAGGGTCATGTAAGCGTTTCTCAAGCTCTGGTGGCATCTGAGTCATTTGGTAGGAGGAGGGTGGTGTACTTGTTAAAATTCAGACTCCCAGGCCCTGCTCCTAGAAGTTCTCATTTAGGAGCTCTGGGTGGGCCTGGGAATCTGCAGTTAAACAAAGGCAATGGTCCTCCTGGTGTCACTGGTGTAAGACCTACACTGGGCGGCCACTGCCAGCCTTCTGGGAGACGCCGTCCAAGGGGTCCAAGCAAGGAAGCCTCAGGTGGACTCAGAGAACCACTGAGAAAAGAGCCCTAAAATCATGAGAAAAAGAGTTCAGGCCCAGAAAGCAAGCAGCTGACTTTTAGTGGCAGCAGGCCAGTAGGAAGTTTCAGTCTCCCTTTCTCATGCTCTCCACACACTCCAATCTTGGAGGACCTTGAAGCATCGATAGGAGGAAGGCCAAAGAAAGAAATGAGAAATAGAACACACCCTCTTTCCTGGACAACAGACACTAGCCCAGAGTCCATTTAACCAGCTCACTATTCTTGAACCAGTACACCAGCTCTCCAAAGTAATAAGCCCTGCCTTGGAGCATCTGCCTATTTCTGTGGTGTAAATACTCTCCACTATGGCCATCTACCAATGTGATGTCAGGAATACAGGGTTAGAAAGAGAAGTTAAAATAAGATCTTGTGAGCTGGCAGGAGCCTGATCCAGCTCATCACTGTTCCTAACCTGAAGTCATGCCCAAGCTGGGATGGTGGGAAAGAACTATCTAGAATGAGGACAGAGTTGCTAAATAGTATACTGTCCTGAACTGTGCTTTATTGTTTAAAGTGACCATAGGGGAACCTCCCTGTTAGTCCAGGGCTAAGATTGCTGCTCTACCCCAGCCAGGGCCCAGGTTGGCTCCCTGGTCAGGGAACTAGATCTCACATGTGGGAGACAGCCATATAAATAAATATAAAAATAGTAAATAAAAATAAAATAATATAAAAATAAAGTCACCATAGGGCTTCCGGGTAACTACTCAAGTTCTCATCCAATGACAAGGGGAAAACTGAACAAATTTCAGATTGGGGAGAGTAAGGGGCCAGAGAAAGTTAGTTTGGTAATATCCTAAGGATGGTGCCTGTCTTATGGGTTACTAGGGGAACTTTTATCTTTAAAACTGGTAAGATACTTTTCAAAAAGAATTACCACGTGGAAATACAAAACTGAAAGGTACATGTGAACTCTCGAACCTCAGGCTGAGAACCACAGATGAGGGATATTCTGTAGTTGATGAGGTTTGTTTTGGAGAGTTTTCTTTACTGTTCCGAAACAGATGTCCGCCAGAGGAAGGCAGCTGTCTCACTGATTGCAAAACAAACAAGTGAAATTGTTCAAAGATGTAAACAATGGTACAGGAAGAACCCCCAAAGACGCGCATGAGACCTACCACATAGGAATACTACGAAGATGAAATGAGCAAACAGACTTGAACGTGTCTAACACACATAGTAGGTTTGCAGTCAGTAGGTTGTGATTTTCCTTCAGAGCTTCATTGCATTTCAGTGGTGTTTGATGCTGACTCCCTCTGAGGGAGCATCCTCCGTGTTAACAAATGTAAGAATCATTTCTATTTCCCCTCTGACGAACGTCACAAGGGAAGCCTTAGGCAGCCTCACTGAAGGGGAGAGCGAGAACCTTCTAAGACCCTTTGGCAGGTGGGGGATGCTGCTGCTGCTGCTGCTAAGTCGCCTCAGTCGTGTCCGACTCTGTGCGACCCCATAGACGGCAGCCCACCAGGCTCCTCTGTCCATGGGATTTTCCAGACAAGAGAACTGGAGTGGGTTGCCATTTCCTTCTCCAATGCATGAAAGGGAAAAGGCAAAGTGAAGTCGCTCAGTCGTGTCCGACTCTTAGCGACCCCATGGACTGCAGCCTGCCAGGCTCCTCTGTCCATGGGATTTTCCAGACAAGAGAACTGGAGTGGGTTGCCATTGAGGAGGAAGTAAATGAGAACCAGAACTGGCTTTAAATTGGGCTCCAAAAGTGTCGGGCGCTCGTGCAAACAACTTCTGGGTAGTTGAAGCCGCCTCGAGAATACCAGGACCGCAGCTCTCCCACACGGGGTTGCTCATCCCGGGGCTGATGGAGGCAGAAAAACTGCGCCCGGCGAGATGCTGCTTCCAGCCGAGACCCGGCGGGGAAACCGCGGGGACCCTCCATCCTTCATGCCTGCTTGCAACGAGGGACTCGCTCCGGTTTTAAAAACTACGTTCACAAGCCACCATCTCCCACTTTCAACGGCACAAATTGTGCTTTTTGCCATTGGGTCAACAGAACCTGTCATGTTCCAGGCAGCCCCGTGTCCTGTATCTTGAGAGGAAAGGGGAAATTTCTGGGACGGGATGGGGCCTGCGTGCGGCCCTGTACGGCGCGGAGGGGAGAAAGGCAGACCCCCGAGTGCCCGGGACACTCGGGTCTGCCCGGAGCTCGGCGAGCCGGGCGAGAGGGTGGGAGGCACCCAGGCGCGTCGCGGCGCTCCCGGCGGCTGCCTCGCAGGGGCCCCGGCGTCCAGCACACGCCGGCCTCTGTGGAAGCGATTTTACGTCTTCACCCAAAGCAGTGCCAGCACTTTAGTACTCGCCGGCTTCTCCTGAGGAATTATGAATAATGACTCATCAATTTAGAATCTACACAGGCGTAGACGCGGTGTCTAGAATCAGGAGACCGGATGAGATCATAAAGGACGCGAACGTGCAGAGATTCGAGCGCCGCCTCTTCAGGGCGCGGAAGGCCGGGGCGCCGGCCGTAAAGCAGCTCCGCATGCGCGGAGGCAGGTCTGTGAGCGGATGTTGCAAGGGGCGGGGCGAGAGGAAGCTGAGACTAAGGACTCAATTTGTCTAGGTTTGAGGTGATACTCGTCGTCTCCCACATGGTCTAGCGGTTAGGATTCCTGGTTTTCACCCAGGCGGCCCGGGTTCGACTCCCGGTGTGGGAACGCCAGTATGTCTTTTTTGGCTGAAAACGAAAATAATTTAAACACCCCTAAACTAGGGGAAGGCTGGTGTTTTTAGAAAGCGCTGTAACCCCATTTCAGAGCGCCCAGGAGAAATTGAAGCTGAAGAGAGTCAGGGTCTACCCTAGAGTGAATGGTTGTACAGCCCACTTAAAGCCGGGCGACTGGCCGGAGCAAACGGAAAGGAAGTAACTGGAACGAGTGCTGAGTTTGCTTTTGAAACAAGTCTTTAAATCTGAGGAGCAGGGCGTCAGCCGGTCCCATGCCAAGATAGATGTTTCAGTTGGTTTTTCTGCGTAATTTCTCCTTGTACCGTGTATATGGAACAAATGATCAAAAAGTACTCTTCTTTGTAAAAAAAAAAAAAAAGGACAAGACACATTGTAGGACATTATGGGCTTTTAAGTTGCCTAAAGCCATTCCTTTGAGAAGGACAGCAAGATTTTCAGGAAAGTCATATTATTGAGGGCAGAGGAGTTCAGAGTACAATCTCTTGTGTTTTCTGATTCAAAAGCTCACTAAAGCAGTTATCTTGGGGGGAGGGGGGAGAAAGGAAAAGAGAAAATCATATTATTACACATATTGAGGAGTGAAGCAATGGCAAAAAATAACACTTTCTTCTCACGCCCTATTTGACACATTCTGTTTAAAAAAACTTAAGGAATTCACGATACACTCAATAAGATCTCTAGAGTTAGAAATGTTAGTACTGATGTGTGACAAGACAGTTTCCAACTGTTACCCAAATAAGTGCATCTTCTGCTGTAATCGTTTATCTTGCTTACTTCTCCAAACATTTGCTGCTAGGAAAAATCTCCAGGCATTTAGAAGCCACAATTCTGTCCCACTGGTGTTGAACTCTTTGAAGCTTCCCCAATTTGTTCTCAGACTACCATTAACCCTGAGAAACGACTGTGAAAAAGACTTGGCTTCCACATAACTTTGTTTGAAATTTGCCCTCTTTTTAAAGTCCTTTGGGATTTTAAGGGACACAAAAATGTCACTTTCAATGAGAAACATACTAGGCTAAATATATGCTTATTCAAATTTTCTAATAAAGAGTCTGGAGGAGAAATTTATCATCAGCAGGTGATCTGCATTTATTAAATCAAGTAGGATAGAACAGATAGGAAAATATAAAACCCAATAATGATAATAATAATAAGTATTTATTGAGCACATACTATGAACTTGGATAAATGTTTTATATACTTTTTTCAATTTAATCCTTATTTTGCTATCAAATAATTTTATTATGTGTCTATCAGCCAGGGGCCCAGTAGGAAACTGAAGACATTCTTAACAGAGTTTAATAAAGGGACTACTTAGGTTTTGTTGAGGTTATAGAAAAACAACAAAGAATAATGCAGTCTCCAGGGTTCCTAGATCTAAAATGAGTGAGGGGAGGGAGTGTGGCTGCCACTGAGGAGCTGTGGTTTCTGTTTGTCTTAAAACTTGCTTTCTTATGGCAAGTGAGTTCCATTCACATGAAGACTGTTAAATCCACTCATCCTATGAATCATTCATTTCCATAAAATAGATTTGTGGCCTCACAGATTTGACAAAAACATCCTTTGGATGAATATGATACTTAAGAGACACAGAGCATAGTAGATACCTCTACAGACACATACTTAATTAAATGAAAACAGCTTAACTTTGTGGGGAAATATTTGCTTGAGTTTCATTTGCCATTTTTATAACTTTGTATTTTTTGCAAAACATCTTCCTTATCAGTCTTTATATTCATAGACTATTTTGAGCTACAAATGCCCTTTGCAATCATTTAATGGAGCCTTTCATTTTACCCATGAAGCATTGGGTCCTGGATTTTATGCTTCGGATTCCCCAGGTTTGGTTTTTAATTTATTTATCTTTAAAATATTTATTTATTGAAAAATAAAATATTTATTTACTTATGGCTGCACTGGGTCTTCGGGAGAAGGCAATGGCACCCCACTCCAGTACTCTTGCCTGGAAAATCCCATGGACGGAGGAGCCTGGTAGGCTACAGTCCATGGGGTCGCTAAGAGTCGGACGACTGAGCGACTTCACTTTCACTTTTCCCTTTCATGCACTGGAGAAGGAAACGGCAACCCACTCCAGTATTCTTGCCTGGAGAATCCCAGGGACGGCGGAGCCTGGTGGGCTGCCGTCTATGGGGTCGCACAGAGTCGGACACGACTGAAGCGACTTAGCAGCAGCAGCAGCAGCACTGGGTCTTCACTGATGCGCACAGGCTTTCTCTAGTTGAGGTGGGCCGACTTCTCATTGCAATAGCTTCTCTTGTCGCAGAGACCCGGCTCTCGGATGTGCAGGCTTCAGTAGTTGCAGCATGAGGGCTCAGGAGTCGTAGCTCATGGGTGCCGTATTTGCAGTTCAGGGGCTCAGTTGTTTTGTGGCATGTGGGATATTCCCTGACGGTGGATCGAACCTGTGTCCTCTGCATTGGCAGGCACATTCTTAACCACTGCTCCAGCAGGGAAGTCCTAGGTTTGGATTTTTCAATTATGTATCTCCCTAAATTGAATCTTTCATGGTGTCCTCAACAGACACCACTCCCTCTTGCACCACTGGGTGCAGAAAAGATAAATTTGAAGAATTTGGTTGTATCTTGCTTTTGGTCAGTGTTCACAGTATAGCTGCAACAACACAGTTGTAACATTCTTCTGTTTGAAGTTTTGAGTTATTAAATTTTTTTTATTCACCATATAAACACTTCTAGAGAGTGATGATCTTTATTTGGGACATTTGAATTAGTTGTAGGTTCTCAGTATGCTTTTATTTTTGTACATGGTCATAATTTTGGGGGGAGTCTGCATAGATATCACTTTACGCCTACTCACCTGGGTACATAGAGTCATATGGATTTGTATGTATGTTCCCTCAGAAATATATGTTACACATAAAAAATGTCCTAAATAATTGCAACATTAACACTTTGTATTAATGCAGGGAAAGGAAGGCAAATATGAATTTTAACTTACCCACGTTGCAAAACTGAACAACCTGGAAAAACACTGAATACTTGGAAAATCACTGGAGCAAATAATCAAAATATCAATTTGCAAACACCTAGAGGACCACAGGGTACTGGGTAATCATCCCGCATAGTTTTGTGAAAAACAAAGCTGATCAGATGAATCTAATTTCCTTTTGTCACAGAGTGACAAGTGTGGTGGATGGGGGAGCAGTCAAGATAATCTTTCCTGATTTAAGAAACTTTGGGATTTTGTACTTTGTTGTACTCATGAAGAAAATGTAGGTAAGACTACTGCTGCCTGGCAGGGACACATTCAAGGTGAAGTTTGGGGCTCAGCTTCACCTAGATAGGCAGCTTACCCTCGTTCTATGCAGCAATGACTCTATTCTCCTTTCTGAGTCTTTTCTGCCTGGATTCCTTAAAAAAAAAAACAAAAAAACCCTGTTAATTCAAATTCTCTGTGCAAACGACATCATCTCTCTGTTCTCAGTTTTCTAGACTGTAAAATGGGGGTAATAATCAGATCTATCTTATATGGTTGTGAAGATTAGACAAGATAATGCTTATGAAGGGCTTGGTCCAGTTTGGGGCCAATGACCATTGGTTACCATCACCACCATCATCATTGTCATCATTATCACTTTTAGTTCCTCTTTCTCTACTTCTAATCACAATGTTAAATCTGATCTTTTCTACCTCTTCAGTGATGCCAAGGTATGTTCTTATCTATTTCCCCTGCCACTCTGCTGGGCAGATCATCTTGTTCCCTGCACCATTACAATAATCACCAAATTGGTTTCTTTGACCCCTATCTCACCCAACTTTTCTATCTCACATTCTACTGCATGTTGCAGCGTGGAGCTGAGGGTGCTGCTCCTCTGCACCTCGGGGCTTTGACCTGCTGTGTGCTCCCAACCTGCCTTTACAACCTAAATCCTACCGCTTCTCTCTGGGCATCCCAGTTTCCAGTTAACTTCTCACTGAGCCCTGTATCTGGCTTTTGCTCAACATTTCCTCTGCTGAAATGCACTTGTGCCCTTTCCCTAAATATCTGTGTCTTATCCATCCTTTAAGGCTTAATTCTAATGTCCTGCCTTTGGTGGAGCATCCCTTACCTCTCCTGCTGGGAGACTCCTGATGGGAATGTGTTCTGATTCCCCTTTGCATCTTATGTACCTCTCTTCTGATATCAATTCCTCTCTGACTTCAGGTCTTAGCTTAGACGTCATTTTCTCCCTAAGTCTCTCCTGCTTCACTGGCAGTGGCGGAGATGCTTTGCTCTGCATGTCTCTCTCTCACTACATCCGCCGCCCTGGCCACGCACGCCTCTAGAGTGCATGCTCCAAGACAGGAGCCCTGCAAGCAGTAAATACTTAATAAACATGTGTGGAGGGAATGTGTGAGCCAGACAAGGACTGTATTGTCTCAAGGAACATCTTAGGTTCCAAGTTACAGAAAACCATTGGCCAGAGAGAGAATGATTGGGTTATGTAACCAAACTGGAAAGTGGGCTGGTGTGGTTGGCCTCAGGGACAACCAGAACCAGTGTTCCCTCTCTCTGTTTCTCTGGGTGTCAGATTTATTCCACCTATTATGGACTGGCTATTTCCACATGGCAGGGATCTGAGGACCACCAGCTCCATATTCATTTCTCACAGCTCCTCCAACTAAGAGGGAAGCTCTTGGTTTTCTTAGTTTTTGTTGGAAAGTACTGGGAAGGAGTGTAGCCTTCCCTGGGCTGTGTATCCTCCTGATGATTGATGCGCGTAGGGTATTGTGATTGGCAGCCTTCCCAAGTGGCTCAAAGGGTAAAGAATCTGCCCAAAATGCAGAAGACCCTGGTTCGATCCCTGGGTTGGGAAGATCCCCTGGAGAAGGGAATGGCTATCCAGTCCAGTATTCTTGCCATGACAGAGGAGACTGGCAGCCTAGTCCATAGGGTCGCAGAGATTAGGACACAACTGAGCGACTAACACTTTTATTAGAACCACATGGTGGAGAGGAAGGACGAACAGGGACTAAAATTAAGCCAGAGAGGAACTTTCCTGGAGGTCCAGTGGTTAAGATTCTGTACCTCCAACGAAGGAGACATGGGTTTGATTCCTGCTCAGGGAATTGGCATCCCACATGCCACATGGCCCAAAATATGTTAGTTAATTACAAAAAGAGAGAGAGAGAAAGCTATGATAAAAAATTAAGCCGAGAAATTAAACACTGGTAATGGTTGTGTAACTTTGTGGATACACTAAAACCCCCAAATGTAAAGGCTAGATTTTATGGTATATGAATTATATATCAATTAAAGAAAGAAAACAGAAAAGAATTAAGCCAGAGATAAAATTTTGTTGGCAAAATGAACACTTTTAATTCCTTTTACTTGAGCTACTCATTTATTCAGCAAACATTTGTAGGCATCTATCAGGGCCCAGCATCCATTTAGATTTACATTTTAGTTGGGGAATCTTCCAAACACACAAACACATGAACAGGGTTAGAAGTCTGGGTTTCATTCTGAATGTGATGGGAAACTTCTGGAGGTTTACACCCAGAGTGGGTTCCACCCCCCAGGATGAGACTCTCTGGATTTGAGGGGCTTCAAGAATCTTCTGGCCAGTTTCTGTTTGTGGTCAGCATCAACCACACTTTTATGGGAAGATGAGAAATGTTTAACAGGTCTTTGAAATGGCTTATATCACCTCATTTTCAGAACCCGGCAACTTTGTCATAAAGTGTCCTTGTGGTCAAGCTGGATCACATTATACTTTGTTTTCAGCCCATTTGCCTGTGAGCCAAACTGCAAAGTTTGGAGGCGCAGTCCTCAAGACTGCCCTCACTTTGGACACTGTCCTCAAGTTTGGGGCCTTGCCAAAACCACTCTCAGGTTTGATGATGTGCTAGAAGGACCCATGGAACTCAGTGAAAGCTGTAGCACTCACAGTTGTGGTATATCACAGGAAAAGGAGACAGATTGAAATCAGCCAAAGGGAGAGACACAGGGCTGTGTCTGGGACGACTTTCTGGTGTCCTCTCTCCCCTGCGGAGTCAGGATGAACTGTGTCCTCTCCCCCCAAGTATTGATGTGTGACACTATGCATGGAATATTGCCAATCAGGGATGCTCACCTGAGTTTTTGTTGGGGCTTCATTATATATACAGGATTGATTGTTTGATCTCCCATGTGGTTAAACTCTTGGCTCCTTGATAACATGTAACCCAAAGGCCCTGTCCTAAATCCCATGGTTGGTCTTTCTGGCTTGACCAACTCCCTAAAGCCATCAGGTGTGGCCGGCGCTTGCCCTAAACAAAGACCCTCTTATCGGGTCTGTCCATCCTAAGTCGCTTCAGTCATGTCCGACTCTTTGCGACCCTATGGACTGTATCCCGCCAGGCTCCTCTGTCCATGCGATTCTCAAGGCAAAAATGCTGGAGTGGGTTGCCATTTCCTTCTCCAGGGGATCTTCCAAACTCTGGGATTGAACATGTGTCTCTTACGTCTCCTGCAGTGGCAGGCAGCTTCTTTACCACTAGCTCCACCTCGAGACACAGATTACTTTCCAGAAGTCAAGGGCAAAGGCCAGGTCTCTCTTTTGTTGTTATTCAGTCGTTCAGTTGTGTCCGACTCTTGGCAACCCCATGGACTGCAGCACTCCAGGCTTCCCTGTCCTTCACTATCTCCTGGAGTTTGCTCAAACTTATGTCCACTGAGTCAATCTTTCCTAGCATCAGGGTCTTTTCCAATGAGTTCAACTCTTCGAATCAGATGGCCAAAGTATTGGAGCTTCAGCATCACTCCTGCCAATGAATATTCACGGCTGATTTCCTTTCAGAAATCTCTTTGGGCAAGGCCAAATTCTTTACTATGAATCATTTATTCCCCTAGTTTTCTTCTCAATGGAAATGGAGGAGACAGGATTGGTTATGGCCATAAACTGTTTGCCAAAATGTAGGTAAGCGCTCAGGGCACCAGCTCATGATGACTCTGCTTTCTCTATTTTTTTTTTTTTTCAAATTCCTAAGGGGAATTTTGCTCTGCTCAGATGGTACAGAATCTGCAATGCGGAAGACCTGGGTTCAATCCCTGGGTTGGGAAGATCCCCTGGAGAAGGGAATGGCAACCCACTCCAGTATTCTTGGCTGGAGAATTCCATGGACAGGGGAGCCTGGCGGGCTACAGTCCACGGGGCTGCAAAGAGTCAGACATGACTGAGCGACTAACACAAGGGGAAGTTCCCTAACGAGAGGTGAGGAGGGGCTTTGGGGGGCAGCAGGTTTTCTCTGAGGTGTACGTTGTTTGTCTGGCCGCCTCACCTCATGCTCTGATCTTAAAATGAAAGTAATGGCCCCTTGGGGGGCCAGTGTCTGATGCTGGGGGTTTCTGTCCCATCAGAACCACAGTGAGTCTGAGGGGTGTCACCTGCATTAGAATTTCCACTGGAAGCTCGAAAGCAAAACTGCAGACTCATGTGTGGAAATTGGAGGCCTGTTAGGGTTCTGTCTGGAACCTGCAGTGCCTGACAGTGAAGCTGGGGTGTTCACCTGGCTATTATCGGGGGACCCCACCCCCTCCCCTCAGTGGGTTTTAGCTATGCTGGTCCAACACCTACAGCAGTCCAGTGGCATCATTGTCTTTGATCCTGACTCACTCATGTATAAACTTAAGTGAAATGGAGTATTTCCTGCCGTATCAATAAACAAGGATGTCGCAGTCATCAGGGATACCCCCCCTCCAACTGTGAATTTCTGAGCCTAGGAAGAACAATGTCTGTTAGCTGGCCACCACTGCACTGCCGCCACTCCCTACCATGAGTGAGGAAGTAAGCATGTGAAAAATCAAATTGCAGGATGATTTCAGTAAGCCAAGAATCTTGTATCTTCCCATACATAGAAAAGTGCTAAATTCCTTGAGATATCTGGTTTTCCTTAATTAATAATAATCTTTTGATGTTCAGACTACCTGCCCCTGGCTGCCAAATTCTATATAATCTGACTCCTCCCACCTCCAACCCTATCCCTGGACTAGTTCTCCCAGGATCACTTGAGATGCTGTCTCCTGGGCTTGAAGTCCTAAAAATTCCCACCAAATAAAACATAACTCTCAACTTCCAGGTTGTGACTATTTTTTTTTTTTTAATTGACACTGCGAACGTCTATTTGCCAAAGGCAGAGAGCTCCATCATTTATTTCTTGCCTCTGGGTACCTCTGTTCGGTGCTGTTTTCCATTCTAGGCTCAGTACAGAAGTTTGGGGCTGTAGGGAGGGTGCAGAGGAAGGCAGGAGATTTCATAAGCATCAGTGTGTTCATTGAGTGTGAGGTGGGCACAGTGAAGCTACCAGTTATCAGAAGCTGGAGTAATTTTCCATCACCGGGGCTCGTTAATGTCCTGGGATTGGAGTTTATGGATTCAGGGGTGTCGGAGAGAGCTGCGCATTAAGGGGAGTGAAGCAGGAATAATCAGAATTTGGCAACAGCTCAGCGGTGGGGTGTGAAGGGCAGGGGTGATTTGCTGACAACCCCAAGATGATAAGCATCCCAGGAGAGACCAAGAAATGGTGCAGAGAATGAGATTTGTCTCCTCTGACAAATTTGAGGCACTGCGGGGATGTCTAAATGGAGCAAACAGTGCAGGCAAGCCAGGCTGGGACACCTGTGAAAGCAGACGCCTCGGGGGTCAATCGTCATGGTCAGGCCAACAGCAGGATTTGAGGCTTTCTAATGAATGGTGCCTGGCTGTTGCAAGCAGCAGTGTGGTGGAGAGAGTGTGTGTGCTGGGAAAGAAGTGAGAGATGCTGTCGCGTATCTGGCCTGCAGTGACAGACACACACTTTTGTACATAAACCTCTAGCCTGCAGTGACACATGGCTCAAGAGCACCAAGTGAGCACTGCGCAGCTCACAGGGCCTCCAGTCTACTGCAGTCATCAGAAATTCTGGTAACTTTCTGGCAGATGGCAGTAAAGGGTCTTGAGAAAGGTGTGGATTTTCCAATTTGAGCAAAGGTACTATGTAAGCTTCCAAGAGCTCTGGGGTGTTTGTTAGCCTTCTTCTTTTTTTCTGACTGCACTGAGTGGGAGGTAGGATCTTTGTTCCCTGACCAGGGTTCAAACCCATGTCCCCTGCATTGGGAGCACAGAGTCTTAACCACTTGACCACCAGGGAAGTCTCCCCCGCCTTTTTTTTAATTCTTTGTGACCCCATGGACCGTAGCCCACCAGGTTCCTCTGTCCATGGAATTTTCCAGGCAAGAATACTGGAGTGGGTTGCCACTTCCTTTTCCAGGGGATCTTCCTCACTCAGAGATTGAACCCATGTCTCTTGCATTGCCTGCATTGGCAGGCAGATTCTTTACCACTGGTGCCATGTGGGAAGTCTTTTTAAAATAAAATAAATAAAGCCTGCAGAATTTCTAATCCCTTCTGATCTTGTTACATGATGTGAAGAATCAAAGACCCTGAGCTACTATTATTTTTTATAAAGTGGGCACTTTAACGTTGGCACGCTGTTTCTTGAACGTGTTTTGTGTGTGATTGTGGGACATGCTGGAAAGCTGAGTTGGTACAAATTTCATGGAAAATTGTTTAGCCTGCAATACACATCAAGAGTCATAAATATGTTTCTTCCTTTTATCTGCTTATTAAACTTTTAGAAATCACAACCAGGGAAGAATTAGAGAAGAGCAAAGATACAGACTGATGAACAAGGATGCTTTTTTTTTTTTCTTATGGCATCATCTATCATTAAAAAAAAAATACTTGAAACAATAAAAAAAAAGTCCTGGAATAGGAGAATGAATGAGCAAATGGTATACCCATATGGTGGAATATTGTACAGCTGATTATTTACAGCCAAGATTATCTAATGACACAGAAAGAAGCAGAATCCCAAACTCTACGTATACTTTGAGTCCAACTTTGTCCAGAAGGCAATACACACATACCTAAAAACAGGAAGGAAACACCAAACATTAACAGTGGCTATTTCTGGATGGCACAGTTACATTTAATTTTTTTCCTTTTACTTATTTCAATGCCCCAAATTGTTTCTGAAATGAGTATATGATTGCTTTCATAGTCAGGAACTTTTCCCCAAAATAATACCATACGGTTTGGGAGTCTGGGTTGAGTGCCATGAGATACCCCCTGGTAAGCTCTCAGCAACCTCCAGCACAAGGGCATTTCAGAGCCATCCAACATTTTGTGGGTCTCTATTTGGTGCTCTTACCCTTTAGATGTGGGTCCTAGGCTGACCCCTGCAGTGGGCAGTGCTGGCATTGAGGGACAAGGCTTCAGGCCGACTTAGGACCCCTTCGGGCTCTCATCCAGGCTGACATGGGTGGTCCACCTTCTCATCAGAAAACGAAATCCGAATGCCCTGGGTCTCATGCAGGAAATGCCATTTTAGCTATAAGTGCCTTCCCAGGTGGCGCCAGTGGTAAAGAATCTGCCTGCCAAGCAGGCGATGCAAGAGACGTGGGTTCGATCCATGGGTGGGGAAGATCCCCTGAAGTAGGAAATGGCAATCCACTCCAGTTTTCTTGCCTGGAAAATTCCTTGGACAGAGGAACTTGGCAGGATACAGTCCATGGGGCCGCACGTGACATTCTTTCAGGAAACCAGGATTGAACCATTCACTGACAGCTCTTTGCTAGCACTGAAAGATTTGAAAGCACAAACCTAGATCTCATTAGTCTTCTCCATCTGGTAACTTTCCTCCTGACAGACTGCTCCCTTTCCTTATTGCTCTTTTGCAAATGAAAATCAGAGTGGCTTAAAAAAAATTATTTTCAGGTGGATTTTTGATCCATTGGGTGTAGAAATCCCTGAGATACTTATCAAAATGAAGTTCTATGCCAAGAATCGCAAAAATTGGAATTCTTATTTGAGGGTTAGCAGAAAAAAATGGGTAATTTCACAAGGTAGGGAGAGGCCAGTGTCAGATATGACAAATTAAAATAGCAAAAAGAGAAAACTGAATTCGTTTATATTAGGCTCAGTAATCACAAAAGCATAATAACTTGGATATTTAGAGAGAGCTCTCTATCTTTTAAACATGCTCTTTTATTTAAATGGATTTTTTAAAAAAATTATTGATTCGGTTGTGCCAGGTGTTAGTTGTGGATCTAAGCTGTGATTCCCGCTCTGGATCTTCGATCTTTGTGCCGGCACGCAGGATCTCTCGTTGCGGCAGGTGAACTCTTAGCTGCGGCCTGTGGGTTCTAGTTCCCCAACTAGGGATGGAACCCAGGCCTCCTGCACTGGGAGCTTGGAGTCCTAGCCATTGGACCACCAGGGAAGTCCCTTAAACATGATCTTTTGAGGGAACAAAACATTGACATGTATATGTAGAAAGTCATTCGGCTTCCAAGAAAGTTAGACCCCAAACGTTTGTAACTCTCCAGTCTCCAAGGACCCTTGTCCTCGGGTTGAGACCCCAAAGGGCAGAGACCTAGAGGAAGGGGAATGCAGCGTGCGTGACTACAGCTCTCATCTCAGGTAAACAACTGCTAACATTCAAATGTTCTGCAGCGTCCTGTGAGTATACAATTATTTCAAAATAGAAAGTTAAAAGAAATGAAGTAAGACAGAGAAACATGAGAAGCCTAAGGAGTGTAGCTTCATTATAGTAACTTTTGCCACCATCCTTAGGAATATGACGTAAAGGTAAAGTTAGATGCTGGTAAGGGGGGCGGTAACTGGCTTGGGGGTAAGAGGTAGAAAGGATGCAGAGAGACTAGGAGAAACAAGTTGGGCTTCCACTGTTCCACCACTACTACAGGACAGGAGGCAGTAGTTGAATTTCTGTGAATATTTTGGGAAAAGTGTTAGTTGGTAGTCATGCCTGACTCTTTGCGACCCCATGGACCGTAGCCCACCAAGCTTCTCTGTCCATGGGATATTCCAAGTAAGAATATTGGAGTGGCTTGCCATTTCCTTCTCTTCCCAACCCAGGGACTCTTCCCAACCCAGGGATCGAACCTGGGCCTTCTGCATTAAGGGCTGATTCTATACCATCTGAGTTACCAGGGCTTCCCTGGTATTATGGGATGGAATATGGGAGGGGAGTATGTGAATGTTTTAGGGGGAGGGTAATGCTAGAGTTGGTCGTGTGGGATTTTGGTTTGGTTTGGTTTTGGGTGGGTTGTTTATGTTTAGATGACTGGGTGCAGACACGCATCTCTGGCATTGCTGTTGAATTCCAGTGTAGACACACGAGGTCTTCTGTCCTTTTCTCACCACCAGCTGCTAGCTTGTTCCACCCAGGGCTGAGTTAGGTCAAACAAGTTCAACAATTCCTGGAGATGTTCTGAGGGATCAAGTGTGCAGCCAGTGTAAGATTCTTTCTTCACTTGGTGTCATGGATTCATTCTCCAACTTCTGCTTGGGCCACAAGCCACTGGTGGATAAAATAATCTCAGCAACTGGATGCGGTGTCCATGGGGTGCTCTTCCTTCACTGGTTATGTTCGCCTTGGAAGCTGAAGCTAGACCCGACCTTTTCTGGCAAGATCCCCGACTGGCCCACATTTTAAAAAAGCCAGCAGTTCTGGTCCAAGAACCTTGGCTGCTTCCATGACACTTTTTGAGCACAGAAGCTGGTTCCATGCACTTAGCGGTTGCCCAGCACACAGCTCTGAACGGAGCTCTTCCCAAGTCCTTCCCACTGGGAGCCCGAGCTCGTGCTCCTTTTCTGGCAGGGACACCGTGCACGACTGCCTGTACCCAGAGAGCTGGCTCCGCTTCCTAGCAATTCCATGAGGTTCCCGCTCTGTGATGGTAAGCATCGAGCAGCCTAAACTTTTCCAAAGCACTGGGATCAAAACCAGAAAGTACGTGGGGCCCTGGTGACAAGCAACAGAGTACCCCCCTCTCAGCAGAGAGCTTTTAGGATGTAGAATAAATCTGGCACTGAAGGTTTGGTCACAGTGATTGCTTCAATTTGGGGCACAAACATTTCAAATTTCTTCTCAAGGGTTGGGCAACTGCATAAGCTTTCTTTATTTTGTCATCTGTAATCACAGGCAAACAGCTAGTTTTATAGAGGAGTAAAGCTGGGCAGTGAATCAAACAGCCCTGGTGCACAGCTTCAACTTGACATAGACTTGGAAATGATTTTATTGCCAATGTGTGATATTGGGGGGAAATTCTGTATTTTCTTCAACTTACAGTTATCTGAAAACCAATAGAAAATGCAATGCTTGTGTGATAAGGTCAATGAAAGAATAAGCAAATAAACTAATACAAAGGCACCCACTAAGCACTCCAAAATCTTTCCCCTACCTTCTCTCCATCCTCTTTTTCTGTCTCTAGAGCAGTAATTTTCAAACTGTTTTAATGTCTGGAACTTCCTTTTTTGTTGTTGTTGTTGCCCTGCACTGCATGCAGGATCTTAGTTCCCCAACCAGGATGGAACCTGTGCCCCCTGCAGTGGGAGCATGGAGTCCCAACCACTGGACTGCCAGGGGATTCCCATGTCCAGAACTTTTAAAACATCCAAATATATATGTATGTAGAAGCCAGGCATAGAAAATAGACAAAACCCCCAAGCTGCTACAGAAGAAGTGCCTGATTGATCCTGCCTTTCCTCATAAGTTTCTTGTAATTTAATCCTTGGGGATGGCCTTTCTCCTTTACTGGGAGACCCAGGGGGGAGTTGCTGTTATTCAGTCACTAAGTCATGTCCGACTCTTTGTGACCCTGTGAACTGCAGCACGCCAGGTTTCCCTGTCCTTCACTGTCTCCCGGAGTTTGCTCAAACTCCTGTCCATTGAGTCGGTGATGCCATCCAACCATCTCATCCTCTGTCATCCCCTTCTCCTCTTGCTCTCAATCTTTCCCAGCATCAGGGACTTTTCCAATGAGTTGGCTCTTCCCATTAGGTGGCCAAAGTATTGGAGCTTCAGCTTCAGCATCAGTCCTTCCAAAGAATATTTAGGATTGATTTTCTTTAGGATTGACTGGTTTGATCTCCTTGCTGTCCCAGGGACTCTCAAGAGTCTTCTCCAACACCACAGTTCAAAAGCATCAATTCTTCGGTGCTCAGTCTTCTTTATGGTCCAACTCTCATATCCTTACACGCCTACTGGAAAACCATAGCTTTGACTATACAGATGTTTGTCAGCACAGTGATGTCTCTGTTTTTTAATATGCTGTCTATAGATTTGTCATAGCTTTTCTTCCAAGAAGCAAGCGTCTTTTAATTTCACAGCTGCAGTCACCATCCACAGTGACTTTGGAGCCCAAGAAAATAAAGTCTGTGACTGTTTCCACTATAGGGACAGAATCGGATCGCTGGTCCCTGCGATGCCCTTCCCCCCAGTTTCTGCAGTCTCCTCTCCTTCCCTAGATTCAGGCATCTGAAAATTTCCTAGGGAGGGCTCTATTGTGTTCTGGGTTAAAATTCATGCATTTGGGGTTCGAATTCTTTACACTTTGGTGTTTGCTCTGATGAACTCTCTGTCTGGAGAGGAGGCACCGCAAGGCCGAGACTTTATTGGTTCAGCTGCAGGGAGAGCTGTGTGAGCTCCAGTTTAGTGCCCGGGGAGCACAAAGCAGGGAGGTGGTCGGTGAGCACAACTCTTTACTTGGGTTTGAGTGTTTATCTGATTTGTCAGTTGCACACATGCTCAGTCGTGTTAGATCTTCACGACTCCATAGACTGTAGCCCACTAGGTTCCTCTGTCGATGGGATTTCCCAGGCAAGAATACTAGAGTGGATTGCCATTTCCTTCTCCAGAGGATCTTCCCCACCCAGGGATGGAACCCACCTCTCTGGCATTGCCTGTATTGGCAGGTAGATTCTTTACCACTGGTGCCACCTGGGAAGTCACTACCCGATTTGTACTCGGCACCTAGAAAAGGCTGATGGAATTAAGCCCGCTGGTACAAGATGGGAGCATTAACGGGTAGCTCACAAAACGCTTGGCTGTGACCTGGGGACCTGAGCTCCTGTAGGCCCTGCTCTGATGGGTGTGTCTGCCTCCCAAGAGTGAGGTGGTCTGGGCAGGAGATCGGCTTCAGAGGGCCCGCAGCTAAGCAGGTCCCCGCCCACCCAGAGCCCGGAAGTCCTAGTCGGTGCCACGCCCCGTCCCTCCCCAGGACATGCCCTGTCCCCGCCTCCTTCTCCTACTGGCTCACTGTTTCTTTTCCTGCAGGACCAACCCAGGCCTTTGGAGAAGTGGTGTCCAGGGGCTGGGAAAAGAGCTTCTCCCCTTTCTGTGGCTCCGATCATAGATTGCTTAGTCTGAAGGGTGAGGACAGCCTGGAGTCCTGCCCTCAGCTGGGAGTCAGAAAGTACAGTAGTGCTTTCAAGATCTCAGTCATCGGTAAACAGAGCCTTTATGCTCTGAGTCTGGTGTGTTCTCTCTTCTGCTGGGCCGCCTGTGGTTGCCATGGATATGGCTTTGTCTCCGGAGGCCTATAACCAAGGAGGATTTAAATCCTTGTGGGTCAATATTTCCATAAAACCAAAAAAAAAAAAAAAGGTAAAAGGAAAACTTTCTTGAACAGCTCTAAGATACCCTTAAACCATATGACCAAAACAATAACAAAACCAGCAGGCTTTCCAGAACCCATGGGGACACACATTTTTAAAAAACTACTCCGAATTATAAAGAGGAAGCTCGCTTAACGTCTCTGACTGCAACAAGTGAAAATGATGAGTGTTTTGGACAATACAAAGCTACTCTTTTTTTTTTATGGTAGTGCTTATATTTCAGAATGCCCCAAGATTTGCCGATTTTACGATGTGCCATGTTCCAGCAATAAATGAACCTGTGTTTCAGGCAAACAGTAGTTATTTCTGTCTGACATGGGAGGCTCAGTGACACTGGGGGATGACTATGGAAGATGGGTAGATTGAATCAAAAAGGCTTAAAAAAAAAAAAAAGGAGAAGAAGAAGAAGAAAGACTGTGTCCTGCTCAGTAACCAAAGAGCTCTGGAGTCTTTGTTTGAAAACACAGGCAACGTTCTCCTGGGATTCCTCCTAAGTTACTCGGGAGAAAGCTACTGTCGCCTGGTAAAGCGGAGGTCAGGGAGCTGGGGAGCAGCCACAGTCCCGCCATGCCTTGGTTCTTTGCTCAAGAGCCTCATCCTTTTTAATGGGCTGCCCTTTGTGTATGTGCCTCTGTGTCTCCAGGGACCGCACTGCTTCGGCCAGGGAAGCAAGCCGACTTTGGGCTGAGGACCTCGGCGGAGGTGCCCACAGCTGGGAAAGAGCTGTTTCCATAGCAGCATCCTCGCCAGCAGCACTCAGCTAGCTGCCCCTCACTCCTCATGGTAACAACTCAGGGTCTTATCATCCCTCCCACTTGCTGCCCTGTTTATTGTCTTGGGGAGCAAGACACTTCCAATAAAGAAGTTGCGTCTGAGCTGCAATTACCCAGCGACCCTTTTTTTACTGAACTGGGGCAAAAAATGACGGTCATTTCCTTTCCGTGTACTTGGGTTTTCCCATGTTGGTACTTCGTAATAGCCACAATCTCATTGCTTGCCTGCCTTAGGAGTTCTCCCCAAACCTTGCCTGTGCCAGTCACCCGGAAACCACTGGGACTTCCCGAGTGAAAGTTGGGACCCTCTTGCTCTGACTCCAGGTGCCTGGATTGCAAAGGCCTTGGTGATGATTAGGAACAGAGAGGGCAGTGCAACTGCTGGCAGGTTGCCACCAGGGTCAGTGGTGGCTTGTCTGGACGAGGAGGGGGCAGCACAGGCTTGAAACTGCCTCTGGTAGGTCCTGGGAGAAATGTTTTACTCCCAGGCCTGCTTGCCCCCATCCTGCTGCCAACTGCCTGGGAGGCTGAGGTGGGGTGCCTTGGTGGTGGGCCAGTGAACAGAGACGCAGCTTTTTGGCTTGATGAGGTCAGTTGTGGGGTGGGTCTGGGAGCCCTAAGAAAACTCTGGGGTGATAGGAGGAGTCCCTGGATAAACAGCTGCTAGGTTCTCTGAACCACTGTATTAGACCCTCAGAGGACTTTTGACCCCTGCATGCATGTGTGCATGCATGCTGAGTCCTGTCTAACTTTTTGCAGCCCTACGGACAGTAGCCCATTAGGCTCTTCTGTCCTTGGGATTTTCCAGGCAAGAACACTGCGGTGGGTTGTCATTTCCTTCTCCAAGGGATCTTCCCAACCCAGGGATTGAAACTGCATCTTCCTCATTGCAGGCGGATTCTTTACCACTGAGCCATTGGGGAAGACTTTGATCCTTATGGCTTCCATAAAGTTACTCCAGGGCCACCACCAGAGGGGAGAGATTTCAGGAAAAAGCTGGGCTACCCTGGTCCTGACTTGACACCAAGCTGAGAAAGATCATTTTGATCTGGACTAAAAGGAGTTTCCTGATGTTCCAAGTTCATGAATGGAATAGAGAAATGCTTGTGATTTGGATTTGAGGACGATTCCAAAAGGACCTGGGAAGGTTATGAAGTTTTATGTGACATCCTATCTATACCGGTACCGAAAACATCACGCAGAAGAAAAGGAAGAGGCAGCTAAAAGAACCGAAGTGGTGGTGAGGGGTGGCTGTTAAAGCTCTGATTTCAGATGAACACAAACAAAAGATGGAAGGAGGGGCACATAATGAAGGGTGTCACAAAAGAATAGCAGGAATCTGTATATTAGTGTCAGGAAAAGCTGAAGTCCAGAATATGCTAAGACTTGTGAAATAGCAGCTGACATGAGAATAATGCTCCATAGTTTGCAAAGCATTTTCATGTAAATGATCACATGGATCCTCACAATAATCCTTGGGGGATGGGGTGGGTAAGAGTTATTATCCTCAGAGCATGTGGGGGACATCTCGGAGGCAAAGCTGGGATTTGAGCCCAGATCATTTCAGGCCAAATGCTGGGTCTTTCCATGACTCCACATCTCTTTCTGTGACACTGCTCCGAAGTATATTTGGAGAAAGATGGGGCAGGGCCATGCTTAGGGAGCCATTGTACCACAGGCAGGTGATAGAAAGCAAGACCAGCAGGTTCTTCAATGCATCATAAAGCAAAACCATCTTTAAAGGCTAGAAAAAAAATGTCTCAAGGTGGATGCAACCTTCCAGGGGGGTCGAGTTTTCCAAGCCATAGGTCTGGACATTGTGGATGTGTATGTGCTGTGAGTGCTCAGTCGTGTCCCACTCTTTGCAACTCCCTGGACTGTAGCCCACCAGGCTCCTCTGTCCATGGGATTTCCTAAGCAAGAATACTGGAGTGGGTTGCCATTTCTTTATCCAAGGGATCTTCCTGACCCAGGGATCAGACCCAGGTCTTCCACATTGCAGGTGGATTCTTTACCATGGAGCCTCCTGGCACCCCAGACATTGTAGATGGCTGTTTCCCAAAGGGACCTGAATTTCTCCTGCATGACACTGACTCCAGAAATTACCTGTTCAGTATCTGTGTTCCCTGCTAGACTTAGCTTCTCGAAGGCAGGGACCATGGTCATCCTGTCTATCATGGTATGGCCATTGAATTTTCAGGCATTGAATGAGTAATTGACCACAGACCTGTGAGCAGTCATTTCTGAGAAATTATGGGAGGTATGTCACACAGAGAGGCAGAAGTCATCATGATTTCCAAAAATGAGAAAAGGCAGGTTCTAGAGTCTACTTACCAATTAGCTGACATTAATCTTGAGGTATTTACATTCATGTCAAAGATAAAACTGAGGTCCAAAGACATAAAACGAGTCCTGTGAGCCCATCTCACTCAGCCCAGAGATCTGATCAGAAAGGCTCTGTTTTGGGTTGCTCAAGACTGAGGTCTTGAGGGACCATCTGATCCACAATGTGTCATAAATGCAGAAAAACAAGATTTTGAGGCAAGAATAGTCTCTGTTTTTTAGGCTTTAGATTTTGCTTTTACGGTGAGTTGTTCCATTAAGTATTTAGGCTTGGAAGAGGAAGTTTCACTTTCTGCTTGTGCTGGAAGATACATATTTTGGAGAAGTTCGAACTGGATACATTTAATACCAAAGTTTAGTGAAGCTTTCAATTGTCAACCCATCTCATCATCACCATGGTTACCACACATCAAAGTGTAAACACAGGCAGAGCCCTCTCTAAAGGACTTTGAGATCATGAGGGACTGGATTCAACTGAAACAGATTTTCAGACATTTCTTAAGCTCCTCTCTCCTTGGGAAGGACATTGATTAAGGGTGGACCTCCCACTTCCTCTTTTCCTGACTCCAGGCCCACCTTTCCAACTCTATGTGTGGACTTTTAAGGGCTGAAAGGAGCCTGAGCTAACCCCATCTCATGTCCTCCTCCTTATTCATGTCACTGAAGCCAACAAGGGTCTTCTGTCTGCCCCTCTAAACACCCAGCATGTTCCCACCCTCTGGCACTGGCGTCTGCTGTCCCTTCTTCCGGAATTCTTCCCCAGGTCCTTATCCCCATGACTGGCTTGTTATCATTTAAGCCTGAGCTCAATCAGTCTCCTTGGGGAGAGGCCAGCCTGACCCACTCCCCATTGCATTTTCTTCATCATACTTTCATCCCAATATGAATCTACTCTCTCTTCTCCCTGTTCTAGGTCCCCTTTCCTCTCTCTCTCCTTCCTGGTTGCTCCTGCTTTCCTTCCTCAACTGTCTGTCCCACTAATGGGAGCTCTGGGAGATAGGGAGCTTGTTTGTCTTGCTCTCTGATGCATCCTCAGTGTCTAGGATGGTACCTGAGCAGGTGCTCCACACACATGTGTTGTCTGAATGAGTTGACTCACCCAGATTCTTTTTTGGCAGCTTCCATCGGGAGCCCTTCGGGACACTAGGATCATCTATTTTCAACAAATGGAGAAAGGGGGAAGGTCAGTGGAGACCACTGAAAGCACTTTGATATTGGCAAAGAGTGTTCATGGTTCAGGGGTCTCTGATAACTTGAAAGCAAACCACAGCGACAGGCTCAGATCACAAGTTCTGGAAGCATCCTTAAGTCTGAAGGAATGGTGCTCTGTCTCGGTGCAGTAAATGAGACCTCCAGGGAAGCTGAGAAAAAGGAATGGGGTGGGTTCCCTCTTGGAATGTAAAGAGCACTGCTGACTGAAGGTAAGCCTTCTCAGGGTCTTTCAAAATATCCTTTACTCAGATTATCTTGGACCACCTGATGGATTCCTGTGAGCAAGATTAAGGTTGGAAGGAGCTAAGAAAAGGCCAAGAATAGGGAGGAGAGAGAAGCTTGGGTAGCAGAGGAGGCAGAGAAAAGCAAGTCTCAGGAGGTATTGGCTCAACTCTAGCATTTCTGCTGATTTTATTGAATGATGTAGGCATACCTCCTCTTTACCTTTGGCAAAATGGGGATGGTACTGCTGATATTTTTAGTGGAGAAGGTAGGAAAGGGTGAGCCTATCAGGTCATCTTTGGGAGCCAGACCCCAAGTAACAATCAGTTAAACAAGATAAGAAGTGTCCTGCCACATAAACTCTCACATGAGCCTAAAGCACTAACGGCTGGCAAGGTAGTGGTGGAGTCATTGACCCAATTGCCTTCCACTTTGTCGTTCTGCTATCTTTGGAATACAGCCCTCATCTGCATGATGGGCACTGCCTCATCCGTATTTAGACCAGAAAAAAAAAAAGAGGGGGAAGACGCTCATGTTACAAGCTCATACTTACCTTCCATTCACATCTTTTTGGCCAGAACTTTGTCTCATGGCCATACCTCAGTGCAAAGGAGTCTGGGAGATGTGATTTTTAGCCACGGTGGCCGCATCCCAAGTGAACATTCTACAACCACAAAGAAAAGAATATCAGGAGACAGTTAGCCTTTCTGCTGTAGGTGACTGGAGGAAATACAGCAAAATGCCATGTAAGTACAATGTCGGCTCTCCTTTGCAACTGCCCCAGGGGAGGAAAATCAAATGGAAATTGAGAGGTTGTCTGCCAGGTCTTTGCAGAGCAAGGAACGACATGGATTTTGATGAACAAAGCAATGAAAATTTATTCCTAGAAAGCATATTAAGCCCACTGATACTAAATAAGGCATGTTAATGCTATAAAACAGAATTGGAGCAATTTTGAATGGTTCATGAGAATGTAGTGGCTACCAGCTAATTTAGCTAATCAGTCAGAAAACTGCTTCCTGCCTCAGCCCTCAACCACTTGGAATTAACTATAAAGCAGGTCCACTGTGGAGTCTGGATCTAGAAATACTGGAATGTAAGGAAATGTGTGGCAGGCACTTATTCACCCGGTGTACAGTGACTGAAACCTTGCCCAAAGCATCATGCTGGATGGTGGGGGCGCGGCAGCTCGGCCTTTGAGAATGAGAGAGATGGACCTTGAGAGTTCACTAACCAAACGCCAGCGTGTGAGTTCATCCATTCACTCAACAGATGCTCACCACTATGAGTCAGACTCATCGTGAAAGGGATGAAAAGCTGGTCAATATTTCTGGCCTCAAAGCGCACATACGAGTGTAAAAAAGAAAGAAAGAAAGAAAAAAGACTAGAGGGACTTCCCTGGTGAGGAAGCCACTCATACAAGGAACCAGGCAAAGAGATGGGAAAAAAGCTAGAGGTGTGAATGAACTAGCAAGGGTGCCAGTGTGGCTGGAGTGAACTGAAAGGGAGGTAAGCTGAGACGGAGAGGAAGGGGCTGGGCCCAGAGGGTTTCTGGAAGGCCAGGAGCTTTAGCTGGTCCTGGAAGGGCAGATAAGGTTTAAGTCTGAGAGCAGGGGAAAACATTTTCAAAGTAGGGTGAACTGTGAAGGGCTTGAGCAGTGTAAGTGCAGGCTCAGGGTAGTAGATGAGAAGGGTTCTTATTGGGAGTAGGGGGTAAAGGCTGGAAAGAGAAACTGGGGAAAGTTCTAGAAGGTCTTAAAGGTCAAGGAGCTTAAATTCTCAAAGATAATGTGCAGCCATTTGAGCAGGAGTGAAGCATGATCAAAATGTGGTTTTAGAAACATTTTCTTGGTACTTCACCAAGGCTTCTTAATCTTGGCACTGTTGATGGATCTTTTTTTTTTATTTTTATTTTTGTGGTGAAGGGCTTTGCTGTGTATTGAAGGATGTTTAGCAGTATCCCTCTTCTGTAGATACCAGCAGAACCCCTTCAGGCATGACAACCAAAACCGTCTCCGGATGATTGCCAAGTGTCCCCCGGGGTGTAAAATGGCTCCTGGTTGAGAACCAATGCTTAAAAAAAATTGCTTTAGGTCGTTTTTATGTTCTGGTTTTCAAAAATCAGATTTTTGGACTTGAAGTATCTTGGTAATTGACGTTGCTCCTTCCACTGTAATTGTGTGGACATAGGAAGGAGAAATTTTAAGTAGTGGGAAGGCAACCTTCGTTAGAATTAGAATTCTTGAATTTTACTTGAAAATTTAAGAAAAGCTCATATGATGTTTATACAAACAATTTTTTTTTTGGCCCTGCCACACAGCATGCAAGTTCCCCAACCAGGGATCAAACCCATGCCCTCCTGCAGTGAAAGCGCAGTCCCTGGAGTGGACCACCAGGGAAGTCCCACAAATAAGTTTTAATTCACTCCAAAATGAGGCCGTGAAAGTCCTAAGGGATCTTTCCTCCACACTTGACACTGACATTTCTACTGTTCTTACCGTATGCACCTCCCTTCTCTGACAAGCAGCCACCCTAGAGCAGGCCCTGAACTTGGGAGGTGGGAGAAGCAAGGCATAGAGGAAAAGGGCTCTTTCCTAAAGAGGAGCTGTGTATATTGAGCTGAAAAATAAGCATTAAGGAGGATCGTTGTGAAATATTATTTTGAGGCCCCTAGGTTTAAATTAGCATTGTGGCAACTCTTTGGGATTAAAAAACTCCCCAAATTAAAATACTGTATTTTTTCCTTCTCCCCTACATGACATTTGAAAGATATGCAAAGAGAATATGAAGAAATCCAGACATGTTTTTTAAAAATCCATCTTCTGGACTTCCTGGTGGTCAGAGGTTAAGCATCTGCCTGCCAGTGCAGGGGACATGGGTTCGATCCCTGGTTCAGGAAGATCGCATATGCCATGGGGCATCTAATCTGTTGCCTCCAACTACTGAGCCCGAGGTCTAGAGCCCATGCTCCACAGCAAGAGAAGCTGCCGAAATGAGAAGCCCCCACAATGAGAAGCCCTCACACCTCAACAGAGAGGAGCCCCCGCTCACCGCAACTAGAGAAAAGCCCGCACACAGCAATGAAGACCCAGCGCAGACAAAAATAAAAAAATTTTTAAAAATCTATCTTCGTCTTTCAAATCGTGTACTGTGTTGAATAGTGTCCTCTCCAAGTTCATGTCCATTTATTTGGAATCTCAGATTTGGAAATGGTCTTTGCAGATGCAGTTAGTTAATAAGATGAGAGCATCCTGGATTACAGCGGGTCCTAAACTCAGTGAATGGTGTCCTTAAAGGAGAGGAGAGAAGGCCCAGGGACATGCTGAGAAGAAGGCCACATGGAGATGGAGGCAGAGATGGGAGTGATGCAACTGTGAGACGGCACGCAGGATGGCTGGTGGCGCCAGAACCTCAGAGGAGGCAGGGTAACATCTTCCCCCCAAATCTTTGGAGAGAGTACGTTGATTTTGGACTTCTAGCTTCCAGAACCATGAGAAAATACATTTCTGCTGTTTAAAGTCATCCAGCATGTGGCAACTTGTAGATCCCCGGGAGAAGGGAATGGCAACCCACTCCAGTATTCTTGCCTGGGAAATCCCATGGGCAGAGGAGTTCATGGGGTCACAAAGAGTCGGATGTGACTGAACAACTAATATACAGTAGTCACTGCAGCCCTAGGAAACTAGCACAAAAGGTAATTTTATAACTGCTTTTAGTTGTTTTTTTTTTATTAACACTTGGGCTTGCTTCTTCTTTCCTGGAACTTCCTGCTTTTCAGAACTGGCATAACTTGCAGCAAAAGGCTGGCCTTTGCCTTGTGCTTGGCCACCAGTGGAGTGGCTTCAAACGCGACCACTTAGACTTCAGTTCCCGCTGCACCCAGGAAACACAGCCAAGAATTCTGTGCGCCAAACAGGTTTCCGAATGGAAGCCCACAGGTAGCAGTGATGCTTCCTTCGGACCAAATTCTGAGACTAGAGGCTTTGGGCCGCCCTCTGCCTGGATGGGTAGTGGCTCTCAGTCTCTGAAATGAAGGTTAGTGAACTCGTTAGAGAAGATGTCACACCCCTAAATTAAAAGGGAAACGGGGAGGCTTCTGGTTGGATCCCAGAGGAAATCAGGGGGAGGTGCGTCAGTGGATCATGGGGTGGGAATAGGAGGGAGAACTAAAGACTCAGGGGTGGGGGAGCACCCAGGGGAGGGGGAGAGAAAGGGGAGCAGGACAGCTGAATCCTTTCAGAGGAGAGGGAAAGGGTCTTAATTTACCATAGGTCAACACAAAAAAGCAAGACTACACGACCTTGTTAATGACAGTGTTTCTGTCACTCATCCTGATGGTAGTCATTATGTCTATTATGCAGATTTGGTGGTTAAGGTGCCATCCTGCCAGCCTGCTCCCGAAGGAATTGATGCAGGAGGGTTCGCATCACCAAAGAGAGCCCGTGGGGTCTGGGAGCGCTCATTTGTAATCTGACAAATACACAAAGTTTCTGATAAAACCAGCTCTTCAAATTAACTAAAACAGATAGATATTTTCTCCTCCTCGCAGCCATGTCCTTACTATGTCCTGTGTTTTTCTGCTGATGCAGGAGGCTAGACATTTGCTGGGCTTGACTTTTAGCCAAAAAAAAGGAAGAAAGAAACAAAGAAAAGAAGGTTTGCACACATATTTTTAGAAGTGACTCTTTTGCTCATCTAGAGAACAACTCAGAAATTCACCCCAATTTTTTGTAAGGGATGGGGATGGTGGGGTGGGGGGCATTGGGTAAATGATTCCCAGGGCAGCCAAGGAGCAAACATTGCCTGCTGATTGCATGGAAACATTTACTACATTCAAAAACATTTATTTAGCACCTACTGCATGTTAAGCACTGGTACAGGGGCTTTGGATTTAGAAATGATTTTTCTAAAGGGAGTCTACAACTTACTACAAAGACTGATGATTAAATGATTCATTCATTCATTCATCACATAGTTCCTGAGTGCCATCCATGTGCTATTTACTTAAGGTACAAGTAAAACTGAGCTGCCGAAGGTCCTACTTTCTCTGGGGGAAAGAGAGGAGGCACATGTCTTGTGGATGGAGGAGGTGTCCATTTGGCCTAAAGTAGCTAAGGAAGCTTTTTCAGCACAGCTATCCATAAAAGTGTGGAAGGCACTGAGGAGGTCTGCTGACTGCTTTAAAAAAAAAACAACATGTTTATTTAACTGTCCCGGTGTCTTAGTTGCAACACATAGGATCGTCAGTTTCAGCATGTGGGACCTGGTTCTCTGACTAGGGATCGAACGTGGGCCGCCTGCGTTGGAGCTTGGAGTCTTAGCCCCTGGACCAGCAGGGGGAGGTCCCTAATGACTGCTTTTTTAATTGTGACTTTGCAAAGTTTATAGCCCCTGGACCAGCAAGGGGGGAGGTCCCTAATGACTGCTTTTTAAATTGTGACTTTGCAAAGTTTATGTGTGGTGATCATCACCATTGTACTTCCTAATAACACAGAAGTGACCTAACCCAAGAAACACAGCCTCTCAACAGTGGCCATTTTATTTTATTCTGTCTATTTTTTGGCAGTACCGTGCAGCATGTGGGATCTTAGTTCCCAACCAGGGATGGAACCCACGCTCTCTGCCATGAAATCATTGGACCATCAGGGAAGTCCCAAAGGACATCCTAAAGTCATGTTTTGTGTTACCCATCTTCTTGGTCTACTCACTTCTCCTATGCATATTTGTCCAACCTCCAAGTGTCAACCCCTTCCTGCTTCCTGATGACCCCAAATGCATGATCCCTGAGTGCCAAGCCCTCTGTCTACCTGTGGCTGGATGTGTCCACTTCCTAACCTCAGTGACCAGGGTCTCCCAGATCCCTTGCCCAGCCTGGAGCCCTCTAACGATCCTCCTCCCCCTCCTCTCGTGCTAAATCCTTCTCTGAACCGTGCCCTTGTCTCCACAGCTGTGCACAGGACCAGAGGAGAAGCTTGTCCCTTACCTGCTTGGCCTCTGGATCTGCCCAGGACTTGAGGAGCCAGGGGAGGCCCTGGGTGATTTCCCAGCATCTCTAAGTTGTCTCCCCAGCTGCCTCCAACATGATACTTAGCCCTGGCCCCTGGTGTGGGCAGAGAGGGGAGAAGGGCTTCCTTTCCTTAGCCACTCCCTGGAGGTCTTCTTCTCAAGCTCTCAGACCACCTTTACTATGAAGCTGAGGTGGGTTCCCCTGGCTCCTGGGTTTCTAATTCTCCAGCTGGGAGGATCCATTAGCGATGTTCTCTGAGGACTCAACTGGAAGTGCAGTTTGATGGCAGCTGAGTTTGGGATGGGAGGTTAAGAGGGAGGGAGGGAGGAAGACGGTTGGTCCCTCCTGGCCTCAGAGATCCTTGGCTCCTGGAAGGGCTTCAGGCCACTCTCGTCTCTGCAGGGGGGGCCCCCCTTCCAGCCATGGGGCCCCCCTTTTTGACCGCAATGCTATTGTCTTCTGGGCAGCCAGCAGCCTGGGAGACAGAAGGTGGGAGGCTTGGCCTGTTGGCGCGCTGGTGCTGTGAGAGGCACCGTGCTTGCCCCACTTCTCCTGCTGAATGAGCTGTGTTCGCTTAATGTTTGGAGGCAGCATCTCTGCCCCGTGGTCATACTCAGGGCCTCTGAGCGTAGTGCTCCATTTACATCTATCCTCCGCTGGGCCTCACTCGAGGCCCCTCCTCCTGTCTCACCATCTCCATGCAGTGCAGCCATCTGAGGGCCATCACTGTCCCCCTTCAGTCCAGGCATGCATTTTAAACTATGTTTTCTATCAAGACTCAGGTGACACAGGCCTGCCCCCTTCTCTGCCCTCATGGAACACGCTGCAGTCGGCCATGAGCTGTTATTCCACACAGCGGGGCTCTTGCCACTGCTGAGAAGCAGCACTTGCTACTTATTAACATTTGAAACCTCTTCTAAATATTTCAGACTTTCTGAATGGCCGTGGAATTAATTTTAGATTTAGAGCCTTTATTGAATAGCTAGAAGAGCCCTTGTAGACTAGCCCCTCAATTTGAGACTCAGAGATATTGAAGCATTTTCCTGAGGTCACACAGCGAGTTTGGAGCAGGGCCAAAAGGAAAACCCAGGTCTTCTGAGTTCCAAATAGAGGCCCCTTCATCATACTCTGATCTTTAAAATGATAACAGAGTTAAGCAAGGAAACCAATCTCTAAAATGACCAAATATCCAAGAGAATAGTGAAGTACAGTCATTTGCCTAAGGGTGAGCAATAGTTACCATTATTCAGTTCCTTTGTTCCGTTAAATCTATAGAAATGAAGCAGTTAAACTCTAAAAGTGGGGGTTTCCCCGGTGGTCCAGTGGTTAAGAGCCTGGTTCGATCCCTGGTCAGGGAACTAAGGTTCAACGTGCTGCAGGGCAACCAAACCTGCATGTCTCAACAAAAATCTTTCGTGCCTCAACTAAGATCCGATGCAGCCAAAAATAATAGACAAATATATACAAAACAACAACAACAACAAACACCAAACCCTCAAAGTAGAAACCAAGATCTCAGGGAAAAGAAGGAGAGAAAAGAAAATCTCAAAGAAAAGAGAAACTGCAATAGAAATGGTGAGTCACGGGAGCTTGACTACAGAAAGCCATCAGAGTGTTAAATGGAGCAGGGCCATATGATCCTTGCCCCCACGTTCTCAATCTGCCTTTTGTCTATAGAAAAACTTTAGAGTAAGTTTAATCAGAGAAGTGAGAAAATGCAGAAACCAAGAAAAATAGTCAGAGAACCAAACAGTAATAGTTTAGTTATGAAGCAACGTCAAGGACGTTTAGTTCCTCCTTGAGGGTTACAGATTATATTCTGAGCCCTTTCCTGTGAACTGTTTTGTAGATACTGAAGCTCCCACCAGGTGGAAGAAGTTAACTACGTGGTGACTAGACTGTAGCCATAACATAATCCGCCACAATTCTGAGAACTGGCCTCAAAGAAATGAGAACAAACCAACCCTGGAACTAAAGACTAACTGTACTTAAAACAATCAAGATGACACTGACCAAACCACCACGTGACTTATTTCAAGATGACGATCAGAGCTGACTGTGCTGTTTTTGCAGGTAACCCTCTTTCTCCATCTGTAAAAGTTCTTGCCCACTGATTGTCATGGTAGGGAGTTGGCCTTTGGACAGGTGTCCATTCCCCACCCCCTGTTTGTCACCATCCAAAATAAAGCACATTTTCCTTTCCACCAACCTTGCCTTTTTATTGGTCTTTGAGTGGTGAGTAGCAGGACCCCAGTTTACAAGTGGACATGCAGGGAGACTGCAGAGTGTATTTGAAAACGTGGGAACTCTAAACTCTGCAAGACAGTTTTACATCCCAGCTTTAGCATTTGCTAAATGTGATCTGAACCAGTTGCTCAGTCTTGTCCGACTCTTTGCAACCCCATGGACTGTAGCCTACCAGGCTCCTCCATCTGTGGAATTTTCCAGGCAAGAGTACTGGAGTGGGTTGCCATTTCCTTCTCCAAGTGATCTTCCCAACCCAGGGATTGAACCCAGGTCTCCCACATTATAGGCAGACGCTTTACCATTTGAGCCACCAGGGAAGCCCAAGTGTGATTTGGGGATAGCTAACTTCTCAGAGCTTCAGTTTCCTCCTCTGTGAAATGAAGCTAACATCTGTCCTGGAATGCTGATGTGGTGATAAAGTAAGGAAATACCTATAAGCGCACCCAGTAGTGACTTGCATGCAGTAAGCACTCGGTAAGGGGTAAGATTTGTGACCATCATACTTAAATTAGAGGGGATACCCTGGGACCTCTGAGACAAGCCCTGAGAAGGTTTAAAAGAGGACTGGAAGATCTCTGTCTCTGGCACCTAGTGTCCAGTAAGCCAATTTTCCCACCCAGGATTCCAGCTGGGCAGGCCTCAAGGCCTCAGGGGGACCCAGATGGACCAGGTGACTTGGATTTGTCCTTCCTGGTGTGTGTTGAAAATTCTTCTTTTCTGTTCTTCTGCCTTCTAACATGGAGGTTCATATTGGGAGGCTGATTTTGCCCCCCTGGAAACATTTAGCAAAGTCTGAAGACATTTTTAGTTTCACAATGGGGGTTAGGGTGAGGACAGGATCTAGTGGGTAGAGACTAGGATGGAGGAGGCTGCTCAATATCCTACAACGCCCAGAACAGACCTCTCACAACGAAGAAGCATCCAGCCCTAAACGTCAATAATGCAGAAGTTGAAAAATCCTGTTCTGCTACATCAAACTGTGTTTTTATTTATTTAAGATGAATGTTCAGGTCCGTTCAAGTTTGTATTGGGTGCAAAGCCAAACTTCACAGAGGATGGAAGACAGGGCTGTGAGTCTGGGGGCTTCTTAGTTTGTATCATATGATGACTTTGTTTTAACCTCTGTTGTAACTAGTGGGGAACTGGGCTAGGCTGGGGATTTCACTCTTCAATAGACATCTCGGTTCCTCTCCACCTCCCTCTGGTAGTAGCATTCTGATTTTCCGTGAGACACTCACCTTCCTGCACTTACTGTCCTTGTGGTTTGGGTGGAGCTGACTTCAGGTGTGGGAATGTCAATCTATACGTGGTTGGATCAGCAATGGACACCGGCCAGTTAGAAGCAGCGGAGATGAAATTCCAGAATGTCTGTGAATTGTGGGGAGAGGGACTGTCTTTTTTTTTTTTCTGCATTTACTGAGAGCAGAGGATATAGGCTTTAAGATGCAGAAAGGCATCTTGCTATCAGGATCACATATGTGAAGACATACTCAGCAGAGTACTCACCAAGAGACTCAAGAGATGTTAGGCATTCTTGTTATTATCAAATGTGAGGATAAAGTGAATGGTCTATTTTGCGCCTTTGAAAATGAATTTGCCAGAAACGCTGAGAGGGAATCAGGGTCTTTCCTTCTACTGCTTATTCCTCAACTAGACTTATCATCCTTTGTTCATGATGCTGCAATTAGTCACCACTGGAGAGAGTTATAATGTTGCAAATTGAAGATTAGGATTTCAGGTGAGATGTAAATGGGAGAGAGTGACCATTTTAAAGGTTTTTTGTTTGTTTGTTTGCATTTATTAATGATATTTTCCCTTGATTTGGTCAGTTAGCTGTTCCAGGCATATTTTCCTTTGCATTCCTAGCTCCTAACCCAATATCTGATACCAAGTTGATGTTTAGCATGTCTTTGGTGTGAATTATTTTGTCTGAGCCTTACATGTCCATCAGGTACCAGGGCAAGTGTGATGGTTTGGCATATGAGAAAGTAGATGACAGATACCAGATGCGGCCCCTGGAGTGGGCACAAAAGGCTGAGCAGAGATGGAGTTCTATCTGATCTATCTATCTGTCTCTCTCTCTCTCTCTATATATATATACATATAATATTTTAATTTATTTACTTGGCAGCACTGGGTCTTAGTTGCAGCATGCAGGATCTTTGATCTTCGTTGTGGCACGTAGGATGTTAAGTTGTGTCATGTGAACACTTCGTTGCAGCAGGTGGGATCTTGTTTCCTGACTAGGGATTGAACTTGGGCCCCCTGCGTTCGGAGCATGGAGTCTTAGCCAGTGGACCACCAGGAAGTCCCAGAGCTGATCTTGAAGGGGAGAAAGTGTGTGTGGATATAGCAGCTTGTTCCATTGTCCAGTGAAATGGCTTTTCTGTTGCTCCCATCTCCTAGTGAAGATCTCTGTCCTTGGCTACGTGCTGGAGAGAAGTTTCCTTCCTTCAGAGCCCTCTGGGGGAAAGTGGGATTTAATGGCAGGTCTTTGAAACATTTTTGAGATGGGGAAAGAGCATTTCAGCACTCTCAGCTGTTTTCAATCATGCATGAGGTAAGGTCTTGAATATACTTTTGATGGAAACCATTCCTTTTCTGGGCTACCCAGGTGGTAAAGAATCTGCCTACCAATGCAGGAGACACAGGAGATGTGAGTTTGATCCCTGGGTCGGGAAGATCCCCTGGAGAAGGAAATGGCAACCCACTGCAGTATTCTTGTCTGGAGAATCCCAAGGACAGAGGAGCCTGGTGGGCTACAGTCCATGGGGGTCACAAAGAGTCAGACAAGACTGAGCATGCACACATTCTATTTTTAGGGAGATCCACCCGAATGGGCCGTTAATTGAGAAGTCAGAGATGCCAGCAGTTAGTTGCTGCTCTTTGTAACAATACAAAGGCTGTGGGAATTCCCTGGTGGTCCAGTGGTTAGGACTTAGCGAATTCACTGCCTAGGCCGGGTTCAATCCCTGGTCAGGAAACTAGTATCCCATAAGCTGCTTGGTGAGGCCAAAACACACACATACACACAACCACAACAACAACCACAGATATAAAGTCTATCTTTGCATTGGTGGGGAGAGGTGTATCTCTGCAGCCCATATTTCCTTTGGGACAGGCTATTTTTCTGCCTGTGGATCTAGCCGGTGCAGGGCCTGCAGACCATCGTGCTGTGGAGCTGAGTGTATTAGGGCTGGTTCAGCTGCTTGCAGACCACAAAGAGCTGAGAGCCCAAGCCCACAGGAAGAGAATGCTGGCATCACCTTGGCACCACGCTGGAGAAGGGGCAATGACAAAGACTTGGACTGTGTTCGGCAAACGTGCACTGGTTCTCCTCTAAGTCTTGGAATAATCTAGACTTTAAGCATAACAAAATGGAAGCAATTATACTCCAAAATAAATGAATAAATAAGAAATGGAGGGACTTCCCTGGTGGTCCAGTGGCTAAGATTCTGAGCTCCGCATGCAGGGGGCCTGGATTTGATCCCTGGTCAGGGGATTGGACCCAACATGCTGCAAACTAAGACCTGGCACAGCCAAGTAAATAAATAAATGAAAATAAACACAAATAAATAAAGCATAATAATAAAATGGAAAACATAGCTATTGACTGCTATAGTTGCCTTGGGAGGGAGGTGTTCCTTGGAGATAATTCATCTAGCTATGCCTTAGAATTTGTGCAATTTTCTCAAGGTATATTGTATAGCAACAAACATTTATAGAATTAAGAAAAGAGTTGTCCATTCTTTTGGTAATTTTTGCTAATTTAGGGAGCAGAGACACTTCAAAGACTCTATGAATATTAGCCTTGGCATGGAGAGGATTTTCCCTGAAGGGAGTGGACTTTGCCACTGTCATCACCTGGGAAGAGACAGTGTGGGAACCAGAAATAGGAAATTCTCTAGGCAAGCCTTCTGCGGGGCAGGAGAAACTCACCCTTTTCTCCAGACCTTATGATCCTGGGGACTGAGATATTTTGGTAATTCAATAGTGGCTTTTAGCTAGACAGGAAAGAATCTTGTAGGGGAATGCTTACCAACCCTTAAAAAAAATCTGTGGCCTATTTGATAAACATAAAAGTGTCACTGATGAGAGAGGAGTGGTTTGAAGGATACCCAGAGACAGGAAGATTGACGTGTGTCTGGGAATTCAGTATAGAGTGGCTTCAGTTGCATTGCAACTTGGCGAGGACTCCTGGAATTACCTTGAAAGGGCATATGGAGTATTCTACCATTCACACTGTCAGTCTCCTTGTATTGTAATCGTTTACTTTTTGTCGGCCTCTTCCTCTAGATCACATGTTTCTGAGGGGCAGGCATCAAGTCTATAGCTTTTATCACGTCACTTGGGCTCAGCAGTATCTGTTGAACAAATGCTTGAACCTCTGTGCTCACCTGTCTTGAGATGTGTTTCTCCATCTAAGCAGTCTTGCCCTAGAGACTTACCTTCTTATCCCCAAAGCCTGGCACAAATCTGGGGCTCTGTAGACATTTGGGGGCCTAATGAAGTGTTGAAGTTTGATCAGTGACAGACAGGTCCATCACTGGTGCTAGAAAAAAGGAAGTAAGAAGAACTGCAAGCCCTCAGAAAGCAGAGTGAAATGGGAGCATTTAGAGTGCATCAGCTTATGGAAACTGAAGCTCACAGGACCATTTTCATAAGCCCAGTCATTCACAAGCATCCTCCTTGAGACCAAAACACTGAGTCTGAAAGAGAAAGGTTAGCAGGGCAAGAATAACAGATTCTTTCAGGATGGATTCATTTCTCTTCTGCCTGAACTGACTCACTGTTGAGGGGCTCGGGAGCACTTGTGCCCTGGAGTGAAGACGGGAAAATGAGATGCTAATTTTACTACTTGATTTTATTTCTCTTTTAGGCCATTTGGCTGCTGCCAAGATTTCTCTTTGCTCCCAGGGATGTTAAAATAGCAGCAGTTGTTGATATATTTAAGGCTTTAGAACCCTTTCAGAGTGTCATACTATCCTAATTTCCCCCAGAGAAACATAATCCTCCTGGGGGCACACAGAATTTGGTGGCCTCATAACCACAGTAGCTTCTATTTAGGGGGAATTTATTGTGTGCTAGTGGCTGAGACAGTAAAGAATCTGCCTGCAATGCAGGAGTCCCTGGTAGATCCCCTAACAAAGGGACTGGCTATCCACTCCAGTATTCTTGCCTGGAGAATTCCCTGGACAGAAGAGCCTGGTGGGTTACAGTCCATGGGGTCAGAAAGAGTTGGACACGACTGAGCGACTAATACTTTTTTTTTTTTAATCATGTGCCAGGCAACAGGCTAGGCATGACATTAAATGATCTCACTGGCTATCACAATTTCCCCTTTGACAGATGAAGAAACTGAGGCTGGAGAGTTTAGGAATCTTATAGGTCACAAAGCCAGTAGGTGGCAGACCTGGGACTTGAACTGGGCTGCGAACTTGTGAGGCTTCCTTGTTGACTGGCTCCAGGGGAGGAGAGGGGTTGTCATTTTGCTGGATTCCAAAATGGTGAAGGATGAATCAGAGTATAGGATGTTTCTAGGGGACCCTGGAGCCCTGTGAAATCCTGATCACTTCCCAGAGGTGGTATGTGCTTGCTGTCACTTGCATCTCTTTAGGACAGTCTGGGTTCTTTGACATGGCACTGGCTGCTACTGAGACACAAAGCTCTAGAGGTCCCAATGTGGAGTTGCAGACAATTGCCACAACCCCACCCTTCTAACTCTTCTTGTGGCTGGAGTTTCAGATTTTCTTGGCTTTACCGGCCTCTTGTCCCAGTGCCATGGCAAACAGGCTCCAGTTGACATCAGATGGGTCCAGCCGTGCCTGCCTATGCACACAATGGCCACCTCTCCCCTCTCCCCACTCCCTCCCCCTGACAGGACACCTCTGTTGATGTCTCCATGAGACCTGCCTGGTGCCCACACATGTGTGAGCTGAAAGTTCAGGGGAGTCACTGCCCTGTGGGACCCACCCACCTTCAACCAGTGGGAGGCAAGAACTGATGAATAAACTCTCCCCCTCCTCACGCTAACATGGACAGACTTTAGATGGTATTGCGATGAGTTCTCTGTGAGGACAAAGACAAATTCTACAGCTTTTTGTATAATACTGATGGCTTAATGAGTATTAAAGAAATATATTGATACTTGAATGAATGCCAGCATTTGTACTTAGTGAAGGGAGGCAGTTCCGTGACTGGTATCCTTGAATTGATCCTCCCCCTGTCTCCCTTGATCTTGCTTCCTGTAATCCTTACGGTATTATACTACCTAACAAAGTTTTTTATTTTTAGAAATTTTTATTTACTTTTAATTAATTGATTTTTTATTTGAGTATAATTGCTTTCAACATGGTGTTAGCTTATGCTGTACAACAAAGTAAATTATCTAGCTACATGTCTTCAGGCTCTCTCTCATCCCACCCTTCTAGGCCATCGCAGAGCCCTGAGCTGAACTCTCAGCAGCTTCCCACTCGCTATCCATTTTACACATGGTTCTGTACACATGCCAATGCTACTCTTTGTCCCACCCTCCTACGTCCACAGGCCCGTGAACCAAAGTTTTGAAGCATCTGAGCCCTCTGCCCCAGACTCTGCTTTCTGGGAAATCCTGGCTAAGACAGGTGGTGAGGCCGGAATAGTCTCATATTTATTCATGGTCTTTTGCGGACAGCCAGCATACCTGGTATGCACACAGGTTTGTGGTTTGGAGTTAAGGACCAGACCCACTGAGAGGGAGTGGAACGCTGGGGGACTATGACCTGAGGCTGAGAGGTAAGCCGTAGAGCCTGATCTATATCTTCCTTCAAACAGCTTTCTGTTTCCTTCTCCCCACATCAGACCCACCTGTAAGGGGCCTCCCCGCATGACTAAGAAGTCTCACCAAAGGTCAGCGCCACCCATTCTTCTTGGGCTGCTTTGTGCTGCTTTAGGGAGAAAAGGTATGTGACATTTGTCTACCTGCTTATCTGATTGAAACCTGACTCCTGGGGGCCCCCGGAGGAAACCAGCAGCCGCTCTCACTGCCCTGGGAGCACAGACACACGACCTGCAAGGAAGACACGCGAGGGCCGAGGGCCGCGGTGGTGTCTGAGACCCGGTGGAAAGAAAGACGAGAGCTTCTGGCCGAAGGGCAGATTTAGGGTCAAAGTATTAGGTGGTCATCAGGCTGAAGAGAAGGGGTCTGATATGCTAGCAGCCAGTGGGTTCTGGGGACTCTGGGTCCTTGGCCATCCAGCCGGGGAGGAACTGTGTTTATCCAGCAGTATGTGTCCTGTTGCTGCTGGCTGCCCCAGAGAAACTACTGGAAGACCCTCTCTAAAAATGGGGCCTACGGACTTCCCTGATAGCCCTGTGGCTAAGACCCTGAGCACCCAATGCAGGGGACCCTGTTCGATCCCTGATCAGGGAGCTAGATCCCACATGCTGCGATTAAGAGCTCACACGCCATAACTCAAGATCCCACATGCTGCAATAAATATCAAAGATCTTGAGTGCTGCAGCTGAGGCCTGACGAAGCCAAATAAATAAATAAAATAAATATTAAGAAAACATAAAAAATGGGGCCATTTGATGGCCGTCCTGATTCTTACGGAGAGGTGAGAAATTCAGTACCAATAACCCCTAAATCAGTACAGCTAAAAACCATTCACATGCTTATACACATGGCAACTGTGAAAGAGATGGAAGTGAATGTAACTGATATGAGTTGCTGCACAAGCCTGGGGCCACGGTCAAAGCCCCCAGGGTCTTATTTATTTATATATAATGGTTCATAGCATAAGTTTTATGTGTACAATGTTATATTTCAGCTTCTGCTCACTATCAAAGGTTTAGTTTCCATCTGTCGTCATATAGTTGACTCCTTTACACATTTCCCCCTTCCTCTCTGTGTTTGTTTTTGGTTGGTATGACTTGTTCATTTATTTTGGTTTTTGCTTGTTTTTTTTAGATTCTACATATGAGTGAAATCATAAAGTATTTGTCTTTCTCTGCCTGACTTATTTCACTTAGCATAATAATCCTCGAGGTCCATCTACATTGTTGAAAATGACAAGAATTAATTTTTTTAGGGCTGAGTAATATTCCAGTTTGAGGTAGTTTATTTTTGTGGCTGATGTGAGATAGTGATCTAGTTTAATTTTTTTTTTTTTTTTGCATGTGTCTGTAACACTTTTTTCAACACCATTTATTGAGGAGACTATTCTTTTTCCATTGTATTGTCTTTGTTCCTTCGTTTGTATATGAGTGGGTTTATTTTTGGGCTTTCAATTCTGTTACATTGATAGTATGCCTGTTTTTCTTTTCTTTTCCTGCCAATGCCATGTTATTTTGATTACTATAGATTTGTAATATAATTTGAATCAGGGAATGTGTTACCACCAGCTTTGTTCTTTTTCCTCAAGGTTGTTTTGGCTATCTAGAGTCTTTTGTGGTTCCATATTTATCTTAGGATTTTTTTTTTTTTGTCCTATTTCTGTGAAAAATGTCATCAGTATTTTGATAGGAATTGTAGTAAATCTGTAGATTGGTTTAGGTAATATGAACATTTTAACAATATTAATTCTTCCAATCCATGAGCAGAGAATATCTTTCCATTTCTTTGTATCTTCAATTTATTTCAACAATGTTTTACAGTTTTCAGTGTACAGATCTTTAACCTCCTTGGGTAAATTTATTCCTAGGCACTTTATTCTTTTTGTTGCATTTGTAAATTGTATTATTTTCTTAATTTCTCTCTCTGCTAGTTCATTATTAGAAATGCAACAGATTTTTGAATGTTGATTTTGTACCCTGAAACTTTACTGTATTTGTTTACTATTCCTAACGGGTTTTTTTGGTGGAGTCTTTAAGGTTTTCTACATATAAAATCATGTCATCAGCAAATAGCAACAGTTTTCATGTCATCAGCAAATAGTAACAATTTTACTTCCTCCTTTTCCAATTTGGTGCCTTATTTATATTTCTTGCTTAATTGCTCTGGCCAGGACTTCCCAGGCCTTTATTTAAAAAGGCTGAAAGGATCCAGACCTGCTTCTGCAGGCTGAGCAGGCAGAAAGTGAGCCTGATCAGACCATTCCCACAGTTGGTCACTGCTGCCACACCAGTGCCACTGTTGGAGACAATTCTTGCATAGCTGCACCCTCTGCTCAGATGGTTCCCCAGCTGGTCCTTACCCACTATTCAGTGGTTATTTGAAAGATGACAGCCCCACTGAGCTACAGGGGCTGCCTACCTTCTTCGGTCCCCAAGCAAGGCAGCTGTGCAAAGTGGCTGGGTCCTGCAAGGATTAACATGCCAACACCAGCCTGGTGCTGCCTTCTTTGTGCTGAAGGAGACGACGTCCTTCCCCAGCCTTCCTTGGCTTTCCTACTGAGCGCCATCTTGAAGCATGCTGCCATACTTGCCATTCTGCTTGCTGTTTTGAAACTTGAATTTTGGCCTGGTGTGTCCCTAGAGAACTGCTGGCTATAGCCTCTGGTATGTGTTGTTCAGAGCTCTGTGTCTGACCACGGATGATCCCACTGTCCCCTTCCTTCTGGGCTGCAGATGATTTCTGCCTCTATATATTTTATGGTAACTTCTATAACTAAGAAGACACCCAGATATGATTATCAGAGGGGATGATGGTTCCCCTTAAGGTGACCTGAAGCTCTTCCCAGGCATGGGATGGATGCCATAATGTGTAAATATCCCTCTCAGCAGGCAGCTCAGTGATCTCTGCTTCAAAACGCACCATTTTGGATCAAAAAGAAGCATACTGGGACTTCCTTGGTGATCCAGTGGCTAAGACTCTGCTGTTCCATTGCAGGGGACCTGGGTTCCATCTTGGTAGGGAACTAGATACCACAGGCTGCAACTAAGAGTTCACATGTCACAACTAAAGATCCTGTATGCCGCAGCTAAAAAATAAAAATGAGAGAGATCCTGTGTGCCAAAACTAAGACCCAGTGCAGCCAAATAGATAAATATTTTAAAAAAGAACCATATTCAGCAGAAAAGTAGACAGAAAACTTCTACTGAAATGACATCAAGCTGGAAAACAAAGTCCCTGTTTCTCATTATCTGTGTTGAACGTTTAAAACCGTTGTGACAAAAGGCAGTGAAGTGTCTGTTCATCTGTTCACAGTATTTCTCTGGTGTTTGTGTTTGCAAAGAGCCCTTTGCTAGCTTAGTTATAAGAAGTAGAGTCATTTGCTGTCCTGGGATTCTTGAAAATGTGCAGAGGAGAAGAAACCATTCTTCTCAAGTGGTTGGGGAAGTCTCAGGTCTTATTTCTTCTTCCCTGTGTGTGCACAGTCGCTTTCTGACCCCGTGGACTGTAGCTTGCCACACTCCACTGTCCCTGGGGACTATCCCCAGCAAGAATACTGGGGTAGGTTGCCATTTCCTCCTCCAAGGGATCTTCCCGACCCAGGGATCAAATCCTCATCTCCTGCAGTGTCTTCATCGGCAGGTGGATTCTTTACACTGAGCCACCAGGGAAGCTGTCTTCTTATCTAGTTCATCTTTTTTTTTTTAAATCTTTAATTTTTAATCTGGCTGTGCCAGATGTTAGTTACCATATGGGGAAGTCTTAGTTGTGGCATGTGGGATCTAGTTCCCTGACCAGAGATAGAACCTGGGTTCCCTGCATTGGGAGCATGGAGTCTCAGCCACTGGATCATCAGGGAAGTCTAATGTGGTGGTGGTGGTGGTGCTCAGTCATGTCTGACTCTTTGCAACCCCTGCACTGTAGCCCTCCAGGCTCCTCTGTCCATGGGATTCTCCAGGCAAGAATATTGGAGTGGGTTGCCATTTCCTTCTCCAAGGGAGCTTCCCCACCCAGGGATCAAACCCACATCTCTTGCATCTCCTGCATTGGCAGGTGGATTCTTTACCATTGCGCCTCCTGGGAAGCTCTGGTAATGTGACAGGGTAAATTTAAAGTTGATAACATTCTTGTGGACTGAAACTTTTCAGGAGTTATTTTCAAAGCTTCTCTGAACATCCACAAAGCTGAAGATATCTGAGGTTGCCAGTTCTGGTCCTCATCAGAGATTTTAGAGATTCCTGGCTAGTACCTATTTCTTCTTGAGACCACAATGAACCAACTAGAGAGAAATTCTCTTGTTTTACGTTCAAGACTTTGTGCTGAGTTCCCAGTTGAAAAGGCATTGACCCTTCTTGAAGCCTCCTCTGCTCCTCCGTATCCAAGAAATCCCCCTAAGGAAGTGTGAGAAAGGCGAGGACCAGTCTTGAATTGATTATGTGTTATATGGATATTTCAGGGCTGGCTTCTCTAGCAAAATATCTCCAACCAGCTGGGCTCCACATGTAGAAAAGAAGGGCCCTTTTATAAAATACCCAACACAAGATGTTGACCTCTTGAAATCCTTTGGCCAGACTATTTCAAAGAGTGGGTCTTGTCAAAGGTCACCTAAAAATAGAAAATAGTAAATAGAAGTTAATCAAAAAGGGCTGAAAGGACATCCTCTGGCCAACTCCGGGTGATAGATCACCCAAGATCGTGGGAGGTGAAATGTCCTGCCTGCATCTCTGACTCATCGCTCCCAAGGGATGACTGCTCATCTGAAGCCTGGGTGTGGGGGTTGGGGGTACCTTGCACTCAGCCACTCTGCTCAAGCTCTGATCCTCTGAGCACTAGCCCAGTCTCTGTCAGCTGCTCCCCCACAACCATGAACCACATGCCATTTGATTTTGGGGATTTTTGCTGAAGTCAAATTGCCCATCAGCTGCCCCTCAATGCTTTTTTCTGTGGCTGTTTTGCCAACTCCTTCTCTAGCACCCTTTCCACCTCAGATGCAGGCATCTGGGTATGAGTAACAGGGTGCTTTGCAAATTAATTTAAATTCAATGTGGCCATCATTTGTCAAACACCTATTATGTGTCAGAGACTCTTCCCCCACCCCTCGTGCATGCTCAGTCATGTCTGACTCTTTGTGACCCCATGGACTGTGGCCTGCCAGGCTCCTCTGTCCATAGAATTTTCCAGGCAACAATACTGGAGTGGGTAGCTATTTCCTTCTCCAGAGGATCTTCCCGACCCAGGGATCAATCCTGTGTTTATGTCTCCTGCATTTGCAGGTGGATTCCTTACCACTGAGCCACCTGGGAAGCCCAAGACTAGAGTCTAAAAATATAGCTATTCTGTAGATTGGGAAGCCAAGATACAGTTTAGCCTCAGAGCAGTGTTGGAAACCAACAAAGCAAAACAAACCGCAGCAACAAAGGCCACAGTCCAGCCACCAAAAATGTCATTTCAAGCAAATATGTGTGTGTGTGATTCATGAACATCCCTAAGTGGGATTCTGGCCCTTATCTGAAAACACCCATGTTCTCTCTTCTCCACTTTCTTCTCACCCCTCAGGTGTCCCATGTCTCTCTCAAACTCCCTGAAAAGACCCTTCTCTGCTCAGCCCTCAGGCTGCTTCTGTTTGACCCTGTTCCTGCTCTCAGCTCTTGGTTACAAAAACCCAAAGGGCCAGCTGGGCAGAGGCACAGCACCAGCATGAGGTCCCAGGGCTGTCTTCAGTGGAGATGGAACAGGCTCGAGCTGAGACAGGATGTTCTGAGTTTTGGTCCTGCCCTACAAAAAGTGAGGGCTTCCAAGGTGGTGCAGTGGTAAAGAACACATCCACCAATGCAGGAGACACAAGAGAAGTGGGCTCGATCTCTGGGTCAGGAAGATCTCCTGGAGAAGGAAATGGCAGCCCACTCCAGTATTCTTGCCTGGGAAATCCCATGGGCAGAGGAGCCTGGCGGGCTGCAGTCCACGGGGTCGCAATGAGTCTGCCTGAGTGACTGAGCACGCACGCAGCACACACACCACCAAAATGAAAGCCATCTAGCGCTTGTCTCAGTGGAGATCACAGCTGGGACTTCCTGGGTGGTCCAGTGGCTGGGACTTGGCCTTCTAGTGCAGGGGGTGTGGGTTCAATCTCTGGTCAGGGAGCTGGGATCCCACATGCCTTGAGGCCAAAAATAAACCCCAACAAAAGCATAAAACAGAAGCAATATTGTAATGAATTTGATCAAGACTTTGAAGAAAATAAAGGTCCACATAAAAAAAAATCTTGAAGAAAATAAAAAAGATCACTGTAACTGGGGACTTGAGCCCTAAACAAGCAATTCAGAGTGAAAAGTGAGTTGCTTTGGGATCCTGGAGAGATCGAAGATTGCCCAGGGAGGAGAGCTCTAAGGCTTAAAAGATGAACCCAACTTCTACCAATTTGGGGCAAGTTGCCTAAATTCTCCATGCCTCGGTTTCCTCCTCAGTAACCTGGGGATAATACATGAGATGGCTGTTGTAAGCCTTCCGTGAATAAAAGAAAAGTGCTTGGTTAGGGCTTGCCACAGAGCTCAGCAGAGCTCGACAGACATCTAATTAGTACATGGCTGTGTTGAATAAGCACATTCCTGGGGTGTCGTCACAAAGCAGCTTTGTGTTTTCTCCCAGATACCCGGGGCATCTGGATGAAGAGTCTCAGGACTTTTCTGGTTGCTCTGAGGAAATGCAACGCTGTAGATTCATTTCACACACTGACATTAGAATGTACGTGCTGCTCAGATACCGGCTAACATTTTAGCCTTTTATCTTTGTGCCCGGGAGTCGGCCGGGCACGGCTGAGGTCAGCTTTCTCTCTCTTTCGAGCTCACTTCCTCCCATACTCACCAGGTTGTTCCTGACCTCACTGGGACGGAGGCTGCAGAAAGGGAGGAGAAAGGGGAGCAGGATAGCATGGACACATCTGCCACTCATTGCCGGGAACTGACTCTGGGGTGGCAGCTGCCTAGAGCTGACTTGTTCTCTCCTAGCCCTTCTGTGGGGTCTTTGGAGAGCCCCCTCCCCACATCTACTCATCACCAAGGAGTTTTTTTTTTAAAAAAATACATATTTATTTATTTGGCTGTACCGGGTCTTAGCTGTGGCATGTGGAATCTAGTTCCCTGATCAGGGATTGAACCTGAGCCCCCTACCTTGGGAGCGTGGAGTCTTAGCCACTGGACCACCGGGAAAGTTCAATCACTAGGAGCTTTGCCTGTAGCTGCCTTCACTGAGACAGAAGCAGCTCAAGTCTGCCCTTTGCAGGCCCTCTGGATTCCAGCAAGTCCACCTCTGGCAACTCCAACCCTGGACAGCCGCCTCTTGCCCAATGCAGAGCTGGTCCTTGGGAAGCTCTCGGACAACTTTGCCTCAACCAGCTCTGGGAGGGCAGGCATTTTCCCTGCCGTCATCGGGCCCTCTTCAGCTTCCTCCACGCAGGAGAGCTGGTGCATAGTGTGGGAGGGGAGCCCCCCGACGCTCACTGAGAGCAGACACCAGCCTCCTCCATCCCCAGCCCCAGGCTGCAAAGGGTTTACCTCCTCCTCTGAGGGAACGCCTGGAAGTTCTGCCCTCTTGAACTGAGGGAAAGATGGACCCAACCGCTGTGTGTCCCCTAGGGCGGGACTCCCAAACAAGTGGATCCTTACAAGCCCTCTTCTCAAGCCCTCTGTTTCCACAGTGCTCTCCTGCCCTCAGTGTGTGTGTGTGTGTGTGTGTGTGTGTGTGTGTGTCTCTGTGTCTGTGTCTGTGTGTGTGTGTGCACGTGGCGGGGAGTCTGGGTCCCCTGGCGGTCCTCGGCCCCTCACCCTTGCCCAAGGTTCTCGCAAAATTCAGTTTCGTGTCTTTATCTGTTGTCTCCACGTTTCAGCTGGGACGTGAACTTCCTCTGCAGCAGTGAGAAACCATCATGATCCCTGGGGTGGCTGGTTAGGGGTGGGCGGTCCGCCGGCCGGTGGTACAAGTCAGGGAGGGTGGAGACAAAGCGGCAAAGGTGGGCAGGGGCTTATGACTGTGACCCTTGTCTGCTCAGGTCTTGCCTTGGGTGCAGGAAAACGGGTGCAGGAGGAGAGGCCCCCATCTCCTTATGAGAATAACAAACCTGTGTTTACTGCTAAGCCATACACGTGTCTTTAATAGGCAGCTTCTCATTTAAGACTCACATCATCTCAGTGAGAGCCTGGTTATGGTCTTTCCATTTTCACCGATAGGACCCAGGTGCAGGAAGCTAAGTCCCCAAGGTCACACACTAGGAGGTAACAGATCTGAGCTTATAATTGGCCTTCTGTTGTGCTTTTTTCATTACACCACGAGACCTGGAGTCGGGGGAGGGGAAGGGGCACCATTCTGAAAGCTGGCGCTGGGTGGGGTGTTGCCCCTGGGGAGGAGGCAGCGGTGGGAGCCACCTGTGCCCAGCGCAGCTGCCTGTGCTCACAGCTGCGGCGGACGTTCTGTCCTCCACACCCACCTGCCAAACAGAACTGGCTGAGCTGGGCAAACACGGGCTGTGACTTCACTCTCCTTGCTTCACACCTGACAGCTGAAAGATCCAGCTAGTCTTGTCCAGGCTCTGAGCCTCCCCACCCTGTGATCATATCTTCCACATCGCCCAGTCCCTGATTAAGGACCTCTTCATCCCCCAAGGGGCCCCGGATGAGCGCCTTCTATCGTCCAAAGACGGAAGAGCAGGCTTTCAGCAAAGAGGTAACCCACTTCATCCAAGACCCTCAGGATCCCTCAGCCTCAGGAGCTGCTCTAACCCTTTGGCTACCAGTGTGTCTGGAAGTTCACTCAAGAATTATCATCCCCTCTCGCCTCTTCTGCATAGTTGTTTTTTTTTTTTTTTTTTTTTTTTACTATTTATTTGGCTGTGCCAGGTCTTAGTTGCATCACTCAGGATCTTCAATATTTGTTGAGGCATTCAAACTCTTAATTGGAGCATGTGGGATCTAGTTGCCTGACCAGGGATTGAACCTGGGCCGCCTGCATTGGGAGTGTGTAGTCTTAGCCACTTGACCACCAGGAAAGTCCCTGCATAGTTTTATTTTAATTCCTTAGGTGATAGGAATGGGGAAGATTAGAGATCTCTTCAAGAAAATTAGAGATACCAAGGGAACATTTCATGCAAAGATGGGCTCAATAAAGGACAGAAATGGTATGAACCTAACAGAAATAGAAGATATTAAGAAGAGGTGGCAAGATGGAATGTGAAGTCAAGTGGGCCTTAGGAAGCATCACTACAAAGCTAGTGGAGGTGATGGAATTCCAGTTGAGCTATGTCAAATCCTAAAATATGATGCTGTGAAAGTGCTGCACGCAATATGCCAACAAATCTGGAAAACTCAGCAGTGGCCACAGGACTGGAAAAGGTCAGTTTTCATTCCAATCCCAAAGAAAGGAAATGCCAAGGAATGCTCAAACTACCGCACAATTGCACTCATCTCATACACTAGCAAAGTAATGCTCAAAATTCTCCAAGCCAGGCTTCAGCAATACGTGAACCGTGAACTTCCAGATATTCAAGCTGGTTTTAGAAAAGGCAGAGGAACCAGAGGTCAAATTGCCAACATCTGTTGGATCATTGAAAAAGCAAGAGAGTTCCAGAAAAACATCTACTTCTGCTTTACTGACTACACTTATTGACAAAGCTTTCACTGTGTGGATCACAATAAACTGTGGAATATTCTGAAAGAGATGGGAATACCAGACCACCTTACCTGCCTCCTGAGAAATCTGTATGCAAGTCAAGAAGCAACAGTTAGAAGTGGACATGGAACAATAGACTGGTTCCAAATCGGGAAAGGAGTACGTCAAGGCTGTATATTGTCACCCTGCTTATTTAACTTATATGCAGAGTACATCATGAGAAATGCTGGACTGGATGAAGCACAAGCTGGAATCAAAGATTTTCAGGAGAAATATATATAACCTCAGATATGCAGATAACACCACACTTATGGTAGAAAGTGAAGAAGAACTGAAGAGCCTTTTGATGAAAGTGAAAGAGGAGAGTGAAAAAATTGGCTTAAAACTCAACATTCAGAAAACTAAAATCATGGCATCTGGTCCCATCACTTCATGGCAAATAGATGGGAAAACAATGGAAACAATGAGAGATTTTATTTTGGGGGGCTCCAAAATCACTGCAGATGGTGACTGCAGCCATGAAATTAAAAGACACTTGCTCCTTGGAAGAAAAACTATGACCAACCTAGATAGCATATTAAAATGCGGAGACATTACTTTGCCAACAAAGGTCCATCTAGTCAAAGCTACAGTTTTTCCAGTAGTCATGTATGGATGTGAGAGTTGGACTAAAAAAAAGCTGAGCACCGAAGAATTGATGCTTTTGAACTGTGGTGTTGGAGAAGACTCTTGAGAGTCCCTTGGACTGCAAGGAGATACAACCAGTCAATCCTAAAGGAAATCATCCCTGAATATTCATTGGAAGGACTGATGCTGAAGCTGAAACTTTAATACTTTGGTCACCTGATGCAGAGAACTGATTCATTTGAAAAGTCCCTGATGCTGGGAAAGATTGAAGGCAGGAGGAGAAGGGGATGACAGAGGATGAGATGGTTGGATGGCCTCACCGACTCTATGGACATGAGTTTGAGTAAGCTCCGGGAGTTGGACAGGGAAGCCTGATGTGCTGCAGTCCATGGGGTCTCAAAGAGTAGGACACAACTGAGTGACTGAACTGACTGAACTGACTTAGGTGATAGGATCATGTGCCAAAGGAATGGATGAGAGAGGAAATTTAGATTGTTATCTCTAGGAGGGTTATATGACCTTTTGCTTTAATTAATCTTTGCTTTAAGCACAATAAAAGCAATATATATTGATTGTTGAAAAATCGGGAAATATAAAAAAGTAGAAGACAAGTTAAAAGATCACTCATGAGCCTTCCTTGTACCCCAAGATTTTTGTATATTTCCTCCCAACAGCATACTCAAATATATAAAGCCTATCTACAGACAAGCATGTCACAATATTATTTTTAAATTTAATTTTATTTATTTGGCTGCACCACGTGTTAGTTGCGGCATGTAAGATCTTTAGTTGTGGCATGTGGGGTCTAGTTCCCTGATCAGGGGTTGAACCTGGGCCCCATGCATTGAGAGTGCGGGGTCTTAGCCCCTGGATTACCAGGGAAGTCCTTATGTCAGATTAGAATTATATCGTGTGTGTGTGTGTGTGTGTGTGCGTGTGTGTATGTGTTAGTCACTTAGTTGTGTCTGACTCTTTGTGACCCCATGGACTATAACCTACAGGCTCCTCTGTCTGTGGAATTCTCCAGGCAGGAATACTGGAGTGGGTTGCCATTTCCTTCTCCAGGGGATCTTCCCAACCTAGGTTCAAAATCCTGGGTCTCCTGTATTACAGGCAGATTCTTTACCATCTGACCTACCAGGGAAGCCATTATATAGTATAGCCTGTATCGTAAGCTGCTATTTTCCCTACTTATCAGTGTATCACAGGCATATCCCCATAGCATTGAGCTCAGTGAACTTTTAAACAATTTTCTATGGCAGATTTCACATCGCACTAGAAAGACACCGATGAACCAAAATAGTGAGGGGAGAAATTGTGAACATCCTCCTGGGACCTCCTCTTGGTGAGACACAAGTCACATCTTAGCAACCCAGCCTGAAAATGCTGACCCTACTGTGCTGTTAAGGCTCAGAAATCTCCTTTCTTTTCTTCCTTAAAAATAAAATTGAACTGAGCGTCCCCAAATTCTCCCACACCCTATGACCCACCATGAATGGGTCCTCCAAAGGAAACCTAAGTTACACCCTGCATTCTTCCCCTTCCATCTGCAAGTTCTGGCCCTTAGCCCTCCAAGGCTCCTCATCTATTGTACCTTTCAGTAGAGGCTGTAGGACCGGAGTACTCCATCCCAGATGGCCCACAATTAAAATATGCGCAACTCTAATGAAAGCCCTTTCACATAAGGAGATCACTTGGCCCATTGAATGATGGGACTTTGAATCAGATTTCCAATAATAGATGAAACCCTGTCACCTCACAATGTCTCAAAGGAAAGCTCGCTTGCTTTTAAATTCAAGTACACAGTACATTCAGCCAAATGAATTCAGAAACTCAATGATTTGGCAGTGGATTGTATTGGGGGGTTTTAAGACAATTTGTAAATGTCAACAACAGGACTGAGAGTTTCCAAACCTCTCTCAGGAACTTTTCTCACAGCTGTGACTAAAAGTGCCCCACCGGCCCCATGTCTGTGGTCTAGTGTGAAAATCACGTGATGAACCATTCGTAGAAAAGTTTCTCTTTCCAGTTCAGGAATTTGTTAGAAAGGGCTTTAACTACTTTCAGATTGAGGTGCTAGCTTAATCCTCTTTTTCCTCCCTCCAAGGTAGGGATATTTCTACAGGAACTATTCCTTTAGAAAGTATTTAATAATATATTAAATAATACTTCACACATATTTCTATAGGAGAAAAATTGGAGTATTATTGGAAGTAGTGTCAGCTGTACTTCCATAGCCTGTACATCTTGTTACCCTGGGGCGTGGCACCCAATGAAGCCGTGGGTTTTGGGTCTTCAGGTGGAGGGTAGATAGCCATTCGAACCACAAGACAGTTGGTCAGGTTTGATTGTTCAAATACAGTTTTGATTTTGTCCCCAGGGAAAGAGGAAGGGAGGGAATGTGGAAGGCAGACTCTTCCAATTAATTTAGCATATCAAGAACTATGGAGGCTTCCTTGGTGGTCCAGTGGTTAAGACCCTGCCCTTTCACTGCAGAAGGCATGGGTTCAATTTCTGGTCAGGGGACTGAGATCCCAACTGCTGCTCAGTGTGGCCAAAAAAAAAAAAAACAACTATGACTGGAGACTCAAGTCATTAGAGTTTCTTCAGAAAATTATCGAGCAACTTCCTCTGCCTCTGGTGGTTTAGGCCTGAGGCTGTCTGTCACCAGCTCTGAGGGGGAAGGGACATGAGAATAACAGCCTTGAGCCTTCTGTGGAGGTTGTCCGAGGTACAAGTGAGGCAGAGGGTAACTGCTCACAGGAGGTCAGCAGGACTCTTGCTTCTTCCCTTGCTTCAGGCTGAATCTGAGGGTGGGGGTGGAAGAAGGCATTAGGAACATCAGAAAGTTAGGGAGCCTAAGGATTCATGGAAGTCATGAAGTGGAGGCTGAGTACTCTAGGAGAGGTCCAGCTCAGCACCTGGACCAGAGCTTGGGTGTGGAGCTGGTGCCAGGGGCCAGTGGAGACAGCGCTCTTGACTCCTGGACACCTCAACAGAGTAGACTGGACCCAGATCTTCCCTGCTGTCTTTTTTTCCGTGTTGTTTTAAATACTTATTTATTTTTGGTTGCACTGGGTCTTAGTTGTGGCAAGCAAACTTAGTTGCCCCAAGGAATGTGGAATCTTAGTGCCCTGACCAGGAACGGAACCTGAGTCCCTGCACTGGAAGGCAGAATCTTAACCACTGGACCACCAGGGAAGTCCCTCTCCTGGTGTCGTGAAAAGAGGTTTTGGAAGTTGTGTTGGGCAGAATTGTAACCTCCCGAAGGTGTCTGTATCCTAGTCCTTGGAATCAGTGAATTTTTTATATTACATGGCAAGGAGAATTAAGGTTGCAAATCAGCTGATCTTAAAATACAGGAACTCTCCTGGATTATCCAGGTGGGTCCAATATAATCTCAAGCACCCTTAAAAGTGGAGGAAGGAGGTAGGAGAGAGAGACAAGAGAGACTGCAGCATGAGAAAGACTCAATCCACCATTGCTAGCTTTGAAGAAGGAGGATGGGGCCATCAGCCAAGGAGTGTGGGCAGCCTCTAGAAGCTGGGAAGACAGGAAACAGATTCTCCCCTGGAGCCTCCAGAAGGAAGGCGGCTCTGCTGACATCTCGATGTGAGCCTAGAGAGACCCATCTTGGACTTCTGACTTCTAGAACTGTACAATAATAAATTTGTGCCATGCCACTATGTTTGTAGCAATTTGTTATAGCAATGATGAAAGTGAAAGTGAAAGTCACTCAGTCGTGTCCAACTCTTTGCGACCCCACGGACTAAACAGTCCATGGAAATCTCCAGGCCAGAATACTGGAGTGGGTAGCCTTTCCCTTCTCCAGGGGATCTTCCCAACCCAGGGACTGAACCCAAGGATTGAACCCAGGTCTTCCGCATTGCAGGCAGATTCTTTACCAGCTGAGCCACAAGGGAAGGGAAACCAGCAGCAGTGATAGGACATCACTTTAATCCCCCATTGCTACTGGTTTTATCAGTCTCTGATGTTTGTTGCCTAGATACAGGGTTTCTTTAGGAGCTGCAAAAGAAAACGGGTAATTGCATGTTAATTTGCATACTCTAGGATTGTGGCATCTGGTCCCATCACTTCATGGCAAATAGAAGGGGAAAAAGTGGAAGCAGTGACAAATTTTATTTTCTTGGGCTCCAGAATCACTGTGGAGGGTGACTGCAGCTGTGAAATTAAAAGATGCTTACTCCTTGGAAGGAAAGCTATGGCAAACCTAGACAGCCATATTAAAAATAAAAAGCAAAGACATCACTTTGCTGACAAAGGTCCATATAGTCAAAGTTATGGTTTTTCCAGTAGTTGTGTATGCATGTGATAGTTGGACCATAACGAAGGCTGAGCACCCGAAGAATTGATGGTTTTGAACTGTGGTGTTGGAGAAGACTCTTGAGAGTCTTGGACTGCAAGGAGATCCAACCAGTCAATCCTAAAGGAAATCAACCTTGAATATTCATTGGAAGGACTGATGCTGAAGCTGAAGCTCTAATACTTTGGCCACCTGATGCCAAAGAGGTGAGATTTCTTTTGACCAGGGTTTGTATACAAAACCTGCTGTTATTTGGATTGTATGTTTCTTCAAGGTGGCGGAGGGATGATTTTCTGATAAGAAACACAGACACACACAGACACAGACATCACATTTTAAATTTTGCTGAATCATTTGAGAATCAGTTGAAGGCATCATTACCCTTCAACTCTCAATACTTTGATATGTGTCCCTTAAGAGCAAGGATATTCTCCCACATCTATAAAACATACTCCAGAAATTTAACAACAATGTAATACTCATCTAATACCCACTCCACATTCAGATTTCCCCATTTATCTCTAAAATGTTCTGCATAGTTTATTTTTAATCCACGATCCCATCAAGTATCACATTTTGAATTTATCTGTTATGACTTTTTAATCTTGACAAAGACTATTGTAATGGAATATAAACTTTATGAGAGCAGGCGTTTTAATCTGTTTGTTCACTACCTAGCACAGGGTAGATGCTTATTAACTATATTTAAAATGAAAACTTGGAGAAGTAATTATTGCTTCTCCAAGTCATCCCTCAGTGCAGTCACTGGGGTATTTATCCCCCATACTGATGTGCTCAGTCACGGCCGACTCTTTGTGATCCCATGGAATATAGCCCGCTAGGCTCCTCTGTCCATGGAATTTTCTAGGCGAGAACACTGAAGTGGGTTGCCATTTCCTTCTCCATCCCCCATTCTCCTTCTGATAAATGACCCTCCTCACCCCTCTCCCACCACAGGTTTGTATATGTGAGCCATTCCAGCTAATCATAGTATCCCATTCCCGTGAAAAAAATGAGTATAGTTGATGTTTGAACAAGGCAGAAGTTAGGGGTTGCAACTCTCCAGCCACTCAGTCCACAATCCACCAATGACTTTACAGTTTGGCCCTTTGTGTCTTTGGTTACACATATGAGGATTCCACTAACAAATATATCATGCAGTACTGCAGTGTGTATCTACTGAAAAGAAAAGACGCATGTATAAGTGGACCAGCACGGTTCAAACCCATGCTATTCAAGGTCAATTGTATTGCAGAGGAGGGCATATGACAACATCAGGACAAATGAAAATTCTTCTGAGAGGGTGATTTATTTATGACCAGGAAAGAGATATTCTCTTTCACTAGGATTTCTAAACCAGAAGCATGTGGTCTAAAACAACCAATAGCCAGTCTTCCCAAACTGTTAAAGGAAACAGAAAAGAATAAAAAAATTAAAAAATTTGAAGCAAAGTCAGGCCAAGAAAGGAAGATATGAGTGTAAGAGTCACGAAAACTTTGTTCTGACACCTGGATCCAGCTCTGCCTAAAGTCCATATCCACGTATAAGTATCCCAGATACATAAGACAATATACAGCCCTTTTGCTGAAGTAGTTTGAGTTGACTTTCTGTCATTTGCATTCTAAAGAGTTCTGACTAATCCAGTCACTTAACCTTGCCCTACAGAAAATCAGTCTTGCTATCCTTCATTTGGTGATAAAGGTTACTTCTGAATCACATCTGTTGTTCCACAGGCATAGTTCTCTTAATGTGAGGATTCATTTAGTCATGGAACTTTTTAAAATAAAATGTCTATTGTCTTAGGAATTCTGGGAACCACTACTAAATATAAAATCAATTGGCAATCATGCTGCTATAAAGAAAAATAATCAAGGGAGGAAACTTGACAGGAAATTCCAACTGGCGTGGAACATTTTGAACTTAAAAGTGAGATTCCATTTATAATTGCTGTCTTGCATATTCTTGTACTTTAAATTTTTTCAAAACAAAAAATTTAATAGCCCCCAACAACAACAATGACAACAACAAAACTACAAAGAGCAAAGAAGGAAAGTCTGAATGAATCTCTGCTCCAACGTCTCAGAATCGTTATAAATCCAGGTCAGGTGGAGACCTATACTGTGCCATTTCCTCTGGGCAGATCTTCTTTCTCCCTCCTATTCAGATGTCAGAGACTCTTGGATAAATAGAGTAGTGGAGAGGCCCTGGACTAGAGCAGTGACAAATGGGATGTGTCCTAGGAGGATGTCAATTGGCAGGCTGATATCTGTCACAAGGACCTAATTAGGATAAATGGCAGAGAAGACGTTGAGTGCAAGGCCACCCCTCTCACTCACAGCATATGGAGGGCTCGCAGGGTTAGATAAACAGAACATGAGAAAAAAATTCACGTGAATTCTATTTTGTTGCATGAGCGAGAAAGCGAGAGAGCTAGAGAGAGGGCGCCCTGTCATCTTTCTCTTGGGGTTTGAGGGGACAGTGAGAGCGTGTGGTCAGGATTATAAACTCTTAGTTCCTGACTCCAGGACTCCTCAGGAATCATGAGGACCACATCCTGAGAGCGCCGGGGCTCATGTTCCACGATAAAGGTCAAGGACTCTGCCTTTGCTCTCAGCTTGGTCCCAGCTTCGCTGCCCTCACCTGGCCTGATTCTGAGCTTTTCATGATGCAATGAGACGGCTCCACGCTTTGATGAAAATATTTGCTAAGCGTCAGGCTTATTCTTTTACAGTAACACCTCTGTCATAGAAGGACGTTCCAGGTGGCTCAGTGATAGAGAATCCACCTGCCAATGTAGGAGATGCATTGGTTCGACCCCTGGGTTGAGAGGATTCCTCTGGTGGAAGAGACGGCAACCCACTCCAGTATTCTTGGTTGGGAAAGCTCATGGCCAGAGGAGCCTGGTGGGTTGCAGTCTTTGCGGGCACAAAGAGTTGGACATGACTGAGCATGCACGCAGGCACTTGTTTGTCAAGGTACTGATCTCTAGATAAGGCCCCACACGTCCCGGGGACGGGTGTGACCGTGCTGTGGCCTGTGGGCGGCACCCCTGGGTGGGGTTGCTGCCAGCTGCCCTTTGTCCTTCACGAATCATCACCCTCTTCCTTCTGAGTCTCTTTTCTGTTTTTTTCAGCCTGTTTCAAGGTTTTTATAGGGTGCCTGTATTTCTTTAAAAGTCAGGTGTTCAATTCAGCAAATAAAGAATGCACAAGGGAGGCGGAAAAATGAGTGAATCTGTCAGAATTCCCTGCTTGACAAGGAAAGATACTCCTGAATTCACTTGACAGTGTTGTCCTAACATGAATTAGTGGTTAAATTAGTTGACTTAAACGCTAAAAAGAATTTTAAAGAGTTCAACCCTAAGAGATATTTTTATGTAAAGTACATATGTACTTGTATACATAAGTATAAAATATTATGGAAAATGAAACGCGTGTGTTTACAGAATCCTGAATTCATCTAAGTGAGTAAGAAGTGCCTTTGACTATTGGGAGAAAGCCCCTGTGTTGGCATAATAGAAAACTCTAAGAAGGATAAAATATGTGCGCATCCTACTACTGCTGTACGGGCTTCCCTTGTGGCTCAGCTGGTAAAGAATTGGCCTGCAGTGAGGGAGACCTGGGTTCAATCCCTGGGTCAGGAAGATCCCCTGGAGAAGGGAAAGGCTACCCACTCCAGTGTGCTGGCCTGGAGAATTTCACGGACTGTGTAGTCCAAGGGATTGCAAAGAGTCGGACACGACTGAGCGACTTTCACTTTCACTACCGTATAGCACAGGGAACTATATTCAGTGTCATGTGATAAAGCATAATGGAAAAGAAGATGAGAAAGAAGGTATACGTATGTGGCCCAGTGGTTAAGAATCTGCTTTCCAGTGCAGGGGACACAGGTTCAGTCCCCGCTTGGGGAACTAAGATTCCCACATACTGTGGGGCAACTAAGCCAGCATGAAACTTGAGAAAGCCTGCTTGTTACAATGAAGACCCAGTGCAGTCAAAAAAAAAAAGAAAGAATGTATATATATATATATATGTGTGTGTGTGTGTGTGTGTGTGTGTGTGTGTAACTGAATTACTGAAATTACTGGATTAGTTTGCTATATCATAGAAATTAACACAATATTGTAAATCTACTATACTCAATAAAATCAATTAAATATGTATGTGTGTGTATATATATATATATATACACTCAAACAGTTGATAATCTAATGGAGAGAAGAGATCACTTAGTTGTTTACTCTTTCTTCAGTTGACCTGTAAGGAATTTGTGCAGACTAGTCTGTGTCAGGGTCAATGCTAGGCGCTGGGGTTGGAGCAGTGAGGGAGAAAGATGCAATTGTGCCCGCTGGGGTTTTGTGATCCAGCTGAGGTTACACAGAGAGGAAACCTTCCCAAAGATAAATGGGATGAATGCCTCTGGGGAGGCCCACACATGGCTGCCCTGTCCACACAGTCCTGATCATAGCCACTGAACACACGTGGCCCCTGAACACTAGAAATATGCCTAGTACGACAGAGGAGCTGAAAATTCAAAGTTATTTCCATTTACTTATTTATTTTTAATGGGCATTAAAAAATATCTTTTATTAAGCATCTTTAAAATAATTAAAAAATTTTTATTGGAGTATGGTTGATTTACAGTGTTGTATTTCCTTTTAATTAGTTAATTAGAAAACAGCACTGGGTTCAGTACTAGCAGACTTTTTAGTATGTTTGAAACAACTTGGGTACATGAATGTACTTTTTCAGTTTTAAACTTTATGAAATTTAAGTATGGGTCAATGTTTCCTTGGAGTAGGAGATGGGAACCTTCTTCAGTATTTTGGCTTGGAGGATTCCGTGGACAGAGGAGGCTGGTAGGCTACCCATGGGGTGGCAAAGAGTTGGACATGACCGAGCACAGCACAGTGATAGCAGTGTTTCCTATGAAAATGTAGGATCCAAAGTGAGAAGTGCCATACATATAAAATACACCCTGGATTTGGAAGATCTGGTGCCAAAAAAAAAAAAAGCAATGTAAAATACCTCATTGATAAGTTTTAAATGTTTGTAATATGTTAAAGTAATAATATTTTGAATAGCTTGGGTTAAATAAATTAAATTATTAAAATTGATTTTTCTGTTCTTTTTCTTTTCTTTTCTAATATGACTACTGGATCAACCCAGATTACACATATACTTGCTTCTCTCGGATAGCACTGGTCTGTGGGATTTTGAAGGTGAGACAAAGTTAATCATGAAAGAGGTTTTTTTTGTTTGCTTGTTAAATTTATTTAATTGGCTGTGCCAGTCTTAGTTGTGGCATGCAGAATCTTTGATCTTCATGGCAACATGTGGGATCTAGTTCCCCAACCAGGGGTCAAACCTGGGCCCCCTGCCTTGGGAACATTAGCCACTGGAACTCTAGGGAAGTCCAGAGAGAGGTGGATTTTTCACATTAATTTTGCAGAACTGGTGGGATGGGTCAGGAGGTAAGGGTAGAGGGCATTCCTGGGAGAGAAGAAACCGGACAATGATACGATGTGGGATTATGCCCGGGATGCCAGGTGTGTAGGAGAGGCCTGGCCGTTGTCTTTAGGGGGCAGCAGTGGGAAAGGCTGGTTAGGGTGATGGAGGCCATGATGTGGGCGCCTTGACTTGCCAGGCGGAGCTGGCTGTGCTTAATCCAGTTGGCCAAGGGGGAGCCGGGAGGCTTCTGACCAGGGGCAGCTTTAATGGAATTTATCTGGCTGCAGTGTGTAAACTGGGATGGAGTGGGGAAAACTGGAAACAGGGAGACATGTTTTGAAGACTTCAGCAGTAATTTTGGAAGTACCTGTTGGGATAAAACGATTGCTTCCTTTCAGCCAAGAATCCAAACCAAGCAAACAAAGAAACAAATAAATGATTAAAAAATTCACATGATTCTTCTACAGATAGGTGTAGACACACTCCATTTCCTACAAGTTACCCTTTTGTGAGTTAATTTCTTCCCTGTTAAGTTTATTTTCTTCTTTTTAAAAATTAAAAAAAAAAATCCTGTGCAGGGAATTTCCTGGTGGTCCAGCGGTTAAGACTCTGTGCTTCCACTGCAGGGATCTCTGGTTCGATCCCTGGTCTGGGAACTAAGATCCTTCATGCCATGCTGCACTCCCCGCTCTGGCAAAAAAGAACCAAAACACAAAACAAACAAAAAATACCTTCTGTGCAGCTACAGTGTAATTTGGTCATTGTTCTGGAGTCCAGGGTGGAGTTCTATAAATCACTTTGGAAGGAGATCTTTCATTTTGCTTATCATGGGGCACCCACAAACCTCTCCAAGGAGGGTGAATCCCTCGGAGTCAAGAGTTGCAGGAAATACAGATTTTCAAGAAAGGAATACGAATGACTCGAGTTGATCTCTAAGGTTCAGGATTCACGGAGCCGTTGAACACAAAGGGCTTCTAGGTATCATTCAATTCAGCCTTTCACTTCCTTGAAGAACAGGGTCAGAGAGGTTCAACAACAAGTCCAAAGCCACACAGCTAGCGAGCTGCAGAACAGTGGTTAGAATCTGATTCTCCAGATTCGCACGCCTTCCACCATGCCACGTGAAGTACTGTCCATTAGGAAACTCAAACACATAGTAAGTCAAGAAAGATAACGTTCAAGTACGAAGAAAGGTGAAAGGTAAGAGTTAGGTGTATCCGTATATGGAGAAATTATATAAGCACATACAGAGCTATGAATACAAGGCGTGGGGCCTCTGTCCTCCCCTCTGCAGCCCTCTGCAGCGTCACCGGTTGATCCTGGGACAGCTGCCCAGTGTGGGGACACCCAGGAGGAACACTTAATCCCCACTAAGAAGGGGTGGTAGAGTAGAGGACCAGTCCTATCACCTCCCCTGGAGGGTTTCCAGTGTCAAAGCCTCTTCCCTTACACGCTTGCCAGGAAGACAGCAGAATCAGAGGCCTAAATTAGAGGGACAGAGATGCTGAGAAAAAGTGAGGAGAGGGCGGGTGTTGAAAGGTCGAGTTGAGGGTTTGGCTCAGATGTAAATGTTTGGATCATGAAGGCTCTTTAAATAGAGTCCTCACAGGTGAATGCAGTAACAGAGAAAAGCCACCCTGTGCTCCAGGGAGCTAAATAAATAAGCACAGACGTCAATGTCCAAGGCTGCATGGGGGCTGGGCGGGACCAAGCGCTCAGCAGTAAGTACAGAAACGACTTGGTTCTTAATTGCCAAGTCCTGTTCTCTTAGGTGGCATCTGTGGAGTTGCTCACACTTCAGGAAATATTTTGTGTGTGTGTGTGTAGAGACTTTTCAGAAGAAAATAACAAAAATTCAACTTCAACTCTGAGCCAGTCCAGCCCCTGAGCCACAATTTCAGCTTATGTATAGCTTAGGCTTTCTTACAGGCCCCTTAGGCCATTCAGTGAATTTGCTTATGAGTACGTGTTTTATGGGCTTCCCTGGTGGCTCAGTGGTAAAGAATCCACCTGCCAATGCAGGAGACTGGGGTTCAATCCCGGGGTCAGGAAGATTCCCTTGGAAAAAAAAATGGCAACCCAGTCCAGTATTTTCGCCTGGGAAATCCCATGGACAGAGGAGCCTGGTGGGCTAAAAACCACGGGGTCAGCAAGAGTTGGGCATGACTTAGCAACTGAACAAACAAGAACAACAAAGTGTTTTTATATCTTCTTGAAAATGGAAACCCAGGGATTTTCATTAAATAATTGAAGTACTGATCCTCTAAAAACTAACCCAGGACCCCCGGTAAAAAGTCACACACACTGGCATCCTCTCCTACCTTGCTGTATTCTTCTTTCCACACATAGCACAAATGTACATAAAGCAAGAGCACACACACAAGCAAAGGCTGTGTTTGGCTTTAGATTAGACATTAAACCTCAGACAGTCATTAAACTTCTTGAGCTCTGTGGCTTCAGTCCAGGTTGGAAAGCAGGTCAAGCAAGTAAAGCTGAGGGTAGAGTATGCAATCTTTTGTTCTCAGCAGGCTTTGAAGATTGTTTCAGGGTTAACGTTTGACTTTGGGTCTTAACTACTTTATGTCTTGGTTTCCTCACCTACAAATCAAACATACATATTGCAATGAAAGAAGATCACACTTCTCGGTGATGTGAATGGTTAAAAACTCATTCCTTTGGAGGGTAAAGCAGAATGGTGAAGGGTTTAGGCTCTAGAGCAACATGGTCCAATAGAGGTATAATGTGACCCCCAAGTGGGGCATAGGGAGTGTTAACTTTTCCATGTTAACCAAAAGCAAAATCTAAAAGGTCAAAAGCATTTGAACATTTTGTTTTATTTGACATATCCAAAATATCATTTCAACATATTAGTATTTTAAAAATTATAGAGATATTTTATGTTGTTTTCTTCACACTGTCATTAAAATATAGTGTGTATTTTACAGTTACTTCCATCTCAGTTCAAACTAACCACTTTCAAGTATCAATACCTGTATGTGGCTGGAGGCTACTGCATTGGGCAGGGAAGCTTTAAAGTCAGATTGGGTTGAGTTAGAAGCTGCCTGATCTTGAGCAAATTACTTAAGCATCATGCCCCTCAGTATCTACATCTGTGAAATGGGACTGATACTAGGATCTACATTACTGGGTTTGTAACATAGATGAAGATGATGTAGGTAAATATACTTAAAAATCTCAGTGCATTGGCTGGCATATGTTTAATCAATCTGGGTTAACTATTATTATTAATTTTGGCAAAAGTACTCAGGGTTAAAGTGTTAACTTTCCTCCAAAATATGGTAATTCCAAATCAAATGAAATTGAGTTGAATTTAGAGTGTAGATCTTTTTTGAGGGACGGGGCTGGGGGATGGCAATTGTTTAGCAGCCTAAATCAGGAAAGCATACTTGAAATACTTCATTCTTTGATTTCATGAAACCAGTAATTTTTAAAATGTAAAGTGGCCTTTCCCCTAGGCTCATGGCAAGGGAAAGCAAGAATAGCTCTAACTAATTACATGTCAATTGTTATCCCAGGGATGTTCCTGGTGGTCCAGGGTTAATACTCCTCACTTCCAATGTAGGGGGCCCAGGTTTTATCCCTTTTCAGGGAATTATTAATAGATCCTGCACACAGCAATTAAAACTATTTGTGCAGCCAAATAAATAAATACTTAGAAAAATTGTTACCCCCTTGTCAGAAAGATTTAAGGGAGCTGAATTATATGTTTAGACATTTGAAAGATGCATACATTTAGACTTTGAGGGGCAGAATTTAGATTTTGGAGCTTTTAAAATAATAAAACCTTTGGTGTTAAACTGGACTTCCTTGTCTTGTTTTCTAATGCAGTTTGCCTTTGGGTGACAGCCACATTTGGGGGAATTCTGTACTGTTCCTGATCTCAGGGTTTTATTTTGTTGCTCCAGATGTATTCCAAAGGTGTAGAGCATTTGCTTTGTGGCCACTGGGACCAGTTTATGAATAAACATAAAGAGAGCTATAAGATTTGATGAGCCAAGTTATCAGGGCTTATCCACATGGGGCCAGCACCAAGAAATATTAATGTCCCTTGCTGCCTGGTATTAAGAAAACCCACAGGAAATGGACGTTTTCCCCTTCTCCTGTCTTATTGATGGCACCAAACCTCTCCATGACATTTTGCTCAAAGCATATTTCATCTTCTGCAGGAGGTTTGAGAGATTTGGGACTGATCAAGGGAAAAGATGGACTTCCTAGGTGGTGCAGAGGTAAAGAATTCACCTGCCAATGCAGGAGATGCAAGAGATGTGGGTTTGATCCCTGGGTTGGGAAGATTCCCTGGAGGAGGAAATGGCAACCCACTCCAGTATTCTTGCTTGGGAAATCCCATGGACAGAGGAGCCTGCCTGGCCGCAGTGCATGGGGTCACAAAGAGTGGGACATGACTGAGTGACTGACCACACACACGCGCGCACACACACAAGGGAAAAGATATGACTGTGAGACGCAGCAACACACAACAAGCATTGCTGGGCTCTGCTTGGGCAGAGCTGCATGAGAGGGGATCTCTCACAGCCTGAGACTGTCCAGAGGCTCCAGGAAGGTAAGATCCAGGGGGAAGGAGGGTCAGGGAGCCTCTGGGAGACAGGGGGCCAGAGGAGTCTCAGCTGCCATGGTTGGGGGTGAGGTCTCTGGGTTAGAGAGCTCCACAGGGTGTTGGCAGCTGGGGGTCTTGTAATTACAAGATTCTACCTTATCAGTGGCCAAAAAGTGATGGATGATGGGATACACAAAGCAGGTGGGCTCTAAGCGGCTAAAAATCTGGTTACTTGAGCCATTTTTTAAATAACTGAATGTCTAAAAATTTGAGTTCGGCACCAGCAGACTTTTGAAGGGATGAATCCCAGTCTGCAGTGGAAACGAAAAAACAACCTGAAGGCCAATACACAGAAGCCATCTTTGACTATTTACTTTTCATTCATTCTGGGTGTGAAGAGCATGGCATGCTGGGGAGGGCACAGGAGAAAACCTCGGATTCCGGTGAAGCTCTACCTCTCTAGCTGTACCTTGGACAAGCGCTCTATCTGTCAGGCCTCTTTGTCCTCACCCACAAAGTGAGGGGTGGGACAGATCCCCCTAAATTTCTAGCTCTAAATAGTCATGATTCTCAGATTCTTCTTTGAATGTTTTTATTTTTTATTGGGATATATATATAGCCAGTTAATGTTGTGATAATTTCAGGTGCACAGCAGAGCACCTCATCCATCCATACACACGTATCCATTGTCTCCCAAACTCCCCTCCCGTCCAGGCTGCCGCATACCATTGAGCAGAGTTCCCCGTGCTCTACAGCAGCTTCCTGTTGGATACCCGTTTTAAATACAGCGGTCCATCCCAAGCTCTCCAACTATCCCTTCCCCCCGTCTTTCCCCCCCGGCAACCATACGTTCCACTCTTTAAGTCTGTTGAGTGTTTCTGTTTTGTAAATAAGTTCATTTGCATCATTTCTTTTTAGATTCTTGAAGCATCTTCAGGATGGTAGACAGGATATATTTTATCATTTCCACTTGTTGGATGTGCTTAGACACTTAATCGTGTCCAGCTCTTTGTGACCCCATGAACTGTAGCCCACAAGCTACAGTACAAGCTCCTCTATCCATGGAATTTTCCAGGCAAGATTATTAGAGTGGGTTGCCATTTCTTCCTTCAGGAGATCTTCCTGTCCCAGGGACTGAACCTGTGTCTCCTGCACTGGCAGGCGGATTCTTTACCTCTGAGCTACCAGGGAATCCCAGTGTCATTATTTATATGGTCTTATTTTTTTACATGTTTACATTTATTTCAGAGTAAAAGAACTACAGCACTGCTATTATATATATATATATAGTATATATAGTTATTATATAATAACTATTGTTATTATATGATTGCTTTTTGTTATCACCATATATTTGTACATACTTTAAGATTCTGTGAGCAAATGCCTACCAGTTATATCTCTTATTCTTTCAGTGGCAGTGTGCAGTGGTGTGCTAGTTTTACTTAACAACCAGCTCTACTGAAGAGGAGATGTGATTTTCCTGGTGAAATACCCTCACCAGGGCCAGTTTTGAGCTACCAACACAATGTCGTGGCAGAATGGGGAATACATGAGCCTGTTTAGCCCTTTCTTCCCATTCTACCTGCTCTGGCAATGCTGAGTGAGGTGGAACTGGCATTCCAACTCTTGCTTTATCCGTCCATCGATTCTAAACTTCTTTGCAAAGGTTGATCATACTTGTAGAAACATGCCCAATGCTTGTTCCCACTGGATCATTACTCTCTGGGAGTAGAAACTGCATTCTCTTGCTCTCTATGGGAGAGGGCGAGGGCGGGATGATATGGGAGAATGGCACTGAAGCATGTAAATTATCAAATGTGAAATGAATCGCCAGTCCAGGTTCGATGCATGATGCAGGGTGCTCGGGGCTGGTGCACCGGGATGACCCGGAGGGATGGGATGGGGAAGGAGGTGGGAGGGGGGTTCTGGAAGGGGAACACATGTACACCCATGGCAGATTCATGTCAATGTATGGCAAAACCAATACAATATTGTAAAGTAAAAAAATAGATAAATAAATAAATTTAAAAAAAAAGAAATTCATTGAAGCTAAAACTAACTTCTTATACATCCATCCTTTATCAGACAGTCCAGAATGTGTACCTATAAAACTTTGTAAACGGCTATTTATTGTGTCATTTTCATCAGATCAAAGGCACATAGAGTAGTTGAACAGAACACTTAATTCTATTTCAAGCTGGCGAATAGGAGTTATATGTACCTTTCACACCTTACGAAACCAAAGGTAACTTCTATTTTCTCATTTTATACAGGGAACATATGAATTAAGAAGATCAACAAATTCGCAAAAAGACAACCAATAGTAAAGATTTTCAAAATAAAATGAAGTACCGGTACAACTCAAATTGAAGAAAACGCTTTAGTATTAAACCAAGGTTCCATTCACTGAAACTTTTCTTTAAATATCAAAACTGATAATGTAATTTAAGATGTTTGACTACAGTTTCAAAGGCCTCACTTTTCCATTTCACATTTCTGGTTTACTTAAGTACTCATGGAGGATTTTTTTTTAATTTATTCTTGAATTTGTTCTAACATCGTGCTTAAATATAGAATCTCTGATGAGTAAGCATTTCACCACAGTTTACTCCTAAACAAGCCCATATGCCCTTTTTCATTTTTAACATTGAATCTGTATATATTTCTATTCTTTTCTTATCTAAATAAAAAGGAACGTTTTAACCTAACAAAAAACAAAAGGAAAGAAACTGTGTTCTCTTGCTCCCCACTGTTCCCAGGGCTTACTCTCATTCATCTGCTGATTTCTATAAAACTGCATAGTGGATAAAGATGTGCTATGTATATATGATGGAATATTACTCAGCCGTTAAAAGAAACAAAATTGGATCACTTGCAGTGATGTGGATGAACCTAGAGTCTGTCATACAGGGTTAAGTTAGAAAGACAGAAACAAATATTGCATATTAATGCATATGTATGGAATCTAGAAAAATGGTACTGATGAACCTATTTGCAGGGCAGGAATAGAGGTGCAGACATAGAGAACAGACTTGTGGACACTGTGATTGGGGGAGGAGAGGGTGGGACAAACTGAGAGAGTAGCATTGACATGTACACACTACCATGTGTAAAATAGCCAGTGAGAAGCTACGGTATAGTGCAGGGAGTTCAGCTCTGTGCTCTGTGATGACCTGGAGGGGTGGGATGGGCGCGGGGTGGGAAGGAGGCTCACGAGGGAAGTGATATATATATATATATATATATACACATACACACATGTATAGCTAATTCATGTTGTTGTACAGCAGAAACCAACACAACATTGTAAAGAAATTATACTCCAATTAAAAAATAAAAAAAATTGCACAGTGGATGAGATGTTACTCTGGAAGGCCCCCGCCCAGTGACGCTGTGCCTAGGTATCAGAATTTCCCCTTCATCATGAGGCTTAGGGCTTCCCTGATAGCTCAGTTGGTAAAGAATCTGCCTGCAATGCAGGAGACCCTGCTTCAATTCCTGGGTTGGGGAGATCCACTGGAGAAGGGATAGGTTACCCACTCTAGCATTCTTGGGCTTCCCTTGTGGTTCAGCTGGTAAAGAATCTGCCTGTGATGTAGGAGACCTGGGTTTGATCCTTGGGTTGGGAAGATCCCCTGGAGAAAGGAAAGGCTACCCACTCCTGTAATCTAGCCTGGAGAATTCCACAGAAGGTCCATGGGGTCTCAAAGAGTTGGACATGACTGAGCGACTTTCACTTTTTCACTTTCACATGAGGCTTAACTTATCATCCTGCATTAATTTCTCATGTGTGTGCTCTGAGCTCTCCCTTCTTTTTTTAAAAAAATAATTAATTTATTTTAATTGGAGAATAATTACTTTACAATATTGTGCTAGTTTTTGCCATACATCGACATGAATCAGCCATGGGTGCACATGTGTCCCCCCATTCTGAGCCCCTTCCCACCTCCCTCCCCACCCCATCCCTCTGGGTTGTCCCAGAGCACTGGCTTTGAGTCCCCTGCTTCATGCATCAAATTGCACTGGTCATCTATTTTACATATGGTAATATACATGTTTCTATGCTATTCTCTCAAATCATCCCACCCTCGCCTTCTCCCACATAGTCCAAAAGTCTGTTCTTTACATCTGTGTTTCTTTTGCCACCTGGCATATAGGATTGTCGTTACTGTCTTTCTAAATTCCATATATATACATTAATATATGGTATTGGTATTTCTCTTTCTGACTTACTTCACTCCATATAATAAGCTCCAGTTTCATCCACCTTATTAGAACTGATTCTAGAACTGATTCAAATGTGTTCTTTTTTATAACTGAGTAATATTCCATTGTGTATATGTACCACAACTTCCTTATCCATTCATCTGCCAATGGACATCTAGGTTGCTCCCATGTCCTGGCTATTGTAAACAGTGCTGCAATGAACATTGGGATACACATGTGGTCTTTCAATTCTGGTTTCCTCTGTGTGTATGCCCAGCAGTGGGATTGCTGGGTCTTATGGCAGTTCTATTTCCAGTTTTTCAAGGAATCTTCACACTGTTCTCTATAGTGGCTGTACCAGTTTGCCTTCCCACCAACAGTGTAAGGGAATTCCCTTTTCTCCACAGCCTCTCCAGTGTTTATTGTTTATAGACTTTTTGATGGCAGCCATTCTGATCGGCGTGAAGTGATGCCTCATTGTGGTTATGACTTGCATTTCTCTAATAATGAGTGATGTTGATCATCTTTTCATGTGTTTATTAGCCATCTGTATGTCTTCTTTGGAGAAATATCTGTTTAGTTCTTTGGCACTTTTTGATTGGGTTGTTTGTTTTTCTGGTATTGAGCTGCATGAGCTGCTTATATATTTTGGATATTAATTCTTTGTCAGTTGTTTTGTTTGCTATTACATTCTCCTATTCTGAAAGCTGCCTTTTCACATTGCTTATAGTTTCCTTCATTGTGCAAAAGCTTTTAAGTTTAATAAGGTCCCATTTGTTTATTTTTGCTTTATTTCCATTACTCTGGGAGGTGGGTTATAGAGGATCTTGCTATGATTTATGTCAGAGAGTGTTCTCCCTCTGTTTTGTTCTAAGAGTTTTATAGTTCCTGGTCTTACATTTAGATCTTTAATCCATTTTGAGTTTATTTTTGTGTATGGTGTTAGAAAGTGTTCTAGTTTCATTCTTTTACATGTGGTTGACCAGTTTTCCCAGCACCACTTGTCAAAGACATTGTCTTTTTTCTGTTGTATATTTTTGCCTCCTTTGTCAATGATAAGGTGTCCATAGGTGCGTGGATTTATCTCTGGGCTTTCTACTTGTTCCGTTGATCTATATTTCTGTCTTTGTGCCAGTACCATACTGTCTTGATGACTGCAGCCTTGTAGTATAGTCTGAGGTCAGGAAGTTTGATTCCTCCAGTTCCACTCTTCTTTCTCAAGATTGCTTTGACTATTCAAGGTTTTTTTGTGTCTCCATACAAATTGTGAAATTATTTGTTCTAGTTCTGTGAAAATTACCATTGGTAGCTTGATAGGGATTGCACTGAATCTATAGATTGCTTTGGGTAGTATACTCATTTTCACTATACTGATTCTTCCAATCTAGGAACATGGTATATTTCTGTATCTATTTGTGTCATCTTTGATTTCTTTCATCAGTGTTTTATAGTTTTCTAATATAGGTCTTTTGTTTCTTTAGGCAAATTTATTCCTAAGTATTTTATTCTTTTCATTGCAAGAGTGAATGGGATTGTTTCCTTAATTTCTCTGTTTTTTCATTGTTAGTGTACAGGAATGCAAGGGATTTCTGTGTATTAACTTTATATTCTGCAATTTTACTATATTCATTGATTAACTCTCCCTTCTAACAAAGATCTCTGTCATGATAATGACTATAAAGATTCATGGCTATTTTTTTTTTAATAACAAAAGGGTACTTTATTTTTTTAAACTTTTTCTGTTGTATTTGAGTACAGCCCATTAAGAATGTTGTGATAGTTTCAGGTGAACAGCAAAGGGATGCAGCCATACATATACATGTAACCATTTTCCTCCAAACTCCCCTCCCTTCCAGTCACTATTTTTAGTAAAGCCTATCAGTTGAATACCTGAATCAATCATGGACACTGAGAAATACTGCCTCTGTTTTCTTCTCCATTGTTGGGACTATACAGAGAGTTTGACTTCCTCTTATGATCACCAGCTAGAGACTGTTTCTTTCTGAAAGGAGGGAGGTTTACCTAAAAAGAAAGGAGTTTTAAAATTCTTTATCCTAAAACTTGTCTAAATTGTAAAATAAATCACTGAGGAGATTCAGTGAATTTTTTGGCTCCGAGAGCTTCTATATTTGCCTCTCCTGGAATGCTGTGTCCTCTGACTCTTAAGCCTTGTTCATTTGTTTCTGGCTCCAATGTTACGGAGGACTTCGTGGCCCTGTTTTCCAGACCTGAGTTTAATTGGAGAGTTAATGATTTGAGCAAGAACGTGGAAGCCAAGTTGAATTTGGGGGTGAAGCCTGCCATCTCTGTTCCACTTCAGCAGACAAGAAAGTCTTTGTGATGCTTTGTTGATGATATTTTTACATAAACGGATGTTCCCTATAGCAGAGGAGAGGGCGGAGGAGCCTGTAACCAGATCGTGTGAAGCTAAGATGAGGACAAAAGCTCCTTTATCTCCTTGCAATCACTTAGCCTAGGAAGACCCAAGGCCTGAGCTCTGAGGTCCTCACTGCAGTCCTAGCAGGCATTTGAGCTAAACAGGAAGGGATGAGGGTTCACCCTTTTGGCCTTAGTCATGATTTCCCATTAGCATGTGCTTCTCAGATGGAATTCATAAGCACCTTGAATACTTTATCCTGCTTCTCATTCCAGAAATTCTTTAGTTAGGTATTTTCAAAAGTTTCTTTCTTTTTAAAGTCACATGACTCAGGCTGCTAGACAATGCTCACTAGTTCATGGTTTCCATGGCAACCAACTGAAGGAGCCATTCAAGTCCATCCACAATAACCTTAATGAAAATGATGTGGCATCACTAAAAATAGGTGTCCCTTTTCTGCACCAGAGTTAGGTTCCCTATGCTTCTGATGACTATCCGTAAAAGAATGCTTTCCTCTACATCACAACTGCAGTGAATTTCCTTGACCCTTGTTTCCTATATCTCATTAAATTATGTATTGTCTCATTAAATTATTATTATAGTAGGAGGGAACTGCTTATACCAACCATTTGTGGACTGTGGAAATGGTGGGCCCAGACCCACCTCAAGGCAGAAGCTGCTACCTGAAGATTTCAGCCAATTGTTATATTTGGGGAATTTGAGATCAATATTACTGATCCTTCTGATTTCATTTTTAAGGAAGAATCAGAAATTAGGAAAAAATTTCTTCCTAATTTTAAAATTCTGGCCATGAATTCACATTAAACATACACGTATGTATGCATGTCTGTACACCCAGACTGAGTGGAACAAATCATACATATGTATGGTCAGCTTGCAACTTGACCATACATACAGTCAAACCATCAGGCCACTAGTTTGAGTCCTATGTGTAGGACATTCTTAGAACTGTATGTCAGTCTAGAATAAGCTAGGTACTGACCTTTGGTTTTTAAATTTTCTCACAGAAAACAGACCTCGGATTTGCAGATATGATGTCAGGGATATATTGAGAACCACTGGAGAATCCAGGAGATGAAATGTAAGAGGAGGATCTGTTCGATCAATATTGGGAGGAATTTATTGAGAATCAGAGGTGCTGAAAATAAGATGGAGATATACCAACCAAAAGCAATAATAGAACCTTGATAAGATCTTAGATTTACAGGGGAAATGAACTAAGGAAAAAAATTATTTTCAGCACAATTGAAGAAATTTAAATAGAGACTGCATATTAGATGGTAATTAATCTTCCGGTCCCATCACTTCACGGCAAATAGATGGGGAAACAATGGAAACAGTGAGAGACTTTATTTTTTTTTGGCTCCAAAATCACTGCAGATGGTGACTACAGCCATGAAATTAAAAGACGCTTGCTCCTTGGAAGGAAAGCTATGACCAACCTAGACAGTATATTAAAAAGCAGAGACATCACTTTGCCGACAAAGGTCCATCTAGTCAAATCTATGGTTTTCCAGTAGTCATGTATGGATGTGAGAGTTGGACCATAAAGAAAACTGAGCACCGAAGAATTGATGCTCTTGAATTGTGGTGTTGGAGAAGAATTTTGAGAGTCCCTTGGACAGCAAGGAGATCAAGCCAGTCAATCCTAAAGGAAATCAGTCCTGAATATTCATTGGAAGGACTGATGCTGAAGCTGAAACTCTAATACTTTGGCCACCTGATGTGAAGAACTGACTCATTGGGAAAGACCCTGATGCTGGGAAAGATTAAAGGCAGGAGGAGAAGAGGATGACAGAGGATGAAATGGTTGGATGGCATCACTGACCCAATGGACATGAGTTGGAGCAAGCTCTGGGAGTTGGTATTGGACAGGGAGGCCTGGCATGTTGCAGTCCATGGGGTCGCAAAGAGTTGGACGTGACTGAGCGACTGAACTGAACTGACTGTTAATTTCTTAGATGTGTGTGTTAGTTGCTCAGTTTGGTCAGTCTCTTTGGGATCCCATGGACTGTAACCTGCCAGGATCATAGTCCATGGAATTCCCCAGGTAAGAATAGAGGAATGGGTTGTGTTCTCTTCTCCAGGGGATCTTCCTGACCCAGTGATTGAACTCTCATCTCCCGCATTGCAGGCAGATTCTTTACTGTCTAAGCCACCAGGGAAGCTCAATTTCTTAGGTATGTGTGATAAATAGCTGCTGCTGCTGCTAAGTCGCTTCAGTAGTGTCCAACTCTGTGCGACCCCATAGATGGCAGCCCACCAGGCTCCACCGTCCCTGAGATTCTCCGGGCAAGAATACTGGAGTGGATTGCCATTTCCTTCTCTAGTGCATGAAAGGGAAAAGTGAAAGTGAAGTCGCTCAGTCGTGTCCGACTCTTAGAGACCCTATGGACTGTAGCCTACCAGGCTCCTCCATCCATGGGATTTTCCAGGCAAGAGTACTGCAGTGGGGTGCCATTGCCTTCTCTGTGATAAATAGAGCTGTGGTTATATAGGAGAGCATCTTTATTCATTGTACTAGTTCAACTTTTCTGTAGATTTATTTTTTTTTTTTAAGGAAGAGAAAAATAAGATAAGCTTTCAAATGAGTTAAGTTGTGAGCTTACTGACTTGAGAAACACTTGAGTTAATTCATTCAAGTGGCTTTGGTTTGGAGTGTTGATGCAGTGGCTGGCTACCTGGGCCCTGATAGATGACTTTCAAGTCCTTTATTAAGGATCTGCTAAGAGCAGGACCCAAAAATGCAAACATAGGATGCTTTTCATTTTCAGTTGCTCAAGTCATCCATTTTTGTCTCCTTACTTAAATGAGACAATTTATATAAGTCAACTAGTAGAGTTCTAGATACATGATAGGCAAATGTCAAATGTTATTTTTCTTTTCATTAAAAAAAAAAAGTTTACCTATGGTCATACGTTGGACCAAGTATTGTACCTCAAAGTATCAACATTTCACACACACACACAAAATACTAGGAGCATATTTCAGGGTGGAGAAAATATTTTCAATTTCTATCCAATTAACACCTATCCAAGTGAGTTTTCATAGTTAAATCTGGGAAATAATTTTACACTGACACTTGAAGAAATGATTTGAGATTTTCAGAGGTACCCTTGACCTCAGACCCTGCTTAAGTAAAAATTAAAAATAGCCATTTTCTTTTTTTCTGGCTTTGTCTGGGTCTGATTCAGGATACCCTCTTCCTGGAATTATCCTTCCCAGAGAATATTTGTTTTCGCATCTTTTACCCTTTCAGATTTTATCTGTTGTTTTTTAGGTTCACTTTCTCTCCAGTTTATGAAGCCTTAGATTTCCAACCCCACTTTTTCCTGTTGTCTTTAGTGCCTTCAACTGATGGGCACACTTAAGTTTCATCAGCTCATTTCATTCCTTCTGTCTTATCAGAAGGACTTTAAAATCGGTTTAGTCTTTAAAATGATCTTTGAAATCTAGTCTTTTCTTTCACACTGACCATCACCCTTGCCACAGGTACTTTTATTAGGATTTAGCCCATTTTTGACGTACTCTTGGCCACGACGTCAAAATTGATGTTACAATAAAAATGTCATAAGCTTTTGAATAACACGCTTTGCTGATGCCTAAATAATTTCTACTGGCTATTTCAATGAGTCCAAGATACTCAGACATGCAAAATCAGCAATCAAAATTTGCCCGGAGGTCTTAGTGACTGGCTCGAAACTGAATGTATTAGCTATCTTAGAAACACATCGCTTTTAATCCGGCCTTTGAGATCTCCACACACCACATCTCCCAGTGATAACAGAAGTTAATAGAGTTTGCACATTTGTTGTGTATTAGAGAATGAGAACACTGTCTCATTTGTTGTTTGTGTTGTTTAGTTGCTAAGTCAATGTCCGACTCTTTTGCGACCCCATAGAGGGTAGCACTTGGTTCCTCTGTCTATGGAGTTTCCCAGGCCAGAATACTAGAGCTGGTTGCCCTTCTCTTCTCCAGGGGATCTTCCTAACCCAGGGATGAAACCGCATTTCTTGCATCTCCGGCACTGGGAGGAGGATTCTTGACCACTGAGCTACCAGGGAAGCCCTACTGTCTCATTTAGTTGTATAAAAAATCTACGAGGTAAACACGATTATTGTCCTGTTTTTACAGAATACTTTTACATCGACATAGCCCTCTTCCCTGTGTCCCACACTAATAATGTGACTCAGCTGGGATGAGACCCTTTCTAAGAACCTCTGCTCTCAGGCACTGTGCTCCATGATCAGGCGGCCTTGAAGTCATAAAGGAGCAAAGGAAGGAGAAATTGGATTGCTGACTAGCAGTCAGGCTGGCGAGTGTGACTCCTACGGGTGCAGGATTTGTCTCCTTACTTGAATTCTTTATTCAGTTATCCTGTAACTCTATTTAGCTAGAATGGAATGCAGTTCATTCTTTTCTGCTAAGGTTGAGTAGCTCAGGGTCAATTGATTTTTTTTTTAAAGCATGATATTAGCATTGTGTTCATGATTTTTAAAAAGTATCTGTCTTCTCTTCTAAGGGAATCGAGTTGAAATGATGTGGCTTCTGGGGCTGGCTTCAGAATCATTCATTTGGTGGAGGAGAGGGGAGTGTGTGGTACTGTAAAGGAAATAATATTAGGCCATGATTGTTGTAACTGGGTGATGGGTAGATGGAGTTCGTGAAAGTACTCTCTTTTTGCGTACATTTGAAACATCATAACAAAATGTTTAAAATATTTCTGGGGTAGGTACTTCAGTTGTCTCCTGTAAGGATGTCATTACTCTCCAAGTTCCCTGGTTAATTATGCGGTAGTCCCTCTAAATCCTTAAGGATTGGTTTCGGGGACCCCAATGGGTACCAAAACCCTGGATGCTCAAGTCCCTTATAAAGATGGCATAGTATTTGCATGCAACCTACACACATCTGCCTGTATACATTAAATCATCTCTGAATTATATATACCTAATGCAATGTAAATGTTATGTAAATAGTTGCCAGTGCTCAGCAAATTCAAGTTTTGCTTTTTGGAACTTCCTGGAATTTAAAAAAATATTTTCAATCTGAGATTGGTTGAATCAGCAGATAGACAGCCTGTGGGTACAGAGGGCTGACTGTATTTTGTTTTCTTCCTTTTTAAAAAAAAATATTTTTATTTATTTTTTTTAATCTTTGGCTGTGCTGGGTCTTCATGGCTGTGTGTGTGTTTTCTTTAGTTGATGAATGGGGGCTACTCTCGTTGCAGAGTGTGGGCTTCTCATTGCGGTGGCTTCTCTTGTTGCAGAGCACAGGTTTTAGAGTGTGCGGGCTCAGTAGTTGTGGCTTAGTTGCTCTGCGGCATGTGGATCCCGGGCCAGGGATCGAACCAGTGTGCCCTGCATTGACAGGTGGATTCTCAGCCACTGGACCACCAAGGAAGTCCTTGCTTTCTTTATCAGAAATTCACATAAAGATTGCCATCATTTAAGAGCAGCATTCATTCAGGCATTTTCCTTGTGGATTTTCTTTTCACTTTTCTGTGATAAGACTTTAAAAAGCTTGGTTATTATAATGCATATTTTCCTAATCCTCCTCCCATCTACCTTTTTATTAAAACAGAATTTGGCTGACTGTATACACAAGCTTCCCCCTCTTGGTGTCTTCGATTCTCTAACACATTGTTTTCTTTACAAATAGATTTTGTGCAGTTAATTATGACACGACTTGGTACTTTTTTTTTTTTCTACAAGTATCCTTTTTCAGAACGATTGTGGTGTTCCAAGCTTTAGGAGAATGTTGATTCCTTTTCATTATTATGAAACTCCAGTGAATATGATGTGTCTTGCCTCTGAGACAGACTTATATTAAGTGTCTTATTTAAACAGAGCTCAGGTTTAAATGATAGTCTTAGCTAGTCGTGCATTCTTTCACTAATTTGTCAATAAAAAATTTAAATACCTACACATATTGCTACTATACAGAACAGCTTGCTGTCTTGAATACTAGTATTTTAGAGGAATTTTTATAAAATATTACTTTAAAAAATTGTAATTATAATGAAACTAGATTTGAAGCCACAGCCAACACTGGTGGAATTCTATTCTTTACATTTACGTTCTTTAAATTCTATTCTTCACATATATAAAGTTTACATATCTTTTTCATGCACCCAAATGCATGATTAAGAGGACAGGATTTATTCATTCATTCATTCACCCAACCAATATTTATGGAGGGCCTAGGGTATGCCTGATACTCTTTCAAGGTCTAGGGATACTTTGCTGAACAGATGAAATTCTCTGCCCTCTGGGAGTTTATATTCTAGCGGAGAATGTGAATCATAAATAAACAAGCTCACACTTGGTGTATCAAACGGCAATAAGTGAGCAGAAACAAAATAGGGGAGGGTGAAGAAAGGCTTCAGTGTTGAAAGGCCTCCCTGCTGGGAGGGAGCGCTGAGAGAAGAGCTGAGGGAGTACGGGACTTGCCTGGGGGCTACCTGGACCAGAGGGCTACAGTCCACGGTAACCCCCTGGCCTAGGTAAAAATATCGGAAAGGTGGTTCACAGCCTGTTAATGACCACCCATTCCATTGCTGTTTAGAATTGGAAAAGCCTGGCACAGTGGAAAGTACAAAAGCTTTTGACATCAGGCAGACAAGTGGAGTCCCGTGCTACCATGTAATACCTGGGTGACCTTAGCCAGTTACTCAATTTCTCTGAGCCTCTCCTTTAGAAAAATGGCCATTAGGCTGTGCATCTCCAGTGTTATACGAAGCTTAAATCTAATAATGGATAAACACTTGTGCAGAGTGTCCACTTTACAGAGGTAGGAAGAGCTGCACGATGTTTGGTCTTTTCCCCCAATAGGAACTGCTTAAATGGCATTTATAGCCAAGCGGCTCACCAATAATGAGGCCGTCAGCTCCGCGGAGACACGGCTGGGGTGAGGGGCGAGCTCCAGGAGGGATGGGTGGGGGGCGGAACCTGACTCCCACCTCACTCACTCTTCCCGTGTGAGTCCGGTAGGTGTAATCCACCACGCTGGATTCCTTCCCGTTCTCTGTCGCTTGGCTACTTAAATCTAGGGATTGTTTTTGGCATTTAAGCATTTAAAATTATACATGATTTCTGAGGAGATCCCAAAGACACGAAAGGTTTCACCCAGCCGAGCTGAGTCCTGAATACTAATGAGTATCTTTCTTCAGTTAGCTGTGATCATTGCAGAGTCCAGCCAGCGTTGTTAAAGGATTAGAGTCGGGACCCTAGAACCAGAATATTCCCTTACATGAACTTCATGAGGAGATCTCTTGACTGGCTACAGTAAAATCTCACATTCATGGAAGAACACTGAGTTTTGTTTTTGCTTACATGAACTTGAATTTTAACAGTCCCAGTCCCTCTCTTTTTTAAAAACATTTAAATTAATTAGTTGATTTAGTTTTGCTTTCTCTGGGTCTTCACTGCTGCACTTAGGCTTTCTCTAGTTGCCCTGCGCTGGGGCCACTCTGCCGTTGCGGTTCCCCGGCTTCTCATCGTGGTGGCGGCTTCTCTCGTTGCAGCTCCCGGCTCTAGAGCTGGGGCTCAGTGTGGCACACCGGCTTAGTTGCTCTGCAGCAAGTGGGATCTTCCTGGATCAGGGATCAAAGCCATGTCCCCTGCACTGGCAGGTGGATTCTTATGCACTGTACTACCAGGGGAGTCCCCGAGTCTCTTTCTGGTTGACCTAATTCCTGAATAAGGCATCCATACAGCTGGGACAGAGAGCGGGGTGTGTGCTCCCCCCAAACCCCAGTGGCATCCCTCTTGAGGGAAAATCATGTGTCCCGTCATTCTGTCCCCTTCCCAACATCTTTCTAGAGATATAGGGACATCCTGCACTCCCCATGTCCTTCTGAATGGGTTCCCAGTTGGCAGTATTCTGATGTAGCTTAAAAAGACATCCTGTACCCAGATCTCTACCAATCCCCAAGTAAAGGATGGGTTTACCATGGATCTTTTCTCCCCAGATATGTCTTGGTTGATTCTGTACTTAGGACTTTGTTGGTAGGAGTTTCAACAGGCTTGCTCCTGGGAACCCGAGGTCCGAGGATTTTGGACATGGGAGGGGAGGGGGCACTAGATTTCCCACCACATGTGTGTTAGAGGTTGGAACCTTTCTTTCTTAAATATTATAGATAAGGACAGAGCTTTCCTGGTGGTGCTAGTGGTAAAGAATCTGCCTGCCATTGAAGGAGTCATAGTCAACTCGGGTTCGATTCCTGGGTGGGGAAGATCCCCTGGAGGAGGGCATGGCAACCCACTCCAGTATTCTTGCCAGGAGAATCCCCATGGACAGAGGAGCACGGGGGCTACAGTCCATGGGGTCAAAAAGAATTGGACATGATTGAAGTGATTTAGCACGCACGCATACCCAATTAGAGTCAAATACACATTTAAATAAATAACTAAATTGTTAAAAAAAAACCTGAAGATGTTCCTGAACAATTTTCTCTTGGAATTTCTCCTGGAGGGGCATTGTCCTGAAGCCACAGCCAGCATGAACAAGGCTGGGCACCCAGAGGAAACTGTGACTTATTCCACCTGAGCCTGTGATCAAATTTCCTGTGAAGTCACATGATGATTTCATACAGGTTACTGTGAGAAGAGACTTCAGAGACTCAATGGGGCTCCAGTACTGTAGAAAGGGAGACACATTAAAGATTAAAAATTCCACATTTATAAATATATTTATGAAGGGCATTATGCTAAGTGAAATAGGTCAGACAGAGAAAAAAAATACTATATGATATCACTTATATGTGGAATCTAAAAAATATGGCAAATTAGTGAATATAACAAGAGAGAAGCCGACTCACAGATATAGAGAAAAAAAACTAGTTGTTACTAGTGAGGAGACGGAAGGGAGGAGAGGCAATATAGGAGTAGGGGAAAAAAGGGTTATTATGGTATTATAAGAGGAAAACAATAGAATGGGAAAGACTAGAGATTTCTTTAAGAAAATTAACCAAGGGAACATTTCATGTAAAGACTGGCTCAATAAAGGATAGAAATAGTAGGGACCTAACAGAAGCAGAAGATATTAAGAAGAGGTGGTAAGAATACATAGAAGAACTGTACAGAAAAGATCTTCACAACCCAGATAATCACGATGGTGTGATCACTCACCTAGAGCCAGACATCCTGGAATGTGAAGTCAAGTGTGGTTTAGGAAGCATCACTACAAACAAAGCTAGTGGAGGTGATAGAATTCCAGTTGAGCTATTTCAAATCCTGAAAGATGATGCTGTGAAAGTGCTACACTCAATATGCCAGCAAATTTGGAAAACTCAGCAGTGGCCACAGGACTGGAAAAGGTCAGTTTTCATTCCAATCACAAAGAACGGCAATGCCAAAGAATGTTCAAACTACTGCACGACTGCACTCATCAAACACTAGTAAAGTAATGCTTAAAATTCTCCAAGCCAGGCTTCAGCAATATGTGAACCATGAACTTCCAGATGTTCAAGCTGGTTTTAGAAAAGGCAGAGGAACCAGAGATCAAATTGCCAACATCCGATGGATCATCGAAAAAGCAGGAGCTCCAGAAAAACATCTATTTCTGCTTTATTGACTATGCCAAAGCCTTTGACTGTGTGGATCACAATAAACTGTGGAAAGTCCTGAAAGAGATGGGAATACCAGACCATCTGACCTGTCTCTTGAGAAACCTGTATGCAGGTCAGGAAGCAACAGTTAGAACTGGACATGGAACAACAGACTGGTTCCAAATAGGAAAAGGAGTGTCAAGGCTGTATATTGTCACCCTGCTTATTTAACTTATGCAGAGTACATCATGAGAAACACTGGGCTGGAAGAAGCACAAGCTGGAATCAAGATTGCCGGGAGAAATATCAATAACCTCAGATATGCAGATGACACCACCCTTATGGCAGAAAGTGAAGAAGGACTAAAGAGCCTCTTGATGAAGGTGAAAGAGGAGAGTGAAAAAGTTGGCTTAAAGCTCAACATTCAGAAAACTAAGATCATGGCATCTGGTCCCATCACTTCATGGTAAATAGATGGGGAAACAGTGTCAGACTTTATCTTTGGGGGCTCCAAAATCACTGCAGATGGTGATTGTAGCCATGAAATTAAAAGACACTTACTCCTTGGAAGGAAAGTTATAACCAACCTAGACAGCACATTAAAAAGCAGAGACATCATTTTGTCAACAAAGGTCCGTCTAGTCAAGGCTATGGTTTTTCCAGAAGTCATGTATGGATGTGAGGCTTTGGCATAGTCAATAAAGCAGAAATAGATGTTTTTCTGGAACTCTGTTGCGTTTTCGATGATCCAGTGGATGGACTATAAAGACAGCTGAGCGCCGAAGAATTGATGCTTTTGACTTGTGGTGCTGAAGAAGACTCTTGTGAGTCCCGTGGACTGCAAGGAGATCCAACCAGTCCATCCTAAGGGAGATCAGTCCTGGGTGTTCATTGGAAGGACTGATGTTGAAGCTGAAACTCCAATACTTTGGCCACCTGATGCAAAGAGCTGACTCATTTGAAAAGACCCTAATGCTGGGAAAGATTGAGGGCAGGAGGAGAAGGGGACGACAGAGGATGAGATGGTTGAATGGCATCACCGACTCAATGGACATGGGTTTGGGTGGACTCCAGGAGTTGGTGATGGACGGGGAGGCCTGGTGTGCTGCAATTCACGGGGTTGCAAAGAGTTGGATCTGACTGATCGACTGAACTGACTGACTGACTGACGAAGTCATGTATGTGAAATTTTTGAAAATTGTAAAGCACTATAGAATTTAAAGAATCTTTCATTCGATTAAAAAATAAATATTTAAAAAATATATATTAAAAATCATGGTTCCTTCTTTTTTGATTATAAAAGTACTGTACATTCATTAGACAGATCCAGGTTTTGTGAGCCACAGAACTTACACAATTTGGGGCTACTTCTTTAAGGAAAAGAATGATAAATCAGGAATATAAAATGAACTATGATTTGATTATTGATTTTGAAAGGCCCCATGCAAGTATGGGGCCTGAAGCTTATGCTTCATTAGCTTTACATCCAAACTGACTCTGAGGTTTGATACAGAAAATTAAGCCGAATCACATTTAACCTCGCTTCTTTCACTTAACATAATGTTTTAGAGGTTCATCCATGTTACAGAGTGTTTTTCTCCTGGAGACCTGGATTTGATTCCTGGATTGGTAAGATCCCCTGGAGAAGAGGAAATGGCAACTCACTCCAGTATTCTTGCCTGGAGAATCCCATGAACAGAGGAGCCTGGCAGGGTACAGTCCATGGGGTCGCAAGAGTTGGACATGACTGAGTGACTAAGCACACACACACATCCCAGAGGGTACGTTAACTCTCTTTTGTTTTTGTTTTAGATAACAGTTTTATTAAGATAAAACTCACATACCATTCAGTTCACCTATTTAAAGTGTACAGAGTTAGTGGTTTTCAGTATATTCAGAGTCATGCAGCCATCACCATGATCCATTTCAGAACATTTTCATTCTCCCAAAAAGAAACCCTGTACTCATTAGCCATTGCATGTCATTTCCTCCAACTCACCTAGCCCTAGGCAAAAATTAATCTACTTTCTGTCTCTATAGATTTGCCCATTCTGGAAATTTGCTATAAATGGAATCATGCAAAATACGGTCTTTTGTGACTGGCTTCTTTCACTTAGCATAATGTTTTAGAGGCTCATCCATGTCACAGGGTGTGTCAGTACTTCATTTTTATTGTTTAATAATATTCTATTGTATAGATATACTACACTTTAAAAATACGTTCATTAGTTGATGTGTTAATTCTTTAAATCCCCTGGAGACACAACTGATAGAATCCTTAAAGAAAGGGAAAACCTAGCCTCCTTAGTGTCATCCTTAGTTTTCTTTCTCCTGTTTCCTCACTTCTTCCCCTCTCTGCCACTTCTGGTACAACAGAAATTAAGAAAGAGGCATTGCTGCTGAATGGGAAGTCATTATTATCATTGTGACAAATGTTACTGAGAGTTCAGAGTTCATGGACTTGAAACAGGCCCTGCCTGCAGGTGGGATTTGGCAAGGACATGGACCAGACCCAGGCAATGCTGATGACCACAGTCCTTTCCTGGAAGTGATGGATGACAAGTTTGGGGAAGATGGTTGTTGTTGTTCAGTTGCTGAGTCGTGTCCGACTCTTTGTGACCTCATGGACTGTCCATCACCCTCTCCCGGACCTTGCTCAAACTCATGTCCGTTGAGTCGGTGATGCCATCCAACCATCTCATCCTCTGTCATCCCCTTCTCCTCCTGTCTTCAATCTTTCCCACCATCAGGGTCTTTTCTAATCAATCAGCTCTTTGCATCAGGTGGCCAAAGTATTGGAGCTTCAGCTTCAGCACCAGACCTTTCAATGAATATTCAGGACTGATTTCCTTTAGAATTGACTGGCTTGATCTTCTTGCTGTTCAAGGGACTCGCAAGAGTCTTCTCCAACACCACAGTTCAAAAGCATCAATTCTTCAGCGCTCAGCCTTCTTTATGGTCCAACTCTCACATCCATGCATGACTACAGGAAAAACCATAGATTTGACTAGATGGATCTTTGTTGGCAAAGTAATGTCTCTGCTTTTTAATATGCTGTCTAGGTTGGTCACAGCTTTTCTTCCAAGGAGAAAGTATCTTTTAATTTCATGGCTGCAGTCACCATCTGCAGTAATTTTGGAGCCCCAAAAAAGAAAGCCTGTCATTCTTTTCGTTGTTTCTTCATCTATTTGCCATGAAGTGATGGAACTGGATGCCATGATCTTAGTTTTTTGAACGCTGAGTTTTAAGCCAGCTTTTTAACTCTCTTCTTTCACCTTCATCAAGATGCTCCTTAGTTCCTCTTTGTTTTCTGTCATAAGGGTGGTATCATCAGCACATCTGAGGTTATTGGTATTTCTCCTGGGAAGGATAGAGAAGATCTCAAACCTGAGGCACGCTGAATGGGCAGGAGGTTTGGAGTTGAGTTGCCTCTTTGCCTCCACTTCTGAAGCTTGTATTTATGTTCATGACTGGGGAATGGACAGGGAGCCAAGCCTAGCTGGAGCTCAGGGCTTTCTGGAGGATGCTGGCTTTATTAAAAGGCCCTAGGGTCAGAGGATGCTGACCTTTGGACCATTTGCTTCCCTGGTCTGGAAGACACTGGGATGCTTCTGAGTAGATGATTTCTTACTGTAACAGAGAACAGATTTCCCCCCTAACTTCCACACTCTTATGTCTAGGCTGGGCCTGAGAATCAAATTGACACAGAACAGATTAATATCAGACACGCATATAGATATTTGAAGTTAATTTTTTTTTTCTCTGCACCGTGAGCCATGTGAGATCTTAGTCCCCTCACCAGGGGTTGAACCTGTGGCTCCTGAAGTGAAAGCATGGAGTCTTAACCACTAGACCACCAAGGAAGTCCCTTGATGTTAATATTCTTATGTAGCAGGGAGCCTTCAGAGAAAAGAAATGAAGACCCAAAGAAGGAGACAGGCCTGAGAGCTTGCATGGCATTTCCACAAAGAATGATCAATTTTGGAACTTGACAAGACAAAGGAAGAAAGGGTTTGGGTTGGGGCAGTAAGTTGTGGGAGAGTGACTAGGAACTTGAATGGGGGAAACTTACGGAAGATACAGGTTATTTCAGTAGGTTTGTTTGTAGAGATCTATTTTAGCATTGACTCCAAGTCTCCAGTAATAAGAATGCTCTTGCCCTGGTGCAGAGAGGGCATACAATGTCACAGGAAATCTTATGTCCTGATTTTAGGTGGAATGGGGGGAGTTCAGAGAGCCTCATTCTTCCCTGCAAGATTTGGTGAGATATAATTTAGCAGACACACTTGCAGGGCTGTACTTAGCAGAGTGGTGACACTTATGGGGGTGGGGCATCCTAGCACCCCTTCCAGGCTGGATGGTCCCCATTCATTCCGAAGCCAGCTCCCCAGTCATCCACCTGCGGAGGAAATCTTCAAATGAGTAAGTCAGAGAAAGACAAATATATGATATCAATCATATGCAGACTCTAAAATTAAAAAATGATACAAATGAACTTATTTACAAAACAGAAATGGACTCACAGACTTAGAGAAGGAACTAGTGGACACCAGGAGAGAAAGGCTGGGGGGAGGGATAGATTTGGGAGTTTGGGATAGACATGTATGGGTGTGTGTGTGCTCAGTTGCTTCAGTCATGTCTGACTCTTGGCGATTCTATACACTGTAGCCCGTCAGGCTCCTCTGTCCCTGGGATTCTCCAGGCGAGAATACTGGAGTGAATTGCCAGGCTCTCCTCCAGGGGATCTTCTTGACCCAGGGATCGAACTCACGTCTCCTGCATTGCAAGCAGAATTTGAGCCACAGAGGAAGACCGTGACATTTACACTGCGGTATTTAAAATGGATAACCAACAAGGACCTATGGTCTAGCACTCAAGGTTATGTGGTAGCCTAGATGGGAGGTGAGTTTGGAGGGGGAATGGATACATTTATGTGTATGGCTGAGACCCTTCCCCGTTGACCTGAAACTATCACCTTGTTAATCGGCTATACTCCAATACAAAATAAAAAGTTAAAAAAAATAGGTAACAATGACCTACTGTAAAAAAAAATCATCAAATGATTATTGAAATAATTTAATAAGTCATGTATGGATGTGAGAGTTGGACGGTGAAGAAAGCTGAGCGCCAAAGAATTGATGCTTTTGAACTGTGGTGTTGGAGAAGACTCTTGAGAGTCCCTTGGACTGCAAGGAGATCCAATCAATCCATCCTAAAGGAGATCAATCCTGGGTGTTCATTGGAAGGACTGATGTTGAAGCTGAAACTCCAATACTTTGGCCACCTCATGCGAAGAGTTGACTCATTGGAAAAGACCCTAATGCTGGGTAGGACTGGGGACAAGAGGAGAAGGGGACGACAGAGGGTGAGATGGTTGGATGGCATCACCGACTCGATGGACATGGGTTTGGGTAGACTCCGGGAGTTGGTGATGGACAGAGAGGCCTGGCGTACTGCAGTTCATGGGGTCGCAAAGAGTCGGACACGACTGAGCGACTGAACTGAACTGAACTGATTATTGTTCCTATTCATGATTCATTACTGATTAGTAATTTTTTAAAGTTTTTTTTTAAATGTGGACCATTTTAAAAATCTTTATTGAACTGGTTACAGTACTGCTTCTATGTTTTGTTTTTTTGGCCGAGAGGCATGTGGGATCCTAGCTCCCCTACCTGGGATTGAACCTGTGCCCCCTGCATTGGAAGGCAAAATCTTAACTGCTAGACCTCCAGGGAAGTCCTTGATCAGTCATTTAAATCACACTCTGAAGACAGTGATTGATGAGAAGCTGGTTTTCAAGAATAAAAAGAAGTATAAGGAGAAGGAATGGATAAAAGAACAGGAAAAACACAGAAGATCAAAGGGATGTTAATGAAGGGAAGAGGGGGACAGGTGTTGAGAAAAGCAGATGTGTCTTTGCTCAAAGAAGCACACTTGTAGAGTTCTGCCATTCACTTCTGGGACTCAATTTCCCTCCCTGTTTTCCTTTGGGGCCTCCTTGCTTTCAGTTTGAATGAGATTAGGCAACAGGGTTATTCATCACATGTTGGACTTCATTCCAATGTCCAGGATAATGGATTTAACCTCGAGATAAGGCCTTTTTTTTTTTTTTAAATAAAGGGGAAAGAAAAACACCCTCACAGCAGGCAGTCGTTTGCTCTGGAGGCTCCTGTGGTTTGAATATTATCGGTGGGCAGGTGAATAGATTAGATTGTACCTGGGGACTCTACTTCAGTGGAAAAAAAAGTTGTGTCCCCAGGGCCTTGAAATTTGAAGACAGCTAGACTGTTTCATTAACCAGGGATAATGTAACAACATGAAGCTATATCCACAGAGCGTATGCAAGTGCTGGTCACACCCCTTTGTCTCAGCCCAAGGTCACCTACAGCTTCGGTGGGCAATTTTCATCCACTCCTGAAATGGGCATCCTCTAACACAGGTCCTGGGAGGGTGTCTCCTGGTTATGTGCCTGGTGTAAACTCTACTCCTGGAGCACGGGATGGACTGGGCAACTCATTTCTAATGACTAGAATCCAACAAAAGTGATGGGGTGTTACTTTTGGGATTAGATTATAAAGATTGTGACCTTGGTCACACTTGCCCTCTCTTGCTCTCTTTGAGGAAAGCCAGCTGTCATGTTGTGAGCTGCTCAATGGAGGGGCCATGTGACAAGGAGGGCTTTTCATCAACAGCCAGCAAGGAACTGAGACCCTTAGGCCACCAGCCTGTGAGGAACTGTATCCTGTCAACTGCCACCTGCGACAGCCTGCAGTTGGCTCCTCCTCAATTAGTTTTTTAAAAATTTATTTATATTTATATTTTTTGGCCATGCTATGGCACATGTGGATCTTAGTTCAGGAGTCAAACCTAGACTCCCTGCCTTGGAAATGTGGAGTCTTAACCACTGGGCCACCAGGGACATCCCTCCCCCACAATGTGAACATTTAGCTGCCTGCAGCCCAGTTATAACCTAGGTTGCAGCCTTTTAAGAGATGCCGAGCAGAACCCCTAGCTCAGCTGCACCTGGATTCCCAGCCCACAACAACTGGGATATGGTTAATGTGTGTTGCTTTAAGCCAATTAGTTTTGGGTTAATTTGTTACACAGCCATTGGTAGCCAATGCAACTCACCTGCCTGCTTCTCTATGACTGAGGGTGTTCTCTTCCCCCAGGAGCGTGGCATGTCCACAAGTGCCCTGGAGCTCATGTCCCCGGGAGATGTCAACCAATGAGGAATGGGGTTTGATAGATATTCCAGTAATCCTTGGGGACACAGTCCTAAGGTATGTTATACACAGTCACTCAGAGGACCCCAAGAGGATGGGGCCACAGTTGCCCACAGAGGTAACCCATTTATTGAAGATAACCCTTTCTTAGCTTTCTTCCCTTCCTTGCTTTGCTTCACCTACTTACCATGCTTCCTGAGATCGTCTTCCAAACAAACCACTAGTATCCAACTCATTTTTCAGAGTCTATTTTTTTTTTTTTGGCAGAACCTACACTCAGACAAAGCCTCTATATGATATTTTCCAAAAGTTTCCCTAAGGAATAGGGGAACACAACCCCTACTCAGACACCCTCCAAAACTCATATTCAATCCTATTATTGAAGGTGATGACAGCTCTCTAGATTAGGATGAAAAGTAGTAGGATTAGCCTGAGCACTTTTGCAATACTTTCTATATCTTCTGTCATTTCATAAATCTAAGCATCCGCTCCACAATCCTAAGAGTCCTGGGACTTGTGACAATAACTGCAAACAACACATGGTTTAGAGTCTGGAATCTTGAGACTCCTAAGCAATTAAGTAGTGAAGCTGTGTGATTGGTCTCCAAAGGTGCTGTGGATGTTGATGCCAAAGAGAAGGACTGGTGGTCTGTTTCTCATTGCCAGGTCCTCTGCCAGCTCCTCCACTGGCTGTCTTGGTGCTGTTCATAGACCTGTTACTCAGTTGTCCTGCCTGCCGAAGTTATAGACTTTTTCCTCCTCCAATAGTGTTTGGGGTCCATTTTTGAGGGCTAGTTCAATGTGACCTTATTGCTGAGACACTGCAACATAAGGAAGGTTGAAAATACTTTCTGGAGTAATGATGGGAACCGTGAGAAAGAACTTGAAACCCATTGTCTCTTTTAATTAGCTGCTGGGTATAATGCTATAAGCTGGGGGCAATTTTGCCCCCTTTCTGGAACATTTGGCACTATCTGGAGACTTTTAAAAAAATTTTAAGATTTTTTTTTTTTTTTTAATGTGGACCATTTGAAAGTCTTTATTGAAGCTCTTAGAATTTTGCTTCTGTTTTATGTTTTGATTTGGGGGCCTTTTAAGGCATGTCGCATCTTAGCTCCATGACTAAGAATAGAACCTGCACCCCTGGCATTGGAAGGTGAAGTCTTAACTACTGGACTGCCAGGGAAGTCCCTCTGGAGATATTTTTGATGGTCACGGCTTGAGGGGAGGGTTTTATCTACTGGCATATAGTAGGTAGAGACCGAGGATGCTGCTAAATATCCTGCGATACGCCACGCAGCCCCTCAACAAAGGATTATCCAGCCCCAAGTGTCAACAGTGTCGAGGCTGAGAAACCCTGAATACTACAAGAATCTCTCTAAAAATAAAAGTGGAAGGATATGGGTTTATACATCATGCTGTTTACAGATGTAATCAATTTAGAAATGAAAGAGCAACTTAAAAAAAAAAAAGAAGACGCCAAGAAGTGGTGGTCTGTTGAGGAGACAGAGAATCTCAGTGGTTAATAGCATGGATGTGAAGTCAAATGGATGTGAGCCAGACTTCAGGGTCTGTGTTCACTTGGTCTCTGACTTGGAGCAAATGACTTGACCTCTCTCAGTGTCAGTTGTCTTGTTTGTAACATAGGTATAGTCATGGGGCCTGCCTGATTGAATTGTGATAAATAATCGAGGGGGACGTATAAAGTATCTGGAACAAAGCATAGCACCCAAGTAACACCCAATAACTAACTGGAAGAAAGATAGAGGCTTGGCAGGAAATAACAGAGGCCTGGAATCTCAGTGCCAAGGGTCTATTATTTTGGAGCAACCTATACTCAGATAGGACTTTTCAGGTGGCTCAGTGGTAAAGAATCCACCTGCCAATGCAGGAGACTCAGGTTCGATCCCTGGGTTGAGAAGATCCCTTGGAGAAAGAAATGGAACCCACTCCAGTATTCTTGCCTGGGAAATCCCATGGACAGAGGAGTCTGGTGGGCTATAGTCCATGGGGTCTCAAAGAGTCGGACATGACTTAGCAACTGAGCATGCACAACACTCAGATAAAGGCTTCCCTGGTGATCAGTGGTAATGAATCTGCCTGTCAATGCAGGAGAGACAGGTTCAGTACCTGATCCAGGAAGATCCCCTGGAGAAGGAAATGGCAACCCACTGCAGTATTCTTGCCTGGAAATCCCCATGGACAAAGGAGCCTGGCGGGCTCTAGTCCATAAGGTTACAAAGAGTCAGACACGACTGAGCGATTGAACAAGAATGACACTCAGCTAAAGCCCCTATATGGTATCTTCCAAAAGTTTTCCTAAGGAATAGAGGGATAAAACCCCTATTCAGACACCCTCCAAAAGTTGTATTCAATCCTATTATTTAAGGCTGTATTAAGGCTGTATGTCTCAACACAGCATTGAGAAAAGGGAGTGTCTGTTCTCAAAAATATTTAGTATTAGGACGGAATCCTCTCTGAAATCCTGCCTGCGAAATCATCCCAGAATCTGCCTTCCCACCCAGACCTCCGTCATCTGAATTCCGACTGGTTTTGGTTTTCATTTTTCAGTATCTGTTCCTTGAGTGTAAATAAACAATCCATGGCTGGGCCTGTGGAGGCCTTCCCACGAAGGAGGGCACTCTCCCCGGGAGCTGGAGCGCAGACAAGGAGGCCCAGGGCGCGCCCGCCTGCGCCCTGCGCGCCTCAGAGCCTCGGCGGGTTACCTCAGGGAAACCGCCCGCAGATGACGCGGCCCAAGACAAATAAATGCTGACCCTTCTCGCTCTGAAATTCAGGGCATGAGACCTCAGGAGAAGAATGATTCCTCACAGGCAGGGAGGTCTCCTGAATGTGTCTGGTAGCTGGCTTCTGAGAGACAGGGGGAGAGAGAGATGGAGAGACACACACAGACAGAGAGAAGAATGGGGCAGGGGGAGAATGGGGGAGAGAGGGCGGGAAGGAGACAGACAGACAGACAGACAGAGACAGGGAGGAAGGGAGAGAGAGAGAGGAGAGGGAGAAGAGGGACAGACAGACAGACAGTGAGAGACAGGGAGGAAGGGAGAGAGAGAGAGGAGAGGGAGGGAAGGAGACAGATAGAGACAGAGGGAGGGAGGGAGAGATTTGTTAGTTCATCAGCCCCCACAGTTTTAGAGTCTGCACAGCATATCCTATAAAGAAAGAAAAGAAAGAAAGTGAAGTCACTCAGTCATGTCCGACTCTTTGTGACCCCATGGACTGTAGCCTAGCTGGCCTCCTTCATCCATCCACGGGATTTTCCAGGCAAGAGTACTGGAGTGGGTTGCCATTTCCTTCTCCAGGGGATCTTCCCAGCCCAGGAATCGAACCTGGGTCTCCCGCATTGTAGGCAGACGCTTTTACCATCTGAACCACCGGGGAAGTCCTTGCACATCCTATAGGAACTCATCAACTGTGATACTTAATCAAAAGAATAGCGGAATTCCAAAGATGGCCATGACTCTTCCTACCATTCTCTGTTAGCTAAGAACATGTCATCAGATTTTTTTTTTTTTTACTGTCGCTGGTTATTTCTACTCAGGGCTAGAAACGCAAATCTTTATGTTTTCAGATGACAAAACTGCTCTCCATTCTCTCCCGCTAGTGGATGTAAATGAGCCAAGCCTCAATTTCCCCATCAGGCAGTTAATATCTCTATCTCACAGCACATTGTTTAAAAAGCAGGATGCACGTATAGGATACTTCCATCATTCTCCTCGCGGGTGAAGAGGTTGGCACAGACTATTTTCCTGGTCCTGTCGGAAGTTAAGCCAGTAAATTTGCTGCCTGACAAAGCCGTGAGCCCATCACCTTGTGTGACAGGGGCAGAGATGACCCAACAGGCTGGCGTCTGATCAATATTTTCCATTTATGTGAGTAGGGGAAATGACTTGTAGCTAAGAAACCTGACCCGTCCCAGATGCAAGACAGGCTGGGTTGCCTGGGCTACTTAAACCAGACCAGGACTCTGCTGACGGGGAGCACAATGACCCGGGTAGAATCCTTACCTATCATGTGTCCGCGGGCGGGTCAAGCCCCTCCACAGAGCCTGGGGTCCATTCTCCTCTTCATGCTTGGCTGCCCGGGTGCAATTTGAGGTCCCCTCGGTCACAGTTACCAACATTCATTGAGGAAAACAGACTCGGATCTGTCCCCTCCTTCTCCCACTGGCATCATTGGCCAAAAATTGTTCTTCAGGATTCTCGAAGCTGTGGTCAGAGCCCTCAGCACTAACAGTGGGGCTGCCAGGCACCGGGGGCTTCAGGGACACATCTGAAAATCTGTGGTGTTTTCCAAGTGGCCGTATTCAGACAAAGGTGGCCACTCCATTCTGGAAAAGCTGGGAGGAGGGGCGTCTGAGAGAGCAGACTTCCTGCAACCTTCTTCTAGAGTACATCTTGGGGACTTTCCTGGCAGTCCGGTGGTTAAGACTCTGCAGTGCCAACAGAGGGGGTGCAGGTTCAGTCCCTGGTGGGAGAACTAGTATTCCCACATGCCATGGGCCAGCGCCAAAGGATTCAAACAAACAAAAAGACCAGAGCTTGAAGCAACCCTGCACCCTGAGACGCAGAGCCTCTGAGCTGAGGAACAGGCCTTCCTCCTAATACTCTTGTTTGCACATCTGCCTTGAAGGAGCAGCTTTCCCAAGCCAGGAATTCGATTTTATGGTTGTCAGCAGTGGTCCTGGCGTGGAATGTAGAGGGGGAGGGAGGCTGGTGTGTGACACTCAGCATGCTTGACTTCCCCCTTTGAATGGTGCAGCCTGGCCATTTCCTGTTCCATCTTCATGTGTCCACAGGATGGTGATGTTTGGGAATGTTCTCTCTCTCTCTCTTTTTTTTTGCCCACACTGTGCAGCATGTGAGATCTAAGTTTCCCAACCAGGGATCAAACCCTCACCCTCCCTGCATTGGAAGTGTAGAGTCTTAACCACGGCACCGCCAGGGAAGTCCCCTCAGGACGTACGATTACCTCTCAGCAGCTGTTCACATCCTAAATTGGAGCCCCACCAGGGCACATGCAAGTGATGGGTGATATGTGTAGGACCAGGAGCCTCCAAACCAGAAGCAAGAAAAAAAGAAGAAAGGGTCATTTATTATGAGATTAAGCAAAAAAACCAAATAAAAATATTGTGAGCTGTATGCTAAAGTGTGGGTAAGTAAAAACAGAACATGGTTGAGTCAACCAGGAAGCCATGCCCTGGGTACTTGCTGTCATCCTCAGTGATGGAGCTCATGCTGAATGCTGGTGGATGCAGAGGTTCTTTCTCCCAACTTGGAAGCTCTCCTGCAACTTTGTTCACAAGACTAGTTTAGCACTTCGGCTGCAATATCACCAGGTCCGAGTTGGTAGATTGCCTCCCTAGACTGGAAGCCCACTGAGGGCAGGAGCCATGATATCTTTTTTATTTTAATTTTAATTAAAAATTTTTTGGCTGCCCTGAGTCTTTGTCACAGTTTGCAGTACACAGGCTCTACAGTGAGTGGACTCAGTAGTTGTGGCACATGCTTAGTTGCCCGCAGCACGTGGGATCTTAGAACTTGAGCCACTACATTGGAAGGTGGATTCTCAACCACTAGACCACCAGAGAAGTCCTCCAAGCCATGTTTTTGTTATTTGTTTCCTCAGTTTTGAGGGCACAGTGTAAACAACCTGGGCACATTGCAAGTTAAATTAGTGACTCTTTGAAGCAGTATCCCGGAAGCAAAAATTCCAACAGGTCAAGTCGTCTGAAAATGAGCCCCAAAGGTGAGATTTGGCCTGAGTTTTGAAGAAGAATCAAAGGAGAGAGGGCTGAAGAAGGAGGTCACAAAGCCCCCTCCCCATATACCCCACCCAGACCTGAAGCAAAGACACGTGGACGCATGAGAGGTGAGTTCAGGGCTGGTCGCCACATGAAAGGAAAAACAAGGGATTATGGTAAAAGAAATGGCAACGCCCAGTATTCTTGCCTGGAGAATCCCTTGGACCGAGGAGCCTGGTGGGCTAAGGTCCACGGGGTCACAAAGAGTCAGAACTGAGTGAACGACTGAGCACACACAACTGGAAAAGTGGATCAGAGCCTTGGATTTGAGGAGTTTTGAAAAAATGTTAATAAGGCCTTTTTACTTGATGCTTATCATTTTTTTTCCCACCGGTGACTGCCTGAACTTGGGGTTGAGAAGGGTGAAGTGGCAGTGTGCTTGAATCCCCCAGGAGACCGTGGAGACGAACGAGACAAGGTGACCCTCAGGCCCCAAGTTCTGGAGGCAGGAACGGGTGTCCTGACCTGCTCTGGCTACAGGTGGCCCCAAGTGGCCACCCCTGCTTCTCTGTTCCTGTGGCTCCAACAAAGGCTCCTTCCAGCTCCACTGCCTGCCCCCCACCCCCCACCAGCCTCCATCATGGCTTCAGGGGGCAGGGAGGAGACCGCACAGATTTGTGACTTCAGAACAGGAGGGGGTGCCGGTAGCGGGACAGAGGGATGGAGCTATCCTGACCAGCAGGAGTTGGCTGCATCAGACAGGGCCCCTGGTGAGGCTGCAGCTGAGTATGGCTGAATCCAGAAGCCAGCAGCCCCCTGGGAAAGGAGCTGGGCCCAGATCAGACCTCTCACATACACATTCACAAAATGCTTTTACCTGGGTTTGCAGCATAGACATCCCTTGGTGTTGTGCAAGCTCAGCGAATTACCGGGGATCTAGATGCCTCTTTTATTACAGTTAATCAGATTATCTTGACTGATTAAATAGGATTTCTTAATAACATTCATGTATGAGCCGTGGAGAGCTTTATTAATAAGTCATTATGCTGGGGACTTTAAATACCTGGCCTTCAAAAGCAATTCCAAGTTGTTTTTGTCTCTCAGACTTCTGGACTCTCTAAGAAAATGGCTTATGCCTGGTGTATTGCATTCCTGCAACACTCAAAGACCTCATTGAAAAAAAGCCCAGGAACACGTCCCAAGCCTTGACAAAGCGAACTATTGCTTTGCTCTGAAACGTATGTTCTTCAGTTTTATTTCATGTTTTTTTTTTTTTCTTCTGATCTTTCTTTAGAAGACTTGTAATCCTGAGTGGTTCTTGGTGAAGAAATGCATAACAATACAAAAGAGGCCCCTCTGGGTGATGATGGATACATGCGGTCTGTTCTTCTCCTTTTAGAGATTGGATCGCATAAATTGCTTGCCTACTATGCTCCCTCATGGAAGGAGGAAGTGAGTTAAGGAGCTGAGTGAGCAAGTGTTGGAGTCCAGAGGCCTCAACTTTCTTAGTTTAATTGTCTCTGTAATCAACTCCACAGTTGATGGCAGCAAATGAGCTGGGCTGTGACAATCAAATGGAGGCTTGAAGTCAGAAGGGGTTGAAGTCCTGGCTTTTCCACGTGGTAAACCTGGCCCAGTTGATGATTCAGTGCCTCAATTTCCTCATCTATCCCCACCTGGGTGTTTTAGGATTAAATGAGTTATCATGTGTAAAGTGTTTAGGACAGGGCCTGGCACATCTTGGGATCTCACTACACAGCGGCTTCTATAATGTACAGCTGGTTCCTGTTACCGCTCTGATAGACAGAGCTGCAGGCGGGCACCTGTACTGAGAGCTCCCCTGCCTCTTCAACAGCTTCATTGTGTGGTGGATGAAGGACACAGGAAACCATGCTTAGGGGGGCACACAGGGTATCAGGCAGGTGTCACCTACTCACGGGCTTTCAAAAACCAAGCAGGCTGCTTCTGCTCTGACAAGGCACAGGGGAGCTGCAGGCATTGAAAAGGGCAGATCTGCCTAAAGACATTCAAGGGCAATGTTAAAGATGCTGTAGGGGACTTCCAGGGGTCCAGTGGTTAAGACTCTGCCCTCCCAGTACAGGGGCCTGGGTTCTATCACTGATCGGGGAGCTAGATCCCACCTACTGCAACTAAAGATTCCACCTGCCACAGCTAAGACCTGGCACAGCCAAATAAATAAATATTTGTAAAAATCATGAAAAAAACAAAAGCAGCAACAACAAAAAAACACTGTGGGCTGTATAGCTCTTCACACTATATCCTGCCCAGAGCTGATGTGATTACAGTTGCCTCTCCAAATCTAGGAATGTGGAATCACGTATATGGAGGGCTGACTATATTCATTGTACGATACCATGTGATTCTACAAAGGACTTGAACATTAGTGGATTTTCATATCTGAGGGGATCCTGGGGCCAATCCCCCATGGATCCCAAGGGATGACTGTACTGAGTTTTGAAGTGTAAAGGCAGGTAGGATGGGTTAAAACCAATGAGAGAAGAACTGAGGAAACTATATTATGGCCAAAATGAAAGGTGGAAACTCCTGTCCTTTGGACCTGAGGTGGTCTGTCCATCCCCCGGGGGGTGGGGAGAACCTGGATGTAGAGCCCTGGATAACACTGGGAGCCTCTGCCCATCACCTGGTTAGCCACGCTTACCCAGGGCACCCTTGTTTTATCTATTTCCTCTTCCTCTGTTTCTTCTCGCCTCCCTTTTCATTTCTCTTTATCTTTTCTTCCCAAGTTTGTGTCCTTCCTTCTCCCCACCCAAGGCCTAGCATGGTGCTCAAGACTGCCTAGGGCCATTGTGAAGAGTCAGTGGTAGCATTCTGAACTGGGGGAGGAGGCGATGTGGGCTCATGAATCTTCTAATGGACCACTCTAATAGCAGAATATTAGTATCTTTAGTATCTTACAATATTAATTCTGGAAAGAGGCATTAGCAAAGCAAGGAGGCCTGAGCAGCAAAATATGAAACATCAAAGAAGAGTTGAAGAAAAAGTGTAAAACCAGAGTGCCAATGAACTTAATTTCCGGTTCTTCCCAGCAGGCACCAGAAACTATTCAGAGACAAAAACTCATTTTCTGTGCTATAAATAATATACAAAAAGAAATCATTTCTTGTTCTTAGCTAGTAATCCACTGTATTTGGTTAAGTCATCCCCCGCCCTTATAATCTGCTAAATTTCTCAAAGTAAACCATAAAATAGTCTTTGGATGAAGTTACATTAGCCACAAACATCAGCAAGAACCACACCCTGATCATCACATGGGAGAAATGGATCCCAACTAGCTGAAGATCAAGAAGTTAAAGGGAATAAACCAGCCTCCCAACAAAGAAAAGAAAGCAAATAGCCCAACAAGAAAAATAAGAAATGCGAGACACATGATTCTGAGTGAGACTGAGATGGTGAGGAAATGTGGGGAAAATATGGATGGCTGGTCCATTTTAAGTATAATATGAGAAATACAGTCTACGGGTGTCACATTATGAATATGACCTGGGACGTAAGTTTAGTGTCAGGATGCTGTCCGAGTGCATGCTCAGTCATGTCCAACTCTTTGCAACCCTGTGGACTGCAGCCCACCAGGCTCCTCTGTCCATGGGATTTTCCAAGCAAGAATACTGGAGTGGGTTGCCATTTCCTTCTCCAGGGGATCTTCCCAACCCAGGGATCGAACCTGAGTCTCTTTCCTCTCTTGCACTGCTGGTGAATTCTTTACCACTGAGCCACCTGGGAAGCCCAGTGTCAAGATGACTGGAACGCAAAGTCTGACTTTGTTTGTATCTCTGTAATCTTAGATGTGCTAATCTACCTTCTTGTGCATTAGTTTCCTCATTTGGAAAATGAGTATGATAGCATCATGAAGATCACACGAGTTAATGTAAGTGAGTTATCTAGACCAATACTAGGACAGAAGCAAATCTGAAAATGGTAGCTGTTTTTATTGGTTGGGGCTGATAAAATCACCTACCATAATAAAGTTTTCTCTAAATCTAATTACCTACCATGAGGTGTTCCCTTATCCTCCATGATTCAGTTGCATTCTGCTTCACTCTTTAGAAGAAAGAGCTAAGCGTGGGGCATCTTTCTTCAGACTCTTACCCTCCTTTCAGTTTGTTGCCCTTTGAATGTTTGGTATAATAGTTGTTCTCTTGTGATTTCTCTTCCTTAAAAGCACTCTCTGCTTCTAGAAATATATGAATCTCTGTTTCTCCCTTTGAGATCCCAATACAATGACAGTGTTTTCTTTTAAAACTGGAGGAGAACTGCTTTACAACGTTGTGTTGGTTTCTGTCGTACAACAACATGAATCAGCCGTAAATATACACATATCCTCTCCCTCCTGAACCTCCCTCTTATCCTCCACCCCATCTCACCCCTCTAGGTTGTCACAGAGTACTGGGTCGAGCTCTCTATGTTTATAGAAACTTCCCACTAGCTACCTATTTTATATATGATAGTGTATATATGTTGATGCTACACTCTCAATTCGCCCCCTCCACTCCTTCCCCAGCTGTGTCCATGAGTCTGCTCTCTATGTCTGCATCTCTATTCCTTCCCTGCAAACAGGTTCATCAGTACCATTTTTCTGGATTACATCTATATGTGTTAATATATGATATTTGTTCTTCTCTTTCTGACTTACTTCACTCTGTATAATGGGCTCTAGGTTCATCCACCTCACTAGAGCCGACTCAAATTCATTCCTTTTTATGGCTGAGTAATATTCCATTGTATATATGTACCACAACTTCTTTATCCGTCCATCCGAATGACATATGTATTTCTATATGACATAACCCCAACAGAAATGAAAAGATGACAGCAACAGATTTTGGAAGCTGGTAAGCACTTGGATGAATGTTGGCTAACTTGGCTGACCCAAAGTGGCAGAGTCCTAGGCCAACGGTGGGGAGAACAGAAAAGCAGCCCAATTTTTTTAGAGGATGGTCGAAGGCTCAGGAATTCATGATACAGGTATTTAGGGAACTAGATTTGAAGGTGAGGCTAGAAACATGAATATTGATTAAAAGTTCATCTGAGCAGTAATTTGATTCCTAAGCATCTTCTCTTGCCTATGTAGTCCAGGGACTATTCTTTATCCATTCCTGAAGAAGATGAATGTTATTTTCTTGAGATGATAAGGCAGGGAGAAATGTCAGGCACAGCTGACAGTGGGGATCCTCTAGAAAAGGGGACTGGCTCCCAGCTCTTTTTCCTCACTGTCGAGAATATTGACAGCCAGGCAGGAGAGCAGATAATCCTTTTCTGGGAATTTTGATCTGGTCAAGAGAAAAGCGGAGAAGGCAATGGCACCCCACTCCAGTACTCTTGCCTGGAAAATCCCATGGATGGAGGAGCCTGGTAGGCTGCAGTCTATGGGGTCACGAAGAGTTGGACACGACTGAGCGACTTCACTTTCACTTTTCACTTTCATGCATTGGAGAAGGAAATGGCAACCCACTCCAGTGTTCTTGCTTGGAGGATCCCAGGGATGGGGGAGCCTGGTGGGCTGCCGTCTATGAGGTCGCACAGAGTCGGACATGACTGAAGTGACTCAGCAGCAGCAGCAGCAAGAGAAAAGACCTAAAGATACTAATATCAGAGTTTTCCTAAGGTGATATCCCAGTCAGACATTCTTATACTGAAGCTCAAATCAAATAAGCCCCATCCATGTGCTCAGAGCTTATAAATAGAGCTGAAAGCTTTGCTCTTAAATATGAGCAGACAACCAAGGATTACTAGACAATCGAGGTAAGCATTTAAAAATAAAGATGGAGACCAAAATAAATAGCAAAAAAAATAACTTGGAGAGATAGAGACCATGTGAGACACTTAATATTCTCAGAGAAAATATCCATGAAACAAGAATCGGATGCTGTAAAAGATCAAAGAAATAAAAGAGAGCTTTTGAAAATTAAAACCACTATTGCTGAAATGGAAAACTCACTAGAGGGGTTGGAAGATAAAGTTGTAAAATATCTCAGAAAATAGGCCACCAAGGTGGGAGAGAGGCAAAAGAGAGAAAAGATATGGCTAGAAAAATAGAGGGAATGAAATCATCATTAATTCAAGAAAATTTCATAGAATGAAATGCCTAGGACAATAGGTGAAAATAATCCCACCTTAAGGTACATCATCACTGGGACTTCCCTGGTGGACCAGTGGTTAATAATCTACCTTCCAATGCAGAGGACACAGGTTTGACCCCTGGTCAAGGAACTATTATAAGATTCCACATACCGAGGGGCAGCTAAGCCATTGTGCCACAACTACTGAGCTGGTGTGCCACAAGGAAGACCCAGTGCAGCACCCACACCAAAAATTCATCATCGTTAGTTTTCAGACTACTTCAAGGGCAGGGACCATAGGCTTCCGGAGAGGAAAACCAAGCTACAAAGGATTGGAATCTGAATGACTTTTTTTCTCCATAAGAATTCTGAAATATAATAATGGACTGATGCCATCAAAATTCTGAGGTACAGTTGTATCTAGAATAGGACTCTATATATCTAGTCAAATCCCAACCGAGAGGGTAGCATAAAAACATTTTCAGGCTCACAAAATGTTTAATTTCCAAGCACTCTTTGTTGAAAATCTCCTGACAGAGTTAATCAAGATAAAGGGCAACATGATTTTGGGAACAGGAGATCTCAGTGAAGGGCCTGCTTCTGGACAAGGGAGAGGCATCTTTGTGAGGCATGAGGAAAACCAGATGGATTGGAGCAGTCGAGGTTTCCAGGAGAGAACTTTCAGATGAAAATGACACAAGAGTTGATACATCTGAATGAATGTCTTAATTCAGACAACTGAAAGTCTATAGATAATTCTTGACTGAATCGGTGGACAGGTTCAGATTGACTCAATAATAATACTGACAAAACCAAGCAAAGAAAATAATGATGAACTCTAGATCAAACATTGTGCAGAAAATAATCAGAGAATAATATTATTATCCTCATGCAATCATTGATTACTGATCTAACCAAAGTTACACGTACACAAATAGACAGACTGATAGATAATATATTGAGAGGAAATATGAGTGAATTTTTTTTAAATCTTTTTTTAAATTGAAGTATAGTTGATTTGCAATGTTCTGTTAATTTCTGTTGTACATCAAAGTGATTCAGTTACATATGTATATATAGCTTTGCTGTACATCAAAGTGATTCAGTTATATATATATGTATTATATATAACTGCTGTACAGCAGAAATTAACAGAACATTGCAAATCAACTATACTTCAATTTTTAAAAGATGTAAAAAAATTCACTCATATATATATATATATATCTTCTTTTTAACAATATTCTTTTCTGTTATGATTTATCATAGAATATTGAATAGAATTCCTCGTGCTATACAGTAGGACCTTGTGGTTTATGCATTCTGTATATAACAGGTTTGCATCTGCTAACCCCAACTCCAGTATTCTTGCCTTGAAAATCCCATGGACAGAGAAGCCTGGCAGGCTACAGTCCATGGGGTCGCAAGAGTCGGACACAACTGAGCAACTAAACCACCACCCCCACCAACCCCAAACTCCCATTCCATCCCTCCACCAGCCCCCTCCCCCTTGGCAACCACAAGCCTGTTAGATGTATGAGTGTACTGATGGAGTATAAGAGAGCTAAATTCTCATCTTTCATAGTGGAAAGACAGTGTATAATGTTTTCGTCTAAGAAATAAATAATCTCAATAATTGGGCTAAATAAAAAGCTAGAAAAATATTAGATACATAATTAGAGAAATAAGCTATTAGGGAAGTGATGATGGCAAGAGAATAAGCTAAAAAAGTAAGAAAGTAGTTGCCTCTGGGAAGGAAAAAAAGTGAGAGAGGATGGGTGTGACTGTTACTCTGTAGTAAGCCTTGTAAAATGATTTCTCTCTTTAAATGTATGTGCGCTCAACTTGGATAGAAAGAAACAAACAAAAACATAGATGTGACTGTCACATCCTGAAGGAGTCTTTTGGGCCTAGAAAAGAAAACAACAGTCTCAAAGGCCCTTACTGAATCATCTAACTTCGGAGAAAACAAAACAGAACTTTGGGTCCCGCCCTGGTGCTCCAGGCCGGTTGCATCTGAGACTTATCACCCCCTGTCCGAAAACCTTCCACCCCCTACACCTGCCCAGAAGACTTATCACCCCCCGTCCAGAAACCTTCCACAAATCCACTATAAATATGGAGCCTCCCTGATCCCTCTCGGTGCTCAGCCTGGTCGTTAGGCCGACTGTCACCCCTCCTTGCCTGAATAAAGGTAACCTACTTCCGTTGAGGTCATCTTTCCTCTTCTGCCTCGCCCGAACTATACCCTACACATCCCAACCTTTTTATCTTCGACAACTTAATCCACACATATTGCTGCAATTTACTCACTGGAAATAATGCACTGCTTCTGTTCTGTGTACCTGTGCCTTTCCTAACTGCGTTACCTTCCTCATGGCATTTACTTTTGGATGTGTTGGAAATTCAATTTGAAATTTGTGTTTCAAATCGTGTTTTGGTTACTCCTCTTGAATCTCCCCATTAGCATCAGGAGATAATTCATTTTTCTCTGGTGGGCTTTTCAGAAAATAGCTCATCTCTAGTCCGTCCTCTGCAAGTTTCTTTAGCAAACAACTTTAATGTTTGATGTCTCTGGGTCTGAGGGAGGCATGTTTGTTCCTTTTGTCTTGTATCCACATTTGTGCTATTTTTTGGTGGTGAAATGAATGATACATAAAATCAAAAGAAGAACTTGAAGATTGTCTAAGATTAAAAGTGTGTGTTTATGTTAGTGATAGGAATTACACTTCTGGGATTGATGAAGTTAAAGGTGTTCCTATAAAGATATCCATCAAAGCCTTATTTATGACAGAAAAGCATTGTAATGTACTAAACATCTAACTCGAGGGGATTACAGTACATGCAAAAGACTGAGCTGAATGTAGCCATTAGGCAACATACTCAGGAGACTTTCTATTGTTATGGAAATATAATCTGTTGCTAAATGAAATAAATAGACCAGTAGACCAAAAGGCCTTGTGTAGCAGTGCATCAGTTCAGTTCAGTTCAGTTCAGTTCAGTCGCTCAGTCGTGTGCAACTCTTTGTGACCCCATGAATCGCAGCACACCAGGCCTCCCTGTCCATCACCAACTCCCGGAGTTTACCCAAACTCATGTCCATCAAGTTGGTGATGTCATCCAGCCATCTCATCCTCTGTCATCCCCTTCTCCTCCTGCCCCCAATCCTTCCCAGCATCAGGGTCTTTTCAAATGAATCAACTCTTCGCACGAGGTGACCAAAGTATTGGAGTTTCAGCTTCAACATCAGTCCTACCAATGAACACCCAGGGGTCATCTCCTTTAGGATGGACAGGTTGGATCTCCTTGCAGTCCAAGGCACTCTCAAGAGTCTTCTCCAACACACAGTTCAAAAGCATCAATTCTTAGGCGCTCAGCTTTCTTCACAGTCCAACTCTCACATCCATACATGACTGCTGGAAAAACCATAGGCTTGACTAGATGGACCTTTGTGGACAAAGTAATGTCTCTGCTTTTTAATATGCTATCTAGGTTGGTCCTAACTTTCCTTCCAAGGAGTAAGCGTCTTTTAATTTCATGGCTACAATCACCATCTGCAGTGATTTTGGAGCCCCCAAAGATAAAGTCTGACACTGTTTCCACTGTTTCCCCATCTATTTCCCATGAAGTGATGGGACCAGATGCCATGATCTTAGTTTTCTGAATGTTGAGCTTTAAGCCAACTTTTTCACTCTCCTCTTTCACCTTCATCAAGAGGCTTTTTAGTTCTTCTTCACTTTCTGCCATAAGGGTGGTGTCATCTGCATATCTGAGGTTATTGATATTTCTCCCGGCAATCTTGATTCCAGCTTGTTCTTCTTCCAGCCCAGCATTTCTCATGATGTACTCTGCATATAAGTTAAATAAGCAGGGTGACAATATACAGCCTTGACATACTCCTTTTCCGATTTGGAACTGGTCTGTTGTTCCATGTCCAGTTCTAACTGTTGCTTCCTGACCTGCATACAGGTTTCTCAAGAGACAGGTCAGACGGTCTGGTATTCCCATCTCTTTCAGAATTTTCCACAGTTTGTTGTGGTCCACACAGTCAAAGGCTTTGGCATAGTCAATGAAGCAGAAATAGATGTTTTTCTGAAACTCTCTTGCTTTTTCGATGATCCAGCGGATGTTGGCAATTTGATCTCTGGTTCCTCTGCCTTTTCTAAAACCAGCTTGAACATCTGGAAGTTCAGTGCATAGTTTTTGTAAAAAATTTTCCAAATGTAAATGTAAAAGAAAGGAAAGTCATATATTAAAATACTTATTTTTGACTGTTGCTGGCAAATGAGATCTTAAGTGACGTTTACCTTGTGTTGTCCCCCAAGCTTTCTCCGTGGAGCATGAATACTTCCTGTAATGAGGGGGAAAGTGCAGTTTAAAAACAAAGTCAAATGAAACATAGAGCCAGCCTTATTCTTCTTGCCACTGGGAAGAATTGGCATTAAGACGATGGGAGGAAAGAGAGTAGAAATCCTTTTGATCGACGCTATCTTTTGCATGGCTTTGGATTTGGAAGGTTGACATATTAGGGGCCAGTTGTGCTATTTGTTCTGGCAGTGTGAGTAGATTTGTTTCTTATCTTACCCTGGATTCTTCGGATTACTGCCATTTTAAAGTAGTTTATAACAGTATGGCTACTCAAACCATTCTAAGGTATCAGATTTAATAGATTTGCTCCTTGACTTAAATCAAAAGCTCTCTAATTGGAGAGTTGAATAACCTGCCAGTTCCTAGGCAATTAGAAGATTAGACTCCCTATATGTTTTTCCTCTACTTGCTTAGACAAGAGGCTTTTTGTTACCATATAAATTTTTAATGCTACGCTTGAAGCAGTGATTACAAGGATACTGAAATTTAGTAAAATGCTCACACTAGGCCATGGAGGGCAAGGTGCAGAAATGGTATCTATAACAGCAGTTGAAACGGTGCCATTAGAAGTGGATTTGAAATGACTGGTAACACCTGTAGAAGTGCTTATGCGATGCCCATGCCCCGAGTTGGCTGGAGAACAGTCCAGGGTGGCAGGCAGGCAGGCAACTGATGGTGCCAGCCATTGTTATCCCAACCCCCAACTTTAAAAAGATAACTCAGTGAGGCAGAGGATGGTAGCTGGATTTTAGAGCTAAGCCATCTGAGCCCATAAAAACAAATCCCCTTGAAACACAAGGCCATGTCTGTTCACCAAGCATCTGTGGAGACACCTATGGAGTGATCTTACATTAGTTGGGAACCTCATGGGACAGTGGTGTATCTGAAAGTGTAAAACAATCCCAAGAGTGATTTTCCATCCACAATCTCATTGAAAGAGTTGTGTTTGTGAGGCCTTGGGAGAGGCACTCGGCTACAGATGGGCTCTCCAAGTGTGTAACACCAGGAAGAAGGCATAAAGGCTGGACTGGAAAGTGAATCCACCAAGCCACAAGACAGACAGCAAGAAGTATCACATTGTGAAGGCTCGTCCCTAGTGGTCCAGTGACTCAGACTTCATGCTCCTGATGCAGGGGGCCTGGGTTTGATCCCTGGTCAGAGAACTAGATCCCATAAGCCACAAAAAATTCTGTGAGCCGCAACTAAGGCTGGGTAGCAGCTAAATAAATAAATAAAATAGTTTTAAAAAAATCTACATCTTGTGGCTACCAAGAGGATAAGTGCTTTCAAAGGGTGGTGAGTGAAAGAGCAACCACTCATAGTAGAAAGAAAAGGAAGCGCTGAATTCTTGGGAAATTTCTGAACATCTGTAGTGTTTCTGATTGGATTCACCTGACTCTTTAACTCAGTATCTCCTGATTCTTGGAAAGATTGAAGGCAAAAAGAGAAGAGGGCGGCAGAGGATGAGATGGTAGGATGGCACCATCCACTCAATGGACATGAGTTTGAGCAAACTCTGGGAGATGGTGAAGGACAGGGAAGCCTGGTGTGCTGCAGTCCATGGGGTCACAAAGAGTTGGACATGACTTAGCAACTGAACAACAACAACTGGTATCTCTTTATCACTAAACAGCGCTAAACTGCTTTTTATTTCTTCACACTGTGTGAAACATCATCTGCATTGTCTGTGAATGTTTTTTCTTTTGCTGTCTAGATTCCAGATCCCTAATCTTGTTGCTCCCAATCCATGAATGGACATCATGAGATTCAAGAATTCCCTGGAAATTCACTGTCAGACTGTGTATTCATGGATGTGACTCTCAGAGGGATAACTCTAAAAGTACCAGAGCCACTGGCCACTCTGGGTTCTCTGTTTGGTGAGGGGAAGAATCTCATCTTTAGTTTGCTTTGTGCTAATATTTAATGTCCATTTGTTGAAAACTGACCCAGCACCATGCTTGGTGCTTTTGTGTGTACTCTTTCCTTTAATCCCCACCCAACTTAAGGAGAGTTCACTAGTGCTTAGCCATGCCCGACTATTTGTGACCCCATGGACTTGGCCCACCATGCTCCTCTGACAGTGGGATTCTCCAGGCAAAAATACTGGAGTAGATTGCCAAGTCCTCCCCCGGGGTATCTTCCTGACCCAGGGTTCAAACCCTAGTCTCTTATGTCTGCTGCATTGGCAGGCAGATTCTTTACCCACTAGTGCCACCTGGGAAACCCTAATATCATCTTCATTTGATACCAAATGAAAATACCAAAGTCACGGTGGTGAAGTGACTCATCAAGGAACTCACCACTGACGCGTGTCAGAGCTGTGTGGTATGGTTGGGCTTCCCTCTCCCCTGGAAAGCAAGACCTGGTCTTCCTCAGAACTCAGTACAGAGGATGAGGTATGACCCAAGGCTCTCTACACCATCAGCAATCAACATGCATTAATTACTTGATGGGCAGCATGTGACAGTGGATATTGAATATAAGTGATGGTAATATATCCATACAAAGATTCAATCTCTGTAGGCTTTATGAAACTTCAGACCCTAAGTGGTCTTCCCCACCCAGCCTTTGTCGTTGTTCAGATGCTAAGTCTTGTCTGACTTTGACCCCATGGACTGCAGCACACCAGGCTTCCCTGTCCTTCACTATCTCCCAGAGTTTGCTCAAACTCATGTCCATTGCATCAGTGATGCCATCTAACCATCTCATCCTCTGTCATCCCCTTCTTCTCCTGCCCTCCATCCTTCCCAGCATCAGGGTCTTTTCCAATGAGTTGGCCCTTGCTATCAGGTGGCCAAAAGTATTGGAGCTTTGGTTTCAGTATTAGTCCTTCCAATGCTCTCCCTCATATTGTAAGGATCCCTAAGAGGACTGTAAATAAAAAAGATGACTTGTGGGACTTCCTTGGTGGTCCAGTGGTTAAGAATCCAGGTTTGATCTCTGGTCCAGGAATCAAAATCCTACATGACTCAGGGCAACTAAGCCCAAACTCTAGAGTCCATGTGCTGCAACTAGAGAAAGCCTGTGCAAAGCAACAAAGAGCCCATGTGCTGCAATGAAGACCCAGCACAGCCAAAAAAAAGGCAACTTGTCGTATCATTCAGGCTTAGAAAGGAAGAAATTCTGACACGAGCTGCAACCTAGATGAATCTTGAGGACATTAGGCTAAGTGAAATACACCAGTCACAAAAAGACAAACACTGTATGATTCCACTTATATGAGGTGTCTAGAGTAATCAAATTGATAGAGACAGAAAAGTAAAATGTTGGTTCAGGGGCTGGGGGAGGCAGAGATGGGACGTTATTATTTAATGGGTATAGAGTTTCATCACTTTGCCAACAATGGTCTGTATAATCAAAGTTATGGTTTTTCCAGTAGTCAGGTACAGATGTGAGAGTTGGACCATACAGAAGGCTGAGCCCCGAAGAAATGATGCTTTTGAACTGTGGTATTGGAGAAGGCTTTTGAGAGTCCTTTGGACAGGCAAGGAGATCAAACCAGTCAATCCTAAAGAAAATCAACCTTGAATATTCATTGGAAGGACTCATTCTGAAACAGAAGCTCTAATATTTTGGCCCACCTGATGCAAAGAGCCAACTCATTGGAAAAGACTCTAATGCTGGGAAAGATTGAGGACAAGAGGAGAAGGGGGTGACAGAGATGAGATGGTTGGATGGCATCACCGACTCAATGGACAAGAGTTTGAGCAAACTCCAGGAGACAGTGAAGGGCAGGGAAGCCTGGTGTGCTGCAGTCCATGGGGTCACAAAGAGTTGGACATGACTTAGCAACTGAACAACAACAACAACAAATAGAGTTTCAGTTTTGCAAGATGAAAAGAGCTCTGGAGACTGGCTGCACAACAGTGTGAAAGTGTTAAATACGACTGAACTATACATACACTCAGAATGGTTAAGATGCTAAACTTTATATGTATTTTACCACAATTAGAAATAAAAAGGGAAATTATAAAAATATATTAAAAAAGACAGCTCATGAGCTCACTTGGAGTGAAGGTCTGTAGATTCATGGTCCTGATCGTGCTGATTGTTCACCCCTGTCCAAGGAGGAGAGTCGAAATAGTAATTCCCTGGGAGACATGGGCATGACTGTGAGGCCCATGTGGATAACCCATCCACACGCCAGTCCCTGGGTCTGTGCTTACAGCCTGAGAAGTTATAATAGCTTCCTGTATCCTTGTCTTCGGGTTTGCAGTTCATCTGAACAGAACGAGGAACTGTGCTACGTTCAGTGGCTCAGTTGTGTCTGATTCTTTGCGGCCCCATGGACTGTAACCCGCCAGGCTCCTCTGTCCATGGGATTCTCCAGGCAAGAATACAGGAGTGGGGTGCCATGCCCTCTTCCAGGGGGTCTTCCAGACCCAGGGATCGAACCCGCATCTCTTGTGGCTCTTGCATTGGCAGGTGAATTCTTTACTGTTAGCACCACCTGAATTCCTGTACCAAACTCTGTCAAAAGTTCTCCTCTTTTCCCTCTAACAACTTACAAAGCAAAAGCAGTGTCCTTCTCCTAGCACAGGCTCCAAGAGGAATCCTGCCACGTCCCCTCACTTCCTACACCAAGGATGTTTGTTCCTGGAACCCAGAAATCCTCTCCAGAAGTCATCTGACCCCCTGGCAGGCCAGGGCCCCTGGGCCACCTCAACCCAGAGAGGAGCGAAGTCATCAAAATGAATTGCTGATTCTCAGGATTTAAAGCCGGCGGTGACCGGAGCCCCGTGGGCAGGGCCACTCTGAATGAATTCACAGCTGCGCCTGGCGAGCCCGGGAGCTTGGACGCATCACAGCAGTGAACTGGGGGTGCTCCAACCCAAACAGATTTGTAGCAGTGGCACAGGCGTCCAGGACTGCCAGGGCAGCATTTGGGTCCGACAAATGAGGCCTCTGTCAGGACAAAGGGGGCTCTTAGGACTCAGTCTGTTTTGGCTGCTTTATACGCAACGAGAGCCAGGGGACTTCTTTTGTCCGGACAGGGAAAACAAAAGTGATTTATTTCATCCTGCGCCCGCGCCACGGTCTTTGTGGTCAACTAATGCAGGGACGCTTGGCGGCCAGCGACTCTTACAGACACCGCTTATTGAGGGCCTACTAAGAGCCCGGGACTATTCTGGGTGCCAGCACGTGCTGCCTAACTTAATCCTCCCAACAATGCTGTGATGCAGGGATTATCCCCACCGGAGTCATGTGGGGACCGAGACATGGAGAGGTGAAGGTCACACAGCTAGTTAACCATGAAGAGCCAGAATTTGGACTCAGGCTCGGCTTCCTCCCAAATGTGGCCCTGCTCCAGGTGGATGATAAGCCGAAGGTAGTCCTCTCCTCCCCGCTGGCATCTCCGGGAATGCTGATCTATCTGGAGGGCCTGGAACAGTCTTGATGTTCCACAAATACTTACAGCAAATGGAGCAAAACCCCAAAAGAGGGACTTCACTGGTGGTCCAGGGGTTAAGATTCCGGGCTTCCACTGCAGGGGGCATGGGTTTGACTCCCGGTCAGGGAACTAAGATCCCGCTTGCTGTGCAGCAGCACAGCCAAAAAATAATAAAAAATAAGCCAATAAATAAAAAGATACGGGGAAGGGGGGTTGAAAATCACAGAGATTTTCTTTGGAAAGCCTCAGAAAATGTCCGTACTTTAATACAAGGAGGTTGATATAAGCTTTTTGTATTTATATAAACATGAAAATAAAGAGAGTGTTAGTCACTCAGTTGTGTCCTATTATTGGTGACCCCATAGACTATATAGCCCACCAGGCTCCTCTGTCCATGGGATTCTCCAGGCAAGAATATTGAAGTGGGTTGCCATTCCCGTCTCCGGGGGATCTTCCTGACCCAAAGATTGAACCTGGGTCTCTTGCACTGCAAGTGGATTCTTTACCATCTGAGCCACCGAGGATAAAAAGAAATGAAGGTCAAACTTTCTGTTCATAGTTAAGCCAGCATCCCCCTGTCTCTCACATATAAGGACCAGAAGCTCCAACTGAACACAGTCCTCTTGGTTTTCACTGCTGATTAGCTCCAATCCCTGGTAACAAACTTCGTATGTCCTAGTATTTAGGCCCCTTTCCCTGTGCAGATGTACCAATTCAGCATTTGTGGCTTTTCCTAAAGAAGGGCCCAGGGCAACTGACCACTCCTTTATCATTTCATTATGGGCCCTGAAAATGAGACGGCCTTTCTGCACAGCTTGTCAGCACGTTAAAATGCCAAATGAGAACCTCTCTGGCACAGTGTATATGAATCCATAATTCCCCTCCACAAGCCTGCTTTATTCTCTGTTGTGGCTTCTTCATGCCAGATGGGATGTACTGCTAATTTATCAGTTCGCTGACTTTCATCCACAGACGTCTCCCATCTCACCATCCACTTATGTCGCATTTTTCCACTGACATTTTAGGCAGAATCCAAACACTGACTTGGGGAACTAGGTATGTGAATGCTCCAAGTTTTCAATTCTAGTTCTTTTTGGGGGTGGGGATGGGTAACTGTGGCTAGATCATTGTCCTCTCAGTTCTCTTTTCCTGGGGACTCTTGGGGACAAGATCATAAACCAAAGGTTGAAGAGGCAAAAAAATTGAAGAAAGGAGTGGAGGGCAAGCGTTACTGGGGAGACAGTGACGGGAGAGTAAAGTTACTCCCTCTTTGAAGCACAATCTATTCCCCATCCATCATCCTCTGTTTTTTTTTCTGCCAACAAATTTTTATGGAGTATCTACTATTTTCCAAAATGTTAGATACTGGACATGCAGTAACATTTCTATCAGGGTCCCAGCAGAAAAGCAAATGGTCCACCCAAGAGTTCCTGAAGAAAATACTTGCAAAGTTGTAGGCAGAACCAAAGGAATGGGTAGAAGATGAGGAAGACAGCAGTTTAGCAATAACAGGAAACTATCACCACTGCCAGGGCTTCCTAGGTGGCTCAGCTGGTAAAGAACCCATCTACCAATGCATACCAATGCAGGAGATGTGGATTTGATCCCTGGGTTGGGAAGATCTCCTAGAGGAGGAAATAGCAACCCACTCTAGTATTCTTGCCTGGGAAATTCCACAGAGGAGCCTGGGAGGCTACAGTCTGTGGAGCTGCAAAGAGTTGGACATGACTTAGCGACTAACACACACACACACACACACACACACACACACCACCACTGATAAGCCTAGAGAAGCAAGGGGAGGCAAAGCCTAAAAGGACCGGGTCAGAAGTATAACTGCAGGGGTGGGGCTTCCAGAAAGCAACTCTGGCCTTTGCTGGAGGAAAGCATTTACCGATGTGTCTTGGCTCAGTGTTGAGGAATCTAAGGTAATAAATGCTCCAAATGTTGATGAGCCCAAATGGAAGCCAGAAGATAGGAGGTCAAAGATGCAGTTCTTAGAGTTCTTTAGGATTGGGATGTAGAGCAGAGTGGATAATGGATCAGGTTGGGGTGGGGTTGAGGGGCAAGCAGAAAACATTCAGCATGAGGTAGTGAGCCAGATTGAGGTGTTCAGGTCAAGAGTTATGTATAGGAACCTGGGGCCAAGCATTCCAACACATCAAGTCAAAGGCTCCTCATTTTTATTGACTGATTGATCTTTTTATTTTTTATTTTTTAATAAATTTATTTATTTTAGTTGGGGGCCAATTACTTTACAATATTGTAGTAGTTTTTGCCATACATTGACATGAATCAGCCATGGGTCTACATGTGTTCCCCATCCTGAACCCTCCTCCCACCTCCCTCCCCTGATTGATCTTTTTAAAATTAGTTTTTATTGGAGTATAGTTGATTTACAGTGCTGTGTTAGTTTCTACTGTGCAGCAAAGTGCATCAGCCATACGTATACATATATCCCCTCTTTTTTGGATTTCCGTCCCATTTAGGTCATGGCAGAGCACTGAATGGGCTTCCCAGGTGGCGCTAATGGTAAAGAACCTGCCTGCCAATCCAAGAGACATAAGAGATGCAAGTTTGATCCCTGGGTCGGGAAAATCCCCTGGAGAAGGGTATGGTGAATCCCATGGACAGAGGAGCCTGGTGGGCCATAGTCTATAGTGTCGCAAAGAGACAGACACAACTGAAGTGACTTAGCACGCACGCACGCTTGCACAGAGCACTGAAAAAGTTCCCTGAGCTATACAGTAAGTCAAGGGCTCTTTGGTTTTAACAACAAAGTCTACATAAGTCAGGAAGTCTTCTCTGAGGAACTCATTTGCAGGAGGGCCCACATATGAGCTTCTCTGGATCCAAGAATGCCAGGTCACCTGACTCTCTGGGCCCGGGGCCCTCCCTGGGCTAGACCTCTGCCCTCTGACTTTGGCTCAGACTGGCGGATTTTGCACCAGTGGCCTTCCCTGAATTGAGGTTCTCTATAAGCACCATCCTTCCAACAGGGTAAGCAAAACAATAGAGGGAAATTCTTTTCATGAATTAGAAAGCAACTACTTTCAAGCTCATATGGGGGATTTACTATAGACAATAGAAAGCTAATTTCAAAACATACTTATTTATTCATTAAAGCAGATCCCCCAAGGGCTCTCTCCTAAGCAATATTTTGTTGTCACACTTTGTATTTCATTTACACTTGAAAATCATAAAAACTTTAAGGACATCCTGTAAATCCTTTTTTCCGTTTCTTCCTGACATTCTCTAGGTTCAGTCTAATTAGCTCAGATTTCCTTGAATATTTCTACAAAATAGGGAAGTACATGGGGCCGAGGCACCAGAGGGTAGGGACTGAGCTTTGTTAAGCGAAGACTCTGCCTGTCAGTTTTTCTTGCAACTCCGTGGGTCTCTTTTGGGAAACATAGAACAACTGAGAAACGTCAGAGGACAGGAGGGTTTCAAAGTTTGTACTATCTGCTCTTTCAAGGAAAGGGGGGAAGAATGAAATCATGGAAAAAGCTTTGCCTCTGGAGTTAGACGTGGGTTTGAATTTCACCTCTGTCACTTACCCTGGGCAAGTATTTAATGTTTCTATGTGCTCATTTCTTTCTTTCTTCCTCTCCTCTAATATTTATTTATTTGACTACATCAGGTCTTAGTTGTGGACCCGGGATCTTTGCTGTATCACATGATTTTGTTGCTGCACAGAAATTCTCTTGCTGTGGCGCTCAGGCTTCAGAGGACGCAGACTAGCAGGCTCAGTAGTTGCGGTGCGTAGCATGTAGGATCTTCGTTCTCAGATCAGGGATTGAACCTGAGTCCCCTGTATTGCTAGTGTGCATGTGTACAGAGTCACTAAGTTGTGTCTGACTCTTTGAGACCCCATGGACTGTAGCCCGCCAGGTTCCTCTGTCCGTGGAATTCTCCACGCACTAATACCAGAATGGGGTGCCATTTCCTTCTCCAGGAGATCTTCCCGATCTAGGGATCGAACCTGTGTCTTCTGCATTGGCAGGCAGATTCTTTACCACTGAACCATCTGGGAAGCCCCTGTATTGCAAGACAGATTCTTAACCACTGGATCATCAGGGAAGTCCCACTATGTGCTCATTTCTAAAATAAAGATAGTAATATATACCTCCTAGGGGCTGTCTGAGGGTTAATTGGAATGAGGAATGCAGAGCATCTAATACAGAGTCTGGTACTTTCACAAACTGTCAGTTCTTTTTCTTTTCCAAAAGTAGAGGGTACAAGGTCCTGGGAGATCTCTAGCAATATGGAGACCCCCTCATTGGAAAAGATGTCTCAAGGGGTTGTCTTAGTCCCTGGGGCTTCTGGAAAAGAGGACCACAAACTGGGTGGCTCACATTGCATAACTGTATGTTCAGAATGCTCAAACTATCGCACAATTGTGCTCATCTCACATGCTAGCAAAGTAATGCTCAAAATTCTCCAAGCCAGGCTTCAACAGTACGTGAACTGTGAACTTCCAGATGTTCAAGCTGGATTTAGAAAAGGCAGAGGAACCAGAGATCAAATTGCCAACATCTGTTGCATCATCGAAAAAGCAAGAGAGCTCCAGAAAAATATCTATTTCTGCTTTATTGACTATGCCAAAGCCTTTGACTGTGTGGATCACAATAAACTGTGGAAAATTCTGAAAGAGATGGGAATACCAGACCACCTGACCTGCCTCCTGAGAAATCTGTATGCAAGTCAAGAAGCAACAGTTAGAACTGGACATGGAACAAAAAACAGATTGGTTCCAAATAGGGAAAGGAGTCAAGACTGTATATTGTCACCCTGCTTATTTCACTTATATGCAGAGTACATCGTGAGAAATGCTGGACTGGATGAAGCACAAGATGGAATCAAGATTGCCGGGAGAAACATCAATAACCTCAGATATGCAGATGACATTACCCTTATGGAAGAAAGTGAAGAAGAAGAGCCTTTTGAGGAAGGTGAAAGAGGAGAGTGAAAAAGTTGGCTTACAGCTCAACATTCAGAAAACTAAAGTCATGGCATCTGGTCCCATGATTTCGTGACAAATAGATGGGAAACAGTGGAAACAGTGTCAGACTTTATTTTGGGGGGCTCCAAAATCACTGCAGATAGTTTCTGCAGCCATGAAATTAAAAGATGCTTGTTCCTCGGAAGAAAAGTTTTGACCAGCCTAGACAGCATATTAAAAAGCAGAGACATCACTTTGCTGACAAAAGTCCATCTAGTCAAATCTATGGTTTTTCCAGTAGTCATGTATGGATGTGAGAGTTGGACCATAAAGAAAACTGAGCACCGAAGAATTGATGCTCTTGAATTGTGGTGTTGGAGAAGAATTTTGAGAGTCCCTTGGACAGCAAGGAGATCAAGCTAGTCAATCCTAAAGGAAATCAGTCATGAATATTCATTGGAAGGACTGATGCTGAAGCTGAAACTCCAATACTTTGGCCACCTGATGTGAAGAACTGACTCATTGGAAAAGACCCTGATGCTGGGAAAGATTGTAGGTGGGAGGGGAAGGGGATGACAGAGGATGAGATGGTTGGATGGCATCACTGACTCAATGGACATGAATTTGAGTAAACTCCGAGAGCTGGTGATGGACAGGGAAGCCTTGTGTGCTGCAGTCTATGGGGTTGCAAAGAGTTGGACATGACTGATCGATTGAACTGAATTGAACTGATGGTCACGCAGTTCTGGAGGCTAGAAGTTCAAAATCAAGGTGTCGGCAGGGTTAGTTCCTTCTGAAGCTGTGAGGGAAACTCTGTTCCTGGCCCTCTCCTAGCTTTTGATGGCCTCAGGCAATTGTGGAAGCTGGTGGACAGATCTATGTGAGACTGGCTATTGCCTATCATCAGATTGGGTCTGAAGGTCTACATAGATCAGAGGCTGGAATCCGGATGAAAAGCTGAATAGAACCTAGGAAAGGGCAAGGGCGACTGGGAACCCATGAGTGAAAAACAAAGCCTTCAGGAACAAAGTTGACCCCTTGAAGTGGTCACTTACCACTTCATGCTCAATGACCCTGGTGGCCTGCAGAACAGAAACCCTTTGCTTCCGAGCTGCACATACACGTGGCTCTGAACTTGGAGAGACTGAAAGATAAGAATGGGCAGCAGCCAGGGCAGCAGGCCAGGCCGGGAGCCTGGAGACCCGATTGTGAGCTACCACAGTGGGGCCTACTTTGACCTTCAGAGCATAACAGATGGCTGCCTCCACTTCTCCTTCCAAATATCATGCAAACTTCTCTTGTGGGAAACCCTAACCTGGACCCTTTGGGGAACGGAGGTGGGAAATGTAGTTCCAGATCAGCTGAGTCGACTCAGGAAAAATCCATCACAGGGTTAGAATGCAGTGTTATAACTTTATCTATAGGCACTGGAAACATAGATGGTTTTAATGGAAGCATCTATTGGACAAAATTGATATTTTAAGGAAGATTAATTTTATATTGTATAATTGGGGTTAGAGGAAGGTAAAAATGGAGACAGTGTAGTTAAAAGTTTATTGTAATAGTCTGGGTATGAGATTGTAGAGGCCTGAACAAGAGCTGCAGGGGGAAAGATGGAAATTAAGTGCTAGACTCTAGAAATGTTACAAAGAAAGAATTAATAGAACTTGCTAAGGAGCTGAATTAGAGAACAAAGGCCTGGAGATAGATTCCAGAGTACTTCTGAGCTATTGAGCCTGGGTGATGAGGAAGATTGGTCTTTGAAAGGAAGTTATTCATTGAAAGGCTATTCTATTAAAACAAACTAGACATTCTACTCCATTTAAATGCAGTACTGTATTCAGTGGCTTCCCTCATAACTCAGTCGGTAAAGAATCTTCCTGCAATGCAGGAGACCCGGGTTCGATCCCTGGGTCAGGAAGATCCCCTGCAGGAGGAAATGGCAGCCCACTCCAGTATTCTTGCCTGGAGAATCCCATGGACAAAGGAGCCTGGTGGGCTACAGCCCGTGGGGTCGCGAGAGTCAGACATGACTTGGTGACTAAACCACCACCACCACTGTATTCAGAGTTTGGAAGTTTGGAACCATTAAACAGTTTAAAACTGTAGAACAGCAAAGGAGTGAATGACTCTCTTGAAAGACTGATAAGGAGGAGAAGGAAGTTCCATTGCGTTGTTAATGAATTTGGTGGCCAATACTCCTGGAAATACAAGTACCCATTCTAGATATCACCAGGTACCTTTTATCTGAGGTAATGACACTGTATAGAAATTTGAAAATAATATTACTTATGAGAGTGCTTGCGAAGTAAAACTTTCTTAAGCCAAACAATACTGTTTGCTATCCACTTTTCTAGACAGTTATTAAAATCTATCCCTTATGCATCATATGACAGAGAATTCCAAATTGTTTTCTGCAAGGTCTCCAATCTGTTTCTAGATTCTCTATGAAAAGAGTCGACTCCTCAGGGAGCCCATATATTTACTTGAACTTTAGATATAAGAAGTTCATTGTGTCTACATGTTCCCTTCTGTGGGAGAATGTGGAAGTGAGGAAATTGAGCTACTATATCAATTTTTAAAAATTAGGACAGACTTTGGAGTTAGGGAATGCTGGGGTCAAAATCTAATTTGCACCATCTTATTGGTTGTATTATCTTGGGTAAGGTATTAATTAATTTCTCTGAGCCCCAATTGCTTTATCTATAGTAAAAGTAGCTTCCTTATAGATGGTAGGGAGGATTCACTGAAGTCACGTTGTAAATGTCTAGTAGAGTGTTTGGTACATATTGGTACACGATGTCTATTGGTTCTATTTTCTTTCCATGTACAAAGAGTTTTAAAAACAATACCCAGTGGAAATGCAGACAGAGTGAACAGACCTGTGGACACAGTGGGGGAAGGAGAAGACGGGACGAATTGGAGAGTAGCATTGAAACATGTACATTACCATGTGTGAAATATTAATAGCTAACTGCTGGGCATTTGCTGTATGACACAGGGAGCTCAAATATGGTGCTCTGTGACAGCGTAGAGGGGTCGGATGGGGTGGAAGGTGGGAGGGAGTTTCCAGAGGGAGGGAACATGTGTATACGTATGGGTGATTCACGCTAATGTACTGCAGAAAACAAAACGCAATATTGTAAAGCAATTATCCTCCAATTAAATATACATAGATTTAAAAAAAACACCCAAGACTTAACCAAGGATATTCTAACAAATATGGACCCCTCCATTTTACTAGAGCACAAAGACAACTAGCTCAGAGGCACCTAGTTTAGAAAAAAGAAGTAAAGGACTTAAGCAAAGAGAACAGAAAACTGTTGGTCTCCGGGTAGAATTTGGTACAATGTAAAAATCTGTATCTGGAAAAAAATGTGATCTCAAGTAAAGGACTAATCATACAACCAAAGCTAATATTGACCAAAAAAGAGTAAAATTCAGATCATGATCCATATTTACAAAAATTTCAAAAGTTTATAAAGATGATTAAAAAGCTAACTTTTCATTACTGAGAACTAAAAGTTGGGAACTACATTTTTTTGTTTGTTTGTTTTAATTTCATCCACACTAGGTCTCACTGGCTGAGTAACTAGAGAAATTTCTTCACTTTTCTTAACTTACGTTCCCAAATGGGGGAATGAGAGATTTATTTTATTTTGCTGGGCAGTCAATGCCATGTGCTTGGTGATTCTTGGATGTTAGACTGAGTACATCTGAGATACTGTTGTTGACGGAATTAAATCAAACTTAAAAACCTCCAACGCTCTGCTCATCACTTCCCCCCAAAAAAGCTGTGTAGGACATTTCAGGTGAAATACAACATGTAACCTAATGCAGATTTCGTACAAATTATTTTCATAGGGTGAAATATTATTTCGTTGTGACTGTCACTCTGATTTTAACATTTTCCTTGGAAGACAGCCCTCAAACCTACCAAGCAAAATACAATTCAGTTGCTTTCTTTGGGTAGTTAAAAAATAGAAGAAGTAGAAATAAAGACAAAAAATGACCCAGGGAGAAAAACCACCGGCTACCTTCTCAGATCTCATTAGAACTCCCCGAGCTGCAAACAGCAAAGATTCCCAGAAATGCTGGATCTTCATGGCATTTGTGGGGTGTCAGATGGTTCTCTTTTCTGGAACTGGTTACTTCAAACATATAACCTCAGACACTTTGTACCATAAAGCAGAGAAAATGAACACAAGGAAGCTGTGGCTTCTCTTTCTCTACACCAGCTTCCACCTCCCACCCCAGCAGAGAAAGGCCTTGAGAGCCAAGAAGGCCATCTTGAAAATGTCCACGTGCACAGAGACGTGATATTGAGGCCACCCCACAGCCCCAGACCCTAGGCATTTAGGGCCAAGGTCCCCTTGGCAGAGCATCGCTCCAAGAAACATGTCCCATTTATCAGGCCAACATCACGCTTCCCCAGCTGTGGAGTCCACCATGAAGAAGACAGAAGACAAAACCACACATTGATCAAGGATGACCAGGCCAGCAAGCAGGGTATGAAGAAGCTGATGTCCAGGCGATGAAACAAAAGACATTAGACACAAAAGACATCAGACCAGCCCTGACTACATCACACTGGGTGTCATCAACAAAAGTACTATTGACACACCCCACTGGTCCTAAATATGATGCATTTTCCCCACTGGGGAAGTGGGAGAGATTAACGCCAGCATAGACTGCCACAGTAAGATCAAGCTTCACAGGCTGGAAATTTCCCATTGCTGATTGAAGTGAGTGGCCAGAAATTTCAGGAGAAAACTGGCTCTGGGCTCTCTCACATAGATTCACTGCTGTTTAGTTAACTGCACACAGACTGTAGCTTTCAAAGCCAATGTCATTTGTCCAGAGCTGATTGAATGATAAGCTAGCTAAAAAGGCAGTGGAAAAAGCAGTCAATGTGATCTGGGGGCCAAAGCGGGGAAGGCAAGAGTTCCTGAAACTTTCTAGTCAAGTATGGCTAGTGATCAAGTGACCCAGAGTCACAGATCTGCCTTTCCATGTGTCTGCTCCTCCAGACACCCGTCACTTCTTAGTAGCGTGCTTTTCTCTTTTAGGGCTAATATTTCAAAGCTATCTGATTGAAGTTTCAGGGCCCTGGAGGTGTGCTTTACATGCACGATCTCAGCTGTCACAGTCATCTTGTGAAGTAGATATTATAATTAATCTTATTTTAAAGATGAGGAAACTGAGGCTAAGAGGAAATAAAGCACTCACTTAAAGTGGCCAAGGTAAAAGGGATAGATCAGGGGCTTCAACCCAGGTCTGTTGTTTTTTTTTTTTCCAAAGCCCATGCTTTCAATCTTAACACTGTACTGCCTCCCACTCACTGCTTCTTAATTCTGAATTGAAATGTGATCCAAAGCCAATGAAAATAGAACAAAACAGCTGTGAGCGTGCATGTGGAGTTTAGGGTTGTTAGTGGGCTGAGGGGGGTGAGGGAAGAGGCAGGCGGTCTATGCAAGATGATGCCGGAGCAATTTTCCATGTCGACCCAGGAGGAATCACTGTCATGGTCAGTGTAGCAGCGGCCATCAGAGAGCTGCTGGCCACTGCAGAGTGAGCTGTGAAAATCAGGGTCGGGACCTCAGCTGCCAAGGGCCCTGAGAAGTGGTCCTTTTTTTCTCACTGGGAGAGCTATGTCTCCTTGGGCTGCTTTCTTCTCCATTTTGAGCTTGGCAGTTCAAGCTTCCCCCCAGCTCTGTTTGACAGCATCCGATTTCTCAGTGATCATCTACATGGCACACAAGTGGCCCAGGACTTGCAGACAGATGGTAGCTGTCTTTAGACCCATCTCTGCCGCTTAACCAACCAGCTGTGTGTCCTGGGGTTGGTGTCTGAATTGCCCTGAATTCGTCTCAGTATCTGTAAATGGCAACAATAATACCTACCTGCGGGGTTGGTTGTAAGGTCAAGTAATGAAGTGTTTAGAGCACAGTGCCTGGCACATAATGTGTTCTGAAACAGGTAGCCATTCTTGCTGTGTAGATTAAAAACAAAATTTACAGTTTGTGATGTTTTTTTTCTCTCCACACAGAATTCCCTACTCAAGAATGGGTTGTGTGCCTTCTGATGAAAGAGGCACATCTATGTATCAGTTTTTCCAGGCCTGCGGTAACTCAGTGCCACAGACTGCGTGGCTTAAAAAAACAGAAGTTTATTTTCTCAGAGCCCTGCAGACTAGAGGCCCAAGTTGAAGGTGCTGGCTGAGTTGGTTTCGGCTGAGTCCTCTTTCCTTGGCTTACAATGGCCCTCTTCTGCTCTGTCTTCACATGGTCTTTCCTCTGTACTGAGTCCGAGCCTAAATTTCCTCTTCTTATCTGCCTGCCAGTGCAGGGGACACAGGTTCCAGGTTCCATCCCTGGTCAGGGAACTAAGATCTCACATGCCTCAGGGCAACTAGTGAAGCTTGCCCTAGAGCCGCGCTCCACAACAGGAGAAGCCACTACAATGACAAGCCTGCGCACCGCAGCAAGAGAAAGACCTCACACGGCAACGAAGATCAAGCACGGTCAAATTAAATACATAAAATTAAAAAAAAATCTCCTCCTCTTTTACAGTTCTTAGTGGATTAGGGCCCATCCTTATGGTCTCATTTTAACTCAATGACCTTTTTGAAGACCCCATCTTCAAATACAGTCACGTTCTGAGCTACTAGGGGCTAGGACTTCAACAAATGAACTGGGACGAGGGGCACAGTTGAGCCCACGAAAATTTGCAAAGTGTTTTTGCCAAAAATCAAACCTCAAGTCAAGGAAATACAGGACACAGAGAAACATGTTTAATAGGGAAGTTGTTAGCAAAGCCTAGGAAGGGAGAAATTCCACACAACAGTCTAGTTTCTTTTTTAAATTATCTTTTATTCAAGTGTGGTTAATTCACAGTGTTTTACGTATACAGCAAATTGATTCAGTTACAGTACATACATACACACACACACACGTATATGTGCATGTGTGTGTGTGCATGGTGTTGCTGTGCAGTCATTCAGTCGTGTCCAACTCTTTTGCGACCCCATAGACTGAAGCACGCGAGGCTTCTCTGTCCATGGGATTTCCCAGGCAAGAATATGGGAGTGGGTTGTCATTCCTTCTCCAGGAGATCCTCCCGACCCAGGGAATGAACCCAAGTTTCCTGCACTGGCAGGCGAATTCTTTACCACTGAGCCACCGAAAGCCCGTGTGTGTGTGTGTGTGTGTGTGTGTGTGTGTGTGTGTGTGTGTGTGTGTGTGTGTGTGTGTGTGTGTGTGTGTGTGTGTGTATACACACATATAGATTCATACATACATATATTCTTTTTCAGATTCATCTCCATTATAGGTTATTACAAGATATTGAACATAGTTCCCTGTGCTATACAGTAGGTCCTAACAGTCCAGTTTCTTGAGCAACTAACTGTAATAGCAAGAAAAAAAGAAAGGGAGGTAGAACCTAAAGACTAAAAGAAATTTGAGAGGTATCACTGAATGTAAGTTATGGACTGTGCTTGGATCTTAATTGGAACAAATCAACTTAAAAAAAAATGGAGGGAATTCTTTGGTGGCCCAGTGGTTAGGACTTTGTGCTTCCACTGCAGAGGGCACAGGTTTGATTTCTGATGGGGGAACTAAGATCCCACAAGCCGTGGGCCATGGCAAACAAAACAGAACAAACGCAGAGTATTAGGAGATAATCACAGAAATTTAAACACTGTCTAGATAGTTGATGATATTAAAGCATTATTGTAAAATTTTTAGGTGTGTTAATACTGTTGTGATTTTGCCTTTTAAAAGGCCCTATATTTCAGAGAGATATGCTGAAATACTTACGGTAAGAGCTCTGGGACTTGCTTTAGTGTGGTAAATAGGTGTGATTGTAGTTGAAATGAGATTGTCCATGAGTAGGTAATTGTTCAAGCTGGATGGTGGGTTTGTCATAATAGTCTTGCTGCCTTGTATATGCTTGAAACTTTATTAAAGATTAAAATATATGGAAAACATTTTTCTGTGTCATTAAATATTTTTTTACAACATGAAGTTCTCAATGAAACATTCCACTGTATGGATGTATCATAATTCATCGACACAATTTCCATTGTCAGACTGTTAAATATGTTCCCTTTTTTGCTATTGAGGATGTGTTAGTCATTATACACAACTCTTTTATTTTTTAAATTATTAAAATATGATAAAACATTTACAGGTGACTTAGAAAATACAAAACAAGGTTACATACAGTTCTACTATGTATTATAATTTTTTAGTTGATAAATTAAAATTTGTAATTGGAGTTTCAATACTAAACTCTCAAAAATTCATAGAATGAATATACAGAGAAGTAGAAGGATATAGTAAACCTGAAAAGCTCTGTGAACCAATTTAACATAATTAAGTTTTATACAATTTTCACACAACAGTAGAATACAAATTCTATTCAAGTTCCCACAGACTGTAAACTAGGAGATACTGGAACATATCCCCAGGGACATAAAACAAGGTGCAAAAATTTCATGGTCTAAACGTATTGAAATCATACAGAATATGTTCTCTTATCACTGTGGAACTGTGCTAGAAATCAGTATCAAAAGATATTTGAAAATAACCCACATATTTTCAAGTACAGTGTGACATTTACCAAGAGATCTTTTTACTTAACCATCGAAAGTTTCAATAAAACTCGACTGAAAAAGACACCGAGGATGATTGCAGTACACAACTGTTTCTTTAGAATAGATTCCTCAAATTGAAACTACCGGGCCCAAAGTTAGGCTTGCATTTAAGGCACTGGTACCATGTTGCCAGAATGTCCTCCCTCAGTAATGACACTTTTGTTTCTTTTTTGGTGACACAGTCCTGGGCCTCCTTTGTCTTTCCCCTCGTTAGGTATGAAAGACATACCCACCAGGATCCAGAGTTGATCCTCCTGTAAGGCTGTCCCAAGGCATCTTCTGAAGGTCCACTGAAAATGTCCCACATTTGCTTGATTTTTTTTTCATCCTAAAATGTGTTATAAATGTGACTGATGGTGCTCTGGCTTTGATCTAAAACCTTCATCATGAGAATGGCAAATCAAACAACTAACTGTCAAGTCTCTCTTTCTGATGTGACAAGAGGGTAGGGGGAAAAATACAGAAAGGACTGTGCTTACCAAAGAGATAGGGGGACTAGACAAGAAACTGTTCAACAATATCAGGAAGAACAAAACCTGGTGTCGGCCGAAAGAACAATAGGGATTACAAACCCCAGCTGAGGGGAAAAAAAAAAGCGAGAAGCGAAATATCGAAATAATCTATTCTCCAAGTCAGACAATGACTCAGCCCCATGACCCTGTTGGTTCACTCTGCTGGCCAAAGTGCCTTAAAGAGACAGATCTGAAACCTCCTTCATACACCTATACCTCCTTTATATATATTTTTTCTCCTTTATATTTATATGCTTTCCTTGGTGTTTCTTGATAGTGTAAAAACCCAGAAGAAAACCTAGTTCATAAGAGTATGGGAAGCTGGAACCAACCATGGACCTGGGTATCTTTCAGACCTAAACATGAGTCAATCTATGCTCCATTAATTAGCTATGTGACCTTGGCCAAGCCATTTGACAACTTCAGGCTTCAGTTTTACTTCTTTGCAAATATGAATAATAAAGCCTACTTCTTGTTGAGTGGTGGTGAGAATTCAATATGTATAAACTGCTTAGCACTGTGCTGGTCACATAGCAGAAATCCTAAAAATGCTGACACTATGGTGAACTATTTTAAATTAAGTTTGTCTCCTATGTTTCCATGAGCATTTTTCCAAACCATCATTAAAGCCCTATGTCCATTGTTTTATAATTACTTGTTTTGGTGACATTGTCTCACTCATCTGTCCTCGGGGGCACATGCCTAGCAAAATTTTCTGCTGACTGAATAAATCTCAGATTCCAACATCCACAATAGTAAATATCTAGTTATTGCCAAGTGACCTAGATATTACAAGTGAGTTCAAAGAGTTCATTCATGTCCAGCTATTCAGCCTCTAATTAATCAAGAAATGTTTGTTTGTTTTCTTTTAATTTGTGAAGCAATATCCAAAAATGGTGGAAAGCAGGGGGTCTGGGATCAGACAGACTGGGGTTTCAGTCTGGTTTTGCCTTTTACCAGCTATGTGATTTAGGGCAAATTTTATAACTTTTGTAACTTTGTTTCCACATCTAACAAATAGGTCTAATAATAGTGCCTGCCTCATTTGGTTAATGTAAAGATTAAATGGGATAAATGCGTCAAAGCATTCAGCATATATTATCCTGGCATATCATCAGTGCTCAATGAATGTAACATAGTGCTATTTGGAAAATGTGCTTACTGAAATATTACTATGGAGGAAGAACTGAGCTAGATATTCTGAGAGTTGTATGTGACATGATTTTTGTCCTCAAGAAGATGGCAGGTTTCTTTGGAAGATGAAACAAACATGAGTAACTAAATAATAAATCTAGTCAGTCTGTGGTTAAGTGCTTAATGAGTAGCATAGACAGAAGTTCTCAAGTCTGGGGCACTGATCAGTGAAAGGATTAAACCTTTGTCCCTTGCATTGCAGGGTGAATTCTTAACCACTGGACCACCAGGGGAGTCCCTGTTTTTCATTTTTTAATTGACAGTTGATTTACAATGTTATATTAGTTTCTGCTGTACAGCAAAGTGATTCAGTTATATCGCATATACGTGTGCCTTTCAGTAGCATCCAATACTTTGTGACTCTGTGGACTCTAGCCTGCCAGGCCCCTCTGTCCATGGGATTCTCCAGTCAAGAATACTGGAGTGAGTTACCATGCCTCCTCCAGGGGATTTTCCCGACCCAGAAATCGAACCTGCATCTCTTATATCTCCTGCATTGGCAGGCAGGTTCTCTACCATTAGTGCCACCTGGGAAGCCCTCATATTACATAAATATATTCTTTTTTAAAATATTCTTTTCCATTATGGTTTATCACAGGATATTGAATACAGAAGAATCCTGTTGTTTCTCCATTCTCTACCTAATAGTTTGCATCTGCTAAGCTCGAACTCCCAATTCATCCTTTCCCCACCCGCCCTTCCCCTTGGCAACCACAAGTTTGTTCTCTACGTCTATGAGTCTATTTCTGTTTTGTAGATAGATTCATTTGCGTCATATTTTAGATTCCACATATTACAGATCTCAAATAGTATTTGTCTTTCTTTTTCTGATTTACTTCACTTAATACAATAATCTCTAAGTCTATCTATGTTGTTGCAAGTAGCATTATTTTGTTCTTTTAAATTGCTGCATAGTATTCCACTGTGGGCTTCCCTGGTAGCTCAGATGGTAAAGAATCTGCCTGTGATGCAGGAGACCCAGGTTCAATCCCTCAGTTGAGAAGATCCCCTGGAGAAGGGAATGACAACCTACTCCAGAATTCTTGCCTGGAGAATTCCATGGACAGACCGTCAGGTCAAAAGAGTCAGACATGGCTGAGTGACTAACACTTTCACTCTTCACATTCTATTGTATATATCCTGGGCAAATATCTGGAAAAGCTATAATTCAAAAAGATACATGCACCCCTGTGTTCAGACAGGTATTTTTTATGGCAGCTTCCACATTCTTGACTATTCCACAATAATTAAATATTGGTTAGAGAAGCTTTCAAGAAGATAGCAGGATTTGAGCTCCATGCTGTTAAAAGAACAGGGTTGGCAAAGAAAGACAGCTTTTCTATGTCACATTGTTCTTATCTATTTACAGCAGTTATTTTTTTTGGCAAGAAATAATCATTGCAATGTCCTTTAAAATTGCAATCAATTGAGGAGCTAATATTCTGGTTTATTTTTCTGGCTGACTTTGCCTCAGTGAAATTAAAATATGTAATACAATAATAATGTCCTGAAAAAGAACAGAAGTGAGATGAATGCGGCCTTGCTTGAACCTTGCCATATGCATCCCAGGAGGATCCTAGGATAACTAACAAGCAGCGAGTATTTTCTGATCTTTCGCTTCATGAATATTCATGACACATTTTGCCAGAAGTCATGCAGGAAACTGCCACTGTCTTGGATGGAGCTTGGAACTAAATAGCTACCCATCTTCTGAGTTGGCTCAATAAAATGTACCACTGTAGTATCTAGGTGCTTTCATAATATTTCCAAGGATATTTGCTAAGGCTTCTTACACTGAGGGGCTTCCCAGGTAGTGCTGGTGGTTAAGAACCTGCCTGCCAAAGCAGAAGACATAAGAGATGCAGGTTCAATCCCTGGGTTGAGAATATCCCAGGAGTAGGAAATGGCAAGTCACTCCAGTATTCTAGCCTGGAGAATTCCATGGAAAGAGGAGCCTGGTGGGCTACAGTCAATTGGGTCACGCAGAGTTGGACACAACTGAAGCAACTTAGCACTCACTCACTCTTATACTGAGTGTGGCATAAGCAAATGTTTTGAGTTTTCCAGGAGCATATTTCTACAAGGAAACATGCAGCTTGTATAATTCAGCTGGCACTCTGGTAAGCAGGGTAACCAGAAAATCAACCAGCCTAACTAACCAGCAGGCATTTATTGGGTGCCTGTTAAGCATGCATCAGACATACAAAGGCATGGTGAATTTAACAGGTTTCTGAGATTATAGCCTAGCCTCCCAAGGTGTTTTAGTCTAGCAAGGAAAGCTAATCATCCCTAAGCTAATCATCAGATCTAACCATCCCTCTATTTATTTTTCTATCTATGCAGCTACACACAAATAATAAACAATTGAAGAATAAGAGAGGATAATACATGATTGAGATCCTAAATCTTTAATCTTGATACTCGCCCCAACAAATATTCTTAACAAGACAAATTTCTAAGACCCTTAAAACTACTTTGAAAATACTTTCTTCAGCAATTTGCACACACACACACAAATATACTGCCAGGAATATATTTGAACTCTTGTTCAAATCTTAAACATCTTAAACAACATCTTAAAAATGCAGTGTGCTTATGTGAAGCTGTACATATAATAAAATTGCACAGAACTATCTACAAACACACATGGAAGAGTATGGTGAAATGCAAATTAAAATGTGACTATTAGTGGAGGCTGGGTGAAGGGTGAACTTTCAGATACCCCTGAAAATTTTGGGGGGCATAATTTCTTATGAATCTACTGCCGCTGCTGCTTCTAAGTCACTTCAGTCGTGTCCGACTCTGTGAATCTACAATTTTCCCCAAAAAGTTAAAAAGAAAAAAAAAATCATACAAGAAAGAACTGGAGTTAGTCTCTACGCACTGGTAAGGAAAAATCTTCAAGATGTTTGATAGGTTAAAAAAAAATTATAGAAAAATATGTAGAGTATAAAAACATTTATGTGAAAATGTACAAAACAACTATGTAGTCATATTTTTGCAAACACATTAGAAAAAGATCTCAAATGAAACCCATCAGACTGGTAATAATGGCAGCAGGGGCGAGGGGTGTCAGAAATAGAGGCTGGGAATTGGCTAAATAGCATAACTTTCACCTTACATGATTAACTTACCTAAATCTTGTATTTGAGTCAAAAGTCTTTGGACATAAAACATTGATCTTTGTCCCTAGCACTTTGGAACTCTACAGCAGTTAGTTTTTGTTCCCTCCATATCAAGTTAAAAACTTCGATTTGTGATTTGGAACTTGTTGAAGAAAATGAAATTGTTGATCTTCTGAATATTCCTAGTCACTCTTGGGGTTTGGAGTTTATTCCCCCTATAACTGCTTATAGGAAAAAAACATCTACTGTTCCATTCTCTTTGGCTCCACTTGAAAGAGACCATCTGGTTGTCTGCTTCTCTGTGCCAACCCTCCTGAGAGTGGTCATTTCTAACTGGGTGTCTCTGTTGATAACTCTTTCTGATTTTCTTCTCAGTTCCCTTCTTCAGAGTACATATGTTTGATTGTGGTGGTGGTTGTTGTCTTATATGGACCTTTGTCGGCAAAGTAATGTCTCTGCTTTTTAATATGCTGTCCAGGTTTGTCATAGCTTACCTTCCAAGGAGCAAGCGCTATGTGTGGTTAGGACTACTAATTTAGGTGGTGCTAGGGATGGCTCCTGCTAATGCAGGAGACACAAGAGATGTGGGCTCAATCCCTGGGTCAGGAAGATCCCCTGAAGAAGGGCATGGTGTACCCACTCCAGTATTCTTGCCTGGAGAAGCCCATGGACAGAGGAGCCTCATGGGCTATAGTCCATGGGGTCACAAAGAATTGGACATGACTGAAGCAATTTAGCACATACCAGTTTAGGATTATTAAATAATCCATGTAAGCTTCCAGATGTTTTGGGTGAGATTGCAAATGGGTTAGGACTTTTTATCATCTGAAAAATTTAAAGTCCATTTAAATGAACAGTTTCTAAATCGAACTTTACATGTGGTTCTCTTGTTAACTTTCTGACATGCAGTGCATGCATGTGTATTTTGTGTGTGAAACTAACCACAGATACATGTACTAGGTATCTCATAGTCTGATGTGAAGTGAAGTGAAAGTCACTCAGTCGTGTCTGACTCTTTGCAACCCCACGGACTATACAGTCCATGAAATTCTCAGACCAGAATACTGGAGTGGGTAGCTTTTCCTTTCTCCAGGGGATCTTCCCAACTCAGGGACTGAACCCAGGTCTCCTGCTTTGCAGGCGGATTGTTTACCAGCTGAGCCCATAGTCTAATGTAGCAGACTGAAAATAAACAAAAAGAGAATCCTGGAGAAAGTTCTTTGATTTGGAAAATTCTGGCCTTTTCAGACTTATTTTTCATGGTTTTTTCATTGGCAGTGGTTAGAATTGTGATGGTCTTAATAGTTGCCTGCACTGAATTTCTTACTTCTTCTTTTTTCCATGTTCTACTTTCACAGTATTTATCAAGCCACAGTCTGCTTATATTGGGAGGAGAGTTCAATTTTTATATTCTGATGACAAAACCACTTCAGGCATTCCTGGGACTACTGACATTGGATGTGAGCTTCATCTCATTACATAAAAAGAATCTTTTCTTTTTAAAAAATATATATGAGTGAGGCACAAACTCAATAGTAAAACAAGAGTTTCTTAAGTCTGTGCACAGACTCCCCAAATCAAGATGGAGTAATAGCTACTTCTGTAATTTCTGCCAATTAATCCACCCCCACATCACAAACCAAAGATTCCAAAATAAGTTAAAGAGCAGCGTTAGTGACTCAGACAGCATGACTTCACCCACGTGGCCCCGCTGCGGTGGTTTCTCAAGTGGCCACCAATATTTCCCTTTGTAGTAACACTGACATTTACCTGGGGAGACTGATGGGGGAATAGATGACATTACTTTCCCAGCAGCCCCTCTGGTCAGAGTCCTTAGCCTCAGAAGTGAAGGAAGCAAACCATGCCTCAGGGGATCGGGACCCATGACCTCATGCTTTTCTTAGCTGAAGAGTTTCACTGGCTGCCCACAGGTACAGAGCAGTTCCTACAATAAAGCAGGACAGTTATGGCTTTTCTTGATGATCTGCCCTGGTCTGCCTTTCCAGCCTCCCCTTCATTATTCTGTACCATAAGCTGAACAAACTGAATTATTCTAGTTACTCCCCAGATGTCACATCTTTTTTTTTTTTTTTTGGCTTCCTTCTCTGGCTCATGTTATTGTCCCTGCCTAGACTGTCTTTCTCTTTCCCAGCTCCAGAAAAGCCAAGTCTTCTTCATCTCTTAAAGCCTATGGACCCTCTCTTATTTTTCCAAAGATATGCCCCTCTTCCAAGTATTCACCCCTCTGTGCTTTATAATCAGATTGTTTACATTTGTTATAAGCCCCAGCTGGCTCAGTGGTAAAGAATCCATCCACCTGCCAATGCAGGAGACACGGGAGATGTGGGTTCGATTCCTGGGTCAGGAAGACCCCCTGAGACGGAAATGGCAACCCATTCCAGTATTCCTGTTTGGAAAGTTCCATGGACAGAGGAACCCAGTGGGTTGCAAAGAGTTGGACGTGACTGAGCATACACACACTCATACCTTAAAGGAGAGATCTATTGCTTATTTGTCTTCGTGTGCAGGACTCTGTTCAGCATTGTTTTTACAGGGATTCTGTGACTCCTTCTTGACTTGAATCTCAAACTTAACGTGTCTGAGCTCAGCACCTCTCTTCTCTGCACTCACCCAATCTCCTCCTCCTGAATTTCCTGCCCTGGTGATGGATACCCCATCCATTTAACTGCTCGTGCCGGAGTATTTATTTATTTTTTAAGCGGAGTATAACGCTTTACGATGTTGTGTTAGTTTCTGCTATACAAAAAAGTGAATCAGCTGTGTGTATACATGTACCCCTCCCTCTTGACCCTCCCTCCCACTGCTTCCATCCCTTCCCTCTCACCAGACTATATAGCGTTGTTCTACTTTGTGCCTCAATCCTACAACCTCCATCTAATCAATGACTGGGTCCTGTTTACTCTGCCTTTGGAGTAACTCTTGATTTTACACCCTTGTTCTTTCTGGTCAAAGTGCTGTGACTTTCGTTTTGGCCACCATCAGCCCTTGCCAGGATGACCACAGCACCTTCTCACTGGTTAATCATTTCTCTCCTTTCCCTCCCCTTCGCCTCCAGCAAAATCCACTTTCCACATTGAAGCCAGTGTGATCTCTTTAAAATATAGACCTGATTATGTCACTGTCTTGTTCCTGAGTCTCAGAATCTAGTTCAAACATTTAACCATGATAGAGAATGTCTTTTATAATCTGACCTTTTCTTTCTCTTATCATTCATATATCTCACTTCAGTTGTGTCCGACTCTTTGGATCCCATGGACTGTAGCCTGCCAGGATCCTCTGTCCATGGACTTCTCCAGGCAAGTATACTTGAATGGGTAGCCATTCTCTTCTCCAGGGCATCTTCCTGACCCAGGGATTGAACCTAGGTCTCCCACATTGCAGGCAGATTCTTTACAGTCTGAGTCACCAGGGAAGGTGCTTTAGGAGTTCTACACATATTTGATTCAAATGTGTGTTTTAAATCTATTTTCCTTATTTAAAATACTATGATTAAAAGTATTCATAAAACTGTATTCTATACCACAGTTCTATGTATTAAGAACCATCAATTCAGATGATCAAGTTAATTCTGCAGTAGGAATTTCTACCTTTTTGGTGAGTACACCTGAAGCTCTTGTGAGTGTGTCATTATTTGAAAAGTTGGTAGTTTGCACAGTCTTTTTTTTTTTTTTTAATTAGGCACTGCTGATCTGCTCAAGTACAAATTGTTCGTCATTACTATAAAGCTCAATTAAATCAGAAACAAAGCTAAGGCTTATAGCTTTGACACATGTATCAAAGCATCCTATTTTACTAGAGATATTTTAGCACTTACTTTATGGTTGGGGTGTTTGTCGCTGACTTTTATATCATGAGGGGACATGCAAGCCCTTGATAAATATTGCTGTGGTTATGTTTTTTTAAAACTGTGATTGTCAGCCATTAGAGGCCTTCTCAGAAGAAGTTATGGGACATTTTAAATTAAATTAAATTAATTCATTAAAAACTGTTTGGGGCCATATCAAGCTAGTATGTGTGATCTTAGTTCTCCAGCCAGGGATCAAACCCATGCCCCCTACATTGAAAGCACAGAGTCTTAACCACTGGACCACCAGGGAAGGTCTGTTGTGATTGCATTTTGTAACTAAAATCTCTTCAGTCACTTGCCTAAGTTTTTGGATTCATTCAGTTGAAGCATATACCCGGAAAGGAGAGCTGTTAAAAACCCATGCTTTCCATTTGCATCTACCTCTCTGTGTGAATTTGAATTTTCCAGTTACTTCAAAATACATAAAAAATTTTAAGGCCAAAGGCAATTGAAATAAATAATTTGGGTGCCAAAATCAAAATAAAGCTAAGCATAACACTTAATTTCAAGTATTTATGTTCATCATAATACTTAACGATTATCTTCTTGTTCTTATTGATTGATAAGTGTTAAAAATATAAATGTTCAAAATAAATTTATATTAGTAAAATATCATATTTATCTGTTTTATAGAATTGAGCTCTGAGACAAATTTCTTTTAAAAAGACAGGTTATAGTGCTTAAAAAAAGAAAAAAGTGAGAACTTTTGAGGTCTTAGCTCAGCCTCTGTCTCTGCCTTAGTCCTAGGAAGGCATTCATGGTGTGTCCCCCTTGATGGGGAAGAGAAAAGGACCACTCAGTGCCCATGTCCACATTTTCTGTCCCAGCCCAGGATCAGCTTGTTAAAAAAATTTAATTATTTATTTGGCTGCACCGGGTCTTAGTTGTAGCATGAGAAGTCTTAGATCTTTATTGCCTCCCTGGGGATCTTTAGTTGCAGCATTTGAACTCTAAATTGCATGTGGGATGTAGTTCTCTGACCAGGGATTGAACCTGTGGGACTGGGAGCTTGGGAGTCATAGCCACTGGATCACCAGGAAAGTCCTTAGGATCTGTAGTCACTGGGATCAACAGGGAAGTCCTTAGGATCTGTAGCCACTGGGATCAGCAGAGAAGTCCTGAGGATCTGTAGCCGCTGAGGTCAGCAGGGAAGTCCCTAGGATCAGCTCTGATTCCAATGGAGAACTGTCCCTTTCCCTTTGGCATGTATGTTCTCAGGGGAACATACTAAGTTACGTTGACTTCCTGGTAGGATGTTCCTGTCTCCTCTCACCTCCTGCTTCTCACAGGCTTCTCCCTTTGAGAAACCTCTGGGTGTTGAGAGCATGGACACACATGTTATTTCCTTTTGCTGTGCTTTCTCTGACCTCACATCTCATGATGCACACACATTTGTACTGGATCCAAACACTCCAAGTAACAGGACTTGCTCTGCAGAACTCATGAACTGCAACAGTGTCAGAAATATCTTACCACACATGTTTTTTTCAATAAAGAAATCACCATACCTCCATGTGGGATGATATGATTTCTGGAATTTTAGACTTTTCCTTGATCAGTAAGAAAGCGTGTTAGAGTTTATTTTTGCTGAATCTTGCCTCCCCAAGGAGCGCTAAGTTAGTGGCACAGTTGGTGCCTGTGGTCAGCGAGCTAGATGCTAGCTGGACCGCTCATGCACCACTAAGTTCCCGCTGAACCCGTAAAGACGTGGGTGATGGCAATGCTAATTCCACTGGGTTAAATTCCAACGAGAGGACAGGTGCTCACAGCTGCCCAGAATGGCATTGAGAAATATGAGTTTGTCCTTGTCCTTTTGACCACTGGTTGGATTCCTGAGAGCTTCAATTATCCCTCTGTGAACAGAGCTGGTCATTGCTGGTGTTTATCAGCTCCAGAGCTGAGGAAATTGGGCTTTATCTCTTTCAGATTAGATCGCTACAGGCCTCATTGGTTAAGGTTAGTGGCAGGAGCTGAGTAAAGCCCTTATTCTTTTTACAGAAAATGCTTCTGCAAAGCCCCTACCCCTTGTGGACAAAGCCCCAGCACTTCACCAACCCCCACCTCCCCTCCCCGCAAACCAGCTTGGACAACTCAAGTTGGGGGAGGGAGGGTGGTGTGGGATGTGTGTGTAATTATTTACTTCTTTCCAGGACCTTTTAATTGGTAAACCTTTCCTTTAACTAAAATGCTGATCTCTTTCAAGATAAGGCACTTTTGGCCTCAGGTTTCTACATATCTCTCTTTTCCATTTCTTTCAGGTCTTATTAACTCTGTTGCCAGGCTGGGGGTGGCAGCTGCAGGATAGGGTACCTGGCTCACTAAGCAAACTGGTACCTACCCCTGGCTGCGAAGAGATTCCACCCCACCCCCTACTCCATTCTCTTCTTTAAAAAAAAAATAGGAAAAAGAGAAAGAATCCGCTTGCAGAGGCAGTGGATGCAAGAGACTGGGGTTCGATCCCTGGGTCAGGAAGATCCCCTGGGGCAGGAAATGGCAACCCACTCAGAATTCCTGCCTGGAGAATCCCAGGGACAAAGGAGCCTGGCTGGGTATGGTTCACAGAGTCACAAAGAGTCTGACGTGACTGAGGGACTGAGCATACCCATACATTAAAGGGAAAGCTTTCCTCAGGCTTTCGGTTTGCCTGGGTATTCCCTCGGGATGGAGAGTGGTGGTCCCCAGGGGTGCTGTTAGGGGGACCTTCATCCCACAAAGTCTGCAGGCACTGTGGCTGCCTGGCTTTGACTGATCGCCTCCCTGTGCCTTCTGAAAGGCTCTGAATCTGCTCACCACTCACTGTCCCTCCACCCTCCAGCTCTGCCCTTTGACCTCAGTAACAAAATGATTTTCTGATCACCAATGCTGGTAGTAATGAATCTGCCTGCCAGTGCAGGAGATGCAAGAGGTGAGAGTTCGATCCTTGGGTTGGAAAGAGTCCCTGGAGGAGGAAATGGCAACCCACTCAGTATTCTTGTCTGGGAAACCACACGGACAGATGAGCCTGGTGGGCTACAGTCCATGGGGTTGGGTCAGACACGACTGAGCACACACACATGTGCACACACTTCAGGCCCTGTCTAACTCTCCAGCCAAGACCCCAGCCCCAAACTGCTCCCTCTTCATTGAAATTCAGGTGTCGATTCAACTGTGAGGTTACCTCCCTGAGGTTACTTCAAGGTTTATCTTGAGGGCGAGCAGGCTACATTGGAGCGCCTGGTTAACTTTTGCCTTTTTTTTTTTCAAATCCATGCAAAGGTTGTGAAAGAAAAATTCAATCCTTGCTACTTTTATAGTAGCCAGTGGCAGTGCGGGCCACATATCTGACTCCTATACATTAGGGAAATTGGGGGCTTCAAAGGGAAGAGGCCAGTAGCTAGACATAGAGGAAAAAAAAGATCACAGGATCTCTGAAACTCAGGTCAGCTGCATTCATGAGCAAATCAGCACTCTCCCGGTTCTTGACCTCCTTTGGGCATTGTAAAGGCTGGTGAGCTCATGCTTGTAAAGAGTGCAAGCCTTTAATTGAAGTGTAATTAATAATCATCTGATAAGTGAATAACAATAATAATGATGATGTAATCCCCTTCCCCCACAGCCCCACACCCGCTTCCTTGGGTAGCAGCATCATGAGATGACGTCCCCGTGGACTCAATTAGATGAACGGCCATAGGTAGAGACAGATCAGCACAGCTATGGGCTTGCTGGCATGGCCCCGGGGTTGGCCTGCCACCGGGAACCTGCGGGCACAGAACAATGCAGCAATGTTCTCTAAGTGTTGGGCTGTTCAGGTGATGAGAAAGTTCAAGCTGTTCCTTGACTCAGGCATGAGGACAACCCACCTGCTTCTTGCCAACCTTGTGGCTTCCCAGACAGAGGAGCTGAGCCTGGAAGCCTTGAGATTGACACTTATTTATTTTCCCTGCTTCTCTGCCTCCCTGTTTTTCCAAAGGGACCTCCTCCCAGTAAGATGAGTGAGTGTGTCTCCCAAGGGTGATAGCAATGGGTCAAGCCACAGCTTTTACACCACTGACCATCAGAGGGCCATGTGGACCAGTCAGCGTGGTCAAGAGTTGAGGACCTAATGAACTAAATGAAGAAGCAATAGGTTTCTGGAAACAGAATCTTGACAGAATTCTTGGGCTTCTCACCGTTTAATCTAGAAACAGGGTCCTCCAAGCAGACACCAAGCTAAAAAGAAGTGCCCAGAATGGGAGAAGGAAAAAAAAAATTATGAAGGAGGCAGTTTATCATCCACTTTTACCCTAAAGGCTTCTCAGGCCAAGAGACTGAGATAGGCAGAATGGAATCCCCAGCTGGAAAAGATAATAACAGCTTTCATTCGCAAACAGTTTAATTTACAAAGCACTTTCATATAGCATGACCTCATTCGAGCCTCTCTGTAAGGTTGGCTGAGTTTCTTATCCCCAGTTTACAGATGCGGAAACTGAGGTCCAAAGACATTAAGTGACTCACTCACATAGAAAGGAAGTAGCAGAGTCAGTGTCAAACCCACGTTTCTAGTAAGATGCTAAGACTTGTTCCATGATTCCCCAATCTTTTCTACTAGGATGCTTAATATTCAATTTAGTCAACAAATAGGTTGAACAATCGCTCTGTGTTGAGCCCTGTGCTGGGTGCTGGGGAAGCAGCAGTGAACATGACAGTCAGGGTTTGTTTCATAGCATCCTTATCACTATGTTAGTTTTGTGCTGCTGGCATCTCTAGGCTGTGGGATCCTTCCTGAGATAGTTCTAGTAAAGTTCTTTTGGCTGCAACAGTAAAAGTCATGTGCTGGCTAGCTAACACACGAAAATGGGATTTATTAGAAAGATTATGGATGTTTCACGGAATCTAAGCAAACATTAGTCCATCCCAAGCTGTGGGAAGACCAAGAACCTACTGCCTCTCTAAGACCCTTATCTCCTAATTTTTTTCTTTACATTCTCAATAATTCAGATAGAAATTTCTGTTAAAAAAAAATTCAGTGAAAGAATCATTTGTAAATATATTCAGACATGTTTATGAGTGAAGGATTTTTCTTTAAAATACTCCTGAAAGGACTTCCCTGGTAGTCCATTGGTTAAGATTCTGTGCTTCCATTGCAGTGGGCATGGGTTCAATCCCTGGTCAGGGAACTAAGATTCCACATGCTATGTGGCCAAAAAAAAAAAAAGCAACAACAAAAAAGCTGCAAGAAAAAAGAAGAATGGGACCAGGAAAAATAAGAAAATAAGAAGGACATACCCCGATATTGCTTGAAGAAGCTGAGGGGTAGGTGCGTGGGGGGCTCATTCTACTATTCTACTTTTCTCTATTTTTGAAAATGTCTATTTAAAAAGTTAAAAAATACAAAGAGAATATTCTGTATCATTATGCTCCTCCCTTGGACCTTTTGAAACGAATATATTTTTTTCTGTATAGATTATTTTTAGTGATTCTCTATTTGCCCGGTCTCCTGCATTGTCTGGTGTTTCTTGAAGGGCAGAATTGCTCCATCAATTTTACAGGTGCAGTGCACGCTTTGAGGGCTGCCTATGGCTTAGGCAGTGTCTCCTGCTTCCAGGTGAGCTAATAGCCCGCACTGGTGAGTGAGCTCAGTTTCTCGGTCGTGTCCGATTCTTGGTGACCCCGTGATACCACTGAGCCACCTGGGAAGCCCAATAACCCTGGCAGTTCGTGTATTTCCTTCACATGATAGCAGCCCTTTGCACACATTCCGTAAAACGTCCTGGGGACCCCCATTTCTACGGTCACTGGGCTGTCCCTCTGTGATGGAGCCACCAGTCTGAGGAATGATCAGAGTGAGGGTTTCAGGATCCCCCTGGGGCATTTCGCTCGCAAGTGACATTTCTTCCCTGGCATCCAATACCCAGCAGACCTTCACACATCAGTCGATGACTCTGGGGTCAGGCCAGGTTCTGAAAAACACTTAGGAGCAACCTTTCTTTTGACCCAATGGGTAAGAAGAAAATAGAGAAACAACTCGTTTGGCTGCCGCTCAGGTGGGGAGAGCCAGGTCAGGCGGCTTGCGGCAGGTGCCCAGTTCTCTCCACTTCCAGCAGATCCATTAACACTTGGCAGGTTGCACTCCCCTTCAGTGTGTGTAACATGCAATTGTTGACACAACTAACACTCCCTCAAGCTCTCGGGTCTTGATGTGTTCCCTTGCCCCTGTCATCAGAACTCAGGGTCTGAAAGGATTCATCTTCTGAATGTGCACGTTTGTTTATGGCAGGGACACAGCTCAGACCTCCTTCCTCAGCCTTCCCACCCAAACACGGTGCCCTCATTTTTCCTCTCTGGATTGATGTTAAGCACTTAATGTAATTGCCTTGCAGGAAAAAAATAGCCAAAGATGTACAGTCAGTCACACCATGGCCTCATATTTCAAAACCAGCCAGGCTTCTTTGTGAACGCTCCCTCCCAGGGTGTGAAATCAATCATGTCGTGGCTGGTCCCCTATGACCCCAGGGAGACCGCCATCTCGGCTTACCCTGGAAACACAGCCAATGACTTGATCCCCTCCCTGCCTGACCCCCCACCCACCCCAGCCCTTCACCCCACAACTTCCCCGCTGGCTCCTCTCCAGTGAGCTTCCTCTTTGGATCTGGCAGCTTGCTCTGTGATTCTCATTTGCTTTGTATAAAGAAGCCATGAGCAAACGGTTAAGCGTCCACTCTTCTCCCTGATGTCAACCTGTCCCTTAGCCTTGGCCCCTACTTCAGACAAAGGCAGTGACATTCCCTCTGGCTCAGTTCTCGGTGTGAGTCACTTTCTGAACCCTGGCCATTTTCTTTACCCTCCCCTTCAACTTTTCGCCCTTGAGATGCTTCCCTCCTCCTTAGGATGGCCCAGACTCCATGCAGACCCACACTCTCTTTCCCGCAGCTACACTCTGCTTCACCTCTGGGAAACCTCATCATAGATGTGGAAAAGGGGGAAACTTTTGACAATCTGTTCTTGAAACGCTATTCCATGAGAGAGTGGGCCCAGAAGTAAAGCAAAAATATCTTCGAGGAACTCTGCTCCATGTTATGTGGCAGCCTGGGTGGGAGGGGAGTTTGGGGGAGAATGGATACATGTGTTTGTATGGCTGAGTCCCTTTGCTGTCCACCTGAAACTATCACAGAACTGTTTGTGAATTGGCTATACCCCAAAAGCAAAAGTTTAAATAAATAAAATTTGAAAATCAGATTGGTAAAATGAAACCTGTATCTAATTAAGATGCTAATGACATTCTATCTTGGAATAAGGGTTGGCAGCTAAAGGTTGCAGTTTATTTCTACTTGCTGCTTATCTACTGATGGAGAATGATCAAGGCTTATATTTAGAAAATGTAGGGTGGGGGAAGGAAGGTGAAGAGAGTGGATAATCTATAAACCAGACAGACAGTCCTAGCCGTATTAAGTTTTGCAAATTTTCTGGCCTGGCTAAATAGTTTCACTGCTGCTCCGGGTGAGTCAGACCATGTTCTGAAAATCATTCCTTGCCTCTGTCCTCTTTGGCATTGGTTCTCCCCTTCTTATCACCTCTGGGATGTGTGTGTTGTGATACCCTGGGAGTTAACGATATGGTTATTACTGTTCCCTAGCAACCCTGCTTTGGAGAGAAAAATCAGAACACACAAGTTTGCTCCTTCATCTGACCAATTCAGACCAGCTTTGATTTGCCCCATTCCTGTTCTATGTGTGCACACTGACGATCTCTGGAAGGGTAATCACTTAAAATCTGGATGGGATGATCTTTTTCCATACGTCATGAATTAAGAATTTGTGATGGTTTGTCTTGTCAAGATGCTTATGGCTGTTTGAGAAAAATGACAACAAATAACGATTATGTCAGGACTTCCTTGGCAGTCCAGCGGTTAAGACTCTACAACTCCAATGAGGGGGATGAGAGTTCAATCCCTAGTCAGGGAACTAAGATCCCACAAGCCACGTGGCACGGCCAAAAAATAAAAATAAGATCATGCCACGAAGATCCAAATACCAGGCTAAACAAATGAGACGACTGTTACTCCTTGGGGGACCTTTCGTTTTCCTAGAATAGTAATCTTGCTTCTTGGTTGTTTCATCTGCACAGTTATTGTCCGTTTCTTCACAGACTGTCTTATAGATGAGCTTTGTTCTTTGTCTACAGTTAAAATGATGGGAAGTTCAAACTATGTTAAATGAAAGTGCAAGAAGAGGTACACAATCCAGATGCCCAAAATGCAGGTACCCTACCAGTTATTTGCCTAATTCTGGGCACAGTTAAGTGGAGATCTTTCTCTCTTTTTATTTTTTTAATATTTATGTATTTATTTGGCTGTGCTGGATCTTAGTTGCGACACACAAGATCTTCAATCTTTGTTGCGGCATGCGGGATCTTTAGTTGCGGCAGGAGACCTCTTAGTTGGTGCACGTGGGATCTAGTTCCCTGACCAGGGATGGAACCCAGGCCCCCTGTATTGGGAGCACGAAGGCTTAGCCACTGGATCACCAGGGAAGTCTCTAGGGATATATAACCATACATTCATCCATCTCCCAGGCCAGATATAGAGGGGGTGAGGATAGAAATAAATAAAGCAGACACTGTCCCTGCCCTCGTGGAGAGTACAGTCTAGAGGGGAGGCAGACCAATAAGAATAAACAGCACAAGACTCATGATAGGAGAGGTAAATGCTACAAAGAAAAATTGTGAAGTGCTCTGCTGGTATACAACACATTCCCAGGCTGAAGCACGTGGGAATATGGTGTTTGAGCACCGATGTCAAGGGTGTGGGGGAGATGGCAGGAAGGGGGTAGGAGGAAGAGTGAGGACCGCCGATAGGTGGCCAAAGCGAATAGTGACCATCGGTGTTGCAGTCTGTAGCATTTATAATCTCCCTGGCAGAATTTCGACCTTTTTTTTAGTTCTCTTGGGACTTTGTCATAAGCCAATTTGGTTAAATGTGGGTCTAATTAATAGTGATAATACTGACAGCACTAACAATTATTAAATGCTTATTTATGCAACAGATATTATTCTCAGTGTCAAAGGTCACCTCAGTGAGGCTGTCCCCGGGCACCCTAGAGAGCAGCCCCCAATCCTATTTCCTTTACTGTTTTCTTTCCTCTTACAATACTCACCATCATCTGACATTGTATACGCCCTTGCTGACTAGTTTGTTGTCTGTCTTTCTGGCTGGAATGCAATCTTCATGAGGGCAGGTACTTCTGCCTATTTTGTTCATTTCTGACTTCCCCAGAACTTAACCCAGTGCCTGACACATGCTTGGTGCTCAGGAAAAGCATTCAGAGGTCCCCAGGTATCTGCAGGGGTCTGGTTTCAGGACTCCCGTGAACACCAAAATCCATGGATGCTCAAGTCCTTTATAACAAAGTCCTAGTATTTGCATGTAAACTGTGCACATCCTCCTATATACTTGATTTCTAGATTATTGATAATACCTAATACAGTGCAAGTGCTATGTAAATAGTTCAATAACTAGTTCTCAGAATATTTAAATCTTGCGTTTTAGAACTTCCTGGTATTTTTTTAAAAGTTTTTTTTTTTTTTATGTAGACCATTTCTAAGGTCTTTATTGAGTTTCTTATAATATTGCTTCTGCTTTATGTTTTGGGTTTTTCAGCTGCGAGGCATGTGGGAGTTTAGCTCCCTGACCAGATATTGAACCTGCACTCCCTGCATTGGAAGGCAAAGTCTTAACCACTAGACCACCAGGGAAGTCCCCAGTAATTTTTTTTTTTTTAACATTTTTGATATGTAGCTGGTGGAATCCTCAGGCGTGGAACTCATGGATTTGAAGAGCCAATGGTATTTGTTAAATAAATGAATGGAGAGTATTCATTTAGTCTTTACAGTATCTCTATGAAATAGGTGCCATTTTCTCCCACTTTGGAGATGAGCACAACTGGCACAGGGAGGTTAAACAACGTACCTGAGGTCACACAGCCAGCAGGGTGGTAAAATCAGGATCCAAACCCAGGAGGTCTGAGACCGGAGGTTTGTACAACGGGAATAGCCACAAAATAGAAACAGCTGTGGAGAGAGTACATCAATTTGACTTACAGCTTTTCTTTAGTTAAATGGCATTCTGTTTAAAGACCTCAGAAAGGTAATCCAATTCAGTATGTAAGTTCAAGACACTAGTGGACTACTGGTTTTTATGAAACATGTATCATTGAGCAACTGGTATAAAGGACTATCTCGGTTATAAGAAGCCTGTGCCAACCCAGGGAATTTGCAATCCAGATAAGATAAGAAAGTCCTGAGTCATAAAACACTTTCAGATCCTATAATTTAATCTGTACCCAGAGTTCCTGGAATATTCCTTACCACTGACTTCTTAGTAACTTGGTCTGGTTGCCAGTCTGGTTCCACATGAAATATGGAAGCATGAATTACTCTTGACTTGTTCACTTGAATTAAAAACTCAAAGTTTGTTGTTGCTGTGTGTTTAAAAAATTAAGAGCTTGGAGTAAAGAAAATAAAACTTCTCTACCCCATCGGTCCCAGTGTTAGACAACAAATTCAGTCTTGAGGACTTGCCTCTTCCCGTATCTCCTTGTTTATCTGGGTAGATATTATTTCAGTTTCTGGGATAAAACACTTGCTGCTGGAGCCATTTTGACATTTTTATCCTAATCAATCAGTTTCAGGAGTGTTTGTCATACAAGGCAATGTTTTGTTTGTTTGTTTTGTTTTGCTTTTTTGTTTTTTGTTCTGCCACGAAGCTTGCAGGATCTTTTCCCCGACCAGGGACTGAACCCATGCCGCCTACATTGGGAACCCAGAGTCTTAACCACTGGACCACCATGGAAGTCCAGTTTGCTTTTTCCTTCATAAGAATGATCTTCTCTTTGTGTATTCAATGGACATGAATTTGAGCAAACCCTGAGAGACAGTGGAGAACCGAGGAGCCTGGCGTGCTACAGTCCATGGGGTCGAAAAGAGTAGGACACAACTTAGTGACTGAACAACAACAAAATGTGTACGAGGTTGTCAAAGAGAGGAATTTAACTTTTGATCTTAGAAACTTCAGCTTTTCCTTTCTGCCCACACATCTCGGGAGCACTCAGTGGCCCTGAATCTCGCTTTGGCATTTATTTTGTTATTTCTTTGACCACTTACCATGTAAGAATTGGTGAGCAGTTCTGGTCCTTTTCACACATCTGTCTTCATGTTGTCTTTCCAGGTCTATCTTTTTGCGTCTCTGTTCCTTTCTGTCTCAAATACAACCTATAATCTCTTGCACACATATACAAATTAAGCTTTACAAGAAGTTATGTATGTTTAATAAAGGATATGTTTAATTGCCAAAACTCACTGAACTAAAAATTTGTACTTTTTAGTACATGTAAAATTTCCACCATCAGTAAGAAAAAGAAGTTTCATGTTTACAAATTTGTCACTAGCTTTATGCCCTTATTGCTGGTTCTTGGCATCTGATGGTTCATGGTATGCATCCCTTAGTGCTGGAGAAGTCCTTGTGTGGATTCCCACATCTCAGTACCATGGAGATGGTTAGGATCTTCTTATATTGTCCCAGAGTCTAGTATTAATAGATAAGGCTGTGCTGTGTGCTCAGTCGTTAAGTTGTGTCTGACTCTTTGCGACCCCACGGACTGCAGCGCATCAGGCTCCTCTGTCCGGTGGATTTTTCCAGCAAGAATACTGGAGTAAGTTGCTGTTTCCTCCTCCAGGGGATCTTCCCGACCCAGGGATAGAACCCAAGTCTCCTGTATCTCCGGCATTGGCAAGCAGATTCTTTACCGCTGAGTCACCTTGGAAGCCCTAATAGATAAGGACCACATAGCAAATGTGGGAAAGGTGGGTAACTCTAGGGTGAAAGGGAGTTTAATGTGTTACAGGGTGATGAAAGAACCCTGACCCAGTCACTGAGCAGAGGGAAGCAATAACTTGAAAAGAGAATAAAATATGGTGGATGGTTTGAAATTCCCAGTGACCTCCCGTTACACCCCTTAAATGAAGGGTCCTGCATTCTAATTCCATTTATATATTCTCTTTTCAAGCATCTCCAACATTATTGCTATTATGACATGTACAGAGATCTAGGTAGATTGGGGTTATACATCTGAGTTGTATTTCTAATTTCATTGTTTGCGTATTAGGAAGAACACTGGCTTTGGCTTCAGGCAACATTGCCGCATTCTAGATGGGACCATAGTCCCTCAGCCTCAGGCTCCTAACATAGATCATCTCTTTGTAAACTGTAAAACAATATTAACAGAAGAAAACCAAAGACTGGTATATGCATGTTTATGTCTTTGTGTGGTGGGGTGTTCTGTAAGGGAGGTGATTGGAAGCTTTCTTTTGAAGTTGGAGCCAGTGAGAAAATCTCCTAAGATGAGCTCCAGTTGCCAATATTTTCACCTTCTACCCCTTAGGCCATCCACATGCATTCTGCTTGTTCAAGCAAGGAAAGGTTACTCTGGATCCTGGCTTCTCAGTCAAGGGAGAACATGAAACCAGTGTTCTCTTGTCCTCACCTTTGATTCAAAGGAGTACACTCCTAAAATCATTGGTCAGAGGAATTGTCTATCATCAGTGAAAAGAGGCTTCCCTTAATTGTTTTAAAAAAGATATTCATTCAAAAAAATTCATTAAAAACACCAGTGTTCATTGAGCTGTCATTATATCCCAAACACTGTAGTAAGCGCTGGTGCCAGCAAGAATGGACACTGTGCCTTAATAACCTCAAGTCCACTCAAGTCCAGACCTTTTTTTTTTTAACTTGTGACTGTTCCCATACAATTTTTTTTAATTGATATGTTGTATTTTCATTTTTATTCAATTCAAGAACTTTTTTTTTTGGCAGCATGGCATTCGGGGTCTTAATTCCCCCACCAGGGATCAAACCCATGCCTCCTGCGGTGGACACACGAAGTTCTAACCACTGGACTGTCAGGGGAGTCCCTCAAGTCCAGTCTTGAAGTCCTCTTTAATAATTCTGTTCTGCCAACACTGCTTTATTTTGTTGTTAGCTAGCCACAGCTGTGAAGGTCTCCGGTGTCCCCTCAGCTGCACGCCCGGCTCTCCTCCTCCAAGTGCCTGCCTCGTCTGTTGATCCCCCCTCCCTTCAGTTTTCACCTAATTTTAGAGTTTCATCCTCACTAAGGTGTAGGTAGCTGTCAGTGGTTCAGAAGCGTTTTCTTCCTGGGGTACTTGCATTACAGCAGGGTTCAATATCCTCCCAACAGCACTTTTCCTGCTAAACCTGGATTTGGTCCTAGAATCCATCTGTCATTATCAGTCAAAGCTGGCAGTTATGTTGAAAACTATTCATTGTGGTTTAAGCCAAGGCTGCAATTTCAGGAACTGGATAGTGAACAATAGTTTTTTTTGGGGGGGGTGAGGAATTTTCACATTTTTTGTTTTGCCGTTTGTTTCCAGGGCCCTGAAAAGTTAAGTGATATAGATAAGAGCCTACACCTACTATATATGTGCTCTCAGCTTAGGGAGAACATAGGCCAGGGTGGCAGTTGTCATACAGAAATGTTCTTTACCAAACAGAAAACCAGAAATGATATTTCCTGTGCCTGAAAACCCTGTCTTTGTACAAAGCGAAGAGTGTGACGTTTACTAAGACACTCTTATCCCTGGGTTCTGCATCTGTGGGCTTATTGTATGTGCCATTTTATATAAGGGACTCAAATATCTTCAGATTTTGGTATCCTGGTACCAACTCCCCCTGATACCAAGGGGAAATCTGTATATCATTATAAAGTCACAAACACTCAAACCACCCACAGTAAAGGCAGAATTCAGAGCAGAAGCATTGTGGGTAGAGAGGGCCTGGAGGTGCTGTAAGGTACCTAAGTGAACAGTTGCCTCAAGAAGAATATAATTTGAATGTTGTAGAACAACCTTATGAGGAGGTCTGTTCTAGGAAATTCTAACATCTGAAGCCCCTTGTTTGACAGGGGCTAATGCCCAAAGAAGAAAAATGAACTCATTCATTAGTGAGGATTCAACTTGCTGTTGTATGGTCAAGGAGACTCAATAATTTAAATAATATTCTCTAGCTTTAATACTACCTGAATGTAAAAGTAGTCATTAAGTTTGGGTACCTGCTGGGTTATAGTAGATCGGAAAAATTTGAGCGTAATCGTAGAATTTTTAATGCAATATTAAATGACTACAATAAAATGAGAGCTTAGTTTAAGTAACTGCATTATTGGAATTGACAAGAGAAGTCTAAACACCTCCCTGACTAATAGGAGTCCTCATGGCTCCTAGGTCCTAGTAGAAAGATAGAACTGTCTATGATATTATTTTTGTTCTTGGCATAGATGCCAAGTTGGTACAGGCTAGGCTTTCTCAAGAAGCTCTCTTCCTGATGAATTAACTACAAATCCCTGAAACTCATCTCAAGTTGTGGAAAGTATTTGAAACACTTGTCTATAGACACAGAGGCATGGTGACATAGCCACCTTAATAAACCACGGAACCCGGCATGTGTTAAATATGCACAGTTATATTTTTGCCTGACATCCCATTATCAATATAAGCATATCATCTACTATTTTTGTTATTTGCCTTAACAATTAATTAGATGACTTTAAAATTCCCATTTCCCTCAAAGCTACTTCATATAAATGCTTGCTTTTTCTCTGTCAATAATTTCACGAGGGAGTTTTTAGCAAATAAGTATTTTTCTACATAACTTATAAACGCACACAGAGATAAAAGTATTAACAGTTAATGGTTTGTAAGATACTCCTACTATTTTTATTTTTTTATAAATCAGATTTTAAACGCAGGCTTAACATCATGCATATACACATCCATGTGTTTGTCTTGATTGGCGAGGTTATCCTTGATCCGTTCCTTCAAGGATATTGTCTCGCTAGATGATCGTCCCTATCACCTCACGGAGAAAGAGCCCAAACCTCCTTCAACATTTGGAAAATATATTTTCCCCGGATGCAATTGTAGTGGAGTAAATAAACAATGAATTTGGAGGCTGGTTTTATGCTTTAACTAGATTACCTGTTAATAAGAGAGCTTTTTGTTTAAGTTTTCAGAGCCTCAATTTTGCTGTCCCTGTAAGGGAGATGTAATTCTTATTACATAGTTCATTTAATTAAATGATATTTAGTAATAAAATCTTTGCGAAAAGCACTTGGTAAAGACTTAAACATTTTATTATAAGACCTGCTGTTGCACTCTGTTATACCATGAATTTATTAGTCTCTCTCTATTCAAATAATGGAGAAGGAAATGGCAACCCACTCTAGTATTCTTGCCAGAGAATCCCGTGGACTGAGGAGCCTGATGGGCTGCTGTCCATAGGGTCGCACAGAGTCAGACATGACTGAAGCGACTTAGCAGCAGCAGCATTCTAACAAAGCCCAAACATTAATGGTCACTGGTCACTTGCAGGCTCAGCTCTGCCCAAAACCAGGTCAGAGAGACCCTGACTAATAGAATATTAGTTAATCACTCATTGTAGTGGACATCTTTTGGTTTCGTCTTTCCCCCAACCAGATCTTCTGACAACAGTATGCCGAATTTCCATAGTGAACCACTTCTTTCTACTTCTTTTTAAAATTTATTTATTTTTAATTGGAGGATAATTGCTTTACAACATTGTGTTGGTTTCTGCCATACATCAGCATGAATCAGCCATAGACATATGTCCCCTGCCCTCCGACCTCCCACCCCATCCTACCCCTGTAGGTTGTCACAGAGCACCGGGTTTGAGCTCCCTATGTCACACAGAAAATTCCCACTGGCTTTTTATTTTACATACGGTAATGTACATTTTTCAAATTTGTCCCACCCTCTCCTTCCCCAACTGCGTCCACAAGTCTGTTGTCTATGTCTGTATCTCCATTGCTGCCCTGAAAATAGATTCATCAGTACCATCTTTCTAGATTCCACATATATGCGTTAATATCAATGTATGATATCTGTTTTTCTCTTTTTGACTTACTTCACTGTATAATAGGCTCTAGGTTCATCCACCTATTAGAACTGACATGAATTCCATATGCATTCCTTTTTATAGCTGAGTAATATTCCATTGAATATATGAACCACAACTTCTTTATCCATCTGTCTGTCGATGGACATGTAGGTTGCTTCTATGTCCTAGCTGTTGTAAATAGTGCTGTGATAAACATTGGGGTACATGTGTCTTTTTCAATTATGGTTTCCTCGGGGTATATGCCAGTAGTGAGGTTGTAGAGTCACATGGTAGTTTTATTCCTAGTTTTTTAAGGAACCTCCATACTGTTCTCCATACTGGCTGTATCAATTTGCATTCCTACCAACAGTGTAGGAGGGTTCCCTTTCTCCACATCCTCTCCAGCATTTATTGTTTGTAGATTTTTTGATGAAGCCCATTCTGACCAGTGTGAGGTAATACCTCACTGTAGTTTTGATTTGCATTTCTCTAATAATGAGCGATGTTGAGCATCTTTTCATGTGCTTACTAGCCACCTATAAGTCTTTGGAGAAATGTCTGTTTAGATCTTCTTCCCACTTTTGGATTGGCTTGTTTGTTTTTTCTGGTTGTGAGCTGCATGAGCTGCTTGTATATTTTGGAGATTAATGCTTTGTCAGTTGTTTCATTTGTTATTATTTTCTCTCATTCTGAGGGTTGTCTTTTCATCTTGTTTATAGTTTCCTTTGCTGTGCAAAATCTTTGAAGCTTAATTAGGTCCTACTTGTTCATTTTTGTTATTTCCATTTCTTTAGGAGATGGGTCATAGAGGACCTTGCTGTGATTTATGTCAAGGAATGTCCTGCCTCTTTTCTAACTCTAAATCCATGTGATTCGCTAGAGCTTGCCTAATGTAGTTAAGTGTAGCCAATCACAGTATCATTCTGAACATAATGGTTGGTTCAGGAAAGATTCGAAGATCAAACCAGGCAATAAAAACTGGATTCTGGAATTTACTAGGGCCTCTGTTTCCACTAAAAGAGGGTGTAAGTAAGTTAAGAAGTAAGCTTGGGAGTGTTAATGGTCATCTTATCCATCTGAACTGTTGAAGCTAACTCTAAGCTAACTATTGAAACTAACACAGCGGAAAGAGGAGATGGAGAAGGTCATATCCTAGATTACATCATGTGAGTCCTTGGAGCCAGTCATTCCTAAAGTTTTACTAACGTACCTTTTGGTTGTCTACTTTAGACTTTGGAGTTTAGTTTCTGTCCTTTGCAATGAGAGCAGTCTCGACTAATAGACTTAACTTCTTACTATGAAAGAAGTGTTCTATAAGGCTAGGCTGTGACTTATGCTTGCATTGATGGAAACAGATCTAACTGCAAGTGGTAGGGCTGTGTGGTGTCCTCATCCCACCTTTCTGTGTGCGATTAGCCTGACAAATAGACCTTGAGCCTGGATAAATCCCTAAATCAATCCAGCCAACAGGTGAGTCTGCTCTTTTGTCAGGTTGATTTCAGCTTTTTAAAAAAGTGTATCTAAGGAAACATCTGCCTCAAACGTTGTAGATGCCAGCTTTTAACCCTAGGGCTAGGATAAGCTTCTAATAAATACTCATAGAATCTTTTCTGATGTGTCAACTCCTCCTTGATCTATTCAAGATTTCTTATTGATTGCAGAAACTTAAATATTGCCCAGATTTGGCACTCCGACCAGCTTGTCTATCTTGGACTTTAGTATCTGTCAAGACTGGATTTGAGCTTGTTTTGAATAACTCCTGAGTATAACATTGAACTTAAATTCCTGACCATCATTCTCCTATACTCTGAATAGGATCTAGCCTTTCTCAGTTTTTCCTGGTTCCTACTTAGGCAATTCTTTTTTTGTGTGTAATTTTTACTGGAATATAGTTGATGCACAATGTTGTGTTAGTTTCAGGTATACAGCAATCTGAATCAGTTATACATCAATCTGAATCAGTTATACATATACATGTATTAACTCTTTCCTTTAGATTCTTTTCCCATACAGGCCATTATAGAGTATTGAATAGAGCTCCCTGTGCTATCCAATAGGTTCTTGTTAGTTATCTATTTTATATATAGTAGGGTGAATATGTCAATAAAAAGCAAGAGAGCTCCAGAAAAACATCTATTTCTGCTTTATTGACTATGCCAAAGCCTCTGACTGTGTGGTTCACAATAAACTGTGGAAAATTCTGAAAGAGATGGGAATACCAGACCATCCGACCTGTCTCTTGAGAAACCTGTATTCAGGTCAGGAAGCAACAGTTAGAACTGGACATAGAACAACAGACTGGTTCCAAATAGGAAAAGGAGTACATCAAGGCTGTATATTGTCACCCTGCTTATTTCACTTATATGCAGAGTACATCATGAGAAACGCTGGGCTGGAAGAAACACAAGCTGGAATCAAGATTGCTGGGAGAAATATCAATAACCTCAGATATGCAGACGACACCACCCTTATGGCAGAAAGCGAAGAAGAACTAAAGAGCCTCTTGATGAAAGTGAAAGAGGAGAGTGAAAAAGTTGGCTTAAAACTCAACATTCAGAAAACTAAGATCACGGCATCTGGTCCCATCACTTCATGGCAAATAGATGGGGAAACAGTGGAAACAGTGTCAGACTTTATTTTGGGGGCTCCAAAATCACTGCAGATGGTGATTGCAGCCATGAAATTAAAAGATGCTTACTCCTTGGAAGAAAGGTTATGACCAACCTAGACAGCATATTAAAAAGCAGAGACATTACTTTGCCAACAAAGGTCCGTCTAGTCGAGGCTATGGTTTTTCCAGTAGTCATGTATGGATGTGAGAGTTGGACGGTGAAGAAAGCTGAGTGCCAAAGAATTGATGGTTTTGAACTGTGGTGTTGGAGAAGACTCTTGAGAGTCCCTTGGACTACAAGAAGATCCAACCAGTCCATCCTAAAGGAGATAAATCCTGGGTGTTCATTGGAAGGACTGATGTCAAAACTGAAACTCCAATACTTTGGCCACCCCATGCGAAGAGTTGACTCGTTGGAAAAGACCCTAATGCTGGGAAGGATTGGGGGCAGGAGGAGACGGGGAGACAGAGGATGAGATGGCTGGATGGCATCACCGACTTGATGGACATGGGTTTGGGTGGACTCCGGGAGTTGGTGATGGACAGGGAGGCCTGGTGTGCTGCGATTCACAGGGTCGCAGAGAGTCGGACACGACTGAGTGACTGAACTGAACTGAATCTCTCAATTTATCCCTCCTACTTTGGCAATTCTTATTTACCTTTCTACCATTCTTTGGGAGTGGTAAAAACAATTTCATATATAAACTTCTGAATATCCTGAGTCTATATCAAGACCTTGGAAATACATTTTGTAAAACTAAATGAGGTTCTCAATTTTCCAGGTACCCAGTGCCTCTCCCCCATCCACATCTCTGTAATCACTCTGGAGTTCTCTGAACAAACTCTACTTTGGAAACCAGCCAAAGGGAATCTCTGCTTCAGATTGGTCCCATCCCATTTATGGAAGGGCGGTTGGAGAATACTTGACTCCAACAAGACAAGGCCTGCCTAGAGTCATTCAGCACGTCCTCATTCTGGCCCTGCAGAAGCTGAAACAGTAGAGCATGCCCAGTGACACAGGAATGACTTGATGTTCCACTCCTGGAATTGCCTCTGAACTTGTCCTAGAAGTGAGTATCAGGTGCTGACCAAGAGAACTTTGATGATTGTTAGTAAAGCCAGGGCATCTGAATTCTTTGGTGGGACCCCTCTTCTCACTCTCAAGTTGGTGCAGGAGTCTCCCTGACATCTGAAGGCCTGAGTGATGGGTGCCCTGCTTGAAGGTAGGAAGCTGAAGACAGATATTACAGGTATCCCAGACCCTGTCTACTTATCCTGAGGAGGCCTGGGCAAACCACTCAGCCCAGACCACTGAGCCAGCCAAGACTTTCTTCCTTCCTGATGGCCTGCCATCATCTCCTTTCCCAATCAGGACCAACTTGTGGAGCTCTTGCACATCAAAGGGCCAATGGAGAGGACTTCTTCAAGAAAGAAGTGCAGAATGTCCAACTCAACCTGCAATAGAAGATGTTTAGTCCCAAACCAGAAGTCCTATGAAGGCCCAAACCCAAAGACAAACACAAACACAAAATTTTTTCTTTAAGAGCTGACAGAATGGCTGAGCCCCCAAGGAGAAGCCAAGTTCAAAAAAGACGTTGGAAGCCACAGGGGTGAGCTGCCCTTCCCATCATTGTTCTGTTTTTTTCTACAGTCGGGGAAAGGGAGCGGGGTGGTGAGTCCCAGCATCTGAGCTATAAAGTGAAACATGGCGACACTTTCCATGTACACAACATGCTGCCTATGCCCTAAGCTAGCTCACGAAACCTCTCATTAATAACACATAAAACAGGAAACAAAGATGCATGCCTATAAGAAATTTATTCTGAGTTAAAAAAACAAAATACAACCTACCAGTGAACTTGGGCACACACCTTCTGTGCAAAGCTGGAGATAACTTGTACTGTGCTTAGGTAAACAGAGAGTGGTTTTGAACATACGGTAAGTGCTTAATGACCACTTTATACTTGATAGGTTTCTTATTCTATTAAAGCTTACTCATATTGTTTCATTTGTTTTCTTTTTATGTAACTCATTTGCAACCAACTTCAGTGTTTGACACTCAGAATCTTACCAACAGAGACATCTTTAAAGGGGCACTATCCATACGTCGGTGCGTCTTAAGTCTTCCTTTTCTTAAAATGCACTTGCTGCTCTATACAGAGTACAAGGCAAAAATGTTTGGGGTTTCTGAGTGTTAACTAAAGGCTTGGCGTCCACCATTCATATAATAGAGCGCAGATTTTCCTTAAAAATGAATTCTCCATTTCAAAAAGGCTGGAGACAAGGGTAGCAGGTATAAAGAATTTCAACAATTAAAATTTAAGGTCCCAAGACAAGTCCTCATGGAGAACATTTTGTGATCATGGGAAGAGAAAATTTTTATTTGATTGTTTTTTGCAGAGTCAGAAGAAACCCAGAGTGTGGTCAGGCGGTTGAGAGGTGACAAGTTCTTCTTGTGTTTTTCCTGTGAAGTAGGTCAGGACACTGTCTCAAGACTCAAGGGCGTCATGTGACCAGCTGAGCTCGGCTCAGCTTTGGTGAGTCTCACAGATAGTCATCAGTCCCCGTTCTTGGGTTTCAGCTTCTTCTGCTTTTGAAAAGACAAAAACCAATTACTGATAGCTCTGCTGACCTCAGATGCGTGGTCTGTCTTGCTGAAAGTGAAAGTGTAGTCACTCAGTCGTGTCTGACTCTTTGCGACCCCATGGACTGCCTTTGCAACCTCATGGACTTCCAGGCTCCTCTGTCCATGGAATTCCCCAGGCAAAAATACTGGAGTGGATTACCATTCCCTTCTCCAGCGTATCTTCCCGACCCAGGAATCAAACCTGGGTCTCCTGCACTGCAGGCAGATTCTTCACCATCTGAAGCCCGCTCTATCTTAGTGAAATGGTCTTTTCCCACCATTGCCAGTTAAAGGTGACCCTGAACTTGTTGACATAAGGTCAGTGAAAAAAAAATCACAATAACCAAGAAACAGATATTTTCCCCGAGTTTCCTGTTTTCCATCACCAACGTGGGTTTTGATCCCGTTCAAAAAGATCCCCTTTGGGACTTCCCTGGGGGCCCAGTGGTTAAGACTCCATGCTTCCAAGAGGCATGGGTTCAAATTCCCCTTAGTTGGATAATTAAGATTTCACATGATCATGTGGCTGAGCCAAGAAAATAAAAAATAAAATAAGATAAAATGTGAAAAAGAGCTGTTTGTTTAAAAAAACAAAGAACCCCATAAAAGATCCCCTTTAACTTTTTTGCTAGCCCCACTGTCTCTTTCCAAGGCAACCTTTATAAGACCACCCCAACCTTCACTTGGTATACCTAGTAGAGGGTTATTATACTTTCATAGATTGGTCAGATCCACCTCCCTGTCTCCACCAAGGGGTCCTAAGGGGCCTGAGTCATACCTGGCTCACCTCCCCTGCTCAGAGGCCAGCAAGTGCTTAGAACATATACACTCAACACATACACTCTGGAATTTTGAAGCCGAATGGAACCAGTCCTTGCCATCATCAGTTGATGATTAAAACAAGACTCAGATTAGGATTTGCTCCTTTCCAACCTCACCCCCACGACCCAACTCCCAGCTTCCTTTGGAAGTCCCTGGGGTCCCCACCCCTGTCTCACCTTCCCCAGATGCCCCCTTACTCCCCCTCAGATCATTTTCCAGGCAAGCAGCGGCAGCCTCTGCTGCCTGCTCAGTCTCTACTGCCCTGGCCTCTGGGCCCTGCTTTTAAGAAGAGTCAAAACCATTGAAGTCAGGGCTTCTGATATTTCATGACATCTATAAATAATAGTCATTATAATAACTGTTCTTTATGAAGGATTGGCTGAGCTGGACATGTTTAAAGCCTGTGATTTATTTACCTAGCCTCAAGCCAGAAGAGTCATTCTCTTTGCTTATTCATTTGTTTGAAAAATATCTAATGAAGAGGACGGGGACGATGACTGCTCCAACAGACCTTACATTCCTATGGCAAGAGAGAGACAGTAAGCAAGTGAGCAAGGGAATTTCAGGTAGTGACTTCATTCTGAAGGAATGACAACTGGGTCATGGTGCTGTGAGTACTGCTTGAAGTCTCAAGATCAGGGAAAACCTCTCTAAGAGGTGACATTAATGCTGGAACCAGAATGAGCCCCTGACGGGGCTCCCCTAGTGGTCCAGAGGTTAAGAATCTGCCTTGCAACGCAGAAGACACAGGTTCGACCCATGCTCTAGAAAGATCCCATATCCCACATGCTCTGGAGCAACTAAGTCTGTGTACCACAACTACTGAGCCCCTGTACCCTAGAGCCTGTGCTCTACAACTAGAGAAAGCCCGTGTGCAGCTGAAAGCAATTAAATAAAATAATTTTTAAAAAGGAGACTGATGATGTAAAGAACATTCCTGCATAGGGGCCAACATGGGCAAAGGCCCTGTGGAGGGTATGAGCTTATCACATTACTGAGTCATCCTGTGGGCCTGTTTTCTCTGCTAGAATCTGAGCAAAACCCTTGTTCTCTTACACACTGACTGCAGGAAGGACTACTACCTTGTCCTTGTCCTTGCTGGTAATGGGGCTTTCCAACCTAGCATTCTCCTGGCTCAGCTGGGACACTCTATTATACCCATGCACATGTTCTCTACCTTTCATGATATAGTCAAAGCCCCACCTCTGTCTGATTTATCTCAGTGTCCAGTAGATTCACTTTATATTTATTATCTCCTGGCTTATTTATTTTGCCATATGAAACATGGTTATCACATTTGCCCAGGCAGCTCCTGGCACTTCTGAGGCTCAAATGAGATCATTCATTCAATAGATTCCAGAGCATCAACCTTGTGCCAGGCACTGGGTTAGGACTTGAGCCCTGAAGATGGGCAAGAGTTGATTGCTGCTCTTGAAGCTTATCTGTTATGATAACTGGACTTGCATTTTAGAGAGCTCTTTCCAATAAAATGGTGGGAAATTGCCAAAGAGCAACCAGACAAGATACAGGGAAACCGACATATATGTTTTACATGTATGTGAAAGTGTGTGTCTGTCTATATCAGACAGCTGCTGTTTCGAAAGGCTAGTACCCATTTTTTTCCTGGAAAGAACACCTAAGTTTTTATTGATTAATCCCCTCCCACTCTTCTTCCATATGATTGGGTGGGATTGATTCCATCCCTAGGTTTAAGAGTGGCCATGAAAGAGGTCCTGCCCAATCATATCCAGTGATCCTGAGATTTTGCCAGAAAAAAAATGAGATAAGAGTTCTCTTTCTTCTAGGGTAGTGGCTAGCATAGGATGCCAGACGGCTTCCCTGATGGTTCAGAGGGTAAAGAATCTGGCTGCGATGCAGGAAACCCAGGACATGCAGGAGAGGCAGGTTCAATCTCTGGGTCAGGAAGATCCCCTGGAGAAGGAAATGGCAACTCACTCCAGTATTCTTGCCTGGGAAATCCCATGGACAGAGGGGCCTGGCGGGCTACAGTCCATGGGGTCGCAAAGAGTTGGACACGACTGAACAACTAAGTGCGCACGCAAGGACAACGCAACACTGGGCCTGCAGAAGAGACCTGGCCACCACAAGGAGGAAACCTATGTAAGAGTGGAACTCCAATGTGGAGGAAACCAGCCCCAAGAAACAGAAGCAGCAGCACGATGAGCTCTGGGATCTAACTGGACATACTTGGCCTGATTAAATGAACCACAAAACTCTCTTTTTGTTGAAGTCACTTTGAGTTGGGTTTTCTGTTACATGAAATCCAAATGTTCCTAAATAATACAGTAGAGAAGGCTGAGGTACATTTAAATTAGTTGCCCAAGGTCCCACAGCTAGGAAGTAGCAGTGCTTATTTTTTAAAAAACACTGATTTGGCTGCATTGGGTCTTAGTTGCAGCACTCAGGAGGTTGGTTGTGTCGGGCAGGATTTTCTGTTGCAGTGCTTGGACTCTCTGTCTGTGGCATGTGGGCTCTGGAGTGCCTGGGCTCAGTGGTTGCAGCACACGGGCTTAGGTGCCTCCTGGCGTGTGGGATCTGAGTTCCCCGACCAGGGATTGAACTCGTGCCCCCTGCATTGGGAGCAAGGAGTGTTAGCCACTGGATGGCCAGGGAAGTCCTATTTTTCTTGATTTACACATAGACATTCACACAATAAAGGTCACGTTCTTTGCATGATGGCTTGACTGAAAGCAAGGAGAGGCAGATAGCATCAACCGCCACCATTTTTTCTCTGCCCACTCAGAACATCCTCAGATGTCTTCCATTTTTTCTTATGCAAAGCAATACCACATCCAAGGATTTACAGATGCTTTGGGGTTTCACTTTAGAGTCTACTAATTTCTTAGCATTCTGATTAAGGGCTATCTCTTCTCTAGTCTCTACTGGGGAGAGAGATGGTTTTACTTAGATATAGATAGACTATGGGTATAAATAAAAACATGTTTTTACACAAACTAATATATGTATATAGATTGTTAGTTAAAAACAATGACACTATGCTATATACTTTTTATGGCCTACTCTTTTTCCATTATAAATGTATTTTAAGCATTTTCAGTGCCAATAAGTCTGAGTTAGAACATGCTTTTTAATGGTTATTTATTAATCCAGCTTATGGCTATAACGCAATTTTCAGATGTAGTTCCGACATTTAGGTTGTTTTTTTAATGTTTCACCAGCATAAATAATTCAGTGGAGTCTATATACTGTTGTATCCCTGACACCTATGACAGTTTCTGGCACTTGGTACATGCTCAATAAAAGATTCGTTGAGTGATTGAGTGGACGTGTCCATACAATTTCTGTTCCGAGCACTAGCATTTGTTTTCATACTCTGTATTATGTTTTTAATGACTGCAGTTATTAAAAATCAAGGTCACAGTTCCAGTGTGCAGAGTCTCAGTTAACATGATGCTGTGCAAGGCAAAGACTGCTTCGTTTCCTGAGTTCAAAAGCAATGCATGTTGACTGCAGAGGATTTGGGAAGCACATATGAAGAAAGAAAGAAAGGTAAAATTACCTGTAACTACAACACAAGTCAGAGTTGACATTTTGATATACATCCCATTAGTCTTTTTTCTGTGCAAATACATGCTTTGAATTTTCTTAACAAAAAGGTGGAATAATACTGAACATGTTGCTGCTGCTGCTGCTGCTGCTGCTAAGTCGCTTTAGTCGTGTCCAACTCTGTGCGACCCCATAGACGGCAGCCCACCAGGCTCCCCCGTCCCTGGGACTCTCCAGGCAAGAATACTGGAGTGGGTTGCCATTTCCTTCTCCAATGCATGAAAGGGAAAAGTGAAAGTGAAGTTGCTCAGTCGTGTCTGACTCTTAGCGACCCCATGGACTGTAGCCTACCAGGCTCCTCCGTCCATGGGATTTTCCAGGCAAGAGTACTGGAGTGGGTTGCCATTTCCTTCTCCAAATACTGAACATACTGTTTTGTTATTTGCTGTTTTTTATTAATAGATGTCTTGAGACATTTCCTTATGTAATTAAACATTTTTCTTTTACATGGTTTCTTTCTTTTTTCTATTTTTTTGTTTAATTGGAGGATAATTGCTTTACAATGTTTTGTTGGTTTTTGCCATACAACAAACATGAATCAGTCATAACTATATATATGTGTGTGTGTGTGTATATATATATATCCTCCCTCTTGAGCGTCCCTCCTTCCCACCCCTCTAAATTATCACCGAGCGCCAGGCTGGACTCCCTGTGTGATACAGTAGCGTCCCATTCTTTCTGTTTTACACATGGTGGTGTATGTATATCAATGCTACTTTCTCAATCCGTCCCACTCTCTCCTTCCTCCGCTGTGTCCACAAGTTCGTTCTCCACATCTGCATCTCCATTCCTTCCCTGCAGATAGGAGTTTACATGGTTTTTATTGTGTTCTTAGGATTATGTTTTATGGAAGGACTGCAGTATTTTTAACTAAATCCCCCATTTGTTGGTGAAGTATGACACTTCTAATTTTCCTCATTATAAATACAAATATTAAAATATCCTATTAATTTAGATATTTTAGTAGTTTTCAAATCTTGTCCTACAAATGTACACTAATTTATAAATTTTTAAAAACCAGGAACATACTCCATACTATAGTTTTGAAAAGTAAATTAGGGAAAACATAGGTGGGACTTTTTTATGTCTTACTTGATACATTTCTGTACTGCTTGAAAATTTTTCCAGCAATGTATATTAATTTTATAATGAAAAACACTAAAAAGTGTTCTTATTTATTTATTTATTTTAGTCTTGGCTTGCGGCTTGCAGAATCTTAGTACCCCAACCAGAGACCGAAGCCATGCCCTTGGCAGTGAAAGTGAGGAGTCCTAACCCGTGGATTGCCAAGGAATTCCTTAAAGTGTGTCTTAAAATTCTAAACAATTTTCATTCAATGACCAGACCTTGGTTTCTAATACCATTCTCCTACAAAAGGAACCAGAGATCCTTGGGAAAATAGCCAATTCTAGGCCTGGGGCAAGGAAAATTCTAGATGAGCCTGGAGTATCTTGTGATGCTAGAAAATAAGAAAAAGTTCAAAAAACAAAAGGATAGGGCAAGGGCTTCCCTGGCGGCTCAGCGATAAGAAATCTGCCCACCAAGACAGGAGCCACAGGAGCTGTGGGTTCTACCCCTGGTTCCGGAAGATTCCTTGGAGGAGGAAGTGGCAACCCACTCCAGTATTCTTGCCTGAAAAATTCCGTGGATAGAGGAGCCTGGCAGGCTACAGTCCACTGGATCACAAAGAGTTGGACACGACTGAGCAACTGAGCATATATCATATGTGTGTCTGATAGCTAGATATCTATTATTTATCTGTATTTGTGTGCATATGTATTTGTCTATATAAATAAAACATATAGAACAAAATATATGAACTTTTTTTTTTTTTAAAGAATAGGGCATGTCAAAGTGACACACATTCCCATCTTAAAGAACTTCCAGTGACCAAAGCTGTAATAATATGAGTGACAAAATAGATAGCATTGGATTATAATCCAAACTGTAAAATAAATATCCATGGATCTATTTTACTATAAATAAATGGCTGAAGAAATAAACAAATGAGGAAGAGGGAGAAGAGGCAATGCCCCCTTACAGATGAATTCCAAATAATTCACACAGCTACTCCCCACTCCAGGGGGTGGAGCTTAAACCCCACCCCAACCCCTAACACACACTACACTTTCAGTGTGGAGAGAGAGCTGTCCTTAGGGACTTGATTCCAAAATATATAGCACAGAAAGGGAAGAAAAGTAACTTTATGGTGGAGAAGTCTAGCAAGTACTACCCCCAGAAGGCAACCAGGGTTGATTGGCATAAACAATGATGAGTTGGGACTTCCCTGATGGCCCAGTGGCTAAGACTCTGTGCTCCCAATGCAGAGGGCCGGGTTCGATCCCTGGACAGGGAGCTAGATCCCACATGCTGCAACTAAGACCCAGTGCAGCCAAATAAATAAATATTTAAAAGCAAACAAACAGTGAGAACTCATGTTGATAGCATGTACCCTTGACAGATGTGATGCAAATAGTACTTAACATCTGTGGTCTTCCTCCCCAGCCACCCTCATTAGATTATAGATTCCTATAATCCAGTCTAACCATGAGAAAACATCAGACAAACCCCACCTGAGGGGCTTACTATGAAACACCTGACCAGTCCTCCCCAAAACTATTAAAGTTGTCAAAAACAAGGAAAATCTGAAAAATAGTCACGGATAAGAAGAGACCAAAGCGATGTGACGTCTAAACACAACGTGGAATCCTGAATTAGGTCTGGAGCAGAAAAAGGACATTCATGGAAAAACTGGTGGAATCCGAATAAAGTCTGGAGTTCAGTATTGAGCCAACATTGGTTTCTTACATTTGATAAATGTAGCCAAGTTTAGTAAGAATGATATTAAGGGCAAGCAGGTCAGGGGTCTACAGGAACCTTCTGGACTGTTTTTTTAACTTTTCTGTAAATATAAAACTATCATAAAATAAAAGTTTATTTAAAAGAATGAAAAATGTTTCCATCAATAAAAATGCCTATCAGCAAATATCTTTACATATTAAAAAAATACTTTTAGGCCTTTAGATGATATTTAATCATGGTGTTATAAACATTACAAATTAGAATCATTTCTTTAGGCCTACATAGTCTAGAGCCTACATTTTTAATACTATATTTTTATCCTTTTCCAATAGAGTTGCCTCAGGCATGCCTGTGCGATCAAGGCTTTGTTTTTAATCCTGCCCTACAACCAGTTGATAACTTCTGTTCAGCATCTTTGCTGCCTTGACTCCCAAGGGCTAGAGTTAAGCCTGGGTGGATTTTTACTGGACAAGCAATGATACTCTGGATGTTTTGCATTTCAATCTACCTTCTCTCAGAGTCAATCAAGGTCTTGGTAAGGAAAAGAGCTAGTTCTGTTAAGGATCTTTGACTGTATTCTAAGAGCAACAGGAAGATTTTGAAGGTTTTAAGTGAGAGGGTTGCATTATCAGCAGAGTATGAGATGGAAGGGGAGGGAAAGAAGAGCTTGTTTAGGAGGAAGTTATTAGAGTCATCCAGACAAGAGATACAGTCACTTAGACTATGGTGCTGGCACCATGGGTAGGGACTTGTGATATTAATACCATGACAGCTAATAATTCTTGTAGCTTTCTTGCATGCTCAGTCATGTCTGACTCTTTGCCATGGACTGTAGCCTGCCAGGTTCCTCTGTCTGTGGGATTTTTTAGGCAAGAATACTGGATTGGGTAGCCATTTTTTCCTGCAGGGGATCCTCCTGACCTGAGGATCGAACCTGTGTCTCCTGGCTTGGCAGATGGATTCTTTACCACTGTGTCACCTGGGAAACTCAATGATAATAATAAAAAACATTTGTACCAATCTTGTACAGTTTACATTGCAAATGCTTTCATATTCTTTGTCTATTAATGTTTACAACTCTGGGTAGAATTTTCATTTTGTAAATGAGGAAAATTGGAGCTGTAAGAAATTAAGTGAATTGCTCAAGGCTAAGTAGCATAACTTTAACTCAAGCATTTTGAATCCAAATCTGATGTGCTTTATAGTGAAGTGAAGTGAAAGTCGCTCAACTGTGTCTGACTCTTTGCGACCCCATGGACTATAGCCTGCCAGGCTACCCTGTCCATGGGATTCTTCAGGACAGAATACTGGAGTGGGTAGCCTTTCCCTTCTCCAGGAGATCTTCCCGACCCAGGGATCAAACTCAGGTCTCCCACATTGTGGGCGGATTCTTTACCAGATGAGCCACCAGGGAAGCCCAAGAATACTGGAGTGAGTAACCTATCCCTTCTGTAGCAGATCTTTCCATCCCAGGAATTGAACCAGGGTATCCTGCATTGCAGGCGGATTCTTTACAAGCTGAGCTATGACCGACTGCAAATTGTGTGTGGGGGTGGGGGAGTGATACATGTTAAGAATATCTTTTTTCACCCTTTTGGGTTAATGGTTTTCAAAATTACTTAAACAAACTTAAAAAATACAGATTCCTGGGCCTTGGCCTCAGAGATTCTGACTCAGTAGTTCTGAGCAGGGCCCAGAACTCTGTGGTACCCTTGAGTCAAGGGCAAAGCTCTGTGGACCACACTTTGAAAACCAGCACGGCTGTGGGTCTCTGTTTGTTTTCTCAATTCCCACATGCAGGCGACATTGAACCTGGGCAATTGTTCTCCAAGTACCTGTTTTGATGATTTGAAAGTGGATATCAGGCTTCCCTGGTGGCTCAGTGGTAAAGAATCCGCCTGCCAACGCAGGAGACACGGGTTTCATCCCTGACACGGGAAGTTCCCACGTGCTGTGGAGCAGCCAAACCCTGTGCCTATGCTTTAGAGCCCTGGAGCCGCAGCTACTGAGCCCACGTGCCCCATCTGGTAAAGTCAGAGAGCCCCGGAGCCCGTGCTCCATAACAAAAGAAACTGAAGGAGGAAACAGACAGAACAGGCTCCATCTTGAAAGCAGGACTCCATCTTGGGCCAGACTGTGGACTTTGAGCTATAGGCCCAGTATCTATGGAAACGACTTACCAGCTGGAAACCCAGGCCCCCGGGAAGGAAGAGCCCCAGGGCTCGAACCTAGACTCTCCACCCGCTGCCTAAGAGAATACCCTATCATACATTCTATTATACTTATTGGGGTAGGACCACAGGCCTATTGATAATAGGCCGCTGTTAGCTACCTAGGCTTAAGGCACATGAATCACGGGTTAACTTGGACTGTATCTTTCTTTTCCTTTGTTCAGACTAGTTTCAGGGAATTTGGGCAGGTGGATTTGGGCACGTACACTTAGGCTATACAAGCTTTTCACAAAAACTGATCAGGGTCCTTGGCTAAGAGGAGACTCTCCCTTGGGCCCTCCCTAGTAATAAACCACACTCTGCTATCTGCATTGTCCTTCTGAGTGAGTTTGTTTCCCAGAACACATGGCTACAACAAAACCACAGCAGTGAGAAACCCATGCACCACAAAGAGAGAGTAGCCCCTGCTCGCCGCAATGAGAGAAAAGCCCGAGCAGCAATGAAGACCCAACACACCCATAAATAAATAAATAAAATTATTTTTTAAAAGCGGATATCGATGTTTGAAAAGCTATTGTTTGAGCGGTCATCTTTTCTCATCTGGACAGCATTCGCAAACTTTGCTTTGAAACTATCTCTGCTGTTTCATAATTACCTTGTCCCTTTTGCTTCTGTCTTGCAGCACGTCTCTCCCGTGGTCACTGTCTGCGTGGCCTCAGCCCTTCCCTCTGTGGTTTCCAGGCAGCAGGACTGTAACCCACAGGGCTGGCCCTGGCGCCCAGGCCTCGCTAGCCTCAGCCCAGCATCACCTACCCTGCAGTCACTTTTTCACAGCAGAAACCTCAGCCCGTAAGAGTCAGTGCTTGAGTTGTTTTGGTCACCACAGGGGAAAGGGGACGGGAAAGGCAGGTTTGGGTGTCCTCCCATCCTAAAGCCCTCCAGCCAAACAGCAGGTTATGACTCCAGCTGTCTGTCATCCTTCTTTTAACAAAAATAACTCGCCTGTCCATAATCACTCCCTGTCTTATTTTGCCGAAAAATGGATTTCCTTTCTATTTTGTTTAGTGTTCCAGCACATCTAAATTCAAATGGAGTCCTTTACGTAATGACTTTTTCTTACTGCTCCACTGGAAGGGAGGCACGCAGCACACCATTGATGAATTTTATCTGCTTTTCCATCACGATGTGGAAATAAATTCCCATACACTTGACCTGAGGTTACAAAAGGGCCCGGCTCATGCCATTTAGACGCTTTGAAAAAGCAAGACTGCAGTGACCGTCACTGTTTTATTCTCTCACCATTTGCCTCGGCCTCTGTCAGCTCGCTTCCCCTTTTGTGGTCCATAGGAATGTTTTCCTGGAAGGCAGAGCTGGGGAGAAGTAGGAACCCAGAGAAAACTATTCCACATGGCGATGGCTTTTCAAAGTCTCTCCCAGACCCATGGCCTCAGCAGGGGTATAGAGGGGCAGAGTTCCACCTCACCCAGAGGAGCCCTGGGTGCCATATGCTGCGTATGCAAACTCAGGGGGCGTTTCCCTCTTTCCACTGCAGCCCCTCTACTTCTGGTGGGTGGTAGCTGTGAATGTTTATTGAATGCCCTATGTAGACTGAGCGAGGCTTCCCTGGTGGCTTAGTGGTGAAGAATCCTCCTGCCAATGCAGGAGATTCAGGTTCGATCCCTGGGTCGGGAAAATCCCCTGGAGGAGGGTATGGCATCCCACTCCAGTATTCTTGCCTGGAGAAGAATGGGGTCACACAGAGTCAGTCCATGGTGTCGCACAGAGTCAGACATGACTGAGTGACTCCACAACAGCAAAATGGACCAGGTGCTGTAGACTTGCTTTGATCAGTTATAGACATCTCTTTCTTTCAAGCAAGTGGGGCTTGGCTGTGTCTGTCTTGGTGGTTGGTTGGTTGTTTGGTTCTCTGGGATGCTTCAGCCCCAGGGAGCACACAGCTCCCCACCTGGGCTTGGCAGGATTCCCCGGTGGGATCCCAAAGATCACATCTCCTTCTGGTCATGTTCATGGCTGGGGGCACCTGTAGCCTCTACTTCAGAACATAATTGGCCCTTACAGCCCCTATAGTTCCCCTTCCCTCAGCTTTGGATTTAGCTAATAAACCACCACAAAGTGTTTTCCTCTTACAGAAAGCCCCTCAGGGTCCAGAAATATCTCATCTCTTCCTCTGGCTGTTCCTTACCCTAAAGGGTGCATTTTTTCCCTGTATTTCCCTCCAAAGAGTGGTCCCAGGCACACAGCCTCAGTCTCTCCATGGCAGCCTGGCCAGGTGAAGACAACAAACCGTGTTCACTCCAATGCAATGTGTAATTTTGGAGCCTTTTCAATCCCTCCTACCCGCTCGTCGGGTTGAATAACAGCCCCCCATAAACACCCCGCTTGTCTGGAGGCCTGGACACACCCTCTCTGTGGGCTACTCTCTAAGAAAGATGAGACCTCCATCAGCCATCATAATCTTTTCTAAAAATATATTTATTTATGTATTTGACTGCACCAGGTCCTAGTTGCAGCACCCAGGATTGTCGATCTTTGTTGCCGCACACGGTGTCTTTAGTTGAGGCAGGCAAAATCTTAGTTGCGGCATGAAGGCTCTAGTTCCCTGACCAGGGATCGAACCTGGGCCCCCTGCACCGGGAGCATGGGGCCGCTGGGCCACCCTGCTGTCATAATCTGTTTAAGAAATGACTCAGGGGGGAGAGGGGAGGAGCCAGGGGTTGAGCTGGGCTGACTTCTTAGGGGGACGGGCTGAAATCGACATCTGACTCCCCAAGGGGTTTGGTGAAAGAGGGTCTAAACTTCCAGGGTATTTGATCAAAGAAGTGGAGGCATGGGATGGTTAGGGTTTCCCGGCTGAGGAACATTTGTGACAGGCAAGTGGCTTGATGGGGGAAGAATGTCTGGGCCACGAGGGTAGAAGCAGGACCCGTGGGAGCAGTGGAGGAAAGGGTGTGATGACAACTCCAGCCCGGCGGAGAGAGAGAGAGTACTCTGGAAAGGAGTGGGCAGACTGTCAGGCCCCACGCCAGGCAGCTGTGGTTTGGGGCAGGGTTCCAGGGCCGGCAGGCAGCGGCGGTGCCAAGTGGGAGCCGAGCAGGCGCCCAGTCATATGCCAGGCTTGGCCCACGGGGTGAGTTCAGACACAGATGCTCTGGCTTCAGGGCACCTGGGTGCCAACGAGCTTCCCTGAGGCACCTGGATCCTGGCTGTAGGGCAGCAAGGCTGACCACTGCCCCTTCCCCCACTAGTGGCCAAAGGTCCCGGATTATGAAACAGTAGGCTTGTGTAGGAGCTTCCCGAGTGGCTCAGTGGTAAAGAATCTGCCTGCAATTCAGGAGCCGCTGGAGACACAGCTTCCATCTCTGGGTTGGGAAGATCCCCTGGAGAAGGGAATGGCAACCCACTCTGGTATTCTTGCCTGGAGAATCCTACGGACAGAGAAGCCTGGTGGGCTACAGTTCATGGGGTCATAAAGGGTCAGACATGACTGATGCGACTTAGCAAGCACTCAGGCTTGTGTAGGATCAGCTCAACCACCTAACTGGACAGAGGAAGTGTGCCTGTGTCCAGGGCTACAGGACACCATTGCCCCCATCCTTCCCACCAGTCTCTTTCTCATGAGAGGCAGCCATTTCTACAAATTGAAACAGATGAAGCCTTGCAAAGGCTCCTGACAGATTTTTTTTTTAAATCAACTAAATACACAGATACACAAAGAGCTGAGGGGTGATGGACAGATAGATATATACATCCATACACACACAGAGACGCTTGCACATGCAGATAGGTCTCAAACACATAGTAGATGAATTCCTAAAAAGCCACATTTAAATTCACTTTTTGCAAATAACCCCTTACTTAAAATTTATCATGACAACATCTCCTAATGAGTGTATATGTTCTCTTTAATTAAATAATGGAACTGACACAGCCTAACATCTTTTTTTTTTTCTTTTCTCTTTCATTGCCAGGAAGCTCAGAGCTAAACTTTATTTTTAATTTCATTACTTCCTTAGCTTAAATCTCCTAGTATAATTGCTTTCTTCTTTCAACCCATTTTATTACTTGACTTCTATATCTAGATCCTTGATGTAATAATCTCATGGCTATTTGTCCAATGTAAGTTTTGATGGTTTCAAAAGTGAATAATGAGTAAGTAATAGATGTGTCTGCATGCGTGCTCAGTCGTGTCTGACTCTTTGTGACCCTTATGGACTGTAGCCCGCCAGACTCCTCTGTCTGTGGGATTATCCAGGCAAGAACACTGGAGTGGGTTGCCATTTCCTCCTCCAGGGACTTTCCCAACCCAGGGATCAAACCTGCCTCTTCTGTGTCTCCTGCATTGGCAGGCGGATTCTTTACCACTGAGCCACTTGGGAAGCCCAAGTAATAGGTACATGAGTTGAATTTTCTAGAATCTGAAAAAATACCTATCAGGGAAATTTGTCCATTGATGGCTTTCTAAGTTCTGGAAAAGCAGAATTCTGTTGTAACGGACAATATCCTGTTAGAGAGCCCACCCTGAAAGAGTTTGGAGTGTAGGATCCCCTTTCGCCCTGGAGTGTGAAATGCGTGTCCATCTGGGTTGGAAGGATACATCAGAAGTACCTGTGGCAGGAGGGAAGGACTGGGCTCCGGATATGGGCGTGCTCTGCCAGCATCGCTGCCTTGACACCTATTCTCTGGGCCACATTTGCAAACAAACCTAGGAATGTTGGCCACATCCTCCCTAGGCAGTTGGGACAATGCTTTTGCAGCCCTGCACCTGACCCATTTGGTCACCACGGCGCCTGGACTCCAAGATAGCAGAGAAGAGAAAGGCCCTCAGTGTCACTGAGTCCATTCCTTGGGGTGGAGCAGGAGGGGGAAGCAACCTGATCGGCCACCTCCTCCCCTGGGGAGCAGCGTGTGGTGACGTCTCCTCTTTCTACCAGGGGCAAGCCACTGGCCCCGGCCATCCCGGAAATAACCCGTGCAGTTTCTCACTCTGGCGTCTCTCCTGTACGTCTCTGCATCCTCACTGCATTCTTGGAGATAATTTGCGGAGGCATGAATGGATGTTCAGAAACCTTTCGTAGGGCCAGTGGGTGGTGGGTGCCCAGCTGGGTTACCACTGGTTGGGGAGACAGGCAGAAGTTCTACCTGGCTGGGGGGTGGTGGAGTGGGTATCTGCGAGATTCTGCTGACCCTCTGTGCTTTGGGCTGAGTGCGGTAGACAGGACACTGTGAAATGAGTCACTCCCTTGAGCAGCTCCCCAGGTAGGGGGCCCGTGATGTGGGGTGATGGGCTGAAGATCCCCCATCCTTGAGGCAGAGAATGAAAGGGTGGAGGTGTCTGCCTCCGAAGCAGCTCCTCCAGCACTGGATGTTTGTTCTCAGGCCTTACCTCGTAGGTCATAGGATCAACTTGGCTTTGTTTTAAGATAATAGAGGACTGACACAGAGAAGGGGTTCACCTTATTTTGTGTAAGTTTGAGAGCCAGAGCTAGGACCTGTGAACACAGGTTAGAAGGAAACAGAATTGGATTCGAAAGGAGGAAGGCTTTTCTAACCTGTGCTGCTGCTGCTGCTGCTGCTAAGTCACCTCAGTCGTGTCCGACTCTGTGCGACCCCATAGACGGCAGCCCACCAGGCTCTGCCGTCCCTGGGATTCTCCAGGCAAGAACACTGGAGTGGGTTGCCATTTCCTTCTCCAATGCAGGAAAGTGAAAAGTGAAAGTGAAGTCGCTCAGTCGTGTCCGACTCTTCTCGACCCCATGGACTGCAGCCCACCAGGCCCCTCCATCCATGGGATTTTCCAGGCAAGAGTACTGGAGTGGGGTGCCATTGCCTTCTCCTAACCCGTAGAGTTGTTCAAAAGTGGGTTGGGTCCATGCACAGATGAATGAATTTAAAAAGTGTGTACATATAACAGAATATGACTCAGTCTTAAAAAGGAAGGGAATTCTGACACATGCTTTAATGTGGATTAACCTTGTGACGTCATGCAAGTGAAATAAGTCACAGATCATTTCCACTCAAATGAGGTGCCTGAAGTAATCAGAATCATAGAGACAGAAAGTAGGATGGTGGCTTTTCGGGCTTAGGGGGTTTGGGGAATGGGCTGATACTGTTCAACGAGTACAGTAAAGCTTCAGTTTGGGCAGCCTTATGGGAGGGCATAAATTGGGAGACGGGGATTGATACACACACTACTATATATAAAATAGATCACTAATAAGGACTTACCGTATAGCACAGGGAACTCTACTCAATATTCTGTAATGGTCCATGTGTGAAAAGAATCTAATAAAGAGAGGGTATATGTATATGTATATGTATATGTATATGTATAACTGGTTCACTTTGCTCTATAGCAGAAACTAACACAGCACTGTAAATGAACTATACTCCAAGAATAATTTAAAAATAAGACAAAACATCAGTTTGGGAAGATGAAAAAGCTCTGTGGATAAATGGTGAAGATGGCTGCACAACAGTGTCGACATGCTCAGTACACTGGATGGTACACTTGGAAAACGGTTAAAGGGAAGTTTGTCTTTTTTAACTGGCTGTGCTGGGTCTCGGTTGGGTCACGGGTTTTTCTCTAAGTGCTGCAAGTGGGGGCTACTGTCTAGATGCGGGGCGCAAGCTTCTCACTGCAGTGTCTTCTCTCGCTGTGGAGGACGGGCTCTAGGGCTCTTGGGCTTCAGTAGTTGCAGTTCCCAGGCTCTAGAGCACAGGGTTGGTAATTGTGGCACATGGACTTAGTTGTTTCGAAGCATGTGGGATCTTCCCAGACCAAGGATCGAACCCATGTTTCTTGCATTGGCAGGCAGATTCTCTACCACTGAGCCACCAGGGAAGCCCTAAAAGGGAAAATTTTTTATGTTACATATATTTTATCACAATAAAAAAATTAAGTAAACTACATTGGCGATTAAAGGGCCCTGTGATACTGAAAGAAAAGTGGTTATTAGCCAGCTTATCTCATTGTCATGAATGTGCCTCTATGGTAGTTTCCACTGGTTTGGTTTTGGTGAAACAGTGCCAGATACCACAACCTAATATGGAGAGGAAGAGGCCCTTTGTTCAGAGTTTTAAAGACAATTAGAGTCAGAAGGCCAAGTTCCTACAGCAAAGGCGTCTCAGTTGCTCTCCTTAAGCACACGTGTGTGAGTGGCTGGAGTGGGGTGGTCATTAGCCTCTGAAAGGCAGCATGGTATAGTGATGGAAGGTAGCGTGCACTGTGATGATGAACAAAGATTCTTCCTGGGCATCCTAAGTGCTAGTTTTGTGGTTATTCAACCTCTTTGAGCCTCACGTTGTATCTGTAAAATGGGAATAATAGATTTTTTTTTTTTTGCAGAAATAAAGAAGTATTCTATGAAAGAATTTGCCATGTAGTGATTTCCCACAAAAAGAGTCACTATTATTGGTCTCTCTATAATATTCATTTTTAAATATTTTACATTGAAACAGTTTTACCATGATTTGTCTGTCAGTGATGTGGCTCTTGCCAAATTCATCAACCAGGAAATAAAGTTGATATTGCAAAATATATTATCCTTGCTCTGTATCGACCTGTCACTGTCACTTTGCATTGTTTGGGACACCCTGGAGTGTTTCACAAAAGGAAAGGTGATTTCTTCTTGTTTTGGTTTCATGGAGACTCCCCCTAGGGGTCCATCAGCTGCAGAGCTACAGCGTGGTCTCTTGACCCAGAAGACCCTTGGCACCACTGCAGGGCTCACTGCACTGTGCTCCAGCTCTCACCTAATTGCCTTAATTAGAGACTCTTCTGGCAGGAGTCCAAGTGCTACCTCATCAGCATTCAGCATCTCTGCCAAAGTACAAGTGGGAGAGAGAGTCCAAAGCCAGCCAGGGGAAATGAAGGCAGCAACAGTTTTTCCTAATTAACCCAGCAGCAGCTTGAGGCTGTGGGGTGCTCCCATGCCGCAACCAATCTCTGTATATACCTGCTGGTAGTTACCCAGGGCTTGAACTGATAAACTGGTAGAACACAGTGAAACTTCCACAAGGACTGGAGGAATGGAAACACTGTGAAATGTGAAGCCACCGCTCTGCGTTTTCTACAGCACCTTGGAGCCCTGGAGGTACTTGCCACCAAGGCACAGAAAAGGAGATTTTGGTTTGTGTTTAGGCCAGCATGAAGTACCTCTACCCATTCCCCTGCCTCCACTGACATACATTTGGCAGCTCATGGAAATGATAGAAGCCTGTAGGTATGGTTGTCCAGCTGTGGCCCACCACTGTTCTGGCTTGAATTTTGCCAGGTCCTCACCATCTGAGGCTCAGGTCCACTTGCTGTCTCTCAGATGAGTGTAGCAGCAAGCTGTCGGGGAGCAACATCTTTAAAGTGATGAAAGAAAAACTGTCAATCTTGGATATAATATCTAGTGAACATCTTTCAAAAATAGAAGTGAGATAAAAACTTCTCAAAGGTGAAAAAATTCATCACTAGAAGTTCTTCGCTGCATGAAATATTAATGGAAGTTTTTCAGGTAGGTTACCATACAAGAGTCTAGAATGATGATAGAGTCCAGAAACGGTAAATAGATATGTAATTTCTTTAAACAGTGATTGGCTATTTAAAGCAAAAATAGTCAGAGTGTATATAGAATTCATAACATATGTTGAGGCAAAATATATGAAAACAGCACAAAGGCAAGAAGGAAGAAATAGAAACATACTGTTATTATATGTTATTATATGTTTGTACCAGACTTTTATATTATACTTAAAGTGTAATGATATTCTTTGAAGTTAGACTGTGACAGTTAAAAAGTATAACTATAGGGGACCAAATCATATTACACAGATTGAGTCCTGTTAAACTCCAAAGTGCTATTTCAATGACTTTGTCATTCTCAAATTGGTGTCTTTCATTTGGATTTAATTAGTTATAATAACATGTGTAATTTCAAAATTTAACCTGCCTCTGTAGGCAACCCACTCCAGTACTCTTGCCTGGAAAATCCCATGGACAGAGGAGCCTGGTGGGCTGCAGTCCATGGGGTCGCTAGGAGTCACACACGACTGAGCGACTTCACTTTCACTTTTCACTTGCACGCATTGGAGAAGGCAATGGCAACCCACTCCAGTGTTCTTGCCTGGAGAATCCCAGGGACGGGGGAGCCTGGTGGGCTACCGTCTATGGGGTCGCACAGAGTCGGACACGACTGAAGTGATTTAGCAGCAGCAGCAGTAGTTCAACATCTGCTCTGCTTTTATTAAACATTGCCAAGCAGCAGCAGAGGAAGTATTTTCAGCATTGTGCTGGTCTCACCAAGCTAAATTTGGTATTGCAGAATTTATTGGTGAGGATAAACTATGTAAGAATTCCTATGCTTGAAGTAATACTGGCTTTGGGCCATTTCTATTTAAATGATGGACTTGAGGGGAAAAAAAAGTGTGTTTTCAAACAGATTCTGCCATTTACAAACTGCACTACCTTCTGTTGGGGAAAATATGTAAACTCTCTGTGACTTGGAGGTCCTATGTATCGCACATAGCTGAGAAAAGAACATACACGACTCTGGTGCCCTTCTTTTATTCATTGTGAAATGAATAAGACTTTTGCACACCATGATGGAAAACTTGATTACTTAATAAATAACCATTCTTGTCAGATGAGTAGAAGGCAATACTGACCTCATTGATTTTTTCCACCAATGCGTCTCCCTATTCAGGGCTACAGGTGGTTCATATTTGGAACTATGAGCTTTAAACAAAGACTATTACTTAGTGGCCGGATAATTTGATAATGGCATGACATGGTAAATGCTAGTGAAGAGCTTAGAGAAGTAAGGTATATAGTTAACAAGTGCATCTAGATAGAGGCCCAGGCAGCCTGACTTAGTGATAAGAACAAATAAGGGATTCAGGAGCTGAAGGATGTCCTAGCTCTGCCTCTTGTTTGACCTAAGGCACATAACCTCCCTGGACCTTAGTTTCTGCTTTAGACCAGAGTGATGCTTCCATATGTGGAGTGAACACCACTGGTGGTATACCAGATTTTTTTTTTAATATATGTAAGTGTATTTTAGGAAATCTATTTTAGAAAATATAATTATATGCAATCATAATTTCATGAATATTATTCAATAGGATGAATTAAAATACAGAAATCAAGTCAATGTAAAGAAAACTCCTAGGGAAGCAATTGTCCAAACAATTTCCATTGGGAAAAAATTGAAAAGACTTTTCAGTTTAAAATGATGTATTTATTCTATTCTATAAATAAATAACTAATGACTAACTAAATAACTAATAAGGACCTACTGTATAGCATAGGAACTCTACTCAATACTCTGTAATGACCTATATGGGAAAATCACCTTTGAAAAAAGTAGATAATATGTATAACCGACTCATTTTGCTGTACAGCAGAAACTAACACAACATTGTAAATCAACTATACTCCCGTAAAAATGTTTTTTAATGCTTAGAAAAAGGTAAAATAAAGTAAAATGACATGCTTAGAAGGATTTAGTTTTTAAAATTTTTATTTCAGGTGTAAAGTGATTCAGTTATGTATATTCTTGTTTACATTCTGTTTCATTAATGGTTATTACAAGACGTTAAGTATAGTTCCTTGTGCTATATAGTAGGTCCTCGTTGGTTATCTATTTTATATATAGTAGTGTGTATATGTTAATCCCAAGCTCCTAATTTATCCCTCCCTCCCTTTCCCCACTGGCTAACCATAATTTTGTTTTCTGTGGTTGTGAGTCTGTTCCATTTTGTAAATAAGTTCATTTGTATTACACTTTAGATTCCACATATAGGTGATAGCATATGATATATGTGTTTCTCTGATTTACTTAACTTAGTATGATAACCACTAGATCCATCTATGTTGCTGCAAATGGCATTATTTCATTCCTTTTTCTGGCTGAGTAATAATCCAGTGTGTGTGTGTGTGCTCACACACTGCATCTTCTTTATCCATTCATCTGTCAGTGGACACAGGTTGCTTTCATGTCTTGCATACTGTAAATAATGCTACTATGAACACTGGGGTGCATATGTTTTTGAACTTTGGTTTTCTCCAGATACAGGCCCAGGAGTGGGACTGCTGGATCATATACACACAGGCAAAGTGGTGTCTGACTCTGTGACCCCATGGACTGTAGCCTGCCAGGCTCCTCTATCCATGGAATTCTCCAGGCAAGAATACTGGAGTGGGTTGGCATTCCCTTTTCCAGGGGATCTTCCCAATCCAGGGATCGAACCCAAGTCGCTGGATCATATCGTAACTATTTTCAGTTTTTTAAGGAACTTCTATACTGTTCTCCATAATGGCTGTACCAATTTACATTCCTACCAACAGTGTAAAAAGGATTTTTTTAAAGCATACACAGTAGCACAAAATTTGCACCTAATGATACAAATAAAATGAGAGAGATGTTACGGCAACAAAATCTTAGAAACTAGACATCTAAGATGGACATGGGGTAATTGATGAGTCAGTCTGGGAAAGTTGAATTCTAAGCCAGCAGTGGGTGAAGTTGACAGGCAACCTGATTTGCATCTCAGAACCTCTGAAAGGCCTAGGGATTTGCACCATCAATTACCTCTGGAAGCAGAGGTGTGGAGGTAAGATGAAAAGCAATTAAAAGTCTGCTTAGCTCTCTCTTGGTAAATGTCACATTGCACTTGAAAATATGTGGGTTATTTTTAAGTATCTTTTGATATTGATTTCTAACATAATTCCACAGTGATAGGAGAACAGACTTTGTGTGATTTCAATACCTTTAGGCCATGAAATTTTTGTACCTTCTTTTTATGTTCCAGTGTCTCCTAGTTTATAGTCTATGGGAACTTGAATAGAATTTGTACCCTACTGTCCTGTGAAAATTGTATCAATCTTAATTATCTTGGATTGTTTCTTAGTGCTTTTCAGGTCTACCATATCCATCTACTTCTCTGTACATTCATTCGATAAATTTTTAAGAGCTTGATATCAAAACTCTAACTAAAAAGCTTAATTTATCTACTTAAAAAATAATCGTGATATATAGTGTAACTATGTGTAATCTTGTTCTGTATTTTCCAAGTCTCCTGTAAATGTGTTATCATAGTTTCATAATTAAAAATGTTTTTAATTAATTAGTTTTAAACAAAAGAAAAACAAATTTGTTTAGGAAGGAATAGCACTCGAAAGGGCTAGAAATCTGCCCCCCCTCCACACCCAGCTGTTCAGAAGACTCCAGAAGAGAAGTCTTCAAAAAGATCAAACTGTTGTGATACCAAGAATATGAGTGCAGAGAGAAGATTTATGCAACTAAGGAAAAGTTTGGAGGTGTATTAGGGAAAACTGTATAAAAAATCTTATCTGACTATGGTACTGTTATCAACACTGCAAAAGGTTTCCCAAGGAAAACAAAAATTTGCTCAGAAAAGGAAAAGGAACCACACTTTACTATATGGTTCAGATGTCAATAGTGTTTTCACCTTTAAAGTAATGTCAGCTGAATATTGATTTTATCCAAATGCTTCTATTGAAAGAATGGGGAAGGTTGGAAAGTGGGGGTGGCAGTTGGGTAAAGGATATTGAAATTAAGCTTGGGCTGAATCTGCCACAGAAGTCAGTCGATAAATAATGCTAACATTAAAAAAAAATCAAGGAGAAATATCAGGACTTGTAAAAAATAAAGAAATGAAGGTAAACAGGAAAATAATTTAGAAGTGCTAAAAGTAATAATTTCTAGATATATAGAATTAGTCAGACATGACAAATATAGAAATCTTTCACTGTTTGCAATATCATTTTGATACATTTTCAAAATTCCATTTAAAAAGGTATGAAGATTCATGCAAATAACTGAACTTTGAACAATATTAGCCTGGAAGACCTAAGTTCCAACCGTCTGTGAACTGATCTAAAGAAACAGTGAATAAACACTCTGTCGCCATGTGTGTTGTCATAGTACTCAGACAGCTTGCCACATGCATTTGTCATTTAAATTATGGTGAATTTTTTTAGCGATCGTAGTATAGAGGATTATAATCTGGAGACATTACCGAGTTTCATAAACCAGGGCTGAAAGATAGCTGGGACCTTTGAAAACCCTTCAGTGGTCGTTGGTTACGGTGTATTTACACATTTGTGCCTGTGCGTTTGTGCGCTCAGTTGCTCAGTCGTGTCTTTTGCGACCTCGTGGACTGTACCTGTCAGGCTCCTGTATCCATGGAATTTTCCAGACAAGAATACCTAAGTGGGTTGCCATTTTCTACTCCAGGGGATATTCCCAACCCAGGGATCCAACTTGAGTCTCCTACATCTCCTGCATTGCAGGCGGAGTCTTTACCACTGAGCCACCCGGGAAGCCCACATTTTTGCCTAGTAAATATTATTTCACATCCCATTTCTTCCCCAGGCCTTGAAGCTAGTGATGATTTCTGGAATGGTGAGGACCAGGATATATACACCGTAGCTGCAAGTCTTTAACAGTTTCATTTCATGACATTTGTTACATTGGAAATATAAGAGGGGTGGGTGGGCATCTATTATTAAATGAGATAAAGTATGTGAAATATCAGCTACTGAAAGAACTTTTGCTACCCTCTTTCTCTCTCACCGCTCACCCCCTGGGAAATGACATTAGCTGGCAACCACTTGAATTATGACACATCACTCCTTGGGTTCCTGGAATCTGGGACCAGAGAATGGTTGGGATGTGAGGAACTTCTTCCATAAAGCAGAATCTAATGGCTGGGAGAATCTAGAACCATATCCAAAGAAAGAAAAATTTAATGAGAAATGGCTAGACTTTATATCTGTTGGCTTGAAACATTCCAGAGCCAAGAACAATCCTTCTTGTCACACGTGACCTCATAATAATTAGGGCGAGCTGTGCCTGGGCAATTCAGCTCAAACCAGATGCCAAACTCTAACTCAAGTACTTACATAAAGATCCTCAATGTCAAAAGCCGCCAAACATTCAGTAGATAATCAAAAGAAGGGGAGTTATGTTATCTCTTCCCATTCTGTCAAAATATTTTCTTCGTAAGTACTGGTAACTCTACGGTTTTTCCTTGTGCTTCCTATCAGGGGATGATGCTACTGATGTTGTTATATTGTGCATACATGAAATAATCCTTTAAAAAAGTGCTTCTTTAATAACTTTTCCTTTCTACTAGGATTTGTTCTTGGATTACTGCCTGTCCTCATAAGCCAGACCAGCTCATCATAAGTCACACATTTGTTGGCCAATAAAGATGAAAAGGGATGACGGGATGAGATGGTTAGATAGCATCACCGACTCAATGGACAGGAGTTTGAACAAGCCTGGCGTGCTTCGGTCTGTGGGGTTGCAAAGTGTCAGACACAACTTAGCGACTGAACAACAACAACAACAAAAGATGAACTGTCTCAGCATCTCTCTGAATTGGAGAGGCATTAAGTGGCTGGGAGGATAGGTTGTCAGAAGGGAGACTTTTATTAGGCTCTGTTGCAAGTTGTGAATTTAAATGAAAATGTGTACAAGAATTTCTCATTCCAAATATTAAGCCCCATTAAAAATTTTTTTTAGTAGAATATGTGTATATTTTTGCTGACTGACTCACCTTAGCTGTAGAAGTTCTAGTGGACATGAACTCTACTTTAGAAACTAAAAATGTCCTTTCCTCCAGGTCGTTTAAATTATATTCTTGCCATTGAATTGTGGATTTCTTGGAGTACTTTAAATTGCAAGTCCTTTCATCATATATTTCTTTTACTTCTCCTATTGCAAGACTATTTTTTTTTAAGCAACAGCTGAGAGAGACACCCAATAAGGCCATACAGCATTTTGCCTCAGTGTTGGGGGCTTGCCTGGTCCCAGGGCTCCCCAATTAACTCATGCTAGCCTGCTCCTTCTCCAGACCCCTGTTTTCACCAGTCACTTTGTTGCAGTTGAAAAGGAGGTCAAACAAAAGCCATGGCTCTACCGCTATTTGCCATGATGACTAATTTTGAGCTAAATGTAGAATTCACTGCATTCCTAAAGTTGACTCACTTTCATCCCAAGCCCTTGGGTTAGAGTTAGAACTCAGCTCAGACTCTCCAAGGGGCTGCTCCTGTAAGCTGGCCTTAAGTTATCTTACCTCGACCAGTCTGGAGTTTTTCTCTACCTTGGGGACCTGAGTCCAGCTTGTCCTAGGCCAGGTTGATTTTTAAAAGGCTTAGATATTCTGAGATGGGAAAGAGAATTCAGAAAAGGAGACTCTGAACGGGTCATAGGTTCATCTGAGTTCCCTGACCAGAAGAAACGTCAACAAAGTAGCTTCCTCCATCTTTCTAGGATCAACCACAGTGTCAAAGGTACAGCAGGAAACAGGCCACCTTTGGAAGTGCAGGAAACACATTTAATGTGAGCCCCAGTTTCGGTCAACATCATCCTCCCTCTTAGATGTCCTCAATTCCTGCAGCAAAATTAGTTTAGAGGTGCGATAATATTTTTCTTAAAGGCATTTTAGCCTGTTCTCTGAATAATTCAACAATGTTTAATGGAACTCATACCATTGACCCCTCGATTTCCTCTACTTGGAGGGAACACAGACTCATTTTTTAGATCAGTGGTCCCTAAAATGAAGTCTTTGTACCTGGTAGACGTGCAAGACAATGCTTTCGAGCAGAATAAGAAAATATTCCAGCTTAGATTTATTTTTATCAAAAACAAACACAAATTAAGCTTTAACTAGCACTTACTAAATGAGTTGACACAGGTCTCCTCTCTCAGCCCTCCTGTCAGAAGGTCAGGTGTTCTGGATGAGGAGAAAACCTGAGGGAATCCCATAATTTGGAGACGTTAATAGCATCCCCATATCATATTTGTTTTTATTGTCGGACACACTGAAGTTTATGTGTGGTAGTTTGCATGGATTTATAGATTTCTAAGCTAGTTTTGATAAAACTAACCCTGATAAAAATAGGCTAATGGCTTAAAATTATTTCTCTAATGGAATCAGAGAGTAAAGCTAATAAGAGATGCAAAGTAAACAGCAGGAATATGGCAGAGCAGGCACCTCTATTACTCATTTGTCACATGAGGTAAAAACAAGAACATCACATGGTCCCAAGTAAAAATACTACTGAGAGCAGAGTTGTAGTTATTTTATCTCTCTCATCTTTTTGAAATTTCTATTTTAATAAATGTTTTAAAAACATACATAAATGTTAGTGGATCTTTATATGTATGTAATTTTATAAATAGATAAACACTTCATAAGCAAGCATGCCATAACATTTTTTTTTAACCAATGGGATGTGCAATAAAAACAGTTTGGAGACCACAGTTCAAGAGAGGCAAACTAAAGCAAAATAATGTTGGATTACTTCTCCAAATTCACACAGCAAATGAGTAAAAGCCAGAAATAAGTTCTGTCCCCACTACAGCCAGCTCCCACCTCTCAGGGTCTCTGTGATTCTCCAAACTGCCACCTTCTTAAAATACTATTTTTAATATTACTGATTTCTGATATTATTTCTAATACTAATTTCTAAAAAAAATATGTCTAATATTAGATCCCTGAGGCAGTAAAATAAAACTGTGGAGAGAGTGGAAACTCTGGAGTCTGAGCCCGGGGATGCGGCCAGGCCCTGGAATTTCAGTCTTCTCATTTGTCACCTGGGGGTAAATGACCTCCCAGAATTGTGAGGATTAAATGAATAAATGAACACCAAGTCCTGGCACAAGGGATCTTCCCTTCCCTCCTTCATTTTATGTTAATTATAATTCATGACATTTCACTGTAGAGTATGAGGTTGATCCAAACATTTAAAAAAATATATTTATTTGACTGCACCATATCTTAGCTGTGGCATGCCGGGTCTTCAATCTACATTGTGGCTCGTGGGATCTTAAAGTTGCAGCATATGGGATCTAGTTCCCTGACCAGGGATCAAACTCAGGCACCCTGCATTGGGAGCTCAGAGTCTTACCCACTAGACCACCAGGGAAGTCCCCAAATACTTTTTTAAGTCAGGAAACCTGTGGAAATAAATCATTCCCTTCATCCTAAACATGCTTACACATTTATCATCTGCTCTACCTGAGGAGCCTGTACGGAAATCCTTCCAGCACCCAACATTAAGTCCCTTGAAGATGCTTCACTCTGCTGAAGGGCATGTCCAATTTCCATTAAGTCTCTTGGCAACACTAATGGGCCATGTCACTGGCAGACAGATGCTGGAACAATATCCCTGAGGGACTCATGTCAGAATCTTAGGAGTGGTGGTTTGACAAAGTAGACAAAGTATAATTTTACAGCTACAAATTTAAAATGCTTGCATAATACACACCACAAAGAGTAAAATCCACCAAACCATCTTGGCTGATGGGGGGACACCTAAAAAGAATCTGTGATTATAATGGGGGCAGGGTAGAGTGAGGGCAGCCCCCATGGGTGCGGATGAAGAGAGACAGAAGCGGGGGTGAGAGTTTCAGGCCCATAAGGTGATGAGGAAATGGACAGACAAAAGATTTGAACAGACATTTCACCAAAAAGACATTGAGGTGGCAAATAGCCTGTGTGTGCATGCTCAATTTCTTCTGTTGTGTCTGACTCTTTGCGACTCCGTGGACTGTAGCCCACCAGGCTCCTCGGTCCATGGGATTCTCTGGGCAAGAATGCTGGAGTGGATTGCCATGCCCTCCTCCAGGGCATCTTCCTAATCCAGGGATCGAACCCGTGTCTCCTGCATTGCAGGCGGATTCTTTACTGCTGAGCCACCGGGGAAGCCCGCTAATAAACATGATTGTTGAAATATGCTCAATGTCATTAGTCATTAGAGATGGGCAAATTAAAATCACAATGAGAATTACTACACACTTTTAGAATGGTTTTAAAAAGAACAAGAAAAAAACTGACACCATTATGTGCTGATAAGGATGAACTCATACTTCATTGGTAGAAATTCACAATGGTGCAGCCACTTTGGAAGATAGTTTGCCAGTTTCTTATAAAGTTAAATATATACTTAGCATACAACCCAGCAACCCAACTCCTAGACATTTACTCATGACTGAAACCTTAATGCTTCCACAAAACCTATATGTGGACATTTACACAGCAGTTTTACTCATAATTTCCCTAAATGAAACATCTGATTGATGTTCTTCAACTGGTGAATAGACAAATGAACTGTGATATATCCGTATGTGGGATACTACTCAGTAGTTAAAAGGAACAAACTAGTGGTTCATATAAGAACATGGATGAATCTTTTTATTATTTTTATTGGAATATAATTGCTTTACCACTTTGTTAGTTTCTGCTGTACAAGGAAGTGAATCAGCCATATGTATACATGTATCCCCTCCCTCTTGAGCCTCTCTCCCACCCTCCCAATCCACTCGTCCAGGTTACCACATGGGCATCCCAGGTGGCCCTAGGCATCCCATTGATTTCAGGAGTGGGGCAGCGATGATACAAAATGAGCCTGAAACATCTCGTGGTACTATAAAATAAGGAAGTGCTCAAACACCAGGGTTGGGGGCTTGTTGAAACCTGAAAGCACTTCCAATGGCCAAAGCTGAAACAAATTGAACAACAAAATAAATAACAATAGCATGGGATTATAATGCAAAGAACAAAGTAAATATCCATGAGTTTATAGTGTTGTAAATGAATAAAGGAAAGAGAAAGGGTAACTCTTCCTTCCAGAAGAATTTAAATTTATAAATCCAAAATTTTTCCTGCCTATGAATCTGTAAGTTTTATTTTTAAAACTTACTCAGAAACATGTATACACTCCAGTAAGATATTAGTACCATATTAAATTTTACATGTTGATCACCAATAGAGAGATGACCATTAAGAGATGCATTTTTATAAAGCTGAGATTTTAATAATTCTAGAAGCAAGTATAATTTCCTCATCAAGTATCCAACTATTTCAAATATCGAGGGCTTGAAGCAAAGATCTGCCGGAAATTTTATAATTAAAGATAAACCACCAATGAAGGGAGGTAGCTTCTAATAATAAATACTTAATTTTTGTTGTTAAACTAATGTTTATTTTTATTTGCTCATAGATTTTATTAGTTTGAGACCAGTTTTGTTTGTTAAAAAGTATTTATCAGAGAGAGACTCACAGACTTAGAAAACAAACATATGGTGGCTGGATGGAAGGGATAGCTATGGAGTTTGGGAAGGTCATGTACACACTTCTATATTTCAAAATGGGTAACCAACAAGGACCTACAGTATAGCACAGGGAACTCTGCTCAATATTATGTGGCATCCTGGAGGGAAGTGGAGTTTGGGGAAGAATGGATACATGCATATGTATGGCTGAGTCCCTTCGCTGTTCATCTGAAACTATCACAGCATTGTTAATGGGCTATACCTCAATGCAAAATTAAAAGTTCAAAACAATTATTTATCATTTTGAAGTCTTTAAAATATCATTTTGTCAGTTTTAGATTTTCACTTTTCTGGTTAAGGCTACTTCAGATAGGATCATTTGAACACCACAGAAATAACTGCAACAGGCACAAACCACTTATGGATGCTAAAATTAGTGAGTGAAAGTTTGAGGAGAAACAGATAGTAGAGAACCCTGGCAGACAAATGATAAGGGGTAACATCACCGGGCACTAAGACATGCCAATAATAGCTGGTCCCTGACATGATACAGTGAGAAGGGCACAGCTCATCGTGTGTTGTTCCCCAAAATTCATAACCTTAAGCTACCCAGGAGACATCAGAAAAACCCAAATTAAAGGGCATTTTACAACATACTTGACTAGTATAGTTCAAAACTGTTAAGATCACAAAAGATAAGGAAACGTCAAGAAATTGTAACAGATTGGAAGAGACGGAGGAGCCATGACAACTAAATGTGATCTGGCATCTGAGACTAGAAAAAGGATGTAAATGGAAATATTGGGGAAATCTGATTCAAGTCTGCGTGTTAGTCACTCAGTCCCGCCCAACTCTGTGATCCCATGAACACCTCCGTCCCTGGGATTTCCCAGGCAAGATTACTGTACTGGGTTGCCATTCCCTTCTCCAGGGGATCTTCCCGATCCAAGGATTGAACCCAGGTCTCCTGCATGGCAGGCAGATGCTTTACTACCTGAGCCACTTGGGAATAAAGTCTACAGCTAAGTTAACAGGATTATAATTATATCAATGTTTAGACAACATTGTTAGTCACATCTTGATTATGTAAAGTGTTAATATTAGAGGAAGCTAACTGAAGTTTGTAACGGGAACTTGCTGGATGGACTTTTGGCAACATTTTTTGTCAGTCTAAAATTATACAGAAAGAATAAGCTTTTTAAAAGATGAGAATCTTGCAAGTATTCCTCCGCATGATACCATCAGTTCAATCACAACACCTAAATTACATTCTACATGCTATTCACTAGCCCTGAAAATGTGTAAATCTTCTAGAAACAGCTACCAAAGGTCCATGGAAATAGCTAAGTGACTCTGGGAAACCCTGTGCACCCTATATTCTTTGGTGTCAATTACTCCTAAGGAATTGAATGTTCCATCTTATTTCTTATAGATCTATAAAGCATACCATAATTTTCCTATAAACTGGGAGCTTGATATAACCTCAAAAAGAGGATGTGGCACCAAAGGTGTGGATAGACTCATTTTGAGTGAAAATGAAAGATGGACAACGTGGTTCTTTCTCCTGGTAAACCCACTTCTCCTTCTCCTCCTGTATTTTTCATCAGGTTTTCACATGGTCTACCGGAAATAGGCAACATTGCAAGAGGACACGTTGAGGGGGGACCTGGAACCAGCAGATGAGCAGGGAAGAGGGTTGGACCTTCCGTCACAGACAGGAGTGGAAGACTGGGCAGAAGGACAGCTCTCCTCTCAGTTCACTGCTGCTGAGTGTCCACCTGGCCACACACTGCACAGGGAGCTCTGTGGCCATTTCACCCTTATTCCTCACAATGGGGACTTACCTGGTGGGCCAGTGGCTAAGACTCCTTGCTCCCAATGCAGCAAGTTCAGGTTCAACCCCTGGTCGGGGAACTAAGATCCCATGTGCCATGTGGTATGGCCTAAAAGTAAAATAAAATAAAAATGTTCCTCATAACAGCCCAGGAGGTGCTGTCAGTATTGTCCCAGTTTGGTAGATAAGAAACTGCTTCCCAGGTGGGACTAGTGGTAAAGAACCTGCCTGCCAATGCAGGAGACTTTAGAGACTTGGCTTTGATCCCTGGGTCTGGAAGATCCCCTGAAAGAGAGCATGGCAACCTGCTCCAGTATTCTTGCCTGAGAAATGCCGTGGACAGAGGAGGCTGGTGGGCTAGAGTCCATAGGGTTGCAAAGAGTAGGGCATGGCTGAAGTGACTCAGCACTCAGAAGAGCTAAGTGACTTGCCCAGGGCCACACAGCTATGAGCAACAGAGCCAGGTCTTAAGACCAAACAGTGTCAAGTCACAATGAACATCATCACCACTTTTCCTCAAGTCCTGCAAGAGGCCATGCAGATGATTAAATAATCTAAGGCCAGAAACTAGAAAGTCATTCTAGAAGCTGAGTGAGTGTCTGGCCATTAGGTTCAGAAGTAAGGCAAGGATCAGAAGTCAGATGAGACGGGAAGAGGCAAGGCTGGCAGAGGTCCTGGAGCTCAGAGGTCAAGAGAACGACTCCAGGGGCTTCCCTGGTGGTCCAGTGGCTAAGACTCTGCACTTCCAATACAGGGGTTCTGGGTTCTATCCTGATCAGGGAACTAGATCCTGCATGCTGCAACTAAGAGTTTGCATTCCACAACTAAAACCTAGTGCAGCCAAACAAATAAATATTTTAAAATTTGAAAAAATAAGAGAGAGAGAGAGAATGACTCCAGTGGCAGGGTGCAGAAATGGGTCTTCTCTTCAGGCAGGGAACACGTTCTCCAGCGACTTTTTTTCCTGCAGCAGGAGGGTGCGAGTTTTTTCTGCTGGTGGATGTGAGTGTGAGCTATGCTGACCTGTAGTTGTGTAAGCAAGGAGGCAGGAAGGCGGATAGTCAGGAGCATAGAGCTGCGCTCACGTTGACATAATGGAGCCTAGGGTCTGAGATTTCCAGTTGTGTGACATGGGGCAACTTCCTTACCTCTCTGAGCCTCAGATTTCCCATCTGTAACACCAAGATCATAATTGTGAGCCATACAGTCACTCCTCTACCCCAAACTCACTTTAGATGTCTGATCACACCCAGAAAAAAATCTCTAAAAACTCTAAGACCCCCATATGACTGGCCCCTGGGTCCTTCCCACCCTCTCATCCTACTTCTTGCTCACATTGTTCCAGCCATGCCAGCCTCCTTGCTTTTCCTCCTACCCTTGGTAGGCAGTCTTGGAAGTCTCACCTTGGTAGACAGGTTAGAAAAGTACTATTCAGGTGGTCTTGTGCAGGAGACTAACAGACATGGGTTTGATCCCTGGGTTGGGAAGATCCCCTGGAGGAGGGCATGGCAACCCACCCCAGTACTGTTGCCTGGAGAATTCCATGGACAGAGGAGCTGGTGGGCTACAGTCCATGGGGTCACAAAGAGTAGGACACGACTGCAGCGACTTAGCACGCACAGCATGCACGAAGGCCATAGGTGTTACCTCTGTGAGGAAGGTATGGTTCATTTCTTCATTCATCCAGGATCAGTTCAGAGGGTCCTTCCCAGCCCACCTTCCCCCATTGTTCTGCTGTCTCCCCTTCATCCCCTTCCTCTGCTTTATACTCCTCTCTTCACTTGGTACAGCAAGCTACTTAACTAGTCCAGAATGGAGATGTAATCCTTTATATCAGGACTGAGATATGGAAGTGAATTTATATAACTGAGCTCAAAGCAGGGGGTAGGAGAAAGAATAATTAAGAAAGCTACCTGGCGAGTTCCCTGGTGGTCCAGCGGTTAAGAATCCACCTGCCGATGCAGGGGGCACAGGCTGGATCCCTGGTCTGAGAAGATTCCGCATGCCTCGGGTCGACTAAGCCTGTGAGCCACAGCTACTGAGCCTGTGCACGCCTGGAGCCTGTGCTCGGCCACAAGAGAGGCCACCGCAGTGAGCAGCGCGTGCACCACAGCACAAGAGAGAGTAGCCCCCTGGCCCTAAAACTAAGATCCCACATGCCAGGGAGCAGCTAACCTCATGGACCACAACTTCTGAGCTCCTGTGCTCGGAAGCCCGAAGACCCAACACAGCCAAATAAATAAATACATGCAAATAAAAGATAAATAAATACATGCAAATAAAAGATAAATAAAAAAGGAAAATATTAAAAAAAAAAGCAAGTTACCTAATGCTAATAGGATGTTCTTTATAAAAATAAAGAATTGGAAACAACCTAAATGTTCACCAACTGGGTACTGATTAAATAAACTGGAATATATCCATACCTTGTGACACATGGTACCATCATGGGAAGTCTGCAAAATAAGTAGTTTAGTGAAAAGGGCAAGATACAAAAGAAAACATGATGTGATACAATTTATGTTGGGAAAAAAACTTCTGTATATGTACATATAAATGTAAATTAAAAGTATCAATTGGGTATACAGAGACACACACACATATACATACAATTGGGTGTTTTTTTCTCGAAAGAATATATATATTTTTCATATACTTTAATTTCTGTCAGATAACTACCCCAAACTGAAATTGCAGGTTTTGAAGCCTGGAGAGAGGAGGGGTCAGTGGACACACGGACAGCTGAAGCCACTGTCCTCAGAATCTCTCCCTCCTGCCCGGGGAGGTGAGCTCGTCACCAGTGACCCCACGGTAATGCAGTCCTAGGAAGGAGCCTGAGTGTTCACCTGCCGGTCACCTTTGTTCCTAAATTGGGGGCGAATGGTTTTCTCTCCTGTTGGAAACATTTTCAGGAGAGAATCTGAGGGTCCACTTGGGAGGCAGGCTGGAGTTCACCCACCATTCCTCCCCTTGTCTAATCCAGGTCACTTTGCCTGGATTTCAGTGTGTTCAGTTCACACTGAAGCCTCGAGAAGGGACATCTAACCAAGACTTTTCAAAAGAAGCATTCATAAACAATTGAGAAAGATATCCTTAAGTTACTGTTTGGTCTTCTGTGTTTTAGATAAAGCTGTCTTGATTCATCTTTCCTTCTAACACACATATATTGACTCTCAAACTGTTTCTGCTCAAAGCAAAAGTTTGTCAGTTGTATTGTGTAAAGTTGGTGCAGGAGCCTGAGCCCTGGAGGCTGACTGTGCCCAGAGTCTTCTGGACAACCATGAACAGAGCTGTTTTCTTCTCTGGCCTTCAGTTCCTTTCTGTTACATGAAAGAGCTGTACTGGGTGATTTCCAGCGTCTCTGTAAGAGCCGACATTTATATTCCAGCCTATGAACCTTTGAGTGAACATATACCCACTGCCAGACTGTGTGGGACACCATGAACCCATAAATTTATAGGATAAATGAACTTTAAACTCTTTTTCTTTTGATTGCTCCCTTGCAGTAAAGAATCTGCTGCAATGTAGGAGACCTGGGTTTGATCCCTGGGTGGGGAAGATCCCCAGGAGAAGGGAATGACAACCCACTCCTGTATTCTTTCCTGGAGAATTCCATGGACAGAGGAGCCTAGTGGGCAACACTCCATGTAGTCACAGAGCCGGACATGACTGAGCATGCACACTTGCGCACATATTAGTGCATAAATTACATCACTACCTGAGAGACAACAGGCCAATGTAATTAGAGAAAAGGCTAGCTGCCTGATGGACTTTGTGGGCTGTCTCCAAGGCTCTCTTGAAGCCCACAGCTCTCTGATGGCTTCGAATTGCCTTCTCCTCCTAGAAGTTCTCCCAGATTGACTGAGAGTTTTCTAAGGCCCATGAAGTAAAAAAAAAAAGAACACTTGCCATCCTCTGAGTTGGCTATACCCCTCTATAGAATGTTCTCTAAGAGAGGCAGTTTTAACCCACCCTGAAATAGAGCCCTTTATTTCTTAATTATGGTTGGGAGGTGAGGTACACTACTGAAAAGATGCAAATGAAGGTTTTTCTGGGTCTATTTTAGCAAGTAGCTGTTACTTGTTTAAAGGTAGTACATTGCATTTTACAAAAGCTTGAACAATACTTGAAAGTTATTCTGTTAGCTTTAAGTAGGTTAAACTAATTTGTCTGTATTTTGTTTATCCTTTAGTTGGTTTAATAAGTTCTCTCTTCAAAGACAACACAAAGATAAACTTCAGCCAACGTATATTTTTTTAAATTGAAGTATAATAGGAAAAGGAATATGTCAAGGCTGAATATTGTCAACCTGCTTATTTAACTTATATGCAGAATACATCATGAGAAACGCTGGGCTGGAAGAAGCACAAGCTGGAATCAAGATTGCCGGGAGAAATATCAATAATCTCAGCTATGCAGATGACGCCACCCTTATGGCAGAAAGTGAAGAACTAAAGAGCCTCTTGATGAAAGTGAAAGAGGAGAATGAAAAAGTTGGCTTAAAGCTCAACATTCAGAAAACTAAGATCATGGCATCTGGACCCATCACTTCAAGGCAAATAGATGGGGAAACAGTGGAAACAGTGGCTGGCTTTATTTTCTTGGGCTCCAAAATCACTGCAGATGGTGATTACAGCCATGAAATTAAAAGACTCTTACTCCTTGGAGTTGGGCTTCCCTTTTAGCTCACTTGGTAAAGAATCTGCCTGCAGTGCAGGAAACCTGGGTTCGATCCCTGGGTTGGGAAGATCCCCTGGAGAAGGAAATGGCAACCCACTCCAGTGTCCTTGCCTGGAAAATCTCATGGACAGAGGAGCCTGGTGGGCTGCAGTCCATGGGATCACAAAGAGTCGGGCACAACTGAGAGACTAACACTTTACCCCTTGGAAGGAAAGTTATAGCCAACCTAGACAGCATATTAAAAAGCAGAGACATTGCTTTGTCAACAAAGGTCCGTCGAGTCAATGCTGTGGTTTTTCCAGTGGTCATGTATGGATGTGAGAGTTGGACTATAAAGAAAGCTGAGCACTGAAGAATTGATGCTTTTGAACTGTGGTGTTGGAGAAGACTCTTGAGAGTCCCTTGGACTGCAAGGAGATCCAACCAGTCCATCCTCAAGGAGATCAGTCCTGGGAGTTCACTGTTAGGACTGATGTTGAAACTGAAACTCCAATACTTTGGCCACCTGATGTGAAGAGCTGACCCATTTGAAAACACCCTGATGCTGGGAAAGATTGAGGGAAGAAGAAAAAGGGGACGACAGAGGATGAGATGGTTGGATGGCATCACTGACTCAATGGACATGAGCTTGGGTAGACTCTGGGAGTTAGTGACAGACAGGGAGGCCTGGCATGCTCCGTGCGGCTCATGGGGTCGCTAAGAGTTGGACACGACTGAGCGACTGAACTGAACTGATAGTTGGTTTACAATGCTATGTTAGTTTCTGGTGTACAATAAAATGATTCATATATATCAATCTATATATACTTTACATATATACAAATAGTATATCCCTTTTCAAATTCTTTTCCATTGTAGGTTATTACAAGATACAGAATATAGTTTCCTGTGCTATATAGTAGGTCCTTTGGTTATCTATTTTAAATACAATAGTGTGTATATTTTAATCCCTTAAGTGAAGTGAAATTGCTTAGTCATATCTAACTCTTTGTGACCCCATGGGCTGTAGCCTACCAGACTCCTCCGTCCATGGAATTTCAGGCAAGAATACTGGAGTGGGTTGCCGTTTCCTTCTCCAGGGCATCTTCCCGACCCAGGGATTGAACCCAGGTCTCCCTTGTTGCAGGCAGAGAGAAGCTTTACTGACTGGGCTGCCAGGGAAGCCCATAAACATTGAAGTTTGTGGAGAAAGAGCAACAACCTTGAATACATATCAACAATGATATGTATTCTATTACTGTGCGTGTGTTACTTTCTCAGTCATGTCAGACTTTTTGCATCCCCATGGACTGTAGCCTATCAGGCTCCTCTGTCTATGGGATTCTCCAGGCAAGAACACTGGAATGGATTGCCATTCCTTTCTTCAGGGGATCTTCCTGACCCAGGGATCAAACCCTGGTCTCACGCATTGCAGACAGATTCTTTACCATTTGAGCTACAGGGAAGTCTTTTTAATCCCATACTCCTAATATATTCCTTCTTCTTTCCCCCTTTGGTAACCATAAAATTGTTTTCTATGTCTGTGAGTCTATTTCTATTTTATAAATAAGTTCATTTGTATCACTTTTTTAGATTCCACACATAAGTGATAACACGTGATATTTGTCTTTGTCTAATACTTCACTTAGTATGATAATCTCCAGATCCATCCATTTTGCTGCAAATTTAATCCTTATTATGATTAATATTCCATTGCATAGACGTATCGCATCTTCTTTATCCATTCATCTGCTGATGGACACCTAGGTAGCTTCCGTGTCTTGTCTGTTGTAAATAGTTCTGCCAACTTTTATTATCACAAACCCTTAAATTCAGTCATTCAAATAAACCTGTTAGAATCATTATTAGCTTTCACATTTGATTCTTCCAGAAGCTCCTACTGATTTGTGACATCAGTCTGTGTCAACTCATATTTTACTGGAAACTCTCTGATTTCAATTTCTTTTCTTTTTCTGCTGATCCTTGTTCTTGCTAGATTTTCTAGTTTTAACTCCTAATATTTCATTGGCAAGTGGCACCAAGCTTCTATGCTCCTGGTATTTCTGAAACATTGAATCCTCCCTCCTCACTACATTTGTGTGCTCCCAGAAAATCAAGACACATTAAGAAGGATCAAATGTAGTTTGGTCTCTTTTGAATGTCTCTCTGGGTCATGGTCAAAGTGAGAAAGAACCGAGCAACAAGGTAGTATAGCCTAGAGGGGGAACAAGCTTGACCAATGGTCACTAGAGCAGGCCTATGCTTTTTTTTGTTGTTGCTGCGTTATGGACTGTGGGATCTTAGTTCCCTGACTGGGGATCGAATGCATGCCCCCTGCAGTATTGCAGAGTTCCAATCACTGGACCACCAGGAAAGTTCCAGGCCTGTGCTTTAAGGACATGGATTCACCTTTCCAAGTCTCACTTTCCCATTGGCAAAAAAAAAAAGGCCATTGAAGCTGACTGGTCACCTTGCTTTCAGTTCTGACTTTCCACTGTGTTGCAAGAGGCAGCATTTGGAAGTAGTTGGTATGATTTATAAGCTGTTTTAGGTCAATCAGAAAGAGATCACGTAAATCTTGAGAAGTACAACTACCAGGGTGCCCATGAGACTCTTGTAATCACGTCTTTTCCCGGAGAGATTAGGAAATTGTGCTTGAAAACCAAAAAGCCCTAAGTTGCAGTCCTGCTCTCATTGATTTGCCAAAGAAAAAAGCTGTCAGTATTTTCATTTTCAAAAAAGAGTATAAACAGCATGTTTTGAAGTGAAAAAAAAGTAAACAAGAATAAAAAAAATGTTTATTAACATTAAAAAAATTTTCAGTCTCATGATTGTTCCAGAACACAAAAGCCTTCTCTGTTTTTGTTACTAAGTGGCCTGTGATTTAAAGCTGCTGACAACACCAGCCGCTCACAATGCCCGGGTCCCCCTTTTCTTCCCCGTGGAGCCCTAGCAGACACTCATTTGTATGTATGGGTTCAGCCTGTCTGCAGAGTCTGGCCAAAGGGACAGATACTAATGGCATATGTTAATTACTATCCAACAACTTCCTTTCATTAGAGTGTTTATTAACATTCTCACTTCTGCCCACTGAACCAGCTGGCATGAGGCTACGCTGGCAGCCCCAAGTTCATGGGCTGGTTTCATTCGGGGCTTATAAAATAGAATAGATATTTCCTTTTGGATAACAAAACCTGTCCTTTTCCTTTCTCAGGCGAGAGCTTTCTGAGATGACACCAAAATAGCAACTTGGGGAAAAAATGTCTTGTTGTTGGGGCCCATCTTCAGAATTGTTCTAGATAAATTTTGCTGCTGTAATTTGATAGGTATCCATCTGTTTAGACATCTCTGTTTTTTAAAACCATCATTAATGGGCACCAAAGAACCCACATTCCAATCGTGGACACTCAGAAGGTAGGAAATAATTTGTGTGTGAGTGACAGTATGAGCTATTTCAGGAGGAGTACTCAACTTCTCTAAATACATTTCTAGGCTACATTTCTCAATAGCATGACCAGACACAGTTCACTAAAATTTAGGCAGTTGCGGAGCAGAGGCAAAGTAAAATAGCTGAGGAAATGATCTGAAAAGCCAAAACTTTGGATAGAATGATAAACTATGAAGGGACATATACATTTTTTCTTTTTTTAAATAAATTTTTTAAAAAACTTTTTATTTTGTATTGGAGTATAGCTGATTAACAATGTTGTGATAGTTTCAGGTGGACAGTAAAGGGACTCTGTCATACATACACCCATATGCATTCTTCCCCAGACTCCTCTCCCATTCACATGCCGTTGAGCAGAGTTCCATGTACTACACAGTAGGTCCTTGTTGGTTATCCGTTTTAAACATAGTGGTGTGTACATGTCCATGAAGGGACATATTTTTATATTGAGCAATGACAACACTGTTCACCAGAAAGAACTCTAGATCTGGGATTTCCTTTGCCGTCCAATGGTTAATTAAGACTTTGCCTTCCAGTGCAGGAGATACCTGTTTAACCCCTGATCAGGGAACCGAGATCCCACATGCTGCAGGGTGTGGCCAAAAAATAATAAATAAATAAGCAGACACAACATTGTAAATCAATTTTACTTCAAGTTTTAAAAATCTTTAAAAGAAAATCTCTAGATCTTTCTATTTTGTTGGTTGCTCAGGTCCCTTTAAGGTGACCCAAGGTGGGAAGTGGACTAGTCCCCAGGAGGATGACAAAGCAAGAATGACATGGTAAACAAGCGTTTTCCAGGGTTCTCACCCAGTGACACCCCCCACCCCCCAACCAACAATCACTTGTAGAAGATCAAATGTAGGAAAAAAGAGCAGAAAGCTAAAGAGAAAGTTCTTAGCTGCTTTGTCGGGAAATCACAGTAGATTCTGTTTTCAAGGGGATCAGAAGTTTTGTTGACATCTGATTTGGCCATATATGTTAGACTAATGGGCTTTTTTGCTTTTGTATTAGAGCATAGCTTTTGAATATCACACAAAAAACCGGGGTTTTGCCAGGGAGTTTTACAGCTGCAAAAGACACGAGCTTCTGTAACTTATTTTTTTATAAGCTTTGTTTTGATGTGGAGCATTTTAAAAATCTTTATTGAATTTGTTACAATATTGCTTCTGTTTTTATGTTCTGCTTTTTAATGGAGTCTTAGCTCCCTGACCAGGGATCAAACCCTCACCTCCTGCATTGGAAGGCAAAGTCTTAATCACTGGACTCTCAGGGAAGTCCCTATAATTTCTTTTTTGAAATTTCTTTATTTATTTTTGGCTATGCTGGGTCTTCACTGCTGCGTGAGCTTTCTTGAGTTGTGGCAAGCAGGGCCTGCTCTCGAGTTGCGACGATTGGGCCTCTCATTGTGGTGGCTTCAGTAGTTGTGAACTGCAGGCTTAGTTGCCCATGGCACGCGGGATCTTCTGAGAGCAGGGGGCTGGGAATCCCCTGGCTTCCCAGTGGTTAGGACTCTGTGCTCTCACTGCAGAGGTCTAGGTTCAGTTCCTGGTTAGGGGACTAAGACCCTGTAAGCTGCTCGGTGCACCTAATAAGTAAATACATCCAAAAGTAAACCAGAGCAGGGACTGAACCTGTGTCCCCTGCTTTGGCAGGTGCATTCTCAACCACTGGACCTCCAGGGGAGGCCCCTATAACTTCTTTTTAAATTAAAGGGAGAGCAGGGCTGGGCTTTGTACTATGAATCCCTTGAAAAGGCTATACTCCTTCGACTTCTGCCCCCTCCTGTCCCTGTCACCAGACCAATCAGCTCCTGAGATTACGTGACCCGAGGCTAAGACCATGCTCACTCACTCTGCGTGGGTCCAATGTCAAGGAGCTCTGGGAAGCAAAGTCTTTGGCATTTGCTGGGGGGTTGGGGGGAGTGGATAATGGAGTACCAACCACCATGAGAAGAATGCTTTAGTGAGAGGCATTCGTTTCATCAGCAAATATTTGTTATCTACAAACACGGCTGCTATTTAGCTGTTCAACACCAGTATGGCTGCACGTACCAGTTTTCAAAATATCAAAGTACTTCCATATTGATTGGTAAAATGTCACCCCCCTAAACCTCTCCAGTGTCCCCTTCTGCCCTAGACATGCCAAGACCCCTGTACCTTCTGAATTCCCTAAGACCAACCACCCCCAGGATTCTGTAAGATCAAGGACCTATGAGATTCACACCTGGCCCCACAGGCACTTTCAGGACTCTGCTCCAGCATCAAGATTCATATTATGTGGAAAGGACAGTGCCACTGACATGGGTGTAAATATTTAGACTGTCACCCTTGCCTGTAATGTCCCAGGACTTCCTTGGTGGCTCAGATGGTAAAGAATCTGCCTGCAATGCAGGAGACCCAGGTTCAATCCCTGGGTCGGGAAGAACCCCTGGAGAAGAAAACGGCTACCCCCTCCAGCAGCCTGGAGAATGCCGTGGACAGAGGAGCCTGGTGGGCTACAGTCCCTAGGGTTGCAAAGAGTGGGACACAACTGAGTGACTAACACTTTCACTTTTCACTAGAATGTCCCAGCACTGAGCTGAGTATAGGGGATACACAGAAGAAGACAATATTGATCTCTGTCTTCCAGGATCACCTGGTGGAGAATTATCATGAAAAAGGTTCTAGGGACTTCCCTGGTGGTCTAGTAGTTAAGAATCTGGCTTCCAACTCAGGGGACACAGGTTTGATCCCTGGTCAGACAAGTAAGATCCCAGAGGCCTAGGGGCAATTAAGTGTGTGTACTACAACTACCGAGATTTTGAGCTCTGGAGCCGCTGTGCCACAAATAGAGGGACGCTTATGCATTGCAAAGAAAGAGCCCTTGTGCTGCAACTAAGACCTGAAGCAGCTCTATATATATATATATATATATTTTAAGTTCTCTGCTAAGCAACAGGAATTTTGAGATGGTGTCATTTTGGTGCATTCATTTGCAGACTTATTAACCAGCGAGAGTGGATCTCAGGGACAGATACACATAAATCAAATCTTTGAGAGACAGCCATATGAACCCAAGTCACAATTTATTACTTTGCAGTGAGAAACAAGCACATCTAAGCAGCGTGGACATTTGTGTCACCTTGACTAACACATTCCCTCCCAGCAGGAAACTAAATAGGAAGGCGAGTGGTAATGAGAACACAGCTTGAGAACACGGCCTGAGCAGGGATATTAGAGGGATGGTTGTCATGTCAAAGGTGTCAAATGTTCTTAAGCTCATGCGTTCACTCACTCTTTGGAGAAGGAGCTGCCAAACGGAAAGGACTGGATGTTCCTGTCAGCTCACCCATGCCCTCTCCCCTTGGCGAGTCCTCCCCCTTGCCTCCCAGTTCCTCTCTCCGTGCAGACAGCCCCCTCTGGTTGACACGTTCTATCTTTAGATTTGTTAATACCGCCCAGAAAGCTCCAGCCAGACTCTGCTGCTTTCCTGGCCCTGGCTTGGAAGGCATTCTACCTTTCGGGTGCCCTACACAGATCCTTGGTGTTTGGGTTGGATCGTTATCATCTAATTTATTGGTTCTCAGATTTGGCTCGGGAAGCATCTGGGAAATCTGAAAAATACTGGTGCCTGGTTCCCTCTTCCCAAAATTCTAATTTAGTGGATACAGGGTGCAGTTGGGCAGTGTTTGTTTTTTTCAGTTTTTAATTGGAGGATAATTGCTTTACAATGTTGTGTTGGTTTCTTTCATACATCAGTACGCATTAGCCATAGGTATACACGTGTGCCCTCCCTCCTGAACCTCCTTCCCGCCTCCGACCCCATCCCACCCCTCTAGGTTGTCACAGAGCACCAGCCTGAGCTCTCCGAGCTGTACAGCAACTTCCCATCAGCTATCTATTTTACACATAGTAATGTATATATTTCAGTTCTACTCTCTCGATTCATCCCCCACCCCAAACTCCTTCCCCCACTGGGTCCACAAGTCTGTTCTCTATGTCTGCTCTGTAAACAGGATTATCAGTACCATTTTTCTGGATCCCATGTAAATGCATTAATGTACGATTTTTCTGTTTCTCTTTCTGACTTACTTCACTCTGTATAACAAGCTCTAGGGTCACCCACCTCACTAGAACTGACTCAAACTCATTCCCTTTTATGGCTGAGTAGTATTCCATTGTACATATGTTACACAACTTCTTTATCCATTTATCTGTCAATGGACGTCTAGGTTGCTCCCATGTCCATATTTACTGTAAATAGTGCTGCAATGAACATTGGGGTGGTGGTGGTTTACTCGCTAAGTCATGTCCGACTCTTGTGACCCCATGGACTGTAGCCTGCCAGGCTCCTCTGTCCATGGGATTTTCCAGGCAAGAATACTGGAGTGGGTTGCCATTTCCTTTCCCCAGGGAATCTTCCCTACCCAGCGATCAAACATGGGTCTCCTGCATTGCAGGCAATTCTTTACCAACTGAGCTACAAGGGAAGCCTGAACATTGGGGTACATGTGTCTTTTTCAGTTACGGGCAATGGGTTTTGCTAAACCTCCCTAAGCTAGGCAACTGAATCTGGGGCTCCTAAAGAGTTGAAATTCAAAGAAAAGAGCTTTGAAATTGAGCCAAATTTGAGAATCACTGATTTCACTCACGGAGAAGGCAATGGCACCCCACACCAGTACTCTTGCCTGGAAAAATCCCATGGACAGAGGAGCCTGGTAGGCTGCAGTCCATGGGATCGCTAAGGGTCAGACACGACTGAGCGACTTCACTTTCACTTTTCACTTTCATGCATTGGAGAAGGAAATGGCAACCCACTCCAGTGTTCTTGCCTGGAGAATCCCAGGGACGGGGGAGCCTGGTGGGCTGCCGTCTGTGGGGTCGCACAGAGTCGGACACGACTGAAGTGACTTAGCAGCTTAGCAGATTTCACTCAGAGTTGCAGGATGCCTCGAACTGTGCCAGCTTTTAACACCTGTCTGTGCTCTGTTTCCAGCCCAGGATGAGGATTTATCTGGTCTGGAGGGGGAGTGGGGCATGGGCATCTTTACAAAGCTCCCCAGATGATTCCGCTGTGCAGTCGAGAGTTGAGATTCAATGGTCTAAGCATTCACTTGACTGAGTTTTTGGTATCCACTAGTCCTTGGACAAGACATTTTACAGAGGGGAACACAGAAGAAAATTTGAAGAAAAGGTCCATAGGGATGAGGTTTCCCAGAGAAAGAGCAGGAGCCTAAACATGAGAGCAAGCCCCGCGGCATCAGCAGGGAGACCATGTGGGTGGGATGGATTGAGATGTACAATCTTCGAGCCATTTTCTATCTTAGAGTAACTTCAATAGAAGCCAAAGAAGTCAGTGAGCTTGGATTGGTCTGTTGCATGCTTTTCTACAAGAAATCTGACTCCTTGTCTTCTCTGAGTGATTTTTTGGGTTGCTCCTCCTACCCTCCACCTGAGTGCCCTGCTGTCTGAAGGCCACCATCTTGAAAGAAGCTGAGCGATTTTTGGTCCACATTCTCCTTAGCAGCAGCTAGGTTTAGCTGAGAAGCTGGAGACTGGAGAATCCCAGCCTGTTCTCTTCCTAAATAAGCTGAGGATTTTTCCATTTTCCTCATGATTCCCTAACTTCCTGCTGTTATTTCTAACCTTGCTGACAGGCATTAAAATCCACTGGAGTTTTCTGGGTGTTTGCAGCCTTGTCTGATTGCAGGACATCTGGGAAAACGATCAACTCCACTCTGTAAGCAACTTGGAAAAAAAAAAAAGCATTCCTAGGAGAGGAAAAGGCAGTGGGAAGGGCAGAGTTTCACTCCAGTGCCTCCGCCCGTCCTTCTCCAGGGACTGCTGGTCACAGGACTCGGAACTGAATGACTCTGAGCAGGAGAAGGGGGACAGGCAGGGCTGCCATGTACGATTGGGCAGGTGACACGCAGCACAAGACTAGGTGAGCCACTGGCACTCTTTCTTTGCTCACAGTGACTACAGCCACCTCCTTCCATTGCCCCACTCAGCCCCTCTGGCAGAAGCACTATTCTTTGAATTTCAGCTCTTCAGCAGCTCCAGATTCTGATGGCACTTGTGCTTCTGAGACATGCAGCATCAGAGAAGTCCCTTGCTTTCTCTAGCCTTCACTTCGCTCATTTAGAAATTGATAGGTGCTTTCCAGGTGTCAGCGTGATTTCAAATGTCACTTTCTCTTGGCATGTGAAAGCCAAAGTGTTAGTCACTCAGTCCTGTCTCACTCTCCCTGACCCCATGGACTGTGGCCTGCCGGGTTCCTCTGTCCATGAAATTCTCCAGACAAGAATATTGGAGTGGCTAGTCATTCCCTTTGCCAGGGATCTTCCTGGGATCGAACTAGGGTCTCCTACATTACAGGCACATTCTTTCCCATCTGAGCCACCAAATGACGCAGTGTGTGGGAGCCCAGCTATTTGTATGCCTGAAACAATTTGTGTATAATCTTGCTGGTAGAATAAAGAGAACATTAATTTGAAGATGTCAATAGCCAGATCTGAGGCTGGATTCTTCCCTCTGGCCCTCTGTTTTGACCATCTGATAATCCCTTGAAGCCATGTCCCAGTTTATTCAAATGAAGATCCAGTATCTCTCAGAAGTGGAAAAGTGAAAGTCGCTCAGTCATGTCCGACTCTTTGTGACCCATGGACTCTACAGTCCATGGAATTTTCTAGGCCAGAATACTGTAGTGGATAGCCTGTCCCTTCTCCAGTGGATCTTCCCAACCCAGGAATCGAACCAGGGTCTCTTGCGTTGCAGGCGGATTCTTTACCAACTGATCTATCAGGGAAGCCCCTCAGAAATGGAAGAAACCTCCATTATAATACATCTCCTTATATCATTCAAAGAGCAGCCATGCTCAGCTCTTTATGATCATCTAAATATCCACAATTAAATGTGGTCATTTAACATAGAGAACAGACTTCTGGTTGCCAAGGAGGGTGGTAGATTGGGGGAGAGAAGGATTGGGAGTTTGGGATTAGCAGATGCAAACTATTATGTATGGGATGGATAAATAACAAGGCCTTACTCAATACAGCACAGGGAATTATATTCAATATCCTGTGATAAATCACAATGGAAAAGAATATGAAGAAGTGTATACATATGTATAACTGAGTCATTTGCTATACAGCAGAAAATAACACCACACTGTAAATCAACTATACTTGAACAAAATAAATTTTTAATAAAATATGGTCATTTAAGCTATTCCTCTCTCTCACCAGAACTCATAAGCTGTAAATCAGGATTGTCTTTGTCTTCAGAAATCAGCAGTCTCTGTACATATAGGTTTGTTCTCCTGGGGTCGGGTGGAGGTGGGGTGGGGGAGGGTGGGTTTCAATGTACCACTGTCTCATAGATCTCATCTTTAACTGGTCACAGTTAGATGCTTCTTCAAACTTCTAGATGCTGCAATGAATGGTAAGCCCATGTGCCACTGTCTCATAGATCTTGTCTTTGGTCACAGGTAGATACTTCTTCAAACTTCTAGATGCTGCAATGAATGGTAAGTCCGGATGAAAAAGAATCGGATCTTTATTATATTGATGGATACCCATGGCAGGGCCTATCTGTGTGGGCCCATGAGAGAGACTTCGACTTTTGTTACTTGATGACATTTATTTCCTCTTTATTGAATAATCTACCAAAAATGTCCAAGAGACAGCTGGGCTGGAAGGGTCCTGGGAGGGTTCCATGCAAGTAAAGTGTCCTGAAGCTTACGCCTCCTGTCCCTGCAACCCTGGTTTCTCTGGGAAATGAGTAGAAAGTTGCTCACTCACCAAATCCCCCCTTTCCTTCCCACCCCTCCCTCCACTAGGCCAACTGTTGCTCAGATAAAACTAGAACCTAGAGTGTGAGGGTGCATGGCTACTGTGGAGAGATTTTAAAAACTGGACTCGGGGTCCCAACTGACTTCTCTGTGATGCTTGCAGCATTTCCAGTTAATAAGTGGACACGTTTATGTTGGATCAAGTCACTAAGCAAATGTTAGGAATGAATGAAAGTTCCTGCGGTGTCAGGCTCACCACGTCACTCTCCTTGAATGAGCGGTTTTCAAACACAGACCCCTCAGTTTTCACAGAGTTCCTTAGGGGCCACCTAGAGTTGGGAGGAGGGGAAGGTGGTGAAATACTCAGGGAGGGTGTGGAGGCTTTATGAGAAGGGCTCTGTCCCCCTCCAAACCCAACCAATTCCATCAGAATCAACTGTTTTATGTACTGAGGCTCTATGAGAGATTTCCATTCAATGAAAACATTCTGCTTAAAAGAAAAGTTTGAAATGTTTTCCAATCAGCTTATTTTTATCAGGAACAATCTTATACATCCCCGATTTGTATTTGCCATTTAGAAATACCATCAGCTGCTTTGCCAATGATTGCTAGTCAAAACCCTTACATAAATACAGTTAACTAATTTTTTTTTCTGCTCTGTGTTTCACTATTACATGTTCATGTAATATGTATGTCAGTTCCTTTCAGGATTGCATTATTTCTGCCTTGCTTTCAGTTTTCCATTTAAAAGGCAATTGGTTGAATAGAAAACATTTTTTTTCAGTTATTTAACGCAAATTCTCTGGGAACACCAGCAATTTCTTGGTACAGCGGGGACACATCCACTGGCTGGCATTTAATAAGCATTTTTTTTTTTAACTTTCCTTTTTAGCTCTCAGAGTTATTCTTGTATTCATTTGAGGTTTGCCCTAGTATTTTCCTCTGGATTTCTTTATCAAACTCTGCGTTCTGCCAACTCTCCCATTTAGGTGTTTGCTTTTGGAAGATAATTTGCGAATGAGTAATGATAAGCATTTTTGAGATATTGTTTGTTACTTTTATGCTATATCTTATACTCTATTTTTATAAAGGCCATAGTACCTGTATTACCTTTCTCTTTTTCTTCTTTCTTATCTTCAAGAACTAATCAGGAATTACATGCCTCGGGCAATTAGTAAGTCAATTTAGACTTGAATGAGCAGATAGATACCTGAACAACTTGGTATTTCTGATCCCAAGTTTTCTTTCCTGTTTTTGTTTTTTTTCTCTTCTGTGGACTCCTTGGGAGCTAATTTGAGTTCCTTCTCTTATTCTACCTTTCCTACCTGGGAAATCCTACCTACAACCATTGATCCAGTATCATAGCTTGAGGATGACATCTGTTGATCTCTAAGGCTGTGTCTACTTTCCTGAGTTCAAGATCTATTTTTTAAAATTGTTCATTTAAATAGACATGTACGGATATGAGAGTTGGGCCATAAAGAAGGCTGAGCGCTGAAGAACTGATGCTTTTGAACTGTGGTGTTGGAGACGACTCTTGAGAGTCCCTTGGACTGCAAGGAGATCCAACCAGTCAATCTTAAAGGAAATCAACCCTGACCACTCATTGGAAGGACTTTGTGGTGGTAGCTTATGAGCCATTAAAAAATATGGATCTCAAAAGCTTCAGCTAAAGCTGAAGCTACAATACTTTGGCCACCTGATGCGAAGAGCTGATGCATTGGAAAAGACCCTGATGCTGGGAAAGATTGAAGGCAGGAGGAGAATGGGATGACAGAGGATGAGATGGTTGGATGGCATCACTAATTCAATGGACATGGGTTTGAGCAAACTCCAGGAGATAGTGAAGGACAGGGAAACGTGGCATGTTACAGTTCATGGGTTTGCAAAGAGTTAAACACAACTTAGTGACTGAACAAACAAAAAACCAAACAATTTAACTAAAGACCTGTCTGCATGGGGGCCTTAATTGCAGCATGCATTGCAGCATGTGGGATCTAGTTCTCTGACAAGGGATCAAATCCAGGCCCCCTGCAATGGCAGGGTAGTCTTAGCCACTGAACTGCCAGGGAAGTTCCTTGAGATCCATATTTTTAATGGCTCATAAGCTACCACCACAAAGTCCTCCAGAGCCTCAAACATATGTCTAATATTAAGCCTCTTCTTGTGATAAAGGATTAATTTGCCTCCACAAAATGTGAAAAACCATCGTGTTTGCTCTGTAACATTACTTTCTTTTGAGTGAAGCATAATACCAAGTCCATGAAATTTCCTTTTCAAGGTCAGCCAAATTCAAAATGGTAAGAGCAAGTGTAAAAGAAAATAGCTATTATTAGAAGTAAGCAGTTATACTTGAATTGAGGTAGTCAAACCAAGTCATTACTCATTGTGATGAAGGTTTTCCAACCTTCTGGTAGTCTAACAGTCAATCCTCTGGTTAAGGATCCAGCCACATGCCCAAGCTGTGTCATGAACCGTATTTATGAGACTATAAAATAAGGAACATAATTTTCTATTAGAAACCTGATTTTGGGGGAAAAAAAAAAGATTGAAAACCTGTAGAGATATGTTTATTTTGATTGGAGTTTGGAACAAACCTGTCTGTCTGAGAGATATACTTTTCTGTGTCTGGAAGTCTAGACTGTGGGATTTCCTTGATGGCCCAGTGGTTAAGACTCCATACTCCCAATGTAGGGGGCCAGGGTTCCATCCCCAGTCAGCGAAATAGAGTCTGTAGGCAGCAACTAAAAAAAAAAAAAATGATCCCACATGCTGAACAAAGATTCCATGTGCTACAACTAAGACCTGGTGCAATCAAATAAATAAAAATCAATAAGTATTTTAAAATAAAATCAAAGTCTAGGCCATGTTCATCCCTTGATGACCATTTACTCATCCCACAGAGAGTTGCTAAGTGCTCTCTTAAAAAAGGGGGCTTCCCCATTGGCTCAGTGGTAAAGAAACCACCTGCAATGCACAAAATGTGGGTACAGTCCCTGGGTCAGGAAGATCCCCTGGAGAAGGGAATAGCAATCCACTCCAGTATTCTTGTCTAGAGAATCCCATAGACAGAGGAGCCTGGCGGGCTACAGCGCAAGGGGTCCCAAAGAGGCAGACACTACTGAGAGACTAAAAACCAACGACTCTTGTACCAGGCACAGTTCTAGATGCTGAGGGACCTTGGAGAAACAAGTTCCACATTACCTGTAGGAAGTCAGTGAACAAGCAAAGAAACGCATAAGCAACATGCCTCAAAGAGTGGTAGGTAAGGTGAGAAAAGATGGAGCAGAACAGGGGGAAGGGGTGTGACTAGTGGATTGGGGGTGCTGTCTTCCCTAGGGGGTGAGGCCAGTGCTCTCTGAGAAAGCTGCCTTTGGACTGACTCTTGGATGAGGTGAGAGTGAGCTATGCAGAGATCTGGGGGGAGAGCATTCCAGGGAAGGAAATAGTAAGTATAAAGTCCCAGAGGCAGGGACTTCCTTGGCGGTCCAGTGGTGAAGTCTCCACACTCCTACTGCAGGGGCCATGAGTTCGATCCCTAGTCAGGGAACTAAGTAAGTTTCCCACAAGTTGCGTGGCCAAAATTAAAAACAAAAAAACAAAAAAACCTCAAAACACACACACACACACACATACAGAACATTACCTTAAAAAAATAAATAAGTTAATAAAGTTCCAGAGGCATAAGGGAGCTTGACATGTTAAGCAGGGGTTCTTCATTGAGGAGGGCCCATGGACAGAATCAGGAATCCCTGACTCGAATGGGAGGAGAAAAATTATATCACTGTTTTCACTAACTTCTAACTGAAATGTAGCACTTCCTCCACTAATGAATACAGACGAACGAACTGCAGTAGTACAAGCAGCACCTGTGACCCTGTCACCGGAGAAATTGTGGACATTTTCACATCACGTTACAGCTCTTACCGAGGTTTGCGTATGTCCCTTGTGCTCATCACAACTTTGAAATTATGATCATTTTCAGAGCTGCTGCTGGATCCTGTTATTTAACAGGTGGATGAGGAAAAACAGATTTGATCTTTAATATTCCATATCACAAAGTTGATCTTTAATATTCTGACAACCATATTTCAGTGTAATATTATCTTTTGTAATCTTCTGAAGTTTCTTTTATGCAATGAGAAACTTTCTTCTGAGGGGCAAATCCGTAGGCTTTATCAGACTGCTGAAGGGGTCCATGGCATGGAAAAGGGGGAGAACTCAGCGGTTAACAGAAAGCAAGGAGGCCAGTATGGCCAAAGCGAAGTCACGACTTAGAAGTGGAGCTGGATCGGGCGGCTGAGGACCACATCACGAGGGCTGCACAGGCCACAGGGGAGAGTCGAGGTTCTAAGATAAAGGCAACAGGAAGTTATCAGAGGCGTCTGAGCCGAGAGGCAACATATCTAAGTATTAGGTCACTCTGGATGCTGAGTGGGAAAGAGATTATGGAGGTGAAGAGTGGCCTCCTGGATGTAGATCCTAACAGGCTGGGCAGCTGGGAGATGATGGTTGAGGTGGAGGTGGTCAAAGAAGTCGCTATGATGAATGTATTTTTTTTATTTTTAATTTTTAGATTTTTTAATGCGGACCATTTTTAAAATCTATATTGAATTCGTTACAACGTTGCTTGTGTATTATGTTTCAGTTTTTTGGCCATGAGGCATATGGGACCTTAGTTTCCCTGACTAGGGATCGAACTCACACCCCCTACATTGGAAGGCGAAGTCTTAACCACTGGACCACAAAGGAAGTCCAATGAGTGAAGTATCTTGAAGGTAGTACCGACAGAATTTGGTGGGATGTGGGTGTGTGAGGGTCAAGACTCTTGGGTTTAGAGCAAATGGGTGAAAAACGGTGACACTCATCAGTATGGAGAAGGCTGGGGAGGGATAGGTGTGGGAGTGGGGAGTAGGTGACTGGGAAACCAAGAGGTGTTTTTGAACATGTTGAGTTTGAAATGCCTGTTAGCCATTCGCATGGGGCGACTGAGTGGAGAGTTGGATATGAGTGTGGAACTTGGAAAGGGAATAAGGGCTGGAGAACTACATTTAGGGGTCCTGAATACACAGTAGGTCCATAAAGTCACAGGACAGGACCAGATCACCCAAAAGAGAACATGGCTAGTGCTCTGGAGGGCAAGGCTTTGATGTCTGAAGAGAAGGAAGGGGCTGGTAAAGCTGACTGTGAAGCAGCAGCTTGTGAGGCAGGAAGATAGGATGATGTTTAAAGAAATATTGAGAAAGAAAGAAAACATTTTATTGGAAAGATAAATGCAACCCGGTGTTCATAGCAGCACTATTTACAATAGCCAAGACATAGAAGTCACCTAAATGCCCATCCACAGGTGAACTGATAAAGAAGATGTGGTATAAATATATATAATGGAATATTACTCAGCCATAAAAAAGTATGGAATAATGCCATTTGCAACAACATGGATGGACCTAGAGGTTATCATATGAAGTCAAGTAAGTCAGACAGAGAAATACAAATATCCTATAACATCACTTATGTGTGGAATCTACAATCTTTTCAAATGAACTTATTTATAAAACAGAAACAGACTCACAGACATAGCAAAAAAAATTAAGGTTACCAAAGGGGAAAGAGGAAAAGGCAGGGGAGGAATAAATTAGGAGTTTGGGGTTATCAGATACAAACCATTATATATAAAATATATAAATAAAAAGGTCCTACTATATAGTACAAGAAACTATATGCAGTATCTTGTAATGAATTGTAATGGAAAATAACATGAAAAAGAATATATATATATTAATATATAAAACTGAATCACTTCGTTGTACAGCAAGAACTAACACAACATTGTAAATCAACTATCCTTCAATAATTAAAAAAAAAGAATTTTAATGAAAAAATGTGCTTTACTGTGCTTTAAAAAACCTAATTTTGTGACACAATAACGGAAGAGCAGAGTCTCCTACAACCCCCAGAGCTCCCCTCGAGATGACGCTATGGTTCAGCCATGGACGAAGGTCTGGATTTAAGGGCTTGAAGTACAGACCATGGCAGGCTTTCAAGCATTTCATGTTCTTGGGCAAGTTGTTTAGCCACTGTTTTCTCTCTCTCTCTCTTTTTCTGTCTATAAATTGAAATCCATACTTCTGACTTATTTCACAGGAAGATTGTGTGAAAAATCTCACAGAAGAGCCAATGGCCCACACTTTGCTTTACCATTTTCAGGTGTTCAGCATCGTATGTTAACACATCAAAACATACCCGGTTCTGGGTTCAGAATGGCTCTTACTCAGATCGGCGGGCATCAGTCTGAGTCTTTATTATATGACTTAAATAGGCCCCCTTCTAGACAAAAATGTGGGAGAATCGTTGATTATGAGCTCCTTTATGTCTTTTTTTCTTCTCAGTTTTTATTGGAGTATAGTTGCTTTACAACGTTGTGTTAGTTTCTGCTGTATAGCACAGTGAATCAGCTATACGTATACCTATATGCCCCCTTCTTTTCTGGATATCCTTCCCATTTAGGTCACCCCAGAGCATTGGGTAGAGTTCCCCATGCTATACAGTAGGTTTTCAATAGTTATCTATTTTATACATAGTAGCTTATGTATGTCCATAGCAGTCTCCCAATTCATCTCACCCCTTCCTTCCCTCTTGGTATCCATAAGTTTGTTCTCTACATCTGTGTCTCTATTTCTGCTTCACAAATAAGTTCATCTGTACTATTTTTCTATAGTCCACATATAAGCATTAGTAGTAGTAGTATTTGATTCTTTGTGACCCCATAGACTGTAGCTTCCCAGGTTCAGTGGGATTTCCCAGGCAAGAATACTGGAGTGGGTTGTCATTTCCTTCTCCAGGGACCTTCCTGACCCAGGGATGGAACCTGTGTGAAAAAAATGTTAGTGGGCATTAACAGGGCTAACACATTTCCTCTTCCAGGTCACATTTTTGAACTTTACCTGGGGTGCCCCGAGGAATTTTGTCTTCCTTTATTCCAAAAGGTTTATTTCAATATCGATTGTACATAAATGTTGAGGCAGGTCTGCGGGAGTATATTATCTCAGGTGGTTCAGCCTTTAGTGGTCCTCAAGCCACCTTCTTCATTTGCATCCATCACACTCCTGACTGTGAGGACCAGTCATTTGAATGGAAGGGATTTGGGGATGGATCAGTGAGAACGATTCACTAAAGTAGCATCATTCTTCAGGCGCATAGGCTACGTCTCATTCCAGATGGGGACCAGTTGATGGAAAAATCAAAGACTGCAATTAACTGACTGTGAGCCCCCTGCTCCACTGGCCTAAGAATAACCATCTTAGGGTCCTCTCCCATGGATGAGGGTGCAGAGTCAAGGTAATTGGAAAGTCATTCCAGACATCGCACCTGTATTCTAGCTCCCAGAGGGCAGAAAAATCCTCTGGTCTCTGCGAAATCCAGAGGGATATCTTAGCTCTTCAGAGGCTGCCGGCCTCAGCATCATGACGTAAGAGGAAACATATCAAAAGCAAGGAGTTGTAAGTCCCACCACGATCCTTCTCACTGTCTCTCCTTGGCACAGGATGACTCCTGTGGCCTTTTTCAGGCTGGATTGTGGTGTCATTTCCAAATGTGCATGTGGTCTAGAGAGAAGCCCCATGGAGGAGAATGAGGAGGAAAACCTCTCCCCACTCCCACTCTTTCAAATGGAAGGTGGAAGAGAAGACATCTATCATCTCACTGGCTTTGGACTTTGGAGAGTCCAAGATCAGACAAAGCGTGCCTGAGAGATAAGATAGATCACTTGAATATTCAGTTCTCTGAAATATCTACAACTTAATTAAACAACAGGGTTGATCTTGGAGCTCTTTTTAATTAAACTTTGCATCTCTTCTCTCTGCTCTGTGGAGGCATTCCAGGGTAGCATTTGGCTTGGAATGAGAAGTCATTCTGACTACCCACCGTGGTTCAGAAAAGCCCTATTGCTGAGTTAACAGAATTCTTAAATGTGAACATCACTGACTCTTTATTTTCACCCATATTCAGAAACTTGTATTAGGGTTAATGAAACTCATGTGTTAATTCATTTATTCTTTTGTGGGCTGTCTGCATAAGATATCTGACTCTACATAGAAATCAGATGTTGATTAAGTTTCAGGTCAAATTTCAGTCCTTTCATCTATAAAATGGTGTCACAGTTCTCACTTTTAATACAAAATTATGTTACGCTTTGCGTTAGGACATGACAAAAAGAAAAGTTTATGACCACGTGTGGCATGACGTCTAAAGCACAGTAGTCAGAATTCATGACAGCTGGGACACCAATCCCCCTGAACAAAAGTGAGGGCTCTGCCACTGTAGAAATTGCTTGGGTCTAACGTAGATTTTATTGTTTATTTATTTGGCCACGCTGTGTGGCTTGCGGGATATTAGTTCCCCAGCCAGGAACTGAGCTTCTGTAGTGAAAGCACCAAGTCCTAACCACTGGACTTCCAGGGAATTCCTGGAAGTATCGATTTTAAAGGTTAGAATGGAGAGAACCCCATGTAGGATAAAAAGAACATCAAATTATTATGTGGATGTTATTCTCATCAACTACTCATGCTTTTAAGTGGGAGAGGGCTTTGTACACATATACATTACTGATTGAATCCCTGGTGGCTCAGCTGTAAAGAATCTGCTGGCAGTGAAGCAGACGTTGGATTCAATCCCTTGGTTGGGAAGATCCCCTGGAGAAGGAAATGGCAACCCACTCCAGTATTTTTGCCTGGGAATCCCATGGACAGAGGAGCCTGGCGGGCTACAGTCCACGGAGTTGCAAAAGAGACAAACATGACTTAGTGACTCAACTACCACCACAGAAAACTGATTGATGGGTAAGAAAGAGAGGATGAGGTTAGGAAAGATGGGCGGGTGGAGATGGGTAATGTCCTTCCTGTCTACTGACTCTAATAATTTGGAACTATATGACTATTTTCTGCTCCGTAAAAGCCAGAAAGGAAAACACCAACACAGTATACTAACTCATATATATGGAATTTAGAAAGATGGTAACAATAACTCTATATGTGAGACAGCAAAAGAGACACAGATGTATAGAACAGTCTTTTGGACTCGGTGGGAGAAGGCAAGGATGGGATGATTTGGGAGAATGGCATTGAAATATGTATATTTCATATGTGAAACAGATCACCAGTCCAGGGTCGATGCATGAGGCAGCGTACTCGGGGCTGGTGCACTGGGATGACCCAGAGGGATGGGATGGGGAGGGAGGTGGGAGGGGGGTTCAGGATGGGGGACACATGTACATCCATGGCTGATTCATGTCAATGTATGGCAAAACCACTACTATATATATATATATATATATATATATATATAAAACATACTTTACCAAAACCCCATTTCAGCCAAACTCCCTACACATATATATGTAATTCAAATGCCTCTGTCTAAACTCTTAGGGAAAAAGTGAATCAGGGCAGCATAGATTTCAGGTTGGAAACAAAAATACCTCAAAGTAATTCAGATTACTAAACTACAAGGTCAACCACGATGCAGTTAAAAATATTACTGTAACTTTCCCAACAGATTTTGTCATAGAGTATCCTTTCAGGGTGTGGAAAAGCAAACTCCTTAAAATTGATCACCAGAATTAAAAAAAATAAAAATTTGCAACATGGGAAGTCTGGCAAAACTCTTTTGCTCTACTGTAAACACTAATATGTTGGGAAAATTCATTTATTTTACAGCTAATGCTAAATACATCAGAAGTAATTGTATTACAGTGTGTACATATATATATATATATATATATATATATATATATATATACACACATATACACCTCCCTGGTGGCCCAGACAGTAAAGGATCTGCCTGCATGCAGGAGACACAGACTTGATTCCTGGGCCAGGAAGATCCCCTAGAGAAGAGAATGGCTACCCACTCCAGTATTTCTCAGTAGCCTGAGAAATCCCATGAACAGAGAAACCCGGTGGGCTATAGTCCATGGGGTCGCAAGTATGTATAAGACATAAGAAGTTTTAAGTTGTGAAGGAACCAAGAGGGTTTTCAAAGCTGAGTTTCTTCTTTCTGAATACAACCACATGATTCATATGTCTTTTTCCTTCTCCATACAAAAATAGAGTAATTCTTGTTGCTCTGCGTTACTGTCCTTGAGAGTTTGCTTCTAATCACTAGTCATAAGCAATTCAAATTTTTTCCTTTTTTTTTTTTTTATTTCTATGGGAAAACAGTGGCCTCTCTCGAGTGTGTTTTGCTTCAAAACTGACTGTCAAGATTATCTACATCATTAATGAACACAAGTGGCTTGAAATGTTGTACAGGGAAATCTGTTCTTCTTAAGAGCAAAAATCAGGAACATAGCAACAAAGAAGATAAACCCTTTCATAATAATAAATGAACAACCATGGGAGAAAAAGGATGAGATCTCTTTCTAGTGCAAAACAAGGAACTCAACTATTAAAGGAAAAGAGCTATGGTTAATTCTACAACCTGAAATGTAAAGTGGATCATTTTACTGAGCCTCACCTTCACGGTAATTTTCTAAACTTTTGGAAAATGGAGTTTCTAAGGAAGGCATTCTGAGTGCACAGATGTAACAGACTTTACTGAGTAGATGCAATCAATGTTAGGATTACTCATCAACATCTTTAGCTAGTGGAAGATCTGGGTAGCATTACTTTATATAGGTCAAAGCCCATTAAAAATGAACTCCAAAGTTAAATAACAAAACACAAGTGAAAAATACTTTGAATGTTAAAAATGCAAGAAAGTATTATGTTATATCAAATATAAGGAGAATGAGAACATACAGCCTGAGCTTGGGATTAATTTTTAGATGAAAATTCCAGGGATATTTATTCTAAATGAAAATAACCAGCACATTTATCCTTTACCATTGAGTTAGAAGAAAAAGAGTGAGAGGAGAAAATAAATTAAAATTTGTATTAGTTGGGACTCTGTTTGCAGATAACAGAAATTCAACTCCAACTAACTCAAGCAAAAGGGGAATTTATTGGCTCATGTAAAAGTGAAAGTCCAGGAGGGCTAGACCCATGCATGGACACAGTCACGTATCATTTGGCCCCTCTCTCTCTGTTGACCTTCTTTTCCACTACCAATGCTCTTTCTTCAAGAGATAGAAAAGATGGTGTGCTAGATGGTTTCCAGAGAAACAGAACTAATGAAATGTGTGTTCAAAATCTGAAGGATGGGCTGGCAGCCAATGTTGAAGTTCAAATTTCTCTTTCTTGGAGGAGGTCAGTCTTCTTTCTATTCAGCTTCTCAACTAATTGGACGAGTACCACCTACATTATGGGGGTAATCTGCTTTACTCAAGTCCACCTACTTAAATGTTAATATCACCTGGAAATACCCTCACAGAAACTTCCAGAGTAATATTTGACCATATATTTGCTCACTGTGGTCCCGCCAAATTAGCACCTAAAATTAACCATCACAGGTGGCTTCCAACAATTCTTAGCATTCCAAATCAGCAATTCAGGCAGATAAAGCATCTTCTTTTTTTTTTTTTTTTTTTTTTTTTATAAATTTATTTATTTTACTTGGGGGCTAATTACTTTACAATATTGTAATAGTTTTTGCCATACATTGACAAGAATCAGCCATGGGTTTACATGTGTTCCCCTTTCTCCTAGTACCCAGACCAATCTCGAAGAAAGACTGTGATTAGTAATGCTGTTATCCCAGGACAATCCCTGAACCCAGAAATGCCCACTACTGTGACTGACAGTCCCAGCAGAACCTCATGGAATGGCAAAGGGGAATTGCAAGTACTTTGTAACTGTTCTGTCATATTACCCACTGAGCACATGATCATCAGGACATACTAAGCCATCCTGTACATGGGCTGGCGCTATGTAAATTTCCATCCTGTGCACAGGTCACATTTTGGGGAAAGGTATATGTGGCTAAGGTTGTAGGGTAAGAGGAGATAGGTGGTAAGGAATAGGCAAGGAAGAGCACATCTTTAAGTAAGGAGGAAGAACATGTGCTGCAATTATAGAATCTATAACCCATATACTGCTCACCACCTAAACTCATCCCAAAAGGAAAGCTTGACAATAATAGATCCCTTTCTCAAATTAGAAAAAATTATTTGTATTGTATTTGTATTGATTCTTTAGTCAAGAATCCCCAGGTTGATTCTTCCCTGCTCGTCCAGTGGTTAAGACTCCATGCTTCACTGCAGGGGGCAGGGCTTCCATCCCTGGTTGGGGAACTAAGATCCCATATGCTTCAAGATACAGCCAAAAAATAAAAATAAAACATTAAAAAATAGAATCCTCAAGTTTCAACAAGTGGATATAATTTGGGCTATAGTGTAAATTACATGTTCTTATCTCACTAGCTATAAATATTGGTATATCTGGAAAGTCGTTTAAATTTAGCTATTGATCTCTGTTTAAAAATGATATAGAGATTGATGGTTTTTAAAAACTCAGCAGTGGCCACAGGATTGGAAAAGGTCAGTTTTTATTCCATTTGCAAAGAAAGGCAATGCCAAAGAATGTTCAAACTACCACACAATTGCACTCGTCTCACACACCAGCAAAGTAATGCTCAAAATTCTCCAAGCCAGGCTTCAATAGTACATGAACCAAGAACGTCCAGATGTTCAAGCTGGATTGAGAAAAGGCAGAGGAACCAGAGATCAAATTACCAGTATCTGTTGGATCAAAGAAAAAGTAAGAGAATTCCAGAAAAACATCTACTTCTGCTTCACGGACTACGCTAAAGTCTTTGACTGTGGATCACAATCAACTGTGGGAAATTCTTAAAGAGATGGGAATACCGGACCACTTTACCTGTCTCCTGAGAAATCTGTATGCAGGTCAAGAAACAACAGTTAGGACTGGACATGGAACAACAGAATGGTTCCAAATCAGGAAAGGAGTACATCAAGGCTGTATATTGTCACCCTGATTATTTAACTTATACGCAGACTACATCATGGCATCCGGTCCCATCACTTCATAACAAATAGATGGGGAAACAATGGAAACAGTGACAGACTTTATTTTCTTGGGCTCCAAAATCACTGGAGATGGTGATTGCAGCCATGAAATTAAAAGATGCTTGCCCCTTGGAAGAAAAGCTATAACCAACCTAGACAGCATATTAAAAAGCAGAGACGTTACTTAACTTGCCTGTCTAGTCAAAGCTATGGTTTTTCTAGTAGTCATGTATGGATGTGAGAGTTAGACCATTAAAAAAAGCCTGAGGCCCAAGAACTGATGCTTTTGAACTGTGGTGTTGGAGAAGACTACTAAGAGTCACTTGGACTGCAAGGAGATCCAACCAGGAAATCAATCCTGAATATTCATTGGAAGGACTGATGCTGAAGCTGAAGCTCCAGTATTTTGGCTACCTGATGCGAAGAGCCAACTCACTGGAGAAGACCCTGATAATGGGGAAGACAGAAAGCAAGAGGAGAAGGGGACGACAGAGGATGAGAAGGTTGGATGACATCATCGACTTGATGCATGTGAGTCTGAGCAAGCTCCGTGAGTTGGTGTTGGACAGGGAGGCCTGGTATGCTGCAGTCCATGGGTTTGCAAAGAGTCGGACATGACTGAGCAACTGAACTGAATTGATTGTCATCCGTGGAAAAAATGTTCCAGCTCAATTTCAGACATACATCTGCTACATACAATAGATATATTTCTATCTTGACAGCTTAACTCATCTTTCTTTTGTGACCCACCCCTCTTATTCATTGATTCATTCATTAACTTATTGAATAAAAGGCTCTGTGAAAGATGCTAGGGATAGGTGGGTAGAGACCACATAGTTCATACATATCCTATCAAGAAAGCCACACCGTAACAAGCTATTCTAGGCATGTATTAGGACCTCAGGGCATGATTTGTGTGCAGTTGCCTTCTAGCCACAGGTTCCACATCTACAGATTCAACTAACTACACATTGAAAATATTCTAAAAAAAGAAAAAGAAAATTTCAGAAAGTACCAAAAGCAAACTGAAAATTTCCCCTTTGTTGGCAACTATTTTTATAGCATTTACATTATATTAAGTACTATTAGTAATACAGAGATGACTTAAACTATACAGGAGAATGCTGTAGATTATATGCAAATCTACATCATTGTACATAAAGGACTTGAGCATCCACAGAATTTCTTATCCGCGGGGTCCTGGAAGCATCCCCCAGGACACTGAGGGAGGACTCAACCAACCTCAGTCAAGCTCCCTCTGGCTCTTACACTCTCATTTTTTTTTTTTTCTTTTGCTTTACTCTTCTCAGCTATTTTACTTTTATCTTGCAATGTTTTACCTACATTTGAAAACTACCTAAATCCCTTTGGAAGAAGACAGAACATAAATGAAAGAACAGTTCTTATTTTACAGGATGAGTTCAGCTATTTTAGCCAATGCATTTTGCTCTCTTAATGAAATGCCCATGAAAGAACTCTCTGAAGGAAACTTGTAGGTAGATACACACATCAGGTAGAACCTGCCTCACTCTTCATTCTGGATGTTAGATTCTAGATCCCAGAATAGGAAAATCAGATAAACAGTCTCTTATAGGAATGCTTTTCAAATTTAAGTAATAGATGCCTCTCTTTTGAAGGGAAATAATTATCATAAACTTTTACTGACATTTTAATTATAATATTACCTAAATATGTAAAGTCATACAATGAGATAAAAGCTCTTAGTTATATAGTTAGTATATAACAATAAAGCCTGAACATATGTATTAATTAAATATAAGCAAAGTTACACACCTCAAATATTAACAATCTTAATGTGATTGAAGAATGCCATTTGCAGAAATTAAATTTCAAGTGCAGTTTTATATCTAATTTATGTATTTTTTTGGTTTCCTTCCTGTGACTTCCATAGTACTAATGTGGCTTTAATAATACTACTGTTAATAACTTTTCACCTAAGTATATTTTTCAAGACAGTATTAACATTTTCAAAACTTTAGTTTTTACTTCAATAAAATCTTATCTCATACAGAAGCAAAACTGTCAGTGAGAATCCCATGGATTTCAAATTTCATGTGCAACCGTGACTGATTTATGTCGATGTATGGCAAAAACCATATTGTAAAGTATGCTTTACACAATATTGTAAAGTAATTATCTTCCAGTTAAAATAATTAATTTTTTAAAAAAGCAGTTCTGTAAAACAATCCACGTCTCTTGAAGATAAAACTACTCACAGAAAAATTGGAATATGTGTTAAACGGGTAACAAAACCAGTTACTACTTGACTACGGCACAGGAAAATGCTTCACTATATATTTAGTATTGTGCTGGCTACTAATGAATTTTTGCAAGTTGGTACATAGAATGAGGGGATCTGCTTACAAGAGGAATATATACTGACTGCAGTGGAGCAGATTCTTTTGAATGTAAAACTTTGACCATGGGATTAATGAATTGACTCTCTCAGCACTTTCCTCTTTTCAAACTCTTGCAGAATTTTTGTCCGCATAGCATCCTCATTAGAAGTAGACATGCTGCATGGAGATGTTCGGAGTTCCACGTGATTCTGATAATAGTGATTTTTTTTTTAAGATTATCAATGAAATTAAAATGTAATATTAAAAAAAAAAAACCTCCAGACCCTAAAGAAACACGGGCAGCCTACAGCTTGAGAGATACTGCCTTGCAGAATGCTTCTACATCAGACTGACCCCTGGGAGGCAGAATAACAGCATCCCTGGGTTGGGCAGAGAAGCTATTCCGAGCGCCAAATCCAGGCTTCTTCCCTTCTCTCCCTCTTCACCATTTGTCCCCGTGTGTGGATGGATCACCCACAGCCCATCAGCTCCTGCCCCGGATGCAGAGGGCTCCTTGTCCACCTTTCCCAGAGGATCTGACAAGAGAGGGCTGAGGAACCCTCAGGCAGCGTTGCTCATGATTTAACATGCATGCAGATGCTGTAGCTCATGCTCAAATGCAGATTCTGACTCCATAGGTCTGGAGTGGGGCCCGAAATTGCATTTCTTCTTTTTTTGGCTACGCTGAGTCTTTGTTGCAGGACACAGGTTTCTCTAGTTGCAGCTCCTGGGCTTAGTTGCCCCAGGGCATGAGGGATCCTAGCTCCCCAATCAGGGATTGAACCCGTGTCCCCTGCATTGGCAGGCAGATTCTTAACCGCTAGATCAACAGGGAAGTCCCCTGAAACTGCAGTTCTCACAAGCTCCCAGGATCCCTCCAGCGCTCCTGACTTGCGGCCCAGACTTCAAGAAGCCTGAGTCCAAGGCCTGCCGGCCCTTAGAAGATGTAAACTTTCCATCATTGACCCTAAGTTACGGAAAGTTGTCTTAAGCCTATGTTTTTGCTGGGACTATGGCATTTTGGCTTCTATAAATGGAGCAGAGACTTGCTAAGCAGATTACACAGATTACAACAGTCTCATTTCAACTGAGAGAAAGAACGTTTCAGCTCACCCAAAGAATCTTGCTATTATAGGGATTTTTCATACCACTAGTTGGTATGAAGTTATGAGAAGATTAATTAGTCAATATAGATAATTCTAGAAACTCTGAATTAATTTTAATTCTACTCGGTGGTAAATCAATAATTGGAACAATTTAGAAGTGAATTGAGTGATTTTATTTTCCTTTCTTGTTGGATTTCAGTGACTGCTGGGTAGCCTTCATGTACTATTATATCAGCCTGCTCCCAGACTGATATTCATGGTTAAGAAGTATTCTTATTTTTAATTAACTGTTCTACAGTATTAGAAGAAACTCATGACAAGTTATCTCCCTTCTGTGAAGTCTATGAAAATCTCCTGTGTCAGTTATAAATGTTAGTTGGCTGTGAGTGACAGACAATCCAACCCATTGTGATTTGGATGGTAGCTTACTGTGGTTAGCAGATGGTAGATTACTTTTCTCACATGCCAAGAAGCCTGGATGTAAGTGGCTTAGCATCAGTTGAGCAACTCAGTGATGTCAGGGTCCTGTCTTGGCGATCCTCCTGGTCTTTTCCTCCTCATCACAAGATGACTGCCTCTGTTTTAGACATCAAATCTGCATTTAAGGAAGGAAGAAGGAAGATCTAAAAGCATCAGCCTTATACATTGATTAAACCACAAAAGCCAAACATTTCTCAAAAGCCCCCTGCAGACTTTTGCTGACACATCATTGGCCAAAACTATGTCATGAGACCTCTCCCTCCCCAGCTCCCAGTGATGAAGCAGTATTCTGAAAAGCAAAATGCTGTTTATCTCTTTTTTAGGGTACCTCTCTGTTGGCAGAGGCTGTGATGATTTAAAAAGTATGACAGATACATGAATTTCCTGAAAGGAACCACAGAGTCCAGAGATTTCTGATGAATAAGAAAAGTGGAACATAAAAGAATTCCCTTGTTTGACACACCTTCTAAGAACGTGGGACCAACCCCGAAGGTGAAAGTTCATTGGGTCATCATCAAATTCAAAACATTCTTATGCTTTCATCCCCCTAAATCTTTCACCAAGATTGCAGAATTTAGCAAAGAAGATTTTCTTTTTCTTATTTAGAGCAGTGTTGGAGCTTCTAGAATGAGAACTTCTAGAAAAAGTGGAATGCAACAGTATAGAGCTCCCGTCTCTGGCTGCACTGTCCTTCCCTGGTCTTATCACAGCAAGTCCCTGCTCCCAGAGGGTTCACCTACTGCTGGAGAGACCTCAGTGCAGTGGCTTCCCGTCTTCCTGCTTGCCCATATTATTATGCAACCAAGAAAGAACATTGCAAAGATTCCAGGACCTGTTCAGTCTTTACTTTACCTCCTCTTTGTTTCTATGCGTTGATATGATACAATAGTTCTTGACATTAAACTTTGCATATTTGATTAATTTGTTTTGAACTAGCCAGAGATTCTTGGCTTTAACTATCCTTAATTTCAAATTCTGTTTTTAAACACCAGGGTTCTTAGTGACTTTTTCTAAGGAAGGAGCAATTTGGGTGCTATGCATTTGTGTATCGGGGAGACTTCTGTTTTCCAGTTTTACTAGGAATTCTGCAATTCCTATCTTTTTTTTTGCAGAACTGAGATGTTGAATGGCTGCTCTTATGATTTGAGGCTGAACTACTGATGAATTTCTTAGTTTACTTGTATCAGTACTTCAGGTGGTGCCATACAGGATACTGATGCTCTGGATTATAATTTTTAGCCTGGTGCCCACCACCTCCAGATGTCAGCCTCAAACAGGATGAGAAATAGGTAACCATATTTCCAACCTTGTTTTCATTGTCTCTAGGACCTCTTTTACTGAAGAAGTACTGGACTATCATCATGCAAAATTGCAATTTTAAGAAAAGAAATACATTAATATGTTAGTATCAATATATATTAATTAATAATAAATAATTCACATAATATTTATTAACTATATTATACATTTAGTATATATTATTTTAATATATTTACTATAAAACATATTTTTGAGATTTATTTGAATGAGTTATTCTTTTTTAAGATTTATTTACTATTTTTGGCTGTACTGGGTCTTTGTTGGGAGGAATACAGGAAATAGCTACCCACTCCAGTATTCTTGCCCAGGAAATCTCATGGACAGAGGAGCCTGGTGGGCTACACAGCCCATGAGGTTGAAAGGAGTTGGACACAACTGAGCGACTAAGCAACTACAAACATATAACATATTTTTGAGATTTATTTGACTAAGTTCTTTTGAAATGTCTCTTGATTTGGTATTTTTGGCCGCACTGGGTCTCTGTTGCTGTGTGAGGGCTTTCTCCAGCCGTGGCGAGTGGGGTCTGCGCTCTAGCTGCGGTGTTCAGGCTTCACTGTGGTGGCTTCCCTGCTTGCGGAGCACAGCCTCTGGAGCGTGCAGCCTTCAGTAGCTGCGGTGCGTGGGTTTAGTTGCCCTGAGGCACATTCCTGAACCAGGAATCAGACCCCTGTCCCCATGTCCCCTGCGTTGGCAGGTGGATTCATCACCACTGGACCACCAGGCAAGTCCAGTGAGTTGTTCTTTTGGGAATATTTCAAAGAAGACAAGGGAAAAGAATCCAGACTTAGGACCCTGTCTGTGAAGGGCTCTGATCTTGGAGCATCTGTATTGAAAGAGTTGCAGGCAGGGAGTCTGATCTGGGCCACTTAAAGCATAGAGTGTGGATGGAGCTGAGTCTGCCTACTTCACCAGCTTTTTACAAGACATGGCCCCACCCACGTAGGATGAGCGAAAAAAATGCTGCCTGAGGGACCCTACCATGGAATAGCTTGAAATACCACAAGTGTCTGGGGTAGGGGAGGAGGGTACGGAGACAAGGGAATAGCATGGAAGGAGGAGGTGAGGACCTCCCAGAAAAACTGTATCTGCCCCTCTGTTTTCCTTGGAAGGAACCCCGATATCTTCTATCACTAAATACTTTCAGAGGAGGACTTCCCTGATGGTCCAGTGGCTAAGACTCTGCACTCCCAATGCGGGGGTCTGGGCTTAATCCCTGGTCAAGAAACTAGATCCCGCATGCCCTAACTAAGACCTGATACAGCTAAATAAAGTAAATAAAAAATAAAAATAAATACTAAAAAGATACTTTCAGAGAGTAAAGACTCTTTCTGTGGAAAGAAATTAAATTATGAATCAAAAATCAGATTTTCCTGTTTTGTCAACTCTATTTCAATAAAAAAAGAAAAATGTGTAAGAAAATCAGATTTTCTCTCAATTACTTGATGTAATAGTTTTTCAAAAAGAGCAGATTTGGGGCTCAACCTTTCTGCTTTACTTAGCAACAGAAAGTGTCCCCATTTAGTAAATGCTTATGATAGTGATAGCGGTGAAGACATGAGTACTTCTTTCTAAACAAAGAAACATTTCACTTGGAAAGCAATTGAAAAGAGTATGAACCAGATATTTAAAGATTGAAAGAAGCATAGAAAGGGTAGTGTCAGGATATTTGGAAATGAGAAAAATGGGATGACTGCCTAAATACATACAGTGGCAAAAATATACCCTTGTTCTTTGGAGCAGCGAAGATATGTCAGCTTATGGAACAAGGAAATGATGGGTCTCTAAACACTTCTTTGATGAGACACAGCTGGTTGGTGACTCTGTTCTGTGGATAGTATCTCAGAGTATTTTTATGTGTGTGTGCGTGTGTGTGCTAAAGTGTTGGGAGCTGAATGTAACCACCTGTTAGGGCTTGGGGAATTTTCCCCCGAAATCCAACTGTGCCCCTCAGAACTCCTAGGAGTTGTGAAATCACACTCTTTGCACTGGAAAAGACTTTTAAATTTCTCCAGTGAAGTATTTCCTGACCTTTTTTGAGAAACAGGACCCCTTTCAACCTTAAAAAATAAAAATAAAAAAGCTTCAAGGACCTTCATGTACTAGTGGTTGTACTTTTAATATCTGTTCTTTGAGAAAATGCAAGTGGCAAAAGACTTTATAGATTGATTGACAATTCATAATCAGTTGGTACTCTATTTACATGACTTAGTGACTAAATAGCAACAACCCACCACTGATCATAAGATCATCTGCAAAATTTGAAAAAGAAGTATATCTACATATTTTTCATTCCATCTAAAGCAAAACTTGTCTCTGTGGCTTCAGACTCTTGTAATAACTCCACTGCTCACCAGCCTCTCCCTGGAGGCCTTTTGTTCACAAACTGGGAAATCCAGCTACAAGAAAATCACCCTGCTGATGCTCTACAACAGTCTTGCCACAGCCAGTTATTGTCCAGCCTGTACTTGACACCCTTCAGTTCAGTTCAGTTCAGCTCACTCAGTCTTGTCCGACTCTCTGCGACCCCATGAATCACAGCACGCCAGGCCTCCCTGTACATCACCAACTCCCAGAGTTTACCCAAACTCATGTCCATCGAGTCAGTGATGCCATCAGCCATCTCATCCTCTGTCATCCCCTTCTCCTCCTGCCCTCAATCTTTCCCAGCATCAGGGTCTTTTCCAATGAGTCAGCTCTTCACATCAGGGGGCCGAAGTATTGGAGTTTCAGCTTCAACATCAGTCCTTCCAATGAACACCCAGGACTGATTTCCTTTAGGATGGACTGGTTGGATCTCCTTGCAGTCCAAGGGACTCTCAAGAGTCTTCTCCAACACCACAGTTCAAAAACATCAACTCTTTGGCTCTCAGCTTTGAACTCACTACTTGAAAAAGTATCTCATCCTGTCTTCGAATCAAGGCTATTAGATGATTAGACTTCATTACCTTGAACTCAGATTCTTACTACTTACTTGTTTCTAACTATTGGGTTGGCCAAAATGTTTGTTCAGGTTTTGCCGTAAGATCTTACCAAAACACAAGCACACTTTTTGGCCAACTCCATACTTCCTTAGGTCATGCAGACAAACCTTGTCCCTCTTCCATACACAGCCCTTCAAAAACTATAGAAAGTGCTGCTACATTCTCTGAGCTGTCTCTTCTCCAAGCTAAATGTATTTGGTTCCATGGACTATTTCTGAGTTAGCGTTCTTTTTGATTTGTTAAATTTTAACATTTGAAATTGACATTGTGACGATACTACTTCTAAATCAAGTCATTGTCCCTTTCTACCATTTTTCATTTCACCCTGTTGTAACAGCCCACTTGTCCTCCAGGTTACTGGGGACCACTCCAGAAAGGGAAAAATTTAAATGTTGAAGGTAGGAAATAGATATGATTTTATTTTTCTGTGAACAATAATTAAAAGGAAGAAAAGGGGGGTTGTTTGTTTTGGGTTTTTTTCACCTTGTGTGTGTGTGTGTGCTAAGTCGCTTCAGTCGTGTCTGACTCTTTGCGACCCTATGGACTGAAGCCCTTCAGGCTCCTCTGTCCATGGGATTCTTCAGGCAAGAAGACTGGAGTGAGTTATCATTTCCTCTTCCAGGGGATCTTCCCCACCCAGCGATGGAACCTGCGTCTCTTATGCCTCCTGCAGGCAGGCAGGTTCTTTACCCTGGAGCCACAAATTTCATTTACTGATTGATGCATTGTGCAGAAGTGGAGGCAGGGGCCAGAAGATCTGTGTTCAAGTCCAGCTGCTGCCTTGATGACCTTGGATGATCTTGGGCGGCCTTGGGGAAAGCTCTTAACTTCCCTGCAATCTGTTTCATTGTCTGTAAAGTCAATGGAGTAATTTGGATGCTTTTAACCCAGCTAATGGTTTCGTATTATAACCTGTTTCCCTACGAGCTCTCTTACCTAAGGCTTGGTTACTGCCCTGTGTCCCCCCTGAGCTGCTGGGAGGTGAAGGGAGATGCTGAAATTGTGCTACCTCTTCCCTGGAGACTCATTTCTTGACTCTGCTGGCTCCTCGATGCATGTTCTCCTGCCCTGTTTTCACATTCCCTGACACTTTGGTTTGCATTTTTTATCATTTTCCTTAAGTGTTCTACATCTCACTGCCTCCCCTCCATAAGAAAAAAACAAAACACAGGCTATTTTGTCAAAACTTTATCAATTTCCTTCCCCTTCATCGTTAAAATGAATGATGTCTTTACCTATCCGTCCCTCCTCCTTGTCTTGGAGGAGGTTACATCTTTAACTCCTTCCAGGCCAATCCATCTCCCCGTGGTCTTGATCCTTCACTTATAACTCACCTCTTCTCTCTCCGCTTCTCTCTCTTGCTGGCATTTCTCTAATCCATGTACACACTACACGCATTTCCACCAGCCCTAAATAGAACACGCCACCTTTTCATGGCCACTGCCACTTGCCCCTACCTGTCACTGCTGCTGATCAGACCTAGGTCCCCATGTCTCTGGGAAGCAGCTGATGCTGGGGTTGGATGCCTTGTGGCCTCACATGCCTTTTTTGGACTTTCTCCCTAGACCTGGCCCCCGCTTCTGTTTAATTCCATAGGCAAAGGCCTGCTGCCTGAGGACAGATCCCTGACGTAAGGTGGAATATGATGGAAGAAAGAACAAGGTCTTTGAGGCTCCACAAGTGTAGGTTCAAATCTACTCTGACATTCTGCTGGCTCCGGACAGGCACATGACCTTTCTGAGCCTCAGTTTCCTCATCGTCAAGCGGTACCTTGCAAAGGTGTCCAAAAGATGAAAAAAAGATAATGCTACGAAACCACATAAAAAGCACATTACTGTTGTTAGTGGTAACTTCTCTGGCATGCAGGATCTTAGTCCCTGGACCAGGGATCGAATCTGTGCCCCCTGCGATGGAAGTGTGGAGTCTTAACCACCGGACCACCAGGGAAGTCCTTCTTGCTCCCTCCCTTCCTTGTGTGTTCCCCAGCTCTGAGAATGGGACCACCACCCCACCAGGGACACCCAAAACAGAAAATTCATTTACCACGACCCTGCTGTCTCCGGCTCCCCTCCCAGCTCTCACTCCATCTGACTCTACATTGTATCCATTTTACTTCTTCCCTGTTTTTTCACTATGCTTAGTTTAAACTCTCACCTAATCTGTCCTTTGATGTTCACCCCTTGCTGAATGTCCCTGGGACTCGGATGAGGGGTGATATGGCTTCTTTTTAGTTTGCAGTTCAGTTCGTCAACTGATCACTTTCACTCACATGGTCTCTCTTCCTCCAAATAGCCCAGCTTTACTTGAATTGTCTAGCATATGTAGGTGATTCAATCCCAGGAAATTTTTTTTGGTGGATATTTTTAGTCATCAAATGATATAAATACTGGAGTAGGAAATGGCAACTCACTCCAGTATTCTTGCCTGGGAAATCCCATGGACAGAGGAGCCTAGTGGGCTACAGTCCATGGGGTCGAAAATGAATTGTACACAATTAAGCACACACACACACACACACACACTCTCCCTAATACATGTAATGTATTTTTTTAGATGGATGGCTTCAAGTGGTCTGACTTGCAAATATACCCACTGTTTACTGTTTTCTGTAAAGACACAAATGCCAGATCAATGCTGTGTTTCTAAGGCACATAACTCAACAGTTTCTCATCTCTTTGTTCCTGCCCTTGATACTCTTTGCCTCTGTCTTCAACAAAGAGAGAAATAAGAATTATGAGCATCATTCAATGCACCTAACTTGAAATTAAAGACTATGTTGTTGGTCACATTTTAAAAAAAGATATAAATACTCTACACATTAGTCATAGAGTTTACAAAATTGTAGAGCAAACTTGTAACTATCTGATGGCATCTCAGAAATATTTGAAAGGATCATGGCATAATGATATTAGCAGAGCGATTCTGAACACTTTTTCCAGTTAACATTGAGCTCTTTTTTTTTCCAGGCTAAGGGAAGAATATAGCACAAATAACTTACAGCATCAAGTATAGATATACACCTATTTTGTTGTATATGTTATGTTTTTCCCCAAGTTGCAGAGTGACTTTTCTAAGGAAGCTTTTGTTAAAGTTGGGTGAATAAAAAATTAATTCCTAATCTTGGATATCAGGCAGTTAATGCTAAATTGGGGAGTGACTCAAAAGTACAGGAATTTCAAGCATCAAGCTAACTGGGAGAACCACTTTAGTTGCAGATAAGTTTACAACTATAATTTGGATGGAGAATGTGTCTTTCTGTCCCCACTTGACTGTTGATTTACTTCTTTTCTACAGTCACATCTTATGTCTAAATGAAAAATGATCATTAAGGTGACACCAGCAACTTGCTCCCTGATAGGTATACTATACAGTGAGGGGTGTAGAATGTGGGTGATATGGGGGTTTTTTGATCATTACATTTGGGTCAGATGTAAAGCACATTCATAGACCAGAGTCTACAAAATACAGTCATTGTTGAAATGAGAGGTCATTCTATTTTTACTCACTTTCACTTTAATTGCAAATTGTTAGTGCAGGAATTTCCACAAAAGGGTTATGCAAGCATGCCCAAATTGCTTGAAATATTTTCCACTTCTCTGACTTCCCATGGGAAAAGCCACTAGGTTGCATTTGTGGCATCTCAGTCGGTTCAAGCAGCCTAATTGGGATTTAGAAGTTTTAAACTGTACGGGTTTACAAAGGGACATCCAGGATTGGAACTTCTGTCTCCATGCCCTCCCTGGAATCTGTAAATGTGTAAACTACCAATGGAAAATACAATTTGAATGATGGTGGCTAACATCCAACTTTTGTTTGTTTGTTCATGATCCATTTTTACATTTATTCCTTAAAATGATTTTTTTTCAAGAAGATTTGAACAGTTTGCCAGGAATTTCATCAGGAAGAAAAGTACACTGTTATGTTCTTTAAAAAACAAAACAAAAATGGGTTCACATCTCATATGGGAGAAATATACTCTTGGGCACAGGTAACTTTCTTGTCTCTTGGGCAAAAACACCTAATCATTCTGTCCCATCTGTCACAGCCACTTAATTGCAAACACAGGCCCTCTTGCAACACAGCGAACCAATGCAAAACAATTAATTAAAGCTAGGAGGAAAGTAGCTGTTTAAAGGTATATACTCAACAAATAAAACTCTTGCTGCGATGTAGCTTTGACTCTCTCTTGTGCTTCCTTATATCTCCCCACCCCTTCCCTGTACCTATGAAATTTTATTTGTCCTGCTTGTTAATTTATGCTAATATTCAGTGTAATTTAAACTAGTCAGGGAAAAGAACCGGAGTAAGTGATCCATTGCCTCTCAAACTTCAGCCTGCGGATAAATCGCCAGGGGACCTCGTCAGAATGCGGGTTCTGATTCGGTGGGTCTGAGGAGGTGACCAGGAAGCTGCATTTCCAGAAAGCTCCCAGATGTTCTGAGGCTGCTAGTTCCAGACCACAATTTGAGTAAGAAGAATCTAGACCAGCGGTCTCCAACTTTTTGGTACCAGGGACTGGTTTCATGGAAGACAATTTTTCCATGGACCAGGGTGGGGGCTGGGAGAGAGTGGGGATGGTTTCAGGATGATTCAAGTGCATCACATTTATTGTGCACTTTATTTCTATTATCATTACATCAGCTCCTCCTCAGATCATCAAGCATTAGAACCCCGGAGGTTGGGGACCCCATGTCTAGACTATTAGATCCTCACTCTTCCTGTTGTGAATTTACCTCTTCAGGTTTGCTATGCAAGTTCATCTCCATCTTATCTGCTTCATACAGTAGGCACAGCTCAGATTTACCTTGTCTGCTTCACCTCTATTCAAACCCACACTTATCCTTGCTCTTGTGGCTATTTCCTCGGGAATCCTTAAGGACACACATCAGTGTCTGTTGTTGTTGTTAGTCGCTCAGTCGTGTCTGACTTTTTACAATCTCATGGACTGCAGAATGCCAGGCTTCCCTGTCCCTCACCATCTCCCGGAGCTTGCTCAAACTCATGTCCATTGAGGCAGTGATGCCATCCAACCATCTCATCCTCTGTCCTCCCCTTCTCCTCCTGCCTTCAGTCTTTCCCAGCATCAGGGTCTAGGACTCTGATAGATCACACAAGGAATACGTTCATCATGTGGTCCCTCCGGGCAGTTTATAAACAAAATGACACACATCTATTTTTCCTTTCCTTTTATAATTGAACTGTCATGCAGCTGTGCATTGTTTGGAAAAATGTGTTGGGCAGGTAGGAATCTGTCAAAAACTCCCTGTGGGTCTTAAGATCATGTGCCTCCATTTTCTTCACAGTGAAAAATGCCAAGGTTGAATTTGATGATCTCCAAAGCCTCTTCCTGCTTTCATTCTTTATGATTCTAAGAGTTAGTCATTTAATCATCTGGAGGGATCCGTACTGGTTTAAACCAATGGATGCTCCTTTTGGGAGGTAGTCCTATTAATGTGAAACCCTGTTGAATTCACCAGGTTCTGTTGAGTTCATCCTTTTCTGTGGTCCCAAGAGCATATTACTCGACCCATAAGATTAGGTCAATGATGCTGCATCTTCATCAGTTTACACCCACTTGTCTTTATGGCTGGACTCTGAACGTCTGGGTCTGGACCCTTTGGGTGGAAGGGAGGCAGCCATGAAGATTGTGCCAAGTTTCTGAGACTGAAGGGCTTGGCTGGACTAGGCAAGGCTTTCCCCAAAGTACATGAAATCAGCCTAATGCCAAACAAGAAGTAGGAAGTAAATGTAAGAAGTGAAGCCAGAGATGAAAGCTGGAGTTCTGTCAAGGGAGTGAGGTGGAACCATAGTCAAGAAAATGAGATGTGGTCAGAAATTGGTAGGCTTAGGAAACAGAATTTGAAAGGATGTCAAGTGAATGGTTCTGGCTGACGGCTGTCATCACTCATAGGAAGTGGAAAGTTTTAGTCACTTAGTCATGACATACTCTGTGCCCCATGGATTGTAGCCCACCAGACTCCTCTGTCCATGGAATTCTCCAGGCAAGAATACTGGAGTGGGTAGACATTCTCTTCTCCAGGGGATCTTCCCAACCCAGGGATCAAACCCAGGGTCTCCTCCATTGCAGGCAGATTCTTTACAGCCTGAACCACTAGGGAAGCCCATCACTCATAGGGGTGGGACGAATTTTTGGGTTGCTAGATTAGAGGAGCTACTCAGGACTGGTCAGAGAGCTTTGTGAGGGCAGACACTCTACATTACTCACCTTTCTGCTGAGTATCTCTAACTAGTGTCTGATGCAATGAAAGAGATGAATTAAAGCAAGAAAGAACAAATGAATGAATGAATAAAACAAGTCTAATTGTAATTTATCTATTCTCTTCATTTTCTTTGCCACTCTACAAGTTCATATTCTCATTATTTCTCAAGCAAACCAAAAGGACTCCCCAATTCGCCACTCTTTCCCAATTTCAATTCATATTTTAGACTGCAGCAGTTTTAGTCCTCTTGTTTGTTGGTTAGTTATTTGCTTATTCTGTTCTATCAAGGAAAGTAAGTCCCTCGAGATGGTTAGAAATGGTGCCCTACCAAGTGTTCCATGTCCAAAATATCTAGCTGTCAAGAAATATTTGTCGAAGTGAATCATTATAGTCGTATGTCAAGTCCTGAACATTTAAGACAAATACATATTTTGTTTTTTGGCTGCGCTGAGTCTTCGCTGACAGACATGGGCTTTCTCTAATTGTGGCGAGAGGGGGCTACTCTCTAGTTGCAGTGTGTAGGCTTCTCACTGTAGCGGCTTCTCTTGTGGAACACAGGCTGTGGGCGCAGGCTTCAGTAGTTGTGGCTTCAGTAGCTGTGGCTTCAGTAGCTGTGGCTTCAGTAGTTGTGGCACTCAGGCTCAGTAGTTGCAACACACAGGCTTAGTTGCCCCACGGCATGTGGAATCCTCCCAGACCAGGGATCGAACCCGTGGCTCCTGCACTGGCAGGCAGAATCCCAACCACTGGACCACTGGGGGAGTCCCTGAACAATTAAAGCAATATCTTCCTTTCCATATTGTTCTTTAATAATCAGATACCCAAGAGTTACACTCGACTAAAATGTCCTCATAAATTCTATCTCATAGAAACTTTCGCATTAATTATTACATCAGATTTATAAATTTAAGGTTAAATTCACACTTTTAAAGAGAGCTTTTTATGAAGCAGTGATTCTTCATTTTTTTTTTTAGTAGCAGACTCTATGAGAGCTACTGAACCTCTTCCCCACAAATGCACATATGCATGCGTGCACAATATGATTTCAAGGGATTTAGGAATTCCCTGAAGCCCCTAGGAGACCCCTAATATTGATGGAAGTCAAGCCTGGAATTTCTGCTAGAGAAGAATAAAGGTTTTTTGCAGCTAAGAGAGAGGCTTCCCTGGTAGCTCAGATGGCAAAGAATCTGCCTGCAATGTGGGAGACCTGGGTTCAATCCTTGAGTCAAGAAGATCCCCTGGAGAAGGGAATGGAAACCCAGTCCAGTAGTCTTGCCTGGAGAATCCCACGAACAGAGATGGAGGAACCTCGTGGGTTACAGTCCATGGGATTGCAAAGAGTCAGACCCAAGATTCCACCCTATTCCTCCCTCTCACTTCTGTCCCCAGCCCTGTTACCTAGTCCTTAGGAACGCAGATGACCAGTCCATCAATACCCATTTTGAGACTGAAAACAGAAAACACTCAGGAGGCAGGGCACCATATTTTCTGTGCTCTTGTCAACAAGGGTCTTTATCCTGGGATTATGGAAGATGAGCATGAATTGACTGGATGGGCACTCTTGAAGCCAGGAGAAATAGACAAGTGCTCTTGAAATTGCCAGCTGATGAAAGAGAAGACACAGGGTTACTTCCATTCAACACCGTTGGCCCCTGGGAGTTCCTAACTGTTCTTGGAGTATCTGTTGATAGCAAGGGGTGCTGTTGAGCCTGAGGAGCCCTTTCTTCCTTGAAGATTCCTTTCCCTGTTCTTTCAGCTTCAAACTCATATGTGGATCTGACACCTTGGAAACTTTGCTAGGAGAAGGGTGATTAGGTCCTCAAAAATTAAAAAAAAAGAAAAGAATCTGTCAAAGGTTGATTCTAGTTTAATTTCCTGGCAGCTTTATCCCAGAAATAAGGGCGTGCAAGTTTCTGTTTCAAGAGATTTCAATATCCTTTGCAATTCTGAAATAAGAGATTTCTCTGATGCAGGTTGTCATGGCATGATGGAAGACGACAGAAAAATCTGTTGAGATCTCAGAACTCACTCACCCTTTCATGCTTTTTCTTTTCACTCTTCATGGGTAATCTGCCATTTTAAAGTGATGGTTTCCCCAAGATTTGAAACAAGATCCTCGGTCTCTTTATAGAGTGGAGTAACCTTTCCTGGGCTCCACCTGTTCAGCTCATGACTGATTTCTCAACGTGTTGAGAGACATTGAGTTGGATGAGCAGGATGTCATTGCATACAAAGCACAACCATTGATGATCAATTACATAATAAAATCATGGTTTAACAGACATCATCAATTTTGACTTACGCCACCAGAATAAGTATAACTATGGGGCAGGAAGAGAAAGCATTTCATCTGATAAACCTGGGAAGAAACCGAGCATTCTGATGCAGAATTCACATTATCATTTCAAAACGTGAGGGAAACAAGTTGCAATAAGAATCACAGGCATCAAGAGATGTACATAAGCTGAGGATTCTGCATTTGGGAGGAATATGGATTTAAAATTAATCCAAGCATCGTCTAATAATAGTATACAGAGAATATCTGTGCACACAAAGCAGAGATGTTCCAGTTGCCTCTTCATATATATTCTGCTCAACAATTAGTGCTCTTAATTATAATGTCATTAACAAATAATTATACCATTCTTAAGCAAAGAAATTTAATTCTGTACCAAAAAAATAATAAGAGGAGAGATGGTTTACTTTAAGATATGGCTTAGTTACCCGTGGATGGAAAAAACTTCAGAGGTCCCACTCCTGAAATTCAAAGGCTCTACCTAGAGAACAGCAGTAAGCAAAACAAACAAAGAGAAACAAAGCGCCAGTGAATTAAGGCCAGCACACTAACTGTTCTCCTAGGCAATGGCAGGCAAGGCGTTGTATACCTAGGACTAGATGTGAACCTATCTGGGTTTTGGGGGGAAAGTTGTTGCTATTTACCTATGTGGGTTTAGACAGGCACTTGTCATGTCTGGATCCAAGTTCCCCACTTGGAAAAGGAGAGGTTTATGATTATAGGACCTAATGCTTATTGAACACAGTGTCAATCACTGCGCCTGACATTTTAATATATCATCTTTAATTCTTCAAGCAACTTTCCAAAACAAATGTCACTGTATCCATATCACTGAGGAGAAAGTTGAAGCTCAGAAAGGTAAATTAACTTTTCAGAAGTGACATTAGTAACCAGCGACGGTTTGTATTTGGAACTCTACTTCAAGAGGCTCCAAGATAGGGTTCTTGTCCCTAAGGTGCTTGTACCCATTTATTTAGGGCCGGCCACAGAAAGCATCACAGCTGGACTGGCTTACATGACAGGAATCGATCGTCTCACCGTTCTGGAAGCCAGAAGTCTGTGCTCGATCAATGTGCTGGCAGGGTTGGTTTCTTCTGAAACGATGAGAGAGACGGTTCCATTCCTCTCTCCTACCTCCTGGTGGTTTCTGTCCATCTTTGACATTTCTTGGCTTATGGCAGGATAGCTATAATCTTTTCTCAAATGCTTTTATTTATTTTGACTGTGTTGGGTCTTTGTTGCTGTACAAGCTTTTCTCTAGTTGCAGTGAGCAGGGGCTACTCTCTAGTGGTGGTGCGTTGGCTTCTTACTGCGATGGCCTCTCTTGCTGTGGGGCACAAGCTCTAGGGCATGCGGGCTCCAGCAGTAGTGGCTCCTGGGCTCTAGGGCACAGGTTCAGGAGTTGTGGCTCATGGGCTTAGTTGCTCCATGCCATGTGGGATCTTCCCAGACCAGGGATTGAACCCATGTCTCCTACACTGGCAGGAGGATTCTTTACCACTGAGCCACCAGGGAAGCCCAGGATAACTAGGGTCTTCATGCAGCATCCTTCCTGCATGGGTATCTGGGTCTAAATTCTCCCCCCCACACACACATTTTTTTAATAAAGATACTAGTTGTATTGGATTTGGGGTCCACTCTAACTCTAGGACTGTTACTGAAAGTGGGGTCCTGGTGCTCACCTCTCAGAAGCCAATAAAAAATGCAAGGTTGGTGGAAAGGAAAGTTTGCTTTGTTTTGGGCATCAGCAACCAGGGAGGAGGGTGGACTCCTGTCCAAAGGCTGACTCCCCCCACTGACAGCCAGTGGGTAAGGGCTTTTCTAGACGGAGATAGAGGGTTACATGCAGAAACAGCACTGTCAGCTCTGACCATCATCTCGAAATTAGTCATTGGTGGCCTGATCAGAGTCATCTTGGTTGTTTTGAATATGGTTAGTCTTTCGTTCCAGTGTCAGTATGTTCCCATTTCTTTGAGGTCAGTTCTTAGAATTGTGGCAGCTGATGTCATAACTACGGTCTGGTCAGCATGTAGGTACTGGTGGGGTTTCAGTACCTACAATATGGCTCACAAGATGTGGCTCAGAATCTTATCTAGAGCCCTTGAAGAGGAACTAAAACGCCCTTGACTTTGCCTAATGACTAAACTATCGTTGAGTCTTGTGGGACTGTTTTCCCTTGTTTCTGCGGTTTCTTACTTCTCTCATTGAACTTATTCTTTGGCTAAAGTTTTTCCACAGACAAAGGCAGGCCGAGGACATGGGGAGCAAGGACCACAGGGGCTGGCTCTGTTGCAGTATGACTTCCTCTTCATTAATTTCACCTGCAACAACCTTATTTCCGAGTAAAGTCATATTTAGAGGGACTGGGGACTAGGACTTCACCATATGAACTTGGTTGGGGGATGCAGTTCAACCCATAACAGTTGGGGTTTTAAATTTAATGTATTTATTTTTAATTGGAGGATCATAGCTTTACAATGGTGTGTTGGTTTCTGCCATACATCAATGTAAATCAGTCATAGGTACACGCATGTCCCCTCCTTCTGGTTGGGTTTTTTAACTTGTTAAAGCTCCAAGAAAGAAGTACACGAAGAAGTAATTAATAATCGGTCATGAGTAATAGTTCCAGGTGACACTAGATGTCAGAGTGCAGGAGTGTTTTCTCTGGTAGGTAATGAGTGCTAGCCCTTCAGAAGCCTAAGGAAATCCCCTTTCATATGGATGACCAGGGAATGTTTTATACCATGATGGGATTTTAACTGGCTGTGAAAAAATGATGTATCCCTGGGGTCAGTAGAGACAAGAAGGAGGAGGGGTGTGTTTTTGTGTAGGGATCTTGTCCCTGTTGTCAAGGAGCTTACAATCTAGCTCTGGAAGCACAGATCAAACTTGTGAGAAGTTAACTATCAAAGAAAAAGTTTAAAACTTGACCTTCACCAACACATATGTGAATAGTCATGCAACACAGCAAGCTGCAATGGTCACGTGAGTGACAAAATGAGCTCCAGCACTTTTGGGAATGTTCATGGGTGTATGGTGATATGAGTTGTTTTTTGTTTTTTTTTTAAGAACGGGCTTTGGATAGAAGAGCAGGGAGAGGGGTTTCCAGGGAGAGAAGGGGCTGTACAACAAGGTCTTAAAGCCTGAGACCTAACTAAAAGCCATCAGACCATGCCAATTGGGTGGAAAAATCACATTCTTATACAGGAATGCTCTAGGGTAAGAGTGGAAAAGGCGGGAGAAGCCCCAGCAGAATTGAAGCTGCTTCTCTGAATTTGCAATTCAACGTGTAAATTCACCCTATCGGTCTCCCATTATTAATTTTCTAAAAATATTTATTTATTTAGCTGTGTCAGGTCTTAGTTGTGGCACACGGGCTCTTCCGCTGTATGCGAAGGCTCAGTAGTCATGGTTCTCAGGCTTAGCTGCTCCTCAGCATGTGGGATCCTCGTTCCCTGACCAGGGATTGAACCCAAGTCCCCCGCATTGGAAAGCAGACTCTTAACCACTGGACCACCAGGGAAGTCCCTAGCCTACCTTTATCTTTCTGGAATCCTGTACCAAAGCCCTTGCCTAGGAAGGCATCTACCAAAGTATACGGTCAAAATCTGTGCTTCGTCAGTCTTGTAGGTGTTCCTCAACTTAGAGAAAAAGTTACGGGTTTAGTAAATTAGGAGGTAATGAATAATTAACATTAATACTTCAGTCAAGTCCTCAGGTACTGGTGGGAAACAGATGACACACTCAAAATTAAGGCAGGTTTAGTAAATGACTGAGCAGTGTTTGAGGAAGCCATAAAGGAGAGGTGAGTAGTCCAGGGCTGGTACCAGTAGGAAGTCATTAACTATCCCTAGGCTTGGTGACTTCCCTGGTGGCCCAGTGGTTAAGAATCTGCTGTCCAATGCAGGGGACACAGGTTCGATCCCTGGCCCGGGAACTAAGATCCCACGTGCCTCAGGGCAACTAAGCCTGCACACCATCACTGCTGAGGCCGGGTTCTCTAGAGCCCACACCACAAATAGAGAAGCCTGTACAACAAAGAGCCTGTGAGCTGCAGTGAAGATCTCAGGTGCAGCAACTGAGACCCGAAGTAGCCAAATAAGTATTTCAAAAATACATAAATAAAATAAAAACTATCCATAAGCTTGAAGAGAGGGAGAGAGGAAGGTTACTGTACTAGGAGAGGGACACTGGACAGGACTTGTGTCCTTGAATTGAGGAATACAGCAGCCCATGGTCACCAGGGAGAAAGCAGCAGATAAAGACTCCCACCTCATTCTCCTGCCTCCCAACTTCCAGTTCAATTCCAGCTAAGGCCAAAGGCAAGGGAGTTCATCGATAGAGAAAGTCAAGTCTTCCTCCCAGGGCACACAGCAGGGTGGGGACAATACAGGAGGCAGGGAGAGACAAGGTGGGGCAAATGGGAGGTTTCCTGCACAGTTACTTTGCAAGAGGGCTTCTTTGAATACTTAATATGTTAATGTGTTAATGACCCTACAAAGAGGCTTTGGAAGGCAATATTCCTAAACTAGCTTTATCACAAAATTCCATTTTTGAAGGCTTCCTAGGACCAGTGATCAAAGGAAACCAAATGGGTGGCTTTGATTGGTGGGATAAAATCCAAACCTCTTCTATCAGTCAAACTTCTTTCAAATGAGTGTCAGAAACCAATCTCAAGCTAAATGAAAGGAGAAATTTTGGCTTTCACGTAATTTGTGAGTCAGAAAGAGGCTTTTGATTCAGGCAAGGATGGACGCAGGAACTCTCAGGATGTGAGATCTCTGTCTGTGCCTTCAACATTCCACTCTGTCTGTCACAGCTAAGCTTTATTCTGCATGCTGGCTCTCACCATGGGGTGGGCAGTACCCCTACTGACTGCCCCCCACCACATCCTCCCAGCTCAGCAATTCCAGTGAAGTAGGGACTTCTCTCCCCAAGTTCATATCCCAACCCCATGATGATTCTAAGTGCTTCTGCCTAAGGTAGAGCGTCCCATCCCTAAACAATATCGGATTATTCACTGAGGTCCTTAGATTGACACTGCTCAGCCCTTGGGAGGTGGGGAGGGTACTGACCCTATTTTCACAGACTCACCAGGACATATTTCCCCAGAGTTTAGGGAAGAAATAAGATAGAAGGTCATAAAAAAGCATGAAAATTTACTACCGTCTAAAACTATAGCTACCATAATCTATCATATTTCTCTACTGGGTATTCATGGCTTCCCCCAAATTTGGCCTAAAACAATAAGTTCCAATACCCACTGTTCTCCTATATAACCTCCCTGATTCAGACAGACTGATTTACTTACTGTTTTTTTTTGAAGAAGAAGTGAAGTCGCTCAGTTGTGTCTGACTCTCTGTGACCCCACGGACTGTAACCTACCAGCCTCCTCCATCCATGGGATTTTCCAGGCAAGAATACTGGAGTGGGTTGCCATTTCCTTCTCCAGGGGATCTTCCCAACCCAGGGGTCGAACCTGGGTCTCCCGCACTGCAGGGAGACTCTTTACCATCTGAGCCACCAAGGAAGAACACACCATAAATTCCCATTGTTTCTCAGCCCTTTCAATTTGAATCCTGCTTCATGGGAATCAGGTCTCAAGGCTGCAATGAAATGTGTCCACAGAGTCCCAATTTCCTTATTCCAAGCTGTAGATTTTGTTTTCCATCCTCTTAACTCCTACTGCATTAAAATGTCTGCACCATCCATTTGATCTTTATGACCTGCTTCCCTTTCTTGTTTGTGTGTATATGTGTATATTCCTTATCCCTGTAGACATAACTAAGTTGTAAACAACTTGAGTTCCATGACATCATTGCCATATCTTCATAACTTTGTATCTACCTTGCCTAGCACACTATAGATGTTAATCAAATGTATTTTGCTCGCTATTTCAGAGGTTCAAGGTTAGCATCCCACCTCTTCTTGCTTGCTTGCATTTTCATCAATCCTTCTCATCCTCTATGCTAACATGTAGAGTGGCATTGAAAAATGCTGTTACCTTAGTCAGGTCCCAGGTTCTTGTCAAGTGGGTCAACAATGTTGATATGGTGGAAAAGAATAGCCCATTAATTCATTTATTCATTCATTTACTCACTCATTCGACACTTAATTGAGAACCTTCTATGAACTGTGTTAGGTATTGTGGAGCACATGAAGGTAAATAAATAGATTTTGCCTTGAGGGTATTCAAAAAAGTGTGGGGAATAAGAATAAAATTTCTAAAAGACAAAGTAGACTATTGCATGTCAAACATTTTACCAGTCCTTGTGGAAAGGAATTTGAGAACATCTAACAATACCCTTTGGCTTAAAGCTCAACATTCAGAAAACTAAGATCATGGCATCTGGTCCCATCACTTCATGGCAGATAGATGGGGAAACAGTGGAAACAGTGGCTGACTTTATTTTTCTGGGCTCCAAAATCACTGCAGATGGTGACTGCAGCCATGAAATTAAAAGACACTTACTCCTTGGAAGGAAAGTTATGACCAACCTAGATAGCATATTTAAAAGCAGAGACATTACTTTGCCAACAAAGGTCCGTCTAGTCAAGGCTATGGTTTTTCCAATAGTCACGTATGGTTGGGAGAGTTGGGCTATAAAGAAAGCTGAGCGCCGAAGAATTGATGTTTTTGAACTGTGGTGTTGGAAAAGACTCTTGACTGCAAGACCCTTGGACTGCAAGGAGATCCAACCAGTCCATCCTAAAGGAGATCAGTCCTGGGTGTTCATTGGAAGGACTGATGTTGAAGCTGAAACTCCAATACTTTGGCCACCTGATGCGAACAGCTGACTCATTGGAAAAGACCCTAATGCTGGGAAGGATTGGGGGCAGGAGGAGAAGGGGATGACAGAGGATGAGATGGCTGGATGGCATCATCGACTCGATGGACATGGGTTTGGGTGGACTCAGGGAGTTGGTGATGGACAGGGAGGCCTGGCGTGCTGCGATTCATGGGGTCGCAGAGAGTCGGACATGACTGAGCGACTGAACTGAACTGAACCGAACAATACCCTTACCCCCTGACCCAGCAATGCCAATTCTAGGAATTCACCCTAAAAATGGATCTCCATGTATATGAAACAACATATATACAACGTTTTTCAATGTGGCAATTCTGTAGTAGAAAAATTAGGAAACAATGTAACAATTCACGCTTAGAAGACTGGTAGAATAGATTATCAACCTAAAAAGACTGAGGAAGATCATTACAGGTTGAGTGAAGTGATTTCCAATATAATATTAAGAGAAAAAGGGAAGCAAGGGACAAAAGTATATATGTGCTCGCTTTTGTCTCTAAAAGGAAGAAAGATTTTAAATGTTTTTCCCATAATGAAACATGGAGGAATGAACTAGAAATTAATTAAAATGGCTACTAATAATGTCTCTCTCCCTCTCTTTTTTTGAAAGAGACTTCCTAATTTGCCCTGTCCACTGAAAGGGGCTAAAAACAATGACTTCTTGGTAGAAATGAGCAAATCTAACACTCGGATTTTTTTTTTTCTAATTACCATTCTTCAATAAAAAGAACCAGGGTTTCTTGAGAAATGGCTCATTTCAAGTCTGTACAACAGAAGTTTAAGGTAGACATGGAACATCTAGTAGTTCCATAAAGCAAAGAAATATTCAAACTCTAATGGGGTTGAGGTCAAAATACCATAGGAATTAACTTCAGGGTTTCCTGAATACATTCATTAAGCACAGAACACACAAATAAAGTATAAAAAAGCAAATGGAATATAACATTTTGAATAAGAGAGTGGGACAAATTGACAGAGTAGCATTGACGTATACACACTACCATGTTCTTCTAAATAGTATATTGTTATTTTCAAATAGACTCATTAACGGTTGATTTTTCCCTCTACACATTAAGAAATAGCAACTTCTATTCTATCCATGTGCGAGTTGTTACTTCCAATTTCAGCACTTTATCATGTTGAATATTTATTGAGTTCTACAATAAATCATGGAGCTTGTAAATACTGTCACAAGAAAACAAATTTATAAACTCATGTTATCACAGAGATTCCTGGAGCGTTCTGCTGTGTGGAGAACCCATCTCATCAGTCACTCAGGAATGTTATATATAAGATTTACAGCCCTTGAAAATGGAGCTTTAGAGGTTTTCATATGTGACTAAAGTGTCCATCCATTATAGCTGTTACTCAGTAAGTGCACAGATGATGCTGTTGGCTGAGTGGCAAGGTGAGTGGGGACCCAAAGGCACTCTCCTGGTGTCTGCAGAGGCCAACATGTGAACAGAGTAGGAGAAGAGAATGCAGCCAAATTTGAGGTCTGACCCTTCAATCAGCATGGATCCTGTTCAACAGAGGAGCTTGGCAATACACTATCTTCAAGGTTTTAGACTGATCAGTGCCCCTACAAGAACATTAGCTGCACTGTGACCATGACCACTGTAACTGAGCCCACGCATTAGGTAAAGCGTTCTAAGTTCTCTTGTAGCAGAGGTGGGTCATCCACCAGGGCTCTTCTAAATCTTTCCCACAGAAATATGGGCTTTCAGCTCTGTGCATCTGTTTCCTCCCTGGGAAATGAATATTCAGGATTGATTTCCCTTAGGATTGACTAGTTGGATCTCCTTGTAGTCCAAGGGATTCTCAAGAGTCTTCTCCAACACCACAGTTCAAAAGCATCAGTTCTTTGGTGCTTAGCTTTCTTTATAGTCCAAGTCTCACATCCATACATGACTACTAGAAAAACCATAGCTTTGACTAGACAGACCTTTGTTGGCAAAGTAATGTCTCTGCTTTTTAATATGCTGTCTAGGTTGGTCATGGCTTTTCTTCCAAGGAGCAGGAGGTTGGGGGGGAGTATAGTTGCTTGAAAATGTTGTGTTAGTTTCTGCAATACAATGAAGTGATTCAGTTATATGTATACATATATCCCTTCCCTCTTGAGCCTCCTCTCAACCCACCTCCCCATCCTACCTCTCTAAAATCGTCACAGAGCGCCAAGCCAAGCTCCCTGTGCTATACAGCAGGTTCCCACTGGTGATCTATTTTACACATGGTAGTGTATATATGTCAATCTTAATCTCCCAATTCATCCCGCCCACACTTACCTTCTCTATGCCCAAATGTCTGTTCTATATATCTGTGTCTCTATACTTGCCTGGCAAAAAGGTTCATCAGTACCATTTTTCTAGATTCCACATATATGCATTAATAGACGATATTTGTCTTTCTCTTTCTGACTTACTTCACTCTGTATGACAGACTCTAGGTCCATCCACATCTCAATGAATGGATGTGGTACATATATACAGAGGAATATAAAATGGAATGAAATTCAGTCATGTGTAGAGATCTGCTTCACTTCTCAACCCATCACTCTCTTTGATAAGATACACACTCCTCTCTCTTTCAGATTGTTATTGAAGACAGTGCACAAATCTAATCTTTAAAGTTTAGCTTATTTAAAATCCCTGGGGAATACTTAGGATTTGCAGAAAGCAAGTGGCAAGCCCTGGAAAAACATGAATAATTACAACATTATTGACTTATTCTGTAAACTTGCATCTTATTTCACTTAACATGAGGCTGGAGTGAACAGCTGTCTTTTTCATTTATTTTTCAAAAGCAGAGACTAGTTCATTCTTTCCCAGGACAGCAAGTTTTGATCAGGAGATGACAGTCACCCTGACAAGTGAGCTCAGCTTTCTTCCTGTTGCCCTCTGTTGCCAGGATATCTCCTTTGGGTTTGGGGCAACCATCCCCAGCTTCCTTGTCTTTCCCCTCTTCCTGCATGACACAGTGACTTAACAACCTCCAAGGGGGAATTTGGGAGGAGTTGAGAGTGTTTAAATGGGGCTTTGTACTCATAATTCATATCCGTTAGCCTTACATAGATGATGGATTGCGCTAAATATATCCAATTTTTGAGGCTTGATATTTGCTAACTATAACTATAGCCAAGGCCCTTTGGCTCTCACTGAAGGGGAAACTTAAGCTATTAACTGAGATTAAGTGACTCATTTTGAGGTCAAACAGTAAATCTGGGATAGACCGGGAATTAGAACCACAGCTCCAAAGAGCTACAAAAACAAAGACTTAAAGAGGCGGGGAAAAGGATATAATTTAGGAAGATGACCCTTTCTCCTCTGGCTACAGTGACAGACAACCCTCGCTCTGGATTATTTGTAGGGATTAATAATTCTTTTCAAACCTCAACAACGAATCCAAGCGTTCACTCACACATCTTTGTGAGACAGTTTTGTGCCCTGCTCTAGAAGAAAACGGAGACAGATTGAAATGGTTTGCTGACCCCCTCCCACTCTGCTATCTGCAGTGTGTGGATGTAGTTAAGTTTATTTCAGTAAGAATTTATTCAGCACACACTCTGTGCCAAGCATGGTGTTCATCCTCTAAATGAATATTGGGGAATTGAAATAAGACCCACTTCCCACAGGAACTTTGAGTCGAGTGGTTTATTCATTTATTGCTTTAAATGATTATTTGTACCCTTCTCTTTCTGACTAGCAAAATTACAAGAAGAACACAAATTAGACTTTTAACTGAAAAGTATCAAGAACACACAGTGTTCTTGAAGACACAACTGGTTATTTTTCATTCAACCAGATGAAGCAGCGAATGCCAGCACAGTGACATTAGCGGCTGCCCTTCAGTTGTAGACTTGGAAAGCAGATCCTAAATCCTCCAGTGAAATGTTTTGGCAGGCATTTTCATCCAGATATTATTAACAACAAAACAAAAACAATCCACGCATCAATTCTGTCTCCCAGGGAGGTCCCTGATGGGAATGTTAGCAACTGCAGCTTCAAATGTTCCTGCCCCACGAAATCTCATTTCCCAATCAGTCATAATCTTTTAAGTAGCTTTTCTGTTTGAGGATAAATAAAGCATATGCATGTCCTTGTCCCAGCCACTTCTTGCATTTTTCAGTAGTGTGACATTTTTGGGGGTTATGACTGACCCATGACTTAACGACATAAGGATAGTCTCAACAGTGAAAAGGCTGTTTGGCAAAAACATCACACAAGTACACAACCCATTGGAGATCAAAAAGAGCATGGTAAGGGCTGTCCATTCATTTAACAAATAATGAGTACTCTGCTAGACCTGCATCTTAGACTAATGACTCCATCTCTTTGAGCCTCAGTTTTTCTCATCTTGAAATGGGAATAATGATATCTACCTCAAAGGATGGTGGTGGGATTCAGGACAGCAACCAAGTGAAAGTTCACAGCCCAGGGCCCACCCAGGGGAGGTGCTCAGTAAATTTGGATTTCCTTCACTGCTAGGGGAGAAGAGGAAAATGTATGTTTTCTTCAAGTTGCCTACTTCACCGCTGCCCTCTTCATGAATAGCTGCAACCTTGGAGTCTTCGTTAGAGAGAAAACAGAGGGCATTGCTTGGGACTGCCTTCACATTCCTGTCTTGTGACCACTCCTTGAAGTATCCTCATCCTTACTTCAGTGGTCGCAGAGTATCACCATCCTTTCTGTTGATTAACTCACTCTTCTGTGAGTTAACTCCAAAATCACTCAGCCCATTACTTGACAGTTCCTAAAGACATCTTGCTATCCAAAACTTTCTCTTCCTGTCCTCGGGCATTGTACTTTCTGCATATAAACAAACTTGACTTTCTTCTTGGCCTCTTGAGCCCCCTCTGTCCATGGGTCTCTCTCTCTTTGACCTCAAAACCAAGCCAAGGATGGAAGATGGCTCGCTCTATTCACTTTCTCAACCATCATTCAGTTCTCAAGCCCTCCTCCTCTGATTTCTGTCTTCCCCACATCATGGAGACTGCTCTTGTCAAAGTCATCAGTCATTTCCAAGCCTATTGAGTATTTTTTCATCTTTTTTTCCACAGTTTCTTTAAAAAAGTATTTATCTTTGGCTGCACGCAGGCTTTCTCTAGTTGAGACGAGGGGGGCTCCTCTCCAGCTGTAGTAAGAGCCCGCCTCATTGCAGCAGCTGTTCTAGTTGTGGAACGCAGGCTTAGCTGCCCCGTGGCACGTGGAAGCTTCCCAGACCGGAGACCAAACCCGCATCCTCTGCATTGGCAGGTAGATTCCTTACTAATGGACCACCAGGGACGTCCAGTATTTTTTTTTTTTTTCACTTTGTTCTTCATGGCTCTTTATGACTTTTGAAACTGTTTTCCTTCTTGAAACTGCTGCTCCCCTGGCTTTGTGGTGCGAGATTCTGGTCCTCCTTTTCCTGGATGCTGCTAGCCACTCTAGGGGCTCCTCATCCTTTATGCCTGATGATAATAACTTCGTTTTGTTTTTTTTTACTTTTATTGAAGTGTAGTTGATTTACAATGTTGTGTTAGTTTCAGGTGCAAAATCACAGCATAGTCATTAAGTTACATACATTTTCATTTTTATTCAGATTCTTTTCCAATATAAGATAACAACTTTTATAGAGACCTCAATATATAAAGGTAGTTTTCTAACTACTTTCACAACAAACCTTTAACAAGTATGAATATCCCCCCTCTCCTTTTACACACAAGGAAAGAGGAGCTTAGAAAGGCTAAGCAACCTGCCTAGAGGGTCATGCTAATAATAAGTGGTCCCTGTTGTTCTCGTTTAGTCACTAAGTCATGTCCTACTCTTTGCGACCCCATGGACTGTAGCCTGCTAGGCTCCTCTGTCCATGGGATTTCCCAGGCGAGAATACTAGAGTGGGCTGCCATTTCCTAGCCTTATTCAAACCCAGGCAGCCTAGCCCCAGAGCCCCTCTTATCACTACCTAAATGTTAGTATTCTCCGTAACCCTTTCCTTCATTTTAACATTTCAATGATTTTTTTTACCCCTCATTCTGTAGGTTCTCTCAGATATGTGTAATTCACTCCCATTCTTTTAATAATTACTTACTTATATATTAGAGAAGGAAATGGCAACCCACTCCAGTATTCTTGCCTGGAGAATTCCATGGACAGAGGAGCCTAGCGGGCTATATATGGGGTCATAAACAGTCGGACACAACTGAAGCGACTTAGCACGCACATATATTGATGACTCCCAGGTTGCTGCATGGTCTCCAAGAAGCACACATTCAGATGAAATTAGATGTGCAATAAATCTGTTGGAAGAAATGCCTGTAAGGGATAAAGGAGAGAGGGAGAGCCTTGGGCCTTTGTGCTGATGGACTTCAATGAAAGAATAAGAAGGAAGGAGGTTGGGTAGGAAGAGCCTAAGCTCCCTGTACAGCCCCGAGGAAGCCTGTGTTAGAGAAGCCTGCAGGCCATGGCCAGGTTCCTTCACTCATAGCTGCGAGCAGCCCCAGGAGAGTGGAGGATGTGAACACCGTCCCGCCTAAAGGTGAAGGAGCAGAGGACAGTCTGCCAGCCTAGGTTCCCACTCTCTTGATGGGAAATCTGAGCAGTACAGATTTCCAGATCACTGCCAAGCTCCAGACCCCATTTTCTGTCCTATTCTTGTTTCTTTTTGTTTTTATTCTATTTTTGGCCGCACCATGCGGCATGTGGGATCTTAGTTCCCAGACCAGGGATCAAACCTGTGCCCCCTGCATTGGAAGTGTGGAGTCTTAACCTAACCTCCCCTAGAAGGAGGTTAGAGAAGTCCCCTAACCTGCATTTGAACTCCAGTCTTCACCCCACCTGCTTGCCTTCCGTGTCCATCCTTCCCCCCACGGAACCTCAGACTGAGCCCATCCAACACTAAACTCCTCTGAGGGCCTCCTCCTTTTCATGTTCTCTGCACCCGCTGCCTCAGTGTGGTCCTACCATCCACTCATCATCCAAGTCACCCCCTTCCTTTCCCTCACATCTGCATGTACAACCAGTAACCAAGTTCTGTGCATTTTGGGTCCAAAATTTCTGTTAAATTGGTGGGTCAGTTCCTCTCCTACTACTACTCCTGTCTACTACTGCTGCCTTTGCTCAGACCCTCAACCCTCTCTGTTATAAGAACTTTATGTCTCTCTGGTCTCCTTGTTGCCACCATCTTCCCATGACACTGCCAACAGAGCAAGCTTCCTCCACGAAACTGACCTCACGGGGAAAGGAGAGGGTGGAACGAATCAAGAGAGTGGCATGGAGACAAATACATGCCCGCGTGTAAAATAAATAGCCGTGAGAATTTGCCGTGGGACAGGGAGCTCAACCCAGTGCTCTGTGACAACCTAGAGGGGTGTGATGGGGTGGAAGGTGGGAGGGGGGTTCACGAGGGAGGGGACCTGTGGCTGATTCATGCTGATGTGTGGCAGAAACCAGCACAATACTGCAAAGCAATTACCCTCCAATAAAAAATTAAGAGAAAATAACTGACCTCATGACCTGATCATCTCCACGTGACACAGTGCAGTTTAAAGCTGAGCTCTGAGTACTATAAGAGTTCAGACAGGCGATGATGGGCCTCTGCTGGAAACGCAAGGAAGCCTTTCTAGACGAAGTTACCTGAAAAAAAAAATCACAGAGTAGATGACCAGTCCCTGGTTTTGTTTTTTTAATATTTATTTATTTAGCTGTGTCAGGTCTTCTTTGTGGCACCCAGGATCTTCACTGCACCATGTGGAATCTTTCCTTGTGTCCACAGACTAGCTGTGGTGTGCAGGCTTAGTTGCCCTGGGGTATGTGGGATCTTTCTTCCCTGACTAGGGATTGAACCCATGTCCTCCATACTACAAGGCGGATTCTCAACCACTGGACCACCAAGGAAGTCCTCACCAGCCCCTGTTTAACTAGCTAATTATTCACTCAGCCATGGCTGCTCTTGGCCAAGAAAAGTTTAGTCGGAAAGAAGTTTCATGCTGCTATGAAAACAGTGATTTGTTGAAGACAAAGAAGGAACTCTTCATTTTCCCTGAAATGTGAGGATCTTAAGGTTTGGGATTTCTGTCTTTCAAGTACAGTTGACATTGACACATATCTGTTGGCTGGCCTTCAAGTTCAGCCACGGCCTTTGCCCTGGTGCCCCCTGACCTCGCCTCACACCTCCCATCTCCTTTTAACTTGAGAGGCAGAGGCATTCTCACTTCTCTTCAGGGAGGGATTGTTTCTTGTCTCTTCAAAGAGAAACTCGAGAAGGCCAACAGTGTGGGCCTCTCCTGCAGGTACAGTGAATTCTAGATGAGTCTGAGAAACAGCGGAGTCGATTTCAGTTTTCAAGGATATCAAAGAACTTGAGGAAAGCACCCAAATTTGGGGTATTTTGAGTTCAATTTCTGGACATGGCAATAGAGATATAACTACAAAATGCTCTGAAGGACAGTAGATATTTTGCTCAGTAAACTGACTTATGAAAGTTTAATCAGCTAATTTATCCTTCCCCCATCTCAGCCCATCCAGGATGTAGAAATGAACACTTTCCTTCTTTCAGAAGAAATTTACTCTGCATGCTCTGTGAGACAATGTAAGAGAAACTATAGTAGATCAGATAAACTGATCCACAAGAAGATGCTGTCAGCTACAGATGATACCAAATATCAACCTTTTAATTGTGATACCTAAATATCATTTCCCTGGAAGATATCATTTTACTTATTTTTAAAAATTATTTATTTATATATCTGGCTGAAATATACATATGTATTATATATATTTGGCTAAAATATAATATATATTTATATATTTAGTTGTGCATGTGAACTCTTAGCTGCAGCATGTGGGATCCAGTTCCCCCGAGCAAGGACCGAACCCAGGCTCCCTGCATCAGGAGTGGGAAGTCTTAGCCACCGGACAACCAGGGAAGTCCCCAAGGATGTCATTTTAGTAACAGTTTTATACTTGCTTTGTATGAGTGTTTACTTTCTAAAGGAAATGATCCCATTGCCATCCTTTTGCCTGTAGGAGAGAAAGGGCAGTAGGAGAAAGACAACTGAAGGAAAAGGTTGTAGAAATGGGTCCGTTGGTTCGGGCGGATGATTAACTGCCTCTGCAGAGGCAGCCCTGAGGGCTACAAAAGCCCTGACTCAATTTAAGACTTTCCCTGTTTCCCTCTTGATTGTTGAAATCCGATCTTTGTTTCATAGTCATATATCAGTAGCTTGATAACTTTAATTTGCTGATTGTAATTTTCCTCCCGTATTCAAAACTAGAGAAGCAGGTAATAGCTCTATGCCAGGGTTTCCTCTTTCTGCTGGGTTTTGTGTGTTTTCGCGAGTTAAGGTGGAAAGAACAAGAGCTGGGAAAGGATCCCCAGAGAGCTCAGACCACGGAGAGGAGAGGAGACGTAACTGCCTCCTTTGGTGCCACTCATCACCTTTTGAAGTACTGGATTAACCCTAGTACAAAGGGGCACTTTCCTGGTTAAAGCAAACTCTCGGTTTTCTATTGGGTTGGCCCAAAAGTTCATTTGGGCTTTTCCATAAGACGTTACAGGAACACCTGAACAGAGTTTTTGGTCAATTCAATATGATCCTGGGTGTCAGGATCAGTCGTGAAATGTGTGTCACACACACATTACTAATAATAAAGTGGCAGAGTTTTCTAAGCAGCAATGGTTATTACTGTTCAAGAAGTGTGAGTGGATTAAGGGTTAGCCTTTAAAAAATGTCTTCCTCACTCAGGTCCATTCTAGTGAGTTTTCCTGGGGGAGAAGCTGAGGGAGGGAGATTACTAATGAGTTACTAATGACTCACAGGGATCACTCTACGGCAGCTCCAGTGGTTCGTGCCCAAGGGCCTCCTTTGTGTTCGGTGCCATGACTAGATGAGGCTGAGAAATACTGGTCCCAGAACCTTCTCTCAGGGAGACCTCCGGGCCTCTAAGTTGGTGCATGACTGTGCTTGCATGTGGAATCTTTCTCCCCTCTTCCTTCTCACCTTGTAGTTCAACCCCAGGTACTAACACAACACAGTGGTTGGTTGGTTCTTACATGTCACATGGGCTTCCTCTGAAACCTTTCGTCGAGTTGTCATGGACCAAACTGCTGCCTCCAGCTTGTCCAGCTCTGCCATCACAGCTCCAAGCATCCAAGGAGGAATGGGGAAACAGACTCCATCACACACCCATCTGTTAAAAATCCACCAGTCTTGGGTACATAGCACACCAAGAAAATTGGTTGTGTTTTTCTTTTTTTCAAGTCATCGGCATTTAAGCCCACCTCTGCTGTTTAATTTCTGTGTGACCTTGGAAAGTTTTTTTAACCTCTCCAAGGCCCAGTTTTCTCATCTGGAAAATGTGAACACAGTAGGGTTGTTGTAAGTATTAAGTTGAGATGATGCTATTTGGAGGAAAAACTTCCTCTTCCAACTTGAGTTCAGCTTGTCAGGGGAAAATACAAAGCTTACTTACATTCAGTGGAGGTTTTAAATGAAATGACTCCCAGAGCAGGGAGAGATAGGGGTGTATATACGAACTAAATGGGAGAGGGAGGGAAAAGAAAGAGGTTCTGTGGAAGAACAAAGGGAAGGCCTGACAGTTTCAGATAAAGTTTGTTAAGCAGTTACTCATCCCAGTGATAATGATTAGTCTCCTTTCCGGCTGTAAGTCTCCTGGACAGGGAATTGATGATGGCTGTATTTTTCAAGAGTGCCAGCTAAGTCCCCAAAAGAAGTTTAGAGAAGGTTGCTTTCTGTGGCTGCTATTTGTTCAGATGTTTTTAGCTTAAAATAATCTTTACGCTATTGAGGCACATGTTGGATTCCTGCATTTAAAGACACAGGGTGCTATCTAGGTGATGTTACGGGAGAGGTGAATCTTTCAGAGTTCAGAGACATTAAACAAAAGAAACATCATCACACTTGGGGGTCAATGGCTCCCTTCTGGGCACTGAGGAGGTACCATAGAAACCCTAACAGCGAAGGCAGCAATGAAAAGAAGGGCTCTGCTTCCCTTAAGGGGAGAAAAGAAGTCCCCACTCCCCACTCTTAGACCACAAATACAGATGACGGGTTCCTGCCTCCACATGGGAACAGCCTCTTCTTGATCCTCAGCACAAGAAGACTCAATCTGAATAAAAATCATCTTCCTTCTGAAGTTTTTGCTCCTGGTGTCTGTTGTTGTTCAGTCGTTCAGTCCTGTCCAACTCTTTGCCACCCATGGACTGCAGCACTCCAGGCCTCCCTGTCCATCACCAACTCCCGGAGCTTGCTCAAACTCATGTCCATTGAGTCGGTGATGCCATCCAACTGTCTTGCCCTCTGTCATCCCCTTCTCCTCTTGCCTTCAATCTTTCCCAGCATCAGGGTCTTTTCCAATGATTTGGCTCTTTGCATCAGGTGGCCAAAGTATTGGTGCTTCAGTTTCAGCATCAGTTCTTCCAATGAATATTCAGGATTAATTTCCTTTAGGATGTACTGGTTGGACCTCCTTGCAGTCCAAGGGACTCTCAAGAATCTTCTCCAACACCACAGTTCAAAAGCATCAGTTCTTTGGTGCTCAGCCTTCTTTATGGTCCAACTCTCACATCCATACATGACTACTGGAAAAACCATAGATTTGACTAGATGGACCTTTGTCAGCAAAGTAATGTCTCTGTTTTTTAATATGCTCTCTAGGTTTGTCACAGCTTTTCTTCCAAGGAACGTCTTTTAATTTCATGGCTGCAGTCACCAACTGCAGTGATTTTGGAGGCTAAGAAAATAAAGTCTCTCACTGTTTCCATTGTTTCCCCATCTATTTGTCATGAAGTGATGGAACCAGATGCCATGATCTTAGTTTTTCGAATGTTGAGTTTTAAGCCAGCAATTTCACTCTCCTCTTTCACCTTCATCAAGAGGCTCTTTAGTTCTCCTTTGCTTTCTGTCATAAGGGTGGTGTCATCTGCATATCTGAGATTGCTGATATTTTTCCTGGCAATCTTGATTCCAGCTTGTGCTTCATCCAGCTTGGCATTTTGCACAATGTACTCTGCATATAAGTCAAATAAGCAGAGTGACAATATGCAGCTTTGATATATTCCTTTCCCAGATGAGGGCTTCCCTTGTGGCTCAGCTGGTGAAGAATCCGCCTGCAATGCGGGAGACCTGGGTTCGATCTCTGGGTTGGGAAGATCCCCTGGAGAAGGGAAAGGCTACTTACTCCAGTATTCTGGCCTGGAGAATTCCATGGACTGTATAGTCCTTGGGGTCACAAAGAGTTGGACATGACTGAGTGACTTTCACTCACTCTCACTCACTCACTTTCCCAATTTTGAAGGTGGTGTCTGAGAGATGGTCAAAATGAGGCAAGGGATGTGGGAGAGGGATTATAGAGTCAAGGCAGAAATTACAATCACTTAATGAGGACCAGGGGCTTCCCTGGTGGCTCAGATGATAGAGAATTTGCCTGCAATTCGGGAGACACAGGTTCAGTCCCCGGGTAAGGGAAGATCCCCTGGAGGAGGAAATGGCAACCCACCCCAGTATTCTTGCCTGGAGAATCCCCATGGACAGAGGAGCCTGACGGGCTACAGTCCATGGGGTCGCAAAGAGGCGGACATGACTGAGTGACTAAATAACAGCAGTGAGGAACAGATGAAAATACACATCCAGGTGTGTGTATTTTTAAGTCCAAGGACCCAGGCTGTGTCAAAGTAAACAGCTTTGTATAAAGGTGTGATTTGGTCTCAAGGTATTTTAAGCCCTGATAAGAAAAATCTTTAAAAATAAGAGATAAATCTCTACTTGGCTTGTTAGAGAAAAGAATAGTAGAATACTTCATATTGCATAGATTTTCATGATTTTTAATTCCATTTTTTTGGGGGGGATCTAATTCCATTCTATTTGTGGTACATGTAACTCTAGGAGTGAAAACTCATTAGAAAATTTTATGTAATACATAATTACATTGAAGATGGCTATACCAAAAGAGACTGACTCCCAGTGAGAAATATTCTTTAATTTTACCATTTATTTTATTAAGGATTTATTACTTGCATGTAGTACAAAAGGGACTCCTCCAAGCCTATGAATGTTATTCTTATATAATTGTGCAAATTATAAAAATGACTTATGCAAATAATTCAAAATGGCTAAATCTGAAAGTTTAATTTGGCATATATGACCAATATTTTCTTTAGTAAGTTATATTCTCCCCTCCCCAAGGCCAAGGGGTAATTAAATAAGAAATAAGGGGAGTAAGGTACACTAGAGGTTAGAAAATGAAGTTTAGTTTTCATTTTATTTATTTACTTATTTTTTTATTTTTGGCCATGCCCTGTGGCATGTGGGATATTAGTGCCCCAGCCAGGGCACCCAGAGCAGCCCAAAATAAAAATAAATAAAACAAATAATAAATAAATAAATATATAACATTTTTTTTTAATCTGAATTTTCAAAATTATTGAAAGCCATAATCTGTTTTCTATATCCATTCATTGTCTCATTCAATGACTGTTCTGTTACCTTTTACTATGGTCTTGTGGTGAAGGACACAATGAAACAGAATATCCAGCAGCGACTTAGTTCTTCAGCATTCGGCAAGAGCTTTACACACACTACTTGAGGCCCACAAGAGTTCGTGGAAATCAGTATTATCATTCCCTTTTTACCAATGACAAGTCTTAGGCTAAAAATGATTGCCCAAATGTCCATAACCTGACTCCAAGTTCAGGATTTTTTCCACCAAAACATGAACTGTATCTTACCCTTGTACCTTGCCTTTAGATCTCAAGTCTGGGAGAGGAGGTATCCATACATTTAAAAGGAAAAAAACAAATAAGATTTAGACAGCAATGCAAAATAGGGATTTAGAAAATATTACGGGATAGTAGATGGTTAAATGTCTAATATGCAAGGCAAACAGCAAGCATCACTCAGGAGGAACATATCACTCTTGATGGAGAAGCAGAGTGTATGTTTATTACAAGTGGAAAATAATCTTTCCCACACAAGGACTAACAGCCTGTATGTGGAATCTGATGTAATCATATAAAAACTATTGTTAACTTCAAACAAACGAAAAATGAGTAAATCAAATCCATGTTTCTTATCAGATCTGTGATACCTACTTTTGGCACCTGTAAATAATTCTAAGTGTGAAAAGCTTTGATAAACCAGCTTCATTTGAAAAGCTAAAATGTATAGATGGTAAGACTATCAGAGGAAAAAGATTTAGGGTAATCTCAATTAGCCCCAATATCAACTGAAGTGAAGGAAATGGCTTAACAACAGATACTTATCTTTATTAATCCACAGAATTCATGATATGTAGTCAGGTCCTTTAAAACTCTGTTTCAATAGTCAGTATCCACTAGATGTGACTATTTGAATTTTAATTCATTAGAAACTAAAATTCAGTTTCTCAGTTGCAGTAACCACCTCTGACATACTCAACAGCCATACATGGTGATCGGCTGCCATTTTGGACAGTGCAAACATAGGACAAGTTCCTCTTTGCAGAAAGGTCTGCTGAACACGGCTGCTCTAGACTCTGGCAAAGGATAGATTGTGATGAGGATGTAAAATTATTTTTTAAAAGAAAAAGGGGAAAAATAAGGAGTTCTTCTTATTATACTTTTGCCTTGTTTTATATAATGGTAGCATCAGAGTTGCTATATTCTTTCATTTTCAAACAAATATTTGCACTTTGCTAGGCATTGTGTAATTGTACCATTTCAGTTCCGATAGGGAAGAGCAGTTGTTTCTCCCAGAACCTAGCACCTAGAGTTGCGCAGGAAAATAGTCCTATGTGATAATCATTTATTGCTGGAACAATGCAGACCTTCAAACTCCTTCCTCTGTCCTTGAACAGGTCAGGAGTGAGATGAGCAACTCCAGTGCTGAAGATAAGGCAAATTCTTAATTACCTACCTGGTATCTCTTCCCTTCTTCCTTGTGCATGGAATTCCAGTTTTATTCCAGTCATGTCCCAAGCCAGGGTGATGGATGAAGACTTTTTTGGTGGAGGTTGTGCACTGCACAAAGGTGTCAGGCCAAAAAGTTGAGTGATGGCTGAAAAATAAGTCTTTTTTAAAGTTTACATTAATGTTTTATTAGCCTACTGGCTGTCCTGCCTGAGACAGTCAGTCTCTCAAATTTTTCAGTCTATCAGCTCTCTTTGCTGATATTTCATTGCATATTCAGTGTACAATGCTACCTTCACCCCATTTTCATCTTTTTTTTCCATCTTTGATGCCTTAAAATACTCAATTGTGCCTAATCCAAGTCTTGGGGCACTTTTCCCCCTCTTCCTCTTTTAATAGACTCTTCTTTCCTATCTCTCAACAGAACTAGCTTATTTTCCTCATTATATACAATAATTGCCTATTAAAAAAATTAAACTATACATAAAAGTATAAAAGAGAAAAAAAAAAAGTATAAAAGAGAAAGCAAAATGCCTGAAATCTCATTTCTGGGATAACATTAACATTTTGGTGACTTTTTTTTCATGTTTGTATATACAAGGGATTTTCTGGATCATTTTGTCTGCTTCCTCCAGTCTTTTCCCCACATGATAAATTAAGAACCATCTCATTAGAGCCCCGGAGAAGGCAATGGCACCCCACTCCAGTACTCTCGCTTGGAAAATCCCATGGACGGAGGAGCCTGGTAGGCTACAGTCCATGGGGTCGCTACGAGTCGGCCACGACTGAGCGTCTTCACTTTCACTTTCCCTTTCATGCACTGGAGAAGGAAATGGCAACCCACTCCAGTATTCTTGCCTGGAGAATCCCAGGGACGGCGGAGCCTGGTGGGCTGCCGTCTATGGGGTCGCACAGGGTTGGACACGACTGAAGCGACTTAGCAGCAGCAGCAGCATTAGAGCCCACTACAAATGTAGTTGTCAGACTTTGCCTGGATGCTTACACTGCTTGGCAATGTTTTAAAATCTGTTGCATTTCCTTTCTACTACACTGGGTTAATTGACATCTTTCCAGTCTTCCTCAAGCTCTACCCACTTGGCTGCAAAGAGTGAGTCCCTCCTCAACTTCCCTTCACCTCGGCAGACTTCTGTCATGGCCCATGCATCAAAAAAAAAAAAAGATGAAGAGGGGCAAAGAGAAAGGAAGCAAGCCACGGTTACTTTGGGATGGACAGTTGGCAAGCTTAGGAAACAGAAGCTGGGAAGGCAAAATGTAACAGACCAGGAAGGCATGTTCACCGAGAAAGGCCAAGTCCGGATGCAAGAGCCAAAAAGGAAGATTGCAATGGAAGCCAAAGAAGAGCCTTAGAGATTAGTCACCTGAGTGTGGCTTCTGGATTTTTGGGTTTTTTAATTATTTATTTATTTTTGGCTGCACCGGCTCTTCGTTGTTGCCTGTGGGCTTTCTCTAGTTGTGGCGAGTGGGGGCCACTCTCTAGATGCGGAGCACGGGCTTCTTATTGCAGTGGCTTCTCTTGTTACAGAGCACAGGCTCTAGACACACGGGATTAGTTGTTCTGTGGCATGTGGGATCTTCCCAGGCCAGGGATCAAACCCGGGTCTCCTTTGTTGGTGGCCAGATGACTCCTGTTAACAGGGCATTATGACAACCAACTCTAGGTGCTAAAGTAGCTCGAGGTGTCATGTGGCTCCTGACAGGTTAGAGTTCTGGCCCCCAAAGAACCGACCCCACATGCACCCGTGGCCATTTGGTCCACTCACTCCACTTGCCTGACTGTGAACCTTGGAAGCAGCTCGTGCCCGCATGAAGGTCAAGCCAGTGCCAGTTTATGTACGATGGCTTGTCTGTGGAACTTCTCTTCCAGGCCGGAGTTGACCAGGGTCCTGCTCTGTCTTGGTGAGTTGTTCCCTTGAAGCATTCTTCCTGATATTCCTAAAACCCTTCCGAAGCTCTGGCGAAAGATACTACATTTATTACCAGAAGCCATGTTCTAAGATGGGAATGCATCCTATGTTTTGATGCTGTTGTGTATAAAAGAGAGGGGAACAAAGACTTTCAGTGTCCTGGCAAGATTGAAAGACTGCTGGGATGGATATAGAGGGGAGAGTTGGGGAGAGGATCTGAGGTTCTAGCGGCTTCTTACATGGACTTGAAAGCAACTGACTCGTTTTTCAGCTGCATGTTCATTGTCAAAGCCCAAGGTGCTGTGATTCCAGTTCCTAGGCATTTCAGAGATATCATGCTGTAAGTCAGGTCACTTCTAGACTTCCTTCACTGCTGGTTTCAGATTCAGTTTTCATGAATTTCCTGAGTCAGTTATGGCTCACCCACCTGCTTAACAGTTTCCAAAATGTTGATGATGTTTGTCTTTGTGGATGTAATGTCTATCTTTTAAATTTATTTATTTTTAACCTTTTACTGTAAGTTTTGGGGTTGGGGCAAGTGATTGAAGTAAAATGCCCTTAATTCATCTTCTTAAGCCAGCAGTTAGTATGAGAGTATTTGCCAAGGAGAGCAAAATGGTAAAAACATTATTTTAAGGAAGCTCAGATCATCTGTAAAGTGCAAGACAAATTAGACGGGCAGAAACTTAAGTCACGGAGTTGGGAGGGCCCACAAAAATCCCAAAGGGAGAAAGTTAAAGGCCTAAAATGTGGTTGTGGCAAGGAGAATGAAAAGAAAGAGCAAAACCTTTGAAAAAAGAGAAAGGAATTTGTTGACCAATTGACTACAAGAGAGAAAGAGGAGTCCATGTACTTGGGAGAGGATGGCTGAAAGAATCCATGGAATTTATGAGAAGGAATAGGAAGAAGCATGGAAGAAGTTTGAGGGGCAGTTCCTGGCTTCTGTTTTTATAATGGTCTAAGTGTTGAGAATGAGGAGAAAGTGTGTTTTCTCAGAGCAAATAAAATGTCACAGAAATTCTGCCAAAAGTCATCAAACTTGTTAAATTAATTAGTTAATTTATTTGGTGCTGTGCTGGGTCTTTGTTCCTGTGTGCAGAGTTTCTCTAGTTGTGGCCAGAGGAGGCTACTCTCTAGTAGTTGTGGCACATGGACTTAGTTGTCCCGAATCTTTCCGGATCAGGGGTCAAACCTGTATTGCCTGCACTGGCATTCAAATTCTTAACCACTGGACCACCAGGGAAGTCCTTAAATTATAGACTGTTTAAAGATATTTGGAATAGATATTCAAGAACTTCTAAATGTAACATTGGAAGTGAATGGCCTCAGAGGTTCAGGAGGTGATGTCCCCTCTCTCTCTCCATTGGAAGGTTACATCTTTTTAGGAAAAGGGTTTTTATTCTCTGGAGGGAGTAAATCAGAAGGGTTCTGATTTGGGAGTTACTAGGCATAGTTTCCCTGGAGAAGGAAATGGCAACCCACTCCAGTATTCTTGCCTGGAGAATCCCATGGAGCCTGGCAGGCTACAGTCTATGGGGTCGCAAGAGTCAGACATGACTGAGCGACTAGGCACACACATGCATAGTGTAAGTTTGGGGGTACTACAAAGTTATTTTAGGGGAATAAGAAAAATTCTGCAGCCTTCTTACCCCACTGGTAGCCAGGCTGTCTTTTTTAGTCAAGAGACCACAAGAGGCTATTTAAAGAAATCTGGGGACCTCCCTGGTGGTGTAGTGGCTAAGACTCCCTGCTCTCACTGCAAGGGTCCTGGGTTTGATCCCTGGTCAGGGAATTAGATCCCCTATGCTGCAATGAAGACTGAAGATCAAGAGGGCTGCAACTAAGACCCAGTGCAGCCAAATAAATTAAAAAAAAAAATTTTTTTTTAATAAAAGAAATCTGATTAAGCCAAGAGGAATAGTCTAAATATACAGACAACAGGGGCTTCCGTGCCAGTCAAAGATCTCCAGGGAAACATAGAATCAATAGGATATAGGTATATTTGCATTAAGAGATTTATTTTAAGGAATTGGCTCATGCAATTATGGGGACCAGAAAATCCAACATCTATAGGGCAGGTCAACAGGCTAGAAAATGAGGCAGGATTTCTTTGTTACAGTCTTGAAGAAGAATCACTTTTCTTGGGAAACCTGTTTTTTGCTCTTAAGGGCTTCAACTGATTGGATGAGGTCCATCCACATGATTGAGAGTAATCTCCTTTAAAGTCAACTAACTGTAGATGTTACTCACACCTACAAAATACCTTCACATCATGTCTAGAATAGTGTTTGATCATACAACTGGGCACTATAGGCTAGGCAAATTGACACATAAAACTCAGTTCTCACATTCCCCAAAGCAACTTCCCATCTGGATGGGCCCAACACCAAAGCCTACCATCATCAAGGCCCACTATGGAACAGGCCTCTTAGTCCCCCTTTCTAAATGCCCCATGCTAAAAAAGAACAGTCAACCAAGAATCAGTAGACATCTGAGCAAAGTCATTTGTGGAAATAAAAACAATTCAGGCAGAAGGGAAAAACTGAAAAACTATCATGAACATCTTTGGGGAGATAACTGAAGACAAGTCGATCATGAAATAAGAAACAAGATATTGGAGAAAAAATGACTTCAGAGATCAAAAAGAAGCTCTTAGAAATTACAAAAATTATATCATAAATGAAAAACTTGATAAGAGAGTTATAAGAAAAAGATAAGGAAATCTCCAAGAAGGTAAAATAAAATGACAAAAAGATGGAAAACAGATAAGGAAAAAAGAGAGAAAGATCAGTTTAGGGGAACGATATCTAAATGAGGTTTTCAGAAAGAGAGAACAGAGAAAATGGAGGAGGGGAAAATATCAGAGAAACAGTTCAAAAGAGTTTCCAAGCATTAAAGGTCATGAGTTTCCAGATTGAAAAGGTTTACCCATTTCAGCTCAGGGTTAAATCTATATCTACACGAAGCTACCCCATCATGAAACTGAAGAAAACAGGGAGTAAAGCCTGTGTGAGAAGGAGGAACAGATTACATACACGTGATCAAAAATCAGGCTGACTTCAGACTTCTCAACAGCATCAGCAGAAAGCAGTGGAACAATGCCTTCAAAGTTCTAACAGGAAAATAATATTTTAACCTGGTATTCTAATCCCAACCAAACCTAGCGAACTGAAGGGTGCAAGGATGATATTTTCAGAAATGAAAGTTCTCCAAAAATTCACTTCCCAACCAGTTTTTCTCAGCAAAGAGTGAAGGATATATTCCTCCCAAATAAAGGAGTAAATAAAGAGGAGGAAATGAAATTTAGGAATCAAGGGATGTAAGGAAAGAGAGAGGGGAAAAGAATACTCAGGGACATGGCGAGGGGAGATCTCAGAACACAGAGAGAGTAAGTCCAAACTGAATAAGATCAAAGGGCTCTGGGAGAAATGACTCCAAGAATAAGAAATTGATTGGCGGGACTTCCCTGGTGGTCCAGTGTTTAAGAACCTACCTTCCAACACAGGGGATACAGGTTTGATCCCTGGTCTGGAAATTAAGGTCCCACACATGTATGTGTGCGCTTAGTCGTGTCCAGCTCTTTGCAACCATGGGGCAACTAAGCCCTCACACAGCAATGACTGAGCCCTAGCACTCTAGAGCCTGTGCTCTGCAACAGAAGCCCGCTCAATGCAATGAAGACCCAGCATGGCAAAAAAATTTTTTTTAATTAAAATAAAAAGAAATTGATTGGGCACCTGGCATGTTTGAACATATTAAAGGAAGTTACACCTCTTGGAATGATTTGAAGACAGAAAACTAAGCAATAAAATCAAAAACAAACCAAGAAATTATCAAATCCAGGAAAACCAAAAAGTTATTGAAGAAAGTAAAAGTAATCATGGCACTTAGAAATACTTGGCTCAATTATAAACAGTATTTATCTAGTTAGAATAAAGTAAATATTAAACATTGTTTAACCAAATGACATATTTGTTTGGAGGATTTATATTTGCAGTACAGGCCAAGAAGTGGGGAAAGAGCTAAACCCTTATCTTATATAATAAATAGAAATGGATAATAAGCAATACTGGAAAATCAAGTAACGGTATTTATTTCCATAGCATCCCAGTAAGGTTTTTTAAAGATTTAGAGATAAATACATTAAAAAACAAAAAAAAGTTAAAAGGCTTGTCTCTGGGAGGAAAAAATTAATGGTGGAAACAAGGAAAAGATTATTGTTTTTCATAATTAGCTTTGTAGAACTGTTTGATCCTTGTCACACACACACAGTTTTAACAAAAACAAAAACTTAGGAAAAAATTTTCCAGAATAGCATAAAACCCAAACTCCTGGCTATGGAGTCAGAGTCCTGGGTTCCCCTTACCAGTTTTGCCACTCACTAGCTATGCAACCTTGGGCAAGTTTTCTAAGTTCTCCAAACTCTGTGAAAAGGGGATGGTAATAGTTCTCATGGGCTTCCCAGGTGGCTCTGTGGTAAAGAATCCATCTGCCAATGAAGGAGACGTGGGTTTGAGCCCTGGGTCAGGAAGATCCCCTGGAAAAGGAAATGGCAATCTGCTCCAATATTCTTGCCTGGGAAATCCCATGGACAGGGGAGCCTGGTGGGCTACAGTCCATGGGGTTGCAAAAGAGCTGGACATGGCTTAGAGACTACGCAACAACAATGGTTCTCATGGTAACGGTACATACTTACTGATTCACAGCCCTGCTTGTGAACTATGAATGAAATAACCCATGTGAAGTCTAATCACTACGATTGCTCCACTTAGTGTGTTGCATAAACTTTGGCTAATTTTTTAGCCATTATCAGGCTGATATTCAAAGGCTCTTCGTATGAATAATCTCTCCCATCTGCTTTTCCAACCTCAAATTCTATCACCCTTCAAGACAAACTCTATGCAAACTCTAAGTGTGGCCTGCAGTGTTCATCCTTTGGGAAATACACCACACTCCTTTCTGCCTCCTTGCTCTTGCTCTCGCAGCTGTGTCTTTTCCTATTCCACAACCTATTTTGGTTGAAATAACAATGGAAAAGAAATGCGTTACACCCTGTAAATAACTGGACAATATTTGCACTCATAGGGTGGAAATCCAAGATGTAAATATTTCCTCTAGGGGCTAAAAGCTTTAAGAAGGAGCTCCAGTTTTTGTTTGAGATGTGTTAATCTTGTCATTGCTCAAGGTTGCCATGGTTCCTGTTTTGGTGCTTCCAGGACTTAAGCTTAAACCACCACATCTGAACAAGTGGAAATACCCCTATTCGATTGAGACAGAGAGTCAGGCAGGGTGAGATTCTTGGGAGATAAGTCAATGCTATAACTAGAAATATAAGTCAGGATTTTTGTGTTTCTGTGACTAACCGATCCTGGCTGCCCCCTACACTGCCTATTTCTAGCTTCATGTTTTCCAGGGAATCAAGGAGCGATTTATTTTGTAAACCAGAGAGATTCTTTTCCCTTCCCTGTGGCACAATTTAAATGGAAAAAAAAAGTAACCATTTGCTTCTAGTTTTCTAAACTAGTTGTCTAATTTATTAATATTAGAGTTAATTATTTCATTAGAGAGAGTGAGACTTCATTAAAAAAATAAAGATTAAACCAATGAAAATAAAGCTATTTGACTTTGGTAAATCATACTCTTCTGTCCACTTCACAATCATTTTCAAATTCACAGTCATAGACAGAACTGTTCCTCAAACAGAAATGAAAATCGTGTTTTTATGAGACTCACTAAGAAATGGCAACCCACTCCAGTACTCTTGCCTGGAGAATCCCATAGACAGAGGAGCCTGGCAGGCTCCATGGGGTCGGCAATGAGTTGGACATGACTGAGCAACTAAGTCTAACACAACAAGTCATCTCTGATGACATTTAAGTACTTTCTCAGAGACTTTTGGTCGTTGCTGTATACAGGAAGTAAATAGTATTATAATATGGGGATACTGTTCATTGTTCTTCATTGCTTTAAATGGTCACAAGATTTCATATTTTATGACTGCATAGATCATTTTATGAAACTTTCTTTTGCAGATTTAAAGTAAGAATATGCATAATATTATCTTCTTTCTAACCATCATTCTAAGTTGAATTCAGATAGACCATCCAGAAGCTTATGCAAATTAACCAACATTTCATCATTTATTATCTTCACCAACATTATTTTGTTGATATTTGCTGACACTTTATCAATGTCCCTAAGGCATATGAGGATAAATCAGGTGTACATTTGTATGGACTAGGAATATTCTCTGTTCTTAAAGGGTAAATAATTCGTGAAAGGTTGTTTCTTGCCAGCTGTATTAGGTTTTTAGGTAAGAAAGTGAGAGATGAGAACATTTTCATGTAAAATAGAAAATCTGAAACTCTCAGGTTAGGTTTTGAAAACTCTGATTCCCTTAGCTTGAAGGAAGGATAAAGTAGAAGACATTTAGACGAGCCAAGGATTTCCAAAATGTACACTTTAGTTTCACCTTCTCTGTATCATTCCTATGCCTACTCTTCCAAGCTAAATACTATTGCTTAGGACACCTGAGGAACAATTAGAGCACCACTGAATCTCTACTTGCGATAATTGCTTATAAACTGAGTTTTAACTCATGACCGCCCTTACATTCTAAATACATTCTTGCTTATTAGTATCTGCGTTAATTTAAACATAGGTGGGGACTTCCCTGGTGTTCCTGTGGTTAAGAATCTGCCTTTCAATCTAGGGGATGCGGGTTCGATCTCTGGTCAGGAAACTAAGATCCTACATGCCATAAGGCGACTAAGCCTGAGCACCATAACTACTGAGCCTGCATGCTGCAACGAAGATCCAGCACAGCCAACAATAAACAAATAAAAATAAACATACATGCCTGCTAAATCTCATGGAAACAGAGTCTTAGACGATGGACAAGATATGTTGCCAAGGCAAAGTTGCCAACTACAGGGTGGGACTGTTCTTAACACAAGAAGGTCAAGTCCAGAAAAATATCCATGAACCAAGTCTCTGGGACCCTCTAGTATACGCTGGATACCAGCGATTAAACATGAAAGTAATAGCAACCCGTTATGCTTCCAAAATTTCATCAGATAATGACATCTTCCTTGGATTCAAACCTACAATGGCTTCAAACACTATGGTTGCCAACTTTTCAATTAATAGATTGATGGGTATATTGAAAAACTGGGCTGCTCTCAAGTGGTAATCTCACTAATGAATATTATGCTTGATAAATTAATTCTGAGGCTTAATTTCCAGTGTGGAATGGAAAACAATGAGAAAATCAAAGAGAAAACAAAAATGAAATGACAATAGCACAAGATACAGATTTCAAAGAAATAGTTTGTAGCCTCTCCTACAGAAGAGGATGAGAAGAAATAGGTATTTCCAGAAATGTAGCGGGTGACATAAGAGGACGACCTCATCAGTTTGCCTGGACTGGCATGGAATGTCACCCCGCACGTGCACATGACTTGGGTGCCAGAGCTTTTCGTTCATGATGGTTTTACTGCTGTCCCTGCAGGACTCAGTCAGTTACACATGATGGCCATGTGCTTTTTCCATAGCAATGGCTAGTAGAATGTTTAATTTGAATTTTCCATAACAACAGTCTAATGGCTAACAAGGCCTCACACCCTTTCCCACTGAGTGCTACCCAGGGAACCCCTATTCCTGATTGTGGTTGATAACTGACCACTAGGTTTATTATTTTCCCAATTTCTTTACTTTTCTTACTCTACTCCCCCCCCCCCCTTTTTCCAACTACATGTCATACACAGACTAGGGTAAAACACTTCACAAATTATTTCTGGTTTAATATTTCTCATTTTCAAATGTGCTTTTCAGACTTTAATTAAACCAAGTTTCCCTAAGGGGCTACTAGGAAGCACTGTTTTTTTTCTGCTTTCCAGAAACGGACAAAGGAAAAGGAATAATGACTTCAGACAGTAAAAGTGGACAGAGATAATAAAAAAGAAACTCTCCTGAGTGTTTCCTCAGAGCTCAATTCATACTATTATGCCTTTTAGGGAAATCTGATTCCTTGAAGAGGTTGATAGGTATTATATTCTATTTCATAATATGAGGGAAAATACCACTTACTTAACTTTTTATAGGTGTAACATCACATATAAAGTAAAATAAAAACATATGTCTCCCTTCAGCTTATTTGCTTAGACAAAAATTATTTTTATTATTTATTACGAAGCAATCAAATCATTATTTTTCAGTTTTAGGCAAAATTCATTCATAATTAGGCTAAAAATAATTACAATTTTACATACTGTCCTTTAAGTCATTTAATTTGATAATTTGTATAGTTAGAAAAATTTATTGAGACAATTTAAAATATAATCATTTTGGGAACTTCCTGGTTATCCAGTGGCTAATACTGTGCACTCCCAGTGCAGGGGGCCTGGGTTCAATCCCTCATCAGGGAAGTAGATGATCACATGCTGCAACTGAGACTGCATGTGCAACTCAAGATTCCATGTGCTGCAAATAAGACCCGACACATCAAATAAATAAATAAATTTTTTAATGTTGTACTTTACATATACATATACACATATATATACGTGTGTGTGTGTGTGTATAACCAGTTTGTCTTTAAATGCAGCCACTCAGTTTTGACTGCATTCACTGAGGCCAAAGAGAACATTTGCAATCAGCATATACAAAAAAAAAATCTTGGAAAACTTTTGGAAGAATAATAAACTAGATCATGAAGAAACACTTATCCTTTCTTCCAAATTCCACAGCAAGGTAAAGAGAAGTTTATTTTTAAAGCCAGATGCTGTAGACTTTTTTTTTACAAAAAATGCTAAAGAGTTCCCCTCCTTGAGGTGTTGTTATTGTTGTTCAGTCACTACGTTGTGTCTGACTCTTTACAACCCCACGGACTGCAGCATGCCTGGCGTCCTTGTCCTTCACTATCTCTCAGAGTTTGCTCAACTACATGCTCATTGAGTCGATCAGGCAATCTAATCATCTCATCCTCTGTTGTCCCCTTCTCTTGTCCTCAATCTTTCCCAGCATCAGGGTCTTTTCTAATGATTTGGCTCTTTGCATCAGGTGGCCAAAGCATTGGAACATCAGCATCAGTTCTTCCAATGAAAATTCAGGACTGATTCCCTTTAGGATTGACTCTTTTGATTTTCTTGCAGTCCAAGGGACTCTCAAGAGTCTTCTCCAGCACCACAATTCAAAAGCATCTATTCTTTAGTACCCAGCCTTCTTTATGGTCCAGCTCTCAATATCTGTACATGACCAGTGGAAAAAACATAGCTTTGACTGTGCAGACCTTTGTTGACAAAGTGATGTCTCTGTTTTGTAACGCAGTATCTAGGTTTGTCAAAGCTTTTCTTCCAAGGAGTCTTCTAATTTCATGGCTCCAGTCAATGTCCACCATGATTTTGGAGCCCAAGAAAATAAAATCTGTCACTGCTCCCACTTTTTCTTCTTCTATTTGCTGTGAAGTGATGGGATTGGGTGCCATCATCTTATTTTTTGAATGATGGCTTAGTTTTAAGCCAGTTTTTTCACTCTCCTCTTTCACCTCTTTCAGAGGCTCTGTAGTTGCTCTATAATTTCGGCCATTAGAGTAGCGTCATCTGCATATATGAGGTTGTTGATAGTTCTCCTGGCAATCTTGAGTCCAGCTTATGAGTCTTCCAGCCTAGCATTTTGCATGATGTACTCTGCATATAAGTTAAATAAGCATGGTGACAATATACAGCCTTGATGTACTCCTTTCCCAATTTTGAACCAGTCCATTGTTCCACGTCTGGTTATAACTGTTGCTTCTTGGCCTGCATACAGATTTCTCAGGAGACAGGTAAGGTGGTCTGGTATTCCCATCTCTTTAAGAATTTTCTAGTTTGTTGTGATCCACACTGTCAATTTCCTTGCTTCCTCTATGATCCAATGAATGTTGGCTGTTTGATCTCTGGTTCTTCTGCCTTTTCTAAATCCAGCTTGTACACCTGGAAGTACTCAGTTCATGCACTTCTGAAACCTAGATTGAAGGATTTTGAGCATAACCTTACTAGCATGTGAAATGAGCACAGTTGTTCAGTAGTTTGAACATTCTCTGGCACTGCCCTTCTTTGGGATTGGAATGAAAATTGACCTTTTCTAGTCCTGTGGCCACTGCTGAGTGTTCCTAATTTGCTGGCATATCGAGTGAAGTACTTTAACGGCATCATCTTTTAGGATTTGAAATAGCTCAGCTGGAATTCCATCACCTCCACTAGCTTTGTTTGTAGTAATGCTTCCTAAGGTCCATTTGACTTCATGCTCCAGGATGTCTGGCTCTAGGTGAGTGACCACACCATCAAGGTTATCCAAGTCATTAGGATTCTTTTTTTTTTTTTGTAGAGTTCTTCTGTGTATTCTTAATTTCTTCTGCTTCTGTTAGGTCCTTACTGTCTCTGTCCTCTATCATGCCCATCCTTTTAATGTTCCCTTGATATGTCCAAGTTTCTTGAAGAGATCTCTAGTCTTCCCATTCTTTTCACTCTACTTCTTTGCATTGTTCATTTAAGAAACCAGAAAAAGAGGGGATATATACATATACATGTATGTGTATATTGGATTTCCTTCCCATTTAGGGGGGTGATACAATTTTTATGTTAGGGTCTCTGGTAAAGAAGCAAGAACAATGGCAAAAGTTCCAGCCAAGATAACAAGTTTTAAAGGGCAAGGGAAAGGAAGAGATAAGAAAGACAGAGAAGATAAAGGAGAAATGAAGAGAGGAAAACATACAAAAGGAGAAGAAAAAGAATAGAATGGAAAGGGGAGGGAATGGTACTCATTTGTTCTGTTGTTGTTGTTGTTATTTTGGGTTTATTTCTTTTAGCTTTCAGTCCACGTTCTTTCAATAATAGCATCCTCCATTTACCCATCCTCCCATGCGGACACCATCTGGTGGGACTATTGTTCAGAAGGGGGTTTCCTTCCCCCAACCAAGGAAAGAAGAGTTGACCCTAGTTAAACCAGTCAAACCCTCTCCTTTTGGAATCGGAATCATTGCTTCTAGATGCAGCTGTTGAGACTTTCATGCTGTGGAGACTCATGTGAGCTGCTTGGTTCAATCCTTTCCAACACTGGATCTTCAGTCTTCTCTCTTCAACCCTTTGAGCTTCCTGACTTTGCCCAATAATTTTCTTTCTTAATTTTTTTTTGACATTGCTACTCAGCATACGGAACTTCCCTGCCCAGGGATCGAACCCATTCCCCCTGCATTGGAAGCATGGAGTCTTAACCACTGGACCACCAGGGAAATCCCAATAAATTCCTTTCTCGCTTAGGTTTACCAGAGGCAATTACTGTTGCTTGCAACCCAAGAACTCTACCTGGTACAGTTGAGGAAGAAGATAAGTGAAAATACATGTGGAAAATAAGACCTGAGTGAGATCCACTGAGAATGTATTTTCACATCCTGAATCAGTAGGTATTGGGGAAAACAGTTTTAGCTTAAGCCTGAAAAAGATGTGCAAATTTGTATTCAATCATTACAGCTCTCTAGAAGCACATATAATCGTACTGTAAAGTAGCAAAGGGTTTCTAAAAGGTGAGGGTAATATTCTCTTTCAAGAATAACCTACTGCAAGATTGACATCACAGTTTTGAGCAATGAAAAGAGAATGTGATTCCTGCAAGGCAGAGGTTTACCTCTGTTTTTACTGTGTAAGATCTCTGTGTCTTTGATGATTTCACATCTTTGGCATGACTAAAGGATTTTTCAATTCAAATCGAACTCCTTCAACTTAGCTAGTCCTTCCCACCTCCCCCTACTTGCCCCCTGGGATTCTTTCTTTTCACTGCCAAGGATTAAATTCTCTGTGAAAGCCATGAAGGCAACAGAAATCTATACGAGAAATGAGACACAAAACTGTCCGAAAAGAGAGACTCAAGCCCAAAGCTTGAGTGAGAAAAATAATCGAACTCTCATTCATACTAGAAAAGAGTCTAGTTTCAAACCGAGTTTTTTATCGACTTTTTTTGTCCAGAAAAGTATCATTATTGATTAATAAAAAACTGTTATTCTTCTACTTTACCAAAGATGCTAAGTTTTGCATGTTTTAAACACCAAACAAACATCTCCAAAGAAAATGGCTTGCTGCCAGTTTCTGGTGAGCACACCAGACTTTCAAAACAGCCCAGATACAGCAGCTCTGTGTTGATGGGTGAGCGATTCAAGACAGAAGGCTGAATTAGAACTCTGTCCCGATCCTGCCTGAGATGCTGGTTTTATCGGGTCATAGCTTGTGATCAGAACACAACCTCCCCTGCCTACAGTAGCACAGATCCACTGCTCCCTCCTCAGACTACACACGTGAAAGGCACAGTGCGCCTAGCAATGTGGAAACATCAGATGTGATGAGTACAAACAAAAAGGACCACCAGTACACATTGCAGCGCTGAACTGTTACCTTGTTATTTTATCAGTCCTTACTCTCTCCCCGGTGGCTCAGAAGGTAAAGAATCTGTCTGAAGTGCAGGAGACCAGGGTTTGATCCCTGAGTTGGGAAGATTCCCTGGAGAAGGAAAACGGCAACCCACTCCAGTATTCTTTACTGGGAAATCCCATGGACAGAGGAGCCTGGTGAGCTATAGTCCATGGGGTCACAGAGTCAGACACAACTGAGCTACTAACACTTTCACTTTTTTTTACTCTCTCCACCTCACATATGAAAATATCTTCCATTAATTTTATTTTTTATTAAAAAAATATATATATTTATGTATTTGGCTGCACCGGGTCTTTGATCTTCCTTGTGGCATGTGGGATCTTTAGTTGTGGCATGAAAACTCTTAGTTCCAACTTGCGGGATCTGGTTTCCTGACCAGGAATTGTACCCAGGCCCCCTGCATTGGAAGCACAGAGTCTTAGCCACTGGACCACCAGGGAGGGACCATTACATTAATTTTATATCCTTGTAATTGGTGTGTGGAGCCATAAGTTGTGCCCAACTCAACTAAAGAGATTGTCAGTTTAGACATGATGATGAGGGGGTTCATACAAGAATGATATATTATCAGAACTGTATCATCTCATTTTCTTTCTGTTTACCCAAAATCTCACCAGAAGCCTGAGGCTGAATAAAACGGAATATGATCAATCAACAAGAATTGCACTCTATATATTAACTCTCATAAAATAGTCCCTTGAAAATGTCTTTCCTTTATGTTTATTTGACTTGGGAATTTGTTGTTGTTTTATGTTCGCTTACACACTTTTGCTCTGTGTGACAAAAATGAGCTTGGGGGAAAAAATCACAGGTTATTATGTCAGAGCTCCTAAATGGTTAGACGACCCTATCCAAAAAACAAAAAAAATAACCCTAAGAGTTCTTTGTTTTTCTTATAATTGCTCAGGCTTTAATTTTATTGAAAAATGACTAGAAAAGCCAATCTATGAAACGACTCTTTAGTATTTGATAAATGAGTCAGTCTGATGGGCCTCCACAGTCACATCAGTCATGCTTCTCGGGTAACACCGCATATTTTCACTTGGGACAGTCATTAAACAAACCTTTCGACATGACAGGACTTCAGTCATTCTGTCTCATTTCCCAGAAGGAAGAATAATGGAATAAAGCCTGGAGAGGTAAAAGAAAAAGGAAAGTGTATTACACGCACACACACTTCTTTCTAACCTATATGTCTTTGCAACTTAACTTGTTGCAAAGAGCTACTGTGGCCTATGAAGTGTCCAAAAATAAAAAGTGTACAGAAGACATTTATTCCTAAATCCTCAGGACACTTTAATGAGATAGCAGGAGATATTCTGCTAAATAATAATATTATTATTTAGCCCTTAATGATTGGGAAAATTGTGCAAAGTGAAGCTGAAAAATATATCTAATATTACACTACCAATCTGATTTAAAAGACCAGAACTTGCTCAAATAACCTTGTTTGGGTGAACCTAAGGTGGAGAGTGACTTGGACCAGATAGCTTCCATGTGGATCCAGATGTTATTTCCATTCTATTCTAAATAGCACTGCTTTTAACCGTAGATTAAGAGAGCTCTGGTCTCTCCCCGGAGAAATCAGACTGTCAGACCTCTCCCTCGGATTACGGTGCGCCCCCCGGTGCAGCCCTACACACACAAGCTCCCACACTCATGCTCTCTACACAGACCTAACAGCTGCCCACCAGAAAACCAGAAACAGGTGCCTCAAGACAGGGCTGTAAGGGAAGTCTTCCTGTGGCTGGACAACCCTCAGCAGCCATAGGAACCCTTCAACAAAATCATCCCTTTGGCTTCACTTCCAACTTTTGGCTCTGATTCAGATAAATACATAAAACATCTATGTTTTGCAGAAAACATAAAAAATACACAGAAATCTTGTTTTAAAAAAAATTATTCATAATCTCACTACCCAGAGTGATGTCTGTCAATATTTTGGGATCGTGTAAAACAAAAAATGTTTAAATAGTCATTTGGGTTCCCACTGTACTTGGAATTCTTCTTAATATTTTACTTATGTATTTGGCTGCATTGGGACTTAGTTGCTGCACACAGGATCTTCCTTGTGGCTCGAGCTCACTGGCTGTGGCACCCAGGCTCAGTTTCTCTGCAGCCATGTGAGATCTTAGTTCCCGACCAGAGACTGAAACCACGTGGCCCTGCCTTGCAAGGCGTATTCTTAACCAGGAAGTCCCTGTACTTGCAATCTTGAGTCCTGCTTTATTTTATCTTATTTTTTAAAAAACTATATTGTGAACATTTCTCTGTGTCATAAAGCATTCTTTGTAATCACCACACACATCTAGTGCATAAAAAATAACGATTATAGAGATCAAGGAGATCACAAAGCCAAAGGGGGAAAAAGTAAATAATCTAAAAGATGAAAGAATGAAAGATAAAAGATGAAAGAATGATCGTTCCTATTACTAATTTTCAAATCCTAAACGGGAAAATGTTCAAGAGAAAAATTAGAAACTAGTAAAATAAGAATGACGTTACTTTGATCAACATATAAAATATGAAAAGATAGCAAAGGCATAATATATAAATATGGAAACTGAGCAGGGCCCTGTGGGGCTCCCAGGCACCGAAGGGTTTCCATCTCCCATTTCTTGTGGGCAAGACTCCAGCCTCCATGGCTTTCCCTAAGTTCCAAAGGGCGGATTCTAACAGTTGCTAACCAGGGCAGGAGCAGCCAAGAAACCACCTGAGGCAAGATTAAAGGGACTAGAGAAGTTCATCAAGATTGGGAGACCCACCACCTGAGACAAGATTAAGGGAGTGCAAGTCCTTGTTGTTCAGTTGCTCAGGTAATAGTGGACTGCATGCAGCACAACAGGCTTCCCTGTCCTTCACCATCTCCCGGAGCTTGCTCAAATTCATGTCCTCTGAGTCAGTGATGCCATCCAACCCTTTCAACCTCTGTCGTTCTCTTCTCCTCCTGCCTTCAATCTTTTCCAGCATCAGGGTCTTTTCCAATGAGTCGGTTCTTCGTAACAAGAGGCCAAAGTATTGGAGCTTCAGCTTTAGCCTTGCTCACACACTAATCTTGTCAGAGGTCCCATTTATGAATCATCCTTATAAAACCCATCCTCAAATACTCCCAGGTTGGGACACATAATTTTTTGAGGCAGAAGCCTGATGTGTCTCCCTTTGCCTGGCAAAGTTGTAAAGCTATTCTCTTCTACTTCACCCAAAACTCTGTCTCCAGGATTTGATTTGCTCTGATGTACAAAGAAGCCAAGCTTTCAGTAATACTATTGTCAGGGGAAGCACATTGGCTGAAACTGCCCACCCTGGCCAGGCATTCTAATAACCATTTGCATGAGTCGTTTTATGACAGGAAGTCCTGGTAAGGAACATGGAAATAATAAGCCATCACCAACAGGAAGAGTTCACCTCAGTTCAGTCAGTCGCTTAGTCGTGTCTGACTCTTTGCGACCCCATGGACTGCAGTACGCCAGGCCTCACTGTCCGTCACTAACTCCCAGAGCCTACTCAAACTCATGTCCATTGAGTCGGTGATGCCATCCAATCATCTCATCCTCTGTGGTCCCCTTCTCCTCCCACCTTCAATCTTTCCCAGCATCAGGGTCTTTTTCCAATGAGTCAGTTCTTCACATCAAGTGGCCAAAGGATTGGAGTTTCAGCTTCAACATCAGTCCTTCCAATGAATATTCAGGACTGATCTCCTTTAGGATGGACTGGTTGGATCTCCTTGCTGTCCAAGGGACTCTCAAGAGTCTTCTCCAACACCACAGTTCAAAAGCATCAATTCTTTGGTGCTCAGCTTTCTTTATAATCCAACTCTCAAATCCATACATGACCACTGGAAAAACCATAGCCTTGACTAGATGGACCTTTGTTGGCAAAGTAATGTCTCTGCTTTTTAATATGCTGTCTAGGTTGGTCATAACTTTCCTTCCAAGGAGCAAGCGCTCAGAGATACTCAGAGGGCTCAGACAAACCTTGTGTGCACCAGGACCCAGAGACCCCACAGAGACTGAGACAGAACTGTGTTTGAGTGTCTCCTGCAGAGGTACAGGTCAGCAGTAGACTGCTGCAGGGGTAGGGGCTTTGGGTGCAGTGGACCTGGGTATGGCATAAGCACTCTTGGAGGAGGTTGCCATTAACCCCACCATAGAGCTGCCAGAACTTACACAGGCCTGGGGAGACAGACTCTTGGAGAGCACAAACAGAACCTTGTGCACCAGGACCCAGGAGAAAGGAGCAGTGACCCCACAAGAGACTGACCCAGACTTGCTCGGGAGTGTCCAGGAGTCTCTGGCAGAGGCGTGGGTTGGCGGTGGCCTGCTGCAGGGTTGGGGGCACTGAATGTAGCAGTGCATGCATGGGACCTTTCGAAGGGGGTCGCCATTATCTTCATTACTTCCACCATAGTTTGGCCTCAGGTAAATAACAGGGAGAGAACACAGCCCCACTCATCAACAGAAAATTGGATTCCAGATGTACTGAGTATGGCCTCACCCATCAGAACAAGACCCATTTTCCCCCTCAGTCAGTCTCTCCCATCAGGAAGCTTCCATAAGCCTCTTATCCTTCCCCATCAGAGGGGAGACTGACTGAAAACCACAATCATAGAAAACTAACCAATCTGATCACATGGACCACAGCCTTGTCTACCTCAATGAAACTATGAGCCATGCCATGTAGGGCAACCCAAGACGGACGGGTCATGGTGGAGAGTTCTGACAAAACGTGGTCCACTGGAGAAGGGAATGGCAAACCACTTCAGTATTCCTGCCTTGAGAACCCCATGAACAGTATGAAAAGGCAAAAAGATAGGACACTGAAAGATGAACTCCCCAGGTTGGTGGGTGCCCAATATGCTACTGGAGATCAGTGAAGAAGTAACTCCAGAAAGAATGAAGAGACAGAGCCAAAGCAACAACACCTAGTTGTGGATGTGACTGGTGATGGAAGTAAAGTCTGATTCTGTAAAGAGCAATATTGCATAGGAACCTGGAGTGTTAGTTAGGTCCATGAATCAAGGCAAATCGAAAGTGTTCAGACAGGAGATGTTAAGAGTGAACATCGACATTTTAGGAATCAGAGAACTAAAATGGACTGGAATGGGTGAATTTAACTCAGATGACCATTACGTCTACTACTGTGGGCAAGAATCCTTTAGAAGAAATGGAGTAGTCATCGTAGTCAACAAGAGTCCAAAATGCAGTACTTGGATGCAATCTCAAGAACGACAGAATAATCTCTGTTCGTTTCCAAGGCAAACCATTCAGTATCACGGTAATCCAAGTCTATGCCCTGACCAGTAACGCTGAAGAAGCTGAACTTGAATGGTTCTATGAAGACCTACAAGACCTTCTAGAACTAACACCCAAAGAAGATGTCCTTTTTATTACAGGGGACTGGAACGCAAAAGTAGGAAGTCAAGAAATACCTGGAGTAACAGGCAAATTTGGCCTTGGAGTACCGAAAGAAGCAGGGCAAAGGCTAACAGAGTTTTGCCAAGAGAATGCACTGGTCATAGGGAGAGTTCAGGAAAGGTCAAAAGGAGACATCATGTGTCCAATTACCTCCCAGAATCTTTCTCTCTGGCATCCATCTTGGCTGAGTGATGCATGCCCCACCAGGAAGGACTCTGAGTCAGAATGATTGGCTAAAGACAACCTGGAAATTAATCCTATCACCATAAAACCCGAGACTGCAAGCCATGTGGCAGAGCAGTCCTCCTGGGTTCCCTTACCCTACTGCTCTCCACCTGGGAGCCCCTTCCCAATAAAATCTCCTGCTTCATCAGCACATGTGTCTCCTCGGACAATATACTTCCGAGTGTTAGACAAGAGCCCACTTTCAGGCCCTGGAAGGTGTCCCCCTTCCTGCAACACTATCAAGAAAAGAATTGTTACTGTGTAGGACCAAATTATATTGGTAAGGTTAATTAAGGTAGTTTTATTAAATAATAAGAGCTTTCCAGGTGGTGCTAGTGAAAAAGGAATTCATAGGGCCTGGACTCCATCTTAGGCCTGTTCGTGCTAATCATGTTCGGCCACCTCTCTAATGGACTCTGAACTCTGTGCTTAGTGCCTGTGGAAACGACAATAGAAGGTTTTTTTCTGTAACCTCGGGCTTATTGATTATTGATTGTTTGAACACGTAACACATGAATGATATGGTTATTGTGATTGTATTTACCTTTCCTTTGTTTATGTAAGTCACAAGGAAATTGGGTGGTGGGTTCAGACACGTACACATGGGGTATAAAAGATTTCCACAAATGCTGGTCGGGGTCCTTGGCTAAGAGGAGACTCTGCCTTGGGCCCACCGGTGTAATAAACTGCACTTCACTATCTGCATCGTCCTTCTGAGTGAGCTTGTTTCCCGGAATGTGTGGCTATAACACTAGTGGTAAAGAACCTGCCTACCAATGGAGAGACATAAGAGACGTGGGTTCGATCCCTGGGTTGGGAAGATCTCCTGGAGGAGGGCATGGCATCCACTCCAGGATTCTTGCCTGGAGAATCCCAAGGACAGAGGAGCCTGGTGGGCTATAGGCCACAGGGTCACAAAGAGTTGGACAGAACTGAAGTGCCTTAGCATGCACACATTAAATAATGAAAGAGAAATGCCTACATTTTAAAAAGATGCCTAGAGAAAATATGCAAAAAGGATCTCATTATTTGTGAGTATGGTATTCTTTTTTTTTTTTTAATTGACTAGTATACTTGTTTATTTTTGGCTGTGCTGGGTCTTCGCTGCTGCGTGGGCTTTCTCACGTTGTGGTGGGCAGGGGCCACTCACATTGCAGTGCACAGACTTCTCATTGCAGTGGCTTTTCTTGTTGTGGAGCACTGGCTGTAGGCTCATGGGCTTCAATAGTTGTGGTGCACAGGCTTAGTAGCTCCACGCCTGTGGTCTCTTCAGGGACTAGGCATCAAACCCGTGTCTCCTGCACTGGCAGGTAGATTCTTAATCACTGGACCACCAGGGAAGTCCTGAGTATGCTGTTTTTAGCAGAGCACTGCAACTTCTGACATGAGATTCCCTATGTGAGCTTTATGAGGACTTAGGAAAAAAAGGTGGACAGTGTGTTAATAGCAGTATGTTAATAGAAAGTTCTTAAAGAGATGGGAATATCAGACCACCTTACCTGTCTCCTGAGAAATCTGTATGCAGGTCAAGAAGCAACAGTTAGAACCAGACGTGGAACAACAGACTGGTTCCAAATTGGGAAAACAGTACGTCAAAGCTGTATATTGTCACCCTGCTTATTTAACTTCTATGCAGAGTACATCATGCAAAATGCTGGGCTGGAAGACTCATAAGCTGGAATCAAGATTGCCAGGAGAAATATCAACAACCTCAGATATGCAGATGACGCCACCCTTATGGCAGAAAGTGAAGAGAAACTGAAGAGCCTCTTGATGAAGGTGAAAGAGGAGAGTGAAAAAGTTGGCTTAAAACTCAACATTCAAAAAACTAAGATCATGGCACCCAGTCCCATCACTTCATGACAAATAGATGGGAAAATAATGGAAACAGTGACTTTATTTTCTCGGGCTCCAAAATCACTGCAGATGGTGACTGCAGCCATGAAATTAAAAGACATTTGCTCCTTGGAAGAAAATCTATGACCAACCTAGACAGCATATTAAAAAGCAGAGACATTACTTTGTCAACAAATGTCTGTCTAGTCAAAGCTATTGTTTTTCCAGTAGTCAGGTACAGATGTGAGAGTTGGACCATAAGGAAAGCTGAATGCCAAAGAATTGATGCTTTTGAACTGTGGTGTTGAAGACTCTTGAGAGTCCCTTGGACTGCAAGGAGATCAAACCAGTCCATTCTAAAGGAAATCAGTACTGAATATTCTTTGGAAGGACTGATGCTGAAGCTGAAACTAATACTTAGGTTACCTGATGTGAAGAACTGACTCATTGGAAAAGACCCTGAAGCTGGGAAAGGTTGAAGGCAGAAGAAGAAGGGGACGATAGAGGATGAGATGGTTGGATGGCATCACCGACTCAATGGACATGAGTTTGAGCAAGCTCTGGGAGTTGGTGATGGACAGGGAAGCTTGGCGTGCTGCAGGCCGTGGGGTCTCAAAGAGTCAGACACGATTGAGGGACTGAAGTGAATTGAATTGATGTTAACAGCAGAACTGTCCAATTCCTCCCCCTGGCCCTCACCAAAGAGTATTCTTAAGGACAAAAAAAGTGGTAATATTTAACCTCTCGCAAAATATTTTGTGTTCACTGGAGATTGATCCTGATACTACCAGCCTTTCCCTTTGCTTCAGAGCTATCTCTCACTTCCCAATTACAGCCAAGGGGGTGGGCTGGACCTGGGCTACAGCTGGGAGGAAAGAGCTCAGATAAAGGACTTGGAGAAGATTGTAGTTTACTGCTAAGAGGATGGGCTGTGGAGACAACTGTATTCCAATGTGAACTTGTCACTTGTAGCTATGTCACCTGGGCAAGTTACCCAAACTGTCTGCAGCTCCATTTCCCCATTTATATAGTAGAGGTAATAAAATCTATTTCTCACAGATGTTTCATGAAAGTTGGTTACTGTCATTTATACTTTATACTTTATTTTTTATGTTTTCACATATTTCTACTGTCCCTTTTTTGCCCATGGAATTGTAGTTCATTTCAACAGTGATTCTGGCTTCTTGTTTTTTGTTTCGGCTTTATTATAAATTCACTGGACTTGTGTTATGGTAAGCTGGAAAGTATCCTTCCATCCTTGTCATTTGATGTTTAATAAAGCTCATATATGGCACTAATACTACTCTTTAAACATTCATTAAACAAAAGTTCCCTAAATAAACTTTTTATTGAAAGTCTAACATTGTGCTAAGCACTATGCCAAATGATGTGGCTAGAAATTAATAAATCCTGGCTGGATGAGACGGTAAGAAAATTGTTTAAATATATTTAGAAAAAGGCTTAGGCAAATATTTTAAAAATGTATAATGGATGAGGCTAATAAAAAAGTAGAATTCTAGTTGTAATATGAGTTAAAGACGTTGGCTTAATTTCAAGAAGCTTTCTGATAGAGTAAAGAATATGAATTAAGAAACTGGAAAAGCAAAGTGGAGTATTAATCAGGAGATTTTGTTTTCAGCCCAGGCATTAGTGATACAATTTTGAGCAAGACATTTAATTTTTCAGGACTTTAGTTTCTTTACTTATAAAACAGAATTTGGAGGTTACAAACTGAAAAAAAAAATTTTTTTACAGAACTCATGGACTCAAGGGGAAATCACAATGGAAATGATAACATTTTTATATGTACAACAACATATCCAAACCTGGGGGTAATTAGAAAGGTAATAGTAATTAGAATGAAATGCATATGTGTAAATGAATTTATTTAAAATATAAGACAGCTTGAGTTACATGTTCAATTCATAAAACTAGGGTTAAACAAAGTAGAAAAGGAAAATTATGACGTTAACTATGGAAATTAAGGAAACAGTAGAAAAGAATAGAAATACAGATGATCAATAATACCAAAGGCTGGTTTTTGGAATAATCCAGACAAGGCAATTTATGGAAAGAAAATAATGGGCCAATCTCATTTACGAATTCAGATGCATACTTTCTGAATTGAATACTAACAAAGCATGTGCAAAAATGTATGAAAAATACATTGTGATCAGAGGTAGAGCTACTATGGAAAACAATGGCAGTTCCTCCACAAATTAAACAGAATTGTCATATGATCCAGCAACCCCATTTCTGGTCATATATCCAAAAGAATTCAAAGCAGGATCTCAAAGATATATTTGCATACTCATGTTCATTACAGCACTATTCACAATGGCCAAGAGGTGTAAGTAACTTAAATGTCCATAAACAGATAAGTGGATAAAGAAAAGTGAATAATTACACACAACAGACTCTTTTTTTCTGGCTGCTCTAGGTCTTTGCTGCCGCACTTGGGCTTTCTCTAGCTGCGGCACGCGGACCCCTTACTGCGGTGGCTTCTCTTGTTTTGGAGCCTGGGCTCTAGCATGTGTGGGCTTCAGTAGTTGAAGCGTGTGGGCTTAGTTGCCCTGAGGCATGTGGAATCTTCCTGGACCAGGGATTGAACTTTTGTCCCCTGCATTGGAACGCAGATTCTTAACCACTGGACCACCAGGGAAGTCCCTCTAATGTACTTTTTTTGATGGCAGACTCTCCATAGTATAGTTCTGACTGTATCTGTCATTCAGACCACTCAACTTTGTATCAGGGTTATTGCCATAAGGAAATCAGCGTAGGTTTCAGCATAAGACAGTAATGATAGAAAATGATGTTCAGGAGTCTAGGTTCTGTATGTCTGGGCTTCCTCTTTCTCTGAAGAAGACGTGACTTCCTGTCCACCTACTCTCCTTGTCCCAAATAAATAAAAATTAGGCAGCCAAGTCAGAGACAAAGGTGGGGTCCCTTAGAGACAAAGAGATCTGCTTACTTTTCCAGAGACCTCTCCCAGGTGCTTTCCAACCACCCATAGGCACCAAAGAATTCTGTGTTAATTCTATCTTCATGCAGCCTTTGAAGAATTTTGTATGTGATCTCTGTACCTTTAACTGAGTTCTTGCTCCACGACTCACTCATTACTTTTTTTCTTCTTTTTCCCCCTATTACTTTTTGATGACCTGATTATGTCATATTTCTGCTGGTTGTATAAGTGTGATAGAGTCGACTGAAATGTATATTATAATCATTCTAGAATATTCTGTTATGAGGTATGTAGGCACAAACTGCCTTTTCTGTTCCACACTAAAAATAACTTAAAATTTAGGCAAGTCCTTAATAAATGTTTGTGGGCTGAGAGACCTCATTGAAACAATAGCAGTCAGCTTTTTATTATCTTTGCTATTAAAAGAAAGCAATGATGGAATTCTTCCAAAATAGTAGATAAAGTATAGTAGACTTAGACATACACCTCAACAGAGTTACATGCCTAGACTTTTTCTCTTTTGGTCTAGACAAAACTGTAAATGATTTGCCTTCCCTCATGCACACATTGTAGTGTGGGGATGCGGGAACCCAGTGGGGTTGACTGAGAGGTTTGAGATGGTTGAGGAATGCAAACAGCCCATGCAAATGCTTTCCATGGGACAAGCATATGCAGATAATCAAGCAGTGGCTGTCCCTGAAATACTGATTAAAATGCACTTTAATCTGTGCGATAGACTTCAGGTTCTGCTTTTGTTCTGTTTCCCTGTTGAAAATGGGACTCAGTTTATGTTTTAAAAATTTCATTTAAGCAACCTACATGTCCATTGACAGATGAATGGATAAGGAAGATATGGTACTTATGCACAATGGAATATTAGCCATAAAAAGGAACGAAAAACTTCAATGCTCTAAAGGTGAGGCTGGTAACGTTGCTTTTATTTATTTTTAAACATAATCCCCCTTTCTAGTTTTTCTACTTATGGAATGTTCCATCTGACACCATAGAGATAATGGGCTGCCATAGAATAAAATTGATGAATGTTAAACATATGAGATACGGACATAGTTTTCTTCTATGCTTGGCTGTTGGCTATTATGACATTTATCAGAGGCTAAGCAGCCTCAGAGAATCCTTTTGGATGTTGTTATTGTTCCTGCTTTCTGCTAAGTTTAGTATATTTTCCTGGTCTTACTAGTAATATTGCTAGATTTAGTTACACTAGGAACACAGAGGCTTTTTGCTTCCCGAATGTCTGCCATTAAAAAAATGAACAAAGGCAAAAACTCAACAACTGAAAATTAAGACAAGCAACAAAACTCATACATTTACTCAGAATCAATTATCATAATTGCAGGGTTTTTTTACATCTGTACCGGGCACTACCATATGCTCATTCCCCAGCAGATGTATGCATCAGTGAGGCGTCATGGTTTCTAAGCTATAATGTTGCTATTGTTTTACATTAGAATTCTTTTTATCTAATTTCCAAAGATTCATATGGTACCTACATGTAATTGCTGGATTAAGACACGCTTGCAATGACTTAGAAGTCTCTGGTTACCTTCAACCTGGAGGACAAATATCTTTGGTGAAATATGAACCAAATTGTTCTCCTGCTTTCCATTTGCTCTTTGTTTACAATTAGTTATATAAATACACCTTTGAGCTGGAGGGTCCAAGGTAAGGTTGGCCTTCTTTGGTGCCCTCATCGATACATAAAAGACCACTGCCTAGGCAACTTTGTCTCCTTAAAAAACAGGTAGTAGATATTCAATTAATGATACTGAACTTCAGTCAATCTTATTATTTCCTATTTCTAGTTCTAAGGAGAGCTTTCTTTTTCTCTCCCAGGTGGCTTAAAATTCAGGACTAAATATCATCTGAATAGAAATGGGTGGGGGGATAGAGATCTCTTAAGGCAGAGTCAGTGACTTCTAGGAAAGATGAGTGGACCCTTAGAAGAACACATTGGAGGTATGATAGTTAGTGAAGAACTTTGAGTGTGGTGCTGACTTTCACTCTCCTCCTGTGATGAGTCCATCTTCCCTGGTTAATGAATTAAAGAAACTCCCGGGGAGGGGATTTTTGACAATGGAATTCCTTTCTGGAGGATCTGTCTTTAGGCAGATAAGGGGAGTTCAGAGAAAGCCTCTCCCTGCACTTGCTGTTTTTTAAGTGCCTACATCACAAAATAGTAATATATCAAAGCAGCATATTTTGGGAGTGCTATGCCATGCTGCCCTTCACAATCATAAATAAAAGGAAAAAGTGTTTCATATGGGGACAAATGCAAAAATAACAGCAGAACCCTCATTTGGTATTAATACTTCAAAATGGAAGGTTTTCCTTTTTTTTTAAACTATTTTAATTATTTATTTATTTGGCTGCATTGGGTCAGTTGCGGCACACAGGATCTTCATTGCATCGTGCTGGATATTTCGTTGCAGCAAATGGACTCTCTAGTTGTGGTGCATGGCCTCAGTAATTGCACGAGTTTAGTTGTTCTGTGGCATGTGGGATCTTAGTTTCCCCTACCAGGGATGAATCCAAGTCTGCGGCATTACAAGGCAGATTCTTAACCACTAGACCACCAGGGAAGTCCTCAAAACGGAAGTTTTGACCAATGAACAGGTAATAAGTTTTTTAGATGTGTTAACTAAGCTTGAAAAATTAATCATTTTATCTGAAATTATTCATTGTAGTCTTTGTGTGAGCTCTGTGATGAGTCATACCAAGTTAAGTTTCTTAGTAGCTCTGGAGCTCATCTGAAAGGAAGAAGCACCTGAATTCTCCATATCCTGAAGCCGGGATATAAGGAATGAATTTCCAGAATCCACAGAGGCTAAGGATGTCAGTTCTCAACAGTATTTAACACGATGCTCTGTCCCTAAACAAATGCAAAGCTATCAGAAAAGGAGATGCAGATTCAACTTGTATCTTCTTACCATTTTCACTGAACTTTGCTTCTTACAGAAAAAAAAAAACTTTGGGCATGATGTTCCATGAAAAAGAGTAGTCAGCAACTTGTCATAAGTTTAGTTTAGGCAAGGAGAATTTTACAGAGATCAAGTAAAGAACAGAGAAGGAAATGTAATACCATTGGATGCCCTTGACTGAAATTTTAATAGTGAGCTTGTTTCTTACTGTCATAATTTCTGAACCTGATGTTCTGCAGAAACATCCTGTGAAAAGTTCAGTAGTGAAAGTTCATGTGATAAATTATGTTGACAATATTATTGCAAAATGTGGGATCTAAGAAATTCTTTACAAGTACTTACTGAGTTCCTATCATATGCTTGACAGAATAAAGAGAACTTACATCCTTTTTCAAGGTGTTTTTCACTGGAAGTATTCTTTTCAAAATGCTGTTTTTCTTTTATTAAGTAATTTAGGATCAACACTGGGGTAAAACAGTATTCTCCCATTTTAATCAAAATGTATATTGATATAAGTGTAATCCAACAACTATTTTTTGTGTGTTGCTTATGCCTTGGATAAAGGGGGTGTTTAGAAACTCTTTAAAACATCAAAGTTAAACCACTGAGTTGGCATTACGGCACGATCCTATTCCTGTCTATAAATAACTGGAGCAAGAAAGCACCTGAACCTTCACTTCTAGTTTTTTATGGAAAGCTTTGTTGGCATCCTGGCAATTAACTTTATGTTTAACTCCGTGAAGGGGCTGAGTCAGCTATACATTTAATTTTCTTGACTTTGACAAGTGTGTATACACTGCATGTATTAAATCAGTTTTGTTAGGCTCTTTTCTCTAAATCCCATCTCATGCTTTTCTCTGAAATTCCAACCTTTCCCCTTTAATTGTTCTAATTATATCACTCACACAGGAAGGTTTTGTAAATACCTTATGCAAACAGTTGCATTTAACAGTCAGTGGTCATACACTTAAAAGGATTTTATCTTGTGGTTCTGATTCTAATTTAGCTTGCACATATCCAAGATTTTCTTTTATTTTCCATCAAAGGTATAAAAATCAGAAAAGATTTTGGCCTTTATGACTACTGATTTCCTGTTTTCTTCCACAATGGAATTAACTGGGAAAGTCAATTTAAGTATAAGTTACTGAAAACTATTTTATCATTTTTCTTCTCCAGAAAGAGAACTCAGAGTAGTAGAAAATGAATGACCAAAGGAAAATTCCACACTGAGGAATGACTTCAACAGCGATTCTTTTTTTCTTGAGCTCTGAGACTTGAAATAGACCTGTGTTTGTGGACCTAATCTTTAAATACAAAGAAATATTGGCTGCCATGATCTGTTTGTACTTCTTGACCTGGTTTTGGTTCACATATGACAGAAGGACAGAGGTCTTCTCAGAATTATAACACAAAGAAAAATAATGAATTTGCTTATTTCAATAACTTAAGTATTCAAAAACATGTACAAATACAAATTGGTCCTTAGAACGTGTTGGAAAGACTAGGTTATTATTGTCTCTATTTTACAGGCTCTCATGTTCAATGAACACTAATTGCTAGAATGGAAAAACATTTATCTTGTCCTGCATAGACAGTGTTCCCCAATTATGTATGATTAATGCCTTTTTTCCCCCCAAGCATTTGACATCTGTTTTTGATCAGTGAAGGATCATCCAACTTATCAAGCCGTGGTTCTGTTCATTTATGTCCAATTCCTACGCAGCCATAGTAGAGACTCTAAAATGTACACTCTTTCCTAGAATGTTTCTGCATCAGGAGAAAATGGTGTTCCCAAAGTCTTTGGACAAATTAAAACATGAGTATTCTGTGGAAATTTAACTTGGGAGCTAGAATTGGCAGAAACTTGATTTAACAATGTGTCTCAGATGCAGCCCTGAAGGAAGAGAAGGTTACACTGCAGGGATTTGTATCTTAGCCCCACTACTTGCTAAATTTTAAGACCACAAACTCTCTGCACCCCGTTTTCCTCATTTGCAAAATGGGGTAATTACAGCTCGTACATTATACAGTTGTGAGAATTAGAGATAAAACACTTAAAGCAGTTAGAAAATGTGTGGTAGAGAGTAGGCATTAAATAAATATTAGCTATCATCTGGGGAGATCCGGAGGGTTATTTGATTATAAACTTAGGAAAAAAAAAAAAAAAACTAAGTTAACAAATTATTTCTTTTTTTACTGTTATTTAGTTCTGTAGCAGAAGTTAGAAATGATTTTTTCTTTTTAATTGTGAGGAAATTCTCCAAATTAACACATTCCTCAGAGAAGACTGACTGTGGAAGCGTCTGTAACATTTATGTTGCTTCAAACAGGGAAGAAGTCTTTCATCCCCTTCATGTAGAAGAAATGCTGTGTGCAATTAGTGTGTGTGCTGAATTATCTTCCTTGGCATTCAAAAGCATTAAAAGAACACTCATTAATTTCCAAAAGAGCTTTGAAAAATACTAGTCTCTAGAGGTCATACTGCGTTTGCAGGAAAAACCTTAGCACAGAGGCTTGGAATCTGCAATGAAGAGGGACCTGAGTACCCAGATTTAGGCATAAACCTTGGACAAGTTATTTAATCGCTCTGATCACTTACTTCTAAAATGAGAATGATAAAGCCTTCTCCCTCAAAGGGTAGAATTTAACGAGTTAATGTATATCAGTGTGCCTGCTGAACCATAAATTCAAATTTCTATATATTTTTTTTAAAATAATGTCTCCTTTGAGGATATAAAATTGTTTAGCTGACCAGAAACATATTTATATTAAAAGTTGAACAAGTGCTACAAAACTGAATCAGTTATAAGTTAAGCTATACTCGGTGAAATGTGAATGAAAAGTTTCAAAATAAGTATTTTGTGTAATTTACAAAAGTCAAAGAGCACATATGACTCCTGGTCTCATTTTAACAATTTTCCAGAGAGCAAACTGATTTAATAAACATGCTGTAATATCCCCATGCCTAAATTTCATATGTAAAAATGTATGACTTTTTTCATGTTTATAACTCATTATTAAAAAATTTGACTTTTTTAAGATGACATTTAAAAGTTACACATAACTACAGCGTGATCGAAGCCCTGGTTAGCCAGAATAATTACTGGAGTGGATCAGTGGTGTATTTTCTGCACCCATTTCTCTTTAGTATTTATCTTTGCACTCACAGCCATTCTGCATGCAAGTATTCTCTTCCTGTTCCGCAAGGGCACTGCTTTTGGAGAATTACTTGGTTTCATTTTATTAAAAACACTTTTCTTGGCTGTGCATGAAGCGTATAGTTACCCTGCATGTGGGCTCTTAGTTCCCTGACAGGAATTGAACCTGCACCCCCTGCATTGGAAGGCGAAGTCTCAACCACTGGACTGCCAGGGAAGTCTCTGCTTGGTTTTATTTTTTAACTTAATTTATTTTAATGTATTTGTTTTTAGCTGCGCTGGGTCTTCTTTGCTTTATGGGGGCTTTCTCTAGTTGTGAGAGGGGGCTACTCTTTCTTGTGGTGTGCAGGCTTCTCATTGTGGTGGCTTCTCTTACTGAGGAGCACGGGCTCTAGGGCGTGAGGGCTTCACAGTTTCAGAACAAGGAAGTCCCTTCAGTTCAGTTCAGTTCAGTTGCTCAGTCATGTCCAACTCTTTGCGACCCCATGAATCGCAGCATGCCAGGCCTCCCTGTCCATCACCAACTCCCCGAGTCCACCCAAACCCATGTCCGTTGAGTCGGTGATGCCATCCAACCATCTCATCCTCTGTCATCCCCTTCTCCTCATGCCCCCAATCCTTCCCAGCATCAGGGTCTTTTCCAATGAGTCAACTCTTCGCATGAGGTGGCCAAAGTATTGGAGTTTCAGCTTCAGCATCAGTCCTTTCAATGAACACCCAGGACTGATCTCCTTTAGGATGGACTGGTTGGATCTTCTTGCAGTCCAAGGGACTCTCAAGAGTCTTCTCCAACACCACAGTTCAAAAGCATCAATTCTTCGATGCTCAGCTTTCTTCACCGTCCAACTCTCACATCCATACATGACTACTGGAAAAACCATAGCCTTGACTAGATGGACCTTTGTTGGCAAAGTAATGTCTCTGCTTTTAAATATGCTATCTAGGTTGGCCATAACCTTCCTTCCAACGAGTAAGCGTCATTTAATTTCATGGCTGCAATCGCCATCTGCAGTGATTTTGGAGCCCCCAAAAATAAAGTCTGACACTGTTTCCACTGTTTCCCCATCTATTTCCCATGAAGTGATGGGACCGGATGCCACGATCTTAGTTTTCTGAATGTTGAGCTTTAAGCCAACTTTTTCACTCTCCTCTTTCACTTTCATCAACAGGCTCTTTAGTTCTTCTTCACTTTCTGCCATAACGGGTGGTGTCATCTGCATATCTGAGGTTATATATATTTCTCCTGGCAATCTTGATTCCAGCTTGTGTTTCTTCCAGCCCAGCGTTTCTCATGATGTACTCTGCATATAAGTTAAATAAGTAGGGTGACAATATACAGCCTTGACATACTCCTTTTCCTATTTGGAACCAGTCTGTTGTTCCATGTCCAGTTCTAACTGTTGCTTCCTGACCTGCATACAGGTTTTTCAAGAGACAGGTCAGATGGTCTGGTATTCCCATCTCTTTCAGAATTTTCCACAGTTTGTTGTGGTCCAGAGTCAAAGGCTTTGGCATAGTCAATAAAGCAGAAATAGATGTTTTTCTGGAACTCTCTTGCTTTTTCGATGACCCAGCGCATGTTGGCAATTTGATCTCTGGTTCCTCTGCCTTTTCTAAAACCAGCTTCAACATCTGGAAGTTCACGGTTCACGTATTGCTGAAGCCTGGCTTGGAGAATTTTGAGCATTACTTTACTAGCGTGTGAGATGAGTGCAATTGTGCAGTAGTTCGAGCATTCTTTGGCATTGCCTTTCTTTGGCATTGGAATGAAAACTGACCTTTTCCAGTCCTATGGCCACTGCTGAGTTTTCCATATTTGCTGGCATATTGAGTGCAGCACTTTCACAGCATCATCTTTCAGGATTTGAAATAGCTCAACTGGAATTCCATCACCTCCACTAGCTTTGTTCATAGTGATGCTTTCTAAGGCCCACTTGACTTCACATTCCAGGATGTCTGGCTCTAGGTGAGTGATCACACCATCATGATTATCTGGGTCATGAAGATCTTTTTTGTACAGTTCTTCTGTGTATTCTCGCCACCTCTTCTTAATATCTTCTGCATTCAAGGTCAGGATGGGCGGCCGTGAGGAGACACCCCTTGTCCAAGGTAAGGAGCAGCGGCTGCGCTTTGCTGGAGCAGCTCTGAAGAGATACCCCACGTCCAAGGTAAGAGAAACCCAAATAAGATGGTAGGTGTTGCAAGAGGGCTTCAGAGGGCAGGCACACTGAAACTATCATCACAGAAAACTAGCCAATCTGATTACACGGACCACAGCCTTGTCTAACTCAATGAAACTAAGCCATGCCATGTGGGGCCACCCAAGACGGACGGGTTATGGTGGAGAGGTCTGACAGAATGTGGTCCACTGGAGAAGGCCATGGCAAACCACTTCAGTATTCTTGCCTTGAGAACCCCATGAACAGTATGAAAAGGAAGTCCCTTATTTGGTTTTAAATGTCCATCTATTCCACAGTTTTCATAAATAGGTAAATTAAGTTATAATGGTCAGGAAATTTTCTATTTTATGGTAGAAAAATTCTGGGATTCTCCAGGCAAGAATACTGGAGTAGGTTACCATGCCCTCCTCCAGGGGATCTTCCCAACCCAGGTATTGAATCCAATCTCCTGCGTTGGCAGGCAGTTTCTTTACCACTAGCGCCACCTGGGAAGCCCACTAAAAACTCCTGACATAGTGAAATTTACATGCTGGTTTGCAATGTCATGATAACGAGATTTAGGTGAACACTGCACCAGAGACTAATATGGACAATAGAGTAATTCAGAACTATATCTTCAGAATGTAAATAGGTGAAATGTAGGCTTTCAAAAGACAAAGGATAAGTCCAAGTACTGGATTCAAAGGAGTTAATGACTTCATTCCACACAGCAGGGGGCATTTGATATTAATGCAAAAAACATCCAGACGTTTCAAATTGAAAGGTGGGAACATGATAACACCATCAGATTGGTTCAAGGGCTTTTGTTTGTTCTTAGGGACTCATATTTATGTATCACTGGTCAAAGAAATGCTGGCAACTGGAGAAAGAGAGAGAGAGAGACATTTCTCAAACTCAGGTTTTCCATATTTGCAGACTTGCTCATCATATCTCAGTGGGACTTGAGGCTGCCTTACCAGGAATTTGAAGGTGAAAAGGCAGATAAAAGTGAAACATGTTTCAAAAGACCATATTTTCTTACGTCTTACTGTTATCCTGGAAAAATGAAAACAAGTTTCTTTTAAAAGAAAAAATACACCCACCCACCCCCAACATCAAAACAGCACAAAAATAGCAATATTCATTACTGGTTATTAGAAGTATCTGCTGGAGAAGGCAATCGCAACCCACTCCAGTACTCTTGCATGGAAAATCCCATGGACGGAGGAGCCTGGTAGGCTGCAGTCCATGGGGTCGTGAAGAGTCAGACACGACTGAGCAACTTCACTTTCACTTTTCACTTTCATGCATTGGAGAAGCAAATGGTAACCCACTCCAGTGTTCTTGCCTGGAGAATCCCAGGGACGGCGGAGCCTGGTGGGCTGCCGTCTATGGGGTCGCACAGAGTTAGACATGACTGAAGCGACTTAGCAGCAGCAGAAGTATCTGCTTTTATAGGGTTATCTCAATGAGTCATTCTGCCAACTTTGGAAGACTTGATAATATGTGTTTCTTCTGCTTCAAACCCTATCAGCACAATCATGGCGGGTATCTAGGTGGCCCCAGGCATGTTAAGTTGTTTGGGGGTAATTTAAAACTTTGACCTAAAAGCCAACATTTGAGGGACTGTGAGTATTTTCTTTCACATAGTAGCTCAGAGACACGTTTGACCCCACTACATTCCACTGCACTTTCAATTTTTTAGGATACTTACTTCCTATTTTCTGTTCAAAAACTATTTAAAAAGCATGTCACAGTTGCATTTCAGCAATGAATGGCAGCCATTAATTGGGTGTATCTCTTACAGAAAGGCTGTTGTAGCCTTAAAACAGAAATATTTTTATAAATGGCCATCAGTCAGTCAGTGAGTCAGTTCAGTCGCTCACTCCTGTCCGACTCTTTTTGACCCCATGGACTGCAGCAGGCCAGGCCTCCCTGTCCATCACCAACTACCGGAGTTTACTCAAACTCACGTCCATTGAGTCGGTGATGCCATCCAACCATTTCATCCTCTGTCATCCCCTTCTCCTTCCGTCTTCAATGGCCATAGTTATGTAAAAAAATGGCCACAGTTATGTAAAAAATCCAATTATTCGCCTATCAATTCATGAATTTCATAAAACAAGTCTGATGTTTTCAAGTGAATTTGATTTTTACTACCATCTCCCTTTCAGTATTTGTGGGCACCTACTTTGTACCTAGGTCCTCTAGGTGGCACAGTGGTAAAGAATCTGCCTGCCAATGCAAGAGACTTGGGGTTTGATCCCTGCGTGGGGAAGACCCCTGGAGAAGGAAATGGCAACCACTCCAGTAGTCTTGCCTGGAAAATTCCATGGACAGAGAAGCCTGACAGGCTACAGTCCACGGGATCCCAAAGAGTCTGCTGCCTCTGACCAGGCACGCACTTCGTATGGGGCCCAGAACTCCAGGTTAAAAACACGTAGTCCTACTTTTTGAGTTTAGTGAAGGAGAGCACAGAAAAAGCAATAATATATCAAAACTGATACAGGCTATACAGGGATGTTGAGCCTGTGTTTCTCCATACTGTAATAGAATGGTGAGGTTCCTAACCTTTTAGGGGAGGAAAGAGGGGAAAAGTTTAGAGAAACCTAAAAGGTAACATGCTGAAACTACTATTACGCATCTTTCAAAACCTGCCATTTATGTTTTAACAAGCTCCTAAAACAGGACTGTAGATCTGGTCTGTGCGATTTAGTGAATCAGAGGTCTGACCATAAACGTAAATAGTCCCTCAACACTAAGGTGAAAAAAAGAAACATTTAGGAACTTTCCTATACTGCGTTTTTGTTTTCTTGGTTCCTGGGTGAGAAGTAAATTCTTGTTCAGTGGTCAAAAATGCTTAGGGCTAGAATGTTTTGACGTGTAATTCCAGAGCAACTTCCAGTTAACTTGCCTCCAATCAAACCTAACCCTGCTTCTGTATAACTATGCATGTGTTTTTTTTCTTTCTTTTTTCCAAACTGGAACTGCAGATCGTTCTTTTTCTAATCCCCAAAGGTGGTCTTCATTGATCATTGTCCTCGCGTTGCCACCATGACCAGGCCACTTTGTCTTTTAAGTCAAAACCTATGCGGCCTATCGCCTGGACAATTACAGGGAAAGCTATCCCTGTGGGCGATCAGCTCCACCTGTTGAGGTCAGTTTTGTCTTTTTTTTTTACTGGGCCGGGCTGCTTCATTCCAGGTAAGGACGGATTGCAAGCGCTCCCTTTCTGTAGAAGAGCTCCCTCCGGCCGTTGACTGCAAACAGCAGCAACATCTGCCGGCTCGCTCGCCCCTGCCCGTCGAAGGGGGCGAGGAGGCCGCATGGCAGCTGCCACCGCGCCGCACAAAAGCGGGCGCCGCTCGCGAGGAGCCACCGGCTTTCCGCGGACCCCGCGTCTCGGGGGTACCCTCGGAGTCAACGAGGGCGGCGCGGGCCGGGGGGGCGAGCCCAGGTGCGGCGAGGCGGGGAGAAGGGCCCCGCCGCGCGCCGAGGAGGAACGCCTGACTCATGTCGTGGCGGCGGCGGACTCCTGGGAACTGAAACTCGTGATGCTGCTACTGCGGAGAAAAGCCTCATTAACCATTCCGCAGGCGGGGGTTGGGGGGCACACACCACCCGGGGCGCGGACACCCGAGCCCCGGGGTTCCGGCGCCCCGGCGCCCTCCACGGGCCCCTCCGCCCGCCGCGTGCCCGCGCGCGCGCGCCGGCCGCGTGTGGAAAAAGGAGCGGACACGCCTAACCGGCGCGCGCCCCGCGCCCCGCCCCACCCCCCATCGGGCCGACCCGGATTCGCTCCCCCGCGGCCGAAATTCCCCACCCCACCACCGCCGGCGCCTCAGTCAGCCTTCGGCAATTTCCGCCGGGGCACCCGGCGCTCGGCGAGGCCCGAAGACCCGCCGCCGCCGCCTCCTTCTACCGCCAGACCCGGCTTTATGTCCGCGGCGCCGGGGCGCATGCGCAGACGCCATCTTCCCTCCTTCTCCTCAGCCGGCCCCCTCCCCCCGCTGCCGCCGCCGCCGCCGCCTCCGCCTCCTCTCGCCCGCGGTCGCCCCTCCTTCTCCTCCTGCGCTCGGGCGCTGGTCCCTCCTCTCCCGATGCCGCGAGAGACCGGGGGATACGGCGGAGCCGGAGAAGAGCACTAGTAACAACCACCACAGCCCCCTCCTCGCCCGCCGCCCTCCCTCGGCACCCACCCACTCACCCGCCCCGTTCGCCGACACCGACCAAACCCCACCTCTCGTTCCTTTGAACGGCGTCGGCTGCAGTCGCTGCACCAGCCCCGTCTGGCCACCAACGCCGCCGAGAGAGGAGTCGCCGCCGCCTGCGGCCCCCTCCCGCCCGGCCGCGGGAGCAGCGGGGGTGAGAGGACCAACCGGCTGCGGAGGACGAGGACGAAGCGGCTCGCACCACCGCCGGCGCTCCTCAGCGCACGTCCCGCCGCTCTCCGGGGAGGCTCGGGCGCCGGCCCCTTCCTCCCCGAGGACGTGTGCCGAGCCGAGGCGCCTGCCTGGAGGGAGGAAAATGCTCGGGCTCCATGGCTGCCAGTGATGGAGCGGTCCCTGGGCTCCCGCTGCCACCGCTGCCGCCGCGCCCCGGCCGTGCTTCGCGAGGACCCGGCGTCTCTGCGCGCTCGCCCGCGCCCCGTTGCTGGGCTCACCGTACCGGGCGCCCCGCCGCCCGAGCCTCGCCGCGCCGGCCCCCGCCGCGGCCAGCGTTTCCTCACGGAGCAGCAGCCGCCGCGAGCCCAGGGGGTTTGAAAGGGTCCGCGGGGCCGTGGGGGGAGGAGGCCCGAGCCGGGCCGGCGGGGCCAGGAGCGGAGGTTTGAGCGACACTCACTGAGCTCGGGGCTCGCCGCTGGCAGCCGCGGCGGCGCTGGGGGGCGGCGAGGGGAAGGCGACACTCGCTCGGCGCCGCCTTCGTGCAGGGCGACCAGGAGGCTTTTTGCAGCGGCCGCCGCCGCCGCCGGCGGGAGGAGGGGCGGAGGTGGCTCCGGAGTTGTCCGGAGGAGGTGGGCATTTCTTGGCTTTTCCCACCCCCCTCCCCTCGCCTCCCCGCTCCCCTGTCTACCCCCTCCCTCCCGCCCCGCACCCCACGTGAAGCGGAGTATAAAGGGGGTGTGAGGCCAGAGGGGAAAGTGGATGGCGAAGGACTGAAGGGGTCCCCCCCTTCGGGTCCCCGGCCGCCCCGTTCACCCTCGTCCATCCTCCCTTCCCGGAGCTCGCCCTCGAAGGCAGGAACGGCCGGCGCCTGCGGCTGAGGAGGAGGAGGAGGTGGGGGAATCGCGCCGGGCGGAGCGTCAGGTCTCGTTTTCCTCCTCGGCGTCTTGAATACAAAGATTACGGTGCAGAAGGAAATTGCACTCGCCTTCTCCGCCCCCCCGCCCCGGTACCCAACACAATGCACCAGCCGCCCGAGTCCACGGCGGCCGCGGCCGCTGCAGACATGAGTGCTAGGAAGATGGCGCACCCGGTAATGTTCCCTCGAAGGGGCAGCGGCGGGGGCAGCGCCTCCACTCTCGGTGCAGCAGGTACCGGCGTCGGTAGTAGTGCCCCATCTGCCGAGGATTTTCCGCCTCCGTCGCTGCTCCAGCCGCCGCCTCCTGCAGCATCTTCTCTGTCGGGACCACAGCCTCCGCCTCCACAAAGCCTGAATCTCCTTTCGCAGGCTCAGCTGCAGGCACAGCCTCTTGCGCCAGGCGGAACGCAGATGAAAAAGAAAAGTGGCTTCCAGATAACGAGCGTGACCCCGGCTCAGATCTCTGCCAGCATCAGCTCGAACAACAGCATCGCAGAGGACACGGAGAGCTACGACGACCTGGATGAGTCTCACACGGAAGATCTGTCGTCTTCCGAGATCCTTGATGTGTCTCTTTCCAGGGCGACGGACTTAGGGGAGCCTGAACGCAGCTCCTCAGAAGAGACTCTCAATAACTTCCAGGAAGCCGAGACACCTGGGGCGGTCTCTCCCAACCAGCCCCACCTTCCTCAGCCTCATTTGCCTCACCTTCCACAACAGAACATTGTGATCAATGGGAATGCTCATCCACACCCCCTCCATCACCACCATCCCATTCATGGCCACCACCTGCACCACGGGCACCACCATCCATCCCATGCCGGTGTGGCCGGTACAGCCATCCCTGGAGGGCCGCCCTCAAGCCCAGTGTCCAGAAAACTCTCGGCCGCGGGAAGCTCTGACAGTGTTATGCCAGTTGCACCAACTTCTGCTGTATCATCGAGTGGCTCGCCGGGATCTGTCATGACTAGTATCCGTGCTCCGAGTACTGCCGGCAGCCTAGGTATAAATTCTGTTACGGGCACTAATACGATGAATAACGTTAACATCACCGCTGTGGGTAGTTTTAATCCTGCTGTGACCAGCAGCATGCTTGGTAACGCTAACATAAGTGCGAGCAGTATCGCCAGTGCTGGTAGTGTGAGTGTCGGGCCTGCAGTGAGCAGCGGGGTTAATGTGAGTATCTTGAGTGGCATGGGCAATGGTACGATTGCTACCTCCGCGGCCCTTAACAGCGCTGCCAGTGCAGCTGCGGGCATGACTGTGGGGTCCGTTTCGAGTCAGCAGCAACAGCCAACCGTTAACACGTCCAGGTTCAGAGTCGTGAAGTTAGATTCTACTTCTGAGCCTTTCAAAAAAGGTCGATGGACTTGTACTGAGTTCTATGAAAAAGAAAACGCCGCCGTACCCGCCACCGAAGCGGTGGTGGTAAATAAGGCTGTGGAAAGTGTAAGACAAAACCCGACTGAAGCGACTTCCGAGAGGGAGAGCACGAGTGGGAGCTCCGTGAGCAGCAGCGTCAGCACACTGAGTCACTACACGGAGAGTGTGGGCAGCGGAGAGATGGGCACCCCGGCGGCCCCGCCGGTGCAGCCACAGCCGCCCCCGACCCTTCCAGGGGTGGCTCTTCCGCTGATGGACTTCAGTAGCGCCGCTCCACCGGGCATTTCAGCAGTTAGCATCCCTCAGAGTATTTCTCAGTCGCAGATCTCGCAGGTACAGTTACCGTCTCAAGAACTGGGCTTTCAGCCGAAATCCGGTCTTCAACCAGTACCTCTGCAAGCCGGTATCCAGCCGTCACCTGTTGGCGTGGTGGGTGTCACTTCGGCTTTAGGGCAGCAGCCTTCCATCGCCAGCCTGGCTCAACCTCAACTGCCGTATTCCCAGGCGGCCCCCCCAGTACAAGCTCCTCTGCCAGGCGCACCACCCCAACAGGTACAATATGGCCAGCCAGCGCCGGCTGTGGCCCCTCCGATGGCCCCAAGCCACGGTACATCAGTGACTCTGAACCCAGCCTCCGAGTATGTTCAGCCCTCACCGCTTCTCCAAACAGCGGTGTCCTCCGGACAGCCCACTTCTGCAGGGGTGGCCGTGGGAGCCACGGTGATTCCGATGGCTCAGCCACAGAGCATCCAGCTCCCAGTGCAGCCCGCGGCAGTCCAAGCACAACCTGCAGGGGCAGCTGGCCAACCTGTTGGCAAGGCTCACACGGCAGTAGCTGCTGTACCTCCCGGCAGTCAGATCGCAAATATTGGTCAACCGACAAGCCTACCATCAGCACTGCAGCAGCCCTCCACCCAAGTCACACCTTCAGTTATCCAGCAAGGTGCTCCTCCGTCTTCACAGATAGTGCCGCCTGCTCCAGCTGTGATCCTTCATCAGGGAGTTCAGCCCAGCGCTTCAAGCCTTCCTCAACAACTGGTCATTGCACCCCAGAGTACCCTGTTACCTGTGCCTCCACAGCCACAGGGGGTCGAGTCGGTAGCTCCAGGAGTGGTTTCGAAGCAGTTGCCTGCAGTTAGTCCTTTACCCTCTGCTAGTAGTATTTCTGTTACGAATCAGGTTAGTTCAGCTGGTCCTTCTGGACTGCCTTCTGCCCCGACAAACTTGGTTCCCTCACAGAATATAGCACAAGCCCCCGCCACTCAGAATGGTAATTTGGTTCAAAGTGTCAGTCAGCCTCCCTTGCTAGCATCTAATATAAATTTGCCTTTGGCACAACAGCTACCACTCAGTTCTGTTCAATTCTCCGCACAATCATTAGCTCAGGCAATTGGAAGCCAAATCGAAGATGCCAGGCGCCCAGCGGAACCCTCCTTAGTTGGCTTACCTCAGACCATCAGTGGTGACAGTGGGGGAGTGTCAGCAGTTTCAGATGGCAGTAGCAGCAGCCTTGCAGCCTCTGCTTCTCTTTTCCCGTTGAAGGTGCTACCGCTGACGACACCCCTGGTGGATGGCGAGGACGAGAGGTAAGCTCATGCCATGTTTCTGCAGGCATTCAACAGATTCAGAGTTCCTCTGTTTAGTCACTGCATATGCACAGGGTTAGTCTAAAAGCATTATCTACTTTTTCCTCTTGAGAGGTGAAGGAGCATTTTTCTGGTAAGTTTTCTAGAGCAGGAGTGTGATGGAATGGTTTCAAACTGCTTAGGAAGTGGTCTAAGTAAAACGTAAACAATACTTGACAGAATAGTTTTTGAACATTAAGAGTAGGTATGGGAGCCCCAAGAGGTTTTGTTATTTTCGAGATGGTTTTTTAGAATTATTAATTATGAACAGAAACTTAATTTTTGCTAACCCAGCTTAATAGTTCATCTCTTCTTTTGACTTACTAAAATTGTTATGATCATCTCTTGGGGGCAGGAGGGGAGGTTGTGGTTGCCACATTTGTTTCTCCTTCACTGGACTGGATGACCCAAAGTTCTACTGTGTTTGCTATTATTCCGAGAAAGATCATGTTACTCCTTTTCCTAGTCAGATATTACAGGAAAGGTGACCTAAGCTGGGTTATACAGGTTGCCTTCAAACTAATTGGCCAACTTTTGTGTACTTATTTAATGGTCGTTTTATCTGAACAGTAAAGAAATGGGAATGGTAAAAAGTGTTTTGTGGGAGAGGAGGGGCATACACTCTTAAAAACAGCCCAACTTATCTTTGACAGTAGTATGCAGTATGTTTTTCCTTTTGCATAGTAGATCAAGATGGTAGCTGTTTTAAAGAGTAAAGAAAGAGAATGTCTTGGAGGGTTGAATTTATAGAGACATGAAACTGACTTTGTTCTCCTGCTAATCTACTCCACTTGTTCTCTGACCAGAGAAATACAGAAAGCCTAAAACCCATTACTAAATCATTGTTTTCTTAATAGGATTGGTAATAATATGGTGATCACATTTATTGAATCAAATTGTGTCTTTGAAGCTGGCTAGCTAGAAGAGTTGTGAAATATCTCATGATACTACACGGCTTTAAATTGAGTCGATTTTTAAAGGAATGTTCTTTTCACAGAGTTGCCAGTCTTACTAACCTTGATCAAAGTAATAGTTTTGATCAAGGAATTTTGACAGAGGCTATTCATTTTCACTGTGGAACTTTGAGTAAATGTGAAAGATACTTAAATATTTTAGTATTGGAGATTTTTGTGATTGAACTCTTATTAGGCCAGTTGGAACATTTACATTCTAAATGTATATCTGTGGTTTTCACTTTGGAAAAATTGAGCATATTTCAAAAGAACTGCCATATTTCAAAACAAAGGCCAAATGTTTCAGTGAGGTTTTCATGTTGTTTTTTTTTAATTACTTGAAAGATACAAGGTAAAGGCATGGTTAATTGAAATAATTTAAATTCTTGCCTATCAAGATTCTTACTTTTCTAAGTCATATATAGAATCTTGTTATCTAGCCACATGTATTCTGTATCATGTATACAAGGCTATACTTTAAAAGAGAGACCTCTTCTAGGAGGTGGTTTCCTTAATAATTGTATTATAATTATTGCTAAACCTTTAAATTTATCAAATCATGCTAATACACATCTATAATTTTAAATAATTAACTTACCTCAGATGAGTGTGATCTGAGTAAAACCCCTATAAGAACAGGTATATTATGTGGATGCTAAATTTAGAGAAGTAAAAGATGGGTGGATACACAAATGAAAACCACATACTTTGAATTCAAACCTGCCATAATTTTTACTAATTACCATTGTGGTCTCCTGGCATGACTCTCTCCTTTTTGTTTTCTCCTCCTGGTGGTAGGGCATGATAGAGCTTTCCATAACATGGTGTTCCAGACGATTAAAGTCAGATGTTGCTACTTACAACTTGGTTTTTAACTGTAGAGCTAGAGTCCCAGTTTAAGATATTAGAACAAAATCAATTTTTCCATATAGCAACTGAGATGAGGACTAATTAGGGGCAAATTATGTAGAAAAGTTTGAAATTAAACAGGCAAAACAGATACTGAGAAATATGATTAAATATTGGCATACAGTAACTTGAGTTGACTGTACCTGTTTTGAATTAACCACATATTTGAGCTTTTGTTAACATCCTTTAAATTCTATAATATCAAAATGACCCCTAAAATAGCTGTAAAGGTCAGATCTGGTAAATTTGTATATTATCTTCTTGGCATTTTACTGCAGATTATCACTGTAGTTTGGAAAAAAATTTTTAAGTGATAATGATTTAAAAAATTGTTTTTACTTTTTTCTTTCCATGTTAGTTTCTGTGTCGTTTGTGTCTTCTGGGCTTCAGCTATCCACCTAATGGGAGAAAAGGAGTACATTGTAATGTCAGTATTATGACTTAGAGAACACATTACAATAAAACTTTTAGGTGGTAGGATAAATGAAGATTGGCTGTGCTTCAGTCATCTTTTGAAATAATATTGCAACACTGTAAATTTTAAAATGTCGGTAACACATGTGCCTACTGGTGTTGGCTCCTGGCAGAGACTATAAAGATTAGAAACACGGATCAGGCCTTAAGATGATGTACGATCTTTAAAAAAAAATCATTCTCATTAAAAAGGTCTTAATGTCTTATGTTGGGCTTCCCTGGTGGCTCAGATGGTAAAGAATCTGCCTGCAGTGCAGGAGTCCTGAGTTTGATCCCTGGGTTGGGAAGATCCCCTGGAGAAGTGAATTGCTACCCACTCCCATATTCTTGCCTAGATAATTCCATGGACAGAGGAGCCTGGCGGTCTACAATCCACGGGGTTGCAAAGAGTTGGATACGACTGGGTGGCTAACAAACAAAACACATAATGTCTTAGGTTAGCCTTTAATGTGAACTTACTGTTACAGCACAGGGAAGATACAGGTATTTCACACTGATGTTTTCAGTGTTTTGTGATTGTTAATACAGCCTCTTCTGTGAAATTGGTCAAACTTCCATTCATCCTTCAAGACTCAGCTCAGATGTTCCCTCTGTAGCATTCTCTTCAAGAAATGTTGTTTTCCTTAGCCCTTTTTAGTGTTCCTCTATTCAAGGCACTGTGCACATTCAATTAAATTATGTTTACCCATTTTCCCCACAAGACCGTGAATTCTTCAAGGGCAAGAGCTAAATGTTTTTTGAAAGAATTAATGAGCAGACCTTTCTCTGCTTTTTGTATGATTTAAAATTTGTATTGTCTCTCGCCTTAAGCATAACTGTTGGAGATGCAGGATCATATAATTTAATGTAACAAAATGAAAAGAAATGAATGAAAATACTTTGTGTACCTCTTTTACCTTTTCGTGAAAGTGAAGTTGCGAAGTTGTGTCTGACTCTTTGCGACCCTACGGACTGTAGCCTACCAGGCTCCGCCATCCATGGAATTTTCCAGGCAAGAGTACTGGAGTGGGTTGCCATTTCCTTCTCCAGGGTATCTTCCCAAACCAGGGATCAAACCCCGGTCTCCTGCGTTGCGGGCAGACACTATTGCAGGCAGACGCTTTACTGTCTGAGCCACCACCTTTTCATACCTTGAGGTAAATTGATATTTATCTTTTAAATACAGTATCTGTATATAGAGTAGGTCCTCAAATATTTATTAATGAGGAATTCGAGTTTTCTTATCAAATAGGAGTAATACTCATTTTTGCCAACTTCTTAGGATGGTTGCATCAGATAAAATACTTTAACTATGAAATACTAAATTATAAGATCTAATTTTAATTTATGTTGTGCCTGCCCAGTTTAAAGAGCCAAATAGTTTACGTGCTTATCAAAACAAACAAAAGCTTCCTGCCCTTTTTATTTCCCTGGAAGCAATCACTTTCACCTCTTGTAGATGATGATTGTGATATTTACCTCCTAGTCTCTAAATAACTGCCTGTATTACTACTCGACGTACAACGCAGCCAGGTGGTTAGGAGCACGGACCCTGGAATTAGACTGCTTAGGTTTGAGCCACCCTCTGTTGTTCACCAGCTGCTTAACCTCTCTGTGCCTTAGTTTGCTCACTTTAAAAAGTGGGGAGAATAATGTCTACTGCATAGGATTTTGTAAGAATGAAACAAATTTGGAAAGTCCTTTGAAATGTCTCTAACTCATATGCTCTGTATACTGTCAGTTGCTAAGTCGTCTCCAGCTCTCTGCGACCCCATGGACTGGAGCATGTCAGACTTCCTGTCCTTCACTGTCTCCCAGAGTTTGCTCAAATTAAGGTCCGTTGAGTTAGTGATGCTGTCTAACCATCTCATCCTCTGCTGCCCTCTTTTCCTTTTGTCTTCGATTTTTCTCAGCATCAGGGTCTTGTCCAATGAGTCGGCTCTTCACATCAGGTGGCCAAAATCTTGGAGCTTCAGCATCAGTCCTTCCAATGAATATTCAAAGTTGATTTCCTTTAGGTTTGCTTTGTATGTGTTAGATAAAAATACTCCTTGCTTTTGATTTTGGCTTTAGTAACTTCCTGAGTAGAAAATGAAGATTAACTTTGTCATGATCTACTCAGCTGGTCCTCCTTCCTCTGGGTCCCCCCTTCATCTTAATAGTTATGATTGTATCACTGTTGATTATTCAGTTTTCTTGTAAAATATAACTTTTCCTAGCATGTCTAATATCCTGCACTTGCCTTCCTCCTCCTATCCCAGCCATCTAGTATGCATGGTATACTTGTATATATATTTCTGTATATTGTTTAACATATACAAATGTTAGTAGTGGGTTACCTTAACCCAGGTTTTCATCCATCATCATCTGTTTCCTCCAAGTTGCCTTTCTTCCCATTTTTGTGGGTTTTGGGCTTAACCTTTTGTGATAGAGCCTCTCCTCGGATGTCTGGCAATTCTTGATCTTCTGGGTATACTTACATGTAGGAGACTAAAGAGCCGATAAGCAGTTCTCAGTGTGACTTGTTGACTGTTAGCTTTTCCATAGGCTGATCTGGCTAGAATTCATTGTCTCCACGCCCCCCTGCCGCTTTAGTTTTCTCTGTAGTAATCACTGACTCAGCGTTTCTCATCAAATGTCCCTGGAGATGTTCAGACATATCAGGTATTGTTACCACTTCTATCTTTCTGAGGAAGTCTCTCATATTTCCCTGATCTTCATTCTGGACTAATTGCCTTTTAGACTTACTAATATTGTGGGGTTCCTTTCAGTGTCTTCTATGGTTGGATCTCTATTTTCCAGTGACCCATGTCATATTCTTTCTTGGTTTGCTTGATATTTTAAAATGGCTTTATATTACCCTTACACAGTTTGGTAAAGGATATTGGATTGGGAATTGTATTATTTTATAATTTTGCTCCATAGCTTTCTAGCTTCCATATTGCTTTTGAGAAGTTTAAAACCATTCTGATATCTTACAGATATTGCATGTGACCTGTGTGTGTTTTGTTTTTCCTTTTTACCCCCGTTTTCTTATTTATTCTCTTTTCTTCCCCCTCTCATTTTTTAAATCTCTGAAAGCTTTTAAGAATGTATCTGTTTTTAGTGTTCTGAAATTTAACAGTGAGGGTTCCTTATGTGGATTTCTTTTCATTCAGGGTGCTGAATACTTGGTGTGCCCTTCAGTCTGGAAATGCCTTTTAGTTTTGGGACTTTTTCTTGAATAAGGTTGTTGATTATTTCTTCCGATTTCTCTTTTCTTACTCAAATTCCTTTTATTGGGATAATAGACCTTCTTGACCAATCTTCTAATTTTCTCATATTTTCTTTCCTATTTTCCAGCTTTTTCTTTTTGCTCTACTGCTGTTGAATTTCCGTCTATTATCATATATTTAATTTCCAAGAACTTTTGTCTTTGGTCCTTTTGAATACTGTCTATCCTGCTCTAGTAGCAATCATACTTTCTTTTACCTGAGTATAAAAATGTTAGTTTTTCTCTTATTCATTAAGGTTTCTTCTCCATGTGTGATCTGTGTCCTCCAGTTTTTACTCTCTTAGTTTTTATTTGTTTTCTTTTGTGTTACAGCCTTTCCTTGGATGGTAGTTGTGTGTGAGAGTAGGGAAGTAAAATGCTGATTTGGAATTCTGAGAGGTTTTGTTAGCTTCACTCTGTGGTAACCTGTCCGGGCATCCCCGTATGTGTTTCTTCACCCAGTTGGCTTGTTTCCGGTATGTTCTCCTGCGTATTGCTGTGCCTCGTTTTCTCAGTCCCAGGATCTTGTGTTTTATATTCACTAGACAATATATTTTCAGTTTTTTGTTGGGGTTGGGGAGGGGTGGTTGGTATCTGTGGGGCTGGTTGCTTCTTAAACAGACTTTTAAACAATCTTTCTTATTTTAGCACTCTCTCTCCCCCACATCCCACTTCAGATGTATGTGGTACTGCCAATTCCTGAGTCTTTTGGGGATTTTACAGTTTAAATTGGGTTTGTTCTTGGCTTTCCCCACTGTTTGCTAAAGATTTGATTTCCTAGTGTTTGCTAAGTCATTTGTCACTCAACCATCTGCTTTCCAGCTTCCAAATTTTTGTTGCTATTGTCTTTTCACCCATTCTCTCAATTTTTATGGGCTCATGGCTTTTTATATCTTAAAAATTCCTTTTTTGTCATTTTTGTGAGGTTTTTAGGAAAGGAGTGTAAAATAAATGTGTTTAACATTACACATCTATTTCAGTTGTAGAATGCTATGCTATTAAGTATGAAGAAGGATGCTAATTTTAATGATTCATGCTCCAAGATTTGATCTGTAATTAGTACATAAATTTTGAGTGGAATTGCTTGGCTTATATTCAGCAGAAATAAGAATGGCATATAACTTGGTATTTCAGTTCACAGAAGTGATTTTAAATGTTAGGATTAGATTCAGTTAATACTTACTGTCACATTTAATTACTAAACAACCTTGTAAATTAAGTTTTTTCTAATTTACTGGTGCATAAACTGAACCTTATTTGGTTTATTAGAGAAACTGAGTGAGTTGTGTAAGGTTACACACATAACAGTAAAGCAGAGTAAGGATTAAAAGTCATTTTTCCAATTCAGAACCTGGTGCCGTTTCTACTGCTCATAAAGCCAACGTGAGGTAAGCCCCTAAGGAATATTAGAGTGGCTGGAAACCTGAAAGAAGGCAGGCTTTGTTAATTTGTGTCTTAGTACAAATAAACGGGATTGCCCTAGAACATACCAACATTGACCTATGACCCTTTGATGAGGAAAAAAGTGGGCAGAGTCATAAGAGTGATGTACCTGGAAAACACAGTAGACAGACAAATGTCAGATGAATTAGTTTTAACATTTTTGGGGGACAGTTGTGTGAAAATTATCTTTTCAGGAAAACCATTTTAATTTTCTAATCTAAATTCTTTGTAACATTGGCTTCAGTATTGCAAAGCAGATAGATTTTATTTCTTGTTTAGAAACTTCAATTTAAAAATATGAAACTGCAGAGCATGCCCTGTTCTGGTATGGCATTATCTGAACCATGGTGGTTGATTTTTGCTGTGTCACTGTGTCTTTAGGCTTGACTATGTCATGGTAAGAATATGCTTTAGTGGCTTATTAAAAGAAATGACATGAGGGGAAGAATGATAAAGGATGTTTATATTGTTTTAAAAGAATGATCTATCTAATATCGAGTTTTGGATTCCAGGTTGACATTTTTCCTAGGCTCGCATATATTCAAAGGGCCCACTCTCCCCAACCCTTCACTTCTTAGCTATCAGCTTGACCTGAAAATCTTACTGGACCTTTCAGCCTCATTAGGTCTAGTTGAGCTTTGTTTTCCTTCCTTGAAGCACCCACTCTCTTTTACTTTCAGTTCAGCTCTTCTATCAGACTCATAGTTGGAGTTCTTTGGATTTGTGTTCTCTTCCCATTTCCTGCCTTTTCCCTGGGTAGTTGGCTGTTCTGTGGCTTCAGATACGATCTGTATGCTCTCAACTGCTGAATGGATATCCCTAGACCACGCTTCTCTTCTTAGCTCTAGACTGATGTGGTCCTCTGCCTTCCTGTTATCTCTGCTTGTGTTCTCACAGTCTCTCAGTCTCAACAGCTCATAACCTTAACCTCCTCATTACTTGACCTCTCAAATTTCTTTATTAGTCATCCTCATTTTAATAAATGTTACTTCTCATTCTAGTTCACTTTAGGAGCCTGAGTCATTTCTTGATAGCGTCCTTTTCCTCACCCTCTACATTCTGACCATTACTTTCTAAATATATCTTGAATTATTCTTTTCTTTTGCTATCTCTGTTGCCACAACTCTAGCCTAAGATAACATACTCAACTCTTAAAAATACTACAGTTGCTTCTTCACCAACTTTCTGCATACATTCTTGCCTTTCTCTGATTTTGTGTCTTGTAGTCAGAATGACATTCTTAAAATGGAAATCTGTTTCAGTCACTCACTTGTCCCAAATCCCTAAAGCCTTTCCATTTCTTTTAAGGTGATTCCATTTTGCTTTTGCTCCCTTCTGGCTTCATGTGCTGCTTCCCCTCACTTTTTGAGTCCCATGTGCCTCCTTTCAGATCCTCAGGTTGTCATCCTTTCTTGCCCTCTCCTCCAGGCTTTGGCTTGGGTTGTTCTTTAGCCAGAGCGCGTTCTATGTCATCTTTCCTCCCTAAAGCCTCACTGTCACCTTAAGAGGCCTTCTCTCATACACCAAGAACTTAGGTTCTTGGTTAACACTATTTAAGATCACTTTGTTATTTTATAGTGCTTAGTACAGCTTGTAATTAGTTTGTGTGTGTGTGATTATCTGTTTGATTTTAAGCTTCACAAACAGGTTTTTGGTTTGCTACTATATACACAAAGTATATGTCGGTATCTGACAGTAGGTACTCAGTAAAAATCTGCTTAATGAGTAAGTGAAGAAAAAAAATTTAATGTTGGCATAAAGACAACTTCTTTTTAAAAACACTATTATGACATACTTGAAAGGTGAATAAATTCTTTATACATCATGTGATAACACTATTTTCTCCTTTAGTAGAGTTGATTGAGAATTAATTGATTACTTTTTGCTGTGTTAATGAGAAAAAAAAGCAATGATTACTTGCTGCTTTTAACAAGCATCTCTGTTTATTTTTGCACATATGTTTTGTTTATGTATGTTTATGACGAGTTCTCCAACTTAAAAAAACCCATCTATTTCTAAATTGTGTCAGTATTTTTCTTTATCTCCTTTTGACTGGTACAGCTCTTTAGCACAAATGATTTTCGAATATCTAAGATTACCTTGAAAGTTCTTTGCAGTTTCAGCTGTTTAAAATATAAACATTTAACTGGCAAAATGCCACTTGTTTGTATTAAGAGTTTCCTTTGTTAGTGTAGTAAGCATTGAGTTAATTGCTTGTTTAAAATTCCTAACCGCTCTGTTTTGCTTATGGTCATTGTAGTTACTTGTTACTAAACTAGTAAGTTATGGTTTCTGTTAAGGGCGAAGAACCATGAAAAAAATGTGGCAATGATTAGAATTAGCAATAAATTTAATTGATTATATATGGATATTAAATGGGAGTAAAAAAGAGTTAAGAGATGAGGCCTTTTAAGGTTGGGGTTATTAAAAACAGAAGGGAAAATACAGAATCTGTTGTAGTTCAGTGGTCATCAGAGGCTAGTTCTGAGAGTCTTTAAAGGTTTCCATATCCTTTTGTGGACATACCAGTGTTAAACCTGGCTGCGTGGCTTAAAACTGTATTTGTGTTGACTGGGGAGAAGATTGACTGTGGCTTGATTTTATTAAGGATTAGATCGTGGTGAATGGAATTGCCTTTTCTCATCCATGGAGCCATAGACTAAAGGGTACTCTGAGCTTCCTGGGGATAAGATAGATGTGATAGCATCTTATTTTTCCAGGCAACCCAGATTATTTTTATAATACTGGTTCACTACCTAGACGAGGAGCTCCTGGTACTCAGTGTACGTGTCTGAGTATTCTTTTTTTGAGTAATTGTAGATGGATGGATTGATTATAAAATTGCTCACTGTTGATGAGACTTCATTCTCAGCTCTCCTAGTTACCTAATTTCTTTGGTTATTAGGGTTAGTATATAGCTCCACGTCAACAAGCTGCATATTGACTAGTTAGTCAAACAACATATAGACATACAGTTGAAATAATATCTAGCATTACATTTTTGCTATTATATGGGTATGATATATTTCTAGTGGTGATAGTAATAAAACCTTACTCTTGTATTATTTTTGTGGGGCAAGGGTTTAATAAAACCATTTGAGATAGATTATGTGCTCTTGAGTCATAGCAGTCTTAAAGTTGTTCAGTTTTCACAGAAGAAGACACTGAATATTGGGTTCATTTATTCCTTCAGTAAGTAATAAAATACTGAGTTCCTACCATGTATCATATATGATGTTTTTAGCTTGTTCATGGACAGATTGCAACAATTTAATAATAGTAGTAGTAGTAATAGTCATAGTAGGAGTAGGCAAAAATTATTGTACTTGTTTTATGCAAATTCTAAGCACTTTCCATGTTATCAACTTGTGAATTCTCAGAACAACCTTTACCCACATTTTGCAGATAAGGAAATTGAGGGATAGAATGATTAAATAATTTAATCAAGGTCACCTGGCTAGTAAGTGGGAGCTGGGACCTAGCTCCAGTCAGACTGAGTCTGGAGTTGGTGCTCTTAATGACTTATGTGCTCCACTGTCTGTGTAGCATATGATCAAAACCAAGGTGTTCTGGTTGTTGTTTCCTCAGTCAGCTTACATGCAGAGGAAGGCACTGAGAACTGTAGATACTCCTTATTTCCTCACAGCCGCAGGTACTCCTTTTGATCTTGGAAGTTTGGGTGGGGCTGCTACTCCTGTGGTTGTGCCCTAGAATGTGAGCACCTTGAGAGCAAAGATGTTACCCATCTGTTTTTACCTCTGTATTTCTACTGCTCTACAGTAGAACCTGGCTCATCATGTGTTCTGAAATATTTGTTGAATACGTGAGTGCAGACATGTGGCAGAAACACATCCCCACAATTGTCCAGGAAAGCCATATAATTACTGCCAAATACTTCGCTATCCTGTTATCATGATTGTATAGCTGTTTTGATAGATAGGAGTAAGGCTCAGTTCTTCTCAGATATGTTACTGTACCTGTTATAGTAAATGGTTTCCCCCTTACTGGCTACCAGATGGCTATATTTATTGAGTAGGTACTCGGTATAAGGGTTTCCCTGGTGGCTTGGACGGTAAAGAATCTGCCTGCAATGCAGGAAATCCAGGTTTGATCCCTGGGTTGGGAAGATCCCCTGGAGAAGGGAATGGCTACCCATTGCAGTATTTTTGCCTGGAGAATCCCACGGACAGAGGGAGCCTGGTGGGCTGCAGTCCATGGGGTCGCAAAGAGATGGACTCGACTGAGTGACTAAACACACACTAGGTGTAAATCATTATATCTAGTAATGGTGTAGGCAAAGATGTAATCTTGTAGGCAAAGATGTAGATTACATCTTTTCTTGTTCTCAAGCAGCGTATGCTACATATACATGGGGAAATTATACATGGGGTCAGTTTCCATTTCAATCCCAAAGAAGGGCAATGCCAAAGAATGTTCAAACTACTGCACAATTGCACTCATCTCACACGCTAGCAAAGTAATGCTCAAAATTCTCCAAGCCAGGCTTCAGTAGTACGTGAACCATGAACTTCCAGATGTTCAAGCTGGATTTAGAAAAGGAAGAGGAACCAGAGATCAAATTGCCAGCATCTGTTGGATCATCAAAAAAGCAAGAGAATTCCAGAAAAACATCTACTTCTGCTTTATTGATTACACCAAAGCCTTTGACTGTGTAGATCACAACAAACTGTGGAAAGTTCTTCAAGAGATGGGAATACCAGACCACCTTACCTGCCTCCTGGGAAACCTGTATGCAGGTCAAGAAGCAACAGTTAGAACCAGACATGGAACAACAGACTGGCTCCAAATTGGGAATGGAGTACTACAAGGCTGTATATTGTCACCCTGCTTATTTAACTTCTGTGTAGATTACATCATGTAAAATGCAGGGCTGGGTGAAGCACAAGCTGGAGTCAAGATTGCTAGGAGAAATAACCTCAGATACGCAGATGATACCATCCTTTTGGCAGAAAGTGAAGAGGAACTTAAGAGCCTCTTGATGAAAGTGAGAGAGAGTGAAAAAGCTGGCTTAAAACTCAGCATTCAAAAAACTAAGATCATGGCATCCGGTCCCATCACTCTATGGCAAATAGATGGGGAAACAATGGAAACAGTGAGAGACTTTATTTTTTTGGACTCCAAAATCACTGCAGATGGTGACTGCAGCCATGAAATTAAAAACACTTGCTCCTTGGAAGGAAAGCTATGACGAACCTAGATAGCATATTAAAAAGCAGAGACATTATTTTGCCAACAAAGGTCTGTCTAGTCAAAGCTATGGTTTTTCCAGTAGTCATGTATGGATGTGAGAGTTGGACTATAAAGAAAGCTGAGTGCCAAAAAATTGATGCCTTTGAACTGTGGTGTTGGAGAAGACTCTTGAGAGTCCCTTGGACTGCAAGGAGATCCAACCAGTCCATCCTAGAGGAAATCTGTCTTGAATATTCATTGGAAGGACTGATGCTGAAGCTGAAACTCCAATACTTTGGCCACCTGATGTGAAGAACTGACTCATTGGAAAAGACCCTGATGCTGGGAAGGATTGTAGGCAGGAGGAGAAGGGGACGACAGAGGATGGGATGGTTGGATAGCATCATAGACTCGAGAGACCATGAGTTTTGAGTAAGCTCCAGGAGTTGGTGATGGACAGGGAGGCCTGGTGTGCTGCAGTCCATGGGGTCGCGAGTCAGACACAACTGATTGAACTGAACTGAACGGAAATAACAGTTTTAAATAGAATGAAATATGAAATCAAAAGAATCAGAAATTTTGAGCTGGAAATCTTGATCACATTCAGCTTTTGGCATATAGGTAGAGGAACAAGTTCAGAGAGGCTATGTGAAGTCCTGACACAATGCTACAAAATGTTTCTTAGGCTATAACTGGAATGCCAGCCTCCAAGCTGGCAAAAGATACTGCATTCAGAGTATATAATTGACCTTTGGTAGGTTAGGAAAGCAATTGTTGTTTGAACTGACTTTTCAGAAATCTTCAGTTGAAGGAGAATGTTTCAGGCAGGAGAATGTTAATAAAAATGGCAGGAAATAAGGAAAATATTCTGGGAACCAGTTAGGCAACAGTTGGTCTTAATAGATGTCTAAGGTGGTGATAGGAAGTGACTGAAGATTAAATTAGGGAGTGATTTTGCCCTCAACACTTGTTAACTGATGTTCAAGGAAAATTAGTATAAAAGGAATTTGTAATTTGGATTGGAGTGGGGATATACTTGGAATAGGAAGGACAAGTTAGGAAGTTATGTCTTTCTATTATTATTTAATGAATGGAGGAAATTGGGGGGATTGTGGTTTTCATTGTAAGATGATTCAGTACAGGAACCCTTTGGTTAGCAAATTTCCAAAGTTATAAAAATACTGTATTCACTTTTCTAGCTTCTCCTCCCTCAAAGCAATGTTTCATTTCTCTTTCGTTAAAAAGGAAAAAGACAAGCCTGATTTTCCAGAAAAGTTATTGATTTATAGCTGCAGTTTTAAAGGTCTGAAGGATAAGTGGTTCTAACCTTCAGGTACGATTTTGGCAGTTTAATGTCTCCATAGGTTTTATCTGTGTCTGTAATCCAAAGCAAATGTGTCCTAAATATATTTAGTAGTGAAAGGAAATCCAAGTAACTGTGAACTAAATATTTAGGTTGGGTTCTTTACATTATTGATCATAGGCTTTCTTTGCGTACTAACCAGAGTCCATTGCCAGTTTCTTCCAGGCACTGGAAAGAGATGGAATTATTTCTTCCTATCCCCTGAGCACTCCTAGGTCTCTACCAAAAAGGAAATGGTATAGATTTATTTAAAATGAGAAAAACATTAAGGCTATCATTGACAGTGAATGTAATTTGATTATTTTATTGACATCTAAAGTGCCACAAAACTTATTCCTTTATATGTTGGTGCCTTTTTCATTTTTGTTTGCCATTTCAAAAATTTGAGAATATACGCATATACGTGTGGGTACACATACAAAGGAATATGCTTTTTTAAAAGGATGCTTTGAAATTGTCCTTAGATTACAGAATCTTCTGGATATTTGAAAGGATGTAATTTATTTACTGTGTATATACATAGCACTATTTATATCCTTAAGGAGAGCCTGCAGCTGAATTTAAGAGTAAGTACACACACACACACACACACACACACACACACGAAAGGAAGAGATAACAGCACTATTTATATCCTTAAGGAAAGCCTGCAGCTGAATTTAAGAGTAAGTACACACACACACACATACACACACACACACACACACACACACGAAAGGAAGAGATAACAGGTAGCAGATTGAGTATATATTACTCTTCTCCTATTTTTGGTCCTTTGTGTCAGTTTTTTCACTTATTGATAATTTATTTTATCTTGTAATATTTACATCTATTTTTGCAAGCTTCTGGAAACATTTTAGGGAATGACTTGAGATAGAAAGCCAGTAAATGGGAAAAAGTATGACAAGGTAGAATATGGTGTATCATGAGAGATACTATTAAAGCAGTGGTGAGAGATAGAAGGTAAAGATCACATGCTTTTGAGAGAAGTTTGATAGCTATGTGGATTGTAATATAAGTCACATTAGCAGAGAAAACATCTCAAAAACATTCAAGGTATGGAGAGTGTTTATAGAAAAGAACAGAGGACATAGTCTAAGTTGTTAGGAGATGGTGTCTGTATACAAGAACATGGCAGATGAGGCTAACTTTGAAAAGCCTTAAAGGCAGGATTGTCAAGTTTGGACTTAACTGGACTTGGAATGGAGGGCCCTTCTTGGATTTGTGTAGTGGCCTGATCAGTGCTGTGTTTTAGGAAACACATTCTTACTTTGGATGTCTTGTTGCTTCCTTTCTTAATGGGGTATGAGAAGTTCAGTAATTCCCTTTCCATCACTGGTGAAGATGGAGGCACATTCTCTTTGTGGTTGCAATCTGAGATAATGGTTTGAACCAGTGACCTTGGCCTCATTAGGAAAGCTAAGAAGGTAAGGACCCAGAGTGAGTAACTTAACCCTTCAGAACACAGCTCTGGCTTCCGAAACTGCTTGAAATTGCCATCACAAAATAAAGCTATGTGGGGTTTTTTGTTTTGTTTGTTTCCTCTTTTTGCATAGTATCTCGGGTCCTTTTTTGGACTTTTACTAGGTCCTTTTTTGGACTTTTACTAGCTGTATCATCTTAAAGGAGATGAAGGGAGGGGAAGGGGAAAATGGGATTCTTAGGCATGTAGGATGACAGTAAGAAAGTAGCAGTTCATACATAACCTGACAGCAAAGTCGGAGTTGGAAATTTTAAGAAAACCCCAAAGAAATTTGATACGATATTGAATGTTCACTAGTTGAAAGTTAGGTTATGTTTTGTATATTATTTTAAGGAAGCATGAACCTGAATAAATTCCAAATGGTGTTAATTACTGAGCTATGGATAAGTATAAAGAGATGGTATTCTTAGTTGCATCTGCCACCATTGTATCATTTAACCATGGACTAATTCATGTACTGCTCTGTGTTGCTTTTTTCCCCATTCTCAAATAAGGAAAGTGCTTCACATTTTCCTAGTAAGAGTCTTCTGTAAGAAATACATAATGTGAAAGTGCTTCACATTTTCCTAGTAAGAGTCTTCTGTAAGAAATGCATAATGTGTTATAAGTAAATGTTAGGCCTCTACAGACAGATATTGCAGAGAATATTTTCAGTACTAAAAAGTCCCTAATACATGCTAAGATTTAAGTAATTATCAATGATTTTTATATTTTATATTAATTTTATAAAATATATATTATATACTGTATATATTTTTATATAATTTTATATTTATATTAGTGAAATTATTGATGAATAAACGGCATGTCAGTTACTGATGAATAAATGACATGTCAGTTACCTATCAGTTTAAGGTATCCAAACCTACTTCTTTGGATATTTTGTTATAATATTCCCCCCTCAGTTTTTTCTTTGAAATATGTTTATTATCTTTTCAATGCAGTGAATCAAATAATTGTATCAAAGCTGATTTCTCATTTTAGATGTTTTAAATCTCTTTTTTAGAAATGGATACTCTAGCCACTTTCTTTTATAAGGAAGTATTTGCTTATGCTTTTAATGTAGTTTTGTTTTCTTCATTGTATCCTTTTTGTTGTGATATTTTCAACAATGACTAGGATTCTTTATTGAGGGAAATACTCTCCTGTTTTAAAATTTACTTTTGAGAGATGGTATTGGAAGGACTGATGCTCAATCTGAAACTCCCAATACTTTGGCCACCTGATGCGAAGAACGGACTGTTTGGAAAAGACCCTGATGCTTGGAAAGATTGAAGGCGGGAGGAGAAGGGGACAGCAGAGGTTCAGATGATTGGATGGCATCACTGACTCAATGGACATGAGTTTGAGTAAGCTCCAGGAGTTGGTGAGGGACAGGGAAGCCTGGCGTGCTGCAGTCCATGGGGTCACAAAGAGTCAGACACAACTGAGTGACTGAACGGAACTGATTCAGTGAACTGATTCAATGAAACTTCTTAAATTTATTTTGGAAAAAATGCTACTTTGTAGTTAACCTTTTTTGCTTGATATTTGTTTCTTCAACTGTATTGTTTGGGGTGCAAGGTGATGAGGTGAATTGAGTAAATCTCTGGTTTTGGCTCCAGTGCTGTCTGCTGATCAGGTGCTAATGAGCCATCACATGTCTGAGTCTTTCCTTGTCCTGTTTTAAAAGGCTTGATCACTTACAGTTGATCTTAACTTCTCTTCCAGAGTCAAGCACGGAGCCTTATCTTTTGTCTTTGGTGGATATTCCATCATATTATACAATCTTGAAAAAAGGGATTTCACCTAAGCTGTTCTTCATTTTCATTGTGTTATTTTCTTCTTTCGGGATCTACCAAACATTATTTACCAGTTATTCTCTGATGTGACATCAGGATTTATGTTTGTACAATTGGATATATATCTTATTAGGAATTTACCTGTTTTGAGATTCCAGGGAGGAAGGGTAGATCTAGAATGAGAAGGAGTAGGGTGAGTCCAAGCTAGGTATCTTAACTAGTTTTCTGCCCCCATTCTTGAATCCCATAGTAGTAAACCAAATATTAAACTGCATCCCAGTCCTTTTTTGACATTTGTTTTTAATGGAGGATATTGCTTTACTAGGTTGTGTTGGTTTCTGCCGTACAGCAGTGTGAATGAGCCATAAGTATACGTATATCCCCTCATCCCAGTCGTTTCAGGAACAAGCATACTTGTGTGTGTGCTCAGTTGCTTCAGTCTTGTCCAACTCGGCGACCCTGTGGACTGTAGCCTGCCAGGCTCCTCTGTCCACGGGATTCTCTAGGCAAGAATTACTGCAGTGGGTTGCCATTTCCCTCTCCAGGGGATCTCCCCACCCGGGGATCAAACCCATGTCTCATGTCTCTGGCATCGGCAGGTGGGAGCATTAGCACTAGAACCACCTAGGAAGCCCCAGAAACAAGTATATTTAATATTTACTGAGGGTAAATAATATTTGAAGTAGCAACTTCTTTAACTTTTTTTTTTTGGTAAATTTGTAGAAGGTTGATGATAAATTCATAGGGGATCTGAGGATTGTATGACGGATGATTCTAAAATTTCTTTCACTATATTATTGGCTGACATACTACTACAGGTAAAATATTGTCAAGGAAGTTGATCACGTACCTGCTAAGCGATGGAGCTAGTATTCCATTAGGTGATTTGATTCCAGAGCTTGTACCACTCTGGCTCTCTGTATTTGTGGGTTCCACGTCCGTGGATTCAGCCATTCTCTGGTTGGTTGAATCCAAGGATGCGGGATCCACAGATGGGGAGGGCCAGTAGTATTGATACTTGATACTACTTTGGACCTAGAGAGTGTCATAATGAGTGAAGTAAGTCAGAGAAGAAGAAATATCATATGACATCCCTTATACATGGAATCTAAAAAGAATTGATACAAATGAACTTATTTACAAAACAGAAAGAGACTCAGACTTAGAAAAGGAGCTTATTGCCTGGGGGAAGAGATAGTTAGGGAGTTTGGGAAGGTTGTGTACACACTGCTGTATTTAAAATGGATAACCAACAAGGACCTATTGTATAGCACATGGAACTCTACTCAATGTGATGTGCCAGCCTGGATGGGAGGGGTGTTTGAAAGAGAATGGATACGTGTATATGTATGGCTGAATCCCTTTGCTGTTCACCGGAAACCACCACAACATTGTTAACTAGCTATACCAATAAAAGGGCTTCCCTGGTGGCTTAGATGATAGAGAGTCTGCCTGCAGCGAGTGCAGTTCGATCCCTGGGTTGGGAAGATCCCCTGGAGAAGGAAATAGCAACCCACTCCAGTATCCTTGCCTGAAGAATCCCATGGACAGAGGAGCCTGGTGGGCTACAGTTTATGGGTTGCAAAGAGTTGGACAGATTGAGTGACTTCACTTTCACTAATAAAAAGTTTAAAATTTGAAAAAAAGCACAAATGCAGGCCACAAAAAAAGCACTCTTTAGCCTAAGTATGGAGCTCTTTGGCCCTACACACTTCTTGTTGGTTCTTCATTATAGAGAGGTACAGTGACTGGTGTTCCAAATGATGGTCCTCTCAATCTTAATTTCGTTCTTTTTTTCTTAATACATTTGAACGCATTTTCTACTCAAAATTATTTTAAGTTTTTCAAGCTTTTGCTAAAGAATAAGCCTTTAATTAGAAAATCTGCTTAAGTGGAATCCAGTTTCTGAAAAATAAACTGATATAGTTTTATGACAAACATTTTAATAGATCAGATTGGTAGCCTTGATCTCAGTGAGCTTTAAATACAAGCTTATAAGCTCTTGATACTTCGGGTTATTTTTTGTTTGTTTCACGTGGTCAAATTACAGTACTTTTCAAAATAGAAAACTCTCTTTAATCAATTCAATCATAATAGTACATTGTGACTCAGATCTTTAATTTTGTACAGTGACAGCTTGTGTTCACATTGCATGATTATTATTGGAATAAAAAATTACTAATTTACATGAACATTTTTATATTAAGTTGAAAAACAAGATTTACCTAGTCTTTTTTGCTCATTAACCTAGTAGAGTATTATTTTTAAATCTTAGACAATTGCATTAGTTATTCTTTTAATTCGAAGGTCTTATAGTAAAGCTGCTTTCCTTAAGTTTTATATTTTCCTGATTCACTTATAAACAGTGGAACTATAGAAAACAATTGGAATTTTTTAAAATCATAGTTAACAGTAAAGATATATCTTAAAGGATATAGTAGTAATTTATCATTTAATAGTAACATAGTACAAATCTTATTCACATGTTCCATAAATTCACTTTGGTAATATGAAATAGCCAAAGCTGCTAAAAGTCAGTAATTTTCACATCTTATACACTTGATTGCATTTCTAGACATTTTGCTTATTGATATGCTTTCAAGAGCCTAAATTTGCCACTCTTCCCAATCCTTGAGGCAATCACATTGAAAAAGAGAAAATTATCAGTGAGGTTACCCTTCTGAAATGGGTAGGCTAACAGACTCACTTTGTTTTTTCTTTATATAAAAGTTTAGGTGTGTCTCTAGTTACATTCAGACTCTTAGCTCATGAGAATCTGCCAGTAGCTTCAGTTAGCTTATTAAGAAATTGATCCATATGCAAAAAAAAAAAAAGTGAACACATCAGCTTAACAAAAACCTGGTTGTGCTATGAATACGTGGCTTAAATGCAATTAATACAAATGCAATTAATATGAATGGTTGCGTTAGAGGTTCAAAATATGAAAAGGGGGGGGAAAACAGAAAGGCCAGTAAAAGGGATGGTCAGGAAAGAGGAGGATCTGGTGATAGTTTTTAGCTGTATAAAGTATTTTAGAAAAATTTTCTGAGCAATTTAAGCAATTGTTTGCCCAAAAGGCTTTTTATATTTATCATCTTTCTGTTCTTTCTTGATATTTGTGATGATTTATTTATTTAAGGAATATTTATTAAATGCTTGTTATACACATAGTTCACACTGAGCAAACATACTAAGGATGTGAAGGGAAAAAGACATGATTTTGGTCTTAAAAGAGTTTTGTCTTGTACCCTGAAGAAATATCCTAAAATCTTGTACGTCTTCTGAATTATTCCACGTTAAATTATGCTTAGTTATTCTGTGTGTTATGTACATGACAGCTTTTCTGTTCACACAGGTTGATTAATCTAGGCTGTAGACTAATGAGCATGGAGCATAATGAGGTGGAGTTTAATGAGCATTAGCCTTGGCCTCAGATCAGGTGTCTAATCTTGTTTATGCTATCTCTTCATTGTCTGACCTTTGTAAATGTACCTGTAAGCCCAATTTCTTTACCTGTTAAATGGGAGTACTAGCTACCCTTGCACTGTTAATGGGAGGATTAAAGGAGATAATGTAGTGCAGCAAGTTCACTTCTTTGGTAAGAGCTGCTGCTCTTACTGTGCCAAATAATAATGATTCCTTTCTTACCCACTATAAATTGAAATTACAAACTTTTCTAAGTGTTTAGAGACTTTCTCCATATTACAGCCTTAGAAACAAGTGATGCCTCACCTTTGTGACATTTTTGGTGGTAGCCTTTCTCACCTGGAGCTCCATTAGAGAATTAAGGCATGCAGGAGGAGTGAATACCTTCTCAATTCTCTTAAGAACGATGTATATCTAGTATCACCATTCCAGATACATAAGAGAAAAGTGAATTTATTACATATAATGAAAGCATCGTGATTAATTCTTCTGCTGAATCCCAGGATGCTTGGACTGTAGCTTGACTATTGGAGAAGTGCTTCAGAATTCTGGAACTCATGGAAATAAAAGTTGTTAAAAGCATACTTCCCTCTTTCTTAATGGGGGCAGGGAATATGTAGAAGGAATGTAGTGTCATGTAGCAGATCGTTGATACTCCAAAATGAAATCATTTCCCTAATCAAATGGTTCTGAAACTTTTTCGCTGTAAAGATTGTTTTAGACAGGCGTAATGCCCTGAAGACCATCTGTTCCATACTCAGTCCCATATGGAACTGAAGACTTATCTGCTTAGAATGAATGGAATTAATCAGTTTATTTTAAATAAAATAGTGAGTCAGTACCTGGTTCTAAGTTTCAGAGATGCATTGAACTGGATTTTGAAATCTAGTTTAAAAGTTTCAAAACTAATGTTTTGGGAATGCTGGTTCTTCAAGTAAAAAGAAAAATGTTTTAGAGCCCTGGAATTTGGAGGAGAATGCTTTTTGTTATATACATCTTGGAGACTGACATTGTATTTTAATTTATTGAAGACTGAGAAATTGTGCAGAAGGAAGACAGTTTTATTTCTTGACTCCAACTCATTTGAACGTATAGCACCTATTAGTGTCTTGTAGACCCAGTGTGTTTTGGAACATACTTTGGGAAATATTGATCTGTTTCATTTTACATGTGAGGAATATTCTGGGTCGTATAGCTAAGTGATGGCAGGCTTCAAGTGCATCCCGTCCCTTCATTTATTATTCTATGTGAGCGGTTCTTTTTCTGCTATACCACCCTGTTTTCTCTTAAGTATTTGATTTATATTAGAAATAAAAGTATAATTGTTGTCATGTGAAAGTATATACCAAGTATATATACCATCTGGCAGAAGTTTAAGAACATATTGTGAGAAGTACAGCACTGACATATTTGCAGCCTCATTTAATTGGCCCTGTCATTGTAAATGGTTTGCAGACCTTAGGGATGGGCCTCATATGAGTTAGCATATTCCTAGGGGAAATCTGTAAATAGGAGAGAAAGAAGTAGTTAACTCCATAAACTCAGAGATAGGGATGCTAATCAGAATTTGTTCTGTGCTTCAGTTAGTAAAACATAGGACATTTTACTTACTTTCCTTTGTTTTTCTTATGTTTTAGAGTTAAAACTTGACATTGCTAACAAAGTAAAGGACCCAATTAAACATTTGCACTCCCGTTTTATCTATTTCATGTGTTAAACATTTATTTCAGCAATGGAATAAGAAAGTGGTACCAAAAAGGATGTCAAATTCTGAGAATAATGGAAGTCTTTTGGCGACTAAAAGATTTATAAAAGAGGTGAAAAAAATGGATATTGGAGATGTTCCTGAAGATGTATTGGTAGATTAAGGTATTTCTGGCTTTTTTGGGAATAACTTTGATGATAGATCACCATAAAACAGCAGGAAGTCAAAATTTTTCGAGTACTAGCTGTATTTATCAGAGATTTGATTCAAGTTTTGAAGGAAGAATGGAAAAAGATTTTCCAACTCAAACACTATCATCTGGTATTCTGAATAAAACTTAAAGAAGTGCCTTATTTAAACATGTGAAGGAGTATACAAGAATTTTATTTCTTGAAGAAGTTATATCCACATTTGTTGTTTTCTCACTGACTAAATTGAAAACTTGAGTTCTGGTAATTGTGGCACTTACAAGGCCTTAATCCAAGATCTATGATGGCCTTTAGAAAGTTGTATGGATAGCCCACATAGTATTAACTAAACTTCATGTATCTCTTTTTATGTCAAATCATATTTCTAAAGTTGATTTGATGGTGATGATGTTCTTTTCCTTTCATACCATTTCACCATTTTCTTTTTGGCAGTATTTTCATTTTCACGACCTGGATTGTGACTATAAATCTTATTTCCAAAATGTTTGGAAAGTAGGATTGTCTGTGAAAGCTGTAAATGGTTGGTAAAATATCAGGATTAATGTTTTTTTTTTTTTTTTCCAGAATGTAAATTTAGTATAGCATATCAGGTTGGGTGTTCTTTATTTTTCTGGTTTGTTGTTTCATTACTGTGTAGGTGTTAAATATCTCATGAGTATTTGGCAAACTTGGGCTTTCTTAATTTCTGATGGTTTACTGACTGACATGAGCCCTGAAGTTCAGGATGCCATCTGTGACTTCTTTTTGTCACTGCAGGCTCAATGGCCAGACAAGTTATATAAGACTAGAGTAGATTAAAGGTGTTATTTATAATTAAATAATTCTCCAGTCTTTTAAAAAACCTTCATTGCTTTGTTGATAAGGAATCTGAAAGCATCTTGTTCTTGTATAAACTACTGAGTGCTTCTCATATCATACTCACAATGAGATATTATATTGATTTTTATTAGATTTCATTGGAATGAGGAAGGGAATGACCTTCCTTTGATCTTGTTTTTATATACAGAAGAATTTGAGTAGAAATAGTGTAAGCCATCTGTAAATAATTTAAAGAATACATTAAAATTTAGGACAGCTACAACAGCCATGAAAAATATTATATATGCTAAGAAACTAAAGACTGTTCTCTAAGTAGCAGAATTGAGCTCTGAATTAATGGAGAATAAAATCCAATTGTTACTGCCAGATCATTATTCTTACACTGCTCATAACAGAGGTGATGACTTAAATTAATATGTTTATTAATTTAATGTTTATATTTAATGACTTAAATATAATGTTTTAAGTACATTAAGATAATTGAACTCATTGAACTTTTTATGAGATTTTTATACATTTAAGAGACTGTCCTATATATTTGTTAGGCAGGTTAATAGATACATGTGACATGTAAACTAGAAATTAAAATTCTGCATCTTGCTTTTTTGGAGATCCTTTCAAGATGAGAAGAATTTCGAATTATCATTTCAACAGACTTTTAGATATAGGCCTTTCACGTTCTGTAGAAACATCTGTTCCTAGGTTATTTATGGTGCTGATACTGAGTTTTGCTATACTTTATTTCTAAGTCTTTTTGCCTTGCCAGACTTGCCTGGGTTGGTAGAAATGGCAAAACAAATAGAAGGAGAAAATTTCAGTTCTACTTAAAGCATTTATTCTACCATTTTATCACATTATAAGTATTTTAAAAACAAATATTGCTAATCAAAATAATATAATTTGGAAAAGTATAAAATTAGTTAAAACTCAGGATCTTGGAGACAAATTGGTTTTCTGTTTCCTGGTCTACAACTTACTAGATTTGTGATCTTAGATGAGTTAACTTTACTGCTTTTGCCTTAGTTTATTCTCAGTAATCTTGTGATGATTGTATTGTATGTCATTGAGTTGTGAGGTCAAGTGAGGCCATATATATAAAATTTGTACTATATTGCTATATACTAAGCTCTCTGTGTTAAAAAAAAATAAACAGGTTATGAATATTTACTTGTAACTGATTTTTTAAGTGAAGGTTTATTAATTGAGAATTTTATAATTTGATTTTTAGGAAAAAAATTGTAAGAGGGATATTTATGGCACTATACTTTCTTATGGAAATTTTTAAGAAAATGAGCACTAATTTTCGTTCCTTGCATTTTTTATTATGCAGGAATAAAAATTCACACATGGTAATTTAAAATCTGAAGACTTTGTTTTTTAGCCAATTACTCCTGTATGCTTGCTTTAGTCCAAAGTTCATTTCCATGCTAGTTTAACATAAACATAATTCAGTTTCTCGGAGAAGGCAATGGCACCCCACTCCAGTACTCTTGCCTGGAAAATCCCATGGATGGAGGAGCCTGGTAGGCTACAGTCCATGGGGTCGCTAAGAGTCGGACACGACTGAGTGACTTCACTTTCACTTTTCCCTTTCATGCACTGGGGAAGGAAATGGCAACCCACTCCAGTATTCTTGCCTGGAGAATCCCAGGGACGGCGGAGCCTGATGGGCTGCCGTCTATGGGGTCGTCTATGGGGTCGCACAGAGTCGGACACGACTGAAGCGACTTAGCAGCAGCAGCAGCAATTCAGTTTCTCTGTTTGTAGAAGAGAAGATTTTTTTATCTCTGATTTCTTCCAAATCAGAGTTCTGTGTATAGAACTATTTATCAAAAAAATTAAAAAGCATAAGCAAGACTATCACCATCTGATTAGTTTTCTGATGTTAGTACAGAACATAATGCTGTTATTTCTACTAGAGTTAGTTTTTAAAGAAAGATTGGAGTGCACTTTATGTCAAATTATTCAGAACCTTTTGTTTTATTTTATATTTTTAATTTTATTTTAAAACAAACTTAGGTCTACCAAAAGTTGCAGAAATAGTACATAGAATTCACCCAGCTTTTGCTAATATTTGTGGAACAAATGTAGAAATCAGGAGTTAATATTAATACTAACCATCTGTAAGTTTATTTGCATTTTGATCATAGTCCATTAAATGACCTTGTTTTGGTCCAGGATCCTATCTAGAATTTCACAGTGTATTTAATTGTCATTCTATTTAGTCTTCTTCAGTCTGGGCTGGTTCTTCATTCTCTTTGCCTTTTGTAACCGTGACATTTTTGAAGAGTACTAGCTAGTTAGACTATTCTTTAACTTGTGTGTCGGATGTTCTTTCATAATCAGATTGAAAATTAAACATTTTTGGAAAAGATTCCACTGAAGTGATGTTATATCCTTATCAGTACATTGTATCAGGAGGTACATGGTACTGATTTGTCCTGTTATTGGTGGTGATAAAAGTTAATTTGGTTAAGGAAGTGTCTGTCAGGTTTCTATACTATTAATTTACTTTTTTCCTGTGTAAATAATAAGTGTCTTGTGGGAGATATTTTAATACTGTATCAATATTGTTTCTCATCATATTTCCATTAATTTTAACATAAAGTTAATTTCACTAAGGTTTTCTTTTTTTGAAATATAGAAGCCTTTTTCATTAAATGTTTCTGTGTTTAGTTGTTGTGACCCTGAAGTTGCCTTTTTAAATGCAGCTTGACTCTGAATTTGACTTTTTTATAGTTTATATATATTTTTAGGATTGCCTTTTATCTTTCATTCTATAGTGCATTAACTGCTCTAAAAATGTATTGCACGTTTTCTTTTTTCTTTTTTTTTTTTTTTTACCTTTTTTACTTCCCTATCTTATAGCTAGTAGAACTTGAAGACACAATTGGATTAGCTATTGCTTTTCTCTCTTTTAACAAATACTTAATATTTGAACCTAATAGAGTAACTTGAGCCCCAAATTTTGGGATTAGTATCTTTTCCAAAAGGATGAAGAAAAAAGTATATCGATAGATCTTGGAATTTGGTTAGATTCTTAAAATAATCAAATAGATTTCTTTCACTCTCATTATATTTTCTTCTCTGTTAGGTTATTGCTTTCCATGTTCCTTAATTTCCAGGCTTTCTTCCTTATTTTAGTATTTATAAGGTGTATCCCGTTTGATAATATATACAGGGTTGTGGTTTAGCTATAACCTCTTCTCAGAAGCTAAGCAGGGTCAGGCATCGTTAGTACTTGGATGGGGGATACAGCCTTTTCCTCCAGATACAACACAATACTGTGGCTAACTAATTCTAAGAAGCTGGGCTTTGTCTGTTTGCTTTTTCGACAAGATCTCTCACTTTTTAAAATTTAAAAGTGAAATTGGATGTTTTGGCAATATCCAGTTTGTTTTCTTACTAATTTTCATACTAAGTTCTGTAAAAAAACATTAGAAAGTTTATAATGGGTCTTGTAATTTAGCTAAAATTTGCATCACCTCAGGATAATACCTTTGAAGTTTCAGGTGATCGATCATATGTAGAAATTAACCCTAGATGCTGATGGACCCCCTTCCCCCAAAAAAGAGAATCCATGCAACTAGTACTTATGATGATTTTTATTTCCTTTAGGATAAGAAAGCTTAACTTTAGACATCAGCTGCTTGACAAAGTTCTCCTTAACTTTTTATGTTTTGACCAGTGGGCTTCATTCTTTTATAAAACCTTTATTGAATTTATTTAACTAAAGTGTGTTAAAGTGTGGGCTGGAGTTGCAAAGACTCACTGCTTCTCTTAAGGATGTTCTTTCATTTTCTTCTTAATGCCAGTTGGGACTGATCTGGACATTTGAAGGGATTTGTGGGAAATTCTTATTCTTTGCAGAAGTGCCTTAGAACTAGTAAGAATAAATGATAAAAGATAAGAAGAAGTTATTACTGTGTCACCTTTCCAGTTTAGAGTGAAAGTGAAGTTGCTCAGTCGTGTCTGACTCTTTGCGACCCCGTGGACTGTAGCGTACCAGGCTCCTCTGTCCATGGGATTTTCCAGGCAAGAGTACTGGAGTGGGTTGCTATTTCCTTCTCCAGGGTATCTTCCCACCCCAGGGATCCAACTCGGGTCTCCTGCATTGTAGGTAGATGCTTTACCATCTGAGCCACCATGTGACTCTTAGATGTTTTGTTTTATGAATTATGTATAAATTTATAATTTAGACTTCAGATTAGTCTTCTATAACACAAGTGAATAGAAATCATATTCTTCGTAGAAATGTGTTACCTTCCATTTCATTGCTTAAAAATGATTCAGTGAATCTTTCTCTCTTTTCGTTGATATTAGAAATGCTTAGACCTAATAAATGTTATATGCTTATTTAGTAATTTAGCATTGAGAACAAATATTGCAAATAGTCTAGTCTGTACATTTCAGGAGAGCTCTTAAGAGTGGTATTTATATATAAAATACTTAGATTGTTTCCAATTTGAATGTAACGTAATATTCAGTAAGAATCTTTAAACTTTAATAATGGAAAATACTAAAATGATAGATGAATAGACCTTCTACCTCCTTGTTTAAGTTCTTGTGTGGCATTTCAGCATTGCTGATTTTCTTAGCTTTGTTTTGGAATTTCTTCTTTACCGGTTGAACTGTAAATCCTGAAGCGGAGTAATTTCTTTTTTCCCTCTTGAAACATCACATCGAAGAATGCTGTCTATTAAAACAGAGTTCGGTTAGGTCCTACTGTGTCTTTCCTGCGAGCCTCAATCAGTAGTAGTCTTGCAAAGGCTATTCTTTCTTGTTTGAATAACGGTCTCATTTTGAAAGTGCCTTTACATTTTTCTGTGTAAGTGATTATCAATCCATAGTCTTCATAAATTAACTCCTGAAGCAAGGGAGATACAGTTCTCCTCAGTGATTCAAATAATTCCTATTTAAGGAAATCTGTTTAGTTCATTTTTGAGTATGAATATGTTGAATCCACAAGTTTTTGCATACTTTAGGCAAAATAGAGAAGTGATATCTTGAAAGTAATCTGACTGGGGAGAATTTCATAAGTGGGTCTATTTCTCCAGCCAGCTCTCTTACTTAACTTACTCTATAACTTAACCTAAGGACACTGGGTTTTTTTAAATCTAAGTTTGTTGCCTTTTTAATTTATATATTCTGTGGGGCCTAGTAAATTAAGGATTTGGAGCTCCTACTTAAGGTGAAACTGTAAATTTAGACCATTATTAATTTGAGCAAGATAATGATTTCTTGGGAGTTGTTTCTCATTTTCAAAGTGAAGTGGGCTTCTAAATTTAAATTACTGAGTAATTTTGTTCCATAATGGAATGCTCCCTTGTTGCCTGTATTTTCAATCAGATATATTGCTATACTACTGATTAGTATTTATGAAATGAAGAAAAACTAGGAAATTTGGAAAATCATATCTTTCTAGTTTCTGAATATTTTAAACTGTATCTTAGTTAAGTTTTACTCAGCTCTTTTCATTTGGGAGTCTTTAAATTTTCATGATTTATATTGAAATATTATTAGATATGAAAAAGAATTTGTCAAGAAAGTTGATTAGAAAAGGGTAGAGGTTGATTGTTTAATAATTTTAAAAGTGCTTTTGTCATACCTGTTTCCACGGTATAGGTCCACTGAAAACAAATGAGATGGTTCTGATGTATCAGTTTTAAGCCTTTCTCATCTGTTAAAGAGCCACTCCTTAAGAATTCCAGCTGTGGAATACTTTGCTAATCTATTTGTGATATCTCTTGTTAGATGACAGTTTCACCCCATTGACTTCCCTTTACTTCTTTTCTCATTTCTTTAAATTTTGAAAATTATAGATTTTATGGTTAAATTTATAGGTTTTCTAAGTCCAAACCATTTTCATTTCTCACTTGTACAGAATTGAATATATTCCTAAGGTACCAAAGGGTTTTTACCTCATTCCTTCATCTTCAGGCTTAAAAAAAATTTTTTTACTCTTATTGTTATTAGGTAATGGAATAACCATTCCTTTTCAGCTGTTGGCATTTTTCCAAACTGGCCGGCAGAGCCAGGAGGAAGTGAAGGCATTAAAACTAACTTTGGTTGGTTGCTACCTTCTTAGTGCTGAACCTATAACCTTTGTGGGTTGATTGATAGAGAACAAGAGAGCGCAGTCCTCGTTCCACTAACAGGTAAGGAACCCTTGTGATGACCAGTTGGGGTGAGAGAGAGAGAAATTATTTAATAGCATTTTTTCTTAATTTATCCCCAAATACAACATATCCCTGAAGTCAGACAGTGACTGCCCATGTTCCATACAGCAGGAGCATACAGCACCTTTCTATTTAGAATAAGATCTGAAATTTAATAGGAATGTATCACTCTGTACCACAAAATACAATTGATCTGTTTTCCACTGTTAAAATTTATCCTGCAGTCCCTCTAACTTTAAATATTATATATCTGCCTATCTTATTCTCCTTTCAGCTTTTCCTTGATCAGATACTATGTGCTTTGAACTTCCTTCTCTTGTTCACATTATTTCTATAATAAAGTGAACTATTTTCCAGTATCTTTGTCATCATCTATTATTTGGGTATATCTTAACTGCTTTAATTTCTGCATTGAAGCCATTAATGATTATTTCCTGGTCCTTCTTGACCCCAAACCAAATGATCATATGTTTGAAAAGGATTTTTAGTCTGTATTGCCTAGGTCCACTATTCTGCCCTCCCACTTTTAAAGATGAATGCTTGAAGAATAAATCTTTTTCAGTGACAGTAGACATAGCTTGATAAAATTCAGGTTTACTTTTATACTGCTATAATAAGGGACTGTAGTCTGATTAATTCTTTAAATTACTGAAGAATTAAAAAACTGAGAACAAATTTCACTTCTTAAGGCAATTCCCAAGGTTTAGTGATATTCCTGTTAATGTGCTTGATTATTCTATTTCTGCTTTTCAATCCATCGTCTTCTCTTTGACAGAAGAATTAATTGGGACTCCTCCTTTAATATATCTGAGGTCAAGTGCCTTTGCCTGTCCCTTTAAGACACTTATGATCTTGTTTACCAGTCTTAATTTATCATTTTTGTATTTGGTCTTCCACTTGAAGTTGAGTGGTTTGTCACACACTGTGTTATGACTTAGACCAAGCTAGTTCCCTTCTTAATAGTTACTGAGGAATTAATCATTCGTGGTGAAAGACTTCTAAAATTCAAATTAAGAAGGCACTGAAGAATGTGTGCCCAGAGATAGCTCCTTTTTGTCCTGAGGATAAGTCATTACAAGCTCAAATGACCAGAGAATGTAATTTCTTAATAAGAGTTTTTTCTTAAATCTATATTCAGCTCTCTATTTCAGTGCTTCTCTCCTACCAGAGGTGCAAGGAGTGATCCTAGAACCACAGATACAGCCAAGACCACGGAGAGCTTTTGACGTCAGGGGTCCACTTTCTCCACTGAACCTTTGGAGGCAGAATATCCAGCTTCTGGAGAGAGTTGGGAAAGGGTAATAAACAAGTGGGTGCTTTCCATTATTTACTTGGGTTTGTTTATAGACTGGAGTGTCCTTCCATTGCCCATGTAATTCTGTTGTTTACTCCTTGGGTTCATAGAAGAACCAAGTGGGGCTGCAATCTGTTTGTTTTTCTAAGAATGCTAACTAGTGCCCTTTCAGAAAAGAGACTTAAGATGTATTTAATTTTCTCTCCAGATAATTAAAGCAGTGGCTGATTTGGGGGCACTGATTTGGTGAATGCCTGTGTAGTCCACAGGAATTTTTAAAAGGAAATATTTGCCCATTTTAACCTTTACTGGTACTAGTGTACTTCTCAGTGCTCTTTTATATTCCAGTATTTAAGAAGTTTCTGTATTTTGTCTCTGGGCAAACTGGACATCTGAATTTTCCTAATTTACACCATCTGATGTCCAGGTGTTATCCTACCCTATTAGTGAGAACTTTTTGGTCTCTTTTCCTATGTTGAACTTCAGGACTTCATATCAGGTAGATCTTTAACAAGATGCAATGATAGTACCATTACGGTTTTACTGTCAAATCTAGGCTTCATTCTTTAATACAATACATACGAATGAATATGTTTCAGGAGATACTATCCCTGAAAGCTTTGTTAAATATACTCACAAGTAGTTTTCCAGTCCCTAGGAATAATGTTATTTGTGGCAAAAGAACCTTGTCCTAGATTTTCCCCATGGCATTAATACGGTTTTCTGTTAGTATCTTTGATGCCAAGGGTAAGATTTGATTTCAGGAAGTTCTTATCATCTCCAGTGGGTAGAACGTGAACTTTGGTGCCTTTGGCAAGTTTTCATTTTTTCCTTGGTGGATTCCTTCTGTGACTCCAGGTATCTTGATAATGGGAGACCGGTTTATTTGTTCTCTAATTGCCCAGATTTCTTTCAACTGGTAAACATCCTCCTTCAGCCAAAGGAACTCCTCTAGCAGAGCCTTCATGGATGATATCTGTCACACATGCAGCAACTGCAGTTTGGAAGGCAGTGGTGAACGGAGCCATGCACTATGTCTAGAAGACACAAGGATGAGAGAGCCACCTGATCTTGTCATTGATAAACTTTAAGATTTTCTCTGGTGTACTCTTGATCTGGAAATGGAAAGGCTCAAATAATGACATAATTTTTTCCGATTGGAACTTTACATGACCATGAAACTATTCCTTTCTATTCAGAAGACTGAACTAGAGGAAGCGTGAGAGACTCCTTTCTTTAAAACAGCAGCTCTCTATCTGTTTCACTTAAAAGATTTGTGGTATTGAAAGTCACCATAATGAAGCAGGCAGACGTTTTGGTAGTCTCGGAGACCCAGAAAACTTAATGAAATTTGTCTTTTGTTGCCCAACACTGAAAAGAACTAGGAAGTAAAGGGTGAAAATCTTAATTATTCCTAAATTACTTTTAATATTAGGATGTACTTTTTTGGTTTATCTTTTTCTAGTCTTGAGCCTTATTCTTGTCGAATCAACAGATTCCAGTATAGAAGTAGAGGCACGTTTTAAGTTAAGTCTTTTAAAGTAAATACCTGTTAAACCTGAGGTATTGTTCTGCGTTTGCAGACATTCTAAAGTTGAATGATCCTGAAACAAAGAGGTATTTTATAGAGCAAAGGTCAAGTAGTAGTAGTAGAATAAGCCTCTGTGTGTGAATTAAGTGTTGCAAGAAAGTTATCCAAACTATGGATTTGATAAATTGATGGAAGTAGCTATCAAAATGTTTTATTTCTCTTTTTAGTATCTATTAAACTAGGCAGTTGAAAGCTACTAAAAAGTTTTTTAAAGTTACACGGATGCTGCCAGTTTGTTTTATTTGGTTTAAATTTTAAGAATAGAAATTCTAGAGATATCACTGGAAGCATCTAAATGTTTTAGGAATCTTAAGAGGTTTTAGAAACCACACTTGCCAGGTTATAACCTGGCCTTTAGTCTTTGTTGGCTATGTGTGGGACCCGTTTTCCCCTCATTAATTATACATAAACTTTTGTATGTATGGTACTTAAAAGTGAGTTTAGAAGATCAATTTGAGCTAAAATTTCCCTGGAGAGCTCTGAATTCCCATAAACGATTACAACTTTTTACTCTTGATTTGCTTTTGTTAAAGGTTAATAAGATAGTTTTTACAAACACATATAAATTAAAAAACAACTACTCAACATTTTAGAAGGAACTCGGAACTGAAGGCCAGTTTATGGCCTTTTGTTTCAGTTTTGAAGAGAAATGATTTAGTCTCTTAATCCCATTCATCTCATGCTTTGATTAAATTTTAGCTTTGTTCCTTAAAGTGTGCAAAAGAAATGTAAGTGCATTTCTATTCATCTCATGCCACTGAAAGCTATTTAAAAGTGAAACTTCATGTATATTAATGTGAATTGATTTGTTTAAACTTTTATTTTGATTCATTTTCTTTCAGATTTTTAAATATTTCATGTCACAATATGCAATCCTATATTTTTCAGTGTTTATTTTATGAATATTAATATAAGCTAATTTTTTCTAGAATGACTAATTGTGTAACATTTGTATTATGTGATCATTTGAAAAACTAATAAATATTTTCTCCATGAAAAAAATGCACTTACTGATAAATGGCTTATTTTTCTTTCAGGAGTAGAAAATGGAAACTATAACAGTATTTTTAAATGTATTTTAATTTTATGTGTCTTCCTCTAAGTATTTCTGAATATATATTCTATCCTTGTATGTGTTAAACTTTTTTGAGAAAAAAAATTATTTAAACTGTCGAATTGAAATGACTTTTCATTGGGTCACACAGTGCCAAATTAAGGAAATAGGTGATGTATTTAGTCTTGTTTTTTCACTTTACTGGCTTCCCTGGTAGCTCAGATGGTAAAGAAGCCGCCTGCAATGCAGGAGACCCAGGTTCAACCCCTGGGTTGGGAAGATCCCCTGGAGAAGGGAATGGCAATCCACTCCAGGATTCTTGCCTGGAGAATCCCATGGACAAAGGACTCTGTCGGGCTACAGTCCATGGGGTCGCACAGAGTCGGACACGACTGAGCGACTTTCATACATAGCTTTGTTTCCAGAATTGGATTTTTTTAGATGCCATTTTCATATGTCAATTTTGCAAACCATTAAAACTCTTGAGTTAATATTGCAAATATCAGGAGTAATACGCTCAAGTCTTTTAAAGTGAGATCTTGATAAACATAGACGCTTACAGAATTGCATACAGAAGACATTTCCTCTAGTCAGAAAAAGAATATTTGAGAATAACGACTTATTGGAGAACTGTTCAGTTAGTGGGTACTGTTAATAGGAGAAGAAAGTATTTTATGTTTTGATGTTCTGCTTGAACAAGTAATTGTAGAAGGGGAAATCTTAACTTACAGAGTCTCTTTCTTTTAACCTTATCAAGAGAACATGGGAAAGGATAAAATTTGTTTTTCATGATTCTTGTCTTTATATCTACATAAACTTAATTAGAGGCATTAGAACAATTTACCTTTCTATGCAGAGTCTGCTGGAAATGAGGAGATTTCCCTTTTGATTTGATGAGAATTTGTAAGAAGCAGACTACTAAAATTAAAAAACTTTATGGTGGAGTCCTAGGTGACAAATAAGAAGTTTAGTTAATGACAATTTGTGGATTAAAATGACCTAATTTGGCTCTCTAAAGAAATTATACTCTGAAAAAAAGAGTTATAAAAGGAAATTATGATTTAGAATGGCTATTGTATTTAGGGTGTGGGAGAAGAGCTAAAATTCTTGGCTTTATTAGCCTAGTAAGTTTGGAAAAGATGAGTAGAAATACTGTGGATAAAATTTTGTTTTTAGAATTAAGCCTGTTAAAAGATTCACAGACAAAATGTATTTCTGTGAAAGATGGGAGGCTGTATTTCCTTGAGTACAAAAGAATTTAGAAGCCTTAGCTATATGTATTTAAAAGATGTAGGGCAGAGAGTGTTAAATAAAAGCATTGCACTGGAAATTTCAAACATATTGTAAAAATAGTGGTGAAATGAGAGTTTTAAAAATAATTTTCATTACATAAACTCTTCCCTACACCATCAGTAGCTTCAAAATAAAAACATTTATGAATATTGAACATGGATTTATGTTTGAGGTATAAGAACTAGGCTTATTGTTTCACTATGATTCTTAGGACTAGCTATAGAATAAAATAGTTTTTTTATTTGAGTAAAGAAAGTTTTTTTTTAATAACTTCTGTTTTAAAGAAGATAAATATCAATAAGAAGTGTGACTACAAGTACTGACCTTGTAGCTTATTGTAAATATATCCATAAATCTTACTTGATTTTGCTGTATTGAAACATTTGAGCAAAATGTCAGTGCCTAGATGTCCTAAGCAATTTCTTGATTTTTTAAAATACAGATATTTTTATTTCCCATTTTAAAAAGTTCACATTAACTTAGTCTTGAAATGTGAAAGATTTGTATTTCCAAAATAAGCACATAGGTGCTCTTTAAAGGTTTTTCTCACTTAAATGTACATCTAAGGTAATCAGATTACTGCAGTAAAAAAAAAAAAAACAAATGCTAGGGAACTTTGAAGTGCGCATCGGAGTTTTCAGGAATTGTGATCAAAGTGATCTCTACTCAAGAGGTAAGGTATGACACGGAGGTAGAAAATGTTCAAAATATTTTCAGTGTAACATCAGATGATAAAGTGACCTACAACAGATATCCTTGGATTTTCAGACAGATGTAGAATTAGGGAAAGAATTTTTCTTCAAATTTGTCCCAGAGAAGAGCAATGGATAAACCACAAATTTGTTTGGAGTGCATTTAGGAACATACATCTAGCTACATTGTACTCTCTGTACCTGGCCTACTGTATTCCAGGCATCTCCTACCCTTGCTCTTTATTTTTTTAACCCTTGTTCTCTTAATGTTATGATCCATACTTAATTTAGTATTTCTTCTGTGCTGAGCACTGTTAAAATACTGTACTTTACATGGAAAGTTGAGTACATATTCCATGAGGTTATTCCCTGGTTGTTGGTTGTGTATGCCTATTTTTATTAAATGAAACCTAAAATGTAGAAAACTGTAGCTGTACTGAGTAATTTTAACTTTGGTTTGAGAAATTAATTTGAGTTTTATAAACATTCACTTTAACTCAGGAGAATCTTTAAGAAATAATATTGTTGGCTAGTATATATAAAATTGTTCAGACAAGATATTTATAAGGTTATTCCATAAGGTATGTTAAGTGGGTTCAAAGAATCAAATTTTAGCATACTATTTAATATATCTAGAAACAAAGGAAAATGTAATAATATTCAGTACAGATGAGCTAGAAATATGATTTGGGATTTTTTTTCTAAAATTACATTATTATAATTTACTCAATAGATGGCAACATAAACAGTAATCTTCCAACCTATCTTTTTATAAGAATACTAGCTTGTGGACATTTGACTTTTACTTAAAATACTGTGCTATCTGTTGTGCTTTTTCCTTTATACAGAGAACATGATCGTGTTGCTATGAACTAGTGATAGCACTCATAACTTCAGTGAGATAGCTCATTCCATGTTCAGGATGCTCTGATGGTAAGAAGCTGATCCAGAATGTGCTTCCATGTCATTTTTTATTTGAAGATTTCCTTAGGAATTAGCCGAGGTAGAACCTTCATCTTACGTACAAGATTAATTGATGTCTGAGAATATCACGTGTATTTCTAATATCACAGTTGATTAAAGGTCTACTGTAGGATTTGAGTCTCTTGAAGGCTCCGAGATCTATACTTATCCTGTACTTTATTGCTGCCTCATGTTAATCCCAGTTCTGGGAACATGGAGCAAGTCTGATTCACTTCAAATACCATAGTCCAGGTGATTTAAGATGGCTCTTACACTGCATCAATTTCAAATGCAGTTTGTTTGTTTGTTTTTTTCCTGCCGGTTAAGCATACCTTCATTTCTTGCTCTTATGTAGCATGGTTTTGAAATCCTTAAGGGTTTTGTAGATCTCTGAACATGCCTCAGTATATTATTTTTCTTAATGTGTGACACAGCACAGTACAGGTGTGCTTGGCTTCTCTTTGACCTTGTGATGCTCATACTGCTTTGTTTACCCTTACATATTTATCCAGTCAGGTGCTTAATTTTATGAGATTCTCTTGTACAAAAGAGTTTCATATTGATATGCAAATTTTGTTAAAAAAAAATCAGGGCAGTAGTCTCTTACAGACTGACATACGCAGTTCAGTGGAAAAGAAAATGACTCAAAAGTCAAGCCAAGACCTTGAGAAAGTGATCAAAAAAGTGTAATCTTCATTTCAGTTATTGCTTGCTTAATTCTGACTCACAGAGCTATAAATTCTGTATTAAATAGTTTTTATTGTTTTTGTTCAGTCACTAAGTCATGTCTAACTCTTTGCAACCACATGGACTGAGCACCCCCAGGCTCTGAGCACCCCCCACCTCTCCTCCACTATCTCCCAGAGTTTGCTCAAATTCAAGTCCATTGAGTCAGTTATGCTATCTAGCCATCTCATCCTCTGCCACCCCCTTCTCCTTTTGCCCTCAGTTTTTCCCAACATCAACATCTTTTCCTTGCTTTTTGCACCAGGTGATCAAAGTATTGGAGCTTCAGCATCAGTCCTTCCAGTGGATATTCAGGGTTGATTTCCTTTAGGATTGACTGGTTTGATCTCCTTGCGGTCCAAGGAACTCTCAAGAGTCTTCTCCAGCACCACAATTCAAAAGCATTAATTCTTAATGCAAAGTGTTATTTTTCAGGTTGTTCTTTAGTAAGTTAAGGGGAAGCAGGCCCTTTGGAGCTAAATTGTTGACACAGGACTGACATTGAGACAAAAATGAACTTGTGTTTAGTAACATAATTAAAACTGGAAGTGAAAGGCAGTGCTTCAGTGGAAAAATTTGAGACATACCCCAAACAGCTGAAGATCGTGGAGAAGTGCCCTGGAAGCCTGTGTGGCCAAAACTGTTGTGCAGAGTTTCCTGTTGCCTCTTAAAAGATCGTGCAAATACTTCAACGTTGTTTTGGTATAACTGTTTTAAGTTACCAGTTAAACAGCTTCCCCCCTCCCCTCCAGATTTTAAATTGAGCTCCAAGAAGACGTGTATTTAACACCTTTAAGGTATGAGTAGCCCAATGGTTTGTTTAATGGTTGGTTGCATGTACCTTTAGGGTGTGTGTTACCTGTTTTTGAGAAACACTCAGGGTGTGCTCTGCCTTACCTGAGTTAAAAAGAGTCTGGGGACAGATGAGCGAAAAAGAAAAGAACGATTTACGTGCCTACTTTGTGCAACTTTTGCTAGGTGAATTACATATATTTATGTGATTAAATCCAGTTGACCTTTCAGGTAATTTTTTATTTTACACCCAAAGATGCCAAAACTCAGAAATCACAAAATCTGCTCAAGGGCACATAATCATAAACAACAAAAGTAGCATTTAAAAGAAAACTTGTCAAAATCTAAAGAATTCTATCATACTGTTGATTGTCAAACATCTTTGCCAGAAAGAATGGATATTCTTAGGAAAATTTCATATAAAAAGGGATATTTTACTTAGTATGCATTTTTAAATCGAGAGTAGTTTTAGTCTTTACAGAAAAATTCACCAGAAAGTTCAGAATCCCTCCCTCCTCCCCATATACAATTTTGCTTATCATAGTTTGCTCTGTTGACATCTTGTGTGGTGTATTTTATAATTCATGAACTGATACCGGTACCTCATTATTGAGTGAAATGCATAGTTTAGGGCTCATTCCTGTCATACAGTTCTGCCAGTTTCCTCATATACATAATGTCACGTAACATAGTGTCATACAGAAAAGTTTCACCAACCTACATGATCCTCCTATATTCATCCCTCTCTTCCCTCCCCACCCCTGGCACTCACAGATGTTTTTCTTGTTTCTGTAGTTTTACCTCTAGCCGCCTCAGACTGGCTTCTTTCAGTTAGCAGTGTACAATATCTCTTTGTGACTTGTTAATGTACTTCTTTTTATTACTGAATGGTATACCATCATATAAATCTACCACTGTGTGTTTATCCACTCATCTTTGAAGGACATCCTGATTGCCTCCAGTTTTTGGCACTTAGGAACAAAACTGCTGTAAACGTTGGTGTGTAGGTTTTATGAGGACAGAAGATTTCAGCTCATTTGGAAAAACACCCAGCAGTGCAATTGCTGGATTTTATGGTAAGACTGTGCTTAGCGTTGTAAGAAACTGCCCAGCTGTCTTTCTTCCAAAGTGGCTGTACCATTTTGCCTTCCCACCAGCGATGAACCCGAGTTCCTGTTCTGCATCCTTGCCAGCGTGTGGTGGGGCTGTGTTTTGGATTGTAGTCCCTCCAGTAGGTGTATGATGGCTTCTTACTGTTTTATTTTGCAATTCTCTAATGATACTATTTACCATCTATATATCCTTTTCTGTGAGGTCTCCTTTCAGATCTTTTGCCCATTTAAAAAGTTTTCTTCCTTTTGTTGAGTTTTAAAAGTCCTTTGTATGTTTTAGATAGCACTCCTTTACCAGGGAAGTGTTTTGCAAGTATTTTCTCCTAGTCTGTGACTTGTAGACATTATCTTATCTGTGTCTCCTGGAGCAAAAGTTTTAAACTTTAATCAATTCCAGGTCAATTTTTTTTCCTCTAATAGATTGTGCTTTTGATGTCGCATCTTTTAAAAACTCACTGTTAAACCCACGGTCACCTACATTTTTTCCTATGTTACCTTCAGGAAGTTTTACAGTTTTGAATTTTACATTTAGGCCTGTGATCCATTTTGGATCACAGTTAACTTTTGTGAAAGGTGTAAGGCAAAAGTTTAAGAAAAGACTGTCCTTTTTCCTTTGTATTTTCTTTGCTCCTTTTTCAAAGATCACTTGACTATATTTGTATGGGTCTGCTCCTGAGCTCTTTATCCCATTTCATTGACCTGTCTTTTCTGCTGATATTACACTGTGTTGAATACTGCAGGCTTTTTGATACATCTCAAAATTGGTTGTCAGTCCTCTACTTTTCTAGGTCTTTCAGTGAAACTGAAACTAGGTCTTTCATATAGATTTTAGAATCAATTTGTCCACAAAATGACTTAACTAGGGTTTTTATTGGGATTATATTGGATCTAAAGATTAAGTTGGGAAGACCTGATGTCTAACCATCTATGATCATGTAATTAGTCTCCATTTATTTAGATCTTTGATTTTTCATCAACATTTTGTAGTTTTTTCCTCACATAGATCTTTTATATATCTTGTTAAATTAAACCTAAATATTTCTTTCTTTTTTTTTTTTTTGGTGCTGATGCAAATGGTGTATTTTTAACTCTAGTTGTTCATTCCTGATTTATAGGAAAACAGTTAACTTTACCTTTATCTTGCAACCTTTCTATAGTTGCTTACTAGTTACAGGTGCTTTTTCTTTCTTTCTTTAGGGGCTTTCAGTATACAGTATGTCAGCTGCAAACAAAGGCAGTTTTATGTTTTCCTTCTTAGTCTTTATACCTTTTATTTCATTTGCTTATTGCACTGGCTATGACTTGCCAGTACGAAGTTGAATAAGGATGGTGAGAGGGGACTTCCTTGTCTTATTCATGATATTGGGTGGAAGGCGTCTGGTTTCTTACCAATAAGCATGATGTTAGGTGTAGGTTTTTTGTACATATTTTTCACATTATGGAAGTTCCCCTCTAGTTCTGGTTCCTCAGAGGTTTTTTGTTTAAGTGTTGTGTGTTTTTTTAAAATCATGAGTTGATGTTGCCTTGTGTCAAATGCTTTGTCTGCATTTATTAATATGATCATATGATTTTTCTCTAGTGTTTATAATTGATTTTTGAATACTAAATCAGCCTTACATATGTGGTTAAATGGAGCTTGGCCATGGTGTATAATTCTTTTTACATGTTTATTGCATTCAGTTTGTTAATATTTTGTCAAGTATTCTTGTATCAAGGTTAATGAAACACTGGTCTGTAATTTTCCTTTTTTGTAATGTCTTTGACTTTGACATTTGACTTGCTTCTTAGAATGAGTAAGGAATTGTTCTCTTTGTTTCTACTTTCTGAAAGAAATTGTAGAGAATTCGTGTCATTTTATTAAACATTTGGTAGAATTCATCAGTGAAACCATCTGGGCTTTGTGCTTTCTGCTTGGGAGGGTTATTAATTGTTAATTCAGTTTCTTTCAATAGATATAAACCTTTCCAGTTTGTTTCTTGTAAGTTTTGGTGGATTATATCTTTTAAGTTCATTTAATCTAAGTTATCAAATGTGTGGAGATAAGAGTTCATAATATTCCTTACTATCCTTTTAATGTCCATGGGATCAGTAGTAATGGCTCCTCTTTCATTTGTGTTATTAGTGATTTGTGTCTTCTTTCTTTTTACTTGTTAGCCTGGCTAGAGATTTATCAATATTGACACAATTACCAAACCTGGGTTTTGTGGATTTTTCTCTGTTTTGTTGTTTTCAGTTTCATTGACTTCTCTAATTTTTATTTCTCTTCTACTTGCCTTAGGTTTATATTCCTCTTCTTTCTCAGCACTGTTTTTGCTGTATTCCAGAATTTTGATAAATTGTATTTTCACTTTCTTCAGTTTGAAATATTTAAAGATTTCTCTTGAGACTCTTAAAACCACTGTATTTTTAGAAGTGTTGTTTAATCTCCATTTTGGGGGTTTTCATCTATCTTTAAATATTTGGTATCTTACTAATTTTTAGTTTAGTTCTATTGTGATCCGAGAGCATACTCAGTATGCTTTCTATTCTTTTAAAATTTTGTGGTGTGTATTATGGCCTTTAATCTTGGCGAATTCTCCATGTGAGCTTGAGAAGGTATATTTCGCTGTTGTTAGATGAAGTAGTCTTGAGATGTCAGCTGGATCCAGCTGATTGATGGTGCGGCTCAGTTCAGCTGTCTTGACTGATTTTCAGCCTGCTGATCTGTCAGTTACCGGTAGAGCAGCATTGAAGGCTCTCAGTGCATTAGTCTGTTCATCAGTTTCTCATTTCAGTTCTCTCAGTTTTTGACTCACATATATTGATGCTCTGTTGTTAAACACATACTAAGGGTTGTCCTGTCTTCATAGAGAGTTGACCCCTTCATCATCGTGTAATGTCCTCCTTTATCCCTGGTAACTTTTCCTTGTTCTGAAGTCTGGTTTTCCTGAAATTTATGTGTTATTCTAGCATTCTTTTAATTAATGTTATGGTATGTCTTTCTATCCTCTTACTTTAAATCTCCTCTATCTTTATATTTACTGTGAGCTTTTCTTACAACATACATACAGTTGGGTCTTTTTTTTTTTTTTCAATCCATTTGACAGTCTCTGTCTTTTATTTGATATATTTCAACCATTTACATTTAAAGCAATGTTTTTTTAGTTGGATTTATATCTGTCTTGTTTGTAACCTTTCTGTTTATTGCCTTTGTCCTTCTAAAATGTATTTTGCCTTACACTCTATTTCTGACTTCTCTGATATAATTCTAGCCTAGGGTCCTAACATTTATAGTTGCTTTGCCAGGAGCCTTCTAAATCATTTCACTTCTTCAATTTGATTCATTTAATTCTTTTGAGCATCCACTTACTAAATTTCATGCGTCTCTAAAGGCTTTTCCCCCTTGTTCTCTGGAGCCTGGATCTATCTATTGTATCTTATCAAAGACTTTATAGCTTTATTATTTTCTCTGTGAGCCAGTCTCCCTCTCTACTGGATCATTCCCATCACCATCTAATTATGCTTTCATATATCATCTTAAGGAAACCACCTTGACCTTTCCCCTCAACCTCTTGACTTCTAACAGTCTCTACTCACTTTTATAACCAAGAATTATCTACTCATATTGTTATAATTTCTCAAATTTTATTGATTTCTTAGTCTATCCCATTGTGGCTTTTGCATCTAACACCATGTGACTGCTCTTATCAAAGTCTCTTGGGTTCTGTGGCAACAGCAGGTCTACTTGATGCTTAGCTGTACCTTCTTACTTTTTAACAGAATTCACTGTAGTTGAACCTATCTTCTGAAATGCCCTTCTCAGTCCTGGAGTTTTTCTTTTAGCCTCTTCTTCCTTTGCACTTAGATGACTTCATCCATTCCCATGACTTAATGATTTTTCTTTTTTTAACTCCCCTAATGGTTATCTCTTGCCCAGCCACCTCCTCAAAGCTCTGGTCTTGATACCCACTTGGATATCAAGTGGATTAAACTACTTAAAAAAAAGAAAAGTCCAACTCCGGACTATTTTTTCTCTGTGTCTTCTTCATTTCAGTCAAGAATGATGTTCATCTCACATCAAAAACAATGGAGTGGTCTCCCTTACCTCCCACATGCAATCGGTTATTTGTTAGTCCAGTTGTTTGTTTTGGGAATTTTTAAAAACTTTGTTTTTTTTCTTTTTACAGCAGTTTCACATTTATAGAAAAATTGACCAGAAAATACAGAGCTTCTATATTAATTTCCCCTCCCTAGTTTCCTTTGCTACCATCTTGCATTAGTTTGGTATATTTGTTGTAGTTGAACCAGTTTTGATACATTGAAGTCCAGAGTTTACATAAGGATTTCCTCTTTGTGTCAGGAGTGCTATGGGTTTTGCTAAACGTGTAATTTCACCTATCCATCGTTAGGGTATCATCACCACCTCAGTCCCTGGCACCCACTGATATTTTTACTGTCTCTCAAGGTTTATCTTTCCCAGGACGTCATACAGTTGGAATGTTGTAGCATTTCCCGCTGGTTTCTTTAACTCAGCAATATGCAGTTAAGGTTCATCCTTAACTTTTTGTGGCTTGATAGCACATTTCTTTTTATTACTGTATAGATCTGCCACAGTTTGTTTGTTCTTCGCCTTTTGAAGGACATCTTGGTTGCTTCCAGTTTTGGGGACTTAAGAGTAAAGAAAGCTACTTTAAACATTTGTGTGCAGGTGTTCTGAGGACATACATTTGCAACACACTAGGAAAAATACCTAGTAGTGCAACTGCTGGATCTTAAACGGTAAGCCTCTGTTTAGGTTTGTAAGAAACCACCACGCTATTCCAGAGTAGCTTTACCGTTTGGCATTCCTACCAGCAGTAAAGGAGGATTGCTGTTGTTTTACGTCCTTGTCAAGTAGAAAATAAAGTATAGCCCAAAAGCAGAGCCAAAAAATAGTATCCAATTTTTCACAGAGGAATTATGAAACAATTTACATATAAATAGCTCCACTTCTAGTGGAGTTTTCATGTCACAACAATTGACTATATTTCCCAAGAATGTAAGAGGTGTTAAATCCTTTAGGATAGACAACCTCCTCTTCATTATAGGTATCCTGACTTATTTAGTAGACTAAGTGAAAAAGGTCATCAGTGTTTTAAATTATAACCACTTTGATAGATGTGTGGTGGTATCTCATTGTTTTAATTTGCAGTTCCCTAATGGCATGATATTGAGCATCTTTTCACATGCTTATTTTCCATCTCTGTATCCTCTTTGGTATTTAGATAAGGCCAGTGTTTTTAGATTGATCTATTTTTTCCCAATGTGGATGTTTATTTGTTCTAGCACCAGCTTTTGAGAAGACTGTCCTTTCACCTTTCAAAGATCAGATTTCCCTCCTAAATCTGTCTCAAGCCTGTCCAGCTTCTCACCAATTCCATCTACCAACCTCTGCTCCAGGCTGTCCCTTGCCTGGACTCTTGCAGTAGCCCTCTCTGGTCTCCTTGACTTCTGTGTTCGTCATAAAATAGGATTTATTACACCCATCCGTATCGGTTTCCTGTTGAACACTCAGTTGCTTTTCTTCATTAAAACTATAAAATCCAAATTTTTTTATCATGGCCTGTGATCTTGCCTCCAGCTTTACCCTGATTCCTGCTCTCCAGCCAACCTTGAGTTTATTTCATGAAGTCTCTAAATTGCTTATCCTCTATTTTAGGGGTTTCCCAGTGACCGGAATGCCCCTTCCTCTGATTGTAGGTTTCAGCTTCAGTGTTTCCTTTTCAGAGATGCTGTCTCTAGTCACTAGATCTAAACATCCCATTCTGCATCTTGACTTTTGTTCTTTGATATCAATTCCTTCCTAGTATTTTTCTCAATTTAAAATATATTGTTTGTTTATATATTGCCTGGCTTCCAGAGGTCATGTCTGTTGTTCATACTGTTTCTTAGCACTTGGCAGAGTAGCTATCACAGTAGGCACTGAACAGATACTTCAGTGAGGGAGACGTAGGCAACTTTAGAAATGTCCACATCTAGTGAGGGAGATCCATACAGAAGTAGGTGAATCACAGGGCCACTTCGGTGCTGTTGGACAATTGTTATAGTTCTGGAAAATAAGCAATAGAAGACTAAAAACAAAAATCTTTGGGATTCTTTCTCAGTAATGTGAACAGGTGATTACAGAAATGAGTTTCTGAAGTCTTACTGCCCAGGCTTATTTATGAATCCTTATTGCCTTGGCCATAAGTGAGTTAAATATTTGATAATGTGGGGTCAACATAACTTTCATCCTAGCAGTACGAGACTTAGGATCTAAAATGTTGCAGAAATCATCATTGGTACTGACAGTATGGGTGCTGTAGGGACAGTCTCAAGCCCACTGAGAGATTGTTCAGCCTACTGACTGAGCATGGCCTGTAGGGTGAGTGTTGGTTTTGAGTGCCTAGTGCAGCCATTCACCCTGGGCAAGTTGTTTAACCTCCATGTGCCTCAGTCTCATTTGTGAAGGAGCTATGCATGGGGTTATGATGAGGGTTGAATAGACTAATACGTAAAGCATTTTTTCATGTGCCAGGTAAAGAAAAAGTGCTTATTCTGTCATTAACGTTTTATGATGTTAGAGTATCCTGAGTAATACGCAGCTTTCTCAACGGACACTTCCATTGCCACTTTTTCTTTAGGCTTCATTTTGATGCCAAACATCAATCAACCTTCTCAGCTCCCATCTTTTCTCCTCCACCTATGCTCAGCATCCAGTCACCTCTGCTTTCTCAGATGTCTTAAGACATACATTCCCTCTCACATTTCTTCCTTTCAACCAAATCTTTCTCATATGCGTACAAGCACATTCAAGTCTCCAATTAAAAAAATAAGTAACTGCAGACCCTACCCCACCTCTTCCTCTGTGTATACAAACTTAACTCTCTATAACATTCTCTCCATTTCTTTCAATGCCACTCACTTCTCGGTCTATTCCAAGCTTGTTTCTACCTCTTCATTGAAATAATACCACTGAGGTGATCGGTGACCTTATCACTAGATGAACTGGACCTTTTCCATCCCTTGCCACGTGTGCTCTCCGCATTCAGCACAATTGATGGCATGTCCCTCTTCTAACATTTGGAATCTGAGAGTCTTCACTCTGAATTCCTCCTGTCTTTCTGGCTGGTTCTGAATCTGATTTGCAGACCCATTCCTTCCCAGGCTTTATTTTACATAGTGCGAGTTTCTGAGGCTGGATTCTTGGTCATTTAATTACCTTTCTACTGATGATTCAAGTTCAGTAACACTGGTGCAGCTTTAGAGACAGAATGACCTACTTGGCATCTCTTTCCCTTTCTTTGTGCCCCAAGGGCACTTCAAACACACTTTGTGAATTTTTGATCTGTCTCCCCTCAAATGTGATCTTCCTTAGGATTCCTCCTCTTAGTGACTAGCACCCCCGTGCATCCACTTACGCAAGCCGGAAACCTAGATGATGTTCTGTGTGTGTGTATTCCTCACACCTCCTTTACCCCATCTGTCATCCTCGCTTGTTGACTTTTGTGTCTGAAATTTCAGCAACCTATTTCTCTGTTATCAGTCTCCTCAGTCTATTATTTCCTAGCTTGTGCTATAACAGTTCTAACTGGGCTCCTTGTATACAGCCTTGTGCTAATTGAATTCATTTTCCACAGTGCAGCTAGAATGATGTTTCTCAAGATACAAGTTTTATTGATATTACATCTTTCATTAAAACAATCAGCTTTCTATTTTTAGTTTGAATCCTTGGGTAGGTTAGAGACAAAATCCTTATTATAATTTGTGAAACCCCAACAGACCAAGTTCCTGTTTACCTTTCCACTCATGCTTGGCCACTTTTTATTTATTCATTTTTTTTATACTCTGCCTCTCCCTCATCTTTTTTTGCCTTCACTCCGTGGTCGTTACCTTGCCTCAGGAATACCTCTGATGTTTTTGACCAGGTTAGATTACCATCCTCTTTGCTTTCATAATGTCATGTTCATATGGTATCAGTGGTCACAGTCTTACATTTCTGTGTCCCACCTCTCCCTCCAGCTAAAAACCCCTAAGAGACCAAGGATTATGTTTGGTTTTGCTTACCATTTGTGGGTACTTAACCCAGTAACTGGCTTATACCCTTCAGCTCATCAGATCTTGAGATGCTACCTTTATTTTTCTTTCACTAAGGAATAAAAAATTTAAAAAAGGAAGGAAAATAATGAAAGATGAGCTCACAATAATGTTATTGAAAGAATTTTCTATAAAATTAGCTTAAACTATTACATTTTCTCCCAGCCCCCTGCCTTTCTTAGATAATAAAAGAATGTTATTTAAGAAAAATATCCTTGAGTTTATTTCTAGATTCTTGATTCTATACGAAAATAATTGGCACTTAATCATAGTTCCATTCTTCAGACCTTCCGAAATAGAGAAATTAGATTTGTTTCTAACTTTGGAAATAAAATATTCAAGCTGGTTTTGATTTGTCTTTTAAGTGCAGGTTTGGTGACTTCCTGAACTCCCAAATGATGCTGCCTTGTGATCATCTCTGGGAAGGGATACTTAGTCATAATTTGAGTTCAAGAACAAGAATTACTTTTAACTTTAGGGTGATGTGAAATGAGTCTTTGTCTAGCTCTTCATTTCATTAATTTACCCTTTCTTTTTCTCTCATACTTTTGTTTCTTACAGGAAGGTACCAACTGTCAGCATTTCTGTCTCCATTCCTTAGTTCATGAGGTTCTCTGCACCGTTCTATTAGGGGGTCCAAGAGGGTCGTTCTATTAGGGGGTCCAAGAGGATAATTTCTACAACAGACTTAATTTTTGTCTTGACTCAATTTATGCTTTGTATTAGAGAAATTTATAATGAAAAAATTCAGTTTGTCATTTAACATTGTATTATTTCTCAAAGGAGTTTAAATTTAAAAATCTAAAAAACTTTAAGTTTTAAATTTAAAAATCTATCCAAAAAAACTTTTTGTAATTTTCGGGGCCTTGCTTTGCTAGATGCTGAATAATCAGCACTCCTGGTAGCCTGGCATTTGGTAGTTGGAATAAACTAATCACTTCAGGCTTTTGCAATCACTTGAAATACTCATTAACTGTGAGTCATTGTTTTGAAATAATGTACATTATATTCTTTTTGTTTTTCTTGCTTGAATTGCCTAACTTAATGTTAAGAACAGCTTTGTGTCATGAGCTTAGCATACAGTTTTATTCTGAAAATCGAGTGGTGCCAAAATATGTTGCAGGACAACAATTTATTCCTTTAACATCAAGTTGGTAGTAAGATGTTCTTTTGTAGAGCAAAAGGTACAGCAAAGTACAGAACTTTTTTTTTTTTCTTACTGAAATACTTATAAGAAAGTATATATGTCTGAATTAATAGGGAACTAATTACCTCTCGGCTTCCCTGGTGGCTCAGATGGTAAAGAATCTGCCTATGATTCTGGAGACCTGGGTTCAATTCCTGGGTCAGGAAGATCCCCTGGAGAAGGGATGGCTACCCCCTCCAGTATTCTTGCCTGGAGAATTCCATGGACAGAGGAGCCCGGAGGGCTACAGTCCATGAGGTCACAAAGTGTGACATGACTGAACGACTAACACCAATACTGGCATCTTAAAAATTTATAAACATGTTTCTTTGCCAAGAATGGAACTGCATTTCTTTATTTTCAAAATTGTTTACAGTAGTTCTTTGAAAGCATAGAATAATCTTCATATTTAAGAGTTAAAATCAGTTACTACTATCGTATTAATCAAAATATATCTGTATAAAGTAGCTTATTAAATGCTTTCTAAAATTTCTAGTTTTAATGATAAGGACCTAGTCATTTTTTCATGAATAAATTAAAACATTTTAAGTATTACTGTTTTTAATTGGGACATTCTACTTTTCTAAATATAAAGCCTTTTATTAATGGAAAATGACACTTAATAATGAACTCTTGTGTTTTTCAATATTGTCTTTTAAAAAGTCATCAAAAGCAATCCTGTGATGGCTATCAGGGTTTTAAAAATGAGCAGCTTTGTTTCCACTTTTCACACGAACCAGAGCTTTGATATTTTAGTTGCACAGTTCAGTGCATTAAACACAAAAACAAACCAATAATCATCTCCTAGCAGTCATCTTTGTTCTCTGAACACTTTGTGTTGGTGGTGGATGTAGGACTATTTGAAGACATATTTTGTGTATGTTTTCTGATTAAGTACTCTAAATTCTGAAACCTTTGTTTAAATATATTTATCTCCCTATAATAGAGTTTCTAGTAGGCCTGTATCAGTGTTCGCAAATTTAGATAACATTTCTCAATCTAATAAATAAGTCGGGATACTATAATGAAGAGGGGGTTATCCTAAAGGATTTAACACCTCTTACATTCTTGGGAAATGTAGTGAATTGTTGTGACATGAAAACTCCACTAGGAATGGAGATATTTATATGTAAACTCTGTTTCGTAATTTCTTAGTGAAAAATTGGATACTATTTTTTGGCTATACTTTTGGCCTATATCTTCTATTTGAGTTTGGCTTCTAAGATAGGAAAAGGGGGATGAAATTTGTCATATAAATTAGAGTTTTATTCTTCACCTCTATAAATCAAAAGTTCTTTTAACCTCTTAATTTTTTTTTCAGGCTTAATTTAAGTACATATTTTCAATGTGCAGATATGAGAGATTTTTAAGATCTCTCTGAACATTTCAGTATGAATCACAAAATGGTGAGGATGTTTCTGAACATCCATCTATAACATGCTTCATAATTTTTTAAAAAATCTTGGTTACTTTGACAGCAATATGAATCAGATTCGATGGTCATTATTTTGACACTTATAAAATGGCTGTCAGAGATGGTTCACAGAGATACATCGATTGAATTGACAGTAATTCCTAAATCATGATACTAGGATTTTAATATCATCCAGCAGTTATGCAAAGGTTTTGGTGATACTTGGCTGGTCCCTGGTAGTCGGACCTTGCACCTGATGGGATGGATTTTAATTTTCATCATTTTAAGAAATCGATTAGAAACCTGATGTTCTTCTGGAAGGTTTTGAAAGTTGTTACAGATTATGGTTCCAAGCTTTTAAATGGGAGGTTTTTAAAAAATTCTCTCTCTCAACATTTTTAGTACCAATCACACAATGATAGAGCTGTTTTGAGACATGCATCTTTAAAATTCCCATAGAAGTTATTCCTTGAAAGCAATCATTCTGTCATGAACTGTTGAAACATTTTCACATCAAAGGTACAGGTTCAGTGTGTGTGTACTGAAGATTTCTGCTTGGTGGCTTATTAATCTCTTGTCATCACAGGAAAGCTCAGCAATTGTGAATGTTTTTCTTTTCATAAAAGAAAAATTCATAGCCCATCTTTTAATTTCGACAATTCTTCTAAGTTTTTTACAATAGATAGCTAGCAAGCCAAACAGAGGAAAAAGGATTTTTTTCTGTTCTCTGTCTCATTGAAAATACCCTTATGATTCTTCTGGGCTTCACTGGTGGCTCAGTGGTAAAGAATCTGCCTGCCAATGCAGGAGACATGGGTTTAGTCCTTGGGTTGGGAAGAAACCCCTCGAGTAGGAAATGGCAACCCACTCCAGTATTTTTGCCTGGGAAATCCCATGGACAGAGGAGCCTGGCGGGCTACAGTCCATGGGCTCGCAAAAGAGTCAGACACCACTTAGTGACTAAACAACAGCAAATGATCTTTCTACTTTAAATAATTTTTTTTAATGGAATTAATGACGTTGATATCCTGGAGCATTTAGTGCAAACTTATAATTTCAACTTCTTTGCTGCAGTAACTTGCCTGTGACTAGATGACTCATTGATTTTCACATGAGTTGATGTCTCTGATTTATCTGCAAATCCCTTTTCTAGCTAAAGCAGCTGCTCCATCGGAAGTTGCAATTATAAAAGAAGAAATTTGCGGTTGAGATTACATCTTCGCCAGTAAAATTTTTCTTTAATTCATCATATACACAAACACAGTGTTTTATTTTGGAAACAGAATCTAGCAAACACCACAGGCTGAGCCATGTAAGAAATGTGTCTTCTTTTTATCTTCTGTCCGACCTTTTTGGACTACATCATTTGCACCAGTGCTTCTTTCTTCGGACATTATGCAATCTTTCTTATAACCCTTCTGACAATATTTATTGATTGAGGATTGCATTTTAATTGGCCGCTAGACTTTTATTTTTAAAATTCAGTCAGTTTTACCATAGAGCAAAGTATTTTCCTAATGTAACATAATTGTTTCTTAGGGATATTTAGTGAGTGTTGTAAAATGTTGAGGCAACTGGATTGAGTATTGCATGGCTTTAAACGTATCTTGAAAAAATATAGACATTTGTCTTGGTTCTGGATTTTTAAAATTTTAGATGTCTTGTGAACAGTGATGGCTTCATATTCTCATTAATTATCTAAGCACAATATATATTTAGGACTGTGATTATTTGGTAAGGGACATAAATCTATATTTCAAATAAATAGTTTTACAGGGTTCTTTTTTTGTAGATCTGATTAGCATGATGCATTTGTCAACTGTTGTGGTTAATAGCATGTTTGTGCTTAGAGAGTTATTCAGCTCTGCCATTTTCCTTTTATTTACCTGTTTGTGTTATCAGGGGGCTTCCCAGGTGGCACAGGTGGTAAAGAATATACCTGCCAGTGCCAGAGATGTAAGAGATGGGTTCAGTTCCTGGGTTGGGAAGATCCCCTGGAAGAGGTCACAGCCCCACTCTAGTATTCTTGCCTGGAGAATCCCATGGACAGAGGAGCCAGGTGGGCTACAGTCCATTGGGTCACAAAGAGTTGGACATGACTGAAGTGAGTTAGCACGTATGCACATGTTATTAGTTATCATCCTCATCCTATATTCCTTTGCAGGAATATTTTAAAGCAATTTCTTTATTTTGTGTGGATTACTTAGTTAATATAACTCACTTAATCAAATGCCCATAAACTGCAGTAAAATTTAAAGCATTGAAAGTGATCAAGTAAAAGTGCTACTGAAAATTCCTATACCTTTGTGGAACTATTAATACCACTGAGGAAACCTTAATGGGAACACAACTTGAACACTAGTTGATGAGACCATCTAACCAAAGGATAGACCGGGGTCACCAGTGTCAATCTATATTTGAAATATCAGCACAGCTTAATGTCTGACTTCTAAAATTAAAACCTTTTTTCTTCCTGCACCAAATAGATCATCTTTTATACTCTCTTCTGGAGTTTACTGGTTTAAAGTATGGTTTTAAAAATTGGGATTTTCTTTCTCATAGTCCTTTAAAATTCAGATAGTTTGCATGTCCATTAAAATAATTTTTGCCCTTATTTGACAGTCCACGATTATTCCCATCACCTTAGCTTTTCATTTCCAAGGTGATTGAAATCTTTCTAATTAGACCATTGTACAGTCTTAGATAAATATTAAAGCAAAGTTTGATGAAAGTGATAATATTATGTCCATGCTATGTTGATAGTTAGTTAGATGTTATAATTAGGACTGTCCGTGAATTAAATAAGCAGTCTGTTTTAACTTTGTCCTTGGGACAGGGTGAGACAATTTGTTTAGAAATACTCTCTGTGAATTAACATAATTTGTTTACCTCCACTTTGAAGGAGGATATTTGTTTTCTTTTGGGAAGCTCAGTCGTGTCTGGCTCTTTGCGACCCCATGAACTGTAGCCCACCAGGCTCATCTGTCCATGGGATTTCCCAGGCAGGAGTACTGGAGTGGATTGCCGTTTCCTCATCCAGGAGATCTTCCCGACTCAGGAATCAAACCCTTGTCTCCTGCATTGCAGGCAGATTCTTTACCACTGAACTACCTGGGAATCCCTTTCTTTGGGGTATTTAACTTCATTTTTTGTGAAAATTATTTTTGAAGGTGCTAACATATTCTTGAGATTGATTTAACTGGTAGATATTTAAAGAAAATAACAGCATTAGGATGGAGAATACGCTTAGGTTCTGATAGATCCTGCACATTTAAGATAGATTTTAACGTTCCTGCACATTTTCAGTGAAATTCAGTGCTTATTTTCTGTTATTGATCTGTCTTAGAAATTATAAGGGATAATCAATTCTTCTGGAAAATTTTCTAATTTATGCTCACTGTTCATTTTCTCCAGTTTTTACTTGACACCCTAGTGAGTAGGCAGTAATTTAATTTTTTTCTGTAATAATGATGTGACCATTGCTCTTGATTTTTTTGAATGTAATGCTTGTAGATCAGTGCACACTGTTTAAGAAAATAAATATTAGTGAAATGGGCCATGGCATAGGATGAATTAAGTTTTGAAAATTTGCTTCCATTTCAGTTCTCACCTCCAGTGACTAAAAGGTGTGTGTTTTACATACATTCTGGATTGTATTAATATATATGTATGTGTGTAAGCATACAAACACATGCACACACATGTATATTTGTGTGTATAAACAGTTCATTTATCCCTGACCAGAAGGAAGCATAGTAGTCAGACAGTCTAATTCTGGGTTGAGTTTTTAGATTGTTGGAGCCAAAAGAGCCTCTACTATACTTTGACTAGCAATGTATGAGCGTATTCATTCCCCTTGCACAGATTACTCTTGTTTTAATTTTTTTGTTAATTTTCTAATTTGATTTGTTTTAATGTGAACTTTGACTAATGAAGATAAACATGTTAAAAGTACAGTTACATCTCTTTTTTTCAATTATCTTCTTTTTTCCCCCCTTTTAGTTCTGGTAATTAATTCAGTGAGCAATTGCATATTCTTTGTTGATCTGTTGTGATTTAATACTTAGATTATAACCTTCTTAACTTTTATGACTTCTCAGAGAAAGGAGTTCCAGACTTTTTGGCCTTAAAGATGTGTTGATACTTTCCTACTCCTGACCACCCCCCTTTGAAATTGTAGTATTTCATTACATATTACATACATTATACAATTACATCACTACACATTATATGAAATTGACTATCTTAACGATTTTTAAGTGTTCAGTTGAGTAGCACTGAGTACACTTATATTGTGAATCACTTCCTGCCCTCTTGGTCATTTTGATTACTCTGCTAGCATAGTAACGTTGGCTTAAAAATCTAACTGGTGTTGCCTGTAGCATTTTTATTGTTAGTGAACCATCCTTTTGGTTACTGTTTTTATCAAAATGTTGTGGAGATTCGTTGACTTCTCTGGGTGTGGAAGCATACTGTCTTGGTACAGAAGCTGAGATTTCTAGTGTATATTGAGTCTTGGTTACTACTAGTAATTTATAGTCCATCACTCAGTGAATATGGCTGATTAACATGGATTTCAATTTTCCCTCAACTTACTCTGTTCTAGTTAGACTGATGCTCAATCTGCCACTTTCTGCTTATCACATGGAACCTCATGAGGTAATTCTATGGTTTGTTCTTTTCAGCTAGACATTTGGGGCTGCGTGTCTCTCTTTCTCTGTGTTTTGGCAAAAGGTACAGGAAGTACAAAGGCTCAGATGGGGAAGGAACTTGATGCTCTTAGCGGACAGAAGGGCAGCTTGGTGGCTGGGCGTGAGGAGCCCAAGGACATTGGTGTGAGATGCAGGGGCCAGATACTGTGGGCCCCATAGGAGTTAGGTTCCTGTTGCACTGTGAATAGAACTCTGCTGAAGGAGTCTAAGTGAAGCTGGAGTGGAGTGAGCAACATAGTCTTTGTGTGTGTTTTATGAAAGATCATACTGGCTACTGGGTGGGGAAAAAAATGGATTCTAGAAGAAGAGTAGAAGCAGGGAGATTGTGTTGGGATGTGGGATGTATAGTCCAGGTGGCAGTCTTACCCTGACTTACTTACCTTCTTTCAATCTCTCTCTCTTTAAAACTAAATCCACGTTTTAGTTTAGTGACCATCTACAGCACATCTGAAGACAACTTGCCAGGTTTAGTCCATGGAAAAGTGAGGCTTATCAGAATGTATTATAAACATCAGAACAGTGGGTTCATTAGTATCATACTAATCAAGCTAACTAACCCCAGGCAAATATAGTTTGCCTGTGAATCTCAGAAGTTTGCTATCAGCTATCTTTGAACATCCCGGTGAGGTTAAATGAACTTAAATTATGTAGGAGTTAGTGAATTCAGAACAGTAATTCATGTGCCTACTTTATACATGAAGAACAGGACGTAGGACTTATAGTCATTAGTAGTACTAAAAACCAAAACATTTGTCACTTTCTCCTAACTGCAAGCAACATTTTGTCAACATCATGCTTTCAGTTTAATTCCTTCCAAATCCATTATAACCTCAGAGTATGGATGAAATTTGAGTTTTATGCACATTTTTGACATTTATTATTTTGATGTCTCAGGTAAAAGGTCATGTAATTCCTCTGTGTATTTGCTTCTAATTCCTAAGACTGGGAAAAGGCCCCTCTTATGCACTTTTATAGCAACTTAAGAAGGCCTTACAAATAGCTGTGAAAAGAAGAGAAGCGAAAAGCAAAGGAGAAAAGGAAAGATATTCCCATTTGAATGGAGAGTTCCAGAGAATAGCAAGGAGAGATAAGAAAGCCTTCCTCAACGATCAATGCAAAGAAATAGAGGAAAACAACAGAATAGGAAAGACTAGAGATCGCTTCAAGAAAATTAGAGATACCAAGGGAACATTTCATGCAAAGATGGGCTCGATAAAGGACAGAAATGGTATGAACCTAACAGAAGCTGAAGATACTAAGAAGAGGTGGCAAGAATACACAGAAGAACTGTACAAAAAAGATCTTCATGACCCAGATAATCACGACGGTGTGATCACTCACCTAGAGCCAGACATCCTGGAATGTGAAGTCAAGTGGGCCTTAGAAAGCATCACTACGAACAAAGCTAGTGGAGGTGAAGGAATTCCAGTTGAGCTATTTCAGATCCTCAAAGGTGATGCTGTGAAAGTGGTTCACTCAATATGCCAGCAAATTTGGAAAACTCAGCAGTGGCCACAGGACTGGAAAAGGTCAGTTTTCATTCCAGTCTCTAAGAAAGGCAATGCCAAAGAATGCTCGAACTACCGCACAATTGCACTCATCTCACATGCTAGTAAAGTAATGCTCAAAATTCTCCAAGCCAGGCTTCAGCAATACGTGAACCGTGAACTTCCAGATGTTGAAGCTGGTTTTAGAAAAGGCAGAGGAACCAGAGATCAAATTGCCAACATCCGCTGGATCATCGAAAAAGCAAGAAAGTTCCAGAAAAACATCTATTTCTGCTTTATTGACTATGCCAAAGCCTTTGACTGTGTGGATCACAATAAACTGTGGAGAATTCTTCAAGAGATGGGAATACCAGACCACCTGACCTGTCTCTTGAGAAACCTGTATGCAGGTCAGGAAGCAACAGTTAGAACTGGACATGGAACAACAGACTGGTTCCAAATAGGAAAAGGAGTACGTCAAGGCTGTATATTGTCACCCTACTTAGTTAACTTATATGCAGAGTACATCATGAGAAACACTGGGCTGAAAGAAGCACAAGCTGGAATCAAGATTGCCAGGAGAAATATCAATAACCTCAGATATGCAGATTATCTTATGGCAAAAAGTGAAGAGGAACTAAAAAGCCTCTTGATGAAAGTGAGAGAGGAGAGTGAAAAAGTTGGCTTAAAGCTCAACATTCAGAAAACTAAGATCGTGGCATCCGGTCCCATCACTTCATGAGAAATAAATGGGCAATCAATGGGAACAGTGTCAGATTTTATTTTGGGGGGCTCCAAAATCACTGCAGATGGTGATTGCAGCCATGAAATTAACATACGCTTACCTCTTAGAAGGAAGGTTATGACCAACCTAGATAGCATATTAAAAAGCAGAGACATTTCTTTGCCAACAAAGGTCCATCTAGTCAAGGCTATGGTTTTCCCAGTGGTCATGTATGGATGTGAGAGTTGGACTATAAAGAAAGCTGAGCGCCGAAAAATTGATGCTTTTGAACTGTAGTGTTGGAGAAAACTCTTGAGAATCCCCTGGACTGCAAGGAGATCCAACCAGTCCATCCTAAAGGAGATCATTCCTGGGTGTTCACTGGAAGGACTGATGTTGAAGCTGAAACTCCAATACTTTGGCCACCTCATGCGAAGCGTTGACTTTTTGGAAAGGACCCTGATGCTGGGAAGGATTGGGGGCAGGAGGAGAAGGGGACGACAGAGGATGAGATGGCTGGATGGCATCACCGACTCGATGGACATGAGTTTGAGTAAACTCCGGGAGTTGGTGATGGACAGGGAGGTCTGGCGTGCTGCGATTCATGGGGTTGCAAAGATTCGGACAGGACTGAGCGACTGAGCTGAACTGAACTGATACCTTCCCCTATTTTAAGCATTTATTCTACTTAATTATAAGGCTCTTTGATAACAAAGGTCAAGATTGGGGAGAATGAAGACAAATGAGGAAATTGGAGAAACAAACTTGAAGGAACTTGAGGCAAGTGTGAAATTTCTGTGAAGTCTTGTGAATATTCAGTTTCATTCCATACTACAGCTTTGTTATATGAAACTGTATTTCAGATTAGCAAACATTGAGTGAGATTGACATGACAAGAAGATATGTATTGTTTACACTGTGGCTTTATCTGTTTTCAGCAGACTGTTGTCTCCTCTAGTGTGAGGAATTATAGTTCTATAGTATTTTGTGAACTTATAAGTTTCTTATGTTGGCTTTAGAGGGATAACATCAATTGCTGTAGTTTAGTTGCTCTGTCATGTCCAACTCTGTGCGACCCCATGGAGTGTAGTCCGCCAGGCTCCTCTGTCCATGGGATTCTCCAGGCAAGAATACTGGAGTGGATTGCCATTTCCTCCTCCAGGGATCTTCCCAACCCAGACATCAAACCCATGTCTCCTGCATTAGCAGGCAGATTCTTTACCACTGAGCCACCAGGGAAGCCCAATAACATCAATACATACCTGATTAGACCTTGTAGGCTTTAAAAAGTAATGTATTTTTACTTTTTTTTGAAGTATAGTTGATGTATAATATTATATAAGCTTCGGGTGTACAATATAGTGATTCACATTTTTTAAGCTTATGTTCCGTTTTTAGTTGCTGTAAAATATTGACTATATCCCCTGTGTTGTACAATATATGCTAGTAGTTTATTTTATACATAGTAGTTTGAGCCTCTTAATCCCCTGTCCCTTTGTAAGGTATTTACTTTGTAAAATTTTGAAAGGACTTCAGATGCTTAGTTTTTCAGTACAATATTCCTCTGACTCCTTGCCTTTTTGGACTTCTCTAAACTTGGTCTTCCACTTCTTTTGAATCTTTCTTATTTTGACACTGCACTTCTCTAGTTTACTCCTTACTTTTTAAATCTCATTTCTTGGCTATTTACCTTCCCTCTCATAAGCTATGTAGAGATATGTAAAAGTTTTCTCCTTAGTTCTATTCCTTTCTGTCAACTTATTCCTGGAAAATCAGTGACAGTTCTTAAACTCTAAATACTGCAGATGACTCCAAATCCTTGTCTTCGACCTTGATCTCTTTCCCATTGCCCTGTCCTATGTTGCTGACCAATTGCCTTGTATCCTGTATGTCTTCCTTCTCATGAGCTTGGAGCTTCTATTAACCATCACCCTGAAGTTCCCATCAGCTAGACTCCAAAGCTTAATCACCTTGACTCCACTTTCTCCTGCCTCCCTTGAGCCTGCTCCTGAATCCCCAGTGCCTGGTTCATAATGGACACTCCGTGTTATCTGGTTTTGGAATTTCTTATTCTGTAACATCTTGCTTTTTGTTCTTTTTCTTCCCACTGCTATTATCACCCCCAAACTCTTGGCTGTTATCACTTTTTTGAACTATTTGTGGGAGACACCTTGCTGATTACCCAGCCTCCAAACCTCCCCACCTCCTTCCCCTTCTCCAATCCTCCCCAGTTATAGGATTAATCTCACTGAAACATCCCCTCCCAATACCCAGTTCAGACATCTTTAGTGGCTTCCTGTTGTTTTCTTCTAGCTGACTACTCACTCATACTTTTAAAATATCACCTTAACATAACCCCTTGCTTATTCGTTGTTGTTCAATCACTAAGTCGTGTCCAACTCTCTGCAACCCCATGGACTGCAGCACTGCAGGCTTCGCTGTCCTTCACTGTCTCCCGGAGTTTGCTCAACTTCATGCGCATTGAGTTGGTGATGTTATCCAACCATTTCATCCTTTGTCGCTCCTTTCTCCTCTTGCCTTCAACAGCGTCAGGGTCTTTTCCAGTGAGTCAGTTCTTTGCATCAGGTGGCCAGAGTATTAGAGCTTCAGCATCAGTCCTTCCAATGACTATTCAGGGTTGATTTTCTTTAGGATTGACTGGTTTGATCTTCTTGCTGTCCAAGAGACTCTCAAGAGTCTTCTCCAGCACCACAATTCAAAAGCATCAATGCATATGCTTATTCATATGCATCCTTTTTACCAAGAATTCCCACTCCACTCTTCCCCTGAGGCTTACATGTCCTGGGACCACATTTTGAGTTCTACCCATTTGGATGTGATCTTTTGGAAGCTCAATCCATATATGTGTGTTTTGTACTTTTAAAAAAATTATCACTCATCCACAACCTGTCTTAATTATTTTTTTGAGTCATCATGGGCAGAGTGGTTAAAAGAATGGACTCTGGAGCTGCACTGCCTGCATTCTCATCCCAGTTCCACCTCTCACTAATTCTATACCTTGAGCTGATTACCTAACCTCTCTGAGCTTCATTTTTCTCATTTGTAAATTGGGAGCAGTCATAGTACCTGGCTCACAGGGCTGATGTGATTAATAAGCAACTTAATACATGTTTAAAACACGGCCTAGTACCATATAGATATTTTCTATTATTACGTGTTTCCAAATGATTTATCCTATTCCATCAGCTCCCTAAGGGTTGGGGATGTCTTATTCTTATTTGGAATGCCCTATGGAAACTATCAAGGTACCTTATATTTAGTAGGCATTCAGTAAATTACTTATGGAATGAAATTTAAATTTACTGAAAGATCTAGTTGTCCAATAACAGCTACTTTTTTTTTTTTGAAATAAGGTTCTTTAAACTTGTGCCAGGGGAGTTTCAACAGTCATAGTGTGAGGTCACAGAGTTTTTCTGGGACGGTTTAGCAGCAAAGTATATGGTTTCCTTGTTTAATTACATGGTTTGGAAAGTAAACCAACTATGTACTTTTAAAAAATAGATTTTAAACAAAATCATACAAAGATGATGAACTAGTGAACCACTGAACACTAAAACTCTTAAGACATAAACTTTGGTGTTTTAAATTAAAAAGCAGTAACAGCAACTAAGAATCATTTTGGACAACAATTAGCATGCAACAGAGACAAGCTTTTAAGTGAAAACACCCCAGAGTAGAACTTGGCTGGTTACATATAATTTTAAACTCCATCCTGGCATTTTTTTATGTATGCATTTGGCTTTTCCAACATATATTTAATAGTGTTTTTGAGTACTGAATTGATTGAGATGGCCAGGGCTAATATTTGCTGTTGGTCTTGTATATTGATTATAAATTGGGGTAATGATGTTTCAGGCTTAAATATGTGAAGGTGTATCATGTAGTAGTTTTATTTATATGGTTTTAAGTAAACATTATCATTGAACATTTCTTTGAAGTTGCTTTTATCAATCAGCTTGAGACTTTTAATAGGAATTTAAAAAGCTCTAAGACTAGACTGTAGGTAAAACTCAGAGTAATGTTTGGTTGTGATGGGAGAAAGGGAAAAAATAACCATTAACTATGGGCTTAATTTTTTCTGGCTCCAAGATAAGAAAAGTTGAATTTTCACCAGTAAATAGAAACCTGTCTAAATACCACAAGAAAGTAAAATTATTTGCCCCAGATTAAAACATTTCATTCCATTTGGTGATAAAGTAGCTTTTTTTCTGTGGTTTAACAAGGGTCTTGAAGCAACAGCGAAAGAACCATTTGAAATGCCATGTAACCCTGGATCTCAAATTCACATGAACTAATCATCATTTTATAGTCAAATCTAGGTATATTATCTTGCATATTTAACAGAGTAAAAGATTAAATTTCCATCTTTTTATGTTAATATGCTCTTAAGATGGATTCAGTTAATGTCTCCTAATTTTGTCATGGATTTATTTGAAATAATTTTTAATGTTTAAGTGTTCTAAGTATTTCTAGTCTAAATTAAAACATAAATATACTCAAGAATCTGTAAAACTGGGTTTTGTAATGGATCAGCGTTGAAGTAAAAGGAGGACAGGTATCAGGTAACTGTGATGAAACATTCATCAGCTGTAGAAAGCCTTACCCACCCACAGCCAAGTCTTACCCTGTGTTTCTGCTTCCTTTGTCTTTATAACCTTTCTGTTGAAACCCGGAGGGTTTATGCTGTAAAGTCTCTCTCTCTCTCTCTGCTTTAGAGTTGAAAATACTGAACTTTATATTCTAGATTATACCTTCTCCTCCCCCACCAAAAAAAACTGATGAAAATTCTTGGGAAAGTATTAGCTCATTTACAAACTTAGTAGCAATGGCAGTTTGAAAATTCAAAGTTATTTGTGTTGGCATCCTGGAGTTTGGTGGGAATCATTTATTTTCCTTTCTCTTCTGCCGTGTTAACTTTATTCTAGATTTATATATTCCTAAAAAGAGCCCCGGCAGATTTCTAGAAATCTTTGTTCATGTACTACATCACCTGGCTGCCCTCTATTTTTCCTGTGTACTTCAGGGTATTTGTGTGGGTACATTAGAAGCTGTCCGAAGGAACTAGAAAGTAAAATTGCTGAAAAAGCAACGTTCATATTAGTAATTATATGATAACTTAAAAATGATTGATTATGGATATATCTGTGTTGTGTGCATTTTCCCCATATTTTTATCTTCAGATTTCATTATGTTCAGTATGTACATATTAGTGTATCTCTAATGACTGATGACTGTATTTTGGCTCGAGTGAGGCTTAATAAGCCTACTCTTAGTTGACTTTTTTCAGGAGCCTGGGGCTATAGGAATACAAGGGAAGTTTGTTGTGGTCCTTGTTTTAAACAGCTTGCAGTTTTGTTGTGATAAGTATGTATGTTTGTAAAATAACTATAAAAATAGTACATCATTAAGGATTAGTTGATAAGGTATTGCTTACATATGAAGGGAGAGCTTCCCTGGTGGCTCAGTGGTAAACAACTTATCTACCAATGCAGGGATGCAGGCTTAATCTCTGAGTCGGGAAGATCCCCTGGAGGATGAGATGGCAACCCACTCCGGTATTCTTGCCTGGAAAATCCCATGGACAGAGAAGCCTGGTGGGCTACAGTCCATGGGGTCACAAAGAGTCAGACATGACTTAGTGACTAAACAACAACATATATGGAGAGAGAGCTCAGCGGATTCAGAGCTGTAGATTTGGAGTTAATGAAGTAGTAAGGACTCTGGATTTGAATCCTGGTTCCTCCACTTCACTAGCAATGTGACCTTGGTCAGGTAATGCAACTTCTGCCTCAGTTTCCTCATCTGTCAAATGGGGATAATAATATAGCTTACCTACTGGGATTATTGACTTATGGGCGTTCTAAAGAGGAATTTCTTGAGAAAATTCAGCAATAATGACCTCAGTCATCTATTTATGTATTGATTTGCCTCCTACACATCTGAAATGGCACTAGTTTTGAACCACTGTTGGGAGATTTGAGAAAACAGGCATCAGATAATTTTCTGTGTACAGTGCTTCCAGTAAGGAACCCTGGTTGAGGATTAAATGAGCAATCAATCATATGGAACAGGGCTTGAAAGTGTTAATTATCCTTGTTGTTAGACTCTGAAAAGAAAAAGAGAGGATTTAATTAGAGGTAAAGGGTTTTTCAGGCTGAGAGAAGTTAAAAGTTATCTGAAAGTGTTTTCCATCTCAAATAAGTATCCAATTACTTGTGTCTTTGGAACCAAGATGGGACTTGGAAAAATCAGCAACTTAGTTATCAGTCAGAAAAGCATGGAGCATTTGAAAGGAGGATTGTGTATTAAAAAAAAAAAAAAAATGCTTCTTAATAAGCATTTAGTTGAATCAGTCATCTAAATTTATAAGTATCATATTGAAACTATGAGAGAGAGAAAAGTTTTTAGTGAGCAAGAGATGGCAAGCGGAAAATAACCATATACCAAAAAGGTAAATCGACACACCTTTTTTGGGGGTGGTTACATATATTTTTTGTTGCATATAAAGACAAATCGGAGAGAGATTTTCATTTGATCTGCTAGAGGGCTGTTGGAGCACAACTTTAGGTAGGTTAAGTACTGTTGAGCATAAAGATCATTGATAACCCTGGGAGAGAGTCATTTCAATGGAGTTCTCCCCACCACGCGTGTGTGCCACTCACTAACCCCCCCCCAACACACAGAGTTTCAGTATGTTTGTAAATTCATCTGGCTTTGATACAGTTAATATGCGTGTTCAGGAGTTTGTTGTTTTTACTACACTAGACTGGTCATCCCACATTCTGAGCCCCTCTTCTTGTATTTCATCTGGCATGTCACACCTCTGATCATTTTCTTTCATCTGTTCCACTTGACTCCCTCTAATATGCGCACCCCTTCCCCACCTGAGCCTCTGGGAACAAGTCTGACCTTAGGGAGGATTTAAAGAGGTCCAGCTCAACACTGGAGGATTCAGCAGTTGGGATGGCTGTTGCTGTTTTAACTCTTTATCATGTAGTAGTATGTATAATCAGTGTACTGCTTTGTTCCAGTAATCAGTTCCCCGCCTTCACCCCACTTTGTGTATCTGGGGTACTTTTATTTCTCTTTGCAGAGTAGTTTGATAACTCTAGGCCTCTTTGTGAAACTCAGAGGCTGACTCTCTCTGATGTGTGACATTTTCACTGTCCCATCTGCTGAGGCATCTCTTAAATGATATTGAAACTCCCTGAGACTAACCTCCTGCCTTATTATTACCTGTTGCCTGTCAGGGTTTTATCTGTTTTCCTTCTTCTAAATTTTCCATTGCTCCCCATGGTTGGGTCCCCATCCCGCTGCTTCTAGTTCCATATCCTTATCCCTTCCAGGTTCTCACTGCAGGAACCACTGGTACTGCCTAAAACACAACAGTGGCAGAGGGTGAGATGTTGTTTAATAAAACTTTTCTGGCAAAGGAAGAAGCCAGCAGAGGAGATGCCTTTAAGTATATGAGATAAAGTAAGGCCATAGGGAAATACTGAGCAGGTTTTAGCATTAAGAACCCAGAGGGAAGCCTCGTCTTTCTTTTGGTTGAGATTATAATTTAGACATTTTAAGATGCAGTCTGAGGAGGACAGTAAGGGAATTTAGTTGATTGTCTCTATCACCTCTGAAATTTAGGTAGAGATGTTGCTTGTTGATGGTGAGATAAATTGCAGTGGCTCCAAAAGAATGAAAAAACAAATATAGAATGGTTTATGTGGAGTATGGATGTATAATCAAACAAGAATGTGTATGTGGGTTGCCGAAAAGCTGTGAAATAAGTATGATTAAGTCTGGCTCCTATAACATTTGGAAGCTCAGAAGCAGACTGGCTGATAATTAGTCAAGTGTGTATGTAAAGTTTTTCTAACAGTATATTCCATAAGGAGTTAAAGGAAGCTTACAAAAATATATCCAGCATGACAGAATTATAAAAGTATACATTAAAAAAGGATAAGATGGGGTTCAGAATGAAAATATGACCCAGACAATATACACAGAAGTCTAGAAGTGGGGCATAAATTAACTGAGGGCTTTCTAGCTGCCCATCTAAAGATGGAAATAGTAACTGCTAATTCCAACTCTGTACGACATAAAACAAATGAGTTAATTAGGCAAAACACAAGACTTGTTGGTATTGAGAAAATATTTGCCCGAAGTCTTTTCTGGGATTTTATAAAATGATGAAAACAGGGAACATGTTTTGGGTCAGCAGAAATAGCTGTAGGTAAAAATCAGTCTTGATCAAAAGAAAGTAAGTTAGTTAATGGCAGTGTTTCATTCTTTCCAAGGTTGGAAATCTATAGATGTTAGGTGGACAGAGTTCAACTGAATTGGAACAGTTAGAGTAAAACTAACCCCGTTACCAATGAAAACACAGAACTGTAGTTTGTCATGCAAGTACAATTTTGGGGGAAGTATTTGTAAATTATAGATATTTCAAAATATCAGTTTATACCTAATTATCAAGGCAGTCTAGAGGTACAGTCCTGCTCACCTTGGGCTTACCTGGGTACCTTCAAATTCAGATTGTTGAAACAGTCTTAGATATCAAAAGTGTTTTCAGCAGAAACAAGTAAAAAGAAAATACATTCTTTGAAAAATACTATGCAAGCATTTAGTTTCTAGCATAGTATCTAATGGCATCCAGATGATTTGCTGAGGCTAAGAGCGTGGCAGTGTGCCCAGGGAGCTGCTAGCTAGTGATGCCAGAGTGAGTGAAACTGACGTCCAACTCCACAGGCCCAAGCCGAACTGTATTTCCAGTGAGGGAGAGAACCGTTCCATTAGTTAGATTTTTATATTTAGGTTTTTCATCTCAGAACTAATTAAGGGATTTTATCTTGACTATGGCCTTATTTAATAAGAAAAAGATTTACATTTCCTTAGATTGACTTAGAGCAATTTTTTTTTTTAATAAGGAGGATTAGAAAATATTTCTTCATGTATTAAACACATTAATCAAGTCAGAAGCTCTTGTTTTAATTAGTTTGAGGATGGATTATGAGGCAGAAACATTGCACAAACAAGTTGCTAATTATTCCCTCAGATACTGGCCAGCCATGAAGACCTAACGACCAAGTAGCAAAGGGTGAGCAAAGCTGTGAATTATTTTCTGTTTGACTGACCAAGTAAAGGACTAAATGCACGAACATTCGCTAAGCGAGGTACCTGTGATATAAATGTGATAAAGTCATGGCCCCTGCCCTCAGCATCAGGTCGAGGGTTATCTGGTCTATAGGAAAGTAGGTAAGTGGTAAGTGCTTTGATAAATGCTTGAAAAATACGCTGTGAAACAGTGAAATAACCCTTTCTAGAGGATGAGACATTTAGTTGAATTTTGAGGGAAGTTACTTGGGAAAGGATTTCCCAGTTAGAAAAGGACAGACCCCTTCAGCAGCACAGGTCTTTAAAACAGGAAGAGTGTAGTTGGGAAAGGCAAGAACTGATGCTGAAGCTGAAGCTCCTGTACTTTGGCCACCTGATAAAAAGAGCTGACTCACTGGAAGAGACCCTGATGCTGGGAAAGATTGAAGGCAAAAGGAGAAGGGGACGACAGAGGATAAGATGGTTAGATAACATCACCGACTCAATGGACATGAATCTGCGCAAACTCCAAGAGATAGTGAAGGACAGGGAAGCCTTGCATGCTGTAGTCTATAGGGTGTCAAAGAATTGGATAGGACTAGTGACTAGCAACTAAACACCACCACCACCAACAAAAGGCAAGGAACAGCAGGAGATGAGGCCAGAGGGCTAGGCTGTTGTTCAGTCACTCAGTCGTGTTGGACTAGGAGGGGGCTACAATAGGGAATACCTGTTGTGCTAAGATAAGGACCTTCACTTTAGCCTAAAAGCTATAGGGAAACTGGGAGGATTTTGGGTAGAAAAATTACATGATTAGATTTGCATTTTGGAAAGATGGACCTGGCAGCAGTTTAGAGAAGAAGTGAGTTGTGGTGAACAGTGCTTTAACTATTTTAAAACAAACTATTTACCGCTGAAATGTGATATTAAGTACATTCACAGTGTTGTATAGTTGGTCAAATTCCAAAACATTTTTGTCACCCCAAAAGAAAACTTCATACCTAGTGAGCAATGCTTGCCATTGGCCTCTGCTCCCAGGCCCCAGCAACCACCAATCTACTTTCTGTTTCTGTGGATTTACCTGTTGTGAGTATTTCATATGAATGGCATCAGACAACATGTGACCTCTTTTGTCTGGCTACTTTCACTTGGTATGATGATTCCCAAGTTCACCCATGTTATAGCATGAATCTGTACTATTTTTATGGCTGAACTGTGTCCCTTGGGTATCTGTGCCACATTTTGTCTATTCATCTGTTCCTGTACGTTTGATTGTTTCTACCTTTTGGCTCTTGTGAATAGTGCACATTAGTGAACATTGGTGTGTAAGTATTTGGGTACATCTTCAAGTTTTTTGGAGGTGTACCTAAGAGTGGAATTGCTGGGTCGTGTGGTTTTTCTTTAAGTTTTTGAGAAATGACCCAACCATTTTCCACAGTTGCTACTCCACTTCACATTCCCACCAGCAAGGTACACGTATTCTAATTTCTCCACATCTTCACCAAGACTTATTTTCTATACTTTTAATTATAGCCATCCTAGTGGGTGTGAAGTGGTACTTTACTGTGGTTTTGATTTGCATCTTCCTAGTGACTAAAAGACATTAAACATCTTTCATGTGCTTATTAGCCATCAGTATGTCTTCTTAATTCCACTTTTAATTATATACCTCAAAGGTCTGTTCAGTATGTACTAGACCCCTATCAGATAGTACTAGTCACAAGTATTTTCTCCCATTCTGTAGGCTGTCATTTCACACTCTTGATAATGTCCTTTGATCCACAAAGATTTTAATTTTGACCAAGTCCAACTTATCTATTTTTGTTAGTGTTGTTGGTTGTGCTTTTCGGTGTGTTTTTTCTAAGAATCCATCGCCAAACCCAAGGTCATGACATTTTATTCTGTGTTTTGCTCCAGAAATTTTTTAGTTTCAGCTCTTGTATTTTGATCATTGGTCTATTCTGAATTTGTCAATAGGATGAGTAGAAGTCTAGCTTCATTTATTTGCATGCCAGTATTCAATGTACCAGCACCGTTTGTTGAAGACTATTCTTCCACTCTTGAAGAAGGCACCCCTTTCTAAAATCAGTTGGCGAGAGTTGTATGGGTTTATTTCTGTATCTTTGCTGTAGGTGATCTCTGACGTGTCTGTTCCATTCGTTTGAGGTCAGCTAGTGTTTTGGCAGAGATTGCCTTGAATGTCTGGACCCTACCCCCCACCTCCTCCCCTGCCAAATAACCCCAGCTCTCCCCGTCTTTGTAGATTGGCCCTGCATTGGGACAGCCTTTAAAGCTGAGCTAGGCTATTTATAGTTCTCCCTCAGCCTTCACTTCCTCATTCACTGAACCTGAAGATCAGCCAGGGGTAACATTTCAGGGTCTTCTCACATCCTGTCCCAGGTGTGCATGTTGGCTTTCTAACTTCCCAGTATATATGGTAACTTTCCAGTGTACTAATTTTCCATAGAATCTCTCTTCCCAAGCTGTCATTGTATCTTTTGTGCACCTTCCCTGTAATCTTTTGGCCTCAGGTGACAGAGGGTTGTTCATTTGCCTTTAGTGTTTTCTAGGCATGCCCTCTACTTAGCTACTTTTCCACCTAGAGTGAGTGAATCTCAGTCTTTCAGGTTGTCCCCAGATAGGTCAACACAGACACGATTCTTTGAGAACAAGGTCTGCTCTGCTCCCAGTGCAACCAGGGACCGGTGTCCCGCACTGTGAGTGAAGGCTACTGTCGTCAAGACTGCGGCAGAGCCAGGGAGTTGGTGGGCAAGCAGAAATGCTGCCAAGCTTATCTACCATTTTTGTGTTTCCCCTTATGATTCACTATTTGCCTGGTTGCTTATAAACCTTTGACTACTTTCCAGAACTCCTACAAAGTTTATTCTATTCGTTTTGCTCATTTTGGAGCGTGGTTCTTGGAGGGACGTGCCTTTGGGGCCACCTACTTTGCTATATTTGCTGCTGTTACAACCACAGGTGGCCTTTTGAGGAATATATTTGATGGGAGAGGTGAAGAGTACCTGAGAGTTATTGGATGTAGATAGCTACCCGGTGAGAGTATATCTCTTGAGCAGTTTTCAAGGGAAATGAAATAGAACTCATATTTTCATATTTTAAGGAGTTCTTTTGGTCATTGGATCTGGGAGTCATGTAAAAGAATTACATAACATTTAAGCTAATTATGAAATAAAATAAACAGCTGTGAATCTACTTTATTGTTGTTGTTTAGTTACTAAGTTGTATCCGACTCTTTACAACCCCACAGACTGTAGCCCGCCAGGCTCCTCTGTCCATGGGATTCTCCAGGCAAGAAGACTGGAATGGGTTGCCAGGGGATCTTCCTGACCCAGGGATTGAACCTGCTTCTCCTGCATTGTAGGCAGATTCTTGACTGCTGAGCCACCAGGGAATAAAACATTAGAGTATCTTTGAAACTATTTTTTATCCACCCCCACCCCCCATCCACTTCCCCCTGTGTTTTACATCAAAATAGATCCCACATCAGCTTACCTAGATAGGTACTATCCCTAAACAATGTGTTGTTAGTTTTGTTTGTTTAGGAGCCTTATAAAAATGGAATCCTGTAGGGAGTCTTGTCTGGATTATATGTTTCACTCAGTGTTGTTTTAAGAGTATCCATCTTCTGTGTATAACTGTGCATTGTTCATTTTCATGAATACATGAAACTTAGATGTGTGAAAGCCTACAGTTTATATAGTCTTCTCTTGCTCAGCATTTACGGTTGTTTCCAGTTGTGTTTTGTTTTTGTCTTTGTTTTTTTGTCAGCTTGGACAGGGTTGCTGTGAACATTTTTTTACACACGTGCCCAGACCTGTGTAGTATTTCCAGCTGGAGTGGAGTGGCCCAATCATGGAAGAGACACGTGTTCAATTTGTAAAGGGACTTTCCACAACTATTGTTCCAATTTGCCCTTCCACCAGCTGTGCATAAAAAGCTCACCGATTGTAATTTGATATTACAGACCTTTTCAGTTTTTCTAATACAATGCATGAAAATATTAGTTCATTGTGGTTTGAAGTTGAGTACATTACCAGCATTCTAGAATCCCCTTTCAAACTACCTCCTAATTACTACCCTCATTCATCTAGGTAAAGATACTAGTCTAGTGTCAGTTACTTTTGTCCATTTCAAACTTTATATAAGTGAAATTGTATGCAATATATGCATTTACTTCTGGTTATATTTGTGAGATTCATCCTTGTTGAGTTTAACAGAAATTTGCTGATTGTCGTAACTATGTAGTATTTCATTGTATGAGTATATGACATTGTGTTTTTCTATTGATAGACTTTAGATAGTTTTCATTTGGAGACTTTCATGACTATTCAGCTATAAACATTCCCATGTATATCCTTTTGGTGCATATATGTTTTCGTTTCTTTTGGGGATAGTCCTAGGAATAAAATTGCTGGTTGGTTTGTGTATGTTCATCTCTAGTAGATATTACCAGGTTTCCTGTTTGCACATCTGCCAGCTATGTATGAGTGCTCTATTTGCTTCCAACTCCATCCATCCCATTTAAATCTGTTCATCAGTCTTTCTAATTTTAGCCACCTTGGTGGGTATGTGGTGTTACCTCGTTGTGGTTTTAAATTGCATTTCCCTTATGAACAATGAGATTGAGCATAGATAGAAAAGCAGACAGACATGCTATTGGGATATATTATTTTGTAAAATATCTGTTCAAGTCTCTTGTCTATTTTTTCTATTAAGCTGTCTTTTTCTTATTGATTTTAGAAGCTCTTTAAATATTCCTGAAATAAGCTCTTTGATGGATTACAAATATCTCCTTTCACAATGCAGTGTGTCTATTCATTCTTTTATTGATGTCTTTCCCAATTTTGATGTAGTTCAGTTTGTTTATTTTTTCCTTTATAGTTAATGCTTTTGTGTTCTGTTTAAGAAATTTTTGCTTATCACCAAGATATTCTCCTGTGTTATTTTCTAGAAACACTTAGAGCTATAGTCCATCTTATTTGATTTTTTAAAAAAATATGGCTTGTGATAAAGATTAAGAGCAAGTTTTTCCATATGGGGCAGCTAATTAGTTCAGCACTAATATTTGAAAAGGCCATCCTTTTTCTTCCTTGCAAATCTGTCTTTGTCATAAATCCAAATAACACAGGGGTGCAGGTATCTTTTTGATTTCGTGTTTTTAAATACCTAGAAGTAGAATGGCTGGGTCATATGGTAGCTGTATTTTTAATTTTTTGAGTAATCTCTATATTATTTGCCACAGTGGCTACACCAATTTACATTCCTACCAAAGTGCACAAGCATTCCCTTTTCTAGACATCTTTGCCAACATGTTGTATCTTGTCTTTTTTGCTGATAGCCATTCTAATAGAGATAAGGTATGTAGGTTTTGTAGTAGTCACATTAAAAATGTAAAGAAACAGGTGCAACTAACTTGAATAATATGCTTTATTTAATCCAATATTGTTATTTCAAAATGTAATCAGTATAAAAATTATTAATGAGATATTTAACTTTTTGGAGTTACTAAATCTTCAAAAGCTAGGATATGTTTAACATTTACAGCATGTCTCAATTTGGACTAGCAATATTTCAAGTGCTCATAGTTGCATGTGGCTAGTGGCTACTGTATTGGTGAATATAGGACTAGAATTTCTGGTAGAGTGCTAATACTGGCAGACTTGTTCCTAACTTAGAAACAAATGCTGACATTTCACTGTTAAGAAGGATATGGTCTGTAGGTCTGAACAGATATATGTGGTTAAAGAAGCTTTCTTACATTTTTAGTTACTAAGTTTTATTAAATTTTGTCAACCTTTTTAATCTCTTGAGATAATCTTTCCTTTTTCTTTTAATTTTTTAAAGTGATAAGTAAAATTTTAAGATTTTCTAATGATTATCCAGTCTTTTATTGCTGCAATAAGCCCAACTTGGTCATGATATCTTTTTATTCACTGCTAGATTTATTTTGTAAGAGTATCATCTTCTGTACCTTGGCTGTTTGATACAAATTTACATGGAAAAGGTTCTAGGTTAGATGTTATCTTAATTTTTGATTATATCCTTTAATTCCTCATGCTATTTATATTTGTATCCCATTTTCTTCATTAATGTTTTCAGTGAGTGAGTGATAGTCACTCAGTTGTGTCTGACTCTGCAACCCCATGGACTGTAGGCTGCCAGGCTCCTTTGTCCATGGACCTGTTTTATTAGCCTTTTCAAAGAACCAAGCGTGTAAGAATTGTATCTTGTTTTAAAGTTTTATGAATTTTTGTTTTATATTCATTGTCTGTTTCTCTCTGCCTTTAGGCTTATTCTAGTTCCTATTCTATTAAGTTGAAATTTTAGCTCTTAATTTTCAAGTTTTCTTCTTTAACGTTGTAAGCATTTAAGGCTATAAATTTCTTCCAGGTCATTACTTTGGCAGCATATCTTACAAGTCTACATTTTCTTTTCATTTGAATTGTTTTTATTTATTTGGCCACGCTGGGTCTTAGTCGTGGCATGTGGGATCTAGTTTCCTGACCAAAGATCGAACCCAGGCCTCCTGCATTGGGGGCATGGAGTCTTAACCACTGGACCACCAGGGAAGTACCCATTTTAAGTGTTTGAAATCATCACTATATTTTATTTTTGATGCAGAAATGATCTAGGAGTGCTTTAAAATGTAGGTGTTTTTACATTTTTATCATTTTTGTTAGCAAATTATGTATAAATGAATTATGCATAGTGATCTATAAACTTGGTTGTGTGATACAGATTCTTTGAAATTTGTTTAGTTATGCCTTATGGTTTAGCACATGAAGCAGTTTATGTGGATATTCCATGGATGCTTGTAGAGGATGTGTATTCTTTAACTGTGAAATTGGGAATTCTCTTTGTGTCCATTGAGTCAAGTTATTTAATTGCTTTTTTAGATGTTTAATACTTTAACTAATTTTGTCTGCTTGATCTAAATATTGTAAAGAGGGGGGATTTGACACATTCTCCCTTATGATTCTATCAACTTTTGCTTTATAGATTTATATGTATTCAGTGAATACAAGATGAGAATTCTTATGCATTTCTGGTGCATTGAAGCTGTTATGTCTTGATTCTTTTTATCCCTAATGATGCTTTTTGCTTAGATCTATTTTGTCTTATTTTAATAAGGTCATTCCAGCTTTCTTGAGTTGATATTGCCAATGATCTCTTTTTTCCACTTTCCGTCTTTTAGTATTTCCATGCCCTTATATTTTACTGTGTCTCTTGTAAATACTGTATGGTAGGATTTTGATGCGTGTGGGGAGAGATTTTTTTCCCCCCTATTCTGGTTTGAGAGCTATATATTCTACTTACATTCTTTTAGTTTATATTAGTCAGACATTGTTATCGACCATTTTAACTTCATTTTTTTAAAGTTCCATAAATTTGACGTTATTATTTATGTAGACATTGATACTATTATTTATTTATTACATATGTAATAAATAAATGTTATTTATTATTATGGTAGACAGTGTTTGTTTAGTATTATGTACATGTCTACCAGCTTCTTTGCTTACTGTTCCTTCTTGTAACTTAGACCTTTTAAAGGGAGCATTTTTCTTTTTCCTAAAGGAATATTTTTGGGGAGTTTCTTTAGTGAATGTTAAATGGTGACAAATTTTTATTTTATGTTTATCTGAAATGGACTTTATTTAACTCTAATTCTTGAAAGGTCTTGGGTACCCAGTTCTAGGTTGAGAGTTATCCTAGTCATTTGTTCTTTCTGAAATTGTAGGACATTTTTGAAATGTCTTTCTAATGAAAAATGTAATAAAAAATCTAATATTTAATATGTGTGGGTTCAATAAAAATAATCTTACTAAAAAGCCTCTTAATAACTATATACACAGTTGGCATTAGGCTATATACAGGATTGCTATACATTTAAAGATTGAAATATGACTAATAGAATTTCTGTACACATATGTATGGTGACTGCCCTTAGGTTTGTAGCTGGAGTCACTAATTATATTATTTATGACTTTGAGGTTTTATTTGCTTATACTATGTGCCCATTTTTCAGAAAGTCATACTTTATTAGTTTTTGCTGATAAGAGGGCAGATTGTCTGCATTTCAATGTTTTAAAACCTTATTTTCTGACTGTTGCCTTGATGAAGTGATTTTACTGTTATTTCTGTCTGCTCTTTACTGTTTCTCTAATATGATAAAAGGGAAATGTAGTCTTACATTCTCTGGATCTTTGTATGTCACTTATGCTGTATATTCTACATAGCTTTTATTTTTTTAGTTCTCATTATAATCCCATTTTATACTTCCATTATAAATGGGATTTATATACTTCCATCTTATAAATGAGGAAATTGAGTTTGAAAATTATTTAAGTGACTTCCTAGGGTATCATAGTATGTAAATGTTGGGACTAGGAGTCAAGACACAAGCACTCAGGTATTGTCTACATTCTGGTCTCACTTAAGATATCCTACGATAATCAGTCTTAATGCAAATCAGTAGGTAGACTGAATCCTGTGTAGCTTGATGTTGCATGTGCCAGAGCCCCTCAACTAAAAATAGTGCTGTACTGTTTTGTGTTGCATCAAGGTGTATAACTAGATTTTCTTGTAGGATTTGAGACTGCTATCTTATGCCACAAATCATGTAATATATTTATCATGAGCATCATTTGTACTTATAATAATTTCCGTCATTCCCTGTCTTCCCCTATCCCAGCTCCCATTCTAGACTAACATGACAGGTAATAATAAGTAACTGTGCATTTTATCTCTTCCAGGCTAATTAAAATAACTTTACATACCTATTATGCCCAACATTCAGAGACATTATTTACCATTGGGTTGGCACTATTATTGTTCAGTTGCTCAGTCGTGTCCGACTCTTTGTGACCCCTTGGACTGCAGCATTCCAGGCTTCCTTTTCCTTCACTATCTTCTAGAGTTTGCTCAAACTCATGTCCATTGAGTCAGAGATGCCATCCAACCATCTCATCCTCTATTGTCTATTATTATGTATAAAAAGTAAGCTAGTATGTGAAGGGGTGGGGAAGAAGTATATTCCCTTTCCTGTCAAGGAAATTAGAATATTCCGCAAAGTTTTAAAGGATTTCGTGAAGAGATAGGAAAACTAATGATTGTAAATACTAGAGGTTTTAGAGGGCTGTTTGAACATTCCTATGGTTGGTTGACTGTAAAAATAATTTCAAACTTTCTGGCTACTCTAACCTCAAAACATTCACATACTATTTTTGAGTTTCTTTTATCTGTTATTTTTTTCTCAGCTTTTCGAATTTTGTGATAGTGTATCTGTTAAATTTGTTAACAAATTTTGTAAATTTTAATCGTATATTAAAGCAATACATTTTAAAAAATTGTCCAGATTTCTGTATAAGATGCCTATGTGTTCAGGTTTAAATAATTAGATTAGAAATTAAATTATATAGAATCATACTTAATTTAAGATAGCCTGGGTTGTCTATATAAAAATATTCTCCTAGAAGGGAATGGACAGCTATTTAAAAACAAAAAAATAGAATATGATGTGTTAGCGCCATCTACTGTTGAGTAAGAATAATCTCTTTGTGTATACTTGGATTTTTCCCAGCCCCTGCCTATTAAGTCCTGCCTATTACTGTGGGTATCCTCACTTGGTTGACCACTCTGTAAACTCTGGGTGTTTGGGAATATTTAGATGATATTCTCTGTTCAGAGTTGACCAGTTTTTGGAGATATTGCTCATAATTCTCATCAAAGTAGCAGTAGCAAATTTCCTATAACATTCTTAACAGTTAAGGATTTTAAAAGGAAGCTAGCTGGTTATGCTAGCTTTCCATATAGCATCTTTGTTTTAAAGTTTACTGATTGATTGGCCATTGCCATAAAAAAACTGGAGGATTAAAACTCAGATTTTAAATTGAACGCGCCATTTGTAGTTGAAGGACTATCCATGGAAAACTATGTTTCCATATGTTGCTTGTTTTATAATGAATGTCCAAATCTGCATAGCACAGTATTGAGTGTATTTGTCATTTAGAGGAAAAGCTGTGTTTAAATAATATATTAATTTTCTTGGAGTTTAATTTGTTACTGGAAAGGACATTACAAAAATACGTTCCTGTAATACTATTTACTTCGCCACTTATGATCTTGAGACTGTTAACCTGAACTTCTCTGAGCTGCAGTTTTCTCATTTGTAAATGAGAATAACAGTAACAGTACCTATCTCTTGAGATTATTGTAGAGCATAAATAAGATATACCTTCTAAAACACTAAGCATAGCTTCTGGCACTTTATAATAATAAATACTAGTTGTTATCATTATTTGTCATTAATATTTTTATCATTGATTATATATTTAAAGTAAATATAATGTTTCAACAAATATATTTTTTATCTTAGTAACTAATACCTTTAAAAAAACCTATAACGTTTGAATAAAACTTGCCACTTAAGAATACAAATGTTCAAAATGTTTACTGTTTCTGCACATCATTTATAGTGGAGGATGATGTGTGATTGGATGGAAAGTAACAAGGCCTTTTGTATCTCTGGTCCTGGACCTGTCAGTTACTAGCAGTGTAACCTGCAGTAAACTATTTAACCTCTCTAAAAAACTCAGTTTCTTCATCTGAAAAATGGGGGGAGGGGTTGGTTATGAGGGTTAAATGATACAGTGTATATATGGAGCCGTTATTCGTTTCCTTTCTGTGGACTAACAGACCATAAATGTTCATTCTCCCTTTCAAAAACAACCTACTAGTTTCCTGCAACCTACAAGTTTGCTAACATGCACCTATTTCTCTAATTTTGCTTTGCATTATTTATGCTAAAATAAGAGATTAAGCATGTTTATGTTTGAGAGACATGAGTTTGAGGGGATGCAAAGAAATTGTGACATCTTTGAGGTGTCTGATTGAGATAGGATCTAAATATACAAAGGTTTTCTTTTTACTTTGAATAATGTAATATGTGTACGTGATTGTTAAATGATACAGGAAATATTTGGAGGGAATTCAAAGGAGGAAGACTTTTTCTGCTGGACCCAGCTTACCTGAGCCCTTCCCATTGTTATCATTGTCACCATTATCATCAGTATCACCATCATCAATCACCATCATTGTTTTAGTAATTGTCACTCCTTGGAAATTCTAAGAGGACATAAAGAAGATAAAATCCACTCATGGATTAATAGAAATACTTAACCAATTGTATATTATTTAGCAGCATTATGGACCAAGTCTTCAAGGTAGGGCAGGGGTTGTATGTGGTGGTAACTGATGAACACGGAAAACGTAGTGAGTGTGTTGAGCGTGCGTGTGTGTTCAGGCATATGTGGTACATGCTTGTAAATACGTGAACAAATGAATGAAAGCCTCTGCATCATGACAGTAACGTCAGCTGAAACCAGTCTTCTTATCACACTCTAGTTTAAATTTCTGTGCATAATTATAAACAGCTAATTCCCTCCTGTGTCCTCTGCGTCTTTGCTTCATAATGATGCTATCAGTACATCACCCCTTGTTATCTTGCATCTTTTCCTCTTTACTGGCAACTTGTGTGGATCAGCAAGCCACCCCCTGCCAGCCCCCCAACCCCAGACCGTGTCTTCCTAATCCCCATTCATCGATGTGGCTGTGGGCTGACTCTTCCCTCTTCCTCACCCCCTTGCAACCCAGGTTCCTGAGACTGTCGTTTTGCACACATGACCAGTGACTTCCTAACTGTCCAGTCTCAAGTCTGAGAAACACTTTTCAGTCTTACCTCCTTCCGTCTCTTGTCTTTGTCATCATTGTCTGATGTTCTCCTCCCTTGGTTCATAATTCCTTGGTTCTCCTCTCTTGACTTCTCTTTTTGAGTCTCATTTATTTATTTAAAATTTTTCCTCGCCCAGCCCTCTTAACTGTTGGTGTTTCCTTAGGTTCTGTCGTTGCCCTTCTCTTCCTCTTACTCGGCAGATTTTCTTTGCACTGCGGGGACCCTGCCCAGATGTGATGATCGGCTGCCTCCACTTGAGCTTTATCTGTGGGATCCTAGGTCAACCTCTGGTAGTGCAGGGGGCAGAGGGTGGTGGGCTTTAGCCCATGAGACCCTCCACCACCTGTTAACACACAAAAGCTTCCCTGCGTAAACATACAATCTGTGTGAGACTAGCAACTGAAAACCACGGAAACATGGACAAGTAGTGTGTTTGGTGTGGAAACTCAACCTCAAAAGTGTCTCTAGCTGTTTCTGCTGCTGATGTACTCCTCTGTAGAAATTCTGGAGCTGCGCTCGAGGGGCCTCAGTTTCCCTGTAAACACGTCTCCTTGCGTGTCCCATCCAGGCTGCACTCCTCAGTTATCACCCATTTCAGACGGTCTGCCCCTCCTATATTCTGCGTGTTAACAGGACCAAGATACACTCCGTGTATGAGCCAAACCCCTAATCATCCTAAACTCAGCTGCTGCTTCTCTTATCATATGTAACCAGCCAGCCCTGGGATAACTACTGCTTTAGTAACTTTCCTTAGTATCTACAGTGGAATTTACTTTGTTATATTTATAGTTATTTGATCAATGTCTATTTATTTCACTAGAATCTTTATGTCCCAAGTCCCTATCATATTTTTACATGATAATATTTTTATATGTAGAAATACATTTAGCAACAATCCCTAAACCCCAAGGAATATTTAATAGCGTCAGCCTACTGTACCAAAGAACCCAGGTCTCCTGCATTGCAGGCGAATTCTTTGTCAGCTAAGCCAGCAGGGGAGGGAAGCCCAAGAATATTGGAGTAGGTAGCCTATCCCTTCTCCAGGGATTCTTCCTGACCCAGGAATCAAACCCGGGTCTCCTGCATTGCAGGCGGATTCTTTAGCAGCTGAGCCACCAGGGAAGCCCCACTAAAGAAAACTAACATACCATAAAACAATAGGTCTTCTAATCTTGATTTGATCAAATGTTATATTAAAGAATATTAAGATTATATTAAAGTGAAATACTTAAGATTGTTTTTTTGGGTAGTTTCTCAATTTAAAAGTTGTTTATATATTAGCGATACCTTCTAGAACTTGCACACTTCTAATTCCTTCAGTTTAAAAAAATGAAGTTCAAACTCCCTATGAGTCTTATGTTATTATTCAATTCTTCTCATTTAATATTTCTCAGTATTGTTTTTGTTCTTTAGATGCTCTCCAGTGGTGGTTCAGTAACATTTTTGTGAAATGTATACTGTACTTCCCATTTGTTGTCATTTTTAAAGTAAACTGTCTCCATTATCCTTTCAGGGCCAGCCTTGGAGGTGTAAACTTTTCCCATTTCCGTTCTAAGTAAATAGCATGAGAAGATGGCATGTTCCAAATTCTAAACGGTTACAACTTATTCTTGTAGGTTTTCCAATGGTTCTAGTGTTTGACGTAAGAGAAGTATTGGGCTAACTGAAAAAAAACTTTTAGATGCCTAATCTTATTTTAACCTTCTGAGATGGTTACTGTTTGATGATGACTCAGGCTCAGATCCAGGGCCATGACTTGTCTTTATGGATGCAACTACTTACCTCTCAGCCTAACAAGACAGAAAAGTTACCTCTTCTTGATACTGTGTATAACTGGTAACCATTTGCTCTTTTCATTTAATTTTTTTAATCTCCTGAAGCCCAGAAAGCCTGATAATCAGATTTTAAGAACTATATGATAAAAGAGTCAGTAATTCTCAAACAAGATCTAAGGTGGTTGTTGTTTAGTCGCGAGCCCATGGACTGTAGCCATGTTTAGTTGCGAGCCCATGGACTGTAGCCTGTCAGGCTCCTGTATCCATGGGATTTTTCCAGGCAAGAATGCTGGAGTGGGTTGTCATTTCCTCTTGCAGGGGATCTTCCCAACCCAGGGATTGAACCCACGTCTCCTGGTTTCCTGTATTGGCAGGCATATTCTTTACCACTGCACCATCTGGGAAGCCCGAGATCTAAGGAACAGAGCCTATTTCCTAGGAGTAGTGGCTTTTTGAGTCAGATGCTAAACCTTACTCAAAAAATTATCTGTTTAGACCTATGAATTTGGGCATGTTTTCTGGTCTTTCTGTGCCTCAGTTTTCCTGCCTATAAAATGGTAAAGTTCTTAGGGGCTTCCCAGGTGGAGCTGGTGGTAAAGAACCCACCTGCCATTGCAGGAGACATAAGAGATGCAGATTTGATCCTTGGGTCGGGAAGATCCCCTGGAGGAGGAAAAGACAACCCACTCCAGTACTCTTGCTTGTAGAATCCCATGGACAGAGGAGCCTGGTGGGCTACAGTCCATGGGGTCACAAAGAGTCGGACACGACTGAAGCAACTTCGCACAGCACAGAGTTCTTATGGGGATTACGTGAGATACTATATATATAAAGTACTGAAAATAGTGTGTGGATACTAGTTCCTCGGTAGTGGTAATATTACTGTCTTTGTATTATTTTTATTATTTTCTTTTGTTGTTGTTTTTCAGTCGCTAAGTTGCGTCCGACTCTTTGTGACTCCATGGACTGCAGCACACCAGGCTTCCTTGTCCTTCACTATCTCCTGGAGTTTGCTCAAACTCATGTCCATTGAATTGATGATGCCATCTAACCATCTCATCCTCTGTTGTCCCCTTCTCCTCCTGCCCTCAATCTTTCCCAGTATTAGAGTCTTTTCCAATGAGTCAGCTCTTTGCATCAGGTGGCCAAAGTACTGGAGCTTCAGCTTCAGCATCAGTCCTTCCAATGAATATTCAGGACTGATTTCCTTTAGGATGGACTGGTTGGATCTCCTTGCCGTCCAAGGGACTCTCAAGTCTTCTCCAGCACCACAATTAGAAAGCATCAATTCTTTGGTGCTCTGCTCTTTATGGTCCAATTCTTCTTATATTCATATGTGACTACTGGAAATACAGCTTTGACTATACAAATCTTTGTAGGCAAAAATGTTTCTGCTTTTTAATACACTAGGTTTGTAATAGCTTTTCTTCCAAGTAGTAGGTGTCTTTTAATTTCATGGCTGCAGTGACCGTCCACGGTGATTTTGGAGACCAAGAAAAGAAAATCTGTCACTGTTTCCACTTTTTCCCCTTCTATTCACCATAAAGTGATGGACCAGATGTCATGATCTTCGTTTTTTGAATGTTGAGTTTCAGGCCAGCTTTTTCACTTTCCTCTTTCACTTTCATCAAGAGGCTCTTTAGTTCCTCTTTGCCTTCTGCCATAATGGTGGCATTATCTGCATATCTGAGGTTTGTAAATTTCTCCCAGCAGTCTTGATTTCAGCTTGTGATTTATCCAGCCTGGCATTTTGCATGATGTACTCCGCATATAAGTTAAATAAGCAAGGTGACAGTATACAGCCTTAATATACTCCTTTCCCAATTTGGAACCGGTCTGTTGTTCCATGTCCAATTCTAATTGTTGTTTCTTGACCTGCATACAGATTTCTCAGGAGGCAGGTAAGGTGGTCAGGTATTCCCATCTCTTTACAAATTTTCCACTGTTTGTTGTGATCCACACAGTCTAAGGCTTTCGCTTAGTCTATGAAGCAGAAGTAGATGTTTTTCTGGAATTCCCTAACTTTCTGTATGATCCAGTGGATATTGGTAATTTGATCTCTGGTTCCTCTGCCTTATCTAAATCCAGCTTGTAATACATTATTTTTTATATTGTTTTTCCTGTGGCAGACATGTGAAATGTAATTTTTCATGTAAATTTAAAATGTAAATTTTAAAATTTCCTCAAACTTAAGACTTCTGGAAACTTCGGGCATCTCTGAGGGAATGTTGTGATTTAACTATTTAAGCAACTTAAAGTAATTCCAATCTTAAGTTCTGTTCCAGCTTACACAAAGAACCTGTTGAAATTCTTTTACCTTTTATATAAGGACTTTATTTAAAAATAGGAATGATACTTGCTGTGTTCTCCATAGTTCCCTCTTTCCTCTGCTTCATACACATCTGACTCCTGCCAGTGCTAGATGCTGGAGATACAACAGTGAGAAAAGCACCTGTGTTCCTGTCGTCTATGCGTGGAGCATACAGGTGTGTCACGCTGTCCTATCTTCAGTTATACAGGTGATTAAATTCTATAAAGCAGCGGTATTCATGTCTGTTGCTGGGAAAGATTGAGGGCAGGAGGAGAAGGGGACGACAGAGGATGAGATGGTTGGATGGCATCACCGACTCGATGGACATGAGTTTGGGTAAACTCCAGGAGTTGGTGATGGACAGGGAGGCCTGGCGTGCTGCGGTTCATGGGGTCGCAAAGAGTCGGACACGACTGAGCGACTGAACTGAACTGATTCAGGTCTATGAGAGCATTTCACAGGGATACCTCACCTGGTCTAAGTGTTCAGGAAAAGACTCACTTCAGGAAGGAACTTGAGATGAAGTCCAGAGATTGATCAGTATCGTTAACTAGAAACAGGGTGAACAGGGCAGGGGGTGCATTTTACACAGACACAATGTGCTTGAGATGGAAGGGAGCCATTATAAAAAGGCGTGTTCTTAAAAAAATGTAATGAATTCTTATTTTTTTGCAGTTATGGTACTTTATGTTAAATATATTCTGTCTAGGAAGATCTAAGTATTATAACACTCTTCAAATTTTTAATCAATAACTGCGACAGTCTAGTCTTTTCTTAATAAAATCTTTGTTTAAGAAAATGTAAAAAGAAATGGTTTTTAAGGTAAATTGTAACTACTAAATATTGAAAATAGTCATAAAATTTGATTCAATAAGCTGTGCTTTCAATATTAAAGATTATTTTAAGATAATTTATTCTTGGTTATGTCAGGGGTCAGATCATGTGGCTAATGAATAATTTTCATCACCTTCATTTTTAACAATAGAGCACATCATCCCTGTTTTGGGGGGGCTTCCCTGGTGACTCAGCTGGTAAAGAATGTGTCTGCATTGTGGGAGACCTGGATTCAATCCCTAGGTTGGGAAGATCCCCTGGAGAAGGGAGAGGCTACCCACTCCAGTATTCTGCCCTGGAGAATTCCATCAGCTGTGTAGTCCATGGGGTTGCAGAGAGCAACTGAGCGACTTTCACTTCACTTTCTCCCTGTTTTTGTAAATTGTGCCGTTTATTACTTGGTAACCAAAAAAAGGAAGATCATTTCATCAGTTATTCAAAGTTTATTTCAAGTGACAAATAATGTGTGTTTTGGACTGATTTAGAACTAACCATTCTGTTTTATAATATTTCTAGTGTATTTTTTTTCTGTACTTGTATTCCTAGAAATAAACTGCACAAGTTCTGTAGTTTGTTTATAGTTTATGTAACTGCTGAAGTAGAAAATTGAATAGATCTTGAAGTATACCTAATTTATGTATTCTGTCAGCAGTGACATTTCAACTGTTTTTAGCGACTCCATATCCCTTAGAATTTCAACATGTCTTGTTAGAATCATAGTTAGTGATGATTGTATAATCTATGCCTTCATCCTCTGATGCCCCCTTCTCCAACAGAGTTTCTCACATGGACTCCTTTGGCTTATCTAGTGTCAACCACATGGCATTAATTTTAATTTTCTCCATCTGTTTTGGCTACCCACTAAGATTCTGTTCTGTTGCGTGTGGAGGGTGGGGGCTCTTTTGGTGGTTTTTGTTGCTGATCCTTTCTTGGCAGTTGCAGGAACCGCCCAGGGCTGGGTCACTGAATGATATCTAGGACTTGATGGTGAAGCTGTCTAGCCTGGGAGTTTTATTTATAAAAAAGTTTTTCACTGTTGATTTAATTTTATTTAGTGGCAATATTGGGCTGTTCAGATTTCATATCTCTTCATCAGTCTGTTCCAGTAAATAATGTTTTTCTAGCAATTTGCCTATTCTATATTTTAAAAATGAGGGCTGTATTCCTTTTTCTTTCTTGATATTGCTTATTTCTGCCTTCTCTTTTTTCCTTAATCATACTGGGGTTTGACATTTTAGAGTCTTTTTCACAGGGCCAATTTTTGGCCGTGTTGATCTTCATATGTTTCCTGGTTTAATCGCTTTTGGTATTACCTTTGTTACCTCCTTTCTTTTATTTTCTTTGGGTTGATTTGGCCAAGTTTTCTCCTCTGTGATAAAGCCTCATATCACTTTAGTCTTTATTCTAATGTTCAAAACTGTTACTTTGGTTACATCCTACGAGTTTTGAGATATACTATATTCATTTTAATCTCATAATTTAATAGGAAATCTGTGATGTTGATCCCTTTGCTTTGTATTTTTTATTAAAAATGTTCCTGAATTTTCTAAAGTTTAATCTATTTTTTGAAATCTCCAACTTGGACATTTACTGGTTATTTTGTGTTTTATAATTGATGCCATCCAGCTTTTGCTGATGATCATATCCTTTCATTTTGATTTTCTCAGTCCTTTTCTACCTTCTGAAGTAGCATTGTGTAGGAGAAAAACAAATGAAGAACTATGTGTTTCTCTTTATTTCCCACCGCATCCCCATGTCTGCTCCAGTAAAGTGGTATATTTGTAAGACTAGAGTGGAATATCTCGGATGTAAGTTGTAGGAAGGACTGTGGGCCCTCGTGGGGATTGAGAAGCTGCTGGGCAGGAAGTTTCCCTCTCTCCCTGAGCCCTCCGTGTCCGCTTGTTTCAGTTTTGCTTTGCGAAGCCTCTTGAATGTTCCTCTTGTCCCTCACCTTCTTCCTTCCCTCCTCTGATCCTTCTCTCTCTCCCTTCCTCCCCACTTTTTTCTCTTCCTCCCTCCCTCCCCGAATTGTTCTCTCCTATCTTCATCCCTCCCTTCATCTTTTTTCTTCCTCAAATCTTTCTTCTATTCTTGAGTCTTTATTGCGGCCCCTACCACCCAACATGTTTCAAAAGTTGGAAAGCCCCCCCACTAGATTCTCCTGATTTTTGGATCTAGAAGACCCACAGGAGCTATATGGCATTGACTTGTTACACTCTACTGCTACTGCTGCTGCTAAGTCGCTTCAGTCGTGTTCGACTCTGTGCGACCCCATAGACGGCAGCCCACCAGGCTCCCCTGTTCCTGGGATTCTCCAGGCAAGAACACTGGAGTGGGTTCCCATTTCCTTCTCCAATGCATGAAAGTGAAAAGTGAAAGTGAAGTCGCTCAGTCGTGTCCGACTCTTAGCGACCCCATGGACTGCAGCCCACCAGGCTCCTCCGTCCATGGGATTTTCCAGGCTAGAGTACTGGAGTGGGATGCCATTGCCTTCTCCACACTCTAGGAAAACCTAAAGAAAATCTATGCCCTTTCAAATCCTTGAAACAGAGCAAGTCACTGTGTGCATAGTGTTACTGTTCTCTGGGAAGCGGAGTCCTCCTAAAGAAATTGGGTCACTGCCCCTTTAAATAGAAACTGCCTTGAGGGAGGGGTGGAACTCGGGACACTTCCTGAAGCGCTGGGTCCACCGCCGGGAGCCTCGGAGCCTCGTCGGTTGGGCGTGAGAGGAAAGAGAGGCCCTGGGAACCCCCGTGGTGTGTGTGCTGTGAAACTTTCTGTAGTCTAGGTAGACCTGCTGTGAGTACTCAACTGTCGGCAAGTAACTGTGTAAAGAATTGCGCCCCCAGTGGTCCTATTCTTTGTTTATTACCTTGAAAGAGAGTTGACTTCTAAATACCCGTAATTGGAGGGTGAAATAAGGTTCAGTTCAGCCATTTTTACGTCCTGGTTGGAACATTTAAAAAGATATGTATATATATATTTAAAACCACTTGGAAGATTATTTGGAGATTATCAAGGAAATAATTTTTTCCTTCTCGTTAACTGAGATGAATTCTGTAATGTCCATTTTTTAGTTTAAGATCTTTAAAAGCTTAGTCGCATAACAACTTTCTAATTTGTTTAATTCCCCAGGTGAAGCGCTAATGAATTGACTTAAAATTGTAGATGATTTAGGACTTTATATTGAGCTTTTCTATCAGAAAATGTCAGTATCCCTTCATTTAGCTACTTAAAAATGATGTTAGCTGTACTTTATAGTATGTTTTGAAATTAAAGATCTTTAGATTTATATGTAAGTCAGTTGCATGGTTCTTTTGAGTTGCTCAGAATTGTTGTGAATGCTTCTTAGAGCTGGTGAATTCTGGCTTGATTTAAATATATGTTGTATATTATGTATATTTTATGAGTATATGAAGGAAATAATTTTTTCCTTCTCTTGTTAACTGAGATGAATTCTGTAATGTCCATTTTTTAGTTTAAGATCTTTAAAAGCTTAGTCGCATAACAACTTTCTAATTTGTTTAATTCCCCAGGTGAAGCGCTAATGAATTGACTTAAAATTGTAGATGATTTAGGACTTTATATTGAGCTTTTCTATCAGAAAATGTCAATATCCGTTCATTTAGCTACTTAAAAATGATGTTAGCTGTACTTTATAGTATGTTTTGAAATTAAAGATCTTTAGATTTATATGTAAGTCAGTTGCATGGTTCTTTTGAGTTGCTCAGAATTGTTGTGAATGCTTCTTAGAGCTGGTGAATTCTGGCTTGATTTAAATATATGTTGTATATTATGTATATTTTATGAGTATATTATGTATATTTTTATGAGTATATGTGTGTGTGTATATATATATATACACACTGTCTACTGTTTCTGTAACTTAAACTGATTTGAATGCTTGCAAAAGTCCTCATCCAATTGTATAGTTCTACATAAATTTAAAGTATTTCAGAGTAGTTGGTATTAACTTTTAAAATTTAGAATTCTAATTTTACAAGTTAGTTTCAAAAAAAAAGTTATTCACTAGCTTCAAATTAGAGAAAATAATTATAGGAATTTTGCAGTTGGCTTAGGTGACTCAGATGGTAAAGAATCTGCCTGCGATGAAGGAGAGCTGGGTTCGATCCCTGGGTTGGGAAGATCTCCTGGAGAAGGGAATGGCTACCCACTCCAGTATTCTTGTCTGAAGAATTCCATAGACAGAGGAGCCTGGTGGGCAAGTCCATGGGATCGCAAGAGTCGGACGCAACTGAGTGACTAACACTTTCACTTCTACTACTTTACTAAAGAAAGACACAGATTATGGTTAATTTTATTTAAAGAGAGGCGAACCAAAAAGATAATGGACAAAGAAACTTAAAAATCTTTTAAAATTAAATCTGTAGATTTCATCAGTACTAAGTTTGAAGAAAAGTTATACATCGGAGCTGAAATTGCAAAGGGAAATTTTCTGCATAGCATAAATGAAAATCCTTGAATCTTAAAGGAGAAACAATCTTTTTGCCTGAATTAACTCTTACATATGATGGCAATTTTTTCTAGTTATTTTTAGTGAAAAACGTATGAATCCAGTTTTTAAAATTCTAACTTCTGTTTGATTTATAGACTCCTGAGGTGTGTGTAAACTTTATAATAGAGTCATGATCTGACTGCTAATGGTCAAATAATATTTGTTTTCATAACAATATAGATACAGATGGAAAGCCGATTTTTTTTAAAATCACTGAAATAACTTAGATTTTAGTTATTGATTAAACAGATGACTAAGAGTTGTTTATGATGTAATTTTTTTTGGCTTATGATGATTTTTAAAAAAGCATACTTTTGTTAAACCAAATAGCACTAATGATTTACAAATGAATAGCTCACTGAAATTAATGGTTAATTGAAAATATTTTAGATATATAGGATGAATTTCATCTCAATTATAACATTAAGTGATCTTATTTGCCTACTTGTTTTGTCATATCACTTGCTTCTCTGATTTGGCTTTAGAAATAACTTAATACTTTATAAATGTTTCTGCATATATTGTCTCTTTTGGATCCTTAGAATAACTTAATGAGCGAGGTAAAACAAATACTCTTATCCTTATTTTACAAGTTGAAGTCACGAGATCGTTACCAGTGAGTCAGACCCAGTCCTAGTCTTTCAGCTGCTGAGTTTGTACTTTTTATATGTATGTAGTACAGATAAAGTATGCCTGATAAATATTTGTTGAATGAGTTAGCATAAATAATTTTTATTATAAAGTAATAGACTTATTCATGATTTAATTGGAAATTTATTTAATAAGAAATTTGGATGATATAAGAAATTAGAAGGGAAAAGTCATCTTCAAATTCATCTACAGTACATTTGATGAAAGATAAAAAAATTATCTCACATGTTATTTGTATGTGATTATAACATAAAAATATAATTCTATATCTATATAAACATTAAAAATACATAATTATAGTGTATAGTATGGTATATACACTTATATACATATATGTATTTAACTGATATCATGCTTCATTGGCAATTTAAAATCTGATAGTTGACCTGGTGTCAGTGAAGAAGCATTTCTAGAGGAATTTATGTCCAATTTTAGGAAAATTTAGGGAGAAAAATTAAGAAAAGTTATTTATTTTATCCAGAAAACTAACAGAGAAAACAGAATGAAAAAAAGACTGATAGAACTTTAAAAAGTGGCGCTTGGTTAAAAGGAATTTGAAGCAAATTTAAAAAACCTTTCTTTAATTTTCTTTAGTCTTCTATTTTTCTGAATTTGCTTGTGGAATTTATATGTAATACTGGTATCCTGTAGCCATTCAGTGGGTTGTTTGGACATTTTAACTTTAACAGAAGAGATAAAAAGATCGTGAAAACATTTATCTGCATAATCACTATCCCTGGTACAACTTGTTGTTTTGTACTTTTTTCTGTTAACATACTACAAAACTTTCTGTTATAAAAAGAAACACTTAGCAAAGCTGTGCAATTAAATGTGAAGTTTATCTGGAGAATGACTTTGAGGATGGGAGGAGTGGACAAAAGTAGATACCTCAAAACAAAATTAGCTGCCATTCTTCCTAAATTCCATTATTCTCTCTACACACTGGTCTTGAAATACTTATCATTAACACTGTCTCCTTGCCTCTCCTACTAAATGGTAATTTTTTGATGGCAAAGAGTGCACTTTCTTGTCTCCTCCTCAGTACCTGGCACACACAGCAGGGTCTCAGATATTTGTTGGATGGAGAGAGAAATCAGATGCCAGTGGCTTTAAATTTCTGAGGCACTGATACCAGCATGCAAAGTAGAAACTGCTAGTTTATATGAAAAAAAGAGAAGGCACAGTTCCAGGGCTGTGAGGATAAAAGAGATGACCAGTTGGTTGTTAAAGAAGTAAATTCAAATGATGCTGCAGAACTGAAAAATGCAACAGTCTGTTTGCCTTCTCTCCTGGAAGTTTTAATAGTTAAAAGGAAACATAAATACTATTTAAAGTCATCATTAACAGAAAAACAAAAACCAAAAGGATACTCATTATCTTTTCAGAAACATTTGAAGCAGATATTCTACTTTAACTATGTAAGTATCTCTTCTATTGGATATGGCACTTGGAAACTGGAAGCAGACAGGCTCTGTCACTTGGGACAGGTTATTTGACCTCTAAGCCTCAATGACCTTCTTAGTATCTTAGGGGGATAAAAATGGTTACCTCCTTCACAAAGTTAACATGAGGATTATTAGAGAGGTAAGGTGAAGTACATAGCACAGATTTATCGGAAACTCTCAATAAATGTTACTTACTGCAGTAGACTAAATTACAGTTGAGCTATCACTTTAATAATATTTTTAAAATTATTAAAAATAGTTTTAATTTTATGAATTTAAATTATTTAAATTTAAATAATTTATTATTTAAAAAATAATAATTTTTATGAATTTAATATTTTGACCTCCATAAATAGAATTCATTTACTGCAACCTGATTGTAATTGATGGTCATATTTTCATAGCATAAACTTCCAATCCTTTACATTTCAAAAGTGACTTAATCTTCACTGAATAATTTTCTTAAAGGGAATTAATACAGATGGTGCTCTGAAAATGTCAGGGGTTCTGTATTTTTATCCACTATTTTAAAACTAGTCTTTGTATGTCAACGTGATGTTAAGAAACTTCATAATTATTTAGGCTCATTAAGGAGTTTGAATAATGTAAGAATTAGAAAATGTATGTAGTTAAGGTACTATAGAAATTTACCATACTTAATTTATGCCTACTTCATTGTTTCAAGTTGATCAAACAATGCTATCTAATGAGCAATAAAAGTTTGTAGTTCCGTGTATTTAACAGGATGGTTATTTGATTACCAGAAAGGCAAGTGTGATCACTAATTAATGTGATGAATTTGTTGGGAGCTCCAGGGGCTCACAGTTGAATTTCTACATCTTGTATTTGAAGAGAACGATTTAGTTTTGACCTTAGAAACAACTTAATTAAATCAGACATTGACAATTTAATACATTTTCACAAATTTTATGAACATTAATATCAGTATTTAAGATTTTAAAATAAGTCTTACGGTATCTTGATGAATATTTTTCTAAATAAGCACATTTTTAGAAGTCACAGTTTGTTTTCAAGTGTGAAGTGGTGAAGGTCTTTTGAATAGGTACCACAAGGTGGCAGGATTGTGTTTTCGTAGATTCTTTTTGCTTTGATGGCCTGCATATTCTTGGTTATCTGAGATTAGTGTTTTCCATGTGGTTAACTGTTAAGCATTTTATATACCAGAACTTTTAAATTTTAACTTTTCTAATGGAAAACCTTTAAAGTATACTCCCTGTTTTCCTGAATTCTTAAGCAGAAAAATATAACTTAGCCTTTATCAATAAGCCATTTGAATACCAGTTATTGGATTGCGATTAAGATGAAGTGCGAGATAAAGGTGGTGTGTGAGGAATGAGGACTTGGCCCTGCAGAAACGCTAGAACTCGTGCTGTAAAAACTTATGCTGTTTGCGTTAGCTTGCTTTTCTGCATATCTACATTTTTTCCTAGCGAAGTGAAGTCAGTCATGTCGAGTGCCAGATTCTGGTGTAGTAGAACATAATTGCTTTCTGCAAAATTAAACAGCAATGAAGACAGCTGTTGCCTTTTCCCCAGGAGTAGGGCGGAGAGTGGAGTGGAGGGAAGAAAATAAACTATGAGCCTTAAAAAGTCTTCATCAAAGACCACTCTAGTAAAGCAACCCCAGACCGTGAGGACTAGGATTCTATAGTTATGAGGGACATTAGAAACTAATACAGCTGCTTGTGGGGCAGCTTTCTGAAGTATTTCCTGTGATAATATTTTAGATTCTGAGTTGTACATAATTTGTATGAAAGAGATAATACTGATTATAAAAGATATCTCTAATTATATACTTAGAGACGGATGTATTTCCATGATGACTGTTTTCCTGCTCTGGTCCTAGAGCTGTTTCAAGGCCATTTGTGCCATTACTGGTGATACAACAACTGTTGGGTAAAATCTTCAGTATCTTGGAGGCTGCATTTTTTGCCAGAACCTTTTTCTCCCCTCCCACACACTTCCATTCGTTCCGTGAATCTATTACAGCAGAGGTTTGGACTAAAAATGGGTTTTCTTTTGGATTTGTTTCCTTCACTAATTATTTGCATATTTTTTTGTAATCTTTGAAAAGATATGGGTGCAATTCATGGGACCAAATTTCAGAACAAATCCATTTAACCTTCCATAAGCCTGGAGAAAGCACTGTTGAGCTGTGGTGATGAAGCTCATTGAAGAAGCGGATGTGGCTTCCTTCAGCACCCATTTATTTCTCTGGCTTTCTGGAATGTTCCTTGACCTGCCTTCTGGGTTAATGAGAGAACTTTGAAAGGGCTGCAGAGAAGCCCCTGGAAATGACCATTAAGTTAGCTCTACCTGAAATAGATACCAGGGCTTAGACACTGGATCCTTTCTTCTCAGTTGTCCTCAATGACACGACTGTTTTTAACCTATAGTAGATGAGAAAGTAGGAGTTTCATGACTAAATATATGGATAAACTTCCCTAGCTTGTAGTTTAAGCTTGTACATGCTTTCCTCCTGGTAAGGTATCATATATTTTTAAGTAAAAGTGATCTTCAAGATTTGCAAACTGATTTTGTGAATTACATAAAAGATTCATGCTCTAAGAAATAGCCAGAACCCTCCCTGTTACCCAAGGGCAGTTTTTGTATGTACTGTACAGGCTGGAGCGGAATTAACTCTTAATTTTGAGATTACCCGAAAGATGCAAGAGGTTAGCTGTGTTAAGAACATCCTGCTACACATTCTGCCAAAAATTGAACTGTGAGCAAAAGCAGCATGTTTGAAATGGTACCAAGTTTGAACATTTAACTCCAAGGTACAATCTCTAAAAGTATTAGCCCACAGTTTATGTATTTTTCTCCTTTTAAATGTAGTTTTAAGATATATTTAATTTTTGTTTTGGTGAAGGAATTTTGGACTAAAAATGCACTGCAGCTGAATTTTTAAAATCTTTTTTGAAGTCTATTAGATAGAGAACATTTTATTTTTTATTTATTAATTGGAAGATAATTGCTTTATAATATTGTGTTTAAAAAAAAAGTTAGTGATGAGTTAGAGCAGTTACCTACAGACTTTGAATGCCAAGCTAAAGATTGGGATTTTATCCTATATGCAGTGTGTAATCATTAAAGGACCTGTAATTGAATGAGTGACAGGCAAGGAAGTTAAAATTAAGAATATTAGCCTGGAGGCAGTATACAGGATGGATTTGCCTGGATCCAAGTAGATGGAGATTAGAGCCAGATTGACCAGTGGGGATAATATGGCAATAATCCAGAAATCTTATGATATTGGTCTAGATTAGGGTGTTGGTAATAGAAAAAGAATTAAAGGCAGAGACATTAGCAGGGAGGAATGGAGAAGACAGCAAGCTCCTTATGTTGTATAAAATTTCTATTTTTGTTAGACAGAATTCTGTCTTAGACACAAGCCCATCTTTCTGTGGGAGAACTATTTCTGTACAGTAACGTATTACAAATTCTTCATCGTAAAGAAGATAATGCTACTTGATTTAAAGTCCCGTAATGGAAGACTGTTGATGTTGAACCTGATTTCACAGAATGATATGCAAAAGTGACACTAAAAGATTGTCTAGTACAGTGGTTCTCAAAAATCGAGCAACCTCAAAACCACTGGTTTATTGGAGACGGAGAGGATGTTTTAAAGGATACAGAATGTCATGGTTATAAGCATAGGCTCTATGCATCCCTACAGGTGTGAAGCCTGGATCCGCCCTTGACCATGGGCAAGTTAGGCTTCCCTGGTGGCTCAGCTGGTAAAGAATCCACCTGCGGTGCAGGACACCCCCGTTCGATTCCTGGGTCAGGAAGATCCCCTGGAGAAGGGATAGGGTACCCACTCCAGTATTCTTCGACTTCCCTGGTGGCTCAACTGGTAAAGAATTAGGCTGTAGTGTGGGAGACCTGGATTCGATCCCTGGGTTGGGAAGATCCCCTGGAGAAGGGAAAGGCTACCCACTCTCATATTCTGGCCTGGAGAATTCCATGGACTGTATAGTCCATGGGGTCATAAAGAGTCAGACACGACTGAGTGACTTTCAGTTTCACTTTTCATGGGCAAGTTACTTAACTTCTCTATGTCCCAGGTAACTATTTAGGGTTGTTACAGGTACTAAATCCAATGATGCATGCAAAATGCTTAGATTGCCTGGGACATTGTAAATACTGAATAAATGGTAGCAGCTGTGGCTGTTTTTAATTTATCATTTCCGACCTCTGAAAATTCTAATTCATACCTTTGACTTTGGGCTCAAGAATCTGTGTTTTTAAATCTTCCTGCAGCTCTGATCTCCAAGTTTGAAAACTTGTTGCCATCTGCTTTTCTACCTCCATGTAATAGGACTGTATTTAAATGTCTCTATCCATTTTCTTCTTTTTCTTTTGACATTCCAAAGATGGCCATGTTTTTAAATGGAGTGTGAGACAGTGTCCATGTGCTCCATCAGGAACTCCTGTTGAATAGCTTATCTAAATCCCTCTGAAAATTCCTCCGAGCACCCCCGCCACTATTCCTCACCCCTTGGTCTCTCGGTGGAATTGAGGATCCCAAGATTAGGGCTCCCTGGTCTCAGCTCACGCTCCAGCTCTGCCTGTTTCCAGCCATATCTGTGCCCTCAGAAATTCCTTTGTCCTCCCCCCCCCCTTTTTTTGGCTGTGCCGTGTAGTATGTGGGATCCTAGTTCCCCAATCAGGGATTGAACCGCACCCTCTGCAGTGGAAGCATGGAGTCTTAACCACTGGCCCACCAGGGAAATCCTTGTACACTTTGTTGGAGAAAATGAACATAGAATCTTAGTAAGAACACTGGAGCAGCTTGCCATTCCCTCCTCCAGGGGATCTTCCCGACCCAGGGATCAAACCCGGGTCTCCTGCATTGCAGGTGGACTCTTTACCATCTGAGCCACCAGGGAAACCCACTTAATAACTTCAGAGTTTTTTGAATTATATCACATAATATCAGGTTTGTTTTTTGTAAAATAAAAACTCCTAATACCTTTTCTCCAATTCTCTGATTGTTGCTGGTGTCTTACTCTGGTTCATACTACCTGGGGAACTTTTAGGACTTCCCTGGTGGCTCAGACAGTAAAGCATCTGCCTACAATGCGGGAGACCAGGGTTCAATCCCTGGCTCGGGAAAATCTCCTGGAGAAGGAAATGGCAACCCACTCCAGTATCCTTGCCTGGAGAATCCCATAGATGGAGAAACCTGGTAGGCTACAGTCCATGAGTTGGCAAGGAACTTTTAAAACCTATCGATGCTCAGGATTCATACAGGGCCAATTAAATCAGGATGGACCTGAGGCTCTGTATTTGTGAATATCTTCCCACTTGAGTCTAAGGTTCAGCCAAGGTTGAAAAGCATTGAATTAGTCTGTCTCATCAGACAGACCCCACCCTACCCTGCCTGGCACAGTTCTGTTAGACAAAGGAATGCCTCAGCCATGTGAAGTGAAGACAGCTCTCCTGTCTGGCAGAGAATTTGAGATGGTAAAGAGAAAACTTCCTGAAGCCTGAGTTTTTCCTGGTGGGCTGTGCTTGTTTTCCTGTCTCTGTGCTACAGGCGTTCACACTTGCTATTCCCATATTAGAGCCAAGTCCTCTAGAGCTGTAAGAACTGTCCTTAATGGTGCAGGCATTTCTTCTATACTATGACATGGATGTTTCTAAAGACCCCACTTCGCAAAATTGCCTGCCAAAAATAAGGCGGGCTTCTGGAGAAAACCGAGTCAAGCCTATCACTCAACACTTAGGCAACTTTTGTAACTAGAGCACTGAGAAAAGAAAAATGTGGTACCAGCTCAAGAGCTGAAACTTCTGATGGTAGATATTAAAAACACACATAAGTAGGGTGAAATGCCAGCAACATTTTAATTAGCGCAGAGGCAGTGGGTGTTAAGATAACACAGAAGGAAATGGACCTCTAAGCTAGGCAGGCTGTGGTGGGGTGGGGTGCAGGAGGCAGCTTCCTTGGCAGAAGCTGAAAGCTGCACAGAGCTGGGCGTTGGCTCTCCTGGGGAAGCACTTGCTTTGAAGTTTTGTTAAATGCAGCAGCAGGGCCTGGGGCTCTTTGTGTGCCTGCTCAGTCGCTTGGTCGTGTTTGCCTCTGCAACACCGTGGACTGCAGCCCGCCAGGCTCCTCTGTCTGTGGGGTTCTTCAGGCAGGAACACTGGAGTGCATTGCTATTTCTTCCTCCAGGAGATCTTCCAGGGATCAAACCCAAGTCTCCTGCATTAGCAGGTGTATTCTTTACCACTGGGCCACCTGGGAAGTCCCTGGAGCTCTTCGTTTTCTTGCTAAAGGTTGTAATTGACTGACTATGTTGGCTGTTTGGACTTCCCATCCTGGGAGACATTTGCTGAATGGATGAATGACTTAGAACTTGTCTAATGAAAGTGATGGGAGCAGTCAGAGATGGGAGCATTGCGTATATACTTTGAGAAGATGGAACAGTAAAAGTGACAACCTTATGGAAAGTTTAGGAAGCTGAGGAAGACATCATCCTTGATCCTCTTGTACTGCAATCATACTCTAGTACGCTTATTACTGTTGTTGTATTATTATTGCATGACCTTCTGAAATATGCATTCTATCAGTTTTCTATTGCTGTAACAAATTACCCTAAAATTTAGTGGCTTAAACCAACAATAAATATTTATTATCTGCTCAGTTTCTGAGGGTCAGGGATAGCTTAGCTGGATGGTTCTGGCTCTGGGTCTCTCAGGAGGTTATGGTCAAGATATCAGTCAAGGCTACAGTCATCTGAAGGTTTAACACTGGCCTGGAGGATCCACTGTCAAGATGGCGCACTCAGATGGTTGATGTTGGGTGTTAGCCGGGTGTCTCTTAGTTCCCTGCCGTGTGGACCTTTTCTACACAGGGCTACATGAGGGTCTTCATGGCATGACAGCTGGCTTTTCCCAGAGAGAGTGATCAAAGAGTCTTAGAAATCACACACCATCGTTTGTACAGTATTTTTCCCAGGTCAGCACTCTTCACTGTGGAAGGGAGCTGAACAAGGGTGTGAATACCAAGATGGGATGATCACTGGGGGCCGTCTTGAAGGTTGGGTACCACATATATGCATTCGTGTTGATAGTTGTCATTGTAAAATAGGTAGTTTGTATCTTTGTTCACTTAACTTAGAAGTCCTTTCATGTTGCTTCAGTTCAGTTCAGTTCAGTCGGTCAGTCGTGTCCAACTCTTTGTGACCCCATGAATTGCTTAGTTTCTACTATTTGTGGTGACTGTAACTCCTCAGTTTCTTTGGTTTCTAAACACGAGATTATAAAATGTAATAGTTACACATAGTTTTCTCTAAAATTCAATTCAGCAGACATTGAGTACTTTCTATGTACATAGTTAAGCATTTAAAATTTGCCACTACATACCTGAATATATGAAAATGTAAGCCATGTACATACATGTAAAAATAACTCAATTATGGGTACAGTCAACAGTACAGAAAATGACTGATTTTTCTTTTCATTTTTCTTTCATGAATTGATCTACTTTCCTGGCATTGCTCTTTGACAATTACTGTGATTGGACTGCAGGTAAGGATTCTTTTAAACTTTTTCTCTTTTATTATAATCTTAAGAACAAATGAATGTAAATTTGCAAATATAATTTTTTAAATGAAATCCTTGAATGAAATGCCACACATTTAAGGATTTAGACATTTCTTTCGAAAGGCCATTTTCAAAGAAAGAAGCAGTCTCTTTATATCAACTTACATATGAAATTCAGTAGTTAATCTGAACTCCCACTGACCCATCTCTGAGTTCAAGGGTGTAGTGTTAAACCCTTGGGCTGGTCACCCACCTGAACTCCTAGTTCAGAGTCAAGAGTGCTGCCGTTTAGCCAAAAATACTGTTTGTGTAATTCTGGGTAGAATGAAGATTAATACAGGTACGTGAGAAGTCTGTGAGTATGTCAAATAGTTGAATGTGATTTACAGATGTTAGGTTACTGTTGTTGTTGTTGTTTCATTGCTATGAAGTGTCCAGCTCTTTTGTGACTCCATGGACTATAGCCTACCGGGCTCCTTTGTCCATGGGATTTCCCAGATGAGAATGCTGGAGTGGGTTGCCATTTCCTTCTCCAGGGGATCTTCCTGACGCAGGAATCCAACCCTTGTCTCCTGCATTGGCAGGCAGATTCTTTACCACTGAGCTACAGGGAAGTTCCTGCACTTCAAAGAAATTTCCATGGACTTTTAAACTGAAATTTCATAATGTTAGGAAATCATACATAATTTTTATAGTTATTTATACTTTCTTCCTTATGTTTATACACAGATGATATCTAGTTTTGTTACTTTGTCAAGTAAAATTGAACCCTTTGATCAACGCTTGAGAATTATAGAATCAATTTTATTTTGTTTTTTCAGAATTAAGATTAGCAGGGATATGGACTAAAATTATTAAGTGGATCTTTTTTATTGAAAAGAGTGACATAATTTGAATTATTTTTCAAATTTCTTAAGTGTTCAATGTATATAACATACATCTGAAATCTTATTTATAGTTATGTACATTAACTTAATTTTTATACATTATATATTTTAATATAAGCTTTACTTTTCACAAATAAGTAAACAGTATTTAAATATTTCCTGACACATTCGCCATCTTTTTTTAATTGAAATATAGTTGACTTATAATATTAGTTTTTAGTATACACATAGTAATTTGGCATTTTTACACCGTACAAAGTTAAATATTGTTGACTATATTCCTTGTGCTATACATTACATTCCTGTGACTTATTTATTTTTAAACTGGTATTTTGTACCTTTTAAAACCCCTTCTCCTATTTTTCCCATCCCCACCCCTTCACCACTCTCTAGCCGCCTACAACCACTAGTTTGTTTTCTGTATATGTGAATTTATTTTGTTATATTTGTTCATTTGTTTTGGTTTTTAGATTCTACATATAAGAGAAAACATACAGTACTTCTCTGTCTTATTTCACTAAGCTTAATAACCTCCAGATCTATCCATGTTGTTGCAGATGGCAAGATTTTTTTTCTTTTTTATGGCTGAGTAATACCCCCCTCCCCGCCGTGTGTATATCGCATCTTCTTTATCTGTTCATCGGTCACTGGGCACTAAGACTGCTTCCGTATCTTGGCTATTGTAGATGATGTTGCTGTGAACACAGGTACATATTTCTTTTTGAGTTAGTATTTTCACTTTCTTCAGATAAATACTCAGATAGTACTCTGGATTGTTTGATAGTTCTATTTTTAATTTTTTGAGAAACCTTCATGATATTTTCCATAGTGACTGTACCCATTTACATTCCCGCCAACAGTGCACAAGGCTTTCTGTTTCTCCACATCTTTGCCACTTGTTAATTTCTTGTCTTTTTGATGAGAGCATTTTGACAGGTGTGAGGTGATATCCCCTTGTCGTTTTGATTTGCATTTTTTCTGGTGTTTAGTGATGTTGAGCATCTTTCCATATGCCTGTTGTCCAGCTGTATGCTTGCTTTGGAAAAATGCCTATTCAGGCCCTCTGCCCATCTTTCAATTGAGTTGTTTTTTGATACTGAACTGTATGAGCTCTTGATATGGTTTGGATATTAACCCTTATTGGGTGTGTCATTTACACATGTTGTCTCAAGTTGCCTTTTTGTTTGCTGATAGTTTCTTTGCTGTGCAAAAGCTTTTTAGTTTGATGTAGCTCCATCTGTTTAGTTTTGCTTTTGTTGCCCTTGCCTAAGGAGATAGTTCCAAAATAATATTACTAAGACTGATTTCAAAGATTGTACTACTGATATTTTCTTCTAGGAGTTTTATGGCTTCAGATCTTATATATTTAGGTCTTTAATCCATTTTGGATTTATTTTTGTATGTAGTATGAGAAAATGGTCACATGTAGTTGTCCAGTTTTCCCAACACCACTTACTGAAGAGGCTGCTGTCTTATCCCCATTGTATATTCTTACCTCCTTTATTATAGAGTAACTGACTACATATGTGTGGGTTTATTTCTGGGCTCTATGAAAGAGGCTGTTAGGACTGGAACATAGTTTGGGACATCAAGTAAATAGGTGAGGGGAAAAAAAAGAGGATTCTCTAAAGATATTAAGCAAAAATATTGGGAATCACTCTCTGAACTAATTCATCATATGTGCATGCTCAGTCACGTCCAACTCTTTGCAACCCCATGGACTGTAGCCTGCCAGGCTCCTCTGTCCATGGGATTTTCCAGGCAAGAATACTGGAGTGGGTTGCCGTTCCCACCTCCAGGGGATCTTCCTGACCCAGGGATCAAACCCACATCTTGCGTATCTCCTGCATTGGTAGGCAGATTCTTTACTACTGAGCCACCTTGGAAGTGCTTCATCATATTACAGAGATTAAAGCAAAACTTTATCTGTCTTTTAAACAACTTAATGAAATCTTTTTTAGGATGACTATTATGAATTGGTGCTTGGGATAATTTTTATGTGGTAAGAATTCTCATAGTTGAAAAAATTTCTTTTGGGTATAATTTATAACAATACTATTTATTAATTAGGCTATTCTCAGGCAACTTTCTCTATTGAGAAGTAAGTGGAGAAATTTACTAGCCTTTCGATTAATTCTAGTTATGTCTGAAACCAGGTAGTTGAGAGCACGAGGTCATGACTTTAATTGTTTAGTTAACCTGATTGATGTGAGAAATGCTAGGTTCTTTCCTTGTGTTATCTCCCCATTGTATATAAAAAGAAATGATTTTTGGAAATTTGAATTTTCTTGGGCTCCAGAATCACTGCAGATGGTAACTGCAGCCATGAAATTAAAAGACACTTGCTCCTTGGAAGAAAAGCTATGACCAACCAAGACAACATATTAAAAAGTAGAGACATTGCTTTGCCGACAAAGGTCTGTCTAGTCAAAGCTATAGTTTTTCCAGTAGTCATGTATGGATGTGAGAGTTGGACTATAAAGAAAGCTGAGCGCTGAAGAATTGATGCTTTTGAACTGTGGTGTTGGAGAAGACTCTTGAGAGTCCCTTGGCCAGCAAGGAGATCCAACCAGTGCATCCTGAAGGAAATCAGTCCTGAATATTCATTGGAAGGACTGATCAGCAAGGAGATCCAACCAGTGCATCCTGAAGGAAATCAGTCCTGAACATTCATTGGAAGGACTGATGCTGAAGCTGAAACTCCCAATACTTTGGCCACCTGATGTGAAGAATTGACTCATTGGAAAAGACCCTGATGCTGGGCAAGATTGAAGGCAGGAAGAGAAGGGGACAACAGAGGATGAGATGGTTGGATGGCATCACTGACTCAGTGGACATGAGTTTGAGCAAGCTCCAGGAGTTGGTGATGGACAGGGAAGCCTGGCGGCAGTCCATGGGGTCATAAAGAGTCTTACACAACTGAGTGACTGAACTGAACTTAACTGAATTGCAAAGCAGGGTTAGATAGCATCACTGTTTCAATGGATATGAACTTAAGCAAACTCCAAGAGATAGTGGAGGACAGAGGAGCCTGGTGTGCTACAGTCCATGAGGTCACAAAGAATCAGACAACTTAGCAACTCAACAACAACAAATTCCAAAGTATAAAATCTTTAAAGCAGAATTAAAAAGTCATTACTGATCAAGGAATAAATAGATTTGAAATTTTACAATAACATATCTGAAGTCAAAGGACTAAAATAGCATCATAGTTGCTTTTAAGGGTTTTTTGAAGGTGATAATTTTAATTGGAATTAAAAAGGCTAAGTCAGCATCATTTTGGCATCTCTCTCTTAGGCCATAAGAGGAGAGTGTGAGATGTATGGAAAGAGTAACATGGAAACTTACATTACCATATGTAAAATAGATAGCCAATGGGAGTTTGCTGTATGGCTCAGGGAACTCAAACAGGGGCTCTGTATCAACCTAGAGGGGTGAGATGGGGAGGGAGATGGGAGGGAGGTTCAAAAGGAAGGGGATATATGTATACCTCTGGCTGATTCATGTTTCATGACAGAAAACAGCAAAATTCTGTAAAGCAATTATCCTTCAATAAAAAAATGTTAATTAAAAAGAATAGAATTGTGTATGCTATTAAGAGAATGAGGAGAATTTTCATTGATATCAGAACCTTAGAAACATTAGGAGGCTCATATTTGATAGAATCTAGTGACTTGGGAATAATCAGTCTTCACTAATCCATTTGAGAATTGGAAATGGATCCTAGAATTCTTTATTTTGGTATAAACAGACTTGGACATCCTTGGAAACTTAGTTTTCTAAGTCCATCCAATAATAAAAAACAGTGTCAGTAGCCATAGTTCTTAGACTTAGATCAAATGTATGCATTTATAATAAATACCTATTTCATCAGAATTGGAAATTTGATTATATACACACACACACATACATATATATATTCTATTAACTTGTATATCATTGCTGGAAATTCTTTAGCAGTTTTCTCCTCTTCATTCTCTGCTTCACAGAGAATGACAGCTGGAAACTATAAAAGTATAGAAATTTTTGAGACTACTAGTCATTAGTAGCACTGTTAATAAAAGAAGTAACTTCTGCAGCATCTAGTGATTTCCATTTAAGATCTTTGTGTAGAGATAGTGCTTTCTCTTTGATTGTGAAAAAGGTTATTCTTGGTTTTTTTGTTTCATTTTGTTTGGAAGTCAGGAAGATTTCCGTTTCTTCTGTTTATTAAGAGCTTGTTCTTACTGGCTTCACATCACTTGAAGTTGCTGTAGCTGTAGATGTATCCTTTTATGTTCAGGTGTTCTTTGGTGGTCCACAGTGTGGATTCCTTTATGCTTGTTGCTCTGGAGATATCACGTACTCTCTCATGTCTTTCAAAATACCCTATTCTTAGCTTCTTCCTCATTAGTTAAAAATTTTTCCTTTTTCATGCACTGCTTGGTATTTTTTTAAAATTGAAGTATAGCTGATTTACAAAGTTGTGTTAGTTTCAGGTGTACAGCAAAGTGGTTCAGTTATGTACACACACACACACACACACACACACACATACACTATAGTCTTTTTCAGATTCTTTTCCAGTATAGCTTATTATAGGATATTGAATATAGTTGCCTGTGCTATGCAGTAGGTCCTTGTTGTTTATCTACTTTGTATATAGTGGTGTGTATCAGTTAATCCCAACCTACTGCTTGGTATTTTTGAACCAGGGTCATTAGACGTGTTTGGGATTTGTATGAGTGCTTTTTTTTCTTTAATATAGAAAAGTTAGAAAAGTTAAGATTTGCAAAAGAATAGCAGGCAATCTTGTAGGATATCAAACTATGAGTAGCTGATACTATGCTTGAGATGTGTGTGTGTGTGTTTGTTTTTCCAGGCAGCCTGATCCAGCTGGATGCAGTTTCTTGTGTTCAGCTAACATTGCTGGAACACATAAGCCTAAGCAAAATGCAAAATATGGATTATGCTCAAGTTGTTCTCTAATGTATAGACTATGTTGGAACAATTTGTATTTTCCCAGTATGCTTTATAACAGAACAGATTGTGCTTGATAGTCTCTTTTAATTTAAAAAAGCATGATCTGTAGCTCTAGGAAATTTTCTTGCATTATTTTATGATAGTTTCTTCTCCTCCATATCCTCTGTTCTGTTTGCAAAACTTTTGAGTTTTTATTGAACATTTGCTGCAGATGTTAGTCCTTATAAACCTGCTGTCCTGGGACTTCCCTGGTGGTCCAGTGGTTAAGACTCCTCACTTCCGACGGGGGGTGGGGAGGGTGGCACAAGTTTGATCCCTGGTTATGGAACGATAATCCCACATACTGCGTGGCGTGGCCAAAACATAAAAATAGAACAGAAAGCAATCCAGATTTTAAAAAAATAATACACTGCTGTTTTTTCTCTTCTTTCCTATTTTTCCCTTTTTGGTATTTGGTTCTGAGATATTTCTTCAGCTTTACTTTTCATTCATTCTAGGGAATTTTCACTTGTGCTTTTATAATAGCAGTTTTTCAGTTTCCATGAGTTTTTGCAGTGTTTTGTTGTTTTCTACTCCGCCCCTCTCCATCTCCATTATTTTATCCATGTAATCTCTTTGGATCTTTAAAGTTTCTTCATTCCCTCTGTTTCCCCCAGGTTCCTTTTTCTTTTGGTGGTGGTTCTGTTAGAGGGTAGTAGGCCTTGCTCAGTTATTCAGTTGGTAAGGATAGGTAAGGGTCTGTTTTTCTCTACAGACTCTGATTTCACCTGTACCTTGTACTTTGAGAAGCCTGTGCTTTAGAAGTGTTGGATTCTTCAATGCATATCAGCTATCTTCTGGACTTTTTGTATGTCTTGCTTTGGTTTCAGCTTGATGAATTACCATCTTTTTTCCAGGCTGTTGAAATTGACATCTCTCACATTTACTCTATCCTTCTGTGTTTAAAACCAAATTGTCTATCTCTTTAGTGGTTTGTTGGCAGCAACAGGGATAATATAATTGACTGTATTCAGTCTACCATATTCACTTGGAAGTAGCTTTGAACAGCTTTGTAGCTGAAGAAAATAAACCCTGTGAGATTTTCATGGCTTCATGAAACTACCCAAACTAAGATTCAGAGAAGACAGCTGTCATTGTATTTCTAGTGCTGGAACTTTGTAGGCAGATGATTCTACAAAAGGACATCACTTGTGTGTAGTTCCAGGCAGGAAAAGTTTTTGAGTTTTTATTGAAAGGTGAAAAGCGCCCCTAAATAATCTTTGAAGAAACTAGTTTAGGAGCATACCAAATGGTATGTAATACCTATGGCTGTATTGCTATGAAATGCTCAGCAGTGCCTCTTAAATGCACTGTGTATCATAATGCTGATTTCAGTCACCGTTCTGCCAGAGAAGGAGTCTTTCAGAGTACCAAGAAAGCCAGGGCCATCTCTTGCATTGCATACTGCTCACCACACATCTCCATGATGCTTCATGACAGCTTGACTTTGCATGGACTCATGAATATCAGATGAGCATTGCCTCTTCCTATTCTGTCTCTTTGATACACTCTTCCATGACTGATTCCTTCATTTCTTTCAGGTTTTTACTCAAGAGTCACTTTCTCATGGAGGGCTTTCTTGATGACTTTATCTGAAATTTATCCTCTCTGATCTTGGATATTCCCGCCTCCATTCTTTTTCTCCTCAGTATTATCACTATCTCCGATACTATATATTTGCATGTTTGTCTTGTTTAGCTTTAAAAAATTTATTTATTTTTATTAAAGTATAATTGCTTTACAGTGTTGTGTTAGTTTCTGCTGTACAACAAAGTGAATTGGCTATGTGTATACATCTATTCCCACCCTCTTGTGCCTCCCTCCCACCCCCACCCCCACCCCTCTAGGTGAATATGCCTTGGTTTAGATCTCTATATGTAGATCTGGGATTCCTGATCTAGAGGACAGCATATTGAATCAGAAGGTGGTTCTCTGCCCCATCCTACAGTAGATGAGATAAACGCTGTACAAAGCACAGAGTATCTTTGAACCTCACTTTCTAAACCTACAGAAGAAGGAAATTAGAACTAGATGATCTCTAAGGGCCATTTCAGCTCTAAAATTCTGCAGAGACCAGTAAAAGAAACCCTCAGGCCTAATGAAGTCACAGAGCTGGAGTCTGAGAGACCATAATATGGAAATGCATCCCTTGATCAAAGCAGAAGGTATTTATTAAACACATAGTGTCCCTAGCACAGAATTATCTTTTCCAATCACTAATGTTTACCTAAGTCTGTACTGCATTTGAAATTCAGGACCTATGTCATCCTCTAGTATTTATCTTCACCTTTGTAAATAAAACTGCTCAATTGACATCTACTTGTTTCAAGATCACCAAGGACTGATTCTAATGGCCCTACGTGGTTCCCTGTGTACAGAATAGTGGTTAATATACTCCCCACTGGCTCCTCTTTCTCTACTGCTTATCATTGTTGTTATCTTAGGGAAATTAACACAAAAAAATAGCTTAAAGTAACAAGTTACTTTTAAAAAGTTAAAGAAGAGCCTGAAGTATCTGTTTTCCATGGCTGTGCAAAGGTACAATAGAAATAGTATTCATTTCTGATAGACTGGCACAAAGTTCTTGAAATAGCAAATCATGATCAGGGTAACTTTTCACTTCTTCAGATGTTTTATATTTTTTGACTTCAAATCTGTGATGCCTATTTTGCCCATGGCTTCTGATTTTCATAATCTACCACAATTTAGCAAAAGCAGTGTTTTATGAAGAAATTTGGCTTTGAGGAGCTTATTTTCATGATGATAAAAAGGAGAAAAGAGAATGTTAATCATTTGAATCCTGTTGACTCTTTTAGCATAAGGGCATTATTTTGGAATTAATAGTTATGTTAGGGACTTCCTTGGTGGTCCAGTGGTAATGACTTCACCTTCTACTACAGGCCTTCCCATGCAGAGGGCGCAGGTTCAGTTCCTGTTCAGGGAGCCAAGATCCCACGTGCCTTAGGGCCAAAAACCAAGGCGTAGAACAGAAGCAATGTTGTAACAAATTCAATAAAAACTTTAAGAATGATCCACATCAAAAAATCTTACAAAGATAGTTACATTAAATAAAGTAAAAAAAAAATAGGCATGTGCAGACAGGTATGGAAGAACCAGAGATTGCTTCTAGAACTTTAAAATAATTTAAATGTAATTGTATATATTTAGAGAGAAAATATACAGAAAGATACAGGAAAAATATATTTATAGAGAGCCTTATATGTGTGTGTATAAATAAATGAAAGGTTAATTTAAATTTGCTAGTATTTTGTTAGGATTTTTGAAATTCTTCCTCTGAGCAAGTAATTTGTTGAGTCTTCTAATCCTCATATGGGATTTAGGAAACCTGTAGTATCAATATACCTTTGTTCTTCTGCAGGTTAATTACCAACAAATTTGATAGCTTTAAGACAAAGCAAAATTTTAGTTTAAAATTCAAACCCAATAATACATTTCAAATAATTAGAGAGCAGTTAGTTCTGAAATAGACATTTTTTTGGGGTCTGGTCAATGAAAGTATTCAAGTTCTTGTATTATAACTTCTTAATAGCTTTTATTTTACTCTTTGCTTTTACTTTAAAATATTTTTAATCAAAATACATGCATAGGTAACTAGAGAAGTAAATTCATAGAAACAGACAGTAGCATGACGATTACTGGTGCCAGGGTGGGGGATGAGTGTGGGGAATTATTTAATATGCATGGTTTCAGACTTGCTAGAAGAAAAAGTTGTAGAGATCTGTTTTACAGCAAGGTATATACTCTTAACACTACCGAACTGTACACTTAAGATGGTTAAGTTGATAAATTTTAGGTTATATGTGTTTTACCACAATAAAAAATACACATGCATTTATAAAGATCAGGTAGAATTAATAGAAAAAAAATTAGCTGTTCCTTTTTTTATCCTCTCACTTGCTACCTAGACAGCCACTCTTTTCTTTCATTTTTTAAAGGTGTGATTTACATACAGTCAAGTTTCTCTTTTTAGTACACAATTCTACAAGTTTTGACAAACACAAACAGTGGTTATACCATCACCACAATCAAGAAATGAAACAATTCCATCTTCTACAAAAACCTCTCCTCTCTCACTCCAAGGCTCTGGCAACTTCTGATCTGGTTTGTTTGTTTGTTTGTTTGTTGTCCGTATAGGTTTGCCTTTTCTGGCTTCTTTCACTTAACCATAATATATTTGAGATTCATTCGTGTTCCTATGTGTATCAGTACTTAATTTCTTGTTATGGCTGAGTAGTAGTCCATGGTATAGGTGTACCATGATTTGTTTATCCATTCTGCAATTGAATGACATTTGGGTTGTTTCCACTTTTGAGTGATTATGATAAAGGACTTCCCTGGTAGCTTAGCAGTCAAGAATCTGCCTGCAATGCAAAGAGCCGCAGGAGATGCAGGTTTGATCCCTGGGTTGGGAAGATCCCCTGGAGGAGGGCATGGCAACCCACTGCAGTATTCTTGCCTGGAGAATCCCATGGACAGAGAAGCCTGGCAGACTGTAGCCCGGCAGGCTTCTCTGTCCATATGGTCACAAAGAGTCAGACATGACTGAAGTCAGACGTGACTTAGCACGTGCACACTAACTTAGACTGGGATTATCGGGTTTTATGGCGAGTGAGTCTAACTTTATAAGCAACTCCTGAACTGTTTTGCAAAGCGGTTATACCATTTTGCATTCCTGCCATCAATACATGAGCATACCAACTGCTCTGCAGCCTCATCAGCAGTTGATATTTTTAGGTTAAATTTTTAAAAGATTTCCCTGCTCTGGTATCTCATTGGGGCTTCCGTGGTGGCTCAGATGATAAAGAATCTGCCTGCAATGCAGGAGACCTGGGTTTGATCCCTGGGTCAGGAAGATCCCCTGGAGAAGGGAATTATGTTGCTGTATCTCATTATGGTTTTAGTTTGCATTTCTGTAATGATTAATTATGTTTAACATTTTTTCATGTGCTATTTGCCAGTCTTCTTTATCTTCTTTGATTAAGTGTTGTCCATTTTTTAAATAATTGGTTTGTTTCTTTGCTATTGAGTTTTAAGAATTCTTCATATATCTGGATATATAGGTCCTTTGTCAGACGTGTGACTGGCACTATTTAATTACAGTCTGTAGTTTGTATTTTCATTCTTGTAACAGTGTCTTTCAAAGAACCAAAATTCTTCATTTTAATGAAGTTTAGTTTATTGATTTTTTTTTTCTCTTTTATGGATGGTGCTTTTTGTACCATATGTAAGAAATCTTTGCCTAACCCAAGGTCCCAAGGAATTATAGTTTGGGATTTTACATTTAAGTCTATGATCCATTTTAAGTTGATATTTCATATGGTGGGGAGGAATGGGTCAAATTGGGTTTTGTTTATTTATATGCCATCTAGTTGTTTCAGTACTGTTTGTTGAAAATATTGTCTTTCTGCAGGGAGTCGGTTTTACATCTTTGTCAAATCAGTTTCTGTATATGCATGGGACTGTCTCTTAACCTCTCTGTTCTATTCAATTGCTCTGAAAATCTGTCCTTTTACCAATACCATACTATCCTGATGAGAGTAACTTTACAGAAAGTCTTGAGTGAGAGTCCTTCAGCACTTTTCTTAATATTGTTTGGCTCATTCTAGTTCTTTTACTTTTACATATAAATTTTAGAATCACTTTATCATTTTTTTTATAAGAAGTCTTGCTGGAATTTTGATTGGGATTACATCGAATCTATACATTATTGTGGGGAGAGGTAATTGACATGTTGGCCATGTTAAGTCTTTCAGTTGGTGAACACAGTTTATCTCACCATTTATTTGATTCTGTTGGATTTCTTTCGTCAGCATTTCTTAGTTTTCAGCATACAGATTTTATACATATTTTGTTAGATTTTACACCTATTTCACGTGTTTTTATGATATTGTAAATGGAATTTTAAAAATATCAGCGTTTAACTGTTTTACGCTAATATGTAGGAATACAGTTGATTTTTCTGATTGAACTTATATCCCATGACTTAGGTAAATACACTTATTGTTAGTCCCTGTAGTTTTTTTTGTGCATTCTTAGGGATTTTCTGTATAGGCAATCTTGTGGTAAGTTGCCTCAGTCATTTCCGACTCTTTGGTACCCTGTGGACTGTGTAGCCCACCAGACTCCTCTGTCCATGAGATTCTCCAGTCAAGAATACTGGAGTGGGTTGCCATGCCCTCTTCCAGGGGATCTTCCTGACCCAGGGTTCAAACTCGAGTCTCTATGTCTCCTGCATTGCCAGGCAGGTTCTTCACCACTAGCACCACCTGAGAAGCCCCATAGACAATCATATTATCTGTTAATAGGATAGTTTTATTTTTTTCTTTTTAATCTGGATATCCATTCTTTTGTTCTTCCTTTTTTTTTTTTTTTTGCCTTATTGCCTGCCTATTACCGTTACTTCCAGTGTGATATTGAACAGTATTGCTGAGATTGGATATTCTTGCCTTTTTTTCCAATCTTAGGAAAGCATTCATTCTTATATTGTTAACTGTGATGTGAACTGAATGGTTTTTGTAGATGCCCTTTATTGGGTTGAAGAACTTCAATTCCTATTTTGCTGAGAGTTTTTTTTATTATGAATGGGTGTTGAATTTTGTCAGATTGCTTTTTCCTGCCTCTATTGAGATGACCCTGCAATTTTTCTTTAGTCTGTTGACTAAATCATACAGTGAATCATATTGATTTTCATATGTTTACCTTGCCGTCTCAGAATAAATGCCATTTGGTCCTGATTATATAACTGGTTTCAAGTTGCCAAAACTTTTTAAAGAATTTTAGTATCTCTGTTCAGTAGGGCTATTGGTTTGTAGTTATCTTTTTTTTTGTTTGTTTAATAATGTCATTGCCTGATTTTAGTATTAGGGTCATGCTGGCCTTGTAGAATGAGTTGGGAAGTATTTTCTCCTCTTTAGTTTTCTAGAAGAGAGTTTGTATAAAATTGGTATTATTTCTTCCTTAAATGTTTACCAGTGAAACTATCTGGGTCCGAGGGTTTTGGCATGGGAAGATTTTAAATTACAAATTAATTTGTTAAAAAGACCATTTAGGTTACCTGTTTCTCCTAGAATGAGTTTTGGTAGTTTTTGTTTTTCTAGGAATTTGTTCATTATATCTAAGTTGTTATATTTATTAAAATAAATGTAATATGCTATGTTTTATTTTATTTTTTTCTCAGTTCAAAATATTTCCCAATTTCCTTTTTATTTGACCTCCATAGGTTATTTAGGTACATGTTATTTCCAGATATTTGGAGATTTTCCAAATAATTTTCTGTCTTTGATTTCTATTTCAATTCCAATGTGCATTTGTGTGATTTGAATTCTTTTAAATTTATTGAGACTTGTTTTGTGGCTCAGAGTATGGTCTCTCCTGGTAAAAATGCCATGTGTGCTTGAAGTGAATGTGTATTCTGCTGCTACTGGATGGAATGTTCTACAAAAGCCAATTCGGTCAAGTGCTTGACAGAGTTATTCAAGTGTTCACTCTTCTTATTTTCTGTTTACAGTCTTTCAGTTACTGAGGATTGTTGAAAACTACAGTTTTGGATTTTTTTTATTTCTCCTTACAGTTCTATCAGTTTTTGCTTAATGTAGTTTGAAGCTCTGTTATCAGTGTATAAACACTTAGGATTTTTATGACCTCTTGATAAATTGATCCTTTTATTCATTAGGAAATGATTTAGCTTTGCAGTCTACTTGGTCTGAAAAATATAGCCTCTTCAGCATTCAGCATTTGATTATTTTAACATAGAGGATCTTCTTCCATCCTCTTATTTTGCCCATTTATGTCTTTATATTTAAAGAATTATTTCTTAAAGGCAGCAGTAGTTGTGTCTTGCTTTTTTGTCTAATCTAACAATCTCTGCCTTTTAATTAAGGTGTTTAATTGAGAACATTTACATTTAATGTGATTATTGCTTACAGTTGGTTTAAGAGTTCTGTCTTATTGTTTGCTTTTTGTTCTTTATCCCTCTTTTCTTTCTTTCTGCTTCTTTTAGATTGTATTTTCTCTAATGATTCCATTTTATCTTCTTTATTGGCTTATTATTAATAGCTATAACTCTTTGTGTTGTTATTTCAGGTATTACTTTAGAGTTTGTAGAATCCATCTTTAACTTATCACATCTACTTGTTAGTCTAAGATCCACTCCTTCTCCCCTCCTGGCTTGTGTTCTACTTTGTCATACATTTTACTTCTCTGTATGAAATAGCCCCTCTTCACTCATATACTGTTATTAATTTTGCTTCAAACGGTCAGTTATTTTTTAATGAGATATAGTAGTTTTTTTAAAGAGAAATAATCATTAAGGGAAATATTTTTGTGTTTAACTACATAGTTCCTATTTCTGACGCTCTTCATTCTTTTGTGCAAAATTTCTTATAGTGATAAATTTCTTATCACTGCCAGTGATTGAATCCTTCCAGCTTTCTGAAAAAGAATTTCATCCTCATTTTTTTTTTTCTTTTTTAAAATATTTATTTATTTGGCTGTGCCAGGTCTCATTTGCAGCATGCAGGATCTTTCGTTGCAGCATGTAAGATCTGGTTCCCTGACTAGGGATCGAACCCAGGCCCCTGCATTGGGGCCACAGAGTCTCAGCCACTGGACCCACCAGGGAAGTCCCTCATCTTTATTTTTGACAGATATTTTCACTGGAGACAGACTTGTAAGTTGATAGACTTTTCAGAATTTCCTGTCAGCGCTTGAAAGATACTGCCACACTCTTCTGTCAGCCAGAAGTCCGCTTCCAGTCTCATCTTGGTTGCTCTGTGTATAATCTAGTTCTTGTCTCTGGGCAGCTTTTAGGATGATCTCTTTATCCCTGATTTTAAGCTATTTGATGATGATATACCTTGCTGCAGTTTTCTTCATAATTCTCTTGCTTGAGATTTGTTTAACTTCTTGGATCTATTTTTTTTTTAATAAAATCTGGAGAAAATTGCCATAATTGCCTCAAATATTTTTCCCCTCCCTTCCCTTCTTCTCTTCTTCAGGGACTTTACTAGAGATTTATTTGGCTGTTTGAAATTGCTCCACGGTTCAATGATATGGAGCAATAATAATTTTTTTTTCTCTGTTTTGTTTTGGTTAGTTTCTATTGCTAATATATCACTAATATTTCTTCTGCCCTGTTTAATCTGCTGTTAATCCCATCAGCCTATCTTTTTTCTCAAATCATATGTTTTATCCTCATAAATTGGGTTTTCTGCACTTAATATGCTAATGTTTACCTGTACTTTCTTCAACATATAAAACATGGTTATAGTAATTTCAGTGTCCTGGTCTACAAATTTTATCATCTTTGTCATATATGGGTCATTTTGATTGATCGATTTTCCTCCCCATCATGAGCCATATCTCCCTGCTTGTTTGTATGCCTGGTACTTTTCACTGGATGCCAGACATTGTGAATTATTGGTTGCTAGCTGTATTTTACTTAATATCCCTGAGCCTTATTTCGAGAAAAAATTAAGTTACTTGGACCCAGTTTGATCTTTTCAAAGCTTCTTTTTATATTATTTTATTTTTTATTGAAGTATAGTTGAATTACAGTGCTGTGTTAATTATTGCTATACAGCAAAGTTACTCAGTTATACACATACACATTCTTTTTCATATTCTTCCCCATTATGGCTTATCACAGGATATTGAATATAGTTCCCTGTGCTGTCCAGTCGGACCTTGTTGTTTACCCTTTCTATATATAATAGTTTGCATCTGCAAACCCCAAATTCCTACCCCTACCCTCTCCCACCCCCTTTCCCCTTGACAACCACCACAGAAATAGAAGTCATTTATCTCGTATTTTAGATTCCACATATAAGTGATATCACATGGTATCTGTCCTTCTCTTTCTGACTGACTTCTCTTAGAATGGTAATCTCTAGTTGCATCCATGTTGCTGCAGATGGCATTACCCCATTCTTTTTTATAGCGGAGTAGTATTCCATTGTGTGCATGTACCACACTGTCTTTATCCATTCATCTTTTGATGGACACGGAGGTTGGCTCTCGTGAATAGTGCTGCAGTGAATGTAGGGTGCCTGTATCTTTTTGAATTATAGTTTTATTTGGATATATGTCAAGGCTTCCTTTTAAACTGCTTTACACAAGACCAAACACAAGTCAGTCTAGAACTAACTTTTCATCATGACTTTGCACTGTCCTTCTAAATATCTGGCATCCTGTCTTTACAAGTTTTGTGTTTTTTTTCTTTTTTACCCAGGCTGGTGGTAACACCAACCCTGTGTGATTTCCAAAAATTGTTCTGCTGCTGCTTTTGGGTGGCTCTTCGCCAAGCCTCAGGCAGTTTCCTCACGTGTGCTAAGTACTTGACTGAAATCTGGGAGCAGAGGAGCCCCTTGAAGACCCCATTCTCCCTCTTGAAAATATTTTTTAATCAAAGCAGTAACTGTACATCCCTAAAAATAGAGTGAATAGAAAAAAAAGTTAGCAATTTCCTTTTTTCAGTCCATGAATTGATGCCTCAGCAGGCAGCCACTGTTAATTTCTCATATTTACCCACACATGTCCATGTAATAATATATTTATATGTTATTTCTTGTTCTGTCAATTGTAGGTGTTATATAATCAAGCCACAGTAGAGGAGAATTTAGCACTTTTACACGGTTCTTAACAGACATTGTTTTTTTCCCACCATGCATTTCTTCTTCCCACAACCTTCCCAGTAACCTTAACTTTTTAAAGTTAAACCAGTAAAGCAATTTTAAGAATTATTATAGTCAAGTTTTATCTAAGAACATTCTTTTCTTTTCCTTGACTTTTGATTTCTGCAAAACTGTAAAACTGTCTTTCAACTTACCTAGTTAGTTGTTCCATTAGCTCTGGTTCATACCTGGCTTTAGCCGCCTCCCCCCACAAATGCTCAGATGTGTTAGATCATGTCTCTGTTTATTTGTACCAAAGCGCTGCCTCCCAAAGGCTCTCACGTCCCTGAACGATTACATACCTGTTGCTGCTAAGGTTTGCTTATTAGCACCTGCCAGATTTCCCCAGATTTCCTTCCCCATCATCTTCTTTTGGGTTTTTTTCACTGCACCATGCAGCATCTTAGTTCCTGCACCATGAATCGAACCCATGCCCCCTGCAGTAGAAGCGTGAAATCCTAACCACTACAGTGGTTGGAACGTCCCTCATTATCCTGTTGATTCCCTTCCTTCTCTCCAGCATTTGAGTCCCTGGTTCATGTTTCTCATGACATCTTTTCTTTCTGGGGGAATATATTTCTTATTTTTTTTTTAATTTTTATTTTATTGTGGTAAGAAGACTTAACCTGAGACCCACCCTCTCAAAGTTTTACATTTTCAACATTGTATTATTGATTTCAGGTGCAAGGTTGTACCGCCGATCTCTAGAACTTATTCCTCTTGCTTTAAACCCCTTTCCCTGATTTGCTCCTCCATTTTGGTGTCTAAAATGTCTGAAAATGTTCTCGTGATACATTTACATTTAAATGATTTGACCAAGTGAAAAACCTTTCTCTCTTAGAGTTTTAAAACCAATTTCTCCATTGTTTCCCAGCGCCCCAAATAGTCATTCTGATACTGGTACCTGTGTTTGTACCTTGTTTTTTTTTGTTTGGGAGCTTTTAGGATTTTCTCTGTCCCAAGTGATCTTTAGTTTTGTCATGACATGCTTTGGTGTAGGGCTGTTCCATTGGTGGTGGTTGCCATTTGGTCATCTCATATAATCAGGAGACTTGCGCCCTTCAGTTCTGGACATATTCTTAAATTATTTCTTTGGTAATTGCCATCCCTCTGTTCTCTGTTTTTGGAATTCATTCTATTTTGCTCTTGGACCTCCTCCTAGATGGATCCGTTTAGTGTCTTGTATCTCATGTTTCCATCTCTTTTTCTTTTGTTCTGTTATTTTGGGGAAGATTTTCTCAACTTTATCTTCCATCTTTTCAGTGGAAATCAAGGAAATTTAAAGTATGGTTGAATTTTTCTTAATTTTTTTTGACATTCATTCTTGTTCCAACAGTGTGCAGGACCCAAACACTAAAACATTATTCGTGGTCTATCTGCAATTCAGCTTTACCTTGGAGTCCTGTAGCTTCAATTACTAAACCTGGTAAAATGACCTCCAGCACCCAGCGAGAGTGGACTAGGACGGGAAGGTGGCGAGCAGTCCCTGACAACAGCTGTTCGGTCACACTTGGAGTTCTGAGCTTTAGCCTCTTCGGTGGCAGTCAGTTTAGATTTGCAAGGAGTTTGGACAGAGGGACAAACAGGGTTATCCTGTTTGAGTGGTGGGTCACCAACTGTACCTATATTGTTGTTGCTGTTGTCCAGTCACTAAGTCCTGTGCGACTCTTTGTGACCCCATGGACTGCAGCACGCCAGGCTCCCCTGTCCTTCATCATCTCCCAGAGCTTGCTCAAACTCATGTCCATCGTGTCAGTGATGCTGTCCAACCATCTCATCCTCTCCCTCCCCCTTCTCCTCTTGCCCTCAATCTTTCCCAGCCTCAGAGTCTTTACCTATATTGTACCTATCAAGTTGGGAAGAAGAGCACATGTCACTGAATTAGCATATGTGCTACTAATATGCAGAAGTGATTGAATTGGAATCCAGGTAAAAAGGCACTTAGGCAAAACAGAACAGAACAATAAAATCAACAACAAATAACCACCCAGTCTTAAAGGTCCGGGCTTTTTCCTGTGATCCAGATTCCCCACTGGAGTGAGACCTCTTGACCTCTGCCCAGTGTCTGAAGGGGACTAGTATTATCCATGCCTTCAGGGGTCTCTCCTGGAGACATGCGAGTATTTATACTGTCCTGTCAGCTGGTCTTGGTTAAACTCTGGGCACTAAACTCACAGATGTTCTATTTTGCAAATGGAAGAACCTTTCTGTAATGGCTGGAAAGTAATTTTAGTCATTTGGGCCTCAGACATTTCTGACCCATGGACTCTCCTCTGTAGAGATCTCTAATCTCGTTGCCTTCTTTTTGAAATTATGTCTTTTCAGTTTTCAATTTAAAATCTATCTTATCCAAGCTACCACATAACATTGAGCAGAGTTCCATGCTCTATACAGTAGGTCCTTGTAGGTTATACATTTTAAATATATCTGTGTGTACATGTCCATCCCAAACTCCCTAACTATCCCTTCCCCCCATCCTTTCCCCCAGGGTGAGTGGATACTCGTCTGTGTATGGCTGAGTCCCTTTGCTATTCACCTGAAACTATCACACCATCATTAATCAGACATGTATGTGTACAAAATAAAAAAGTTTAAAAAAAGAAATGAAAGTCAAACTTAACAAAACTAACAAAGGCTATAACATTCATAGAGATTAAAATTTTTTCTCTAGTTAAAAAAAAAAAAATCTATCTTAAAGGAACCTAGCACATTTATGGGAAAGATAGGAAAAGAAATAGATTTCTAATTATCTTTTTACCCAGCAGATGCTCCAGAAATAAATTACAGATTATAGATGTTCAAGGGTATATGTGCAAGGATGTTTCTTGTAAGTGTATCTAAGATAGCAAAGTGTTGGTGATGACCATAACGTCCCACTTCAGAGATATGGGGTAAACAGACTGCAATTTGGATATTGGCTTCTATAGCTTAATACTTGGATGATCAGTTGGAATGAATGAAATGAAAAGATGACCAACTTGTAACTTTCTATTTTCAAGAACATCACGAATAAATAAAATTCAGTTAGTTTATTAATCTTCTTAAACCAGTGGGAATTTAAAATTCTTTTCTATATATGATCTTAGAGTTTTGGTTTTTTAAGCTCTTTTTACAACCTAAGTGATGCTTTACTTTTTCCTATGCAGTTGACATTCCATTTAAATCTGTAAATGACTTAATCACATAATGATAACTGCAACTTGCAAAATATATAGAAACTATAATGTAGTAGATAATTGTACCTAGATTCATAGACATACAGACCATATGTCTGCTTGCCAAATTGTGATTTTTGAGCTTCCACTGACTGTTTTCCTTTTGAAAATAAGTTTGTATCATGAGATAATATATAATTTTTATAAATTATAAATATGCCAACACATATTTGAATATCACTTGATTATCATTTGTTATTCAAAAGCAAAGCCTTAAAGTTTAGAGAACAATATAAACCTTACAATAACAAAGAATGATACTGCCTTGGTTTTTTAACCCCAAAGAGAATTAATTGCCCTTTCATCAGCTTCCACATTGACCAGATTTGGTACCTAACCATTTTGGACAGTTTCTAAAACCAAACACACTCTGCCAACATTGGGTCAACTTCAAAGGCTATTAAGAGGCTCCATTAGCAACTTAAAATTTCCTAAATTAAAGGATTCTGCTTAAGGGAGAATGCTTGAGAGAGGAAAGACCATATGTGGGTTTGTGTGTCTATGTATGTAAATAGAATAGGTACCTATATTTGTTCGGTGGTCAAGTTTTAGGTTGGAATTATTTGTGATGATAAAATTGGCTCATTTGAAAGTCTTTAGTTTTTTGTTTCTGTTTTTATAGGATTACGCCATTAGAGGGCAGTATTGTAGAGGCTTAAACGTACCTTCTTAAACATACTGAATTGCAAGCTGTTTATAACCTATAATAATCAAGTGACCCTAAGGCCTTAGACTTATAGTATATTAAACTGTAAACTCAGTTGGTACATTCTTGCAAATATTTTAAATTAATAGAAGAAAATTATGTAACGGGTTAAGCTATTTTACACTCAGATCTTTTAATTTTGGTTTAGAGAAGGGAATTATTTGGTCAGTGTGGCTATAAGGTTGACATACAGACTTGACAGTATCTCAATTCCACTGATGTAAGAAGGCTCAAAGGACTGACTCTTATAGAAATTGCACTTAACATATAAAAACTTGCCTTAGGGACTTAAAGTGAAAATAGATCTATGTAGGAAGGATTCAACCTGTGGATTTTTTTTCCCCCTAGCTATACACAGAAGGAAATGCAATTTTAAGGGTTATGGCAATGGGAACTTTTGAGATCTCATTTCATCTGGTAGATTCCTTTTGGCTTCAATTTATATATGCCTACCAAAGACTATGTACTGTTTTTTGTTTCTACACATAATTGAGAAATTCATGGAAAGGTAGAAGCTCTCAAAAAGGAAATATGATTTTTTTCCTCTAAAATTCACTAGCTAAAAAAAGTATTATTACAGTATAGTTATCTTTATAAATGAAACCACCCTTAAAGTCCTCCGATTACTGCTGCCTGTTAGCACGAGATAATTGAAATCGAGATACTCCAGGTCTTGCGAGTCTTTTAAGTGCTGGGACTGGGCATGCCCAGTAGCTCAGACGGTTCTGGTTGCAAATAAGCAGCTTTCGCCGTTCGGCAGCCACGGGGACAGGCAGCTCCAGGGACGGGGTCTGACTCCCTTAAACGTAAGCACGTGCGGAGCCCTAATCGCATTTTCAGGACCCCTCGGCGTTTTCCGCCGGAGCACTGCTCGGTCTTTCCTTGATCTTGCAGGCCTCAGCGGCCCGCTTCCCGGCCCCTGAGGCCGCGGCCTGGGCCAGCCCACCCGAGGAGCTGGTCGGGAGGCTGGGGGCGGGGTGGGGGTTGGGAGGGGGCGGGGCAGCTGGAGGAGGGCGGGGAAGGGAGGAGGGGGCGGATCCAGTGGCCTGCTGGCCAATCGGCGCGGCTCTTCCCTGAATATATTTTGCACAGAGACGGGGAGCCCTAGACTAGAGCCTAGTGGATCCCGGCTGCTGACCCGGGAGCCTTCGCACAGCAGTGGGATCTGCGTCTTCCCGGAATCTCCCAGCCCCAGAAGCCGGGCTTCTTTCAATTAGTGCTGCCGTTTTCTGTTTCTCCCTGAGCTGCGTAAAGCTAGAAGATTTTTATCTAGCTCCAACAAGGCGGCTAGTATTCCCCCCCTTTTTTTTTCTGCGAGAGTGTTTTTGGCTGCAATTGCATGAAATCCCAATGGTGTAGACCAGTGGCGATGGATCTAGGAGTTTACCAACTGAGACATTTTTCAATTTCTTTCTTGTCATCCTTGCTCGGGACCGAAAACGCCTCTGTGAGACTTGACAATAGGTAAATGTCGGCTGGGATACTTTTTTAAATGTACTCGTGAGATCCTTGTAATAATGCAGGTGAAAGATAGCCCGGCGAATTCCTTTGTCCATTGCTGAGAGGCTACGGTGACATGGATGTTGCTTTCTGAAATGTTCCGAATAGCCTTGTTTTTGCAGGTCTGGCCAGAGCACAGGATTTTACCACATTATGTAATTTAGCCTTTGTGGCTCACTAAAATAGGGAAATGTCTGGATATTCGTTAGGAAGAGAGTGGCTGGTGTTTTCTGGAGGGTGATATATTACATAGCATTAAAGAATGTTCAGAAAATGATGTTAGTAACACCACAGAATTGGGAAATTCTTTTTGTCTGGGATAGAAAAAAAAAGATCCCATTTATTGATTTTTTTTTTTCCTTCTCTTTTTCAGCTCATCTGGTGCAAGTGTGGTAGCTATTGACAACAAAATCGAGCAAGCTATGGTATGTACTATTTTAAAAATCGTTTGCACTAAAGGTGGGCACAGTACAAAATGCAGGGTATCTTGCTTGGGATGAAAGGAGCGCATCCGTAAAAGATGATGACTGCTCTCCATACATTTAGAAATGCCGGCACTGTCTCCATTCTGCCAGCATGAAGCCACATACCAGGGCTGCTAAGAAGGGAGAAAGGGACCCTGCGGGTATTCGATGTTCTTTCCAGGACCGATTTCAAACAACCGTCAAGATTTTGGCGGAGGCGCCTGCCCCTTTTTTGCTGGGAAAGCGCTGGCCCAGCGTGTCCTTCGGTCTCGGGCACGTAGCTAGTGATGTGGCTTTCCTAGGGAAAGGTTTACCGCGGAGCCGGGAGTGGGGAGGGCCCCAGAAGTGGGGGTCTCGCGAAGGAGCCTTCTACACGGGGCCAAACGGATCCCCAGTGGTGGAGACTCCTGCACAATGAAGAAGAGCCGGAGAAAAGTTTCGCCGTCTCAGCCTGTGCCTGGATTTCTCCTATTTTTTATTTCCGCCTTGGCCGTTCTTTGTTATTGGAGCAGCGCCTGTGGCTCTTCTCACGGGATTCTCTGCCCACTGTTGCTAGGCAAACTCCGAACCTTTAATTCGGAGCTATAAATAACTCGAGCGCCCATTGGCTGCGACGGCTGCCCAGGTTTCTGTGATGTCAGCTTAATCACGAAAAGGGGGGGTGGGGGGGAGGAAAATGCGGCAGCACGCTCTGTAGGAACTGGCTGCAGCCGGTGCTGAGGGAGGCGGTCCGCCGGGCGGAGGGAGGGGCTTGGGGCGGGGTCGTGGCTCCCGTTGCTCCGGGGCTGGACATCTTTGAGCCGGGCTTCTTTCTGCACCGAGCTGGAGCCGGGGTGCATTTTGCCATCTCGAGTAAGAAACCTGAGCGTAGGCATTCCTGGCCAACGGCTGCAAGGAAAGCAAAGCCTTGATCACTTATACGTTAAACTGAAGTATTGTACAGTTAGGGTTGTATTCTTTTTCCTCTGGAGCCTGTTAAACGAACCTCTAAAGGCAGGATATGTCAGTGGTTAAGGAGAGACGTGCAAAATGTTTTAACAATTCAGAGTCTTGGAACCAGTCAATAGAACGTTAAACCTTCCCCCCCCACCCCCAACCCCTTCCTTCTCTCCCTTTCAGGATCTGGTGAAAAGCCATTTGATGTATGCGGTTAGAGAGGAAGTGGAGGTCCTCAAGGAACAGATCAAGGAACTCATAGAGAAAAATTCCCAGCTGGAGCAGGAGAACAATCTGCTGAAGACACTGGCCAGTCCCGAGCAGCTTGCCCAGTTCCAAGCCCAGCTGCAGACTGGCTCGCCCCCTGCCACCACACAGCCACAGGGGACCACACAGCCCCCAGCCCAGCCAGCGTCCCAGGGCTCAGGACCAACCGCGTAGCCATCCCGGCCCCCGAAGAACTGGCTGTTGTGGTCTGAACTGAACAGACCCGAGAAGATGTACTAGGGGAGGGGTCCGCCCCCACCGTCACCCATTTCATTGCTCGCTGCAAAAGAGACGCGAGACTGACACATGCCATTTTCTCTTTTTTCCAGTATTAAACACTCATATGCTTTCGGCTTGAAGAAATTTCTTAGTTGGGTGAGTTAAATGTTAATCAGAGAATTAGCATGGATATACTGGGACCTCATGCAGCTTGGCAGAACCACGAGAAATGGTTTCATTCATTCTGAGGAGCTGTTGTGCCTTTCCACCCGCCACCCCCGCCCCCACCCCCACCCCACCCCCCACCTCCAAGAGTTCTTCCTGCTTGCAAGGTAGTGTACTCCATGGGGTTCCGACGCAGAGGAGCTTGCCACTGGACTTGCCTCTCCTCCCCCGAGAGGAACTGGAAAGGGAGGTGAAGGTCAAGAGGGAAGCTTAGTCTCACCTAAGATGAGGGGAAAATATAGTTCATTGTACAAACGACGACTGTCACCAGACAACATTAAAAAAACAAATTGTACTGTGCCTCTTTCCAAAACAGTGGATGACACAAAACTATTAGAGTGACTAAATGGTGACAGGTAGCTGGGACCTAAGCTCTCTTACCATGAAGGTTGTTTTGCTTATTGTATATTTGTGTATGTAGTGTAACTATTTTGTACAATAGAGGACTGTAACTACTATTTAGGTTGTACAGATTGCAATTTAGATGTTTCATTGGCTGTCTGAAGAGGTGTGGATTGTCTTTTATATAGCAATCTCCGTGAAAAACCCATGAAGCAAAACACACCTCCCTAAAGAGATTTTAAGAATTTGGCACAGTTAGTCACTTTGTGTAATCTGCAATCTTCTAGCTGCTGAGTATCTTGAAGTCACTCCCTGTTCACTGAAATCCTTTGATTGAACTGGTTGAATACTTTGAAAAATGCGGAGTTCTAGCTAATGAAATGGATTTCCCAGTAGGGGTTTCTGCATATTACCTGTATAGTAGTTATCTGCATATGTTTCTGTGCATGTTCTCTACACAGTTGTAAGGTGTCACTGTATTTAACTGTTGCACTTGTCAACTTTCAATAAAGCATACAAAATGTTGATAAACAGGTGTTTCTATGTTAGTGTTAATGTAATGGTAGTCATTTCCACAACTATTTCCAGGCAAAGTTAAAACAATTTGGTGAAATTCTGAAGAGGAGTGAAAGGGTTGGGCAAAGTAGTGATGCTCCTGGTTTGATTGGAGAAGTATAAGGAATCTGACATTGCATTCTTTCAGGTAGTAAGGGAAGAGACAAAGAGGCAAGAGCTTGGTTCTTCAGACTGGTTGTATGACCTGGACAAGTGGCTTTCTCCACTCACAGCTGATGGGAGGGTACTGAAAGAAAGAATCTCTTGAGTGCCTCTGTGGCTTTAAAACTCTAGGAGTCCATGGAAGTCTTAATCTTCTAGTGTTTACCAACTGAGGGGAATGAACCTTACTCTGTGTATAATCCCAACAAGCAGCTCTAGGATCAGAAGATGAGGCTTAGAGAGAGAATCTGATTTCCGCTTGAAGAACTCTGAGAATGGATGCCTCTCCTAGTGTGGATTGAGTTCCCAGCTCCTAGGGATGCCCAAACAAAAGACAGGATAATCCCAGTGGTTTCTTTTATACTGAGTTTGAGGAAGGACCAGATGAATGAGGGAGTCCCCTCCTAGTTGTTACCTTAAGACTAAAATAAGTCAAAGTTCTAAACATGGAGTGCTAAAGCAAGTGGGCACCTGAGAAGTGAGCCTGCGGGGTCCCGTTCCATTATAGGAGCCATGCCAGTGAGCAGAGATGAACAGGGTGAGTTTTCAGCCCTGCAGTCTGCCCCAGCACCTCAGTAACTACCCCTCCACTAGAGAGAAGCAGCATTCCTCAGCTCCAAGGTTTTCTCAGGCCCTTGCAGGACAGGACTCAACTTGTCTGAATCCTTCTCTAATTTAGAACTGATGGGAGGTTGATGGGTAGATGGAGGGAACATCAGAGTTCCCCGGAAAGAACTGGACTGGGTGCATGCGTGACGGGGCTCAAAGTGACCCACTGGGCGACCTAGCTCCTATTGAAGCACTGAACTGCCGACTGCCATGGAAGGTGGCGGTGGCCATGAGGATGGTTTGGGGAAATTTGGGAGAGGGCTTAAACAATCTTTGTCATACTCACGTGAAGGTTATATATATTAATAACTTTGACAAAGGGATACTCATGTAGTAATCCCATTTCCTTTAAAAAGAAAGCTACGCTGATTCTACATCCTTAACCATTTCATCTTTTATATTTTTAATGAAGCTCTTCAATGGCAAAGGTCGTAATTGTGGGAAATTTGAAAAAAATTCATGTCAATGTATCATTAAGGCAGAACTTTCTTCATTATTTAATGGAATTGGGGGCCTTTTTTATTAAAAATGCAAGACTCCCGTGATGTTTTGGGAGTTGAATATTGTACATGAAATAAGAATGAATTATTAAAATCAAAAGATGTTATTTCATGCATGTTCATTTTAGTTACTACTAAAAATGTTTTAAGTAATTTTAAAGAGCATTTTTACTATCTGCTTACAGACCTGATTAGGCCTTTGTTGGCCTGTGGGTTGTTATATAATTGATTATATCATACTTAGTTTCTCTGGAGCTGTAGAGATTTTTAAGGGGGACAGAATGCTGTCCAGCCTTGGGTGTGCCCGACATCATCAATTGCAGCAGGAGAAACCACCATTCAGGGAAGGAGAGACAAGGAATTTTACGTGATTTTAATGAATGTCTGCTTTCTGTTTCAAATTCACAATGCTTATAACTCATTAATTCTGTGCCTCTTTTTTTGCATAGTTTAAAAACAAAAATTTATTTTTTGTTATGTGATAAATACATAATGCCAGGATCAATTTTAAATTGATGCAAGAAATGTATAAATATTCATTATAACCGAAATGGGTAAAGAATTTGCCTGCAATGCAGGAGACCTGGGTTTGATCCCTGGTTTGGGAAGATCCCTGGAGAAGGGACTGACTACCCAATCCAGTATTCTTGCCTGGAGAATTCTGTGCACAGAGGAACCCTGGCAAGCTGCAGTCTTTGGGATTGCAGAGAGTCAGACAACGACTGAGCGACTAACACGCACATAACAGATTAGAAATGAAAACTTAATTTCCACAAACACTGCTCTGCCCTTACTTTTATGTAAAATGAGTAGCTGAAGCTACCAGGGGCCTCGCAGCCTTTACCCATCAACTTCACAACCATTCCAACAGTAATCATGGCCCAAAGATTAGAAATAGAGGCCGAGAAAATGAAGTTTCCTCCCTCTTAGATAAGAGCGCCTGCCACGGAGCAGAGATAAAGAGTTGCGCCTGCCAGTCCTGGCCCTGCAGAAACTAGCTCTTCGACCTTTTGAATGGAACCTTTGACCCACTTTCTCATCAGTAAAATATGGAGCTGGATCAGATTATGAAAATGCTGTCCTGCCGCAAGATGCTACAGTCCTCTGCTTATTCCAGTGACTTTATTTCATTGAAACTTTTGGGAGGAGAGTGTGCTGTTTTTTTTATTTGTTTAACTTCATGGGCTAAATTAACTTGGTGTTAATCCTAACTTTGCCAGTTATTAGCAAGGTGATGTCGGGCAGGTTCCTTTACATACTGGTCTGTTTCCTCATGCTAAAATGGGGACGTGCTATCTCCATAGGTTTTTTTTTTTGGTAAGGGAACGCTGTAAACAGATTGGTTCAAAGCAACGGTTCAAGAAATATTAGCTTCTCTCTTATTTTTGAGTCATTCATCCTCTTGTTTATGTTTATTTGTATATTTAATTTTGTATTTTTTTGCAGGAATAAAGATGTGGCAGTTTTATTTTCTGAGCTTCCCTGATAGCTCAGTTGGTAAAGAATCTGCCTGCAAGGCAGGAGAACCCGGTTTGATTCCTGGGTTGGGAAGAAGAGAAGGGCTGGAGAAGGGAAAGGCTACCTACTCCAGTATTCTGGTCTGGAGAATTCCATGGACTGTCTAGTCCATGAGGTCACAAAGAGTTGGACACGACTGAGTGACTTCCACTTTATTTTCTAATAGCTGTTATTTAGCATTGGGATAGTAGTGGTGGCTGTTAAAATTTTATTACAAAAATGCACTAAAAAATGCCTTTTCTTGGAATATGGACAGAAATATACCATTCCTTCTATATCTAAGAAATTATACTTAAGGCAGCTATTTGATTAGAAAGAATTTATCAGGAATTGTTTGAAAGTCATATTGGTAGAAATAAATACACAATTACAGGTGGAATGTTTATCTTACATGATTGATTTCTTTATGGAATGAATTTCTAGGTAAAACAGTGCTATGGATGGCCAGGCAGGCCAGAGTCAGTGGGGTCGGTAATCCGGCTTTATCAACAGCTATTTTAAAAGTTTAGTGGCCATTTTAAAGTGTGCAAAAATTACTGCACTATTACAACATAAATCTGTGCTTTAATCCAGGTGTTTTGGACCCAGATGTCTGTAGGATATGACAGAGAAGTCTCTTGAGTGAAGTGAGGCCAGACAATAGGAAGTGGTGATGACCATGGCCTCAAGAGTAAGCTCCATCCACACACGCATGGAGCCTGTGCGCCTTAACTCCCGTGCGATCGTTGCTGTGTGGGAACTCAAGCTCTGTGTTGCCAGATCTTCACATTTTTCAAGATCTAGAAACCTAGGCTCTGTCTAAAAACTCCTGATTTTAGACATCGTGCAGACCAAACAAAAGCACAGCTACTCTGCTGATGTGGCCCACAGGCTGTGAGTTTCTGCTCCCTACTTTCTAGATCTGCAAGAACCAGACTCCTACCCTAAATGGCAGCTCATCCCTTCAGCACAGAACAAAACAGAAAACGTCTCTTTTGAGTAGAGAAAATGGGCACAGGCTGTCTGGGAAGCTATGTGTGAATTTCTTCAAAGATCCTTTCCTGAGTACCCTCCATGGCGTTTGTTTTTTTTTTTTCAATGTGGACCATTTTTGAACGTCTTTATTGAATTTGTTAATATCGCTTCTGTTTTATGTTCTGGTGTTTTGGCCATGAGACATGTGGGGTCTTAGCTCCCTGACCAGGGATCAAACCCTCACCCCCTGCATTAAGGGATTAAGTCTCAGCCGCTGTACTGCCAGGGAAGTCCCCCGTGGCTTGTTCTTTATACTAGAAAGGAGTGCAGAGTCTCAGCCCTAAAGGGCAGCCCAAGTATTGCCTGTTAGAGAAATGAGGTACTTTGTTTTCTGGCGAAATTTACCTTATGTGACATAATATCTGAATCATTCCTTCTCTGTTCCTTTTCAGATGAATCCTTCAGCAAAAATATTTCTGGGAGTTCTTTTAGGAACTGCTGTTAAATCGGTAGCGATTCCTCAGGGGAGTATGACCCCCCCCCCCCACACACACACACACACTACAGTTTACAACTGACTCATTTAGGGACAAAGGTGTTTGCGGATGTGTGTACTACAGGGTTATATCACACAGGCTTCAAAGTTCCAGGAATAACTTGTATTTCAATAAAACAATCTGCCCTATTGTGTCAGGTATACTCAAGCATGTCCGGATAGTGGTCTGTAGTCAGTGCAGGCTAGGGGACCAAGAACACAGAAGTCTGAATTTCTCTCCTTAAGGGGAGAGAGAGATGGAGACAGACTGACCCACTGTCCTGGTTTGCTGGGGAATTGAAGGCGATTCCTGGAAGTGGGACTTTCAGTGCTACAACCAGGAAAGTCCCAGGCAAGCTGGGAGAAGTTGGTCTCCCTAGAAACCATTTCCTCTTCTACTTGGACACACAGCTGAATTATACCTCCCAGCCCTCTGAAATTCGGTGCAACCTGGAACTCAGTTTTAGCCAACGGATTGAGAGCTGAAGTGATGAACACTCGGCCACAAGAAAACCAATCTGAGGACTTCCCTGGTGGTCCAGTGGTTAAGATTCAGCACTTCCACAGCAGGGAGTACAGGTCCGATCCCTGGTCGGGGCGCTAAGATCCTGCGCGATTCGCCATAAAATAAAATCAAACACACAGACACACACACAATCTGCCATGCTTATTCCACTGACCCAGTGGGGAAGACCTGGGGCCCTTGGGTGTGACAGAGCCTCTGTCAGCCTGGGTGTGTGAAAGACCGAGTGTCCTCTCCCACTAATCTGGAGCCAGCCAGCACAGTTCCATAAGCTGGAGAGTGTCAGCCTTCAGACATCTGAGAATCTGCTTGTCTCAGGGGCTGACCCAAGGCTAACATAGAAATGACGCTGAACTGGGGTGTTGCCATCAGAACAGAAATGTTGACTGTGGCATTGACGGTGGCTGGTGATAAAACCATTGGAGGTTTGAGAGGTTGAGACCCATACTGGAAGTGGCAACGTGTTTTGTAAAATTGGTGCCCATAGCCACCCAGGTGCCCAGGGAGCCTGTATTTCTGAAGGGTCAGAAAGTTAGTAACCTGTGGTTCTTTGCTATGTTTGATGAAGGCTTTCAAGAAAAAGATGGGCTCAGGAAAGAATGAGTCCAGTTTTCAATAAAAAGGAAAGGGAAGAAAAGGTACAGAAATTGGGAACGTCAAAGTCAAAGGGTTCAGTCGCTCCGTCGTGTCCAGCTCTTTGCAACCCCATGGACTGTAATCCTCCAGGGTCCCCCGTCCATGGAATTCTCCAGGCAAGAATACTAGAATGGGTAGCCATTCCCTTCTCTAGGGGATCTTCTGACCCAGGGATCAAACCTGAGTCTCCTGCATTGCAGGTGGATTCTTTACCGTCTGAGCCACCAGGGAAGCCCATTTACTTAACCCTGTTTTTAAACTTCATATCATGTTAACTCTTAAAGAAGAAAAGAAATAGAACTTGTTCTATTCTCTCTTGGATTTTATTTTGCTTCATAGAAATCCAAGCTGTCGGAAAGGAGCAGAGCTTCTTCCTTTACAGATGTGAAATGATTGAACTGGGCCACAGCATGAAAGCCTTCAGCCTCCTTTTGGGGAAAGGAAAATGGAACCCATTTGTTATTATTATTACTACATGGTATTGAGCCAACTGTGTGCTCAGCACTTGAAATATGGTATCTCATTTTTTCGTTGTGCCAGCTCTGTGAGGAAGGTATCATCCCACATTACAGAAGAGAGCAGAAATAAATGGCCAAGTGTAAAAGAGGCGATAAGCGTCAGGCAAACCAGGGGCGGTCTGATCCTAAGGTCAGTGCTCTTGGCCGCCATGTTGGCTGCTTCCAAAGATGGGCAGCCCCCTCCTGTTGAGCATGTCTGGGCCCCCTGAGTGCCCCAGTGCTAGCAGTCTGTCCTTCCCTCAGTGTGTACCCCAAAGAGGAGTGTGCCGGTGGCACAATCAGGGCTGGCCTATGAATCCTGTTTCCTCCAGAAAACAATCATACACAACACACTGCCCCAAACTTCCCACCCTGACAAGCTGCTTGGCTAGTAAGGTCCAGTGGAATTCTGTGTCCTTGGAAGGGAATTTTATGCTGCAAAGGGAAGAGCAGGTATGAATTGAGGATTCATAGGTGAATGTGGGCTTCCCAGGTGGCACTAGTGATGAAGAACCCACCTGCCAATGCAGGAGACCATTAAGAGACCTGGTTCGATCCCTGGGTCGGGAGATCCCTTGGAGGAGGGCACGGCAACCCACTTCAGGATTCTTGCCTGGAGAATCCCCATGGACAGAGGAGCCTGGCAGGCTACAGTCCGTAGGATCACAGAGAGTTGGTCACTGGTCGCAACTGAAGTGACTTAGCACACACACACACACACACAGCTGCATGTACAGTACAAAAGAAGGTAGATGCCCCTTCCTCCTGTCCAGCATGGCACCAGACGATCCACAGCATAGATGAGACAGCTACCTTTCCCACACCAACGTCACCACCTCTTGACCCAGAAAAGCCATCACTGGACAATGAAATGATCCTATAGAGGATGCTACTATTCATTCACTCCTAAAACCCACCCCATTTATTAAGCACCCACAATGTGCCAATGTTCCCCGTCCTGTGGGTACAACAATGAAAACACTTCTGCTTTGGAGATGCTTCAGTCCGGTGACAAAGACAGATCATATTAAGAATTATTATAACACGAAAGACTATCTCCTTCAATACCGATGTATTCAGAAGCCTTGTGGAACAAATCTGTGGGGAGAACAAATTTTGTCTGGGAGGTGAGTGAGGGAGGGAAGAGACACAAGTTTGCAGAGGATATTTTGGTCTCACTCCATGCTTGTTTTGGGAAGAGGTGTTGGAATACTGTCTGCTGTTGGCTGCCCACAGCATTTCATTCTTCATCCTTCCTTTGGGAAGCCCCAAGGTGGTCACAGAAATGGTCTTGTTTGACATCTGCCCCCTCCACTCCACATCCGCCTTCCCCTGGTCACCGTGATCTAATCTAGTAAGTCAGAGTGGACTTTAGCCCTCAAAGGACTCAGAATCTTGCCCTGGCCTCTCTCTGCTGGGATTGGCCATTTGAAAATGAAACGCTCAAAAGTGCCACAGCCCTGAGTGGAAAGCTCTGGACACCGGCAGGAGCCACTATACAGATCCAGATGAGAGGCAGCTTAAAGAGCGCTGGGCCAACATGTGAATCTTTGGGACCTCATTTGAACCCTGCGTTCAACTAGATCTGAAGACAAGTCTATATCCCAAGAGGTTGCTTTCTTCTCCGCAGCTGGTTTAAGTTACATTTCCTGTGCAGACTGCGTGTGTGTGTGCTCAGTCGCGTCCAATTCTGCGATCCTATGAACTATAGCCCGCCAGGCTCCTCTGTCCTTGGAATTCTCCAGGAAAGAATACTGGAATGAGTTGCCATTTCCTTCTCCAGAGGATCTTCCTGACCCAGGGATCGAACCGGCATCTCTTGCATCTTCTGTATTGGCAGGTGGATTATTTACCACTAGCGCCACCTGGGAAACTAGCGGATCCCTAACGAGTACAGATCTTTCTCCTGTTTCCTTGTCAACAGTTTGGAATTCTGTTTACTTTCTTTTTCCCCATAGGAATAATTACTATGGTGTACTTTGAATTTTGGAAGAAATAATTATTGCTGTATACTTTGAATTCTCAAAATTCTATAGGAGTGATAAATCTGTCTCATGATAAAGGACGGAAGGGAGGGAGGGGGGAAAAGAAAGAAAGAAAGAGGAAGGAAGGAAGAAAGAACCACCTCCCAAGGTTTCAAATTGAGTTTATTAGCAGGTAAAAATTTTACTTGTACTGTAGATGAAGGACAGTATGTTTACCTGGTCCACATGGTTGAGTCCATTCTATAAATGACCAACTATAATCCACGTGGAGGCGGTGCTCAGCTCCATCTGAGGAGGACCTTGAAGGCTCCCTGGGAATGTGATACTTGAGCTGTGCCTTCTATTAATAGAATAAGTTGCCAAGAGGGAGCGGGCAGCAGTGTTGGAGGCATCTTGTGAACATGTTGAGAGGAGTGGCAGCTTCAGGCTAGTTTCCTCTAACTGGAGTGCAGGCTGGTGGGGTGTGAGGCAGGAGAGGGTGGGCTTGCGCCTGCAGGGTCCCATAATCACGCTAAGGAATAGCAGCAAGGAACACGCTGTAAGGCACAGTTTAGAAAAAAATCGAGGAGTGATGGCCTATACACAGAGGAATCTGTTATTGAGCTGTTGAAATAGATCAGGTGCAGGAGAGAAGTCTAAGAAACGCACCAGGGCATAGACACTCGTCAGGGTGGGGTGGGGGAAGAGTGTGGGGGACTCAGGTTCAGGAAATTGGATGGGTGAATGCTCGCGCCACCCCCTGGATGGGAATAGGAAGGCAGAACCAGTCTGGGAACCTAACAGAGTTCAGTTTTGAATGTGCAGAGTGGGGAACTTGTAGGGAATCCAAGTGGAGATAGCCAGCCCTGCCTCCGGCCCGGGACTGGGGGTGATCTGGGGGCTAGCTGGTGGAGATTCTTGTGCTTATCATGCCCATGTTTTTCTCTTCTTCTGGGGCACAGCCAGACTACCTTCCCACCTCCCTGCTGTAACATGCGCCCTGCCTTGCCCATGGATGGCGAGCAGAAGGGATGCGTGACACCTGCAGGCGTGGCCCCAGGGGATCTTCCACGCTCTCTGAGCGTACAGCCCCAAGAGGAGGGGGAGGGCGGTGAGGACATGGGGAGGGCTGCAAACTGTGCTGAGCCCCAGACGTTGTAGGGGGTTGGGGGAGTCATTACAGCATTTACCCCACCTTGACCATCGCAGCTGAAGAGAGTGAGTTGAGAGTCGTTTTGTGACCGAGTTCAAGCCTGTACTGCTGCCCACACAGATCAATGAATTGAGAGATAAGTTGTTGGGGCAAGGAATGGCAACTTAACTCGGAAAGCCAGCAAATGGAAAAGATGGTGAACTACTGTCCGAGGAACCATGCTACTGAGTTAGAAGTCAGGCTTCTTTTATACTAAAAGGGGAGGGGTTGTGGCTGGTTATTGCAAACTTCTTGGTGCCTGAGTCCTTTGTTCTTGCAGTTGTCCTCGTAGGTCTGGTCACCGTGTTCCTATAAACCTCCAACAAGACAAATAGTATTCTCTGTTCTGCAACTTCTTATCTCTTTATGAATGGAAAAATGTTATATACCTTTAAAGGTCAGAGCCTTGAGAATGGGCTAGCGTGTGTATTTCAGGCTATAGGCAACATCTTTTGGACAAAAGGTGCAGAACCAGCCTGACTAAGCACAGGCAACACAGCACAAAGGTTAGAACTAAGGGAACAGATCCAATATGGAGTCAAGTTTGTTCTAGACCACAATACAGGTGGAGGAATCAGGTCTTCTCAGAGAAAGGGCAGGAAAGAGTGAAGGTGGAGGCAAATACAGATGGATTTGCAGGTGTTGAGAAGCTGAATGTCCCTCCTACTAGCCAAATTTGTCCCCTGTGGCTTAGAAAGAGGGTGTTTGAACAGAAAGTTCAAAGGGCAGATGCTGGGAGTTTGAGAAAAACACGGAAGGTAGAATCACACAGCCTTGTGGAAGGAAGCTGTTGATATTGAGGACTTTGGGTTTCAACAGCAAATCTAGACCTTGCAGGCTTCTGCAGAAGCCTCTGTCCCCAGATCAGGTAGCCTGGGGCCCAGGCTCTGGGACTGGTGGTTTGGGGCTTTGCAGAAGATAGACTCGAACGAGACAGGAGGTCCTGGGGGCAGTGACTTAGAGTCCACGTGGGAGAAAATGGAAAAGGGATTCAAGCTGTGGTTTAAGGGAAAGGTGGGAGAGGGGTGGGTGAAAGTATTTATCACTCAGTCGTGTCTGACTCTTTGTAAGCCCCTGGACTGTAGCCCGCCAGGCTCCTCTTCCATGGAATTCTCCAGGCCAGAATACTGAAGTGGGTTGCCATTCCCTTCTCCAAGGGATCTTCACGACCAAGGGATCAAACCTGGGTTGCCCACATTGCAGACAGATTCTGTACCATCTGAGCTACCAGGGAAGCCCTTTGGGGGCAGGTGTAGGGGATTTGAAGACTTGAAAGCTATAGAATTGAGAGGACAAGATGACCAACTAGATACCAGGGTTCCTGGGAAGGAATCTCAGGGCAGAGAGCATGGTCTTGGGAGGTTCTTCTAACCCAGCAGTGCTGACACCTAAAGAGTCAACACAACACAATTACCTTACACAGGATCGAGGGGAGGGGGCTTCCTACATAGCCTCTGGCTCTACCCCACCCCTTTCCGCTTCCGGAGCGGACACTGAGTCCCAGGGACATGAAGTCACTTCTCCGTGATCACAGAGTTAGTGGCCGAAACAGCCCTGGACCCAAATGTAATCGCAAAGGAAAGGGAAAACTTGGTGAAAGAGGAAGAGAGGAGGGGCGTTCATTCATTCGTGCACTTTTTCATTCAACAAATAGGTATTGCCTTTTAGATGCTGGGGCCACAGATATGAATACGACATGGTATCTGCCTTTAAGGAACTTCTCGCCAGGGAGGGGACGCCGACGGCTATTGGAATAAAGTGCAGAGGATACAGAGGGACAGAAGGAGGAGTCATGTGTGCCTGGGTTGTTGAAGTGGGTGGTTGATGAGTATCACGAAAAACTTGCAGAAGGAGCAGCTTGATTGAGTCTTAAAGGATGAGGTGGACTAGTGGAAAGGATGTGTCAGACAGCTGGCCAGAAAGCAAGCTGTGTTCTAAGGCCGCCCTCCAGCTGGAAAAGCCAGTGCTCCTTGGAAATCACCTTTTGATTGGTGGGGAAATTGGGAGGAAATGTGAGAGAGCGATGTTCTCGGGGTAGCACATGTCACAGCCTTGGCCCTCAGAGGCCTGGCTGGTGCACGTTGGCCAGTGGAGCGGGGAGTAAGTTGCATCCCTCACTCAGCTAAGAACGGGAGCTCGGGAGTGGACCCCTGGGCTCCGGGACCAGCTCCACGGCACCACCAGCCGCCAGACATCATGGGCTGAGGGCCAGGATCCTGGAGGCGAGGTGGACTCATAAATAACGCAAATAAAAAGTGACAGTGCTAAAATCCAGGAAAGAGGTTGGGGGAGGAGTGATTACCTCCAGCTTGGAAGGGACCGCAGAGCCAGGAATATTGAGGCATGGGCAGGATTTTGAGAGAGTGGATGGGGAGTCATGGAGTGAGAAGAGTGAAGCTGGGCGGGGAGCTCTGAATGACTCTGATGGAATCTCTGCCTTAAGGAGGAGCCGCCATGGATTTCAAAGCAATGAATAGCTGGAAGCTGTGTTTTCTCTTTTTCAGAATTATTTATTTGTTTTTGGCTGCGCTGGGTGTTCATTGCTGCTCCGGCTTTTCTCTAGTGGTGGCGAGGGCTACTTTCTAGTTGCGGTGCTGGGGCTTTTCATTGCAGGGGTGTCTCTGGTTGGGGAGCAGGGGCTCTCGGGCGCATGGCTTTCAGTAGTTGCGGCTCCTGGGCTCTAGAGTGCTGCTCAGAGTTCCTGCTCTAGAGCACAAGCTCCGAGACCCGTGGGATCTTCCCAGACCAGGGATCGAACCCATGTGTCCTACACTGGCAAGCGGATTCTTTACCACTGAGCCACCAGGGAAGCCCTGGAACCCGTGTTTTCTCAGAGCCTGATTCCTTGTGTCTGCCCAGCCCTGGTCCTCTCACCTGCTAGGGTCATGGATGCTCTTAACAGGTGCTTTGCTTTTTCCCCCTGTTTGCCTGGTACATTGTAGAAGTTAGATAAATGCCTATTGAATGAATGAATAAATGGAAAAGAGTGATGAGAAAAGATTTGGAAGGGCTTCATCTTTGGTAATTCTGGGATTATAAAACAGACTGTTTCGTTTACCCAGAGGACCCAAATCTTAGCTTCATCTCCCAGGCCTCTTAATCCTTTTTTATGCCTTGGATCTGCTTGGTGCCTAGTGATCCCTTCTCAGAGCAAGGTTTTGGTTTTGTTTTTTGTTTGTGATTTTACAGTCTTTGAAAGGGAATGAATTGATTCTTTCTGGTTTTTTGTTTTAATGACCACCACATTAATTTCAAAAAGCATTTCTCAACAAAATGGGAACACAACATCTCCTAACAGTGTGAATTCAATGAGGAAAACTTTAAAAAAGAGAGAGAGAGAGAAGGAAAGGAAAGGAATGGGGGGAAAGAAGGAAAAGGAAAAGTCTGATGCATTTGCCAATCTCATCATCCAAGGTGAGAATCTCTGGCAGGGAGGTGGCATCATGACCATCCTCTTGAGGTCCTCTCACCAGAAAGCAGTAACGCTGACAGGTAGACAGGGTCTACACTGCCTCGGCCACCCACAAGTGAACATGTTACTGGCGAACGGACACGCGGGCTGGGAGAGCCGAGTGTCTCAGGGGCTTAGGGGCCACCCGGCTCAGGGGACCCCTCCTTACTCCTGACCCCTCACTTGCTCTTCTCACCTAGAAGAGACAGGGACCCAACTGACTCTGGCCAAGGAACACACACTCCTTCTGCAAAAACCTTAGGCTTCTGGAAATGTCTGAACATCCCTGATGCTTTGTTCTATCTTTACAAGCATTTTCTTTTACAAGTTGATTGCATCTCCCTTGTAACGAATATTTATAGCCCCTTTTTATGGCTATCATCCTATAATTCATGCCTTTGGTCCACAAATATTTGCCGAGTGCTCACATCAGCAAGAGCAAACCATCCATGCTCCCTCCAGGACCATGGGGCCTCTGTCACTGTGCGGGTAGATTCCAACCATTCCTCCCAGTTTGGTTAAGGGAGGCCCTTAGAATGGGGATGAGGAGCACTAAGGGGAGGGACTTGCCCAGGGCTGATGGGGGCCTCACTGGGGGGCCTGCTGGGAGGTAAGAGGGTGTCAGGGTGGATGAGGCTGTGGTGGGTAGCACTGATGTGAGCACAGTGACAAGGAGCCCATGTGGGGCCCATGGGGGGCGGGCTGGGCTGAGGCCCTGCAGGAGTGAACTGGTTTACATGCGATGCTGATTGGCAGACTTTATGCCATTCATTCCTTCCCCTGATCCATCCATCCACATGCATCTAAAGAGACCTTCTCTACCTGTGTACCTTCTCCAGGTTCCATGCATCCATGAGTGCCAAATACAAGGCCCTGCTGCCTGAGAGGAGAGACAGGGAAGTCAATGGTTGGAACCTAGAAAAGGACTGAGTGAGCATCAGCCAGAGGGGCTGCCTTGGAGCAAAGGAGGAAGTGACCAGCTCTACTGTAAGGGCAGGGGGGAGAGGAGAGAAGAGGGAATTCCAAGGAAGCAGGAGCAGAGAGAAGCGAGGCAAGACTGCCTGGCCCGGAACCAGGTAGTTCAGCCAGAGCCAGGCTGCTCGCCTCAGAGGCAGCCAGCTGATTGGCAGGGAGAAGCGTGGTCACGTTCAGCCACCAAGGGCTGAGGCCCAACCCGATGTACTCAGATGGGCCTTTGGAAATCCTGAGTGACGTTCATGGGGAGGGCTGGCTGGAGAGGCAGGGCTGGGCTGGGATTGATGCTGTGGCACTGAGTCCACCTGGGACCTTGCAGCCACGTGTAGTGGCGGAGACTCTGGGAGGAGGGAGCGGATCCAAGAAACATCTAGAAAAACATGGGCAGGTAGCAGATGGAGGGAGAAGAAAACCGAGGGAAGGAGGGAGAAGGAAACCGAGGGAAGAAGGGAGGGCTGTTGCCAGGTCACCCGCATATTTGGCCGCGGGAAGCTGTTTTGAGTGAGTTCTGGGGTGCCTGATGGGGGAGCCTGGGTGCAGCTGTTGGCTGGAATTTGGAGTTCAGGAGAGAGGAGGATCCTGGACCAGAGTTGAGCTTCACACGGTCCTGTCCTGATCAATGAGACCAGCTGCAGAGCTGGTGAGGGGGCCGCTGGTGCTACCATCTGTGACCTTGGGCGAGTCCTTTCCCTCTCAGGCCTTGCCTGCCTCTTCTGTCCACTGGATTGGGTAGTGGTACGAATGTGATGATACAGCCTATATATTGTGCTTAGAACAACGCCTGCCGCACGTGCATGCATGCAATGCACAGACACACCCAAAGTGTGGTAGCTGCTGTGTTCCGGATCGCCTGGACCCCTCGCGTATTAAGAGGTGGTTGAAGCCTTATGAATGGACGAGATGGCTCAGGGAGCGAGTGCTGTGAGGCTGAGGCCGGTGTGGCCCTGAGCACGTAAGGATGTTTTCTTACTTCACCACTGTTTCTGCGTCTCTGAGTCAGGATACTGGTCAGAACAAATCACGGGGCTGTGGTTTAAAATCTTTAAAAAACAAGTTCTCATCGGACCTTCTAAATATATCAAACCATTTAGTTTTATGAGCGAGCCAAATTAAACCTTTACTCTTTATATTGCAAAAAGAACAAAGTGACACTGTAAATACCATACAGGGCATTTTTAAGGTGCGTGGGAGCCGCGGTTGATCCCAGACTTGCTGTTAACCAGCAGCGTGACCTTGGGGAGACATCCACTCTCTCTGAATCTAAGTTACTGTAAAATGAGTCACTCAGATGATAATCGTCGCTCAAGTTTCTTTCAGTTCCCAAAGTCTAGTTCTAAAGGTAGCTAGCTATTTGTCTGTTGTAGTTACTTGATATTGGAGGAGGAAACGGCCACCCCCTCCAGTATTCTTGCCTGGGAAACCCCATGGACAGAGAAGCCTGGTGGGCTATGTATGGTCCATGAGGTCACAAAAGAGTTGGACACGACTCAGAGACTAAACAACAAGCTACTTGATGCACTTGAAAGTTAAATGGTGGGTCTTCTTTGAAAACATCTATATGTGGTGGGAGGGGTTTTCCACAGCAGGCAGGATGCCAAAGCAGTTGGGGAGAGCGCAGTGGTTGGGGGTCTGGGAATCCTGCATCCCCAGCTGGGAGGGGGGGCACCTCAGGCTGGGGCCCCTGTGTGTGCTGGAGGTTGGCACCACCCCCCATGACCTTATCAGACACTGTCTCTGCCTCTGCTGTGTTAGAAATCTGTCAGGCAAGTGAGATAGTGAACAAGTCCCAATAATGAATGAAATGATGCTAAGACCATAGGCAAATTCCTCAGTCTCTTCAAGATTCTCCATAAGATGGGGATATAGACATCTTACTCAAGGGGTGTTATGAGAATAACTGCCTCAGCATGGTTTTTTTTCCTTGATTTTTTATGGGAATCGCAGAGATGCATACAGTATGTGTGTGCTGTGCTAAGTCACTTCAGTCACGTCCGACTCTTTGCGACCCTATGGACTGTAGCCTGCCAGGCTCCTCTGTCCATGGGATTCTCCAGGCAAGAAGACTGGAGTGGGTTGCCATTTTCTCCTCCGGGGGAGCTTCCCAATTCAGGGATGGAACCCATGCCTCTTATGTCTCCTGCATTGGCAGGCGGGTTCTTTACCACTAGAATCACCTGGGGAGCCTGTACAGAGTATAACAGAAGCTAATAAATAAAGACATGGGGGCAACAGGATAATAAGATGAGAAAAAGGTAAATTAATCTCCAATGGCACATGGATGGCCTTCTGTAGTTGCTAGCAGTAGGCGGCAAATTCAGTTCTGAGCTTCTAAGCTATCAAAGAAAGCAGAAAATACGATCAGCCTGATCACATCACTTCTGGTTAGAATTTTTCAGTGGCTCCCTACTGCCCTTAGAAGCCAGGCACCTCACATCTTCCTCTGCTCCCAACAGCCGCTCACATTCTATGGCAGAGAGCAGCCCACCTTCTCTCTTTCTTGGGTCAGCCATGTTCCTGCTCTTGTGTTCTTTCTTTCCGGGCTTAGCTCACCATCTCTCCCTCTAGGAAGCTTTCCCTGACCCCAAGGCTGGTGAGACTGTTGCTGTCTGCTCCCCAAGAATCCTGCACCTCTTCTCTGTACTTGCTGGTCTGTCTTCTTTTGGTAACCCATCTCTTTCCTCATGGCTCCCTCCCTCCAGAGTACTCGGTACATAGTAGATGCTTAGTAATTATCAGTAGAATGAATGGATCTCCTAAACGTTGCACAGTCCTGAGATCTGTGTGTCAGGCTCCCACATGGATCTGCAGAAAGAGGATGTCCTGTGATGTGGGGGACACCCTGGTGGCATGACTCACAGCCCAGCTGGTTGGACCAAGTAAGTGGTGATCCACCAAAAACGGAAAGAGGCTAATGGTGGTGGTTTCAGTAGGAATCTCAGATGATGAGAACTGACGTGGGAGTTTCTTGCAAGGGAGGGAAAGTGAGGGAGGAAGAGTGAGCTGAAGGTAGTTTACAGAAAACCTGCAGAGGGCATTTTAAGGAGCCTGCTTTCTAGGACCACCCCTTGGAAGGTGGATCTGTAGAAATTAGTGAGATTTTTGAAAATAAACAAAAGATCAATCCCAGAAAAGAGAAGGCAGAGGATGGTACAAACCCATAGACCCAGGGAACATATTCTAGGACAAAGGTCACAGAGGTGAAAGGCTAGTGACTAATCTGAATTATCCAGGCAATGAGGAGTTCACATACTGAAACCTTTCAGACTTGCTGAGCTGTGAAGATGCTGTGGTGAACTTCATGGAAAAATCAGAGAATCACAACAGTCCACACTAACATTTCACAAGTAGACATTTGTCCAAAGATATTTGGCTATTTAATCATTTTATATCTAGGTGCCTTATCTTAGGCATATATAGACTTTTCAGGTGGCACAGTTGTAAAGAATCCACCTGCCAATGCAGGAGATGGAAGTTTGATCCTTGGTTGGGGAAAATCCCCTAATAGGAAATGGCAACCCATTCCAGTATTCTTGCCTGGAGAATTCCATGGACAGAGGAGCTTAGTGGGCTATAGACCATGGGGATGCAAACAGTCTGACATGGCTGAGCGACTGAGCACACACATACGTTTATATAGGTGCCTTATTTAAATTATATATACATATGTGTGTATATCAATCATTGGGTTCTAAGTTATTTGAAAAGAGGAAGAATATGTCCATTTCATGCATTTCCCACAATATCTGCCCTAGAATCTTCATACCATACTTGGTTGTTGAATTAAACTGAATTAGAAGTATTAGAAAGGCATGGTTTGCAGATGTAGGGAAATCACGCTAAGCTTAATAGTATAGGCTTGTACTTTAGATGGCTTACAAAGGATCACTTATTTGTAGAATTACTCACTTCCCCATAAAAAAAAATGACCCAGAGCCTCTGTTAAAAAAAAAAAACAACTCAGGGATTTTACACAATAATATATTCCATGCGAGTCATCACTATGAAATGACTTCCAAGGAAATCTGAAGGACCCGTGGGCTGGATTCATTAAGTGTGTGATGGTCCTCCCGTCCACTGGTCAAACCACAGCTGGCATAATTCTGTTCTGGGCCCCATATCTTCTATAGAAGATGGATAAACCCAGAATAGATTCAGGAAATGATGGCTGGGAGAGAAAAGACCTTCAAAGTTGTGAAATGTAGGAAACAACCACATGCTGATTCCATTTATGCTTTCATTCCCCTACTCATCCGAACTGGAACCTTGATACTAATTGGAGACTATTTCACCTCCCTCAATCCCTCTTGGATCCTGGCATTGCTCTGTGTTCCCTAGTGTCCCCAGCTGAGTTCTGGAGCCCCTTGTGTCTCCTGAGGCTCTGCAGCAGCCCCCATCCTCCGGGCCTGCTCACCTCTGCCCATATTCCACCTGACTCTCAGGGCGAGCTTTCCAAAATGCACAGCAGTTTGTGCCACTGCCTGCTGAAAATCCTTAATAAACACGCCTACATTCAGTGCCTGACTCAAGCCCACTGTTAGCCATATCCTATTCTCTCCAGGTCACAAGCACCCTCAGCTCTGGCCAGGCCACAGACCCAGCAGGTCTTCCAATAGGCCATGCACTTTCTCATCTCCCACTTTTGCACATATTGTTTCATCTCCACAGTGAGCTGGGACAGAAACTCAATTCTAGATCACAAACAACAAGAAAAAGTATCATGAATATAATAAATGCCTGAATATAAAGTAACCCATAATATAAAATATTTTCCAGTAAGAAGATTCTCTGCTCTGACTCAATATTTCCCCCAATTGAATATTTACATTTATTGGGGAGAAGGGAAAGATGGCAGCAGATAGTTTTAACTTTACAACCACCCAGCATGCTGATTTCAAAGGCAAGAGACAGTTTTCCTCCTTAGCAGAAGACCCTACCCTGGGGAAACTCTGAGGGGCTGGGCTTTAGACCTCCCCTGAGCCAATCCCTGTGCTCTAGGGATGGGGACTCACTCTGATTGGTTCCTGCAACAGAGAGGGGCGGGGCACAGTGTCTGGGGCCCAGAGCCCTCTGCAGGGACCAAACCGGAGGAGGAGTTCCCAAAGGAAGGGATGCAGGAGAGATGGACCACCATGTCTACTCTCTTCCAGGCCCTCCCTCACCTTCTTTGAAGAGTCAAGTGCTTCTTCCCAAGTGCATTCAGAAGTCCTCATGAACACCACTCTCAGCAAGGGTTGTATCACTATGGTTTTCTGGGTTGTATAACCTTCTGGCTCATCAGACATAGATTCCTGGAGAGCAGGGATTTTGTTTGTACTGGTCATCTTCTGTCTACTCTCCATGTTCACTCATCACCCTCTTCACCCCGCTTGCCCATCTGGACTGTATCACTGGGCCCCTGGGCCTAGTCTGGCCTGGGGATCTCACCAGCAGGAGATGACGGGGAGAGAGGAAAGAGGCCGAGATATTTGTCGCTCTGGCTCCTTGCTCTGCTGTTTGCAGCCCCGGGTTCTGCGCTATCTCTTTAGGTTTCCCTATACCCTTTCCACACCAGATAAATAGCTCCTTTATTAAGCTCTCCTCATATTACCCAATTAAAGCGTGCCACCTGGTTCCTGCCAGACCGTACCTAACACACTGCCCCATTCATCTTTGTTCCCCCGGGACCCCGCGTTGAGCCTTCCACACCATGGACACTTAATAAATTCAGGAATTAAGGAATGATTGAGCATTGGCTAGATCTAGGAGGGTTGACTTCTATATCGAAAATGGATCAGGGGAATAGGTTTCAAATATTTTTTGGTCAAGACTCAGAGAGAAACACAGCTCAGATTGCAGTGCAGTGGACACATACGTATTTTTATATAGCTGAGTGAGAAGTGTTGTGAAGCAAACTTACTTTCATGATTTGCAATGCACTGTGGCATTTTCCATTTAATTCTTCTCTGTTTCAAGTTCAGATTCTCATTTGCTGTTGTTCAGTCACTCAGTCGTGTCTGACTCTTTGTGACCCCATGGACTCCAGCATGCCAGGCTTCCCTGTCCTTCACTATCTCCCGGAGCTTGCTCAAACTCATGTCTATTGAATCGGTGATGCCAACCAACCATCCCATGCTCTGTTGCCCCCTTCTCCTCCTGCCCTCAGTCTTTCCCAGCATCAGGATATTTTTCAGTGAGTTGGTTCTTCACATCAGGTGGCCAAAGTATTGGAGCTTCAGCTTCAACATCAGTCCTTCCAATGAATATTCTTTAAGATTGACTCATTATGGTCTGGTAAATTGTTTCATGTTTCCCCCAAATGGTTGCAACCATGGCTTGAGAAGCACTATCCCAGTAACATTTAGCTTTTACTCCCTGCTGGAGACTCTGGGATTCCAGAGGGAGAATTCTAAGGCACAATGGGTGACAAAGTAATAGTGTCATAGGGACAATGCATTTAGTGAGAATTGGCTTCATTGCCTTAAAAAATCAAACAAAACTGCCATTTTATCTTCTGTTTTTCATAGAATTCTTACTCAAAGTTAGCCTTTTAATGTTTAGACTAGTTTGGAGGAAGGAGTGGATGAGAGCTCTTAAAACAGCCTGATGTATGTGAGCAATGTTAAGCATTGTGTTCATAAAGTCAGTGTGGGGACCATAAGCCTGGGAGCTCAAGAGAAAGGTGAAAAGGAAAGCTAATCCTGTGGGCCTGTCTAGGGGTCCCTGGGCCTCTCCTCTGTCATCTGCTGCCATCAGCAACTCCGTCTCCTTCTCAGAAAAAGCACATCTTAGTGGCTTATGCTGTGCTTAGTTGCGTCCCACTCTTTTCGACCCCATGGGCTGTAACCCACCAGCTCGTTTGTCCATGGGATTTTTCAGGCAAGAATACTGGAGTGGGTTGCCATTTCCTCTTCCAGGGGATTTTTTCAACCCAGAGATCGAACTCTGTGTCTTCTGCCATGGCAGGCAGATTCTTTACCTGCCGAGCCATCGGGGAAGCCCATCTTAGTGGTCTGGTCATATGTAAAGCTTGACTAAGAAGGCAGCACCAGCCAGTCCTGGGCCGTCAGGGGCTGGCGGTCAGCAGGCCATGCCATCCACTTGCAATTGGATATTGTCTCCCTGTTTCAAACCCAGCCCAATCTGTGGTCCCCTCCACCTCAAAAATTGTATGACTCTATTTTAAAAACTAAGTTTTATGTTCTCTAAAATTGACTCTGCCCTACCAATTCACCATCTGTCATTCTCTTGGTTTCTGAACTGTAACGCCAAATTGGAAGCGTGGAAGATGGTAAGAGATGTTACTTAGCTGTGATTTGGTATCAAATCCTCAAACCCCATCTTCCATATCACCTCCCTTCAAGGTTCTTGAGAGAGAAAAATGCCAGGAAGATAAGCCCAGATGGGGCTCCAAAGTGGAGGCTTGGCCTGTGATACAGGCTAACTGTCGTATATTTGTTTGTCTTCATTCTTTCCAAAAATTCCTACCAGCGCCTAGGATATGTTGGGCGTGGGGGAGAGAACAGTGGACAGAGTCCCTGTCCTGGTGAAGCTGATGTCCTGGCAGGGGAATCAGAAAAGAAACAAATAAGCCAATGTATAGATACCAGTGGGCTTCCCCAGTGTCTCAGTGGTAAAGAATCTACCTGCGATGCAGAAGATGCAGGAGATGCAGGTTCGATCCCTTGGTTGGGAAGATCTCCTGGAGGAGAGCATGGCAACCCACTCCTGTACTCTTGCCTGGAGAATCCCATGGACAGAGAAGCCTGGCGGGCTATAGTCTATGAGGTCACAAAGAGTTGGACACGACTGAAATGACTGAGCGTGCATGCATGCATAGATCCCAGCATAAAAAATGGTGGTAATGGGGAATGGAGAGTAAATCCAGCTAAGGTGTGTGCCAGGCAGTGTGTGTGTGTGTGTGTGTGTGTGTGTGTGCATGGGAGCACCACTTTTGTGGTATCAGTGAGGGCTATTTGAGAAGAGAGATGAGTGGATTTGAGCCAAGGAAATACCAGGGGAAAACTTCTATCCTCCAGTCCACGCCAAACCTTGGCCACCATTTTAATACATATAGGCTCAAGGATTTTAAAAATTGTTTTTAATTGTGGTAAAATATATATAACTCAAAATGTACTCTCTTAACCATTTTTAAGTGTCCAGTTCAGTGGCGTTAAGTATATTCACAGTTGTGCAACCATCCCCACCATCCATCTCCAGAGCGCTTTCCATCTTGCAAAACTGAAACTCTATATCCATTAAACAGTGCTCTGTTTTCATCTGCCCCCCACCCCCGAGCCCCTGAGAAACACTGCTCTACTTTCTGTCTCTAGGAATCTGACAATTCTAGGTACCTCTTTTAACTGACTTCCCTGGTGGCTCAGCAGTAAAGAATCTGCCTGAAATGCAGAAGACCCTAGTTTGATCCCTGGGTTGGGAAGATCCCCTGCAGAAGGGAATGGCAACCCACTCCAGTATTCTTGCCTGGGAAATCTCATGGACACAGTCCAGGGGGTCACAAAGAGTTGGACTTGACTGAGCAACTAACATTTTCACCTTCCTCAGGCAGCAGGGAGATCACTGAGCAGCCTCTAGGGAGAGGGGAAAGGGCAGGGACTTCCCTGGTGAGAGAACGCAAGGGGTGCAGCCCAGGACAGGACTGAGGGCGAGATGCTGGGGGCACAGCCGGCGGAGCGTGCAGAGGCAATGCTGTGAAATACCCGAAAGCCAGGGCAGAGAATACACATCTTGTTAGACAGAGAGTAGAAATAGCTGCTCCTTTGAGAGAGAGACAGAGACCAAGGCGTAAGGAGACAGCCCGGCATCCGCAGGGGATGTGTTGTCCTAGGGAAAAGCCCAAGATTCAAGGCTCTTTTCAAGGCTGGTCCTCCGAGGCCTGCGCCTGGCCTCCCTGTGCAGTAACGCCGGGCAGCCAGGCCATGCGCCAGCTTCCTCCAGTCTCCGTTGCCACGGGCAACAAAACCCACGCTAAGTTATTACATCAGCGACTTTTCCCTTCCTTGGCCCCCTGGGAGCCCCGCCAGGTTGGATAGCAGCAGGAAACTTTTCCAACACAAATAAATGTTGATCTCAGGTAATAGCGCTGATATTAGAAAACAGGGAGAGAGACGTAGGGGTATCACTCAGGTTGAAAGGAGTGCGAGCCAAGCCCAGACCTTTCAGGGCTGTGGCCCAGGCCCGATCTGGGAAACCCAGAGCTGCAGAGATGGCTCTGGAAATACAGGTTTGGTGACTTCTGACAGTGTGTGCCCTTAATTCACGGGGGAGTCTTTCTGCTTCTCTGCCATCCTTTGCCTATTCGCAGTATTTGCTCTAAAATAGAAACACCCAACTAGGATCTCCTGCCCTAAAGGCAGGGAATAAATAAAGTACTTTCCTGCTGCGCAAAGAGCTCACATTTTCCCACATGCAGACCACGGATCAATGTCATCAACCTTTCTCCCTTCTTTCATTTTCCCAAATCACATTTCAGAAGAAAGCAACAGCGCCAGTTTTGTGGATGTATGTCTAATATGTAGATACTTTCTGGGTCACCTTCATCAGTTCAGTTCAGTCGCTCAGTCGTGTCCAACTCTTTGCGACCCCATGGACTGCAGCGCACCAGGCTTCCCTGTCCATCACCAACTCCCGGAGCTTCGTGTCACCCTTGTAGTGGATGCCATTGTATTCCGGCAGCCACCTGGCACCCTCAGGAGGAAAATTAGATGGTGTGTCCAGCCTCTGAGTGAAAGGAAGAGCATCAAGAATGCCCAAGGTGACTTTGTACCTTGGAGCCTTTAGGAGCCCGTGAGACTAGCAAAGGGTGGCAGCCCCCAACCCACCCCACTCTCTGCTCTTCCTGGGCTCCCAAGACACATTGCCCTGGTCCATGGGGCCAAGAAAGCTTCTCCTGTGTGTCTTGCTCCCTGACAATCTTATTCACACCCTGTCACCAGAAACGTATCTTTATTTTACTCTCACTTGTCCCCTGCCAAACCCCAGCTTATCCAGTCTGAAGATGGTTTATCCAAGCAACACTAGTCAGAGGAAAAATAGGGGAAAAAATTAAGCCCCTTTCTCGTGTAGAAATAATACAGGTCTTGTGTGTGTTATTTGCTCAGTCGTGTCTGACTCTTTGTGACCCCATGGACTGCAGCCCACCAGGCTCCTCTGTCCATGGGATTCTCCAGGCAAGGATACTGGAGTGAGTTGCCATTCCCTTCTCCAGGGGATCTTCCCGACCCAGGGATCAAACCCAGGTCTCCCACACTGCAGGCAGATTCTTTACCGTTTGAGCCACCAGGGAGGCCTGGACAAATGTCTACCATCCTTCCTTAGAAACATAGACCTGTGGGAGGTGGTTCTGGGAGTGGAGATGGAGTGTGTGGAAGGGGGTCACGTGCGAGACCCTGCGACCTGGCCCAGGTACAACAGACGTGGAGATATTGTGTGAATGATAAAGCGACTCACTAAAATGTCAAGAAAGTCCTCTCCTACCTTCCTTTCTTCCTCCCTCCCTTCCCTCTTCCCTTCCTCCTTTTTCTTCCCTCCCTCCCTCCCTCTCTCCCTTCCTCCCTCTCTCCCTTCCTCCTCCCTTCCCTCCATCTCCCGCCCCCCCCCAGCCCCGGGCCATTCTCCGTCTGGAATCTCAAGTGCTGTGGGAGTTGATTGCATGTCCCGTCTCCATTCTAACATATTAGGAGGTTTGAAGATAACAAGCATAATGAGAATGAAAGAAGCAGTAAGTCAATCTCTTCACAGATATAGTTGTCTTCTATAGCGCAGATGAATTTAGAATCCTGCCTAAAACTCCAGGAATTACTATGAGCAGCAGTAGTAATAGAGGAAACAGGGACAAAGACAACAGCATATACATTTTGAATTCTTTCTCCAACAGCCTGGATGGATTGTGTTGACCCATTCCACACTTCCCCTTCTGGGCATCCTTGCTGCTGGAGCATGTTGTTCTAAGATAGGGCCCTGGCAGAGGTAGGATTTGAAAACGTAGCAACGTTTCTCTGTATAGTCTCCACCTGTCCTGAGTAGCAATTACTCTTATATTATTATATGATTGCCAACAATAATTACATATAATTGTACACGTATATATAATTATATATATAATTTGTATAGCATTCTACAGTTTTTTCAAAGCAGTGTCACATACATCATATCATTTGCTTCCCACAACAGCCCTGTGATGTGGAAGGGCAGGAGATCTTCAAACGGATGAAGGAGGAAATCAAACCAGAGAACAAAGTGATGAACAGAAACCAGGAACTCAGGGGCCTGATTTCTGGTCCTGGATCTTTCTGTGGTTCATTTCTGCCTTCCACAGCTCCAGCCTCGCTGAAACTATGCCCTCACCAAGAAGCTATCGTTCGCTACCTTATTTATTCATTCATTTCATGAACATATTTGTTGTTGTTTAGTTGCTGAGTTGTGTCTGACTCTTTGCAACCCCTTGGACTGTAGCCTGCTAGGCTCCTCTGTCCATGGGATTCTCCAGGCAAGAATACTGGAGTGGGTAGCCATTCCCTTCTCCAGGGGATCTTCCCAACCCAAAGATCTAACTCACATCTCCTGCATCTCCTGCATTGCAGGCAGATTCTTTACCACTGAGCCACCAGGGAAGCCCCTCATGAACATATATGCTCAGTCAGTGGGTTGCCATTTCCTTCTACATCATGAACATGTATGCTGCTGCTGCTGCTGCTAAGTCGCTTCAGTCGTATCCGACTCTGTGCGACCCCATAGACGGTAGCCCACCAGGCTCCGCTGTCCCTGGGATTCTCCAAGCAAGAACACTGGAGTGGGTTGCCATTTCCTTCTCCAATGCATGAAAGTGAAAAGTGAAAGTGAAGTCGCTCAGTCTTGTCCCACTCTTCGCAACTCCGTGGACTGTAGCCCTCCAGGCTCCTCCGTCCATGGGATTTTCCAGGCAAGAATACTGGAGTGGGTTGCCATTTCCTTCTCCAAGTGAACATGTATACTGAGCACAAAATTTTCAATACAAATTTTTTTGTATTGAAAATCAAAAGAAAATCAGCCATTTCTGTGGAGCAGAATCAGGTGGTGGTTAAGGTCAGTGCAGTGGTGAAGAATGCAGATGCAGGGCCGGCCTGCTTGGGTCTGCAGTCCAGCCCATCTGTTTACTTGCAGCGTGACTTCTGACAAGTGTTTCAAACCTTCTGGTCTGTTTCTTCACGTATACTTCAGTTCAGTTTAGTTCCTTAGTCGTGTCCGACTCTTTGCGACAGCTTGGACTGCAGCACACTAGGCTTCCCTGTCCCTCACCAACTCCCAGAGCTTGCTCAAACTCATGTTCATTGAATCAGGGATACCATCCAACAATCTCATCCTCTGTTGTCCCCTTCTCCTCCTGCCTTCAATGTTTCCCAGCATCAGGGTCTTTTCCAATGAGTCAGTTCTTCGCATCAGGTGGCCGAAGTATTGGAGTTTCAGCTTCAGCATTAGTCCTTCCACTGAATATTCAGGACTGATCTCCTTTAGGATGGACTGGTTGGATCTCCTTGCAGTCCAAGGGACTCTCAAGAGTCTTCTCCAACACCACAGTTCAAAGGCATCAATTCTTCGGCGCTCAGCTTTCTTATAGTCCAACTCTCACATCCATACATGACTACTGGAAAAACCATAGCTTTGACTAGACAGACCTTTGTTGGCAAAGTAATGTCTCTGCTTTTTATTATGCTGTCTAGGTTGGTCATAGCTTTTCTTCCAAGGAGCAGGCATCTTTTAATGTCATGGCTGCAGTCACCCTCTGCAGTGATTTCCTAGGAAATTAAATCTCTCACTGTTTCCATTGCTTCCCCATGCATTTGTCATGAAGTGATGGGACCGGATGCCATGATCTTAGTTTTTTGAATATTGAGTTTTAAGCCAGCTTTTTCACTTCATGGGTAAGACAGGGGTAATTATAGCTTCCACCCAAGGAGCATTTTGTGAGGCTTCAACAAGCAGATACTCATAGATACCAGAATAGGACCTGGGCCACAGTAAGCCATGTGTGTTAGTCATGAGACTAACCTACCTTATGCGGAGACTGAAATAAAACAGTGACAACAACAAACGTGTGTGCAAGACTATTAAACGCTTAAGAATGCTTCATGGCAAAAGGGAAAAGCAAATATCGTATATTAATGTATATATATACATATGGGATCTAGAAAAATGGTACTGATGAACCTATTTAAAGGGCAGGAATAGAGACACAGATGTAGAGAATGGACTTGTGGACAGAGCGGGAGTTGGGGGGCGGGGAAGAAGAGGGTGGGAGGAATTGAGAGGGTAGCACAGAAACATACACATCACCATATGTGAAATAGATAGGTAATGGGAAGTGGCTGTATAACGCAGGGAGCTCAGCATGGCACTTTCTGACAGCCTGGAGGGGTGGGGTGGGGTGGGGTGGGGTGGGGTGGGGTGGGGTGGGGTGGGGTGGGGAGGGGGTTGGTGGGAGGTTCAACAGGGAGGGGACATATGTATACTTACTGCTGATTCTTGTTGTGTGGCATAAGCCAACACAACATTGTGAAACAATTATCCTCCAATTAAAAATTAAAAAAAAAAAAAGAAAAACAAAGAGAATGCTTTTCAGCAAATTTGGGGTGATGACTCCAAATGCTTATTTCTTTCTGGATCTTTCTTCTTCTGTTTTTTCTTCCCCCCCTTCAGATTTTATTCATTTATTTTTAACTGAGCGGGGTCTTCGTGCAGGCTTTCTCTAGTTGCAGAGAGCAGGGGCTACTCTCGAGTTGGGGTACATGGGCTTCTCATTGCAGTGGCTTCTCTTGTTGTGGAGCCCAGGCTCAGTAGTTGTGGTGGGAGGGCTTAGTCACCCCAAGGCATGTGGAATCTTCCTGGACAAGGGAGCAGATTCTTTACCACTGGACCACCAGGGAAACCCTGGACTTTCTTCTCAGTAGTAACATATTTTGTCTCCCTCATTGTTGACCTCCATCTTGCTCCCATCAAGAAGTAATGGGTCAGTTATAAACATCTTAGGACCAAACAATGTTCGTGGTTTGTTTTTTTTTTAATTTATTTTTTGACCACATCAAGCAGCCTGTGGGATCTTAGTTCCCTGACTAGGGATCCAACCTGAGTTCCCTGCATTGGAAGCAAGGAGTCTTAACCACTGGACCACCAGGGAAGTCACCAGGGGCAATTTGTAAACTATTCATTTGGAATTCTCTTCCAGAGCTCTATGCAGCTCTGCTCAGGTCTCTGTTCTCCTAATGCAATATTTAAAGTTTGTATCTGTCACGGTGAGATAAACTAGAAGTCTCTGTGTACAGGCTTCTATCTTGGGGACTTTAGAGATGTTGTAACATAGTCTGTGCCTCTGTTTTGAACATTCAAGGCTGAGAATCTCCAGTTACTTCTCAGAAAGAGCTTGACTCCCCGGCTCCACCTTAAATTTGGCTTTGCCTTCAAGATCTCACCCTATCACTCCAACTCTCCACTCATACCTTGGCACTGACAGAATTAATATCCTTTCTATTTATCCTGAGAGATTCCCTCACAGCTCTACCAAGGCAGATCAATTGCCTATATTACTTTTATTTTTTAAATTCTAAATTCCTTCTTAGGAGAGTCTGCCTTCTGTCATGAGCAAGGGGCTTGTGGATATGCAAAACCTTCCAACATAATCCACTGTTCCAGGGGATGAGGGCTTGTGTACCACAGTCTGAGCTTTGTTGTTGTTCAGTCTCTGAGTTGTGTCTGACTCTTTAGTACCCCATGGACTGCAGAATGCCAGGCTCCTCTGTCCTCCATTATCTCATGAAGTTTGCTCATATTCATGTCCACTGAGTCGGTGATGCTATCTAACCATCCCATCCTCTGCCACCCCATTCTACTTTTGCCTTAAATCTTTCCAAGCCTCAGTGTCTTTTCCAGTGAGTTGGCTCTTCGCATCAGGTGGCCAAATGATGGGAGGTTCAGGTTCGGCATCAGTCCTTCCAATGAATATTCAGGGTTGATTTCCTTTAGGATTGACTGGTTTGATCTTGCAGTCCAGGAATTCTCAAGAATTTTCTCCAGCATCACATATCAAAAGCATCAATACTTTGGCACTCAGCCTTCTTTATGGTCCAACTCTCACATCTATACATGACAATCTGAGAACTGCCACTCAAGAGCAGGGCTTGGCAGGACTCGCCGGCTTGTTAAATAAAGTTTTATTGAAACAAAGCCTGTCCATTTGTATATGTGTTACCTATGGCTGCTTCCAAGCTACAAATGTGTAGCTGAGTAGTCTCAAGGCTGTATGGCCCACAAAGACTAAAATATTTACTCTCTGGCCTCTGCCAAGAAAGTCTGCTGACCCCCAGAGAGTAAGGCAGACCCACAGGTGGCAGATGGAAGCCTGAGGACTTGATGATTTTCAAAGAAAGGAGCTGAGACTTACTGTTATGTCTTCACAATTTGCAGCTGAAGCCTGATGACGACTTGTGTATGATAAAGGAGATCACTCAAATAATATTTTGCCTCCAAAACAAGTATGATCCAGAGTGGAGTAACTGCAGGCTGTTATGTCAGGACGTTCTCGTGTCTGGAAGGGATGAGATCTCTCTTCCAGCCCTGTGCAGCCCACATGTCTCTGTGTGCTTTCGTCCCCTTCAAAGCTGTGAGCACACTCTGTGTACGGCCTTCCTAGAAACAGTGTTTGATCTGTCATGATGCCCTGGAAGGCGAGAATCTGGAAAGAGCCCTTCGCATTTCCACTGCAGACGGCTTCCCTCTTACAGAGCTTTTGAGGGTCAAGTCGTAAGCACTCTGTGCCCCTGTCTGTGTTCTTCTTAATGACAGAGATACGCAGGACCTGGAGCGAAATAAGACACGGTGTCTTAGGGTCTCTGAGCTCTGCGGAGGGTCCCGGATGCTTCCAATGTCAGAGGAGGGAGGTGTTCTCATGCATCAAAGTTGATGCCGTGTTAGGTTTGGGAATATTGCCTCTGAGTCCCCATTTGATTTAATTAAACTAAATCTGCTGGTGAATTGGTTCCCAAAGGCTAAATGAGTGGATGGGCAGCACTGAAATCATCTGGATTTGCTTTTAAAAATACCCCATCCCCCACCCAAGTCCACCCCACAATAACTGATGCACAGCAAGTGGATGCTGACAAGCAGAATCGGGTGTTTATGTCCCAATGTTTCAATGGATTCAGGGGGTGCCAGTTCTTTCTCTGTAGGATCTGTACCCTAAATCCCCAAAGAAGCTGCTTAATGTGCTCCTGGAGGTACTGCTTGGTGGTGACCACGATGAGAGGTCAGGTTCTCATCAGGATGCAGGATTCTCACTTTCTCACCTCACAAGCCCTGCTTCTCTGTTTCCCATGAGGGGCTTGATCTTCTCCTGAAGAGCAGTGTTTTTCACACTGTAGGTTGCAATCTACTTGTGGTTTATAAAGTCCTTTAAAGAGGGTGCAACCAGCTTTTTACAAAAAGGACTAGGAGAAAAACCAGAGTGCATCATATGTGTTAAGGGTAAGTGTTGTTCTGTGATAACTGCTTTAGTAGGTGTGTTGTATATCCATTTGCCATGTGTTTCTTTTTTTCTGCTATTTTACTTATTTTGGCTGCACTGGGTCTTCATTGCAATGAGCAGGCTTTCTCTAGTTTTGATATGAGGGCTTCTCTTGCTGCAGGAGCATGCATTCTAGAATGCGAGGGCTCAGTAGTTGCTTCCTGGGCTTAGTTGCCCCGTGGCACGTGGGATCTTGGTTCCCAAAGCTTGGATCAGACCTGCATCTTCTGCATTGGAAGGTGGTGGATTCTTAATCACTGGGCCACCAGAGAGGTCCCTACCATTGGTCATGGCAATAAATGTTCATAAATCTCCCTCGTACAGCCATGACCCTAACTTACTTAGGGCAGCTCTGGTCTCCACGAGTAGAGGGCTCATGGAAGAAGTCACCAGGGAGGGCAGACTGTCATATACAAGAACTTCTGGGAGGTTACCTGGAAATGAACAGAAAGCTGATTTGTGGACGATTGCCTAGCCTGGGGAGATAAGTCCATCACAGGAAATTTTACGGATGGCAGACGACTCAGCCCACCACACCTGTCACCTGGCGACAGCTGAGTTTACCCAGAGCCCAGTCTGGCCAAATTTCAGTTTTCATTTCCTTGAAATGGGGATAATCACCCTATTGATTATTATTGTTGTGGGAAAGACCAAACGAGGCGGGCAGGGGGGAAGACTCTTTCCAGTAAAGGATAAACCTCAAAGCTCAGACCCAGCCATGGCTTTTCACAATGGTCTGACGGGTGTGCTTTTGTTGGCATTAAGGGGGGGAAGAGGAAGGCTCTTAGATCAAGTCTAGGCCCCGTGGGAGTCAGAGAGGGTGTAAACGGGAGCACAGACCAGGGAAACCTTACAACAAGGGGCCTGGCCTTCTGCCGGCTTCTTGGCAGGCAGCCATGGGGTCTGATCTCACACTGATCTTAGTCACCAAGAAGAGGAGGGCCAGACACAGCCCAGAAAATGAAGGGGCCAGTTAGCAGAGCGCCTACCGAGTGCAGCCCTCAAGTGGTGGGGAATGTCTTTTGCCAGCTCCAGAGGGGCTTAGGGTGGGGGTGGAGGTGGGCACAAGGATGGTAGCCTGTCCCTGGGGCTGCTAATTTCAGAACAGCCCTGCCACCCTCTCCTCAGTGGGAAACAAAGAGGAAGGAGGGGAACTCAGAGGATGGGAGAAAAGAAAGCTTTCAAGAACATCACTAAAAGGTCTGGGGTGAAGGACTCTTGTGGACAAAAAGCCCCCGCCCTCTATTCTAAAGGGCCACTTACGTGGTAACTAGAGGTCCTGGCTGTTTCCTCCATTTTCATTTTTAAAGCTCTCACAATTATTAGGTCTTTTCTGATGGCTCAGATGGTAAAGAATCTGCCTGCAATGAGGGAGACCCTGATTTGATCCCTGGGTCAGAGAGATTCCCTGGAGAAGGGAATAGCTTAACCACTCCAGTATTCTTGCCTGGAGAATTCCATGAACAGAGGAGCCTGGTGGGCTACGGGCCATGGTGTTGCAAAGAGTGACTGAGTGACTAACACACCCAATTATTAAGGTATGAAATAAATGACTAAGAAAGCAAAAATGGAATTTAGAAAAAACAGCGAAGGCCTGTTTAAAGTTGCATGGTGAGCCTCTTTTATCCTGCAGGTGATCTGGGGATCTGTGACCTCTTTAGGCAAAATTAGAAGTCCCAACCAGGGGACAGGTCCAAAGATCCCCTCTGCAAATTGTCAAATGTGTGGAAAACCCAAAGACCTTAAGAACTGCCCAGGCCTTCCTTTCAGGTGTAGACCTTGAGGGTGGGTAAGACGGTGGGTAAATCTAGCCCTGGTTCCAGGGCCACAGATTCCCTGACCTTCCCCCGTTACATAGTTAAGTCCCCCCAACCCTACCCATCCCCCTTTGAAGCTATCTTGACACCTTGACTTTGGTTTTCTCACTGGAAGCCGCACGGGAGATAAGGTTGAACAAAGACATTTATTTGTAAAAGCAATTCCCAATGGAGCAGAGACTGTATCCATAGAAAGTAAAGCAGTGATCACGCGGGGGCCCACATGCAGACATTAGTGAAACCCAGGGCGAACCCAGACAGACAGCACTGCTGCAGACACCGGAAAGCTCCCCATCCTGCCAAGTGCAAAGCAAAATGTCCTTTCCGCTCAAGAACACGGATGTACCGAGATGTCCTGTGAGAAAGCAATTTGGTCTGACGTCCATGATGAAGTGATCAGGGAACAGCTGAGGGAGCCTTTTTTTTTTTCCTCTTCTAGGTGACTTGTCGGCTTCCCACAGATACCCGGCTAAGAGCTGAAGTGGTCCTCCACCCTCCAGCGGGAGGGGGCGGTGTCAAAACCCCAGGGCCGGCTCACATGCCCATTCTGATGCTCTGAATGATCTGGAAGATAGCTGGAGGAGGAAAACAAAACAGTCGGCTCAGACACCCGACAGCACACAGCTGGAAACCCAGCCCCACCGCCAGCCCCGCTTCTGCTGACCCGGGGCCCTGGGCCTGTTAGCACACAGTTGATTAGAGATTTCCTAACAAGGAGTTAAGTGAACAAGAGGTCAGTGAACATCTTTAAAAAGGCAGTCTTGCTCTGTCTGCTGATGGATGCCGCGGGGATTTATGGATAACTCCTGCTAATTCCACCAAGAGTGGAGGCCAGCAAGCCCTCAGATGCTGAGAGATTTGGCCTCTGTCCCCAGAAGGTTCTGATGCTGCTGCGGAGTGGGGAGCAGGGCTTGCATGTGGGCAGGGTGCTCATTTAACAGGTCATCGACGCTGCCTCTTCCCAGCGGCTGTGACCTGGAAAAGAAGCTGCCCTTGAACTGGAAGGAAGGCCAGGTACTGGGAGCAGACATGCGGAGCTGGGCCCCCCGGCTGCTGATAACCTTTGATACAAGTGCATCTTCAGGCGGCCTGAAACTTTCTGAAATTCAACTTGAAATACACCAAGAGCCGCACTGATTTATTCAGGGCGCTGTCCTCACTAAGTGGAACGAACCCCTTTCTGATAAACCGAAGGGTAGCCTGAATGTCCAACAGAATTCCTGGGGCCCATCCCTAGTCTGGTTTGGTCTAAAGGGTTAAAAGTGTCCCAGGAGAGGAAGGTCCAACTTCTTTTTCACATCTTCCCCAGATGTAAAATATACAATATGGGTCCATTGTGATGAAGACAATCATGATGATAACAGCAATGAACATGTACGGAATGATTTTTTTTTTGAAGGAGCATCTGGGCACCATGTAATCATCTGTAAACACAGAACAAGCAGAGGTCATTTTAGGGGTTTACCCCCTCTCTCCTTCATAAAGTCTTCCTGAAATAGACCCAGGAATGCTGCATCCTAAGTAACCAGAGTGAAAGAGGCTACTCAGAACACTCAAAAAACAAAGCGTTTTGAGATTTTATCATCTAACATTAGTGAGCATATACCATAGGCCGGGGATCCAAAGATAATTCACAGGGGCTCTTTCTTGGACAGCTAGATTTGAAGGGTAGATCAAGCACAAATGAAGTTAGGTGTTGGGTTTTTTTTTTTACGATTTTTTTTTTGATGCGGACTATTTTTAAAGTCTTTATTGAATCTGTTAAAGTAGTGTTTCTGTTTTATGTTTTGGATTTTTGGCCATGAGGCACATGGGATCTTTGCTGCCCGAATAGGGATGGAACCCACAGCCCTTGCAATGGAAGGCATAGTCTTGACCACTGGACTGCCAGGGAAGTCCCTGTAGTTGGTTTTTTATAAACTAAAAAAAATCACTGTACATCATCATGACTTTCCTAAATTGGATATACACCCAATATGATTTAATATTAGGTTTTCATGAATGTTCAGTGTGACCATAATAAAAAGTGATAACTGATAAGGCTCTGCTGTAATATTGGTAACAGCAGATACACAGTGTTTGAGCTGATCCCCAAATACCTCCAGTCAACTACACTTCTTGGGCTCTCCTTTATGCTTCTTGGTGGCTATTTGGTCTCAAGGATTCTTGTGTCTGGCCACATCTCTGGTGTTGCTACACCAGTCTGCAGTGGGCCCTCTTCTATTATTATGAGCTGCAGACTAAGTCGAAAACAAAGACTGTTAGAACTATGTGTGAAACTAGAGTCAATCAATTGTATGTGAAGGCTGGACTCTTTTCTAGATAAAGGAGTTAATTCAACAAGTCGTGATATCTAACCCCAGCTGTGCTCAGAGGTTTTCTTGGCTTATTCTGATTTTGGGGTGAATTTTGACAGGAGAAATTGCTAGATGGATGAGGAAGTACTCACCCAAATGTATAAGCTTGCTGGAACACGGACGTTCCTGTCTTCCTCTAGCAAAGCTAACAAGGAATAAAAATTAAATAAACATTCTGTGTTCTAGCTTCACATAGGAGTCCTAGGAGGCAGCTGTATATTCAAGCACATTAGGAAAAAAATATTTACATCCACCATGCCTCGGGCTTTGTTCTTGGGATCGGGAAAATATCCCTAATTTGGACAAATGGGCTTAACCTTTAGAAGAGAGTGTTAGGGTCGGAGGGAACTGGGTTTGAATCTCCGCTCTTCACCAACCAGCTGTGTGACTGCATGAATAATTTAACCTCTTCACGCTTGTCTCCTCTGCTGTGAAATGAGGACCATGTTGCTTGCTGTGTTAATAGAGGGACTAAACATATGATAGAGATGAGGCTCCTCACATATCAGGGTTTTGGTGCATGGGAGCTACTGGTATTACTAGTTACTCTTACTACAATGATGGCTGCGGCTTCTCCAGGTATGCCCATGAAGACCAGGGCTCAAGGGCTATCTGCTACCTGCCAGAGTATGAATTTTTGGAATTCACTAAATAGTTCTGAGCCCTGATTTCTCTAATTTATAACACTGTAGATAATATGTACTCCAAAGAATTGCAAGGAGTGAATATGATGACATAAGTAAAAGATGCTCATAATAGATGCTCCAAAATGTTGTTTCTCTGTGAGATTTATTCTTAGACAACAAACTGTTATCAGCAGTATGTAGGTCAATGACTAGGAAACAGTCTGTGTCTTAGTCCATCAGACCTCATTTAAGTTATTTCATAAATTCGCAAGGGCTGGGTAATGATAAAAAACCATTCAATTCTTTTTAAGGAACTGCTGCAAATTTCTCTTAAGAATCTTAGACAAAGTTTGCTTACCTCAGAGTAGCAGCGTTTATATTAAAACTTACCTATCTCTGTGTCTGCTTTAAAAACTAAGGAAAGATCATTCTTGACCCTTATTGAATCCATGAATTAACATGTAAAAATCTGATGGTCTTTAATATGTTTTCAGGTGACCCTTTTAAAATCGAATCCTCTTGGAGAAATTACTTTGGACAAAGTCTACTTTAAGCTCAGCGTTTGCCTCCACTGCTAAGATAATGGAGAGATGGTTGTATTTTATGATTTCTTTTTCAGTTGTATCAAGGTCTTTAAAAAGGCTTTACCATCTTATACCAATTATATTAACTGTACTTCTGTGTGCACGCCAGTAATGACCCACGGAGCAATCCAGGCCTCCCTGATGCTGACTTTCTGAGGCGGTGAACGGGAAGGGAGCCAAGAGTGGGTTCAAAGTGGGAAAGGAAGTGGGGAGTCTAGACCCTGACAAGTTAATAACTTAGCAGAGGGTGAACAAAGCAGACAAAACAATTGAGTGGGCTGCAGGAAAGGGGCTGTGGGCAGGCGAGTCAGCAGGGAGGAGAATGCCAAGAAAGGGAGGGGTGGCAGGTGTTCGAGGTCAGGAGATCGGCCTTGGGTAGGTCACAGAGGTTCAGAAAAATCCAGGCTAAAGTGGGAACTCCAGAATCCAAGAGCCTCCATGCTCTCCCATCTGTTTAGGATCGTGGTTCTTGTTAACCTCAGTTGGCTCCATCTCTTTTATTCAACTGTTCCCTTTCAGTGAAGTCCTTATGGTTTTACACGTGAGAAGCACTTGCAACTCAAATATCAAATCAACCAGGACAATCCTCTTGACTCCACATCTCCCATCCACAGATACCCTCCTCCTCTTTACAACCATCTCCAAAAAGCTGTCTATAGTCCTCGCTTCATCCACTTCCTTACCTTCAATTTCTCATTCCACTGCACTCTAGCTTCTGCTCTCTTCAACTCCGTTGAAATAGCTCTTGCTAAAACCACAAATGACCTTCCAAGTCACCTGATCCACAAGCATCCTTCAGCCGCCTCTTACCGTATACCCCTCTTCACCGTTGCTGAGCGCTCCCTCCTGGAAACTCTCCCTTGGCTTCTGTGACATACAATTCTCCTGGTTTCCAGTCTTCTTCCTTCTCTCGACTCTTTACACTAAACCTGGTGTACGGGGGTCATCCTGACTCTTCCTGACCAGTCAACAAGAATGCTGAAGTTCCCCAGTATGTATTCTGGCTTTCTTCTCTTCATTACATTCCTTCTCCTGGGTGATCTCATCAATGGCCACTTAGCTTTAAATGACTCACCAGGATGTGCTGTCAGCCCCGACCTCTCCTAGGAGCTCCAGACCTACACCTTCCACTGTCTAATTGATACCTGCACACAGGTGGCTCAAAGGCTCGTTGAACACAATAGGAATGGCTCACAGTCTCCTCCCACTGCCAAGCTTGGCATCCTCCTCCTCCATCTTGCACCTAAACCCAAAACACCAGAGTCGTTCTTGGACACATCTAGTTGATAACCGAGACCTGTGGGCATTACCTATTAATCTTGTGATTCTGAGTCTTTCGCTCATCCTTCCAGAAACTGCCCTAGTCCAAGTTACCATCATCTTTCCCCTGGTTCCTGAGACAATCTCCAGCTGGTCTACTCTTGCTCCTCTTCAAGCCTTTCTCCATACTGTAGCTAGCATTATTCTTCAGATAAAAACAAGTGAGATCATGCCATCCTTGAGTTCCTAGCGTACCAGAAGCTCTCTGTTGCCCAATCCTTTGCAAAGCCTTCATGACCAGCATTTCCTGGCCCTGGGCATCTTGTCTATACTCACCTTCTCCACTCTCTTCCTCCTTTAATGCACATCTTCCTGGTTTCAGTAGCTCCCTGATCTCACGATAGGACTTCTACACATGCCATTCTTTCTGTCTGAAATGCTTTCCCCATCCTACCCTATTGCCTAGTTTTTCTTCGTAATTCAGAAGTTATTCAGAGAAGCTGACTTTGACCATCTGGAGCAAGAGTTCTCTAACTTGTGTATCACAGTATCCTGAACATGTCTGAAAACAGGCGCTGGACCCCGTCCCTAGAGTTTCTAATCCAGTGGGCCTGTGGTGGGAACTGAGAATGTATATTTCTAACAAGTTCCGAGGGGACACTGAGGCTGATGGTCCAGGGACCACGCTTGGAGAGCCACTTATTCAGAGCACACCATCCCTTTGCATTATAGGCACACTTTGTTTAATTGCCGTTTTTTTTTTTTTTTTTACAAATTTATGGCAATCCTGTATGGCTGAAGTCTAAGGCTGCCATTTTTCCAACAGCATTTGCTCATTTCTTTCCTCTGTGTCACATTTTGATAATTCTCACACTTTAAAGTTTTTCTGGCTATGGTGATCTGTGATCAGTGATCTTTGATACTACTGTTACAAAAGAGATTGTGGCTCGCTGAAAGGCTCAGATGATGGTTAGTGTTTTTCATCAGTAAAGCATTTTTTAATTAACATATGTACATTTTCTAAAAGATGTAATGTTATTGGATTCTTAATAGGCTACAGTATAGTGCAAATATAACTTTTAAATGCACCGGGAAACCAAAAAACTCATGTGACTTGCTTTATTGAGATATTCACTTTACTTCCAGTGGCCTGGACACAAACCTGCAATATCTCTGAGGTCTGCTGGTACATGCTTTCACAGCCCTATGTGCCTCTCCTTCAAACATATTCAGGGCTGAAATTTTACACATTTCAGCATAATTATTTGACTGACTCATCCTTCTTCCCCACTCGACCACAGGCTCTAGGAGAGCAGGGATGATTTTGTTCCCAGATTAACCCCTGGGTCTAAGCTCAGTACCAGGAACATAATAGGCCCTCAGTACAAATTTATTGAAGGACTGAAAGATGAAAAATTGCGAACAGCATGGAGGAAAATGCATTTAAAAACTTCAGTTGATTACTCTACCAACTAGAAGAATCAGCATCATATGGCAACCTGGAGATTCCATTGGTCCAAGAGCTTAGTCCTTGAGGGGAAGTCAAGTCATAAGAACATAAACTTCCTTAAGGTTGGGGGCTGTGCCAGCCCAATCCACTTTCCTCCTGGGGACTGAGTGACCCCAGATAACTGCAAGTGGCTGAAGAAACCAGGCATGACACAAGTGGATCCCCTAGGAGACTGTCAGAAAGCTGGAACCCTACCAGAGAGTGGGGGCTTCCAAAAATGATGTTTATTGAAAGTAACTGGTTGACGATAAGAGAGATCAAGGAAGCTGCCGAGAAGAGAGATCAAGAGAGGCCAGAGGGAATCCCCTTTAGGAGGATAAGCCAACTATAGAAATCACACAAGTTTTATTCTTTTTCATTTAAAAAATTTAGAAAATTAAAGCACCAGTGGGAAAAGTATGGGTCCCACAAAAGACAAGCAGAAATGTTAGAAGACAAGACATCGTGAGGTGGTTCTTTCTTTGAAAGAATCAGCACAAAGAAGGTCAAAGGCCATTTCCCAGTGGCTTCTCCAGAGATGGAGAAGAGGGGAAAGAGAGGGAAGCCTGGGACAGGTGAGGGCAGGAGGAGGATGTTAGAAGAAGGGATCATATTAGCAAAAAGTGGGATGCTCGCTCTCTCGAGTAAAATGGCAGACAGTGGAAGCATTCTTCTGAGAAGGAACCCATAAAGAAACCCAGAGGACCCAAAGGGCATGGGGAAGAAGGAGGCACAGATAAGGGAGGTGTGAAGATCACCTTGAGGGAGCCAATGGGTGATGAGACATCTTTCTCCAGACTGTTCCTCTCAGATCCTGAGGCAGGAGCTCCAGAGCAGACGCACGTCCTCAAGCTTTCCTTTGTGGTGAAACAGGAGGGATTCTCCGGGGCGGCTCAGCTCCTCAAACATCCCACTTTCCAGTCTTGGGGCTGTGACACCCTCTGGGTATCACAATTTCAAGATAGTTCAGGCAGTCTCCAGGAAAGGCCAGTGTTTATGTGGTCAACCTGCAAACATGGTGAATTCAAATCTATCCTGAAGCAACTGTCCAGGAAAGAGCAAGGCGACAGAGGGGCCTGGTGGCCCAGTCAAGAAACAGCCCGTGGCTGGGTCGGGGCTTCACCCACCTGGGAGCAAACCCAGAGGGTCTGTCCAAATGGAACTCTGGACTGTGCACCTTTTCTGGCAGGGAAAGTAAGAGATGTTTTAACAGGAGTTCTTTTCAATACCCAGTCATATGCTAAATGCCTGAAGTGGGTGGAAAACTTCTGCTCCATGGTCGTTTGGGGGAAATGGTAAGAGAAAAGGATGTAGGGTGATGAAAGCAGATGGATTTGGAGTTTAGGTTTGGGAATTAGCTCTCTTTTTAGCTGTGGGATGCTGGCTGATTTCCTCTATGGACCTGTTTCGTGATTCGGAGAAATGAGTACCGTAGCTTCTTTGTAGGGACTGTGTGATAAGAAAATAAAATATAAATGTAGGGCCTGGCATTATAGTAAGTACTCAAGAAACAGTAGTCAAAATAGTTGTATGAATAGATCCTGCTCACCCCATGGGCTAGTCTTCAAAGACTTCTTTCTAGAAGGAGAGAAGGGGCTCTAGCTCTAGCTGCCCCTGCAGAGATGACAGCACTGACTTCTGGCTGGCAAACCCTGAGCTCTACTTGTCTAGGTAGTAGCTGGGGCTCCTGACTTCCTCAATATCACAGAGTTGTGCTCCCCCACTACAAATTTTCTCACCTTCACAAGAGTCACAGCGTTATCTTTCTTTCCTTGTAAACATTCAGAAACTTGGTTTGAACCTTGCCAGGAGTGTTGAGAGGTGGGGACACAGCACAACTAAGGGCATCATCAAAATGATAATAACAACAAACATTTGTAAAACCACTACCAGGACCCAACTAAACATGTTGCACACACTGTCTCATTTAATAATCCCCAGGATTCATTTTCATGAGGATCCTAGGCGTTTTCAGATAGAATCTTTTCGCTTTTAACAGTGGGAGAACTGAGGCTTACAGTGGGTATAGATGTGAGTAGGTTGGACAAGGCCACAGAGTTAGGAGATGGCAGAGCCATGTTTCCAACCTAAGGAGGCTGGCCCTGGAGCTGGTACATGTGGGAGTTGGTCCTTTTGCTCCTCTACACTGTCCTTAACAGAACAAACAGTCCCAGCGAGGGAAGAGGAATTGGCCCTTCCAGAAATGGAGAGGCATATCCATAAAGGGAGACTGCTGGACCACCTGAAATGAGGCTGGGAAGACAGGAGACTTCAAGCCCAGCCAAGAACATCTCAGGGAATCACTCTTCCTTCTGTTCTGAATAGGTTGTCCTGAGAAAACGGTCCTGCCTGTGATACATTATCTCTATTCCGTTCCACCTCGGCAGGCAGAGTGCCTGCAGGAGACAGGAGAAGAGTACAGTCTGTTAACTGCCAGACAAAGGGAATGTTCCTGCCCAGAAACAGTACAGCTACTCACAACTGATGGTGCAGGCTCTGTGGGAACGGCATTAACTCTGTAATCACAGAGGGCAGCGCTGGGCCAGACATAATTTCCTATGTGATGGGCAAAGAGGGTCCAGATGTGTATTCCCTTCTAGGGATGAAAAAAAATCAGAATGTCCAGCAACACAGGAGGTATCCCCTAAACACACACACACACAGACACGCATAGAGTCAGACATGCACACACATACACACAAAACAGGCAGACACATACAAACACACAGAAACACACACATAAACCCACAGAGACACACAAACACATATATGCAAATACACAGAGACACATAAATATACATAGACAAGCACACACACAGAGACACACACAAGCACATATACACAAACACACATACAGACACACACAAATATACACAGACACAGACGAAAACACACACAGAGACATAAACACATACACACACACACATAACACAGGATCTCACTGTAGACCCTGCTTCAGTGAGAAGAGCTTTTCTTTCATTTGTTTCCCTTTAAGATTTGAACAAAGAGGTCTACTGCTTAAAAAAAAACGTAAAGAAAAGGCTAAAACCAAGAGTCTAGACATTTTGTTCTCAAAATACACTTATATTTTTCTGATTATACAAGTAATATATGCTCATTGACAAAATTGGAAAATATAGAAAATTAGGAAGGAAATAAGTCACTGGTTAATCCTATTACCCTCGAGGTTTCCCTTTGATGGGGGATATAAACTCATCAGTTTCAAGAAAACCCAGGCTTCAAGAACCACGAAAATGCGCATAATCTCTAATTAGGAAGTGAGTATCAGGTTCAGCCAGAGAGAGAGAGAGAGAGAAATGAAATTGAAATGAGGGACAGATGAGAGAGAATTAGTCTGAGGGAAGGAAGCAGGGCTGGCTGGTGTATAAGTTTCCTTCTGAGAGTCGTAAGCACGACGGGGGATAAAATGGTGGCTCCAGCGACCTGGCTAAAACCTCAGTGAGGGGAGAGGACAGACTCTGCTCTTAGCTGCTCTTAGCTTGCTGCTTCCTGCCCATGTCCAGGGACATGCCAGGGCCCCAGAGAGGTGAACGACCCCACAGGCTCCCGAGAAACACGGAAGCACCGACTGAACTACCAAACTGCCTGGTCAGCTAGCCTGTGAGGAAAAAGACCTCATTTTCCTAGGTCCAGGTGAAACTTATAGTTCAAGAGGACAATTAAAAATGCTGAAGACATTAATACTTATGGAAAGATCCTATGTATATAAAAAATAAAAGACTAAAAAGGGGGGAAAAAGTGCTGATAACAGGGACTTCCCTGGTGGTCCAGTGGCTGAGAATCTGCCTTGCAGTGCAGGGGACACGGGTTTGATCCCCGGTGGGGGAACTAAGATCCCACGTGCCGCAGGGCAGCTAAGCCCTTGCGCCACAACTACTCAGCCCACATGGCACAATGAAAGGTCCCGAATGACGCAACTAAGACACAGTCAGAGAAAGCAAGCAAGCAAGAAAACAATTCCGTGTACAATCACGCCAAAAACATAAACGTTGATGTTTAGACATAAACTTAGCAAAAGATGTGCGGAACTTGTACACTAAACACTACTTTGAAACTGCTGAAGACGGCTGTCCAGTAAACGCTGTAGAACTGACGTCGAGGCTGATCGCCCTGCTGTCCCTGCTGTGTTCAGGTCAGACGTCACTGACTTGCGGCAGCGCGCTCCCCACAGAGCTCCCGGGGTGGCCTCAGAACCCTTCTCCACAAGGCTCTTCAAAGAGCCCAAGATAAAAGGGAGAAGGGAGCCCAGGGGCAAGAACTGTAGGCACAAATGGCGTATGGACTTCATCAGTGGTCCGGGGAAGCACCCGCAGACAGCAAGTGTCTGGAGCAGATAGCGCTCTGTGTATCTGTATGACAGCATCTCTGCCGCCTCAGACAGACATTCCGGGTCACACTTGTCTCTGAGTCTCAAGATAAAGACAGAAGCTATCAGAGAGTTCCCTCAAGAGGCAGGGTTTTGAAAAAGGGGACTGAGAGTCGAGATGAGCTGCTTATCTGGAAAGAGGAGCCCCGGCCTGCAGAAATGGGAGATGATTTTTTTTTTTTAATAAAAATGGGAGAGGATAAAACAGCTGAATCTCTAAGAGATGGCTGTTGAAAGCCTTGGGACTTCAGTGTCAATCTGGGGGTCTAGGAGATCAAACCAAGACAAATACAACCCAGTTAAAAAGGCCCCAGGAAAAATTTCGGGTCAAGACCTGAACAAGAAAAGTTTCTGTTTGAAATAATCCTCTGAAGGGACCCAGAAGAGGGATGTGACTAAGAGACAGGTTATAGATTTCTGATGGAAGGTATATAATACTAACAACAATAAGGCCAGTTTACAAACTAAACCTGACCAAGTAAGACACGGTCCTGAGATGGCCTATGTGGACAATTCCATGTCTCAAAAGAACACGCTGTTCCCCTGAGCTTTTGTATCTCACAACGGATACTTTTTTTTTTTTTTTAATAACAAAACAGTGGTGTATTTCGGTTACTTTAAGAAAATAAAAACCCAGGGTCAGGAAGATCCCCTGGAGGAGGAAATGGCAACCGACTCCAGTATTCTTGCCTGGAAATCCCCATGGATGGTGGAGCCTGGCAGGCTACAGTCCATGGGATTGCAAAGAGTTGGACACGACCGAGCGACTGAGCACACCCGCACGCAAAGGGATGAAACTCACTGGTTACCCCTGATATTAAACTTTAAAGTACCAACCCCTATTCACTGATTTCAGTCTGCCTGGGGGTGGTTCCTTTTTCCTGCCTGGGTCTGTCTGAAAGGCTCTGATGCTTTCTCGTGGGAACATAAGTCTCACACACTGGGAGTGTTATCACCGAGACAGCGTCCCCTCCTCCTTGGAGGGTCTACAGCTCTCTGGAAGGGTCAGACCACTGTGAGTGGCTGTGTCTGCCAAGCAGAGGCACAGCCTGGGAGGATGGGGGGCGATGGGAGACTAAACCTCCCTGGCATGTAAGTCGTAAATCCCATCCATGGTACTACTACCTCCCATGAGGGTGATGGGGACAGAGGTGGCAGTGGCTGAGGCTGCTGGTTTCAAGCGTGCTGTGGGCCAGCACATACATCCCTGGAGCCGTTCAGTGCCTGGACAACCTCCAGAAGGGCTCTTCCTACCCCGGTTTAATCCATACAGAGAGAGTGAGGAACTGGTCCAAGGGTTTTCAGTGGATACCAAGCGAACCCAGGCTCTGAACCCACATCTGGCAGCGCCCCAAACTAACCTTCCCTCGGAAGCCTCTTATCCTTTTACGGCTAGTTGGTCAGTTTTCAAAGAAGTGTCTTGCCGGAGAGATCTTTTGCAATCCTGGAAAGTGGAAATTTCCTTCCTCTGAAGTGAGGTGTGTTAGGTAACGCCCTCTGACTGGTTACAACCATGGATCCGGGCTGGCCTGGGACCCCCGGGGCCTCCCTGGTGAGGAGTGGGCATTCCGTGGGTGCCAGGGGTCTCTCTGGGTGCCTGTGCTTTGTGGCCTCACGGCTCCCCTGGTTCCTCTCCCGTCCTTTTCATCATGTGGCTCTTGTCAGCGCCCAGCACCGCTGGCACGAAAGGCACGTGTGGAGAATGAGGAAGGCCACAGGAAAGAAGCTGAGAAGGGAGGGGTCAAGAGTGTGTTGTGCCATGTCACTCCCCCGGATGAGGGGTCCCGGAACCTCTTGGAGGTTTGTTAACTTGTTTTCCCACAGAAAATGGAGGAAGGTGACTGGCAAGTGAGCATTTACTTAAGTGTCAACATTTTTTACCAGTCTTCATTCTTTCCCAGAAGATACTAGGAAAACAGATAAAACATGCATTGCTTATGACGTGCCTGAACTGAGTATTTATTTATCCTGGTACACTGACAGTATTTCTGTGACTTTTAAAATTGAAGTACAGTTGATTTACAATGTTTCAGGTGTACAGCAAAGTGATTCAGTGATACAAACATATATGTGTGTGTATGTAAGTCACTTCAGTCCTGTCTGACTCTTGGCGACCCTATGGACTATAGCCCACCAGGCTCCTCTGTCCATGGGATTCTCCAGGCAAGAATATTGGAGTGGGCTGCCATATAGCAAAGTGATTCAGTGATACAAACATATATATATATATATATATATATATATATATTCTTTTTCAGATTCTTTTCCACTATATGTTATTACAAAGATGTTGAATATAGTTCCCTGTGCTATATGATAGGTCTTTGTTGTTTATCTTCTATGTATAGTAATATCTGTTAATCCCCAATTCTTAACTTATCCCTTCCCCCTCCCCATCCCCCTTCGGTAGCCATAAGTTTGTTTTCCATGTGACACTATTCCTACAAAGAGCCCTTTGCCCAACCATCAATCAGAAAAGTTGATTAACAGAGAAAGGTAATGAAAGCAAGAGAATCAGATCATACTTTTCCTCTCTGTATAAAAATCTAGGGACTTCCCTGGTGGTCCAGTGGTTAAGAATTTGCCTTCTAATGTAGGGGACTCGGGTTGGATACCTGGTTAGGGAACTAGGAGCCCACATGCCTTGGGGCAACTAAGCCCGCACAACTACTGAGTCCTCTTGCCACAACTAGAGAGGCCTGTGCCCTGCAATGAAGAGCCTGCGCGGCCAAAAAAAAAATTTACAAAATATGAATAACTAATTATATGAACTCAGAGGGAGCAAATGACCTCCTCAATATCCCCAGGACTTGGTGAAAAGGAACTTAAGGTTGGCCTTCGGTATATCCTGTTCACAGGAAAGGGACCTGCTGGACAGGGACAGGAAGCAGCCTGTCTGCAGAGGTATGGAAATCCCACTGGAAACTACAGTGCATCTTGTGTGAGCATGACAGGCAAGGCGAGGCTGAGAGGGCTGCTGCGCACGTCACAGATGGACAGCAGGACGTGGGATGTGATGGGTCTTGATTACGTTGTGGTACAATGGTAAAGTATGGTAAAGATGGTGAAGTACCTGCCTACGATGCAGGAGACCCGAGTTCGACCCCTGGGTTGGGAAGATCCCCTGGAGGAGGGCATAGCAACCCACTCCTTTATTCTTGCCTGGACAATCCCCGTGGACAGAGGAGTCTGGTGGGCTACAGTTCATGGGGTCGCAAAGAGTCAGACATGACTGAGCGACTAACCCTTTCGCTTTCACAAAACTGAACAGAGGCGAGAGAGAGCAGTGATAAGGGGCTTCAGTCATCCCGGCACTGAGAAGGCTCATGACGTAAAGCAAAGGAACTGATAGAAGGAAGGGCTAGATTTGAGGAAACTGCATTTTTTTTTAATTTTATTTTATTTTCCATTGGAGGATAATTACTTTACAATGTTGTGATGGTTTCTGCCGTACATCAACATGAATCAGCCATAGGTATACATATGTCCCCTCCCTCGAATTCTTTTAAACGTAGAGAAAACGTAGGTAGATCACTGAAGCGCTTAGCTGTAAGGCAGAAATTAACACAACGCTGTAAAATAACTCTACTTTAATAAACCCAAGGAGAAAAAAGACAGGTAGGAGCCTATGGCCTGTAACTCTAGAAAGGGAGGGCTTGGGGGGAAAGTAGGAGCTGCAAGAGGAACTGAATCGTGACTAATTCCAGAGAGATGGCAACAGGGACGGAGCCAAAGGAGCTATTGTGTTTCTCATGACATGTTTGGTTTAGAAAAGGACACAGACAGAGATAGAAGGGACGGCACAGTACCAGGGACGAGCCGAGAAGAGTGAAACATTTCTGTGAGAACGGTGCTGAGGCCTGAAATGAAGCTTGCGAAAAAATAAAAGCTGAAGTTGGCAAAAGAAATTTGAAAAGGAAAGAAAATTTTAAAAGGGACATTATTTTTAGCTATGATTAAAAAAGGGATGAGGTTCTCTGCTTGGATCACAACAGCCTGTTAACAGAGAACAAAGTTAAGATGACCCAACTCCCTGTTTGCTATCTAGCCTTTCCATACAAGCTAGTGGTCTTAACTAGGAAGAGGTAAAGAAGCATCCTTATAGAACTTCCCTGGCAGTCCAGTGGTTAAGATTCAGTGCTTTGAATGCGTGGGGCACAGGTTTGATCCCTGGCCGGGGAACTAAGATCTGGCATACCATGTGGCATGGCCAAAGTATTTTAAAAAATAAAAATAAAGAGGCATCCTTAGAAGAGCCCCGGGCATGCGGGCAGGGGATGTGGCATGCCATGAGTGGTATGTCCTCTTAACCATTTTAAGTCCAAATCTCCAGGCCCTACAGGCTCCCATTTCAGGCCCCTGGACAAACCAACAGATAGGACAGCACAGACAATATACTTGATCCCTGAAGAAACTAATGGAGACTGGGAAGTTTCCAAAAGATTATTGCCAGCAAATGTCCCAATGTACTCATGCAGGAGGGAGAGATACAGTTCCTATTATGTGAACCAATAAGCCTGGCAAAATTTGAACTAAGATGTAGTTTAAAGAAGGTTTTTAATCCCTTTGAAAAGGATGGGTATTGAAAACCAGCACAGGTTGGAGAAAAATAAGCCAGACTATTGGCTTGCCCTCTCCCTTATTATGGGCTTCCCTGATGGCTCATCATGTAAAGAATCGGCCTGCAGTGCAGGAGACCTGGGTTCAATCCCTGGGTCAGAAAGATTCCCTGGAGGAGGGCATGGCAACCTACTCCAGTATTCTTGCCTAGAGAATCCCATGGACAGAGGAGCCTGGTGGGCTACAGTCCATGGAGTCGCAAGAGTCAGGCATGACTGAGCAACTAAGCACCAACACTCCCCGATATGCTACCTAAGGGCACAGGCTGGAAAGGGCTCCAGTTACTGTGTACCTTGAAGCAAAAAAAGCAAAAAAAACCCAAAAAAACAAAAAAAACTCAGCTCTGTATCTTTTTAGTTCCTAACACAGGCTGTATGATGACCAAAGCTCAGAGATCCCTGTGACGGGGCTTCGGCCGTTCTTGAGCCTGGGGTATTATCTCAGGCCTCCAAGCCTTTGTCACACAGTGCTCCCTCATGCGGAATAACCTTCCCTTTGTCTGGCTGTTTGTCCTTCAAAACTCAGCTCAAATGGCAGCTCCTCTGGGAAAATTTCTCTTCTGCTCAGTATGATTTACAAGCCTTGCTACACAATCTGATTCCCATGTTGGAATCCTAGTACCCAGTGTGATGGTGGTAGAAGGCAGGGATTTGGGAAGTGCTTAGGTCCTGAGGGTGGAGGTCTTATAAATGGGATTTGTTGTTTCATTGAGTACCTCCATGAACTGCAGCCCTCCAGGCTCCTCTGTCCTTGGGATTTCCCAGGCAAGAATACTGGAGTGGGTTGCCATTTTCCTCCTCCAGGGGATCTACCTGACCTAGAGATTGGAACCCGGGTCTCCGGCTTTGGCAGGTGGGTTCTTATTGCTGAGCCACAGGGAAGCCCCACAAATGGGATCAGTGCTCTTATAAAGGAGACCCCACTGAGCTCCCAAGCCTCAGGTGAGGATACAGGGCCCTCACCTGACTATGTTAGTACCCTATTCTGACTTCCAGGCTCCTGAACCATGAACAATAATTTTTTGCCCTTTCTAAGCCACCCAGTCTACGGTGTTTTGCTGAAGCAGCCCGAAGGGACTCAGTCCCTTATCCTCGCTTGCCAAGCCCTCTGGGCACTCTGCTATCACAGTGCTCATCCCCTGGGCTACAACGGACAGCTTCCTTATCTGCCTGCTGCCTCCTGGAGGAGTTTCTATTTCCAGAGCCTGCCCAGTGCCAGGCACACTGGGGACCCTCAAGACACCGGGACTGCTTGCAGGAGTTTTGCTGAGAGGTTCAAAATCAACCTGAGGGGATTTGTCTCTAATCACGTTCTGTGGGATTCTCCAAGGCTAGACTTTTATCAGTGACTTGGAGGAATAATGTATTTTCAAGAAACCATAAAACTGGGAGAGAAAGATAATTAGATAAAAGGCTCAAGGTTCAATCTATGGTTGACTATAAAACCTGAAAACATAGCTAAGTTTTTATATAGATGGATTTTTCTTCTTGATTTTTCTGTGGCATGCTAATAGCATGTGCTTTTTCTTTTTTTGGTTTGTTTTGCTTTGGGGAGAAAATCAGAGGCAGATCATGTGAGGCAACGTGTCACAGATGACTGTATACACACTGAGGGATATGCTACATTGGTGCACCGTATTCATTACAATTTTTCACTAGTGCTCTGAACTATGCATTGCTAATTCAGGGCAACACACTGAATATATCATGTAATGTCACTAACTGTATGGTACATTATCACATAATATCAGTAAGCCATTTATTATAGATGTTCTTCTATGCTTCCAGACTTTCTGGCTACTCTGTAGAAAACTGGCTTATAACCAACGATGAAATTATGATAGAAATGTTCACGAAGCTTTATGCGTGCATGCTTGCACAGCTGTGTCTAATTCTTTGCAATCCCATAGACTAGCCCACCAGGTTCCTCTGTCCATGGGATCTCCCAGGCAAGAATACTGGAGTGAGTTGTCATTTTCTCCTCCAGAGGATCTTCCCCACCCAAGGACTGAACCTGGGTCTCCTGCACTGCAGGCAGATTCTTTACCACTGAGCCACCAGGGAAGGCATGTGTTCGAATGTAGCATAAATACAGTTCTCTGAACTTGCCACCTTCCAGCGTCGGGTGATTGTACCGCGAGGCTCCGGTCCAAGGTTCCGTCCTCCCTAGCATCTCTGCAGAGCTCCTCTTAAGGCGTAAGGCCTCTCCCTCTTTCTGGAACGGGAATTTATCGCAGGCAGATAGGTGCTCCACTTTCTGTTCCAAATGCCCTTTTTTTAGGTCAGGTCTTCAGAGAAAGCTTTAACTGAACTCTGAAGTGTAGCCAGCCAATTTAATTGCTCAGTGTAATCACTTTATGATTATGATTTGATAACATATCAGTTCTGTCTCTATTCCTATTTGGTTTGCTGGAATGAAAACGAAATCAAAACCCATTAAGAGGAAGGCTTCAGGCAGCGATAAACTTGAATCCCAGACCAATATATTTTTGGCATATTTACCTTGTGGATAAAACATGTGTTTTTATGGGACAGAGGAGACCATGGGATAGTAAGGACAGTGAGAAACCCATACCTGAGCCGCAGACAACAAAAACGAACAGTGCCAACAGCCATGGTCCCACAGGGTATTTCTCTTCTTGTGGCCTCTGAAAGTGAGCGGGAGAAAGTAAGACGAGGTTCATTCATTCAAGAAGCATTTATTGAGTACAGCTAGACACCGTCCTACGGGCTGGGGACCCATCTGTGAACGAGGCAGATCCAGTCTTAATGCCAGTGGGCAGATCTAGATGAAAGTGAAAGTGTTAGTCACTCTGTCGTTGTCTGACTCTTTTGTGACCCTGTGGAATGTAGCCAGCCAGGCTCCTCTGTCCATGGGATTCTCCAGGCAAGAATACTGGGGTGGGTAGCCATTGCCTTCTCCAGGGGATCTTCCAGACCCAGGGATTGAACCTGCGCTGCCCATACTGTGGGCAGATTCTTTACTGTCTGAGCCACCAGAGATCTAGATGAACAAAGTCAATTTAAAGGATCAAGACTGGTTTGGAAAAACTCATCAACAACCTTATTTACATCCCTGTAACTCAATGAACTTGGTGGTTCTTAAATATTCTGGAGACAGATGAGGTATAATACATAAATCAATACAGGGATTTGGGAGCCAAAAGATGCCATTACTAATAATTGTTTCTGTTGGCTGAAAGCACACTTCATACCAGGCACTCTAGGAAGCAGCCGATATTCACCATTTCCAGTGCTCACAACTCCACACGAGGTCAGTCTTATCATCCCCCTTCTGTAGCTGAGAAACTGAGGCTCATGCTTTGTTAACTTCAGCAAGAGCTGGGATTCAAGTTTAGATTTGCCTCATTATAGAGCTAGGGGTTTTTCCTCCAACAGACTCCCCTTGAATTCCCGCATCTGTGACTTCCAAGCTGGGTCACAAAGCACAGCCATTTTCTCAAAGCTTTCCAAGTGCCAGGACTTCCCCCGAGATCAAGTGGGTAAGACTCTACCTTTCAATGCATGGGTGCTTATAAGCTCAGTCATGTCTGACTCTTTGCGACCCTATGGACTGTAGACACCAGGCTCCTCTGTCCATGGAATTTTCCAGGTAAGAATACTGCAGTGGGTTGCCATTTCCTTCTCCAGGGGATCTTCCCAACCCAAGGATGGAACCTAGGTCTCCTGTGTCTCCTGCATTGGCAGGTGGATTCTTTACCACTGCGCCACCTGGGAAGCACAGGTTCTACTCCTGGTCGGGGAATTAAGGTCCCATGTGTCTCATGGTGTGGCCAAAAAAATAAAGAGAACTCTTTAAAAAATAAAAAATGATGGTTTAAAAAAGAAAAAAATTTTAAGTGCTAAAAACCTGGGAAGTCACTGCAGTGTAAATCCAGGGAACAGTAGACAGCAACCACATATGGAGGTGAGAGGAGCAGCATTTTATAATAAACCTCCTAATTCTTAGTGGAGCTGACTCTTTGGAGAAATCTCTACTTCTCTAGGAAGCACAAGGGGTCTGTGGTCCCCACACAGATCAGTCCTGCAAACATCTTGCTCATCTCAAACCCAAAGAACAGGAAGTCCCTCTGCAAGCCCTCTGGGTCTGTGTGCTGGTAGGGCTTGGTCCTTACAATCCAATCAATCAATGGAAAACCAATATTTTCTGAGAGAGGCATCTGAAAGTGGAGAATTTCTCAAATGCTAAGGGAGAGGGTAGAGTGAAAAAAAGAAAGAACTCACTAAATATTTCCTCATTGGCATGAGCCAAAAATAGGCTGTAGTCAACATAGGTTAAAAAAAAACAAACTTATTTTATCATAGATAAGGCAACAAGTCTCTGGTTCTCAGCTTATTTGTTCCATTCTTCGAGAACCTTCTCTCTTCTACTTCTGTTGAGCTCACTTGGCACTTATATCACCAAGTACTTTTTCTAGATAGCACTTAGCATGATTTGTATCACGATGTTTATTCTTGTGATGCTGTGTTTAATGTCTGTCTCTCCACTAGACTGTAAACCCCACAAGGGTAGGCACTGCGTCTCTTTTATGCATCAGGGCATACCAATGCCTGATCCAGAACTTAAATATAGTACATGCTTGATAAATGTTCATCAAAGAATGAATAAGCATGCAAGTTTCGCTAAATATGATGTCTTAGGTCACCTAGGGGCTTCCCTGGTGGCTCAGATGGGGTATAGAATCCACCTGCAATGCAGGACACCCAGGTTCAATCCCTGGGTCAGGAAGATCCCTTGGAGAAGGGAATGGCTACCCATTCTAGTATTCTTGCCTGGGAAATCCCATGGACAGAGGAGCCTGGCAGGCTACAGACCATAGAGTTGCAAAGAGTTGGACATGACTGAGCAACTGACACTTTCACTGTCACTACTTTGTAGGTCACCTAGAGTAAAGAAGGATCTAGAAAAGATATTGACTCTTTTACTAATTCTTCCACATTGGTGATAGTGTTATTCCAGCATTTCTCTTACTAGAGAAGTATAAATTAGTGTCGGGGCAGATAGAATCTGACTAAGGATTAAAACAACTCACTTCTCTGACTTTGAGAAACTTGTATCTACCAACACTTGTATGATGGCAAATCACACTGAAAGGGGATAGATGGTTTCTTTTGACTAGAACGAGGACAAAATCAGTCAAATAATCGCACAGAATAACTCTTTAATCAGCATTTTCACTGTGTCATTCTTTGGCACTTAAGACTAAGTCAAGATGAGAGCAAATAAATAGTTATTTGAACAGAGTATAACATTTACCCCTCCCCCATTCACGAACTTCCTAATCATTTGTCCCAGTTGACCAGAAACAAATTCTGTTGCTGTCATCCCATTAATGCTATATTAAAAAAAATCCATTTAGTTCTATCTCCAGCAAAGTCAACAAGTGAATTCAGGAGCCTGTAAATGGGATTATTGGTCTAGGGCAGATACCAAATGGAGTCCTTTATTTTTCCTTTGCAGAAACTCCACTCAAATTATCAAGATGCAGAGCTTGAAGTATATAACACAGAAATCTTTTTAATGATATTTCACAGTGAATCAATAGTACTTGGGGACTTTCAGAGCTCAAGAACAACTTGGTTGGTCATAATACCTCTCTCTCTATATATATATATATATTTTTAATTGGAGTACAGTTGCTTTACAATGTATTAGTTTCTGCTGTACAGCAAAGTCAATCAGCCGTGTGTGTGTGTGTGTGTGTGTGTGTGTGTGTGTGTGTGTGTGTGTGTGTGTGTGTATACCCTCTTCCTTGGATTTCCTTCCCAGTTCCCTATGTTGTAAGCCTGTTCTCATTAGTTATCTATTTTATGGCTGAAAGTGAAAATATTAGTTCTCTCAGTAGCATCTGACTCTTGCAACCCCATAGACCGAAGCCCACCAGGCTCCTCTGTCTATGGGATTTCCCAGGCAAGAATACTGGAGTGGTAGCCATTCCCTCCTCCAGTGGATCTTCCCGACCCAAGAATCAAACTCAGGTCTCCTGCATTGCAGGTGGATTCTTTATTGTCTGAGCCACCAGGGAAGCCCATAGTAGTGTGTATATATCAATTCCAATTTCCAAATCCATCCCATTCCCCCCCTCCTCCCTTGGTATCCATACATTTGTTCTCTATATCTGTGTTTCTATTTCTGCTTTGCAAATAAGTTCATCTATACCGTTTTTCTAGATTTGAATTCCCGGTGGTCCAGCTGTTAAGACTCCATGCTGCCAGTGCAAGGGACATGGGTTCGATCCCTGGTAGGGGAACTAGGATCCCACATGACTTGCAGCACAGAAAAAAAAAAAAAAAACCTCTATCCCAATATATCCTTTTCTGAGAGCTTTGAGTTACCTCATTTTGGGAAACACTGCCCAGCCCAAATCTGTTGAGACAATTCACCTAAGCCTGAATCTATTGCTGGGAAAGGGTTTTTTTTTTTTTTTTTTTTTAAAGCAGTAGAATCGTGCAAATGACATGGTTCATTTCCAGCAAGAGTTTGACAGTCCCTGGGCCCCAAAATGGGCCTCCCTGGAGGCTTAGACAGTAAAAAATTTGCCTGCAATGCAGGAGACCCGGGTTCAATCACTGGGTCGGGAAGATCCCCTGGAGGAGGAAATGGCAATCCACTCCAGTATTCTTGCCTGGAGAATCCCATGGACAGAGGAGCCTGGCGGGGTACAGTCTGTGGGGTTGCAAGAGTTAGACAGGACTGAGAGACTAACACTTTCAGTTTGTTGGAGGATGTATTTCCCTGTGATAAGATACCAGCAGGAGAACTCTGAAATGTAAATTGCCCCTTTATTCTGGAGAAGTTACTACTGTATAATTATGAAATGATCATCCCATTACTCTGTTATCTGGGAGAACAATATTGATTCACTCCATAGCTGTACACCAATAATGAAATATCTGCATACAATTAAAGGAGTTTATTTCTAAATGACTACTCTGGATTTTCCTTTAGAATCTGTTCTTGTGTCTGCATTTCATTCTGAACAAGTTACCCCTTATAAGTCACTTCTTTCTAAGCATAATCATGTGAAAAAGTGAAAGTGAAGTTGCTCAGTCGTGTCCGACTCTATTGCAACCCCATGGACTGTAGCCTACCAGGCTCCTCAGTCCATGGAATTTTTCAGGCAAGAGTACTGGAGTGGGTTGCCATTTCCTTCTCCAGGGGATCTTCCCGACCCAGGGATTGAACCCGGGTCTCCCACATTGCAGGCAGACGCTTTACCGTCTGAGCCACCAGGGAAGCCCTAAGTATAATCATGTTTGATCTGTAATTAGGAAAATGAGATTTAGGAGTTAGAGTGTTTCGTTTTGTTTTGTTTTTTTGAAAGAGAATTTCATTTTTCTTTTTGGATGCTGATCTAGGTACAATAAAGTTAACCAAAAAAGCCTTTCTAACCAAGGAAAAATAAACATACATTGTGGCTTGGTTTGGAAATCTTTCATTACAAAGTTAGTAGGACCATTTAAATACCCTCGGAGGTGCCAGGCACTTTTGAAGGGCCCACTCCATGGTATATCAGAACCTATTAAAAATCTACTCATATAGCACATTAAACATTATTTGAAAAGAATGAAAGTTGAATTCAGTTGAATTGCAGTCAAGTTGACTACATTTCTTAGATATTTAAACATGGCACCCCACTCCAGTACTCTTGCCTGGACAATCCCATGGACGGAGGAGCCTGGTGGGCTGCAGTCCATGGGGTCGCTAAGAGTCGGACACGACTGAGCAACTTCACTTTCACTTTTCCCTTTCATGCACTGAAGAAGGAAATGGCAACCCACTACATTATTCTTGCCTGGAGAATCCCAGGGACGGCGGAGCCTGGTGGGCTGCCGTCTATGGGGTCACACAGAGTCGGACACGACTGAAGCGACTTAGCAGCAGCAGCAGTCAAGTTGACTACATTTCTTAGATATTTAAACAGTTTTTTCTCCAACTGTTTCATTGTCTTTTCTTACTTTGGAGACAATCATTTTTTTTTCAGGTCCCAAATGTTTTCAAGTAGTCTTGAAAAGCTCAAGGTGGCAGATGCTGACTTTACCAAGCCTAACAGATAACACAGACTTCCATGGTGGCTCAGTGGTAAAGAATCCGCCTGCCAATAAAGGAGACATGGGTTTGATCCCTGGGTCAGGAAGATCCCCTGGAGAAGAGAATAGCTACCCACTCTAGTATTCTTGCCTGGGAAGTCCCATGGACAGAGGAGCCTGGGGGGGGCTACAGTCCATGGGGTTGCGAAAGAGTGGACCTGACTGAGTGACCTAACAACTACAAATGGATAACACAGCTCTGCAAAAAAGTTTCTGTTTTGTTGTTACTTTTGCAGTCAGATAAGTTGTCAACTGGAGAGAATTAACAAGTGAAGTCTGATTTTTTTTAGGTCATTAAAAAGAACCACACAGCTAGAAATTTTCAGTAAATTAGCAGCCTGTATGATATCCTGGAGGAGCCTGGTAGGCTACAGTCCATGGGGTCGCTAAGAGTTGGACACGACTGAGTGACTTCACTTTCACTTTTCCCTTTCATGCACTGGAGAAGGAAATGGCAACCCACTACAGTATTCTTGCCTGGAGAATCCCAGGGACGGCGGAGCCTGGTGGGCTGCCGTCTATGGGGTCACACAGAGTCGGACACGACTGAAGTGACTTAGCAGCAGCAGCATGATATCCTGGGAAGACTTGATCTTCTAGGGATATAAACCCCGAATGCTTCAATTTCCTTAAAAATTGTTTTTCAGCATCAATTTGGACAGTAAGATTTTTTTTTCTGAGTAAAAATAGGAAAACCACAGATCTATGTGAAAAATAGTTCCAATTCAATGGCATGTTGCCATTTTGCTGCCCAACAACAACTAAATGATCTAGCTCCCAAATGAGAGAATTTCCAGAACAACTTAAGCCTATAGCTGTGCTGTGCTTAGTCACTTCAGTCGTGTCTGACTCTTTTCAACCCCACGGATTTGTAGCCCGCCAGGCTCCTCTCTCCATGGGGATTCTCCAGGCAAGAATACTGGAGTGGGTTGTCATGCCCTTCTCCAGGGGATCTTCCCAACCCAGGGACCGAACCCAGATCTCCCGCATTGCGGGTGAATTCTTGACTGTCTAAGCCACCAGGGAAGCCTACTTAAGCCTGTAGCTGTGTATAAAGATCCAGCTTTGATTCTAAGGCTTCTCTGACATAGTACTGCTTGATTCTGCAAGAATTCTGGTCTAGTGATTGCAAATCTAGCTTTTTGCTCAGTGAATCAAACCAGCATTGTGTCTTTGGCTAAAAGCAATTGCCTCATCAAGTCAGCAGACTCTTCCAGCCAAACTCCAAGCTTCAACTAAACTTCCACTGAAGTGTCTGAGACAATATTGATAGATTCCAAGTGTCTTTGCTCACGCACTTGGAGACAAACACTACCCAACAACTCATCTGAGGCCTGCCACTGAATGTCCAGAAATACAGGCCTGGCAATTTCTGCTGCAGATCATTTGCTTTACTGAAAACAAACGAACACCACACACACACACACATACACACACACACACCCCTGTGCATAAGGCACAGATTTTACTTAAACATTGTTATAAAGCTTTAATCTAAAGTCTTGGAGGCGTAGAATGCCTGGCAATAAGCTAGTCTCTAAAATTCTGCAAGATATTATCAAGATGAACCTGAATTCACAGAATGAATAAGAGGAATGTTGCTTTTAGAATTTGGCCTATAAGCCCCTGGAGAAAAGGCAAAGAAGGAAGATGGAAGGAAATACAGGTTGAACCGCACTTTGAATTCCCAATGTATACAAGGAGAGCATTACAAAAGGCAGGAAAGAAAACCTTATCAGGGTGTGTTTGTCGGGGAGAGCGGGCAGGACTGAAGCCTAGGAGGGAGAGATGGAAAACGGCCTCCCTTTACTCATTCATTCATTCCTTCAGCAAACGATCTCGCACCTACTAGGTTCCTGTCCCTTGCGTCAAGCAGTGGGTTTAACTCTTCCCTTAAGGATGTGACTTTGGTCTTTCCCAGAGACAAAGACTCAGTTCTCTCCTGGGGAGGCCCTTCTGCGCCTCCGTGGCAGCCGCTCCCAGAGGGGCCACGGCCAACCAGGGCCCTCTCCGCCCACGAGAGCCCAAGTCCGCGCCCCGGCCGTGGGGAAGCCCATTCCTCAGCGCCCCCGGGTGCCGGACCCCGCGGGAGGGGCGGCCCGGGGCGCGGAGGAGGCTGGGGGCAGCCCTGCGCCCGCGGCCCTACGCCCGCCCCGCCCCGGCCCGGCCCCGCGCAGCCCGGTCCACGCCGCCCCCGCCTTACCAAGGTTTTGGCTACGTTCCCCCTCTGGGTGATGTTTTTGCTGTGCTTCTCGTTGGCCATCCGGATCCGCTGTTTGGCCACCATGGCTCGGGCGCCAGGAAACGCTCTCGACTCCCACCTGCAAGGATGCCCCCCGCGTGAGGCCCCCGACCAGGCCGAGCTCGTCCCGCCCGCCCCGGGCGCTGCAGGTGGCAAGGCGCGGCCCCCGAGCCCCGGGCACCCCGCTCCCCAACCCCCAACGAGCTGGCTCCAGAGAGAGGCCAGAGCCCGGACGGAAGTAATCTTTCATCTCAGGAAACCCTCTCCTACTTCCTCGCCATCCTTCCGGTCCCCCCAGCTACCTAACCAGCGCAGCCCCGAGGCGGGCGCTGCGGCGCGTCCTCTGCGCACCCGGCGGCCGGAGCGCAGCGCGCCGAGCGGCTCCGGTTGGGGGCCCCCGGGGGAATCGGGATCTAGCGGCCGAACGCGGCGAGGCCCAGGGTTCCGGCGGCCGCGGGCTTTTGTGCGCTCACAGCGGGCGGGTCTCCCCAGCCCGGGACCCACCGAGGCCCCGGGGAAGGGGTTGGGGCTGCTGCGCTTCGAGCCGGGGTCGCGCAGTCTCCCCGGCACCGCGGCCCGCTGGCCGAGGGCAGTGCTGGAGGCGGCGGCCCGCGGTCCTCAAAAGACAAGTTGAACGAGGGAGGACGGGGCTAGGCCCGCGCTTTTGGGGGACCGTGGGAAGGAGCCTCCCCTTCGGGGGTCTGGGGAAGGGCTTGCGCAGGGAAGGGCGCCGCAGGAGCTTTTCGAAGTGCTTCAGAATGGACCGGATCTTCCCGGGGGATGGATGGGGAGAAGGGGGTGTGAGGATGGAGCGGAGAGAGGCCTTCCTGCCTGGGCGGTTACCGGGTTACTCGGAAGACGGACAGCGCCGCATCTGAGTGGAACGTGGAGGAAAGGCTTAGGCTTGCTGCCCAGGCGGAGTTTGGTGGTCACCGCCCGGACGTGGGTAACTTGGTCCACCCGGGGCAACTTGGATCTCCTCTAGAGAATCCCCTCGCCAACCTCCCTACCCCCGGTCCAGGGGCATCTGAACTGGGAGCTTCCCTGCGATTCAAGGGTACAAATGGAACGTTCCTGACCCACAACCACTGGTACCGGGCCCTACAGACTGTCTAGTGTGGGGACAGAGGGGGAGAGGGGTCCAGTCCTTCACTTTCCCACGTGCTGGATGGATTGGAGGTAGCCCCTAGAAGACCAGAAGAGGGGAAACCTCAGCCTGGAAGTGGTGGGAAGAAGAGTTAGACCAGCTTTGCCTCGTGCACCCCGGTCCTTCCCTTTGGGGCATCTGTGACTGGGTTTCCGCTGGGTTCTATGGAGTGAGGTTCCCCTGTGTCCAGGGGAGGTGAGGGAAGGCTCCTTCTCTCTTTTGGGGGCCCTTTGTGCCCTTGTAACTGGCAGAGGGCTCCTCGGCTGAGCTCAGCCTCAGGCCCCTCCCCACTTCTTGTCAATCAAACGGTAATATGGACTGTTTAGGGGCTGCTTTGGGAAGAAGCCAGAAGTTATCTAGCATCATTAATAAAGTCTGGTCATTCTTTTTCTACTCTGAAGATGAGTTAAGTTTCCAAACTAGTTTCCATTGGCTTAACCATTACCCACCACCACCATTATTACACGACCACAAACCAAGTAGGCCCAACCCTAATGCTGCGCTTTTAATAACAATTGAGTTCTTTCTTTTTAAAAGAATTAATTTTTATTGAGCATAGTTGCCAGCTGATGCGAAGAGCTGAGTTATTGGAAAAGACCCTGATGCTGGGGAAGATTGAAGGCAGGAGGAGAAGGGGGCAACAGAGAATGAGATGGTTGGATGGCACCACTGAATCCATGGACATGAGTCTGAACAAACTCCGGTGAAGGACAGGGAAGCCTGGCGTGCTGCAGTCCATGGGGTCGCCGACTTGGACACAACTTAGCCACTGAACAATAGCTGCTTTACGATATTGTGGTCATTTCTACTATACAGCAAAGTAAATCAGCTGTACGTATACATACATCCCCTCTCTCTTGGATTTCCTTCCCATTTAGGTCACCACAGAGCTCTGAGTAGAGTTCCCTGAGCACTGAGTAGGCTCTCTGCTGCTGCTAAGTCGCTTCAGTCGTGTCCGACTCCGTGCAACCCCACAGATGGCAGCCCACCAGGCTCCCCCGTCCCTGGGATTCTCCAGGCAAGAACACTGGAGTGGGTTGCCATTTCCTTTTCCAATGCATGAAAGTGAAAAGTGAAAGTGAAGTCGCTCAGTCGTGTCCGACCCTTAGCGAACCCATGGACTGCAGCCCACCAGGCTCCTCCGTCCATAGGATTTTCCAGGCAAGAGTACTGGAGTGGCTCTCACTAGCTCCCTATTTTATTCACAGTATCAGTGGTGTATATGTGTCAATTCCAAGCTCACGATTCCTCCCACCCCCTTGCGGTTCCCCCTTGGTATCCACACGTCTCTTCTCTACGTGTGTGTCTCTATTTCTGCTTTGCAAATAAGATTCTTGGTGGGGAAGGGTGAGAGGCCTTCTCGCCCTCAGTCACACTTGCTGGACCTGGCTGTGGCGTGAGGCCCAGGGGCAGCCTCTCCGTGACTCGCCTTCCTCCAATCTTGCCCACGTACCTGGAGAGGACACAAGGTAGGACCCCGCCTGAGCTGGGCACAGACCTGGCTCCGGGGAACAAGAAGGAAAAGATGCAGACAGAGATGGTTTTCCATCTGGTCCTGCGAGCAGAAAAGGGTTCCTCAGGGTCAGAAGTCTGCCTTCCCTCAGGCTCAGGTGTACTGCCTTGCTTAGGAAAACAATCGTTTTTTTGACCCGTGACTCCTGCTTGATATGGGGCTTCCCAGGTGGTGCTAGTGGTCAAGAACCCACGTGCCAACACAAGAGATGTGAATTCAATCCCATGGTCGGGAAGATCCCCTGGAGGAGGGCATGGCAACTCACTCCAATGTCTTTCCTGGAGAATCCCGTGGACAGAGGAGCTTGGCCGGGCTACAGTCCATAGCATCACAAAGAGTGGGACATTACGAGAGCGACTAAGCACGCACGCGTGCCTGCTTGACACTGACCAATTTTATTCTTTTTTTCTTTCTATGCTTCATTTTACAATATTTTAAGTTAGTTTGTTTTAACTATAGCCTGTATACTCACAGCAAACATTCAAACAGAAATAGGATATAAAGTGAAAAGCAAAGGTCTCATTCCCTGCCCTCCCCACTAGTTCCCATTGTTTCTAGGTTACCCTTCTAGTTGTTTTTACTCCTATAGAAGTCTACTTAGAAATTCCCTTTTAAAAAACAAGCAAACGTATTATGCCAACTATTGTGCCACTTGCTTTTCTCAGTTTGTTGCAATATGATCACATCTACTTATATATCCCTTCTTTTTCTAACAGGTACACAGTCTTCCATATTTATGGTTATATAGTAATGTATAGAGCAGTTATTTACAGTTATTTTGTATATGTGTGTGTGTTTGCCAACAATGCTTTAGTGAACATCCCTATCTTTGTGTACCTGTGCAGGACACACGTATACGTATGGAATAGATTGCTGGAGTTGAAGCTGCTGTACCTTTCATGGCTTCAGTGGGGTTACTGCTTTCTTTGGGGTGAGGCAGTCTCCTGCTTTTGTCGTTGTTGTTGTCCTGTCACTAAGTCGTGTTCGACTCTGCGACTCCATGAACGCCAGGCTTCCCTGTCCATCACCAGCTCCCGGAGCTTGCTCAAACTCATGTCCATCGAGTCGGTGATGCCGTCCAACTGTCTCGTCCTTTGTCTCCCCCTTCTCCTACTGCTGTCAATCTTTCCAGCATCAGGGTCTTTTCCAATGAGTCAGTTTTTCGCATCAGGTGGCCAAAGTATTTGAGCTTCAGCATCAGTCCTTCAGATTAATAATCAGGGCTGATCTCCTTTAGGATGGACTGGTTTGATCTCCTTGCCGTCCAAGGGACTCTCAAGAGTCTTCTCCAGCACCGCTACTACTGTGACCTCCACTGTATCTGCCCATTCCCCTCTTTGCCCTCTACAAGTCTCAGACCTTTATTAGACCTAGCAGATCACTGTTACTGTTTTTTAAATACTTTTTAATACAGACCATTTTAAAAGTCTTTATTGAGTTTGTTAAATACTGCTTCAGTTTTATGTTGTTTTTTTTTTTGGCCCTGAGGCATATGAGATCTTAGCTGCCCCACCAGGGATCAAACCCACAGCTCGCTGCATTGGAAGGTGAAGTCTTAACCACCGGACTGCCAGGGAAGTCCTGAGGATTGCCGTTATTTCCTAAGGAGAGTTCTCCCTCCCACCGTGGGTCTTGTCCCTTCCTCTCCTTAGCCCCACATGAATGCTCGGTTGCTTCGTTTGTGTCCGACGCTTTGCAACCCGATGGACTGCAACCTGCTAGACTCCTCTGTCCCTGGGATTCTCCAGGCAAGAATACTGAAGTGGGCTGCCAGGCCCTTCTCCAGGGGATCATCCTGACCCTGGGCTCGAACTCACGTCTCTTGCATCCCCTGCATTGTAGGCGGATTCTTTACCACTGAGCCACTGGGAAGCCCCCTTAGCCCCACAGGCTGCCATACCAGAGATCGAGCCGGCTCATGCCAGAAGCCCTTCTGCTGGGGAGCAGGGTCCAATGTCTGAAGCTGCATCCTTAGGGTTCAAGAGTAACCACTGTGCTAAGAAGGAGTGAGGCCTGGAATCATCTTGCTTTTATGAGGTGGGAGGATTGAGGAGGGGAATGGAAACTCAATCAAGAGGAGAAAGTTCCTTTGGGTTAATCGTGCTGGTGGCAGGAATCTCATGACACACCGGTAGTATGTAGTGCTCAACTGCACCTTCTAAAATTGCCTTGGGTAAAGAAGCAGGGAGCTGTTAACTGATTAAAATTGAATTTGGGGTGGTAAGTTTTTCAACCTTTAGAGCAAGAATTCATCACAAGCCTGTGACCGTTAATCCTAAGTCTGCCCCATGTAGGGCACTGGGTTTCAGACTAGAGAGACTGGATTTTACTCATCTTTATGAATGATGTACAATCAAAGCTGCAGCTTCCTTGGTGGCTCACTGGTAAAGAATCCACCTGCTAATGCAGGAGACACTGGTTCGATCCCTGATCTAGGAAGATTACCTTGAAGAAGGAAATGGCAACCCACTCCAGTATTCTTGCCTGGAAAATCTCATGGACAGAGGATCCTGGTGGGCTACAATCCATGGGGTCACAAAAGAGTCAGACTCGACTTAGTGACTAAGTAACAACAAATAATCAAAGCTTACAGGTGTGACTCTATTGAGCTGTGATGTACTAGACACCTGTCATTTTTCTGTGAGCAACATGCAAACCTTGTGTCTTTTAGGGGGACTCCTCACTGTGTGACTCTCAGGACCTTCTCTCCCACTATGGGAGCCCAGTAGGATGTGTGACCAAGCTTGGCCAAGCGATGCTCCTGTTTGAAACTTGAAAGCTTGAGCAGATAGTGCAAGGACAAAGGGACAGTTTCAACTTCACCTTGATGGTGAGATCTAAGACACCAGCAGTATCTAGTGGAGAGGGTGATGGTTAAGGTGGTGGTAGACCCAACGGTGGTATCTCATGTATTCTGCAATCTTTACAATAAATTCTTCTCCTGCTTCCATTGGCCAAAGTTTATATGTGTTGTTCACAATCAAGAGGGCTTCCCAGGTGGCTCAGTGGCAAAGAATCTGCCTGCCAGGCAGGAGTTGCAAGTTTGATCCCTGAGTTGGGAAGATCCCTTGGAGAAGGAAATGGCAACCCACTCTAGTATTCTTGTCTGGAGAACCCATGGACAGAGGATGGGCTAGTCCATGGGCTAGCAAAAGAGTCGGACATGACTTAGCAACTAAATAAGAACAATCACAACCAAAAACCCTGCTGAATGTATGCGAAAACAGACAAAACCCCAGAATGTCCCCCTTGGTCATTTCCCTTTCCAGATCTGGAATGATGGCCATCTCACTTGAAGTTTTCAGACATGACAACTAGTGGCCTCCCCTCAGCCTAACTCATCAAGGGGACCTGGGCATAGAGATCTTGATGGCGGGTGTGGTGGCCAGTTCTTGATATTGAATGAGAGTGACAGGTACCCCCTACATAAGTAAAACTAGCAGATCGCTGATGCTTCAAATTAATATTTTTGGTTTCTTCTTCCTCCAAACTGTTTCCGACACTGCTGGAGAAGAGGCAAAGTTGGCAAATCTCAGCATCATCTCCTTTGCACATGTTAAGTTCTGGTAAGACTGTTCATGATGATGTGTCAACAGTAGGCAGAGAAAAATAGAACTGACAGTCATTGCTGTCTGCTGCACGTGTTAGAATCAACGCCTTCAATTATGATTTTATAGAATCATATCATGTTGTAACTGGAAGGAAACTCAGTCATTTGTTTCATGTTTATTGAGTGTCTACTATGTGCCAGACACTATTTTAGACACTGAGGATTCAATGACTGATACAAGGGTTTCTGCCTTTAGAAAGCGCTAGGTTGTAGGGCAGAGACAAAGAGCAAACATTGGGAGACTGGCCTCATTTCACAAATGAGCAAAGGCCTTGGAATTGCAGAGGGAGTTGTGGCAGAGTTGAAAGCAGCAAAGGCCCTCTTGGCTTCCTGTTTTCTCAGAAGGAACATTTACCAGGTAAACTTGAGTGGGAGCCAGCGTGCAGGTTTGAGAGATTTGGAGTAGCCTCTACATGCTCTGAAATAAATCACACATGTGCACACACACACACACACACACACACACGCATGCATACTGCAGAACAAGGATAAACTCTGTTCCAGACCTCCAAGCCTTGATCTTTGGTCCGTAAGTGATGGCACAAGACAGACTTTAAACATTATGATAACTGTCATTCCCTGACCCTACAGGTGATCAGATTAAGCTTTAAAATGGAAGATGTGATTACCCATCTCCAGTCTGTAATTGCCTGCTCACAGCTGTTATTAATAGCAGTAAAAGCATCCTATCCGAGGAGGGAGGGATAGTATCCCATTCCAGTATTTTCCGTAATGACCTCCCGTGGCAGTGCACTCAGGGCTGCAGTGATGCGAAGTGTTTCCACATGTTTGAACAATCAAGCCGTGCTGTGTATCACACTCCTGCCTGTGCCCTGCTAAAATTTCAACCGTGGTTTAGCACAAAGCCCCCTTGTTTCTGTTCGGCCGGGTGCATGTTTTTAATGGCTGGAAGAGTTTCCTGATAGGGGAGAAACAACGTCAGTAATATCTAACATTTCCTAAGCACTTCCCAAGGGCCAGACGTTGCTCACTGCTTCACCTGCGCTTTCTCACTTCTTACACAGCCCTCTAAGGATGGGGATCCTGGAAACAGACAAATCCTGGCCCCTCCACTTATTAGCTGAGTGATGTAAGTCTCTCTCCTCATCGATAAAGCGGGGATAGAGCAGTAATGCTTATTAGAGTTCTTTTGAGATTAGATGAAATTATTCATGTTAAGAACATTAAACGCAGAGCATAGATCCATGGTCATTACTTAGTAAATGTCAACCTCTGCTAATATCTCCATAGACCACTGAGGAAATTGGTTTATAGAAGTTAAGTATCTTGCCTAAGGAAGGTCAAGACAATGAGCCTGGTCATTGCCCTCACATAGTTCGGAGTCTACTTGAGGTTCTTAAACAGTGCTGAACGCTGTAAGCCCTGCTGCTGCTGCTGCTGCTAAGTCACGTCAGTCGTGTCCGACTCTGTGCGACCCCATAGACGGCAGCCCACCAGGCTCCCCCGTCCCTGGGATTCTCCAGGCAAGAGTACTGGAGTGGGTTGCCATTTCCTTCTCCAGGGCATGAAAGTGAAAAGTGAAAGTGTAGTCGCTCAGTCGTGTCCGACTCAGTGACCCCATGGACTGCAGCCCGCCAGGCTCCTCCGTTCATGGGATTTTCCAGGCAAGACCACTGGAGTGGGGTGCCATTGCCTTCTCCGCTGTAAGCCCAGATGAACTCAAAGAGCCATTGCATTAAGAGACAGAATCTTTCTCGGTCGTTTTGTCTTTTAAATTATTTCAAAAATCTAAAAATATTCAAGCATTACCATATTGAAGGGATATAGAGAAAAGTCAGATTTTCTCACCTTTGACTCCAGTAAGTTCAAAACAATTTCTACTTGTCTATGTATATTCAAGTATGTATGCATGATACATTTTAATGTGTGTACATTAATACATTTTAATGTATTATATATGCTTATTTATGTATAATGTATTTAAATAAACTCTTTACAAAGTCCTTTTAATTCCCCTTTAAAAAATCTCAGATAGTATCTGGCTATTCAACACAATCTGTACCTTATTGTATTTTGTTTTTCACTTGATATATCATGGAGATTGATTCACATCATTTTATCTAAGTGTATATCATTCTTTTAACATGGTTGCATGATATTTCAGGTATGGAGAAACCGTGATTGATTTAATCAGTCTCCTATTGATAGATATGTAGATTGTTTTCAGTTTATTGCCACAAAAATCAATGAATAGCTTTACCTATATATTTTTGCAAAAATGCATGCATATATTTATTGGAGGACTTCCCAGAAGTGTGATTACTGGGCCAAAGGTTATGTGTTGAAAAGTGTATGGAGATTATCAAATTATCCTTCAGAGACATTGTATCAATTTGTATACTTCCTCCATAATGTATGTGAATGGGTTCAGGGTATTTTTTTCTTAGTTATATGGCACTGGACAAGCACTCTTGGGTGAGTGGCATGACTTCTTTTTGTTTCTTTATAGACTTTCCTAGTGAGAGTGAGTGCTGGAATGAGGCCATGGTCATGAATTTGTCCACTCTGTAGTCAATTAGCTTTGTTGTCTCCTTCATCAAGGTTAGTACTTTCCTGGTCAGTGAGTCACAATAGGGACCAGAGGAGAAAATGGATAGATGGGCAATATTCCTGACCATTTCTGGATTTCCTTAGCGTCTACCTTCCTGCTGCTGCTGCTAAGTCACTTCAGTTGTGTCCGACTCTTTGCAACCCCATGGACTGCAGCCTACCAGGCTCCTCTGTCCATGGGATTTTCCAGGCAAGCGTACTGGAGTGGGTTGCCATTGCCTTCTCCGCTACCTTCCTAGCAATAGAGAATTATCAAAAAATTTAAATGTTTTAAAAATAATATCATTCGGTTTTTTGCGCTTCACTGTCACAAGACATATTTATATCTAGTACAGAGCTCTAAGCAATTTAGAGATAAAGGACTTATATTTATGAACAATCCTTATTGTACAGAAATTGCTTTTAGTAGACTGTGAGCTCCTTCAAGACACAGACCATGGATGTTCATTATGGCATCCCCAAAGGGTATCTGATGACAGATTAAGTGAATACTGAATGAAAGAATAGTGAATACAGAAAGAATTTGGGAGATTTGGATATTAATTACAATAAATATCTATTTATTGTATTATATAGTTTGTATTTCATTCATTCAGAATACATGTCAGCTTGTGTTGGATATGCAGAGCAAGTTCATACTCCAGGCTGTAACCCAACCATCTATAGATAATAGTAGGCCCCTGTTTTCATTGCTAATGTTAGTTTCCTTTGATTTAAATTCAAAGTTATATCACCTTTAGAATAATATACATGTTTTACTGGTCCGGGTCACTCACTCCTCATTATAGTTGTTATTTTTATCTGTCACGTTGAATTTTTTTTATATTTTCAGAATCCAATCCTTTCAATAATGTCATCACACAGTTGCTTCAAAGGAGTTTTGCGATGGTGAAGAATGCTCTCGGCCTTTCTGAATGTCAGCACATTCAACCAAGGATCCCAGCTTCTGGAAACTTGTCACATCTAATATTCTTTAAAAGGATTTCGTAAAGAGCTTATTGGCAATGATATGGGTATGGATTAGTAAACCATCTGCAGAAAGCTCAGACGTTCGCATGAAAGTGTTTGCACCGAAACCACAGTAGCGTTTGAATCACACAACGTCCCCGGGTGACTTTGTATGTGGAAAGCTCTGGGCCATTATGGTTTCCACATTCGTCTGGGTGGAACTGTGTACTAGGCAGGGGCTGCCCCAAGGCCTTTGAATATCACAGTGAAATCTGAGCTAGGATGAGGAAAAAGTAGGTGAGGGAAGAGGAAGAGGAAGCTTTGAAGGGAGCCCCTCCCGGTCACCTAGAAGCATCAGTCCCCTCATGTCACCTGGAAATACACGCCTGGACCAGAGCCATGGTGTCACTCCCACACCCACACACACACCCTTTTCACGTAGAAGCAGAAATCAGGAAAGAGCCAATCTATGGGAAGAAAGGAAGTGATTCAGAGCAGTTGGCAAGCCTGCTCACCAGACTGATTCCCAGGAATTCCTCCGAGCATAATATTGGGAGGGTGTGTGGTTCAAGCCTGCCTTTAACTCAAGAGCCCTTTGTCCAAGAAGGACGAAATACCGCCAAAGAGTGACAAGGGTCACCGCATCCAGTACAGATCAGGCCCACGGAAACAGTGTGAATTCTTCCTGAGAAGTGGGTCCTGTTCTTTTGTCTGTTTTCTAAGATATTTTACCAAGCTTGGTCAGTCAACCCCCACACCACTACTGGGAGACAGGTCAGCGTCATCATTATCCCAGGTTTACAGCTGAGGAGCTAGCACACAGATGGGACTGTGACAAAATCCCCAGAAATAAAGGACCTTGAGGTCAACAATCTGGTTAGAAGTGGGGAAGAGGGGACCGTGGTAGGAATGTACCTTTTTTTAAACAATTATTTTACTGAAGTAGAGTTTATTTCCTTACTTGGCTGCAGAGTGCCTTAGTTGTACCACGTGGGCTCCGGAGCACGTGGGCTCGGTAGTCGTGTCATACAGGTTAGTTGCTCCAGGGCATGTGGGATCTCAGTTCCCTGACCAGGAATCGAACCCAAGTCTTTGGCATTGCAAGATAAATTCTTAATCACTGGCCCACCAGGGAAGTCCCTAGTTGATTTATTAATACAGTGTTGTGTTGATTTCTGCTGTATAGCAAAGCGACTCAGTTATATATATACAATATGTTCTTTTTCGTATCCTTTCCCATTATGGTTCGTCACAGGATATCGAGTTTAGTTCTCTGTGCTATACAGTAGGATCTCGTTTATTCACTCTGTATATAACAATTTGCATCTGCTAATCCCAAACTCCCAGTCCATCCCTTCCCCATTCCCCCTCCCCCTTGGCAACCACAGGTCTGTTCTCTACGCCTGTGAGTCTGTTTTATAGAGAAATTCATTTGTGTCACGTTTTAGGTTCCAAATGTACATGATATAATATGGTGTTTGTCTTTCTGACTCACTTCACTGAGTGTGATAATCTCCCAGTCCATTTGTTCCTGCAAATGGCCTGCTTTCTTTCTTTTTTATGGCTGAGTAGTATCCCATTGTATACACATACCCCATCTTCTTTATCCATTCATCTGTTGATGGACATGTAGGTTGTTTCCGTGTCTTGGCTATTGTGAATAGTGCTGCTATGAAAATACGGGTGTACCTATCATTTTGAATTATAGGAATGTGTTGACATTTTGTTTGCATAGCATTCTTATAGAATGGAGACAACCTGAAGCACACCTGGCTGCTGTCCCCAGCTCTCTGTCTCCTTGCACCAGCATGGCCCCTGGTGACAGACGTGATTTTGCCAGAGGGTTGTCACTTATATACCAGTGGTGGCACCGGGTAAGGGTTCGGGTCGCTGAAACTGAGGGGGTTGTCAGCCCCTCTCTTCTTCGTCAGAGCTCCCCACTGAACAATCCCTGAGCCCACCTCCTGCACAGACTCAGGGGACCTCAGGGTTGAAAAGGACCTTGAGAGCTATTCAGTCTAACTCCTCCTTTAAAGGTGATGCAAAACAAATGTCAAAAGAGAAACATTCATCGAGACGGTTGCTTGGTAATCGAGAGCGATCATTTTCATATGCAAAACCTGTACTCAATGAATTTGAGTGTGTGTGAGTGTGGAGAGACGGGGGGGCTCTTTTTTTTTTTGCTTTTTGCTTTCTCTATTACTTTGGTACTGTGTATGACATATAGTTAAAATACATTTCATTATTTTAACTCAGCTAATGCTTCCCAGGAGGCTCTGTGGTGTAGAACCTGTCTGCCAATGCAGGAGACTTCTGTTCAATTCTTGGGTCGAGAAGATCCCCTGGAGAAAGAAATAGTAACCTGCTCCAGTATCCTTGTCTGGAAAATTCCATGGACGGCCTGGCGGGCTGCAGTCCATGGGGTTGCAAAGAGTCGGACACGACTGAATGACTGAGCACACACATGCACAGATATCATTCATGAGTAGAAATCATACGCAAGACTTTGGCAGTGAAAGGAACAAAGTCTAGAAGGAATGGAAACGATTGGTTTGACTGAGGGTTTTTTGTTCCTTTGCTCTGAAGGAACAGAAATATTCTTCTTTCAGATTCATTCTGGTTAATATTAGCGTTGCTGTTTTAATAACAAAAGTTCCCTCTTTTCCTGGTGAGCCCAGTTCTCTGGGACATTTCCACAGTTGATTCCATCCAGACGTTGTCCTTTTTTTTGTTGTTCGTTTAGTGGCATGGTGCTTCTTTTCTGCATTATTTCTGTGTCATATTTGATATTCCACGAGTGTGTTCTCTTGGTTCATATTTGCATGATCTGTTTCCTCTTTCTCTGATCCCCTTCTCTTCAGCATTTTCCATGGTGTTCTGTTGTACCTTAGACACGTCAGTGGCATGGACATTCAGGCCCATGGACTTGGAATGGGTAAAGTTGTCCTGTATTAAAATGGTATTGCCTGAATGTACATTCAATGTTTGGACTCCATGCAATAGGAAGTCATTGATTTTTCATACTGTTATCTACCACAAGGGAAACCTCTACTAACAATTCATCTAGTTCATTCTGCAGGTCTACTAGTCTGATTGAGAAAACAAGGCCTTAATGAACTCCAACGGTAGCAAAACAACTGAGTTGTTTTTTTTTTTTTAAGGTTTTCATTGCCTTTGCGCTTCTGATTCTGTGAAGAGCTCATGGAAAGACCAGGTCCATCTGGGCCTCTCTCTGTCTCCCCATGGCCATGAGTGCCAAGGAGCAGCCTGTTCACCTTCCCCTGATCCCAGTCTCCCCCAGCTTCCTTCATCCTTCCTGAGATGCTCATACCCGGTGGCCTATGGGAGCTGTGTGGCTCTGTGGCTTCTGAGCTTAGTTTGGTCCAGCTGTTTTGGTTCTGCTCCAGTGAGAGTCAGGGAGAAGGTGTCATGCCATGACTGTTTTATTCTTCTTCCTCTCCTGTCCAGACCCACAGAGTCTAGTCAGTACCCAGCAAGCTTTATTACAGAGTTGGCTTTCTCAGTGACAACTTAATGAAAAGGGACCTTGACTCCCCTCTTTGTTTCTCTCCATTTCCTTGACTTTGACTGCACCCCATGTGAACTCACTCCCATAAATGGGATAGTTTGCTCTCTCGTGTCCCCGGCCTGTTGAGATCTGGAAACAATTGCCTTGTCTGACACTTCTTTCCACAGCTGAACTTGTCTCAGTCAAACTGTGGTCTCTCCAGCTTTGTTGGCTATTTGTTTTCCTAACTCTGAAATGTGCTTCCGCCTCACCCACCCCCTCCATCCTGTGTATTTTGTTTATCCAATGTAGGTGGTTGCCAATATAGAAGGAAGAAAATGACCGGTTAGAGCTCTGAATAGTTTAGAAGGAGGGGGAGGATGGGGGGAGGAGGCCAGAGAAAGAGGGACGGGCCATTTGGAAAACTTCTGGCTGAATAAGACCTCACCAGCCAAAGACCTGGGATACGTGTTCGTAGATTCGACTGGCTAAATACTACCTCGTGACCGCAGCAGCCCATTTGGTGAAATGTGGTGTCATTCCCAGTCCATAGGGTGACAAAAAGTGGCACACGATTGAAGCGACTTAGCCCAGCCCAGCGGTGTCATTCCGCTCCCACTGCTCGTGTCTACCAGTTATTAATCGTTTCCCTTAGGATTCACTTTCTTTTTTTCATTTTTATTTCAAGTGGTGGAGATGTTCTAGGTTTGTGTGTGTGTGTGTGTGTGTGTGTGTGATAGAAAATATGTAAATGAAAATGTTTTATTTAATACATAGCATAAATGTTAACCATTTTAAAGTGTACAATTCAGTGGCATTAAATATCACCACTGTTCCTAGAATTTTCTCATCATCCCAAATGGAAACTCTATACCCACTAAGCTCCCCCACCCTTTCCCCAGCCCTTGGTAACCTCTATTCTATTTCTGTCTCTATGACTTTGCCTCTTTAGGAACTGAAACACAGTTTTGAAGTCTTAGCATCCTTAAACAGATAACAGTTGGCTCAAAGCCCCAGCACGCTTCTATCAATTGTGAAATGAACCATCTGGTGGACTGACTCTTCCCTTAAATAATCCAGGAAACCACCACGGTTCACCTGAATTACTCATACTATGGCTCCTAGCAAACAGTCTGACGTTCCTTCATATAGTGCTCTTTAAAGCTTTGTTTTCTCCTTTCCCTTCTTTCATGGTAGCTTTCCATTCTTTTCAAATAGCTTACTGGAAACTGGCTTGTCACTAAAAGTTGGCAATTGCCCTGGTCATTGCTCCTAGATGATTTTAATTCTTAATTTTTTAAAGAACATTAAAGAAATTGAATTATAGTGGATTTGCAATGTTGTGTTAGTTTTTGGTGTACAGAAAAGTGATTCAGTTTTGTACACACATATATATTCTTTTTCAGATTCTTTTCCATTATAGGTTATTACAAGATATTCAATAGTTCCCTGTGCTATGCAGTAGGACCTTGTTTTTTATCTCTTTTATATAGTAGTTTGCATCTGCTAATTCCAAACTCCTAATTTATTCTCCCACCTTCCCCTTTGGTAACCATGTTCGTTTTCCATGTCTGTGAGTCTGTTTCTGCTTTGTAAATAAGTTCACTTGTATCATATTTTAGATTCCACATTTAAGTGATATCATATATTTGTCTTTCTCTGTCTTACTTCACTTAGTATGATAACCTCCAGGTCCATCCATCTTGCTGCAAATGATAATAATGTGTTTTAAAACAAATTCCCTATATTGCTTTTTTAAAATTGTGACAAAATATATAGAATATAAAATTCACCATCTTAACCATTTTTAAATGCACAGTTCTGAGGCATTGTGTGACCATCACCACTATTCATCTCCAGAACATTCTCATCCTCCCAAACCAAAACTCCATACGTACCCATTAAACAAAGGCATGCCATTTGCCTCTCCTCCAGCCTCTTATCTTTGCAAATCTGGCTAGTCTATGTGCCTCCTATAATTCCCATTAATTGACTCAATGTCTAGAAATCCCATTCAACAGCAGAAATGGGATGCCACATCAAGAGGAGGGGGGCTTGTTAAACTTGGGGTTTTTGAAGAGTTTATTTTAGGCTTCTGTTTTGACACAGCTGGACTTACAGAGATTTACAACTTGGGGTTCATGGTTAAATATCAGATTTTTGAGATTCATTTATGGTGATAAGGAAATCACTTTTACAAATGCTCACACTGGGTTAGTTGCTTCTGGGAATCAGGAATCAGATGGTTTATGTTTCTTTAACTATAGGCAGAGGTAGTTGATTTCTAAAAGGGAGATTGTTTCCTCAAGGGACTGTTGACCTAGTTAACAGCTAGAGGGTGGATTCTTGGGTGGATTCAGAGCACTTTCCAATGCCTTTGGGGTGAGAGTGTAAATAACACCTATTTTCTTGGCCCTGGTAAACAGAGGAGCCTGGCAGGCTATAGCCCATAGGGTCACAAAGAGTCAGACACAACTGAAGTGACTTAGCACAGCACAGGATAGCTACTAGAACTGAAGCAGGCACTCAAGTAAACCATCTCAGTGTTCTGGTTAGAGGTCATCATTTTGGGGTTTTTGAAGAGAGGTAGGAAGGAGGAAAGGATTTGAACTCGTTTTCTCCCATCTTGCTCCAGAAGATCAAGATAAATGTGCAGATATGCTTAAAAATAGTAAGAACATGAGACAAGTGCTCAGGGCTGGTGCAGTGGGATGACCCAGAGGGATGGGATGGGGAGGGAGGTGGGAGGGGGGTCCAAGATGGGGAACACATGTAAACCCATGACTGATTCATATCAATGCATGGCAAAAACCACTACAATATTGTAAAGTAATTAGCCTCCAACTAAAATAAATAAATTAATTAAAAAAAAAAAGAACAAGAGCACAAAATGATTCTCCTAGAATGCTCAGGCACCATCTTCCCTCAGAAAGCATTATCTGGCAATTTGACCTGTAGCTTTTGCCTCCTCTGCACCCCTCCTGTGCTTTTTGGTCCCATTCTTCTGATGGAGACCATCCATTGTCTGTGTTTAATGTCTGATTCACTCTCTAATGGACTTCCCTTATAGCTTAGTCGATAAAGAATCTGCCTGCAGTGCAGGAAATCCAGGTTTGATCCCTGGGTTGGGGAGATCCCCTGGAGAAGGAAATGGCAACCCACTCCAGTATCCTTGCCTGTAAAATCTCATGGACAGAGGAGCCTGGTAGGCTGCAGCCCATGGGGTCGCAAAGAGTTGGGCACAACTGAGCGACTAACACTTGCTTACTTACTCTCTAGTAATATTATAAGCTCATCAAAGACAAGAATCAGGTCTTCTCTGAAGTGTTTACCATTGCATCTGCCCTGGAGCTAGATTTCTTTAAGCACCAAACACAGTACTTTGCCCACAGAAGGTGGTCAATCTTAATTTGGTGAGACTGTTCCTAGAAGGAAAAATATCTGATGTGAGCTCTCTGGACTTCTGTTCTGACTTCTCAATCATCACCTCCCCTTCTTTTCTCCTCAACACGTGTGGGGTTTTCCTTTCTTCTATCCACATTCCATGCTGCCTAAAGCAGGGGCTCGTGAGCTTTCGGGGGCAGCTGTGGTGGAGCAGAAAGAACACTGCATTAGGAGTCAGAAGACGTGGGGTTGAGTTCTGGAACTTTGCCACCCAGAAAGGCCTTGGTGTGCTCATCTGTAAAAATAAACATAACAGTACTTCCTTTGTAGGGTTGCCATGAAGATTACACATGGGCTAGGATGTCCAGGTGCATTTTGATCTGTAATGCTATGTTGGAAAATGTTAGGGTGGTTAGGGATGTGGCCTTGGGGAACCAGCTCACTTGGGTGGGAAACTGGGTCAGCATTATGACCTTGGCCATGTCCCTTAAACCCTGTCTCAGATTCTGGATCTGAAAGAATGGCAATGATTATGATACCCACTTTGCAGACTTGTTCTAAGACTTCAACAATGAATGTGTTTGTAGACACAGGGTAGGGCTTCCCTTGTAGCTCTGTGGTAAAGAATCTGCCTGCCAATGCAGGAGACACGGGTTCAATCCCTGGGTTGGGAAGATCTCCTGGAGAAGGAAATGGCAACCCATTCCAGTATTCGCTTCATGGACAGAGGTGCCTGGTGGTTACAGTCCTCAGAGTGGCAAAAGAGTCGGGCATGACTTAGTGACTAAACCACAGACACGTGGTAAGAAGCATGTGGATGACATTGATTTTCGTGTGGTTATAATGAGGTGTTATTTTCCCATAGTGAGGTGTCATTACTGAATGAAGATAAATTCCAGTCTTAGCCCCAGTTTTGTTTTTTGTTCTTATCTTTTTTCCCCAGTTTGCAAGGTGTTTCCACTTGGATAGTTTATCGTCACCAAAATCTCTATGCCTAAAATGGAATATATAACCACAATCCTAATGTCTCCCCAAACCTTGGCTGCTATTCAACTCTACTACTGCTGGTGACGGGCTCCATTCTTAGTTACCCATATTTACATTCTCATAGTTCTCCTTGACTCTTCCCCGCCTCCCTCACCCTCTGGGTCCAAGTCATCAACAGGATGTGCTGTTTCAAACATGCTGAGGTTCAGCCAGAAGAGCTGGAGACAATGTCCTTTGCTCTAAGAGAATATTATGATTATTAACCAGCTATTTTGGCTAGAGTTTTCACGGAAAACAAGTCCATCTTGTGTCCTTCCAGCACGTGAAAAAGTCGATGGTTGATCAGCAACAGGTCGTAACAACAAACTTTCTGAAGATCAAAATCACACATCAAAGAACTCTGTGATCTCACTTTCCTGGTTTGAAAATAAAAACACAGATGCATTCTTGATTATGTATATCCTAATTCTTCTGAACTGTATTAAAAAAAATCTACCATATGATAAGCTTCACACATGTTTATGGCTGCATTTTCTAGGAGGAATTTCCATTTCAATGTGTTGGTTCCCCAAATCGTGTTACTAGTGAGTTAGACAGGATGGAAAATAAGCTATCAAGCTGATATCTTGGATGAATGCAACTACAGATTAATGGGTAGGGGAATTCTCTCAGGGCTGTGAGGAAGTACACTGTAAGTTGAGCAGTAATTTCATCAGAATATGCTAGAAGACACGGGCAAATTGCCAGGCTGGGATATGATGGCAGTGAATACATTGGCTTTTGCTATCATGACAAAATGTCAAATGTTCTTTTTAAAAAATGACTGTATGGGTTCAGAAGTTGGAAAGAGAGAAAAAGATAGTAGTTGAGTTGCTGGTATTTTTTTTTTATGAAATAGTTTCAAACAGTGATCAGAAGAGCAAGAAATATAATAAATTATCTGGCATGCCAGCTCGTTGTAACAGACCACAAAATAAAATCTTGTGATTTCTTCCAGGTTGCTATTAGAGGAACCAAGAAGAAAAGACAAATATCATATGATATCACTTTTATGTGAATCTAAAATATGATACAAATGAATTTATTTGCAAAAAAGGGGAACAGACTCACAGATATAGAGAACAAATTTATGATTACCAAAGGGGCAAGGTGGAGGTGAAGGATAAGTTAGGAGTTTGGGATTAACATATACACACTACCTATGTAGGGCTTCCCAGGTGGCACAGTGGTAAAGAATCTACCTGCCAATGCAGGAGACCCAAGAGACATGGGTTTGACCCCTGGGTCAGGAAGATCCCCTGGAGTAAGAAATGACAACCCTCTCCAGTATTTTTGATTGGAAAATACCATGGGGGCTATAGTCTATGGGGTTGCAAAGTGTTGGACGTGACTTAGGAACTGAATATACACATACACACTACAGTGTATAAAAAAGATAAATAACAAGGACCTGCTGTAAAGCACAAGGAACTATATTCAATATCTTATAATAACCTGTAATGGAGGGGAATCTGAAAAAGAATATGTGTGTGTGTGTATATATGTATACACACATACAAACAGATATATATATAGCTGAGTCACTTTGTTGTTCACCTGAAACTGACACAACATTGTGGGTTAACTATACTTCAATTTTTAAAAAAATAGTTTAAAAATTAAAAGAGGAAAGTTAGAATGAAAAGTCGAATATTTAGGTTCTTCCATTTCCTTCAGCTATATGATCTCAAGCCACCACTTATGCCCAAGCCTCATTTGTCTGACTTGTAAAACAAGGATAATATAATAATATTTATTCTCTTAAATCAGAGAAGGCAATGGCACCCCACTCCAGTGGTCTTGCCTGGAAAATTCCATGGATGGAGGAGCCTGGTGGGCTGCAGTCCATGGGGTCGCTAGGAGTCGGACACGACTGAGCGACTTCACTTTCACTTTTCACTTTCATGCATTGGAGAAGAAAATGGCAACCCACTCCAGTGTTCTTGCCTGGAGAATCCCAGGGACGGGGGAGCCTGGTGGGCTGCCAACTATGGGGTCGCACAGAGTCGGACACGACTGAAGCGACTTAGCAGCAGCAGCATTCTCTCAAATCATGAAGTGGTTGTGACGATTACCTTAAATAAAATAGATGAAAAATCTTTGAAAAATTTAAACTATAAAATATCCTCTTATTAGATATAATACTTTTTCCAGGGATTTACACCTTTTCCCTGTCACATTTTTTACTGATTCCAAACTTCCTCTTATCTTTTAGAAATGCTCAGCAAATAGTTCTGTTGTTTATTAAGGAGATGAGCTTGGAGCTTGTTTACAGCTGTTACTGTGCACTTAATATTTTCTTCTGAAATGCCTATCTCTCCCCCAGCAGCCCTGCAGGACAAACAGGAAGTGCATTGAAGGTACACTGATTGATCTGGGGGATATAGGAGGGAGCCCCATTTTTTTCCTAAGGAGGCTAAAATGATGGATTAGAATGAGGTAAGTTCATATTAGTGCTTTCTTTTAGATTTGACAAGATACATTCAGAAATAGCCTAATAATGTTAACTGGTATATCTTTTTTTTTTTAACTGATATATCTTGATTTACACACAGTTACTATTTGAAAGAGGAAGATCAGGAACCGTCATATTTAATAGACTCTAAGATCCCATTGCTTCCAAGACATGTCTTTATGTTGTTTTCTGTAAGAAATAACACAAAATACCACCAATTATAATTTTAAGATATTAACAATTGAAAGCAGGTCCTGCTTTCAGAACTTTTAAATCGGGAGAAACTGTATGACAGAGTTAATGAAATATGGTAATGTTCTGAGTGTCTACTGTATCCAAGGAATGAACAAGGATGTGCCTTCTTTATTCATTTAATTCTTTCAACAGACCCAAGAGGCAAGTATTCTTTTGCCCACTTTCACAGATAAGCAGGCCGAGATGCGGACAGGTTACTCTGCAAAATGACCCGCAACTGATAAATAGTGATGCTGGAATTATGACCCAGGTCTGTCTGGTTCCAAAGCCTATAATGCCACGTCAGGTTTCATTGTATCTTGACCTGCCAGGAGGGCTTCCCAGGTGGCGCTACTGGTAAAGAACTCTCCCACTAATACAGGAAACCTGAGACACGGGTTCAATCCCTGGGTTCGGAAGATTCCTTGGAGAAGGGAATGGCAACCCACTCCAGTATTCTTGCCTGGAGAATCGCACAGAAAGAGAAGCCTGGCCAGCCACAATTCATAGGGTCACGAAGAGTTGGACACGATTGAAGCGACTTACCATGCACACACAACCTGTCAGGAAGCTTCACTCCTTCTCTTGGCAATTTAAGGCTAGGAAACGTTTGGCTGGCAATATTGTGCCCCCCTAGACAATCCTCCCTTTATTTATTTATTTTGTTCTTGTTTTGGCTGCACTGCATGGCATGTGGGAGCTTAGTTTCCAGATCAGAGATCGAACTCGTGCCCGCTGCAGTGGAAACACAGGGTCTTAACCTCTGGGCCACCAGGGAAGCCCCATCCTGCTTTTAAAATCATGAGTCCTTTGACTTGCACCAGATGCCTGGCCCCAGAATTAGGTTAGATCCAAGAGACCACTTTGCTGAGGTCTCCTCCTGTAGATGGACTGCATGTTCTGCCCTCAGTGGAGAGAAGGCCACGCCAGAGACGTGATGGTGGTGAGACTCCTGGGTGCCACAGCCAAGGGGCTGAGGCAGGCAGCTTCCCAGGGCAGTGCCTCTTCATGATGCCATTTTTATTGTGGATGAAAAGTGTGCAAGTCAGAAACAACAGAGAATATAACACACACCCAGTGCCCACTAGCCCCACGCAGCAGATGTCCACATTTTACCATACGTGCCTTAGAGAAGCCAAAGTCCCTTCTGTTCCCCGTCCCAGTCCCACTGTTCCATTCCTTCCTTCCTTAGATGTCAGTCGCTGCCATCATGAATTTAGTGTGTCTCTTTGTTTTCCCTACTTAACATAATAGTATATATTTAAAACATTTGCAGAGACGGCAGCATGTTATATTTATCATCCTATGAATGTCTTTGTTTCCTTCACATTATGTTCCAAAGATGTCACCGTGTACCATGTTGGTTTGTATGAATCCAGTTCATTCATTTCAACTTCTTTTATTGTTTCGTAGTATGAATATACCAAAAAATCTATCAATTTCCCTATTTTTGGCTATTATATAGAATGTTAGGGCTTTTCTGAAGGCCCAGCAGATAAAGAATCTGCCTGCAGTGTAGGAGACACGGGAGACTTGGGTTCAATTCCTGGACCAGGAAGATCCCCTGGAGTAGGAAATGGAACCCACTCCAGTATTCTTGCTTGAAAAATCCCGTGGACAGAGGAGCCTGGTGCACTATATATACTCTAAAGAGTCACGAAGAGTCAGACACGACCGAGCAACTAGGCGCGCGCACACACACACACATAGAATGTTATCGTCAATCTCCTTCTGCACATAAGGGACATTTCCTTTAGTGTGTACACCTAGAATGGTTAACTGGGTCACAGGCCAGGAGCGTTTTCCATGTTGCCAAATGTTCTCCAATGTTTGAGTTGGTTCCTACTCCTGTCAGCCATATGTGAGAATTCCCATTGCCCCACGTCTTCAATAACACTTGGTATCGGTCAACTTTTCAAATTTTGTAAATCTGATGAACGGGAAATGGTAACTGTTGTTTTAATTTATTGGTGAGGTTTTATGTCTGACAAGCATCAAGGCTCATCTGAATGGCCTGTAACCACAGCCCCACAAGTCTCAGCCTCCCAGGCTTTGTTATCACGCTATCCACCCTCCATCCTCACTTCAATGTTTGCAGCAGTCGGAGAGGTGGTAGGCAGGCCAGGGTGTGGCCAGCAGCGTGTGTGGGAGGTGTGTCATGTCCTGAGGCTGATGACTGCCTCTGTTCCCACATCCTGTTAGTCTGCAGGACTGCAAGGCCATAACAAATATTGACCCCAATTTTCTTAAGTGTAGGTTTCTCTCTGTTAATTGGTTGGGGACATTTAGGAGCCTGATGAGTTTGTGGAGTAGAAAACGCCTCCAGCCATAGGGCCTTGGAGGAAGATTTCCTGCTTCCAGATAAAAGTAGTAATTCTTGGGACTCCCCTGGTGCCCCGATAGTTGACTTCGCCTTCCAGTGAAGGTTCGATTCCTGGTCGGACAACTAAGTAGCACATGCCTAGCAGCCAAAAACAAAAACAAAACGTAAAACAGAGGCAATATTGTAACAATTTAAGATTTTAAAAAATGGTCCAAGTTAGGATTTCCCTGTAGCTCAGACAGTAAAAAAAAAATGGTCCACATTAAAAAAAATCTTAAAAAAAAGGCAATGTTTCTTAAGAATCTGTGCCCACAAGACATGGTGGCAATAACTTGTTGGTTAGGCTTCTCCCTGGATTATTCAAGTCCATTTACAAATTAGACCTTGTGTATCATTAAGGAAACTGGACTTGGGGTACTTAGCTGATCTCAACTCCACCTCTTAACAAATAGATGATTTGGGGAAACGTCTTAAAGCCACGTTTTTCTCATCTGCAAAGAGATGATCTTAATGCCTACACTATAGAATTGTTAGGATTAGATGAGGTAACGCAGACACAGGTAAGGGCTCTTTGGTTACCTATTTGTGGTAATAACTATCTGATTTATTTTAACTGACTCAACTTTTAGAAACTGGGAACTCTCAAACAAATACCTTGATTTCTTGCTTCCCTTTAAAAAAAATCGAAGCTCTGGTAACACTGGGCCAGATCCTATGTGTTTTGATAATCCTAGGAGGCCCTCTGGATGGTCAGACTTTCTTTTATTTGTCATGCCCCTCCTCCCACATTATTTACATCTGCTGCCTGGCCCTTGGGGGAATCAATTTGCAGCTTCCCTGATTGCTAGTCTTCAAGGTCCCTTCATGAAGATTAAGCCACTGTTTTGTGAGCAGGTCCTTAGAGATCCTGCCTACAGCTTCCAGGGATGGAGGGGACAGAGAAATAATATTTGGTGAGTGGCTGGTTCTGTGCCAGATATTTGTGCTCTGTACTTTACCTGCCCTGTGTTATTTAACCTTCACAATAGCTGTGAGGTATTGTGTGTACTATTATCCTCAAATACAAAAAAATACAGGATACGTATGACAAATTGTGAAGCAACCTTGATGAGTTGAATAAACTGCTCCAGGACGTACCGCTACAGACAGAGCAGGGATGTGATGCTGGCCATTTAGAACACCTAACCTACTCATGATACTGTGCCAAAGGAGAGAAAATTAGCTTATCAAAGATTTTGGGGTTTATCACTATTAAAGTGAAAGTGGTAGTCACTCAGTCTGACTCTGCGACCTCATGGACTGTAGCCCGCCAGATTCCTCTGTCCATGGGATTTTCTAGGCAAGAATACTGGAGTGGGTTGCCACTTCCTACTCCAGGGTATCTTCCCAACCCAGGGATCGAACCTGGGTCTCATGTTTCCTGTGTTGGCGGGCAGGTTCTTTACCAGTAATGCCACCTGGGAAGCCCTCCTGACATGTCAATGAACAATGAAACCCAACGTGGCATTATAGGCTTTGGAATCAGACAGACCTGGATCAAAGCCAGGTCTCCCGAATTACAGGCGGATTCTTGACCACTAGCGCCATGTAAGGCTCCACCTAAATGTTCTGACAGTTGTTACTCATTTCCAGGTCTGTTTTTGGGAAGAGGTGAACCAGGATCACCCAGAGGGTGGGCACAGGTGAGAGCCCCAGTGAGTTATTTTTTGTGCTTCAACTGGCGCTACCTCCTCCTTCAGTGACCGTTTCCCTCAAGGGCCAAGAGACCTCCTCAGATGAGGTGTGCCTGTATCTTCAGGGAAGGTTATAAGTTTGGCTGTGTCCCAACACGCTCTGAGGCAGAGGTTTGGGGCTTAGTCAGTCAGACCTCCTTTTTACCTGTCTGATTGAGATTTCCCAGCAGAGCGCTGGAAAGTCAGAGAAAATGTCAGCTGGAGCATTTGAGCAAGCAGAAACAGGATGTGTTTCACACCGAAGGTAATTACACGGTGAGTGTAGTAAAGGGGACTGAGGCAGTTGAAGTCACACAACAGAGATGCCTCCGATTGGCTGAGGAATGTTTCTCTGTTGTGGATAAATATTTTGCAGCAGTTACCTGGGTGAAAACCAGCTTCCTGTAAAGGATTGATTTAAAAAAAAAAAAAAAAATACTCTTGAGGGCTGAGTGCTCTGTAATTATTTCCCAGCTAATGGTACCAACTTGACTTGATGCAAAGGGAAGTTTCCAAAACAATCTCCATCCTTCAAGGACCATTCCCAAGTGTGTAACTATTGCTCCACAGCTTCAGAGCTGCGAACCACTTGTTCCCTTGTTCTTCAAACACAATTCACAGTTACAGAACCCTCCTTAAAAGAAGAAAGCCATTTAATTTAACCCTCATAATGTAGCGGAAATTCCTGTGTGTGACCTTAGAAGGCAGAAAGCTTAACACTGAGATCCTTGGCCAGGAACTTCTGTAAGCCTGTTTTCACCTCCATAAATAAGATAATAATATGTCTATTTATACTAGATGTAGCAAAGTTCAAGTGGGATTGTGTTCCATTAGGCAACAAACATTGAGTGTTGGTTATGTACTTGGCACTGTGCTAGATGCTGGGCACAAAAAAATGAGAGGATCCTTCAGCCTCAAGAACTCCCTGTGTAGAGGGGACAGGCCCTTCAACGAGTGACCTGTTCCATACTAAGGGGCGCCCATGGAGGCGTTCCTTGGACAGGAGCCCCAGGATGCCCATGGGCATCACTCTGGAATGACAGCACATGGGAGGTGGCACCTTGCTGGGTCTTGAAGGTGTGTAGGTCCACCGGAAACAGAAGGGCATGGCCGGAGGAGAACCGTGGGTGGGTGTGAAGCAGCGTGGGGATTACCCGCAGCCCTCTCGGGTGGCTCAGAATTACCTGGGACACAGGACAGGGTGGGGGCGGGAAGATGAGGCTAGGGAGGAGGGAAGGCAGGGTGGGCGGAGCCAGCCTGCGGGCTGCGGTGACTCGCTTGGGTTTCCTGCTGCAGGCCAGCACTGGAGGAAGGAATATTGGCAAGCATTGGCAGGGTGAGTAAGCGACAGCTGAGGCTGTCCCGGTTTGCCCTCATCACGTAACGTGGAGCCGGTCGACGGCTACCCAGCCAGCTATGTAGAGCAGGCCTCCTCTGGACCTTGATCACTCTCGAATTTGCTCCTTTATAGAGTCAGGGACCTGTTCTAAGTGACTTCTCGCAGCCGTCCGCCTGTCCTTCCCATCCCACGCCCTCACCCGGTCTTGGACTCGTCCTCAGTCAGGATCACGGAAGTGCTGGACCACACCGTACAGGGCGCCGTGTGCATAGTTCCCTCTCCCTTATTCTCGCGAGAGTTCCCAGGCCCCAGACAAGGCTGCCCTTGAATCTCAGCATCCCACTGTCTCTATTGCTGGGATTCTATAGTCTCCCCACCCTCCTCGACGTTGCCTCCAGCAAACCGTGAGAGGAGAGGTCTTAGGTCTCATAAGAGGTCAAGAGCCGACTTCCCAACAACGAGCTGCGAAAGGAGCCTGCTGGTTCTACTCCCTTTCTTACCTTCAGAGGCGATAAAGCATCGTGCCCGCTGCCCTCCCTGCCTTGGATATCTGACTGCTTAATATTAACACTAAATGAAAAACATTATGTCAATCTACCATGCAAAACAGCATTAAAATTTAAAAATATATGTATGGTTATAATTTTTATTTGACTAATAGCTGACAAAATATTAAATATGACTGAATTTAAGTAACATTGTACATGCATGGATGATCTTTTCATAAGTGGCAATGAATGAATAATAAGTAAAGATCTAAATAATAATAAAGTATTATATAATTATTATACACATTTTATTTTCTTGCCTTATTTCAGCTTAATTACGATTTATGTTACAATAAAGATTTTGGCATCATTTATGCTCACTTGTAACAATGATATAAAGGGTTAAAATGACCTTGTAATTATTTGAAGGTAACAAAGTATAAACATATTTTATTTATAAACAAATTAAGTGGGAAATTTTAGAATTGTTTTAATATATATTTCCAAATAGTTATTTTCTCCTAAAATAGTCAAAATTACCTTTTAAAACTGAGATGAATTATAGACTATAATTCATAAATATAAAACCTTTCAATCAAAGTGACTAGAGCTGTGCTTTTAATTCTTTGAATATTTGAATCCTATTAAATATTTTATAAAAATAAATCTCTTTGTATTTCTAGCATTAAATGTCTCTTTAGATGCCAACATAATTGCATGTCATGTGTATATTTATAAACATTAAGTGTAACATGAGTTGTGGAATATTGCAGAATGATTCTGTTGTGATGACCTGCTAATTTGTGAGTACTTCCAGAATCATTCAGTGGACTACACATAAGTTAACCGGCGATACTCTGAGCCAGTATTTAATTTTGCAAGAGTCTGTGTCTTCTAGGCTATCTGAAAGGAAGGTCTTGGCAAGTTAATTAACTTGTCTTTTACCTTCACTCTCTGTCACTCAAAAACTCCCGGCACTTTGAATCAGTGTTCATCACTGACCTTGGCAGTGGCCCAACCCGTAAACCTGCCCAGGATTTAGATACAGTTGTCTATCGAGCAAGAGGAGTGGACAGGTGATTCCCTGGGGCCTGAATGGCATTCACTGTGAGAACAGTTCCATTATCAGAGAGAATGTTTGCAGGTTATGCTGTGCCACTGATGAAAGTCCGATCTTGGTAACAAATGACAGAGGTGCCCATGTATTTCTTTACTAGGTGTTTTGATTGTTTGGGTTATGTGTGTTTATATTATATAAGGCCTTCTAAAGCAAGGACAAATAAAATACAGGATGCACAATTAACTTGATTTCAGATAAATTAGAACTATTTATTTTAGTGTAAGTGTATACCCTAATTGTATAAGATACACTAATATATCCTATATTTACAAATAAATGCTAATTTAGTATATTGCATAGTTATACTAAAAAAAAAAAAATTGTTCATTGCTTATCTGAAATTCAAAGGTCACTGAAGCTTCCAGCAATTTTATTTGCTAAATCTGACAACCCTTAGGGGAAAGAACATGCTTTCTCTTGCCCAGGACTAAATGCAATTCTGAGCTCAAAGAGCTTTATATGGAACGCAGAAAAAGAGAAAAGCAGATTTCTGAAAATCTCAGCCATGACTGCTGTGAGAGGAATGTTGAATATCTCTTTTATCTATCACCCAGGTAAGCAGAATCAGAGAGGTTAATTTCTCACCAAGAATGTCTGTGGGAAACCAGAAGATGAGTTCTTCTTTCGCAAATGTTTCTTTAATCATGAAGACATGGAATGTTATTGGCTTATTCTGTCATAAAGCTAGAATAATCCCTAGGTCTTCATTTATTTATTCATGCATGCATAAAATATTCATAAAACCTTTTTATGTACCACGCACATAGTATTTAATAGCTGAACAGTCCCATGAGGTAGATGTTATTATGTCAGTTTCACAGATACAAGAAATGAAGCTCAGCGAGGTTAAATAATTGGCCTAAGATCACCCACTTGGTACATTAGAGAGGCCGAGTCTAAGCCAATGTTGTTCTGATACACAGATTCGAGCCGGGGTGCAGAAAGGAGAGAAGAGTTAGTCATTCTTTAGTGCTTCTTATACCCCAGGCATAACTGTTTGTGGTTTAAATGACCAACAATCTTTCCTGTTCTTGTCAGATAGAATTCTGACCTTTCACCAAAAAAAAGGAAGAAATATAGGATTGTTTCCATAAGATAAAAACTGTTTCCATGAGGTAAAAGAAAAAAAAAATGTTTACTCTTCTTAAACTTATATGGAAACACAAAGGACCTAAGTTGCCAAAACTATTTTGTAAACGAACAAAGTTGGAAGACCTATACTACCTGACTCAAAGCTTATTATAAAGCTACAGTAATCAAATACATGTGGCGTTTGCATAAGAGTAGACATATAGGTCAATGATAGAAACTAGAGTCCTGAAATAAATGCATACGTTTGTGGTCATTTGATTTTTGAAAAGGGTGAACAAGATGAAAAGATAGTCTTCTGGAAAAACTAAATTTCCATTTGTGAAAACAAACACACAACAGCAACAACAATAAAATACTTAGACCCTTAGCACACACTATACACAAAAATAACTCAACATATACCAGAAATCTAATTATAAGAACCCCAACTATAAATGGGGCTCCCCAGGTGGAACTAAAGATAAAGAACCCACCTGCCAATGCAGGGGACATAAAAGACGTGGGTTCAATCCCTGGGTTGGTAAGAGCCCCTGGAGGAGGGCATGGCAACCCTCTCCAGTAATCTTGTCTAGAGACTCCTACGGACAGAGGAGCCTGATGGGTACAGCCCATGGGGTTGCAAAGAGTCAGACAAGACTGAAGCGAGTTAGCATGCAAACTATAATGAAAAAAAAATTGTTTGAAACCTGCTGTTCATTCTAAGACCTGAGAATTAAGGAGTGAATAAAGTGTCAAAAAACCCCTTCCACTGATTAGCTTACATCCTAGTGGGGATAGACAGATACTAAACAAAATGTTTAAAAATTTTGTAATATATAAAGCAACTATAGACCAATAAAAATTTTGGCTGACTTAAAACTCAGCATTCAAGAAACGAAGATCATGTCATCTGGTCCCATCACTTTATGGCAAATAGATGGGGAAACAATGGAAACAGTAAGAGACTTTGTTTTCTCAGGCTCCAAAATCACTGCACATGGTGACTGCAGCCATGAAATTGAAAGATGCTTACTCCTTGGAAGAAAAGCTATGACCAACCTAGAGAACATATTAAAAAGCAGAGACATCACTTTGCTGACAAAGATCCGTCTAGTCATAGCTAAGGTTTTTCCAGAAGTCATGTATGGATGTGAGATTTGGACCATAAAGAAAGCTGAGCGCCAAAGAATTGATGCTTTTGAACTATGGTGTTGAAGAGGTCTCTTGAGAGTCCTTTGGACTGCAGGGAGATCCAACCAGTCCATCTTAAAGGAAATCAGTTCTAAATATTTATTGGAAGGGCTGATGCTGAAGCTGAAGCTCCAGTACTTTGACCACTTGGTGTGAAGAACTGACTCATTGGAAAAGACCCTGATGCTGGGAAAGATTGAAGGCAAGAGGAGAAGGGGATGACAGAGGATGAGATGGTTGGATGGCATCACTGACTCGACGGACATGAGTTTGAGCAAGCTCTAGGAGTTGGTGAGGGACAGGGAAGCCTGGTGTGCTGCAGTCCATGGGGTGGCAAAGAGTCGGACATAACTGAGTGACTGAACTGATTGGTATAAGTTGGTGATAAGAGCTATTGAGAAAAGTGAGTCAGTAAAGGGGTTATAATTTTATGGACCTGATGTCTGGAGGGCACAACTGGGAAGATGAAACATGAACAGAGACTTAAAGGAAGTGAGAGTGAGACACAGGGCATACTGGGCAGAGTATTCCATGTAGAGAAGGGAAAGTGCAAAGGTCCTGGGGTACACAGAGCAGCAAGGAGTCTCGTGTGGCTCGAGGCGAGCACAGGAGGGAAGGGGGCTCATGGCTCAAGTCACAGGCCTTGCAGCCCATTGAAAGGACTTGGGCTGTCATTCCTAGTGGGGTGAAGAGCATCACATCTGATGCAATTATAAATTTTAAAAACAAAAAATTCTAAGAGAACAATGTTTTTCACTATGCAATGTTATTTCTGTCCATTAGAGATCCCTCCCGAAGACCCTCGGCATAAGCACACTGATCCTCAGCACCTTTTGGAAGAAAGTAGTTTGTAGGATTCATTTCAAACTCCTTACCAGGGTGGCCAATGCTCTGTAGCCTAAATCTCTAAAAGTTAAAACTCACAGTGAGCATATAGACCCTCCATATATACACAGTGTATATGTGCACATGCGCCAGATCGTATACCATTTCCCATTTTACTTGACTCAAATGTCACTTCTACTATGAATATTTCCTTCATCTCATCAAGTTCCCTCTCTACTCTCAAAGTGCTTAGTAGGCACCTGAATTAGTCAGGAGAGGTGGATAACAAACACTCCCTAAATCATCAAGGTATAGAAGAACAGTGATGTATTTCTAGTTGATGCAGCGCAGGCCGTGGTTTGGGAGCCTCTTCTTGGTAGCTGAAGAGGGAAGCCTCAGCATTGTACATAATGGCTACCCATCCTTCCACAATCATTTAAGATATCAAATGAAACCTCTATGGAGTCTCACGTGCTGTGCTTGTTTTTAGTCGCTTAGTCATGTCCGACTCTTTGCAACTCCATGCACTATAGCCCGCCAGGCTCCTCTGTCCATGGGGCTTCTCCAGGCAAGAATACTGGAGTGGGTTGCCATGCCCTCCTCCAGGGGATCTTCCCAACCCAGGGATCAAACCCAGGTCTCCTGCATTGCAGGCGGATTCTTTACCATCTGAGCCACAAGGGAAACCCAAGAATACAGGAGTGGGTAGCCTATCCCTTCTCCAGGGGATCTTCCCAACACAGGGATCAAACCCAGGTCTCCCACATTGCAGGCAGATTCTTTACCAGCTGAGCTACCAGGGAAGCCCAGGGAGTCTCATACTGGCATCTAAATGCTTCTGCCCATACAATTTTTTTCTAACATTTATTGACCAGAGCAACTCACCCCTGCCTAGAAGGGCATCTAGAAATATTGGTAGATAGCATCTCGGTTATCATAGAGCCACTTTACTAGAGCTTGTCAGACTTGATTTGTTTATTTGTGTGTCCCCCCCCCCATAACACGTGTCCTTCTCAAAGGTAATATCACTTATCACCTTGATTTATTTTGACCTAGCCCAGCTCTGTCCTTGGCATGTAGTGGGTGCTGAATAAATTTTTAAAAAATGAATACATAATTTTTTTGCATAGACTTTTATTCATTTTTATTTTTTAAATTATTATTTGTCCATGCAGCATGTGAGATTTTAGTTCCAGGACCAGGGATTGAACCCATGTCCCCTGCAATGGAAGTGCAGAATCTCAACCACTGGACTGCCAGGGAAGTCCCCACATATATATTCTTTATGGAAAGCTCACAGGTGTGGCTCAGAGAAACTGGGCGTTCTGCATTTTTGCATTTTATTTTCTTTCTGGTAAAAGGCAGCCCCAGATCCTCAAGTTTCCATTTGTTTGCCCATCAGTTGAAGGATAATCAGCTGCATTTCTCACCACTTGGCTGAATCAAATCATAAGGGACATTTCTCACCATTTGGCTGGGTCAAATCATGTAGTTTACGATTTTCAACAAATTATGGAAAAGGACCGTTAGTTTCTCACTGTTGTTGGAATATTTACAACAGCCTGATTTTTGCACATACCCGCTCCCCAGGGAGCACAAGGCAGTTACAGGCATTAGCTAATGCAGGCAGGTCTGGGGAGAGGGATGCAGGTATAATAGCCTCCATTGTCTGGGATGCAAAGTCAGTACGGTCTGGTGATTTACACACGCACGCGATGGAGCTTGCAGGCCTTGATTTCCTGACTTCGGTTCACACATCTCTCCATTTCCTCTGATTCTGTCTTCATTTTTCAAATCCAAAAAAAATGTACAGAAGTGGCCAGTTTTACTTGGCCCCTTTTAAGGAATCATTTTTCTTTTCTAACATCTTTTTCATCTTCTAAACAACTTGGGTTCAAAATAATTAATATAGTTACAAATCCACCAAAATGGCAAACTGTACTGCTCTGAAGCCAAGATCTCTTCTTGGGTTTGGCTGGATCAGCTCAGTGCATCAACTTAAGTGACCTTAAAGGACCCATCCCTTTCTAAGATTCCGTGACTCCACAGTTGAGAACATCTCCAAGTGAAATCTATCCTCATTTTAACAAGTAGATCCAAACCCACTTCCCAACGGCTGTCTCAGGATGTTTGCCCAGCACACTAATGGCCTTGGGTGGTCAGTTAGCCACTCTGACTTCTATTCTTTTGGGGAAAAAGTGATTCAGAGGCTAAAACTCCCCCACCATACAATGTTGTGAGTCATCTGGCTTTTATACCTTTTTCCTTCCACTTCATCTGTTGGTTCATTCATCCATTTCTTTATCCATTCATCAAGCAGGCACTGAGTACCTGCTCTGTGTTGGACAGTGGGCTTACTGTAGGACATGGAAAAGTGTTTGGTTTCTGCCCACTGGGATCTCATCATCCAATGGGCATATGGATAATTATAATCCAAGGTGGTAAGTGCGATAATATGCACACAGTATTTTAAAAGTCCTGAGAATAGGTTCCTCATCCAGTCTTGGGGTGGCCAGGGAAGAAATCAGGAGGGCTTCCTGTTAGAGGTGATGGCTCAGTGTTCAGGTGTAAAATATGTACCTAGGAAAATGAGAGAGTGAATGGAGGGGAATGAGATAGGATTGCCTGACAGCCCTGAGGGTCCTCTTGAGATGATTAGTCATAAATTTAAATTGAGGAGCTACCCTGGTGATCCAGAGGTTAAGAACCTGCCTGCCGGTGAAGGAACATGGTTTGATCCCTGGTCTGGGAACTAAGATCTCACATGCCACGGAACAACTAAGCCCTTGTGCCAGAACTACTGAGCCTGCGCACCCTTGGGCCCAGGCTTTGCAACAAGAGAAGCTACCTCCAAGAGCAACCCATGCATGGCAACTAGAGAGTAGCCCTCGCTCCCCGCAATAAGAGAAAGCCTGCACACAGCAATGAAGACCCAGTGCAGCAAAAAATAAAAATAATAAATAAATAAATGGAGACTGTGGAGCCTGACACAATGTTTTTCTCCAGCTGAGTTCAAATGCTTGTGTATAGGTGAGAGTAGATGTGTGTGTGTGTGTAGGGGGTGGGGGTGGTTTGAACTTATCAGGGTTTGGATTTTACAATGAATGTGAAGGAAAGAAAGGAGAATAAAAATGATAGGGATACATCAGGACTTCCCTGGTGGTTCAGTGCCTTAGACTCTGCAATCCCAACGCACTGAGCCTGGGTTTGATCCTTGGTCAGGGAGCAGGATCCCACATGCCACAACTAAGACACATAACAGCCGATAAAAAAAACTGTTTTTTAAAAATGATAAGGGTGACCTTTAAGGGATGGCTGTATTTATGGCCAATGACACCTCAACTAGGAAGGGAATGGGGGTATTAAAAAATGAAACCAGAGGACTTTTGGAGCCTGGGTTCTGGACTTAGGGGAGTGAGATGGAAAGATAAGAGAAGTAGTGTTTGGAGAGCGGGATACTTCAGGGTGAGATTACAGAAAGGTTAGGGTTTGAGGAAAAGACCAGATCATGGGAATGAGACCTTTGGAAGAGGGAAACACAGGGAACTGAGGGACTGAAGGATGTTGGATGGACTGTCTACCCCATGTAACATTAAAGTCACCAATGCTTATGGTAAGAGTTGTATTTGTTTCTATTGTTGCTGTAACAAATGACCACAAATTGAGTGGCTTAAGCAACATGAGTTGATTATTTTCCTCTTCTGTAGGAAAGAAGAATAACACAGGTCTCATGGGCTAAAATCAAGATGTCGACAGGGCAATGTTCCTTTCTCGAGGCTCCAGAGGAGAATCTGCTTCCTTACCCTTTCCAGCTTCTAGAGGCTGCTTGCGTTCCTTGGATACTGGCCCCTTCCTCCAACCTCAAAGCCAGAAACCGCGGGTCCAGTCTTTCTCTTGTCATATCATTCTGACCCCTGTCCTCCCTCTCATGCTTTTAAGGACCCTTATGGTGGCTTAGCTGCAAAGAATCTGCCTGCAATGCAAGAGAGCTGGGTTTGATCCCTGGGTCAGGAAGATCCCCTAGAGAAAGAAACTGTAACCCACTCCAGTATTCTTGCCTGGGAAATCCAGGGACAGAGGAGCCTGTTGGGTTACAGTCCATGGGTTTGCAAGAGTCAGACACAATTGAACACATGCATTCTCTTCACTCTCTTCTAGGACAGGGGCCATGTTTGATACACCCAATAATGCCAAGTGCTTCTGTGGTGGCTCAGGTGGTAAAAGGAAGTGCCTGACGAAATGACAGCTGATACTTTCTGAAAACTTTCTTGGTGGGACTGCCGTGCTCCAAGCAGTATCTCATTGAATTTAATCCTTCCAGCAACCCAAAGAGGAGATATGTTTACTTTCCTCATCTTACAGATGAGGAAACTAGGGTCTGGACAAGTTAGAACACTTCCTGAGGCCTCACAGGTAAAAGGTGCGTGGAGCCCAAAGTCTGTTCTTTCTACTGTCTGATGTGCAGCCTTCTGTTTGTCCATTATCCTTTCTTCTTTAATCGTGAAACAGCAAACAATAACGCTTAGAAAGGTCTTACTTGCTCAAGATGACCGTTTTTAGATCTTACTGTAAAGCCTAATTTTTGTTGTGCAAAATATAAACCTCCAGAGTCCTTAGGAAGAAGCTATGACTTCAGGATGGGTGTGTAGCCAAGGGACTCCTGGACGTTTTGGAAATGAAGTCTAGAGTAGCTCCTCTGTGACTTGCCAGGGTCTCTAGCATCCTTTCTGGTCTATTCTATACAATTCTGTTTCCCGTGACTTGTCAATGTGCCAGCGAGGCTGAGAAATGCTTCTACTGGGAACACAAGCCTTGTGGTCTGTGAGCTCCATGGATCTTTTCAACTGCAGGAAGAATGACATATGTTTTCTAAGCATATCACTTAAAACCATGTTTTAGTAAACTTAAAAAAAAATTAAGTAATTTTTTAAATTGAGGTAGAAAACAATTAAAAATTTTTGTGTTTTACATTGGAGTATAGTTGATTTATAATGTTGTGTTAGTTTCAGGTGTACAGCAAAGTGATTTAGTTGTGTGTATATATGTATCTATTCTTTTTCAAATTCTTTTCACATTTAGGTTAGTACAGAATATCGAGTATAGTTCCCTATGCTATACTGTAGGTCCTTGCTGGTTGTCTAATTTAAATATAGTAATGTGTATATGTTAATCCCAAATTCCCAATTTATTCCTCCTCCCTGTTGGTAGCCATAAGTTGGTTTTCTAAGTCTGTAAGTCTGTTTCTGTCTTGTAAATACATTCATCTATATTACTTCTTTAGAGATTCTACATATAAACAATATCATATGATACTTTTTTTTCTCTGTCTGACTTACTTCACTTGGTTTGGTAATTTCCAGGTCCATCATTTTTACCTTTAGGCCTTTTTGCCTTTAATGCAAACGGCATTATTTTATTCTTTTTTTATGGCTGAGTAGTATTCCATTGTCTATATGTAGCACATCTTTTTTATCCATTCATCTGTCAACATACATTTAGGTTATTCCCATATGTTGGCTGGAGAAGGCAATGGCACCCCACTCCAGTACTCTTGCCTGGAAAATCCCATGGACGGAGGAGCCTGGTAGGCTACAGTCCACGGGGTCGCTAAGAGTCAGACACGACTGAGCGACTTCACTTTCACTTTTCCCTTTCATGCACTAGAGAAGGAAATGGCAACCCACTCCAGTATTCTTGCCTGGAGAATCCCAGGGACGGTGGAGCCTGGTGGGCTGCCGTCTATGGGGTCGCACAGAGTCGGACACGACTGAAGCGACTTAGCAGCAGCAGCAGCGGCATATGTTGACTATTGTGAATACTGCTGCTATGAACATAGGGGCAGATGTATCTTTTTGAATATAATTTTGTCCAGATATATGCCCAGGAATGAGATTGCTGGGTCATATGGTAACACTATTTTTAGTTTTTTGAGGACCCTCAATTATTTTAATTGAGGTATAGTTGATGTACAATCTTATGTAAGTTTCAGGTGTACAGCAGAGTGATTCACAGTTTTTAAATGTTATGTTCCATTTATAGCTCTTATAAAACATTGGCTATATTCCCTGTGCTGTAAGATATCCTTGCAGCTTTTTTTTTTTTATACATAGTAGTTTGTACCTCTTAATCCCCTACCCCTACTTTGTTCCTCCATCCTTGCCTCTCCCCACTGGTAACCACTTTTTTTTTTTTAAATTGGAGGATAATTGTTTTACAATGTTGTGTTGGTTTCTGCTTTACAACAGTTCAGATCAGCTATATGTATGTGTGTGAGTTGCTCAGTCATGTCCAGCTCTTTGCCATCCCATGGACTGTATCCCACCAGGCTCCTCTGTCCATGGAATTCTCCAGGCAAGAATACTGGAGTGGGTTGCCATTCCCTTCTCCACCCGCTGTGTGTGTGTGTGTGTGTGTGTGTGTGTGTGTGTGTGTGTGTATCCCTTCCCTCATGAGCCTCTCCCATCCCCACTCCCCCATCCCACCCCTCTAGGTCCTCACAGAGCACCAGGCTGGGCTTCCTGTGTTATATAGTAGCCTCCCACTGGCTATTTATTTTACACATGGTAGTGTAGATAAGAAAAAAAGTTTATCAGCCTGTTCTATGTCTGGATTTAGGGGGAATTAACTTTGGAGCAGCAATTCTGGCGAAGTCCATAGTATTTTCTGCTTTCATGGTCTTTCTCCACATTCTCTTTCTTTCTTTCTTTCTCTTTTTTTTCGCTTGTGTCTGGAGAAGTTGCATATCAATCGTATCAGCCCATTTGACCAAGTGCTGTAGGATGGAGAGACTGTTCTAAGCCCTTCCAGGAAGCAGCCTGATGATTCTCTCTGAAGGTCAAAGAATTTCAAGTCATGGATGCACAACCAGATCTGTGCTTTAAACTCCCCCAGAGAGAGGGCTTAATGAGCTGCTAAGGTCTCCAGGGATGGAAATGCCAACATTCTTTTTTTTTTTTTTTGCAATGAATTTTAGTGTCTCAAGTCCTGTGATTACAGAGTGAGTTTTACTGGCTAACTGAAATCCCAGCTTTGGAGAAAGCCAGACATGGACCTTGTTTTCCCCTTGGCGTGGCTTGCCTTTCTCTCTCTGCTGTTCTGGTATATTGCATTTCCTCAGAGCCATGACACGACATGACGCTTACAAGAGCAGATGCAGAAACTCCAAGAGCTTCATTGCTCTGGGTCCATGGTTGTGATTAAGCATTGGAGAGATCTCCTTAGTACCTTTGTGAAAGGTCAGGCATTGACCTAATTTTGATGGGCATCAGCGGATGGGCTCTTGGGTACTAGGGCTCTGGTTATCCTGGTTACAGGTGTATGCAGGGTCTGGTAGTGATTCTCCAACTTAGATGTGTTCCAAAAGAATATAGAGCCTCCAGCTTTTTGAAATCTGATAGGGTTTGGATCTTTGGACTTTTAGGAAGTTCCCCAGGAGATTCTGATGCACATCAATGTTTAAGATTCTCTGTTGGAAGCACAACACTAATTACATATCTTCCAACCTAGTTGTATGCTGGTGAGTTGTGGTGCTTATAAAGTAAACTATAATTCTTGTGGGTGACCTTTTATAAAACTGTTTCTTATTACGTCTGGACGAGAAGAAATAGAAGGTACCAAAGGTACTATTCTCTTACAAGGCAATCAGGAGAAAACCAGAATCGTTGATAAGAACAGCTACTAAGCAACCATTTGAGGCCAGGATGGTAAAGGCACTTTAAAATAAAATGTCAAGGCTTTGGGGGAAGGGGCTTTAAGGTCCAGGTAAAGAACCCTTCTTTGCTTTCTTTGGTTTTTTTCTTTTTGCTGGTCAACACACCTGAAGGCAGCATCCTCCTCAAATACTTAAAGAAATTCTAAATGATATTTCAAATGAATGCTAAGTCATTTATACAAGAAAGTAAAGATAGAAGTTAAGTAAATAGTTCTTAATGAAGGGGAACTGAGTAAACTTTTGAGTTTAAAAATTGAGTACATTTGTACTTGTGAGTGAAATTTTGCTAAAGGATCAGATCTCAAAGAAACAGGCAACAGTGGGACTTCCCTGGTGGCCCAGTGCTTAAGAATCACCTGCAAATGCAAATGCAGACTGGGTTTCATTCCCAGTCCAAGAAGATCTCACGTGCCTTGGGGCAACTAAGCCCATGTGCTGCAACCTACTGAGTGGGCACCCTAGAGCCTGTGCTGTGCAGCAAGAGAAGCCACTGCAATGCCAAGTCCACGAACCACCACTGGACAATAGCCCCCACTCTCTGCGACTAGAGACAGCCAAGAGGCAGCAACAACCCAATGCAGCCAATAAATAAATATGTAAATAAGTTTGTTTAAAGAAAAAGAAATAGGCAATGGTATTGCCATGAAATAAATAAAAAACAAAGACATCACTTTGCCATTGAAGGTCCATATAGTCAAAGCTATGGTGTTTCCAGTAGTCATGTACAGATGTGAGAACTGGACCATAAAGAAGGCTGAGTGCTGAAGAATTGACGCTTTTGAATTGTGGTGCCAGAGAAGACTCTTGAGAGTCCCTTGGACAGCAAAGAGATCAAACAAGTCAATCCTAAAGGTAATCAACCCTGAATATTCATTGGAAGGACTGATGCTGAAGCTCCAATACTTTGGCCGCCTGATGCAAAGAGCCAACTCATTAGAAAAGACCCTGATGCTGGGAAAGATTGAAGGCAGGAGGAGAAGGGGGCGACAGAGGATGAGATGGTTGGATGGCATCAGTGACTCAATAGACATGAATTTGAGCAAACTCCGGGAGATAGTAGAGGACAGGGAAGCCTAGCGTCCATGGGATCACAACGAGTCAGACACGACTGAACAACAATTGTCATGAAGATAAGGGAAACTTATAAGGGAGTGCTTTAGGCAGGTGGCTGCCCCAGTAGCTAATCCTCATTCAAGCTGTGGGGGCTGAATGTCTGTCAGTCCTGCTGGGATTTGAACATTTGAACCTCGATTTCTCAGGGTGTACAGGGGGATTTCTATGTTGCTATTTGGCTCAAATATACCCTGGATCAAATATACCCTCTGTTATTCCCCATGACAAGCCTCAGCAGGCTGGTATGGGAATTGAGAAATAAAACATTAAAACCAAAGGGAAAACGGCTACTAAATGTTCCAAGAGACTTAATCTGTTGGAAAAATTTTCCAAGGGCCCCATAACTACTGGCATACCAGTGGACAGCATGTGTATGTTTACTTATTATTGTTCTTTATATGGCTGATTTCTTTCTATTTTTCTAATCAGAGGATAATTGCTTTACAATGTTGCATTGGTTTCTACCATACAACAACGTGAATCAGCCGTAATTATATACACTCCGTCCTTCTTGAGCCTCCCTCCCTTCTCTCATCTCACCCTTCTGGGGACCCCAGCCCGGCATTATGTGTGTTTTTAGCACTCTGTGAAGGAAGAAACATCCAGTGACTCCCTTCAAGGCAAGAGTTGGCTTTCTGATCGCACCTCCAGGACACACTGTAAGGCTCTTTTCAGGACCAACCATCAAAGCCAGGGTTGACAGGGCCTCTTAACACAGTGGGCCTATGTCTGCCCCGCCGCATTTTTCTAAATTCAAATTTATAACCTGGGCAAATATTTGTTTGCAGGGCAACGGCATGGAATATTTGCAATCAGGACTCTTGTTAAAAACTGCAGACATACAAGTATTTCGTCCAACTCCAGTGCTGGGCTTCGATCACCGTGTTCTCAAACATGAAGTGAGTCGAAGATGGTCTTGGACACAATTTTCTCTCCAAATGTGTTCCACCTGGGAAGGATTCTGAGGGTGTATTCAGGGTTAGATTTGCTATGTTGGCTAATGTTCAGACTTTAATCCTACGAGGAAAATGTGAAAGGGAGCCTTTTCTTCTTTTTCTAAGCCCTCCCTCGCCCAGTTTCTTTCCATTTAGAAGAGAATGCATTTTCCAGATTACAAACTTAAGTAAACATCTGGTTTGGTTTGAATAGTGAGAAATGCTGGCCTGGGTCAAGTCTGGTGTCCTTGCTTGCTTCTGTTTCTGGCTCTCAGGGTATCAGTTTCACAGGGTCAGCTCTGGAGAACCACGTCCCTTGGCGTGGTGTCCCCTCAGCTCAGGTGGGCAGAGCGCGCGCGCGCGTGTGTGTGTGTGGTGGGCGGGTGCACGGCGCTCCTGGCTACAGCAGGCCGCTGGGCTGTGTGTTCGTTGGGCTTTCGTACCGTCCACTTGTGTGCTGTTTGGGCCCACATCTAAGCTCCCTGCTACAGCAATGCTGACGTGGACTTGGCCTCCCTTCCTTCATGAAATAAACACCTTCTCATCACTGTGGCTGTGCCCCCTGGGCTCCAAGTCGGAGATGTGATGAGTCAAGGACATTTCGAAACCTGGGATGGAAGGAGAGGGGAAAAGAGCATTTATAGAATTCCTCCCCTCTGGGCCAGCTGGTTTACATCTGTTCTTCTGTGATACTCACTCAAACTATTGGATCAGCCAGATCCGATGGGACAGATTTTTCTGTCCCATCTTATAAAAAAACTCGAATGAACTTTTTGGTCAACTCAATACATTGTAAGAGGGGGAAGTCATCCCTATTTAGTGGATGATAAAATTGAGGCTCTGACCCATGAAATCATTTGCCCAAGGTCATGCAGCCAGTAAGTGGCCAAGCCAAGATGTGAGCTCCGGCCTGCCCAAATCAAAATCTACGGCATCTCTGGGGCCTCATACTGGAGCTGGGGTTTAGAACCCATCTGATTCTGGTTGGAGGGCGAAGATTTTCTCCAGTAAAACTCTTTCTCTCCCTGATGGCTCAGCCAGTAAAGAATCTGCCTGCAATGAGGGAGACCCGGGTTCGATCCCTGGGTCCAGAAGATCCCCTGGAGGAGGGCATGGCAACCCACTCCAGTATTCTTGCCTAGAGAGTCCCATGGACAGTGGAGCCTGGCGGGCTACAGTCCATAGGGTCACAAAGAGTGGAACATGACTGAGTGACACTTTCACTTTTCGCTTATCTTCTCTCAAGGGGCTTCTGTCACTGGGAGACTGGCAGGCACTCAGCACTCTGTCCTCTTTGGGGAGAACTCTCCCTTGTACCTTGTCCTCAGTGGAGACAGCAGTTGGGAATGTGTTCAGGGTTCTAGGAGCTTTCTTTGACTCTGCAAAGCTGAGTTCCTAATTCCATCATCCCTATGATGGGCTCTTGGCTCTGTGCTCAGCTTCCCAGGCTAGCCCTCCTCCAGATTTCCCCCACCACAACAGCCCCCCACAACAGCCTTTGGATATGCTTCTTGCCTGTTGAGCTTAGCTGAGCAGCTTTCTGTTACTTGCAAAACCAAGATCTCTGACACCTCCACCCTCCTAGAGATAACTCCATACCTGCAGCAAACAGAACTGAGGATCCAGGCTCAATGAATGGGCGACTCCCGCTGTGTTTTCTCCTCTCCACTCCACCTTTCCCCGGAACATGTTTCTCCACTCTCAGGGAGTGTGCAAGTTCCAGTCTCCATGTGTTTTCCCAACAAAGCTATTCCCATAAAATATTATGAAATATACTTATCTTTTAAAAAAACTTTATATTTTGTATTGGAGTATAGCCGATTTCACACTCCAGTATTCTTGCCTGGAAAATCCCATAGACAGAGGAGCCTGGCCGGGTGCAGTACTTGGGGTTGCAAAGAGTTGGACATGACTGAGCATATACAACCAATCATAGCTGATTAGGGTTCCTCAGGTGGCCCAGAGGTAAAGAATCCGCCTGCAATGCAGGAGCCACAGGGGACCCCAGTTCGATCCTTGGGTCGGGAAGATCCCCTGGAGGAGGGCATGGCAACCCACTCCAGTATTCCTGCCTGGAGAATCCCATGGACAGAGGAGCCTGGTTGGCTACGGTCCATGGGGTTGAACAGAGTCGGACACACCTGAAGTGACTGAGCGCGCACAGTGACTTAGCACACGTAGCCGATTTAACAATATTCTGATGGTTTTAGGTGAACAGCAAATGGACCCAGCAATACGTACACATGTATCCATTCTCCTCCAAACTCCCCTCCCATCCAGGCTGCCACATAACATTGAGCAGGGTTCCCTGTGCTCTACAGAAGGTCCTTGTTGGTTATCCCCTCTAAATTTAGTAATGTGTACATGTTGATCCCAAACTCCCTAACTATCCCTCCCCCCCCGCCCCCCACCCTGTCCTTCCCCTGACTTGCCCCAGGAACCATACATCTATCCTCTAAGCCTGTAAGTCTGCTTCTGTTTTGTAAATAAGTTCATTTGTATCATTTCTTTTAAAATTCCACATATAAGGGATATCATAGGATATTTCGCCTTCTCTGTCTGACTTGCTTCACTCAGCATGAAATGCATTTATCTTAAAGTGAAAACGCCAATAAGAGCTTTAAACAGAACTTCCTCCCCTCTGTCCCGCTTCCTCCCAGGGAATTTGCAGTTTAACAGGCCAAAGAGTGAAGGGAAAAGGCAAAGGCTTGAGCCACTGGGGAAACTAGGCTCCAGGGAGACTTAAGGGGGATCTTCTTTGAAAAGGAGGTGACCTTCCAGGGGTCCTGTGGATATGAGCTGGGCAGGCCCACAATGGGCCCCAGCCAGGACCTCTCCAGAATTGGGGGAACCTCTGAGGGCCAGACATTTGCTGTCAGGGCTTGTCTAGGTTCTGACAAAGGAGGTGGGAAGAGTCTGGGAAGAGTCTCAGCTTTATTGCACTTAAAAGTGGAAAGGTTAAGGGGGACCCCAGAGAAAGAGAACCAGGCATGTCTTTCTTGACATAAAATAAGCCATTTTTGGCCTGAGACATTTTGTGATCTAAGCCTGGACTAAATGCTTGCCCTTGAGCAGGTCTCAATAATTAACGATTTTAAGAGAAGGGAAAAGGCAAAACACCCAAGAAACAGTAGTTCAGTGAAAAACAGAGACCTATTTCCTTCTCCAGGAATATACATACAGAAGAGTCAGATACAGATAGTGAAATTAAAAGTCAAGAATCTTGATTTTCCATCACTGTCCTCCACTCTTTGAGTTGGAGAGACATCCAATGAGTGAGTCCTGCCTGAACTAACCTTCCTTAACCCAGGCTGGGTTGAGGGTTTTATGAGATGCATACCATTTGGATCCTCTGATGCTAAAGAACGTACTATAGAAAATCTTGTCCATCTGCTCCAGTCCATAGACTTTCCAGCTTAAATTTCAAGATGCATTCTGTCATCAGCTGCTTGCAGACATTCCTCAAAGCTTCAGATGCATGATTTAGCAGCTGCATTTACTGTGGGCTGAGTTGTGTTGCCATGATTCAAGAGGAGCCCTGGATAAACTTGTGAGTATCCACGTATTTACAGGGATAATGATGCAGTCAGGCAGGAGGAGTTCTGCTGTGTGTAGGGATCCCCAAGGAACACAGCTAAGTTCTGAGTCATTGCCCTTTACCTATAAAAACAGTGCTGCCAAGAGCCCTGAGTGTGAAGGCCCAGAGGTAGCTATCGGGCAGCTGTTTTGGTTTTTCCTTGTGTTTTGTAGTACATACTGTTTTATCTCCCTGATTTTATGTAGCATTTTATGCTTTTCCGATCTTTTTCAATTGTTATCTCTTTTCACCCTCTAAAGTAACCTTGCAAAATAAACAATTATCATCTCCATTCGATATACGAAGAAATAAACTTCAAATTCGTTAAATGTGATATTTAGAAAATTTGAGTAATGAATATCTTTAAATGAAGTTTTCTTAGACTTCAAGTGTTGACAAATTATTTTTTTATAGAGTTACATAAAGATGTACAAATATTCTATATGCTTATATTCATTACACAATCATTGAAAATCTACTAATTAAATATAAGCAAGACAAAAATATTGATAGCTTTTAAACTGATAGCATTTGTTTCATATGTTGGGTGATATTTTGCTGAAACTAAATGACTAATATTGGGCTTAATAGTATACCCATGTATCTATATTTTTCATTCCTGTTGACATGGTTTCTTTGATTAGTTTGAGTCATCGTATTTACCATAGTCACTACTCTACCATTTTAACCTGATCTTATTTTAAACCATGGATACGTGATTGTGAGGGACCAACCAATTGAGAATTGTAAATCAAAATGCCACGCTCAAAGCTTAAAGAGTTAGTATTTAATGAAAAGTCCTCATTGCGTATTTTCCGTAATATTGTTGATAAACCATTGGAGATTGGTATAAACAGAAACACGAGCCAATGAAAAAATTTACTCACAAAGTGATATTACTTTGAATGAAGGCTCTGGGATGAGGTATCCACTCTCTACTGTATTTCCCTATTTCAATTACCCTCTATTAGCAAAGTGTTCTCACCCCCACTTTTCATTGTTTCTTAAAATCTACTCAGATCCACGGGGCTCACTGAGCTGTGTCTTCTTTCCATCAGAATCAGTACCTCCTCTTGCCATGATCCCACAGTTTATCTCTCTGGTTTCACTCTGCCTTGGGTTACAGTTAGCAGCTGCACGCCTGGCTTCCACATCGAGTGGAAAGCTTTTAAGTCAGGAAACTTTTCATAATCTTTGTGGTCCCCAATATGAATGACACATGCACAAATGCTTAGTCATGTCTAACTCTTTGTGACCCTATAGATTGCAGCCCGCCAGGTTCCTCTGTCCATGGAGTTTTCCAGGCAAGAATACTGGAGTGGGTTGCCGTTTCCTGCAGTGTCTTAATCTGGGGGGAAACTAGAGTGAGGGACCTTCATAGGGTATAGACATAAGCCCCTCAAGGAGCAGACCTCAAAATGCTTGCTTTCTGACATAATGGAAGCCTCTCAGCCTAGATTGGTTGACACAAAACTTGAAATATTCAAAATCTGGGCAAAGGACTCCTCTGACCTATTCATCTCTTCTGAATTTCTTGTTTGTAGAAGGGGAAACCGAGTCTTGGAGAAATAAGACGACCTGCCCAAGGAGAGGTCACACAGCTAAATATTTGCAGAACCGGTATTAGCGCTGACCTCAGCATGCTCCGCTTCATCAGGCAGCTTCCCTGCCTTCAACGCTTCACTGATCCCAGAGAAACTGTTCAAAGCAGCCTGCTCTGAACTCAAAGAAGAGGCTCAATCCAGTTGTTCATTAGAAGTTCTAGAACATTGACTTATACTGCCTGCGACTGTCTGATATTTAACTTTCTTAAAATTAAAAATTGAAATCTTCATCAAAAAATTAAGCCTTGGGTCATATTAACAGTTCAGTTCAACTCAGTTGCTCAGTCGTGTCCAACTCTTTGCGACCCCATGAATTGCAGCACGCCAGGCCTCTCTGTCCATATTAACAGAGATGAGGCTAATTAAGAACAGATCTGTGGTGTATCCAGCATATAGCAAGCTCTCAAAAAAACCTTGTATGTTATAATGAGTGAAGCAACCCCCCACATCCTAAATCCCATGACATTATAAATCCAGGCAGAGATTAAATGAACACGTGGGCTTACAATTACAAATTGCAGATAGTGAGGTTACAGAGCTGATAGGGAGTCTTCATTATATTATTCCCATACTACTTCAGGGGTTGGCATGATGGCCCTTGGGTCAAATCTTGTACTTCTTTTTGTTAATAAAATTTTATTGAAACATGACTGTATCCATCTGTTTAAAATTGTCTGTCAGCTTTTGTGCTGAAAGAGCTGAATAGTTGTGACAAAGACCATACTACCCATGAAGCCTAAAATCTTTATTATCTGCCCTTTTACAGAGAAAACCTCTAGACGTTTATACTCCACATGTTTCTTCATCTGGGGTTTGTCATTCCAGTAGGATCTCTAGACAGACTTCTGGAATTATACCAGAACTTTTATTTATTCATTCTTTTGTAGCTTTTTATTTTGTGTTGGAGTAGAGCTGATTAACACTGTTGTGATAGTTTCAGGTGGACAGCAAAGGGGCTCAGCCATGCATATATACTGCCACATAACATTGAGTGGGTCCAGCACTTTTAAAAGTTGTGTTTCATGTCTATGTCATTCTGGAGTTAAAATGAACACGAGCATGCTCTCTGTCTTCCACATGGTTTCTTTAGAACCTGACTACAGTGCCTTGCGTTTTAGTGCTTGCGTTTGGATTTGGGTTTATGGCTGCTGGAAACATGAGAAGGTGGGAAGACCTCACAGCAGGCTAGACAAAGTCCCTTTAGGAGCATCCAGGGCTGTTCTAACCACTTTGCCTATGACTTAGAGGCATCTGCCCCGAGTCAAGTAAAATACACCAGCTTTCTCTACCCGCAAGAGACTCCTCCTGGAAGCCAAACACACTTTAGGTTGCTCTGAGGCAAAAGAGGATATAGTTTTGCTATATGGAGGGGCAAGGAGGGTCTGCACTAAACTTGGCATGGGGTGCATTTTTGTTAGTTACTTGACCAGAGAGTGTACCAGATGTTTGTAAAGTGGTCAGTAGGTTTCCAAGGACCTGGCCTTTTGCCAGAGGAAATCAGTCTTATTCCATCTGGATGGAATAATTATACCATTTTGCTCCCAGACTGAATATGTGCCTCTAGCAGGAAGTATAAATTTGGGCTTGATCATCCCATTAAAATGGTATTCTTGAGCCATTTACGCATCCTGGGGGGTCTACATCAATCCAATGAGATTCCTGAAGAGAGACAGGGAGATAAAAGCAGACAGCCTTTTAAAAGTTCAAGGTCTATGAAAGATAAGCCTGATTGGTTTGCGGGGGAACTTTCAAAGCAAGAAAACAGAACTTGACTTATAAAGCTTGAAACCCATGACAAGGCAATCAAAATACTGGTTTCCCCAAAGTAAAAGACATTTGTGGTATTTCAGACCAACTAACTGATTAGAGGAACTCAACTCCAGTCTTGACTAGTTAAGATAAAATTTACAATTGCGAATTTGAATAATCCTTTGGGAAAGAGTTACAGAGAGGAGACATAAAGATAATAAATGCCTCTAGACCCAGGAATTCTGTCTCCAGAAATTTTTCTTAAGGAAAAAATGCACAGAAACCAAAGAATGTGTAAACAAAAATGTTCACTGCTACATCAACTTTAAGATAAAAATAAACATTTATGTAAAAATATCAGTGGTAGGAGAATGTTTAGTCAATTATGCTATATCAATATTATAAAACTATTAAAATGAATAATTACAAAGAACATGTAGAAAAATGGAGAAATGTGGTATAATTTAAGTAAAAATAACAGCAAACAAAGTAGAATGCTTACTGTAATTGTGGATATGTAAATACTATGTGCAAGAAGTAATATCAAAGAATGAAAATAGTTAATTAGGTAATGTGGTATGAAGGGTGGGTGACATTTAAAATAGTTTCTTTAATGATGTTGCACTTTTTTTTTTCCAAAAAAGAATTAGGGCAGTCACTAATTAAAAAGCCAAAAGCTCAGGTAAGGGCAAACATTGAAGAAACGCTATATTTTAATTTTGACACAGATTTGATACGCTAAGAAAAATAAAATCACTTTATTCAAAATATCATAAGGATTCTGAAAAGTCTCTAGGCACCAAAAGTCAGTGATTCTCTCATGGGAGCTAACGAGAAATGACCACTTACTGTGTAGAAATGTACAGAAAGTCCCCTACGTTTGAACTTTTAAGTTGCAAGCTTTGAAAGACGAGAATGTGCTCCTGCGTGCTAGCTGTTATACTGTACTCCTGCACTTACCAAGGTGCTGTACCATCAAGTAAAAGTAATTTCTTTATTTTTTGTGTTTGTTATGTATTATTTGTATGAAAAGTATTATAAACCTATAGCAGTATAGTACTATAAAGTCAACTGTGTTAATTGGGTACCTAGGCTAACTTTGTTGGACTTACAAACAAATTGGACTGACAGCGATGCTCTCTGGATGGAACTCGTTCATAGGTAGGGGACTCACTGCACTTTAGACTTCAAACATACTTTGTGGCCAGCACTAATACTATTCCCATTTTTCAGACGAGGTGATGATAGGTGTAAAGAAGACTGGAGATTTGCACATGATCACACAGGTCATCAGTGACAGAAAGAAAAAGAAATCAGTCGCTCAGCCACGTCTGACTCTTTGAGACCCCATGGACAGCAGCATGCCAGGCTTCCCTGTCGATGGCAGACCTGGGATTTAATCCAAGTCTGACTGGAGGGCCAGTGCAGCTGTTGAGTTGGAAACCCTTCAAGATGTTATGCCCAGAGAGAAAATCTCTTGGACTAGAAAACTCTTGGAATGAGTACGCACTTGATCATGAGACAGACCTGAGTTTGGATTTGCCTTTTGCATCAGGCAGGCTGCTTCTGGTGAAAGGGAAATAGAGTCTGACTCATCCTGATGCAAGTACTTAGGAAATTTACTATCTCACGTCACCTGGAGTCCAGAGGTCGGGCAGGCTGTGGGCTTGGTAAGGTTGGCCACTTAATGGCACCATCCAGGACTCATGCCCTCTTGCCCTTCTGTCATCCTCAGAGTGATCTTTACTGGGAAAAGGATGCGTCGCATCCTTGTCTGAGGAAGAAGAGAGAGCACCCCTACATGAGACGATGTCTCAGTACAGGGAAGCTTTCCTCTGAAGACTTCCAGCAGAAAAGTGTCCCAGGATCATTCCTGAACTAGTTCCTGGCTGGGGATGGCCATAGCCTGATTGGTTTATGCTAATGTGGAGGCATGGATATCACGGAGTCAAGCAGAATGTTCACTGCACTCTTTTCTTGGTTACCTTAGTTCAGTTCAGGTGTTCAGATGTGCCTAACTCTTTGCAACCCCATGGACTGCTGCATGCCAGGCTTCCCTGTCCATCACCAACTCCTGGAGCTTACTCAAACTCATGTCCATTGAGTCGGTGATGCCATCCAACCATCTCATCCTCTGTTGTCCCTTTCTCCTCCTGCCTTCAATCATTCCCAGCATCAGGGTCTTTCCCAATGAGTTGGTTCTTTGCATCAGGTGGCCAAAGGATTGGAGTTTCAGCTTCAGCATCAGTCCTTCCAATGAATATTCAGGACTGATTTTCTTTAGGATTGACTGGTTTGATCTCCTTGCAGTTGAAGGGACTCTCAAGAGTCTTCTCCAGCACCACAGTTCAAAAGCATCAATTATTTGGTGCTCAGCTTTCTTTATGGTCCAACTCTCAATCCATACATGACTAACTTGTTGCATTTCCATTTCTCTGTCTGTAGAAGGGTGGAGCTGAGGATTCAGTTGGATGAAGGTTGGATGCGCCTGCACCATGGGGACATTCAGTATTGAGTTTGTCAGTTTGGGGAGAAAGGCGGAGGGGTGAGTACTGGTCGTATAAACTTGAAATGCAATCTCAGTGAGTGCGCTTAATTCTTTTTCTTTACCACCTCTTGTGTGTATGTGCATGCATAGTTGCTTCAGTCATGACTGACTCTGTTGACTGTAGCCCCCCAGGCTCCTCTGTCCATGGGATTTTCCAGGCAAGAATATTGGAGTGGGTTGCCATGCCCTCTTCCAAGGTATCTTCCTGACCCAGGGATCAAACCTACATCTCATGTCTCCTGTATCGCAGGCGAGTTCTTGACCACTAGTGCCACCTGGGAAGCCCTTATCATCCCTTCAGTCAGTTCAGTTCAGCCGCTCAGTCGTGTCTAACTCTTTGTGACCCCGTGGACTGCAGTATGCCAGGCCTCCCTGTCCATCATCTCTTACTCCTTATCATCATCCCTCATCATACCTTAGTCCTAAGAAAATCAACCTGAATATTCATTGGAAGGACTGATACTGAAGTTGAAGCTCCTATACTATGGCCACCTGATTCGAAGAGCTGACTCATTGGAAAAGACCCTGATGCTGGGAAAGATTGAAGGTAGGAGGAGAAGGGGGCAGCAGAGGATGAGATGGTTAGATAGCATCAGGAAATCTGAGGACATGGATTGGAGCAAACTCCAGGAGATAGTGAAGAACACGAGAACCTGGTGTGCTGCAGTTGATAGGGTCACAAAGAGTTGGACGCGGCTTAGTGACTGAACAACACCAACAACATCCCTTATGCAGTAATAGTTTGGGAAACAACGAGGAGCCAGTAGTCCTAAAATTAAAAAAAAAAAATTTCCTCCTTTTTTTTAAAAGCAGCTTTATTGAGACATTATTGAAATAGAAAAATTGTATTTATTTGAGGCAATGTTTTGATACACATATACATTGTAAAATCACCACAATCAAGATGGTTAACATCTATCACTTCTACATAGGTACTGTGTGTGTGTGTGTGTGCACGTGCATGCACATGTGTCTTAAGAAGCTTTAATTTAAAATTTATCCTCTTAGCAAATTTCAAGTGTACGATACGGTATTGTTAGCTGTCATCACATGCTATGCATCAGAACTCCAGAACTTATTAATCCTGTTTAAGTTTCTTTTTTATTCTTCTCCTGGGCCTTCACCCCACTTCTCCATTGAATTTCTATAGCTGATCAGAAACGTGCAGAGACTCAGAGTTTAAGATGTTATGAAGTTCCATTATTTAAATAGTGGAAATTAGATTTCTCAGAAAACTTTCAAGATTCAAGCTAAATTGTGACTTCTGCCTTCTTCCTCTCCTCTGCTAGTCTTTTCTACTGGTGTTTCTCCCAGGCTGTTTCAATTTATCCTTGAACAGCAGAATTTCTTGCTCTGTATTATTTCTCAGTTTTTATTTGTGCTAAGTGAAAAGACAATGAGTTTTTACAAATTGCGAAATTCACGGGCCTAAGCATTCGTGGCTCTTCCCTCTCTGTTCCCTCCTACAAAAGCAGAGAGCATCCTCCTCCTCGGTGAGATGTTTCTGGGTGCTTCAGTCCTGGAGGACCCTCAGGCCCGGTTCTGACTGTGTCACATACTAAAGGACAAGCTGAACTGCTCTCCTTTGCTCCATTTGCTTCCCCTTCTCTGGTGACATGCTTGGGACAGAGAGAATGACCCCTGGGGGTCAACATAAGAGCTGGAGGAAAAGAAAAGAAGTGCCTGGTAAGCTTGTTAGCATGAAAACATGACTCCTCCCCTCTTTCTGTCCTTCTTACTCCCTTCCTCCTTCACTCCCTCCCAGGGTCACGTGGACTGAACTCCTGGATGTCAGTTGCAGTTCCTGTCCAATCAATCAGTGGAGTTTCAGCAATCAGAGGCACATCTCCTTATCTGAGTGATTGAGTATCAGCCCCACTTCGAAGCTCAAGTTCTGGTTGTAGTTTCCCAGGGTATATGGAGAGAAAGACATACTGACTTTGGCATCTCTAGTCAAACGCCATAGGAAATATGATGTGGTTAGTTCTGTCCTGAGTTCCTGCTTAATTCCCCAGGTTTTACCCATGTATGTCAACCCCAAAGCCCCGCAAACATGTTAAACACTATAAAACCAATGGGTTAAAGGCAACCAGTTCAACCTATTGGAATGTGGCCATAGCATAGTAAATCATTTGTAAGAACTTTATTTATTATAAAATGACAATATAATACTTAATAAATATCTTAAAAGGAAAATATTCCTTAGACTTCTTTCACCCAAACCCCACTGTCTTTATTTTGTATATCTAGGCAGCACTAGTCATATGTCTACATTTATGTAATATTATATATAATATATGTATATGTATACATATGTAATATAATTATGTGTATTATGAATAGTAGTAGACATTGTTGACATACTTGAACTTTACACTCTCCTTTTCAATTACTTGTCAGGGGATGTCAAAGACATCTTTAACTTTGAAATGACTGGGTTTCAAAGCTGATATGAAAGAAGGCAAGAGTCCACAGTTAGTGATCAAGTTGCCTACCATTGCTGGGAACAATATTTCAATACAGCTTTTGTGCTTGCCTAGGGAGCTTGTGAGGAACTCTCATAAAGTGATAAAAACATTGTTTCTTTGCAGATTTCGGTAAGTACAGTAATGATGTGATATAATGCAATCTAGAATTTATTGGCAGAATTTATGTTTATAACTTTATAAGCAAATCCTGAGTTCATAGGTTCATTAAGAGTCTCAGGGGGTTACCTCACATTTTCGGTTACTGCATTTAAAAGGTAGCAGTTGTGTGCTACAGTGGCTTTCTGATATTTGGGAATTTGCAAGGATATAGGCTATATTCCTCATGAATGTCAATGTTGTACTGTTTTCTACCTTTTCACATGACAATTTAGTTCCTATAAATATTTTCCCATGGTGTTATATAATCCTCAAAAAGACTGTGTCAAATAACTACGCAATATTCCATTGAATTGTTGTGCGATTATTTACCAAACTATTGTCCACATTTAGTTTGTTCTCAACTTTGCACTGTTGCTCTTGCAATGACAAACCTTGAGTCTACTTCTGAAATATTTTCTTGGATAAATTGTTACACTGTTTTGCAAAATATTTATGTAAATTTACAAATGACCATCAATGTGTTACCAAGTCCAGGCTCAAACTCCTCACCACACAATAGGGCAATACATCAAGAGACAAGTTGCTAAGACAGGAATAGAGAGTTTATTTGGACAGTTAGCAGACCTAGAAGGTGGTGGACTCATGCCCCAAAGAACCATCTTCCCTAAGTTAGAAGTCAAGCTTTTCTTATACTGAAAGGGAAGGGGTTTTGGCTGGTTGCTGCAAACTTCTTGGTGCCTGAATCCTTGTTCTTGCAGCTGTCCATGTAGGTCTGGCCACAGTGTTCCTATAAACCTTAACAAGACAAATGGTATTCTCTGTTTTGTAACGTTTTATTTCTATACAAACGGACAAGTGCTATACCTTTAAAGTTCAGAGCCTTGAAAATGGGCTATCCGTAATATTTCAGGCTATAGGCAACAGTCTTTTACAAAAGGTGCAGACCCAGCTGACTAAGCCCAGAAAAAGAGCACAAAGGTTACAGCTAAAGGAACAGATCCAATATGGAGTCAAGTTTGTCCTTCTCTGTTACAAATGTATTGATGTCCATTGAGTGGTGCAAAATAGATGGCATTGTGCATGGCTGTTAATGTTTTCTGCTGGTTAAATAGGTATAAAATGGTTCAATATTATTGTTTTACTTTCTGATGCTTTGACTTGGGCCCAGATTGAACACTGTAAATATATTTAAAATTCAAAGTTTCCTTTTAAGTGATGTATCTGTTCATATCCTTTGCTGGGTTTCTTTTAGGGAATCCTTTGGGGCTTTGGAGTTGAGAGGAGTGGAGAGAGTTTGAATTCCAACTCTGCCACTTACTAGCTGTGTGGCCTGGACAAGTTACTTAACATCCCTGTCTCTTTTTTTTGCATCTGTAAAATAAATCCACCTGCAATGCAGGAGATGTGGGTTCAGTTCCTGGGTCAGGAAGATCAGCTGGAGGAGGCTACCCACTCCAGTATTCTTGCCTGGGATATTCCACAGACAGAGGAGCCTGGTGGTCTATAGTTCATGGGGTCTGAAAAGAGTCAAACATGACTTAGTGACTGAACAGCAATAAAGGGGGCATAACAACACGTCTCTCACAGAGTTGTTAGAGGATGAACCACATGCATACGTGAGGAAGTACTGAGAACACCCATTAAAATCACCCCATGAGTTTCCAGTTACACGATATGGCTGGTTGGTTGGCTTTTATCCCAGCTTGAGCTGCCAATGGCTTCCTACTGCTCTCAGGATAAACCTGCCTAGACTTCCCAGCAGCTTGAGCGCTCTTTCATCTCTGTATTAATTCTCCCAATTGACTCTTCACAAGAAGTGTCTTGAATGTGTCTTGCGGTTTCAGAATTCTATCTGTGCCTTCCTATAATCAGTTCCTCCCCTCATGCCCTCCCCAACCTTATTCATCTAGTAAACTCCGAATCATCCTTCAAAACAGCCTCCAGCAGTTTTCCTGACCTTCCAATCTAACTCACTCCTCTTCCTCCCATAAACCCCCATGCCTGTCCACATCAGAGCATTTACTGCACTGTTCTAGACGGTCAATTTACTTGTAACTTTTTTTCCAATAGATTCTAAGCCCTATGTGAGTAAAAACCATGTTTTATTTGATTTTACAGCCTCACTTGTAGCACAATCCTTGGCGTGTGGAAAGCACTCAACAAATATTTGTTGAGTGAATGAATCAAAACCTACATTACTCATCAGGTGTGGATTCAAATGTCTCAAAGAGGAAAGGAAGTCACTTTCACAGGGCAAATATTTGCCATCATTGGGATTGGCTGGATTTAGGGCAGTCTTGTGGGAGAAAGGGTTTCATCTTCCAAGGGACTGTTCTGGGTGTGTAAACTGTGGAATTACAAAATACATATACACTGTCACTAACCTGCAATCAATCACCAGTCATGGTTCTGAATGATTTGTTAAAGCCTCAAAGGACAGAGAATTGCTGTAGTCTATTTATCATGTTTAATGGTGTATGAGAAATACATACGCTGAAGTCAAACCCAAGAGATGAATCCCCAAATTAGAACGAGCAGTGGCTGTATTGGAGGAAGTGATTAATCTCCCAGGATGAGTACTTTGAAAGTGACAACATCTACTGGGATGATTAAGTTTGGATCTAATTGTCTAAAACAAAAATAGGTACATGTTCTGACATCTGACTTACGTGCTGAAGAAAATACACACATAAGGGGTAGGCACGGAGTCTAGTTGGCAAGCCTTGGAATAAGTAAGATTGAGTTAGACTTTGAAACAAAGGAATAAGTGGTGGGGAACCCCTCTTAACAAGAGAAAAGAACAGAAGACATGCAATGTGGAAATAGGGTGCTGTTCTGGATGGAACAGAGGAAGCTAAGGAATGGGGGGTGTAATGGATGGCTTATGGGGACATGGACGGCTTTCCCAAGAATTCCTTGGTGCATCTGTGCAGACACAAAAGGGAAAGTCAGAGGCTTAGGCTGGGTTCCCAAGAAATGAGGCCTGAGACAGAGATTCAGATGCCTGTGATTTACTGAGAGCAAGGAAGGAAGGTAGGAGAGCGCAGAGAACCCAGCAGAGACAAGCCTCAGCCTGACCCTCTATGACATGGGGTGCAGAATTGTCTCCATGCTGAGGTAGAGGGGGCTGGCCTTTTGTGCCCCTGTATCTGCCAGTCCCCAAGAGGCAGGGTGTGGGTATTTCTCTGGTGGGGTGTTCTGGTCAGCCAAAGGCAAACCTCAGAGATGGGGAACAGCATGGAGCCACGAGCAACCGAAGCCCCAGCTGCCCCACCCACTGAGGGTGTCGGGGCGGTACCCCATGCCTCCATTACACCCGTGGAGGCAGCCGATGAATTCTCTTCCTCCCCAACTCCACTGCCTGCATCCTTTCCCCTTCGAAAGACTTGGCTGAATGCCTGTCTTCCATAAAGTCATGGTCTCTTCTGTGTGGGAGAGAAATCTCTCCCTTTGCACTTCCTAAAATGCTTCACCTACACCTTTATTGTGGCACTTTCCTCATAGTGGGTGCCATCTCGCTCGTTGGTGTGTGGTCCTATCTCGCCTGCTAGCCTGTCAGCCTCCCCATGTCAGGAACCACAGCTCGTCCAGCCATGTATTGTGTTGACCCCAGCTTGGTGTCTAACACATGGGGTTCAAAATAAACATGTGTAAAACAAGAGTCCCGAGAATGCTCTTGCTGTCCAAACTGGGAAAGAACTCTGGCTGCAAATCCATTTTTTTCTGAGTTGGCTGCTAAATGCTCTTGGTTTATCTTAGCTTTGCAAAGCCCATCATAATCCCATCCCCAACCCCAACATTAATATAATCTTTTTAATATCCTTTTGCCTGTGGGCTATTAGCCTATTACCAGCATAGTAGTGAAATTATAGTGACTTTGAGATTGCAATCTTGGGGTTTCTGCAGGATGTTTTCAGAGACTTGGCTTTGAGCTACCCAGTGTCCCATTCCATAGATGCAAGTCAGGCCTATGAATGGAGTGTAGAAGTGCTGTTTTTGATGTGTTCATGAATGCATAGCATCTGCCACACTGAGGCCTGCAATTCCCAGCCTGCCTTTTGAGTTTCTTGAAGTCTCGGCTGATTGATAAGCAATCAGCAGAACAGAGTAGTGAGATGCTGTGGCAATTGCTCCATGGAGCCTTCTCACCTTTGTCCTTCCTTGCCCGCTGGCCTTGGCACTGCTCTCTCACACACAGGAGAACACAGGAGAGGTGGTGTAGGGTGTCCTGAGGCCGTACAGGGCTTAGCCAGGGACGCCTACATGCTTCAGCTTGCTGGGTGTTTGGATTGGAGGTGGAGAGTGGTGTGGCCCGGGAAGGAGCTCTTATTCTTGCAGAAGGGCAGCCTTTTCTGTACACATTCTTTTGGAAGAATATCTAGGATGGTGTGTTTCATAACATGATGCAACCCGATAGATGCTGGGTAGGTTGGATTCATGGCTAACAGTGTGTTTTTTAATCAAGCCTAATCTCCTTAAAAATGTTATTGGCAGAGATGGGGAACAGGTATTCCACAGGGACTCTGTTGCTAAGCATGGTAGCGCTGAACTCTTTGTAACTTGCACCATTCGAAAACCAAACATGTTACCTATGCAACTTAAAGGAAATGAAATAGTCCAGAAAAAAACAACAGTGAATTCCTACTTGTTTTCTAGACTTGAGGACTTGCGTGCAGTCAGATTCTTACCTTGAGCAAAACTACTCACTGACCAGAGAGATCATTAACCATAGATGACTAGGGTACCCAATTGGGATGGATGCTGTTGGCGGTCATGGGAATAATTAACCCTGGAGATGTTGACCAGGTCACAGTGAAGGCCCTTTGTAAATTACTGGTGCCAGGCTCTTCCGAAGCATCAGTCCTTGGGCTTCCCAGACACCTCATGCCAGCTTCTGCAGGATGCAATCAACCAATGGCCAGAGGGGGCCATCTGACACCGTCCTAGAGGGTGACAGTTTCTTGTCCTTCTCCAGAGCCACCACTTCTTTCTATCTTCAGTCTGGTTAAACCAAGAGCATTTTAAAATGGCTTCATTTATTGAGACAAAGTGCTGGCTCCGAGTCTGTTTCTTGATTGGCACTTGTTAATTTCGTCTACCTTGGCTCACTCGGATCCCCATATGATCCTAATGAATAAAACATTCAAGGGCCAAATGTTGTAGTGTGACAACTTGACATCAGCTTTTCTGGAGAGTGGCATAACGTACAGATCGGGTCCCGGAGAGGCATCTCTTTCAGAGGAAAACCTGGAAACAGCTCTGCTGTAGCGGACTGCACCCTCCACCAGGGGTCCGAAAGAAGAAAGCGTGTGCACAAGCTCAGTCGTGTCCAACTCTGTGCGACCCCGTGAACTGCAGCCCGCCAGGCTCCTCTGTCCATGGGATTCTCCAGGCAAGAATACTGGAGTGGGTTGCTGTTTCCTTCTCCAGGGGATCTTCCTGATCCAGGGATGAAACCTGTCTCCTGGGTCTCCAGAATTGGCAGGCAGATTCTTTACCACTGCACCACCTGGGAAGCCCTGGGTTCCAACGACTTTCTTCAAATACCGAGTTGAACACTAACATGATACTGGGTCAGGCAATTGCTTCACCTCAGTTTCTTTGTGAAATGATGTGATACATAGTATTTGTATTTGCGATTTTGTTGTGTCGCTCTCTGGTAGAGGATTGTGCATTCTAGTCCCCATGGTGCCAGGTGTGGCTGTGTGATTTTTGGCACCCATCCATCCTGTGGAAGAGTAGTCCTCCCTGCCCTATTGACGTCAGGCTTGCCTGTGGGATTTGCACTGGCTTGCAAAAGTGAGTATGAATAATTGTGTCACTATTGTATAGCTGCCTTAAGGGCCGTCGTGCGGTGTGCCACCTCTCTTTCTCTCTGTCACTGGGGCCTGGAATGAAGAATATGTGAAGATGGGCTGTAACTGACCCACAGTGACATGGGTGAGCATCAAACCTTTGTTGCAGTAAACACTGAGGTTTGTAGGTTGTACGTCACTGCAGCGTAACTTGGCTTAAGCTGTTTAATACAACTGAGATAATGCGATCTATTGGATGTGCTTTGGGGGGAGAATCTGATGAGAGAACTAACTCAGAAATATATGTATGTTAATACATACCTGCTTATAGAAGATGCTTGGAGCTCATCTTCCAAAGAGCTAATAGTAGAAGAGACAGAGGTTTCTAAAAAATATGTTAATAACTCTGTGTAGTAGACCTATGGACTTTATAAGGGACTCAGCCTGTGCTGTCACAAATTCCCCAACCCAAGAGAACCTCTTTTTTTTCCCTTAATATTTACATTTTATTGAAGTATAGTTGACTTACAATGTTTCAGGCGCACAGCAAGGTGATTCAATTATACACATATATTATTTTTCAGATTATTTTCTACTTTAGGTTATTACAAGATATTGACTATGTTTCCCCATGCTGTACAGTAAATCTCTGTTGCTTGTTGCATATCAGTTTTTTAAATTAGAAATCTAGCATTCTAAAAAAAAAAAGAAAAAGAAATCTAGCAATCTATTCATACTAAGTCAAGCAAGTGGAATCAAAATGTCATAAACTTTTTCGTTGGGCAAAAATTCATAATTTTCTAAAATATGTATTATACATACTATTTATATGTATACAAGAGCTTTTCTACTATGCTTGATAAAAGGTTGAGAGACAACATCAAGAAAAGAAGAGAGAAAGAAATCAGAAAACGTAAACTAAATGAAATGGGAGCACTGGATATGAGGTAGAAAAAGTGAAACAAACTAGATAAAAGTAAAAAGATCATCATATAGTCCGGTTGTTTTTAAACATGGTTGCTCGTTGGAAACACATTGGAGTTTTGAAGAAAACCTCTTAACAGATGATTTTCCTCAGCAAATGCTTGCAGAACAGTGTTGAGAGCAGCAACACTGCATCATGGTATGGATACGGGGCAGGTGTGGGAGACGCTCACTAGTTGAATTACTCATTTTTTTGCGTCTAAGCCCTATAGATCAAAGTACTGGATCTCATGAAGATATTTTATTTCAGCTACATGTGGTTGTTTGTATGTAGTCAAAATTGTAAAAATAAATCATTCAAGGACCAAGTGTACATGGTATGCAACATGGCAGCATTTGATACCCAGTATGTTTATCCCTTGGTAAATGGCTTAGAGAATGGGGCATCTTAGTAAAAGCCACAGTGTGTTTGCTATAATCAGGAGTGGTTTAGTTGTCAGAAAGAGAAACCCACTCAAGTCCATTGGGTGAAGGGGGGTGTTTAGAAGGATGCAAGGGAGTCTCATGGGCTCTGGAAGGCCTCCTGGTGATATTCTCTCCATGCCTCATCTTCACTCTTCACTGAGAATGCCCACTTTCCTCTCTTGCAACCCTGGACTTCCTCATTTGATCTTGCCTGGATTCTGGCCTCCCTCTATGTGATCATGATGGGTAATTATCTGACTCTTAAAAAGCTGGAATAATTTTTTAAAAGATTTTTTTATATGGACCATTTTTAAAGTCTTTACTGAATTTGTTACAATATTGCTTCTGTTTTTTATGTTTTGGTTTTTTGACCACAAAGCATGTAGGATCTTAGCTCCCAGACCATGAATTGAATCTATACCCCTTGCACAGGAAGGTGAAATCTTTACCATTGGACCACCAGGGAAGTCCTTGCTGTTATTGTTGAATGAATAACATTTTTCTCACTGTTTTCAGTTCAGTTCAGTTCAGTCGCTCAGTCGTGTCCGACTCTGAACCGCAGCACGCCAGGCCTCCCTGTCCATCATTAACTCCCTGAGGTCACCCAAACCCATGACCATTGAGTTGGTGATGCCATCCAACCATCTCAACCTCTGTCATCCCCTTCTCCTCCTGCCCTCAATCTTTCCCAGCATCAGGGTCTTTTCCAATGAGTCAGCTCTTCACATCAGGTGGCCAAAGGATTGGAGTTTCAGCTTCAACATCAGTCCTTCCAATGAACACCCAGGACTGATCTCCTTTAGGATGGACTGGTTGGATCTCCTTGCAGTCCAAGGGACTCTCAAGAGTCTTCTCCCACACCACAGTTCAAAAGCATCAATTCTTTGGTGCTCAGCTTTCTTTATAGTCCAAATCTCACATCCATATATGACCACTGGAAAAACCATGGCCTTGACTAGACGGACCTTTGTTGACAAAGTAATGTCTCTGCTTTTTAATATGCTGTCTAGGTTGGTCATAGCTTTCCTTCCAAGGAGTGAGCGTCTTAATTTCATGGCTGCAATCACCATCTTCAGTGATTTTGGAGCCCAGAAAAATAAAGTTAGCCACTGTTTCCACTGTTTCCCCATCTATTTGCCATGAAGTGATGGGACTGGATGCCGTCATCCTAGTTTTCTGAATGTTGAGCTTTAAGCCAACTTTTTCACTCTCCTCTTTCACTTTCATCAAGAGGCTCTTTAGTTCTTCTTCACTTTCTGCCATAAGGGTGGTGTCATCCGCATATCTGAGGTTATTGATATTTCTCCCAACAATTTTGATTCCAGCTTGTGCTTCCTTCAGTCCAGTGTTTCTCATCATGTACTCTGCATATAAGTTAAATAAGCAGGGTGACAATATACAGCCTTGACGTACTCCTTTTCCTATTTGGAACCAGTCTGTTGTTCCATGTCCAGTTCTACCTGTTGCTTCCTGACCTGCATACAGGTTTTTCAAGAGGCAGGTCAGGTGGTCTGGTATTCCCATCTCTTTCAGAATTTTCCACAGTTGATTGTGATCCACACAGTCAAAGGCTTTGGCATAGTCAATAAAGCAGAAATAGATGTTTTTCTGGAACTATCTTGCTTTTTCGATGATCCAGTGGATGTTGGCAATTTGATCTCTAGTTCCTTTGCCTTTTCTAAAACCAGCTTGAACATCTGGAAATTCATGGTTCACATATTGCTGAAGTCTGGCTTGGAGAATTTTAAGCATCACTTTACTAGTGTGTGAGATGAGTGCAATTGTGCGGTGGTTTGAGCATTCTTTGGCATTGCTCACTGTTTTCCTCTCCTGCAAATGCAACTAACCTCACCTCGGTAGAGTCAAGAAGAGGGTTTTGCACTATTATGAGGTCATCATGGGGGTGCCATCTCTGAGTGTTCCACTTCCCCAAAACCTGGAATGCTAAATGGTTCCCCCTTATCCTTTCATTTCCCAGTACACAAAAGACATAATGACACTTTGAGCTTGAGCTTGTGATTGCAAATGTACTTTTGTCACTTGGAGGACAAAGCTATTGCCCACAATTGCCCTTCCAGAGCACTGGACCAGGAGGAACTGCTGGTTGAAGGTTTGTTACAGGCTCTGCTATCTACCAGATATGTGGCTTTAGGCAAGCTACTTCCCCTCATAGGGCCTCAGTTTAGTCCTCTGTACAATGGGGTTAACACCCGTAGCTGGATATACAAAGAGGTGCTGCTGTGTACAACGCTTTGACAATTTCATTATGATGTATAATGTTAAAGTTATTTAAGAATTCCAGGGCATCCTAGCTAGAAGGTATTATAAAGAACACTTAGTCCAACCCGTTAATTGTAAAGTGTGTGAAACCCAGGCTCAAAGAGATGTTATTATCACTGTGAACATAAATAATGATCCTTACAATTCTGTTGCTTGTTCTGGTCCGACCTTTCCACCCTCCACAAGGCGTTTGTTTTCCTAGCTGGTAGGTTCAGGATCCCCAGGCTGCCTTCCCTTCTCCCCTTTTAAGGTCTTTCTTTGTTTCCTCTGGGGCCACTGGTTGGACCCCCTCTGAGGTTAGGTGTGTGATCTTCTTCCCTAATCAGGAAGCCTGTGCAGGTCGGCTGCTCTTCTGGGGGCAGCCTTGCTAAGGGCGGGCATCCAAGGTCTGAAAGCATTAAGAGTCAAAAGCTATAGATCTGAGTGATGATTAACTCACACGACGGGAAAACACACACACACACACACACACACACACACACAACACACAGGCGTGTGGGCCCTGTGGCCGGGTTTCCCTGGATGGGGATGTGCAGTTTGGCAGAAACAAGCCCAGGGTGCCCAGAAAACAGCTTTTGATCTAACGCCATCATGGTTTTTGAACTCCGAGCGCAACGCCTTTAATCGCTCTTGGCTCTGATTTCCCAGGTTAATTTCCTGACATCTAAGGAGCTTTGTTTAGTGTATGTAACTTCCTGCCTTTTATGTCAGAGCCTGTGAACTGATGGAATCAGGGAACGAGCCAAAATAACCTGGGGGTGGGGGCGACTGTTTGAGACTCCTTTCCTAGTTTTAGTTTTCTTTGGGCACATACTCACCCTTAGTCACGTTTTTCCCCTGATATTAACACAATAGGAAGCTCTTATGTAAGATGTTGGGGTGGGGGGGCGGTGTGTAGAAAGGGGTTGCTGGTGGTGGGAGTTAGTGTGGAAGGAGGCTGTCATTGTCAGAGTGAAGAGCTAGAGAGGTTTTACCCCTGCTTTATGACTTTTCCCCGATGTCCTGAAGCTTTCGGGGCCCTGGGTCCCCAGCCCAATCCTCTCTACCCTCCTTTCCCTGCTGTGGACCAGTAAGACACAGCTACTGACTCCCTGACTCTGTTGTATGGCCCATATGCTCCTCTTTCCTCCACCCTCCCAAATGGAAACCTCTTTCTTTTTTTTTTTTAATTGGGAGGGGCTCCCACATGGCTTGTGGGGTCTCAGTTCCCTGACCGGAAATTGAACCCAGGCCATAGCAGTGAAAGCCTAGAATCCTAACCGCTAGGCCACCAGAGAATTCCCCCAGATGGGAACCTCTTCCCCACTTCTGTATTCAGATTCTCTTTGTTGCTCTGACAGCTCCCATTTTATCAGTTTGCTCTGTGGTTTGTCATTTCCATGTGCAGGCTGCAGGGTTTCTAGAAGCTTCTGAACAACTGGGCTGTGCCTCTGACTTAGAGCTCAGGTCCCTGGAGCAGACGGGAGCCTAATGAGTGTTTATGAGTGTGGCGGACGTTGCCACACTCACCTCTCCCCAGGGGCTGTGGCGAGGCTCTATGACCAGCTCAGACACCCACATTGCAAGTGCCAAGTGGTTAAGTCCAGGAACCCAAAAGAAAACAAACAAACAAGCAAAACACAATTTCTTTTACTTAGTAGGAACTGAATTTCATTAGCTTGGGAGATCTAAGGAAGCTCTCTGGCCACTAAGAAAATATTTAGAGACTGTTGGATGAGAAAGGGGCTTCCCTGGTGGTTCAGACGGTGAAGAATCTGCCTGCAATGCAGGAGACCCGGGTTTGATCTCTGAGTTGTGAAGATCCCCCAGAGAAGAGAATTGTTAACCCACTCCAGTATTCTTGCCTGGAGAACCCCCTGGACAGAGAAAAGCCCTTGGAGAGTTGGTCCTATACACTGGTTGATGCCTGGGTTCACAAGGGCTGTTTTGCTGTTTGCTTCTCTAACCCAAGGCTGACCTTGACATCTGGAGCTGGGCGGGGGGCATGCTCAATGTGACTGTTGAATCAATGACTGCAACTGCTCACACCCTGACTTCTCAGACGAGCAGACTCGCTCCACAGAGGCTGTGATGGAATCAGGAAGACGAAACCCTGTCCCCTGCTTCTCACACTCATGCTACTTCACTTAACTGAGTTGTCTGTGTTGTGTGCCTGGTGTGGCCACTCAAGCTGGGTCCGAGGGCCCTCCTGCGCCAGGAAGCTCCTCAGAAGCCCACGCCTTGGGGAGAATGAGAGCCCAGTAGTGCACTAGTGGGAGACCCACTGCCATCTTTGAGGGCAATAGGAAGTCCTGGTTGGGAATCAGCCAGAGTCCCTTTCAGACTTGATGGGGTCTCAACCACTGAATATCTACAGATATTTGGCCAGAGGCGGATGCTCTCAGAGACGATGCTCTCAGAGACAGTGCTCTCCAGCCAAAGCGCTCCTCCCCCACCCCCACAGGGTTGCCTCTAGAGGAAGTTGTTAAGGGGGACACTGTGACGGGTGGTCTGGCTTGGGTGGAGCCGCGGGTTCCCCATCAGGAAGATTTATCTTCTAAACGTGCATGCCCTCCCACCAGTTACCGACAAACAATAAAATTCTGAGTCAGAAATAAAACACCTCCAAAGAAAATAATTCCTCTCTTCAGGAATTGCCACAGCTTCTGTAAATCTTTGCCTCTCTTCTTTGTCTGTTTCTCTTTCTCTCTCTCTCTCTCTCACACACACACACACATTCATGCACTTTAGTTGATCTTTCCTCCAATCATCATCATCAGGAACAATGTACACTCTGCTGGAAGGACAGATAAATCCTGGGTGCGTGGAGACAAAACCAGCATTAACATTATGCTGATTTGTACCCCATTTGAAGGATGGATTCAGAACTGTCCAGAACCTCACAGGAAGGCAACAAGGGAAGTCAGAAGAGTCATGGGGATCCCTGGTGGGATGAAGCTGCTGGTGCAGAGGGGACGATGGCGTCACTGGTTCCGAGTCTGGGAATGGTCATCACGGAGACAGCAAGTCTCGCGAGAACAACGCCTGAGACCAGTGGCTGCTGCTCCGGCTCACGGCCCATCTCCCTCCCTGCGGCCCTTTGGTGAACTCTCTGGGGCTCTGGAGCCAGGGAGGCTTGGACTGCAAACTCCAGCCCTGGCCCAGGTAGGAGTTAGGAACAAATTAGCAGAAGGAGGACGTGAGGAGTGAAAGAGTGGTCATGTTCATGGAAGAATGCCAGGGAAGGGAGTCCAGTTCTAGAACCTTCTTAATCAGGACACGTTAACATCCCAGGGTTTCCTGCACTGGGAGAAGAAAGATTGTTTACATCTCTGAGGCTCGGTAATGCCCTGTTTTCTAATTTAATAGGTTTTGTTTTCTCATTCCTTCCTACTTCCTCTGCCACCTAACTACCTCCCCAGGGCCGTTCCTAGGACTAACGAGCACATGTGTAATTGCTGTGAGTTCCTTAAAAGGAAAGTGCTATATACACATAGAGGATTTTTATGTGTGCATATAAAATATGTCTACTCTGGCTAGGAGTTTCTTATTCATGGAGCTAAATGAAACAGGTTTATTTGGAATAGCAGCAATCTCAGAGGACCTGAGTAGCGCAAAAAGCTTGTGTTTGGGGAAAGATCAGTCAATATTAGAAACTGTTTTTAGCATTAATTTCTTCCCTGTGTCTGTAGAGTCTTAGTTTCTACATAATTCTCTTTGTTTTACTTTAATGAGGCGCTGGACCCATACTCACACATAGATTTTTCTGTCGGGATCATTATATGGTTTAGGGTGGTGGTGTGCTGGCTCTCTGGGGAGAGGGTAGTTCTAATTTGCAGTTTTTGCAATGTAAATTTTCATGATGCAAATAATCCTCCCCATAACTGATTCCAAGCCATTGACGTGGCTGTTGTCGATAAGAGTTGGGCAGAGAGGCACCCAGGATGCCTTTATATGATTTTCCCACCATGCAGATAAAATAGATGTAAGTCATCTGAAAACCACAGATAATAATAAACTGTAGTAAAATAACTAGAGAGTGGAGAGCTTTGAGAATTTATTACAGCTGTTTTTAAGATCATTTACTTATAAGTGTTTATGACTTGATTTTTAATGATGGCTGCACTCACCAGTGGTCTGCAAAATTTGCGAAAATTTATCTGTTGCCTCTCCCACGCTGCGATGAGCTGGCCCTGCCACCCACTGGCTACTGAAGTGCTGAGCTTGGTATGGTCTCAACTCTAGAGACCTTGGAGTCTCTGGCTCACTTTGTGAAGCATCTATTGGGTGTTTCCACCCGGATGTCACACCTTAAGAGTCAAGGACTCTGAAAATAAATTCCTCATTTCCAGCGTGGCATCCCTTTCTGAATTTATCCAAGTTAAAGATCTTAAAGTCACCTTCTTCCCCCTTCTGTTCTCTCATTTGCTAGCCAACTGTTATCAGTCCTTCTTCCTGTGCAACATCTCTTGTAACAGTGATAGTCTATAACTCGGTTGCACAGGGGCTCACCAGGAAAGCTTTGCACAAAGACTGATGTCTGGATTCCACTCTTGGAGGTCCTGATTTAATTGGTCTGGGGTGCAGCCCCAGCATCAAGAATTTGAAAAGCTCCACAGGGGAATCTGACGCTCAGCCAGGGAGCGTTAGATTTCCATTTTCATCAGTACCTCCCCTAACACAGCACAAAGGAAATGCGGGCTTGGAATCTGACTGACTGGGGTGTGAACCTTGGCTTTGCCACCTACAAGAGTGTGTTTCTGCAGTCTCTGAGCTTCACTTTGCCGAACTGTAGAGCGGGGATAGGAACTGTGATCTTAGGTAGTTATGTAAAAATGTCTCAGGCTCAATGCTTGATTTAATGAATTAAGTCAGATTCCTCCTCCGGTTTCAGTGATCCCCTGCTTGATCCTGCCTCCCGTGCCTCCCCAGCCTATAGATCTTAGACACTTCTGCTAAAGCAATCATTCCCCAACGTCAAGCCCTTGTTCATGAATCTTGAATGAACTTCCCATTAGCTACTCTGCCCCCTCCTCAAGGCCCTCAAGGATCTCACCCCCCTCGACCTTTCCAGCCTCGCCTTCTACCAGGAAGATGGACCACCTCTTGCAGATCTGCGAATCCACCTGTACTTTCACTCATGGGCTGCCCTCCTGCCTCCTCACTCGGTAACCTGTTCACAGCTTTCAGGAAGCCTGTCTTTTCAGGAAGACTCTGATGGCCGTCTCCCCTTCTAGACTCCTTTAGTCCTTGTCCACCTCATCACAGTTTTTCTTTAAAAAATTAATTAGTTGACTTTATTATTGGTTGCCCTGGGCTTTTGTTGCTGTACACAGGATTCTCTAGTTGCAGGGAGCAGGGGCCGCTCTTCGTTGCAGTGTGCGGGCTTCTCACTGTAGTGGCTTGGCTTAGTTGCTCCTTGGCATGTGGAATCCTTCCAGACTGGGATTGAACCTGTGTCCCCTGCACTGCAGGTGGATTCTTAGCCACTGTACTACCAAGGGAGTCCTCATCGCTGATTTGAACTTTTTGTGCTTCCCTCAATGAATTTATCTATTTAGTTAGTTAGTTAGTTACGGCCTTGCTGGAGGGCTTGTGGGATGTTGCTTCTCTGACCAGGGATTGAACCCATGCCCTTAGCAGTGAGAACAGGACATGCTAACCACTGGACCACCAGGGAATTCCCTCCTCATGGAATTTAGACATTGACATTTCATATCCTCAGACTGAAGCCTCCAGGATGAGAGAGGTATTTCTGCACTCACGGCCAAGGCTATCCCGGGCTGTGGTCAGCAATGGTGACTGATTAGGTAGGGCGACAATTGGCCTTACAGCTCAGAGCTGTTGCTTTCTGAAGCTGCTCAGATTGGACAGAGAAGGAAGTGGCTGAGTAATTCTGAGGTCCCAGGGTCACCCTTGTAGCACCTCTTCCCCCATTTTGCCTTCCCATTTGCCCAGTCCCAACACCGCCCCTCATGGCACCTCAGGTCCTCCTGGGTGTTCAGGGTGATGGTGCAGGGCCTGAACTCCTATCTTGGCAGCTCTGCCCAGGGTCTTGCATGCCTCAGGCTCCCAACAGCATGGAAACAGTGAGGAAGTCCAAGGTCCTTCCTGCCTAACACATGATCTTCACTACTGTGACCCCTGGGGGCACCGTGTAGGCAAGGAAAGACCTCACATCAACACTATATCCATTTATCTCCCTAAGGAACGTGTGTCTAGGACCACTGAAATGTAAGACATGTTCCTTTTATAGCAATTGATTGAAAACCTGTGTCTAGGGACTTCCCTGGTGGTCCAGTGGTCAGGAACCCACCTTGCATTGCAGGAGACTTGGATTTGATCCCTGGTCACGGAAGTAAGATCCCACCAGCCGCAGGGCACACAGCTAAGCCTGTGCGCCATAACTATTGAGCCCACGTGCCGGTGAAAGACTTCACATGACACATCAGAAAGCCCACGCAGCCAAATAAATAAATAAATATTTTTTTAAAAAAAGAAAAATTGTGTCGAAACGAAAGCAGCTACCTTCACCTAGGCTTTTCCATATTCCATTACTGGATAGTAAACATTCAGGATGGGCAGGACCTAGTTTCTTCTCTCTTGTGTTTCAACCTCTCGTGTCTGATTTCCCAGAAAGGTTAACACCATCACTATCGACTCAGTTGGCCAGAGTAGGGAAACCTCATGATCCCCTTTGACTTTCTTCCTGCCTCACCTTGCACCCCCATTTCCCCATCCCCCACCCCAGGATAATCAACCACCAAATTCTTTTTTTTTTGAAGCAGAAAAGAACAACTTTGTTGCTTTGCCAGGCAAAGGGGGGCCACAGTGGGCTAGTGCTCTCAAAGTTAAGTGTCCCGATCTGGAGGCGGTAGTGAGGAGTTTTATAGTAAAGATTCAAAGAGGAGGGTGTGATCAGCTCGTGGACCTTCTTCGGATTGGTTGGTGGTGAGGTAGGTGGGAGTCCGCATCATCAACCTTCGGGTTCCAACCTGTCTAGGGGTGTCTATGTGCCTGTGGGCAACATACAGTTAACTTCACCTGGTCAACCACCAAATTCTATAGACTCCACTCTCTAAATGGAGAAGGCATTGGCAGCCCACTCCAGCATTCTTGCCTGGAGAATCCCAGGGACAGTGGAGCCTGGTGGGCTGCCGTCTGTGGGGTCGCACAGAGTCGGACACGACTGAAGCGACTTAGCAGCAGCAGCAGCAGCCACTCTCTAAAAGCCATACACCCAGCTGCCCTCTCCATTCCCACCGCAATGAACTTACTCCAGGCTTTCATTTTTCCTTAGCTGATCTATGGTGGGAGCCTCTGACCTTCTCTCTCATGTCCTATTTTCCTTGCTGTCTCGTCTGTCTTTCTAAAATTGAATCAGTCATACCCACGCTTAAAATCCTGTCATTTCACTCAAAGAATTAAGTCCAAATCTTTTAGTGAGATACATATATACCTTCATGTCTGACCCCAAATCCCCAAATCAGTCTTGTACCTCCCCGATCTCCTCCCACTTAATCTGCATCCCAGACACACCACACTTCTGGGGGGTTTCCACGCCTCTGGGGGCGTTTGTGTCTGTCATCCCCTCCTCCTGGAATGTCTTTCTTCTCTTGTCTCACCTGGACACACCTCTCAAGGTGCCAGCTCAACAGTCACCCTCTAGGAAATCAACCCTGAATATTCATTGGAAGGACTGATGCTGCAGCCGAAGCCATCTGATGTGAAGAGCCAGCTCATAGGAAAAGACCCTGATGCTGGGAAAGAATGAAGGTGGGAGGAGAAGGGGACGACAGAGGATGAGATGGTTGGATGGCATCACTGACTCAATGGATATTAGTTTGAGCAAAGTCCAGCAGATAGTGAAGGACAGGCAAGCCTGGTGTGCTGCTGTCCATGGGGTCACAAAGCGTCAGACATGACTTAGCAACTGAACAACAATACACAACCTCCTTGAGTGCCTCTGACAAAATTAATTGTTCCTCTGCGTGTTCTCACGGCCCTTCATATAAACCTTATTCAGCACTCAGCAGCATTATTTTAATTATTTGTTTTCCTATCAGCCCTTGTTCCAGGGCAGCTTAGTCATCATGGTATTCCCTAATGGCCCCACCGGAGGGAGGAGCTCCAAATATGTTTGTGAAATTAATGAGTGTGTTTCCTGTCTCATGTTACACACTCTCTCTCTTGTCCTTCTCTGCCAGAGGTATGACAGGAGGCCAAGAGGAGAGAGCCTAGATCAGACGACAGTACTCACTAGCATTTCAAACGTTCTGCTGTGTGCTCAGAAAAAGCTTCCTCCCAGAACTCACGTGGTAAAGCATCACTGAAGCGAGCCATGGCAGACAGGTGAAAATTCTACCCATCACCCTCAGAGAGGCTGTGTTTGGAAAACCCGTGTTGATTTTAACTTGAGTGTTAGTCACCCATAAAATGCTGCCAGAAGTCTCTCTGGGGCTGGCCCCAATTGCAAACTGTGGGCTGTTTGTTTGCTAAGCTGTGCTTTGTTAAAATAGCGATTCCCAGTTTGCCTCAGGTGTAGAGTTTAGGTTCATGGTTCATTGGATATTTTAGGAAAATATGAGCAAACATTCCATTCCCTGAATCCCCCATCTGACAGTCCGTGAGGTTTAGGCTGTTTGTGCACATGGCTGAGATTTTTCAGAGAACAAATTGCTGATAATGGCCTTTCTGTCTCCTGGCCCTCTCCCGGAAGAACCATGTTTAAGCTCTTGGTGGATTTGAATGTCCACAAAACATCACTCTCCAGGGTAAGTCTGGGGGTGGTTTCAGGGGATTTGGAGTCGTTGTTAGATCTAGACCCCTGGGACTGCAATGGAGATGACACCACCCTTGGCCTTTTCCTGGGATCTCTAGCCAGACTGAAAGAATGAATGAACAAAGGAATCTTCCTTGTAAAAGGAAGATTTGAAAAGAGGATTAATTCAGTTGATCAACTCAATCCTTTGAAAACAGGATTTGAAAACCCAACTTTGTATTTAATGATATTTTCCCCTCTCATCTACCTTCTCCTACTCTCCTCTCTAGAGGTTCATCCCCTTGCTTTTGAGCACTGACTTGGTGAATTCATTCACCAACCTTTCCTTTGCTGGGTTGACGTTCATTATCAGACAGTAAAAAAGACCATCAGTGACAGCACAGGGAGCTCCGCTCTGTGCCCTATTGATGACCCAGAGGGGTGGGTGGGAGAGAGGCTCAAGATAGAGCCTTATATATAAATGTAGCTGATTCACATTGTAATACAGCCATAACACAACATTGTGAAGCAATTATACTCCAATTAAAAAAAAGAATTAAAAAAAAAAAGACCATTAGTGACTGTTGCACAGGACCAGAGAAGTAATACCTCTGTAATGAATTCTGGCCAAAACAAAAGTAGGAGGAAAGGATCAAGGAGTGATGGTAGCATATAAAACGCCTTCATTGGAGAAAATGACGTAAGGTCGGCTGTCACTCTGCATCAGTCAGGTTTGGGTGCTGGAGGCGGTGTTGACAGAACAGATTGGGTGCTGGGGAGACGTTGGGGGAGCAGCCAGGTGGTGAAAGAGGGGGAGGTGATTGTTGTTAGAGCTCCAGCAAAGGTGAAGAAAATAAATCACAGTCGTGGAGAGAAGCTGCTCCAACTGTGTCATCAAGTGGAATCTCTGAGCACGAGGGCAATGCTGCCTTGTTTCTGCCTGGGCACCTATTCGTGACAGCTGCTTGTCAGAGCCTCCAGGAATGAGTGAGTGTACATTGAACTAAAACAGATGTTCTTAGAAGTGTACATCCAACTAAGTTACATGAATCAATTAATGAGTATTATGTGGAATAGAGAAAGAGGTAGGAGTGAATAGCTGTGGTTTGAAGGCATGCTACCCCACAGATAGGGTGCAGCTACCGACCACCTGTCAACTCAGTCAGTCAGTGGAATCAAGTTTCTTTTGACTGCTTCTTGAGGAGCCCAGGTGCTCATGATGTCTTAGACGGTGTGTCACCCTGATCCTGGACTGAAAATGTAATAAGGCAAACTCTGGCTACAAGATGCTCAGACCATAGTATGGGAGACAGTCAAGAATATTAGCCATGAAGCCACAGTGTAAAACATCAGACTACAGGTATGCACAGCATGGGCTTCCCTGGTAGCTCAGCTGGTAACAAATCTGCCTGCAATGCGGGAGACCCTGGTTCAATTCCTGGGTTGGGAAGATCCCCTGGAGAAGGGATAGGCTACCTACTCCAGTATTCTTGGGCTTCCCTGTGGCTCAGATGGTAAAGAATCTGCCTGCAATGTGGGAGACCTGGGTTGATCTCTGGGTTGGGAAGATCCCCTGGAGAAGGGAATGGCTGCCCACTCTCGTAGTATTGCCTGGAAAATCCCATGGACAGAGGAGCCTGACAGGCTACAGTCTGTGGAGTCACAAAGAGTCAGACATGACTGAGCTACTTTCACTTATAGGTAAGCATAGAACACTGCAAGAATACATCAGAGAGGTACTGGATTTGGCCTTGGACAATTCAGGCAGGCTTGAGTTGATCTTGAAGGATGTATAGGAGTGAGTCAAATTACAAAATGACAAAGGGTGGGGTTTGGATTCCAGGAAGTTGGAATAACACTTATAAAGATATGAAAGAATGAAAAAATACTGTGACAAGGAAGCAGCAAGTACTTCAGTGTGACTAGAGTGAAGTGGGTGGGATTCTAGCTGGAAATAAGGCTGGAGAAATAGAAAGGGGTCATATCATCAAGCACCTTGTATGTAACACTAGTATTTTTTTCTCCTTTATTAAGAAGTAATAAGGAGCAATTGAATGCTTTGTTCTTTTTAAGTCAAATTTATTAAGGTATATTTAAAATACAATAAAAATACACCCATTTTATTTTTTCTTCTGTTTTATTGAGATATAATTTACATAGAGCACTGTAAAAGTTTAAGGTATATAACATAATGGTTTGACTTACATACATCACAATATGATTATCATAATAAATTTAATGAACATCCATCATTTCATTTAGTTACAGAATTAAAGAAATAGAAATTTAAAAAATGATTCCCCATGATGAAAACCCTTAGGATTTATTTCCTTAACAACTTTCATAAACAGTACTGTTAATTATATTTATCATATTATACATTATATCCCTGGTACATATTTATCTTACACCTGGAAGTTGGTTCCTTTTGACTGCCTTCACTCAATTCCCCCTCCCATCATCCTCAACTCTGATAACCATAAATCTGATCTCTTTTTCAATGAGTTTGTTTGTACGTTTGTTTGTTTCTAAAGCATAATTGACCTACAATACTATGGTATTTCCTGTTACCTGGCACCGTGATTTGGTATTTCTACACTTTTCAAAATGATCAGCACAATAAGTCTAGCTATGATATGTTACCATAAAAAGATATTACATACTTTTATTGACTATATTCCCCCCCGTACATTTCATAACTGTGACTCACTTATTTTGCAACTTGAGGTTTGTACCTCTTAATCTCCCTCACCCATTAATTTCCTCTCCCTAACCTCTCCCCCTTCCCTCTGGTGACCATGTGTTTGTGTTCTGTAAACATAACTCTGTTTCTGTTTTGTTATGTTTGTTCATTTGTTTTGCTTTTTAGGTTCCACATGTAAGTGAAATCATACAGTATTTGTCTGATTTATTTTACTTAGAGTAATACTTTCTAGGTCCATCCATGTTGGCACAAATAGCAAGATTTCATTCTTTTTAATGGCTGAGTAATATTCCATTGGGCTTCCCTGGTGGCTCAGTGGTAAAGAATCTGCCTGACAATGCAGGAGACACAGGTTCGATCCCTGGGTTGGGAAGATCCCCTGGAGAGGGAAGTTGCAACCCACTTCAGTATTCTTGCCGTCAAAATCCTATGGACAATGGTGCCTTGCAGGCTACAGTCCATGGAGTCACAAAAAGAGTAGGACACAACTTAGTGACTAAATAACAATATTCCATTATGCATGTACTTTATCCATTTATGCATCTTCTTTATCCATTCATCTATTGATGGGCACTTGGCCTAGTATGTGATCTATCCTGGCGAATGTTCCATATATATTTGAAAAGATTGTATTCTCTGTTGCTTTTGGATAGAATGTTCTATTGATATTAAGCCATTTTGTTTTAATGTGTCATTTTAAGCCTGTGTTTCTTTATCAGCTTTCTGTCTGGATGACCTGTCCATTGATGTAAGTGGGGTGTTAAAGTCAATTTCTGTGTGTTACTGTCAATTTCTCCCTTTATGTCTGCTAACATTTGCATCATGGGTTTAGATACTGATACCAAGCTCAGTGGTAAAAGAATCTGCCTGCAATGGAGGAGACCTGAGTTCGATTCCTGGAGAAGGAAGATCCCTTGGAGAAGGAAATGGCAACCCATTCCATATTCTTACCTGAGAAGTCCCATGGACAGAGGAGCCTGATGGGCTACAGTCCATGGGGTTGCAAGAGTTGGACATGACTTAGCTACTAAACCACCACTACCATGTTTGTTGCATGAATATTTACAATTGTTATGCTTCTTTTGGGGCTGATCCCTTAATCATTAGGTAATATCTTTCTTTGTCTCTTGTTATAGTCTTTGTTTTAAAGCCTATTTTGTCTGACATATTATTACCCTGGCTTTCTTTTGATTTCCATTTGTGTGGAATACCTTTTCCTATCCTCTCACTTTCAGGCTGTATGTCTTTAGATCTGATATGAGTATTTTATAGGCAACATATACTTGAGTATTGTTTTGTATCCATTCAGCCACTCTATGTCTTTTGATTGGCGCATATAGTTCACCTACATTTAAAGTAGTTTTTATTTTTTTAAATATTTATTTATTTACTTGGCTGTACTGGGTCTTTGTTGCAGATGCTGGATCTTCAATCTTAGTTGTGGCAATAGGATCTTTAGTTGCAGCATGCAAACACTTAGTCACGGCATGTAAGATCTAGTTCCCTGACCAGGGATCAAACCTGGGCCCCCTGCATTAAGAGCTCAGAGTCATTGGGACCATGAGAGAAGTCCTCATTTAAAGAAATTATTGAAGGGTATGTACTTATGTCATTTTGTTAATTGTTTTGGGGTTGTTTTCTTTTGTCTCTTCTCTTGTGATTTGAAGACTACTTTTAGTGTTTTGTCTGGATTCCTTCCTTTTTTCTATTTCTATTCTATTTGCATATCTGTTATAGATTTTTGGATTTTTGGTTTCTGTAATGTTTATATATAACCATATATATGTGATTGTGACTTCCTAGGTGTTGTCAGTGGGAAAGAATCTGCCTGCCAGTGCAGACGATACAAGAGACATGGGTTTGATCCCTGGGTGGGGAAGATATCCTGGAGTAGGAAATGGCAACCCACTCCAGTATTCTTGCCTGGAAAATTCCATGGACAGAGGAACCTGGTAGGCTATAGTCCACAGGGTCGCAAGGAGTTGGATACAGCTAAGCACATGTGAACGTGATACATATATGATTATTTTAAGTTGCTGATCTCTTACATACAAACGCATTTTGATAACCCTGCATTTTTACTCCCTCATCTCCATTCCACATTTACTGTTCCTGACATTATATTTTCCATCTTTTTGTCTTGTGTATGCCTTAACTACTTCTTGTGAATATAGATGATTTTACGACTTCTGTCTTTAAACCTTCCTACGAGCTTTAAACATGGCTGATTAACTTTATTTTATATTTACCTTTGCCAATGAGCTATTTCCTTTCATAATTTTCATGTTTCTAGTTGCAGCCTTTTCTTTTTTGCTTAGAGAAGTCCCTTATTTTTCACAGATCAGGAAAGAGAAGCTCAGATTGATTATGTAAATTAGCTAACATAGGTAGGAAAAGGTACAGGTACAGCAGTGTTTTGAGCCTGTGTCCTTGATCCCTTCTTAGTCTAGGGGTTCCTTATTTTTCTGTTCACACTTGTGTGAACGCAGAACTTTATTTGGAGAACCCCTATTCTGTGCTGTAGACTCTTCTAGTGTTAGGGGTACAACAATGAAAATGCATAGTTCTTGTTTCCACAGAGCTTATAGGCTGGTGACCTTTCAAGATTCCTTCTACTCTACCTGGAGAAAATCTCAAGTGAACAGACTGCAGCACAAAAGAAAAAAGAGAAAGAGTGTTAAAGTCATATAATGGGTCACAACTTGGATAGGTTTTTTTTGAATATTTGTTGTTTATTTAGCTGCAGCACCTGGGATCTTTCTCTGGGGTGTGTGGGCTCTCACACATGTGGGATTCTAGTTCCCTGGCCAGGGATGGAACCCTTGTCTCCTGCATTGCAAGGTAGATTCTTAACCACTGGACCACCAGGGAAATCCTCATTTTTGACCTAGCCTCCAGAACCATGCCGAGAGACCCAAGGGAATTGCATCTTCTCTTGTGCCATTTCTTGGCTGGGCCAGTCACGGGGGTAGAGGTCTGGAAAGAAGAAATCCTTCTCAGCGAGGATTAACTATAGAGATTTAGTGTCAGCTTAAAAAGGAGAGAGTATACAGAAGCACTCAGTGGGGAGAATGACAGATTGCAGCAGTAACGGGGGTGTCTTGACGGAGGCAACTGAATTGAATGCATTTTATTGTGAATGACTCACATTTCTTGAGTTATTTCTGCGTGGTTGGCATTGTTCTAGGTACTGGAGGAAAGTAGAAGTAAAAAGCTCTGGAGGCTGGAGATCAAGACATTCTCAGAAACGTCTGGCACCTATCAATGCAGGTGAGGTAGGAGGCGGAGTGTGGAGGTGGTGGCGTTTCATTTGTGTGCTCCGGCTCTCTCCCTCCCTCCCTCTGGGGGCCCTTTTTCCATATCCTCTCCCCACCTGCACCCCCTGGGCCTCTAGAGACCAAGCTAGCACTGTCGTGTTATCCCAGTCCTTTGCAGAGGCACCTTGCCCAGGGCTGCATGCCTATTTTGGGGTCAAACCACAAATGCCTACAGATACCAGCCAGGTCAGCCTAGTGACGAAAGAAGGATATTGTGGGGAACTAGTGTTAGGGGCTGCAGAGAACAGGACAGCTTCTTGTCCATCTCGACAGGACAGCTGCTACTGCTCTGGGTGATCGATGTTAGTGATGTGAATAAAATGAGGGCATCATGAGGTGGCCCATGGTTCCTGGAATGTGGGAAAAGTAGTTTTCATTCTAAATTTTATGTTTAAATATTGGAAATTCAGTTAATTTAAACATTTTTGTTGCAGTTGATATTGGCCAAAATAAAATGAGTTTGGACCAGATTCCACTGGAAGCCTCTCATCTCTGCTTCTGTCCTAGGTAATGCCACTCTCTATTTTTTTTCTTTCTCTCTCTAAGCCTGTCTCTCAATCGTGGGAAGTGACTGCTCGACTAATTAACTTCCAAGGTGATAATGGCTTAATAGCAATCAATTTACTTTTGCCTTCAAAAGCATGACCTGGAGATACTGAAACTAATAGGGAGAATTGAGCCTTCATGGGAGGTACAAGTGGTCACTAAGTGGGTGGGCCCTGTCTGTCTCAAACCATTTGGACATCCTGTGGGCTCTGACCATGTAGAGGGTCAGCTCCCTCTTCAAGGGGTCAAAGATGCTTTATGAATGGTTTCATTTGGGTCTGGGGCTTGGAATGGAGAAGATGGCTCTCGGACATGGTACCTATGGAAGATAAGGGCAACTACCCAAACCCCTCTTTGTGCAGTTTAGCTTTAACACTAAGGCTCTTCTTGCATTGTCCAGTATGGTAGCCACTAGTCACACATGGCTATTTAAGTTTAAATTAATTAAAATAAAATAAGAAATCTAGGTCCTCAGTTGCACTAGCCACATTTCATATGCTCAATAACCATGAAAGCTGGAGGCTACCGTATTAGACGCTGCAGATACGGAACATTTCCATTGTCACAGACAATGATGCTGGACCACCAATCTCACAAGGAAACAGGTTTGGGTATCAGGAGAACTGACTTTTGGCCCTAACACAGCCACTCATTGGCTCTGTGACCTTGGGCAAACTCTTTAATTCCTCTGGATCTGTTTCTTCACTGATAAGATGGAAATGATAACATTTTCCACAAAATTCCCTTGAGCATTAAAGGAAGGACAAACACATTGACACTATAGTTATTAATAATATTACCCCACCTCCCCCCTTTCCCCAGCCAGAAAGCCATCCTCTATGGGGGGCAGAGCTGAGTCTTATACTCAGGAAGAACCTTGTCTCCTCTCACTATGATCCCCAGTCTGGTTCTAGGATTTCACTGAATTCATTTTGCTTGTTAGCATAAACTCAGAAAGATTCCCTACGTGCACATGGGCAGGGAAGATAAGCAGGAAAAAAGAACTAGGATGTGGATGGTGCCACAAGCGTTCTGTAGAGCACGACTGTCCCAGATGGCCTGAGAGCGGTTCAGCGTTGAGCACGCGCCTGGGAACAGAGAACCAAGGAGAACCCGAGGGGTCAGGCAGGTCTGGGTAACTGTGGGCACTGATAACGCTGGAAAGCAATGGGGACTAGAGTAGTGCTTGGCATGTGGTAGGAGCTCAAGAAATACTTGAGATGAATACTTGAAATGTTGCTAGAAATTAACACAACATTGTAGACCAACTATGTTGTTTTTACTGGCTAAGTCGTGTCACACTCTTTTGCGACTCCATGGACTGTAGCCCGCCAAGCTTCTCTGTCCATGGGATTTCCCAGGCAAGAATACTGGAATGGGTTACCATTTCCATCTGTAGGGAATCTTCCTGACCCAGGGTTTAAATCTTTGTCTCCTGCATTGCAGGTGGATTCTTTACTGCTGAACCACCGGGAAAAGCCAAAATCAACTATACTCAAATAAAAAAGAAATAAAAAAGAAATACTTGCTGAATGAATGAATGAATGAGCTACATAGAGGGCAAAGGCCAACAGGCAGCTTCTGGTAACCCTGGCTTCTGTGATGGCTTCCCCATTGGTATAAAGCCTTAAGTTGATGGAGGAGGGGGAATAGTAGAGGGTGAGATTAGTTTGCAAAAAGAATGTGATAAATACAGGGTGGGAGGTGCATATAATACCCTTTATTTATTGGCCAGCTATGTTCCAAGGATCCTGCAGGTTTATCTCTACTCCTTCTGAACACTCTGCGAGGTACATGTCTTTATTCCCATTTGACACAAGAGTGAGTTGCCCAGAGTCACCTGGCTTTGTGCAAGCCTCCAGTTACAGATCTGAGATTCAAACCTAAAGTCCGTATCTTTCCTGTGATGTCAAATACTCTTAACAGGTAGCGTGTTCTCTCTGAGGAGGCCTATGCTGCCTGAGCTTTAATGCAAGAAGTTGCAAGAATCTCTACTCTTCAAGTGGACTTCCTTTAAAAAAAAATTTTTTTTTAATTTTTGTTTATTTATTTTTGGCTGTTCTGGGTTTTCATTGCTGTGTGCAGGCTCTCTCTTGCTGCGGTGAACAGGGGCTACGCTCTAATTGTGGTGTATCAGCTTCTCATTGAGGTGGCTTCTCTTTTTGTGGGGTTCGGGTTCAGTAGTTGTGGTGCATGGGTCTAGTTACTCCACAGCATGTGGGATCCTCTCGGACCAAGGATGGACCTGCCTGTGTTGGCAGGCGGATTCCCAACCACTGGACTATCAGTGAAGTCCCCAGGTGGACTTCTGACCTGGCTGATGCTCTCTTTGGGTTGGCTTGGTTGGTAGATGAACTTGTTCCTGCCCATACCATTTATACAATGATTTCACAGCACTTTACCATCCCGGCTTTGAACATACAAAGTGGTGAAGTTGTTTCTCTCAGTTGAAAATGGAGAACCCGCAACACTAGGAAGTTATATGATTTGTTCAACGGCATTAGACAGCAGGTCATTGTTGGAGTCTATAGGGAAATGAGGACACTCAGGAGACTGGTGGTTTAGTTGCTAAGTTGTGCCCAACTCTTGTGACCCCACAGCTTGCCAGGCTCCTCTGTCCTCTGTCCATGTGATTTCCAGGCCAAGAACACTGGAATGGATTGCCATTCCCTTCTCCAGGAGATCTTCCTGACCCAGGGATCAAACCTGGGTCTCCTGCATTGCAGGCAGATTCTTTACCAACTGAGCCACCAGAGAAGTGTCTCTCAGTTGAAAATGGAGAACCTGCAGCACTAGCAAATTATATAACTTGTTCGAGAGCATAAGACAGTAAGTCATTGATGGAGTGTATAGGGAAATAAGGATATTCAGGTGATATTCGCGAAAGTGAAATGGATCTATGACATGTCATCGTTTGTGTCTATTGCTAATTTGTAGAATTGTTTAATGCTTTTTGCTTCTTCAGCTTCAATGCTTGTAATTGTATAGTCTGCTGCTGTTGCTAAGTCGCTTCAGTTGTGTCCGACTCTGTGCGACCCCATAGACGGCAGCCCACCAGGCTCCCCTGTCCCTGGGATTCTCCAGGCGAGAACACTGGAGTGGGTTGCCATTTCCTTCTCCAATTCATGAAAGTGAAAAGTGAAAGTGAGGTTGCTCAGTCGTGTCCAACTCCTAGCGACCCCATGGACTGCAGCCTACCAGGCTCTTCCATCCATAGGATTTTCCAGGCAAGAGTACTGGCGTGGGTTGCCATAGTCTAGTATGCAACAAAATACTAAAGCCAAGTCGTTGTGGTTCACATAGAACACAGGTGTCAATCACAGGCCATTCTGCTTGGAGGTTGTTTGTCTGATACAAAGGGGGTATCTGGTTACCAGACCCTATTTGGTACTCATGTTTCTACTAACACCTTTGTGGATGTTCTCCTTACAAGTCTACATGGTATGTGAATGCGTGAATGGTCAGAAAGAGGCAGGCGGATCCTTTCAACCAAGGTCCTGGACTTCTCCTTTTCCTTTCATCACCTACGTGATGTCTTCTGTTTGTGGATGTAGCCACATCCCCTCATGTTTCAGTGAGGACTGACCCGGGGGGTCTCGTGGTTCTGGGCAGAGTCTGCTGGAGATGGGATGCCCACACCTCTGTTCGGGGAGTTGTTGGAAGGCACCCTGGAGGGAAGAGAAGAGAAAGAACATGGAAATCAATCAGAGCAATTAATAGTTGCCCTGAGGCAGTGTTCTTCATAATGAGTTACAGGAGACACTAGTTCCATGAGCTTTTCTGTGATAAAAGGATTCTGATCCAAAGATTTCAGGGATGGTGCATATTATATCATCCATGTGGAGCTTCGCAATGCAAATAGGAATATTAAAGCTTATCAAATGCCCTACAGAAAAGAAATTCAGTTTTTTTCACTTAATGGTAGTTAAGTGTAGTTCTTCTAAAATTTACTAGAATGGGGAACCCCATCTCTCCACCCCCTGCCCCCCCACACCTCTTAATATCTCAGGAAAACAGCATTGGAGGAAGATGGAGAAGAAGATGCAATCTACTGCCTAAAATAAAGTGTGAGCCCTCTTTCCATGGTCTGTTGCTCAAATTAGTAAATCTAAAACTCTGTTTAGTAAACCACCAAGGTATCAGGGGCCTTCGCTGGTGGCTCAGGTGGTAAAGAATCCACCTGCCAGTGCAGGAGACATGGGTTCAATCCCTGGGTCAGGAAGATCCCCTGGAGAAGGAAATGGGAACCCACTCCAGTATTTTTGCCTGGAGAATCCCTTGGACAGAGGAGCCTGGCGGGTTACAGTCCATGGGGTTGCAAAGAGACGGACACGACATAGTGATTGAGCATGCACACATGCAAAGTATCAGGAAGCCCACAAAACATTATCTGAAGCATGGAGAGGTGCATTCACTTTGATCAGAAACGCTCCCATTGCCATATGTGATGTTTAGCAGGAAGCAAAGGACTGTCAGATTCTCCTCCCTCATTTCTTCAGAGAATCCTTGCTGGCTCCTCACTACAAGTTGGTCTCCTTCATTGTATACTCTCATAGAACCTGCTCGTTCCTTCAGAGCACTCAACTCTTTTGTAATTAGGCATTCACTAGCATTGGTTTTGGCTTCCCAGGTAGCACTAGTGGTAAAGAACTCTCTGGCCAGTGCAGTAGACCTAAGAGACATGGGTTTGATCCCTGTGTTGGGCAGATCCCTGTGCTGGGCAGATCCCCTGGAGGAGGGCATGGTAACCCACTCCAGTATTCTTGCCTGGAGAATCCCATGGACAGAGGAGCCTGGCAGGCTACAGTCCATGGGGTCGCAAAGAGTCGGACACAACTGAAGCGACTTAGCACACATCACTGGTTTATGGCTTCCATGGACTTAAAAATAGCAAGAGAAGAGGGACTGGCATATAATTATGGTGTTCAATAAATTTTTGCCAAAAATGTTTATTAAATCCATTCGAGGTCATGATAAATCCACATTCCTTGGAACTCATTACACCAGACATTCCTTTACCCTCTGGGCAAAAATCTGTATTTGTTTTCAAGGGCTACTATAACAAATAGCCACCAACTTGGTGGCTTAAGATAACAGAAACTTACTCTCTTGCCGTTCTGGAGGTTCCTCCTGGAGATTGTGCCACATCCCTCTCTAGCTTCTGGCGGCTCCTGGCACTCCTTGGTGGTCCTTGATTTGTAAATTGCATCACAGTAATCTCTGTCTCCATCTTTGCATAAACTTTTTTTTTAAATTAATTAATTCATTTGGTTCTGTCGGGTGTTAGTTGCAGCGCTCAGGCTCTTTGTTGTGTCACATGGATCTTGCATGGCAGCGCACGGACCCTCTCTAGTTGTGGCACGGGCTCAGTGGTTGCTGTGCTTGGGCTTAGCTGCTCTGCAGCATGTGGGGTCTTAGTTCCCCAACCAGGGATCAAACCCGTGTCCCCTGCATTGCAAGGCAGATTCTTAACCACTGGACCCCCAGGGAAGTCCCTTCATAGGACCTTTTTTATCTCTGTGTGTCTGATCAGAGATGCCTGTATGAAGCTTTGGAATCCCTCAAATGTAGCAAAAACCCAGAGAAAACTTATTTTTGCACCATCTGTCCTGCTTTCCCGCCCACAAATACATGCCCGCTTCTTCCTGCCTTTTCTCACAAACCTGCAGTGTTTTCTAAAAACTGAAGGCTGGCACATCTTCCCATCATTAATTTTGTCGACAGGTATCTGTTGGATCTCTTCCTGGGTGGAGAAGACAGGCATTTCAGGTGGCAAAACCATAAGGAATATAAGTTTTGTCTGGTGAGGTACAGGTTTCCTCTCTCTTTCTCATTTGTCTCTTTTGCCTTCCTTGTACCATCAGCCACAGAATTCATAAACGACACATTCATATGCCTCGTCCTCAGCTACAGAAGTACCAGGTTGTGGCACTGAACTGAACACCTATACACACACATATGTATACATACACATACACACACACAAGCACACATATATACACACACTACAGAAAGCTGGCAGGTGTGTTGACAGCCTGCTGACCTTTTGAAATCCATCATCCCAGACTTGGGGGCCCAGCAGAAGCTCATCTGAACAGGGATCTATGTTCAGTTGGTCACATTTAAGCAGCACATTTATTTCTCCTGAGCAGTCTAATAAGAAGACAGGGTGCAGTTCTCCCACATCACATAAGGACTTGTGTTTTCATAAAAGAGGTAAACCTGGATTTCCCTGGTGGTCCAGTGGGTGGGGGGCCACCTGCCAATGCAGGGGACACGTGTTCAATCTCTGGTCCTGGAAGATTCCCCACGCTGGAGTGCAAATAAACTTGAGTGCAGCAACTACTGAGCCCACACTCTGGAGCTCTCGAGCCACGACTCCTGAGCCTGCGAGCTGCAGCTGAAGCCTGTGCTCCGCAATGAGAGAAGCTACCGCAATGAGAAGCCCATGCACCGCAACAAAGAGTAACTTCCACTCACTGCAATTAAAGAAAGCCCAGCAACGAAGACCTAGCACAACCAAATTAATTAATTGATAACCTATTAAAAAATAAAATAACAGGGGAAAACCTCAGAAGCCGCTCCCTCTCTTGGGGTCAACAGCTGCTCAAGAAGGCCTGGGCTTTTCCCTGGTGCTCATTGGTCATATCTCCATGCAGACCTGGTACCAAGCGGAAAAAAGAACTCATAGGAGACAGAAGGGTGAAAGATGGAGGACTCAGCTCTCTTGGCAAACGTCTTAGATGATCCCCACTGCTGAGAGGAGGCAGCAAAGGGCAGATCGAGCACTGGACCAAGAGCCCTAATAGAAACCCCGGGTCCCAGGACAGGCAGCTTCCTCCTTTCACCTGCATTCTGAAGCAGATGTGAAAGGCACACACGGTTTGTGAAAATAATTTGCAGACAGTAAAGTGCTTTACAAGTAGAAGGCATTGCTGCTTTATTTTTTAAAAAATGAACAAAAAATAATTTCCTGTTTTGAAACATTTTGTAGGATTTAGTCTTAGGGATGAGCACATGATTACCCGAACCACCAGCTACATCACCCTCCACCTCCACCCCACCCCGGCCTGAATTATGTCTGGGATCAAAGGGCTGCTTTAAGATCAAAAGACTCTACAATCCAGAAACCCAGAAACTGGCTCTGCCTCACCCTCAGCCTCCTAGAGAGGACCAGTCGCTCCTCCAAACAGCAAGTCTTCCCTCCTCTTTGCTCCCAATGAGCTTGGCCTCCATTTTTATTTCCTTCCAAGCCCGGAAAGTGAAGAAGGCACACAGTACTCGCTGGGCAAGTTCAGGAGGAAGGAGGGCAGACAGATGACCTGGCTTCTCCACAGTGGACACAGAGGGCATCCTCTTTGCCTCCTGCGTGTCTCTCAAAATGATGAATGGAAATCTCAGGAACAGGAAGTCTCTCTTTTAGAAGGAAATACAAGTGCGCCTTTCCTGTTTTGTCCTGAACCTCTAATGATAGAAATTCTCCTAAAAATAAGTTCTCCTGAGATCTCTGACTAGAACACATTCCCAGCCCTTCCCCTGTCACAGTGGCCCCTACTTCTCTCAGGAAAATGGAAATCTTAGTACATGCGTGCTAAGTCACTTCAGTGTGCCTGCCTCTTCGAGACCCTGTGGACTGTAGCCCTCTAGGCTCGCTCCTCTGTCCATGGGATTCTCCAGGCAAGAATACTGGAGTGCGTTGCCATTCTCTTCTCCAGGTCTTTCTGACCCAGGGATTGAACCCGCATCTGTTACATCTCCTGCATTGGCAGGCGGGTTCTTTACTGCTGTCACCACCTGGGAAGCCCAGATCTCACTAGCTTCTTCCATTATCCATTCATGTCCCATCTAGTACCTTCTCCTCCTCTGCAGAAGATAAATGCCAAGAGTCACTCGACAATTGGAATTCTACCCCATGATTGAATCAGGAAGAGTAACAACAGTACACAAACTTCCACTCGGAAGAATACTAGTCCCAGACTTCTGAAACCCCAGTGGAGCCACATACATTCTACAGATGTGCCCACTGCAGGGATGCTTCTGGTCCCTGGCCAGCCTCCTCATTCCCCTTCTGAGTGTCTCAGGCTGTTCCAGGCCACGGTCCCCGTGTCTGCTCTGTGCTGCTAACCCTGGTCACATCCAAGCCACAGAACTCTGGCACCGGCAGGCACACCAAGGCTTCTCAGGATGCTGGAGCCAGGCTGAGATGGTGCTTGATCAGGAAAAGCTCCCCTCTGCTACCCAGGTCAGGTGACCCTGGAGCTCAAAAACCAGTCTGACCCAAATGCCTAACCTGAATCTAACCATGAGAAGACAATCAGGAAAATCCACGCTGAGGTCCATGCAATCGGCCTGGACCTTTCAAAAATCTCCATGAGATGGAAAACCATAAAGGGTTGGGGGAACTGTTCGCTAGACTAAACAGGAATAAAGAGATGTGACAACCAAAGATAATGGGCAGTCCTGCATAAGGTCCTAGGATTTTTTTGTTTTTTTTAAAACAGGATAAAATAGCCATAAAAGACCTTAGTGGGAACATTGAGGAAATTTCAATGTGAGCTGCATATTATATAGTAGTGTTGTATAAACTTTAAATTTCTGAGTGTGAAGGTTGTATTGTAGTTACATAGAATATGAAGTACTTGGAAGTGAAAGTTTATGATGCTTACAACTAATGCTCAAGCAGTTTAGCAAGAAATAAAACACCTGTGTACACATGGGCTTCCCAGGTGGCTCAGTGGTCAAGAATCTGCCTGCCAATGCAGGAGATATGGGTTTGATCCCTGGGTCAGGAAGATCCCTTGGCAACCTACTCCAGTATTTTTGGCTAGGAAATCCCATGGACAGAGGAGCCTGGTGGGCTACAGTCCATGAAGTCACAAAGAGTCGGACTTGACTGAGCCACTGAGCGTGCACACACACACACACATGCTACACACATATATAAATATATAGAGAGAGGAAGCAAATGTAACAAAATGCTAATATTGGTGAATCTAAGTGAAGGGCAGTTACATGGTACACCATTCTTGAAACTTTGAGGGTTTCAGACTGTTCCTAATAACAAATTGAGGTTCATAATACCAAGCAGAGGAGACAGACATTGCTACATTTCTCCACCACTGATATTTCTCCCACCCTTCTCTAAGAAACCCATGCACTAAACTTTCTCTATTAACCTTCAAAGGGAAAAAAAAAACCACCTCACACAAAACCATTCATGAAACAGACACAGGGGTAGGGAGTGCTAGCTGGTCAATAGCTCATTTATTCTGCAGATAAACAAACTCTGAATTCCAATTTGAACATAATTGAGACCCTACTGGGCATCCCTTGTGGCTCAGACAGTAAAGAGTCTGCCTGCAATACGGGAGACTCAGGTTAGATCCCCTGGAGAAGGGCAAGGCAACCCACTCTGGGATTCTCGCCTGGAGAATCCCATGGACAGGGGAGCCTGGTAGGCCATGGTCCAAAGTGTCACAAAACTCAGACAGGACTTAGAGACTAGCACTTTCACTTTCAAGACCCCACCACTTTGATAAATAATGAAATTTATTCATTGTCTCCATTTGGATGTGTCTTCACTGGTTGACACGGGGTGGAAAAAAGATGATGCCATACAAATGACTAGGACCCAGAAGTCCAAAAGGGAACCTGGAGCCCAAAACATATCTTCTCTCAAGATTGTGGACCGTCCATGCTTGCTGAGGACACAGTGTATTTTTCCACCGGGGCCAACCCTATTCTTGGTGGCTCCAGGACAGCACAACATTCAACACAACATTAAATATAGGTAGAGCTGAGGTTGTCCAAGTCCACTGTCAGGGATTAACTCAAATTCCTCTTTCTACATAAAGCTCTTCTTACTGTGCACTTTATTATTATTTTTTATTAATAAAAGCAACTTAAAGCTTCACAACTTTTTTTAAAATATTTGTTTATTTGGCCGCATCAGGTCTAGGTTGCGGCCCATGGGGTTTCTGTTGTGTCTTTTGAGATCTTTTGTTGAGGCGTATGGATTCTCTAGTTGTGGTACAGGGGCTTTTAGTTGCTCTGAGGCACGTGGGATCTTAGCTCCTCAACCAGGGATGGAATCTGTGTCCCCTGCATTGCAAGGTGGATTCTTAACCACTGGACCACCAAGGAAGTTCCTCATGCACTTTCTTATTTTTTCAATTGACATATAGTTCCTGTACAATATTATGTAAGTTACAGGTATACAATATAGTGTTTCACAATTTTTAAAGACTATTCTCCATTTAAAGTTATTATAAAATATTGGCAACATCCCCTGTGTTGTACAATATATCCCCATAGCTTATTTTATACCTAATAGTTTGTACTTCTTAATCCCCTACCTCTGTATTTCCCACTGGTAGTTTTTCCTGTACTATATTTCCCTCTCCCCACAGGTAACCACTAATTTGTACTCCATATGTGTGTCCGCTTCTTTTTTGTTATATTCACTAGTTTGGTATATTTTTTAGATTTCACATATAAGAGATATTATGTTGTCTTTTGATATCAGGCAGTGTTTGTTTGATTTAGCATAATCCCCTCCAAGTCTATCCGCGTTGCTGCAAATGGCAACATTTTGTTCTTTTTTTAATGGCTGCTTCTTCCACCCTGTAAAAGCTCTTCTGTTTGTACCTCTATCGGAACTAAGACGTCTGAACTTCTGACACAATTCTCCTTCAACATTTGTGTCTGCCGTCAGGCCTCAGTGAGAACACAGGGTCCCACATTTGACCTGGAAAATGAATTTGCTCTAACAGCAGAAATTATTACACGTTCCTGGTATTCTAGTTATTTGTGTACAAGTTTTTCTCTCCCAGTAGACTGGAAAGGAAAATGTGTCAGTCTGTTTTGTAGCCCCTCTTTTCCCCTTCACAGGTGATTTCAGCCACTGTCACAGTGGCATGTCCCACTTATATGTTGATGATGTTCACAGCTCACCTCAGTTCTCTTAAGAGCTTCAGACTATATGGCAGCAAACTGGGCTTCCTTGGTGGTTCAGATGGTAAAGAACCCGTCTGCAGTGCAGGAGACCTGAGTTCGATCCCTGGGTTGAAAAGATCCCCGGGAGAAGGAAACGTCAACCCACTCCAGTATTCTTGCCTAGAAGATTCTGTGGACAGAGGAGCCTGGCAGGATAAAATCCATGAGGTTGCAAAGTATCAGACACCACTGGGCGACTAACAAACATAACTCTTAAACATAACTCTGCTGAGCAAACCCTTTTTCAGACCCTCCAAGTCCTTTATATTCAGGAAACCAAGGCTGAACTCAGCCTACCCTAGCTGTCTTAAAATTCTGCTTTCCATCTTGTATTTCCAGTCTCAGTTCATCAAACCTTCTTGCACCCATTCAGTCAAGCCTCAACCTAATTCATCCTGCCTCCTCCTTTATCTCCCCTCCATTAGCCAGTCCATCACCAAATCAATTACTTCTTTTGCTTGTTAACTGACCCTTTAGATTTGTTCCATCCCCCCCCCCCCCCCATCCTACTACCCGTTTTGTAGTTCTGGAACTCAACATCTCTTATCCAGACAATTGAACGAGACTCTGACTCCCTGCTCCCAGCCTTGACACCTTTTTCCTGGATCCATCTTCTGTTTTGCAGCTGGACATCGAAGCACATCACCACCACCACCACCCCCCCCCCACCCTCCCGCCCACGAAACCATCCTATGGCTTCCCAACATGACAGAATAGAGTTAAGCACTTTGCTCGGCCCACTGGATCATGTACGAACCAGTCTCCACCCTCCTATCTCCTCTTCTGGCCCTTCTTGTGTCACACTTTACGCTCTAATTGTGCTAACGCACTTGTAGCTTTTAATATGCATGGTGTTTCAAGTTTCTCTGCTATTACCCTTTTCTCAGCCTGAAGTTTAGGTCCATCTTTTTTTTTTTTTTTTTTTGACATAATTACCTTTTGGCTCAGTGGTAAAGAATCCACCTGCAATGTAAGAGACCCAGTTTTGATCCCTGGGTTGGGAAGATCCCCTGGAGAAGGAAATGGCAAACGCCTCCAGTATTCTTGCCTGGGGAAATCCCATGGACAGAGGAACCTGGAGGGCTACTCTTCTATACCCCTAAAGCATCATCTGCATTGAATATCTGTTAGGTGCCAGGCACTTTTGAGACATTATCTCATTCAACTACACATAACCCTCTGAGATAAATAGGATTTACCCCACTTCACAAGTAAGAAAATTGGACTCTCAAAGAAGCCAAGTATTTTGGCTAAGATTTCTCAGCTGAAAAGTGAAGGAGCCAAGATAATGAAATTAAGTCTTCCTGGTTTCAATTTGGTGCTGGGTGGACTGTACCAAACCTTTCTCAACTTTCAGCCAGCCAAGAAACGCACACAGAGTGCAGTATTCCCCAGGTACAGTCAGAAAACAGAAACTTCACCAGTGATTTTAACAGACAGAACTTAATATGGAGAATCGGTGAGACCGATATAAGGAAACCAAAGAGGCAAGCAGGAAGCCTTAAGGTAAATGTAGGAAACAGCTAACTAACATGTCTAAGAGAGGAGGCTAGGGTCCTCAGACCCTAGAAGCTTGGAGAAGGGGCTCTGGGAGCTACGACTCAGGTTTCTGAGAAGGGGACGCTGCCACACTGGTGCTGGCACCTCAGAGCACACGCCCTGGGGCTCCTTCCGGAAGTGCTGAAAAAGGCTGGAAACAAAAGTCAATCAGAATCGAAACTACTTCCGAGTTGAAAGGGCACTGTGGGGCGATACTGACAGAAAGTGAAAAGTGAAAGTGAAGTCGCTCAGTGGTGTCCGACTCTTTGCGACCCCGTGAACTGTAGCCTACCAGGCTCTTCAGTCCAAGGGATTTTCCAGGCAAGAATACTGGAGTGGGTTGCCATTTCCTTCGCCAGGGGATCTTCCCGACCCAGGAATCGAACCTGGGTCTCCCGCATTGTAGGCAGACGCTTTACCGTCTGAGCTTCCAGGAAAGCCCGATACTGATACTGATACTGACAGAAAAAGGGAGCAAACACAAAAGGCAAGTCCTTCTCTCCTTGCAACACCTGATCTCCCTGTAGTGTCACTAACTGATAAAGGAGACAAGTTGTCAGCAGAGGCTTGGATCCAGTCCAAGGGAGCAGAGAACAGGAGCGCGGGCTTGGAGTTGAGAGAGAGTAGCGTCCTAACCAGCCCAAGCAGGCTATGTGTCAACACCAGTCCAAGTGGACTGGAGATAAGGAAGCTACTCATCACTATAATAACATCAGCTGCCATTACCGAACATCTCCTAGGTGACATTCATCATGTTCCCACCCTTCCACATATGGATTTCTTTGCTCCCCACAACCTATCAGATAGGTGCTATTGTCTTACCAATTTCACACATGAAGAAGGTTTATTCAGAGATGCTAAGGACCTTTCAAAAGGTTAGAAAGAAGAGGGATCCCAGTTCAAACCCGGGTCTGACTGATGCTAAGACCTTGCCATAACCACAGGTCTGTTTGCTGGGGCTTCTGTAACAGATTGCCACAAACTGGGTGGCTCACAACAAAAACCTTTATTCCTTTACAGTTCTAGGGTCCAGAAGCCCAAAATCAAGATGTTTGCAAGGCAGACTCTCTGAAATCTTGCAAGGAAAATCCTTCCCTGTCTCTTCCAGCTTCTGATGGCTCCAGGCATTCATCAGCTTGTGGCCACATCACAATGGTCTCTGCCTCCATTTTCAGGAGGATGTCTTCGCTCGGTGTATTTGTGTCTTCTCTTTTTGAGGATGCTTGTCGTTGGATTTAGGACCCATCCAGGTAATCTAGGATAATCTCATGGAAAGATCTTCAGCTTAATTAAACACCTGCAAGTATGCTTTTTCCTAGTAAGTTCACATCCACATGTTCTGGGGATCAGGATGTAGACATATCTTTTTTGAGACAACTCAACCACTATACCACGTAAAATTACTTCTTTTGAAAATCATGTTCAGCAAATCCATTTCAAACGAAATCTGTGTTCTTAGAGCATTTTCAGATTTTAAAACAGTGTTCTGTGCTGTGTGTGGTACTTTTAATATTTGGTGTTCCTCCCCCTTTAAGCTTTCTCTCTTCCTAAAGACAAACACACAGGGACATCTTTGGCGGCGCCTGTCATTTGGAACAACCATTCTGTTTGTCTCCACTTCATCAGCTCATGATCTCATTTCAAACCTCATCTGAAAATACCCTCCCTCCTCTCTTGTCTCTCCTTGACTGCTTTCCTTGACTTGACTTTCATTCACCCTGTGCAACCCTGGAATTCAGCACACCTGGCCAAAGGAATGTTATCTCAGATGAGAGGGTTTCATCAACCACAGAGTGGAAGGCTACACAAACTTCCATCGTTTGTCCCAACAGAAGCCCATCCTCCTTCCCCACCCTCTACTCCACATCCCAGCCTTGAGAACGGAAACTTCCAATGACAATTTCTTTTCTTGGTTGGAAGGATTGGCTAATCCATTTTGCAATTCACCTGGTTGAGAACATAGTTGGGAAATTTATGTACCTGGGAGATGTCTTCTTAGGTATGTGTGAAGGTCAAAAAGATTTCTCCAAGCAAACAGGCATTAGGAGAGAAAGGTATATTTTTTGACTTTTTGCTAAATAAAATATGTGAGCCGAGAACCCTAATGCATCCAGGTTAATGAAATATATTTCACGTGCCTGACTTGAAAAGAATAAAAAAGACACAGTGTTTTCCCATGGAAATACGTCAGACCCATCTATCTTAGGATCTGACATATTTGCCAGTAAATATTTCCAGTATACCAAGTACTATATCCCTTGAATTGAATTCTGAAGTTCATCAGTTTTGCTTCCTAGAAGTAAAGGAGATGGATATTAGATAACAAAATTTTGAACTCCTCAGAGTTTTCTCTGTTCAAATGTCTCAATATTAATGTCATCACTATCTGTTTGGAATTTAATTAAAAAAATATTTCCTACCTCCACAGACATGATATTGACATTTTCCCACTGCTCCTCCCTCTTTTCTTACAAAATTATTGGGAATATTTCTTCTACAGGTGGAGTGTGGTTTTGGCATTTGGTAGGGTAATGCCTCATCCCTTCATTTGTTTTTCTCAAGCTCATCTGCATATCTGAGGTTATTGATATTTCTCCTAGCATTCTTGATTCTAGCTTGTGCTTCATCCTGTCCAGCATTTCTCATGATGTACTCTGCATATAAATTAAATAAGCAGGGTGACAATATACAGCTTTGGCGCACTCCTTTCCTGATTTGGAGCCAGTCTGTTGTCCATGTCTGGCTCTAACCATTGCTTCTTAGGAGGCAGGTCAGGTGGTCTGGTATTCCCATCTCTTGAAGAATTTTCCACAATTTGTTGTGATCCACACAGTCAAAGGCTTTAGCGTAGTCAATAAAGCAGAAGTAGATGTTTTCCTGGAATTCTTTTGCTTTTCTGTGATACAATGGATGTTGGCAATTTGATCTCTGGTTCCTCTGCCTTTTCTAAATCCAGCTTGAACATCTGGAAGTTCTTGGTTCACGTATTGTTGAAGCTTAGCTTGGAGAATTTTGAGCATTACTTACCTAATGTGTGAGATGAGAGCAATTGTGCGGTATATACGTGTGTGTATGTGTGTGTATATGGTACATACGTGTGTGCATATGTGTATATATGTATGTGTGTGCGCATAGGTGTATACATGTATGTATATGTGTGTGTGTATGGGTATGTGTGTATATATGTGCATATTTACTCAGGCAGCTGTTAGGGGGTACTGCTGTAAGGGATCATCCATAGTTATAGCACATTTCACGTGTCACTCACAGGAAAGATGTCCCAATGGGATGACACCTCCTCCTATAATTTCAGCTAACTTTGGGGTGACTTGGAACTGGAAGGTTGGTGAGGAAAGAGCCAGAGCTCCTTGGCGGGGTCCTTCTGAGGTCACCCCAGGATCTTTCCACTGTGAGGTGAACCCTGGGGCGGGTGGCTGAGAATGACACTTCAGGACCCCACCCCAGCCAATTCTCCTCTGGGAGCTGATTCAAACATCATCTACGCAATGTTCACACATTACTGAGGGATGTCTGGACTCCAGCCCATTACAATCCATCATCCTTGAAGCCCTGTGTCCACAGCTGGAGGCAGAAAGCACATGAAATTGTACACTGGAGGAGAAAAAAGCATCAAATTTCAGAAGCGAGCTCTCTTCAGGTTTCAAAGTTGATTGGGAAATCTAAACAATTTCGAGATTGGTGTGGTAAAACCAAAAGAACCAGTCAATGCAGTTATAAAAAAAAAAAAAGAAAGAAAAAGAGACACATCCATGATTGTAGCAATGTTATCCGCAAATTCACACATCCTCCCTAGCCAAAAGGTGAAAGCAACTCAAATGTCCATCCATGGACACAGATGAATGGATAAACAAAATGTAGTATATGTGTGTGTGTGTGTGTATTTCTGGAGAAATATCCGTAACCTCAGATATGCAGATGACACCACCCTTATGGCAGAAAGTGAAGAGGAACTAAAGAGCCTCTTGATGAAAGTGAAAGAGGAGAGTGAAAAAGCTGGCTTAAAACTCAACATTCAAAAAACTAAGATTATGGTATCCAGTCCCATCATTTTATGGCAAATAGATGGGGAAACAATGGAAACAGTGACAGATTTTATTTTCTTGAGCTCCAAAATCACTGCAGATGGTGACTGCGGGCATGACATTAAAAGACTCTTGCTTCTTGGAAGAAAAGCTACAACAAACCTAGATGGCATATTAAAAAGCAGAGACATTATTTTGCCGGCAAAGGTCCGTATAGTCATGGCTATGGTTTTTCTGGTAGTCATGTATGGATGTGAGAGTTGGACCATAAAGAAAGCTGAGTGCCAAAGAATTGATACTTTTGAACTGTGGTGTTGGAGAAGACTCTTGAGAGGCCCTTGGACTGCAAGGAGATCAAACCAGTCAGTCCTAAAGGAAATCAATCCTGAATATTCATTGGCAGGATTGATGTTGAAACGGAAGCTCCAATACTTTGGCAACCTGATGCGAAGAGCTGACTCATTAGAAAAGACCCTGATACTGAGAAAGATTGAAGGCAGAAGGGGACGACAGAGGATGAGATGGTTGGATGGCATCACTGACTCATTGGACATGAGTTTGAGCAAGCTCTGGGAGATGGTGAAGGACAGGGAAGTCTGGCATGCTCCAGTCCATGGGCTCTCAAAGTGTTGGACATGACTGAGCGACTGAACAACAACAAAATATATATATACATGAAAGTGAAAGTATTAGTCACTCAGTCACATCTGACTCTTTGTGGCCCCATGGACTATAGCCCGCCAGGCTCCTCTGTCCATGGAATTCTCCAGGCAAGAATACTGGAGTGGGTTGCATTTCCTTCTTCAGGGGATCTTCCCAACCCAGGGATCAACCCAGGTCTCCTGCATTGTAGGCAGATTCTTTACCATCTGAACTACCAGGGGATTCCATATATATATATATATATATGTATATTATTCAACCATGAAAAGGAAGGACCTTCTGACACAAACTATTACAATCTAGATGGACCTTGAGGACATTATGCTCTATAAAATAAGCCAGTCACAAAAGAACAAATGCTGTGTGAGCCAGCTTATGTAAGGTACCTAGTTAGTCAAACTCACTGAGACAGAAAGTAGCACAGTGGTTGCCAGAGGCTGGGAGGAGGGAGAAATGGGAAGTTGTTTAATGGGGAGAGAGTTTCAGTTTTGCAAGCTGAGCTTCTGGAGTCTGATTGCACAACAATGTGTAGAAACTGAACACGTCTGCATGGCAGATTTAAAAATGTTTAAGGTGGTCAATTTTGTTACGTGTGTTTTGCCACAGATAAACCAACAACGACAAAACAAACAAAAATAAGGCAAGATAAGTCAGTTGCATAACAGCAGAGCTTTGTTAACTGGTTGTTTGAACTTCCTGGAAACGCAGCCAGGAGTGGCTAGCCAGGGAGTGGGGTCAAAGGAGGTGATGAGCTCAGCGGGGAGGGAAGCTGCCCTGGGGAACATTTTTGGAGGAGAGAGTAGGAACGTTCTGTGCCCTTTGCCTTCCTGGGAGTTGACCCCTCCACCCATGACTTCTGGAGAAAAGTCAGTGTGAAAGTATCTGTCTCTGATCTCTGTGTTTTACTCTAAATACTGTGTTTTATTCTAAGTCTCTGTTTTACACTGTCCTGGGCAGGGACCTGCTATCTCATCAACATTCCTGGAGACTGGGGTGGGTTTGTGTTTCCTTGGACACAGATGACCAGACTGGTCAGACAGATTGGGAAATGCTGCCTGGGTTGGTGGCTGATCTAACACAATGTTTCTCAAACACTAGGCTTCCCAGGTGGCCCAGTGGTAAAGAACCAGCGTGCCCATGCAGGAGACGCAGATTCGATCCCTGGTCAGGAAGATGCCCTGGAGAAGGAAATGGCAACCCACTCCAGTATCCTTGTCTGGGAAATCCCATGGACAGAAGAGCCTGGCGGACTACAGTCCATGGGATGGTGAAAGAGTCAGACATGACTTAGTGACTAAACAACTTTTATGATATAAATATAATTTTAAATTATGCATTTAATTGAATAGTTGGAGCATCCAGATGAGCAGCTTGTCACTAGTATGCTGGTGTAATTCCAGCTCCCACATTTAGGATTGTCATCACTCCAGTGAAGGGCAAGTGACATCTTGAAGCTTTGCATCCATGGAGGTGTAGCACCAAGTCAAACTGAGGAAAACGGTGGGGAAATGGAGTCAACCCACTGCAGAGGGTAGCGTGGGTCTGCCGCACTCACAAATGCCTACATTGTCACAACGCTGCCATTGTACTTGTGCTGTGAGTTAGTTTCAGCAAAATATTACTGGTGCCATTACTGTAATGTGGTTTTTAATTTTATTGACTTTTGAGGTTTGGTTTCCATTTAATTTGTGGACTTTTGCTGCTTTTCAGTTATATTTGAGTTATAAGCAGAAAGCATTTCTGTCTAGCCTAATCTTGGTGTATTTTTAAATAGCTTCATAAAGAGGTTAATTTATAATAAGGTCAAGTTAACTCTTAGGGTCCGAGTTGCCTTCTTCTCTTTAGAAGTTTCTACAGCTTCCGCTGTTAGAAGCCCGTGACATGGAGGGTCAAGAGGCTCCACTTATATTTGATCAAGTTTAGAGGGAGGAACTCAGGACTTTATGAGGCCCACACAGTGACTTACTGAGGATGGACTAACTTGTGTTTAGGAGTTCTTCACATTGTCTCCAACACTGATACATAAACGCCTACGATATAAATGATAGCTTCCGGTTCCTGTTACTGAAGAAAGCAGTGCTCTGAGTGTCTGGCCTATTGTTTCAGACTCAGCTGACCTTCTTCTGTGTTTTGCCCCCTTCTTGTCCTTTCTCTTGGGAAGCTGGAAGTCGGCCTCTTCCTTTGTTCAGGATGCTTGTTTTATGTACCGACGCTTCGGCCAGCAAAGGCTCAGATTTTATTAAAAAAATTTTTTTTTCATTGAAGTAGAGCTGATTTACAATGTTGTGCCAATCTCTGCTGTACAGCAAAATGACTTAGTTATACAGAGATATGTATTCTCTGAAATATTTTTTCCATTATGATTTATCACAAGATATCCAATATAGTTCCCTATGCTACACATTAGGACCTTGTTGCTTACCACAGATTTCATCTTTCTCTTTTTATTGGAGTGTAGTTGCTTTACCATGCTGTGTTAGTTCCTGCTGTACAACAGAGTGACTCAGCTATATGTATACATATATCCCCTCTGCCTTGGATTTCCTTCCCATTTAGGTTCAGTCAGTTCAGTCGCTCAGTCCTATTGACTCTTTGTGACCCTATGAACCGCAGCATGCCAGGCCTCCCTGTCCATCACCAACTCCCAGAGTCCCCCCAGACCCATGTCCATTGAGTCAGTGATGCCATCCAACCATCTCATCCTCTATCGTCCCCTTCTCTTCCTGCCCTCAATCTTTCCCAGCATCAGGGTCTTTTCAAATGAGTCAGCTCTTTGCATCAGGTGGCCCAAGTATTGGAGTTTCAGCTTCAACATCAGTCCTTCCAGTGAATACCCAGGACTGATCTCCTTTAGGATGGACTGGTTGGATCTCCTTGCAGTCCAAGGGACTCTCAAGAGTCTTCTCCGACACCATAGTTCAAAAGCATCAATTCTTCTGCACTCAGCTTTCTTTACAGTCTAACTCTCACATCCATACATGACCGCTGGAAAAACCATAGCCTTGACTAGACAGACCTTTGTTGACAAAGTGATATCTCTGCTTTTTAATATGCTGTCTAGGTTGGTCATAACTTTCCTTCCAAGGAGTAAGCATCTTTTAATTTTGTGGCTGCAATCACCATGTGCAGTGATTTTGGAGCCCAGAAAATAAAGTCAGCCACTATTTCCACTGTTTCCCCATCTATTTGTCATGAAGTGATGGGACTGGATGCCATGATCTTAGTTTTCTGAATGTTGAGCTTTAAGCCAACTTTTTCACTCTCCTCTTTCACTTTCATCAAGAGGCTCTTTAGTTCTTCTTCCCTTTCTGCCATAAGGGTGTTGTCATCTGCATATCTGAGGTTATTGATATTTCTCCCGGCAGTCTTGATTCCAGCTTGTGCTTCATCCAGCCCAGCGTTTCTCATGATGTACTCTGCATATAAGTTAAATAAGCAGGGTGACAATATACAGCTTTGACGTACTCCTTTTCCTATTTGGAACCAGTTTGTTGTTCCATGTCCAGTTCTAACTGTTGCTTCCTGACCTGCATACAGGTTTCTCAAGAGGCAGGTCAGGTGCTCTGGTATTCCCAATTCTTTCAGCATTTAGAGTAGATTTCCCTGTGTTATACAGTCAGTTCTCACTAGTCTATTTTATACATAATAGTGTACATATGGGGCTTCCCTGGTGGCTCAGACAGTAAAGAATCTGCTTGCAATGTGGGAGACCAGGGTTCAATCCCTGAGTTGGGAAGATTCCTTGGAGTAGAGAATGGCAATCCACTCCAGTATTCTTGCCTGGAGCATACCATGGACAGAGGAGCCTGGCGGGCTACAGTCCATGGGTCACAAAGAGTCAGACGTAACTGAGCGATTAACTCACACACAGTGTATAGATGTCAATCCCAATCTCCCAACGCATCCTTCCCCTCTTGGTATCCATATGTTTGTTCTCCATGTCAATCCATGCGTTTCACTATAAACGCTGTTCTCATGAAGCAGGTTGGCTTCCTTAGGACACACGCTGCAGACTGTTGCTTTCTCACTACGCTGGTTCCCCCATGATGTGCTTTGCATCCCGCTTGCTTTCACAGCTCTCGTCTCTCTCTCACCAGACGCTGTCCCTCCTTTGCTCTCTCCCTTGAGATGCAGACCCTGCCCAAGGTGTTCTCTGGACAGGAAGTCGCTCCCTGTGTGGGAGCCAAGTTAGAAACGATTTCCCACTTAGAGGAGGTCTTGGGCACCCAGACACTTTCTCTGAGAAACCATGAATATTTCTGCTGTCAAAAGAGGTTAGGAGCTGTATGATGGTTGACTTTCCATGACCTGTGTCACCAAGGCCTCCATGCTATTCATTCGCTTGGCGAATATTTATCAGGTACCTTCTATATGACAGTCACTGTTTCAGGTTTTGTCCATGCGAAGATGAATAAGTAGCATTTGCCCTTCATGAAACTGATGATCTCGTTGGGGATGCCACGTGCATCTAAATAGGTTGCAGTGCCCTATGACAAATGCACTACTATATAATACATATTTTATGTGTAATACCTATTATATGTATATTATATACATAATATGATATCATACACTAGCCCTCCAGAGGTGAAGAGGAGGAGCCGCCTAACCACTGATGGGGAGGTCAGGAGAGACATCCTGAGGCAGTGACCCTGAAACCTCTCTTGAAGGATGAAAGGGAATTCCTTTGGTGGGAAACAGAGATGGGTGGGCCTTCAAGGCAGAGATGAGGTTGTGCAAAAGCTCAAAGCTTCCTGGAGTAGTAGAAATGCAAATTGTTTGGGATGGCTGGAGTATACCTTTTGGTGTGTGTACGTATGAGTTGTGGGAGAATGAGGGTGAAGGGTGTAGATTCAGAAGAGGCTTAGACTCCAGGCCAAGCAGAGGCAACTGTGTAACAAGCCTTGTTCCAGTCCACAGTGTATACCATTCCTGCCTAGGGCTGCTATATTCTCCCTCCCTCCTTCCCTCCCCCTTCCTCCCTCCTTCCCCCTCTCTCCTTCCATCCCTCCCTCCCTCCCTTCTTTCTTTGTTTTAAAATATTTATTTTTATTTATTTATTTGGCTGCACCAAGGTCTTAGTTATGGCAAGTGAGATACAGTTCCTTGACCAGGGATGGAACCCAGGCCCTCTACTTTGGGAGCCCATAGTCTTAGCCACTGGATCACTAGGGAAGTGCCTTTTTCTTTCTTTTTAATCTCTTTATAATTCAAATACCATACAATTCACCTATTAAAAGCATACAACTTAGTGGCTTTTAGTATGCTCATAGAGTTATGTAACCATCAGCACAATTAATTTTAGCACATTTTAATCATTCCAAAAGGAAAACCCAGACCCTTTAGCTGTTACCTTCCTACCCCCATCCTCTCCACTCCAGTCCTAATTAATCAATAATCTACTTTCTGTCTCAATCGATTTACCTATCCTAGGCATTTCAAATAGATGGAATCATACAGCATGTGGCTGTTTGTGACTGGCTTCTTTGATTCAGCATGGGGTCTTTTCCTTAGCAATTGCAGAATGGGCAGCAATTAGATTTTCCCTAGTGGTGCTAATGGTAAAGAACCTGCCTGCCAATGCAGGAGACAGGGGTTTGACCCCTGGGTGGGGAAGATCCGCTGGAGGAGGAAATGGCAACCCATCCCAGTCTTCTTGGCTGGGGAATCTCCATGTACAGAGGAGCCTGGTTGACTACAGTCCATGGGTTTGCAAAGAGTTGGACATGACTGAGCAACTGAGAACAAACTTGCAAAGGAAGGTGCATTCATGGGAGAGAAAAAGAAATAGACCAAAAAACCCCAAAAAAACCCAAATCCTCGATAGGGTATTTGGGGACTCTGAAAAGGTAAAGTTAAAAAGGCATAAAGTTTTATTTAAGACATTTCCTTCTGGGACCATGGCTCCCCAAGTGTAAATATTTCTCTTATAAAATGGTTAGAGAATCTGGAATCCCATGGCTGGCAGTTTATGTCTTTGTAGACGGGTGAGTAGAGATGATCCCTCTTTTTCTCACTGCTATGGTACCACAGCTTCTATGAAAAAACACCACTGACTTTGGCATCTATGCTACTTGCTTCATTATGAGCCTTCTGCCTGATATCAGGTCCACACAAAATTGCTTCTTTTCCAGCACAGCCTCGATGAACTGGTAAGGAGCATACACCGTCCCAGGAACTGTTTTCACTAATGCGGTAAATTCCACATTTGCGACTTCATCAGGACGGCCCTTGTCCATTTCGTTGTATCGCTGTGCAAAACTGCTGAGTTCTATAAAAGGTCTGGTTTCTTTCTCTGCAAGCCTTGCTGGCACGTTCTCAAAGACCGCCTCAGTCAGGGAGGGCAGCCCTGTGTCCTTGCCATGCAGTTGACTCAGGGTTTTACAGATCCTGAGACTGAATCTCATAAAGCCTGGTTGCCATTCTGAGTTGCAGTCTAGAGATTCTCCCTCTTTTCTTCCACAAAGATTTGGTTTTAGATCTGTTTAGAAAATGATATGAAATGAATGAATCATCTTAGTTTTCGATGTTAAAATAGAATATTCGGTAGTTGACTCACACTATTGTAGTTAGAGTGGCTTCTCACTTAATACTACTCCGCTTTAAGGAATGTTTTAATCAATAGTTTTATAAGGTACGTAGTCGTCAGAGAGCTCCATCCCTCTTGTTCTCTTCTTCAGCCATGCGCGTCATTATTATAACAAATAGTAGATTTTAAATGTCTGTTGTGTATAGCTCTGCTTTCTCTTTCCGTTTCTCTGTCTCTCTTATTCATACTTGTATTTATCAAACTATGATTCCAAATATTCCCTTAATATTTTATTTTTCTAATTATTTCATTTTTCAGACACTAATTTTTTTTAAATTTATTTTTTAATTCTCGGGAAGTCACTTTACAATGTTGTGTTGGTTTCTGCTGCACAACAACACAGATCAGCCATAATTATGCATATATATGCCACCTCCTTCTTGCGCCTCCCTCCCCTCCCCCCACCCCACCCCTCTAGGTCGTCACAGGGCGCCAGGCTGGGCTCCCCACGCTATACGAAAACTTCTCACCAGCTACCTATTTTACACGGGGTAGTGGGTATCTGTCGATACTACTTTCTCCATTTGTCGCACTCTCTCCTAGTAATTTCAGTGGGATGATTTGGGCATGCGGCTTATGGCTGTCCTTGAATGGCTTTAAAAGTGCTCAATGAGTAGTATAGTCATTTTCACAATATTGATTCTTTCAGTCCAAGAACATGGTATTTCTCTCCATCTGTATGTAGTCATCTTTGATTTCTTGTATCAGTGTCTTGTAGTTTTTTGCATGCGAGTCTTTTGTCTCTTTAGGTAGGTTTAGTCCTAGGTATTTTATTCTTTTTCTTTCACTGGTTGATGGGATTGTTTCTTTCATTTCTTTTTCTGATTTTTTATCATTAGTGTGTAGGAATACATGTATTTTCTGTGTGTTAATTTTTTATCCTGCGACTTTACTAAATTCATCGATAATGTCCTAGAGGGGCGTGATTGGGGGGGATATATATGTAATTATGACTGATTTGTGTTGATGTATGGCAGAGACCACCACAACATTGAAACGCAATTATCCTCCAGTAAATACAATAAAATGAGGGAATGCCTAGTGCTCCCAGGAATCTCAGTTTTGTGATATAAAACTTCCACCAGAGGTTAAAGATCAACTCACCTCATTGTCACAGCTGTGACCTAGAATCTGATTTGGGAGTTGACGTCTTCTAAGAGCAGGGTTAGCCATGTGAGCCTGGAACCCCAAAGCCAGGAGCGGTGGCTGCCAGACTTATCCTCAGATATCAATGAGCCCACAGCCTCTGAGTGGCCTGGTGTGCTGAGAATGCACACGTGTTGCAGTCTGTGGACATGGGGTGGAGTCTGGGGCTCAGCCATGTGTTGGCTGTGTGATGTTGGGCAAGTTCTTTAATATCTCTGATCTTCTATTTACTTTTGTTGTAAAATAAATATAATCACCTCAATAACCACGGTGCATGCATGCTCATTCACTAAGTCTTTGCAATCCCATGGACTGTAGCCCATCATGCTCCTCTGTCCATGGGATTTTCCAGGCAGGAATACTGGAGTGGTTTGCCATTTCCTTCTCCATCAATAACCATGGAGATTATTGCAGAGAAGAAATATGCATTGAAGATTACACACATGGGGAATTTCAGAGTCAAGGTTTGTCTCTGTCCCTTGGTAGGACAGTGTGTTATGTGACTCAGTTGAGAATACCTTACTGGAGATGTAGCTGGGAAGTTTGCCTTACCCACCTGGTTTCAATGAATCAATTCTTTCAATGATGTTTTTTCTCAGTTAACCTAACTGGGGAGGGGTCGAGGGAAGACGGAGTCCTCAGAGATGAAAGGGAGGTAGCCAGGTGAAGGTGAGACAAAGAGCAGAGAGGGACACACAGTGGGCAAAAAGATGGGGATAATGGAGCTCCTGTAGCTCTTTTGGCATTTGTGGAGTGTAAGTGTGAGGGGAAATAGAGAGATCAATATGGAGATATGGCAAGAGTACAAGCTTCCTATGCCCAGGGGTCTGCTCCTCACCTCCACAATGAGGCTCTCTACCTCCGAAGTTGATACCACACATGCTGTTATCACGAAAGACAGGATGCTTGGGCACTCCTGACATTCAGTTAAAACTTGAAATACAATTTCCATGTTACCTGATAGTTCTATATACTTAGGATAGTGTTATAAATAACAGCTTTCTGACCCAGGGATTGAACCCTGGTCTCCTGCATTGTAGACAGATGCTTTACCATCTGAGCCACCAGGGAAGCCCCAGATTTTAATTTAAACAAATAAAATACAGATGAGGATAGGTCCATAGGTCCTGTGTCTTGGCTAGGGGTCCTTTGCAGTGCAGAGCACCGGGCTTCTTGCTCTGGCCATCTGCACCCAGATCAGATCTGTAGGTTGGCTCTGCTTGGCTCGTGTATTTGGATTTTTTTTTTTTACTAATTTTATTTTATCTTTTTTAATTTGCTAATTTATTGGCTAAGCTGGGCATCAGTTGTGGCCACAAGATCTTTCATTGCAGCATGTGAACACTTAAGTGTGGCATGTCTTGTCCCCTAAACAGGGATTGAACTCCCCCTGCATTGGGAGTCCAGAGTCTTAGCCACTGCACCAGCAGGGAAGTCCTCCCAATTTCATTTTATTTTATTTTTTTTTTCCAATTTCATTTTAAATTGAAGTATAATGCTGTATTAGTTTCAGGTATACAGCAAAGTGATTCATATATATATATGTGTGTGTGTGTGTGTATGTGCTGTGTATGCTAACTTGCTTCAGTCATGTCTAACTCTTTGAGACCCTATGGATGGTAACCCACCAGGCTCCTCTGCTCATGGGATTCTCCAGGCAAGAATGCTGGAGTGGGTTGCCAGGCCCTCCTCCAAGGGATCATCCTGACCCAGAGATGGAACCCGCATCTCCTACACTGGCAGGTGAGTTCTTTATCACTAGTGCCACTACAGAGATATATATATATATAGAGAGAGAGATATATAGATATAGATACGATATATTTGTGGGCTTCCCCAGTGGTTCAGCAGGTAAAGAACCCACTGAAGTGACTAAACACATATGCACAAGTATATATATATATAACTTTTTCAGATTCTTTTCCCTTATAGGTTATTATGAAATACTGAGTGGGATTCTGTGTGTTATATAGTAAATCCTCGTTGTTTATTTTTTATATAGTAGTATATGTTAATTCCAAACTTCTAATTTATCCTTCCTCTTCGGTAATCCTAGGTTTGTTTTCTATGCCTGTGGACCTGTTTCTGTTTTGTACATAAGTTCATTTGTAGTATTTTTTTTAAAGATTGCATACATAAGAGATATCATATGATATTTGTCTTTCTCTGTCTGACTTCCGGTGTTTGGATTTGAGCGTTTGGTCCTCTGAGGCTCTTATCACAGTGTTTCCATGGTTCTATCGCTCCCTGCTGTTTAACACCTGGCCCACTTCATTTTGATGCTGCCTCCTTTGGCCCTGGAGACACTGGGCTTAGAACCCCATCCCTGGGCAGCAAAAGTGAGATGCCATCATGGCTTCCATCTGATTCATCATCACTTTGGCACTTGTCTATATTCAAAGTCAAGCATGATAGTTGAGGGGGTGTCTGGAGGTGCCTTCTTATATTCCACCCAATGCTTCCTTTTCTTTTCCTCCATCCTCCTCCTTGTCTCTTGCCTTGCCATCGAGTTTGTTTCCTAGCTCAATTAAATTCAGTTCAGCAAAGGCAAATGGGACAGTGGTCATGTGCCTGCCACTTAGGCTGCAGGGTTTAACCAAGTACGATGGTTAGCCTCAAGAGGTTCACAGTCTGGCCCAAGGGGTGGGAGGACAGTCACGTGGAGGGGCCAGCTCTGTGGGGTGAGGGAGGGGCCTGCTAGGGAAGAGTCTACCCAGCATCAAAGAGGAGAATCTGAGCCATGTTGGGGATGAGGAAGAGGCTGGAGGGACCAGCAGGAGCTAGCTAGACAAATGCAGATGCGTTCCAGCTAAAGATCAGGTACAGCTTCATGCACACAGGATATTTGCAGGATTGGGCCAGAGGCCAAGGAAGAGACGGGGAGAGAGTGGAGAACAGTGAGGTGAGGATGAGGAGGCCAGCTCTGCCTTTCCTGTCTCTCCCCAGAGGCACATACAATGGTACTCAGCACCTCCTGGGAGCTCTCTGAGCTGAGATGGGCATTGACTCCTGCCCTAGGGGAAGCCTGTATTTTTCAAAAGTTTCCTTAGAGAAGAGTCCCAGGAGGGTTGAGGGGGCTGAGCCTGCACTGGCAGGAAAAGTGGATTAAAAGCAGGCCAAACCCAAAATAGCTCCTGGGGGTTGACCAGATGGATATTGGAAGGCTGGTTTGTGTGAACCCTGGAGAGCTGAGTAAAAGGGTGAGAAAAGGGAAGGGATCCCTTCTAGAAAGTGGGGAATAAAATATTGCTGCCTGGGACATAGCTCAGCAAATGTTACAAGAGAATATTACCTCAAAAAAAGCCATCTCTTTAAAAAAATTCAAAATGCAAAGGATTTTTGAATGCCATAGGAAAAATATATTTTTTTAAATAGATGAGTACCAAAAAGATGTTTCAAATGTTACTATTTGGACATGTTTGAGAGGTAACAATCTGAAGGCAGCTTTCTAATTTTTCTTTTTTTTTTAGTTTTGTGATTTTTTTTTCCCCCTCGTCTTTCTTCCTGAACTGGGAAGCATGAAGTCATTCTTAGGTTACTGTCTCTAGGCATGTGATGTCTTGTTTGGAAAATGTACCCAGCCTTAGGAAGGGACTGTTCTGTGCCTTTGTTGGCATCTATGTCTGGTCTTTATGTGGAAGGCCACCTGCTAAGAAGACCTGGGGCCAGGGTGCTGTGTAAACATGAAATGCCTATGCCGTTTGGGTTTTCTTTTCTCATCACTGTGTTGTTTGGGGAATTCGGTTCAGGGAAATGATGCTGCCAGCCTTTCAGATTGCCCTAGGCTGCATAGTAGTCAGGGCACCCCGAGGCTGGCACATCTGAGTTCTTTATTTCAAAGAGACAGGAAGTAGCAGCCGTGGGATGAGCCCACATCTCATCCCCGTGAGAAAGACGGGCTCTGGGAAGGGAGATTTAAGAGTCAGAGTAAACAGGAGAGAGGATTTCATATGCTTCTCGGAAACGCCTGGTCCTGACGCTTGTCAGCTGCTGCTAAATTTGGCCTTTTCATTTTCCTTGCACAGGATACAATGGCAACTGTGGCACAAATTCCGGGATGGCTTTAGATAAACAACTTGGTGCTGGAGGGTTTTACCTGTGTCGGAACCAAGAAATGTCAAGGGTTAGAAGCATGACTCAGGACAATTCAAATTAAAGTGTCAAGAATAGAAACCATCAGCAGTTTAGCTGATCGCTCCCATCTTTTTTTTTCTTATAATTGTCTTTACTGTCAGTGAACTGCTGGAGTAAAATTCTGTTGTCCTTTCAGCTTTTATGTTGTGTGTACATTGAGTCTCGTGTTTAAGTAATACTGTGGAGAGCTTAGTATCACCCCCGCCCTCTTCCTAGGCAGGAAGTACACATCTCCCCCACCTTGAATACCCAGAGCACCCTCACACACCTCTATCACAGCACCTGTTGCTTGCAGGGTATTATTGGTTCATGAGTCCATCTCCCCTGCTGGTCCTGGAACCCCTGTGTGGACCTTCTCTTGTTCACAGTTGTATTCTCTGTGTGAGCATGGGGCCTGACACAGAGTAAACCCGGGTTTGATGCTAAGTGGTCATCCTGATTCTCAGGGATGATGCTTTCTGCTGCCAACTGACAAAAGAACAGAGTGTGAAAGGCTCATCAAAAGACATCAAGGAACTTCCCTGGTGGTCCAGTTGGTTGAGAAGCTGCCTGCCGATGCAGGGGACCTGGGTTCAATCCCTAGTCCAGGAAGATCCCACATGCCACAGGGCAACTAAGCCCGCTCACCGCAGCTACTGAGCCCACAGGCTCTAGAGCCTGTGCTCTGCCACAGGAGAAGCCACCGCGGTGAGAAGCCCACGAGCCACAACCAGAGAGCAGCCTCCACTTGCCGCAGCTAGAGAAAGCTGTGCGCAATGACAAAGACCCAGCGCAGCCAAAAATTTTAAAAAGAGCATTTAAAATATTACTGAAAAAAAAAGACAGCTAGGGGGTAGGGGAAGGAACAAAGGATTTGAAGGCCAAGGATGAGTCTCTGTTTTCACTGAAAGTGAAAGTCACTCAGTCGTGTCCGACTCTTTGTGTCCCCATGGACTATACAGTCCATGGAATTCTCTGGCCAGAATACTGGAGTGGGTAGCCTTTCCCTTCCCCAGGGGATCTTCCCAACCCAGGGATCAAACCCATGTCTCCCACATTGCAGGCAGATTCTTTACCAACTGAGCCACCAGGGAAGCCCTGATAGCTGTTTCTATTACTTCAGGCAAATCACCAGTATGAACTTTTGTTACCCAGGAAGTGATAATACTGCTTTCCTTCTAGGTTTTTGGGAGTAGTTTGAATGATGTACTAGACATGGACGTGTTTTCACAGCTGGGATGAGTTCTACGCAGGAGAAGCGTTGTCATTAGTGGAAAGAAACATCTTGACCTGGGACCTGAGACAGTCAAGACGCTAAGCAGTGCCCTCAACATCTTATCTGCATGATCTGAGGCTTGTCACAGATTCCTTGTCAGTCACAAAACTGTCAATTCTGTTTCCCAGGGTCCTTGTGAGGATCCGAAGAGCTAATACCCATGACTCTGATGTATTGTAATTGGAGATTATTCAGGTCTGTGAACTGGAGCCCTGGTATTGTTAGAGAGGGTGGGAAGAGCATGTCAGGTCTGTCTCTGCTTCTGCTCCCTGCTCTCCTCCTCTGAGCTTGTCTCCCCACCACTGACTCAGGGCATATGTACAGGCATGTGTGTGTACTGTCAAGGCACAAGGCAAGAGCCCCCCTGCTCCAAGTGCCTGCAGAGGGCCCCTGTCCTTGCTGAGCGATGACCTAGATGGGCTGGATTTTTGGCAGTCTGCTTCGAGGACAGGATGGGAGGGCTCAGCGGAAGCTGCTCTGCCGACATTGCACATTTAGGGGAGATACATCCAGGTGTACAAATAGACATGTACATTTCTGGTACATCCATCCCCAAACTGAACATTGATGATGTTTGTCATCCTTTAATGAACAAGATCAGGTTTTTCTGCCAAAAGCAGTTGGTGCTCCTACCTGTGTGCTGAAAATAAAGCACTGGAAAACGTGGTTTGTTGTTGCTTAGTTGCTAAATTGTGTCCAACTCTTTTGTAACCTCATGGACTGTAGCCCGCCAAGCTCCTCTGTCCATGAGATTTCCCAGGCAAGAATACTGGAGTGGGTTGCCATTTCCTTCTTCAGGGCATCTTCCTGACCCAGAGATCAAGCTTGCATCTCCTGAATTGGCAGGCAGATGGATTCTTTACTGCTGAGCCACCAAGGAAGCCTGAGAAGCATGATTAGCAGAACCTTAATAACCAGGACCCTCCGTTCACTGAAATTATGTCACTGCATTTAGTATTCACAAGAAAGATTAGCAAGCAACACACAGAGCAAGTATGAAGATATTAATTTGTGCTTCGTTTGTACTAGGGTGGAAGATTGTGGTTACCTGGGACATTTTTGTGTTTTACTCATTTTATCCCACCTTTCTCATTCTGAGGAAGGAGACGAGTCTTTTAGGGTTGCTTGACTGCAAGTTCTTGGAGCAGAAGAGAGGTGAGGATCTGTGGGGTATGTGAGTGTCAGAGGGAGGGGGACCCACCCTGAAACTGGGGAGCTGGTGCAGATTGGCTGGGTCTACTGCATCATGGTGCCTTCACTCCTTCTCTGTCCACATCCCAGATCAGCATTGAGACCTTGGGCAGAAATGGTTGTATGGAGTTCCCAGCAGGGCTAAAGTCCAGGAAATGGGGCTCCTGGCCCCAACAGCAATTGGCTTCCTCTGCCCCAGCACAGGGGAGCAAGTACCAGACCCTAGGACTTTCAGAGGACGTGTTCACTCTTTGTATGATGCTGGTAGATCAGAAGCCCCAAATAGGTACTGAGATTAAATTTTGGAATTATTGCTCAGAATTGGTATGAAGGAAGATAAACACAGGTGATATTTTCCCGGGAAGCTGAATCTGTTTGTAAACTTACCCTTGGCTGAATGGCTGGCAGCATTTATTTTAGAAATGTAATTTCCAGGGATGGCTATGAGGTCAAGTGATATTCAGCCCAGTTTCCAGCATCTACATCTTAGGACCATAGGAGCATGGAGACCTGGAGGTGGAGCAGGGGGGAAAGCTGACAGCCAAGCTTCAGGGTGGCAAGATGTGGACAGTGGGGTTCACCTGAGCCAGGGCTGGAAGTGTCCTTCATCTTTCTTCCCACAGGGAACCCCTGAAGCCCCTAGAGGTCATGACAATGGGCACACCACGTAACCAGGCACTATGCTAAGCATGTTACGAACACTGACTCATTTAATCCTCATAACAGCCTTGGGAGGTGGACACTGCTCTTAATCTGCTATTGGGGCTTCTGAGATGGCTCAGTGGTGAGATTCCGCCTGCCACGCAGGGGCCGCAGGAGATGTGGGTTTGATCTTTGGGTTGGGAAGTTCCCCCGGAGGAGGAAATGGCAACCTGCTCCAGTATTCTTGCCTGGAAAATCCCATGGACAGAGAATCATGGCGTGCTCTGATCCAGGGGGTCACAAAGAGTTGGACACAGCTGAGCATGCATGCATGCACGTATGCTTACAAGTTGAAGAAACTGGGGTTGAGAGATGCTCATGATCACACAGCTAGTGAGGGGCAAAGCCAGGAGTGAACCAAGCTACCAGGCTTCAGAGCTAATGGTCTTAGTAGCCACACTCTTCTGCCAGTCAACCCTGACTCAGTACTGACTAGATGGGATGTTGTTACTGGACAATGCCCAACATGCTTGTCCAAACAAGACTCTGCGTTCATCAAGGAATGTCAAATGTGCATATTCTTGGTGGTTATTAACAGATAGGATATTTTAACTTTTATATTTTTATTTTTCTAGGACAAAATTTTACAAGCACTGAAACAAAGAGGAATTTCTGGGCGACTCTTGTTTGTTTCATTTCAGCAATACCAAACAATTCTCTTGTGAACACAATTTAGGTTAATCTGGGTTTTACTTCAGTAAATAACTTTCAGCAGCTGAGGAAATCTTGAAGTGGATGAGGCCAGTTTTCTCCTGTGTGGCTCTATAACCAACCAAATCTGGCATGGCATGTGGGGCTCTTCTTTGGAAATATGAGGAATGCCTTCGGACTCTCAGGACAAAATCACAAAAACAGTGCATTTGCCTTCTGGCAAGAATGTTGAAATTTGGCAGAGTGTGTGGGGTAAACACAGAGTGGATGGTTTCATCTGGATCATTCTATGTAAATGAAATTTGACCAGGGATTTAGAGAGCCTTATTACAACCTTGGGGAATTCCTGGGTGGATGTAAATAAAGCTTAATCTTTGTTTTTAAGTAAATACCCAAAGTTCATAACAGGTGAGGGTTTGGAGGTGAAAGCAACAATAGTATTTTTTAAAAAGAACTTTCTGTTTGGGTACTTCCCACACAACACTCCTTTCTGGATGTGAAGATGACGTTTCTCATGGTTCTCTCAACCCATGGTTATACGGCAGAGGGGTCATATAAAAATAGATACATTTACACTCTCTGCTGGATTTAATGTTACCCTAAGAGAGAATAACAGCTAAGTGACCAGACACTTCCTTGGTTAGGTGTCTTGAGACCCTCCAGCCGTCCCTCCCTGCCTCCCCTAGGGGAGCTGCTGCAGGGCTAGCTCCTTCAGTAACACTGCACTGTGCTCAGTGGCTTAGTCCTGTCTGACTCTTGCTATCCCCCGACTGTCACCCGTGAAGCTCCTCTGTCCATGGGACTTTTAAGGCAAGAGTACTGGAGTGGGTTGCCATTTCCTTCTCCAGGGGATCTTCCCAGCCTAGGCATTGAATCCGCCTCTCCTGCATCTCCTACAGTGAAGGCAAATTCTATATCTGCTGAGCCATCAAGGAAGCCAGTAATACTAGGTCTCAGCAAAGAGTCAATCACTGAATGAAAGTCATCTAGCAATCCTTTTCTCCTTAGCATCTTGTGACTACTTTTCGTTTCTGATCTAGCTTTCTTTTTGAACCTGGGTTTCTGAAGTTTTTTGTTTTTGAACCCTCTCTTGGTCTGTCCGTCCATCTATCCATTTATTCATGGGCGCATCCACCTGGTCATTCATTCGTCATTCAGGTCTTACCCGCTACCTGCCTGCTCCGTGATGAGCTTCGCTCAGTGCCCCAGATGACGATGCTTTCCTTGGAGGGCTCGGGGACTCCCTGTGGCCTCTTTCTTCACCATGCCTGCAGAGGAGCGCAGGGCGCTGGGAGGCCACCCGCATGGGCCCCTCCATGGGTAGCATGAGCGCATTGTAAGCCAGGGTGACCAGTCTGCAGTTTTGGTCTGGCACCACCAACAGGGTTCTGAAGCCACAGGTCTGGAGAGGGAGGAGGGGAGGATCCCAGGGAGGGAAACCATAGTCCTATCCAGGCTCCTCTTCTTCCGGTGGGGTGGGAACCCTCATGTCGCCGTCTTCCTCCCCTCATGCCTTGCTGTGATGGCCAGACCACAGGGCTTTTGGTTCTTCGTGTGTTCAAAACAAAAACCCTTGAGAGTCCTGCTAAAACCTTTTTTTTTTTTAAGCAGTCGTACAAATTTCATTGCCTTCAGAGTGAAATACGATTTGAAATTCACAGCAGAAGCAATGGTCTCTTTTCTCCAGTTGGCGCCTCCGCTTCCTGGGCCGTCTGTCTCAATAGCGTGATCCAGTTTTGACGGCAGACGAGCTGCGGTGTTGGTGGCCACAAACAGTCACTGGGAAAACACAGCAGGTGATAGCTGAAAGGATCCCTGGAGGCGTGGGTCAGGGGTGTAAGCCCCAACCTCCAGCGGCCCCCACCTTCCACTGACATTGCCCTGAATGGCGCTCTTGCCTGTGACTTAGAGAAAACATCTTCCTTCTTACAGTGGCTTCTGATCTCTGTGGCCCTCTGAAAGCTCAAAGTTGAACTAAAGCTCCTCAGCTGGGAACCCCCACCTGTGTGTGTGGATGGCTTCTGTGCTGGACTCAGCCGTCCCACCATGCTGTCTCTGGACCACTGCCCTTGGGCCATCTGGCCTCATGTCCAAAAACAGCAGCCCCGAGGTGTTGCCACTGGTCACATCAGCAAACCATGGATGCTTCTCTAGCACGTGACTCTCAGCTTACACTCCTTGGATTTTGACTGGCATCAAATGCCAGCATCCTCTCAAAATGTAGGCAGCTGAAAGACAGGCTTTCTGGGAGTCTGATGACAAGTCTGCCTCAAGAAAATCTCTTGGCCATGCCTTGTGGCTGTGACCTGCTTGAATTAAGCTTTATCTGGCATTGTGGCTCCTCCCAGGCATCTTAGGGAAAGGATCTAACCTTGGCCTTGTGGGCAGCTCTTCCTAAGTCTCTCATCATTATGGCTCGAGGATTCAAACGTTCTGTGCTGTCATGCCTCCGAGTCTTTCTGTATTTTATTCCTTGGTTTCTACCAAATGTTCTGATTTTCTATTCATGGTCCTTGACTCAGTATAATACTCACTGAACTAGGTGAGCACTTCTCTGGGTACCAAGCTGGTCTAAGTCCCATTTGTCCCACAGGTCTTGGCCTGGCATACAGTTCCATCTCTTGGCGGATACCCGGATTATTCCCTCTCCCTTTTACATAACTTTCTCCCTTTCCTCCCAGCCCTGAGTTAGGGGCTCCTCCTCTGCTCCATTAGAACCTGCTGCATTTCTCTATTACACCATTTTTCAGGTACTAACATTGCTTTCTCAATACTGATTTTGGTCCCTGAAAGGGCAGAGATGATGTCTGTTCATCTCTGCATTCAGCACCCAGCACACTGTCTGCAATGGAAGGCTCTCAATAGAATATCCTAAATGAATGGATAAATAAATCTTTGGTTTTAATGTATTTTCAAAATCACATCCTGGTGAAGGATTGACTAAGCAGACATTCCTGGAACTAGGAAAACAAACCAGAGCCATTTAGTGTGATTTTAATTTTAACCTGACCTTGAGGCTTTAGGCTGAGTAAACAGGAGATGAAAGACAAAATATTGGATTTAAGAAATGGTCATTTTCTCCATGTTTAAAGTTTTAAAAACCCCGTGCAATTTTGCCCAAAGAGAGGGGAAAAAAAAAAAAAAAAAAGAAATGCTGCTGGGAGAGAGCTGTGAATTTTATCTTGTCTCCAGGGAAGCAAAGTGAATAATTTTAGAGAGAGAAGGAGAGCAATTGAGACACAGTCTCACCGAGCGAATTCATTGTTCCAACCAAAAGTTGCTAAAAAAAAAAGTTTCCCCCCAAACAGAAGGGTAGGTATCAAAATGAAAATAAAAGGAAATAAGGCAGCTTCCCTGTTCATGATGTTCTCTGGGAGGCTGGGAAGGAGGTGGTGAAACAATGGACATTTTATTGTTGCAGTCTGTTGAGACACAGCAGGGCAGCCTGTCTGGCGTTTACAGCAGGGAAGAAATATCAAGTCAGAACCCAAGTATAAGCCATCTACAAGGCCAACTGTGAAACACGACCAACCCCAGGAGGTGTGTGAAGGAACACGGTGTCAGGATTTCCCCGAAAAGGGCTGTAAGGGGAACAGAGTTTCTCTGAAGGATTGCCCCTCGCCTCTCTTTTGTTCTCCTGCCTGGAGAACCTCATTTCATCTTCATCAGGAACAAATTTCAGGTCTGTTTCTGGCATGGTTGTTGCCTCCTGACTCTGGCATTCTGTGAGTCAGCCTGTTGTCATGGAGACCACCATTTAGACAATTCATCTGAACAGGGTGTTGGTAAGTGGACGAAAAGGACCCACAGCACTATCCACTTTGGTGCCGAAGGGTCCCAGTCAGGCTCCTGTGTCGCTGCTGGGGTAGCAGCCACATTGGGTTGTCACAAGGCTTCTCAGAGCCTCCTGGGGTCATCCCTTTATTTCTCCATCTTCTCAGAATACGTTTGTTTATTGCTCCTTATATGCCCTTGATGTGTGACTTCAGCAGAGATGCTTCTGACTGTTCTGATGTCAGGACCCTCTCGTGTACTGGGCTCCCACGTTTAGTCATCACACTCCCAATGGGACCAATATTCTTTGGTGTCAAATGATTCCAGACTATGGATGTTTCCCAAATTGAGAACACCGGCATGGACTTGAAGCTTCTGCCTCTTCTAGTATCATATTAGACGTTCCTCTCTGTGTTGAACGTGATCCTTTGCCCCAGAACCCTGCATGCTGCTTCATTTCACATGGTTTCCAGGAAGAGGCCCTCAGAATGGCTTCACATCTCTTACACAGAATAAAATGCACAGGCCCTGGGGGACTAGCTGTTTGACTCCCATAGCTTTTAGATGTGTCCTTAGCTCTAGTCTTGCACCTGGGAACTCCCCTGCCCACCATGACTTGAAAGCAAAGCGTTGGTCACTCAGTCTTGTCCAGCTCTTTGCGACCCCCGTGGACTGTAGCCTACCAGGCTCCTCTGTCCATGGAATTCTCCAGGCAAAAATACTGGAGTGGGTAGCCATTTCTTCTCCAGGGAATCATCCCGACACAGGAATTAAACCCTGGTTTCCTGCACTGCAGGCAAATTCTTTACCATGTGAGCCACCAGGGAAGCCCTCCATGACTTGAAGTATTTGCCATTTAACTGCAGGCTCTGGGCATTACGGCAGGTGGACCTGCTCAGAGGGCCCATGGCACTTAGAGATTTCACAACTGTTGCCACAGACAGTGAGTAAGAAGTCGCTCATCATCCGTATTCTAAACGTGAAATGCTTGTGATGGCTACCCATAGCTTGGGGTCATTTAACACCAAAGAAAATTGCTGATACTAGAGGTAAACAATATTGACAATATTGCCTATCTCAGGAGCCACCAAAGGTCTTGTTCTATTGATATTCAGAATGATACCAATACAACATCAAGAAAGGCTAAATTTGTAGGTGTATATGCACACATGTAGGGCCTACCTGGTGGCTCAAATGGTAAAGAAACTGCCTGCAATGTGGGAGACCCAGGTTCAGTCTCTGGATAGGGATAGGAAATGGCAACCCACTCCAGTATCCTTGCCTGGAAAATTCCATGGACAGAGGAACCTGGTGGGCTACAGTCCATGGGGTCACACAGAGTTGGACACGACTGAATGACTTATCACTTCACTTCACATACTCACATGTACACACATGTTTTTTAAGGAGGTGAAGTATATAGTGTATGGAAGACTTCCCACCAAGTTGATAAAATAAGAAAGGGAAAAACATTAATTTTATGGAAAATTAAGGTATGTGAACTATGTACATTCTGTGTGATAAGAACTACTTTCTGTTACAAGATCGGTAGAATTCAGAGTTCTTACATGTGGATGTCACAGACACACTGCTAGTGTGGCAGGGATATTTGTGATCATCTATTATGGTGGCTTTAAAATAACAATCAGCCTTGGAATCCTTTCTGCAGTGGGATCTTATGCAGGAGCCTCACCTGTATATGGACATGCCTCTCTCTACTAGCCTATGGGGAAGGAACTGAGCCGTAAGAACTGCTGGTTTCAGGTTCAGGTGGTGACTCAGTCAACTCAGCTGCCATAACAAAACACTGTAGCTCAGTTCAGTCACCCAGTTGTGTCCAGCTCTTTGTGACCCCATGGACTGCAGCATGCCAGGCTTCCCTGTCCATCACCAAGTCCTGGAACTTGTCCAAACTCATGTCCATTGAGTCAGTGATGCCATCATCTCATCCTCTGTCATCCCCTTTTCCTCCTGTCTTCAATCTTTACCAGCATCAGGGTCTTTTCCAATGAGTCAGTTCTTCACATCAGGTGGCCAAAGGATTGGAGCTTCAACTTCAGTGTCAGTCCTTCCAATGAATATTCGGGACTGATTTCCTTTAGGATGGACTGGTTGGATCTCCTTGCAGTCTAAGGGACTCTCAAGAGTCTTCTCCAATACCACAATTCAAAAACAGGGGCTTAAACAACAGAAATTTACCTTCTCACAGTGCTGGAGGCTGGAAGTCCAAGACCAAGGTGCCAGCGTAGTTAGTTTCTGGTGAGAACTCTCTTACTGGCTTGTGGATGGCTAGCTCCTGTCTATGTTCTCACATGGAATGACTTCCCTGATGGCTCAGTGGTAAAGAATCCTCCTGCCAATGCAGGAGACTCAGGAGACACGGGTTTGATCCTTGGGTTGGGAAGATCCGTAGAGAAGGAAATGGCAACCCACTCCAGTATTCTTGCAGGGATAATCCCATGGACAGAGGAACCTGATGGGGTACAGTCCATAGGGTTGCAAAAAGTCTAACATGACTGAGCACATTGGCCATCCACATGGAATGAAGAGAGGCAGAGAGATCTCTGGTGTCTCCTTGTACAAGGGCGCTAATCCTATCACGAGTGCCCAGCATTCATGACCTCATCTAACCCTGATTACTTCCCAAACATCTTATGTCCAAATACCATTGCATTTGCAGTTTAGGGCTTCTGTGGATGTTAGAGTTGGACCATAAAGAAGGCTCAGAGCTGAAGAATTGATGCTTTCAAATTGTGGTGCTGGAGAAGACTCTTGAGAGTCTCTTGGATAGCAAAGAGATCAAATCAGTCAATCCTAAAGGAAACCAACATTGAATATTCATTGGAAGGACTGATGTTGAAGCTGAAGCTCCAATCCTTTGGCCACCTGATGCGAAGAGCCGACATTGGAAAAGACCCTGATGCTGGGAGAGATTGAGGGAAAAAGAAGAAGGGGATGACAGAGGATGAGATTGTTAGATGGCGTCACTGACTCAATGGACACGAATTTGAGCAAACTCTGGGAGATAGTGAAGGACAATAAAGCCTGGCGTGTTATTGTCCATGGGGTCACAAAGAGTCAGACGCAACTGAACAGCAACAGTAATGTGGATTTTGGTGGAACATAAATGTGGCTCTAGGGAGGTCCTGCAATGGGGGATTTGCTCTCAGGTGTTGTTGTTCAATCCAGGGCTTCTCATCTTTTACAGCACACCCTGGACTTGCAGAGAAACTATCCTCGGTCTTGACTTCCTCAGTCCCTCTGCCCTTTTAAGGGCTGTGTGGGTTTAAGGAAGGATTTCTGGAGGCTGCCTTTTTGAAGTCTCAATAGGTGCAATGTTAATGATTATATTAGAAACAGCTATCATATGCAGAGCCTTGACTAACTGTCCTAAGAAATTCATTGAAAGTATCTCATCGAAGCCTCACAGCAACCTAGGATAAAGCATTCTTCTCTCCTCTTCATTTCACAGCCAGAGTACAGAGACACCACTGATTGTGCAAAGTCACCCAATAGGAAGGCAGCACATCCAGAAGTAGAATGCAGGCTGTCTGGCTCCAGAGTCTGTGCTCTTAATCAGGACCACCCTTTGGGATAAAATGGACAATCCCATCATCAGAAGATGGGCAAGATTCACCCTCCCTCCCCTGTGCTGAGTGTGCCGGAATACATTGGCCATCTCCTGTCAGCACTGGAATTCTAGATGAATGTAGGTCAGGGGCTTCTTGACCTAGGATCACAGACTCAAGGGACTAGTCAAGGACTATTAAACCACCTGAGACCTTTCAATGTCATGTTTATCCCTTAGGGGTGCTAATCTCCCCTTCTTCCTCTGAGGTGATATTCAGTAGTCACCAAGGATGTTCATTCTGCTGGGTGTTTCCAGCTTAGACTTGTCCTGTGCTGTTGAAATTTACATCTGGACATTTATTGATGTCAGTCCCTCCCAGGGCTCTTATCATCAGCTGTTGCTTCTGGCTGGCCGGCCCACAAGATGTCAAAGTGTCACATTTAGGAGTTACACTGACCAGCGTTCAGTCTTGCCTTGTCACTGGGTTACTTTGGACAAATGACTTTACCTTTCCAAATCCGAGCTACTTCACTTACAAAGTACAGTAACTGCATTGCAGGCTGTTGTCTGTATTGATTTAAGGTGTTCGCCTTATGGTCAGAGCCCAACAATGTAAGGGTTTTTTCCCCCTCTCTGGTACTGAAAGTTGAGCATTTTTACATAATGAAATTTTGGCTGCTAGAGTTTAATTGATGTCATATTTCTTCAGTGGGTTGTTTGTTTGCCTTTGACCATGAATCTTCTTATAACTGAGATGCGTTCACGCTTCTAGGTAAAGAAGCAGAAGTTAAGCCAAGGAAGAAACAAAGCTGGGGTTTCAGATAGTCATGGAAATGTAAGGCACACCCACTGGTGGAAAAAATAACATGATTTCAAAAGAGAAAAAGTTACCTTGGGTGGAAAATTGCACTGAATTTCATTCTGTTGTTTTAAATCCGGGAGAACTTTTAAAATTATTTTATGTCATGTTCTCAAATTCAAGCGCAATAAAGAATCACTGTCTCCTAGGAAAATTCAGGCAAGTGAAATTAAGGAATTAGAAGATCAAGACAATAACAAATAATCAGGGACTTTCCTGTTGGTCCAGTGGGTAAGACTGTGCTCACAGTGCAGGGGAGCCGGTGTTCAGTCCCTGCTCAGGGAGCTGGGTCCCACGTGCATGCTGCGGCTAAGACCCAGAGCAGCCAAAATAAATTAATGGTGATGGCTTAGAAAATAATAAACAAATAATTTAAAAAATATAGCAAATAATCAGCCATAAGAACTAGAAAAAGGAGATAGGAGCATCCTCATAAACTAAGAATAATTTTTCAGACCAGATTCTGCTTGAGGTCAAGATTTGCTTAACAGACCTGCCCCAGGTGGCAGAACTGTTCAGGAGGAGATGGATGGTTTAAGAGTTAAAACATCGTTTACTCTTCTTCCCCGCAGATCCTAGTTTTCAAAGGTGATTTTCTTGCTAATTCTTTAGGAACAGGGAGCAGCTGACACGTCATGCTGTTTCTCTCCTAGAGAAACCTGCGCTTTGCTGGTAGGAGACACAGAAAAAAAAGAAAAGCCATGCAGGTGGATTGATGAGGGATCGCAATTGGCCAAGAAAGAAGGTTGGGAAGTTACCCATGGAGCTGAAGCACACAGATTCAATTTAATGTTGATTTCAGTTTCAGGAGGAAGACATTGCCCTTGCAGCCGAAATGCTCTTGTGCAGAAATCTCTGTTTTCTCATTCTGACCACATTCTCTGCTCCTCCCAGTCACCTCCTCACATGCACGTGTCTTACACTGAGGGCGTTTTGAAGGGCTGTCCATTCATTCTAAGGCGACGGAGGGGGCATATTAAGTGCATTCCTTCAAAAGCACCTCTGTGCAGTGACCAGGAAATAGACAAATTTCCTGAATAAGATGCTTTTCTTTCCAGTACCATTAGCATCTTCCCTGACGAACTGAGAGCCTGTTCTTACAAATGATTTTTAAGAAACAATCACTCTGATTTTGCCTCCTCCACACAGAGGCATTTGAAAATAACCAATGGTAGGCTCAAACACTGGGTTAACTATTTCTGGTATGTGTGTTCAAGTCAAGAAGAGCATGACGTCATTCAATACCATAGTGCCTCGTGCGGCATCTTTCTGTGTCTCTGTCAGCACGAACACGCACCCCCTCATCCCCTCACTGTCTGACCATCCGAAAACAATGTGACTGACACACGCATTGTGCCAGGCAAGGGACAGGTGGGCCAGCTGAGCCTGGGGCCCTGCCAACCCTCCCATCTCAAATAAACACTGTGTGATTTAATTGAATCTGAGCTAGGAGATACGGTTTTACAGAAACTAATTACCACAGGCAGCCTGGCATATTAGTGCAGTAAATCTCAGTGTTGTCAAGCCCTTGAGCTGCTGCTGTTGGTTTATTTTCTCTCTCTTTTTCTTCTTTTGCTTCTTAGTTAATTCCAGTCTCTTTCTACTTTGTTTCATCTCTCCCTCTTCTTTCTGGCATGTTTTGACCTTGAATAGGGGTTCAGCACTGGTAGTCCACTGATTCCTGCTTAAGGTCAATAAACATATATGGTTCTGTGTGTGTATGTGCGTGTACACATGTGTGTGCATGTGTGTGTGTTTGGGTCTTTCTGCCTGCAGTGGACATGACAACTCACAGTGCTGTAGGGTGGGGGGAGGGCACAGTGGATAATAATATTATTCAAACCTCTTGCCTTCAAATAACTTTATCATGGGTGATATTAGGAGTGGGAGTTGGGGTGGTTATAAAAAGGGGAAGAAGCAAATTATGTAAGCAATCAACCTTGAAAACATCAGGCAGAATGAGGTGAAGGCCACCTGTCATGAGAGGGCAGATGGGGAGGTTTTAATTCTGATCAAGTGAAGCTTCAGCTTCTTTCCCTTAAGGCTCCCTTCTGTCTCCGTTAGGGACAAAACACTTAATGAAATATTGTGAGCAAATGAACTCATAATTACATTTATTATTTACTTAAGAAGTCTGGAGCTGATCTCAGTGTTTCCTTGGTTACTTGGTTATCCTTCCATGCTTTTTCCATCCTTCTTTGCCATCTTCGGTGTTAATGGTGTTTTTGTTCTCCTGCCTCATGGTCGTAAGATGGCTACTGCAGTTCCAGATATCATGTGTGCATCCCAAGCTTAAAGGAAGCAGCAAGGCAAAAGACCTTCTCTTTATTAGTCTCTTGGAATAAAAATTTTTCCTGTAGCCCCCAAGAAAAATGTTCTTATATCCCCATGGTCTGAACTGGGCGGCTAGCTATAAGGAAGAACAGAAATGTGAGTATCTAGCAAAGGAGAATGAGAGGGCCATGATTCCTTTCCTGAGGATGGATGTATCATTACTGTATTAAAATTGAGATTCTATGAGAAAAGGGAAATGGACTGAAGGGGCACCTGGGTGGGCTAACTTAATGGTGTCAGTCACGCTTCCCTGGAGTATATTTGAGAAAAAGCATGTTTGTCTTAAACATTAGTTGCTGAACTGCCTCCCTGCAAACCCGAGCAGATGTTTCTCACAGAAAGCCCTTCTCTGTCATTTGGTTTGCTGCTGGTCACTGTGATAATTCTTCAACCATTGTCCTCTTGAAACAATGCTGTTTTCTTTACATAGGGCTCCACGTAGGACTTCAGATTAGACAGACCTGGGATCAAATCCTACCCCAGGGGTACCATTCACTAGCTTTGTGATCCTGGATGAGTTATTTAACCTCTTCACTCAGTAAAAGTACACATAATAATTAGTACCTTGTTGAGTAACTATGAGGATTAAATCATGACGTAAAGTGCTTAGCACTATGCCTGACCCAGAGGGGTGCTCAGAAAGTGATAGTTTTTTCTCCTCATTAAAAAAATAATTGTGGCTGACATTTGTTGAGTGCTTCCTATATAGCTGGAACAATTCCAAGTGTATCATACAAATCAATTCATCTAACCCTTTCAAAAGCTCAGAGAGGTCTCTGGTGGCTCAGATGGTAAAGAATCTCTTTGCAATGCAGGAGATCTGGGTTTGATCCCTGAGTGGGAAATATCTCCTGGAGAAGGGAATGGCAACCCACTCCAGTATTCTTGCCTGGAGAATCCCATGGACAGAGGAGCCTGGCGGGCTACAGTCCATAGAGTTGCCAAGATTATTATTTTACAGGTGACAAGCTGAATATGAGGACCCAGTAGCATGAAATCATTGTGATATTTTCCCTGGGCACAGCTTTTCTAATGGAAAGAAGACAGAGTCATATGAGAGAAAGTGGCCACCTTTCCTTTGACTCCTGAAAGGCTTACTTGCATTGACTGATTCTAACTGACATGGAGGTAGACTGCAGCATCCAAAAGGGAGGAGCCCTGTGGGGCTCAGAAGCTAAAGCACCTTTTGATCCGAGATCCTGGCAAAACAAAGGAGAAAAAAGATCTGAATGGGACACTGAATCCTTGCTCTGCAAGCGGTCCTAAGTTTAAGCAATTTCAATTCTATTCTTGGATGGTGCTATTTCTTTCCTAAGGGACCCATGGATGCAAACGTCCAGGGCCTGTGTGTATATACGCTTCATTTAAAGAAACAAATGAACTACAAACCACACTGGAAAGGTATTTGATGAGGCAATAGCATTTTTTTTTTTTTATGTGATTGCACCAGAGTTCATGGGGTTGGCTGGAGGGTGGTGGATGGGGAACGTGGAGGTGTTTAAACAACCGCACTTGGAAGAGGTACATTCCCTGCACATCCCCTGGCCCCTTTGTTGCGGTTTTGTTGCCTTTGGATTTTGTTTGCTTGTTTGAGTTAAGATTGAGCACTCACAATAATGGGCCAGAAATTTTAGATAGAGGAGTGGCAGGGGCCTGCCTTGATCTGAGTCTATGCACCGTATATAGTGAATTGCATGTGAATTTTGGATATGCCAGTCATAGAATCAGCTGTTTACTTAGGCCTCTCTGAGCATTGGGCTTCACAGGTGGCTCAGTGGTAAAGAATCCACCTGCCAATGCAGGAGACTCAGGTTTGGTCCCTGGGTAAGGAAGATCCCTTGCAGAAGGAAACGGCAACCCACTCCAGTATTTTTGCCTGGAAAACCCCATGGACAGAGGAGCCTGGCTGGCTACAGTCCACGGGGTTGCAAAGAGTTGGACGTGACTCTGTGATTAGCAAATTTAAACATAACTCAGCAGGGCTTAGGGATTAAGTGTGGCATATCAGGAGGGCAGAGGTATGCCCATATTCTAGAAACATAGCGGCCTGAACACTGGAAGGGACATTAGAGGTTTCCCAGGCTAGTTCTCATGGATGAAAAAAGAAAGAAAGAAGGAAAGCGAAATTGCTGATGAGACTAATTCTGCACCCAGTTCCAACGAGTGGTATTTTTCTTCCCCCCACGCCAAGCGGTTCTCAGACACCATCTGGGTATTGTACAATTCAACTCAGTCCCGGCACTATCGACCAGGAGATAGCATCAGATTCCACAGCTGAAGGACTCAGTCTTACAAAACTGCTCCCTCCTCCCCCACTTCAGTTGCCAGTCACAAGGCTGGGCTGTCACCAGTGCTTCTGATCAGCTAGCTATATATTGAAGGTTCCAATGGCCCCCTTCTTAGGTTCGATCGAAGTTCTAGAGCAACTCACAGAACTCAGAAAAATGTTTACTTATACATCACTTGTTTATTATAAAAGGATATAATTCAGGAATAACCATATGGAAGAGATGTTTGAGACGAGGTATGTGGAAGCTTTCACACTCTCTCTGAACACCCTACTCTCTCCAAATCTCCACCTGTTCACCAGCCTCAGAGCTCTTTGAGCCTCATCCTTTTGAGTTGTTATGGAGGCTTCATTACATAGGCATAATTGATAAAAACACTCATCACTGGGGATTGAATTTAATTGTCAGCCCCTCTTTCCTCTCCGGAGCTCTGGGGGTGGGGCTGAAAATTCCAACTCATTAATCACGTGGTTGGTTCCCCTGGCAACCAGCTTCCCATCCTTAGGTGACCCTGGGGCTTTCCAAAAGTCACCTCATTAACACGACAAAAGACAACTCCAATGGCTCTCTTTCCTTAGGAAATTCTCAGGGGTTTTTAGCAACTCTGGGCCAGAAATGGGACACAATAATATATTTCATATTACGAATCACAGTATCACAGAGACTCAGAGAGGTGAACTGACTGAACTAAAGCCACACAGCCAGTACAGAGAGCAAGCACTAGAGCTCAGATCTCTGCAGGTGCCTGGTCCCGTACACTTGTCTCTGTCTCTCATCGCCCAGCATTTTGGCTTCTTTCTAAGGGCTGTCATTTATGAGCCAGAAAAGTGATTTGAAGGAAGCGGGAGGACATGGTGGTAAGAAGCACAACTCTGCGGGTGGGTGTGACCCAAGTGTAAATTCTGCTTCAGTTATAAGTAAAGTGACTGCACCTTTAAGCGGCAGGTTCAAGGCAGAAACAAGGAAGAATGGCAGGGTCATGCTGGCCAACACGTCTGCTCAGGATAGGAAAACTGATCCTGGTAGACTCATCCAGGAGTCTTCGTTAAGCTGTGACCTCCATGGTGAGAGTGGCAAGGCGATGTACAGTGAGACAGGCTCCCTGGGGTCTGTCTGCAGTGTCTGCCTCGGGCCCCGCCTGGATTTCCAGAGGGAGGGGCACAGAACATAGTCACTGGCTCAGCTTCCCGTTTAACCCAGGGAAGTGGGTTTCTTACTCCTTGTTTTTAAGAACTAGCTAGAACTGATTCAGGGCTTCTCTGGTGGCTCAGTGGTAAAGAATCCACCTGCCAAGGCAGGAGACACAGGTTTGATCCCTGGATCAGGAAGGTCCCCTGGAGAAGGAAATGGCAACCCATTCCAGTGCTCTTGCCTGGGAAATCCCATGGACTGAGGAGCCTGGAGGGCTACAGTCCACGGGGTTGCAAAGAGCCGTTGCGGCAGGACCATGTTCCCACCTGTGGTTGCTGCCCCTCTGTCCCCTTGGTTGACCCAGATGTAGATCTCACAGACTTTCTTTTCTTTCCATCAACCTTTCTGGGCACCAGGTGTGTGCATTGTACTCTGAAGTGAGCTTACAGTTCACTGACATCAAAGCCAAGGAAAATTCCATGGAAGAAAGCAAACTTGTTGCACCATTGTTTCTACAGCAGTTTAGTCGGAATGCCTTCTTTTGATTGCGTTTTCCCCTTGGGGCAGGGGCAGGCTGAGTCTGTTTTCTAAAGACCTGTCCATGCATTGTTTGCAAGAGGCTGGCTTCCCAGAGCAGGGTGGGGGTTTAATAAATGACTTAAAAAAAAAAAAGCAGGGAGGACAATCAAGAACCAGGAACCAATCCCTCAAATATCAGGAGAACTTTTGTGAAAGTTTGAAGAACTGGAAGCAGAACAACCTCTTTCAGTTAATTAGTGTTTAAAAAGGCATTTTCTTCTCAGACCTTTCACTTTCTCATGTGAAAAATGTTCTTACTGTTATCTCGGCGGAAGGAATGAGTTTTGATGTGAAATGTGTCACTCCCTGTGGTGTCGGTGGCACTTTGATGATAAAAATATACTTGAGGACTTCCCTGACAGTCCAATGGTTAGGATTCCACGGTTCCAATACAGGAGGTGTGGGTTCAATCCCTGGTCTGGGAGCTGAGATTCCAAGTGCTGTGTGCCATGAACAAACACACACATATAGATATATACATATATGCGTGCGTGGTTGCTAAATCACTTCAGTCCTCTCCATCACTTTTCAACTCTATGGGCTATAGCTCGCCAGGCTCCTCTGCCCAAGGGATTCTCCAGGCAAGAAGACTGCAGTGGGTTGCCACGCCGTCCTCCAGAGGATCTTCCTGATTCAGGGATCAAACCCAGGTCTCTTAAGTCTCTAGCGCCACCTGGGAAGCCCATATACATATGTATGTATATACACATGTATGTATGTATGTGTGTGTGTATATATATATAGGCTTCCCTGGTGGCTCAGCAGTATAGAATCTGCCCGCCAATGCAGGAGACACAGATTTGATCCCTGGATTGGGAAGATCCCCTAGAGAAGGGAATGGTACCCACTCCAGTATTCTTGCCTGGGAAATTCCATGGATGAAGATGTCTGGAGGGCTACAATCCATGGGACAGTAATAGAGTCGGATATAACTTTGTGACTAAACAACAACTATATATAATGTGATGTATGTATTAAAAATACTTGTACATGTAGTTCAAAATATTTTCCTGTAACTTACGTTATCTCTTTCCTCCATCTCCCTACTTACCAGGATTCTTTGCAGACTACGTGTGCTGCATTTCTGAGGTTCCCTTGGAGAAAGAAACTGCAGGACCTGGGGCCATAAATAAGGGCACTGAATGTTCTCTCCTTTTCTGCTGGGGGGTCTGGGCCTGAAACCTGCTGTGTATTTACTGTGGCTCAGTTTCCTTGTGTGAAGAGCAGAATTGTTATTTCAGTGCCATGGATTCATCCATACCCGGAAGACTCACTGAAGGGCAGTTTTCAGCCAGCTTGTGTCGGAAACACTGCCGGGCTACCAAGTCTTCAGGAAGCCAGGCTGTGATTTTGGAAGGTGCAGAGATCAGGTTGGTCACTGAGGGAACCTCACTCCTGACAGAATGTAGAAAATGCAATGCCTTTCTAGGAGAAGAATGGAGAGAAGCCACCCATGGCAGGTCGCTCTCATTAATGGTTCAGGCGATGTAATAGCGCCACCAGCTCATCACTTAAGGCTCTGATAGTGCTTAAGGCTCAGCTGCTATTGTTTGGGTCTTGTCTTTTGGTTCAGGAGAGAAGGATGGCGGGGACCAGGGCTGGGAGAAAGTCAAGTACTTCACCTCTGCTCAAGTTTCCTCTCTCTGAGCTGTAATACAAGATCCCTTCTCAGAGGAATCAGAAGTGGAAGCAATGGTTCACATTTGATAGCGCATCAACCTTTCAGGAGGGAGCAGAGCGTGACACGGAAAAATCATGCAGGGCCACGAGGAGCGTGGGAAAACTCCACTCCAGGTCTTCATCACTATGTGTGAAAAGTCGAATTGGTTTATACAAAATGGCTTCACAGGATCTTCTAGAAGAGTAAGTTAAACAGCTGCTTCATCTGAATAATGAAAAATGAAAGTGAAAGCCGCTCAGTCGTGTCTGACTCTTTGTGACCCCTTGGACTACACAGTCCATAGAATTCTCTAGGCCAGAATACTGGAGTGGGTAGCCTTTTCCTCCTCCAGGGGATCTTCCCAATCCAGGGATCGAACCCAGGTCTCCCACATTGCAGGCAGATTCTCTACCAGCTGAGCCACCAGGGCAGTCCAAGAATACTGGAGTGGGTAGCCTATCCCTTCTCCAGGGGATCTTCCTGACCTAGGAATTGAACCAGGGTCTCCTGCATTGCAAGCGGATTCTTTACCAACTGAGCTATCAGGGAAGCCCTCATCTAAACAATGCCCATAGATATTTTTGTCAGTGGGTAATGAGAAACAGATTTGCCTGAAGTTCTTTTAAAAGGAACCACAGTCACCACACCCCAATTTCATTTTATAAGCGAAGAAACTGAACTCAAGGTTTACATAGCAGAACAGGAGCAGAGAGAACCATTTACCTGGAGTCAAGTCTTGACCATTGTCCCCTGACTGTCTTCTTGCCTCTGGGGCTGCAGGTGAGGGGGATGTTGAGAGTGGGTGAAACGCCAGGTGGACCATCTCACTGATGGGTTACTGAGTTAGCTGAGGCCAGACCATTACAGCACAGGATAGATCAACCACCGTCCTCCGTCTTTCCAGAAGAATTCCTCCCCGTTGTGTTCCAACCACAGAGAACGAGTGACCTTTCTCCAAACATGGTGTTTGCTTGGCTGTTTTTTGTACCTTTGCATACTCACTCCATCTAGAACCCCTTCCTTGTTTTCTCTTCTGGGTAAGTCCCTCTTCATTCTTCAAGCCCCTTCTTTGTGGTCACCTCTTTTCAGATGCCCCAGCCACGTTACCCGTGCAGCTCCAATCACCCTGAATGCTGTCCACACCTGAACAGACACCTCCCTCTCTCCCTGTCCTGTGTGCACTTTCATTTCTGCAGATGATACCTTGACAATGCTTGGCATTTAAGATATGGTTTTTAATTGATTAATTATTAGATCAGTCTCGCTGTTCTCCAAGCTGGAAACGTACCAGCGGCATAGCAAGTCCCACAGAACCCTGTATTAACTCACTCTGGTTACAACGGAACTCTTGAGGGAGTTGCTGGGAGCCCACAGAGACAAGCCCCACCACCAAGTATGTGCGGAAGGTGTGCAGAGCGCCAGCCTTTTACATTCAGATTCTACTCATCACTATCAATGGAGGAGGCAATGGCAACCCACTCCAGTACTCTTGCCTGGAAAATCCCACAGACGGAGGAGCCTGGTAGGCTGCAGTTCATGGGGTGGCTAGGAGTCGGACACAACTGAGCGACTTCACTTTCACTATGAACTGAGCATTGTTTTCACCTCCAGGCTTAGAGTAAGACTCCTCAGTGGATCAGGCCTAAGGACTGGACTGGGGCTCAGGTCATCTGCTTGGAAACCAGGACATCTGCAGTGTCTGCAATCAGAGGTGTCAGTTTTAAAACAAATTTATTTATTTTTTTATTGAGATGTTGGTGTACAATATCATATGTTTCAGGTGTACAACTTAGCGATTCACAATTTTAATAGGTTATACTCCATTTATAAAGTATTAGCTGTGCTGCACAATATATCTTTGTAGTTTATTTTTTTGCATTTAAAAATTTTTTTAATTGGTGTATAATTGCTTTACTGGCTTCACAGGTGGCTCAGTGGTAAAGAGCACGCCTGCTAATGCAGGAAACATAGGAGATGTGGGTTCAATCCCTGGGATAGGGAGATCCCTTGCAGGGGAAAATGGCAACCCACTCCAGAATTCTTGCCTGGAGAATCCCATGGACAGAGGAGCCTGGCGGGCTATAGTCTATGAGGTTGCAAAGAGTTGGACATGACTGAGCAGGCACAGAGTGATGAAATTGCTTTACAATGTTGTGTTAGTTTCTGCTAACCCAGTATGAGGGGCTTCACACACACACATGAGCTTATCCCCCCCTGAAGACCCCGCAGCAGAGACTCCAGAGTCTCTTCCAGTCAGGACCAAGGGGAGAGGTCCTGTGTGGGGCCTGGAGAGAGACAGCACCCTAATCGCCACGGCAACACTAGTAAGAACAAGCCCCAGGGAGCCAAAGGCTCCCTCCTGCCCTGTGTTTGCTCAGAGTTCTGGGCAGGAGTTGGAGGCGGGAGGGGACAGGCTTTCAGCTGCCCTGCACCAGCCCTGGGCAATGGCCCGAGTCCGGGATTTCTCTGGGTTTTGCAATCCTGGAGGGCTTTGCTCCTTGCTGCAGAGCCACGAGCTGCCAGGAAGCCCCAGAAAATGCTCGAGAACAAAGACAATAAACATGCTCTGAACCCTTTTACCAGCTGGCTCCATCCCAAAGCAAAATGAGAAATGAATTGCTGGTGTGTGTGTGTGTGTGTGTGTGTGTGGTCTCAAGCTGGTGGGAAAGAAAAGCCCTGTTTTTTCAGATGGGAATATTCAGTTTGGACCATCGAAAGGTGTGGTGAAGTGACTGTGTGCTGCGCTTAGACTCAGTCGTGTCCAACTCTTTTCAACCCTGTGGATGGGCAGCCCACCAGGCTCCTTGCAAGAATGAGGATTCTCCAGGCAAGAATACTGGAATGAGTTGCCATTCCCTCCTCCATGGGATCTTCCCAACCCAGGGATCAAACCCAGGTCAAATTTCTATAAATTTGTCTCCCTGAAAAGCTGACCTAATCAGCTGCACAATCTCAGCACTTTACGTTTTCTCCAGTACTAACATTCCTAGGGGAAAGGCAGTGTTTATTTAGCTTGAGCCCATGTTTCCTGAACAGGGAAGATTATTGTCGTCATTATCACGCTCATCTCCTTGCCATCATCGTCATCCTCTGTTAAGAACAGTTTATAAACAGGCCATCTCCTGAAAGCTTACAAATATCATCTATCACTTTTATAACCACACTGCCAGGTTGCTACCCTTGACCCCATTTTACAGAGGACATAACTGATGCTTAGATTGCCTACATAGTTTTCTATGAGCACACCGCTGGTATTTCAGTCTTTCAGACTTCAAAATCCATTTCTGCTGTACTTCTCTGTGCCCAATATTTATTCTTACTAATACAATGTCACAAGCCAGATCGCTATTCAGCAGTAGGATATGGGAATGGCTATTTTCTCACTGTATTATGTTTTTATAGAGAAGTTTGTGTGGGTGGGCTGTGACTCCAGCCAGCCAAGGCAGGAGCCAGAGCCTGTATTCCATTTCTGGTTCTCAATTGCATTTTGTTTTTCTCTTTGATGAAGTAAATATGATGCCACTTGCCTTTAACCCTATTTTGTAAGACTTGATGTATTCATGTCCATGTTGTGGTTTCATTGCTGAGTTGTGTCCAACTCTGAGACCCCATAGACTGTAGCCCGCCAGGCTCCTCTGTCCATGGGATTCCTCAGGCAAGAGCACTGGAGTGGGTTGCCATTTCTTGCTCAGGGGATCTTCCTGACCCAGGGATCTAACTTTCATCTCCTGCTATGACGGGGATTCCTCACCACTGTGCCAGCTAGGAAGCCCAAAGGGAATAAAACAAAAGCACCCTGGACATATCTGACCTTTATACAAAAAGAATCAAGCCAAACAGCCCCAATCATTTCAGGACTTTTTGATAGCATCATTTGATTGAAATAATTATAAGATGTGAAAAAAAAGTGAAAGTTGCTCAGTCATGTCCAACTTGTTGTAACCCCATGGACTATACAGTCTGTGGAAGTCTCTAGGCCAGAATAATGGGGTGGGTGGCCTTTCCCTTCTCCAGGGGATCTTCCCAACCCAAGGACTGAACCCAGATCTCTCGAATTGCAGGTGGATGCTTTACCAGCTGACCCATAAGATAAATCTGTGAAATTGCTGAATATCTGATGGTCCTCTGTGAGAACATAGGAAAAGAACCATTAACAGAAAGATCTATGTTCAAAAATATTTAACATTAATCAGCATTGTTTTTAAGAGGTTTGCACGATGAAACCAATTGTTCTCACAACAATGCTATATTCTTTTCAGGATGAGGAGAAGCCAAGGAACTCACCCAAACTCACTCATAAATATCTATTTGTTCAATAACTATTTACTGGCTATGAAGTCTGGTCACTATTCTAGGCACTTGCAATGCAGCAGTGAACAAATCCACTGCACATCCCGGTGCCCGGGGAGCTGGCGTTTGAGTCGGGGGCAACTCCCAAACTGCAAATCTCATATTTAACAGGACTCCTCACTTTCTGAAGCCCCAGGCGTGAAAATTCACACCTCTAGATTGGTAGCTAGATCTTTGCCGAGGAGGTTTGTTGTCATGAACTGATTTTATTTACGCTGTAAGTTCCGGAGTAACAGATATTGAAGTCTCTCATCTTCCCTCAAGTAAGTATGAGTGGGAAAGGGGTTTGAGAAATATGGACACTTTTTAAAGATTATAATGGACTTCCCTGGTGGTACGGTGGATAAGAATCCACCTGCCAGTGCAGGGGACATGGGTTCAATTCCTGGTCCAGGAGGATTCCACATGCCGTGGAGCTACCGTAACTACTGAGCCCCAGTGCTGCAGCTAGCGAAGCCTGCACTCAAGAGCCCATGCTCCGCACCACGAGAAGCCACCTCAATGAAAAGACGGCTCATTGAAAAGCCCCTACTCTTCACAACTAGAGGAGGCCTGCGCAAGGCAACAAGGAACCAGCACAACCAGAAAGCATTAAATAAATAAATTAGATGAAAAAAGATTATGAAACTCTTGGTTCCTCGCTATATAATTAAGATTCTTTGCCCACCAGAGCAAAAACTTCATTATAATCTGAGCGGCAGAGGGGAACTCAGAGGGAGTGAGAGCCTGAAGCTGAGCTCTCAGTGTGGACGCCCTGGTTGGGTCCTGTGCACACTGCAGCCTGCTTCTCTGGACCTGTGCTGATCTGATCTGAGCTGCGTTCAGCAGAGGACGAGAACCATGTGAACGCCTCCTCTCAGCATGTGGAGGTCACGCTCACTTTGATGTCGGCTCCCCAGGCTTCTTGCAATCATAGCGAAAAAAGGGTTCCTGACCACAGGGGTCCCTTTCCTCTTCCTATACCTGGTTCCTCAAAAAACTGGCTGATTTAAGTGCTTGTCAAATGATGAATGGATAAGTGAAAAGCTCCCAAGTCCAAGAGTCATGATAGCGAGTTTTGGGTCTTAGAAGCTTACCCCAGAGGTTCTGTGTCCCTGGGCCCCCATAACAAGAAGGCAAGTTCCCTTAAACTTAGGCAGCTGAAGATGGTTTCTTTTCTAGGAATCTGCAGCAGTCGATATGGATAACCTCTAACTTACATTGTTCTTCTGCCTCACAGTGAACCCTATGGAAAACCCCAATGACATCACCCCTGACTTTCTGCACAGTGCTGAGGGGCTGAAGGTTCTTCGTCAGGAAAGAGGAGGTTTTTATTAGTAGTATCACTACTATTGTCTATCAATTATTGGGTACTCAGAATATTCCAGGCATTGTGCTAAGTGCCTTATAGATACTATTTCTATCACTTCTTGAAACCACTATGATTTGGTCCTATTTATTTTTCTCACATCATAAACAAGAAAACCAAGGCTCAGAAAGGTTGATTAACTTAAGGAGGCTCACCAGCTAATAAGTGGTGGAAGCACACCCATGTATGTGTGTGTGTGTGTGTGTGTGTATGTTTGTGCAGACATGTGCAGGTGTTGACCTCTTAATGTAAAAGCATCTCTTTTTCCTTTTATTTGTGTCAATTCTGCAGGAAGTTCTGTTTGTCCTCCAGAGGCTACGAGACTCTGGCAAAGATCCATAGCTGAAACAAAGCCCCTTCCTGCCAACCTGCTGTCTATGTTTGTTCGGGCCACTGTGAAAAAATATTACAGATTGGGTGGCTTATAAACAGCAAACGTTTGTGGCCCTCAGTTCTGGAGGCTGGCCATCTGAGATGAGAGTGCCAGCGTGGCAGGTTCTAATGCAAGCTGTCTTCCAGGTCGCAGACTTCTCATTGCATCCTCAAGTGGTGGATGGGGCTCAGGAGTGCGGGGGTCTCTTTTATAAGAGCACTAATCCCACTCGTGAGGGCTCTACCCTCATGACCCAAGCACCTCACCAAAACTCCACCTCCAAATACCATCATCCTTGGGATTAAGGATTTCAACACATGAATTTGGGGGCGTGGACAAATTCAGACCATAGCCCTTGCCTAAGCCAAGTCAAGGTGTGAGAGTAACTAGATGCTTTAATCAAAGGAAGGCAAAATGAAGGGCAAGCCAGAGTCCTAACTAGCTGACCTCTACCAGTTCTAAGCACCTCAGTGGTCAGGGGCTTTGGCAATCTGTATATAAGAACTGAAAATGATCCCCAGGGGAAAGCTGGGGTTGTTAAAACTTCCAAAAACTTTCATGACCATTAATTCAAGTTGTTAAAATCCCTTTCCATAAATAAGCCATTTTTACTCAACTCTTCAGTCTCAATGTTGTAACCATGTTTAATTCAGAGAAGAATATTCAGGCATCTACGAGTCTTTGATTTCAAACAAATTTGTCTTGCTTTCTGTTAAAACTAACAAAGCTGCTATTGATGGAAATCAAGGACATTAAAACCCAGAGCATGTCTATTGGCCTGGGGAAATCAATCAGATGATGACTGCTTTGAGAAACGGGCTCTGTGTTGGGTCACATTGGCCAGTCTCCTTAGGGCACACCCAGGATCTCATGACAAACCACATACACTTCTTGTGTAGACTCTTTTGCACAATTCACATGAACAAACTTGCCTCTGCTGTGGGATTTCCTTCCCCAGACTACGGTTTTGCTGTACTGTTTAATAGAAGAAACAAAAGCCAAAGAATTTTTAAAAATTACTTATTTTGGCTGTGCTGGGGTTTTTGTTTGCCACTTGTGAGTTTTCTCTAGTTGTGGTGAGCCTGGGCTACTCATCCTTGTGATGTGCAGGCTTCTCATTGCGGTGGCTTCTCTTGTTTCAGAGCATAAGCTTTAGAGTGCAGGCTCAGTAGCTGTGGAACATGGTCTTAGTTGCTGCATGACATGTGAGATCTTCTGGGATCAGGGATTGAACCCATGTCCCTTGCATTGGCAGGCATATTCTTATCCACTGGACCACTAGGGAAGTCTGAAGCCAAAGAACTGATGTATGTGTCATAGGCTGGTGGCTGAGACACCTCGGTAAAGAGCAGCCAATGAACTCAGGGGTGCTGATCGTGCTGTGTTTTGCTGGGCATGGGCCCAAGGCCGCATACCAGCCCACTTACTACTCACAATACCTGCCTCTAGCTTCACTGGAGAGGACCTCCAGGCCTACCTACTAACTGGAATTATCATGCACATTTTACCTGGATTTCAGCAGTCTGCTGTTTATTCCTGCTGTTGGGTGTGCAAGACAATTGTTGTTGCCTTATGTTCACCTTATGCTCTTATGTTGCCTGATGTTCAGCAGGGCTTCCCTGGTGGCTCAGATGGTAAAGAATCCACCTGCAATGGGGAAGACCTGGGTTTGATCCCTGGGTTGGGAAGATTCCCCTGGAGGAGGATATGCCAACACACTCCAGTATTCTTGCCTGAAGAACCCTCACGGACAGAAGAGCCTGGTGGGCTACAGTCCATGGGGTCGCAAAGAGTTGGACATGACTGATTGACTAAGCACGCACGCGTGTATGTTCACCTTACCATTATTCCCCTGAGCCGAGTGCAAGCCCCAAAGTCAAATGATGAATGGATAAGTGAAAAGATCCCAAGTCCAAGAGTTACGATAGCTAGTTGCGGGTCTTAGAAGCCTCTGCAGGTCTGATTTTGAATGCAGTTGAGAGTTTGCCTTCTCATTTTACAGGTGAGGACAGGGAGGCCCAGAAACCTTGAGCACTCGGCCGAGGTCCCAGCTACCCATCCTTAGAGTCCTAGAATCCAGCCATCACGACTCTTGGTCTTGGGATCTTTTCATTCATCCACGCAACACTGGACGAGCACTCAAGCCAGTTCTTTGAGGAACTGATTTGGAAACGAAGTGGGGGTCTTGTCCTGGGAAGACTGTGGTCTCTGTAAGTCTGATTGCACGAAGTGCTGGGTCCTAACGTCAAAGGCAGAGAGATGTCCAAAAGCTTAGAAAGAGCGTCCCCATGGTTCTCACCTGCCACTGAATGCACCTCACACCAAATGAGCACAAATCATGATTCACTTAATAAAACCACCGGAAAAGCAAAGTCAAAGTGACTGAGACAAGTGCCTTCCTATCCTTCCTGAGAGGCGAACCAAAGAGTGGCCCCGAGTGACAACGTGGGACTCAGGGCTGGGCCTCACCCCCTCCCCACCCCAGCACCGCCTGGGATGAATCACACAACAGCGAACAACGGGGCTATTTCTTAAGAGTCATTTGTCAAGTTGACGTCCATGCGCAGCGTTGTTTAGGGCTTTCTAAAGACACTTCTTTCCCTCTCTGCTGCAGGAAGCACCTGCATGGCTGTTGAGCTGTGGGTTAGCTCAATGGCACTTTGATATCCCTCAAGGCCATCAATTACACTTCTGTCCCTACGGCCATGGACTTTGGCTGATACAAAGACAGGGAGGCTTCGAGGGGATGATGAAGAGGAAGAAGATGGCGAGATCCTCCCCCTGGGATCTGGGGCCAGACACTGTCTGGAGGTGGGCTCCTTGCTGATCCCTGTGGGGAGTCCTCCAGGCAAGGACAGTCTGAGTCCTTGGCTGGCTGGACTTGGAACTGAACTGTGATGCTCCCACAAGGGCAAGTCTCCCTCCTTGTCAACTACTTAGAGAAAAAGCAGGCCCGTCAGATGAGTGAGACTTGAGCAAAATTCAGGTAACTGACTCCAGGGAGAGGGAAATCGGAGAAGCATCAGAGGAGAAAAATATAAATAATTAGAAGACTCGGTGAATGGACCTCTGAAAGCAGTTAGGGGAATTAGAGTTGTTGAGTCTAGGGAAGGCAAGGGTGAACCAAGAACCAGCTTTGATTACAGGGAGAATAATTGTACAGAGATTAGTGGTCATTTCTGCTGAAAATATGATGTGGGTTAGTGAGGCTTAAATTGCTGCCTGGATTTTGTGCAGAGTGTGCTGGCCTGTCTGGGCTGTTGCACTGTACTTATTCATGAGGTGGTGGGGCTCCTTCCATGGAGATGTGCATGAATGAAAATGACATCCTCCCAGCTGGAATGGTTTAGGGGAAGTCCTGATGCCACATGGGTCTCCTCCCTTCAGGTCTCACGGCCCAACAGCCCAGCTTGGCCTGTCTGTCTGAATCGGTTTGGCAGACTCTTGGTTGGTTTCCAGACATTCCGTCTCTACCTTCTCCAACCCATTTTACATATTGAGATCCTACTTGTGTTCCTTAAATTCATCTTGGGGTATAGCAGGGTCCTGCTCAAAAAATGTTAACAGTTCATTCATTCATTCAGCAAATATTGAGCACTTACTGTGTTGAGCCTGACACTGTACTAAACTTTGTCCATGGTGGGTGCTCAGTCACTCAGTCGTGTCCGACTCTTTGCGACCCCATGGACTGTCGCCCACCAGCCTCCTTTGTCCATGGGATTCTCCAGGCAAGAATGCTGGAGTGGGTTGCCATTTCTTTCTCCAACTGGAGTGGGTTGTTATATCCTTTTTCAGGGCATCTTCCCAACCCAGGGATTGAACCTGCATCTCCTGCATTAGCAGGCAGACTCTTTACCACTGCACCACCGCACAGTGTGGTACAAAGTGCAATAGTGCCTCAAGGATATCAATCTTCATGTCCTTGTCCTGGAATTTCTCAAGGCCCCCACTACTAGTGTGGGTGTGTGTTTAAAATTATTTATTTATCTGGCTGCCTTGAGTCTTAGCTGCAGCACGTGAAATCTTCATTGTGTCATGAGGGATCTTTCATTGTGGCTTGAGGGCTTCTCTAGTTATGATACTTAGGCTTAGTTGCTCCACAGCATGCAAGATCTTAGTTCCCCAACCAGGAATGGAACCCACGTCCCCTGCATTGCAAGGTGGATTCCTAACCACTGGACCACAGGCAAGTCCCCCCACCACCTGGTTTTAACAGGTCTTTCTGACTATACACCCACTGTGAAACCTTCCCTTTTTACTATCCTGGTCTATTCACCATGCCGTGCTCACTCTGGGCCTTGCCTTGTGCCATTACTGAGGCATAGAGTATCCTTAGCCAAAGGCCATCTCTCCTTTGATTTACTCTAAGTCACAAGGTGAAGTCATAGCAAAGTCAAATCTGTTCTCTTTGTCCACCAAACTACCCTGACTCTAGACAGTCCAGTAATTGGAATCCTAAAGAACCTACCATTTCAGGACACACGTGAAAGGAATAGGCAATGCATTAGTTTCTTATTATGGCTGTAACAAAGAAGCACGCATTTAAGGGCACGTGTGCTCAGTTCATCAATCATGTCCAGCTCCTCGCGATCCCATGGACTGCAGCCCACCAGGCTCCACTGTCCATGGGATTTCCCAGGCAGGAATATTGGAGTAGATTGCCATTTCCTACTCCAGGGACTCTTCCCGACCCAGGGATCAAACCCATGTCTCCTGCGTCTCTTGCACTGACAGGCAAATTTTTTATCACTGAGCCACCTGGGAAGCCCTTACGGGCTTAGACAACACAAATTTATTGTCTTACAGTTCTATAGGTCAGAAGTCTGATGTGTATCTAATGGGTTAAAATCCAAGAGTTTGCATAACTTCATTCCTTTGTGGAGGCTTCAGAAGAGAATCTGTTTCCTTGCCTTTTCAAGTTTCTACAGGCTGCCTGCATTCCCTGGCTCATGGCCCCTTTCATCCACCTTTTAAGCCAGCAATGGAGTGTTGAATCCTTCTCAAGTTACATCACTCCAGCGTCCTCTCCTGCCTCCCTCTTCTACTATTAAGGACCCCTGTGATGGGACTTCCCTAGTGGTCCAGTGGTTAAAATGTGCCTTGCAGTGCTGAGGATGTAGGTTTGACCCCTGGTCAAGGAACTAAGATCCCACACGCAACAGGGCAGTTAAGCCCTCAAACTGCAACTACTGGGCCTGAGTGCCCCAGTGAAAGATCCTATATGAAGCAGAGAAGATCCTGCGTGCCGTGACTAAGACCTGATGCAGTCAAATTTTTTTTTTTAAATAAAAGGACCCTTGTGTTTACAGTGGGACTACTGGGATGCTCTTCCTATCGTAAGTTCAGTTTAATAGCAACCTTAATAGCCAAGTAAAGCCAAGATATTCACACATTCCAGGAAGGGGGCAGAGAAATGAGAACGAAGGCTAGCTGTCTTGTTTTCTTCATTTTTCTAATTCTCTGTGACCAGAAAAAATTAAATTTGAAGATATCCTAGATTAGGCTTGTCTTCTGAGCCATGATATGGTTAATTTGATCAAGACATAAAGGAAAGGAAAACACCAAAGTTTACAAAAAAGAAGCCTCCAAATTTGGCTAAAATGGTATGAAGACCAAGGGAAGACTTTTCTAGTTTCTAAGGTCCTGAGAATTTCTAGGCTTCAAGGGTGTGGGCTTAATTTACTAATTGTTGTTCAGTTACTCAGTCGTGTCTGATTCTCGGCTTAATTTACTAGTTGTTGTTGAGTCACTCAGTCATATCCAACTCTTTGTGACCCCATGGACTGCAGCATTCCAGGCTTCCCTTTCCTTCACTATCTCCCAGAGTTGCTCAAAATCATGTCCATTGAGTTGATGATGCTACCCAACCACCTGATCCTCTGTCATCCCTTCCCTCACTTCATCTCCTTCCCTCACTCTTTCCCAGCATCAGAGTCTTTTCCAATGAGTCAGTTTTTCCCATCAGGTGGCTAAAGTATTGAAGGTAGCTTACATGAGACATTTAGATGGAATCCTTGACTTGAAGGCTTGTTTGTCATTAAAGTCAGTAAGTAAGAGTGAGGGAAGAGAGGGAATGTCCTGGACAATTAAAGGATGGAATCAACCAATTATGGGCTGCTTTCACAGGCTCCTGGCCCCTCAGAGTTGAAACAAAGGGCCTTAAGAGGCTTTGTCTGACCTCACAGCTCATGTAAAGTCCTCTGTATGACTGTTGATCACCCACCATCACCCTACTTTGTGGAGCTCTGACCAAGAGATAGAAAATCATCTAGATTCCCTTAGGTATTCTCCAGTTCTCTGACTCCTTGATTTCCTGTGAATCCCCAATTTTATTTCTAATGAATTCTTGGTGTTGGTTGGAAAAACAGGGGAATGTTTCCCCCTGATCTTTTCTCTGTCAGGTGCTAGGGTGTTGACTGCTGTTCTGTGTTCACGTGGAGAGTCTGAGACCTCCCTGTACCACGTGTAGTATTTAACCTGCACTTGTGGGACTGTGAGGCTTCCCTGGTGGCTCAGACAGTAAAGAATCTGCCGGCAATGCAGGAGACCCTGGTTCAATACCTGGGTTAAGAAGATCCCCTGGAGAAAGAAATGGCTACCCACTCCAGTATTCTTGCCTGGAGGAGGAAGAGGAGCTCCTCCTTGACAGAGGAGCCTGGTGGGCTACAGTCCATGGGCTCGCAAAGAGTCAGACACGACTGAGCAACTAACACACACACACACACACACACACAGCCTCCTCCACTTCTTTTGGTAACAGACCCAGGAGAGCCAATCCCATACCTCACTTGCTTAGTCACTGTGGCTGTGGCCCAGTAAGTATCATCTCTTGGGGATTGTGTTCCAATCCATGGTGGGGAAGGGGAGGAAGTGACTGTTGGCTCAGATTTTGGGCTTGTGAGCAGATGAGCTTTGCCCATAGCCACTTCCCCACCACATGGAGAAGCTGGTCTGGGAAAATGGCATCAGGCAGGAGCGAAAAGAAGAGAGAATGAGTGTACGGAGGGTGTTTTCAAGCCCGTCAATCCAACCATCCTTCTTTATGGTTTGGTTATATGAACAAATAAATTTCTTTTATAGGCTTAAACTGGCTGAAGATGTATTTCTTCCATCTGTAACCCATACATTCTAAATAATTTAGGACTTTCCTCAGTTTTCCTGTTTACTAGATACTCTGAAAAGTGAACTTAAGATCAGAAAGGATTCCTATCAGAGTCCAACTTGTCCATGAAGATTTGGAGAAGAATCAGTAGAAAGAAAGAGTGGAAAATCATGCAGGTGAGACATAAAGGTTCTTGTGTGAACTGCAGTGAGGTGGAACCTGTGCATGACTCATGGGGTCCCTTTCTTTTGATCCTTTTGGACCTCAACTTGCTTAAAATAAATCATGGCCCCGAACTCATGGATTCAAGCCGACTCCTGTTTCCCAAAGGGAGTATTTTTCTACTCTGTGGATATGGGACTATTTGTTTGGGGGTAAACCAGAGCTTTAGAGAGATTCACTCTTAAGCCCAAAGGGAAGGGGAGGGAAATGAGAGAACAGTCTAGAAGAAGTAAAGAAACATGACTCCACCACCAAGATGCTGACTGAGTATCCCCTGTGAGTGTTAGTCTGTGCTCGTTTCAACTTGTCATTCCAAAACACCAAGCAGACACCTTATTCATGACGACAGACGCTAAAAGTTAGGTGTGTCCAGTAGAAGAAAAATGCACCCCCAGGTAGGAATGACAGACAGCAAAGTGGACACTGACTCATAACAGCTGTTAGGAGAGAACAGGGATGAATGGGCCCACGTTTAAACTAGACGCTAAGTTAAAACACATGGAAAAAAGGTTTTAAATATCCATTTAAAGCGTGGAACAGTCTATACAAAGACTGTGGTGTCTTCCTCAGAGGGAGGCTACTGAGAATAGTTTAGACTGCCTCATGACTGCTTCTCAGGCTTGATTACAGGTCTACAGCTCGGCTGTCACATCTGCTTTCAGTACCACTGTGGGGGTGGGCAATTTGTCTTTTTCAACAAAATCTGTCTGAGGCTTTTGCATGCTTTGTTCCTGGCCGAGGTAGTTTTTCATGTTTATTTTGTCAAGAAGATACACACACACACACACACACACACACATATATATATATAACTTTTTGCAGTAAACAGTTGAACAAGATGTACACAATGTTGTCCAAACTCCCGTTAAGTGCTTCCAGATTTGGATATCGTGTTTATTTATGGAGCTTTCAGAAAGTCCGAGTGGATCCGAAAGGTCAGAAGACACCTGAACTTTTGACTGTGCCCTTGGGCTCGCAAGCTGTTCTGTGCATTGTTTTGACTTCAACCTGGGAAAACGGGGACCCATTCTTTGGCCCTATCTTGCTCACAGGGCCCTTCCCCTCCTGCAGACTGCGCAACCGCCAAACGCCCCAGGAAGCCATCCCGGCATTGTGAGCAGACTAATCGCCACATACCACTCGGTTTTCCTTCCTGGACTGCGTCACAGGCCCGGAGCCCTGCGGTTCCCACACTGTTTCTGTCATCATCCCAAGAAGCATAACTCCTGATGCCGCGTCTGAGCGGGACAGCCTGTCTCAGCACGAGCTCGGGCTCTTATGTAAGTGGCTGTGGGGAGAACTGGCAGTAAACAAACATTTTTTCCAGCCATTGTTTTCTTTGCCGTCTTGAAAATTTTTTCCTCTGGGGCCACTGCAGCTCTTCTGCCCCCAGGATGGCAGATTCCCAGCTTAGAAATGTCTTGCGGGACATTTCCAGATTCTATACTCAGAACAGAGTGAACCACAGTGTGTAAAGAAATGACTGAGCATGGGGACATTTAGATGGCTTTCTCTGCAAGGGTATTTGAAGCAGAATGTCAGCAAGCTTGTCCACTCAGCTGTGCTGCTGATAGCTGTTGGTAAGTTACATGGTCCTTCAGGACCACAGACGGGGAAACCAGATGACAGAACTCACCCAGGACTGGAGAAATGATTTTGTGGCTACTAAGTCTTGTCTTCTGGGGTCAGAGTCAGACTCTCTGCCTGAACAGATTTCAAACATATGAGAAAAATAGGACTATCTGCAGACACCATTTTACCTTGCACCACTCCATATTAGAAAATCAAAAGAAGGGCAGTTTCCAATACTGCCTTACAACACTCTGCCTCTAACTCTGGCTACTGAATTTAATGGAAATCCCATCCAAGTGAGTATAGTTTCTGGGGTAGGGACACTCCGACAGATTCCTGCTTCACCAGGGAGCAACCCTGGGCTTCCTGTGATTGACAGGACGTCAACTTGAGGCTACCTGGCTTCCACTGCTTGTCTGAAGTAGTCATTTCCTTCCACTGACCCCTCCATCCCTCCCAACCCCCACCTTAGTAGTCTCCATTGGGAGGCCACAGCTAAAATGAGGGAGCCGCCACTTTCCCAGCAGTGACCAGCTGCTCTCAGGGCCCTCCCTGTGCTGAAAATCAGGCTGATTTCTCTGTCTCTCTGAGTAATGCAAATCACTGCACAATGAATTATCAAATGAATTTGTTATTTATCAGTGGGGGGCAGGAGTGATGACTTCCCAGGTGGCCCAGCGGTAGAGAATCCGTCTGTTAATGCAGGAGATGGAAGAGACAGAGGTTCAATCCATGCATCTGGAGGATTCCCTGGAGAAGGACATGGCAACCCACTCCAGCATTCTTGCGTGGAAAATCCCAGGGCAGAGGAGCCTGGTGGGCTACAGTCCATGAGGTCGCAAAGACTCTGACATGGCTGAGTGACTAACACACACAGTGGTGGTGTATGGATTGGAAGCACACCCAGAGCCTCTTTGAGTTTTCCTTGAGTCTCCTGAGACCACTGAGCGAGAACTCATTGCCTGTACCTTGGACATATCACTACACCCTTGAGAAGCCTCCACTCTGCTCATTGTCAAGGCTGGACCTGAGTCTGTATGCATCTTACCCTGCTCACCCGTGTCTCCACAACATCCACAGGACAAGGATAGGGTTACTTGTAATGGAAGAGGCTCACGCAAAGCCACTTGGCTCATCCTTGGTCACGTAGACATAAGATCCGCTACATAATTTTAATTTTGCAGGGCCCAGTGCAAAATTAAAATGTAGAGTCCCATTTTAAAAAATTGAGAACTTCAAGATGGTAAGTCAAGAGTTAAGCCCCACACAGCTACACAAGTCACACACCCATGGAGCCTCATTTGAAATCTCTAGTTTTCTGGATGGAGTGGCTGAAAGAGGTAAGTCCTTTGAACCCTGTGTAAGGAAGTGTATGACAGAGAAGTGTCAGCTGACTGCTTCTAGTAGTAGGGTGCTCAGAGTGGGGAAGGCCTCATGCAGGCACCGTGAATAGCAGGCACCATTGTGAGTACTTCCATATATGAAGTCATTTCATAGACTACATACGTGTAATTTACGTCTATTACATCATGAATCCTCACAGCAACCATACCAAGCAGGTACTGTTATTGTCTTCTGCTTTACAGATGAGGAAACCGAGGTGCAACAGAATTTAAGAAAACATTGAGAGTTTACTTCTCAGCTTTCTGATACAGAACCTTTGTTTTTCTTTTTTCAGTAGATATTTATTTTTTATTTTAAAAAATTTATTGGACTATAATAGCTTTACAATGTTGCATTAGTTTCTGCTATACAACAACATGGATCTGCCATAAGTGTACATATATCCCCTCCCTCCCACCCCAACTCCATCCCTTCCCTCTAGGTCATCACAGAGCACCAGCTGAGTTCCCTGTGCTACACAGCAGCTTCCCACTAGCTCTCCATTTTACATATGGTAAGGTATATATGTCAATGTTACTCGACCTCTGTTTTCTAAGTCTACCTGTACCTTAGCAGACACAGAAGGACTGAATCATGCTGAACTCATGGATAATTGATTTCTATGCTGCAAAGCACATTTATTCCTCCATGGTGATAGACACTATCATTCCAGTAATTGAAATATTCAGTTCCATAATTCAGGGCACCCCTTTGGGTATTAAGGTACCTGGGGTGACTGAAGTCAGAAGGCTTCTCAGCGAGCACAGAATCAAAACAAAGCTAATGGCAAAATCTCAGGGGAGATGTTGACCAGACTAACGCAAAATCCGGGAAACCATCCTCCTTGTGCTTAACTCACTTCTTCCTGGTGGGTAGAGTGCCCCCATCTGCTGAGCACAGAATCTCTGTCCCACCAGGCCTGGTGTCACCTCTACCACCTCATGCCAGGCTGGTTACAACTGAGGGGGGTTTTCCCTTTCTTTACATTGTTGCTTTTGGGTCTGAGATTTGATCCCAAACATCATGATCGAGGTTATTGACAGATCAGTTCTGAAAATGCTCAATCTACAGAAGTCCTGTTGATTTCTACCAGTTTCCATTTCCAAGGACAAACTGAATCTGGCCGTCTATGTGCTGCCTGAACTTTACATTTAAGGATCTCTGAAGAGAAGCAGAATATTTACGTTAAAATGAGATTGTATCGGTTCCATCATGAATGTAAGGATTAAGATGCCAGGCTGGCTCCCTGAAGGTAAATCAACCCCCTAAAAGCTGCTACCTGAGTGGCACTGAGTAATTAAACCACAAACTGCACTGGAACAGGTTTCAAGCGGGACTGAGGACGTAGTCGTAAACTAAACGACTTCTGCATCATCAGGGGATTAGTTTTTGTTTTGTTTTGTTTGTTTGTAAACCTCCACTTGAAAGCTGTCTTCTCTCTACCAGAAGTCAGGGTGGTTCAGAGAACTCATCTTCTGCTGTACAGAGAAACTACCGGAGATGATTTTGAAGGGCATCTTCTGGGAGCCAATTTCGAAGAGCATGATTGGATTATAAAGATGATGATAATGATGATGACAGCTAACATTAAAATTATTGTTACTATATATGTGCAAGAATTGTGCTAACTGAATAAAAATAATTATTTTCTAACAACTTTATGAGAGCATTCTCTTTTTACTGAGAGAAAATGAGTTTTAGATCAGCAGTTGTAAGGGAGATAAAGTGATGATTCTTAAAACTCTGAACTGAAAGCATTAAGAACTGGCTAGGGAGAACCTACTGTATACCACAGGGATACAGTTGAGGGAATTCCACTCGATGATCTGTGGTGATCTAGATAGGAAGGAAACCCAAAAAAGAAGGACTGTATGTATATGGATGGTGATTCACTTTGCTGTACATCACAAACTAACGCAACTTTGTAGAGCAACTATACTCTAGCATATATACTTTTTAATTTTGAAAAAGAAAAAAAAAAACTGGCTGTAATTGGAAACTTGTCTGAGATGGAAGGGTGGTTCCAGGCAGATCAGTGTGGGCTGGATATTGGTGGAATACATGGGAAAGGACCAGAGACCAAAATAATTAAGTGATGAAGATGAGAGAGGGTCCTGAAAGGATTAGGGCAGAAAAAGAATCAGAGCAGGTGTGTCTTTGGGTTAGGTCCACCTGGAAAAAATTTTCCTGAGATGCCTTACTGTGTGTATGTGTGTGTGTGGGTGCGCTTAGTTACTCAGATGTGTCTTGACTCTTTGGGACCCCATGGACTGTAGCCCCCAGGCTCCTCTGTCCATGGGATTCTCCAGGCAAGAATACTGGAGTGGGTTGCATTTCCTTCTCCAGGGGATCTTCCCGACCTAGGGATGGAACTGGGTCTCCTGCATTAAAGGCATATTCTTTACCATCTGAGCCACCAGGGAGGCCCCAAGATGCCTTACTGAGAACGGTTCAGAACGCCCAGCCGAACTACCAGTTCTCTAGTTAGGTATGAATATTAATTGTAACTGATTATATATGTGTTCATTTACACTCAAGTCAACTGAGTGTAGGATGTCATTCCATACTGGGGATTTTGCCTTTTGTTCCCTGGTCTCTTTTGCCCCATAAGAAACTCCAGCTAACACAACATTTCCAATATGGTGAGAAGCAGAAGCTGGTTGACCCATACATAGTCACTTAGCCTTCTCTTTCTCCCCGGGAGGTGGTGTAATCATATCCATTTGTAACAGAGGAAATGGTGGCTTGGAGGTACTCTGTAATTTTCACAGCAAGGGAATTCACAGGTGAGTGGTTCAGATCCGGGTCTCCTATGTCTCTGGCTCTTTCCCCTCCAGTGGAAAATTAGGCAAACAGTGGTCCTGAGATTGGAGCAATCAACCAGGCTTCTTCCTGCCTCCAGCATGCCTCCCGCCATCCTGTCTGCAGTTGCTCTCCACCCCTTACCCCACACCAGGGGAGAGGGTTTAACCTCAGGTACCTGGTTTCTTTTAGCTCATTGCTTTATCTACTCAGGTGTGGTGCCTGAGAAAAGCAAGAATGTGATGGTGATTTTTTTCTTAGCTACTTTTTAATGTTCAAATCAGCTGTTTGAAAACCAAGTCAAGATACAATAATAGGGACTTCCCTGGTGGTTCACTGGTTAAGTACCTCCCTTGCAATTCAGGCCTGATCCCTGGTCTGGGAACTAAGATCCCACATGTTGTGGAGAAACTAAGTCCATGCTCTGCAACTAGGGTCTGACTGCCAAGTAAATAAATACCAATGTATTATAAGTATTAATATATTTAATATATTAAAATAATAATTATTATTTATAGTTAAAGTAGGGAATCAAACAGCACTTCTATAGCATCTATTTTGCTTTGCTTTGTTCAGTCACTAGATTGTGTCTGACTCTTTGGGACCCCATGAGCTGCAGCACACCAGGCTTCCCTGTCCTTCCCTACCTCCCCGAGCTTTCTCAAACTCACGTCCACTGAGTCAGTGATAGCATCTACTATGTGGCAGGTATTATTATTGGTGTGTTCCATGAAATTTTGCTTGTGTATTCATAAAGCAGTTTGTGTGTGTGAGTGTGCATGTGTATCTGTGTATGTGGCAAAGAATGCTAGAATTTCAGTTTTCTCCTGCTCCTGTCTTTGAAATTCTCAGAATTAATTTTAGCAGGGCTGGACCTAAGCAGAATCTGATTCTTACTTCTTACTTGTGGTACCCAAAATGGGCCCGCTCTCCAGGCTGTCTGTTTGGCAAAGGGAGGGGCCGGACAAGACACAAGTGTTGGAGGCCCACCCTGGAGTTCCCCAGATCTGACCTCTCTGGGGGTGTTTATCAGAATCGGTGGCTCCTTCTCTGCTTCCTCTTATTCGGCTTCCTCCTCGGACGCCAAAAAGTCTTTCTTTTCCTGGTGAAGAGCCACATCTTAATTACCTTGTGTGCCAACGCCCTCACCCTGCTCTGGCTCCCAGGGCCAAGGCCCCGGTCTCTTGGGACACTTGCCCCGGTCTCTTGGGACTCCTGCACCCCAAGAGGCTGGAGACTGCTCCACCTCCTGTGCCCACACAGACAGGAGGGACACACATGTTCAGTCAGGGGGAGAATTTGGCTCCCAGGATCCAAAGACACTCAAAACCAAGCTCTGCGCCGTAATTCCCCTCATAAATCTTTGCTTAAACTACAAATTATCTAGACTCTCCAATTTCACTTCCTTCTCCTCTCCCGTCAGATTCAAAGGATTTTAGACTTAAGAGAAACATTGGGTCTGAATTAAGTCAAGTCATTAACTGGATCATCTTGAAGTCTCTCGTTTCACAGGGGAAGCCTGGGAATCAGGAGATGTTGGGGTAAGGGGGTCCCCAAAGCAGGGGCTCAGAAGACATCTACATATAATAAGGCCTTTGCAAAGGCAAACTTGCTGTGGGCTTAATAATATTGAAGATGGTATAGCCCAAATGAAACACAAAATGTAAGGCCGGCCCACCTTGCTGTGACATTATTGCCCATAATAATTGTCCTGCATGGTACACCTCCAGAAATTTTGAAACAAGAAATCCACAAGATTCCAGGGGCTCCAGCAAGACCATAATGACAGCTTTGGGGAGCTCTGCGGCCGCTTGCTGTGATTAGACTTCTGCCCCTACCCTGGGGTCCAGAGTGCTATTTGATCCCTACAGCTTTCCTTCCACCCAGTTCGAGCACTTGCTTGCAGGCTTCCCTGGCCCGACACACAAACGCCGTGACAAAAGAAAACACTGGCAGTGGGTTCTAAGGCAGGCCTGAGGCAGGGATTTCCCAGGATTTGTTGTCAGAGACACCCTGCTCTAGGGGTCAGGGAACCAGGTGGAACAGCCGTGAGTCAGGCTGAGAGAATTTCAATTTCAACACCCACTCTGCAAGAGGCTGTTTAATTATATCTGTTACCTTCCACGAAAAGGTCACCCAATCTGTAGTAAATGATTAATTGCTGACTGCTGCGCATACTGTTCCCATCCTAATTCCTTTACATTTCTGGTTAATTTTTGTAGGGAAACCAGGACGTGCTTGGTTTTGCTCTGTTAGTTGCTCAGTCGTGTCCAACTCTTTGTGACCCCATGGACTGTAACCTATGGGATGGTAACCTCAGTCGATGCGCAGCTGGGGAGCTGGTTGCCTTTCACGGGTCCTTTGCAAACAGCTCTGGGTAGTATGGAAGGCTGAGGGTGGGCGGTCTGGTACTCCATTTGAAGCTCAAATTCTGGTGTGAGTTGTCCCACCCAAGTCAAAGGAAGGTTGGCAACCAGTTGAGTAATCACTGTGACTAGATCAGGGCAGGCAGGAAGGATGCGGCTTTCTAGAGAGCACATTCCTTTACGCCACATCAGGACTGCCCTCGGGGTCCTCCAGCCTCCAACCCATGTCCTCAGCCTTTGGAGCTATGGACCCTGGAAGATCCGGGGGTCCCCTCTCAGGGCCTGTCAGCATTTCTCCTGAGAAGACACCATGGTCTGAGTCTCCTTGAGCACTGGTCGTGCTTTCGTTGTTACAGCAACAGCAAAGGGATGGGAGGACACCTCTGGAACTTGGTCTATAACTGGTCATGACAACCCAGCCCCTTCATTTCCCTCAAAAGCATAATTGTCAAGAGTCCAAATTGTTGGAGATTATTTTTAGGAGAGATGATGGGGGTCAGGGATTGGTAGATGGGGATAGTGTCAGACATATTCTAATCATTTCTTCACCTCTTTTTCTACCTTTTTTCTATATGTGTGTGTATATCAGTCACTCAGTTGTGTCCAACTCTGTGACCCCATGGACTGTAGCCCACCGGGCTCCTCTGTCCATGGGATTCTCCAGGCAGGAATACTGGAGTGGGTTGCCACTTTCTTCTCCAGAGGATCTTCCTGACTTAGGGACCAAACTCACATCTCCTGCATTGATAGGCAGATTCTTTACCACTGAGCCACCTGGGCAGAGAAGGCAATGGCACCCCACTCCAGTACTCCCGGAAAATCCCATGGACGGAGGAGCCTGATAGGCTACAGTCCATGGGGTCGCTAAGAGTCGGACAAGACTGAGTGACTTCACTTTCACTTTTCACTTTCACACATTGGAGGAGGAAATGGCAACCCACTCCAGTGTTCTTGCCTGGAAAGTCCCAGGAACGGCGGAACCTGGTGGGCTGCCGTCTATGGGGTCGCACAGAGTCGGACACCACTGAAGCGACTTAGCAGCAGCAGCAGCAGAGACACCTGGGAAGCCCTTTTACTACACGATACTCATTTCATGTCTGTAATAAGCTCCAGAATAAACAGAAATACATTGTCTGTACCCATACCTAGGAACCAGCCCAGTTTCCTGGGGCTTGAAACTTAGCAACTGTTGGAGCCTCATTTAAGAAATGTGAATATTTATTCAAAATTAGGACAGAAATAAAAATAAATGCAAATTTCAAAATAATGACAAATACCACAAACACTGATAAAAATCCAGAAAAATCCCATACTGTTTTTATTAACTAACTGCCTGGTGAAATGAAGTGAAAGTCACTCAGTTGTGTCTGACTCTTTGCGACTCCATGGACTATACAGCCCATGGAATTTTCCAGGCCAGAATACTGGGGTGGGTAGCCGTTCTCTTCTCCAGGGGATCTTCCCAACCCAGGGATTGAACCCAGATCTCCCACATCGCAGGCAGATTCTTTACCAGCTGAGCCACAAGGGAAGCCCTGTGATACATCTATAATCCTGTTTTCCTCACACTTTTTTTTTGCCTACATACTCCTTGATCATCTTTTCACATGACAATAATTTTATTGAAAAACAATAAAAGGATAATTTGGTCTTTCCTCTAACATGGTTGATGAAAACATTTTTTCAGTTTTAAATTAAGTAATTGGAATGTATAAACAACATATCAACTCACAGGAACACACTTGCTATTTATAGTCCTACTAGAAGTTTGTGCCCTACACACACAGTGAGAACTTCCTTTTTGACAAGACATCCATGAGAATGAAAGCCTCTGCTTACTCTATTACACGTTTAATAGAAGGAGGAATTCCCACAGACCAGCTTCAGCTCATAATCTCAAGCCTCTGTCATCCTCTATTTTCCATAGATTCACAGGAGAGACTACACAGCATGTTTATATCGTGATAGGACACCTGGCCGTGTGCCTTCATGTCACAGTGATGGATGAGTCGGCTCAATAGGTTCTAGGAGAATTTCTAGAAGAAATTCCAACACTGCAAAAACTTAACCATGATGTATGCACGCTAAGTTGCTTTAGCTGTGTCCGATTCTTTGCGACACTATAGACTGTAGCCTGCCGGGCTTCTCTGTATTTCCCAGGCAAGAATACTAGACTGGTACATTTTCTTCTCCAGGGGATCTTCCTGACCCAGGGATTGAACCCAGGTCTCCTACACTGCAGGTGGATTCTCTACCATCAAGCAACCGGGGAAGCCCCATAACCATTATACACAGAGGCAACTGTGAACCATATAGATACATCCCATTAAAGCCAAACCAAACATATCTCCAGCTCACCTTTGCCTCAGCAAAGTCCCAAAGGCTGTAGCCACTTTAAGCCAACTTGTACAAGGGTGAGTGTGATAACAGGGATGTCAGAGCAGAAGAGGTAGTCTAAATTGATCTAAGTTAAAATATTTCACTTTTTCAAATTTTGCAAAACTCTTTTGACCATGGGCCCTGTAGCTTCATTAGCATCACAGTCAATCTGCCTCTGCGCGGACCTATTTTAAAGTCCAGTTCAGTGCTTAATGAATAACTCTTAATTGAAGAAATTAATCTGGAAAAGACAGTGAAGAATGAGGAAAGAGGACATCAAAGGTAAGGCTGCTGGTAGCCATGTATGTGATAAGCAGCATCTAGTCTAACGTAGGTCCAAGGGGGTAGCCAGGTGGTCGGTGTGAGATGCTCCAGGAACCTCAAGGGGTGCCACAGGCTGGGGATCTGGTTTTTCTACCATGATAGTTTCCAAAAGCACAAAGCCATTTTGGCTGTTAGTGAAGGTGAGAAGACAGCCTGAATATACCAGAGACAAAGGGAATAGAGGTTAGAAAAGGAGTAGGAAAGGAACGACAAAAAATAATGATAAGCAGACAACAAAGCACAAAGGTTAGAGCTAAAGAAATAGGTCCAATGTGGAGTTAGGTTTGTTCTTCTCTGTTACAGTAATACTTGCAGGTACGTATCTCAGAGGTAGAACTGAGAAGACTTGCTAAATGATTGGAAGAGGATATACAAAAGTGAGGAGGAGGATAGGGTTATCAATTGATGAAAAAGGGAAGATGAGAGTGAATTTTAGTGGCAAAATTTGGCTGTGTGTGTTTGCAATACCTAATGACTAAGGCACAAAATGGACAACTCGGAGCCCACGGAGAAGGAAGGGACTGAATTTCTGTACTATTGGTTTTATTAGTTCCTATTGATTCTTCAGTCCGTAGGGTTGCAAAAGAGTTGGACATGACTTGGCGACTAAGCAACAACATTGATTTTTCAACAATGATGTGAGCAGCCAGACAACCATATAGTTCAAATTTTGCCTTTGCCACCTGTGACCAGTTGATATTTGTTCATCAAAAATGAACAAAGAAGAGTTATTGCTGGAAGGAACTGCCCACCAGGACTCATTTCTCTGGCTCTCTTACATTTAGACAGAAATCAGTGACTCAACTTTCCAGGCCAAGGAAAGACAGTCGCAGAATAGAAGTGCATGCGTGCTAAGCTGCTCAGTCATGTGTGACTCTTTGCAACCCTATGACTTGTAACCCACCAGTCTCTTCTGTCCACGGGACTCTCCAGGCAAGGATGCTGGAGTGGGTTGCCATGTCCTCCTCCAGGGGATCTTCCTGACCCAGGGATAGAACCCAGGTCTTTTGTGTCTCCTGCTTTGACAGACAGGTTCTTTACCACTAGCACCAACTGGGAAGCTAGGCCAAAGAAAGAGAGTCACAGAATAGAGAGCAGTTGTATCTTACTGAGTCTGTCTCTTCCCTGCTTAGCTGGCTGGTTACAGAAGATAATATGCCCCTTGGGCGATATTTCTCAGCCTTGGCATTAATAACATTTGGGGCAAGAAAATTCTTTGTTGCAGGATGTTTCCTGTGCATTGAAGAATGTATAGGAGAATTCCTGACCTCTACCCACTAGATGCCAGTAGTATCCCCACAATAGTGATGATCAAAAATATATCCAGAGCTTCCCTGGTGGCTCAGTGGTAAAGAATCCACCAGCCAATGCAGGAGACGAGGGTTAGATCCCTGATCCAGGAAGATCCCACATACCACAGGGCAACTAAGCCCATCACCACAACCACTGAGCCTGTGCTCTAGAGTCCACGTGCCACAACTATTGAAGCCCAGTGCCTGAGATCCAGTGCTCAGCAACGAGAGAAGCCGCTGCAATGAGAAGCCCACACACCACAGCTGGAGAGTAGCGCCCACTCACAACAACTACAGAAAAACCCATGGAGCAATGAAGACCCAGCTCAACCAAAAATAAATAAACATTAAAAAAATATATATCTCCAGACATTGCTAAATGTCTTCCAGGGGTAAAATCACTTCTGGTTGAAAACCACTACCCTGGGGTAAACATCTCCAACCTCTGGGATCGATGCCTGATGATCTGAGGTGGAGCTGATGTAATAATAAAAGACATAAAGTGCACAATAAATGTAATGCACTCGAATCACCCTGAAACCATTCCGTAACCTCATCTGTGGAAAAATTGCCTTCTGCGAAACTGGTCCCTGGTGGCAAAAATGTTGGGGACCACTGCTCTGGAGGATGGTGAAGCAATAAAATGAAAGAGGACTGAACCTCTTCATAGAGAAAAGCAGCACCTGCTGACCAGAAAAATCCACATTGTAGTGTCCAATGAGTAAAATAAATGTTTATCGTCTTAAGTCACTAATGTACCATTACGGGCTTCTTTGTTATAACAGCTATTACTTTAGCTGGGCCAACACTAGACTCATGACATAAGCAAAACACAAAAGCAACTAAAACCACAACCTTTTTGTCTCTTTAACACCACTCACGATGGCATGATTCTCCATAAATCATTCAACTTCTCTGAGCCCTAGTTTTTTTCTTATCTGAAAACAAGTAATGTTGGACACATGCCTTCCAAACACTTAAGACCGCAAGTTACAGACAAAAATACATCGTGGTCCAGGACATACACAAGAGTTTCACAAAGCAACACTTACTACTCTGAGCAAATGATTTTAGTATATAGTTGGGATACTGTTCCATCATTAAAGTTATGGCTATAAAAAGTCTGTAAGAAAATGGGAAAATGATGATTTTATTCTGTTGAAAAGTAAGAAGTTTTAACTGAGCTCTTTCCCATGGCAACTATCCCAAGGACTATGCATAAAAACCCATTTTTGTGTAGAAATGTTGTTTTTCTAATAGAAAGGAAACCTAATACTACATTTTAAATCCAAAGAAAACCCAAGTTTTGGCCTCCGCAGTGTTCCTGACAGACTATATAATCTATAAAAGTGGTGTGAGGAAAATATGTTGCTTCCACCAGGAATTCTGGTGGGAGAGAGAATGACATTATTTGTAGCACTTTCCAAGGACCAGCCCTATATAAATATAAGGTGTTATTCTCCCTGCCCTTCATAACTAACAAGAAAAAATATTATGAAACCTCTTATTTAAAAAAATAAGGCTTTGAATCCTGAGTAATTGTTATCATAGACATTCGATAGAGCATAGAAGTCAAACTCAAAGGTAATAACCTATTTCCTTGTCTAAACTCTTTTCCTTGATTGAAAAAATTCTGGCTTAAATCTATGGACTACAGCTGCAGTGGAAGTGAAGGAACTGATCTCTATTGATATGTCTGCCTTTCTGGAACCTTCTGTGGAAATTTTTATGGGAAGCAAGATATACTAGAGTTCCTGAGAAGGTAGAAGGACAGTCTTGAAGATTCCAATTTTTCCTAGAGGGCCTCACATTTCCTTTCTTTGCAACAGTGTCTAGTGGGGGTTATTCATTACTTTGTCAATTGGTTCCAGAAGTTGGTCAACTGTTTTGATATCTCTCCAAGGAGTTATTTTTTGTTGGTCACAGCACAGATTCTTCCAAAGATTGAAGTTGCTTGGACTTCAATTACCTGTGAAGTCTCTTTTAGAAAGGTCAAAAGAATTATCAAGGGTACCATTTTCTTGCTTTTTCTACCCAGGAATCTTAGTGTTTCATGCATCAGTGGATAAGAAGAGAAATTATGGAATGTGAAAGAGGGAGATTTTAAACAGACTTCAGGCAAAGGATGGGGTTGGATATCAATGGAGAATGTCTATGGTGATATATTTCCTATTTCAGAATCATAAAATGGAACATTATCACAATTAACCATTCTAAAACTCTTTAGCCTTGAGATTCCTGGGCACTCTGGTAAATAATAATAATTATGAACATGGTAATGAAAATAATAGTAACTGTAGTAAACATCTAGTGATTTTTTAAAACTAAGGGCTGGATATTATACCAAACTCTTTATCTGTATCATTTCTTTTAATGCTGACAATAACCCAAGAGGTAAATTTCATTGTTGTGCCAATTTTGTTTAAGGAGCATTAGTAACTCGCCCAAATACCAAAGCCAATGTTGGATACTGTGAAGATTTGAAGTTGAGGCGGTTAGAATCAAAGGTTCAGGCTGTTAGCCAGTAGGCTGTGCTGCCTTCTTGATGCCAATGAGATGTCCCCAGTGAAAGTAGCTATGAACTCCAGAGCAGATTTTACGTGTAATCAGTGCTAATGCACCACTTATGGTGATGGCATTCACTTCTGTTGACATCTTTGCCTTTCTTTGAAAAATATTTCTTTCTCCAAAGTCCTAATGCACTAGATCTGAGGCACTGTGAAAACATTTTTTTGCTCCTTCACATTTGTCAGTTTGCAATGTTCCCTAAGTGACCCTCTTTCTTCTGGAAATAAATGCACTTCCCATGACTACATGCCACTTGGCTGTGTCATGTCCAGTCAAATGACAGTGATTGGTACAGACTTCGGCGGATGATTCAGCTGAGCCAATAAGAGTCCTTCCCTGAGAACTTTCCAACTGAAGATAATAAGAAGACTATTACATGAGCCAAAATATAATGGGAGGTCTTATTTCATGTTGAGTTTTTGGAAGAGTCCTGATTATTAATATAAACTTATCCCCAGATCTTTTCAATTTTTGTGTTATTGTGTGTGCGTGTTCATTTGCTCAGTAGTGTCTGACTCTTTGTGATCCCATGGACTGTAGCCTGCTAGGCTCCTCTGTCCGTGGGATTATCTCGGCAAGAGTATGGGAGTGGATTGCCATTTTCTCCTTTGGGGACCTTCCTGACCCAGAGATCAAAACTTGTTTCCTGCATCTCCTTCATTGTCAGGTGGATTCTTTACTACTGAGCCACGTGGGAAGCCTCTTTTGTTTTATTATTCAGTTCAGTCGCTCAGTCATGTCCGGCTCTTTGCGACCCCATGGACTGCATCACATCAGGCCTCCCTGTCCATTTCCAACTCCTGGAGTTTACTCAAACTCATGTCCATTGAGTCAGTGATGCCATCCAACCGTCTCATTCTCTGTCATCCCCTTCTCCTCCCACCTTCAATCTTTCCCAGCATCAGGGTCTTTTCCAATGAGTCAGTTCTTCGCACCAGGTGGCCAAAAGATTGGAGTTTCAGCTTCAGCATCAGTCCTTCCAATAAGTATTCAAGACTGATCTCCTTTAGGATGGACTGGTTGGATCTCCTTGCAGTCCAAGGGACTCTCAAGAGTCTTCTCCAACACCACAGTCCAAAAGCATCAGTTCTTCGGCGCTCAGCTTTCTTTATGGTCCAACTCTCGCACCCATACATGACTACTGGAAAAACCATAGCTTTGACTAGACAGACCTTTGTTGACAAAGTAATGTCTCTGCTTTTTAATATGCTATCTAGGTTGGTCATAACGTTTCTTCCAAGGGGCAAGTGTCTTTTAATTTCATGGCTTCAGCCACCATGTGCAGTGATTTTGGAGCCCAAAAAAGTAAAAGTCTGTCACTGTTTCCACTGTTCCTCCATCTATTTGCCATGAAGCGATGGGACCAGATGCCATGATCTTAGTTTTCTGAATGTTGAGTTTTAAGCCAACTTTTTCACTCTCCTCTTTCATTTTCATCTAGAGGCTCTTTAGTTCTTCACTTTCTGCCATAAGTGTGGTGTCATCTGCATATCTGAGGTTATTGATATTTCTCAATAGAAATAGATAGATATAGATATGTCTCAATATCTATCTATTTCTCAATATCTATTGATATTGATACTTGGCATTATCTTTCTTTGGGACTGGAATGAAAACTGACCTTTTCCAGTCCCGTGGCCACTGCTGAGTTTTCCAAATTTGCTGGCATATTGAGTACAGCACTTTCACAGCATCACCTTTTAGGATTTGAAATAGCTCAACTAGAATTCCATCACCTCCACTAACTTTGTTCTTAGGGATGCTTCCTAAGACCCACTCGACTTCACATTCCAGGATGTCTGGCTCTAGGTGAGTAATCACACCATCGTGATTATCTGGGTCATGAAGATCTTTTTTGTACAGTTCTTCTGTGTATTCTTGCCACCTCTTCTTAATATCTTCTGCTTCTGTTAGGTCCATACCATTTCTGTCCTTTATTGTGCCCATCTTTGCATGAAATGTTCCCTTGGTATCTCTAATTTTTTTTTGAAGAGAACCCTAGTCTTTCCCATTCTATTGCTTTCCCCTATTTCTTTTCATTGATCACTGAGGAAGGCTTTTTTTTTTAATCTCTCCTTGCTATTGTTTGAAACTCTGCATTCAAATGGGTGTATCTTTCCTTTTCTCCTTTACCTTTCACTTCTCTTCTTTTCTTTTATTCTCTTCACCTCTTTTGTTTTATTGTAGGTCCCAGTAAACTCTAGCTATAAGAGAATTTGGTTTTGTAACAATAAAGACCAAGAAGTTCATTTGACAAATGAGAGCATTTGAAAAATAATATAAAGATGAGGAATGGGTACCAATAAGGATACACTCTCATTGTAAGTGTTTGAGGACATAATGCCAAGGGAAGTCACAATATTTCTTCTCAAAAGATTTGTTTAAATATGGTAAGAAATTTTCATAAGAATGAAATACTAGGGTAGATGCCATCCTGTCTAAATGTAGGAGAGTTCTGAGGATTTTCTAGATCTAATCTCTTCTATTTTACTCCAAGTTTGAAGACTCATCATACTTAGAAAATATTTCTCCTCTGGGTGCTTCTGTTTGTGTAAATTATCTATATTTGGTATGCATGTTTTTTCAGTGGAACTTTTATCCATTGTGTACATCTTTTCCACCCCTAGGGACATATAAGAAAAAAAAAATCAGCTTGTTTTTCCATCTAAATGGAGGTTTGTGCTAAACACAAAAATCTAGCTACAAGTAAATTATGCTCTGATCTTGAAGGATAAAATAAACACAAAGCAATGCAGAGTTGGGTTTTGCCAGAGCCAAATGGAACATGACGTCCAGAAGTTTCCAACTGAGTTCCAAAATTAGAAGAAATCTTGGCAAAATGCATATTCATGTCCCATTAGGAATTTTATCATTTGAACTCTGTGCTGGCTCCTCCATGCCTTACTCATTCCAGTAGCTCCCAGGAGGCCTGAAGTCCAGACTCCTTGTGTTCTGAAGCTGCCCTGGGTCTGCTTGTTCCAACTCTGCCTCAGTTAGGATGAAAACAGAGCATCAAAAACTCACCAGTGATCTAAGCCTTGAACAACAAATTTCAGCCCCATTTCTTCTAGGAAATTGTTGCTTCTGAATTTATGCACGGAATAGTTATCCCACTTGGGCTTCCCTGGTGGTTTCGTGATAAAGAATCCACCTGCCAACGCATGAGCTATAAATTCAACCCATGTGTTGGGATGATCCCCTGGAAAAGGAAATGGCAATGCACTCCAGTATTCTTGCCTGGGAGATCCCATGGACAGAGGAGCCTGGCAGGCTACAGTCCACGGGGCTACAAAAGAATCAGAAATGACGTAGCGACAGAACAACAACAGCTATCCTACAGCTGTAGCCCTCTCAGAAGCATTTGGTGGTCGCTGCTGGGTCTAAGCCTTTTGGTTGGGCAGTGAGCTCTGGGTTCCTATGACAGTCCCTCTGGATTATACATTCTGTAAGAGATAGTTCATTTCTAGAAGGGAAACCATCTTGGATAGGTAGTCTGGTTCAAGTATGAGGGTATGGGAGTTCCTACGAGAATGTTCTTAATTGAAGATAGCCATGTGGTTGCCAATTAGTGTCAGGCAACTTTTAATACTTGCTGAGTTACCTTCCAGGGGCTAGGATGCCAAACTTTTTCACCAAAACAGACTTGAGGCTCTTCTATTTTTTTGTTCATGGGAACTCTCAGCACAGACTTCATCTTCTCTCTCACTACTCACTAGTCAGAGTGTAGCACTTTTATCAACTAGTGTCCTCTTGGCCCCGTAGTGTGTTGTGTTCATTTGAAACCTCAAGATTTCACTCATTCCAGTTTCCTCCTCGGAATGTTTCCTTCCACTCCACTCTATAAATGTCATTCATTACTCAAGGCCATCTCACATCTTCTACTTCAGTGTGAGGCAACCTGAGCAACAACTTCAGCTGACTTTGGTTGCTTGCATGTCTCTTTTCTCATTGCTTCCATCATGCAATCATTACTTCATTAATATTCAGTCTTTTATTTTTCTGCACTTGTGTCCTACAATTGTCCCAAAGCATTTTGAAGTCAGGGCACATATATCAGACTTTCTTTCTTATATTTCTTGTAACTCGAAAGATAACTACCTGAGATTTGCTAAAAGTTGAACTTAAATCAAGCACACCAAGTACGTCAAGGATGTATATTGTCACCCTGCTTATTTAGCTTATATGCAGAGTACATCACGAGAAACGCTGAGCTGGATGAAGCACAAGCTGGAATCAAGATTTCCGAGAGAAATATCAATAACCTCAGATATGCAGATGACACCACACTTATGGCAGAAAGCCAAGAAGAACTAAAGAGCCTCTAGATGAAAATGAAAGAGGAGAGTGAAAAAGTTGGCTTAAAGCTCAACATTCAGAAAACTAAGATCATGGCATCTGGTCCCATCACTTCATGGCAAATAGATGGAGAAACAGTGGAAACAGTGACAGATTTTACGTTTTTGGGCTCCAAAATCACTGCACATGGTGATTGCAGCCATGAAATTAAAAGACACTTGTTCCTTGGAAGAAAAGTTATGACCAACCTAGATAGCATATTAAAAAGCAGAGACATTACTTTGTCAACAAAGGTCTGTCTAGTCAAAGCTATGGTTTTTCCAGTAGTCATGTATGGATGTGAGAGTTAGACCATAAAGATAGCTGAGCGCCGAAGAACTGATGCTTTTGAACTGTGGTGTTGGAGAAGACTCTTGAGAGTCCCTTGGACTGCAAGGAGATACAATCAGTCTATCCTAAAGGAGATCAGTCTGAAGTATTCATTGGAAGCTGAAATTCCAATCCTTTTGCCACCTGATGCAAAGAACTAACTCATTGGAAAAGACCCTGATGCTGGGAAAGATTGAAGGTGGGAGGGGAAGGTGACGACAGAGGATGAGATGGTTGGATGGCATCATGGACTCAATGGACATGAGTTTGAGTAAACTCTGGGAGTTGGTGAAGGACAGGGAGACCTGGCGTGCTGTAGTCCATGGGGTCACAAAGAGTTGGACACGACTGAGCAACTGAACTGAACTGAACTTAAATTTAACAAAAGATCAAAATCTTTAGACTAAAAACTACAGAGATAAATTAAACTAAAAACTACTGAGATAAAGACTTAAGTAAATGAAGGTATACACCACGCTCATGGATTGGAAGGCTTAATATTTTAATGCAGAAGAATATTTACATAAACACAAGAAAGGCAAAGATTTCATAATGCATTTATGAATTATATGATGCACTAAACATAAAATTAACATAGAAAATGAGAACTTCTGTTTAGCCAAAGATGCCATGAAAAGAGGAGAAACGAAGTCATGGATTTGGAGAAAATATTAGCAAATTATACATATGACAAAAGACTTATATCCAAAATATGTAGCAATCTACATATTAATAAGAAAAAGGATGGACATCTCAACAGAAAAATGTGCAAAAGACATAAGGAGGTAGTTTCCAAATGAGAAAATACAAATGGGTAATAAACATGAAAAGATGTCTAATTTTGTTAGTCCTCAGAAAAACACAAAATAAAAACATGAACTTACAAAGCATAGTCACCAGAGCAGCTAAAATGATATTCATTTAATACCAAGAGTTCAAGAGAATTTGAACTCTTTGGAGTTCTTGCATGCTGTTATCATACAACGGTAGTGTATGGTTGACACAGTCACTTTTCAAATCTACTTAGCAGGATCTACTAAATCTGAGCAAATGTAGCATATGAATCAGCACTTCCATCCAGATATATATGAGTATGATTGCTTATCAAAAGACCTATAGAAGATGATTCATAATAAGCACTGTGTGTAATCACCGAAAAGTGGAAACAACTCAAATATTCACTACCTGTAGATTGGGAAGATAAATGTGGCATTGTTCTTTCATTTCATTCATTCAGTCACTGAGTCATGTCTCTTTGTGACCCATGGACTGCATGTAGCCTGCCAAGCTCCTCTGTCCATGGGATTTCCCAGGCAAGAATACTGGAGTGGGCTGTCATTTCCTTCTCCAGAGGATCTTGCCGGATCAGGGATCAAACCCGAGTCTCCTGCATGGGTGGGCGGATTCTTTACCACCGAGTCACCAGGAGAGCCACACTTGCTTTGAGAAAATGTGGCATATCCATACAGTGAAGTTCTTTCAGCAACAAGAATGAGCAAACTATTGCTACATGCAAACATCTGGATGAACCTCACAGACACATTATTAAGCCAAAGAAGTCTGCTTAATAAGAGTATATTTTCTATGATTCCATTTCTTTAAAGTTCAAAAAGAGGCAAAACTAATCTATGGTAACCAGGAGGGCTTTCAGGATGCATGATGTTCTATTTCCTCATCTAGATGGCAGTTACAAAGATTTGCTCTTTCTGTGCCAATTCACTGAACTGTATACTTATGATTCGTACATCCCCCCCCGCCCCCGTTTGTAAGAAGTATTTATATTTAAAAGCAGAAGGTTTGTCCTAGGACAATGACCTGTCATTCATCAGGGATTTTTACCCACTGCTTATAAGTGGAAAATGAGTAAAGTTTGACTGAATAAACAGACCCGTAAATCTGATTTTAAACTTCATCTTGACCTTGAAAAAGTTAAGCTGGTTTGAGCTACTCAGCTCCTCCTGCTTCAACAAATTTACTCATAAAACCATTTTATAGATGTTGCTTGCTTTCAACAAGGAAAGCATTTTTATTAATAACATTCACGTCCTCATTATCTCCCCACTGTAGTTCATCTCCTGGCTTAGAATTACCTAAGTCTCTCTCATGACCATGATCTTGTTGAATCTTGCATTATAATTGTGTGTATTCTTTTTTTATTCTACCATCCCTACCTGCTCAGGGCAAAGTAGCCCTGTGCTGCTCCGTTTCATACACAGGAGGAGCTTGAGGCTGGATTTCAAAAAAAAAAAAAATTAATTTAATTGGATTAACTGCAAGGCTCAGGGTTACAAGCTAAGTGGGTGGTTTTGGCTATATCTGGTTATGGTTCAAATTCTCCTTGTGGTGAATTGGGTAAAAAGGTCACCATTTCCACCAAAATCCAGACAGGTGCTGAGGCATCTTTGCTCCAGTCTGCAAGACCACAGTTTTCACTTCCCAAGGTTATTCTTGGGCATTCAGGTTGGCTTTGGATATTTCAACCAGAACCTCCTTGAATGTTAAAGGGAAATTGGAAAACATACTCTCCTGCTTTTGTGTGCCTGCTTAGTTGTTCAGTCATGTCTGATTCTTTGTGACCCCCATGGACTGTAGCCCACCAGGCTCCTCTGTCCATGGGGATTCTCCAGGTAAGAATACTGGAGTGGGTTGCCATGCCCTCCTCCAGAAGATCTTCCCAAGCCAGGGATCGAACCCAGGTCTCCTGCATTGTGGGCGGAATCTTTATTATCTGAGCCACCAAGGAAGACCTGCTTTTGTGTAAATTATATCAATTATACTGAAGTGAGGTAAAAAAGAACTTTGATTTGCGCTTAGAAGTCCTGAATTTAAAATATTTCTACTTGAGCACTTTGGAACCTTGGTCGTGGGGTGAGGGAGGGGAGCTTGGCACCTATTGCCATATCTTCCCCCAATGCGACAGTAATGCCCTCCCTACAAGATTATCGGAAGGACTCATTCATGCATACGTGCATTCAGCTTACAGCATTCAACATTTATTCCCAACACTATAGCATGTCAACCACTCCAATAGCTCCAGGGACCCATGAAAATGTAAGGAAAACGTACGACCAAATCAGTTCAGTATTTCTCAATCAATTTTTCAGTACTGGCCCCTACAGGGCCTTCTTAGACATTTTGTTCCCTAACTCCTCCCCATGACATTTTAATACCACACATATACTGGATGAATAGGTATGCATTTCTGTGCTTTATGATAAAAACTAAGCTTTTTCCAACCCCTTCCTTCAAGAACTCTTACTCATCCCCTTGAGGGAATATCCGCTCTGTTGACAATGAAGGAAGCTTTAAAGGGGGGCTGTGGTGAGTGTGGTAGGAGAAAGAAATACCAGCTGTAGAGCCCCAGCACCCACCCATAGATGGGGGAGACCATTTGTGATGGGTGCTGCAAGGGAAGACTTCAGGGAGAAAGCGAGGTGCTGGAGCTCACAAAGGCCAGGTCAGGACTGCCCGGCAGCCATGGAGAAGGGCGGTTCCTGTGGCTTTTCTCACAAGGGGCTGTGAGGCAGAGTGCCCCTGCATGTGGGTACAGGTGGGAGGCCCTGGGGCAGTGACGCAGGGCCTTGAATGCCGAGCCCAAGAGCAGACCTTACCTTGTGACCCTGGGGACAAGGAGACCCTTAAGCAGGAGACTGACTTGATCAGATTTATACATCTACAAGGTCACTCAAGCTTCTGTGTGACTAAGGCAGGGAAAGCAGGTCAGAGACTATTACAGAATTTAAAAGCCGAGACTCATGAGGACTTGAATGAGAGCAGCTGCCCTTGAGGATGAGAGAGGAGGGAAGATTTCGGAGATAGGATTAAGTGAAACCTCTTCTCTGATACCACCTGATCTGCTGTTGGTCACTGATAAAAGGGCTTATCACTACAACTCAGACGTTGGGACTTTTTGGTGGCTTGACATTGCAGATGCTCCCAGAGGTCTCAGAACATGACTGTCTGCATCTCTCAGCAGCCTGAGGCTTGCTGTCTGTTAAATCAGCATTTTCCTTTGAGGTGAGACTGAGCAGAGTAGACCTAGCCAGCAGGCTGCGAGGGGACCACACGGGCTGGGCGTTGACCCCTGAGCTGAATGACTTTAGAAACTGTGTGTCACAACAAGACAGCGTGAGCCACAGATGATCCTAGACCCGTGCAAACGTGACACGCTGACTTCAAATGCTCCCTTTCTGCTCAGCTCCAGCCAAAGGACTCCATCAGATGCCGCAAGTACCACCCCTCCTGCCTGTTCTGCTCTCTCCTGGGCACCTCTTGACCTGCTACCAAGACCCTGGATTTTGGTGGAGGATCAGAGGAGATGGGAAATGTTCCCTCCTCCTGTTTTCAGACTCAGCCTTGGACAGATAATATCCAGCCAACTGTTCAGGGCTTATTCCCACATGGGCCCCTTGCTCCGGACCCTTGCCTTGGTTCCTGGGTATAAGAAATAGTCAGGACCGAGATAAGAGAAAGGAGAACAATGCAGTGTTTGAATTTGTTCAGCAAAACATAAATGAGGGACATAAAACAAGACAGTTGACAATACATTTCAAATGGTGTCATAGAAATCACATATAACTAAATATTGGCAGTCACTGCCCTCTGAGTGAGTCATCTGTCTTTTGCCACGGCCCCTTGTCCTCAGTCCATCTGGGACAGGCTGGGATCTGGACCATTTGCTGCAGTGCTTGCACCTGGCCAAACATCTCCTTGAGTAACAAAATGCCAATAAACTATAAGGGACATGCATGCATATAATGCATGCAACTATAATAACTGCATGCATATACCATTCATGCACCTTTGGGACAAATTATGGACAACAAGATACAAAAAGACCAAAAAAGTCCAACCACCACTTTTGAAGAGCTGGGAGCAAAAACAAGGTGTTTGGAGCAAAAGCTCCAAAAGGGTACTGCGCATGCCCTCTTCCTTCAAAGGGATGGGCAAAACACCTCAGCCACCCCTCCTAGCAGACTCCTGGACCTGCCCTGACCCTCACCCCATATAAAGAACAAGCTAGCGCCCCCTTGAGGATGGAATGAGCAAGGGACATCGTTCTTGGTTCTCCCTGCCCTCTGCTGCAGCAGGGGACCCGATAAATCCTTGCCTGCATTACTTGTCTGGCCTCTGATCAATTTCTATTGATTAAGGAGGCCAAGAACCCTGATGTGTAACACGTAGAGTCAGTATAGATAGATGCTCTTGAGAGTTCTGTCCTGGGCTGCATTGTCTTTTCACTTTATACAGTATGCTGAGGACTATCGTTTACTCCTTGATGGCGTATGTGATCCACATTCTGATGGTTCTCAAGTCTATTCTAGCCCCAGGCTCTCTGCCGTGTTTCTGACCACTCAATTTAAATCTCCACTGATCACAATTTAAATGTCCACGGCTCTAATAGCCTGTCTCACAGATACTGTAAACTCACCGCTAAGGTGCCCACCCTATACGACACCTCCATCTCAGCTCCTGACTTCAACAAGGGCCACACCTTCCAGACCCCAAACCAGAAACCTGGGCATCACCCTTGACTTCTGTGCTGAAATTCCACCAGCCACCAAATCTGTTGACTCTGCCTCCCAAACGCCGTTTTGAATTTGTTGACTTGTCTCCCTTCCCTTCTACAATGCCCTAGTTTTTACCATTCACTGCCCAGATTATGTAACCATTTCCTATCCATTCCCCTGGTCCAGTCTTTGTTGCCTCCAAATAATTGCCTCCACCCTACAGCCATAGCAATCTTTTGAAATCTGATAATGTCCTTCCATTGTTTAAAACCTTTCAGTGCCTCCTCATTTGACTGCTTGGAATGACTTTCTGTAGTTACAAGGCTCATTTGATTTGGCCCCTTCTCCAGCTGCTTCTCCTACCCTTTCTCCCGTACATTCTTCTGCAATTATATGAGCTTCATTTAGTACCAGGAATCCAGGAGGCTTAACTTTGTTTTGGGATCTTTGCACATGCTATTTCCAGAAACACTTTCACCAACCATCACCCCCTTCTTTTTCTTTTTTCCTGGCTTATTCAGCTTAAATGTTATTTTTACAAGAAGACTTACCCCACTTCCCCAGTGTGAGGTTAACTGCCTCTGTCATATGCCCACTGTAGTGGATTTAAGTGATGACACTCTCCCACCCCCGCCAAATATAAGTCCATATCCTAATTCCCAGAACCTGTGAATGTTATACCTTCACAAGAAAAAAAAAGTGTCTTTGCAGATGTAATTACGGGTCTTGAGATGAATCATTCTGGATTATCCAGGTACACCTTAAATATGTGTGTGTGCTCAGTCATGTCTGACTCTTTGCAACCCCATGGACTAACAGCCCAACAGGCTCCTCTGTCCATGGGATTTCCCATGCAAGAATACTGGAGTGGAGTGCCATTTCCTACTCCAGGGGATCTTCCTGACCCTGGGATCAAACCCATGTCACCTGCATAGACCTTAAATATTCAGTTGGCCAAAAAGTTCATTCAGGTTTTGGCCGTGAAAACCTGAATGAACTTTTTGGCCAGCCCTATACAATGTCAAATGTCTTTATAAGAGACACAGAAAAGAGGGACAGGCAACGTGAGGAAGGAGACAAAGATTGGAGGGATGCTGCCACGCGCTAAGGAATGCCTGGAGCCACTAGAAGTTGGAAAAGGTAAGAAAAGATTGTCTCCTGGAGACTTCAGAGGAAGCAGGCTCTGCTGACCCCTTGATTTCAGACTTCTAGCCTCCAGACTGTGAGAAAAGAAACTTCTGTTGCTAATAAACCACAAAGTTTGTAGCAATTTGTTACAGCGGCCACAGGAAACTAACAGGGCCTCCCCTTCTTCCACAAGACCTCTTATCACAGTGCTTCCACGTGGCCTTTTGCACCTGTTGGCTTTCCTGACTTGTAAAGTTTCATGAGGGCAGAAGTGTGGGTATGTTTACAATTGTATCTCGAACACTGGCTCAGGCTATCAATAATCATGTGATGCATGAATAAAGCACTCTGGGCTGGTAATACACAGAATAAACTTGTGGAGGAGGTAGACTTGAGCTGGTATGATAACTTGGGCAGGATTTGGGTAACCCTGAAGAGTGGAGTGATTATTCCTAACAACAGGAACTATATTCATGAGGGCCTGGAGATGAGAAGAAGAGTCAAGGACTCATAAATATTGGCATGATTGCAGACTGGGGTTCCTAAAACAAAGCCTTCACCATCTGAGCCACCAGGAAAGCCCCAGACAAAGCTGGGTGAGCACTAAAGTGAACTAATAGAACCTCTCCTGCAGGACAGAGCTTTCCCAGCAAGCGAACTCGGCATCTTTGTGGTGCTATGAAAGGATCACAGTTTGCCATGACATCTGCTCTGCCCAGGATGGCTGACCAGGATCTGGGGCTTCAGAGCAGCCCACTACAGCTTCCATATCTTATCAGGTTCTTTGTGTTCCGTGGCTTAAAAAGGGCTGGAAAACACTGCCAAGGTTAGGAATCATTGAAGCTTCTGGAAATTGAAACATGAATAGGATCAGCTATGTAATTTGTGGGCCCCTCGAGTCTACAATTCAAAAATCATGCAGGATTTCAAGATGGCCGTAGCAAAGCATTAAACTAAGTGCGGGGTCCTAAGTGTGCGGTCCTGGGTAATTGATTGCAGGAAGCCGACCTTGATCACAGAAGAAAGATTTGTTGAAAATGGATATGAAGTTGTGTGTGAAATGGGCTGATTGGGTAGGGCAGGAGTCCCCAAGTCCCAGGATCTAATGCCTGATGATCAGAGGTAGAGCAGTTGGAATAATAACAGAAACAAAGTGCACACTAAATGTAATGTACTTGAATCATTCTGAAGCCACTCCCCCACCTCAGTCCATGGAAAAATTGTCTTCCATGAAACTGATTTCTTGTTGTTCAGTTGCTCAGTCGTGTCTGACTCTTTGCAACCCCATGGACCGCAGCACGCCAGGTTTCCCTGTCCTTCACCATCTCCCGGAGTTTGCTCAAACTCACGTCCATTGAGTCATTGATGCCATCCAACCATCTCATTGTCTATTGTTCCCTTCTCCTCCTGCCCTCAATCTTTCCCAGCATCAGGGTCTTTTCCAGTGAGTCGGCTCTTTGTATCAGGTGGCCAATGTATAGGAGCTTCAGCTTCAGCATCAGTCCTTCCAATCAATATTCAGGGTTGATTTCCTTTAGGACTGACTGGTTTGATCTCCTTGCAGTCCAAGGGACTCTCAAGAGTCTTCTCCAGCACCACAGTTCAAAAGCATCAATTCTTTGGTTTTCAGCCTTCTTCATGGTCCGACTCTCACATCAGTACATGACTACTGGAAAAACCTCAGCTTTGACTATACGGACATTTGTCAGCAAAGTGATGTCTCTGCATTTTAATATGCTGTCTAGGTTTGTCATAGCTTTCCTTCCAAGGAGCAGGCATCTTTTAATTTCGTGGTTTCAGTCACTGTCCACAGTGATTTTGGAGCCCAAGAAAGTGAAGTCTGTCACTGTTTACATTTTTTTTTCCATCTATTTGCCATGAAGTGATGAAACTGACACCTGATACCAAAAAGGTTGGGGACCACTGGGGTAGGGGTGTACCAGGGACATGAGGTAAGGGGTGATGGCAATAACCCAGGATGGTGGAGGTGAGGACACCCCTGGCTAAGGTGGTTTCATGGCAGTGATAAGGGAGGAAACAGGCAAATCTAGGAGATGGTGTGTGCTCAAAGGCAGGGATGCTTCAGGGTCTTACTAGATTTAGAGCAAGGAGAGGCATCAGGGAGCCCTGGAAGAATCTGGAACATCCTATGTCATTGACATTGTCCTGGGAGCTGCAATAGGCAGGAATGATTAGAACTAAATGGAGACCAGAGTGACCAGGACACTTATTCCACAAAGGAACCATATACAGCTGTCAATCTGTAGCCCAGCAACTCGATGGCTCTAGTGAGGGTGATGGATGGAAAAGCTTCGGCAGAGAGGACCCACAGTCAAATGCTGCCATACATGTTATGTGGGAACACAGGGCCAGAATGGCCAGAGCTGCAGATTTTTAAAGAGAAGCTGGGGAACCTGAATTGTGAAATCTTCCATTCTTAAGCGTTGACAACTAAGTTAAATATTTTCCTATAAATACAGTAAGCCAAACTAAACATACCCACAAGCCAGATCTGGTTCCTGGGACTCAGCTTGCAGCCACTGTCCAGGGCGCAGTGGGTAAGAGCTGAGGACAGGGATTCAAATTCTGTCTCTGCCGCTTCAGTAGCCAAGCCCATCTAAGCCTCACTTTTCCATATAATGGAGACAATTCTAGAATCTACGTCTTGTGGTAGTAATGAGGAATAAATGTCTCTTTTAAGTAAAGCACAGATGACAGTAACTGGTATGTAAAACTGTGCTGCAGTTTATATATTCTACTGTATTTTAGGCTCATACCACACTGTCAAGTAAGGCTTATCACAAAGAGACCCATTTCCTAGAGGAGGGTGGAAAGAAAGGCTCAGAGATATGAAGTCACTTGCCTCAAATCACACACACCAAGTCTGAGCAAGCCTTCAAATCTCATGATTTCTGCTTCCAAACGTACTGCTTCTTAGCCCTGACATGTATACCTATCATGTGTAAAACAGATAACTAGTGAAAGCTGCTATATAACGTAGGGAATCCAGCCTGGCACTCTGTGATGACCTAGAGGGGTGGAGTGGGAGGGAGACTTAAGAGGGAGGGGATACAGATTTAATTATGACTGATTCACATTGTTGTATGGCAGAAACCAGCACAACACTGTAAAGCAATTATCCTCCAAATAACAATAAATAAATAAAAAGTCTCTCTTACTGACTCTTGTATTTTATTTTGGAGATTGCTAGAAAGAATATTCTAGTGAATGGCACTTTTCAAGAAAATTTTAATATCAAAACAAATTCCAAAAAGGGAAAAAAGTCTCTTCTTCCTTCCTCCCCCCACCCCCACACTCAGTCACACACACACACACACAATCAATATAAAGTAATGAAAGTTGGGCTTCCCTTGCGGCTCAGTGGTGAAGAATCCATCTGCAATGCAGGAGACAAAGGTTCAGTCCCTGATCCAGGAAGATCCCACATGCCGCAGAGCAACTAAGCACGTGCGCCACAACTGCTGAGCCTGAGAGCCTGGGAGCTGCAACTAACGAAGCCTGAGTGCCTGAGAACCCATGCTCCGCAGCAAGAGAGGCCACCACAGTGAGAAGCCTGTGTACCACAGGGAAGAGTAGCCCCCATTCGCAACAACAAAGACCCAGTATGGCCAGGAATAAATAAATAAAATTATAAAAAAGGAAAGTGATGTAAGCTGCCAGAATGTTCCCCTTCCCCACCCCACCCCCAATCCAATGGACCTTAGATAACATTATTTGAGGGAGTACATTATTCTTTGTATTTTCTCAATTTCTCAGGACAACCACTATAGTTCTATTCTTCAATGTTTTAATTTTGTACAATTTCTAAAGGTTACTTTCCATGTACAGTTACTGCTAAACATTGGCTATATTCCCCATATTGAGCATTACATCCTTGAGCCTCTCTTATACTCAATAGCTTATACCCGCCACCCCCCACCCCCATATTGCCCCTCCCCCTTCCCGCTGGTAACTACTAGTTAGTTCTCTATATGGTATCTGTGAGTCTACTTCTGTTATGTTATTGTATTTACTAAGTAAGTAAGTTAGTTGCTCAGTCGTGCCTGACTCTGTGACCCCATGGATTGCAGCCCACCAGGCTCCTCTGTCCATGAGATTTTCCAGGCAAGGATACTGGAGTGGGTTGCCATTTCCTTCTCCAGGGGATCTTCCAACCCAGGGATCAAACCCGGGTCTCCTGCACTTCAGGCAGATTCTTTACCGACTGAGCTACAATGGAAGCCCTATTGTATTTACTAGTTTGTTGTAATTTTTTAGATTGCACATATAAGTGATATTATACAGGCTGCAAACCTATTCTGCCTCAGAAGGGTAGGAGTTGATAGTTTAATGCATCCGGGACCTACGCATAGGCCCTAAGGCAAGAGATTAACAGGCAGGACCCTGATGCCTTTCTTGAGTAGACCAGGCCCTTGGGTCCACTCAGCAGTGGTGACAGATGTCAGCACCAAACACAGGGCCCTGCCCCGGAAGGCAGACATTTGCTCAGTGGCCTGTCCCTCATGTACATCCTCCAGTCCCACAAGCTGATCATTTCATCCCCTGTTTCTCTCCTCAGGGCCTTTATCCTCTGGAGCTGTCTACCCAGATCTTCTAGCAACCAGGACTTCCTTTCTTAAAAAGAGTAGATGAAAGAAAAGATTTGTCTTGTTCGTATGTCTGAAAGTAGCACGAATTTTAACCTGTTCCCGGAATAAATTCTGGAACATTTGAATTGGGAGTAGCATTGGGGTCAGGGTCGGGGAGGTCCCAGCTGGGCAAGTCAGAGTGATGAAAGCCATGGCCAACAGCTCTGTTTGGTTCTTCTGAGTACGACCCAGGCAGTGGGACTGACAGCACAATGTTCTCAATAACAGCCTTGACAATAACGTGATTTGTTTCCCTTTCGGAGCTGAAAAGGGCATCTCAGCCTGCAAAGGCGAGCTTTCTTCTGAACCCGTGTGATGGCAGAGCCGATTTCAGCCTCCAGACTAGGAAATGAAGACATTAAGGAGGGCGGACTCAAATTGAAATACCGTCCGGCCATCACACTCGCCCAAACAATACATATTTCATTTCGTATTCTGGAGGAACGTCTCTTCAGTGTTTTCACGGGTAAGATTTCAGACTAAGATGTTCGTCTTTTCTAACCACCAGATTGAAACTGAATATTGCCTCAGTCCACGGGGGTACAATGGCTCTGTTTATTTCTGTAATTCACCGCAGAAAACTAAATCCTGAAGACTGACCCAAGCCAGCTGACATTTTTAGGCCCCGGACTGAGACCTACCAAATGGTTTTCCTTTCTTCACGCTTTTCTGGATTCTTTCGGTGAACTGGGTGAATGTCAAGTAAGCCTCCGTGCTTTCTCAACAGAGAAAACTGAAAGCTAATAGGCATTTCTGCCATTAAAAAGAATAATGGCTGCAGTTAGCTAGCAGTTAATCATGGTGGTAAGTGATTGCAGATCTCGAATGCTACAGACATGCTACATCAGAACAAATGAGGGTTCTGATGCTTTCTCCATTGGTGAAAAGCACGGATTAAGCTCAACACTGGCCAAAGCCGGGCTCTAGAGCTGTAGGGAAACAGTGAGTCATCAAAGATGTGATCCCGGCCCCGACTGAAATTACAGGAATGCAAGAGCAGGGTGCCCACAGGCACACACATGCACACACCTGCAGTAGATAGCAGTCTCCAAGGCATGCTCGGGTGTACATGTTCATCTACAAATCAATGGCTTGAATTCAGATTGCACTTGGCAATATAAATTAGACCCTGGAGGCTACATAAGTTCTTGTGCTGACATATCCCACGGTCCCTTTGCTTCTTCAGACAACTGTAGGATTTGTCCCCCTTCTGTAACATTGTTTCTATGGACTAATGGATTGATCCTGGTGGTCCTGAAAGCAAATTCCAGAAGCTTCATGTCACAACCCTGCTGGAGAGGATGTCCCCTCCTCTCTCCTTTTAATGGGATTCTGCTTTCTTAAGTGTTCCTGTGGGGGTGGGGCAATAATACCCAGCTGTGGGTGGGAGTAGTGAGTGGTAGGAACTTGAGTGAGAATAGTAAGTCCGGAGGTCTCCAGGGCATTCAGGGAGCACTGCATCTTTAGGAAGGAGTTTAGACCTTGGCTGTGGCACTTATTAGTCCTGGGGCCTTAGGCAACACCTTCTTTTTTTTTTAATTTATTTTGAATTGGAGGTATTCTTTACAGTATAGCATTGATTTCTACCAAACATCAACATGAATCAGCCATAGGTTTACCCATGTCCCATCCCAGTTGAACATCCCTTCCACCTCCTCCCCATCTCACCTCTCTAGGCTGTCACGGAGCCCTGGTGGTTTGAGTTTCCTAAACCATACAGCAAATTTCCATCGGCTATCTATTTTGCATATGGCAGTGTATGTTTCCATGTTACTCTCTCCATACCTCCCACCCTTTCCTTCTTCTCTCCCTGCCAGCCAGCAATACCTTCTTGATGAGTCCTTCAGCCCGCAGGGACCTTTTGAATCTCAGTTTCCACATCTGGAAAACAGGAACAACAATAGTAACACAGAAGCTCCCCTCAGGGGGTTGTGGTGAAGATAAGAAGATGGGGTCTGAGACAGCACCTAACCTGATGCACTATCCCAGGGTGGGCATTCAGTAAACACTGAATTTGGATTTGTGATAGGAAGAGATGGCATGTACAAAAGTTTAGACAAGTATGAATACATTGAATGCAATGTATTGGAGTTATGTGGAGATGAGGTCATTTGTGGACTCGAAGATAAATCTATCTGGGGAGACTCTGAAACTTCTACATGGATGCCTCTCTCCAGAACGTATCTCTTAGCATGGCCTGGCTTTTGAGGTTCTTTGTAGAGATGTGGGCTTGGTCAGGACTTCCATGTGGGGCTCTTGGCTCTGCTTCTGTTTCCATTGATAAGAAGGAGCTCAGCCCCACCCATGTAGGGTTGTAGGATTTATCTAGCAAGACCACAGAATGCTCAGCTAAATGTCAATTTCAAATAAACAATACAAAATTTTTTAGTATAAGTATGTCCCATGCAATATTTGGGGGGTGGGTACGTGCTCAGTCGTGTCCAACTCTTTGCAATCCTATGGACTGTAGCCTACAAGGCTCCACTGTCCATGGGATTCTCCAGGCAAGAATAAGGGTTGCCATTTCCTCCTCCAGGGGATCTTTCTGACTCAGAGATCAAACCTGGGTCTCTTGCATTGGCAGGCAGATTCTTCCCTATTGAGGCACCATGGAAGTCCTATTTGGGATGTACTTTTACTTTTTAAAAAATCCATTATTTATCTGAGATTGAAATTGAACTGAGTGACCTGTATCATATTTGGAGACCCTACCCCTGTCACCCAGAATCTCAAGGGACCAAGGGCAGAAGTCAACAGGATACTCCACACTGACATGTTGGGGAAGAGAAATTAACTACACCCTGGGTGGTTGGATAGATTCAGGAAAAATGGTGAGGGCAGTGCTGAGGGACAGGAAGGATTTCTGTTGTCAAAAAAACTATCGAGGACTTCCAAGGTGGTCCAATGACTAAGACTCTGATATCCCAATGCAGGGGGCCGGGATTTGATCCTTGACTAGAGAACTAAATCCTGCATGCCCCAACCAAGAGTTCACATGTCACAACTAAAAGCTTCTGCATGCCACAATTAAATAAGACTCAGCACAGCCAAATAAACAGATACATATTAAGGAAAAAAGCTCTGTCACCTCCCCTCTCCTCAACTCTCCTCTTTGGATCAGGAACTCTCCTTGAATGAACACCAAGATTGATGCCCCTGGACTGTGTAGCTTTGGGAATTCAGCCCCAGAGGGAGAATGCTTGCCTGTCCTGGATACGGATCTGAGAGGAATTACGTGTGACTTTAGGCCAGGGTTTCTCTAGATTCCAACCAGTTCTCTGCCTCAGAGTCAAGCTTTAGAGCATGGAATCTACTGCTCCCCTCAGCACCCACCATCTTTATGCTTTCCTGAAGGGGACACAGGGTCCTGTGTTTCATCGGTCTTGTGTTCTGAGGAGATGGAACTTGCTAAATTCTTAGGACAACAACATGGCTTGAAGAGAAAGATCTGAGGAGGCAAAAAAAAAACCTTGAAAATATAAAAATAATTGTATTAACTGACAGAAGCTTAGAGGGAGGTAATGTTAGAAGAATGAAAAAGCGCTAGCTTCTTAACCTACATTGTGAGGAATGAAACAGTGCTATTGAAAGCTGATGGAACAAGATACAAGGGCATAATTTTGAGTTATATTATACACATAACTAACAGAAATATTTTAAAAAGAATAATAAAGCTAACCAAACTCAAGAAATGGGAAGTAATGTGAGAAAGGCAGAGAGAGTAAAGAGGTATTTACTCTTTTTTTTTTTTTTTAGAATAGAAACTAAAAAAAAAAAGAAAACTGTTAAAAGTTTGTAAATAAAGGCATATAACTGTATCAGTCAGCTTTCAATAGGTTATAATGAGATAACAAACAATGCCTGCAACAACGGTTTATCATTTTGCTTTTATCTCATGTCTGAGGCTGCCAGCCTCTGCGATGGCCTCCAACCAACCTTGGCTCTTGGTACGCATACCCTTGTATAGTCCCCTCCCACTTGGTACTGAGAATTGGTCTATGTGACCAGCATAATACTAGAGAAGTGATGAGCTATAACTTCTGAAATTAGATTATAAAAGACACCGTGACTTCCATCATAGGCACATGGCATGTGTCACTCTTTCTTGGATCCCTTGCTTTGAAGGAAATCAGTTCATGCTGAACAGCCCCATAGAGAGGCGCCTGTGGAGAGGAGTGGAGACAAGCCTTCTACAGAGAGCCATATTAGTTGGTCCTCCTGGGAGCAGATCCACCAGCCCCACTCAGGTCTTCAGATTACCCCACACCAACCTGGCTGCTTAACAGCAGCTTCATGAGACTGAACTGGTAACACCCCACTAGATTGCTACCAGATTCCTGACCCTCAGACATTTTGTGAGACAGTAATACCTATGTTGTTCTAACCCTCTGAGAAGGTGACTATATTTGGAGATAAGGTCTTTAAAGTATCATTGTTTAGTCGGTAAGTGGTGTCTCTTTTGCCACTCCATGGACTGTAGCTCTCCAGGTTCCTTTGCCTACAGGATTTTCCGGCAAGAATATTGGAATGGTTGCCATTTCCTTCTCCAGAGGATCTTCCCGACCAAGGGATCCAACCCATGTCTCCTGCATTGCAAGTGGATTCTTCACTGCTAAGCCACTAGGGATGCCCTTTAAGTAAGTACAGTATCTACTAAAAATACTTACTTGAAATTAAAATTTAAAGTGGGCAAGGGGGTGTAAGACTTCTATTTTGAAATAAGTCATTACTGGGGAAACACTTGGAGAACCACTAGTTATTTATGGAGAGTGAATTGAGGGCAAAGCAGGAGAAGTGAGATGCTTAGATGTTCATTTAGATCCTGTTAGTTACTTTTTAAAATAAGACAAACTTCTGCTTCCATTTTTCCCCCCGATTTCCTCACCAAGGACAACTAAAATCCCTGGACATTATATTTAAAACAAAGATTAGATGATAGTGAAAGATAGAGAGACGTAGACAGACTGGCTAGGCATCTAGGGACCTGAGAAATGACATGGTCATGAGTTCCCTGAGTTCTCTTTTTACCTCATATATCTCAGACTTGGAGCTGAAGAAGCCAGAAAAAATGTTCACTTATTGAGGTATGAACAGTTGTTTTGGTTTATATGTGATTTGGCTTGAACATTATGCTAGCTACAACAGCCTGTCTTTTGGCCTGTCAAATATGCATTGTACATTGGCTTTAACCATTAAAGAAAAGAATGTAGTTAAAAATCAAAATGGGGTAACTGTGGTTTGAGCATTCGAAACGAAACTGGGTGGTCATTGTGGATGCGGTTTCAGGCATGTTCCTGCATCTCTGAGAACTTGACTCTTCTGAACTGTATCAGACTCAAGGACACAACCAGCTGTTCTCAAAACAATACCTGCTGGCAGCTACCAGCTGCCACCTTATGGTCACAAGTCTCCCCTTGTAACTATGTCACCATTTCAGACCCCAACCAATTCTTGCTGTTTAACAGCACCCTTACTTCTTGAACCCTTACTTCTTGCAGTTGTCTACTCTTGAAAGGGCTTCCCTGATAGCTCAGTTGGTAAAGAATCTGCTTGCAATGCAGGAGATCACGGTTCAATTCCTGGGCTGGGAAGATCTGCTAGAGAAGGAAAAGGCTACCCACTCCAGTATTCTTGGGCTTCCCTTGTGGCTCAGCTGGTAAAGAATCTGGCTGCAGTTCCGGAGACCTGGGTTCAATCCCTAGGTTGGGAAGATCCCCTGGAGAAGGGAAAGGCTACCCACTCCAGTATTCTGGCCTGGAGAATTCCATGGAGTAGATAGTCCATGGGGTCACAAAGAGTCAGACACAACTGAGTGACTTTCACTCTTGATAAACAACTCAAGTAACTAACTGTAACCTTGCAGGTTTTGGCTAAGTAAGCATCCCCCATTTCATAGTACAATGGAACACACAATTGAAGTGTTTCTCAAATCTGTATCTCATGGCTATGTTGCCTTGCAATGCAGGGGACTTGGATTTGATCCCTGGTAGAGGAACTAATAGCCCACATACCTCAGGGCAACTTGGCCCACATGCCATAATTATGGAGCCCACATACTCTGGCGCCCGAGGCAGCCAAATAATTATATAAATGTTTAAAAAAGTACTCAATTTGGATCAAATAAAACACTTGTGTTTCCATTATAGATTGTTTATTGACTATTTCTGTCAATACCAGCAACCCAGAAAGTACAACAGGAGCAGACTAAAAAAAAAAAAGCCCTAAGAAAGACAGAAATGTTTAGATAATACCTGCTCTTTCAGTGGAAGACCATAGGAAAACTGCCACCCATGCCAGTGATGATAAAGTGGAGAACCTATACTTCGACCTTTGTGAGGTTGTACCAAGGTGCTCCCAAAGACCCCACTAGGGCATGGTCAGAGAAAGCCAAGTAGGGGGTTTTCACCTCTAATTGTCTGTAAGAACCCCCCTATCTAAAATTTATATGGAAAGAAAACTAATTTAGGATAACTAAAACTGTTTTGAAAAATTGGAATGAAATGAAAGAAATTGGTCTACTGGATTTCAAGACATTATATAGCTACAGTATATTTGGCCAACTGATGTGGAGAACCAGTCATTGGAAAAGACCCTGATTCTGGGAAAGATTGAGGGCAGGAGGAGAAGGGGATGACAGAGGATGAGATGGTTGGATGGCATCACCGATTCAATGGACATGAATTTGAGCAAACTCTGGGAGATAGTGAAGGACAGGGAAGCCTGGCGTGCTGCAGTTCATGGAGTCACAAAGAGTCAGACATGACTTGGTGACTGAACAATAACAATTACTATAGCTACTGTAATTAAGATTGTGCGACATTGGTGGGAGAACAGACACGTGGATCAACAGGACACAGCAGAGACCCTAGAAATAGACACAAACAAATACAGCCTGTTTATATTTGACAAAAAGTGTCCCAAGAAAGGGGAAAAAAGAGAAAATTGTGGTTTTGGAGCAATTGGACGTCCACAGGCAAATAATGAAACTCAACCTAAGTCTCACATTTTATAAAAATTAACTCAAAATGGATCATGAACATGCAAAATGTATGATTTTAAAACTGCTAGAAAAAACCATACAAGAATATTTTCAGGATCCAGGGTGAAGAGTTATTGGACAAGACACCAAAAGTACAATCTATAAAAGGAAAAACTGATAAATTAGAAAGCTAAAACATTTAATCTGTGAAAAACTCTCTTAAGAGGAAGAAAAGGCAAGCTATATATTGGGAGAACATATTTAAAAACCACATATGTGACAAAGGACTAGTGTCTAGTCTATACAAAGAATGCTCAAAAACAAATAGTGAAAAACCAAACAATCCAATTAGAAAGTGGGCAAAAGATATGAAGACACATTTCATCAAGGAGAATATACAAATATCAATAAGCACACGAAGAAATGCTCAACATCATTGTCCATAAGGGCAATTTAAATTATAACCACAATATTTCTACTCACCCAGTAAAATGCCTAAAATAAAAAATAGCAACAACTACTGATGGTAAGGATGTAGAGAAACTGGATGACTCATACATTGCTGGTGGGCATGCAAAATGGTACAGCCATGGAAAACAGTTTGTAAGTACCTTAAAAAACCAGACACACTACCATCAAATGACGCACCAATTACATTTCTAGGAATTTATCCTAGAGCAATGAAGCCTTATGTTTACACAAAAATCTATACATGAATGTTTATAGCAGCTTTATTTGTAATAGTCCAAAATAAGAAACAACCAGATGTACTTAAATGGGTGAATGGTTAAACAAATGGTGATACATCGATACCTTGGAACACCACTCAGCAAAAAGAACAAACTATCAGTACACATGACAAACCGGATGAGTCTCCAGAGAATTATGCTGAATGAAAAAAGCTAGTTCCCAAAGGTTATATCCTGCTGATTCCAATTATGTAACACTTTAGAAGTGACAAAATTGAAAAAATAGAAAATAGATTCACAGTTGCTAGGGATTATGGAAAAGGTGAAAGGAAAGTGGAGGTGGCTATAAAAGGGAAATATGAGGGATCCTTGTGATATCAGAAATGATCTGTATATTGGCTGAATTGATGCCAATAGCCTGATTGTGATAGTGTATTGGTTGGCCAAAAAGTTCCTTCAGATTTTCCCATCACTTCTTATGGAAAAACCCAAACAAACTTTTTGGCCAAACCAATACTATAGTTGGAGGAAACTGAGTAAAGAGTAGAGGCAATCTCTCTACATTATTTCTTAGAATTGCTTGTGAATTTACAATTGTCTCAAAAGTTTAATGAAAAAAATCATACTTCGGTATGATAAGGAAACCTGAAACAAACTAAAACAATGTTCATCTATAATTTATAATTTAAAATAAACAACATACGGGGAAAATATATTTAACATAAATTACAAGGTGTTAATATTACATTGTAACATTATCTTTATGTAATGTTAACAACAGACAAGTTAATAGAAAAATAAGCAAAAGCTAGAAACAAGTGATTCTCAAACTAAGAAATGTAACATCTGGTAAGTAGTATGACTTGAGTTTCACTTGTTTCACTTTAGGCACCCCTTTCCACTCTTACAACACTATAAATTGCATGGGAAGTTATATGATCCTCTCACTGATAAATTGCTAAAAAGATGTTCACTTTCACAGTGAAAGAAAAGCGAGAAACCAAGTTATTTTTTCCCCTATCAGCTTGTTGAAGAATATAAGTTTGCTAATTCTCACTGTGGGCAGAGGTGTGGGAGAGGTGGATCTCATGTTCTGTTGGTCACAGTAAAAATTTGTTCAGTTCTCTGGAGGTTCATTTGTCAACATGTACTAAAAACCCTTTAAAAAAAAAACATTCTGTAAATGGCACTATTTCATTTCTTTTCATGACTGAGTAATATTCCATTGTATACGTGTACCACATCTTCTTTATCCATTCCTCTGTTGATGGACATCTAGGTGGACTTAGAGATTGTCATTTTGAGTGAAATAAGTCTGAAAGAGAAAAACAAAAATCATATAACATCACTTATATGTGGAATCTAAAAAAATGGTAGAGGTGAACTTGTTTGCAAAGCAGACTCACAGATGTAGAGTACAATTTATGGTTACAAGGAGGAAGGAGGGGGTAGGATGAATGGGGAGACTGACATATGTATACTGTTAATACTATGTGTAAAATAGATAACTAATGTGAACCTACTTTACAGCACAGGGAACTCTACTCAGTGCTCTGTGGTGATCTGAATGGGAAGGAAATCTGAAAAAGAGTCGATATATGTATAGATGTGACTAGTTCCCTTAGCTGTACAGCAAGAAACTAACACAATATTGTGAAGCAACTATACTGCAATAAAAATTGATTTTAAAAGTGCATTCTTATGAACAATAATTCAATTTCTAGAAAATTAGACAAGTATACCTAGATGGATATTCAAGAATTTTCACTGAAATGTTGTATTAGGTTGGCCAAAATTTCCATTCAGTTTTTTCTATACCATCTTATGGAAAAGCCTGAATGGATTTTTTGATCGATCCAATATACATTAATACATCGAAGACAATCCAAATAGCAAATGTTCATTAATATATAAATAATGATACCTACAAACAGGTAGATATGATGCAATGTTATATATATATATGTACACAGTAATATATAATATGGTCATATTTAAAGATAATAAAATGAGCATATCTTGGTAAATGGGTTGTTAGTGCTTATTTTCTCCTTTATACCAAACTATTTTCAAAAGTCACACACTGTTTTCATAATCATAATACAACAAATCTATTTTAAGAGGATCCTGAGCAAATTAAACCTAGAAGATCAAGGTAGCCCCGAGGAGATTAAGTGAAGCAATGAGAACGCAGAGTGTCACTTAGGAAAGCGGCCTTCACAGGATGTGGGAACTGATTCTAGCATCTAAGAATAACACCAGCGCTGGGCCTACCTACCAGGCTGAAAAACATGGTCACCTTGCTGTTCTGTTTTCAGAGTGGCTCCTTCACAGCTAGAATATGTAAGGTAGGTCCTTAATAGATTATAAAATGCCATGAACATTTTGGCTATCACTCTCAACAGCAGTGGCCACTCCACACTGATGAGATGGGATCTGAGGGTGGTTCTGGAATACCAGCAAGCCAGCCGGATCCTGGGAGATCGTGAATGGAGCATGCTGGTGCTCAGCTCACATCCAGCCCTTTGGCCAGCCTTGGGCTCTGTGCTGAGATGTCACATGGTGTGGGGTCCAGAGCAAACGTTTGCGCGTTGTTAAGACATGGGATCAATTTCTGCAGAGCCGTTCACATCAAGAAACTTGGGCGAATTGTTGCAATCCCTCTATCTGTTTTATCCACTTAGAAGTGAAGAAAAGAATAACTCTCATGTCACAGGACTGTTCTGAGGTGCTGACGAAATGGGACAGGTGAAAATGGTTTATAAACGCAATATTCTGCAAAGCTCAGGTATGCCCGTGGAAGAGGCACCATCGATACTAGGAAAGCATCGCTTTTGCAATGTGAACCCAGAGTGGCCACCTGTAGTCATCTTACTTAGACTCTTTAATCATTTGTTTCCTTATCTATAAAATAAAAATTATAATAACTTCCTTAAAGTGTTTTTTAATGCAAACTAAATGAGATGGTGATGTACGGAGGTAAACACAGTTTTGAGCATCTGTTACATTTCATGCCCACAGTAGGTGCTTTTTTTAAAAGCAAGTTGTTTTTTAAATAATTTTATTTGTGTATTTACTTATGGCTGTGTTGGCCCTTCGTTGCTGAGTGGACTTCTCTCTAGTTACGGCAGGTGGGGTCTACTCTCATTGCACCATGCAGGCTTCTCATTGCGGTGGCTTCTCTTGTTGCCGAGCGCGGGTTCTGGGGTATGTGGGCTTCAGTAGTTGTGACACATGGGCTCAGTAGTTGCGGCTCCCAAACTCTAGAGCACAGGCTCAATAGTTGTAGGGCACGGGCTTTGTTGCTCCAAGGCATATGGGATCTTCCCGGACCAGAAACAGAATCTGGTGTCTCCTGCATTGGCATGTGGATTCCTTACCACTGAGCCACCAGGGAAGCCCAGTAGGAGCTTTTTATATGATAGTAAATAAATGTAAGGCATATTTCCCTCCAAATTACCCTTTGCTCTAAGAGCTGTACCTTTCTTTCAGGTCCTTACAATGTTCCCTGTATTATGGGATGTTCTCTCAGTTATTTTATTTTTGAACAGCAAAGTACCATTTGAGAAGTACACACTGACTAAGATCAAAATGACTCAATGGATGTTGGTTTTGAATACAAAGGTCATTGGACAAAATCTGTGAAACCAGGAAGCAACATTCCAGGATGGTGAATCAGCACGTGACATGCTTGATTGTGAGTCAGCATTTGCGGAGTGGTTATCAAGCATTCACCATATCTTTAGTGAAATCATTTCTTTGATACAAGGAATCGTGTCAAGACTAGTGATCAGTTAGGCATATGGTACAGGTTCCTCTCACCCCCTGTCCTTTTATAAACAAGACATAAGAAAGTGGCAGATGTAGACCTGCCATCAGCCCCTTGGTGCTCTGTCCTTCCCTTCACGGGGGACCTTGTGAGCATCACCATGTTCGCCCCAGTGCCAGCCTTTCATGCCCCATGCTCCCTGAGTAAGTAGAACTCCTTTTTTGCACTTGCTTGTCAGTACGTGCCTGTTTGTCTGGTGGGGTTCAATCCAACATATTTGAGGTTGTGGGAGAGGGGATTTATAATTCCCCACATGCCCTTTAGCTGGAAGAAGTTACCAATAGTTACCAAAAGAAACTGATGTTTTCCAAATGACAAACTTAGCTTGAGTCAGAAGGCAATGTCCTTGTCTCTCTCCCTCAGACCATAAAGTCCTTTAAGGTAAGAACTATGCCTCTTTCAGATGCCTTGTGTAGTGCTTTGTGCCAAAATAATGTAGGAAGCTGACAGGTTATTTGGAGTAAAGTTTCTTATGTTCAAACCCTGGCTCTTGCATACATTGAGAGTCTTTGGGGAAGTTACTTAAGCTCATCACGCCTCAATTTCCTTTTCTGTAAAATGGAAAGGGCAACAGTGGCACCCACTCTGTAGAGCTTTTGTACAGATTCAGGTAATAGATATGAAGAGTTCAGAAAAACACTTGATTTTCAATAAACATTAGCTCTTCTCATTAAGTAGGTGGAAAATGTTTGTTATGTGAATTAGGAGTATAGGATTCTGGTAACTGCAATGAAATCTGCCCAGACCAGCTATGATTATGTAATCAGTTGCTATAAATCTCCTAACCTTTTCAAGCAATACATCCATCAATGAATGAATCTACCTGTACTGCACTTGAAGCTGCCCCAGTGGGGCTGGAGGCAGGCCACACGGCCAGCTCCTCCATCACCCCGTCCTGCTTCTCAGTATAAGCCCCCAGAACACTTTCTGAGAGGGCCCCCAGCCCTGAGAGGGATCTAGTTCCAATTCATCCCTAATAGGCCCTACTTTTTCCCACACTGAATGACCTTCCCATCACGATGTTGCCTTTGATAATTGGTAGATCTCCTCCCTGGTTTCATTCCATCTCGTTGCTTCATGCTTCTCCTTTGCCCCAGTGATGCTTAGTGGTTCCCAGAGGGTGAACTGGAATGAGAACAGGGCACTTGTCAAGTCTTGGAAAAGAATGGCTTTTCCCATCAGAGTTAGGTTTGGCAACTGTTCTGTGGTTAGGCTGACATGTGTAGTGCTTGTACGGTTTGCAGCAGCACATGAGTCTCCACATGCATGCCCGGAGGCATGAGCACTCGGAGGCTGTGCACACACCCCATGAGCATTCGCACATGTTCCTTCACAAGGCCCTCCCCTTCTTCACACAGATTCCCCACTTATCCTGAAATGGCCTGGTCTAGGGAGAGAAGGGGGGAAAGCAATCCACGTTCATCGTGTCATTATGTTTGCCAGATTTGTTGTTGTCTTATTCATTTAGTCATGTCCAATTCCTTTGCAACCCCATGGACTGTAGCCCGCCAGGCTCCTCTGTTCACTGGGTTTTCCAGGCAAGAGCACTGGAGTGGGCTGCCATTTCCTCCTGCAGGGGATCTTCCTGACCCAGGGATCGAACTTGCGTCTCCTGCATTAGCAGGCAGATTATTTACCACTGAACCACCAGGGAAGCCCTGTTTGCCAGATACTTGTTTGGAATACTGGGCCCCTCCACTCACATTTATTCCTTTCCTCTCTGCCCTCTGGGTTCCATTCCCTGACTCCTCCACCCAGAGAAGATTCCAGCTGGGTGGATAAAGCCCAGGTGTATGAGCATGTGCTGTGCTCAAGGTGATGACTTGCTCTAAATGCAACTTTGCAGGCCCTTTATGTCCAACCGAGAGGAAGTCAGGACAGTGTCCTAGCATCCTGACAGTCCTCCCCGCTGGCCTTGGGACTGTGGTGGTGAGGACAGTCATGGGGAATGGAGCATTCCAGATTTGAGGACTGAGATTCCATCGTTCCTGGGCTGACTTTTTATCTTGCTTGCTGCTTCTCTCATGAGAATATGCCCCTGGAATTCTGAAGCATTTATAGGCTATTGCCACCCATTTCTTTGAGATGGTCCAGTTTATTCAGCAAACCCCTGGGTGTGGTTCACATCAAAGCACCCTGGAACTGACTTATGTGGCGTGTCTCGCATGCCAAGAGAGCGAACACGCCTGTGGGGTCCCTCATGAGGAAGACGTCCTCTCCTCCTCATGCAGGATGGTGACAACATGGCCCAACACCTCCCACACGACGGAGGCTATTTATAGTTAGTGTCTATGGCCACCTAGGTGTGCGTCTATACATAGAACTTTCTAGAACAACCTTCCAAGTAAATTTTCTTATCTGTCCCTTAAATAATATTGACTGACAGGGAGAGGCAAAGTTATATTAGCTTTCCACCAGCAAGCAGAAGGCATGGCTGATCAATCTGCCAAGTGAGATGTTAATGAGTTTGTGTAGGTGAACTCCTGGCCAGAGGGATGAGAAACACCGTCTAAGAGAGGTGAACTTTCACCCAGCACCTTTTTGTTTTTTTCGCCACTAATTACGCCCTGGCTTCGGCAAAGAGAGTAGATAATGCAGGTAAAAACGTGCTTGTATCCTGGTTGTCAGGGAGATGGGGAAATCTGTTTACTTAAGTCTACATACAGGTAGACTTCGTAAGCACAGCCCAGCATTTAGATTTCTGGATTTTTATCAAATCGCTGCATCTTTGCTTCAAAGCTCTGTTGAGTTCAATGACTTGTGGCGTGTTCTTTTCCTTCCATGGTTCTCTCCTCTCTGCCTCTCCCTAGGCCAGGGAAACTGCTGACATACAACGAAATCTCCTGTGGTAGGGGAGCTTCACCAGGCTCCCACGTCTGATGTCTTTGAGCCCCTGGGATGACAGAGCTGGGCAAGGTGTCCATCCACAGCCCAACTCCCACACCCACTTCTCAGGACAGGGAAGTAGAGACCTTCTCAGCCTACTGACTGGTTGGTTCAAAGGACAGGTGATTGAAGTGGAGACATGTGATTTTGGAAGGCTGGAGTCAAAGGGGCTTGGAGCCAGAGAAGAACGCACTGCAGCCTGAGAGCAAGAAAGCTGAACCATGTTTCCATGTCAACCAACTGTTTCAGATCCAGGGGCTGGAATGACAGGGTTTTCTTGGCAGAATGGTGGGGAAGCTTGTGGGACCAGCCAGGCCAAGGTGAGCTTTGCTGGCTGTTCTGTCTTTTCCTGGGATTGTTTCTTGGTGAGCCTGGTTCCCTTTAGTCGATCAGTGTTAAATCATCACAGAGCTACAGCTGGGGTATGTGTGAAAGCTCCCCATGTTCGTTAGCCTTGGACACAATTGAAATCATCAGACTTTCAGGATCAAATTTTGTTCACTCAGCTGTGTCCCCCATGGGGCTTCCTCCAGTCCTGGCCCCTCCAGTCTCTCTGAGCATTCTGAGGTGATATCTTATAGCCTCCATGGTTCATCTGTATGGAAACAGCAGCCTGTCACCGGTGAGCTGCTGTTTGAGGGGGTTCCCTGCAAATCTGTTGGAAGTTTAGGAGGTCGGGGTTGAGTTGCATCTGACCCTTTCACTTCCGGGCACACCTCTTACCACCAAAGGGGATGGTTGGGGTGAGTCCAGCAAAAGCCATCCATGCCTTTCACTCACATGGTTCTTCATCCCTGGGAAACATTCTCCCCAAGGAGGCAGCCACCCTTCCTGTGGTTTGCCTTCTTTTATCCTCGCCTCTCTCATTATAGTTTACCAGTCAAGGAGGCAAAGTTCAAAGAAATAAATCATCTTTTTTGAAGATGAATGAATCGAAAAGGACAGATGAAAGTAGACCGACCTGATTGCAAGTGTGAGGAGGAGGGCCTGGGGCAACCAGGTGATGGGGCAGCCACGGGAAGTGCAGTGACAGGAGAGGTGACTGAAACTACAAGGGAGCTCAGAGACGGGATTACGGCAGACGCAGGGGAGGATGTGCTTCCATAGCAACAGGGCCTTCCTCTGAATGGCCTCCCACAATTATAGTGCCTTGTAATTGCTCTCTCCACTGTCTCTCCACTAATCTAGGAGCTTCAGAGACTGAAGCTTTAATCTCTGCATTCCCAGAACCCAGCTCAGTTCCTGATATATAACAGGTGTTCCAAACACGGAAGAATGACTCAGGTAAAGATCTGGAGGTGAAGCAGGCGCATCATGGACCAGGGGCCATTAACAAAACTGCTTGGTTTAAAATGATGGGTGTTGTAAATCGACTATACTTCAGTAAAATAAAATGTAGTTTGATTTTTTAAATTATGGATGTATATAGGGAAATGACTCTTACAGTCAGCCTTGAGGACCTTGGTTTTATTTAACAATGAGTCGGAAGCTGAAATCAATCCTTGAGAGTGAGTCCAACAAGGCTTGAGAATGAATTTTCAGAAGTTGTGTGTAGAAAGGCTGGGGTTGGGGGAGAGGAGGAAAGAGGCTGTGGGCTGAGGGACTCACCTAGAAGGTGTTGTAGGTAATCAGCCAGCGACCAGGGAGGGAGGAGCTGAAGGTCCATTTCCTGGTAGAGAGGGCTGAGCAATGGGGGAGGGTTACATTGGATGAGCAGGAATTAGGCTGGGCCAAATGAAAGACTTCCTGGCACAGACTCATTCATTTGCTCCTTCGTCCGTTAATTCATAAGCTCACGCAGGCTTCATTTAGCACTGGGTTGTGCCCTTGCTCTTGCTAAGCACTCCATTCTCTTCACGGTCAGGTGACAGCTGCAGGTTTCACCACAGTCCGGGTGACCTCTCAGCAGTGTCTGGACCCTGGATTCAGGGCACACTTGTTCATATCCGGATTCTGCCTACGTGTGGTGACGGTTTAGTCGCTCAGTCGTGTCCGACTCTTGTGACCCCATGGACTCTAGCCTGCTAAGTAAGCTCTTCTGTCCATGGGATTCTCCAGGCAAGAATACTGGTGTGGGTTTTGCCATTTCCTTCCCCAAGGGATCTTCCCGACCCAGGGATCGAACCTGGGTCTTCTGCATTGCAGGTGGATTCTTTACCAACTGAACCACCAGGAAAGCCTGCATGAATCTCAGCAATTTATTCAACTTCTCTAAACTTCACTCTCCTCATCTGTGAAGGGGGGATAATGGCCTACCTCATAGTTATTGTGAGGGTTGCTTGAGATGATACATGGCACTAACGAAGGCTAGCTGGCAAATGATAAGTGAATATTTCTTAAGCACCTGCCTACATGTTAGGCACTGTGTTATTAGGATATGGAGACAGATAAGGTCCCATCTTGTCCTCTAGCACCCAAAGACAGCGTTGGGGGGGTGGGGGTTAGGGAAATTTGTAAACTGTCCTGTGTTGTGTAATGTGATAACCGATCTAACAGAAGGATAATGTTAGGACCATGGAATTCAGACAGAGATGAATGACGCCTGGGGAGTTGAGAGATGCCATGGAAGAAATGGTAATTGAACTGGGTTTTGAAAAGGAGTAGAAATTTGGAAGATGAGAAGAGGAAGAAAAAGAACTTAAGACAAAAGGAACAAATGGACAAAAGCACAAAAGGTAATGACACTCCTCCCTTGCAGAGTTACTGTAGGATTAACTGAAGGGAAGCGAAGTGAAAGTAGCTCAGCCGTGTCCCGACTCTTTGTGACCCCATGGACTGTATCCATGGGATTCTCCAGGCCAGAATACTGGAGTGGGTCGCCTTTCCCTTCTCCAGGGGATCTTCGCAACCCAGGGATCGAACCCAGTCTCCTGCACTGCAGGCGGATTCTTTACCAGTTAAGCCACCAGGGAAGCCCAGGTAAAAGGAGCAGAAACAACAGGGTTCATGTCACATAAGCTGAGGAAGGGCAAGCTAAGAATTAGGTCAATTATGTGGCCTGTAACGAGGGGTCAATAAAGGACTGACTGAGGCACTGTCTACACCCAGCACCAGGGGCTGTGAGGCCATAGAAAGACCAGACTCATCAATATTCATTCACTTCTTCCTGCCCTGGCTGAATCCCAGCGGTCTCTTCTCTAGACAACTTGCAGCTAGACCAAGAAAATGGAGGGACATCTCAGAAAAGAGAGGAGAAAGAAGGCAGGGGTTCTAAGACCAAGGCTTTTATGACCAAGGTTAATGAATAAACGGAGAGAGTAAAACGAGAGTCTGCAAAGGAGGCCGACAGAGGTCACTCCGGGTAAAAGGAGCAGAAACGACAGGGTTCATGTCACATAGGCTGACGAAGGGCAAGTTAGGAATTCGGCCAGTTATGTGGCCTGTATGAGGGGTCAATAAGGGAAGAACACCTCCAGGGCCGTTTCCGGTGGTCGTCAGCATCCTTCTCAGAGGTTTCTGTGGTAACGGCTGTGGCCACTCCAGGCTGGCTCTCTGGTGGCTGCCGGCAATTTCAAAACATTTCTTCTTCCCTCCAGGTCCCCGTTGCCCTCTGTATGCCCCACCACACCAGGTCCGCAGGTCACGCAGATCCCAGTGACAGGGAGCAGGAGGGCACGGGGCTCTACTGGTGGCCACTCCGCAGACCACGCCGCTCTCCCAGGACAGCCCCACCAACCCCCAAGCCTTCTGATGGCTATGGTTCCAGCGGGAGAACCCCGCTGTCATGAAAGGCAGCTGCCTGTCAACCTGGGGTGAGCCTCCAGGAGGAATTCAGTAAAGCTGAGACGAAGCAAAACAGAGACTTTCTGTGTCACTGTTGCAGCTGCGATTGGTCTGCAAACTACCTGCTGGTGTCATTCTCCCAGGAGATGACCTTAAAAGACTCAGATCTCAAATATTTAATGACAAACAAGTATGGTTGTCAAGATCAAGTCCTATGATACTGGGTCATTCACAAATGCACTGGCAAGCAGTTAGGGCCACACTAAACTCTGCCAGAGGTCCATCTAGTCCAGCACCTAAAACAAAACTCAGGAAACTTGCAGTTTCTAAAAACAACAGATGAGTAGGCCTACCTTTGCTTGAACTGTATGCCAGTGAGTCCAGATATGGGTCACCTTGGTCTATTTAGAGCTGAAACTTTGTCCAGCAGAATAAAATAGTACTTTCTCCTGAAAGTACGGTAATACAGTGGAGAAGACAAACATGGTAGGAGATTTCCTATTTTTTCTTGCCTCTTCTTTGCCTCATATTTTCTAAAGCTCAGATTGTGAAGAAAATCTGAAGAACTACCCTAAGATAGCAGGGTAGACTAACAGGGTTAATGTTTAATTTGTTTTTGCTTGATCAGGACTTTAAAACTTTGAACAAATTGGACTTCACTAAAGATAGAAGGTGGAAGAAGACATTCATACAATTTTGGTGGAGAAACTGGGAAAAAGCTAGTTGTTAAGGAGGAACTAGTTTGTAAGGAAAAACAAGCCACATCCAGGGGTTGGTGAACAGAGTAGGGAGAGCTGAAATCTCTGCTTGTGTAAAAGAAGCTCATGCGTCTTCTTCAGGGACTGGGCTGGGTTCTCACGGTGCCTCATTCTGCTGGACCTTCCTCACTCCATGCGCAGCCAAAACTTGCCAACTGGTCACCAAATACCAATCTGCTGCTGCTTAAATACCAATTTAGGATCTACTATTTGCATTGCTAAGCAGAATACTTAGCATATGGGAGTGTAGAAAGAAGTCCATGCGAGCCCATGGACTGTAGCCCGCCAGGCTCCTCTGTCCATGGAATTCTCCAGGCCAGAATACTGGAGTGGGTAGCTGTTCTCTTCTCCAGGGGATCTTCCCAACCCAGAGATTGAACCCAGGTCTCCTGCATTGCAGCCTGATTCTGTACCATCTGAGTCGCCAGGAAAAGCCCATAGAAAGAAGGCTATTCTAAAACCTTCTTCATCTTTTTTAAAAACTATTTTATTTTTTGGCCATGCTGTGTAGCACGTGGGATCTTATTTTCCTGACCAGGGATCAAAACGCATGCTCCCTACATTGGAAGCATGAAGTCTTAACCACTGGACCTCCGGGAAGTCCAAAAACCCTCTTCACCTTCATCTGCTTGAGATGACTCTGACCCCCTGAATAAGTGTGGGACCCTATCACGTGTATGTACAACACCTCAACTTTCTCTTTCACTCGATCTCATGTTTACTTGATGAGTATCTGTCTCCCTACAAATTGTAACCCCAAGAGGGCAGTGATTCTTGGGGAGCTGATCCCATCTGTATCTGGAACACCTAGCATAGTGCCTGACACAGAGAGGAGGTCTTTAATACATTATGAATGAATGAGTAAGCAACGGAAGGACAAATACCATTCCTGTGCCATTGAGAGTATCAGTTCATCCTTCTTTTGAAAAAGCCATGGAAGAACGCTATTCAAATATCAGCTCACTCTCCCTCCCTTCTCTTATCTTCTCTTTCTGCCTCCCCGCTTACTGCTGCACGCTTCACTCCTCACCCCTCCTATCAGCCCCTCAAATATTGAAAGAACATCAAAAACACCCCAAAACGCACTCTGAGCGCCTGCCTCACCGAGGAGCTGGTGGCGCCGCTGCGGGCTGCGAGGACAAGCCCACGTCCTCAGCTGCGCTGCCTGGGGTTTTTATGTAATAGGAACATGTTGATTGGCACGTTCTCAGTGTGGAAAGAGAAGCCATGCCTTGTTGTGGCTTTGAGTTCGGACCAATCTTTCTTCATCTTTGAAGATGAAGAGCCCTACAAGCCAAGCCAGTCAAAACGAGCCTGAATGCTTCAAGGCGGCAGGAAGAATGCTGTGCAGTGTTATTGTTTAGAAAGACTTGGTAATTGCTGTGCTGGAGAGCCGACATTTGCAGAACTCAATTGTGTGGCGTCCGACTGAGTAAGTTAGCAAAATAAAGACAGATGGCAATGGATTAACTCCAACCCGCCCACCAGACAACAGCAGCCAACGTGGAGAACGGTGGAGGGCTCTCAAAAAGCGCTTTCTGGGCGAGTTCGCCAAGCGCCTCCGGGAGATGCCACCTAGCGACTCACCCAAGCATTGCATCCTGCACAATCCTATAGCGGAAGCCGCTTAAGGGGACTGCGGCTCTTGGCTTTGTTTAACAGGAAAAGACAAGAAGGAGAGCTACCAGGTCATGGAGGCCTTGAAAATGTAGAGTAGTTTAATGCTCAGTTCAGTGAGAAGTAATGGCTGAATTCTGTATTTTGCCTTGTACCTTTAGAAAAAAAGAGAGAGAGAGATAAAGAACATAAATCCTACAAAACAGGCAGAAATAAATAACCATCCAGAAATAAATGACCCAGAGGGAAATATAAGATATAGGATAGTTTATGCATTGGGGTGGGCTTCCTTGGTAGCTCAGATGGTAAACAATCCGCCTTCAAGTCAGGAAACCTGGGTTCTGGTCCCTGGGTCAGAAAGAGCCCCTGGAAAAGGGAATGGCTACCCACTCCAGTATTCTTGCCTGGATAATCACATGGGCAGAGGAGCCTGGCAGGGCTACAGTTCATGAGTTGCAAAGAGTTGGACACAACTGAGCTCGCACGAATGCACTGGGGCCCTAGATTTATACAACTAAAACCTAGGATATGAATCATTCATTTCAAGTGCTAGCTTCAACTGACTAGCAGAAGCTCTTGGGAAGGTGTGAGGGGGGCTCCATGCTCATGGTTGGGAACCTGTGGTCCTTGAGGTTGTCTGCTGCGGCTGCAGGCAAGGGACTGGTAGTGTCTGGGTCTGCATTAGACAACCATATATCAGGCTATCAAATATCCTAATTTTTTTTTTTTTTTTTAAGAAACTGTACTCCTGACTATCTGAGGGGAGGAACTGAAAGGTACATAGAACATATAGAAGAGGTGGCAGTTTCCATGTAAAGGAGAGATGAACAAGTAACATGAGTAGTTTTGTTAGTTTCTACCAAACTCGGATTTCAGTGTGTTTGTCCTCCATTGTAGAAGGTGGTGTTTGATTGGTAGTTTACACCCTGGCATATATAATTTAGGGCTTAGAGCCCTTGAATATGTGCCAAGAACTTGATGCTGAAACACTGATTATTCTTAACTGTAGATGTATTTTATGAGTGATGGTCTAGACAATTTCACTACAGGCTGCCCTCAAAGATATCACAGGTTCAGTTTCAGACGACTGCAATAAAAGCAAATATTGCAGTAAAACAAGTCACATGAATGTTTTGGCTTCCCAGTGCATATATAAGTTATGTCTAGGCTATACTGTAGTCTGTTAAGTGTGCAAGAGCAGTCTGTCTATAAAACAATGTACATGTATTAATTTAAAAATACTTTATCGTTAAAAATTGCTAACCATCATCTGAGCCTGTGCTGAGACATAGTAGTTAACATCAGAGATCACCAATCACAAATCGCCGTAAAATATAACAATAATGTCAAAGTTTGAAATATTTTGAGGATTACCAAACTGTGACACAGAGAGATAAAGTGAGCAAATGTTGTTAGAAAAATGTTGCCAATGGGCTTGCAGGATGCAGCCCAAACTTTCAATTTATAAAAAAATGTGAAGTTTCATAAAATGATGTAGTCTATTCATTGTTACATGCGGCAAACTCACCGGAAGTGTCTAGAAGGGTAGCCCAAAGTGGTTGGTGAACACATCTTGTGTGCCAGGCACTTTTCTAGGGGTTCAGGGACACAGAGATGAGGAGGAGAAGTTCGTGTTTTAGTGAAGAGACAGACATGCATAGATAAATCCCCAATATTATGAAAGAGATGCTATGACTGAGGTCATGGCTAAGGGATCTGAAAGCTCAGTGCAGAAGGTGAAAATTTAGCTGGGTCTTGAAGGATGAGGCATAGTTGAACAGGCTGAAGATGACAGACTAGTATTTTCGAGGGCAAGGTCCCGTGGAAGGGCAATGCGCAACTGGGGAATAATAAGCTCCAAGCCAATTGAAACACAGGGCAACAAGAAGCCACTGCGAACAAAATCACAAAGGCTTTCATGTCTTCTCTGCTTTAACATGAGCTTCATGTTTGGAGTTTATTCTGTAGGCCAGCAGTCCCCGATACTCACTCTTAAGAACTTTTTTATACTTCTTTCCAGTGGATCATAACTTTATAGATTTCTTTTCAAAACTTCCCCAGTCCTACAATTCAGTTCAGTTCAGTCGTTCAGTCACGTCCAACTTCACTCTTTGCAACCCTATGGACTTCAGCACACCAGGCTGCCCTGTCCATCACCAACTTCCAGAGCTTATGCAAACTCATGTCCATAGAGTCAGTGATGCCATCCAACCATCTCATCCTCTGTCATCCCCTTCTCCTCCCACCTTCAATCTTTTCTAGCATCAGGGTCTTTTCCAATGAGTCAGTTCTTCACATCAGATGGTCAAAGTATTGAAGTTTCAGCTTCAATATCACTCCTTCCAATGAATAGTCAGGACTGATCTCCTTTAGGATGGACTGGTGGGATCTCCTTGCAGTCCAAGAGACTCTCAAGAGTTTTCTCCAACATCACAGTTCAAATGCATCAATTCTTCAGTGCTCAGCTTTCTTTATGGTCCAACTCTTACATCCACACATGGCTACTGGAAAAACTATAGCTTTGACTAGACAGATCTTTGTTGGCAAAGTAATGTCTCTGCCTTTTAATATGCTGTCTACGTTGGTAATAACTTTTCTTCTAAAGAGCAAGCGTCTTTTAATTTCATGGCTGCAGTCACCATCTGCAGTGATTTTGGAGCCCAAGAAAATAGTTTCTCACTGTTTCCCCATCTATTTGCCATGAAGTGATGGGAACCCATATGCCATGATCTTAGTTTTCTGAATGTTGAGTTTTAAGCCAACTTTTTCACTCTCCTCCTTCACTTTCATCACGAGGCTCTTTAGTTCTTCACTTTCTGCCATAAAGATGGGGTCATCTGCATATCTGAGGTTATAGATATTTCTCCCAGCAGTCTTGATTCCAGCTTGTGCTTCATCCAGCCTGGCATTTTGCATGATGTACTCTGCATAAAAGTTAAATAAGCAGGGTGAAAATATACAGCCTTGACGTACTCCTTTTCCTATTTGGAACCAGTCTGTTCTGTGTCCAGTTCTAACTGTTGCTTCTTGACCTGCATACAGGTTTCTCAGGAGGCAGGTCAGGTGGTCTAGTATTCCCATCTCTTGAAGAATTTTCCACAGTTTGTTGTTATCAACACAGTTAAAGGCTTTGGCCTAGTCAATAATGCAGAAGTAATGTTTTTCTGGAACTCTCTTGCTTTTTCAATGATCCAACAGATGTTGGCAATTTGATCTCTGGTTCCTCTGCCTTTTCTAAATCCATTTTGAACATCTGGAAGTTCACAGTTCATGTACTGTTGAAGCCTTGCTTGGAGAATTTTGAGCATTACTTTGCTGGCGTGTGAGATGAGTGCCATGAAATTAAAAGACATTTGCTCCTTGGAAGAAAAGCTATGACCAACCTAGACAGCATATTAAAAAGCAGAGACATTACTTTGCCAACAAAGGTCCATCTAGTCAAAGCTATGGTTTTTTCCAGTAGTCATGTATGGATGTGAGAGTTGGACTATGGATAAAGCTGAGTGCTAAAGAATTGATGCTTTTGAACTGTGGTGTTGGAGAAGACTCTTGAGAGTCCCTTGGACTGCAGGGAGATCCAACCAGTCCATCCTAAAGGAGATCAGTCCTGACTATTCATTGGAGGGACTGATGCTGAAGCTGAAATTCCAATACTTCGGCCACCTGATGCGAAGAACTGACTCATTGGAAAAGACCCTGATGCTGGGAAAGATTGAGGGTGGGAGGAGAAGGGGACGACAGAGGATGAGATGGTTGGATGGCATCACTGACTTGATGGACATGAGTTTGCTTAAGCTCTGGAAGTTGGTGATGGACAGGGAAGCCTGGCATGCTACAGTCCACAGGGTCGCAAAGAGTCAAGTTGGACATGACTGAGTGACTGAACTGAACTGAACTGAGATGAGTGCAACTGTGTGGTAGTTTGAACATTCTTTGGCATTGCCTTTCTTTAGGACTGGAATGAAAGCAGTCCTGTGGCCACTGCTGAGTTTTCCAAATTTGCTGGCATATTGAGTGCAGCACTTTCACAGCATCATCTTTCAGGATTTGAAATAGCTCAACTGGAACTCCATCACCTCCATTAGCTTTGTTCATAGTGATGCTTCCTAAGGCCCACTTGACTTCACATTCCAGGATGTCTGGCTCTAGGTGAATGATCACACCATCATGATTATCTGGGTCGTGAAGATCTTTTTTGTATAGTTTTTCTGTGTATTCTTGCCACCTCTTCTTAATATCTTCTGCTTCTGTTAGGTCCACACCACTTCTGTCCTTTATTGAGCCCATCTTTGCATGAAATTTTCCCTTGGTGTCTCTAATTTTCTTGAAGAGATCTCTAGTCTTTCCCATTCTATTGTTTTCCTCTATTTCTTTTCACTGATCACTGAGGAAGGCTTTTTTTTTGTTTTTATCTCTCCTTGCTATTCTTTGGAACTCTGCTAGAAAGTAAGTAATTTGTTTCCTATTTCAAAAAAAGTCATCTAACCTCCATGACATCCAGCAGATAAGCATGAGATAAAGGGACTTCCCTGGCCATCCAGTGGTTAAAACTTCGCCTACCAAGGCAAGGGTGTGGGTTTGATCCCTGGTCGGGCAGCTAAGATCCCACATGCCTCTGGGCCAAAAACCAAAACATAAAATAGAAGCGATACTGTAACAAATCCAATAAGGACTTTAGAAATGCTCCACGTCAAAAACGAATCTAAAAAGAAAAACAGAAAACAAAAATTGAGTTGATAAAATGCCATTCAGGAGAAAAGACACTTTCCTATGCAGAGAGCTATGTGATGGAATGTGTTGGTCAGATATAGAACATTAGCTGCTGCCTTAGATAAGCCCACCAAATCTCATTGTTTTAAGACACAGAGGTTATTCTGCTCAAGTGAGGTCTAGTGCATGTAAAAGCTGTGTCTACACTACACAATAGCCTTCCTTCATGTAACAGTAAAGCCACTGAGAACATTATCTTCCAAGGTCCCTGCATCAGGGGAAGAGAGAGCAGAGGAGGCATCCTGTCTCAGTCTGTAGGTGACCTTGTCACTTGTGCTAACAATTCACTGGATAACACTAGTCCCATGCCAAGACACGGCATTAGTATTCTGGGTTTCTTGGTGGCTTAGTGGTAAAAGAATCCATCTGACAATGCAGGAGACACAGGTTCGATCCCTGGGTCGAGAAGATCCCCCATGGAAGGAAATGGCAACCCACTCCAGTGTTCTTGCTTGGGAAATCCCATAGACAGAGGAGCCTGGCCCGCTACAGACCATGAAATCACTGAAGAGTCAGACACCACTTAGAGACTAAACAATAAGTCACATGCCCCAATCTAACCACAGGGGAGGGTAGAAGGTGTGGGAGTGCATCATTTGCTCATCATTAACGGCCTATGTCATGTGTCATGCATGTGTGATTTTGCTCCTGAGTCTGTGGAGCTCAGAGGAACCTCCAGTTGAGAACCTCGGCCATGGCAATAAGGGAGCAAAGCATTGGTTTTCTCAGAAAGCTCTCACCGGTGGGAGTTCAGTGAAAGGACTCCAGCGAGTAGACTGGAGACAGGAAGACCAGTTTAGGAGGATGAGGGCCTGGCCCAAAGCAAGGGGTGGAGCTAGGGAACGGGTTCTAAAAATAGTCTGAGGGTAAGATCCCTCTGTGTTGGGGCCAGATATGATGCCTGAAGGAGTCGGAGGTGTCAGCGTTGGTTCTTGGACTGCTAGCCTCTGTGAGTCAGAGGTACCAAGATGGCCTTGGCATGAGTCAGAGTGGAAGTCGGGCCAGGGAGGCAGGATCCCCTCCTCCAGCGTTGCAGTATAATGGTTCCCAGTCATCCCCTTTTCCCTGCTGACCTAGTCATTTGTCCTACCCCTTCCCCACCCAAGAAAACACCAGGTTTGAGTCACAGCCTGTGGAAACTCAAAAGCCAAAGCATCAGAGTTAGGGTAGGTGTGGCTGAAAGTTTCAGACTCCAATCCAGGGAGTGAAGCCTTGCTAGCTCTTCCCATCCTTGCTCAGGTGTTCCCTTATGTGTTTGGGCCAAACAGCACTTAAAGCCACCACTACGGGGGACTTCCCTGGTGGTCCGGTGGTTAAGACTCCATGCTTCCACTGCAGGCAGTGCTGGTTCGATTCCTGGTCAGGGAACTAAAATCTCACATGTCCCGTGGCATGGCCAACACATTAAAAAAGAAAAACAAAACAAACAAACAAAAATGCAACTACTGCCATCGCCCAGTGCTCCTTCTGCTATACTTTCCTTCATCAGATATTCTCCCTTCCAGATGCTTCTCAGTTACTCCAACTGACTTTGCCAATTTGTACCAAGAATTATAGCTCCCTGTTCATCAGTCTGCAGACATTGTAATCAAATATACCAGGCACTTCTTGTCCAGCCTGTCCTGTCTCCCACTGGACAGCAACTTCCTCCATGGAGGAATCACACCTTCCCAAGTGCTGTGAATGAGCAGAAAGGGGCAAATGCCACCACTTCCAATAATGCAGCTACATTCTTTAATAAGTTGGCCTTCTCTGGACATCAGGGCCTTGAAGGCAAAAATCTATCTGTGTTTCCTTATTTGAAGCATCACCTTCTTAGCAGAACCTACTGGAATATGCTTTCTTTAAACTTTATAAGGAGAATTGAAACAACCACTTGAGACGAACTGAAACTACGTTTAGGAAAAAAAATACTACGTTCTGTGTGCTTAAAAATCTGTTCTGTCTACTCAATACCATGAGCTACCAATGAATAAGGGGCTATTATCTAGAGAAGGAAATGGCAACCCACTCCAGTATTCTTGCCTGGAGAATCCCATGGACAGAGGAGCCTGTTGGGCGACAGTCCATGGGGTTGCAAAGAGCTGGACACGACTGAGTGACTAACACTACACTAAGGGGCTATTATGGTGGAGAGCAGGAGAGAATGGGTTTAGCATCAGGGAGAACTTGGCCTTGGGTTGTAAATTCCCTGATAGCTCAGTTGGTAAAAGAATCCACCTTCAATGCAAGAGACCCCGGTTCAATTCCTGGGTCAGGAAGATCCACTGGAGAAGGGATAGGCTACCCACTCCAGTATTCTTGGGCTGCCCTTGTGGCTCAGCTGGTAAAGAATCCGCCTGCAATGCGGGAGACCTGGGTTTGATCCCTGGGTTGGGAAGACACCCTGGAGAAGGGAATGGCTACCCACTCCAGTATTCTGGCCTGGAGAATTCCATGGACTGTATAGTCCATAGCGTCGCAAAGAGTCGGACACAACTGGACACAACTGAGTGACTTTCACTTTCACTTTCTAATTTACTGCATGTTAGAGCTTTGTTCTGTTCATCTGCAAATAAGGGGTCATAAGAGGCAAAGGCAGTGCTGTTCTAGACCTTGAGTCACGCAGAGTACACAGCGCAGCCTTGCAGGATAAGAGCCACTCAATAAAGAACAGCCTATACCACGTGATTACCATTTCGTTCCCATCCTTATGACATTTGATGTTACAGCCTGGCATATTTCTGCCTTTTTCCTTTCTTCCTTTTCTTTTCCTTTTTTCTTTTTGGCCATCCCGAGTCTTCATTGCTGAGCATGGACTTTTCTCTAGTTGCGGCGAGTGGAGACTACTCTCCAGTTGCGGTATGCGGGCTTCTCATTATAGTGATTTCTCTTGTTGCAGAGCATGGGCTCTAGAGCACAGGCTCAGCAGTTGTGGCACATGGGTTTTGTTGCCCCTTGGCAAGGGGATCTTCCTGGACCAGGGATCGAACCCATGTCCCCTGCATTGTCAGGCAGATTCTTAACCTCTGCACCACCAGGGGAAGTCTCCTCAGCCTTTTATCTTGTCTAGATCCCCTTTGCATTTTATCTTTCTGATCTTGGGTCATTCACTGATCCTCATTCATGTATCACACAGAATCTTGCTGGGCTCATCCCTTCTTAGTCCTACTAATAGTATTAATTGTGAAAGGCGGTCAGTATTTTGTTTGCTCAGAAGTTGACCATAAAGTACAGAGTTTACCTCCACTGCTTTTATAAAGAGAGTCTGAGCTATGAAAGTTTCCATTTGCTGTTCTATGGGACCACACAAGGGCCACTGGACTTGCTTCCAATTCTCTGAGAGCTGCCTGGGAATATCATCTTGTGGTCGAAGAAGGTGAGCCAGCACTGATGCTCCTTCTGCCAGAAGTTCAAGAGGTCTCCCTGCCTTTCAGCTTGAGATGATTATACTGCTCAGAAATTAATTACTTTGGGATCTGACTGTTGTCTGACCATTAGTTATCCCTACTCGCTGCAGAAGCTGGGGCTCAAAACTGCACTGTTGTTGCCAGACTGTGGATTTGCTTTTCAAGCCTCTCTCACCATTTGTGTGTGTGGTGGCAGCAAGTGCAAGGCTATGTATACTCTGGGAAATACTTTCTGTTTGATGTGTCTGATGCATTCTAGATATAGTTTGAGAGTTCAAAGCCACTCCACGTAACTCTTTTTTTTTGCAGCACGTGGGCTCAGTAGTTGCAGCACTTAGGTTTAGCTGTCCTGTGGCATGTGGGATCTCAGTTCCCATCGAGGGATCAAACCCACATCCGCTGCATTGGAAGACAGATTATTAACCACTGGACCACCAGGGAAATCCTTCCATGTAACCTTTTGAGGAAAGGAGTTGTAAGAATACACCCAAACAAACAAACAAACAAAAACATATTAAATGGCATATTTTTCCATCTGCGCCTGCATTGAGTGTTAGGGCATCTTTAGGGTGTCAGAGTGTTGGGGTTTCCTGCTACCTTTTGCAAATGTTTGACCAGAGCATGGAGGTAACCAAGGTGAAAATAAAGGGAAGAGGTTATAGCTTGGGAGAGGTCCTATGGCTGGAGAAAGTAAGAGTGCATGGTAGAGGGGGGAGGAGTGGAAACATGCTGTTCTCTACTCAGTTGTGTTTCCCCCAAATCCATATGTTGGGGTCCTAACCCCTGAGAAAGTGACTATGTCTGGAGACAGGGTCTTTAAAGAGTTGTTGCTTAGTCGCTAAGTCCTGTCTGACTCTTGCGACCACATGAACTGTAGCCCGCCAGGCTCCTCTGTCCATGGGATTTCCCAGGCAAGAATCCTGGAGTGGGTTGCCATTTCCTCCGCCAGGGGAATCTTCCCAACCCAGACGGGACTGAATTCGTGTCTCCTCCGTTAGCAGGCAGATTCTTTACCACTGAGCCACCTGAGAAGTCCCCTTTAAAGAGTTAATCAAGTTAACATGAGGTCATTAGAGTGGGCCCTAACACAATATGACTGTTGTCCTTGTAATCTTACAAGATTACCGTGTCAGGACACGGACACACGTAGAAGGTAGACAATGTGAAGACGCAAGGAGAAGACGGTCATCTATAAGCCAAGATGGGAGGGCTCTAAAGAAGTCAACTCTGCTGACACCTTGGTCTCAGTCTTCCAACTTTCAAAACTGTGAAAAGATATGTTTCTGTTGTTTTAGCCACCTAAGTTTGTACTACTAGAAACAGTTGCATGCGTGCTAAGTCACTTCAGTCACATCTGACTCTTATGGAGTCAGAAAAGAGTAGCCTGCCCAGAGGAGATCTATGGACCGTAGTCTGCCAGGCTCCTCTGTCCTTGGGATTCTCCAGGCAAGAGTACTGGAGTGGGTTGCCATGCCCCTCTCCAAGGGATCTTCCTGACCCAGGGATTGAACCTGCGTCTCTTAAGTCTTTTGCATTAGCAAGCACGTTCTTTACCACTAGCACCACCTGGGAAGCCCCCTAGAAATGGATAGACTTGCCTTATTGATGCAGAGCAACAAGTGAACATTTCACAAGTAAGGAAGTTTAGGAAAGCTGGGATAAATGACTACATATCTCTAAAATATTGTGTACAGTTTTGTTGGTATTTTATACACATTTCAAGTTGCCCTATACCTCTTACTCCTGAAATGCTAGTTTAAGTTTAAATTGTTCAAGATCTTGGGGTCAATCTCATTCAGAATCATACTCAAAATGCCTCCTTTTATAAGGACATTAAATAGGTAATGTTCAAACTCTTCTACCCGGGTATTCCTAAAAACAAGTAACAAGAGGTAGATACAGGGATTTCTCTGGTGGTTCAGTGGTTCAGGATCCACCTGCCAGTGGAGGGGTAAGTGGTTCAGTCCCCAGTCTTGAAAGATCCCACCTGCCGGGGGACAACTAAGCCCAAGCGCTGTAACTACTGCAGCTGTGAGCCACAACCAGAGTCTGTGCAATGCAACCAAAGATCCCATATGGATCGTCCCTTTAAAACCACTCACCCAGGGGCCGGGATTTGGGCGGGAGGCTCTTGCCAGCCAGCCCTGTGGAAACCTCTTGTTCCTGCTTCACTGCCTTGCACGGCATACCAACAACAGACTAGTAAAACCCAGGGTTTGCAAGAGGGCTGTATGGTGATGACTCAGTTGGTTTACACTTATAACAGAAGCTCATATAATCCAAAATAAAGCTGCCTGTATATATATATAAAAAAAAGATCCGACATGGCACAGGAATATCCTGTGTGCCACAACTAAGACCTGACACAGCCAAACAAATAAATAATAATTTTTTTTTTAAAGAGTAGATGCAGCAGTGAATTAGCCTGCACCAGGAGCCCAGAGTAACCTGATCTTTTTTTTTAAGTCAGGTTTATTAAGATGTAATTTACATAAAGTAAAATTCATCCTTTTAAATTGTATAGCTAATTACATTTTTACAAGTATATACAGTCATGTAACCATCATCACAATCAAGATATAGAACATTTTCATCATCCCAAATTTCCTTGTGTACCACTGCAATTTCCTTCCTCCGCTCCTAGCCCCTGGCAAGCACTGAAATGAATTTTATGCTCATAATCTTCTCTTTTTCAGAATGTCATGTAAGTGGATTCACATGTCTGACCTCTTTCATTATTCTGAGGTCCAGTATTTAGGTTCTAAAATTTATTTGAATTTTATATTCAATACTGATATATATGATATATACACATTTAACACATATATTTAAAATGCTGAATGATATACCCACATTTGTTTTAATACTGGGAAACATTTAAACCTACCTACACAGCTAGATTACTTAAATGTGACCTGATAATAATTAGATAAAATGAATACCCCATGAAGATGCCCCATTTTCTAATTTAAAAAATATCAGTTAATTATAAAGATGTTGGGTTACAAGAGACCTCCAAGAAAGTTCAAAGAGGTATTCATTAAATACTGAAAAAGTATGGAACAGGGAGTAATGAGAGACAGCCTCCTCCCCTTCTGTCAGAGACTGAGATCAGAAATGCCTTCTTGGGGTTTGAGAGACAACACATTCTATAGGTAAAATCAATGGAAAAAACTTTAATGAGAAAGACATCCAGTGGGCTTCCCTGGTGGTCTAGTGGTTAAGAATCTGCCTTCCAATGCTGGGGATGCAGACTTGATCTTCGGTCGGGGAAATAAGATCCCCCATGCCAGGAGCAGCTAAGCCCCACGCACCACAACTACTAAGGCCACGCACTCTGGAGCCCATGCAACACAACTAGAGAGAAGCCCGCACGCTGGAGCAAAGAGCCTGCACGCCACAGCTTAGATCCTGCGTGCTGCAACTAAGATGCTGCCATGCAGCCAAAAATTAAACAATTAAATAACTTTTTTAAAAAAAGAAAGAGATAGAAGCAGGCCATCTGATAATCTCAATAGTGATGTATCATTGAAACATGCTGATACCCTAGAGTTTACCACTGTGTGGACAGAAGTAGCTGTGGATGTGGGGTCTCTGCTACCCACCAAACCAGCTCCTCACAACCAGAGGCTTTTCTGGTTGGTTGTTTCCCTGGGCCATGATGCATTTGTAGGACATGCTGGAGATCTGTCTTTAGACTGCTGATCAGAAAAAGATCTTGTGCAGGGGCTCCCTTGGTGGTCTAGTGGTTAATAATCTGCCTGCCAACGCAGGTCATGGGTTCGATCCTTGGTCTGGGAAGATCACACCTGCAGCGGGGTAACTAAGCTGGAGCACCACAACTACTAAAGCCCAAGCACCTAGAGCCTGTGCTCTGCAACAGGAGAAGCCATCGTGATGAAAAACTCTTGCATCGCAACGGAGAGTAGCCCCCCTCGCTGCAAATAAAGTCCATATGCAATAAAGAACCAATGCAGCTCTAAATGAAAATTAATTAATTAATTGTTTTTAAAAAGAAATAGTTCTTGTGTTGAACATAAAAGATTCTTTTAATGCAAGGTCTAGGCTTTGGACAAGATCAACACAAAGAAAGAGGAGAGGAAGAGGCTCCCACTTGGTCAACTAGACAGTGTACTTTCTGGGCTGTCTTTCCATACTCTCCTTACTGAATTCTTCAAGATCCCACTCAAATATTTCCTCTTCTGTGCCCCCATCAAGACCTGTCCCCTAACGCAAGGCAGAATTGGACCTCTTTTAACATTTGCGCATAGTTACCACATTTTATGACAACTTGTTTTTTTTTATATTTTATGTATATATAGCATGTGCCATCCGCCTGCAATGCAGGAAACCTGGATTCACTCCCTGGGTTGGGAAGATTCCCCCGGAGGAGGGCATAGCAACCCACTTCAGTATTCTTGCCTGGAGAATTCCTATGGACAGAGGAGCCTGGTGGGCTACAGTCCATGGGGTTGCAACGAATCGAACATGACTGAGCAACAAAGCACAGCACATATCATGTGCTATGTCCTAACCCTTTACCGTGGATCCTGGCATTATAGCAAATGCTTGCCCCTTACAATATATGATATGCTGCATGAAACAGACCTACCTCAGTCAGACTTTGGAGAACCAAGAACTGGACTGTGCAGATGAAGAGCTAGTCTCCATTTGAATTTGTGTATCAAGCTTCATGTTTCCTACCAGTCTGCCAAACTTTTGACCTAGATTCCTTCTCTGAGCCTATTTGCTTGGTCCAAGTGCAAACATAATTCCTGCTCTGACCCAGATCCACTGCTCCTACTTGTTTCAGCTCACCAGGGTCTCCTGCTTTGGCCTCATCTATGAAACCTGATGTGTGACTAAGGCAGCCCTGGGAAAGAGCCAGGTGGGGCAAGCTGGCACTGCAAGGTCCCAGGGTGACATCCGACTCTCCTGGATGTCTGCGAGGCCACTGGGTGGGCCAACTGGAGTATGCTTTCAAGGGCTCCAGTATACACCATGCTGCCTGCCACGAATCCTAGGTAGGGAGCAGGTGCAGACGGGGGGCAGAGTGGAGCCTGGAAGGAGCTGATTAGTCGGTCAGGATGTCTTGCTTGCCCCTCTGTCTGTTAACATCTCATAAAAGAGGTCTGGATGAGACTAGAACAAGTGCGCAGGGGAAAGGAAAAGGAGATATATGTAGGTTCTAGTAAAGTTAAGGGATGAATTCTGGTTAGAACCAATTGCACGGGCATGTGTGCATTCTCAGTCACTTTATTCATGTCTGACTCTTTGCAAGCCCATGTACGGTCGCCCCCCAGGCTCCTCTGTCCATGGGGAGTCTCCAGGCATGAATACTGGAGTGGGTTGCCATGACCTTCTCTGGGGGATCTTCCCAATCCAGGGATCGAACCATTGTCTCTTATGTCTCCTGCATAGGCAAGCAAGTTCTTTACCACTAGCGCCATCTGTGAAACACTTAGAACCCATTAGGGCCCTTTTATTTCTCCTAGTGGGTTGACAAGGCTGCCCCAAAAGATACATCCATGTCCTAACTCCTGTGAATGTGAACCTATTTGGAGAAAATTGTCTTTGCAGATATAACTAAGTTAAGGATCTCAGGATGAGGTCTTCCAGAATTTAGGGTGAACCTTAAGTCCTACGACAGGTGTCCTTAACAGAGATGGGTAGAGGAGGATTTGTGACAGAGATGCAGAGAGGGCAAAGCCCATGTGAAGATGAACACAGAGACTGGAGTGATGCTGCCACAAGCCAAGAAATGCCTGGAGTCACCAGAAGGTGGAAGAGGCACAGAATTCTCCCCCAGAGTTTTCAGAGGGAGATGGCCCTGCCAGTACCTTGGTTTCAGACTTCTGATTCCAGAGCTGTAAGAGAACAACTTTCTATTGTGTTAAGCTACCAAGTGTGGGGTACTTTGTATAGCAGTCCAGGAAAATTAATACACCCCTCCTTTGTTCACTTATGAGAGAAATAGATATGCATTTGAATGTTTAGGTCTATGAGGGAGGTTTTCAGAGCATTAGGGAAAGAAGACAAAGCACAGGGAAGAGACTGGCTCAGAATCACACAGAAAAAACTCCTTTTCTCCCCCAACATCAGTAGACACCCAAAGCATCCACTGGAGGAAAGTTTCTATTATTCCATTAAGTTCACCCTAAGAAAGTATTGAGTTGGCCAAAATGTTCATTCAGGTTTTTCCATTACATCTTATGAAAAGCCCAAATGAACTTTTTGGCTAACCCAGTTATCTCCCACTTACAAAGGAAGTGATGGTAATAGAAATATTAATAATAATTGCAGGGAGTATGCCATATGTTAGGCACTGAATCAAGTGTTCTGCATATATCCATTTTTTTTTTTTTTCGTGATGAGGCTCAGAATGATTAGGTGTACCTTTATATTGTACTTAGGGCTTCCCTGGTGGCTCAGTGATAAAGAATCTGCCTATCAATGTAGGAGACACAGCCTCTATCTCTGGGTAGGGAAGATCCCCTGGAGAAGGAAATGGCAACCCACTCCAGTATTCCGGTCTGGGAAATCCCATGGAGAGAAGAGCCTGGCAAGTGACAGTCCATGGGGTCGAAAAAAGTCAGAAACATCTGAGCAGCTAACACTTTCACTTTACATTGTACTTACTATATGCCAAGCCCTGTTCTAAGAACGTTACAATTATTAAATCATTCAGTCCTCATAAAAACCCTGTGAAAGAGAAATTATTTCCATCTTACAGATGAGAAAAACCAAGGCCCAGAGGGGAAGTGTAGGAGCTAGAATTCAAATCCAGGAAGTCTTGCCCCAAAGATTCTGCCCTTACCTAAAATTACCCGATGGCCATAGGTAAAGGAATAGTCTTGAATGCAAGTTCGTCTGACCCCAAATCCCATGTATATTCCATAGGCTGTACTGTATCTTAAGAAAAAATGTGGAATCCCATTGTGAACAGTGGTCCTGCCCACATGACCAGCCCTGTCTGCCCTCTCAGTTACAGGTTCTGAAGCCAGAAAGGAATTCCTCCCTGTTGCTTACATAATCCTGAGCACAACAGCCAATGTAGATGGAAGCTGAGACCTTCCTCCAGGCAGAGACTGGCACTGGCTTCATGGGCCAGTCTCTGGGAGATTGGAGGAGAGCCCTAGCCACCTCCCTCCCTTTCCCCTTCTCCATGCTGTCCTGACCATGTTTACCCAGTTGTGTAACTGAAAATTTTACTGTTTCAACAATATTTGTCAGGCACTTACTGCATGCTCTGCAATGGCAGATGGGATAAAGGCCAAGACCCAGGCAAAGTATGCTCGGTCTCCAACTCCGAATGACAGGAGCCATCAAGGGAGAATAATAGTAACAGCCAACACTTGCAGAGTATTTGCTATGCCCTGGTTGTTATATTGGGTTGCCCAGAAAGTTCATTTGGGTTTTCCTATACGATGTTACAGAAAATCCAAAAGAACTTTCTGGTCAGTCTAATACAATCTGGGACTTCCCAGGTGGCTCAGTGGTAATGAATCCACCTGCAACGTGGGAGGCCTGGGTTTGATCCCTAGGTCGGGAAGACCTCCTGCAGAAGGAAATGACAACCCACTCCAGTGTTCTGGCCTGGGAAATCCCATGGACAAGGGAGCCTGGTGGGCTACGGTCCATGGAGTAGCAAAGAGTAGGACACGACTTAGCAACTAAATAACAGCAACAAAGGAGAATATGGTAGAGTTCCCGAGGCAGTTATCTCTTTAAGCCTCTCAATTTTTCTCTCCTTGAGAGGGTATTTCATGGTCCAGGCATGAGGAAACAGTAGCTTGGACGGAGACACAGCAGTAAGGAAGAGACTCGGGGAGATTTGGTGTGAGAAGCCTCAGATCTTGGTGATGTTTTTATATAGAGATTAGGAACAAGAAAGGGAGAACAAAGGGTCAAAGATAGGCGGGGGGGGGGGGGCGCTTCCCCAGTGGCTCAGTGGTAAAGACTCTGACTACCAACGCAGAAGACACAGGTTCAATCCCTGATCGGGGAAGATCCCACATACCTAAGAACAACTAAGCCCGTGCACCACACCTATTGAGCCCGTGGTTTAGAGCCAGAAAGTCACAACTACTGAGACCACGTGCTACAACTATTGAAGCCTGAGCACCTAGAGCCCATGCTCTGCAACAAGAGGAGCCACTGCAATCAGAAGCCCATGCACTGCAACTAGAGAGTAGCCCCTGTTCACCACAACTAGAGCAAGCCCGAGTAGAAACAAAGACCCAGGGAAAAAAAAGATGGGCACGGGAGTTCTTCACTCTTCTTGTACTGTTATCTGCACACCCTGCAGTTTTACCTTTAGCAGCTTAATGAAGAAAGTGTTAGTTGCTGTCAGGTCCAACTCTTTGTTATTTCATGGACTCTTAGCAAGCCCACCAGGCTCCTCTGTCCATGGGATTCTCCAGGCAAGAATACTGGAGTGGGTAGCCATTCCCTTCTCCAGGGGATCTTCCAACACAGGGATTGAATCCAGGTCTCTTCCATTGCCGGCAGATTCTTTACTGTCTGAACCACCAGGGAAGCCCACTTTCTTTCTCTTTCACTATAGTTTCATTTAAATAGACGCAAAAGAAAAATTTAGTTCCACTCTTTGCAGTATCAAAAAGATGATGAAGAAGTTATAAAAACAAGATTAATTTAGGGGGGAAAGAGGGGTGGGGTGGAGAAGGAAATGGCAACCCACTCCAGTATTCTTGCCTGGAGAATTCCATGGACAGAGGAGCCTGGAGGGCTCTAGTCCACAGGGTCCAAAGAGTCGGACACGACTGAGTGACTATCACTTGGGGGGAAATCCCCCATCTCCACTCCAAACATTCTTCTCTCTAAATATTGCTCTTTAGGTTAATTGATTGACTTTGTTGAAATAACCACACTTAGGTATTAAAGGAAATATATATTTAGAGGCTTAGGAAATTGCACCAGGGATTTTTCCATGCTTTGGGCAATGGGAGACATAGCCACCCAGCATGCTAAATTTTGCAAAAGGAACTTTGTGGCTGGCTTCACCCTGGCCCTACCTCTTCTAAACAGAGTCAGGAGATGGGAGCAGTCGGAAATGGTCCCACTTTCCTGTTGCTCTGATTGGCTGGCTCGAAGTTCACCTCATATTCTTGGCATAATGACTGTGTTGTGGGATCTGACAGTTGCGACATCTAATCTGCCTCAAAGACTTTCCTCATGTCCAGGGAGTTCCACGGGACCTCCCTTAGTCTGGTGTAAGATCTAACCACAACCTTAATTAGTAGTCTTGAGAGAACCAGAGAGACTGTCTCCCACACCATGACTGTCCACTCAGCCCTGAATGAACAATTCAGCTCTTTACAGCTAACTCCCCAAACAAGTGTCAAGCCCCAAGCGTGAGTAAACTAATTCTGTGCTTTGCACAACACAGCCCAGGCATGCTGCTCCTATTTTGCTTCTTAGGCAGCGTTTTACACTCGTCTGCAGCCTGAGTAAAACTTCCTCTGGTACCTTCTCTGACTCAAAAGAGCACCAACTTAATCCACAGTAATAACAGAGTAGTCTATTTAGCTGTACTTGTGGAAGAGGCAGCATCAAGGTTGCTTAGCAGCAGACATTGGTTTATTAAAAACAACTGTCTGTCTGGGAGGAAATCACCTCCTCATTTTCCTATGGATTCATGTCTTCCATGTGATTGTTAACTGAATTGCTCAAAAGAGTTTCTCTTTGGATATGATGGGGGAAACTGAAGAGCAAAATGGCCAGGAAATACTCAGCATTAGAAAGAAGTTGAGATGCCTTGAAGCAATTAGAAGGACTGTTTCTTCTGTCTAGAAAGTCAGAGGACCTCAGCATAGCTGTGTGTCCCATGCTCTGCCCTCGGGTTTCAAGTGAGCTCCAGCAGGAGGAGGGAAAATCTCAGAGAGGGAGATGGGACAGCTCGGCAGGGAATGAGGACAATCAAGCTGGGAAAGGATGCAGACTTGAGTTATCACCTTGTGACCCAAAGGACCACAAGCGCCAAACTCATTTCGTTGAACTTCTTAGACTAACAGTTAATAGTTATGCTCATGGGGCCGGGAAGGTATGGAAAATGGTAAAGCTACTTGTGTCATGGGGGTGGGGAGGGAGAATCATTGACATTTATTGGACGATTATTATGTGATAGCCACTGTTTAAAGCATTTTTGGTACATAAAAATAATTGCTATTAGTTTAACATTGTCTTAAAAGATAAGAAACCAAGACTTCAAGAGGTTAAGTTCATGAATTTGGGTGCCTGTAAGGAGCAGGGATGGGATCTGAACCCTGATAACCAATATTCCTATCCACTCTACCAGGTAGGCCCTCAGTTATCAGATCATTGTGACCATGGGGGATATTGTGGTCCTCAACTGTCAGATCTTCCCATTTTTTTCAAGCTTCTCTGAATTTATCAATGAGAAAATTCTGAATTTTTTAATTGTTGGAAATATCTTTTTAATGTTTTTGTAAGACTCATTTCAGGTCAGCAATTTAATGCAAATTGAATGGGATCGAAGATTACTTCCTGCCCAAAGTCATTAGGTCATCGCTCACCCTGCAGCCCTGCGTCCATGCTGGAGAAGCCTACACCAAGGAAGCAGAAATGGAAACAGGAACCTACACACTCCCATCCCATCGCAGGAAGTGCCCTTTGGGGAAGCACTGAAATGCTGGGTCATCAGAGGGAGTTTATTCACCTAGGCTTTGCTAGTTTCAGCAGAAACCTAGGGGAATTGTGGATTTTAAATTTGCAATGGAGTAGAGTCTACACCTGTGTGTTTAGGCCATACAACTATGATCCCATAGTTCAAAGAGGTCAGAGAAAGCTGTGATGCTGACTAGGATGGATCAAGCTCAAGACACTGAGAACCAGGCAGACCTGTGATAGTTAGAGAAAAAGGAAGTCTCACTCCCCATATCAAAAGAAAACTTCTCATATGGACAGTCACAGTTTAGAAAACCTTTTCACATAGAACAACAACTTGCAGATTAAGATGCATTTGAACACAACAGTGTGGCATTTGAACCTTATGCAATCTTGGGAGGCAGGCATCAGAGTTCCTATTCTCTCCTTTCTATAGGTGAGAAAACTTAGCTTGTAAGGAGTAAAGGTCACAGAGCTGAGTCTTGGACTCTGTTCTCATGAAAGTGAAAGTCGCTCAGTTGTGTCTTACTCTTTGCGACCCCAGGGACTATACAGTCCATGGAATTCTCCAGACCAGAATGCTGGAGTGGGTAACCTTTCCATGAATCTCTGTAAACTCTTCAGAGAGTGGGGGGAGAGGTGTCAGTGGGGTCTTATCACTGTGTAGCCATCTCAGAAGCTGGAGCCCCAGGCATTAGGGACCCCTGAAATATTGACTGGGGCAGAGGCCTGGGGTTGTGAATGCCATGAGTGGTGGGGCACCAAAGAGATACATTAGGGACTTGCTTAGTGGTCCAGTGGCTAAGACTCTGAGCTTTCAATGCCGGAGGCCCAGGGTTCAATCCCTGGTCAGGGAACTAGATACCGCATGCTGCAACTAAGATTGAAGATCCTGAGTTCCGCAATTAAGACCCAGAGTGGCCAAATGAAATAAACACATACTTTTGAAAACAGAGATACACTAGATTTGGGGCTTCCCTGGTGACTCAGGTGGTAAAGAATCTGCCGGCAATTCAGGAGACCCAGATTCTATCCCTGGGTGGGGAAGATCCCCTGGAGAAGGAAATGGCTATCCATTCCAGTATTCTTGTCTTGAGAATTCCATGGACAGAGGAGTCTGGCGGTGGGATCAGACAGGACTGAGCAACTACCACACTTTTTCAGCACACGCTAGATGTGAGGGTAATCTGTGCATGTACCCTCTGCTGGGGCTGTGTCCCTGTGGTCACATCTCCAATCTGATCACTGCGTGTCTCCCTCATCCTGATTGTTCCTGACTGGTGCTCTGGGATGGCATGGGACTGAAATGATCTTAGAGTCCTGAGAGGACTCGTGCTTCTCTGCTGTGAAGCAGGATGCTATTGTACCACTTTTGATGCTGTTTAGATGGCTTGTCCACTATAGATGATTATTCCACGAGTAGACCTGTAATATATTCTTATACATCTGAATTTAATTAAGAACCTTTATCTCGCTGGCACAGATGTGCTTTTACTGTTTCTGGCCAGGTCAAAGAAGTTGGAAGACAGATTTTTGAATTGTGGGCTAATTTCCCCGATCTTTTAAACCTAGGGCCCCAGCTCTGAGATGGAGATTTATGCTCTTGACAATGCTGTCTTCAACCACTCTCTAGTCACCAAGGAGAACACAGAGCAATTGCTCCAGGAGTCAGCATTGTCCCCTGCAACACCACCAGGATCTTTTCAATATTCAGAGGATCTGAGTGCCAGGATCACCCCAGCTTTTCTTAATCATCTCATGACTTGGGAGGGCTGGTGATGAGATTCAGTCTTCTGTACTATGGTCCCTTTCTGATGAGTTTGGCCTTCAGAGCCTCAAAGGGCATTGTGGGCTCTACTTTTTGTGTTCCAGAAGCTCATGTACTGGGTTGGCCAATAATTTCATTCCCACTGAACCTAACGTAAAGCCCAAATGAACTTTTTGGCCAACCCAATACTGTTTGTGCTGTAGTTTCTCTGTTTAGCAATACTTCATCTCCGATGCTGATACTGTTTAAATATAAGAGAAGGTTCAGAAACACTGACAATTGTTACCAAGGGCACTTCTCGCAGCCCTTGCCTCTCCGCATATGTGATGGCCACATTGTCTGCGCTTGGGGCAATGAGAGCCTGCACCCTTTAATCACCTCTCGAGTGCTCACCCCAGCTGTTGGCTCAGACTTAAACATCCAGGTTAGGGAACACTGCCTCTCTGGTGCATGTGGTACTTAGGAGATTAGGGCTCTCTTGAGATTCTGGACTTCATTTAGGGTGGAGAGTTTGGGAAGCAGGGATAAGGGGATGGCAGCATCAATCTGTCCATCTATGCACACATCGGTCCAGTCTTATCTTACCTAGTGACTGGGTACCATGTGTGTGCCATGTGCTAAATTGGATGCTGTGCATTCAGTGGTGAACAGAGAAGACCCCCATCTCAAGGAGCAGCTTCTGTTTCAATAGAGCAGCCCAAGGAACTTCATCTGCTATTATTTCAGGTGTGTTCATTGCCAAGAGTCTGTAGGTGTCTAGGGACCTCATTAAAGTTGTGGACCTCAGTAAGCTCTGTATCCTCTCTGCTCCTTTGGAGCCCTGCCCTTGGTTGGGCTGGGCCCTCAACGTGCCACCATCAGCACTTTGCAGATGGGGAAGGGCCGGGCCTAGGGCCCCCAATGACTGTGTCATCCCCAGCTCTGGCCACAGAGGCTTCATCACAGAGGGAAGCTGAGCTGTGAACATGTTGCCAGGCTGTGGCTTTTTTTTTTTATTTTTATAAACGAGGCTTGGGCTTAATTTAGAAATCTGCTTTTGCTTTTTCTTTCTTTTTTCCCAGCATCATCTGGCTGTCTGGCACCGTCAGAGAGTTGCATTTCTGACCCAAGTAGAGCTCCTGAGTGAATGGGGGCAGGAAAGAGTTTGGGGAGAGGATTGACGCCAGCCCAGGCTGCCCCACGGGGAGGTGGAAACATGTGGGCCTGCTATTAGCATCCTGTTTGGCTTTTGGATGAGTGTCATTTGTGACACCTACATAGTCCTCTCTTGGAACAAGAGGATTCCAAGCGGCCCTGGTGCGAGCGCCTCTTCTGCTAACCACACCCCGGCATACAGCAGAACAGAAGGCAAAGCTGCACAAAAGAGGACCAGAGTCAGGTGCCAGAAGCAGATGACATCCAGACTTTCAGCTCTTTGGATGCAGCTATTTCAATAAAGTCACTTTTTGTGCAGCTATTTTAACATGAGGATATTTCGATTTGGCCTAAAAATTCAGCCATTAAATGTTAGTTTTTCAGCACAGGGAATATAGCCAATATTTTATAGTACCTTTAAATGGAGTGAAATCAATAAAAGGGCTTCCCAGGTGGCTCATGGGTAAAGAATCTGCCTGCCAGTGCAGGAGATGCAGAAGACATGGGTTCAATCCCTGGGTTGGGAAGATCCCCCTGGAGTAGGAAATGGCAACCCATTCCAGTATTCTTGCCTGAAAAATTCCAGTAGGAATTTTTGGACAGGAAAATTTAGGCAGAGAAACCTGGCGGACTCCAATCCACAGGGTCGCAAAGAGTCACTCACGAAATCTATAAAAATAATTGAATCAGTGTGTTGTACACCCGAAACTAATATAACATTGTAAATCAACTACACTTCAATAAGAAGTAAGTTTAAATAAATGATGAGTAAAATGGGCATTTTATACTCCATCGGTGAGTTTTATCCTAACCCTAAGATTTGTTCTATTGCCAATCCTACCTCTAGGCATCAAGGTGTATAGATCTAGTACAGGTAAGGGAAAGGTGTGGTTGAGGTTCAAAGTGGGAGCAATATCAGGGATCAGGTAATGGTCCAGGAAGGAGTGAATGTCAGGAATAAGGTGCCCTTAAGAATTGGAAGCAGATCAGGAGTAGAGGAGCATTGAGAGGTCTCTAAAGTCAATGAAGGGGTCAATCCGACTGAAATAGAAGAGTCGAAGGTTGAGTGAGGGCTGGGGAATTGGTTAGAAACATGAAATTCTGTGAGCTTGCATTTTGGCTTGCTTGTTTTGAGGCTGTGTTAGAACAGCTGCATGAAATTGTCGGGCAAGAAAATAGTCCACTTAGGATTCAGAACAGCTCATTTTGGCTCCTCCGGGGGAAGAGTCTGACTCATAAATGTCTATGCATTTCACTGGAGGGCTTGTTTGAGCCTCAATTTCTCCACGTACAAGGCAGATGATCGTGTCTACCCCTCCTCTCTCCCCACCTGTGTTCTTCCTCCAAGAGACAGAACTCAGGATGAGCCAGCAGCTCGTAAACTGCTTTGAGGCATTTGGAGAAGATGCTTGCATAACTAGTGGATAACTAGTCTAAATGAGTGCTCCGTGAGTCAAGGGTTTCCGAGTCGGGCAAGCGTAGCGAGTCGGGCAAGCGTAGCCGTCCCTGCCGAGTGATTTATGTGGACAAACTGATGCCTTTGGTTGGAATGTACACTGTTGTCGATGAATCTGTTCTTGCCAGTGCACAGAATTCTATCTTTACCCAGATGCTATCAGCGTGAGGCTTCCCAGGTGGCGAGTGGTAAAGAACCTGTCTGTCAGTGCAGGAGAAGTAGAGAAGTAGGTTCCATCCCTGGGTCAGGAAGATCCCCTGGAGGAGGAAATGGCAGCCCACTCCAGCATTCTTGCCTGGGAAATCCCATGGACAGAGGAGCCTGGCAGGCTACAGTCCATGGGGTCGCAAAAAGAGTCGGCCGTGACTTAGAGACTAAACAGCAACAACAAAATCAGCGTGAGGAGTGTGCACACGAGCACTCAGGGATTAGACAGGGGAAGAGTTGAAAAGAATCTGACACTTGTTCCTGCCTCTAAACCTCCACTGTACAAAGAACCATGGCAGAGTGTTTATGCCTCTTGGCCAGTGAAGAAATTTTTCCAAATTCTTCTGCCATTTGTCCATTACACTGGAGGCGGATCCGGTTTAACTGAAGGTGGAGGGAAGGGAGGACTTTCTCTGTCAGGTTTCCCTAATTTCTGTGTTGATCTTTCGCATCACACAGTGAAGCCTCATGGAAGTGGGGATGACGTGTCCTTCCAGGATCGGCACAAGCATGCAGCAGGGCCTGGGGCCTTAGCTTCCAGAAGCCTGACCTGGGGCTGCCACGTGGCTGGGCAGGGACCCTCCTCTGAGCCCTCAGAGCGGAGGCCAAGGGTAGGAAGAGCCCGCGTGTCTCCGAAATTCGTTGACCCAGCCTCTCCTCCAGGTGCTGGCCTCCTCATCCCTAGGAGCCAAGACACCAACCATCTCCCTGGTACAGTTAATCTTCGTTCCTGCCACGAACGCATCTTTCTGTGTTACTTCTCACCCTGCCCCTGGCTGCAGATTTCTGATGGATGCCTTTCTCAGGCGTTGTGTTTTGATTCTCTCCTCACATTTACTCCCAAGTGCCAAGAACAACTCTGTTCCGGCAGGAGGATGTTTTTGGCTTATAAAAGAGAGTGAGCAGTAGTTTCTCTGCAAGAGCATTCTTGGGATTTATGTGCAGATTAATTCTGGGCACTGTTTAGAGGCTCCCTCAAGTCTCCCTGCTAAACAGCATGTTTCTGTTGCAGAGAGTTACTCTGCTTTCACTGCTTGTAGCTGGAGGATAAGAGCTTTTCTTTCAGAGCCCAGTAGAAGGACTCAGCACCCTCTACTCCCTTCCGACTTTGGCTGAGTCCACAATGAACAATAGGATGTGTACTGTTACCATAGTTACAGCTCCAAGCCTCGTCCCTAATATTTGTGAGCTAAACCTTGAGGCCTCTTTTGGAACTCTTGGTTTTCCAGCCCTGGGCGGCAGGGAGAGGGTGTGTATGTGTGTGTGGCATCACCCCTTGGGACTGCCCTCCCTGAGTCACTGACAAGCCCTCCCAGGTACAGCGAGAGGAGTCAGGTCCAACTGACGCTGATTCTCTGTTGTCTTCGAGTCAGACTTAATGACACTTGCTAAGCACAGTAGATGCCTTTCTCAATAGGCCCCATCGTGGTTTGGGAAAGGTTGTGTTGCCTGATCTGCCGCTTTGTACAGTAATTCAGGAATTTGCTGCTGTACATAGAATTAAACTTAGAGACAGGAGGAGTCATGCCTCACCCAGGCAGTAAGCAAGCCTGCCCGCCCTATCCTGTCCCCAGATGGGGGACTGCCACCTCCAGGAGTGGCCAAGTCCTAGACTTGCTCTGCCTGGACCTCCTGCAAACAAAGGCCTCATCCCATCTGGACCAGAAGACATTCTCCCCTCCCAGAACAAGGTGCTGCCCTTGGGGGTGAGGCTGTGACAGGTTGGCCAGCAAGACCCCCTGCCTTGGGGGCTAAAACCAAGTCATGACCACAAGGCTGAACAAGAGCCACCTTAAGTATGAAGGTGCTTCCAGGGACACAAATTGGCTCCTTTGAGTCCCAACACAGCTCTTGGAGGTAAACAAGGCAAGTATTATTACTTCGATTTTACCGATGGGGAAACTAAGTTTCAGAAAGTTTCATTAAATTCCTTAGGGTTGATTAAGCAAATCACTGGTGGACTTGAGAAACCTCAAATTCCTGACATCTGCTCCAGTTTTTTCCATGACTCCATGCTGCACTTCAGCAGGGCTTCAGCAAAACATCGAACGGCGCAAGTGCTGGTCCTTCCAGCTGGGCAGGGGCTGGCTGGAAGCTGGCACAGGCTTCCATCAGTGGGGCCAGGGCCCCGGAGGCTGTACAGCGAGGCAAGGCTGCCTGACTTGGAGGAGCTGAGACCGTTAAGGTGCTTGCTGTTCATGAGGCTGTAGTGAGGGGGATGGAATTGAAAGAGAGAAAGGTGGACCAAGGAGGAGTGTGTGTGTGTGCACTTGTGTGTGTACACACACACTCCACACACAGCCTGCATTCACAGGTGAAGAACAGCTGCTCTTACTGTCTGCCATGATGACCGCTAAAGACAGGTGGAATAGATCCCCTTGGAGGCCATCTGCAGCTTCTGGAGGACACACAGCGGCTCCTTGCCTCAGGCTTCTGCAGTCCCTACCTGAAGGCCTCCTCTGGCCATTGGAATTTGCTGAGGTAAAGAATCCGCCTGCCAATGAAGGACACTTAAGAGATGTAGGTTTGATTCCTGGGTTGGGAAGATCCCCTGGAGAAGGAAATGGCAACCTACTCCAGTGTTCTTGCCTGGAGAATCCCATGGACAGAGGAGCCTGGTGTGCTGCAGGCCTTGGGGTTGAAGAGTTGGACATGACTGAGCGACTAAGCATGCACGCAGCTGAGTGGGGCAGCCTAAAAAAGCCCCAGAGCTAATGGTCCTTATTGTTGTGGTTAGTTGCTCAGTCGCGTCCGACTCTTTGCGACCCCATGGACTGCAGAGCACGCCAGGTTTCCCTGTCCTTCACTATCTCCTGGAGCTTGCTCAAACTCTTGTCCATAGAGTCGGCGATGCCATCCAACCATCTCATCCTCTGTCGTCCCCTTCTCCTCCCCCTTCAATCTTTCCCAGCATCAGGGTCTTTTCTAGTGAGTCAGTTCTTCGCATCAGATGGCCAGTGTATGGAGCTTCAGCTTCAGCATCAGTCCTTCCAAAGAGTATTCAGTGTTGATTTCCCTTAGGATTGATTGGTTTGATCTCCTTGCAGTGCAAGAGACTCTCAAGAGTCTTCTCCAGCAGCACGGGCACTGGTTAAGACCCAATGAGGAATGGAGTTGGGGGGGAAATGTCCCTGATTCCTTGCCTATTGATAAGACAGTTGAGGTGTTTTCTATGAGGTTTCTGAGAAGAGCCCCAGTGGAAGTGAACCCCAGTGCTCTGAGCAGCAGCTTGCTTATACTGTCACCTTTTCGGCTCTCCCCTTTTCTATCTTGTTTCCCAATCCTCCACTGTGTTTCTAGGAATCAACTCCCCCGTAAGCTCTGTGCAACCAGATTCCGTTTCAGGCCTGAAAACTAGGACTGTGGACTCCTAATAAACTTCTGCCTCCCAGGAACACCTTGTATATAATGGGCTTTCAGCACAGCCAGGGTCCTGCTGGGAGTGGCAAGTGCGCGTTTCCTGGTGGGCACGGCTCCTTTTCCGTCATCAGACAGGCAGCCTGTGACTCTGCTACAATGATGGAGTTCTTTAGGTTGGAAGAGTCTGCCTGTGTATCCAGGAGAGCCCCTGCATCAGGGCTGTGTGGGGAAGAAACAGAGAACCTGGGGTTGCAAAGAGTCGGACACGACTGAAGTGACTTAACACAAGTGGCGCCATAATTGCTCCCTTTCCTGGGCAGGCCTGCGTCATCTTGCTCTCTGCATGCGTGTGTGTCCAGTCGCGTCCAACTCTTTTCGACCCTATGGACTATAACCCGCCGGGCTTCTCTGTCCATGGAATTCTCCAGGCAAGAATACTGAAGTGGGTTGTCACGCACTTCTCCCGGAGAACTTCCTTACCCAGGGATCAAATCTGCATCTTCTGTGGCTCCTGCATTGCTGGCAGATTCTTTACCACTGAGCCCCTGGGGAAGCTCCGCATTGCTCTCTAAATTCCTCTTAATGCAGCAGCAAATTTCGGGAGCGTGGGAGGCAGAGCGAGGGCTCCCCACTGGGGAGCAGGCTCCTGGATGCCACTGATCGATGAGTTCTTCTGGGTTCCAGCAGACAGTGGATCCCACTGGCAACCAGACAGACACGTGAAAGCAAACGTGTGCTTCTAACATTTTGTAACCCGCCTCCCACAAAGCAGAAGGCATGCTTTCCCCTGCGTTGTTCCCTGCCTTGTTCTTGACATTTTTAATATGCTGAGCTTACAGGCGACTCTGCATTCCTGACACCACCCACTGGAATTGGCTCCTGGTCGCTCCAGGCCTGAGGATCCCAGCCACTCGCTACACCCCAGAGAACACTCTCCCACTCCCCAACCTCCTTTCTGGGCGAGCCTCCCTCCTCCTCACCTTGACATTTAGGGCCTGCTGCTTTTTCTCTTCTCCTCCTCCAATAAATCGGGGCCAGTCAAGACTCACTGTACCCTTGGCAGGTCTGGGGCAGCTGCTGCTGGGTTAAGGGGGCTTTGCTGCAGGCCTCCGATGAAAAGCAAACACGGCCCGTCTGCTCCTGTTGCCTGGATTTGCAGCCATGTGAAGCCCGAAGCAGAAGGCCCAGGTTCCATTTCCAGGCCCTTGTCGGACCTGCCCAAAGCTGAGTGTATCTTCCAAGTTCTTCTGCTTAAACCAGATACAGCAATGCTGTCCCTCTCCTGGGTCCTTCCTAGTTTGCAGCCCAGATTGAGAGGCTCGTCCCCTCTCAGGCCGGCTGGGTGGAGCAGAGTCCTCAGCAGCCTAAGGAACACAGAGGCTGGGCCATTTCTGCCCATCCTCCACAGTCTCCCAGGGCTACATTCAAGGTGGGGCTTTCATTCAGCCCGAGAGTGAAGGGAAGTAAGCCTCTTTAGCTCAAAGTGTCAGACGCTAAGTGATGCCTGAGGGTATGTATGTACAATGAGATGATAAAGTCATCAGATAGGTTACCAGGATGTGTTGTACAACAGGGGGAACATAGCCAATATTTTGTAGTAACTGCAAAAGGAAAGTAACCTTTAAAAATTGTATAAATTTTTTTTTTAATTAAAAATTTTTTTTAAAAAAAAGAGGGCAAAAGGAGAAAAAGGGACACAGAGTAAGTGGGAGAAAGATGGGAAAGGAGGAAAGGCACTCTACGAAGTCAGACTGATGTGGAGGAGGGGCTGAGCACCACCCACAAGGCTTTGAGTGGCACCGATGCCATCTGTCACCCATCCCCGCTTCAAAGTGGCATCAGGAGCTGTGAGTACATTTGCTGGCTCCACAGAAAACACACAACTCCGACTGTAGATCCATGTTTCCTCCAAGGTTCCCTGGAGTGGGCACGAGTGTGAACTTCCTTACTCAACCACAAGACCTCTTAACCTAAGGACTTTAAAATGCTTCAGAAAACGTGAAATCACTTGTGTAAATACAAGATGGTATGTTTCTTCTCTGACCTCACTTTAGGACCTGAACACACAGTATGTGATTAAGCTTCAAGTTTCCTTTAAGAATACTTCGGAGATGGTTAAGGGCTTCCCTGGTGGCTCCGTAGGTAGAGAATCTGCCTGCAATACAGGAAACCTGGGGTTGGTCCCTGAGTTGGGAAGATCGCCTGGAGAGGGGAATGGCAACCCACCCTCGTATTCTTGCCTGGAAAATCCCATGGACAGAGGAGCCTGGTGGGCTCCAGTCCACGGGGTCAGAAAGAGTCAAGACATGGCTGAGCGACTAACACTTTCACTTTTACGTTCAGGAGATTGTTAAAGTAAGAAACCATGACAGCTGGGTTGAACTGAATGCCCGGCACATAGTAGGTGCTCAGCAGATGTCTGAAATTGAATGAGGGAATGAATGAATATGAGAGACAGACAAAGAAGACAATTTCAACAAGAAGATACTTGACTATTCAACACTGACTCCTTTCCAACACATTTCAGGCCTTTCCTCTGGGCCCCGAGGATCAAGGACGAGGGTATGCTCTACATGAGTCCTCACTGGTGAGAGCTGTGATCACACATACACACTGCAGTGAGGTGTGGACAGGGCACAGAGATGGGGCTGGTTGACACCACCCAGGAGATTCTGCAGAGGTGTCTACCTGTGTGGGTTCTTAGCCTACCCAGGAGGTCTCAGCAGACAGACCACCTGGAAGACAGAATGTGAGGACAAAGGGATGAAACAGCCTAATGTGTCAGATACCTGCATATTGCTGGGCAAATGGAAGGGGTGTGTGTGTATGTGTGTGTGTGTGTGAGAGAGAGAGAGAGAGAGAGAGAGAAGCATTGGGATTGAGGGAAGGCAGGGGCACCATGGAGAACCCTGAATGTCTCTGATAATCACCAGCTTCTGCGGATCACCAAAGCTTTCAGAGTGTCTTCTATATGACCAACCACTGGCAGCAGCAGTGTTGCTCTGTAGTTGCTAAGTCATGTCTGATTCTTTTGTGACCCTATGGACTGTAACCCACCAGGCTCCTCTGTCTGTGGGATTTTTCAGGCAAGAATACTAGACTGGGTTGCTGTTTCCTTCTCCAGGTATCTTCCCAACCCAGGGATCAACTGCATTGGCAGATGGGTTCTTTACCACTGAACCACCTGGGAATCCCCACTGGCAACAGTAGGTTTCATTTTTTCAAATCTTCCTGGGAAGCTGAAAAAGCATGGATCAGCTGTTGCTTGGTCACTAGGGGAGAGTGTGGGTGTCTCCATTCCTCCTTAGGACCTCCCCCTCCTCCCCGCAGCTGATGGTAGAGGGCTATGATCTCTGATCTTCTAAGCACCTATGGTATTTGTGTGGTTTCTGGTCTGTATTCTTCTCTGTGCTGAGTTACCTCTGGGCAAAATCTCCCTATTTTCTGAGCAGACTGAATACAACGGTGCTTTCTTGGAAGGATAGATGGATAAACAGGTGGACAAGTGGATGCTGAGTCCTACAAAAGCCTCTAAGCCCCACCACTATTCTCTAAGGGGGAAAAATTCATATTTCTATGACTACTTGTTTATTATTAACCCTGCAAGTCTCCCATGGGCCCAGAGCCCAGACAAAACTGGTCTGGAATGAAAAGAGACAGAGCCAGAGACTCCAAAGAACTTAGCAAGAAGCCAGATCAGGGCTTATCAGAAGAGTGGCCAGCACAGGCCCTGAGGCTTGGGAGGAAGAGGATGGGCTGGGAGCCTCTGTGGTCCCTCAGGCTCCCAGACCCCCAGCAGTGCCAGCAGAAGTGGGCCCAGTGCTGCAACACCACAAACGCTTCTGCTTCAGGATGCCCTGGAAGCAAGAGGATTCAATAAAGCCCAAAGCAGAGCAGATAAGAGGCAATTCTGGAAGAGAACGAGATGGCGGAGGAGTAGGTGGACATGGAGTATCTTTCTCTCCACGGATATATCAGGAATACACCTTCAGACACAGAAGGGCATGCAGAACACTAGCTGAGAGCAGACAGGAGCACCTGGCCAGTGGAAAAGAATATATAGGAACATGCAAAACTCGGTAGGAGGAAGGAACTAGGGGGAAAAACAGGAGTGTTAGTAGGACTGGACCTGCCCTCAGCGGGTGGGGGAACTGAAGCAGGGGTCTGATCCCCACATCAGGGCAATTGTCTGAGTCAGAGGAGAAACATTTAAGGCTGAGAGTGAAACAGCTGATCTGTGGCAGCCTAAATGGAATGAGAATCAGACAATCCTTGCCACAGCCATACATACCCTGGCCAGGGATGCAGGTCCCCTGGAAGACACAGCGGCTGGGAGCTGGAGTTTAGGGATTGTGGAGCCATCCCAGGGCGAGGGCTGCTGTTGGCTGCAGAGAGACGGATCAAGGGGATGTGAGGGAGGAGACTGTGGTGGGAAATGCCTGTGGAGGAAAGCTGGGCAGCCAAGGAAGCAAGGCGACACTGCTGAGTCATGCGTAGGGGGTGGAGCCATCACCATAGTGTCTCTCTCTCTCTCTCTCTACATGCCAGCATGGGCAGCTGAACAATAGAGAGGCTGGCCCATCAAATGCCTGACACGCTGATCTACAGTGTAGGACCCGGGGGGCGGGGGGGGGCTCTATGTGCCTGATGCATCAAACAACAGAGAAGGACCCCAGGCAAGGGAGCCTCTAAGTGCCTGAATGGGTGGAGCTGCAGAGAAAGACTTGCCAAAGAGGCCTTCTGATCGCCAGCTACAAGAGGCTTGAAAAAAGACTCTGATAGGGCCATTACTTCTGTGGAAGAGGCAGTCCATGTCCCTGCACACTTGGCGCCACCAGGGTCCCCGCAAGCCAAACAGCTGTGCTACCTTCACTCTCAACTCTCACTGGGGCAGAGCTGCCACAGGCAAAAAAATCTTGCGTCTATGCACGCAGGGTTGCTTCGGTCATGTCCAATTCTTTGCGACCCTGTAGACTGCGGCCTGCCAGGCTTCTTTGTCAGGGGATTTCTCCAGGCAAGAATACTGGAGCGTATTGGCCAATACTGATTGCCATACCCTTCTAGAGCACTATATTTCCTGCTGCCCTAGCTGCCAACTCCCCTGAGTACTTGGTGCTGCCAGAACCCCTGCGACCCAAGCAGCTGCACCACCTCCACACCTGGCCCTCACAGGGGCAAACCCAAGTCCTCCAGGGCAGCCTCAGGAGTAAACCCCAGTGGACGAGCCACATGCAGAGGTGGAAATAAAACCACAGTTGAAACCCAGGGGCAGTATGGCTAAGGAAGAAGACCCAAAACCTTCCCACCAGCTGTACAAACTGTAGATTAAATCTACATGATCAACTAGGCAGACTTTGTGTCTGTGGAATATATGAAAGGTCATTGACAGCTCTCACAAAAGAAAACGCACTAGTTCTGATAGCTGTGGACACTGGAGGCAAGAACACAGAGGTAGGAGCAGATTATAATCTGAGCTGCCCCCACAATGGCAACCCACTCCAGTGTTCTTGCCTGGAGAATCCCAGCGATGAAGGAGCCTGGTAGGCTGCCATCTATGGGGTCGCACAGAGTTGGACACGACTGAAGCAACTTAGCAGCAGCAGCCCCCACAGCAGGTCCAGAGATCAGCACAGTGTTGGAGGGCATCCTATGGAGGTGAGGTGGACTGTAACTCCCAGCAAGGGCAAGGACTCTGGAGCAGTGACTCAAGAAAAACATTTATTATTCTTATGTTTTGATTGTTCTGTAGATTCTTTTGGATTTTTTTTCTTTTTTCTCCCCTTTTTCCACCTCTGTTGTAGTTGTTGATTTTATTGGCACTATGAAATCTAATTAAGCTTTTGAGCTTTTTTTTTCCTCAGTCACATTTTTTACTGTTGTTATAAACCCCTGCCTCTGTCTTGGACTTCTGCAGTTCTGTGGCATTTTCCCTTTTTTTGTTTTCTTTTTTTAATTTTAATTTTTAAACCTATTGTAATTTTTCTAAATTTATTCCTTTGTTTGCTTTTTCTACTGTTCTTTTAACCTTGCAGTTAATCTTTAATGTATGTAAATCTTCTCTATCTACCTCTATTTAACTTTGTATATCTAGTCTTTCTTTTCTTTCTTTCATTTCATCTCAACATATTTGTTAGTTTTATTTTCATTGCTTTATTCTCCAATTGGCACCTTGCTTTAGCTTGTTTTCCAGTTTGTGTTTAGTTAGTTTTGATCTTAACTGACAGTTATAATTTTTGCTTTCCTTTGTTCATCAGGTCAATCTACTCTAGTCTATTTTTGTTGGATTGTTTTGATTTTGCTCATGGGTGTATATGTAAATGTGTATATTCAGTCACATGTTTTATTGTTGTTATAAACTTCTGCCTCTATGTTGGGCTTTTGCAGTTCTGTGGAGTTTTCCTTTTTTTCTTTCTTCTTTCTTTTTTTTCTTTTCTTTTTTTTTATAGTTAATTTTTAGTTTTTTTAAACCTATTATATTTTTTCTACATTTATTCCTTCATTTGCCTTTCCTACTGTTCTTTTCCCCTTGCAGTTAATCTTTAATGTATAAATATCTTCTTCATCTACCTCTATTTAACTTTGCATATCTATTCTTTCTTTCTTTTCTTTCTTTCCTTTCCTCTCAACAAATTTGTTAGTTTTGTTTTCATTGCTTTATTCCCCATTTGGCAACTTCCTTTTGTTTTGCTTTCTGGTTTGTGCTTTAGTTAGCTTTGTTCTTAACTGGTAAATGTAATTTTTGATTTCCTTTGTTCACTAGGTCAATCTATTGTACTTTATTTTAGTTGGACTGTTTTGACTTTGCATAAAGGTGTATATGTATTTGTGTATATTCCATTATTTTAATTATTACTTGCTGGATTTAATAACTGCCATTTCTCTGGGGTTCATCTTTGGTTTTTCTTTCTTGGGTATTTGTTTTAATCTCACTCAACACCATAACAAGCCACTTGTGGAATTTTCATTCCTGACCAGAGATCAAGCCCCGAGCCTTCAGAATAGGGGCACTGACTCCAAGACCCTAGACCACCAGAGAACTAACCCTATGGAGCATCAAATAGTGAGAACTCACACAAAGGGAACCACCTGAACACAAGACCCGGCATCACCCAACCACCCTAGCACCCTGTGTAAGATGCCTCATCTAAACAACAAACCAAACAAAAATGCAAGCCCAGCCATCAGCAGACAAGATGACACCTCGCTCAGCCTTCCCATCAGAGGGAAAACAAACAAACAAAAACTCAGCACAAATCTCACCCCATAGGAAGCTCACACAAACCACTGGAGCAACCTTAGAGGGCAGAAACCAAAAGGAAGAGAGAATTCAACCTTGAAGCCTGGGAAAAAGGGACCTCAAACACAGTAAGTATAAAAAAATGAAAAAGCAGAGAAATACTACACAAATGAAGGAACAAATTAGAAACACATAAGTCCAAAGAAATAAAAAGGAAATGGGTAAACTGCCTGAAAATGAATTCAGAATATTGATAGTAAAGATCAAAAACCTTGAAAACAAAATGAATAAAATGCAAAAATCAATTAACATAGACCTAGAAGAATAAAAGAATAAACATACAGAGACAAACAACACAATTACTGAAATTAAAAGTACTCTGGAAGGAATCAATAGCAGAATATCTAAAGCAGAAGAACAAATCAGTGAGCTGGAAGATAAAATGGTGGAAATAACTTCTGAAGATCAGAATAAAGTAAAAAGAATGAAAAGAACTGAGGATAGTCTCAGAGACCTCTGGGACAATATCAATGCACCAACATTTGAATTATAGGGGTCCCAGAAGAAGAAGAGAAAAAGAAAGTGTATGAGAAATTTCTTTAAGATATTATAGTTGAAAATTTCCCCAACATGGAAAAGGAAATAGTCAATCAAGTCCAAGAGGTTTAAAGAGACCCATACAGGATAAACTCAAGGAGAAACACGTGAAGGCACATACGAATCAAACTAACAAAGACTAAACACAAAGAAAGAACATTAAAAGCAGCATGAGAGAAGCAACATATAACATATAAGGGAAACCCCATATGCTTAACAGCTGATCTTTCAGCAGAAACTCTGCAGGCCAGAAGGGAATGGCAGGATACATTTAAAGTACAGAAAGGGAAAAAATCTACAACCAAGATTACTGCACCTGGCAAGGATCTCATTCAAAATTGATAGAGAAATCAAAAGCTTTTCAGGCAAGCAAAAGTTAAGAGAATTCAGTACCACCAAACCAGTTTTACAACAAATGTTAAATGACTTCTATAGTCAAGAAATACAAGAGAAGAAAAGAGATCTACAAAATCAACCCCAAACAATTAAGAAAATGGCAATAGGAACATACATATCAATAATTACTTTAAATGTAAATGGATTAAATGCTCCAACCAAAAGACACAGACTGGCTGAATGGATACAAATACACGACCCATATATATGCTGTCTACAAGAAACCCACTTTAGACCTCAAGACATATATAGACTGAAAGTGAGAGGATGGAAAAATACATTCCATGCAAATGGGAAGCAAAAGAAAGCTGGAGTAGCAATTCTCATATCAGACAAAATGGACCTTAAAATAAAGAAGATTACAAGAGATAAGGAAGAACAATACATAGTGCTCAAGGGATCAATCCAAGAGGAAGACATAACAATTGTAAATATCTATGCACCCAACATAGGAGCACCTCAATACATAAGACAAACACTAACAGACATAAAAGGAGAAATTGACAGTAACACATAATAACAGGACACTTGAACACTGCACTCACACCAATGGACAGATCATCAAAACAGAAAATTAATAAGGAAGTACAAGTCTTAAATGATACATTAGGTGAGATGGATCTCATTGATATCTTCAGGACATTCTATCCAAATGCAGAAGAATACACCTTCTTCTCAAGTGCACATGGAACATTCTCCAGGATAGACCACATCTTGGGTCACAAATCAAACCTCAGAAAATTTAAGAAAACTGAAATCCTATCAAGCATCTTCTCTGACCACAATGTTATGAGACTAGATATCAATTACAAGAAAAACTGTAAGAAACACAAACACATGGAGATTAAGCAATATATTTCTAAGTAACCAACAGGTGACTGAAGAAATCAAAAGGGAAATCAAAAGATTTCTAGAAACAAATGACAATGTAAACATGACAACTCAAAACCTATGGGATGCACCAAAAGCAGTCCTAAGAGGGAAGTTTATAGCAATACAATCCTACCTCAAGAAACAAGAAAAACATTGAATAGACAGCCTAACTTTACACCTAAAACAACTGGAAAAAGAAGATTTAAAAAAAACCGAAATTTGTAGAAGGAAAGAAATCATAAAGATCCAAGCAGAAATAAATGAAAAAGAAATGAAAAAAAACGATTGTAAAGATTAATAAAACTAAAAGCCAGTGTTTTGAGAAGATAAACAAAGTTGACAGACTTTTATCCAGACACATCAAGAAAAACAGAGAAGAATCAAATCCACAAAATTAGAAATGAAAAAGGAGAGGTTACAACAGACAATGCAGAAATACAAAGGATTATAAGAGACTATTATGAACAACTATATGGCAATAAAATGGATAACCTGGAGGAAAGGGACAAATTCTTAGAAAAGTTCAATCTTCCAAGACTGAACCAAAGAGAAATAGAAATTATGAACAATCCAATTATAAGCACTGAAACTGAAGCTGTGATCAAAAATCTCCCAAAAAACAAAAGCCCAGAACCAGATGGCTTCATAGGATTACTGTATCAAACATTTAGAGAAGAGCTAATGCCTATCCTTCTAAAACTCTTTCAAAAAATTGCAGATGAAGGAACACTTCCAAACTCATTCTCCGAGGCCACTATCACCCTGATACCAAAACCAGACAAAGACAACATAAAAAATGAAAACTGCAGGCCAATATCACTGATGAACATCGATGCAAAAATCCTCAACAAAATTTTAGCAAGGGGAATTCAGCAACACATCAAAAAACTCATACACCATGATCAAGTTGGGTTTATTCCAGGGATGCAAGGATTCTTCAACATACACAAATCAATCAATGTGATACACCATATTAACAAACTGAAAGATAAAAACCATATGATCATCTCAATAGATGCAGAAAAAGCCTTTAATAAAATTCAGCACCCATTTATGATTAAAACTCTTCAAAAAATGGGCATAGAAGGAACCTACCTCTACATAGTAAAGGCCATATATGATAAGTCTACAGCAAACATTATTCTCAATGGTGAAAAACTGAAAACATTCCCCCTAAGATCAGGAACAAAACAAGGGTGTCCATCTTCACCATTATTATTCAATATAGTTCTGGAAGTCCTAGCTTTGCAATCAGAGAAGAAAAATAAATAAAAGGAATGCAGATAGGAAAAGAACAAATAAAGCTCTCACTCTTTGCAGATGACATGATACTGTACATAGAAAACCTTAAAGATAGTATCAGAAAATTATTAGAGCTAATCAGTGAATTTAGCAAAGTTGCAGGATACAAAATCAATACACAGAAATCACTTGCATTTCTATATGCTAACAATGAAAAATCAGAAAGAAAAATTAAGGAATCAATCCTATTCACCACTGCAACAAAAAGAATTAAACAACTAGGAATAAACTTACCTAAGGAGACAAAAGAACTGTATGCAGAAAATTATAAGACACTAATGAAAGATATCAATGACAATATATACAGATGAAGAGATATTTCATGTTCCTGGGCAGGAAGAATCTATTGTGAAAATGACTATACTACCAAATGCAATCTACTGATTCAATTTGACCCCTATAAAATTACCAATGACATTGTTCACAGAACTGAAACAAAAATTTTCACAATTCATATGGAAACACAAAAGACCATGAAGAGCCAAAGCAGTCTTGAGAAAGAAGAATGGAGCTGGAGGAATTAACCTTCCTAACTTCAGATTATACTATAAAGCTACAGTCATCAAGACAGTATGGTACTGGCACAAAGACAGAAATATAGAGCAATGGAACAAGATAGAAAACCTAGAAATAAATCCATGCACCTATGGGTATCTTATTTTTGACAAAGGCAGCAAGAATATATAATGGGGCAAAGACAGCCTCTTCAATAAGTGGTGTTGGGAAAACTGGACAGCTACATATAAAAGAATGAAATTAAAACACTTCCTAACACCATACACAAAGATAAACTCAAAGTGGAATAAAGACCTAAATGTAAGACCAGAAACTATAAAACTCTTAGAGAAAAACATAGGCAGAACACTTGATGACATAAATCAAAGCAAGATCCTCTATGACCCACCTTCTAGAGTAATGGAAGTAAAAATAAAAGTAAACAAGCAGGACCTGATTAAACTTAAAAGCTTTTGCACAGCAAAGGAAACTATAAGCAAGGTGGAAAGACAACTCTCAGAATGGGAGAAAATAATAGCAAATGAAACAACTGACAAAGGATTAATTTCCAAAATATACAAGCAGCTCATACAACTCAATACCAGGAAAACAAACAACCCAATCAAAAAGTGGGAGAAAGATCTAAACAGACATTTCTCCAAAGAAGACATACAAATGGCTAACAAACACATGAAAAGATGCTCAACATCACTCATAATTAGAGAAATGCAAATCAATAACAATGAGATATCACCTCATATCGGTCAAAATGGCCATCAACAAAAAGTCTACAAACAGTAAATGCTGGAGAGGGTGTGGAGAAAAGGGACGCTCTTGCACTGTTGGTGGGAATGTAAATTGATACAGCCACTATGGAAGATGGTATGGAGATTCCTTAAAAAACTAGGAATAAAACCACCATATGACCCAGCAATCCCACTCCTAGGCATATACCCTGAGGAAACCAATATTGAAAAAGACACATGTACTCCACTGTTCATTTCAGCACTATTTACAATAGCTAGAACATGGAAGCAACTTAGATGTCCATAAACAGATGAATGGATAAAGAAGTTGTGGTACATACACACAATAGAATATTACTCAGCCATAAAAAGGAATGCATTTGAGCCAGTTCCAATGAAGTGGATGAACCTAGAACCTTTATAGAGACTGAAGTCAGTCAGAAAAAGAAATATAAATATCGTATTGTAATGCATACATATGGAAACTAAAAAAATGGCACTGAAGACTTTATTTACAGGGCAGCAGTGGAGAAACAGACATAGAGAATAGACTTGTGGACATGCGGAGAGGGGAGGAGAGGGTGAGATGTATGGAAAGAGTAACATGGAAACTTATATTACCATATGTAAATTAGATAACCAACAGGAATTTGCTGTATGGCTCAGGAAACTCAAACAGGGGCTCTGTATCAACCTAGAGCAGTGGGATGAGGAGGAATATGGGAAGGAAGTTCAAAAGGGAGGGGATATATGTATATCTCTGGCTGATTCATGTTGAGGTTTGACAGAAAACAAAAAAAAATTTCTGTAAAGCAATTATCCTTCAATAAAAAAATTGATTAATTAAAAAAAAAAGAGGCAATTCTGTTCCTACAGCCTGGGCTCCTGCCACCCTGAGGCTCCTTGGGAATATACTTGTGGCATTTGGATGTTTTTCTCACAAAGGCTTAGAGAAGAGAAACAGCCACTCAACCTCTAATAAATTATCCACCGTGTCACGGCTTCAGCTGGCTGTGCTCTGACGCTTCTCCCCTCTGAGGGTAGACAATCACCCTTCTCTAATTGCTCAGCTCATCTTGCTCATGGAGCTACAGCAACAATGGTACACTTGCAGTCGTTATTGTTTGTTCAGAAAATTTTTTTTTTTTTTTTTTACCATTTTTAATGTTATTGAATTTGTTACAATATGGTTTCTGCTTGATGTTTTGTTTTTTGGCCCCAAGGCATGTGGGATCTTAGCTCCCTGACCAGGGATCAAACTTGTAACCCCTGCATTGGAAGGTGAGGTCTTAACCACTGGGCCGCTGGGGAGGTACCTAGCATGATTTTGAATGAAACCAAATTATGCTTCAGTTTAGGCATGATTCTATTCTGAAGAGCAGAACCCCCTCCTCTCACCTAACGACTTCTATCTTGGCCCAAGGGCTTTGCCTGTTTTCCAGGAGATCACAAAACAGTTCAGTTCAGTTCAGCCACTCAGTCGTGTCCGACTCTTTGCGACCTCATGAATTGCAGCACGCCAGGCCTCCCTGTCCATCACCAACTCCTGGAGTTTACTCAAACCCATGTCCATCAAGTCGGTGATGCCATCCAGCCATCTCATCCTCTGTCATCCCCTTCTCCTCCTGCCCATAATCCTTCCCGGCATCAGGGTCTTTTCCAATGAGTCAACTCTTCGCATGAGGTGGCCAAAGTATCGGAGTTTCAGCTTCAACATCAGTCCTTCCAATGAACACCCAGGGCTGATCTCCTTTAGGATGGACTGATTGGATCTCCCTCTGATGCCCTCTCAGATCACAAAAAGCCCCTCCCCAAATGGGACCTGGAAATGAGATCCTCGTGTAAATGGAGGCCATGAGCTGGCAGTGGACAGAGAATAACTGCAGGAAGGCAGTGAGTACATGCAGGTCCTACGCCACTAACCAGTAGATTTCCCTAGAATTCAGACCAGCCTTGGATCCTGCCCGTGCTTATCTCTCTTTTTTTTAATCAAAGCACAGAATTAAATGGCAGGAAAATAGGGCGAATTGTTGACAAAATGAAATAGTATTTATTAGCCACACCGTATTCATTCGCTTGGTGTTTTACAGTTCTGAGGAAGCTTACTTGTACAGATTATGCTCAGTAGCCACTGTGAATATACGGAATATGTGGAAATCTGAGGCGGTGGTGAGAGTCTGACACAGCAGGGAGCACTGATTCTTGGAGCAGCGGTGCGTGAAGAACGCGTGAGAGAAATACCTGAGTGTGAGCTGGACATCAGGCCTGGAGATCTAAGTTGCTTAACTGATTACTTAATTCATTTGTCCAACCCCACGTATTGAGGACTTATTAAGTAACAGGTACCAAATGAGGCACTGAGAGTTTAAACAGTAAACCACTGCCTGTGGCTTTGAGGAGTTCATACTCTAGAGAGAACTGATAGGAAGGGCAGGGAAGCCTGGCGTGCTGCAGTCCGTGGGGTCGCATAAAGAGTCGGACACGACTGAGCGACTGAACAACAACAACACACTATATAAGTAATTAGAGTAAGTGGTACATAAAGAATAGAAATTATTGGGGAGGCATCAAGGAAGGATGAATGGACTCAGACTGAGGATACGGGATTCAGATTTGACTGGCACTTGTGGGGTTGGGGAGCTCCTGAAAGATCTGTTGAGGGTATTTCAGGCCTGGAAACCAGAAGAACAGCAAGCAGTTAAAGGAATGTGAATGTATGCAAGACAGCAAAAGAGACACAGATGTACAGAACTGTATTTTGGACGCTATGGGAGAGGGCGAGGGTGGAATGATATGGGAGAATGGCATTGAAGCCTGGAAATTATCTTTTGTGAAATGAATCACCAGTCCAGGTTCGATGCACGATCCAGGGTGCTCGGGGCTGGTGCACCGAGATGACCCAGAGGGATGGGATGGGGAGGGAGGTGGGAGGGGGTTTTGGGAAGGGGAACACATGTACACTCATGGCAGATTCATGTCAATGTATGGCAAAACTAATACAATATTGTAAAGTAAAAAATAGATAAATAAATAAATTTAAATTAAAAAAAAAAAAAAAAGGAATGTGAACAGTTGTTTGTGACCAAAGAATTCAAGGAGGGAGGTTGAGGAGTTGGAGAGAAGATGATGCTAGTTCAGGAAGCTTCTGAGTGTCCTGGGAAGGATGTGGGCTTTTACTTCAAAGGCTTTAAGTGGGGAGAGGACATGAAAAGACTGACTCTGCCAGCATGGAAGGGAGTGGATGGAAGAGGGAGGGCAGGAAGCAGAGACAAGTGAGGAAGTGATGGAATTAGTGGGGCTGGCTCAACATGGGGTTATTTCAACCTCATGTTTCCCTCTTTTCTCTTTTCAGTGCTTTTTGGGGCATTACTACACAGAGCTGTTTTATAATTTGACCATCTTAATCTGCTCATTCTGGAAGCGTTTCCCCACATTTTTTCATAGGTCTTGAGATTTGTCCTCTATTTCTGCCATGTCAGGGTGCACAACATTTTCTGTCTTTGGTTAGGGATAAGAGACCCAGGAAACACACCTCAGGTTAATGGAAGTTTCACGTCATGGGCTGGACTCAACTTGAAGTCCAATGTTCTAAATAATTAATGTATGTTTTCTCTTTTCAAGGTGATAAATTCTCACCAGAAGCTAGAGTTACCGTGTGAAGACCTGGATCTTTCTCTGCTTTCTCTATTAAGGGTGTTAGTAATCCAGAGATCAAGTCTCAGCCGGCCTTTGAACATGTGTTTGTTGGACACCTGCTGTTTATACTCCACATCACAATTCCAGAGTGTGTTCAAGAGTCTGAGTGTTGTTCAATAGCCAAAGGAAAGTTCAGGCCATGCAGCAAGGTTCAGGCTAGGTGTTCAGGCAGTAAGCAGCCCCTGCCTGGTGCTGCACTCGCCAACCTTGGACTAATGGCAGATGTCTGTCCTTCTCCAGAGCCCTGTTTATTTGCTTGGTGTTACTCTGATGACTCAGCATCCTGACTCCAAACTCACAAACATCTGCCTCCAGGGTAATTACCGTAGTTGTTTCCAGTTCATTCCTGAGAAAGGTGATAAGAACAAGTGCTCTCTCGGTGGCCTTGAAAAGAGCTTTGTTCTAAACCTGTACTTCTTCTCACTTTCTCCACCAAGGGTATAAATAATCCAGGGGTCAAGAGTCAGCCAACCTGTGGCCAAAGATTTATGTGATGTGTCCTGCTTATATATCACACAGCTATTTTAGATTGTGTCCAACAAAGAGTCTAGACTCTGAGTCTCAGCAAAAGTCCCTTGTAATCCCTCCTACTGCCAACAATGCTTGTGGCTGGCTTGGGGAAGGCTTCCCGTGAGCTGTTGTGAAAACTAATCCCTGTAAAATACTTGCAAAGGCTTGATGCACATCAGTCATCTGGACTCCCAGCTCCCTACTGACAAGAGAAACAAGAGGAGGGCTAGTCTCTGGAATGCTCTCCAGATCATAAATCTCCAGCTATATTGAGGAAGCAGCCTCTCCCTTGTGTGTTAGCTGCTCAGTCGTGTCCAACTCTTTGCGATCCCATGGACTGTATCCCGCCAGCCTCCTCTGTCCATGAAGTTTTCCAGGCAAGAATACTGGAGTGGGTTGTCATTTCCTCCTCTGGGGGATCTTCCCAACCCAGGGCTCAAACTCTGTTCTCCTGCACTGCAGTCAGATTCTTTACCATCTGAGCCACTAGCGAAACCCAGCCTCTCCCTTGGAGATGGCAAATTGATTTGCCTAAAAATCAACCAACCCAACAAAACTGCATTTCTCTGAGTCTGTTCCTCATGTCCCAAAGATAGCATATTCTAGAGGGGAGGGAAAAAAAAAAGGAAAATAAATAGATTGACTCAGCACCTCCTATATATATATATGATCTCTGTTAGGCACCATTATAGGTACTATGTGTATATATGTATGTATTAGACTCTCAGTCATGTCAGACTCTTTTGACCGTATGGACTGTAGCCCACCAGGGTCCTCTGTTCATGGAATTCTCCAGGCAAGAACAATGGAATGAGTAGCCATTCCCTTCTCCAGGGAATCTTCCCGACCCAGGGATCGAACCTGGGTCTCCTGCATTGCATGCAGGTTCTTTACCATCTGAGCCACAAGGGAAGCCCTACGGGTACTATAGGGTCACAGAAAAACTAAGGCTTGGCCTCTGACCTTGTGGAGTTTATATCCCACTTGGGGACATACAAAGTAGGATGAATACCTTTACAGGCTCTAACATAAAAAGATATGGTCCCTACCACCCATGTACAGGTTAAAAAAAATTAAAAAACCTATAGTGTAAAACACAGAACTCACATATGCGTAAAATTTCTGGATTTTCTGGTTGCAAAATTTTGGACAAGTTGGTTTAATTTAAGAGGAACTTTTCTTACGTTTTTGTGCTCTTGTTTTATTGGCTCCATAAGCACAGTTTTCATCTGCCTACTAGTAATCTAGATGGAGGGCCATAACTATACACACAAGACACAAGATTATACACACTAGGCAGAATTAGAAGTAAAAAAAAAAAAAAAAAAAGACATGGTGGTTGGCTCCCTGGGTCATTCAGAGTTCTCAAGAGAGTGTGTGTGTGTGTGTGTGTGTGTGTGTGTGTGTGTGTGTGTGTGTGTGTGTGTGTGTGTGTGTGTGTGTGTGTGTGTGTGTAGAGAGAGAGAGAGATAGAGACACAAGCACACACATACAGAATTATTTCAAGGAACTGACCTAAGTGATTATGGGGGCAGCTGGCAGGTCTGAAATCCATAAGGCAGGCCAGCGGCAGGCTGGAAACTCTCAGATGGGAGCTGATGCTACAGTCAGCAGATGGAATTTATTCTTCCTCTGGAAAACTTCAGTTTTGCTCTAAAGGCCTTTCAACTGACTGGATGAAAGCCACCCAGATTATCATAGTCTCTACTTAAAATCAATTTAAGTAAAAATGTTAAGTACATCTACAAAATGCCTCCCAAGTGACATGTAGACCAGTGTTTGGATAACTGGGCTATAGCCTGGCCAGGTCGACACATTAACCTGACAATCACAGTCCCTACAAAAGACATAACCATAATCAGGGTGGGTCATCAGAAGAAGAAATCCCAGGATGTGAGAGCCAGAAGGGGATTTAGAGCTCACCGAATTCAGGCTCTTCCATGCACAGGGAAGGCACCTTCAGTGTTTGGTTGTACATGATCTTGAAAACTGATTTTTCCAACCTAGCCATCTGTTGCACAGAAAGAATTCAAGGGAATTGTTATAGAGTCCTGGGATCGACATCCTTTCTTGATTAAAGCTGGATGGAACAGAATGTGGGGACTTCCCAGATCGTAAAGAACCTGCCTGCCAATGCAGAAGACACAAGAGATGCAGGTTTGATCCCTGGGTTGGGAAGATCCCCTGGAGGAGGACAGAGCAACCCACTCCAGTATTCTTGCCTGGAGAATCCAATGGACAGAGGGGCTTGGAGGGCTATGGACCAAAGGGTCACAAAGAGTAAGGACACAACTGAAGTGACCCTAGCATGTATGCACAGAACAGAATGTACACAACAGATGTCCTAAAATATTTCTTAGTTGCATCACAAAGGTATTGGAACTGGGCCTAAGGCGTCTCCTACTCTTTGAGAGCAGGGTCCAAGCCATTCAGTTCACTGATAGGTCCCTAGCCTAGCTATGTATGGCAGGTAAAAGTTGCTCCAAAGCACTGGTAGGATTCATGAGTTGAATGAATGCATGGAATTCAAACCAGTTGGATGTGTAATATCCTGATTCTATCCATAAAAATGTAGACACAGAAAGGAAATATTCTAAGCATGAAGTATGGTGCTTTCTGAGTTTCTTCATCAGCACAATGGAAATGGGACTAATAGGTGACGGTATAAAGCCTACCTAATAGCTATATTCCAAGGATTATATAGCATATATATATACATATATGTTTTATGTTTTATATAGAGAGAATTTAGCACAGCATCTGGCATATAGTAGGTGCTCGATAACTATGATCAGTGCTATTTCACACTATCCATTTCCTAGAGACACTATTGGTATCACACCCATACTATTTTTACCTGTCATGACACATACGGTAAAAGCACCAGCTCTGAGTGTTGAGCACCAATGACCCACAGATGCCCCTGGAGAGGATTACCATCTAGTAAAACAAGATCTATGTTCACTAGGCAGATAGGGTTTCTTGCCCTCAAGTGACAGCCCACAGCCAATGACTGACCCATAAAGAGAGACAAAGAGTTAGCCTCTTTGCCTTAAGGTGGGACAAACTTCAAAGCTCATAGTGCTAAAGCTGCAGCTTGTCTCCAGCTGAGCTCACATCCTGGCATTTCCTCTGCTGCCTTCTGCTCCTCTCACTCCCTTTCTCCAGAGAGAATGCCCTCACTAAAAAAATCACTTAGATAAGAGTCCTTGTCTCAGGATCTGCTTCAAGGGAACCCAACTTAAGACATGAGCATTTACTTGGAGAAAATGCCCCTTCGCTGCCTGTGCAATAATTTTGCTCATGTGATTCTGCTATTCAGATCCCCGGGTGGGCCTCTGCCACATGCTGTTCTCAGCCAGAAGAGAAAAATGGCCTGCCTCTGCAGCTGGCACCTGGCTCACCAATATCAGACCTCTCTAGGCTGGTGCACCGAGTCCTCTTTATCTCACATTTTGCCTAATTCTTCCTGGCCAAGTCTATTCAATTACCCTTTCCTGTTTAAACCAACTAATCACACTTTCAATCACTAAAGCTTGAATTTCAGGGAAAGCATTCATTCACCCATCCAGCCATCCAGCCAACAATTATGCAGTATTGTCCATGTAGCTGAGTGCTGTGTTAGGTGCTAGGGATGTGGCTACAAACATAAAGATATAGTACCTAGTCTCCAGGATTTTACAGTCTGGAGGGGAAAATGGACAAATAGGCAACTGCAAAGAAGTTTGTGATCCACTAGAACAGGATGCTACAAGAACACAAAGAAGAGGCTCCTAAATCAGGCTATTCGTTCAAAATGGTTTGGTCTTCATTGTGGTTGACCTAAACAGAAATAAATAGAATGGATATCCCTTTAGCACACTGTAAATCAAAGTGGGTAACTTCAGAGAATAAGGCGTTACATGTAGAAAGATGTGCAGTTTTAAGCACAAAGAATGGTTGCCTAGTGATGGACAGAATAAAGAGTCATAAATGCAAAGGACTCTGCCTGCTGTGTCATTACTGCTATCGCTTTTCTCCCACTCAAGTGGCCCCTTCCTGGGGACCCAAAGAAAGAGCAGCTGAATTAGATGTTTCTGCCTGGGGACTGGTGAGATCAATGGCAATCAAAATTGAGCTCTCCCACTGCCTGTTCACCTGATGGCATGGCTGATCTCCCCAGGCATTGCCAGGACTCAGAGGTCTCACTGCACGCCTACCTTATTGCTGCTTAGTCCTCCCGAGACATTCATCAATCTATTCCTGCAAGACATGCGGAGGCTGTAGCCTAACCATGAGGTTAGGAATGTTAATTGTTCTGGGCTGATATGAGTATGGCTGATGCTAATGGGAAAATAATTACTACTCTGTGCCTTTATGGGCATTTTCCTTGCCCTCTAGTGGTTATGCAGTTTGGCTACAGACGGTAATGGCATAATGCACAGGAGCTGTTACTGCTTCAGCTATACAACTTGGGGGGAGAAGGAAATGGCAACGCACTCCAGTATTTTTGTCTGGAGAATCCCAGGGATGGAGGAACCTGGTGGGCTGCCATCTGTGGGGTCGCACAGAGTCGGACACAACTGAAGTGACTTAGCAGCAGCAGCAGCATACAACTGGGGAGAGTCAGAGAGGAGGAGGTGTTTGAGGGGCTTGGACTTAATAAATAAACAATTCATTCCTCTTGAGACATTTTTTTTTTTTTTTGCAGAGTTCTCTGCAAAATTTCTATGTAAAATTCTAAAAACACCTACAATCCTAAAAATCCAAAAAACTTGGTGATTCAAGAACCCCAGCATCCCATTCATAAGTCAACTCTGTTGAATTTTGTGCTGGAGTCTGAATGATAAGGAGTATCCTTGTCTCTCTGGATGCCTGTTGCCCAGGTTCCTGAGTTACAAGCCTTGGGGTCGATCTAGATTCCTCCATCTCTCTTTTTCTCCTGTGCCCGCCTCCAGTCACTCTCAAACCCCATCAGGTGTGTCTCTTGAGCATCCTGCTCCTCTCACCTCTTCTCAGGTCCTAATCACAGCTCTGGTAGCAGGCCTGGGCATTTGTCTCTTCTTGGACTATTGATTGACAACTGCCACCTTACTGGTCTCCCATCTCTGGTCTCAACTATTTCAGCCCACCAAGGATGCCACTTCCTTGTTCAAAATTCTCACTGACTACAGGATAAAAGAAAAAGTTCTTTCTGGACTTCCCTGGTGGTACATTGGTTGAGAATTTGCCTGCCAATGCAAGGAACATGTGTTCGATCCCTGATCCCGCCCGGGAAGATTCCACATGCTCAGTTCCACAACCATTGAGTCTGCACTCTGGAGCCCTCTGACTGAAGCCTGGGTGCCCTAGAGTCTGTGCTCTGCAACAAAAGAAGCCATCACAAGGATTAGTCCATGCAACATAACTACAGAAAACCAGCACACAGCAGCAAAGACCCAGTGCAGCCAAAAATAAATTAAATAAATAAATAAACATTTAAAAATAAAAGTTCTTTCCAACATGCTTCAAGATCTAACCCCTGCCCACCTCTTTTCATGCTTTCTTCTCCTTCCTAGCCCTGTGTATGACTCCTGACTTGCTCTTCCCTGATTACATCACTTTCTCCTCCAATGCCGCTCCGATGCTCTCATCCTTTGGAGGCTACATCGTCTGAGAGCCCTCCTGCCTCACCCAGGCAAACACGACTGTACCTCCCCTGTGTCCTACAGGTGACACCTCTAGCACAGAAATGACCACCCTGTAATGGTGGGTTGGCTCATCTGTTTTCTCAGAAGACTATGAGCTTCCAGAGTTTCATGAGGTTTTTCTCTTCTTCATGTTCAGAACCTCGCACAATTGCTACACACAGCAATTATTTAACATATGCTAAATAAATGAATGAAGTGGTTTTCCTCCTCATGAGCTAGGATCTTCTGGACTAAAATGACAGATGAATCAATTAGTCTTCAGGAGGATCATATATTATTATTAACTTATACTTACAGTCACACTCCCCATCTGTTAGAAAGTGAATCTCCCCTTCTTCATGTCCTAACATGTGGTGTTCTTAGAACATACTTTCTTCTTTGTCATGATTTTAGCTTGAATGTGTATTCCTTAAAGAAACTTACATTAAGCACCCTTCTAACACCCATCAAACTAGGCTAGGCCCCCAGTTATATGTTCCCATGGCATCTGAATATTGGTTTTCCATTTTATTTACCCCAATTATTATTAGAAAATATTTGCTTGATAACTGTTTTATCTATTAAATATTAAGCTCTTTGAAGGGCAGGGGCCTTATTTGTCTTATTCATTGCTGTCTTTCTGGGCCTGGCTTATCACCTTACCTACACAGAGTATGTAATACATATTCAAAATAAGGAACTGAAAAAGTTTCTAAAGCAGGACATTCTTTTGACATCTTCTTTATGCACAGATTAACAGGTTACATAATTGCACCTCTTCCCCAAGATACACTGAAGTGCATGTTTTCTTGCATAACATTTTAAGCAGCAGGTTGAGATTTCATTAATTCAAACTAAGAAGAATAGAGAAGACAGGGTCTTTTGAATGTGCTGTTAATTTTAATTTCAGCCTTTTTTCCAGGTCAGTTTGGCTTAACATCTCCTGAGCACCTACTCTGTGCTAGGCACTATCTTGGCCTCAACATCTGGTATATGAACATGAGTATGACATACTCTCTGACTCTCCAATGCTTAAAGTCCTTAGAGAAATGCCTTTCTGGAGATTTAATCAATTTAAATTCATTCTAAGCACAACCTACTCCTTTGAATCATGTGGTCATCTCTCCCCAGTTCTGTCTGTAATGTTGTTTACTGTCTTAACCATTTGGTTAATCATTATTTCTCTCTCCTACATCAAGACTTTTGATTAGGATCAAACCGCTCCTTCTCCAAAATCGTCGCTCCTTCTCTGAGCTGCTCTGCTGTTCTCCCAGCACTGGTCTTCATAACACCATCCAGTGCGTCGTCCTTACTCCTTCATTCCTGTTCTGGGTGTGCCTGCAGGGCAGGAACCATCACTTCATTCTGTTTCTAGCACAGTGATTGAGATATAGGAGATGCTCAATGACTTTTTTGGCCACTTGATGCAAAGAGCTGACTCAATGGAAAAGACCTCGATGCTGGCAAAGATTGAAGGCAAAAGCAGAAGCCGACGGCAGAGGATGAGATGGTTAGATAGCATCACTGACTTAATGGACATGAATCTGAGCAAACTCCAGGAGATAGTGGAGGACAGAGGAGCCTGGAGGGCTACAGTCCATGATGTCACAAAGAGTCAGACATGACTTAGTGACTGAACAACAACAAAGATTTTTGCTATTGTTACAATGAATGAATAAATGAATAAAACTTGTGTTTTTAACTAGAGATAGTGCAAGACTCTTTCTAATGGATTGTTTGCAGTTAGTGATACTCACTCCCACAAAGACCTAAACAAAATTCCTGTTTTTTCTCCCCTGCAGTCAAGTAAGTTAAATATCCCATATCATATCCTATTTATCTCAGGATTCTGTAAGATTCAGTAATAGGAAGCTACTATTTCTGTGCATCAAAAACAATTGAATATCAGTACTTCATGTGGCTCAACCTAATACTTATCCTCTCATGAATGATGGTGCCAAGGTGAAAATCAAAGTCTACATTTAAATGTTTCAGATTCCAAAAGAGAGGACTGTTTTCCTTATCTCATTCCAGATCTTCTCCCTGGCTTATGTCTCCAAAGTTATTCAGGAGTGTCTGTAAAGACCACTGCTTCTTCCATTTTCCCTGAGATTATAAACGTTCGGCACACGGTGCAGAAATAATCATTTTTAGGATCATTTAGAAAAGGTTTGCATATATAGCCAATTAGCAAAAGCCCAACACAAGGTGTGTGTTACAATAAATGTCTCAGAATGAACACTAAGCTGCACAGCAGATATTATACACATCATGATGAAAATCTCCAGGTGGTTGGGATGAAAGGCTTGATGGATAATGGTTTTGGTGAAGCCCCTTCTTTTCTGGAATGGGAGTCACAGTTTCTGATTATTTGTTTCTGGGCCTTTAACCCCACTGCCCTGCCCTCATCTCACGTGTCCAACACCCACAGAACAAAGCTGTCCTCTGAACCGTCTAACCCACAGTGTCTGCCTGAGACTCGATTGACCATTCCATGTTCTATTCCATTTCCTAAGCAAATGGCATCATTGGCTCCCAGCATCTTGCCCCATCTCCTGTGTCTGTTTGTTCACCACTAGAATCTCACAATCAGTATTTCCCAGAATTGCCCTAGATTTCCCTCTTTGATGGGCTTCCCCGGTGGCTCAGATGCTAAAGAATCTGCCTACAATGAAAGAGATCCAGGTTTGATTCCTGGGTCAGGAAGATCTCCTGGAGAAGGAAATGGCAACCCACTCCAGTACTCTTGCCTGAAGAATTCCATGGACAGAGAAGCCTAGTGGGCTATAGCCCATGGGGTCGAAAAGAGTGGGACACGGTTAAACGACTAGCACTTTCACTTCTTTCCCTCTTTGACAGAGGCTGCATTTTCTCTGGTCGCTCTAAACGTCATCTTAGGATACTAATGGAACCCTTGGGACCTAAGCTCCGCACTATCCTTACTCCCTCCTCACACTCCGTATGTCCCAGGCTTACCTGAAAAGGCGGAGGAACAGAAGGCAGAAGAGAGAAGGATGAAGCCCAAGAACCTGGGTACTTTTCTTGATCAAGAATCAGGACTGCTTTGGATTAACAGAGGCTGTGTATGAAAGTGTGCTGTGTAGTTCAAGGCCACCAGAGTTACAGAGGCCAAAGTCACTTTAGCAGGAACCCTGACCCGGCTTCCAGGAAAAACTGCCTCCAGCTTTCCCTTATAGATATTAGCCCTTTTTGTCTGCCAAGCAAATAAATCCCTGCTTCCATCTTATAGTATTTAATCTTCAGTTTGAGTCCTTGGTCCCCTGTTGTCTACCAGCTCCCACCTCCTTCCCTCTCTTTCTTTTTCCCTTGTTCGGTGACATCTGTTGAATGAAGCACACAGGATTTGCAGTCACTGCAGTACACCTTGTGATTGTGAGGTAACTGGATGATATTATCACCTTCTCAGAAAGTCTTCAACACTATCACGAGGAAGTGAGGCATTGTTCTCCCAGCAGGTATCTGTGTGGTCAGCTAAGATAACCACTACATTCCATTACAATCACATCATGCAGCCATTTTTCCACAGTGGGCATGTCCGCAGAGACACTGAGGGATGTGAGTCCAGAGCATTCAGCTAAAGTACAATTTCAGACATAGCACCCACACATGGGTTTCTAATAACCAGTCAGCAAATAGTCTCTCCATAATTCAGGACTTAGGTTCCACTCACTGTATTGTTTTTGGTTTTTTCCTCCTGCCCTTTGGGATTTTTAAAAAGTCAAAGGCATCTTAGAGATAGTAACAAAAGTATTCATTATCAAAGAGAGCTTTTTTATATAGCACAAATATTAATGTGTGTGACTCCATGAGCTAGATTGACTGGGTGTAAATTCCAGCTCCAACAACTTTTAGCTTTAAAAATATAAGAGGTTACTTAAACTCTCTGTGCCTCAATCGCCTCACCTGTAAAAGGGGAATTATAACAGAATGTAACTCACGTGTCATTGCTAACATTAAATGACATTGAATATAAAGTACTTAAAATAGTGCCTGGGAAGAGACTAACCAAAAGATGTACTATTATATTAGTAGTAGCAGTCATAGAAATAGTGTTTAGCATTGACTTGGAGGAATATGTTTTCCAGCAGTGTGCTTCTCCTATGTAAGAACTCACTGAAGCCCTTGAGTATGTCCCTGGACCAACCTGAGTTCTCTGGACTTCTGAGAATCATAGGTTTTGCATAAAGAGTCCCAGACTAGAAGTCAGATGACTTGAGGGGGTACTGGGTGGGTTCAGTAGTTACCTATCTTTTATTTAATTCGTTAATAGCCTACAGGGACCAGTCCACATACTGGGTTCTTCTCTTGTTACTTTGTGTAGTCTTCACACCAGTTCTGCATGGTTGCTACTATTTTCCTCCTTTCACAAAGAAGAAATAAAGTCAGATATATTTAACCACTGAGTCGATGCTATGGAAAATGCAGGTCCGGAACCACTATTAAAATCTCATTTTAAACTCTTTGCGACCCCATGAATTGCAGCATGCCAGGCCTCCCTATCCATCACCAACTGCCGGAGTCTTCCCAAACCCATGTCCATTGAGTCGGTGATGCCATCCAACCATCTCAGCCTCTGTCATCCCCTTCTCCTCTTGCCCTCAATCTTTCCCAGCATCAGGGTCTTTTCAAATGAGTCAGCTCTTCGCATCAAGTGGCCAAAGTATTGGAGTTTCAGCTTCAACATCGGTCCTTCCAATGAACACTCAGGACTGATCTCCTTTAGGGTGGACTGGTTGGATCTCCTTGCAGTCCAAGGGACTCTCAAGAGTCTTCTCCAACACCACAGTTCAAAAGCATCAATTCTTCGGTGCTCAGCTTTCTTTATAATCCAACTCTCACATCCATACATGATCACTGGAAAAACCATAGCCTTGATTAGACGGACCTTTGTTGGCAAAGTAATGTCTCTGCTTTTAAACATGCTGTCTAGGTTGGTCATAACTTTCCTTCCAAGGAGTAAGCGTCTTTTAATTTCATGGCTGCAATCACCATCTTCAGTGATTTTGGAGCCCAGAAAAATAAAAGTCAGCCACTGTTTCCACTGTTCCCCCATCTATTTGCCATAAAGTGACAGGACCGGATGCCATGATCTTAGTTTTCTGAATGTTGAGCTTTACGCCAACGTTTTCACTCTCCTCTTTCACTTTCATCAAGAGGCTCTTTAGTTCTTCTTCACTTTCTGCCATAAGGGTGGTGTCATCTGCATATCTGAGGTTATTGATATTTCTCTCGAAAATCTTAATTCCAGCTTGTGCTTCTTCCAGCCCAGCGTTTCTCATGATGTACTCTGCAACCCTTTGTTTCTCCTGCCTGTAAAACTGGAATCTCCCTCCCGGGTCCATCTCACAGGGTTAAACTCCAAAGGAAGTGTTTCTGCATTGGAACCCTTACTCCAAATGGAATGAAGCACCTGGAAGAAAGAATAATGAAAAGGATACTACAACACGGGGAGGGGACTCGAGAGCCCATTTCCCACCAGGCACTCGGATGAGTGGCAGGAATATTGGCCAGTAGCGCAGCAGGAGGCGGTAGGGGCGGGGTTGCCCCTCGGCCCCGCGAGGCTTTGTGGGAAAAGAAGCGGGCGCGCGCTGGCCTTGCCGGGGGTCGGCTCTGAGGAAGCCAGTGGAACTTAAAGGCCAAAGCGCTAGCTCCTGACGCTGAGAGGCCTGGCCCTAGTGTAAAGAGCCTGGCGAAACCTCGTTGGGAAGAAGAGCAGGCTGCTGGCGAAGTTACTACATGCCGCGAATGGCCTCCTCGGCCCGGCTCTGGAATCCAGGCGTTGGGACAGTTGATTTCTGTGACCAAGACCCCGGCCTACTGATTCTGCTCTCATTCCCGAATGTTTCAGGGGCAGGGAACAAGGGGAGGCTGGAGAAGGAGCAGGAGAAGGAGTAGGGACTGTTTTCCTATCAGAGAAGCACATTTGCATTAGTCCTAGAAGGAGAAATTCAGAACAGTGGTATTCGAGGAAACAATGACACCTTGGTTCTCACATTTGGATGTGAGCCATTCACTTTGCTTCTTAGGCCGCCGCACGCCATCACCTGCTTTGTTGCCATTCTTCCGACTGGTTTCCTGCTTCAAGATTTTGCCGGTTCCTATGGTGCCCACCGTAGTCCAGAGTGATTGCTGCTAAATGCTCAGGACATTCCCCTACATAAAACTGAAGAGGTTTCCCATTACCCTCAGATAAAGACCTAAAGCTGAACTTGGCTTTCAAGGCGGTGGGGTGGTGGGTGACCTCTGATTACAGCTCCAGCCCCTGCTCTAGACACCTTCCACTGCCTTTCTTCAGCTAATGGTTTGTGAGATGAATACATAAATGAATGAGTTATTTCTAGAATTTTCAGCAATATTATCAGAATAGAAGCCCTCCATAATCTGAGGTGAATGCTCAGTAATTGCCTCAGATTGGAAGTCAGCTCCACCTTGGAGTCTGGGAAACCTGAAGGCTAGCTCTGGCCCAGCTGCTGATTTTACTGTGTAATCTACCACACCTTGCTTCCGGTCTCTGTTCCTTATTAAAAAATAGAGCCAGTGACCTAATACTTCATATTATATTTTTACCTTTTCAGCTTACTTCAGTGATAAATATAGTACATGAAGAAGCACTTTACAGATTCAAAGTATTATTAATACATGCCCCTTGTATCAAGTTGGACACTTTAAAAATGGGCCATGTAGAACCTGTATTTTATATGCAATATGTAATACCTAAGATTTAGTTTTGTATCTGACATAGATTTAAAGCACCTCAGATTCCTTTTCCTATGGCTATCTGAGGTGTCCACCTGACTTGTATGTAAGTCTTGGCCACTTCTGTTCACCAGTTATTGTACATTTTAGCAGAAGGGCCTTGAGAGAAGGTCAGATAAAAGATGTTAACTAGGGAGTCCTGCCTGAATTAATAAAACTGGCTCTGTCTTAAGGAGACCTCAAAAAGCAACTTGTGTGTGTGTGTACCACATACAGTGATTGCCCTCAAAGGAACTGGAATAGCTTATAAAACAGAACGTGGTATCATGGTATGTTGTAGGTTCCTGCACATACCATGCTCTTAATCACCTCATTTTCTCTGTCTTCAATGCCCTGTCCCAGTCTGGGTTGCCTCTCTTCTTACCCCAAGCTGCAACATACATGTACTTTTCAGTTCACTAAATGAAAGTGTTGGCCACTCAGTCATGTCTGACTCTTTGTGACCCCATGGGCTGTAGCCCATCAGGCTCTTCTGTCCATGGAATTCTCCAGGCAAGAATGCTGGAGTGGGTTGCGGTTCCCTTCTCCAGGGGATTTTTCTGACCCAGGGATCGAATCTGGATCTCCTGCATTGCAGGCAGATTCTTTACTGTCTGAGACACCAGGGAATCTAACTCTTGGAAAATACAACACATACTGCATGAAGAATGAAGAAACGAAAGGCTGATAGATGGATTGATGTTTGGACACCATGGACATTAAGTCAGAAGAGCGGGATTCTTGTTTGGACAGGCACAATCACCTTGTAAAGTAAGTAGAGTAGAAATTACTGGCCCCATTTTACAAATGCTAAAATTGAAGTTCAAAAGGTTAAGTGACTTGGTTGAAGAGATACTGTTACAAAGTGATAGAACTGGCCCTTAACTCAGGAATTTTTCTTCCCACAAGATCATAATTCTTGAAGTCAAGAAAGACTTAATTTCCATGTTTTAGGCTGAGAAGAAGCCATGTTTAGAAAAAAGAACATTTACATGCCTGTCTCCTTCACCACCTCCTCCTCCCCTAAGCAAAGCATTTCAAGGCAGGCTAGTCCTTGGGTTAAGTTTAAAGACAGGTCTGGAAAGTGATGGCTGTTAGGAACATAGTAAAGAACTATACATTATGAGATTTTGGCTCATTTTTGCACAGACTTATAATGGGAGATAATACAGTTCTCTCCTTATGAAAGGAGCCTGTTTCCATGGCAAGGGCGGGACTGAGGGAGGAAAGAGAGAAACAGTAGAGAGTATTTTCTCAGAATCATTTCTCCAGATACAGTGAAAAATTCAAAAGCCAAATGCAATTCACTGATGAGGAGTTTAGCAAGGGTGAGCTCTGAGAAATAAAACAATTCTTTGGGTCTCACCCAAGTGACAAGATCAGTGAGAAACTTGAGCATAAAAATGCTTTATTGAGCGCATGAGCCTGGCCTGTTTCATTTGGTCTGGCTTACATCTCTCCATGTAGACTGAAGCTAGACATCCTGGGTTTTAAACCCCAGCTCTACCAGTAGCTAGAGTCATGGGTATGATTCTTAAACTCTTTGTCTGTTCTCATCTGTAAAATGGGGATAATAATAATTAACACCTCCTGTGTAGATTGTTGTGAGAATTAAATTAATTAGTTTATTCTAATACCCTTAGGTCAGTGTCTGGCACATGATAAATGCTGCTGCCTGTCATCATTACAGCTGTCTGTTGATAAATGAAGGAGGGCATACACATTAAGACAGTTATTTTCAATTAGGTCACAAAATAGAGGAAAGAAAAACAGAGAAAAAAGAATAACGAGACCACCTGGGATACGTATACACTTTCTGACCCCCTTCTCCATATCCCATCCCTAACCTTCTGGAAATTCAGACTCATTTGGTCTGGGAATAGACACAGGCATTGTGTTTTGAAAAGAAGATGTAAAATGCTTTCTTTCATTCTATACTCCAGCCTTCCACCCAACAGAACTGGAACTTTAAGGGACTTCTCTAGAAGGTAAAAGGTATTTTTACTTTGTGAGGATTACAGCATAATATAAGCTTAGGCAAGGCATGCATGCATTATTAAGTCCATACAAACTTGATTGAAACCAACCCAATTTAGGATTAAAACTGTTTTTGCATTATGGATAAGCTGATGAGCCCTCCTCAGACTTACAAATGATGTTAATATGATATTCTTACTATGGGAACTAAAGTCCTAGTAATTTAAAGCTGGATCATACAGTATTGTGTTTATTATACCTCAACTGACTTTTTTCACTTAATAACATATGTGGACATACTTCTAGGTTCATGCATCTAGATCTAACTCATTCTTTTTAATAGTTGTATAATATTCTGTAATATTTTTTTTTCATTCATTCTTCAAGCATTTATTATCGTAGGAAATACAGATTGTCTGCCTAGATTTTTACCACTGAGCAACAAACACCTCTGGACATAAATCCTTAAATACTAGGGCATTTTTTCTTTCTTCTTAGGATAGAATCACGAAAGTATAGTGGTCAGATCACTGTGTATATTGGTGATTTTAGATGCTATCACCAACAAGGTTAAAACACTTCACCACTGCCCCTCCCATGAGCTTCCCCAGAGCCTATTCTGTGTAATGTGAGAAAGGGTCAGGCTGGCCTAGAATATCTTCAAGGAGATGCAGCTGTGAGTACAAGTCTATGATTCATGGTTTGTAAAGTATTTTTGATTTTATGAGTCAGCTAAAATCTTATTAGGTAACATGCCTAACATGCCACCTGCCCTTTTCAGAATATAACTGTGTCCTTAATATGGCTGAGCATTTTACCCACCCTTGTTTGGCCACAAGCATCGATCTGCTTTCCATTACTGCTCCCAGTTTTGAATGGAACCTGCTTGAGGGAGAGAGGGAGTGGGCTGGAGTAGATGCAAACCAAGTACAGGGGCAAGTGAAAGGAATTGTGGGAGTGGGAAGCAACATAAGCTCAACCGAGAGACCGCAGGAGAGATGTCAGGCAGCAGGATAGAATCTGTTTCCTAATTTCCATTCTCTTTCTACTCAGAAACATTTTCCGTGGAATAGCTGCTGACTTTTATAGCACCCTCCTGTAAGCTCCTGAAAATCCAGTGGACTCTGTGTTGTCACACTTCATCAGCTGTGTTATAATTCCTAATAACTGGCACACTATTGATGTCCTATTCCTGAAAAGCTGGCCCCAAATAAATGGCTTCCAAGGGCTTAATGATAAATCAGAGACGCTTTGAATGGATTCTGAACATATTCTAAGTCAGGACAAACCCTCCCTAGAATCCAATTTGGCTGCTTCATTACTGGTTCTGTCTCCTGCATGCAGAAAGATGATAAACAACATTGTAAAGATGTAGATGAGATTGGCTTTTGTGACCTAATGTTTCTGAATTGAGAAGTACATATTGTTAAAATGGAAAAAATGCACACAACCCGCTGGCAACAGTGTATTACAAGCTTCATTTTGAACAGGAATCTTTTGTGATTTTGTTACTTTGGAGACAAAGACCTGACTGCTTCCGAATTTTATAGTGGTTTAATTAACCTTCGTGCACAGAGCTGGTACACCTACTTGAACTAAAAAGCACTTAAAAAATTGAAAGTTGCCAGCTAGTTCTTACAGACCCAGACCAAGATTTTGCAGGGGTAGATAGAGGAGTGATGAGATCAGGGGCTGCACTGGTGGTCCAGTGGCTAAAACTCCATGCTCCCAGTGCAGGGGGCCCGGGTTTGATCCCTGGTCCAGGAACTAGATCCCACATGCCAGAACTAAAGGTGCTGCAATGAAGATTGAAGATCTCTCATTCTGATACAACCAAATAAATAAATAATAAATAAAATAAATGTATTTTTTTTTAAAGGAATGATGAGGTCAAATGTTTCCAGGTCAGGCTCTGAGGGAAGTTGAGTTCGAACAAATGACTGAACTTCTCTGTGTCTCAGTTTCTTCATTTGGAAAATAGGCTAATAGCAGTTTGTACCTCATTTTTTAAAGTAGTGCTAAGAAGAACCAAGAAACAACCAAGAGAGGGTGTATGGGCAAAGAGTGAAAGTTTAATTAGGAAATTTAGCCACAGAAAAATCATTAAAGACTGTTGGAGTTTGGCTGTTATTTTTGGTTAACAAGTTTCAATGTAAGGTGTTGGGATTGACTGTATAGTATATATGTTGTTTCTGTTCATGGCTTTTGGAATTAGACAGACCTGGGTTTATATCCTTGCTCTGCCATATAGCAGCTGTGTGAGCTCAGTCTCTTCATTTACCTTATAGGGAACAAATACCACAGAGTGCATGGCCGACACATTGTAAGGATACAGTACATGGCAGCTAAGATTATTATGCTCTTAACTATTGGCTGCCATGTGCTGATCCTTGTATTAACTTCCTGTTGCTGCTGTAACAAACTACCACAACTTTCATGACCTGAAAACAACAGAAATTTATTCTCTCATGGTTCTAGAGGGCAGAAATCTGAAATCAAGGCGTCAGCCAGGCCACACTTGAAGCACAGACTCCGGGGAGAACTAGCTCTTTGCCTCTTCTAGCTTCTGGTGCTGCCAGCATTCCTGGTGTTCCTTGGTTTGTGGCTGCATCACTCTAATCCCCACCTCTATCTTCATACCATGCTCTCCTCTGTGCATGTCTAATCTCTTGAAAAGACACTTTTTGGTTTAGAACCCACCCAGATAATTCTGGATAATCTTATCTCTTAACTCCTTAATGTAGTCACATCTGTTATAAGGTTATAAAATAACATCCACAGGTTATAGGGAGTAGGACTGACATCTTTGGGAGCACCACGAAGTCCACTATAATCCCTTACCATGTGTCAGGCTATCTTGGGTTTCTAGGAATGTTTCTCATTTCTAGTTGAGGAATTGAAAGTGAAGCAACCGCAACTTTTTTAACCAGAATGCAGAGAGAAATAGGAAGTATTTATCAATTGAGGACAAAATAAAAATTCTGTTTCTGTGTTACTGGGTCATCATTACTAACATAAATAATGATCTGCACAGGTGATGTACCTTAGTGTTGGAGACCCTAGACCCTGGACCCGGACCAGCATTTCGTGCATCGCCTGCACTGCAGGCAGATTCTTTACGGCTGAGTCACCAGGGGAGCTCCTGATGGCTTATAGACTAGGTGTAACTTTGGGAAATTATGCCTCATTTTCCTTATCTATAAGATGAGTACAGTTAGGGTACCCACCTCAAGGAGGACTAAAAGGGGCCCAGCTTGCAGTAAATATTATGTGTTAGCTGTTATCATGCATTTCTGTGGATGTAGAGGAAAAAAGATTTGGGACCATGTGGGACACTTGCTACATTTCTAGGGTTTGAAATCCCCACTATCAGCTTTTTTTTAATTCCAGTTTCATGACTTGCATCTAAGAGCATTATGCAGAGAACATTCTGGTTAATTAAGAATCATAGTTATCAGGACCCTCATTAATTGAGATTTCCTTTGTAATTATGCACGTTGAGCATGTGCACTACATGAGTGCTGTGCTGTGCTTAATTGCTCAGTCGTGTCTGACTCTAGGCGACCCCTAGGCGACCCCACCAGCCTCCTCTGTCCACGGTAGATGTATGAAAAGGCAGATCCAACTTTGTGGGTGCTGAAACTTAAAGAACACGGGGACCTTTTTGATGAAGAGGAACACAAAACCACAGATGCAAAATTAGGTAGGAAAGTGAGTATTTGTTTACAATGAGAAGAAAAAACACAACAAATCACCAATTCAAGCTGGTCACAAAAGGCAAAGAAATGCAGATTTCAGGGCCTGTGCATCTGACTGTGATCTGGGTGGTTAAAAGCAGCAGCCCCAGAAGTGGTCTTGGCACAGTGGATAACTTGATTAACAGTGCTCCTCTCCCAGACCAGAAGTCAATAAAGTTAAATCCATTAATAAAGGAAATTTATTATATGTAAACTAAAGACAATTTATTTTCCTTTTTTAGACTTCATAGGACAAATTTACATATATGTCTGAACCAACATTCCAGTTTGGAATTAGGAAATTCAGTCCTGTGTTTCCTTTTATGTCCTTAGTCTTCATTTAGAAAATAATCCTTCTTCAGATTCTAGGTCTTATTTGGATGGAGAAGGGTGTCTGGAAAAGAGGACCTGGGGCATTACCAAGGTCACAGTACCATCTGGAGCAACATACTTTTATTTTGATGTTCTCCTTCTCTATTCTTTATATATATGTGTGTGTGTGTATACACACACACACACACACACACACACACACATATATCATTTTGTTTATTTTTGGCAGTGCTGGGTCTTTGATGTTGCACTCTGGCTTTTCTTTCTGTGGTGAGCAGGGGCTACTCTTCTTTGCAGTGCGCAGGCTTCTCATTGTGGTGGCTTCTCTTGTTGCAGAGCACAGGCTCTCGGGTGCTCCGGCTTCAGTAGTGGCAGCTCCTGGGCCCTATAGCACATGCTCAGTAGTTGTGGTGCATGGGCTTAGTTGCTCCTCAGCATATGGCATCTTCCCAGCCTAGGGATCAAACCCATGTCTCCTGCATTGGCAGGCGGATTCTTTACCATTGAGCCACCAGGGAAGCCCTCTCTTATTTCTTCAGTACTTGAGTTTTCAGGTGCTGTGTGGCTGAGAGAGAAAGTATGTATTTAAGAATATATGTTGTGAGGGACTTCCCTTGTGGTCCAGTAACTAAGACTCCGAGCTCCCAATGTAGGGGGCCTGGGTTCGGTCCCTGGTCAGGGAACTAGATGCCACACGCTGCAACTAAGAGTTCACATGCCACAACTTGGAAATCCCACATGCCTCAACAAAGATTGAGGATCACACGTTCTGCAATTAAGACTTGGTGCAGCCAGATAAATAAATAAATATATATTTTAAAAAAGATGTGTTTTAAGTCCTGACCTGCTGGGCTTTTCAGTATTGTCTGTTTAACTTTCGGAGAGCTAAGGGTATTCTGGAAAGTATTGCCCTGCACTGGGACCACTAGAAGAGACACCAAGTCTTTTTATATCTCCTTCCCATTTCTTTTTCTGTCTTCTTTACCTATCCCCCCACCCCCTATTGCAGAATCCTACACAGATACCAAGTAAAGAAAGCACTCAATAATTGGAATACGAAATACTCAAAAGTATGAATAGCTAATGATGACAGAATTTTGGGTACTGTGACAGGAAATGGAAAGCTCAGTGGGGAAGCTGTGGGATGAGAGCCTTCAGGCACTTGCCAGATGACTCAAATGCCATGCCCACTCAAATGCCCACTCTTCTTACTCACAGGCCATTGCTGCCCTTGGAGAGAAGCTGACCCCTATATATCAGGCAGTGTAGCTGAGCCAGCTCTGCCAGGCCCAGTGACAGTGACATGCCCACAACAACCTGTCCACACCTCCTCCTCAGTCAGAAGCCACAGGACATGGAGGAGTATTGCGGATTCCAGTGTAGGTCATCACAGAATTCATGCTTCCTGAAGTCCAGGGTTCATCTACATACCCCAGAGACGAGCAGAAAGGTAAGAACAAAACTGGCATCAGCCCCCTGATGATAAATAAGACTTGATTCTACTGAGTGACTCAGGGTTCCATCCTGTTAACAAATACGTGTAGTAGTCAGTTATTCAAATATTCATTCAACAAATACTTCTTAACACATGCCAAACAAAGGTCAAAGATACAAAGAAAAAGTTCACAAGTATAAAAACAGATATGAGTATACCAGAAATAATATAGTGTAATGGCATAATTGCTATAATAGAAGATAAATAAAAGTTTAAGGAAACCAAGAAATAGGAATGATTAATATTGTGTGTGTGTGTGTGTGTAGGAGGTTGTCATCCAAACCAGAGAAATGTGTTTTGTTTTTTTTAATATATATGTTAACCAAGTTTCCTAGTGTCTGCCACCAGAAGAGCCCTTTCCCCTGTAGGAAACAGCTTTCCTCCTGCCTTCCTGTCAGGTTTACCTTCTTCAAATATATCTTGAATGAAAAGGAGTCATATCATGTCCATTCATGAGGTGGGGTGGCCCATGCTTCAGCCTTCTTTCCACTGTAGCCTGTTCTTAATGGCCAGTCACAGCTCCTGCAATTGCTGAGCTATCCCTCCTTCCCTTCACACTGGGCAACATCTCTGTTCATCCCCAAAGCACCCCTCAATCAAAGCTGTTGTGTGTAATAGACTTGCAGAGTGGTTGGAGGTTGCAGGAGGAGTCACAAGAAAATGAAAAAGAGAAACTATTTAGAATACAAATAAAAATGCCACTGTTCTGCAAAATGCTGTAGCCATTCTTGCCCCCAAGCAATTTTTCACAGCCCTTGTTGAACTTCAAGGCCTGCTACCTTCTGTCATCTCTCTGGGAACCATGCCTTTTCTTGGAGACTAAGACCCTATGGTGTCACTTGGCTTCCCTGAGGAAACTCAGATTTTTGGTAACTTTATTAAGCAGAAGTTTGGTGCTTCTATGTCCTGGTCTTTGTAAGTCAAACCAGGTCATTCTTGAAGTCACTTTCATGGATCAAGGCCACACCTTGGGGACTTCCCTGGTGGTCCAGTGGCTAAGACTCTGTACTCCCACTGTAGGGGGCCTGGGTTTGATCCCTGGTCAGGGAACTAGATCCCACACGCCACAACTAAGTGTTCACATGCCGCAACTGAAGTCTCACATGCCGCTATGAAGATTGAAGATCCCTTGTGGTACAACAAAGCCCTGGTACAGCCAAATAAATAAAAATTTTAAAACCATTTAAGAAAAGAAAGCCACACTCTGATGCCTTTTCCTTTGAGAAGCTTCTCCCTGACACAGAAGAGCAGCAGTCATTTTTGTTGTTGTTGTTAAAGCGTTTTGTTTTCATGCCCTTGAATATAAGAGGTGGAATAAAATGAAACCGCGTAGACCTGAGTCTTCCAGTGGAGCCCCCTCATCCAAGGAGGTGGGACAGAGATGGTGGCCAGGGAGGCAGTTCCCAGAGAGGGATGGCCACTTGGGGTGAAGTTTTGCATCTCTGTCAGGAGTGTGTCCTGGACAGATTCCTTGAATCCTTCCACGCTTAAGCACTATGGATTTGATGTTTTCTCTTTTGTTAATACTTCAAACTTGTGATTTGAAGTCATGAAAGGACCAAAAAGTTGCTATACTGATAGCAGCCTCTAGTTTTGGTGTGAATGGCAGCACAGTTACATGCTTGTCCCTCCCACACTGACTTTATCTGTTTGCCAACTCAGCCGAGCCAGGTAACCTGCTCAAAATTGGTCAGGTAACTCACAGTGAGAATTAATGAAGAGAAAAAAAGAAAAAGAAAAACTTGCTTTGGTTTTAATGACCTAAGCAATGTAAAACAATTTTTAAATTAGATCATCCAGGAGGTAGGTCTTCTTGAATGGCTTCTAGGAATTTTTTTTTTTTCTTCCTGCTTTGATAGATGGTTCTAGCTTATTCCAAGGGCTATGAATTTGGCTCCAGCAACTGCTGCCAATCAGGCTCCACAGTCACGCTTAGGCATCAACCTCCTCGCTTTCATTGTCTCCTCATGGCAGATCTTTGTGAAGCTTTATTGCTTTATTTCCCAGCACTTGGCAGGGAGGGGCTGTCTTCTGAGGCAATACTGGGGTCAGGCACAGTGGTCCACTGGCTGCCTGCCTGCCAAGCGTTATCACCATCACTCAAGTTCAGGGATCACACTGGGTTGGTTGTGTGAACAAGAACATTTATGGTCATGCTTAGCATCTGGACTGTAGTTTGCCATCCAGGGTAAAAGATGAAACAGAGCAACCCTGAGCAGAATGGGGGCGCACATCTACGGAGACTCAGGATATGCCAAACGTGGCCTCCAAGGGAAAGGGGGCAGGGGGATATTGGGAGCAAGAATGTTGTTGCTTATGAGCTTTAAGAATTCAGAGGTAATTCCACGAGGGAGAAATGAGTATAAAGAAAGAAGTCTAAATTAGCAAGAGGCAATGAACCCAGAGACTTACAGACAGCATTTGCCAACTCCAAGCTACCAGCCCTGCTTCCAGTCCTCACTGATCTCCCCCTTTCCTGAACTCCTATCACATGCTCCATCTGAATTACATTTTGACATTTATACCATACTCTGTCTTATGTTATTTCCCAACTGTAGCTTCATGTATAAACATTCTCTCTTCCCAACTTGACTATAAAGTCCTGGAGGGCAAGACCATACTTGACAACTGGCAAAAGGTATGAATGAAACTAATTTTTAAAACGTGTGTATTTACTATGAGAGACAATAAAATCGAGTTGCATTGTGCATGGAAGTTAGTTAAATAATAATTACAGTAAAGAAGCATACCAGTGCTATTAAAAAGCACTCTCTACCTAATTTCCACCATGCAAGGCCACTCAAGACAGATGGGTCATAGTGGAAAATTCTGATAAAAAGTGGTCCACTGGAGAAAGGAATGGCAAACCACTCCAGTTTCCTTGCCGTGGGACGGCAAGAAGATATGACACTGGCATTTGAGCCTCCCAGATCAGAAGGTGTTCAGTATGCTACTGGGGAAGAGCAGAGGGCAGTTACTAATAGCTCCAGAATGAATGAAGAGACTGGGCCGAAGCAGAAACTCTCAGTTGTGGATGTGTCTGGTAGTGAAAATAAAGAATCTGCCTGCAATGCGTGAGACCCAGCTTCAATCCCTGGTTCAGGAAGATCCTCTGAAGAAGGGAATTGCACTCACTTCACGTTAATAAGGTTATGCTCAAAATCCTTCAAGTGAGGCTTCAGCAGTAGATGAACTGAGAACTTCCAGAGTACAAGCTTGGTTTAGAAAAGACAGAGGAACCAGAGATCAAATTGCAACATTTGTTGGATCATAAAGAAAGCAAAAGAATTCCAGAAAAACATCTACTTCTGTTCCATTGATTATACTAAAGCTTTTGATTGTGTGGATCACAATGAACTGTGGAAAATTCTTAAAAAGATGGGAATACCAGGCCACCTTTCTTGTCTCCTGAGTAACCTGCATGCAGAACCAGACATGAAACAACAGACTGGTTCAAAATTGGGAAAGGAGCACATTAAGGGTGTACATTGTCACCCTGCTTATTTAACTTCTAAGCAGAGTACATCATGGGAAATGCAGAACTGGGTGAATCACAAGCTGAAATCAAGATTGCCGGGAGAAGTATCAATAACTTCAGATATGCAGATGATATTACTTTAATGGCAGAAAGTGTGTGCATGCATGCATGCTAAGTTGCTTCAGTTGTGTCCAAATCTTTGTGACTCCATGGGCTGTAACCCACCAGGCTCCTCTGTCCATGGGATTCTCCAGGCATGAATACTGGAGTGGGTTGCCATGTCCTCCTCCAATGGCAGAAAGTGAAGAAAAACTAAAGAGCCTCTTGATGAAGGTGAAAGAAGAGAGTGAAAAAGCTGGCTTAAAACTCAACATTCAAAAAACTAGGATCATGGCATCCAGTCCCATCACTTCATGGCAAATAGAAGGGGAAAATGTGGAAACAGTGACAGACTTTATTTTCTTGGACTCCAAAATCACTGCGGATGGTGACTGCAGCCTTGAAATTAAAAGATGCTTGCTCCTTGGAAGGAAAGTATGACAAACCTAGACAGCACATTAAAAAGCAGAGATATCACTTTGCTGACAAAGGTCCATGTAATCAAAAGCTATGGTTTTTCCAGTAGTCATGTTTGGATGTGAGAGTTGGACCATAAGGAAGGTTGAGTACTGAAGAACTGATTCTTTCAAATTGTGATTCTGGAGAAGACTCTTGAGAGTCGCTTCGACTGCAAGGAGATCCAACCAGTCAATCCTAAAGGAAATCAACCCTGAAGAGTCATTGGAAGGACTGATGCTGAAGCTGAAGCTCCAACACTTTGGCCACCTGATGCGAGTAGCTGACTCATTGGAAAAGACCTTGATATTGGGAGAGATTGAAGGCAAAAGGAGAAGGGGCCAGCAGAGGATGAAATGATTAGATAGCATCACCGACTCAATGGATGAGAGTTTGAGTAAACGCCAAAAGATAGAGAAGGACAAGGAAGCCTGGCATGCTGCAATCCATGGGATCACAAAGAGTCAGACATGGCTTAATGACTGAACAACAGCAACCTAATTTCCTGGTCCAAAAATTATTTTTAAGGTTTTTAATAATTAAAAAGTTTAACATACTGTTATAGTAGAGAAAACAGTTTTATCCCTATGTAACTGTCCAATCAATCCATCCTAAGGGAGATCAATCCTGTGTGTTCTTTGGAAGGACTGATGTTGAAGCTGAAACTCCAATACTTTGGCCACCTCATGCGAAGAGTTGATTCATTGGAAAAGACCCTAATGCTGGGTAGGATTGGGGGCAGGAGGAGAAGGGGACGGCAGAGGATGAGATGGTTGGATGGCATCACTGACTCGATGGACATGGGTTTGGGTAGACTCCGGGAGTTGGTGATGGACAGAGAGGCCTGGCATGCTGCGATTCATGGGGTCACAAAGAGTTGAACACAACTGAGTGACTGAACTGAACTGAACTGATAAGTATAGGCAGCAAAGCACAGAAGTATTAGTATCTGTGGCTTTGTCACCAATATAAATAAAAATATTTTAGTATTGCATTCAGTTGTCCCAGATATCTTTAAATATTGTGAAGATTCATTATTACTTTGAAATTATCTTGTTTTCCCACCTGTAGGTCTTATTATGTGTCAGTTCAGTTCAGTCGCTCAGTCGTGTCCGACTCTCTGTGACCCCATGAATTGCAGCACGCCAGGCCTCTCTGTCCATCACCAACTCCCAGAGTCTACCCATACCCATGTTCATCGAGTCAGTGATGCCATCCAACCATCTCATCCTCTGTCGTCCCCTTCTCCTCCCGCCCCCAATCCTACCCAGCATTAGGGTCTTTTCCAATGAGTCAACCCTTTGCATGAGGTGGCCAAAGTATTGGAGCTTCAGCTTCAACATCAGACCTTGCAATGAACACCCAGGATTGATCTCTTTTAGGATGGATTGATTGGATCTCCTTGCAGTCCAAAGGACTCTCAAGAGTCTTCTCCAACACCACAGTTCAAAACCATCAATTCTGCGGCACTCAGCTTTCTTCACCGTCCAACTCTCACATCCATACATGACCACTGGAAAAACCATAGCCTTGACTAGACGGACTTTTGTTGGCAAAGTAATGTCTCTGCTTTTAAACATGCTATCTAGGTTGGCCATAACCTTCCTTCCAAGGAGTAAGCGTCTTTTAATTTCATGGCTGCAGTCACCATCAGCAGTGATTCTGGAGCCCAAAAAAGTAAAGTCTGACACTGTTTCCACTGTTTCCCCATCTATTTCCCATGGAGTGATGGGACCAGATGCCATGATCTTAGTTTTCTGAACGTTGAGCTTTAAGCCAACTTTTTCACTCTCCTCCTTCACCTTCATCAAGAGGCTCTTTAGTTCTTCTTCACTTTCTGCCATAAGGGTGGTGTCATCCGCATATCTGAGGTTATTGATATTTCTCCTGGCAATCTTGATTCCAGCTTGTGTTTCTTCCAGCCCAGCGTTTCTCCTGATGTACTCTGCATAAAAGTTAAATAAGCAGGGTGACAATATACAGCCTTGACATACTCCTTTTCCTATTTGGAACCAGTCTGTTGTTCCATGTCCAGTTCTAACTGTTGCTTCCTGACCTGCATACAGGTTTCTCAAGAGACAGGTCAGATGGTCTGGTATTCCCATCTCTTTCAGAATTTTCCACAGTTTATTGTGATCCACACAGTCAAAGGCTTTGGCATAGTCAATAAAGCAGAAATAGATGTTTTTCTGGAACTCTCTTGCTTTTTCGATGATTCAGCGGATATTGGCAATTTGATCTCTGGTTCCTCTGCCTTTTCTAAAACTAGCTTGAACATCTGGAAGTTCATGGTTCAAGTATTGCTGAAGCCTGGCTTGGAGAATTTTGAGCATTACTTTACTACTAGCATGTGAGATGAGTGCAATTGTGCGGTAGTTTGAGCATTCTTTGGCATTGCCTTTCTTTGGGATTGGAATGAAAACTGACCTTTTCCAGTCCTGTGGCCACTGCTGAGTTTTCCAAATTTGCTGGCATATCGAGTGCAGCACTTTCACAGCATCACCTTTGAGGATTTGAAATAGCTCAACTGGAATTCCATCACTTCCACTAGCTTTGTTCGTAGTGATGCTTTCTAAGGCCCACTTGACTTCACATTCCAGGATGTCTGGCTCTAGGTGAGTGATCACACCATCGTGATTATATGGGTCATGAAGATCTTTTTTGTACAGTTCTTCTGTGTATTCTTGCCACCTCTTCTTAATATCTTCTGCTTCTGTTAGGTCCATACCATTTCTGTCCTTTATCGAGCCTATCTTTGCATGAAATGTTCTAATTTTCTTGAAGAGGTCTCTAGTCTTTCCCAATCTGTTGTTTTCCTCTATTTGTTTGCACTGATCACTGAGGAAGGCTTTCTTATCTCTCCTTGCTATTCTTTGGAACTCTGCATTCAGATGAGAATATCTTTCCTTTTCTCCTTGGCTTTTTGCTTCTCTTCTCTTCCCAGCTATCTGTAAGGCCTCCTCAGGCAGCCATTTTGCTTTTTTGCATTTCTTTTCCATGGGGATTTTCTTGATCCCTGTCTCCTGTACAATGTCACGAACCTCTGTCCATAGTTCATCAGGCACTCTGTCTATCAGGTCTAGTCCCTTAAATCTATTTGTCACTTCCACTGTATACTCATAAGGGATTTGATCTAGGTCATACCTGAATGGTCTAGTGGTTTTCCCTACTTTCTTCAATTTAAGTTTGAATTTGGCAATAAGCAGTTCATTATCTGAGCCACAATCTGTTCCTGGTCTTGTTTTTGCTGACTGTATAGAGCTTCTCCATCTTTGGCTGCAAAGAATATAATCAATCTGATTTCGGTGTTGACCATCTGGTGATGTCCACGTGTAGAGTCTTCTCTTGTGTTGTTGGAATAGGGTGTTTGCTATTACCAGTGCGTTCTCATGGCAAAACTCTATTAGCCTTTGCCCTGCTTCATTCTGTACTCCAAGGCCAAACTTGCCTGTTACGCCAGGTGTTTCTTGACTTCCTACTTTTGCATTCCAGTCCCCTATAATGAAAAGGACATCTTTTTTGGGTGTTTGTTCTAGAAGGTCTTGTAGGTCTTCATAGAACCGTTCAACTTCAGCTTCTTCGGTGTTACTGGTCGGGGCATAGACTTGGATTACCGTGATATTGAATGGTTTGCCTTGGAAACGAACAGAGATCATTCTGTCGTTTTTGAAATTGCATCCAAGTACTGCATTTTGGACTCTTTTGTTGACCGTGATGGCTACTCCATTTCTTCTAAGGGATTCTTGCCCACAGTAGTAGATATAATGGTCATCTGAGTTAAATTCACCCATTCCAGTCCATCTTAGTTCGCTGATTCCTAGAATGTCAACGTTCACTCTTGCCATCTCCTGTTTGACCACTTCCAGTTTGCCTTGATTCATGGACCTAACATTCCAGGTTCCTATGCAATATTGCTCTTTACAGCATCGGACTTTGCGTCTATCACCAGTCACATCCACAGTTGGGTATCGTTTTTGCTTTGGCTCCATCCCATCATTCTTTCTGGAGTTATTTCTCCACTGATCTCCATTAGCATATTGGGCACCTTACTGACCTGGGGAGTCCATCTTTCAGTGTCCTATCCTTTTGCCTTTTCATACTGTTCATGGGGTTCTCAAGGCAAGAATACTGAAGTGGTTTGCCATGCCCTTCTCCAGTGGACCACAATCTGTCAGACCTCTCCACCATGACCCATCCGTCTTGGGTGGCCCCACACGGCATGGCTTAGTTTCATTGAGATAGACAAGGCTGTGGTCCGTGTGTCAGTAAGGAAGTAAATACATTACTATATCACAAATCTACTTTGTTTTGTTTTGCTATTTGGATAACGGTACTTTTTATATACTTGATTTCCTTTGTAGTCCTGTGTATTTTATTTTACACATTTTAAAGCAGTATTCTGAGAAAGAGTCCACAGACTTCACCAGATAGGGAAAGGAATCCATGGCATAGAAAGAAGGAGCCCCTAGAAATAGCCTGTTTGGAAATACACAGAAAGCTAAGCTGCTGTGAGTGATGTTAGGGAAGAAAAGAGAATTTCCCCCTGACTAGTTCATCATATTTTTGAACCCTGAACATAACAGCTGGACATGAGAAATTAGCCAATATAAGGAGCCTGGAAGCCACCACAAGAGCTGTATGAAGGCTCATCTCCAAAGCCACATTTCTTCTAATGCTGGCATATGAGTCACAAGCTTTGGCCGGCTCTTCTGGAAGGATGCTCAAAGTCCTCTACAGCACAGCAGAGTACTATAAAAGTCTAAGGTATTAATAGAATTCCTCCTGCCTCGAGGCTGTGGTTCTTCCCACGAGATCTTTGCAGCAACATACTGGGCACCTGCCAGGCTGACTGTGTGTGGGGCAGGGGCCTGCTGGAGACAGCTCTCAGCTCACAGTCTAAAGTTGATATTGACTTGCTATCTTGAATAGGACAAGAGGGTGGTGAAGTGATTTGCCTAAACTCCTTTTTCTGGAAGATACCACTTGCCACCTACTTCACAGAGTTTTAAGTTGCTCAGCACAGTATATATGTTAAATCCTAGGAGTGTCACATTATCATATCATGAAAAAGTTATCAAGCTTTGCTAAAGGCAGAGGGTAAAGATAACCAACTGTTGCTGAGATCACATCAACTTATTCTTTACCTGCAAATTCATCAATTTTGTTTTCTTCTCACTGGCTAATGACTTATTAGCATTATACAGTGAATTGCACATAACTGCCTTGTACAGTAAGCATACCTTTAAGTTTTCCAAGCCAGGAAAAAGACCTTTCATAATTATTTTTGCTTCCTACAGCCATGACGTGCTTCCCTTAGATAGCTCGGTTGGTAAAGAATCCACCTGCAATGCAGGAGACCCTGGTTCGATTCCTGGGCTGGGAAGATCTCCTGGAGAAGGGAAAGGCTACCCACTCCAGCATTCTGGCCTGGAGAATTCCATGGACTGTACAGTCCATGGGGTCGAAAAGAGTCAGACAAGACTGAGCGGCTTTCACTTCACTCACAGCCATGACAGTTTATCAGCCTTTGAGTTTCACATTCACATTTGGTGTGGCTTCTGGCAGGAGTATGTTAACAACAATCAGACATTTGAAAGGGCTGGCAGCCATCCACTTTAGCTCCAAACTGGAAATGACCCAAATGTCCATCAATAGGAGAATGAATTAAGTCATTTGTGATGCATTCCTGCAAGGGTGGACTCTACAGCATTCCCTGATGGCACAGTGGTTGAGTATCCGCCCACCAATGCAGGGGACAGGGGTTGATCCCTGGTCGGAGAGAATTCCATATGCTGCAACTACTGTAGCCCTCGAACCTGGATCCTATGCTCCACAACAAGAGAAGCCACTGCGATGAAGAACCTGCACCCCACACACAGCAACAAAGACCCAGAGCAGCCAAAAAGAGACAAATAAATAAATCATATATATATATGAAAGGAAGAAGGAGCTACCGCTACTGGCGGCAATCTGAATCAGTATCACAAATACAAGGTTAAGAGAAAGAAGCCAGACAGAAGAGAGTTCACGCTAAGTGATTCCCCTTACACAGAGTTCACAAACATTCAAAGTGAGCCTCGGGCATTGGAAGTCGGAGCAGTGGTTGTACATGGCAAGCAGTGACTAGAAGACATGAAGGGGTCCCTGGGGTACTAGGACCAGGTCTGTTTATTGACTTGAGTGCTGGCTACTTGGATGTGTTCATTTTGTGAAAATTTTTTGAGCTGTACACTTATAATTTGTGTAGTTTTCTGTGTATTTGTTATACCTAAACAGAAATCCAGAATTAAAAAATGCAACATGTACAGGGTCCTGATATTTCTTTCTAATACACCCTCCTCCAGAATGCATTTCTTCTTAGAGAATTGGTGATATTTTAAAATAATGTTAAGTAGTCTGAAATTTTTAATTGGGGTTTCTGGGAATATGCAAATCACCAGAAGATAAGCTATCCTGCCAGCCCTGCAATCCTTAATTGGGTTATAATTCTTTTTATTGACATATTTGTTCATCCTAAAAGACAGATATCACAAAACCAACTGTGATCTGTTCTAATGATGTGTTAAAGTGACCTCAAGTACACTGAGCAACGGTGAGGACAGCCTTACCAGAAGCAGGGTGGTGGCGACAAGGACACCTCCCCAAGCAGATGGCATAGCGGCTGGGATCCCACCCAGTGTGGTGTGTGAAGCAGGAAGAAGGGCAAACGTCTTCTAATTGGCCAGTCCAGAGAGTGCGTTGTTTTCTGATTGGTGGACCCAAATGTGTACTGTTTTACAGAGAGGACTAGATGCAGCCCTTCTTCTGTTCCCCTGGGGGTGCTTTCTTCTGCTCACCGCTGCTGATGTAGATGGCGGTCCCTCCCTCCTTCAGTTGCCTATCTTCTTTCTTCCTTGTTTTTACATAGGAAGCCTTTGAGAATCATCTTCTTTCTTTCACGTCTCCTTTTCATCCCATTCCAATTACAGAGCAGAGCTTAACTGTAAGCCCCTATGTTTCACTGTTAGCTTTGTAGGCATTAAAGATGGGATCCCTGTTTACCAATTGTTGAAATCCATCTCTTGGTGTCTAAGAGGAATTTATTAAACATTTGTTCAAAGAAGGAACTGCAGATTCTTGGTTTTTAGGCATCCATTCTTCTGTCTGTAGATATATGTAATTCTTCTAACTTTATCTGACGTAATAATATACATTACTATATGTTTGCTATTATTAATAATAACATTATAACTATGCATACTAAGAAACGTCTGCTATAAAATTTTAACCATATATGATTATAGAAGTGTTTATATTATGATCATTTCTAGGGCTAGGATTTGGGGTAAGATTTTCAGTTTCTTCTCTAATTTTTTTCTATATTGATTGAAATCTTCAACAGTGATTACCATTAATAAGAAACGTTAAAATATGAAAAGACTTATGAACTAAAAAAAAAAACAACCTAGGCAAAATGGAAGACGATCAAATTCCAAAATTGGTGTTAGAAATAGGGAACTTGAACAGACCAATATGTTTGAAAGAGGTTAAATTGCAATTGAAAACCTCCACTCTCAGAAAACTGTAGACTTAAATGGTTTTTCAGGTGAGTTTTACCAAACTCTTTGAGGAACAATAAGTTTCCAAATTACTCCAGAAGAGACAAAAACAAAAGTTAACCAAGGTCACTTTCATTTCATATTGGTACAATCAGATGAACACATTATATTAAAAAAAAAGCCTCTACCCTCTTTTAAAAAATATTTTAAAAGATGAAAAATCTTTGAAAATACTAACTAATTGATTCCAACAGTTTGCTTTAAAATAATACAGCTTGGTTAATGAATGATTTATCATTAGGGATTCTGCCAACATAATTGGAGCATTAATTGATTAACATCTTTGAAAAATCCCATAATAATTTCAATTGATACAAAAATATCATTTGATAACTTCTTTACTTATTTATGGTAAATATCTTAGTAAGCCAAGAGTAAAAAGGATTTCTTTAATTACCTTAAATGAATTAAGCACCATTTAATCCCTTATTAATTAATTAATTAATATTAATTAAGTATCATTTAATCCCTTAAATATACCAAAACCCTCAGTAGATATTATACTTATTGAAGAAATTTTAAGTACATTCCTATTAAGACTGGAAACAAATATTCTTAAGTTAAAAAGCACTGTATATTAAAACCAATACTGCAATATTGGAAATCTTGACCAACATTGAAGAAAAGAAAGAAATAAGAGGCTTGGAAAGGAAGAAATGAACCATTGGTTTTTTCAGGGTGATATACTTATTTACTTTGAATAACTGATAGAATCAACAGGTAAATTATAAGAATGTGGTGTATGTATGATCAAGTTATAAGTGCATTTCTAAGAGCAAACAACTAGAAAATATTATATAAAAAAGCAAGATAACTATCACATAACAGCAACTAAAAATAGTGTGGTAATTAACCAAAAACATATAAGGCTTTCTGGAGAAAATGTAAACATTGTAATAAAGAACATAGAAAAAAATTTTTGAGTGATAAAGAGACATTCCATGTTCTCAGAGGAGAAGACTTAATAATACTGTAAAGATATCAGCTTTCCCCACATCTAGTACATGCAAAGTAATTCCACTAAAATTGTAGTTAGACTTTTGGGATACATGATAAATGTATTTTAAAATGTGTCTACTGTTGAGGCAGTATAAGACCTCTTAAGCAAGAACTTGAAAAACCATGTGGTATATAGTTGATTATTGAATACATCAAAGTTAAGGATTTCTATTATACAATAACAGGCATATGAGTAAAGTTAGAAACAAATTTCACAATGGGGGAAGAGCCTTTAAAATGTTGACAAAGGATTGACAAGTGGACATTGTTGACAAGTGGACAAAGGATTCCTATCTAGACTGTGGAAAAACACAAATCAAACAAGAAATCAAATCAACAATAAATCAAATCATACAAATCAATGAGAAAAAGACAGTAATTCAATAGAAAAACGGGCAAAATATCAATAAAAAATTTATAGAAAATAAACTCAAAAGGCTAATAAATCATAAGTGACTCACCAAATTGACATAATACTGAGATATAACTTTATACTTATTTGACTGGAAAAAATTAGAAAGCTGAATCCATGCCTTGTGTTGGCTGGGTATGGGAATAAGTCCTGCTGGTAGAAGTAAGGACAGGCACAGTCATTGAGAAGCACAGTCTGTACTATTCAGACAAAGTAAGTAAACCTGTGTCCTATAAGATGGCAAGACTAAAAGGGAGGTAAGGAAATAAGAGGAGTAGAGAAAACAATAAGGTTTCTGGCTTAATCACAGACTGTGTAGATTCAGGTGACAGTGCCCAGGATAGAGAATGAAAAGGGAGGAGGAACTTCTTTGATGATAAAGTTGATGTTTTCCGTTCTGGACCTTTTAAGAATCATGAACTTATGAGAAACCCTGATGGAATTAGTAGGTACCCAATTAATACTATAATCTTGCACATCAAATAAAGTCTCTTCTGTGTTTAGGAAAGATAGAATATTTTTTTTTATTAGTTCTATTTTTTAATTTATTTTTTTATTGAAGGATAATTTCTTTACAGAATGTTGTTGTTTTCTGTCAAACCTTAACATGAATCAGCCACAGGTATACATATATCCCCTCCCTTTTGAAGCTCCCTCTCATCTCCCTTCCTATTTCACCCCTCTAAGTTGATACAGAGACCCTCTTTGAGTTTCCTGAACCATACAGCAAATTCCCGTTGGCTATCTATTTTAATGTAAGTTACATTAATGTAATTACTAATTACATTACTGATGTAATGTAAGTTTTTATGTTACTCTTTCCATACATCTCACCCTCTCCTCCCCTCCCCACATGTCCATGCGTTTATTCTCTATGTCTGTTTTTTTATTGCTGCTATGTAGATAAATTCTTCAGACCATTTTTCTAGATTCCATATATGTGCCTCAGAATATAATATTTATCTTTCTCTTTCTGACTCACTTCACTCTTCATAGTAGGTTCTAGGTTCATCCACCTCATCAGAATGACTAAATGCATTCCTTTTAATGGCTGAGTAATATTCCTTTTTGTATATGTACCACAACTTCTTTATCCATTCATCTGTCGATGGGCATCTAGGTCGCTGCCATGTTCTAGCAATTGAAAATAGTGCTGCAGTGAACAATGGGATACCTGTGTCTTTTTCAATTTTGGTTTCCTCAGTGTATATGCCTAAGAGTGAGATTGTTGGTGGTTTTATTCCTAGTTTTTTAAGGAATCTCCATACCGTCATTGGAGAAGGAAATGGCAACCCACTCCAGTGTTCTTGCCAGGAGAATCCCAGGGACGGCAGAGCCTGGTGGGCTGCCGTCTATGGGGTCGCACAGAGTCGGACACGACTGAAGCGACTTAGCAGCAGTAGCAGCATACCGTGATAGTGACTGTATCAATTTACATTCCCACCAACAGTGCAAGAGCGTCCCCTTTTCTCCACACCCTCTCCAGCATTTACTGTTTGTAGACTTTTTGATGATAGCCATTCTGACCAGTGTGAGGTGATATCTCACTGTCGTTTTGATTTGCATTTCTCTAATAATGAGCAATGTTGAGCATCTTTTCATGTGTTTGTTAGCCATCTGTATGTCTTCTTTGGAGAAATGTCTGTTTAGGTCTTTTTCCCACTTTTTGATTGAGTTGTTTGTTTTTCTGAGTTGTATGAGCTGCTTGTATATTTTGGAAATTAATCCTTTGTCAGTTGTTCCATTTGCTATTATTTTCTCCCATTCTGAGGGTTGTCTTTTCACCTTTGCTTATAGTTTCCTTTGCTACGCAAAAGCTTTTAAGTTTAGTCAGGTCCCACTTATTTACTTTTGTTTTAATTTCCATTACTCTAGGAGGTGGGTCATAGAGGATCTTGCTTTGATTTATGTCATCGAGTGTTCTGCCTATGTTTTCCTCTAAGAGTTTTATAGTTTCTGGTCTTACATTTAGGTGTTTAATCCATTTTGAGTTTATCTTTGTGTGTGGTGTTAGGAAGTGTTCTAATTTCATTCTTTTACATGTAGCTGGCCAGTTTTCCCAGCACCATTTATTGAAGAGGCTGTCTCTGCCTCCATTGTATATTCTTGCCTCCTTTGTCAAAAATAAGGTACCCATAGGTGCATGGGCTTTGTAGTACAATCTGAAGTTAGGAAGGTTAATTCCTCCAGCTCCATTCTTCTTTCTCAACACTGCTTTGGCTATTTGGAGTCTTTTGTGTTTCCATATGAATTGTGAATTTTTTTTGTTCCAGTTCTGTGAACAATGTCATTGATAATTTGATAGGGATCAAATTGAATCTGTAGATTGCATTTGGTATTATAGTCATTTTCACAATATTGATTCTTCCTGCCCAGGAACATGGAATATCTCTCCATCTGTATATTTTGTCTTTGATTTCTTTCATTAGTGTCTTATAATTTTCCATGTACAGTTCTTTTGTCTCCTTAGGTAAGTTTATTCCTAGATGTTTAATTCTTTTTGTTGCAATGGTGAATGGGATTGAGTCCTTAATTTCTCTTTGTGATGCTTCATTGTTAGTATATAGAAATGCAAGTATTTCTGTGTATTGATTTTGTATCCTGCAACTTTGCTAAATTCACTGATTAGCTCTAATAATTTTCTGATACTATCTTTAAGGTTTTCTATGTACAGTATCATGTCATCTGCAAACAGTGAGAGCTTAACTTCTTTTCCCATTTGGATTCCTTTTATTTCTTTTTCTTCTCTGATTGCTGTAGCTAGGACTTCCAGAACTATGTTGAATAATAGTGGTGAAAGTGAACACCCTTGTCTTGTTCCTGATCTTAGGGGGATTATTTTCAGTTTTTCACCATTGAGAATAACGTTTTCTGTAGACTTATCATTTATGGCCTTTACTATGTTGTGGTAGGTTCCATCTGTGCCCATTTTTTGAAGAGTTTTAATCATAAATGGGTGCTGAATTTTATCAAAGGCTTTTTCTGCCTCTGTTGAGATAATCATATGGTTTTTATCTTTCAGTTTGTTAATATGGTGTATCACATTGATTGATTTGTGTATTTTGAAGAATCCTTGCATCCCTGGAATAAACCAAACTTGAACATGGTGTATGAGCTTTCTGATGTGTTGCTGAATTCTGTTTGTTAAAATTTTGTTGAGGATTTTTGCATCGATGTTCATCAGTGATATTGGCCTGTGGTTTTCTTTTTTTGTTTTGTCTTTGTCTGGTTTTGGTATCAGGGTGATAGTGGCCTCGGAGAATGAGTTTGGAAGTGTTCCTTCCTCTCCAATTTTTTGAAAGAGTTTTAGAAGGATAGGCATTAGCTCTTCTCTAAATGTTCAATGGAATTCTCCTGTGAAGCCATCTGGTCCCGGGCTTTTGTTTTTTGGGAGATTTTTGATCACAGCTTCAATTTCAGTTCTTGTAATTGAGTTTTTCATCATTTCTATTTCTTCCTGGTTCAGTCTTGGAAAATTGAACTTTTCTAAGAATCTGTCCATTTCTTCCAGGTTAGCCATTTTATGGCCATATAGTTGTTCATAATAGTCTCTTATAATCCTTTGTATTTCTGCATTGTCTGTTGTAACCTCTCCTTTTTCATTTCTAATTTTGTTGATTTGATTTTTCTCTGTTTTTCTTGATGTGTCTGGATAAAAGTTTGTCAACTTTGTTTATCTTCTCAAAGAACCAGCTTTTAGTTTTATTAATCTTTACAATTGTTTCTTTCACTTCTTTTTCATTTATTTCTGCTCGGATCTTAATGATTTCTTTCCTTCTACTAATTTTGTTTTTTTTTTAAATCTTCTTTTTCCAGTTGTTTTAGGTGTAAAGTTAGGCTGTCTATTCAATGTTTTTCTTGTTTCTTGAGGTAGGATTGTATTGCTATAAACTTCCCTCTTAGGACTGCTTTTGGTGCATCCCATAGGTTTTGAGTTGTCATGTTTACATTGTCATTTGTTTCTAGAAATCTTTTGATTTCCGTTTTGATTTCTCCAGTAACCTGTTGGTTGTTTAGAAATGTATTGCTTAATTTCCATGTGTTTGTGTTTCTTACAGTTTTTCTTGTAATTGATATCTAGTCTCATAGCATTGTGGTGGTCAGAGAAGGTGCTTGATAGGATTTCAATTTTCTTAAATTTTCTGAGGTTTGATTTGTGACCCAAGTTGTGGTCTATCCTGAAGAATGTTCCGTGTGCACTTGAGAAGAAGGTGTATTCTTCTGCATTTGGATAGAATGTCCTGAAGATATCAATGAGATCCATCTCATCTAATGTATCATTTAAGACTTGTGCTTCCTTATTAATTTTCTGTTTTGATGATCTGTCCATTGGTGTGAGTGCAGTGTTCGAGTGTCCTGTTATTATGTGTTACTGTCAATTTCTCCTTTTATGTCTGTTAGTGTTTGTCTTATGTATTGAGGTGCTCCTATGTTGGGTGCATAAATATTTACTACTATTATGTCTTCCTCTTGGATTGATCCCTTGATCACTCTGTAGTGTCTTTGCTTATCTCTTGTAATCTTCTTTATTTTAAGGTCCATTTTGTCTGATATGAGAATTGCTACTCCAGCTTTCTTTTGCTTCCCATTTGCATGGAATGTATTTTTCCATCCTCTCACTTTCAGTCTATATGTGTCTTAAGGTCTAAAATGGGTTTCTTGTGGACAGCATATATATGGGTCGTGTATTTGTATCCATTCAGCCAGTCTGTGTCTTTTGGTTGGAGCATTTAATCCATTTACATTTAAAGTAATTATTGATATGTATGTTCCTATTGCCATTTTCTTAATTGTTTGGGGTTGATTTTGTAGATCTCTTTTCTTTTGTATTTCTTGGCTATAGAAGTCCCTTTAACATTTGTTGTAAAGCTGGTTTGGTGGTACTGAATTCTCTTAACTTTTGATTGTCTGAAAGCTTTTGATTTCTCCATCAATTCTGAGTGAGATCCTTGTTGGTACAGTAATCTTGGCTGTAGATTTTTCCCTTTCTGTACTTTAAATATATCCTGCCATTCCCTTCTGGCCTGCAGAGTTTCTGCTGAAAGATCAGCTGTTAAGCATATGGGGTTTCCCTTATATGTTATATGTTGCTTCTCTCTTGCTGCTTTTAATGTTCTTTCTTTGTGTTTAGTCTTTGTTAGTTTGATTAGTATGTGTCTTGGCGTGTTTCTCCTTGTGTTTATCCTGTATGGGACTCTTTATGCCTCTTGGGCTTCATTAACTATTTCCTTTTCCATGTTGGGGAAATTTTCAAGTATAATGTCTTAAAAATTTTTTTCATACCCTTTCTTTTTCTCTTCTTCTGGGAACCCTATTATTTGAATGTCAGTGCGTATGATATTGTCTGAGAGGTCTCTGAAACTATTCTCAGTTCTTTTCATTCTTTTTTACTTTATTCTGATCTTCAGAAGTTATTTCCACCATTTTATTTTCCAGCTCACCGATTCGTTCTTCTGCTTCAGATAGTCTGCTCTTGATTCCTTCTAGAGTATTTTAATTTCAGTAATTGCATTGTTTGTCTCTGCATGTTTATTATTTAATTCTTCTAGGTCTTTGTTAATTGATTCTTGCATTTTCTCCATTTTGCTTTCAAGGTTTTTGATCATCTTTAGTATCATTATTCTGAATTCTTTTTCAGGTAGTTTGCCTATTTCTTCTTCATTTGTTTGGACTCCTGTGTTTCTAATTTGTTCCTTCATTTGTGTAGTATTTCTCTGCCTTTTCATTTTTTTATACTTACTGTGTTTGAGGTCTCCTTTTCCCAGGCTTCAAGGTTGAATTCTTTCTTCCTTTTGGTTTCTGCCCTCTAAGGTTGCTCCAGTGGTTTGTGTAAGCTTCCTATGGGGTGAGATTTGTGCTGAGTTTTTGTTTGTTTGCTTTTCCTCTGATGGGAAGGCTGAGTGAGGTGGTAATCCTGTCTGCTGATGGTTGGGCTTGCATTTTTGTTTGGTTTGTTGTTTAGATGAGGCATCTTACACAGGGTGCTAGGGTGGTTGGGTGATGCCGGGTCTTGTGTTCAGGTGGTTCCCTTTGTGTGAGTTCTCACTATTTGATGCTCCACAGGGTTAGTTCTCTGGTGGTCTAGGGTCTTGGAGTCAGTGCTCCTACTCCAAAGGCTCAGAGCTTGATCTCTGGTCAGGAGTGAAGTTTCCACAAGTGGTTTGTTATGGCATTAAGTGAGATTAAAACAAATATTCAAAAATGAGAAATCAAAGATGAACCCGACACAAATGGCAGGTACAAAACCAGGCAAATAATTACAATAATGGAATATACACCCATGAGCAAAGTCAAAACAGTCCAACAAAAATAAAGTACAGTACATTGACCTGGTGAATGAAGGAAATCAAAAATTATATTTACCAATTAAGAACAAAACTAACTAAAGCACCAACCGGAAAACAAAATGAAAGCAAGGCGCCAAGTGGGGAATAAAGCAATGAAAACAAAACTATCAAATCTGTTGAGAGAAATGGGAAGAAAGAAAAGAAAGAATGGATATGCAAAAGTAAATAGAGGTAGATGAAGATTTATATACATTAATGATTAAGTACAAGGGGAAAGAACAGTAGGAAAGGCAATCAAAGGAATAAATGTAGAAAAAATATAATACGTTTAAAGAAATTAAAACTTAAAAGTATAAAAAAGAGAAAAGATAAAGAAATAAAAGGAAGAAGACAGAAAAAAGGAAAAAAAAAGGAAAACACCACAGAATTGCAAAAGCCCAACGTAGATGCAGAGGTTTATAACAACAATAAAAATTGTGACTGAATATACACATGTATGTATACACCCATAAGCAAAATCAAAACAGTCCAACAAAAATAAAATATAATTGATTGACCTGGCAAACAAAGGAAACCTAAAATTATATCTACCAGAACAAAACTAACTAAAGTACAAACTGGAAGACAAAACTAAAGCAAGGTGCCAAGTGAGGAATAAAGCAATGAAAACAAAACTAACAAATATTTTGAGAGGAAAGGAAAGAAAGAATAGATATGCAAAGTTAAATAAAGGTAGATAGAGAAGATTTATATACATTGAAGATTAACTGCAAGGGGAAAAGGACAGTAGGAAAGGCAAAGGAATAAATGTATAAAAAATATAATAGGTTTAAGAAAATTAAAAATTAAAACTATAAAATAGATAAAATTAAAAAAAAAAGAAAGGAAGAAGAAAGAGAAAAGGAAAAAAAGGAAAACTCCACAGAACTGCAAAGGCCCAACATAGAGGCAGAGGTTTATAACAACAGTAAAAAGTGTGGCTGAATATATACATATACGCCCATAAGCAAAATCAAAACAGTCCAACAAAAATATAGTACAATAGATTGACCTGGTGAACAAAGGGAACCAAAAGTTGTGTCTACCAGAACAAAACTAACTAAAGCAGAAATTGGAAAACAAAATTAAAGTAAGGTGCCAATTGGGGTATAAAGCAATGAAAATAAAACTAACAAATATGCTGAGACTAAAGGAAAGAAAGAAAAGAAAGAAAGAATAGATATGCAAAGTTAAATAGAGATAGATAAAGAAGATTTATATATACTAAAGATTAACTGCAAGGGGAAAATAACAGTAGGAAAAGCAAGCAAAGGAATAAATGTAGAAAAAAATAATAATAGGTTTAAAAATTAAAAAAAAAAAACAACAAACTCCCCAGAACTACAAAAGCCCAGTATAGAGGAAGAGGTTTATAACAATAAAAAATATGACTAAGAAAAAAGAGAAAGCTGAAAAGCTTAGTTAGATTTCATAGTGCCAATAAAATTGACAAATACAACAGAGGGGTTGAGGGGAGAAAGAAAAACCCCAAAGAATCTACAGAACAAGTCAAAACATAAGAATAATAAATGCTTTTCTTGAGTCACTGCTGCCAGAGTCCTTTCCCTTGCTGGGAGTCACAGTCCACCTCCCTTCCCTAGGATGCCCTCCAACACTGCACTGATCTCTGGACCTGCTGTGGGGGCAGCTCAGATTCTAATCTGCTCCTGCTCTTCTGTGTTCTTGCCTCCAGTGTCCACAGCTATCAGAACTAGTGCGTTTTCTTTTGTGAGAGCTCTCAATGACCTTTTATATATTCCACAGACACAGTCTGCCTAGCTGATCATGTGGATTTAATCTGCAACTCGTACAGCTGGTGGGAGGGTTTGGGGCCTTCTTCCTTAGCCATACTGCCCCTGGGTTTCAATTGTGGTTTTTATTTCCACCTCTGGATATGGGCCGTCCACTGGGGTTTGCTCCTGAGGCTGCCCTCGAGGACTTGGTTTTGCCCCTGTGAGGGCCAGGTGTGGAGGTGGTGCAGCTGCTTGGGTCGCAGGAGTTCTGGCACCACCAGGTACTCAGGGGAGTTGGTGGCTAGAGCAGCAGGAAATATAGTACTCTAGAAGGGTATGGCAACCCGTATTGGCCAATATGCTTCAGTATTCTTACCTGGAGAAGCCCCTCCCTGACCGAAGCCTGGCAGGCCACAGTCCACAGGGTCGCAATGAGTGGGACACAACCCAAGCGACCCTGTGTGCAGAGGCGCAAGATTTTTTTTGCCTGTGGCAGCTCTGCCTCAGTGAGAGTTGCGCGTGATGGTAGCGCAGCTGCTTGGCTTGCGGGGACCCTGGTGGTGCCAAGTGTGCAGGGACACGGACTGCCTCTACCACAGGAGTGATGGCCTTATCAGTCTTTTTTCAAGCCTGTTGTAGCTAGCAATCAGAAGGCCTCTTTGACCAGTCTTTCTCTGTAGCTCCACCCTTTCAGGCACTTAGAGGCTCCCTTGCCTGGGGTCCTTCTCTGTTGTTTGATGCATCAGGCACATAGAGGGGCCCCCCACCTGGGGTCCTACTCTGTAGATCAGTGTGTCAGGCAATTAAAGGGGCACCCTGTGTGAGGGTCCTACACTGTAGTTTAGTGCTGTCAGGTGTTTGATGCTGCTGCTGCTGCTGCTAAGTCACTTCAGTCGTGTCCAACTCTGTGCGACCCCATAGATGGCAACCCACAGGCTCCGCCATGAAGGGCAGCCTCTATTGTTCAGCTGTCGGATGCTGGCATGTGGGGAGAGAGACGCTATGGTGATGGCTCCACCCCCTGCTCGTGACTCAGCAGCATCGCCTTGCTTCCATGCCTGCCCAGCTTTCCTCCAGAGGCATTTCCCACCACAGTCTCCTCCCTCACATCTCCTTGATCTGTCTCTCTGCAGTCAACAGCAGCCCTCGCCCTGGGATGGCTCCACAATCCCTAAACTCCAGCTCCCAGCCGCATACATACTAGGGTATGTATGGTTGCGGCAGGACTGTTTTCCTCTCAGCCTTAGATGTTTCTCCTCTGACTCAGACAATTGCCTGATATGGGAATCAGACTCCTGCTTCAGTTCCCCCACCCGCTGAGGGCAGGTCCAGTCCTACTAACACTCCCATTTTCCCCCCTATTTCCTTCATCCTACAGAGTTTTGCGTGGGTCTATATTTTCTTTTCTGCTGGTCAGGTACTCCTGTCTGCTCTCAGCTGGTGTTCTGCATGGACTTCTGTGTCTCAAGGTGTATTCCTGATGTATCCATGGAGAGAGATGTATTCCACATCCACCTACTCCTCCGCCATCTTGCAATCCCAAGATTGAATATTAATTTGCAATTTTCTTCAACTTAAATTCTGTTAACTTTTGTAGTTGAAGGACCAATATTTTTATTAACCCCTTCTCAATAATAAATAGATAATGCTGATTTTTTAGATCATCAAAACTTTTAAGCTATAGTTAGGAACCAAGTGAGAAGATATCCTTGCTTTTTCCAAGTCACCAAATGTTGACATCTTGGACATATTTTTTAAAGTGAAGTTGCAAAGAGTCGGACATGACTGGGCGACGAACACACACACATATACACACACACAAGGAATGCTTGAAAGACGTAATTCTAAAAACCTCATAGGAACCAAAAATCTACAAGTGATTAAATACACAAAAAAGAAAAAAAATCCAAACATATCACTAAAGATAGACATCAATTCAAAAGAGAAGAAAGCAGAAGAGGAAGGGAGGAAAAAAGACCTTCAAAAACAAATCCAAACAATTAACAAAATGGCAATAAGAATATTCATATTGATAATTACATTAAACGTAACTGAATAAAGTGTTCCAATCACAAGACATAGACTGGCTGAAGGGATACAAATCAAGACCCATATATAAGATGTCTGCAAAAGACCCACTTCAGATCTAGGGAAACATACAGAGTGAAAGTGAGGGGATGGAAAAAGGTATTCCATGCAAATGGAAATCAAAAGAAAGCTGGAGTAGCAATACTCATATCAGACAAAATAGACTTTAAAATAAAGAATGTTCAAGAGACAAAGAAGGATACTGCATAGTGATAAAGGGATCAATCGGAAAAGACCCTTCTTTCAATTTTCTGTAGACCCTTACCTTCCATTTTTCTCTTATTAATTCTGCACAGAGTAGTCTACATTAGTGCTGTCCATAAGAATATAATGCAGGTCATATTTGTTACTTAAAATGCTTAATAGCTATATTAAGAAAATAAAAATAAACAGGTTAAATTTATTTTAACAATAGACTTTATTTAATGCAATATATACAGAAAACAATTTCAACATGTGGCCAATATAAAAGTTATTAATAAGATATTTAAATCCTTTTTGTTTCAAAATATTATGTATATTTTATACTTAGAACATACCTCAATTCAGATGAGCCACATCAAATGCTTACTAACCACATGTAAGGAGTAGTGGCCATGTCACTGAACACACAGGTCTAGATACAGTGTTTTAAATCCTTTATTATTTAAATGTTCTTTTTAAAATCATTAAGTTCCTCTCTGTCATTCTCAGATGCTAAAAGTTTGTCTAAAAAACAAACTTTTTTTTCCCACCCCAGTCACTAGAAATGGAGGGTTCTTTGGAACAGTCTTTAGGCCTTTAGTGCTTCTGGCAAGAAGGTCTTTGCAAATGCCCCCTCCTTTCCTCCACTCTCTGGAGCCAGGCTGAATGGGGCCTTGGAAGGAGCTCTTTGCAGGAGTCCACACAGCAGTTTTGGCTGCTTATTGAGGGACTGCAGGTTTTCTGACTCTTCTCCTCAGCATTCAGAATATGAATTCTTTCTTTTTTAAATTGGTTATTTATTACACCTTGTGCTTATACAAAAGAGGCCAGAATATGAATTCTTAAACAAATGGTATTCCATCCCAGACCTGGGAAGATCCAAACCACACTAGCCATTAAACAAATGGGAAGGAGGGAGATGACTTTTTCCGTTTGGGGCTCACTCACGTTCCAGTGCAGTCAAGCAGATCTTTTGTTCTGTTTGGAATTGGTTTGGAATGAAACAGAGAAGAAAGAAACACATATTGCATAAGCTTATGGTAACCACAAGTTGGGTGAGGCAAATATTAATAATACTTGAAGCAAATGAAAATGTTTGAAATTATTTCCTTTCTCTACCAAATCTAATACAATTTTCTGCTTTGGGTAGGAGGGTGACAAGATGACTTCTCTCAAACCCATTTTAAATCTAGTTTTGTCTACTTTTTAAAATAATTATGTAAAGATCAGGGTTGGTTTTGTTTGTTTGTTTGTTTGTTTGGTGTGTGGGATACAAACACATAGCATGAACTTTACCCTTTTCTGTCATTTTAAGTATACAGTTTTGTAGTTTTAATATATTTACATCATTATGAAACAGATCTCCAGAACTTTTCCATCTTATTAATCTGAAACTCTGTACACATTAAATAACAATCCCTTTTCCCCTTCTCCTCCTAGCTCCTGTTAACCACCATTCTAAGAATTAGATTACTTTAGACACCTCATATAAATGGAACCAAACAGTATTTGTCTTCTTGGTTTATTTTACTTAGCGTAATGTCCTCAAGGTTCATTCATGTTGTAGAAACATTTTTTATAGTAAGATTTTTTAGAGTTTAGTCTCCTAGATTCATCATAAAAAAGCACATTCGGTTTTTTTCACCAGACTTTACTGAGCAACAACTGTATGCCGTACACATGAAGCTTATCTTCCTGTTAAGGAACTAGAAAGCTCGTATCTTCAGTCTCAGGTTAGCAGAACTGTGAATGGGACTTCCTTGAGACTCACTCCAGTAAGCTCCAAAGAACATGCTGGGGAATAGACAGCGTTACATCCAATTTAAATTCTACCCACACCCCTCAGCCAGGGACTTCATTACTCCACGTTTCTCACTCTCCTAGGTGATGAGTCAGGTCCACAAACTATGGGGAATATAGGTAAAAGTAAATGTAGAATATGTGTGCAGCCTTGAATGAAGTGGAGATCAATTATAAGCTCAATATCTCATGCTCAGTGATTTGGGTGGGACCAGGCTGGTGATGGAGAGGGTGGCCCATAGAAAAGAATCCCCCATCATCAAACTCTGTCTTTCCCGTTCCCAACACTTTTGACTTCTCCAGAGCAGCAGGAAATTCAGTCCTGCCATGTGTATCTTAGGTCAAAGAGAAAAAGCATAGAGCTCCAACGTGTGATTCCCAGCCTGAAAGAAACCAAGTGTCTTCTGATAAACGCACTTGAGTTTTTTTTTTTTTTAATGAAGGCACTAAATTGACCTTCTTTTAAAATGGCCTAGAAAGAATAAACAGGAGAAATCTTGTTTTCCCTTCATCCTGGAAAAATAACATTTCTCCCTTTCCAGCTCAGTACAGTTGACTGAATTGGAAAGGAATCTATTTTCTCTGGAAAGATTTATTTGCCCAACAGTCGTGTTTTTGTATATGTGTGTGTGTTGGCAAGAGGCGATAGATTTTCCAGAACAAGGGTCGTCTTGTTCACAGTTTAAAGGGGCCCAGAAGTTGACTAAGGAATTTAATGTTGAGGAAAGCTTTTGGTTTCCTTAATGCCATGTACAGACTCCAAAGCATTTCAAGTTGTCCTGGGCTTCAGGATGGGGAGGAGAGTGTGCTGGGGCATGGCTCAGTGCTACCACCCTACTCATTCAAGAGCAGATGAAAACATTTCTATTTTCCTCACCTCAATCTCAAGACTTGTGACAATAAGGGTCTGTTAGGAAGCATCTGTGTTTCTATTTTTCAAATAAATTGTTTCTCAAAAAGTTAAACAAGTTTTGAATAAAGCCATGTGGAAAAGCAAGGAGTGGCATTACCTTTTCTCCCCACAACCAGACTTTTTTTTCCCACCTAGGGACACATGTTTTGGATCAAGGAAAGATGCAAATTCCTTTCTGGCCAAATTAGAGCGAAGATTTAAAGGGATTATTAAGGTGCTCCTATCTCCTCCTCTACCTAGCTACACAAAGGACTGGCATCACATTAGAAATTTTAAAGCAAATCCTTTCTACTTTACAGGGAATTGTTTTCACTGCTTTTAGTTTTCTTGTATTGTAGGCTAGGCATTAATACAATATACAGTAAACTTGGATACTTTGGGACATTTTCTTTTCTTTTCTTTTTTTTTCACATGTATCTTTTTATTTTATTTTATTTTAAAATAAATTTATTTATTTTAGTTGGGGGCTAATTACTCTATAATATTGTAGTGGTTTTTGCCATACATTGACATGAATCAGCCATGGGTTTACATGTGTTCCCCATCCTGAAGGGACATTTTCTTGAGAACATTTCTTTGAAGGTGAATGACCTACTTCTTGTCAAAAAAGTTGAATATATACTATATACACATGATACACATAATTAATTGTGTATATTAATTAACATATATATTCTAACACCAGAACTGCAACCTATCTTAAACTAAAGATTCTTTCCCCAGATTTTTTTGTTTCCAAGTCACTGCTTGCTGATCTCAGCTGACAGCTCAGCTGGATTTTGCACAAGTGACTTTTCACTAAGCTGGCCTTTGCCTTGCCAGGTGTGCCTGGCCAATGTAAAGGATAGGAAAGGTGTTTTTCCTTTTAGCATGAATGTTAACACTTTTACCATATTTTCCATCGCCCAGTGTCTGTTTTCAAGGAAGCACGGATCTGCAGAAAACAGAGGCAGCTGAGATTTCTCCTTTGTAGATGTTGGCTCTCAGCCTCTTGGTGCATTTAATTTAGCAAAAGTCCATGTAATTAAATGAGGGGAAAATAGAATTTTTCTTTGATGGCAAAATGATTTCCATGAGGAGAAACTGGCTGATGGTGTTGACTCTGAAGTGTTGCTGGAAGGCTTCACAGCAGACAGGCACCCTCCTTCAGAGCCCAGATGGTACACATTCGCAAGGGCTGACTCTCCTGGGGCTAAACAGCTTTCTACTTAGGAAGTGTATGCCTTCTTGAGACATTTTTTGACTTTTGTGTGCAAAGTCCATGTATTTGGCACAATTGGAAATTTTACCAATCCCTGCATTGTCCTTTATTCCTCCAGTTTGAGGATAGATGGGACTAAATCTGGGTGAAATGGGTTTCCTGCTTGCTCTCAAGTATGGCTGCTCTAGATAAATCAGCTGTTGTCTTTGAGAAAGACCCCAGAAGCTTCCCAGGGAAGGGTCCAGGCTTTTCTTCTTAGTCTGATCTTCAAACATCTACCCTATGCTTGGTGTTAGATAAATATTAATTGGAAATGCTGACCCTGAGATAAAAGACATAGAGGAGGGGAGCCAAAAATGGCAGCTTGCTGTCCAAGACCAAAGGATAAAATAAGGGTAACCATCCAGTGGACCCAGACCTGATTCTCAAGTCTCCAACTTATTTGTGTAGGGCCCTCAGGCACCTGAGACTTCCAGGTCTTTCTCTGCCATGATCCCTTCGCTGATTTACCCCTGGTGGTGCCCCCTAAACTCTGCTCATTCATCCTTCCATCAGCACCTTTATTTCCCACCTGGTGGTCCTGAGATCCATTCAAGGTGACACTTCTCTTGCATCACTTCCAATCTCTTCTTCTTCAGCCAATGGCCTCTGGAGTGGGAGAAAATTAAAAACAGCTTCTTCACCAAAAATCAATACCTCTGGGATGGAATATTATGTCAGGTTGGATGGATCCCACTCTCCAGGCTTCTGCTTGTAGGACAAGAGTCAGAAGGAAATTTGAGGTGGGGTGTTAGAACTTGCCACCTAATTGTCAAGGTTGGTTGTTCACAGAGATACATTTCTCACTCGGGTTGTGGACAAGCTAATGGAACAGAATGGGAACAGACTATCTTACCACCTGGCCTCAGAATTTCTCTTACCTTGATGAGCCAGCCTGAAGTGAAAAGTTGAGCAGGAAAGTTTGGCCCCAGCTGAGTTTTGGAAAGAAAAGATAGGAACGAAGAGAGGGCCGATTGCTCTGTATGTATGAAAAAATAAAGCATAATACATTTTGCTAGTGAGAGTGGGGATAGGAAGGAGGGAATAATGTGATAGTTGGTCTCAATTGATGGAAAAATATTTCTATCATATCAATAGTAATGACTTTGTTTGCATGGGTCTGATATAAATGCCTGTATTTCAGTCTTCAGTAAAGGGCATAAAGTACTTATAAATTATAATCAGTGTATATGAGACTGTGTGTGTGAGAGAGAGAGAAAACCAAGGGACCATTTTGGATTTTCTACGTGTATATCCCCTTGTTAGACAAAGCCCTCAGGGCACAATGAGGTGATGTACATGTTGATGCACAGTGTTTCAATGGGAGGAACTGGAACTCGACCAGCAATATCAAAAGGTGAACCTTCCTTATGCATCCAGAATCCAGGAAGTATAAGGAGTGCAAAACCCTTCACATGGGAATGGGAGTGTAAGGCAATTCATTTGAGACTCAAAGCGCAGATTTTCTCTCTGAAACTTTGGTTAAATTAAGAGCAGATTTAGCAAAGTTGGGGGAGGAGGGTAGACAGCTATTTACTGGCTTGATTTAGGTATACTAGTGTTACCTGGTAAAAGAAATCAGACCAAAAGAAATTTAAATGTCTGTTTAACATTTTATATGGATCACAACAGGCTGTGGACAATTCTTAAAGAGATGGGAATACCAGACCACCTTACCTGTCTCCTGAGAAAACTGTAATGCAGGTCAAGAAGCAACAGTTAGAACCTTACATGGAACAACTGATTGGTTCAAAATTGGGAAAGGAGTACATCAAGGCTGTATACTGTCACCCTGCTTATTTAACTTCTATGCAGAGTATATCATGCAAAATGCCAGGCTGGATGAATCACAAACGGAAATCAAGATTTCCGGGAGAAATATCAACCACCTCAGATATGCATATGATACCATTCTAATGGCAGAAAGTGAAGAGTAACAAAGAGCCCCCTGATGAAGTTGAAAGAGAAGAGTGAAAAAGCTGGCTTGAAACTCAACATTAAAAAACTAAGATCATGGCATCCGGTCCCATCACTTCATGGCAAATAGAAGGGGAAAAAGTGGAAGCAGCGACATATTTTATTTTCTTGGGCTCCAAAATCACTGCAGACGGTGACTGAAGCCATGAAATTAAAAGACACTTGCTCCTTGGGAGGAAAGCTACAACAAACCTAGACAGTGTATTAAAAAGCAGAGACATCACTTTGCTGACAAAGGTCCATACAGTTAAAGCTATGATTTTTCCAATAGTCATGTATGGATGTGAGAGCTGGACCATAAAGCAGGCTGAGCACCAAAGAATTGATACTTTCAAACTGTGGTGCTGAAGAAGACTCTTGAGAGTCCCTTGGACTGCAAGGAGATCCTACCAATCAACCCTAAAGGAAATCAGTCCTGAATGTTCATTGGAAGGACTGATGCTGAAACTCCAATACTTTGGCCACTTGATGCAAAGAGTGGACTCATTGGAAAGACCCTGATGATGGAAAAGATTGAAAGCAAAAGGAAAAGGGGCGACAGAAGATGAGATTGTTACATAGCATCACCGACTCAATGGACATGAATTTGAGCAAATAACAGGAGGTAGTGGAGGACTGGGAAGTTGGTGTGCTGGAGTGCATAGCATCACAAAGAGTCAGACACGACTTAGTGACTGAACAACAACAACAAACCAGCATTTTAATCTTTTTAAATAGAGATCTTCAACATTCTTTATGAAGATTTATTGGTTACAGACAAGAAATCACCCAAAATGTTAAAGTCATGAACCCAAATGTGGCAAGGGCCATAGAGCATGTGAATCCAACCTCTGGTACCAATGATCTGGACTTGACCAAACTTACTTGTAAGTGACCTTATGCAAGTGCCTCAGTTTCCTCTTCTGGGGATAATCCTAAGTCATGAGGTCCTTGAGAACATTAAATGAGTTAGTGTGCAGAAAGCATTTGAAAGAGTTCTGGCACATTCTGAATCTGAATTATTATCATCTTGCCTTATCGTTGGAAGTTGGGAAGAGGAGTATGCTAGGAAATTTATGTACATATCTCAATCTTCCCAGCAATGAATTTTCATAACAATGGGACATAATTAAAACTATTTTCTCAGCTGAAGACTTGAGGTCAAGAAAGAAAAGTAAATTTTCTAAGGTCACACAGCTGGTTAGAAGCAGATGTCTCTGTGGATCATTTGTTACACACATTTACACAGCAAAATTATAATGATTGATTATAGCTTACAGCGGGAATAGTGCAATACTTTATATAGTATTTACAGAAATGGAAGGGCTTCCCTGGTGGCTCAGACAGTAAGGAATCTGCCTGCAATGAAGGAGATCTGGGTTTGATCCCTAGGTCAGGAAGATCCCCTGAAGAAGGGAATAGCAAATAGAAATGGAAGACCAAATAGGAAATAGCTATGTTTTGTGCATTTGGCTAGCCACACACCATTTTAAATGGGAAGTGTGAAATAAAACCATTATAGTTAATCTCTGAGCAGAAAGTCCATTGGATCAGTAGTGTGGCTGTGGTAGCATGTCTGCTCAAGTCTTTATTCTCATGTTGTCTCGTCTGCAGTTGCTTAAATTTTTTAAAACAATATTAAGAGTTGATTTAGCTAACATCTCAAATATTAAAATATGTTCATATTAGTTGGAAGAGAAACAATTTTTCTCTCAAAGCGGTATCTAAAGTCTCTTTCTCTCAGTTCGGGCAAACCCGGTTTACTGGCGGTGAGCTTTCACGTCCCCCCACCTCCTCCCCTGATGTAGATCCCAGTTCTGGGAGATGAGGCTGGGAGGTCTGAGAGAGTCCTTTCTTGTTGAGCACCTCCTGTTGTTAGCACCATGATGGAGGCCTGGTATCCATCATCCCTTCCAGTCCCCACCACCATCTTCTGAGGGTGGTACTCTCATCCTCTTTTTGGAGGAAACTGAGGCACAGAGAGCTTATTTATTACTTGTTCACTAAACACTGACACTACTCAAAGGAAAACAAAGGCTCTAATATCTTAAAACAGTGCTTTTCTTGCTCTTCTTGTGTGAAATAGATGGTGTGTTTTGTTCTAATGAATGACTTGCTCCCTTGGGCATGCGCAGGGCTGTAAGAAATTTGCTACATCTACACTCTTTTCTTTTCTATTTCAGTAGGCCTATCAGAATGCAAGTTATTGGAATCATAACTTTGAAACTACACTCATTTATAAAAATAACATATATTTTGCTAACTTCAGCACCTCCACCATTATTGGCAATAAACTATAGGCAAGATAAAAAAGAACTGATACTATGATTGTTTAAAATCAAAATAAAGCAGGTATGGTAGGTATATGGGTCAGCACATTTCTGAAGGGACAATTCTGCACTTTCCTCTCTTTTTCATCCTTTCTTTTTCTGAGGATCCCTTCTGTGTTCCCTTTCCATCTGTAGAACTATCTAGAGTCATCCAAACTTAGCAGCTCAGGGCCATTTTAGTGCCTCCCTCACACTTCACTGTTTCTCTCACATCTGTTTGGTTTTCTCCATCCTTAGTCCAGGTAGTCACTGTATTACCTCTGGGCCATTGTCTGTTCCCTTGTTCCCTGCTTCTTTTCTCTTTCTCCTATAATCTTTTTATTTCATTGCTGCCAAATGAGTGTTCCCAAAACACAATTTAAATCCTTTTAAATAATTTTATTGTAATAGAACCCTAAATAGCTACTGAGATCCAGTGCAAACTCCGCTCCCATCCCCCAATAAACTTTGCTGTATGATCCCAAAAAGGTCTCCAATTTTACCTTCTAATGTCTACCCTATGCCCAAGCCAAAGTATAATAGATAACTAGTGCCTGTGTTTCTCTTTGCTCATCCAGTTCCTCACTTTTTTAATTAAAATGCTAGCCATCCTTCTAGGTCCTATTCATTCTTCTCCAAAGAAGTCTCTCTCAATTCTCTCAATCTGTCATCATTTTCCCTTTGAACCTGTCTGTCATAAAATGAGCAGACACTTCTGTATCTTTTTATCTCTAGTTCTCTGGTCTCTTGTCCCCCACATTCCCCAACTACACACACACACACACACACACACACACACACACACACACACACACACACACTTGTCACTTCCCTGGCAATTGGTACTTTGTGTCCCCTGTAGTTCTAGTAGGGTCTTTCCCATGAAGTGGTATTTGTTGTTGTTAACAAGAAAATGTTGTTGTTAAGAAGAAAAAGAAGCAGGAGGAGGAGGAGGGAAGAAGAGGAGAAGAGGGGAAGAAGCTGGGTGGAAAGGATGGTGTCGAGTTCTTTTGCTTCTCCAGCCGTCGTGGTTGGACAACTCTAATTAATTGTTGGAAAGTTTTTCCCTATATTCATCTGAAATCTGCCCCTTTGAAAAATTCAGTTCCATAAATATTTATTGTGTGACTACTATATACAAATTAAACGATTTTAGGCACAAAGCACATTCACTAATCCAGTCACAGCCTATATGCCTGCCCTGCCCAAGACCCACCATCAGAGACCTTCTCACACTGAGGAGGAAAAAGGCTTAGCAGTTTCTCCACGAGTCAAGGCCCTGCTCTCCTGGTTAATGTCTTGAAAGTATTTTTCTCCACTCTTCTCTGAGCTATAGTATATATGGGAGGGTCCATACAAGATTGCTGAGAGATTTATTGGATTTATTATCATTATATACAGCAAACCCCCAGGGGTCAGAGGCAGAAAGCTTTGTTCTTCCATTTACACACGAAAAATAGATCTAAGAATCATGATTAAATCTTCAGATATGTGAAAATTACTATCCTATTTCCCAGAAACCTTCTTTGGAAATATTTATTTACTTTGAAAGCTGAGAGTGGAGGGATAGGTAAAGGTTCTTAGTACAAATACCAGAAGATGGGTTTAAAAGGGATGTATTTAGAAAGAGGTCTTGTTCATTATTTTTACATTAGAGGGACAGGGAACGTTCTGTAAGTCAGATTATCTGATTATATCAGTCCTTGGCGGCACTGCTACATAGCTGGCAGAGAAATAGACATAACTTCGGTCTCATAGATTCATCATATGAATTAGACTTTGTTGTTTGTTTTTGTTTGGTCGCTAAGTCATGTCTGACTCTTTGCAACCCCAAGGACTGTAGCCCGCCAAGCTCCTCTGTCCATGGGATTTCTCAGGCAAGAATACTGGAGTGAGTCGCCATTTCCTTCTCCAGGGGATCTTTCCAGACCAGGGCTCAAACCCATGTCTCCTGCATCTGCTGCATTAGTAGGCAGATTCTTTTACCGCTGAGCCAGCAAGGAAGCCCAGATTTTGTTGTAGGTAGTTACTAAGCAATGCATGATCTGATTTCACTCTTGGACCAGCCAAATCCACCAATGTGTTCCTTTCTATCACTGTTACCATTACCTTCGTGGTCTATTTCCTGGATCATGTGATGACCTCTAGCCAGAATCCTGGTCTCCAGTTGCTCCTCTCTCCAAACCATCCCACAAAACACAGTGTGGGTGATCTTGCTAAAATGCAGCTCTAATCATGTCCCTGGCCCAATAGTCTTGTTTTCTTAAATCTCAAACTTCATTGCCCCCTCCCACCTCATCCCTGGAGGTATTCCTAAGCTCCATATATTGTTGACCACCCCTACTATTTACCTTTCAGTCATAATACTTATGACCCTTTACTTCTTTATATCTCTCTCCTACTTCCAAGACTGTGACTTAACCCTTTGCATCCCCATCACCTACCACAGTGCCAAGCACGCAGTGAGTGGCTAATATCTTGTCTTAAGGATGACAAACTTGGGCAAACTTTCGGAGATGGTGAGGGACAGAGAGGCTTGGCATGCTTCAGTCTATGGGTTCACAAAGTCGGATATGACTTGGCAATTGAACAACAGCAAGGATGAATACAGGCATACTTCATTTTATTGTACTTTGAAGATATTACATTTTTTAACAAATTGAAGGTTTGTGGCCACCCTGCATTGAGCAAGTCTATTGGTGCCGTTTCTTCCAATAGAATTTGCTTACTTTGTGTCTTTGTGTCACATTTTGGTAATACTTGCAATATTTTTTTTTAATAAATTAAATTATTTTAGTTGGGGGCTAATTACTTTACAATATTGTAGTGGCTTTTGCCATAGCAATATTTCAAACATTTCATAATTTTATATTTATTATGATGATCTGTGATCAGTGATCTTTGAGGTTGCTATTGCAAAATACTATCACTCACTGAAGAGTCAGATGATGGCTAGCATTTTTCAGCAAAAAAATATTTTTTAATTGAGGTATAAGGCTATTGCACACTTAACAGACTACACTATAGTGTAAACATAACTTTCATATGCACTGGGAAACCAAAAATTTTGTGAGACTCACCTTCTTGCAATATTTGCTTCATTGGGGTGACCTCAGACTTAACCTACGATATCTCCAATGTCTGCTTATATAGCATAAAATCCAGTCTCCTTGGTACAGCACTCCAGGCCTTCTGTAACCTTGGCCTGCCCCATTTTTTCCAGTGTGCCTTTTCATGGCCCTATTCCATTATAAATCATAAAGCAAACCTTTTCCGTAACAAGGCTTGGATTTTCCCACTTTGATAGGGAAAGTATCCAGCTGTCCCATCTGTTGTTTTCACTTGACTGGCCCTTTTGTGTTTCTCTGCTTGTTGAAACCTACTCATTTTTTTTTTTTTTTAAGACCATCTAGTTATCCCTTCTCCTTGAAGCCTCCACCTGCTCTGGTAACACCTGGTTAATCTGTCTTTGATAGCTTCAACCAAACACTTATTTCATGACCTTATTCTATTTCATTTTCACCACAGCATTTAGAATGGAGATTTGGTCAAATAGATGCTAAGAAAACTGGGTGGCATGGAAATAATATAACTGCCTATCTGCTGACTTTGCTGAGCACTCAGCCCTGCCCAGAGTGTATACATCTTGCTACTGAACAAGTGCTGGAAAATGATACATCATAGGCACAGGGGCATGGTTAGAACATGATTAGGCCAAAGTCTTTTCCTCTCTTAATTTTCTCTGAAGGAGTAGCGAGCTGGGCTGCAGAACTTCGAGCTTCCCAGCCAGTGTTCCCCCAGCAATGGTTTACAGGCCTATGGAGAGAGAGTCCTCTCACTCTTCAGGGTGGCCGGGCCACGCTCAGAACCACCTAAACCCCTGGGCTAGTGGTCTGGCTGTTAGCCCAGTGTGCCTCACAGACACCGAAAATGGGCCCTGTTATAAACAGAGTTTGGGAACACTGACCTTAGTCAAATTAGGACAAGACCACAAACGTGGGCGCACACACACTGCTATGGAAAATGGCTCTGCTTGGATTTAGCATCATATCTGTGGGCACAACAGGAAATCTGCCCCTTTAGGTCTGGGTTGGTATAGATTCACAGATGACTCTGCTCATTCAAAAAAAGAGGGGGGGGAAAGGGGGGGAAGTCGCTCAGTCGTGTCCGACTCTTTGCGACCCCGTGGACTGTAGCCTACCAGGCTCCTCCGTCCATGGGATTCTCCAGGCAAGAATACTGGAGTGGTTTGCCATTTCCTTCTCCAGGGGATCTTTCCGACCCAGGGATCGAACCCAGGTCTCCCGCATTGGAGGCAGACACTTTAACCTCTGAGCCACCAGGGAAGTCCCTCAAAAAAAGAGAGCTAGGTCAAAAAAAAAAAAAAAAAAAAAAAACACCTTCTAAAGTCTCTCTTTCTGAACCTGGGGAGTAGTCAGTAAAGGATGGTGGAACCTAAATGAATTACAGGATTCAGAATCAAGCCTTTTAGCTAAGCTCTGATTGCTTCTAAGATACAAATTTTTAGATAATTTTAAATTCATGCCTTCTCCTGTGTTTTGTGCTTTATGAAGGTTTGGTTTTCCACATCAGGATTTTTTTCATTGGTGTGGACATTCACCTGGATCTTGATCACAACAGAATTCTGCATGCTGATTCAGAAACCAGTCCTTGAGGTAAGAATTCACTTATTGAATGAGGATGACTTCTAGGTGCAAGGCATCCCTTCACCATTCACAAGCATGATTTATTCACTCATTTCCACACTGGCTTCTGTCTCCATCCACAGAATTAGTAAAAGGGGTCTTGATTTTATAAGGGCATTGTAAGCTGAATCCATCCTTGCAAGGCCTCCTCCTTTGCCATGGGAAGGACTCCCAGACACACTCTGTGTTGTATAAACCCACATTTTCATCACCTGGCGCACCTCCTCCATTCACAACCTGTGAATTCCCTTCCTTTATTCTAACCTGGTAATGCTTCTTGCTTCACTTAAAAGTGTGATTGGGTTTCTGGGATCTTCTTTCTATTAATGCTCAAGCATGGTAAAGTCCTCTGTAAATACAAGCTCATCCAAAGCCTTCACTGACCCCCACCGTGGAAATAAGCTGTCCTTCCTCTTGGCTCCTGACATTTTTTCATAACTTTTCTACTTACATGTACCACTTTTTCAAGTGACTTGGTATGTTCAGATCCCCAGCAGGCTGTGAGATGATTGAGGCATTTGCCTCAGATGCAGAATTTAAGCATTCCCCCCAAAACCCAGTAACAATACATAACATCACAGTTTAAAAAATAAAAATTAGTGCAAAAATTCATGATGAACAAATATCAAAAATTTCAATAAAGACTAGATCCGATATTTTTCTTTTTATTTTCCTTTCAGATTCTTCCTTTGGCCCCAGGATTCACTATGACCCAGCACTGTTACTGATTCTGTCTTTTTTGGAAGTTTTGATATGTTGCTCATCATAGATTTGTGCATTGATTTTGATTTTTAAAAGAATATTGCATTAGTGTGTTATTTATCCTGATTCCCAAGTGTTTTGGTGTCACTAAATGTTGTGCTTTAGGCCAGTGCTCATTTGCCTTTCTCTGAATTCTGGCTCTGATCACAATAGCAACTAGCACAACCCTCTGCCCATTGACAGGCACTCAATTTATATTTCAAGAATGAATGAGTGAATGAGTGCTAAGTCGCTTCAGTCGTGTCCGACTCTGTGCTACCCCATAGATGGCAGCCCACCAGGCTCCCCCATCCCTGGGATTCTCCAGGCAAGAACACTGGAGTGGGTTGCCATTTCCTTCTCCAGTGCATGAAAGTGAAAAGTGAAAGTGAAGTCGCTCAGTTGTGTCCGACTCAGCGACCCCATGGACTGTAGCCTACCAGGCTCCCCCGTCCCTGGGATTCTCCAGGCAAGAACACTGGAGTGGGTTGCCATTTCCTTCTCCAACTAGTAGGGATATTTTAGGTGTTTTTTCCTTTTTTTTTTCCTAAAGGCAAAGTAACACCTTGCTCACAATTCAGCGTCTGCCTGACATTTAGACAGACAGCGACACAGGTATGTTGTAGTAGTCTTAAGTGGCTGCATGTTGTACCAGTCAGCTTTGCTCGCCAATTAATATACTTGATCCTGGGCCTTTTTTGCTGCCACAGAGCATCCCCTTCCAGTCTTGCTGTATCTCGTAAACAATTTTCAGGAAGCTAAATAGCTGTGGATGTACAGAATCATCTTTTACCTTTTTCTAGTAAATTGTACACCATTAAAAACAAAAATAACCTGTTTGGAAATCCAGAATACTGGGGACAAGGGTTCTGTTGATGGTTTCTGCAGGAGATTCAGTGGTTGTGTGGAGAGGAAGGAGGCAAAGGGTTGGAAGAACAAACATGATGGAATGGGGTTTGCCCCTCAAAATAATATCCAACTTGGAGGAAAGTAAAATGTTACTTCATTACAACGACATGACACAGAAGAGGTTGCCATTTCTCAGGGGAAAAAGGCACTGATCACGGAGGTGTGGCGTCTGAGTCTCACACACGCTCTAAAGTTGATTCCTCAGTAAAAAATAAATATGATCATTCACAAAATCCTTTCACAAAATCAGCTTTAGAAAGATGAGCCTGTAATAACAAAATTGTTTCTCTGCCCTGGTAGATGGCCTGTGATAATAATGTTTTTGATTTAGTTACAGGAATTCTGTTCAGCAAACAATGCTGTTTAAGTGTTTTCTCTGGGTTCTGTCCACATAGTAGTCACTGTCCTGAAGTGGGGAAAATAGATCTTATTCTGTAATAGTGATTATGATTTATATTTTTTGTCCTGTCATCAAATGATCATTAGCCTTTATCTATCCTCACTCCTCCTAACCTTAAGTAGTCCAAGGGTAAAAATGGATAACTAAATTAATGTTCAAAAAACTAGTGTTTCTTAGCAACTACCTCTTTGTTTCACTGATAGTCTTCAAATCCCTTATTTTTCCATCTTATTCTTTGCTGTCTCATTGTGATGTGACCAAAACTTCACTTCTGGTATACCTCTGGAAATTTGGGGATCTGAGACCCAGAAATGTGCTCATTTTAACAAATCACCTTACAGGGAGACTATTTAGACACTTCTTAGACTATTAAGGAGCCTCACTCACACTAGGTTAAGATTTCACTTTTCATGAGGGCCTATTGTGTGCTAGCCACCATGCTAGGCAGCTTTCCCATGTTATTTTATTGAACCCTTTGAAGAGTCTGGCAGGAGAACAAGTATTGTCAACCCATGTTGAAGAAATAAAAACCAAGACTCCAACGGGCTGTGATGTGCTCATGTCACAGGACTATGAGGAGCAAGTCTGAGGCTTGGCTCAGGTCTCTTGCTTGTTGTATTGCCTGCAACTGTCTGGTTATTGTCACAGGAGAAAATTTGCACCTCTTCTGCTTCAAGAGATGCTGAAGATATGTTTATCCAACCCAATTTGTCATGTGGTTAGTTTCCAAGGTGAAATGAAATCAATCCTAAGGTTTCAGATATTATTTAAAACTGTATGAAGAGACAAGCACCGTGTATCATGTCTATAGACCCTGTGTATCCTTCCCCTGAAATTTTGTAATTTTTTCAGGGAAACTTCTCCCTTTTCAAAAAGGTCACCCTAGCTTCCAAAAAGGCTTACAAGGAATAGGTTTTAGATCACCATGGAAGAATTTACAAGGTATGAGAAAGATATGTATGGGAGAGAGAACAATTTGATTCTATGAAATGAAAAATGCATCAAATTTATTTGCCTGAATTTGGAGGGGTATATGTGGGCATAGTTGTATGTGTGCTGGGGGTTGGGAGAGAATGTGTGTGACAGAAATTGAATGATGCTGGAAAAGACGTTACTCTGGACCATATTTTTGATGAACAAACAATCAAGTATTCACTGCTGATGGTGATTGCAGCCATGAAATTAAAAGACGCTTACTCCTTGGAAGGAAGGTTATGACCAACCTAGATAGCATATTGAAAAGCAGAGACATTACTTTGCCAACAAAGGTCCATCTAGTCAAGGCCATGGTTTTTCCAGTAGTCATGTATGGATGTGAGAGTTGGATGGTGAAGAAAGCTGAGCGCTGAAGAATTGATGCTTTTGAACTGTGGTGTTGGAGAAGACTCTTGAGAGTCCCTTGGACTGCAAGAAGATCCAACCAGTCCATCCTAAAGGAGATCAGTCCTGGGTGTTCATTGGAAGGACTGATGGTGAAGCTGAAACTCCAATACTTTGGCCACCTCATGCGAAGGGTTGACTCATTGGAAAAGACCCTAATGCTGGGAAGGAGTGGAGGCAGGAGGAGAAGGGGACGACAGAGGATAAGATGGTTGGATGGCATCACTGACTCAATGGACATGGGTATGGGTAAACTCCGGGAGTTGGGGATGGACGGGGAGGCCTGGTGTGCTGCAATTCATGGGGTCGCAAAGAGTCGGACACGACTGAGCAACTGAACTGAACTGAACTGAATTCATGGCTACAACTCTAATGGATAAAATAACTCAAAAATAGCACAGGGAAGTAAGGTAGAATAGTACACCACAGTGGTTAGAGCTATAGGCTCTTAAAATCAGTTGCATGAGTTTAGATCCCAGTTTTGCTACTTCCTGATTGTGTGACATTTGATAGGTCACTTAAAATCAAACAAGCAAACACTGCATGTTCAGTGTTCTCATCTATACAGTGGACAGTAACAGTAAGTACACATCAGGATGTTTGTAAAAATTAAATGAGAATGCCTATAAAGTATCTAACTCTTCATAAAAATGTGTTATTATCAAAAGGAGAGTATATCTAATATTTTTGAGCTCCTTGTAGTAGAATAGTCTTCTTCCCAGGTTCAAGAAATTGGAAAGAGTTAATCCCGACAGAAATTGTCACCAAGCTTAGTAATAGAGCAAGTGATTTTATTAGTGGAAGTCAATATGTCCCCAGCAACCAGGCCTACAAAACATGGGGAAGAGGACGCCTGACCAACGAATAGTAATAATCACAAGACTGTCGGCAGTTGAGCCCTCAGAACATCTGCATTCCTTTAATAATTAGTAGGCAAATAACCCTGCTCAGTGGCAGTGAATCTGCACGAAGCATACAAGCGGCGCCAGCAAAACTAGAAAAAACTAGCAGATGCCCCTTGCAGGAAATTTAATTAAAGGGGAAAGGCCTCCAATAATGTTCCCATTGTGCTCTTGACTTCAACTGGAGAAGGCAAACATTGTGCAAATTCTCCAGACCAGGAGGCTGGCGTGGAAACAGCCAGACCCGTGGGCCTTCTTGGCTCCCGCCAAGAGCCCTTGCGGCTGTGTCAATTGATAACCACTTCCCCAAAGTCACACAGTACTTTCAGATCAGCACAATTCTGGGTCACAAAATGGATGGGAGGCCACAGAGTTCCAGGTCCTTTAAATAAAGTTAAAGATTACACCATTTATAATGAAACACCTTTGTGTTTCCTCATGGCCTCAGTTCCTTAGTCACTGATAATACAATAAACTCCTCAGAAATAATTCATGGAGCTGAGAAATGACACCTCATCCTCATGTTCTGAAGTTAGCCCTCACTCTACCTCTTGGAAGGAGGGTGGAACATCTATGTTACATCCTCAGCCTGTGATATCTTCTTGCCAGCGTGGAGACTTTCAAGTTCTTGGAGGCAGCGCGCAGGCCGTTCCACAGGCAGACAGTGTAACAGGTGCCTGCCCTGGAATAGCAGTGTCTGATTTCACACGTGGTCTCAGGGTACCAGTTCTACGGCCCTGGGCAAATGGCTTCGTTCTCTGTGCTTCTCAGTTTCCTCATCCACAAAATGGGAGTAACACTAGCACCTTACCAATAGTGTTGTTCTGCCTGGAACACTGTCTGTACTAAATAATTGTCAGCTATTATGCCCATTCTTCTTAGTAATTAATGATGGTCTCACCCTGTGAAAGTCTGGCAAAGAATTCTTTGAAGACAATTACAGTGACCAATTAAATGAATATTTTATAAAGTCTTATTTTGAATCCATACCCAGAAGTGGGATTGCTGGATCATGTAGTGGTTCTACTTATACTTTTTTGAGGAACCTCTACACTGTTTTCAGTAGTGGCAGCACTATTTTATACTCCCACCAAAAGTGCACAAGGGTCTCGATTTCTCCACATCCTTGAAAACACTTGTCTTCTTTTTTTTTTCAAGTAATAGCTATTCTAACTGGAATGAGGTGATGTATATATCGTAATGATTTTGCTTTCTTTTTATCAATTATATTTCAACAAAGCTGTTTTTAAAAAATCTAACATTGTGTCTTACATAGTGTAGGCATGTCACACAATGTAGGTAGCTATTGGCTCTTTGATTGCTATGTAGAATAATAACATGTGTTGCTTCTTCTCAAATTATATTCCACTCCTTTGGCTTCTCCACTGCTTTGACCTTTTCCGGTGAACCTGTTAAGGGATTACAAAGATCTGCATTTGGCAAGTCTTTACAGGGTTCATTTGAAAGGCACACACCCACTTTATGTTAAGAATAGAAAGGGAAGAGGCACAGACAGAAGTGTGGATAGGGTCCCTTCTTAACTGAACTTAAATTGTGGTTAAAGAAGTGGTAACAACAAAACCTGAGAATTGTTAGGATCAGAAACTCAGAGTGAGGGAATTATGTGTCAGGAACTCATAGGAGGAGGAAGGAAAGACTTCCTTAAGGAAATGAGAAGTGAAGGATTCTAGGCATTAGCTGCACTTGAGAAAGTGCTCCAGACAGGTGAAAGATTGTGGTTCCAAGATCTGGAAGGAAAACCACTGTTAGTGGGAAGACATGGAAAGGTGGGATGGTGGCCAGATTCTGATGTCGGCTTGGAGGCCATGTCAAAGGGTGAGGCTTGATCCTGAGAATGATGGGGAATTTGCTGGAGGGTTTCAGGTAGGGAAGGAAATGTTCCCATCTGAGATTAGGAAGCATCATTCTGACTGCTCTGTGAGGCAAGAGGGAGTGCAGGGTCCTGCTAAGAGGCATTAATGCATCATCTCTTGAGGATTCTGGTCCCAACTTGGATGAAGGCAAAGAAATAGGTGGCTTTGAGAGAAATTTAAATAGTAGGCTTAAAACCCAAGCTAGCCTCACCCTGCCACTCAGATAGAGATGGAACGGGTAGAAACCTTAACCTTCAGGCTGCTTTTCTGAACACCCACAACATATGTAGTCTGGAGAAAGAAAGTAAACTTATATCCAAAGTAGAACTAGTAGAACACGTGTCAATTGTCTGCACTCATCTACTTGACCCATTGCTTCAGTTAATGAAGGGCTGCTTGCCTGCCTTTCACCCTAATTATGCTTATCATCCAGAGCCCATAGACGCCAGGAATAACTCAACACCAGTCCCTCTAGCCAAACAATCAGCAAACAAAGATAAGTTTAAAGAGTGTCAAACCCAACTTTATGACTCCCTCATAGGCACCAAGGGCATTTTCCCAATAGCCTAAGCCACCAGACAGGATGGCCCAGAGCTGCTTGTTAGTTGACCTGCCGGGACCAACTGTGACTCATCTATTTACTGCAGAGCAAAGGTAACTTGGGATGTAAAAGTAGACAGCTGCCTGCCATCCGCACCTGGAAACAAGGGCACTGGGCTCTTCAACTGGAAGTGTTTCCATTGGCACAGACCCAGGCTGGATGAAGCCTGCTGGGTGAGAAGTCACGCAATGGGATATGTGGGAATGCATGCACATATTTTAAAGAATGGGGTCTTCACAGCTGACTGGCTGTTTAGGTCACTTTCATTGTCTCACCAAGCAGCTTAGAGACCAGTGATAATCACTTGTAAGTGTTTTTGTTATTTACAATTTCAATATAACCAGACTTCTTTTCTTGGCGGAAGTAAGGTTAAGGGCAGGAATAATGAAAGAGTAATAATAGTATTAATACTATTAGTATCATTTATTTATTATTGTTTAGAAGATGCTATGTCATTCAAGTTATATACATTACCTCTAATCTAGTGATCACAACCTGGGTATCCATGTGAACTACCTGGGGAACTTTAAAATACTGATACCTGGGCCCACCCGCCAAAGGTCCTGACTTCATTGATTCATGAGAAGCCCAGGCATTGGCATTTTAAGGCTCCCCAGAGAATTCTGAGCTTCCCAGGTGGCTCATCGGTAAAGAATCCACCAGCCAATGCAGGAGATGAAGGAGATGTGGGTTCGATCCCTGGCTTGGGAAGATCCCCTGGAGGAAGAAATGGCAACACACTCCAGTATTCCTGCCTGAAAAATTCCATGGGCAGAGGAATCTGGTGGGCTACAGTCAATGAGGTCACAAAGAGTTGGACACGACTGAGCATGCACACACAGAGAATCCTAATGTGCAGCCAGTGTTGAGAACTACAGCTTTAACGATGATGACAGCATGCAGCGTTGGGATGTTTAGCTTCATCTGATAGATGAGAAGGGGGAAAAAATAGAGACAGAGAGAAAAAGTAATTTGCCTAATTGCAAGATCAGGCACTTCAACCTTGAGTCTATCACCAACCTCCAGTCTGTCTGGTCACCAACCTCCCTCGAAATTATTTCCCATACTATTCAGTGGGTTGTTGGTAAGGAGTACACAGGGAGAGCGCACAGTGGAAGAAGGAAGTCCAGGGCCATAGCACCACACAGGTACCTGGAACTCTGTACAGGAGGTGCTGCCTTGCCCTAAGGCAGCTCTGCAGCCGTGAATGAAGATTCATAAAGGAGAGAAGCCAAGCAGGCAGATAACCCACCCTCATGGTGGCAGCAGCTCCGGCCTCTGTCTAAGCCCCCGGGGATGGCTCTCAGGAGATACTTGGCACAAACTCAGAAAGGGCACAGCCGGCAGGCAGCCCCTTTTCCATCATGGCCTGCAATAAATATAATCAAGTAGGATTCTGAAACCGCATTCCTATTCCCTCCGGCTGGGAAGACAAGGACTAAATATTTGAGGAATAAAATGTGGCAGAGGATGCTGTATCTGGAGCTAATTGAACATATCTGGGCTTCCCCTGTGGCTCAGCCATTAAAGAATCCGCCTGCAATGCGGGAGACCTGGGTTCGATTCCTGGGTTGGGAAGATCCCCTGGAGAAGGGAAAGGCTACCCACTCCAGTATTCCAGCCTAGAGAATTCCATGGACTGCATAGTCCATGGGGTTGCAAAGAGTCAGACACGACTGAGCAACTTTCACTCACTTCACAAGCATGGGCCTGTCATGTTTCGGAAAAAAAAAAAAAAGATAAAGAGTGAAGCATGGATACAAATCGCAAGTTCAGCTCCTTTGTGTCCTCTCACTTGGGAGTGGCTGGGAAAGAATAACACTCTGAGGGAAGAAGAAAGGAGGGGAGACCTTTCTGGAATCTGGGTGGGAGGTATCTGGCCTGCTTGGTAATTCACATGTGACTCCTACTGGTACACTCCCCACAAAGCTTTGGACTAGCCACCTTCATTCATATATTTACTCATGTAAACAGCCATTAAGGGTTTAAAACTCTCAGGATTCTTAGAGGAATATGACCCTTCCCTGACCTTGAGTAACTCACAGTTCAGTAGGGAAGGAGTCACAGGGGCCTGGAGGGGCAGCTTCTCACGTGGGCCTTCCTGACTGCCTCGCAGGATGAGCCAGCGGAGAGAGGGGAGATGGTGTTCTCAGTGAAGCGGGCAGCTTCCACCAAGGGACAGAGATTCCCTCCTCTGCCTCAGGAAAAGATGTACCTTGTTAAATAGCCACATAGGCTTCACTGCAGAAACTTCCTTCTCTAGATTTCAAAGACTTGGACTTCCTTCTCTCTGTTCAAGCCAAAGAGCTGAGTGTCCAAAGTGAGACTGAATTCCTTACTCAGATTTTTTTTTTTTTTAACAGAAACACTCAATTCTGAAGGCCTGCCAGCCACACTAAGGAGCTTTTCCCAAGAAGGCATGGGCCAGGTAGAGGCGGCTTTGTAGGGGGGCGAGTGTTAGGTTTTGAACTAAAAAAAATCCTGTTCAGATGAGGTTAACAGTACACAGAACACAGGCACTGCATGAAGGAGTCATTTTTCCCCTTGGTAAACATTCTGTTTCATAATATCAAATGTCATAACAAGGCATAAGAAGGGCAGACACACAGATCCTTGGAGGGAGGTATTCCTGGATTTCAGTCTTGACACTGCCACGTAGGATCATGGATGACCTCCTGTAGGTCTCTGAGCTTCACTGCTTCTCTGTATAAAATATGGCTGTGGGGGTCCCCCCATCCACTCTGGTGGGGAGAATTAGGTGGCATGGCAGCAGAAGAGTACTTGAGCTTGGCACAGAAGGGGTCTCAGCCAGTGGTAGCTATGCTTCCCGCCCTCCTGATGTGACCTCCTGTTTCTAGTCCCCCTCACCATACAGCCCCATTTCAAGTCTCTAAGCTCAGTCATCCCTGCTCTCAGAAATGTCTACCTTTTTCCAAAAGTGGATGATTCACTTTTTGATCCCTTTCTGCTCCTCGAAACACGGCAACATAATCCCTCCTTAAGCTCTTCAGTTGGATATTCACAGATCCACCTGTGTTCAGTCAACTTATACTGAGGGCAGGATGGCAAGGGCTTGGCTATGGTTCCAGAATCAAGGGTGAAATGTGAAGGTTTCTCAGCCTTCCCCAGTGACTCAGTGGTAAAGAATCTGCCTGCAGTGCAAGAGCCACAGGAGACACGAGTTAGATCCCTGGGTCGGAAATATCCCCTGGAGGAGGGCATGGCAACCCACTCTGTATTCTTGCCTAGAGAATCCCATGGACAGAAGAGGCTGGTGGGCTACAGTCCATGGGGTAGCAAAGAATTGAACACGACTGAAGAAACTTATATGCAAAGTACATCATGAGAAACACTGGGCTGGCAGAAGCACAAGCTGGAATCAAGATTGCTGGGAGAAATATCAATAACCTCAGATATGCAGATGACACCACCCTTATGGCAGAAAGTGAAGAAGAACTAAAGAGCCTCTTGATGAAAGTGAAAGAGGAGAGTGAAAAAGTTGGCTTAAAGCTCAACATTCAGAAAACCAATATCATGGCATGCAGTCCCATCACTTCATGGCAAATAGATGGGGAAACAGTGGCTGACTGTTTCAGGCTCCAAGATCACTGCAGATGGTGATTTCAGCCATGAAATTGAAAGACTCTTGCTCCTTGAAAGAAAAGTTATGACCAACCTAGACAGCATATTGAAAAGCAGAGACATTACTTTGTCAAAGGTCTGTCTAGTCAAGGTTGTGGTTTTTCCAGTAGTCATGTATGGATGTGAGAGTTGGACTATAAAGAAAGCTGAGCGCCGAAGAATTGATACTTTTGAACTGTGGTGTTGAGAGTCCCTTGGACTGCAAGGAGATCCAACCAGTCCATCCTAAAGGAGGCCAGTCCTGGGTGTTCATTGGAAGGACTGGTGTTGAAGCTGAAACTCCAATCCTTTGGCCACCTGATGCGAAGAGCTGACTCATTTGCAAAGACCCTGATGCTTGGGAAAGATTGAGGGCAGGAGGAGAAGGGGATGACAGAGGGTGAGATGGTTGGATGGCATCACTGACTCAATGGACATAGGTTTGGGTAAACTCTGGGGGTTGGTGATGGACAGGGAGGCCTGACGTGCTGCAGTTCACGGGGTCGCAAAGAGTCAGACACGACTGAGTAACTGAACTGAACTGAGCTGAAGCAACTTAGTGCAAATGCATAAAGGTCTCCCAGCTCCATTTCTGTCTCCCTCTCCCCTGAGAGAGCCACCCCAAGTCGCTTTATTTCTCCATCACCATGACTTTCACTTTGCCATTTTGGAACACTTACCTACCACTAATGTTCAGAAGTCTTTTGTTTCTGCCTGTGCTGAGTCTGCCTATATGACAAATTATGATCTTTGTCATAGTTATGCTCTTTGCTTTCTGAGTGAAATAGCACCAGGTTTGATTATATTTTATTATTTACAATTGATTATATTCTATTATGTATCTCTCTTTGGTGGTGAGTGGCAGAGACATGCATGTTAGTTGCTCAATTGTATCCTATTCTTGGCGACCCTATGGTCTGTAGCCCTCCAGGCAAGAATACTGGAGTGGGTACCCACTTCCTTCTCCAGGGGGTCTTCCCAACCAGGGATCAAACCTAGGCCTCCTGCAGGCAGATTCTTTACCATCTGAGCCACCAGGGAAGCCCATTAAAGGAGGTGATCCACGTACAAAGTCATCCACAGGTGTCAGTGGAGATGCCACCAGATGGGAAAGGCCCCTAAGCCAGGTGCCCCTGAGGCCGGGATGTTGGGGGTGACTTGGGAGGGGTCCGGCCTGCTCATTCCTGCCTCCACCCCGCAGTCCAGCCTCCGGCCGCTCGCCCTGCGCCCCATGGGGCCCAAACGGCGCCTGGAGCAGCCGGCGCTCCAGCTGGAACAGCCCGGGCCGCGCACCCAGCCTGAAGCTCAGAGCCGGTGCGAGGAGCGCGAGTCTTTGCTGTCCGGCGAGGGTAGGCGCAGCGGCAGCACGGACGAGGAGGCCAAGGACAGCCGGCCCGGGGTGGGGACCTCGCCAGGCATACGGGCCACGCCGCTGTAGCACGCCGAGTCCCTGGACCGCCGCAGCACGCTGCGCCTGCGGCCCCCGCGGCCGGCCGGACTGCTGCCTACCAAGTTCCACGACTGCAGGAGGCAGGCGCAGCCCTGCCCTGCGAGCTCTTCCTCCGCATAGACAGCCACGAGGAGGACCCGGCCGAGTTTGACGACGGCAGGTTTGCAGATTCCTCCCTTTCCAGCATTTTATAAATATGCTCTCAGAATCAAGACCATTTTATTATATTCTTCTACTTTTAAATAGATTTTTAAATACCCATCAAGCAAAAAACCAAAAGCATATATAAATATCTATAGTCTGTGATATAATGGCGAGAGGGGGAAAGTCTGAAACAAGAGGCCACAAGAATATTTTAGAAGACAGTGCTTGAACATAAATCCTTCCCTTTTCTTCCCATTGTTGACAATGGGTGTGAGGCCTCGGTCAGCTCATACCAGAACTGTTACAAAGCTGTCATATTTGTTCTGTGGCCTCCAGCCTCTTTCCCCTGCAGTCATTGCTGCCCCAGTACTTCAGTCCTAATGTGACAGATCGCTCATTTCCTAATAGCTCCCAGTGATTGCAGGATAAATCCCATCCTCCTCAGTGAGACATTCAAGGTACTTTGCTATCAGCCTTCTCCTGACTCCCCAAGGACCCCATTGCTGCCAAATGGATCTACTCATTGTCCTCTGATAGTCCTGAAACAGCTTCACTTGAACTTTGGAGATTAATATGATATCCCTAGGCAGAATGGTGCCCCTGAACCCCACTTTCCCTTTGATTTTTCCCCGGCAATTCCGCTATCGATCAGCTTCTCTGCTCTGGCTGTTTCACAGTCCTCCTTCTTCACAAACCCAGAAATAATGTAATATCCTTCAGATATTGCTCTCTACTACAGTCTGTGTCCAAGCACATTTTTATATACTTTTGTCTTTCCCATTGTGCACCTGTCCTCCAAACACACCCGAGCAGGTAAGGAGAGAGAGGGAGAGAAATTCCTGATGTTTACTGTGTATCTACTGCACATTGAACATGAACACATTGGGATACATTTAAATTCACCTTCAAATTTCAAAAGGGCTGCCCTAGTGGCTCAGATAGTAAAGAATCCACTTGCAATGCAGGAGACCTGAGTTCAATCCCTGGGTCGAGAAGATCCCCTGGAGGAAGGCATGGCAACCCACTCCAGTATTCTTGCCTGGAGAATCCCATGAACAGAGGAGCCTGGCGGGCTACGGAACGTGGGGTCACAAAGAGTCAGATATGAATGAATGACTAACACTCAAACTTATATGGAGGTATTTTTGATTCACACTTTCCAATGAAGAAACTGAAGCTCAGGAGGGGTTAATGACTTTCTCAAGGATAGTTATATGGTGCCAAAGAGAGAAAAAAAAAAAAGAGTTATGGAATGGAGCTCGTGAGGACAGGCTTCACAGACGTGGTGGGAGCAGAGCCAGACCTTGGTGGGGTGGGCAGGAGGAGCGTGTACTGGGAGTGTGAGCAGCACCGCAAAGACTCCAGACTCACTGACAGTAGGATCATTTACAGCTTTTAGAGATTATACCTGATTTCCTTTAAGAAGGCAATATTAAAGTTAATTGCCTGATTTTGAGCACGCAAACACTGAAATTCACTGGAAGAGCCAAAGTTCAGGGGTAAGTGAACTTTACTGCAGCATGTTGGGAACAGAATAAATGCTGACGAAGAGGCAGAGGTATTTTCAACTGCAGGTCAAAAGAGGACTTTTAACACAAGATGGCTAAAAATGGGCAAACACACAATCCCAGGTGGTTTCATACAGCAGGATAAAAATGAATGAGTCTACATGGATCCATGGATATTAACAAACTGTGTGTATGTGTGTCTGAGTGTGTGTCTGTCTGTGTAGGGTATACTTTCTGCTCAGTTTTGCTTGGAACCTAAAACTACTCTAAAAAAAAAAAAAAAGCCTATTTAACAAAATTAAATAACTTTAAAAATTTTTAAATGAATGAGTCCAGATCCCAAAGCTGTCCTCTGGGACATAAAAGGAGGGAGAATGTGCTCTCCTTTTGGTGTGCTGGAGCACAGACACCTGCTCAGTTGTTGTGTTCCATGGTCTTTTATTTTTCCATGTTTCTCCCCAATGAAATGCTTATGAACTGAAGACTCAAAAAGCAAGATATGGAAATAAGAAAGAGGTGGAAGGGGGACAGCAAAGGGAAGGAAGTAAAGGATGCTTGAATATCTTACATATTGAAACTAAAAAACTGGCTGCATGTTTCAAAAGCATGATAATTAAGCGTCCATGAAGAGTTTTACAGAACATTTACTATAAGGTAACCCTGGGAGGCTGCTCACTTCTCTGATTTTCTTCTAATTTCTTCTCTGAATCAGGCATGACAATACTTGCTTTACATGATTATGATGAAGATTAAATAGCATAACGTGCTTTAAAGTCTTAGCCCCAAAGCCTGCATTCATTCACTGAAAATAGTTGTTGAGTGCCTAATACGACCTAGATATCAAGGGAAGAGAAACAGATGTGATTCTCCTGGGCTCACTGTATTTACAGTCTAAAGGGGGAGACAGATGTCAAACAAGGAAACATAAAACTAATTAATTACAAGTTGTGGTGAATTCTACAAAGGGAAAAGCCAGGGTGCTATGCAAAAATAATAGGTCCTCTGAGTAGATGATCAATAAATAGTAAAGACAGATATTACTTTGTAATTAGGACAGATTAATTTTTATCAGACAAACCTATCCACAAAGAATAATTGAGAGAAACTAGATAAAATACTTTTTTAAAAATTTGTTTGAAGGAATATAAGAGCTACCACAGCAGCAAGATTAGACAAGATTCCAGAGAGAAGGTGAATACAAAGGGATAAGATTAAAATGTAGCTCTGCTTTTTCCTGGAAGCATTTGCAAGATGGTAAATGGCTGAAGATAGTTTTCAGCAATCTCATGGAACAAAATTAAAAGTTCACAGCCCACTGAAGAGGAGGAACACTGTCAGTTTTCAATTTCAAACTCTAGAGGTTGATGTTATGAGTAAGGGCAAAGTAAGTACAGATTAGCTCTCACAAAAACTCACCTCACCCTAGGTTGGATTATGATGATTTGCCTAGCTTAAACACCTAGATGTTATCCCCTATGAAGAAAGATAATCACCTGGGGCTTCAAATTATCTCTGTATTTTTTCATAGAATAGTGTCTAGTATTCAATTTAAAAAGTTCTAGTGTGCCAGGAGACAAGCCAATGACCAAAAATCATTTGAAGGCAATAGAAACAGATCCATAGTAGCTACAGATACTATATAGACACTGGAGTTCTCAGACACACACTTTAAATACTATTAATTATATTAAAAGAAAATCAGTGACTAGAGGGATTTCAACAGACAATTGGAATCTGTAAAAAGAGTAATAAGGAAGTCAGAGAACCAAAAAAAAAAAAAATACAATAAATAAAATTGAAAATTCAATAAATGAATTGTGAGCACATTAGACACAGCTGAAGTTCACTATCTCCTGGAGTTTGCTCAAACTCATGTCCATTGAGCTGGTAATGCCATCTACCCATCTCATCCTCTGTCACCCCATTCTCCTCCTGCCCTCAATCTTTCCCAGCATCAGGGTTTTGTTTTGTTTTGTTTTTCCCAATGAGTCAGCTCTTCACATCAGGTGGCCAAAGTATTGGAGTTTCAGCTTCATCATCAGTCCTTCCAATGAATATGCAGGGTTGATTTCCTTTAGGATTAACTGGTTTGATTTCCTTGCAGTCCAAGGGACTCTCAAGAGTCTTCTCCGGAACCACAATTCAAAAGCATCAGTTCTTCAGCTCTCAGACTTCTTTATGGTCCAACTCTCATATCTATACATGACTACTGGAAAAACCATAGTTTTGACAATATTGACTTTGTCAGCGAAGTGATGTCTTTGCTTTTTTAATACGCTGTCTGAATTTGTCATACTTTTCTTCCAATGAGCAAGTGTCTTTATTTCATGACTGCAGTCACTGTCCGTGGTGATTTTGGAGCCTAATATATAAAATCTGTCACTGTTTCCACTTTTTCCCCATCTATTTGCCATGAATGATAGGACCAGATACCATGATCTTAGTTTTTTGAGATGTTAAGTTTTAGGCCAACACTCCTCTTTCACTTTCATCAAGAGGCTCTTTAGTTTCTCTTTGATTTTGGCCATTAGAATGGTATCATCTGCATATCTGAGGTTGCTTATATTTCTCCTGGCAATCTTGATTCCAGCTTGTGAGTCTTCCAGCTCAGCATTTCGCATGATGTATTCTGCACATAAGTTAAATAAACAGGGTGACAATATACAGCCCTGACGTACTCCTTTCTCAATTTTGAACCAGTCCATTGTTCCGTGTCCAATTCTAACTGTTGCTTCTTGTCCTGTATACAAGCTTCTTAGGAGACAGGTAAGGTCGTCTGGTATTCCCATCTCTTTAAGAATTTCCACAGTTTGTTGTGACCCACACAGTCATAGCATAGTCAGTGAAGCAGAAATGGATGCTTTTTTTGAAATTCCATTGATTTTTATGCAATCCAACGGATGCTGGCAATTTGATCTCTGGTTCTTCTGCCTTTTCTAAATCCAGCTTGTACATCTGGAATTCCTTGGTTCACATACTGTTGAAGCCTAGATTGAAGGATTTTTGAGCATTACTTTGCTAGCATGTGAAATGAGCTCAATTGTATGGTAGTTTGAACATTCTTTGGTACCATCATTGGGATTGGAATGATTATCATATATAAACATATAACTGTAGTGCCAGAAATAGAGAAAGAGAATGGGTAGGAACAATATTTTGGGAGAGTTTTCCAAAACTGATGAATGACTCAAACCACATATGGAAATGGCTCTATGAATCCCATGATGGACAAACACAAGTAAACTATGGCAAGAAGTACCATAATAAATCTGCTGAAAACTGGAGAAAAGATAAAAATGTTAAAAGCAGCTAAAGGCAAAAAAGACACATTATCTTCAACCAGAACAATAAAACTGACAGCTCAATTTTTAAGAAAAATTAGGAAAGCCAAAGATATTAGTAACCCATTCTAAGGTGAAAAATACCACTTCCAAACTGGAATCATAAAAATTATTTTTCAATATTAAAGATAAAATTTACTAATTTTAAATTTATTTCCATTTTGTATCTTTTAATTATAAAATAACTTACACATATGGAAAATATACAAAACAAAGGTATAGTTTTATAAATTATTTTAAGAGTAATACCTTTGCAACCACCATAAAGAAATAAAAGTTTGCCAGCTACTCAAAAACCTTTCTTTACATGCTGTTCCAATCCCCGTGCACTATCTTCTCTAAGAGAAACTCTTACCTTTGTATCAAACTTTAATTGTCATCTCTTTCTTGTGTTCATAGTTTTGTTATCCAATATGCCTCTCTCAACACTATAGTCTATTCTGGCCCAATAAAAAAATATGTTTGGTGTGGCATGTAAGTCTCTTTTAATCTAGTGGGGCTCCTCCATTCCTTTCTTCTGTAGGGACTTTATCTATAGAATATCTTGGCCTGTTTGGCCTATAGAATTTCCCAAAGCCTGGATTTTGTTAAACTCATAATTATGGTACCTTTTAATAAGTCCCTCTCATCTCGGTTGTTCTTGAAAATTTTTAGCTGGATCCAGATACTTGAACACTGTATTTTCTGGAGGAATTTATCACCAACACCTGCAGGGAAGGAAATATACAAGGGAGGTCTTCAGGCAGAGGAAAAGTGTTGCTAAGTGACAGTAAAAAATTACAAGATAGAATAAATAGGAAAAATATGTATATGTAAATCTAAATAATATTGAGCCTATAGAATATGAATGTTGTCATATGAGGTTTTAAATATACAGAGGATTAAAATATGTGACAATGATGGCATGAAAGTCAGAAAAAAGATAATAAGTAAAGTCAAAGTGTTCAAAAGTCCTTTCATTGCACAGAAATTGCTTTTAAAAGTACTACTTTATATTAAACTTTAGTAAATCCAGGATGCATGTTAAATCTCTAAATAATCTCTGAAAGAATGCCAAAAGATTACATAAGTGCCAATATATGAAAAAATGGAGTGTTAAACTTACTTGACTGACCCCAAAGAAGATAAAGAGAAAAAGGAACATAGAATGAATGGGATAAACTGGAAAAAATTAGTTGAGATGGTAAATCTAAACTCAAGTGTTTCAGCAGTTATACTAAATTTAAACAATTGTTAAATTTTGTACTGTCAGACTGTATTAAAAATATCAAGACCCAATAGTACAGTTTTATAAGAGAAGCATCTTAAATACAAGGATATGGAAAGAATAAAACTAAAAGAATGAAGAAAGATAGGCCATACAAGCCATAACCAAAATGAAGCTGACATAGTTATATTAGTACCAAATTAAATTGTAAGACAAAAAAGGGTCCTGTAAAAATGATAGAGGTTAGTCCACTAGGATTTAAATTTGTAGTAGATAATAATTAGCTTCAGAATATATGAAGAAAAAGTGATAGAATTAAGGAGAAATGGGCAAATGCCTAGTCACAGTGGAAGCTTTTAAACATAGTTCACTGAAACTGATGGAACAAAATATAGAAGTTAGAAAAATCAGACAGTCTCTGCCTATATTGAAACTGCACTAGAGTAAAGGAGACATATAATGATTAAGTGAGCACATGAATGACTATGAAATTGTGTTAGCTGAGTGCTCTGAAGGGAAGGAAGACAGTTTTATGACAATGAAGATGATTTCAGGCAAAAAGATATGACACTGAAAGATGAACTCCCCAGGTCAGTAGGTGCCCAATGTGCTACTGGAGAAGAGTGGAGAAATAACTCCAGAAAGAATGAAGAGACAGAGCCAAAGTGAAAACAATGCCCAGTTATGTATGTGACTAGTGATAGAAGTAAAGTCCAATGCTGTAAAGAACAATAATGCATAGGAACCTGTAATGTTAGGTCCATGAATCAAGGTAAATTAGAAGAGGTCAAACAGGAAATGGCAAGAGTGAACATCAGGATTTTAGGAGTCAGTGAACTAAAATGGACTGGAATGGGTGAATTTACTTCAGATGACCATTATATCTACTACTGTGGGCAAAAATCCGTTAGAAGAAATGGAGTAACCTTCATAGACAACAAAAGAGTTTGAAATGCAGTACTTGGGTGCAATCTTAGAAACAACAGAATGATTGCTGTTCATTTCCAAGGCAAGCCATTCAGTACCAGTGATCCAAGTCTATGCCCCGACCAATAATGCTGAAGAAGCTGAAGTTGAATAGTTCTATGACCTTCTAGAACAAACACCCCCAAAAGATGTCCTTTTCATTATAGGGGACTGGAATGCAAAAGTAGGAAGTCAAGAAACACCTGGAGTAACAGGCAAATTTGGCCTTGGAGTACAGAACGAAGCAGGGCAAAGGCTAACAGAGTTTTGCCAAGAGAACGCACTGGTCATAGCAAACACCTTCTTCCAACAACACAAGAGAAGACTCTACACATGGACATCAGCAGATGATCAATACCAAAATCAGATTGATTATATTCTTTGCAGCCAAAGATGGAGAAGCTCTATACAGTCAGCAAAAACAAGACCAGGAGCTGACTGTGGCTCAGATTATGAACTCCTTATTGCCAAATTCAGACTTAAATTGAAGAAAGTATGGAAAACCACTAGACCATTCAGGTATGACCCAAATCAAATCCCTTATGATTATACAGTGGAAGTGACAAATAGATTCAAGGGATTAGATCTCATAGACAGAGTGCCTGAAGAACTATGGATGGAGGTTCATGACATTGTACAGGAGGCAGTGATCAAGACCATCCCCATGAAAAAGAAATGCAAAAAGGCAAAATGATTGTTTGAGGAGGCCTTATAAATAGCTGAGAAAAGAAGAGAAGCGAAAAGCAAAGGAGAAGAGGAAAGATATACCCATTTGAATGCAGAGTTCTAAAGAATTGCAAGGAGAGATAAGAAAGCCTTCCTCAGTGATCAAAGCAAAGAAATAGAGGAAAACAATAGAATGGGAAAGACTAGAGATCTCTTCGAGAAAATTAGAGACACCAAGGGAACATTTCATGCAAATATGGGGACAATAAAGGACAGAAATGGTATGGACCTAACAGAAGCAGAAGATATTAAGAAAAGATGGCAAGAATATACAGAAGAACTGTACAAAAAAGATCTTCATGACCCAGATAATCACGACGGTGTGATCACTCACCTAGAGCCAGACATCCTGGAATGTGAAGTCAAGTGGGCCTTAGGAAGCATCACTACAGACAAAGCTAGTGGAGGTGATAGAATTCTAGTTAAGCTATTTCAAATCCTAAAAGATGATGCTGTGAAAGTGCTGCACTCGATACGCCAGCAAATCTGGAAAACTCATCAGTGGCCACAGGACTGGAAAAGGTCAGTTTTCATTCTAATCCCAAAAAAGGCATGCCAAAGAATGTTCAAACTACCACACAATTGCACTCATCTCACACACTAGCAAAGTAATGCTCAAAATTCTCCAAGCAAGGCTCCAACAGTATGTGAACTGTGAAGTTCCAGATGTTCAAGCTGGTTTTAGAAAAGGCAGAGGAACCAGAGATCAAATTGCCAACATCTGTTGGATCATTGAAAAAGCAAGAGTTTCAGAAAAACATCTACATCTGCTTTATTGACTATGCCAATGCCTTTGACTGTGTCAGTTCAGTTTACTTCAGTAGCTCAGTCATGTCCAACTCTTTGTGGCCCCATGGACTGCAGCACTCCAAGCTTTCCTGTCCATCCCAATTCCCAGAGCTTGCTCAAACTCATGTTTACTGTGTGGCTCACAAGAAAGTATAGAAAATTCTTCAAGAGACAAGAATACCATAACACCTTATCTGCCTCCTGAGATATCTGTATGCAGGTCAAGAAGCAACAGTTAGAACCAGACATGGAACAACAGACTGGGTCCAAATTGGGAAAGGAGTACATCAAGGCTGTTCATTGTCACCCTGCTTATTTAACTTCTATGCAGAGTATATCATGTGAAATCCTGGGCTGGATGAAGCACAAGCTGGAATCAAGATTGCCAGGAGAACAGATGTGCAGATGACACCACGCTTATGGCAGAAAGTGAAGAGGAACTGAAGAGCTTCTTGATGAAGGTGAAAGAGGAGAGTGAAAAAGCTGGCTTAAAACTCAAAATTCAAAAAACAAAGATAATCGCATCCTGTCCCATAATTTCATGCCTAATAGATGGCGAAACAATGGAAGCAGTGGCAGACTTTATTTTGGGGGGGCTCCAAAATCACTGCAGATGGTGACTGCAGCCATGAAATTAAAAGACACTTGCTCCTTGGACAAAAAGCTTTGACCAACCTAGACAGCTTATTAAAAAGCAGAGACATTACTTTGCCAACAAAGGTTCGTCCAGTCAAAGCTATGGTTTTTCCAGTAGTCATGTATGGGTGTGAGAGTTGGACCATAAAGAAAGCTGAGCACCAAAGAATTGATGCTTTTGAACTGTGGTGTCGGAGAAGACTCTAGGGAGTCTCTTGGACAGCAAGAAGAGCAAATGAGTCAATCATAAAGGAAATCAGTCCCGAATATTCCTTGGAAGAACTGATGATGAAGCTGAAGCTTCAATACTTTGGCCACCTGATGTGAAGAACTGACTCATTTGAAAAGACCCTGATGCTGGGAAAGATTGAAGGCAGGAGAAGAAGGGGATGACAGAGGATGAGATGGTTGGCTGATATTACCCACTCGATGGCCATGAGTTTGAGGAAGCTCTGGCAGTTGAAGATGGACAGGGAAGCCTGGCGTGCTGCAGTCCATGGGATCACAAAGAATTGGACACGACTGAGTGACTGACCTGAACTGAGGTGGAAGAAATCAAGAAAGGGTTTTCTGAGAAAGTGAAACTTGACTTCCGACCTGAAAGATCTCAGATCTTTCAGATCTGAAAGACAATAGGGTTAATTAAAAGATTGAAAGTGGACACATAAACCAAACAGCATTAGATATTGGGCTTCATGGCATCTGCAAAGACCCTATGGTAGGAAGAAACTTATGAGTTTGAGGAACTGGAAGGTCAGAGTAACCAAAGCACAGTGTGTGAAGGAAAATAGCTCAGATCAAGCTGGAGAGAATGGTAAAGCCAGAACATTGAGAATTTTGTGGGTTGTGTTAAGGATCTTGGTGTTTATCCAGAGAGTAATGAATGGGAAGGCAATCAAGAGCATTAAAGCAGGGTGTGGAGAAAAGGGAACTCTCCTTCACGGAGAAAAGGGAACTCTCCTTCACAGTTGATGGGAATGGGAACTGGTGAAGCCCCTATGCAAAACAGTATCCTGGTTCCTTAAAAAACTTAAAATAAAGTTGCCATATAATCCAGCAATCCCACTCCTGGGCATACTTCTGGAAAAGATGAAAACTAATTCATAGAGATACAAGCACCCCATTGTTCAAAGCAGCACTATTGACAGTAGCCAAGAATGGATGCCATCTTCAGTGTCCATCAGCAGATGAATGGAAAAAGAAGTGGTACATATAAACAATGGAATACTACTCAGCCATAAAAAAGAGTGAAATAATGCCATTTGCAGCAACATGGGTGGACCTAGAGATCATTATACTAAGCGAAAAAAGTCAGACAGAAAAAAACAAATATCATGATACTGCTTATATGTGGAATATAAAAAACCATACAAATGAACTTATTTATAAAACGGAAATAGACTCACAAACATAGAAAACAAACTTGTGGTTACAAAAAGGAAAAGATAGGAGGGGATAAATTAGGAATTTGAGATCAACAGATACACACTATTATATATAAAATAAACAACAAGGACCTACTGTATAGCACAGGAAACTATATTCAATATCTTGTAATAACCTATAATATGGAAAAGAATCTGAAAAGGAATACATACATTTGTGTGTATATGTTATATATATATATATGTGAATGCATGCTCAGTCATGTCCAACTCTTTGCAACCTTATGGACTGTACCCCGCCAGGCTCCTCAGTCCATAGGATTCTCCAGGCCAAAATACTGGAGTGGGTTGCCATTTTCCTTTCCAGAGGATCTTCCTGACCCAGGGTTTGAACCCACATCTCCTGTGTCTTCTGCATTGCAGGCAGATTCTTTATCACTTGAGCCATTGAAGAAAGATTTCACAGAGAAGAATGGCAACCCATTCCAGAATCATCTTTTCCAAACAGGTATACAACAAAGTGATTCAGTTTGTATAAATTTTGTATATATATACAAGCTGAATCACTTTGTTGTATACTTGAAACATTGTAAATCAACTGCACTTCAAGTAAAAGAAATGTTAAAACAGGTTTACATTGTTATTGGATTTATGTTTGGAAAAGATTATTCTAGCTGTGGCATGAGAATGAATTGTAGAAGGTGAAGTCAGAGGAGTCTAAACTACCCAGCAGTTTTTACCAGAGGAGAGATGGTGGTAGAGACAGTGAAGATGGATAGGTGTCAGATTCAAGAGACATGTTAAAATCAGCAGGTCTTGGAGAAGGATTTTACATGGTGACTGAAGACAAGGGAGACATCAAGGGTGTCTTCTCAGGTTCTTGCTTGTGCAAATGGGTCTGACAGCGATGCCATTCTCGGAGACAAGAAACAGAAGAAGGCCAGGTTTTGGAAGGAAGATTATAAATTCAGTTTTGGACATATTCAGATTGAAGATTTTTTTTTCTGTAAAAGCTTGTTCTATAGAATGTCTTTTCAAGATTCTTAATTGATTATTCTCTGTGGTGTTTTACTTATTTTTCTTACCTCCTCCAGTCTAACACTTTAAAAAATGCAATCACAAGTTCAGACTGTGGCTGTTTATCATGTCTCTGCATCCAAATATTGATTCTTGCCTAATTTAAACCTTCCTGGGGAGTAATGAAAACAAGAGAGAAGATGGAAAATTTGTGGAGATTCCCCAGGAGTGCTTGCAGGATGTCAGACACTGACCCCAGTTAGACTACAGATGTGTCAGGGAACTTTCCTGGCTCTAGCCATCAAAGGCCACCTATTGAGGCAAGATTGTTTTTCTTGAAGATGCTGCACAAGGATGAACAAGCCAAGTTTAGCAGGATTGGCTCTCAATACACAGGGCCGTTTCAGAGAAACACTAATGATCTTTTCCTTCATTGAAAATTAGATCTGTCAAGGATATGAATCAGGTGTCATGTGAAAGAGAAGCCAATCAGCTCTTTAAAAGCAATTTCCTGTTAGAGCTTCGGGATGGGAGATGCCATTTCCCTTGCTCCAGGCTGGTTGAGATCCTGTTGGCAAGTTGTCTTGAAATCCTTCCCGTGAGAAAGCACACAGTGGAGATGACGGGCTGTGAAAGTCAATTCACATCCGGAGAAAGGGGCTATGTAGTCATGACACACACTCTCTCTGGCATTGACCGATAACCTTATGAGGATATATTGGACCTTTTTTCAACACATTTTTATTTTCTTCTGCCTGTATATATCCTTTAGTTCTGTTTGAGGCTTAAAAGACAAAATTGGATTTCTGTCTATAGATATCTGATTTAAAAAATTTTGATTATGGCATCTGATTAGAATGAACTTTGTAGATTTTATGAGGATTAAATTATGTGTTATTCTTTATAACAGCTTAAATTTTAAGATTTTGCCCCAAATCATTATTATTAAGTTTGCCTAAAGTTTCGACTTAGGCTTCCCTGGTGGCTCAGTTGGTAAAGAATCTTCCTGCAATGCAGGAGACCTGGATTCGATCCCTAGGTCAGGAAGATCCCCTGGAGAAGGGAATGGCAACCCACTCCAGTATTCTTTCCTGAAAATTCCCATGGATTGAGGAGCCTGGCAGGCTATAGACCATGGGGTTGCATGAATCAGACATGACTTAGAGACTAAACCACTACCACCTCAGTTTCAATAGTTGGCAGTATTCCTTACTTGGAATAGAATTTTGAGTTTTGTAACTGTATGAAGAAGGAGGAGACAGATGAGTTATACCTGTTTCACAAGCTATGAACATAATTCAATTGTCAAAGAAAGAAATGTGGTAGATATTCAAGAACTTGTTCTTTTGTGTGATTTCTATATTTCTGATTTGTTTGATTATCATCTTAGGAATTTATAAATGCTATATAGGTAGCCTGGGTCAAAGAGCCAGTTCTAACTTAGAACTTAATACCAGCCCTAACTGGTTTTAAGCATAACTTTGCTTAATACCAGTGCAAAAGTCCACATACTCAAACCTATGGTTTTTCTAGTAATCATGTACGGATATGAGAGTTGAACCATAAAGAAGTCTGAGAGCTGAAGAATTGATGCTTTTGAGTTGTGGTGCTGGAGAAGACTCTTGAGAGTCCCTTGGACTCTCCCTTTAGTCCATCCTAAAGGAAATCAACCCTGAATATTCATTGGAAGAACTGATGCTGAAGTTAAAGCTCCAATACTTTGGCTACCTGATGCAAAGAGCTGACTCACTGGAAAAGAGCCTGATACTAGGAAAGATTGAGGATAGGAGAAGGGGATGACAGAGGATGAGATGGTTAGATAGCATTACTGACTCAATGGGCATGAGTTTGGGCAAACCCCTGGAGATAGTGAAGGTCAGGGAAGCCTAGCATGCTGCAATCCATGGGGTCTCAAAGAGTCAGACATGACTTAAGGACTAAACAACAACAATAGCTAATGAAAAACACAGCAAAATATTTTTTAATTATTTTTTTATTGAAGGATAATTACTTTACAGAATTTTGTTGTTTTCTGTCAAACCTCAACATGAATCAGCCATAGGTATACATATATCCCCTCCCATCTGAACCTCCCTCCCATCTTCCTCCCCATCCCACCCTTCTAGATTGATACAGAGCCCCTGTTTGAGTTTCCTAAGCTATACAGAAAATTCCCATTGGTTATCTATTTTACATATGGTAATGTAAATTTCCATGTTACTCTTTCCATACATCTCTCCCTCTCCTCCCCTCTCCCCATGTCCATATGTCTGTTCTGGATGTCTGTTTCTCCACTGCTGCCCTGTAAATAAATTCTTCAGTACCATTTTTCTAGATTCCATATATGTGCCTTAGAATACGATATTTAGCTTTCTCTTTCTGACTTACTTCACTTTGTATAGTAGGATCTAGGTTCATCCACCTCATTAGAACTGACTCAAATGTGTTCCTTTTTATGGCTGAGTAATATTCCATTGTGTATATGTACCACAACTTCTTTATCCATTCATCTGTTGATGGACATCTAGGTTGCTTCCATGTTCTAGCTATTGTAAATAGTGCTGCAGTGAACAATGGGATACCTGTGTCTTTTTCAATTTTGATTTTCTCAGTGTATATGCCTAAAAGTGGGATTGTTGGTGATTTTATTACTAGTTTTTTAAGGAGTCTCCATACTGTCTTGCATAGTGGCTGTATCAATTTACATTCCCACCAACAGTGCAAGAGCGTCCCCTTTTCTCCATACCCTCTCCAGCATTTATTGTTTGTAGACTTTTTGATGATGACCATTCTGACCAGTGTGAGGTGATATCTCACTGTCGTTTTGATTTGCATTTCTCTAATAATGAGCAATGTTGAGCATCTTTTCGTGTGTTTGTTAGCCATCTGTATGTCTTCTTTGGAGAAATGTCTGTTTTAGGTCTTTTTCTCACTTTTTGATTGGGTTGTTTGTTTTCCTGGTATTGAGTTGTATGAACTGCTTGTATATTTTGGAAATTAATCCTTTGTCAGTTGTTCCATTTGCTATTATTTTCTCCCATTCTGAGAGTTGTCTTTTCACTTTGCTTATAGTTTCCTTTGCTGTGCAAAAGCTTTTAAGTTTAATCAGGTCCTGCTTGTTTACTTTTGTTTTTATTTCCGTTACTCTAGGAGGTGGGTCATAGAGGATCTTGCTTTGATTTATGTCATTGAGTGTTCTGCCTATGTTTTCCTCTAAGAGTTTTATAGTTTCTGGTCTTACATTTAGGTCTTTAATCCAATTTGAGTTTATCTTTGTGTGTGGTGTTAGGAAGTGTTCTAATTTCATTCTTTTACATATAGCTGGCCAGTTTTCCCAGCACCATTTATTGAAGAGGCTGTCTCTGCCTCCATTGTATATTCTTGCCTCCTTTGTCAAAAATAAGGTACCCATAGGTGCATGAGCTTATTTCTGGGCTTTCTATCTTGTTGCATTGGCCTATATTTCTGTTTTTATGCCAGTACCATACTGTCTTGATAACTGTAGCTTTATAGTATAATCTGAAGTCAGGAAGGTTGATTCCTCCAGCTCCATTCATCTTTCTCAAGACTGCTTTGGCTATTTGGAGTCTTTTCTGTTTCCATATGAATTGTGAAATTTTTTGTTCTAGTTCTGTGGAAAATGCTATTGGTAAGTTGATAGGGATCAAATTGAATCTGTAGATTGCATTTGGTAGTATAGTCATTTTCACAATATTGATTCTTCCTGCCCAGGAACATGAAATATCTCTCCATCTGTTTATGTCATCTTTGATTTCTTTCATTAGCGTCTTATAATTTTCTGTGTACAGTTCTTTTGTCTCCTTAGGTAAGTTTATTCCTAGATATTTAATTCTTTTTGTTGCAATGGTGAATGGGATTGAGTCCTTAATTTCTCTTTGTGATGCTTCATTGTTTGTATATAGAAATGCAAGTGGTTTCTGTGTATTGATTTTGTATCCTGCAACTTTGCTAAATTCACTGATTAGCTCTAGTAATTTTCTGATACTACCTTTAGGGTTTTCTACGTACAGTATCATGTCATCTGCAAACAGTGAGAGCTTAACTTCTTTTCTGATCTGGATTCCTTTTATTTCTTTTTCTTCTCTGATTGCTGTAGCTAGGACTTCCAGAACTATGTTGAATAATAGTGGTGAAAGTGGACACCCTTGTCTTGTTCCTGTCTTAGCTAGAATACTTTCAGTTTTTCACCATTAAGAATAATGTTTGCTGTAGGCTTATATATGGCCTTTACTATGTTGAGGTAGGTTCCTTCTATGCCCATTTTTTGAAGAGTTTAATCATGGGTGCTGAATTTTGTCAAAGGCATTTTCTGCATCTATTGAGATTATCAAATGGGTTTTATCTCAATTTGTTAATATGGTATATCACATTGTTTGATTTGCATATAGTGAAGAATACTTGCATCCTTGGAATAAACCCAACTTGATCATGGTGTATGAACTTTTTGATAAAAACACCACAAAATTTTGAAGTGGGGAAGATCCTAAGTTGTCAGGTCATCCAGGGCTCTCTGGAGGGCTGTAATTCAGGATCCTTGTTTTAATCCTCCTACCTCTCAGTATCCATAGGGAAACAAAGTCTAAGAGGGGAAGTAACAATAAAAATCATGTGATTTGTATCTCAGAATTCACCTTCTTATGAATTTTATTCAAAGAAAAAAACCAAAAACGTGAGCCAGCCTTTACTCTAACGCAGTGATGTGAAATAAGAAAAAGTCTCAAATGATAGCACTGGAAGAACTATTCGACATGAAGTCCTTCTCCATGGGTTCCAGGCTTTGAAGTGCTTAGGCCGTTGTATGTCCATTTTGGATTCCTGCAAACCCTGCACTTAGGAGGAAGCCACTAGCTTCTTGCAGCTGAGTGGAATTGAGGGGAACTAGAAGAGGGACGCATCTCAGCGCACGTCTAAACTCGTCCCTTGCTTTGAATCCCTTCTGCACACAGAGTGTGCTGCTCCTGAGCTGATAAACAAGGACCTTGAACTAGAGTGTCTCACTTTCACTTTCTCAGGCTTTGCATTTGTTTCCTCTGAGAGAGCACCGGCCGACTCCCCATGTGGCCCCCAGTCACGTACTGAGATATACAGGCCAAGTCTGCCTTTTAATAATTCATCATGTTGCTTGTTCTTGATGGATGAAACAGATGACCCAGAGTTCGTGATTAATGGAACCCCATCTCCACTCCATCCCCTACTCATTAACCAGTGACTTCTACTTGCTGCTAAGTCACCTCAGTCGTGTCCGACTCTGTGCGACCCCATAGATGGCAGCCCAGCTCCGCCGTCCCTGGGATTCTCCAGGCAAGAACACTGGAGTGGGTTGCCATTTCCTTCTCCAATGCATGAAAGTGAAAAGTGAAAGTGAAGTCGCTCAGTCGTGTCCGACTCTTAGCGACCCCATGGGCTGCAGCCTACAAGGCTCCTCCATCCATGGGATTTTCCAGGCAAGAATACTGGAGTGGGGTGCCATTGCCTTCTCCAGACTTCTACTTATGCCTGCCATATTAACAAATATGCCAGAGGCCTTAATTAAACCTGGAGCTAACCTGGTGATCTTAGATGAAATACTCTGATTCATTCTGAACAATCATTTGGTACAATAACCTTGATTTTCCTATCTGTAAAATGAATTTAATGTTGGCAATGCTGGTGTTAACTTAAAATAACTTTAGGAAAATTGCTGAAGGCTGTGACATATTGACCTAGTATATTATCATTTATAATGGAGAGTTCTAGCTACTAAAGAGAAGAGCTATCAGTTGCTCATGGCATTGCTGAAAATTTATTATTAATGATTTCTGAAAATTCCAGCACTGCAGGAAGCTTCAAGAATAATTACTGCATTAAGTTTTGCTTTCATGTTAACGGACAGCTATTTTTCATTGTCACTTTCATGAACAGCAAGAGAACACAGATTAACAATTTTAGCAAATATGGACAGTTGAGAATGTTTTCCAGGCTTTGTCACTTATTAATAATTGAATGATCAATTTCAGCTTTACCAGAACTAAGAATTTCCTGGACACAAACAGGAACCCCCATACCAGCTTACCAGAGCCCTTGTTACATCACACCCACTCAGAAGCAATGGTCAGGAAACACTGAATTCTGTTAGCACTTTTATGCTTAAAGAGTTGAGAAATTCACATCATCAATTTTTTGCTTTTTCATAACTGAGAAGAAAAAAGTCATGGTATAATTTCAGGCAGTGGAAAAGCTTCTATTCAATTCAACTTCATTATAGATTAGAAGAAGGAAGCATTTTTGATGTCACCAAAGAGATCTTCTCCTTCCAGGAGGCTTTTAAAAATATGTCTCACAGAGGGTTCTCTGGTTTGCAGTCATCTTGTAGAGGTAAGGACTCTCTGCTTGCCCACAGTCTGGAATAATCTAAGTCAAGCCCAGTTAGCATACTGTAGGAGCAAATATATATATATATACACACACACACAATACTTCACATTTACAGCTTGTAATCTTCACAATGTTTGTGTCCTTGGGATGGCTGTATCTGAAAGTGCTAACAGTCAGCAGGGACAAAGACATCAGGGCTCTTGTTCTGTCTCCTCCTCTCTTCCATGCCCGTCCTTTGATTAGTTGGTGCTGTGAAAACAAAGTTACATGTTGAAGGGCACATTTTGAAAGGAATGAAGAATGCCAAGACAATACTGCTACTACTGCTAAGTCACCTCAGTCGTGTCCGACTCTGTGCGACCCCATAGATGGCAGCCCGGCAGGCTCCGCCGTCCCTGGGATTCTCCAGGCAAGAACACTGGAGTGGGTTGCCATTTCCGTGTTGCCAAGACAATAGCTATCTGCAAATGTGGTGCAACTGGCAGATGTGAAAGGCGAAGAAAGGAGATATTTAGCATGTTTACATTTATTAATAGCTTAAAGCTAAGCAATTACATATTTTGTTTTGATATCTTCTGACCTCATTCAGTTTTCCTTTATTCAGTCCAAGCATGTATAATAAATACTTTCTCAGCCAGTTGCAGATGGCAGTGTATTTTTTTTCCCGATCAGGGTCCTTGGTTTTGTAGTAGCAGTCAGGAGAAACAAGGACATCAGGTGTCCTGTTCTTCTCTCCTTTTATTTTCCAAGCCTGCTCTTTGTTGTTTGGCTTTAAGTAATTTGATGCCGAGTAACAGCTCTAGATGCATCATATTTTCCATCCATTAACCAATGCTAATCCAAAGTAGAATGGGGCATAGACAAGGCAGGTCTCTTTCTTTCCCTTAAAAAACAAGTTAGTGTTTATTCTTGGACTCTGTTCTAGACAAATTAAAGAACAAAGAGGCTGCAATATCCATTAAACATCATGACAAACTGGCTGTAAAACCCTACAATTTGTTCAGAGTCAATAAATGGATATTGTGATATCTCTTATCTGAATAATGGGTTAGTAAAGTATTTCCTAAAGGGCATTTCACAGAAGAGGAGCGCTTGGAGATGCTTCAGAGAAGGGATTCTGGAGTTCATTAAGATTTGGAAGTGTTTCTTACAGGAATGCTCTCTTTGAAATTCACAATGCATAATAGGATTTTACAGCTCTGACAACTCATTCTGTTAAAAAACAAAACAAACAAAACTATTATACTTGGTACAACTCAGAACTTTTAAAATTCATTTGATCACAGAGCACATTTTAAAACTTATTTATTTTTTTTTTTTGGCAGGATGGGGGGATGTATGAAAGCTGTTAAGTGAAGCAAGTGATCTGTAAATTATAGTTTGAAAGCAGATCAGTACTTTTATTTAAAAGATAAAATTTCTAACTCAAGGTCTACAACTGATTTGTAATAAATCACAAATCACCATCATATCCTGCTATACTCCATCAATAACTTACTTTTAAGAGAGAATTTGTTAACTTCTTATGATATGTCAGGCACTATATTTAACGCTTTATGTGAAAGTGAAAGTCTCTCAGTCGTGTCCCACTGTTTGCAACCCCATGGACTATGGGACTTTGCGACTCTAATGCAATAAGATATGTATAAAGCATTAAAGCATTTGGGCTTCCCTAGTAGCTCAGCTGGTAAATCCACCTGTAATGCTTTATATATCATATTTAATCTTTAAATCCACCGGCAATGCAGGAGGCCCCGGTTCGATTCCTGGGTCAGGAAGATCTGCTGGAGAAGGGATAGGCTACCCATTCCAGTATTCTTGGGCTTCCCTTGTGGCTTAGCTGGTAAAGAAACCACCTGCAATGACCTGGGTTCGATTCCTGGATTGGGACAATCCCAAGGAGAAGGGAATACTCCAGTATTCTGGCCTGGAGAATTCCATGGACTGTATAGTCCTTGGGGACACAAAGAGTCAGACACAACTGAGTGACTTTCACTTTCTATCTTTAAACTTGTGTTATTTTCAAATAAACCTGCGTAGTGCAAGAATACATTTTCTTACAACAAAACAGAAATGTAAAGAAAATTCTTTAATTCTAGCATGTAAATATACAAATATTTTTCTGTCCATTTATATTAATGGTGAATCTTTGCAAAGTATGTACATTTCTTATTATTTAGATAAAACCAATTATATTATGCATAGTTGGAGAAGGAAATGGCAACCCACTCCAGTATTCTTGCCTGGAGAATCCCAGGGACAGAGGAGCCTAGTGGGCTGCCGTCTATGGGGTTGCACAGAGTTGGACACAACTAAAGTGACTTAGCAGCAGCAGCAGCAGCAGCAGCATTATGTATACTGTTGAGTGACTAGCTTTTTCATTTAAAAGTATATGTTAGAGATATTTCTGTTAGGATATGTGCATCTACCACATTACTTTTAATGGCTTCATGTCATTTATAGTGTATGAGAAGCGAAAGTGTTAGTTGCTTGGTTGTGCCCAACTCTTTGTGATCCCATGACCTGTAGTCTGCCAGGTCCCTCTGTCCATCGAATTCTCCAGGCAAGAATACTATATATCCCCAATTTTGTAGTGGTAGATATTCAGTTTATTTTAGAATTTTTACCAATGTAAACAATTATTTTTATTTCTGTTCCTGATAGTATGACAGATAGATAACTTTGAATTGAAACAACCAGATTGCTGGAGCAAACAGAGAGTATATCAAGTGGTGCACAAAGAAAGAATCTTCAGAGATCAAAAGCCAAGAGAAAGCAGAGACCCTGTGAAACAAGAAATTGACAAAGTTGTCTTTCCTTCCGAGATTTTCTGTTGAATCCAGAAAAACCTGAGCTACTGCTTGGTGAGATGCAGGAGCCAGGAAGTAAAGCATAACATCCATATGAGAAGCTGAAGCTAATAGAGAAGACCCAGCATAAAGCTGGCATCCAAGGGACTATACCCTCAATGTAACAGTAAACAAGAAGTAAAACCATCATCCAGATAGAAAAATAAATAAATTGATCTGGCTTAGTCTGGGTGCTGGGTAGAGGATAAGAGTAATCTCTCCTGAGAATGCAAAACAATGAGCCTGACTTCATGTGAACTTGCAATCTATTTCATGTGATGTCTTCATGTTTCAGAAAACATCATCAAGTAAAGATTAGAAAGTGAACCCAGCTTAGTGCTGCCTTTAGGCATATTATGTAAGTAAAACAAATCTAATTTTTTTTGGCGGGATTTCAACTCAGGCTGCAAAGAATTCCCACTGATAATATGGTAAGAAAAATGATCAGTCTGTAGTCAAAATTCACAAAACACATAAGGAACCAAGACATTATGAATGTAAACCATCAGAAATAATAAGCAGGATAATCAGACTTGCAAATATTTCATATGTTGAAATTATCAGACACTAAAGAGTGTCTTATAATTTATAAACTATATTTAATGTTTTGAGAAAGGAAAGGTTTGAGGATATAGATAAGAATAAGAAATTTAAAAAGAAGAACCAAATATATTTGTAAAGAATCACTAGAGAATTTCTAGAATTCTAGAAGTAATAAATATACAAATTGAAAGTAACGGGGAAATGTAAAGAGCAGATCAGACAAACACAGCTAAAGAGAAAATTAGTCAATTAGAAGATATAGCTAAAGAAGTTGTGCAGAGTATAATCCAGAGAGATCAAGAGAAAGAAAATATGAAAGAGATGTTAAAGGCACAGAGGATAAATTAGGATTATCTTACACACATTAATTAAAATTTCAGAGAACAATTATAATGATAATGGGAAAAGGCAATATTTGAAGAAGTCCCATGCACACATCCACCTACATCTCATTGGCCATAACTCCATCACCTAGCCTCTCATATCCACAAGGTAGCCTGAGACACCTTGCCTCCCCCAACAAAATTTAGTTTCTGTTTTCAAAAAGGAGGTGTAAGATGGTAAGGAGTAATGTGATTTAACTGTGATCAAGTTAAAGTGAGGTCATTAGGATAGGCCCTAATCCAGTATGACTGTATTTTTATATGCAGAAGAAATTTGGATACATATATTTACTGAGGGAGGCAGTGTGAAGAGAAGAGGAAAGATAACTATTTAGAAACCGAGGCAGGAGGTCCAGAACAGACCCATCCTTTATATCCCTCAGAGGGAACCAACACTGTCAACACCTTGATTCTGGACTTCTAGCCTCCAGAACTGTGAGACAATCAGTTTATGTTGTTTAAACCACCCCATCCATGTTACTTTGTCAAGACAGCCCTAGCAAACTGATAGAGAGGGAATGATAAGTTCTGAGTTGTAGGGAGTAAAGACGTTTTATAAAAGCTTTCATGAATTATCTGAAGGGTGTGTTGTAGGCTGAATAGACATTCACCAGAGAAGGAGGAGCAATAGGAATTCCTGTCCAAAAGGCTGTTATGAGTGGAGATTCAGACATGTAGTGAGGCATGGCATGACTGAGAAAGCGTTATAGCAGGAAAACAGGTTTTGAGGTAAGACACCGTGAGAAGAGGGGAGTAGAAGGATGCTCAGATTAAGAAGGAATTTTGATTTCACAGAAAAAGCACATCTCTTTGAAAAATAAATATGAAATACAGAAATCTTTGTAGCTAGTTTTGGACAGGGCTTCCCTGATAGCTCAGTTGGTAAAGAATCCGCCTGCAATGCAGGACACTTGGCTTCGATCCCTGGGTTGGGAAGATCCCCTGGAGAAGGGAAAGGCTACCCATTCCAGTGTTCTGGCCTGGAGAATTCCATGGACTATACAGTCCACGGGGTTGCAAAGAGTTGGACATGACTGACCGACTTTCACTTCACTTTCCTTTCACTTTTGGATTGGATTGAGTCTGTTTCTGATTTCCTTGATATCATTTAGATGAACCTTCTTCATCAGATAAAACTGATTGGCCCCTTCAAATCTCCAGTGCATTCTGTGTAATACCTAGTACACTTGCAGATATTGTGTTGAACAGTTATTGATGGAACAGTTATTGGTGGAAATAGAGAGTTGTATACTCAGTGTGCCTTAAAGTGCTTTCAGGAAGTCAAGATTTTTGTCTTAATACAAATGTGATCTTTTGATTCTTTTGAGACTGTTTAAGAGTGTTGGCTCAAAGACATAGAAATCATTTAATGTGGAAGATTATATTGTCTGAAGATGTGTTGATATAAATATATCTGCTATAATTATGTCTTTCAGATTATTATATTCTTGGGCCTTTCTAATTTGAAATTTCTGTCTGGTTACATGTTTCATTATTCAATTTAATTAAGTACATGCAGGAAATATTTGAGGAGCAGCAAATATAGGCCTTTCATGTTCAGAACTAGAGAATAGAAAACACCAGTGTGCTTTAAAATAGAAACTTTTCAATTAAACCCACTCCCTCCTACTCAAGAAAATCCATCTAAATCAAATTTGATGACAGTACTTCCTACCTGCAATAAATGACTGTAAATAAGCAACCTAATTTTCAGTGCTTGCAACGTGAAATATAGTTAACCTAGCGTAAGCTTCATTATAATATCTGTCACATCTTGAATCAATGTTATCAAAATGGCCATTATTTATAGTGACAGAAGCCATTCATTTCTGACTTTTGTTACTCCTGCATTTTAAACCAATGGTCCATTGTCTATAGAGGAATTATATTTTAAAAGCAATAAAATAAAGCAATATAATACTAGTTGCTGAAATATAAGATATGGAATGTATTATACATGAGAGAAGCTTAAATAGCATAGCAACTGAATTTCATTTGAGAAATCTGTTATTCATTCATTGTGAGGCTTGGACACATACTTTACTGCCAGAGTACTTCTGTTTTTCCATCTATAAAATAAATACAGGAGAAATAGATGTTCACTCATCCAAATGAAGCACATTGGAATTAAATAAATAATATTTCAGTAGTCATTGCTTAATTGCACACTAAAATACTACAGCAAAATGAACATTTTTGCCTGAAAACATTGGACCAATTTGCAACTAGTGTTAGAAGATGATGCTCAGAGTTTCACACAAAGATAACACTAACTTCGCTTATGCAGAGTTGTTTTTTTTCTTATTCAGTATATTTCTGGAAAAAAAGAGACAGCCAAGTAAATAGAAGTTCTTTGGAAGAATGCTGATGTTAATCGAATATGAGAAAATTGCTATCACTGAATCTGAGCACTCTTGCTGTTCTGGGGACTGAATTGAAAGAATTGTTCATACTAAGAACCATACTAATTCTCACATCAAGTTAGAATCAATAACAGATTTACAAATAGAAAGACAATGAAAGCTATAGTTTTTTTTTAATGCAAATATAAGGAGACATTTGCAGATTTGATTTTTATTAATTGAAGTTCTGCTTGGCATAAAATAATTGTAAGCCTCACTGCGTTATACACACATTTCTTATTATCTCATATTTAAGAAATGATCTGGACAATCTGGATGATCAGTAGAGAGGAGAGACAATCTTAGGATCCAAAGAGCAGAAAAATCCCATGGGTCTCCAAAGTCTCTTAGCAGTACAGGGTGTTCCTCCAAATGTCTGCACTGCCCTTACCTGATATCAGTCCATTTTTCCCACAAAATGTAAAGTGCAGCACTTCTTTTTTTTAATGTCTTCACAAATTCACCAACAGTCTTGGTCTGAAAGGTTTTTAACATAATTTGAAAATTATCTCCAATTTTTATAATGGTACAGATAATTTTTATTTATTTATGCTCTTCAGTTCACTAAATTCCACCTCAACCATGCATATGAATCGTATTTCACACTCACAGCTTACCCAACCTGATAATTTCAGCAACTTTTACTGTAGAATATATGTGTATTTCCCATTCCACTTGTATAAATATAAGTGCACGTGAGACAAGTTTCTTAAAATGCTGCTAGTATTATCCACTTAAGTAAGGGAATGTGAATAAGTAATTGACAAGATGAATTCATATTAAGCAGTCTTTCCCTTATTGATTAAATAGGAAGAGTAGGCTTTCTGTGGCAAAAATCACAATTGTTTGAGGGATTAAATCAGTTGCTCCAGGGAAGGAGAACTGTATTAACACCGAGTTTCTAATCATGGTAGATAATTAATGTTTGTTATCTCATTTAAATCTGGAAGTGTTAGTAAATACCTGACCCAAGGAAAACAACGATTGCCAAATAGTAGTCTGAAATAAAGCCAAATCTTTTGCTTAGTTTCAGTTCAGTGGGACTCCTTGGGTAGAAATGAAAAATGCTAGATTGTGTTGTCTAATAGAAAAACAATGCAAGCCATATAGATAATTACTTCGAGTAGCTACATTAAAAAAGTGAAAATTAAGGGAGTAAAGTAACGTTAGAAATATATTTTATTTAACTCAGTATATCTAAAACATCGCGATTTCAACATGTAAGCAATATAAAAATTATTAATGAAATATTTTCCCCTTTTTTTTTGGTACAAAGTCTTCAAATTCCATTGTGCATATTATACTGTGAACTGTCTCAGTTTGAACTAGCCCATTTCAAGTGCTCAAGAGTCATACATGGCCAGTGGCCACCGTGTCAGACAGCATGGAGCTCTAGAACGAGCCAAATAAGAGAAGAACAAAGTTCAGTTTTCTGGACGGCTCATGAGATAAATTGTAAATGCTTCTCTGGAATTAAGTTGTCTTCAGTGTTTGAGACACCAAAGCTGGGGAACCTGGCTTCAAAGAGTCTGAACCAAGATTCCAGCCAAAGTCAATCCGTGGATGCACTTGGTTAAACACTGCTGAAACTTGGCAGGGATCTCTTTTTGCCATCCAAACGAGTTTGCAATCTGCCACAGATGTGAACAGGACGTTTTTTATTGCTTCATCAACCACATTGATCTTAGTTAGGATGACGATAGATATTATTGATCATTAGATTGGGGATTTTTTTTTTTTTAATTTAAAATATAGTTGATTTACAATCTTGTGTTAATTTCTGCTGCACGGCAAAGTGATTCAGTTATGCATATATGTATTCTTTTCCATTATGGTTTATTGTAGGATATTAAATGTAGTTCCCTGTGCTATACAGGAGTTGGTGATGGACAGGAAAGTCTGGCATGCTGCAGTCCATGGGGTAGCAAAGAGTCAGACACAACTGTGCTACACAATAGCAACTGAACTGAACTGTGCTATACAATAGAACCTGGTTGTTTATCATCCTATATGTAATAGTTTGCATCTGCTAATTTCAAACTCTCAGTCCTTTCTTTCCCACCCTCCCTTCCTCTTGGCAAGCACAAGTCTATTCTGTGTGTCTGTGAGACTGTTTCTGACAAACAGGAATACTTTTGAGAGAGAAAAGAGGTATTCTTAAAAATTGCCCTGGGACAACAGGCATAACGTGAAGACTATCCCTGCTGGCAAATCAGGACACGTGGTTACTTTACCTTTTGTGAACATTCCCCAAAGAAATTGGGTTACTGCCTGTAGGTGCATGCATTCAGGATATATTCAACTCAATAAAGAGAAACTAGTGCCCACAAGAGCCCTGCACACAAAGCCCTAAACTCCTCCTGTAGAGTTTAGTTCTTGTCCCGAGAGCCAGCATCATAAAGGGTCTTTTACTCCAGTGTCTAATAACATTACTTTGATGCAATTTGCAAGCTTCCTGTTTTGCAATTTTCCACTCTGGGTCATGCTTAAATTGGGGGTTTAATGAGAAATGGCTGTTGTCAGCTAGATGGAGCTTCTTGTTGGCAAGGTCTCTCAAGAAAGCTGGAGGACCAGTAAGCAAAGCTGTGTGTATGGGTGACCAGGAGATGTCTTTTTTTGGGAGGGCAGGGTAAGTCCTTCTCTTTTAAAATTTCTTTTTCTCCTATATAAAAAAAAGAAGTAGAACAATCAGCAGTGACAGCCGAGGGAAATGTTTCACAGGAAGTAACAGATGGCTCGAAGCCACCTTCATTTCTGAGTGAGAGAGAGTGCCTGTAGGCCTGGAAAATTGAAGGTTTGGAAACTAATTTTGTTTGACTCTTTAATCCATTTCAAACATAGGCTCCAAAATGGAAGATTAAAGGATTTCACTTTTGCTGCTGAGGACATTCAGTTTAGAAAGGTGAAAAATACAAAAGTGGAGTGACTTCAGATGAAACAAGAGGAGACTGAACAGAAAGAGCTTACCTTTATTAGTCCCAGGGTAGTTGAGTAAAATCCTCAAAGTAGGATTTTGCTGTTATTGTTTTAGTTGTTTATGTTAAAACCGCAGTGTTTTATAAAGCTAGAAAACACTGGGTCACTATGCAAGTTTATATTTTATATATGAATCACAGGTCAGATTATTTAGAGCAAAAAGTCATAAAGTTAAGATTTGAAGGTTGGTTAATATGAGCATTCCAGCAAAGGTAATGAAAAGCACAAAGGACTCAAGCCCATTCATTCCTTTGTCCAGTATTTACTGAGCAGGCCGTGTTCTGTTTCAGGTTCTAGGATTAGTTATGTAGGAACCAGGTGTACAGTGTAACGTACATTACAACAGCAAGACACTGACAACAAAGAAATAGATAGTAATGTAATTTCAAAGGAATATGAGCGCATGAAGAAATCTTAAAAGGGAGAGAGAACAGAAGGGAATTGGAGTACTTTAATGTGGTCAAGACAGACTTCTCTGAGGAGGTGTTATTTAACCTAGACATTGAATGGTAAGAAGGAGCCTTGGAGGTGACAGAACTGAAGTGATAGTCACTCAGTTGTGTCTGACTCTTTGCGAGCCCATAGACTTTCCCAGGCAAGAATACTGGAGTGGGTTGCCATTTCCTACCCCAGGGGATCTTCCCTACCCAGGGATCGAACCCAGGTCTTTTACTTTGCAGGCAGATTCTTCACCATCTGAGCCACCAGGGAAGCCCTGGCAGAAATAGTGTATGCAAAGGTAGCTTGGCCCTGTTATGTGCCAGACATTTCAGGAATGCAGTGTGAGGAAATTAGGCAAAATTCTTGCCCTCATAGAACTTGTCATCCTCATATGGTAGCTCAGTCGGTGAAGAATCTGCCTGCAGTGCAGGAGACCTGGGTTCGATCCCTGGGTTGGGAAGATCCCCTGGAGAAGGAAATGGCAAAGCACTCCAGTATTCTTGCCTGGAGAATTCCATGGACAGAGGAGCCTGGAGGGCTACAGTCCGTGGGTTGTTAGAGTCAGACACGACTTAGCGACTAAACCACCTCAGAGCTTATATTTTAGTGGGGTTGGAAAAATAAATATGAGCTCAATAGAAAAACTTGGCTAAGAGGTACTCGTTAAAAATATTAGTCAGGGAAGGTGATCATGGCTCAGGGAAGGTTTCACTTGCTACCATTTCAGGCCTTGACTTTGAATAAGGACCTATAGGAGACGGCTTCCCAGGTGGCTCAGTGGGTAAAGAATCTGCCCACAATGCAGGAGACACAGATTCCATCCCTGGGTGGGGAAGATCCCCTGGAGGAGGGCATGGCAACTCTGAAGCAACTGAAGTGCCTGAGAACACGCACACTGTCAGAGGCAAGGGAATGAGCTATGCAAATTTATGGGGGAAGACAAGTTTTCTAGACAGAGGGAACAGTCAGTGTCAAGGTATCCAAAAAAAAAAAGTATAGCTTATTTGAGTAACAGCAAAGAGGCCAATGTGGATACAGTTAATCCAGGAAAAGGACAAGAGTAATTTATACTTAATATTAGAATATGGGAGTTGCTTGGTCAAAATTATAAGACTTCATGATTATCAATTATTAGTTCAGTTCAGTTCAGTTGCTCAGTCGTGTCCGACTCTTTGCGACCCCATGAATCGCAGCATGCCAGGCCTCTCTGTCCATCACCAACTCCCGGAGTTTACCCAAACCCATGTCCATCGAGTCAGTGATACCATCCAACCATCTCATCCTCTGTCGTCTTCTTCTCCTCCTGCACCCAATCCTTCCCAGCATTAGGGTCTTTTCCAATGAGTCAACTCTTTGCATGAGGTGGCCAAAGTATTGGAGTTTCAGCTTCAACATCAGTCCTTCCAATGAATACCCAGGACTGATCTCCTTTAGGATGGATTGATTGGATCTCCTTGCAGTCCAAGGGACTCTCAAGAGTCTTCTCCAACACCACAGTTCAAAAGCATTAATTCTTCGGCACTCAGCTTTCTTCACTGTCCAAATAAATTTATTAAAAAAAAAAAAAGAATATTTCATTCAATATAGAATTTTAGGTTGAGAGTTATTTTGTTTCAGATTTTATATAGATGTGACCCCATTGTCTTTTGACTTCCATTATTTCTATTGAGAAACCATCAATTTATAATTGTTACTTTGAAGGTATGACACTTTTTCTTCCAGCTGCTTTTAAATTGGTTTTGTTTTTAGTTTACAGCAGTTTAACTACATTGTGTCTGGGATTGGGGTTTTGTGTTTTTTTTGTATTTAATCTTTTTGGGTTCTTAGAGCTTCCTAAATGTGGATTGATATGTTTCTTCATGCTCTGGAAATTATCTCTTGAAATATTATTTCTGTCACAATTTTCTCTTCTCTTGTTCTATAACTTCAATCTCAAATGTTAAGTCTTTTTTTTGTTTCCTTTTGTATTTCATATACTCTACTGTCTTTCTGTATTTTTCATCCTCTTTTCTCTCTATGGTTCAATCTGAATTTTTATTCACTTACCCATCTTCTAGTTCACTATTTCTCTCTTCTGCTCTAATTTTATGTTAAACTCATTTATTAAGTTGTTAATCTAAAATATTGTCATTTTCAATTCTAAAATTCCTATGGATTCTTTATTTAAAAGATACCAGTTTCCTATTCTCCAGCTTGTCATCAGTTTTCTCAGAAATATGGAGTGCAATTAATTTTAAGTTTTTTCCTGATTATTCCAATAACTGAGTCTCCTATGGATCCATTTCTATTATTTTCTTTCTATTTCTTGGTCTTCATTCATTTAGTTCTGTCTCCCGGAACACCTAATTTTCAATTGAAAAATGAGTATTATCTACAAAAAATTGTAGAGACTTTTGTGATATTATCTACTTCCATAAAGGGCTTATTTTCCTTCTAGTAGGCAGTTAGGGGCTTCCCCGATGGCTTAGTGGTAAAGAATCTGCCCGCAATGCAAGAGACAGGAGATGTGGGTTGGATCCCTGGGTCAGAAAGATGCCCTAGAGGAGGAAATGGCAACCCACTCCAGTATTCTTGTGTGGAAAATGCCAGGAACAGAGGCGCCTGGCCAGCTACAGTCCATGGGGTCACAAAGAGTTAGATGTGACTGAGCACACAGGCACATAGGCAGTTCGAGTAGGACCACGTAACCTTGATTCAGTGAGGGACTAGGAGAAATCAGCTTGAATTTCCATTTCTGTAAGGGCTTGTCTATTTCCAGTTTGCCTTTACTCTCAGAATACAATTAGTTATTCATGGATCTCAACTAAAAGGATAGAATGCTGACCAGTGCTTCTCCTCCGTGGTTGAAATTTAAACTCCAAGTTGTGTCTTCCCAGTATCATGATATCAACAGAAGTTTGCTCGACTTTTTAACTTCTTTGGTGTGCAATGACACTGGATTGTCATTGCAAAAATGCTTGTCTGCTACTCCAGTAGTCCCCAGCTTTTTTGGCACCAGGGACTGGTTTCAGGGAAGACAATTTTTCCACAGACCAGGATGTGGGGGATGGTTTTGGGATCTTTCAAGCACATGGCATTTATTGTGCACTTTATTTCTATTATTATTATATTGTGATATATAATGAAAAAATTATACAGCTCACCATAATGCAGAATGAGGGGAGAACCCTGAGCTTGTTTTCCTGAGCTCAGGCAGTAATGCAAGCAATGGAGAACAGCTGTAAATACAGGTGAAGCTTCACTTGCCAGCCTGTGCTCACCTCCTGCTGTGCAGCCTGATCCTACAGGTCATGGAGTGGTAGAAATCTGTGGCCCAGGGATTGTCCTAATCTTTTCACCCTACACAGCTTATCATTGGTAAAATGTCTCAAAGGGAAAAGTAACAGAGTGACAGCTTGTCTCCTCTTATTTTCTTTCTTCCCAGGGTATGTGTCCCCTCCCTCCTCACCCCTTTGATTATTCTCTAATGCCTTTGAATTGCTACATTTGAGTATTAGTCCAGCTTTCATTGATGTTATCAGAGAAGGAGTTAATTTGATATTATAAAGTACTCTATGATTCTTTAAAATGTAAATGAATTGAACTTTTACTTTTTTTTTTTTTACTTCTAAATATCATTTTGATGAAAAATATTTAAATATCAAAGAAGCGTTACATTTCTTCTGTCAAGTAAAAGAACAACCTGAAGTTAGGACACTGATTACTTGACAACCACATTTTTAATAGATGACTACACTGCAGTCATGCTGGAAACCAAGTGATAGGAGGAACAGAATAAACCATGAGATCATATTCCCAGCAAGATGTTAGCTGAAACCAAAGGGAAAGGTACTGGAAAACAAGCTCTGCAATGTCAGTGTGGGTGTGTATAAGAGGAAGAGAACCATTAATAGCTCATTCATTTTTAGAAAGTAAGTGGGCTATCATTTCATTCTAAAAATATGATCATTTATCTAGTAGCACCATGATCTTTCAGTGTAACATGGTAAAAGAAGATATGATTGAGAGGCGGGTACAATTAATCATTTTATATTGAAATTTCAAAAATAAGGTGGCAGAATTGTGTAGCCCCTTTTCTTCAGCTATTGAAAAGTCACATATGAGAGCACAGCACGGTAGCATCAGTGGGAAAGCACTACTCTGTGCACAATCTATAATAAGTGGTTATGTCAAATGAGTGAATAAGGGAAGAAATGAACAAACACAACCACTAGACTGTTTACTTGGGTTACTGGCCTAAAGCAAACCACTAACCTGCCCTTCCACAGTAAAGATACTAAACCACTGGACAGTGATGCTATAATTCACCAAACAGATGATACCAGAGAGTATATGGAAGAAACAAAGGAAGAGTGGAGGAGTGGGAAGGTGCCTTGAAGTCATGGTAACTAGGGTTCAGATTCCCAGGTTCTGTCACTTCACAGCCACGTGGTCTTAGTTATGTGGTTTGAGTCTCTGCTTCTTCATTTGTAAAATGAGGATTATAATGCCTACCTTGCAATGTTGTTGCACAGGTTAGAAATTTCCTAGCAAAATGATTCACATAAATAGAGTCTCAATAATTGGTATTCTTGTTATCTCTTTCTCAAAATCTCCAGGATAATAATGTATATCTTGTTACATATTGGCATGTAATCACTTACATGGAAGACGATTTGCCTTAGAGATTCTCTCAAAATTAACTTTCAATTTTTGGTTAGCAAAAGAGGGAGAAAATGCTTTCATTAAAAGAATTCATAATAATTGTCCCAAGAGCTATTAGTAGTTTCTCATGGGGAGATGAAACAATTAAACATTATAATGTTGAGAAAAAAGGAAATCAAAATCAAATGGAGTGTGGTCTTTGTAATTATTACTTGTATTCCATTTATCATTTGAATGCAGTGAGACTTCTATGTAGCTTTAGTTCCTTGTCATTGTGATTAGAAATGCAGAATTAATTTGTGGCATAATGACCTGGATACGGATCAACAGGCTGTTTTTAGCACAACTTTAATGATTATTCACAAACAAGAATCTCTATTGTATAGACCTTACCTCCAATGTCCATCACTGCCTCCATATCCTCAAGTTACCTCACTGGATTTAGAATCCACGGCCCATCATTAGAATTTCCTGTCTCCCATGCGATGTTTTTGCCCCTTCCCTTTCCATTCTGAAGGCCTGGCAAAACACCAACCTTCTCACCCTCACCTCATTTCTCTTTATAGAAAAACTCGAGTTTTCTATGCTGGTTCTTCCCACTCCCTCTCCACTCATTTTTTATTAAACTCATCCAGTTTGGCTCTTGTATGCACCACTCCTCTTAAATTGTTTTTATCAAAGGGACCAACTGTCATCTTACTCAGCAAGTGATAATTTCCTGTTTTTGAGAAAACCTTCTTTAATTGGCTACAGAGACACATAATGTCCTGTCTGTCTCAGACTTCAGAGGCTGCTACTCCTCAGTCCTCTTTGGTGGATCCTTTCCTTTTCATGACTTCAGAATGTTGGAGTGCACAAGGGCAAGTCATCAGACTCCTTTTTATCCATATTCACTCCCTTTTGATTTCAAGCAGACTATGGCTTTGAGTGACATCCACGTATTTCATCAAGCCTAAGATTCTGAGCACAAGCTGGAATTAAGATTGCTGGGAGAAATATCAATAACCTCAGATATGCAAATCACACCACACTTATGGCAGAAAGTGAAGAGGAACTAGAGCCTCTTGATGCAAGTGAAAGAGGAGAGTGAAAATCTTGCTTAAAATTCGACATTCAAAAAACTAAGATCAGGGCATCTGGTCCTATCACTTCATGACAAATAGATGGGGAAACAATGGAAACAGTGACAGACTTTATTTTGGGGGGCTCCAAAATCACTGCAGATGGTGACTGTAACCATGAAATTAAAAGACGCTTGCTCCTTGGAAGAAAAGCTGTGACCAACCAAGACAGCATATTAAAAAGCAGAGACATTACTTTGCTGACAAAGGTCCATCTAGTCAAAGCTGTGGTTTTTCCAGTGGTCATGTATGGATGTCAGAGTTGGACAGTGAAGAAAGCTGAGCGCCGAAGAATTGATGCTTTTGAACTGTGGTGTTGGAGAAGACTCTTGAGAGTCCCTTGGACTGCAAGGAGATCCAACCAGTCCATCCTAAAGGAGACCAGTCCTGGGTGTTCATTGGAAGGACTGATGCTGAAGCTGAAGCTCCAGTACTTTGCCCACCTGATGCAAAGAGCTGACTCACTGGAAAAAACTCTGATGCTGGGAAAGATTGAGGGCAGGAGGAGAAGGGGACAACAGAGGATGAGATGGTTGGATGGCATCACTGACCCAATGGGCATGAGCTAGAGCAAGCTCCGGGAGTTGGTAATGAACAGGGAAGCCTGGCATGCTGCAGTCCATGGGGTCACAAACTGAACTGAACTGAAGATTCTGAGACAGGCTGAATATTGGCCCCCCAAAATATCCAGGTTCTAATCCTAGGAATCTGTAAATGTTCCCATATAAGGCAAAAAAGACTTTGCAAATGTGGTTTAGAATCTTCATGTGGGAAGATTGCCCAGGATATTCAGGAAGACCCTAAATAAAATCACAAATTTCCCTGTAAGATGGAGGCAAGTACAGCAGACACCAGCACAACATTATAAAGTAGTTTTCCTCCAATTAAAAAATAAATTTAAAAAAAGAAAAAGGAAAAAATTGAAGTCAAAGGAGATTTGACTGTAGACATAGAAGGTGATGTGATGATTGAAAGAAGACACTGCAGCTAAAGATGGAGGAAGGGGCTATAAACCAAGGAATGTAAGGATTGCAGCTCTAAGAACTGAAAAAGACAAGGAAATGAGTTCTCCCATAGAGCCTCTGAAGGAATATGGCTTTGGTTTCAACCTCATAAGACCACTTAGACCTAAATTTCTGGTGTTTTAAGCCACCAAGTTTGTGGTAATTTATTATAATAATCATCAGAAATGGACATAGATAAGTTTTCTCTTTACATTTTAACATCTTTGAGATTGGGATACGTCTAACAATCATGTCATCTTAGAACTGTGATCTAGTTGGCATAGCTCAGTAGTGTAAGTACATTTACACTGTTGTGCAACCCATCTCTAGCACCCTTTTCATCCTGCAGAACTGAAACTGTCTGTCTATTAAACAGCCATTCCTCATTACCCCCTCCTCCCAGCCTTGGGTTATCACCCTTCTACTTTCTGTCTATGAATTGGACTCCTCTGGGTAACTCATATAAGCGGAATCACAATGTTTATCTTTTTGTGATTGACTTATTTCCCTGCTGGCTCAAATGGTAAAGAATCTGCCTGCAATGAAGGAGACCCAGGTTCAGTCCCTGGGTTGGGAAGATCCCCTGGAGAAGGAAATGGCAACCCACTCCATATTCTTGCCTGGAGAATTCCATGGAGAGAGGAGCCTGGCAGGCTGCAGTCCATGGGATCACGAAGAGTCGGACACAACTGAGTGACTAACCTTCACTTTTATTTCACTTAGCCAATAATGGTGATAATATCATCAAGGTTTATCCATGTTGTAGCATGTGCAAAAATTTCCTTCCTTTTAAAACCTGAATAATGTTTCATTGTATATATACCACACTTTGTATGTAATGTATATACCACATTTTGTTTATCTATTCATCTGTCTATGGACACTTGGGTTGCTTCTCCCATGACATTTTGTCATGCTTGGAATAAAATCTGGAGTCCCTATATAGCTCACATGGCCTTATATGATCTGACCTCTAACCATCACTTTGGCTTCTTTGCATAATAAGCTCCTCTTCACTGCTCCCCAGCCACAGAGTACTGCATCACAGGGGGCTTTCTTCTCTCTCTGCAGGACTCCAGGACTTCTCTCTGAGCTGTCTTCATGGCTCCTCTCTCACTTCCTCACTCAGGGCCACCCTCACACATCCCTGCTGAGAGCACTTCCCTGGCCACCAAGTCTAACACACGCTGCTTCTACCTCCCCTGCCTGTGCACTGTGCTGATCTATATTCCTCCATAACATTTACTGCCTGACATTATTTGTGTTTTTATGAATTGATTATCTGTTTCCCAACCAGAAAAAAACTCCAGGAAGGCAGGGATTTTGTCTCTAACTGTTGAGTCCTGCGTGTCTGAAATAGGAAATAGCATGCAGTGGAAATTCAATAAATGTCCTGGAATATTGAATAAAGTAAAAGAGATCAAATCCAGCAGTTAACCTTTGGAATATCTTAATTTTTCTTTAACTGAAAGACTTTATTTCTTAGAGCATTTTTAGGTTTACAGAAAAATTGCATAGAAAGTACAAAGCTCCCATTTATTCCCTTTCTTCCCTCCAGTTTCCCCTATTATTAACCCTTTTCATTGATTTGGTGAACCAATATTAACACATTGTTATTAACTAAAGTCTGTACATTAGGGCTCAATTTTTGTGTTGTACATTTCTGTGATTTTACAAATACGTAATGCCATGTATCTACCTTAAAGTATCATACATAATAGTTTCACTGCCTAAAAATTCCCTAAACTCCACCTGTTCATCCTTCTCTCCTTCCCAGCCCCTGGCAGCTACTGGAACATTTTAATTTAATGTGACTACGTGACTAGACTCTTCCTAGGACCGACAGAAGAAAGCCCACGCTTGAGTTTTCCGTTGCTCCTGACACACTACCTTCATGTTTAATGTTCTTGCTTTTCAAAGCTGTTAAGGAGTACATTTCTGGGTTAAAAAAAGAAAAAGAACCAAAAAAAAAGTCACCTAATAATGTTCCATCTTGTACTCCCTTCTGAATGATTGCTTGGTTCCTAATTATCACCCAGCTGTGGTCTCTGAGGCTGCTGCCTGAAAGCTGTGATTAATATGGGGGCTCACTGGGAAATAGTTTCTCACATAGACTCATTTCCTCTTTCTAGGATTCTCCCCACACCCACTTTTCCCTCTTCTTCTTGGCTTCATTTTCTAACAGCTCTGAGTTATTGCAATTTCTAAATTTGTTTTTGTGTAATGCCACTTTAATTAAGAAGTGGCCACAAGCAAATTGATTTTTCCCATCAGTCACAGGGGAAAAGCTGTGCTTGAAATCTTCTGAATGGCAGAGGCTGTAACATTGGGGGTCAGGTGGGGAATATGGAGCGCTACCAAAGGGCTGGGGAGCCTTCCGGTGGGGATGGCAGGTGACTTCTTTCCTGGTAAGAAGAGGATCTATATCGTATATAATCCCTAATTATCTGTGAAGGCGGATGAAATATGTCAAGGGGAAGTAAAGCTTTGTGGCCTCAGTTCGGCTCCTGAACTACTCATATGACCACTGGCATTGGATCACTTATTTCCTTAGCCTTTAATTCTGCCTCCTTGGAAAATCTCACCAGTTACAAAATCACAGCTGTTGCTAAATGCAGAGAAGTCAGCACTAGGGAAGAAAATGTATTCGAAGTGTATACAATATATGCAATATGTTCATTGTAGAGCTCATAAGAATGGTCTGTTTCACCAATATCTTGTCATTTCCCAGGCACACAGTTCTTTCTCTCACACACGTTTTCCATGCGTCCAACCCGATATCAGTGTTACCTTTTCTTTCTCTCTCCCTCCTTTCCCTCTGTGATGACCTCTCTGCGGCCCCCGGGGTGAGTCAATCACTCCTTGCTCGATCTTCCCATAGTTCTTTGTACATAATTTTAATATAACACTTTTTACTCCTCTGCTAAGTGACCAGTTCTTTCCTGAAGGCAAGAAGTTCATCTAGAGAACTATAATTCATGGCTAGGTGCTCAAGAAACTGTGGATTGAAAGCCTGAACTTAAGTCTTTTCACCGTAGTGTAGCAGGAGTCCTGGCTGAAATGTGTGCTGTGGACCCCATGGCCAGCATGTCTGGAGGACTGATGGAAAGAGCCCATGACAAGCTGTTTCTGTGAAGACTGAGACTCTCTGGAGAAAGAATTAGTACTGTAAGACTCGTTCCTGGAAAGACTAATCTCTCCTGCCTTCGGGCCTCTACACATGCTCTGCACATGTTTTGTCTGAAACTCTCTATCTACGTGTTTACTGAACTAATTTCATTTATATTTCAGAGCTGAGTTTAATATCACTTAACCAGGAAGCCTTCACTAGAGCCCCTCAGATTGCCGGCTCCTTCTGTTCTTCCCTCCCTAAGCCCTCTGATTTTCTACATCAATACCTACGTCATGTTAGTTGGTTGTTCAATATCTGTTCTACTTGCTTGTAAATTTCATAAGGCCGAGACCACCTCTGTTTTGTTTATGGCTCTACTCCCAGAATCCAGCCCAGTTCCAAAACACAGTAGAGAGTCCAAAATATTGTTAAATAGATTTGTGTGTCTCTGTGTGTGTGTGTAATCCTTAAAGGGTTGCTTTTTTCTTTCCCTTTGGTTCTCAATCTAAATGTCATTTCCTGAATGAGGCCACCTCCTAGCAGTCCCATCCACTCTGATTCCTCATCACAGCACTGTGACTATTTCCTTCTCAGTACTTCGTGTAGGTAATTGTCCATCTATTCACTTGTTCGCTTGTTGGCTGTCAGTCTACACACAGGACTCTAAACTCCATGATGCTTACTTGGATAACTATACACCACATGCCTACTTTGGGGCTCAGTAAATAATAGGTTGTCAGTGAACACTGTGGACTGAAAAAATAGACAGCGGTTGAACAAAGCTCATGTTCACTTCATGCCACTTCATGGCAAGTAGATGGGCAAACAATGGAAACCGTGCTAGACTTTATTTTGTTGGGCTTCAGAATCACTGCAGATTGTGACTGTAACCATGAAATTAATAGTCACTTGCTCCTTGGAAGAAAAACTATGAGAAACCTAGAAAGCATACTAAAAAGCAGAGACATTACTTTGCTGACATAGGTCCAAAAGCTATGGTTTTTCCAGTGGTCATGTATGGATGTGAGAGTTGGACCATAAAGAAAGCTGAGCACCAAAGAATTGATGCTTTTGAACTGTGGTGTTGGAGAAGACTCTTGAGAGTCCCTTGGACTGCAAGGAGATCCAACCAGTCCATCCTAAAGGAGATCAGTCCTGGGGGTTCATTGGAAGGACTGATGTTGAAGCTCCAATACTTTGGCCACCTGATGTGAAGAGCTGACTCATTTGAAAAGACCCTGATGCTGGGAAGATTGAGGGCAGGAGGAGAAGGGCACAACAGAGGATGAGATGGCTGGATGGTATCACCGACTTGATGGACATGAGTTTGAGCAAGCTCAAACAGGAGTTTGTGAAGGACAAGGAAGCCTAGTGTGCTACAGTCCATGGGGTTGCAAAGAGTTGGACATGACTAAGCGACTGAACTGAACTGAACAAAGCTCAAGGACAATGAGGTGAAGATAGAGTGGCAGGGTGGCTTTGAGGACAGTACAGGGTCTATCATGACTGATAGCAGTGGCCCAGATATTCATTCCTTTTACCTTGATCACTGTCAGCCTCAGTTTGGACATCTGGAACAGTCATTCTCTCTGGTGGGCATTGAAGGCCAATCTCTTCCCTCGGGCAAAGAAGATACAGCACATGGAAGTCTGGGCACACTGGGGTCTCGTGAAGGCCCAGAAGGTTAGTTGTTTGAACCCTTGGGATGCACCAAATGGGAAGAATTTGAACCTTCCTAAGACCCTCACTGGACGAATTTGAGGGGGCTGAAGACTCTACAGAGAGTGTATGAGGGTAGAGCTAGAAAAGTGCCATTTTGTGAGGGTTGCGGCCAAGGAGATGCGGATTTGAATTGCCTAAGTCTTTTAAGCCTTGTCTCTCAATTGGTAACTTATGTGGGGTTTGCTTTTTATCTTTAAGACATTTAGAGTAGGCCGTATTAATAATCACTTAACATCAATAGTGATGGAAGATGGACTCAGGGAGTTAAACAAAGCCACAGTCCCACTGGTGGTAGTGGTTACAATTTTATGAAGTCACATTGGAAGTACATTAAAAAGCAGACACAAAAGATCTGTGAGCCATGTTCCAGCTGTTGTAGAAACCCTTCAGGTATTTATGTCAGTGAGTACATTAACAGTGTTAATAAGTCACAGGTGGCTGCATTTTATTTTATTTTTTTTAAGCCTTCTTACAAGGCGATCCAGTTTAAGTATACATTTGGGCCAAATTCTCATCCTTTATGGCTCTATGGGGACATGAATTCATTAGTGAAAAGGCATAGAGTTCTTTAAAAGGAAGAATTGTCTACCAGTTAGTGAGTTGGCCTAAAATCTCAGAAGCTCCATATCCTCTTTCTACTCTGTTCATTCCCAAATTATTTCCTTCAGTGGGGGCTCTGGTTTTTCTCAGGGCTGATGTTTCTTCTTGTCATCCTCAAAGTGAGTTCTGGGTAAGGAAAATGAGATCACAGGAAACCAGCATGAATTAGTCTTGCCCAAATCCAACCTCTCCAGGCTTCTCCCTCCATAGCTGAGGCTACTTAAGTCCAGTTTCAGGCTCAACCTTCTGAGGCTTAAACGGCAACAAGAAGTTCCAGAACACATTCTAAGTCTCTGCACAAAGTTACGTGTTTCCCAGTCCAGCTCTGCCCTTGTACATAGGCCCTTCTATCTTAGCCCCAAGAGCTAGTCTCTACCTCAGGTGCCAGTTCTGAGAATTTGGCTTCTCCCTTGTCCCTAGTGTCTGAGTTCCTGCATTGGAAATCTCATACTTTCTATATTAAAAAGTTTTTTTTCTTCTTTTAAAATATTTTTATTGCAATAGACATGACATATAACCTATCATTTTAACCATTTTTAAATGCACAGTATTTTCATATTGTACATTCATTCACATTGTCGAGCAACCATCACCCCATCTACCTTCAGAACTTTTTCATCATTCCAAGCTGAATTTCTGTACCCATGAAACACTAACTCCCCATTTCCCCTTCCCCACTGCCCCAGGTAGCCTGTGTTCTACTTGCTGGCCACTGTCTCTTGCACCATGCCCTGCCTTACTCTTGCCTGCCCACCTCCTTGTTCCCAAGCCACAAGGATGAGTCAGAGACTAGAGTCTTGTTTTTGAACTTTGACATAGAAGGTGAAGCCCTGCTACATGCTAATAGATTCTTTATATTTTCTGCCTGCCTGGGCTTCTGAGTGTCCATCCCTTCATATTGCAGTCTTCACAGCGTTCCTCTGCCTGTCTCTCATAATTTTCCTGCTCTTCTGCTTTGAGCTCCTACTCTACAAGACACTCTTCCTACTTCAAATGCCCTTCCCCCATACCTGTGGCTTATTTCCATATGCTCTGAGACAGCATTCCCTCGGTTAGACTAACTTCTCAGCACTTGTAGGTGGACCCTTCTCCCTGCTTTCTCATTCTAAGTCTTTAGCTCTCCAAGATTGTTCTTCCCTAGCCTGCCTGGCAGCCTCTGAAGGCAAGAGAACATTGCCATTCAGTACCTGGTCACATGGAGGCAAAAACTGTTGGCTCTCCAGCCTTTAGAAGTATAAGACTCTCTCAGTCTTCCTAGGAGCATATAGACTCAAATTCAGAGGTAAAAGCCAGAGGTGATGAGAACTGCCAAAGCACTGCATGGGGAAAATATCACTCTGGCAACACAGATGAGTTTCAATGGACTGGGGTGAACCAATACGAAATTTCATTTGATACATAGATTTAAAAGACTGACTTCAAAAATCAGTTCCATTTCCCAAGGCCCTCCACACCGTCATGTGATATGTGAATCTCTTCCACAATAACCCCAACAAAGATGGGAACTATTAATAAATACATCTCATAAAGCCTTGTACCTTAATAGGCTAGATTGCTAAAACCCAAGATCCCATCCTAAAGAAAAACTTGTTTTTCTAATGTACAGTATTATTTTTCTCTTCTGTTAAAGTCTGATTTGAAGAATTCATTTCTATACCATTTTAATAGGATTTTTAGGGGTCAGTGAAATATTACTGTGAAACTGAAGATAATGACCCAATTCCTCATCTCCTTCCTTAGAAGTGGCACATACATACTAAGACTTATCTCCCTGAGAAGAGAGATGAAGAAGAATTGATGTTCATAATAACTCTGTGAATTCTCAAGTACTTCATTTTTCAGTGAACTTTTAAAAATAGTACAGAGAGCCTATTTGACATGGCATTTGGGTCATCTCTAACAGTCTAATGCTCTTTGTCATGTGTCACTCTTGGTCAGGACCAAGGCGAAACAGGGACAGGGACCAGTGTCTCATATCAGGCAAGTGAGTGAGAAATTCAAAGCTCAATCTTCTGCTGTAAGATAAATAAGATCTGAGGATCTAATGTAAAAGACGTGACTACAGTTGATAACACTACACTGCATAATTGATGTTTGCTAAAAGAGTGGAACTTAAATGTTATCACAAAAAAAAAAGAGAGAGAGAAACAAAATTTTAAAAAGGAAGCTGAATTATGGTATGAAGCAAGATCAAGTAAGGTATAGAAGGACTGCTTAACAGCTGAGCAGGAATGATGAGACCCAAAGATCAGATCAGACTCATACAAGAAGCAGAGACAATGAGAGCCTTTGGGGAACAGGTTGAAAGAAGAAACTAAATGACTGAATTGAGACAGTGATAGGCAGAAAAATTTTGAGGTTTGTACCCATGCCCACTTAGAAGGCCAAAGACCACCTGTGGTATTCTCAGTCAACAAATGACACTTTGTTCTAAATGCCTGGTATTTTCTAACATGTGCCAAAGGACAGAACAAAGGCTTTGTCAAAACACATTTTAGTTGTAAAAAGGGTATTAGGTGTTAATTCCAATTCCACTAACATTTAGATGTATGGTGGTTTTGTTGCTAAGTCGTATCTGACTCTTGGAACTCCATGGATTGCAGCCACCGGGCTCATCTGTTTGTGGGGTTTCCCAGGCAAGAATACTGGAGTGGGTTGCCATTTCCTTCTCCAGGGGATCTTCCCGACCCAGGGATTGAACCCTCATCTCCTGCACTGCAGGAGGATTCTTTACCAACTGAGCCACCAGGGAAGCCCACCATTTAGATGTATAGTTTGTGCAAATCAGATTGATTATATTTTTGCAGCCAAAGATGGAGAAGCTCTATACAGTCAGCAAAAACAATACCGGGAGCGGACTGTGGCTCAAATCGTGAACTCCTTATTGCCAAATTCAGACTTAAATAGAAGAAAGTAGGGAAAACCACTAGACCATTCAGGTATGACCTAAATCAAATCCCTTATGATTATACAGTAGAAGAGAATAATAGATTTAAAGGACTAGATCTGATAGATTGCCTGATGAACTATGGACAGAGGTTTGTGACATTGTACAGGAGACAGGGATCAAGACCATCCCCATGGAAAAGAAATGCAAAAAAGCAAAATGGCTGTCTGAGGAGGCCTTACAAATAGCTGGGAAAAGAAAAGAAGCAAAACGCAAAGGAGAAAAGGAAAGATATTCCCATCTGAATGCAGAGTTCCAAAGAATAGCAAGGAGAGATAAGAAAGCCTTCCTCAGTGATCAGTGCAAAGAAATAGAGGAAAACAACAGAATGGGAAAGACTAGAGATCTCTTCAAGAAAATAAGAGATACCAAGGGAACATTTCATGCAAAGATGGGCTGGATAAAGGACAGAAATGGTATGGACCTAACAGAAGCAGAAGATATTAAGAAGAGGTGGGAAGAATACACAGAAGAACTGTACAAAAAAGATCTTCATGACCCAGATAATCACGATGGTGTGATCACTCACCTAGAGCCAGACGTCCTGGAATGTGAAGTCAAGTGGGCCTTAGAAAGCATCCCTACGAACAAAGCTAGTGGAGGTGATGGAATTCCAGTTGAGCTATTTCAAATCCTGAAAGATGATGCTGTGAAAGTGCTGCACTCAATATGCCAGCAAATATGGAAAACTCAGCAGAGGCCAGAGGACTGGAAAAGGTCAGTTTTCATTCCAATCCCAAAGAAACGCAATGCCAAAGAATGCTCGAACTACGACACAGTTGCACTCATCTCACATGCTAGTAAAGTAATGCTCAAAATTCTCCAAGCCAGGCTTCAGCAATACGTGAACCATGAACTTCCAGATGTTCAAGCTGGTTTTAGAAAAGGCAGAGGAACCAGAGATCCAATTGCCAACATCTGCTGGATCATCGAAAAAGCAAGAGAGTTCCAGTAAAACATCTACCTCTGCTTTATTGACTATGCCAAAGCCTTTGATTGTGTGGATCACAATAAACTGTGGAAAATTCTGAAAGAGATGGGAATACCAGACCATCTGACCTGTCTCTTGAGAAACCTGTATGCAGGTCAGGAAGCAACAGTTAGAACTGGACATGGAACAACAGACTGGTTCCAAATAGGAAAAGGAGTATGTCAAGGCTGTATATTGTCACCCTGCTTATTTAACTTATATGCAGAGTACATCATGAGAAATGCTGGGCTGGAAGAAACACAAGCTGGAATCAAGATTGCTGGGAGAAATATCAATAACCTCAGATATGCAGATGACACCACCCTATGGCAGAAAGTGAAGAAGAACTAAAGAGCCTCTTGATGAAAGTGAAAGAGGAGAGTGAAAAAGTTGGCTTAAAGCTCAACATTCAGAAAACTAAGATCATGGCATCTGGTCCCATCACTTCATGGCAAATAGATGGGGAAACAGTGTCAGACTTTATTTTTTTGGGCTCCAAAATCACTGCTGATGGTGATTGCAGCCATGAAATTAAAAGACGCTTACTCCTTGGAAGAAAGGTTATGACCAACCTAGATAGCATATTTAAAAGCAGAGACATTACTTTGCCAACAAAGGTCCGTCTAGTCAAGGCTATGGTTTCTCCAGTGGTCGTGTATGGATGTGAGAGTTGGATGGTGCAGAAAGCTGAGCGCCAAAGAACTGATGCTTTTGAACTGTGGTGTTGGAGAAGACTCTTGAGAGTCCCTTGGACTGCAAGAAGATCCAACCAGTCCATCCTAAAGGAAATCAGTCCTGGGTGTTTATTGGAAAGACTGATGCTGAAGCTGAAACTCTAATACTTTGGCCACCTCATGCAAAGAGTAGACGCATTGGAAAAGACCCTAATTCTGGGAAGGATTGGAGGCAGGAGGAGAAGGGGACGACAGAGGATGAGATGGTTGGATGGCATCACTGACTTGATGGACATGGGTTTTGGTAAACTCCGAGAGTTGTTGATGGACAGGGAGCCTGGCGTGCTGCGATTCATGGGGTCGCAAAGAGTCAGACACAACTGAGCGACTGAACTGAACTTGTGCAAATTACTTACTGTCCCTGAATGTGTTTCTTCCTCTAAGTAATAACAAAACCCACTTCACAGAGTCCTTTTAGGCATCAAATGAATTAAGAAGTCTTTGAACATTAGAGAGCATTCTACAGTTATTAAAGCTAGTTTCCTGAAAGAAACATCTTGCAGGCTCTGCAAAGAAAAATCCAGCCATTTGTTCTTAGGAGATGTCAGCTGCATACAGAAAACAAAGTTGAGAGAGTTTGTATTATCCTGTTTCAGTTCTGTCCAACGGTTCCATGTCATGTTTTTTCAGCTGTTAATAGTGGAAATTTCTGCCAAATATGTAATAGTGATCATTCTAACTCTGAACCTTTTCTGGCTGCCACTTTAGCACTAAACCATTACAGAGCCACAGGGAACACGTTTTTCTGGAATTTATCTGTATGATATCAGTTCATTTTATCCCAGACTCTTCTATATATTTCTCCCTTGATCAGTCTTTTAATATCACAGAAAAAAGAGTAAATTTTTTGAAAATAAACTTTATTTTTAGAACAATTTTAGATTTACCAAAAGCTTGTGAAGACGGTTCAGAGAGTTCTCTTATACCCACAGTCACTTTCCTCTGTTAACATCTTATATTAGCATGGTATATTTGCTGCAATTAATAAGCCAATGTTGAAACATTATTATGAACTACAGTCCATAATTTAGTTTTCTTAGTTTTTACCTAATTTCCTTTTTCTGTTACAGAATCTCATCTGGGACACCATATTACATTTAGTCATCATGTCTCCTTAAGTTTCTTCTTAGCTGTGGCAGTTTTTTAGACTTTCCTTGTTATAGATGACTTGACAACTTTGAGAAGAATTTGTCTGGTATTTTATAGAATGACTCTTAGTTGGAATTTGTCTGATTTTTTAAAATTTATTTTAAATTGAAGGGTAATTGTTTTACAGTATTGTGTTGGTTTCTACCAGACATCAAGAGGAATCAGCCGTAGGTTTACGCATGTCCCCTCCTACCTTGAGCATCCCTCCCACCACTCTCCCCATCCTACCCCTCTAGGTTGTTACCAAGCAGGGATTTATCTGGTTTTTCTCTCATGGTTAGATTGGGATTATGATTTTGGAGAGGAAGACCAAAGACATTAAGTACCATTTTGCATTACATTGTATTAAGAATCATATCAGCACAACATCACTGTTGTCATTAACCTTGGTCACCTGGTTGAGGTCATGTCTATCAGATTTCTGCACTGCAAAGTTATTTTTTAATTCCCTGTTTCATACTGTACTCTTCTGAAGGAAGGCACTATGTGTAGGCTACACAGCCATACTGAAAGTGTGGGGAGATACGCCCCACTTCTTGAGGACAGAGTATCTACATAAATTATTTGGAATTCTTCTGCATAGGAGATACTTACCTTATACCCATTCATTTATCCATTCAATTCTTTACATCAATATGTGCTCACAGACATTCATTTTGCACTTTGAATTATAAGGCAATAATCTTTATCTGATTTTTCCCCAAAATTGATGCAGCACTGTACATTGGGAGGTCTTTTAATTGACTCCTATATCCCTTATTGTGGGGTTTTGTTTGTTTCATTCTCTTTTTTATTTTTTGGACACTTCCTTACCTTCTGGACTGTAAGATGCTCCAGTATCATGTTGTTGACCTAGCCTTAGAATCAGCCATTTCTCCAAGGAGTTCTAGTTCCTTTTATTGGGAATGGCATTAGAAACAAAGATCTGCATACAAGGTGTGCTTATTGCTACTGGGGTGTTGGTGCTTCTGGAACCTTTCAGCAGACAGAGCAAAGAAATCTACCTAAGTGTACTAATCTATGTATTTATACATATTTAAAATATTTTGTTATATAACTATCTGTATCTTTATTAAGCTAAACATGAGTTCATACTGATGTCACCAAACCTAATCCATTCATGGTTCATTGTGGCCTTCTCCCCTTGCTTGTCTGTTAACTTCCGCTGTAATAGTGAGGAATCTGGCTCTCATTATCTGTCATCCATTTACTTGGTTGTTCAATTCCAATATACATGTAGTAGTTTCAGAATTGTTAGTTCTCGTCCCTATTAGAAACAACTTTACTAGTCAAAGTACAGTGCTTATGTGCAAATTCTTTCTCCTTTAAGACTTACAGACTCCACTCATTTCCTAAATTACTTAGGTCAGCACCTTTTCTTCGCTCTTAATGAGTTGTTTCATACACTGTGATATAGTTAGAGTCTCTTGTCACAGTTTGCATTACTCCCTGTATCCCCTGACATCTTAAGTGATTTCTTAAAAGTTTACATAAACCGAGTTTCATTCTTCATGGTTTAAAGTTCACTGGGTTTGGACAAAATGCACAGTGGTGTGTACCCACACTTTCAGTATCATACAGAATAGTTTTGCCACTTTAAAATATCCTTTGTGCTTCACTTACTCAATACTCCCCCACCACAACCTTGAACTCTTGGCAACCAGTGATTCTTTTCAGCTCAGTTGCTCAGTCATGTCCAACTCTTTGCAACCCCATGGACTGCAGCGTGCTTCCCTGTCCATCTTTCCTGTCTAGTGATTCTTTTACTATCTCTGTAACACTGACTCTTCATATGGTACATAGCTCTTTCAGCTCGGCTCCTTTTACATAGCTGTATGCAGTTAAGATGCATCCATGTCTTTTTGTGTCTTGATAACACGTTTCTATTATGACTGAATAGTATTTCATCATGTGGCTATACTGTAGTTTGTTTAGCCATTTGCCTCTTAAAGAATATCTTGGTTGCTTCTAGTTTTGATTTTTAAATAAAAGATGCTAGAAACATTCAGAAACATTCAGTTTTAGCACATTTCCATCAATGAAAAAATTCCCTTGAACTATTTTCAGATAATCCCTGATTTCTCCCTAGCCCCAAGCTGTTTTGTCTTTTTTAGAAATTATTTAAAATGTAATCATTACAGCTTAATGCATTTGGCTTCTTTCATTTACCATTACGTTTACGAGGGCTTCCTTGGTGGCTCAGTGGTAATGTGTCGGCCTGCCAATGTGGGAGACATGGGTTTGCTCCCTGGGTCAGGAAGATCCCCTGGAGAAGGAACTGGCAACCCACTCCAGTATTCTTGCCTGGGAAATCCTACGGACAGAGGAGCCTGGCGGGCTACAGTCCATTGCGTCGCAAAAAGTCTGACAGACTGAAGTGACTTAGCGTGCACACGTGCATGCAATAAGTGTGTAGTGATTTCTTGAAGTTTTAATTTGCACTCCTTAATGACTAGTGGCATGGAACATATTTTCATGTGTTTATTAATCATTTGTATATCTTTAGAGAAATGTCTATTCAAATCATTTCTCATTTTTAATGGTTGTTTGTCTTATTATTGAATTGTAAAAGTTATTTGTTTATATGAAAGTCCTTTATCAGATGTTTTGAAAATATTTCCCTCTGTCTTGTCTTTTCATTTTCTTAGTAGTGTCTTGTGAAGATCAAAAGTTATGATTTTGATGAAGTCCAATTTATCAGCTTTTTAATAGATGTGCTTCTGATGTCATATCTAAGAAATATTTACTAAGTTAAAATCACAAACATTTTTCTCCTGTGTTCTCTTTGAGTTTCAACTCTTATATTCAATTTCTGTGATCAATTTAATGTTATTATTATTTTTTTTGCCAATAGATATCCAATTATTTCAGCTCCATTTGTTGAAAAGACTGTTTTTCTCCCTTTGAATTACCCTGGCACATTTGTTGAAAATAAATTGAACATATACACGTGGGCTTATTTTTGGACTGTTCTGCACCATTGATTTTTATGTTTGTCATTATACCGACATCACACTGTCCTGCCTACTATTGCTTTATGTAGAGCTTTGAAATCAGGTAATGTTAAGTCCTTCAACTTTGTTCCTCTTTCTCAAAGTTGTTCTGACTATTCTGTGTCCTTTGCTCTTACATATGCTTCATAGAATCAGCTAATTGAATAAAATAAAAGAGCCAGCCAGAATTTGGTAGAGATCATTTTTAATCTCTGGATCAATTTGTGGAAAATTGACATCATAATATCAAGTTATACAATCCATGAACATGACATATTTCTCATTTATTTAGGTCTTCTTTAATTTCTTTCAGCAATGTATTATAATTTTCAATGTAGAGGTCTTATCTTTTTAAAGAAATAGAAACTATTCCTAAGTATTATGTTCTCTTTTATATTGTTGTGAATGGAATTCTTTTATTAATTATATTTTTAGATTGTTGCTAGTATATAAGAATACATTGGTGTCTGTGTGTTCATCTTCATGTTACCTTGCTAAACACTTACCATTAGTTCTAACAGCTTTTTCTTAGATTCCTTAGGGTTTTTTATATACAAGATCATTTCATCTGTGAATAAAACATTTTACATCTGCCTTTTTAATCTATATAACTTTAGGTTTTTTCCTTGCTTTACTTCACTGAATAGAGTACCCAATATAGAATTAATTTACCAGTCTAAGGGAGAGAGAATTTAGTCTTTCACCACTAAGTATGATATAAACTCTAGGGTTGTTTTTTTTTGTAGATGCTCTTTATTAGATTAAGGAAGTTCTCTTTTCCTCCTTGTTGGGAATTTTTAACATAAATGGATATTGTGCTTTTTCTAGTTCTTTTTCTACGTTTATTGAGATGTTTATATGGTTTTTGCCCTTTTTCCTCTTAATATTGTGTATTACCTTGATTGATTTTTGAACTTAAAACTACTCTTGCAAATCCTGCTTTACATCATTTATAGTCCTTAATTTTTTTACATTCGTGAATTTGATCTGCTGATGTTTTGTAAATAAACTTTGCTATTATTCCGTAGTTAAAATTAGTGAGTGACTGTTGTTATTCCATAGTTTTATTTATTCACTTTTCTTATGATAACTTGTCTTGCTTTGCCATCAAAGTAATGCTGGCCTCATTAAATAAATGGATAAGTATTCTTTCCTTTATTTTCTGAGTGTGTGTAGAATTGGTGTTATTTCTTCCTTAGAAGAAATGACTTGATAGATTTTACCAGTAAAGTCATTTTGGTCTCAGCTTTTCTATATGGAAAGAGTTTTAATTGCTAATTCAATTTAATTACTTAATGTAGATCCATTCAGATTTATTATTTCTTTTACAATCAGTTTTAGTAATTTGTGTCTTTCTTGGAATTGTCCATTTCGTTTAAATTGTCTAGTTTGTTAAATAAAGCTATTCATAATATTCCCTTGTAACTATTTTAATTTCTTCATAGTTTGTGTTAATGTATCTCTTTTGTTCCTGATTTTGGCAATTTATGTCTACTTCCATCTTTCCTTGGTCAGGCTAAGTAAAGGTTTGTCAATTTTGTTAATGTTTTCACAGAACCAAAATTTAGTGTAATTGAAATTGTTTTTTTGTTTTCTAATTTACTAATTTCCATTCAGATTTTTATTATTTTCTCCTATTCCCTTTGGGTTTGATTTACTTTTCTTTTCCAGCTTCTTATGATGGAAACTTAGAGTAGTGATTTTAGATCTTTCTTTTTAATACTGTATAAATATTTATCACTAATTTTCCTCTAAGCACTGTGTTAGCCATATCTTACAGATTTTTATGTGATTTATTCTCATTTTTAATTAGCTCACAATATTTTCTAACTTGTTTTGTGATTTATTTTTTATAATTAAATTTATTTATTTTTAATTGAAGGATAATTGCTCTATAATATGTTTTGGTTTCTGCCAAACACCAACATAAATCAGCCATATATACCTATGTCCCCTCTCTCTTGAACCTCCCACCCACCTGCCTCCCCCATCCCACCCCTCTTGGTTGTTACAGAGCCCTGGGTTGAGGGGGTTTGAGTCCCTGAGTCACACATCAAATTCATATTGCCTTTCTGTTTTACTTATGGTAATGATGTTTCCATGTTCCTTTCTCCATACATCCCACTCTCTCCTTCCTCCCTGGCCTTGTGTTCATAAGTCTGACTTCTTTTTTGACACATGAGCTATTTAGAATTGTGCTCTTAAATTTCCAAATTTTGAGTTCCCAGATTTCTTTTTGTGATTTGGTTTTTAATTTAGTTTCATTGTGGTCATAGAATTACTTAGTATAATTTTAATCCTATTAAATTTATTACTATTTGCTTTATGTAATTGTCATATTTATATTGGGAACTTTTCCACATACACTTGAAAAGAATGTTCATTCTGCCATTGGTGATGGAGTGCATTATATATGTCAACGAGGCCAATTTGGTTCACATTGTTCAAATCTTTTTTACTGATCTTTCTAATTCTGTCAGTTACTGAGAGAGGAGTATTTAAATCACCAACTGAAATTGTTGACTTGTGTATTGCTACTATCATTTTGTCAGTTTTTGTTCCATGCATTTTTGAGCAATCTCTGTTGTAAGGAGCATAATATACACTTAATAATTATTATATCTTCCTGTTATATGTTCTTGCTTTACTTTTATCATTACTAAATGCCCCCTCTTTTTCTCTAAGAATATCCTTTGTCTTAAAGTCTATTTTGTCTGATGTTAGTGCAGCCACTCCAGCTTTCTTTTGGTTACTCTTTGCATAGTATATCTCTCTAAAAGGTGTCCCTTGTAGCATAAACCTGCTCTAATTCACTTTTCATTTTCTCCATTGTTAGGTGTCTGCATTAAGCTTTGTTTTATAGATAGTTTCCTTCCAGAAATTCATTTAGTTACCATTCTTCAAAAAAGAAATGTTTCAAGTTTTTTTCCATAGTCATGTGGACATTATTTTTATGCTCGGGAAATTACAAATTGATGAAAGTAAAAATTATTTTTAATGGAATTGTACTATATGCTTTAAACTTATAATTTAACATAATTCTCAAATCAATCCAGTGATGTAGGTATTTTTATTCTTTTTACACCTGAATAACCTAAGGATCATAGAGATTAAATAATTATTCAAGCATGCAAAACAAGTATTAAATGAAGGACCCAGAATTTGGATCCAGTCCTGTTAGACTCAATATGATACTGTAGAGTTTTCTTCAACGCCTTCTCTCTCTTTTCTTCCCACCATGCTCTCCTCACTCACATAATTTTTCCTTCTAACATTCCCCATGCCCTCTCAGATGCTTAGTGGTTCATAGCAAAATCTATCTCTTTTGTTAGAACTCAGAGACTATGATAAACTCATTCACAGTTGTCAGTAATTAATTGTGAGCTGCTTTATATAAAGATATGGTCAAGAGTGGGAATTTTATCCTTTAAGAACATTATCTCTAATTTTATTGGTGGATGATCCATAAGAGAAACACAGGTGAGGAATAAGGAGAGGGGAGTCATTTTCGTTATTGCTATTAATTGTGTGTGTGTTGGGGGGCAGGTAGCCTATGTATTCTCAACTAGGTCTTCTGAAGCTATCCAATCCTGTGTATCTAGGCTGAGGAACAATGTCTCTTTGGGATATAAATTAACATTCATCACATATCCCTTCACAAAAGTTTCTAGGAGGATAATCAAAACTGATGTTGAAATTACAGAAAGAATTGGCAAATAGATTGATAGTTGTAAAATCCTTATGTGAGTAACTGTAGAATAATATGGGGAAAGCAAAGAGAAATATAGTCCAAATGAGAATCACTGAAGAGATACAGATATAACCTCTCTATTCTATGCCAAAATAGCAATGACCTCTTCAGCATAAAATGTATCACTCAGCATTGATCCACATCAATAAATCCAAATTTTATGGTATCACCAAAAAATGTTCAAAAGTTATTTAACCTTTTGTATTCTGTGCCAAAAAAAAAAGAAACACAAGGAAAAGACTGAACTTTAAATTTTAGCAGATTAGAAGTGCTTGAGGAATTTTATAAATGTTATAAGTAATTTTAGATCCATACAGTGTTTTTCCATCTTAATACTTTCCCAGAACCACCATCTTTTTTTTTTTTAATCCTTCAATGTGATTTAATGATGATCTTTTAGAAATTTTTCTTTCTCCTAGAAAGAAGGCAATCTGTCATGGAAACAGTAGCAAATATAAGATGTGTAGGCAATTACAATTTCCCACAGTAGTTAGAATTCTCAAGTTCTGCCCTTATATTTTGTAATGGTGGGAGAACGGTGGCAGAAGGCAGGATGAAGTGTTCACACAGAGAATATCTAGAGAAGATTTTGGCACATTTCAAATCTCTGTATTTCACTGGGCTTATGCCTTATTGCTAAAGACAAAAAGTAAGACGTAGAATCAAAGAGGAGACTGCTAGTGGAAAGGTGAGCACTTCCCTGGTATTCTTATGTAAGGTATAACATGGGCGTGATAAATTGCTCAGTCGTTTCTGACGCTTTGCGACCCTATGGACTGTAGACCACCAGGCTCCTCTGTCCATGGGATTCTCTAGGCACAAATACTAGAGTGGGTTGCTATGCCTTCCTCCAGGGGATCTTCCCAACCCAGGGATCAAACCTCCAGCTCCTTCGACTCTTGCATTGCAGGTGGATTCTTTACTGCTGAGCCACCAGGGAAGCCCAGGATATAATATATACATGTACGTATAGTGAATATGTACGTGAACACACCACATTGTTTTTTAACTGGAAAAGTCTCAGAGTGTTGAAAGTCCTAAAAGTTGCTCTTAGGTAACCAATAATAATGCCTATTCCTCTCTACTCAATACTAAAGAAATTTTATTTACTTTGGGACCAGAAAAGCCTTTTATCTCTTTCTCCCACCTGCCGTCATACCCACACCCTTTATGCACATGGCTCTTTGGTTGCTGGCCTTTCCAAGTGATTGACCTGGCCAGGCAGGTCAGGAGCAGAGACCGGGCTGGTGTTAGCTGTATAGGAGTTGGCTTCTCTCTTTCCCACCCTAGAGCCATGTTTCTAGAATGTAAGATGTGTTGGCTTTTAATTCTGATTTCCCAAACCCAACTGGAAAATTTGAATATAAATGTATCTCCCTCTTTTCCAGATGTCTAGAGGGTTATCTGAGGGAGTCAGAAGTAGAATTGACCTTACCAGAGACACTATACTCTCATTTCTTTACTTAATTCTCACTAGACTAATAAAATATTCAATATAAGGTATTCTAGACCAGCATTTTACTTTTGCCAATGAGAAAAATGGGCAGCAGAGAGGTTGAGAGGTTTTTTTCAGGTCTCACAGCAGGTCTTCACCCATCTGGGACTTAAATTTGCTTCTCCGGCCTCTCAGGCCAACATTCTCCCTACTCTGCTATCAGTTCAGTTCACTTCAGTTGCTCAGTTGTATCCAACTCTTTGCAACCCCATGAACCACAGCATGCCAGGCCTCCCTGTCCATCACCAACTCCCTGAGTCCACCCAAACCCATGTCCATCAAGTCAGTGATGCCATCCAGCCATCTTATCCTCTGTTATCCCCTTCTCCTCCTGCCCTCAATCTTTCCCAGCATCAGGGTCTTTTCCAATGAGTCAGGTCTTCGCATCAGGTGGCCAAAGGATTGGAGTTTCAGCTTCAACATCAGTCCTTCCAATGAACATCCAGGACTGATCTCCTTTCGGATGGACTTGTTGGATCTCCTTGCAGTCCAAGGGACTCTCAAGAGTCTTCTTCAACACCACAGTTCAAAAGCATCAATTCTTCTGCACTCAGCTTTCTTCACCGTCCACCTCTCACATCCATACATGACCACTGGAAAAACCATAGCCTTGGCTAGACGGACCTTTGTTGGCAAAGTAATGTCTCTGCTTTTTAGTATGCTATCTAGGTTGGTCATAACTTTCCTTCCAAGGAGTAAGCGTCTTTTAATTTCATGGCTGCAGTCACCATCTGCAGTGATTTTTGAGCCCAGAAAAATAAAGTCAGCCACTGTTTCCACCGTTTCCCCATCTATCTGCCGTGAAGTGATGGGACCGGATGCCATGATCTTAGTTTTCTGAATGTTGAGCTTTAAGCCAACTTTTTCACTCTTCTCTTTCACTTTCATCAAGAGGCTCTTTAGTTCTTCTTCACTTTCTGCCATAAGGGTGGTGTCATCTGCACATCTAAGGTTATTGATATTTCTCCCAGCAATCTTGATTCCAGTTTGTGCTTCCTCCTGCCACCTCCTTAATGGATGCTAGCAGAACATTCTGATGAAAAGGACCTTAAATTTTTACAACTGCTTAAATTTTTTTCTTTACCACTATGCAGTATTATGAATTAGATTTTGTACTTAAATGTTATTTATATGTTACTTATTACTGGTGGACTTGTATCTCATTTTAGACATAAGAAAACTGAAGAGCTAGGTTGTAGCAACTCCCATAGAGTCTGAAAAATAGACCTGAGACAGCTCTTCACAGGGCAGGTGCTCAACACAGGCTTCCAAAACCAGAAGAGTGTGACTCAATCAAGAGGAATGGCTGCCCATTCATAATGAGCCCAAGGGCACAGCATTCCTTCAACAGTCCAACCCCCCAAATAAATCAGGATCTCGATTGCCAAAGGCAACCCTAGGCCATGATGCTGAGACTGCCTGACACTAACATCACACTTTGATCACTCAGTCATATCCAAAAGCATTCATTTAGCATCTGTGTGAGGCTCCCCGCTGGCCTTCTCTTTGTGTCTGTGACGTTCACACTTCCTGCTTCTCTCCCGTGGCTCTTCACCCTTGCCCAAAATCTCCCCAGTGCCCATTCGTCTCACTGCTGGTGTTACCCTTGTCACAGCGAGAGCAAGACCTCTTTTTGGTTCCTTTCAAGATGTTACTCAAAGTCCAGGGCAGAACTGTGAGCGTGGGTCTAGCCTTTATTCTACCGTAGAATCTATGCATCCCCCTGCTTTCACAGATTCTGTGTGAGAAGCACCCTAGACAGTAGTCAGAGCTTATCAGGGTGAAATTTCAGCATCTGTTTTCTTCTTTCAGCATGCAGAGTGAACATTTAGAAGGGTTTTTAGGAAAGCAATTTACAGCCAGGAATTGGAAGTGCTGAAGTGTTTTCACAAGACCCATGTCTCAGATTACAGGTTTATGATTTGTCTAAAAATAAATCATTTATTTCAGGCTTAGATTTTAGAAAGTAGAAAAATAAAGCCTTAGAATGATTTTCTTCAAGTTTCCCCGTGACATTCTTTACATCAGGAAGCAAGAAGGGAGAAGGCAAGAGGGAGTTTCTGGAAAGAAGGGGAACCCAACACTATTTTTCTTCAGATCATTTATGAGATTACATTTTCCTAGCCATATACACTATTTCCATTTTATGACTCACTCAGACAATTTACTATGTCTAAGATTACATTAATCTCTTTTTGTAATGCTTGGGTCAAATATACATTCTGTGTGTATCATTGGAAATTCTACCCCATATATTCAGCTCTTAGTGTGGATGTTGTTTTTGTGTCTTTGTTGCTATGGTGACTAGAAAAGGTTAAAGCAAAAGTCTCAGAAAACAGAGCAGCTGTGCAAAAAAAAAGTATCATAAATATGTGTGTGCTTCTTAAAATATTCTTCGCAAATACGGATAAAAAAAAATCTCTGATCCACTGTCTTAAAATTAATTTTCCACTTCTAGCATGCAGGTTACTGCCTGAAAAGAATATTCTCAAAACAATTTTTTTACAATTCACTCCCTTTCTCTCTCAACTGTAATCTAATGGACGTTTATCTCAAAAGACAGACTGTGTAAATCATGAGAAATGCTGTCGGTGTTTGATATGGAAGAGAGCGAAGGGGAATGGCATTGTTTTCTGACTGAAGCACGCTGTCTTTTTCAAATTTCCCCTTTTAAATCCATTTATACAGGAATAATAAAATATTTTTCCCAATCTGTTTAGGAACTTGGTAAATAAACTTGGGCAACACTTGACAGTGCCAAGATGTTAAACATTTACCGGCTGTAAGAATGCAGGCTCATCTTTTTATTGGCTGATGGCCCTTGGGTCCCCGACTAACCCTTTTTATTTCCTCATACATTTTAACTATCCAGTGAGATGGATTCTAAGGGTTTAGCTTCAAAAGTAACAGTAAATAGGAGTAGAAAATGTAATTCCTGTAAGACCTGGAGCCATTACAGTACTGGATAAATGAGCATTTCTCACATCCACTTGTCTTTCTTATTATATTTCCAAATACAAAGGGAGAGTGGGTGAACCCATTGAGTCATTCCCCTGTCCCCAATAGCCATTTCATCAGGACACCACAAAGAGGATTAATATAGCCTTTGGTCTGTAATCCCTGGCTTAACTTGTCATCTCCAGCCTAAATTCTAAGATTCACCTAAGTTTTCTACAACCTTTTCTTCATTTCCAGATATTTCCATGTAGGACACACAATAAAATCATGGCAATACATATCACAGTTTATTTCCTGCCTTTGATGCATCTTGTACTTAATAGCTAAGAATCAAAATTATCTCAAGCTCAGTTCCCTGGCCCTTCTTCTGCCATCTGGTGGAGAAATAGGGAAGCAGTGAAATTAAGTAGTGTTCCGAGTTTCTTCACTGAATCCGTAAATGCGTGTCAGCAAATGTTTATGGGGCTATTACTACTATGCATTCTCTTTATTCAGACAGTACTCTTCGAGGGAGGTACTTGGTATCATTAAGCTCAATGCGCTTCAAATAAGCCAGACTCCGTCCTTGGCCCCGGTGTGTGTTTCTGCTTGGTCGGTTCATCTGTGTCTGACTCTTTGCGACGCTATGGACTGTAGTCCGCCAGGTTGCTATGTCCATGGGATTTCCCTGGCAAGAATATTGGAGTGGGTTGCCATGGTCTCCTCCAGGGGATCTTCCCGACCCAGGAATCAAATCCCCATCTCCTGCATTGCAGGCAGATTTTTTTTTTCTTTTACCCCTGAGCCACCGGAAGCCCTCCTTGGCCCCGGAAGGGTTATGAATTAAAATCTTCCCCACAGTTTAGTATTTTTCAGCAATCAGTTCAACACATATGACAAGGCAGAGACTCTTTAAGAGGCTGAGGTACCATTTAGCTCATTATAATGGTAATGTACTTTGTAATGATATTCTGACCCTGTGATACTCATGCTTTTCTGAGCATTTTCTAAAGAGAGAGAGAGAAAGAAAAAGAGGGTGAGAAACAGGGGACGGGAGTAGGTGGGGTGGAGAAACTCATATGCCTTATGAAGCAAAAAATAAAGTTTGGCAACATTTTTCAGTAAGCCATTTAAGAGTGCCTGAAAGAGAAAGAAAAATGAGAAAAAATAACATCTCTGTGAACTGTCTGCATTCTTATCCATTCCTAATTTACAGTCCATGGAGAATAGAGATGTGATAGTAATAATAATCATACTGACACAGTCTCGAGGGAAATGACAGCCTCCTCAAACTAGCGTGAACAAAATGATGCGACAAGCCTGTTGAATTGGCCCATATATAGCCAAATCTGAATTCCCTCCTTCCTGCCAAAACCCACAGAGAAGAGGTAGCCATAAATCATGCAGGGGATGCCATGGTTGTTACTAAATGTCCTGTAGATTTCAAGGAAATGTGGCTCTTTATGCCATGGATTCTGGGGGAAGTCACTCAAGACAGAAAGATCATTCCACTTTATGTTGAAAGAAGCTAAGGGCTTGGTCTGTTCCATATGCTCTTTGGTTTTGAAGGACATTTAAATCTAAGAAAGGTCCTTCATAGTATTCCAGAGTCATTATTATAGCATAGAGGAAAAAATAATGCTGATGTAACCAACATACTCAACTCAGATGGCCCTAGCAGGGGATGTGGGTGGAGCACAGTAATCTCCAACTCCTGTTTCCTACCTCCTCCATTCAGCATACTCTTGGACCAAACCTAGGATGAGCAGTCTGCCAGAAATTATCCTCCTGCTTAAACAGGGGATAGAGGCATCCTCAGAGGTATACCTAGGACATGCCTACTTATAATTGTCAGTGGCTATAGTTTGAATATATATGGATATGTGATGGCTTTTAAACAAAATGAGAATTTATCTCATCCAAAAATATAAATATAAATACTTAAAAAATATACCACCTGGAGTTTTAGTAGCTGCTTCTCTCCTCCAACTCCCACCCCTCAACGCATCCTGATCTGCTGCAGCAACCTGAAAAGTCAACGTAGATTCACGATAGCCTCCCAGAAATTCTGCTCCCACCGGAGTGTCTACAAGAGGGCTAATCAGACATGCTGCTCAGAAAGGTAGACTCTGGAACCTGTAGAAGAGGAGCTGACAGTTACTGAGAGCCAGTACAGTTCATTAACATCAAGTTAGATCAGTCTAAACTCACCTTTCATTGAAGTTGTTTCTATAGTGTGAGTGCAGTGTACCTTGATGACAGCAAAATATCCCCAAAACCTTCCTCATGACAAAGGTGAAGGAGAAAAACGAGCTGAATCCAAACACATTTGGATTAATACACATCGAGAGATAGATACCAAAAAAGGATGTTTCTGGAAGAAAGCTAAAATATTCTGTCCTTTTTTAACATTATCAAAACTTGAAAACTATGAGGTATGCCTTTCAAGTTTGTCCAAGAAACATTTACCTGAGTATGCTGTAAACATTCAACTGAGTATGCTCTAACACCAAGCCTTATGCTAGGATTTGAGGAGATTGGACTTGAGTGATGCAGAAAGCCTTACTTCTGGAAGGCTAAAGTCAGACTCACTGATTATGCTGTTGGTAGAAAGCTGGGGGAACTAAAAATTGAATGACATCGTCACAAGCAAAAATCATGCAGACCTTCATTGGACTTAATTTAGCACGGATATATGTGAAATTCTGAACTAAGGATCAAAAAATATAATAACCTAGCAATGCCATTACAGAATGGGAAGACAGGGCTTAGCAGCTGCTTCATGAAAAAGACTTAATAGTTTGAGATGACTGACATAGGGTGATAATGTAGTGCAGCTCCCCCAAAGCCAGTACAATGTTGGGGCACATCATATAGATATCAAGATCCAGAAAAAGTTGGCAACTACCCACTTCCATTCTGTGATGACTCTGCTGATACCAGAGCATTCTTCACTGGCTACTGCATGTTAGTTGAGCCATAGGCAAACAAGAGATCCACTGAGATGGTGATGGGCTAGAAACTAGAAACTATTCCCCAGCAAACGTTTATTGAGTGACTACTTTGTTTCTGTCACTGATTCTGGTGCTGGGGATAAATGATGGGCAAAACGCACAAGGTACCTGTTCACAAAGACGTAACTACTTAATGAAAACAGAAGATAAACAAATATTTGATAACGTTACATACTGGTAAGTGTTTTTTGTTTAGCTGCTAAGTTGTATCTGACTGTTTGTGAGCCCGTAGATGGACTGTAGCCTGCTAGGCTCCTCTGTCCATGGAATTCTCCAGGCAAGAATACTGGAGTGCTTTGCCATTTCCTTCTCCAGGGGATCTTCCAGCACAGGGATTGAACCTGAGTCTCCTACATTGGCAGGTGGATTCTTTCCCACTGAGACACCTGGGAAGCCCATACCAATAAGTACCATTTTAAAAACCACCCAAATGAAGTCCCATGAAACACATTGGAAGGGAACTAGAGACATGATGTTTACATTGGAAAGGGGGAGATAAAAGAAATATGCAACTGCCTTGAAGTGCAAGTGAAAGTCGCTCAGTCGTGTCTGACTCTTTGCGACCCCATGGACTAGTCCATGGAATTCTCCAGGCCGGAATACTGGAGTAGCCTTTCCCTTCTCCGGAGGACCTTCCCAACCCAGGGATTGAACCCAGATCTCCTGCATTGCAGGTGGATTCTTTACCAGCTGGGCCACAAGGGAAGCCTTATTATAATGTAAAGAGGATTTTCAGTAAAAGAGAGACTAAATATATTCTATCAAGTTTGAACTGAAAAAAGAACCAGGGCCAGTGAGCATGAAGACAAAATCAGCTCAAAATAAAGTTAAACTCCTGTAAATCTGGTCACTCCAAAGGAGATAGAACGTCCTGAAAAAAGACATGCTCTTCATCAATATACTCACCAAAGCAGAAACTTCACGACCCCTGGTTGTGCCGGAGTTGGAGGCTCATGGCTGGTGTGTCCAACATGTGTGTTCCTCCAGCACTTTGTAGGTGCCTCTGTTAGTACTTGTCACACAGTCGACTTCTTCAATACCTGAAGTTTCATTAACATCACTGAAACCATCCTCTCTGCCTCAACTCAGGGTCTCACCATTTTTACCAGATTGTCTTATTCAGGAAAAGCTAACCCCAGTTTGCTCAAGCAAAAAAAGAATTTTTTGATGCATGTGGCTGCAAAGTCCACTGGTGTACTTGTTTCAACACAGCTGAATCTAGGTTCTAGATCCTAGGGGGCTCAACGAATGTCAGTAAAGCTCTGTTTTCCCACCTTTTAATGTATTTTCATCTAATTGGCTTGATGATCAAAGGGCCCTCTGTATGTTGCAAGAGAGGAAGCTCCTGGATATCAAAGGCTGCATCCTTTCATCAGGAAGGAAGGGAAAAGAAAAGAAAGAAAAAGAAGAAGTCTACGTCCAGAAGTCCGTGTGTGAAGTTTCATGAGAGATGTCTGATTTGTGTCACTCAGATTATGTGCCCATCCCTGGACCAATCACAGTGAGCCAGGACTAGGGTACTATAATGGGCTGGGTTTGGGTCCTATGTCCACTTCTATGAAGATGGGCCAAGGGTTGATAACCAGGCAATTCTCTTCCAGAAAGCAGATGCTAGACAGAAAACAAATAAGTGGAAAAAAGTGTTAAATGTCTTCTATAACCATATTTCAATAACTTCCTAATTGCCCATGTTTTCTCCAGTTCATGCTTTTCTTTGCTAGAAGAATAATCTTCCTAGATAGCAATTATAATTCTCTGCCTTCTTTCCTTGAAACCCTAAATAGCTCCTATTTGCCTGAAAAATAAAGCCAAAGCTCATTGGAATCTGGACCCTGCCCACCTACCTCTGTCTTATTTCTCCCCTGGACTGCTCTCAAGGCCATAGCTCCAGCCATTCTGAATTACTTGCAGTTCCCCAAACATTCAAGATCGTTCTATGCCTTCAGTCTTTACTCACATTGTCCCCTCTACCACCCTCCCCCAATCCCACTAATTTCCTTTCGAAAGGTCTCTAGGAGACCTTTCGAAGCATCACCTTCTCTCCAAGCCAGTCCTGCTCTCCCTCAGGTAGCATTTATTCACATGGGCCTTGTGCATGCCTCTGTGTGTGTGTGTGTGTGTGTGTGTGTTAGTCGCTCATTCATGTCCAGCTCTTTGCAACCCCATGGACTGTAGCCTGCCAGGCTTCTCTGTCCATGGATTTCTCCAGACAAGAATACTAGAGTAGGTAGCCATTCCCTTTTCCAGAGGATCTTCCCAACCCAGGGATCGAATCTGGGTTTTCTGAATTGTAGGCAAATTCTTTACCATCTGAGCCACCAGGGAAGCCTGTCTGTCTCTATCTTCCTTGTTTGCTTACATGCCACATCCCACTTGATAACCTGTGGGCTCCTTAGAGCAAATGTACTGAGCCTTTGACTCAAAAGTTAAAGCCTTTGACTGTGTGGATCAGAACAAACTATGGAAAATTCTTAAAGAGATGGGAATACCAGACTGCCTTACCTGCCTCCTGAGAAATCTGTATGCAAGTCAAGAAGCAACAGTTAGAACTAGACATGGAACAATAGACTGGTCCCAAATTGGGAAAGGAGTATGCCAAGGCTATATATTGTTGCCTTTCTTATTTAACTTATGTGAAGAGTACATCATGCGAAATGCCAGGCTGTATGAAACACAAGCTGGAATCAAGATTGCCAGGAGAAATATCAATAATCTCAGATATTCAGATGAAACCACCCTTATGGCAGAAAGTGAGGAAGAACTAAAGAGCCTGTTGATGAAAGTGAAAGAGAGAGTGATAAAGCTGGCTTAAAACTCAACATTCAAAAAACGAAGATCATCACTTCATGGCAAATAGATGGGGAAACAATAGAAACCGTGAAAGACTTTATTTTCTTGGACTCCAAAATCACTGCAGATGGTGACTGTAACCATGAAATTAAAAGACGTTTGCTCCTTGGAAGAAAAGTTATGACCAACCTGAAAAGTGAAAGTGAAGTCACTCAGTCGTGTCCGACTCTCTGCGACCCCATGGACTGTAGCCTACCAGGCTCCTCCATCCGTGGGATTTTCCAGGCAAGAGTACTTGAGTGGGTTGCCATTTCCTTCTCCAGAGGATCTTCCCGACCCAGGCATCGAACCCGGGTCTCCCAAATTGTAAGCAGAATCTTTACCATCTGAGCCATCTGAGTCATAGGGAAGTCCTATGACCAACCTAGACAGCATAATACAAAGCAGAGACATTACTTTACTGACAAAGGTCTATATAATCAAAGTAATAGTTTTTCCAGTAGTCATGTATGAATGTGAGAGTTGGACTATAAAGAAAGCTGAGTGCAGAAGAATTGATGCTTTTGAACCATGATATTGGAGAAGATTCTTGAGAGTCCCTTGGACTGCAAGGAGATCAAACAAGTCAATCCTAAAAGAAATCAGTTGTACATATTCATTTGAAGGACTGATGCTGAAGCCGAAACTCCAATATTTTGGCCACCTGATGTGAAGAACTGACTCATTGGAAAAGACCCTGATGCTGGGAAAGACTGAAGGCAGGAGGAGAAGGGAATGACAGAGGATGAGACGGTTGGATGGCATCACAGACTCAATGGAGATGGACATGAGGTTGAATAAAGTCCAGGGGTTGGTAATGGACAGGGAGGCCTGGCGTGCTGCAGTCCATGGGGCTGCAAAGAGTAAGACACGACTGAGTGACTGAACTAAACTGAACTGAACTGACTGAGCCTTACTCATCCTCACGTTCCTGGTAATTGCCTGGCCGATAATGGCACCTAATAATACACTTTTAAGACAGAAAGAAATGGGGGAAGGAAAAGAGGAATTAAAAAAAGAGAGAGAAGGAAAAGGACAGAGTCTTCAAGGACTTGTTTTTTCCTCCCAAATGACAAATTTTGAAAATTATACTCAAAACATCCTGCCTTTTTTTTTTTTTGGTCTAAATTGAGTGAAGAGTCACCGTATTTCAGGCTCAGCCACGGCAGAAGGTAGATGCAGGGAACATGGGAAGAAGGGATGAAAGGTCTTCATCATGTCCTTCTTGGATGTGGACCAGGATGGACCAGCCAATTATTACACCCATGCCACCCACCCAGCACAGGTGTGGGGGCATCATCCTCAGTGATGTGCCGGGGCTGCCCCATTTCTGGCTCACTTCTGACTGGCCACTCATGTGGAGAAATGAGAGTGAACAGAGGATCGAAAAGATGACCTAATTCTCTGCTGAAAGCATTCCCAATCATAAGTCTGAGTGTATTTTAATTATACCTGGACACAGAAGCCCTCATCCAGACATAACTGAAGTCCCAAGTGGACTGTCACTGTGGCTGTAAAGATTTGTCTAATCTCGTGGTTATCTCAAGGGCCTGACATCACACTGATCATTAAGCAACAGTGTGGAGGCACAGCTGCACGTTACCATGGTAACCTCACTAGGCTCGCCTGCAGAGCTTGGTAACAAGAGTGTTTTATTATGGGTCATTAAGGGCAAAAGGCTTCATTTACATTATTTCCTGTAAAATCCTATTATTTCAGGTGTTATACTCCATCTTCATCTATGCTGCTCTTGTGGTAGAAATTGTAAATGCGGGTTACTAGGTAGCGAAACAATAGCAAGCTTCTAGTAAACTGTAAACCAGTGTTTTGTAGATGAGAAAAGCATTTTACCATAGGGATGTGGGGTAAAGAGGCATCCAGTGTTTTCTGAAAGCAGAGAATTCTTACTCTGAAAAGAGAAAGGTTTTTCTCTTTGTTGTTGGTTCCCTCTGTCCTGAGTCATACTTTAGACTGTCACTGATACCGATTCTTGGGTCCTATAATCTGCTGAGCTTGCAAGCTCAGTCACTCAGTCAGGTTTGACTTTCTGCAACCTTATGGACTATAGCCCGCCAGGCTCCTTCTGTCCATGGGATTTTTCAGGCAAGAATACTGGAGTAGGTTGCCATTCTCCTCCTCCAGGGGATCTTCACAACCCAGGGATCAAACCTCTGTCTCCTGCATTGTGGGCAGATTCTTTACCACTGAGTCATGGGGAAAATGAGTCTCATTCTGCTGTGTTTGTTTTTTTTTTTTCCTGTAAATTTTATTGTATTGTGGTAAAAACACATAATGTGAGATCCACCCTTTAACACATATTTAAGTGTACAATATGGCATGCTGACTACAGGTGAATGTTGGACAGATCTCTAGAACTTACTCCTCTTATTTAACTGAAACTTTAAGCCCTTTGATGAACAGCTCCTCATCTCCTTCTCTCCCTAACCTTAGTAGCTCCCCATTCATTCCATTCTTTGATTCCATGAATTTGACCTAGCCAATCTCTTTCTCATAGCCCAGGCCCCTAGCCCCATCACAGGCTGACCTGGAGCTGATGGACAGTGATTGCCTCTGAGCTGTGATGGCATTAAGTCTACTTGGGGGATGGAGCTTACAAGGTCATTCATTTACTCACTGTCCCATCTGCTGCCTATAATTAAGGATATCAGTTCTACAAGGCAGAACCACAAATACCACAGAATATGCTCTTCCTTCCAAATCCCTGTGACTGAGCAAGAGTACATTTAGGCTTTTCTGAGTGTTCACTAGTCCTCTCATGACCAAGAAGTCTCTGGGGTCTTGTACCCCAGGATGATGGCTCAGAACTAGAGATAAACAGCAAAGGATCTAATTGTTACGTTTATTTTCTGAATTAATTTAGAACAGCCAGGGATATATAGAATGCTTCCCTGTTCCGAAAACCGCTTGCCTAAATGAGTGGAACAATGAGCATGTCATTGAATTAGTGCCTGATTTCACTGGCTTTTTCTACCATCCTCCAAGGATGGCAGTAATTGACTTCAGGTGACCCAAGGCAGAGCAGGAGCCAGCAAATGGGTGATTGTTGATGCTTTGCTTTATGAAGAAGATGCTACAGATTTGGTGGATCATATTAAAAACAAAAAACTAAAAACCTGTTCCTTAATGTTCACCAGAACTCTTAGAACTAAAATAAGTATATTTCGTGTGTGCGTCTCAAATTCCAATCTTTGAATTCTAGAATCAGAGTATCTCTGTTATGAACAGTGCAATTTCTTTTATGAGAATTGAGTGACACAGGAAGAAGGCTGGTGAAGTAAGATGATATGATGAATGTTCCAAGGTGTATATCCTGGTGTGACGGAGGAAACAGAGAGATGAGTTTGGTGCAGACCTCATGTTGAGTTCCAAGCTAACACACAATCTCCAGCATGCTTTCAAGCCCAGAAGATACTACTTGAGGGTTATGACAAAGAGATTATATTACAAGTTGCTTTTCTTATCCCAGAAAAGGGGATTAATCTAGATTACCTTTGGAAAATTATGCTGTACTACACAAATTTGTACAGTATCAGGTATGTAAACACATCCTATATGTAGAACAGAGGTGAGTATACATCTTAACTGCTATTTTTATACCAGCAGTTATTACTTACTTCTAAAGGAGCCACAGCTATTTGACACATCAAACACCCCCCTAAAAAGATTTCAACCCAGAAAATGCCCTATTTGAGAAAGTGAATTTTCCTGTTCCCTAAATCAGTAAACATACAACTAGTTAGAGTTAAAAGGGGCAAAGCACTGACGACAAGGTTTCACAGAAAACTCCCAACAACTGGATTAAGAGATTAGATTTAATCACAAATTATTGTCCCTTCTTCAGCTCTGATATATTTACAGTGAACTCTTCTAAAGATTTTACAAATGAAGAATTCTTTCTATAGATAAAGATAGCTGAATTAAAATGGTGTTTAGACATAAATTAATTTTTGTAACCTACATTTTCAATATCTTTTATCTAGAGTATATGGGATAATTATTGTATAGACTATTAACATAAAATGTGTATGTTTAAATATTATAAATAGAACATATACAGATCAGTTTGAGGGATGCACATATATTAGACTGCTGCTGCTGCTAAGTCGCTTCAGTCGTGTCCGACTCTATGCGACCCCATAGACGGCAGCCTACCAGGCTCCACTGTCCCTGGGATTCTCCAGGCAAGAACACTGGAGTGGGTTGCCGTTTCCTTCTCCAATGCTTGAAAGTGAAAAGTGAAAGTGAAGTCGCTCAGTCGTGTACGACTCTTCATGACCCCATGGACTGCAGCCCACCAGGCTCCTCCATCCATGGGATTCTCCAGGCAAAAGTACTGGAGTGGGGTGCCATTGCCTTCTCCAAATATATTAGACAAGTAATGACAAAGATAAAAAGAGAGGAAAAAATTAAATAAAACTCAATTTTACAAAATGGGAAGGTTTTTCAAACTTAGTGGTAATCAGTTGAGTTCAGTCACTCAGTCATGTCCAACTCTTTGCAACCCTGTGGACTACAGCACGCCAGGTCTCCCTGTCCATCACCAACTCCTGGAGCTTACTCAAACTCATGTCCATTGAGTTGCTGATGCCATCCAACCATCTCATCCTCTGTCGTCCCCTTCTCCTCCCAACTGCAATCTTTCCCAGCATCAAGGTCTTTTCAAATGAATCAGTTCTTAGCATCAAGTGACCAAAGTATTGGAGTTTCAGCTTCAACATCAGTCCTTCCAATGAATATCCAGGACTGATTTTCTCTAGGAGGGACTAGTTGGATCTCCTTGCAGTCCAAGGAACTCTCAAGAGTCTTCTCCAACACCACAGTTCAAAAGTATCAATTCTTCTGCACTCAGCTTTCTTTATAGGACAACTCTTACATCCATACATGACTACTGGAAAAACCATGGCTTTGGCTAGATGGACCTTTGTTGGCAAAGTAATGTCTCTGCTTTTTAATATGCTGTCTAGGTTGGTCATAACTTTCCTTCCAAGGAGTAAGCATCTTTTAATTTCATGGCTGCAGTCACCATGTGCAGTGATTTTGGAGCCCCCAAAAATAAAGTCTGTCACTGTTTCCACTGTTTCCCCATCTATTTACCATGAAGTGTTGGGACCACATGTCATGATCTTAGTTTTCTGAATGTTGAGTTTTGAGCCAACTTTTTTACTCTCCTCTTTCAACTTTCATCAAGAGGCTCTGTAGTTCTTCTTCGCTTTCTGCCATAAGGGTGGTGTCATCTGCATATCTGAGGTTATTGATATTTCTCCCAGCAATCTTGATTCCAGCTTGGGCTTCCTCCAGCCTAGCGTTTCTCATGATGTACTCTGCATATAAGTTAAATAAGCAGGGTGACAATATACAGCCTTGACGTACTCCTTTCCCTATTTGGAACCAGTCTGTTGTTCCATGTCTAGTTCTTTCGCTTCAGTTCTCTTATTATTTCTGAAGAAAATCATTATGACCCCTTTTTCAGGTCTGTGCTGTGCTGTGCTCAGTCGTGTCTGACTCTTTGGGACTCCACGGACTGTAGCCTGGCAGGCTTCTCTGTCTATGAAATTTACCAGGCAAGAATACTGGAGTGGGTTGCCACTTCATGCTCCAGGGATCTTCTCCAACTCAGGGATCAAACCTGTGTCTCTTGTGTCCTTGTATTGGCAGATAGATTCTTTACCACCGAGCCACCTGGGGAGCCCTTTTTCAGGTCTGTCTCTAATTCCTAAAGAAATAATCACTTTATCCAGGTTTGAAAAGTTGTCAAACTTGTTTGACTCTGGATCTACAAAAAAAAGCAAAAAGTGCTATTGAAAATGTAAGATTTTGTTATTCTAATCTTTTGGCATAGAAAAAACAGCTTGAGTGATTTTCTATGTTTGGTTTTTTTAAAGGCATATCCATTTATGAATGTAAATTTAAACTAATGCCTGAACCTTGTTTGATGTTCCTTTTTGCACTTACTGCTTACTTCAAAACTGATTCTACACCTCTTGCTAATATATTTGTCTAAATTATATGTGACCTCAATGTGAGACCTTCCATTCATTCTTTGATTGGATGAAATACTCACAAGTGTCCAGTTTTAAGACACCTTTATAGGCTAGTTGAGAATCAGCCACAGTCAGGCTTAAAGAGACTATTTAAGTCATGGCTGTCTCCAATGTTGGTTAACAAAGAGATCAATCATCAAAATTTTACGAGCTGTTTTTTCAGAGTAATATTTGCATTGTTCATATAGAATCTAAGTCTCAAGAGTTTCAAGGACTTCACAGACAGCATCTCATTGCAGCATCTTGATAGGATAATGGGAGGCTGACATCCTGGCTCTGGAGCACAGGTGGTGATGCTAAGCCATTGCAGTAAGCATTGTGTTTATAGCGTTAATGCATTAAGTCATATTCTTTTTTCTTTGGCTGCGTGTGGTCTCTGTTTCGGCACGTGGGCTTTCTCTAGTTTTGTTGAGCAAGGGCTATACTTGTTGTTGCAGTGCACAGGCTTCCCATTGCAGTGGCTTCTCTTGCTGCGAAGCACAGGCTCTTGGGCACACAGGCTTCAGTGGTTGTGGCTCGCAGGCTTAGTTGCTCTGGTTGCTCCAGTGCGTGTGGGATATTCCAGGACCAGGTATCAAACCCATGACCTCTGCATTGGCGGGCAGATTCTTAACCACTGGTCCACCAGGGAAGTCCCAAGTCATATTCTTTTTTATTTCAGTTTTAAGGACCTCAGGTGCATAGGACTGAGATGATCGTACTCACATTATTAGTAGCCATCTGAGAGGTCTTTGATTTGTTTCATTACTTTCATTTTCCATCTCCAGTCCCATTCCCCTTCTTGCTCTACTGGAAAAGTATGTAAAAGTATAAGCTGTCCTTTCAGGTCCATTATATGGAAACACATGAATTTATGACCCAGCAATTTCACACCTGGAAATATACCCGAGAGAAAAGCTTGTACCTTCACAAGGAACAATGCACTTGTCTGTTGATCACAGAGTTATTTGGAAGAAGCAAAGAGATGCAAGCCACTATGTTTATCACTAAGTGAGCAGATCAATAAAGTATGTCCTTTACACATACCAAGATATCATGTAACTAACAGTCAAAACTAATGAAGCAGATTCTCATTTAGTAACATGAAAAATGAATGAAATAGAATGAGATTAGAGCACAATGTCATTTCTGTAAACTTTTAAAAACATACACGTAAAATAATACTAAGTATTTCTCAGATACAGATTTATATCATTTTTGAGAGAAAAGTGATGTAGTTTTTTAAGAATTAGAGGAAGAAGGAAAAGGAAAACATACAAGGGTAAGAGGGAAAAAGAAATTCAACAAAGGGTCTATGGATCTAATTTATTAACTATGAGATTGTTAAGCTCTTTAAACTAATTATCTTAGTCAAACACAATGCTAAACTCTTTACACTAATTATCTTAGTCAAAGTTATAACAACCTTAGGAGGTAGGCACTGTTATTTCTGTGAGGCTTAGAAAGTCAATTGTCTCAACCAATGGTTCACATCAAGAAAGTGGCAGATTCAATTTACAAATGAAAAACATCGAGCCCAAGAGTCATCAGGCAGTTACAAAATCACTCATATCTGAGAACTGTGCTTTTGGTTAAGTCAAGCTTGTTCATTAGGAATTTTCCCATAGTCAGTTTTTTCTGTTACAATTCTACTCTCAGCTTTCAACTGTTAGTTGTTTTTGTTTTCCCAGATTCCAAGAAGTGGATATGAAAGTAAAAGAAACAATTATAACAGACTCTGATAGATATATTCTGCTTTGCACAGATAAATACACTTACATTTGATTTACACTTTAGTGTTTCATTGATTTGGTTAGCAGGACTCGCTCTGGGATCTCAGCTTGGTGCTCTGTGATGACCTAGACGGTGTGATGGAAGAAGGGGAAGGAGGGCCAAGAAGGAGGGGATCTGTGCATACTGATTCACTTTGTTGTACAGCAGAAACTAACACAACATTGTGAAGAAGTTATACTCAAATTAAAAAAAAAAAATAGATGCATTTTTAGAATTTATTTTCTTGATGTGAAAAGGAAAGCAGTGATTCCACAATGTGCTGGCTCCTCTGCTATCATCACTTTACCTGAAGACCCGACTTGACCTACAGATTATTTGTCTTTCCACTCCATAGGCTGTTCTCAGTCAGTTATTAAGATTTTGAGAGAATGTGTTCTGTTTAATCATAATCTAAACTATTCTATTCTATGTTGACTTCCCTGGTGGCTCAGACGGTAAAGCATCTGCCTACAATGCGGGAGACATGGGTTTGATCCCTCGGTCAGGAAGATCTCCTGGAGAAGGAAATGGCAACCCACTCCAGTATTCTTGCCTGGAAAATCCCATGGATGGAGGAGCCTGGTAGGCTACAGTCCATGGGGTTGCAAAGAGTAGGACATGACTTCACTTTCACTTTCAAACTATGCTATAGTTGGTCTTTAAAATATTGCATAAACACGTTCCTTCATGAGAATAATCAATTGAATGTCCTTCCTGGAAATTTTATGTTATGTTTCCAGTTTGCTAGAGGTTAAATTTACCAATGATGAAATGTCTTTAAAAATTTCTGAAAGCCAGGCCACACACCTATCACTGAGTTTCTCTTTACTTTCTCTGTAATTACTTAGTGGAAAATGTCTGTTGAGAGCTCTAGCACAGATGACACAAAAGCTGCAGCTGATCAATGAAAGAAAAAGGGAAAGATGAGCAGGGTTCCACCATTGGCATCACTGAATAATGTCATGCTTTAGATTTTCACTTTCCGTTAAGTATGCCCACTGTGGACTTTGCCGGTGGCTCACCGGTAAAGAATCTGCTGAGACACAGGAGACACAGGTTTGATCCCTGGATCTGGAACATCCACTGGAGGAGGGAATGGCAATCCACCCCCATATTCTTGCCTGGAGAATTGCTTGGACAGAGGAGCCTATTGGGCTACAGTCCATAGGGTCGCAAAGAGTCACACATGACTGATGCCACTTAGCTTGCACACACAGACATGCTCACTACAAAATGCAGAGAACGAAGTAGAAAATTCAACTTGGAAGTTGCAATAAAAAGTATTGATAATCTCATATGAACCCTCAAAAGCTAGGAAAAAAGGAAATTTAGGGGATGGGATGGGAGGAGAAATATTTGTCTTAGATGAACTTTGAGATTTATAGTTCCAGAAATAGAAAAATAATCTAATAGTAATGAAGAAGGACATATTTAATACTTTCTATCTTTTGGAAATTTACTAATACCCATTGTAACAATCCTTATATTTTCACCAAGAAGAATATAATTAAAGAATTCCACATGAACCTCATTTCTTTATGCCTGAACCTCTTTTTTTCATCTAGTTATGATGAAAGTTATGGACCGTCTTTTTTCAAAATGCACATACATGCACCATTTTGAATAAAATTCCAAGAGTTTGTAAATTTAAAACCCCAGAACTTATATTAGAGAGGTCAAATTGATAGGATATGTAGCAACTCAATCTAAATTTTTCCTGTAGGTATTTTCATAGGTTTCTAAGAAACATCTTGACATTTCCCATTTTTGCAGGTGTCCACATACATAGAATGAAAACCAATCATCCTACATCAGGCCAAGTCCAATCTTGACATAATTAGATTTTGTTTATTTTACTGGAGCTGCCATTTAATTCTTCAAATTGTAGACATCATAATAGAGCATCTAGGAACTAGTGTCAAAGGAGGTAAAAAATATCTAATTACCAAGGAGAAGGCTGGTGATGCCTTGTGCCTGTGGAAGGGAGGTGATATTAACCAGGGCCTACCTCAAACTAATAGATGAGAACTGAGAACTTATCAAAGCTTATACCTTTTTGAGAAATAAATAAATCTAGAAGAGTACACCAGTGGTATAGTTGACACTCAATTAAAATATTCTTGTCTAGCCCCCATGTTAGGTACATCATTAAGGTTTAATGTAGTCATGAGAGCAAATAGAAATGTTATTTCCCAGATGCACCTAATCAAATTGAGAAGTGATATCAGTTTATTGTGTCTTGGGGTATTCTATAGAGAAGCATCTATCCACTAGAGAAAGCTTGAGACCCTAAAGCTGTACCTACTATTCACATGAATGCTCATCTCTGTTCCAAACCAAGGATGCAATGGTGACATTAGAATCCATTCATTTAGCTAAGACATGGCTAATGAAGGATGTCATTTTGTATATTCAGATTTTTTTAGTTGCTACCATGTGCGTGTATGCGTGCTAAGTCACTTAAGTCATGTCTGACTCTGTGACCCTATGGACTGCAGCCCTCCAGACTCCTCTGTCATGGGACTCTCCAGGCAAGAATACTGGAGTGGGTTGTCATGCCCTCCTCCAAGGGATCTTCCCAACCCAGGGACTGAATCCATGTCTCTTACATCTCCTGCATTGGAAGGTGGGTTTTTTTACCACTAGCACCACCTGAGAAATCCTGTGTAGATGGTATTATTTATAGCAACATGACAAATTTAAAGTAAAAGATAATGAGAGACAGGAAGTCATTGTGAAGAAGCCTGAAATACAAAATCAGAAAGACTGGGTTTGAACTCTGGCTCGACCACTTAGTAACTATATGCATGTACAATCTCTCTGGGCTTCAATTTCTTCCCATGTAAAGTGAACATATAATATTTATCTGTTAAGGATTTTCTGAGTTTTCACTTCAGTCATCATATTGAGGTAAGTTTTTTTCTACATTCCAAATACACTTTAATTATAGCTTTTATAATTATTAAATTAATTGATATATATAATTTAAAAACTCAATATTGCTACAAGTCTCAAAGCAACAATAATGAAAAAAGCAGCATTTTCTTTCCAAATTTCTGCTTCCTAGGACCAACTACTATTAACTCTTTTTTCTCTTCTTTAATTGTTTATGTCCATTTTTATAACATGCTTGTATCTATTTCTGAATGTTTTCTCACACTTAGATGGTGTAGGGTGGGATGTGCATGCTTAGTAATGTCCAACTCTTTGTGACCCCTGTGGACTGAAGCCCACCAGGCTCCTCTGTTCACGGAATTTTCCAGGCAAGAAATACTGGAGTGGGTTGCCATTTCCTTCTCACACTTAGATAGTATATATTAAATTTAAATTGAAAGATTAGAATTTACTTCTCCTGTTTCACCCTCCAGACACACACTTTCCCCTCATTCATCCTTCCAGTGTAGCTTATTATGATTTGTGATTACATAAGGATTCAGTATTTATACTATTATGGCAGTAAACATCATCAGAGCTGAGCTATGTAATTTAATATGATTACATTCTTTTCTTAGTTAACTCCCTCCCCCCACCAATAAATAGAACTTATTCTGTTTTCTATTTGTCTTTCATTCAAGTCTGCACCTGAACTACAGAATCTCTCAACATGATCAAATGCATCTGGTGACATCAGTTTCAATTTCTTCTTCCTACAACCTTCTCTCAGTACCTTGCCTTCCTGTTCCAGTCTTCACTGTTTCTAGGACTCTTAAGGATTTACCCTTAGCAGAAGACTGGGAATTCCCTTTGCTTCTCTCCTGTAATAAAGCCTGTGTTTCCTGAATCCCTCTTCCTTGCTTCTTTCTCTCCTTCCTTTCTTTCTTTTTCTTAATTTATATAAAACACATTTTGTTGCTCCCTAAGAAACTGTGTGTGGCAAATCAACTTTTGACACTGACTACATCTGAAAATACTTAATTGGGTTCGGTATAGAAATCTAGGTTAGAAAATAGTTTCTTGATGAACAGAAGACATTGTTCTATTGTATTTTAGCTTCTAGTGTTGTCCTTGAGGAGATGGATGCCCCTCTAATTCCTAATCTATATTGTGGGACCTATTTTTTCCTCTTGGATGCTTACGTTTTATTGTTCATGAACGTCATAAAATTTCAGGACTATCATGAACTTTGTTGTGTCTTTCATTTTATTATGCTGCTGTGTATTTGAAGGGCCCTTTTCTCCAAATTCTTATGTTCTCCAGGGAAATTTTCTTGCATTATTTATGTAATAACTTCCTCCTCTCTCTTTTCCATTTCCTTTTCTAAGAACATTTCAAACAGTCCTCCTGTTTTTGGTCTGATACTGCAATTAGTCCTTGGAGAAAGTAGTTGTCTCCAAATCCTAATTCCTGGAAAGGAAAGGTACAACAATGCTGACTTCACAAAATTTCCCCATTCAGGGCAGTCAGCACTGTCAGCCATAGCCCTGAGCTCTCAGTCAGGTTGCAGGGATCCAGCCACTGCTCATCACTTATACAATCAGGCAGAATCGGGATTCCCAGTCAACCCTCTCTTCTTTTTTCCTACTCTCCTTCCTCTTTCTCCCTCTCTTTTCTTCATTTGTCTTCCTCATCCCTTTCCTCTACACCCATTTCATTCTCCTCTTCTTTCATCATCTTCCTTTTCCCCTAAACTTCACTATCTGTCTGTATTCTAACCCTACTCACCATGACCCCCATTCGATTCCATGTCCACTCACCAGTTCTCTCTGTAGGCTTACTTGTCGTATCAGCTATGGATACAAACCTAGCACTCTGGAATGGGACTAGTTCCATCCGCAGGTAGAACTAGAGAGGTTGGGCTGACTTGTGAGTGGCAGCATCAGCACTCCAGTGCAAATCTGTTAACTCTGGATGCATCCTACCTCCCACTGCACAGCTGTTAAGGGGACCTCAAGGCCAAGAACACAAACCCCTGGGCCTTATGCCTACAAAGTCTGCAGTGGAAATTCCCCTGAAAAGGCAGTTAAGCATTGTGTTTAACTATTAGAAAGTTGTCTCTGAGCATTCCAAAGACAAAACAAAACAAATGAGAAAAGGGTTTCTAGTAATTGCCAACATGAACTGAACACTTATGTGCCATTCATTTTGCATGTGTTACCTTATTTAAGGCATGTTGTAACTTTCTGTAATAGACACTTTCACAAGCTTTGATTTCAATATGATGAAACGTATGGAAATTAATTTTGTTACTCATAGAGACATTAGAGGGACTCCTTTACAAGTCTGACTGGTTTTCAAGTCCATGCTGTTAACTGATTGCCTGTATTGTTTCCTGACAAACATTAAGGCATTAACACAGCCTGCTAGACAAGCTCTGTGGTCCAGAGGCTTGCACACTTTAAAACAGTCTTCAAGATGTACATGCTCTCTGCCTGTTTAGCAACGCCTACCTCTTCCACTTTTGTGCACATCTCAAGGTTTAGGGAAGGACGGTGTCTCGCTAGTCCCCCGTACTTCGTTACCCTGAGCCCTCCCCCCGTCACAGAAAAAAAGCAAATGTAGCAAACGTAGAGTTTCCAGATTGTTTCCAGCCTGACTAACTTCTTTTCAAATAAATCCACTTGGGAAAGTGGTCTTTGAAAGGTTGCCATAACAGTTATATTCAGCAAGCTTCTTAAAGTTTATTTAAATTGAGATGATTTCCATCAGCGTAAGTTCCTGGTCTGTTCTGCAGTTTCTTGTGACTGTTCTTGTGAGCTGTAAATCCAGTTTGGCTAAAGGAGGATAATAAACAAAATGTCCTTGCTTTCTCTCCAGTGTAATTCACTTGGAGACCATAGTACAAAATCTTGATTCTGCCTGCAAACATGTGTGACCAGTTTGTCAGAATTTCAATTGACATTGTATATGAGGATGGGTAGAACTTTAGGTCTAACTGAATTTTTTAAAAATCTTTCTTTCAAGTTAATGGGTTGTCCAGAATATTTGTTTGGATTTACAGACATATCCTACAGGAAAACCTGAACAAATTTTTGGCCATCCCAATACTTCAAGCCCTTGAAAAAGTTACCAAGTACATGGCTGTCTATGAGAGCTATGTTTTGGCAAGCACAACTTAAAATTTGTTAGCTTTTTTTCATTCAAGAATTTTTTTCTAAAAGCTAGTTCTATCATCTGTTAAACTGATATGCTTTTTTCTTTGATGGTGATATAAACTTTTTGCCTTATTTTTGGGCTATTCTTCTACATCTTCAGGGCATTTTTTCTATTAAAATATTGTTAATTGCTCAGTTGTGTCCAACTCTTTGTGACCCCATGGACTGTAGCCCACCAGGCTCCTCTGTCCATGGAACTGTCCAGGCAAGAATACTGGTGTTGGTTGCCATTTCTTCTTCCAGAGGATCTTCCCGACCAAGGGACTGAGCCCAGGTCTCTTGCATTGCAGGCAAATTCTTTACCATCTGAGCCATCAGGGAAGCCCACTTTAAAGTATAATTAACCATATATCAAATGGTAAAATATGTTCTTCACAGCTAGTTAAATCTATTACCTGTTTCATAACAAGCAGGGAGAATGAATAGTCTGTTGCAGTCTCCACAGTGAGGAGCAGAACTTCATATTCAAATGGCTTCCAAGGTCTTTCTGAGCCCATTTGTTGCTCTAAGCACTGTCCCCACCAGGAGACCCATGTGGTGAATTTCTGCAGAGAATGAGGGCCAGCAGGGCCCTAAGTACACTATATTGAATATTGTGCCCCCCCACCAAAAAAAAATTTGTGTCTGCCTGGAACCTCAGAATGCGACCTTACTTAGAAATAGGGTCTTTGCAGATATAATTAGTTAAGATCAGGCCATAGTGGATAAGAGTGGGGGTTAAATACAATGACTTTTGTCCTTATAAGAAGAAAGATAGAGGGTAGATACAAGGACTGCAGTGATGTACCTACAAGCTAAGGATTACTAGGAACCACTAGAAACCAGGAAGAGACATGGAAGGCTCGTGTCTAGCACTTTCAGAGGAAGCATGGCCCTGCCAATATCTTGATTTTGAACTTCTAGCCTGCAGTACTTTGAGGGAATATATTTCTGTTATTTAAGCCACCAGGTTGGGGGTCATTTGTTGCAGTAGCTCATAGCCCAAGGAATGAATACACTGAGAAACTGGTGAATGACCTTACTGAAGAGGAGTGATCACAGTTAACACTGTGCGATTGCTCATGTGTAGGAGTTTAAACAGCTATACTGTGGGCAGTGGGTAAGAGGAATGACTGGGGAACTAGTGGCACAGTGACCAGAGATGGGATCATCTCATTGCAAGTGAGAAAGTAACTGCTAAGGAAATGAGGAAAATCCAAGCTCAGTGTGAGCCTTGGAATGCAGGGTTACAGCTGCAAATTAAAGATTAGACTTTAGGAGAAAACTGGGAGGGAAGAAACGCAATAACCTGCTCAGCTTCACAGCTCTACCAGTGTTCATTGCTCTGGGAAATCCAGGCCCAGGACTAGACCCAAACCAGGACCACTTTGGGGAGCATCATTTCACATTGGGAAGCACATGAGCTTGGGCGTCAATGAGACGTGTTCACATCTTGGCCCCATGAGCTTCTGGATGCTTGGCTGTTGTATTTTAACAAAAGGCAGTGAGGTATGGTGTCCTCATTTAAAATGGGAAGAAAAAATACCTACTTTATAAAGTGGTTGTGAAAGTTAACTGAGATGCCTTCATCTCAGTTCATATGCAAAGCAGTGGGCATACAGAAGGTTCTCATCAAAAGTTAGTTTAATCCTTTTCACTCCTGGCATCAAGGGAACTAAACAGTAATTATTCTTTTTCCCTCTTTTACACTTGTATCCCTAAGAAACTAGACAGGGTATGATTTCCAAAGAAATGAGGAGACTATGTTTGGTCATTTATGTTTATATGATAGTGAAATTAATACACTACTTCCCTATTTGATAGTCAAGCATAATTTTTTTTAAACCCACCATCTGTTTAATTAACACATCACATATATATCTTTCTTTTTTATTTTTTGATGAGAACAAAGTTTTACTCTCTTAACAAATTTCAATGATAATCTAGTGTTATCAACTATAGTCACCAAGTTTTACATTATGTAAGTTATTAAAGTATAAATAATTTTTAATTTTGACACTAATTTATAAGGGGCCTCCAGAAGGCATGGATTTAACTCAGAAGCAGACTTCAAATCCTGCTATGGTGAGAGGCTATATTCCATGAGCTGCTTTGAGCTCCTTTTCTAGAATTTAAGTGCTGGCTTGTGAAGCCAGAAATTATAAATGACTGCTCTTACACACAGCTTGTATTGGTCCAAGACAGAGATGTTCTACAGTAGGACAGAAAAGGTTAATAGTTAAAACTTTTTTCTAGTTCTGCAAATCATAAATTCTTTCAGAGCTAATATCTCTTGTCATAGACTTTTCTGGGCCCAAGTTCTCAAGACCTTTAGCAAGTAATGATTTTCTAGTCTGGATTCAAACCCAGACTTAACGCCTTGAGTGTCTGCCAGGCCCGACCACACAGTACCTCCCAGCATCTCCCCTGCACAAATCTCCTCCATTTCATCTCTCAAAAATCAGTGAAACTAGCCTGAAACCTTGTTTCTGAACTTTTGTCTGTTTAGTGTTTTTTTTCCCAGAGAAAGTTACATTCATATCCTACAGTAATTAAATCATGAAGGAACAATGAAGAACATTTGCTTTGCTGGATGGGATAAAATGACAATATTCAATATCTTGTAATAACCTATAATGGAAAAGAATATAAAAAACAATATATATCTGTCTTTCAGACAGAAGGGCCTATGCTAGGCTTAATAGAAAAGTGACATACTTTAAACTAAGACAAAAGTTAGTACACTCTAGCAACAACTTTGGCCTGTGTGATTCTTAGGTTTAGCAAAAAAAGGACTTGACCCTTAGGACTTCACAGTGGGATGAAGGGGAAAAGTATGCCAATTGAAGAAGCCTCAGCTGATTCTATCCCTGGTCAAACAGAAATCATCCTTCTTGGGAAAGAAGGGTATGATTAGGCCTATTATTGGAGGAAAAATTAGGATCTGTGGCAAATCTGGTAATGATATACGCTTATGTCATATTTGTATGCAAAAATCAAGGCAATCTGTGAAAAACGATCAAGTCATAGCTCCTTGGTCATTTGCTGACATCCCACGATTCCCATTGGAGTAGTGGTGACAGTGAGAGTTTAATGACCTTCCTTTCATTCCACTCACTTACACTCATCGCTGTTATCTGGCTGTTCTTTCATCCCTTTTCACTCAGTGCCAAAAGCAGTCACCCTTCACTGAGAAAACTCTGGTAGCTGCTGAGGGGCCTGTTGTGAAGATTTCAATATTGGATAAAATGGATTGTTGCCCAGTCCTGTGTCCTAGACATTCAAATATTTGAAGTCATATATAATGACCAAGTATTATGAAAGTTCTCTTGGTTTGCTTTACAAAAGTAACCAGAGCCTTCCAAGAAATTGACTGGTGTAGTTGTTGCAGGAACTAAAGTGACATTAATTTGGGAGTCTCCTGGGTAATTCCCTCCAGAGATATTATCTGGCCCTACCCACACACTTACTGCCCTAGACCTAGCCCTGGAAACTCACTGTGTGATGTTTTGCAAAGATAGAGAAACCATTAGACTAGAACCTGGGTTTTAGTTTGCATAACTCTACTCTCCTACCAACCTTCTCTCAAAGCTTTAACCGGATGCAGCTTACTTTCTGAGCTGAATTATTACGCTGGTTACAGTATCTTGGTCTTCTTTCTCATTCCTCACTGATCATAGCTCATTGATGAAATGACAGAGAACTTGGGAAATATTAATAATGGAAAATATCAGCTGTGAAAATATTGACTTAAGTATTTTGAAATAGGTTTAATACATTGTTTTTTTCTATTCACATTTTCTCTGTGAAATGTCTTAATCTGACATAAATCACATATTATAAACAAACATTTCTCAAACATTAGCATGCTGCACATCTCAAAATCACCTGGAGAACTCATTTAAACCCAGATTGCTAGACCTCATCCCTAGAGTTTCTGACCCAATATGTCTGGGTTGGGACTCAAGGATTTGATTTCTAACAGGTTTCCAGGTAAGGATTCCAGGTGTAGTTAAAGGGTCAGGTACTTCTGAGGTGAGGCTAGAGTGACTGACTCATCTTTGTTTGCCTGGGAATTTCTCAGTTTCTATACTAGAAGTCGCTTTAGTTCAGAGCAAAGCAGGCAAATTGGTCACCCTAGGTGAGACCAAAAATATTTCTAGTTTGAATTAAAATGTTGTACTTCTTAACATTTCCCAAAACCATTTTCCTGAATGCTGAATTATGGCTTTATATTTGGGAGATCAAAGGGATTTTAAAATCACAAGATTTAAGATACTCCATCTATAAAGTATCTGTATTTCTAAAAATGTAGATGCCCTCACGGTCTCCTGTATTAACAGTAATGAGCTCTTCCTGAGGCCCTAAAGTTCTGGGGGTGCTGTGTTTGCACTTGATATGCATTATATATTATTCCTACAACTGTACACCTTATTATAAATCATAGCTGATGCAGGTAGGAAACAAAACTCTCAGAGGTTATAGGTGACATGGCTATTTACTTTGCATCTGGAGTTTGAACCTGTGTCTCTCTGGCTCCACAGCTTGTATGCTTATATATTTTTTTCCCACATGATGATCTGAGTGAGCATTTGTTTGTTCCTAGAGTTTAACATTTGCCATCAGTTAATAAGTATAGATGCTCAAGGCCAGTCTTCCAGGGCCTGATTATTTGTGCACTAAATCTGAAGTGATTATGCACCACATAAACACCAGTGTCTCCTGAAGGGCTGGAGGGTCTGCAGACAGCTTTCTTTAATTAGGAAAAACTGCAGAAACAGGAAAATGGCTAATTAGGATTTTTTAATTAAAAAATGTTTTCTAAAACAATTTCATTTTCAGAGTAAGCTATTTTACATATATAAGATATAATAAATTACAGAATAAAATTTGAAGGAGAACCCTTAAGTATGTGATCTCCTTATCAGTCTCTTTGTCACGTTCCAATATTGTCAGCCACTACAAAAAAGACCAAGTCTTTCTTTTCCCTTCCTGGGGCACCTTTGATTCATCACATGTGCTCACTTATCGGAGAAGGCAATGGCACCCCACTCCAGGATTCTTGCCTGGAAAATCCCATGGATGGAGGAGCCTGGTAGGCTGCAGTCCATGGGGTCGCTGAGAGTCGGACGTGACTGAGCGACTTCCCTTTCACTTTTCACTTTCACGCAGTGGAGAAAGAAATGGGAACCCCCTCCAGTGTTCTTGCCTGGAGAATCCCAGGGACGGGGGAGCCTGGTGGGCTGCCATCTATGGGGTCGCACAGAGTCGGACGTGACTGAAGCGACTTAGCAGCAGCAGCAGCAGCAGCAGCAGCTCACTTACCACACTCAGGTCCCAGATCTTTATTGCATCTGTGGGACCTCCAGTAGCTGGGGATGAAATTGCCTCCACTGTTTCTTTTCCTGCCCTTCCTCCTAGAAAGCTACTGAAATTTCATTTTTCTCACCTGCTGAGGATCAGGAAGAGCATCGTCTTTATTGAAGAAGAGCTAGTTACCCACCTCTATGTTTTCAGTTGCTCAATTGTGTCCAACTCTTTGCGACCCCATGGACTGCAGCACACCAGGCTTCCCTGTCCTTCACTGTCTCCTGGAACTCATCTCTTGCGAAGCTTCAATCTATTTTTTTTCCCATTCTGTGATCTCTCTTTTCAAGGCCAGACCATGGGAACAGAAAAACAACTTGGTCAAAATATGTCTCTTTTCTCCTAGGCTTCTCACCTTTGATAGTTTCCTTCCCAACAGGAAAAACTCCTCATTGACTCACTCAACTCATTTGATGAACTCTCTCCCTGCTTCTCCTTTAACAATGTCATACAGTAAGTGTAGAAACAGTTCTTTACTGAACCTGTCAAATTTGTGACAGAAAAAGGGCACTCTTTATTTTTTCACTACTTTAAATATATTTGGGTTCATCAGAACATTTTGGAGGACTTGCTTCTATTATTCCTTTATACAGAATATTCTCGGTTCCAAGCGTCCTCTCCAGTTTATATGAATATTATGGTCTGTGCATGGTATGGAACAAACTTCTTAGTGACCTTTCTTTTTCCTTTCCTGATTTACATTAAACAGAATCACTTAAACTGTTTAGTTTTGTCTCTAACCTTGAGAAAATAAAAATTACAAAGGTAAAAGCTCACCAAGAGTCTTAGAACTTGAATCTAGTACCTACAGTCAGAGGCAGAGAACAACTCTGGTCTCCCACTCCCAGGATGTTTGCTCACCTGAAGTGGGGCCAGAGACCCCTGCTCATAGTAGAAAATTGAGCAGAGGCTGAAGGGCCAGCCCTGAGCAGAGTCTCTCGGGTACTGGTGATCATTCATGTCATCACTTCAAACCTGTGGCCTCCCTGGCCCTGGACCTTCACCCACCTTGCTTCTGAATCTTGATCTCAAATATAATCTGTGTCTCTGGGCTTGGCCTGGTCAGTCTTTACTGATAGTTCAAGCTGTGAATAGGTTACCCTCTAACTTTTATTTTATTCCAAACGTTAGATTAAAGAAGAAGATGAAACGGTGCATGCAGTTATGCCCAAACATGAGATACGTGTTGGTGAAACGTTTAAGAAGGAGAAAGCGGCTGGGGAGGAGAATGGGTAGCAGGTAAGCAGGAGTACCAGTGAGTTCAACCAACACACATGGCGCATTTCTTCATCCAGGCTCAGCAGATAGCAACCACACTCTCCTTCCTTAGGCCAACGTTTAAAACTCAAATATCTTGAACCAGACACAAAACAAAGAGACAACATCTGTTTCATTTTTTCATAATCAAACAAGAAGGATTATTAACAGAAAACAGATTAACCAATAAAGCCCAACATCATAAGAGATTTTCACTTAGCACATGTCGGCAACAAAGTAAAATGTTCTAAAAACATCTAGCATTTCAAATTAAGATAACTGGAAACTGTAAGAAACCAACAGCAAACAGATTTTTGACGGGATTTTGTTTGTTTAGGCAAAATGCCTTTTGCTATTTGCTCACAAGATCAAATTATCCCTTTGGGGCAACAACAGGGGATTTTAATTTCTGAACTGAACCAGATGAAAGTTGCTGGTGGTTTCTTCCTCTTCAGGGTGTAGACCAGCGGAGCCCCTGCCAGGCCTTGGCTTTCCCTGGGTCCTGACCACGTTTCCTGACCACAGAGCAAGCCTCACGAAGGCAGAGACTCCAGGCTACTCTGACATCTTTGTTTCAGAGCATCCAGGGTACAGTCTTCCATTTGAGTTTCTAGTTGGCGGGTTCCAAGGAATGTGATCTTTCAGCCAATAAGCCATCTTGGTACTGTCTCAGGGTTGTAGTAAGAGACACAGTCAGTCAGTTAGGTTTGTACCAAGTACAGGTTCTCCCCCAACTCTCCTTTCTGAACCAGAGCTCTTTCAAGGAAGCAAGCAACTGCTACTGAGAAATTGTTCATTCCTAACCTGTGAGTAGAGCAGCACGCAGAAACAGGATTTCTATTAAGATTCCAGTCTGGAGGTTTGTTCAGTCATTAACTACATTTTCTGGATTGAATAGCTGAAGTTTACCCAGAAAGATAGGAAAGGAGCATTTGAACCTGAAACACAGGTTAGAGAATTAGATTAATTGATCATTTCATTGTCTAAATTATATTCAAAAAGTTTAGGATTATTTAATCTGACCTATGTTAAAGCTTGTATTTTACTATCTGGGAAGAAGTGTCTGGCTAACACTATAATAAAATTATCTAATGCATTTTAACCACCTAAAAAGAATAGGGTGCAATTATTTTCTTTTTTTGTGCTTTATTTCTATAAAATTTGAGTGAGTAAAGGAAAATATATTTTGTTTAATAGAAGATTTTATTTATTTCCTTATTTTTTGAATAGTGATTCATTCATGTCATTTTCTTACATGACAATAAGAGGGTGAAACAGTATTTAGAAAGACAAACAGTACATTTCAGAAGACTCAAAAGTCTACCAGAAGTTTTTGTTCTGACGTTTCATTTCTCAGTCCAGCTTTTTTATTTCTACATTTGAAAATTTATTTTTGTTACATTCAATCAGTGTGGATAGAATTATACTGTGAATGTAGGTAATTTGTTTACAAAGGCATCACATCTAGTACAACTAGGAATGACCTTATTGAGGCACACTGTGTCCTTGAATTGCCAGTGCTATATCAAGTTACTTCTCTGTATCACAGACTGTCCTCTTTTTACAGTCCAATGGATATAATTTTCTTTTGGGGGAATCAAAAGCCAAATCAGAATTTTTCCCCAGGTTAAGCAGCAGGTTACTTTGTATCGAGACCCCAGGTGTGAGGCAAGTGCCAGGTTGGAGAGACCAGGAACCTGGCAGCAGGTAGCAGCCAAGCAGCTGAGTGACCTGACACCAGGAAGCCGGTGTATCTGGAAGGAGAAACCCAGCTGGTCTTCATTCCTATGGGCTTCCTTGTATCTGATCCAGCCAAGAAAACACACAGAACAAGTATGGGTTGAGCATAGGACAATCATGTAATTTATTGTCCAAATTTTCACACTTCTGAGAGTGAAAGATGCTGTTAATAATTATGCCAAGAGAAAAGGTGTAAACGAAGTCTATCCCAGGCAACATAGAACTGATGGCACTCAAGTTAGAAACCACATAGTTTTCAGAGCCTAAACTATACAGTTTTCAGAGCCTAAAAACTATACAGTTTTTTAGTTCAGAGCCTAAAAGCTATATAGTTTTCAGAGCCTATAAACTATACAGTTCTCAGAGCCTAAAATCGGAGCAGAGGGAATCATCCACTAGCACGTTCATGTTTCAGGTGGAGCAGCAAAAGTGTAGCGCTGTGAAGAGGACTTTCTCAAAGCTCGCCAGCAGTTACTGGCAGAATTAGGTTTAGAATAGGACTTCCTGCTCCCAGCTCAGTGTTTTTCTATTGAATCACGTATTTTTACAGTGTTTTGTTCTCTTCAAAGCATGATCACGACCTCATGTAGACCCAGGTCTCCCCAGGCCATCCCGTTTCGGAATATAAACTAAGGTCATAGCAAAAACAACAAACTAGTTTCCTGGTTCTTTCTCTACCTGTGATTTTAGAAATTCTGGTTCTGCTTAAAATTCCCATTAAGCAATTTCTAGGAGCTTCCTCAGGGCAACTTATGTTTTGTTCACGAATAAAATCCTCCATACATTGTGGGGAATCCACCATTCCCCAGCATCCACCTTCATGTCAGGGTAATATCAGCATCATGACCTGGAGATCTAGAGTCAGAACTAGGTTCTACTTCCTTGCCAGTATTAAAGCTTTGAACACAATATTTAACCTCTCTAGGCAGTTTTGTAAAATGTGACCTTTGTAGAATTGGTAGTTCAGTAGCTAAGTCAAGTCTGACTCTTTGCAACCCCATGGACTGTAGCCCACCAGGCTCCCCTGTCCATGGGATTTCCCAGGCAAGAATACTGGAGTGGATTGCCATTTCCTTCTCCAGGGGATCTTCCCTACCCAGAGATCGAACCCATGTCTCTTGAATTGCAGGTGGATTCTTTTATCACTGAGCCACCAGGGAAGCCCCTTGTAGAATTAATTTCTGGAACTATGATTATTTAGTGAAATAATATATAGTCAATTCTCATTATTCATGATAGTTATGGTCTGTGGAGTCACCATGAACACTGAATTAGCAAATACTGAACCATCGCTAGGAGAGGAAATACAGATTTAGATTCCTGAGAGCCTCTGGTCACATTTTTGTCAACTAATCAAAACATAATCTTGTCTTGTGTGTGTTTCTGTTTAAAAACAACTTATTTAATATATAGTGTTGGGGCTTCCCTGGTGGTCCAGGGGTTAAAGGTCTGCCTTGCAATGCAGGGGACACAAGTTTGGTCCCTGGTCAGGGAACTAAGACCCCATATGCTGTGGAGCAGCTAAGCCTGTGCACTGCAACTACTGAGCCCATGCACTCTGGAGCCTGTTTGCCACAGCTAGAGAGCTCGGTGATGCAACTACTGAGCTCATGACCCAACTAGAGAGTCTGTGTGCTATAACAAAAGATTCCTCATGACACAACTAAGACCCGAAACAGTCAAATAAATAAATATACCTGCGCTCTAGAGTCCCTGAGCTGCAAGAGAAGCCACCACAATAAGAAGCCCAACATTGCAACTAGATAGTAGCTCCCACTCACCAAAACTAGAAAAATCCCAAGAGCAGCAATGACGGCCCAGGGCGGCCAGAATTTTTTAAATAAATAAATAATTTTTAAAAAGAAAGAATAAAAAATAATAATATATAGTGCTGATTCGTTAACGTTAAACTCATGGCCAATAGCATCAGAACTCATGCTGAAACAAAGTTTATCCAATGTATACCTTTTTCTCTAAAAAAGATCACAGGCTTCTTGTGCTTAGCAATAATACTAGAAGGCACTTTAGCATTATTACACTTAAGACCCATATCAAACTGTGAAATCACCAACAAAAAGCACAAAGACCCCAAAAAGTATGCTTGTTTACAATATGAAAGTTGAAACAAGAAGAGACAGCCTGTTTGACCTCAGCTGGGAACACACAGGCATGTCAGGGGACTCAGATTTTTCTGTCTGCCCTTGTCCCCAAATGACCACGAAAGCTCTGTGAGGATTGATTTTGGAGTCACAGATACATTCTAGCAAATAAGCAAATGTGGAATTCACGAATGATCAGGATGGACTGTCTATAAAGAGCTCAGCACAGCACATGACATGGACCTCCCCACCCCACCCCACTAGTTAATGTTAACTGTTGTTGTTCTGTGTGAACTTAGTTAAAACAAGCCCCTGCCAAGGCCTAAGATGCAAGGAGGCCACCCCGCAACAGTTGCTGGAGATCCCAGTGCTACCTGCTGCTGATGGCAACCAAAGGAAATATTTGCTAGCTCATTGATCAAGCTTTCTATACCAGATAGTGTTGTGAGTTTTTCCCCAGTGGCTCCAGTGTCCACCAGGGAGTGGACTCCTAGCGAGCCCACCTTCCACGTTCTCTAGGGTCAAACACTACTGAATCCGTGGGTGAGCATCATTCCCCCCATCTCCGGGGGGCCCCACTTCTCTGCATTGCATTTGACTTTCACAAGGTGTTGATGTGTTTCTTATGCAAATACATGGCACAGTGGAATGAATTAATGACCCAACATCAAACAAATTCCACACACCCTTGAACACTTCCCAGGCTCACATAGGAAAGGTACCCTCAGATTTTCCATTCGTCTCTTCCGTTTATTTATTTTTTGCTTTGTTCCTCAAGTTCCTCCTTGAGCTCTCTCTACGGCCTTGCCTATTCTCCTATTCTTGGAACCTGTTCTTGAAATGAATTTAACTCTCCTTTGACTGCCCTCAGGATTTTCTCTTCCCCTCTCTCTTTGACTCCTCAGTTTCTGGCTTATTCACCGTCTCAAATTCCAAAACTCCCTCCTGCAGCAGATCCTCTTCCTGTGGCTCTTTCTATAATTGAGCTTGTTGTTCTCCTCTGGCGTCTTCACTTCCGAGAATGGCCTCCTCCCCGGTGGCCCTTGGACGGGGTTGTTTTTCTCTGGGGCAGGCCCAGACTGTCGCCTTATCTCAGCAGGGGATGGCTTCTTCCCGCTTCTTCCTGTGCTCTTTGTGGAGCCCTAGCTGCATTCTGGGTTGGTTTCCCACTTCCCTTTTCTCTCTTATCTATGAAATCTATCACTCTTGACTCATGAGATTTGTAGCTTTGGGTTTTGCAGAAAACTGGATTGTCTTAAAATAGGTGGTCCTTGAACAGGCTGTGTGTACCCTCCTTTATAGAACAGCTCAGTATCACATGCATTTGCAGACAGTGTGGGTCACAGCCCGGATCTAAATTGCAAGTCCACACAGACCAGCCCATTGTGATTGCCAACCCAGTGCGTGCCTTTGATTTGTCTTCCAAAACCGGCAGTGTGAAGAGCAGATCCAGTTACTTGCAGTTCTGGAGTTTTAAATGTTATGCCCAAATGTAACCGGTTTGCTCTCTGAGTTAGCTCTCTGACCTTGCTGCCTCCACTTCCTCTACCCTGCCCATTTGCCCAGCCCCCAGTTACTATCCCCAAACTTCCCTCACTAGATCTGCCAAGGATTTCCCGAACATCAGTCTGAGGCAGGAGGCAGATGGGCCCCCACCAGGATAAAGCACTTGGAGATTCATTCCCTATGGACCAAAACTCCAAGACCAGAATAGTACAACAATTAAGGGAGAAGGCTGAGCCCTGCCCAGACCACATATTTTTTATTCTTGAAGTCAGGAGACCTCCCCAACCATACATGCGCAGAAAAGTTTGCTTGGAGGCCAAAGAGGAGTGATGTTAAGGAAAGCTCTACCCAGGTGCCTCTTTGGTAAAATCCATCTTGGCTAAGAGATGTGTGCACACACATGGGAGGATCCTGAGATATACCAAATATGGACTGTGAACCAGGCAAATCAGAATGATTGGCCAAAGGAAACCTGGAAAAAATGCCCCATAAAAGTAATTCAAACTACCACAAGGGCACGACTCACTGACTCTCTCAGTCTGCCTGTGTGCCTACCCACACGTACTATATATACTCTTTATCCTCTTAATAAACACTTTACTTGCTTCACTACTTTCTGTCTTTGTGGAAATTTTTTTCTGCAAAGCTGAAGGCCAGGGCCCTTGTCACTGACCGCTGGTCTAGTAGCTAGAATCTGTTGCTCCGCTGCGACCCGGTCTCAATCTCTTGCTGGGAACCCTAGCCCTGCTCCAAGCTGATACAGGCTGAGACCACCCAAGATCAAGTCCAGTGACCTTGCCCATTCTCCTGTGCTAGCCACCTTGTCCTCTTAGCTCTGTCCAACATTGTTCATTCTTTCCTTCAACAAATAGTCATTTAATATTTCTGTATACTAAGGACTGTTGTAGGCACTCAGGAAAGGTGCCTTCATGTTTATATTTGATTAGACTGACATCAAACAGCATAAGCAATTATTATTTTGTAGACAAATGAGTAAGTAAATTATATTGCATCAATATATTAAAGGGCTTCCCTCATAGCTCAGTTGGTAAAGAATCCGCCTGCAATACAGGAGACCCTGGTTCAGTTCCTGGGTCAGGAAGATCCACTGGAGAAGGGATAGGCTACCCACTCCAGTATTCTTGGGCTTCCCTTGTGGCTCAGCTGGTAAAGAATCCACTTGCAATGTAGGAAACCTGAGTTTGATCCCTGGGTTGGGAAGATCCCCTGGAGAAGGGAAAGGCTAGCCACTTCAGTAATTTTCACTTCCCTGGTGGCTCAGACGGTAAAGCATCTGCCTGCAATGTGGGAGACCCATGTTCAATCCCTGGGTCAGGAAGATCCTCTGGAGAAGGAAATGGAAACCCACTCCAGTACCCTTGCCTGGAAAATCCCATGGACGGAGGAGCCTGGTAGGCTACAGTTCATGAGATAGCAAAGTCGGATACGACTGGGCAACTTCACTTTCCTTTTCCTAATATATTAAATAGTCCTAGGGAAAACAGGAAAGAGAGCAGGTAGACCAAACTGAGAATGTGACAATCAAGCAGAGACTTGAAGGAAGTGAGAGTCAACCGTGTAGACCTCCGGGGTGGGGGGTGTTCCAGGCAGAGAGGGTGACCAGGGCTAAGACCCTATGGTGGAGCCTATCTGCCTGTTCAAGGAATGACAAGGAAGCCAGTGCACAGGAGAGGGGAGAGTTAAGGGGAGAGTCATAGAAGACAAGTCCCAGAGCTGTTAGACTGCAGGCCATCTTGGCTGCTCACATTCCCCCTTGGCCTCCATGGCACCAAGCTTTGTGCTGGTTCTCTCTTTAGTTTCTTCCTTTGCTTCCTCCACCAGGAAGCTTATCCTCAGCTGAGCCCCTTGGAGCTGGATTCTCCACATGCTCTTTGATCTTCCTTTTCTGCTCCCTCACTTTCTCTCCCATTTCAATCATATCTGCTTCCTTGGCTTCTGCAATATGACTAATTACCAAAATTTCCTCCAGGTTTATACTTGCTTCCAATGTGCTATTTCTAACTTGGTGTTTTACCCACATCTCATACTTCATGAGTAATACATTAGCCTTCTCTCAAGCTAGTCATTTCTGGGGGCTTTCTCATTTCCATTAATGAAAATTCTATTTCCTTGGCCATTTGTATTTCAAAATTTCATAGTTACCATCCTCTTCCTCATCAAATCTGTGTTAATGTGCTGTTAAATCAGTCTCCAAAAGAGAATACTTCACATGAGGGTCTAAGAGAAACATAGTTTTAAGTAGGGTTTACCAAGTCACTTTTGGACCTTTATATTAATAATACTGTCAAATGTACCTACTACAACTCAATACCATCAGTATTTTTGTAGAGTGTAATGAGTCAGGAATTGATTTTGTTTTCTACTAGAATCATTCAAAAGTTAATAATAAAGGGCAATTCCAAGGTGTCAGCTAGACAAAGTAGCCATGGTTTTGTAAAAACTGGCAGAATTATAGGATCTAGGTTGCAAGCTCTGCTTTTGGTGCCGGAACACTCAGATCCTTCCCTCTTCTGGGCCTTCTCTCACATCTCTTTATCATTTTTGGCCACTTTGCAGTTCCTGCTTGGCACTATCATTCAGTTGTTTAACACAGATTCACTCAGAAAAGAATTTAAGGAATGAGTGAAATTCCTGGAAGTAACCTGTCTATCTTCCAACCTGTTGAGAGACTGTACAACTTACAAGCCTCCCTAACTCAATACTAGTTTCCACTGACACCATTCAGATTTTGTGAGAGCCCCATTGTTCACTCCAAGCCTGCCTTGAGTTCATAGGGTACAGGCTGCCTTATTTACTTTTCTGAAGGCATTGCTATTTTCTGTGGCACTTCTTTTACAATAAGAAGATGAGGGGTTGCCCTCTGCCCTGCCTGTCTCTCCCTCCCCCTCTTTCCTTCCTCCCCTCCCTTCCATCTCTCCCTCCTGAGAAGCCACTGCCCAGCCTGCCTTTGTATAGTTGGAGAGAGAGCCAGTAGAAGCATGGCTGCTCTCTCTTGACCAGTGAGTGTCATTTCTCGCTCTTAGGAGTACGGGACTTCTTGGAGCACAAAATGTGTTCTCCATTCCTGTTTGCACAACCTCCCACTCCTCTTCCTTTAGGGAGGAAGGGACTTCTCCAGGAAGGGGCTATGCTTCTTGCATGGGGTACAAACTCTGGCTCTGTTGACAAAGATCCAAAACCACCGTTGGAACAAGGTGTTGTTAGTGGTAGGGTCTTCACGTGGGTGCTGGTGAGGAAGCACAGGGGAGAGTGGGTCCAGCCCCACTGGACCAGCCGAAGGGCCCCCTTGCAGAGACTGGCCACTCAGCAGACACACACCTGAGGGGTTTCTACAGGTCTTAACATCAGGGTTTAGGAGTCTGATGACAGTTCTGAGACCCGATGGAGAAAGGAAAGGGGTGAGCGAGAGAAGACAAAGGGTTTGGGAAGAAATAAGCTGGAGGGTTTGCTCTCCTTGGGGCTCCAGGCCACCACACACAGACTTTCACAGCTCACATACCCGTCGAACCTCAGTCTAACCTAAGTCTAACCTCATTCTCACTACCAGGAACTGATGGTATCACTGACATTTCTAACACATTCATGAGACACTTAGGCCCATGGTACTCTTTGTGTGTCTGTGTGAAGAGTCCGGTGTGTTTGAACTGGGGTCTATAGGTTAGAAACTCCTGGTGAGGTTTTGTTAGGCACTCTGATCCTGAAGTCTGGTGCCTCCCACTGGCTGCATCTGCTGTGTGTGTGCTGTTGCTTCAGTCGTGTCTGACTCTTTGCAACCCAATGGATTGCATTCCTCTGTCCTTAGGATTCTCCAGGCAAGAATACTGGAGTGGGTTGCCATTGTAATCACTCTCTAACTGCTCCTCCCACACCCATGTCTGAGGACTAAGAAGCTGCTGTAGAGCTGCTGTGAATTCCTGGCTCAGGGAATTCTCTTGAAGCCTCATGGTATAAACTCTGACTCCATCTCTCACGTGTTCCATGCAGCTTCTACTCTAGCACGTTTCACAGTGTGACAGCCCCTTCCTGTGTTGTCCCTTTTGGAACTGATAATTGGGTTCTGAATATGTACTGCTGGTCTGAAATCCTTATAGAAAACTGACGTGCACACTTTTCTCCAGACTCCATTCTCTGTTCTCATGACACCAATGACCATTGCCGAAGACAGCAATGACGAGGCAAGGAATGTGGACACATCGTATGTTCCCTAAATATCATGGAATCTGCTAACTGGATGAGTGGCAGAAAAATGTCCAAGGGGAGGAGAAGCTTATACAAATCTGAAATTCATCTATATTCAAGGGATATGCATTTCATAGTGGACAAAACCTTGAGAACGTACAGCTTAGACATCCTTCATGGGCCTAACATGTAGTGATACTGATTGAAATTCAGAAAGGCACACTGATCAATATGATTAGCCAGTACCAACAAATCTGATGTAAAAGACTACGAATATCCAATCAGAAACAAATATATGCTTTATTGTAGATTTTATTAAAAAATTATCTGGTCAATCTGGTCAACACATTTAAAGTGATTAAGTATATGGGTATATTCTGGAAAGATCAGTTTGGTTCTTCAGTTATCATCTCAGTCAAAGAGTATCCTAAGTTGTTTAGCTTGTGTCATTCATCATTGACCAGTTAGCCTTTTAATTGCTCTCATCTTATGAAGAAGGAGAATGATGGGAAGAGTACAAAGGGACAAGTTTCTGGAAATGGTGTAAAACTTTGACGTAACTTCCCAAACTATCTCTTGTTCTTGGTGACCTGGTCTACAGAGTCAAGTGCACGCATATGTTTAGAAGGCCAGCAGTGCCAAATGCCCTCAGCCTTGGAGATAGACATGTGGGTGCATCCAATTCCTGCCAAGCTGAATCTGAGCTTACTGGCCAGCTGGTTCCAATAAAACCTTCCTTTCACATAAAAGAGAAACATTTCAAAACAGCCCTCCTCTGTATAATACTATTCCAGGCAAAGGTAAGAAAACAAGTGTGAATCACTCATTTGAATCCAAAGTACTATTTTTAGTTGACAATGTCAGCTATTATTTGACACTCTGTCCTGAAGTCTGGGTCTCTTGGCTAGAGTTCCCATCATTTGCTGATCATTAATGGAGTGGGTGAGACATGACTTATTAGTGAGTTTTGGTTTGAGGCTGTGAATTGCAGGCATCGTGATCTTGCCCCTTCTCTGCTGAATGATCAAAGTTCAGCTTCTCAGACTGTGACCAAACCCAACAGCTCCTACCCACATCTTTCTCATCTCCACCCTTCCCCAAATAGGCAGGGTATTATCAAAGAGCTTTCTTGTTTGATGCCTCTATGTGATTGTAATTTGGAAAAGGAAGCATTTTGAAATCCAAAAGGGAACATTTTAAAAAGAGCTTTGGTTAAAAAATATAAAGCTGGATTTCCCCTAGTGGTGTATTTATATTCATGGATCACCCAGGCTTTCACAGCCTAAGCTTCTTATATATTCCCAGAAATTTGGCAAAATTTTCCGAGAGGAAGCCTCTGGAAAGCTTTCCTCCTTTGTTTAGCCTCTCAGTTGTCCTGAGGCTATTCTGCAAGATCCTAGAACCTGGGGGCCGTGGGAGGACCAGAAAGGTGGCAAGCATCCTGAGTTCTCACAGCGGGGGTCTAAGATTTAGGACCCCCATGGGGTACAAGGCAGGAGGAGGTGGGTCTTTCAGCCTCTCTCCCTGAGGGTATTTCACTGTCCTGAGCTGACTGCCCCTTATGTGTCCACCAGGCCTGTTTGTTTATTTGGTGGATTAGCTTTCCTCTTGTTGGTTCTCATGTCTCTAGATCCCAGAATAAGGAGCCTGCTGACTGCCAGGAAGTGTCTTCACCCCTGGGTGACCAGTTAGGGCAGTAACCACAATCTAGGAACCAGAAAGATCAAACTGTACATCTGAAGCAATTTACCTTAATAAATTTTCACAACATGTAGTTAGAAAATGTGGAGGCCAGTTCTCCATTCCTTAGTCAATTCAAAATATGGACAAAAACAATCAAATCCAGCTTTTACCCAAATGTATCAGGATGATTACTTCAGACTTTCCATTTTATCATGTTATGCAGATGTGTTTCACCAAATGCAAATGCTTTTGATCTCTCAGTACCTCATTATCATCAAACATTTGAGAGATCAAGAAAGCGATTTGGCAATTCATGTCAAAAGCCATATAAACATGCATGTCTTTGTGTAAGTGATTCCATTTCTTGAAAAATTTTTTAAATTGGTCCTCAGGGAATAAGCAACTACTGTACATAAAAATTTAGACAACTGAAAATTCATCTTGAAACAGACAAAAAGTCCAACAAAGATTTAGAATAAGTAATGGCTAATCCGGGCTTCCCTGGTAGCTCAGCTGGTGAAGAATCCACCTGTAATGTGGGAGACGTGGGTTCGATCCTGGGTTGAGAAGATCCCCTGGAGGAGGGCATGGCAACCCACTTCAGGATTCTTGCCTGGAGAATCCCCATGGACATAGAAGCCCGGTGGGCTACAGTCCATGGGGTTGCAAAGAGTCAGACACGACTGAGCAACTAAGCACAGCACAGCACAGCACATGGCTAATCCATGTTCCAGAATGTTATGCAGGCACTTAAAAGTTATATCTTTGAAGACTATAATGGCGTGGGAAATATGTCATATCAGAAAAGAAAGAGTGTAGAGAGAGATACAGAGACAGAAGCAGAGGATTGGGAGAAGAGGTGAAATGAGACTGAGAAACGGAGGGAGAACTGAATGTGAGCTCAGTACTTTCAATATGTGGGACGGGAGGGCAGGCTGAACTGCGGGCCACCACCTGGGATGTTGGGATGAGCAGGTACAGAATCTTCTGAGGACCTGTACACAAGCTTAGTTGGTTGGGACTGGAAGTCATCCTAGAGAATTTCCGAGTCATTAGAAGCAGGTGGGCAACATTACGAGCAGATGGAACCCACACTCCCTCTGCTCAGACCAGGAAAACATCTCTCTCTTAACCAGCTTTGTTCCAGGACATTCTTAACATGCTTGGGCAGCCTCCTCTTTAATCAAAAAACAGTGCTAAGAAGAGTCCCTCATCCTGATGCTTTCTTATACCTACAGCACTCTGCCTCTTCTTCCCTCCCCAGGCACACTTCTTAATGGAAGAGAATCAAAATGTCAGCTTCCTTGTGGTCCGTTCCCCCCTCAGCCCATAAAATATCACTATGACACCCACTGCACCACTGACACCCACTGCACCACTGACACCCCACCACTGACACCCCACCACTGACACCCTACCACTGACACCCACTGCACCACTGACACCCCACCACTGACACCCACTGCACCCCTGACACCCACTGCATCACCGACACCCCACCACTGACACCCCACCACTGACACCCACTGCATCACTGACACCCCACCACTGACACCCACTGCACCACTGACACCCCACCACTGACACCCACTGCACCCCTGACACCCACTGCATCACTGACACCCACTGCACCCCTGACACCCACTGCATCACTGACACCCACTGCGTCACTGACACCTCACCACTGACACCCAACCACTGACACCCACTGCACCACTGACACCCCACCACTGACAGCCACTGCACCCCTGACACCCACTGCATCACTGACACCCCACCACGGACACCCCACCACTGACACCCACTGCATCACTGACACCCCACCACGGACACCCCACCACTGACACCCACTGCATCACTGACACCCCACCACTGACACCCACTGCACCCCTGACACCCACTGCATCACTGACACCCACTGCGTCACTGACACCTCACCACTGACACCCAACCACTGACACCCACTGCACCACTGACACCCCACCACTGACAGCCACTGCACCCCTGACACCCACTGCATCACTGACACCCCACCACGGACACCCCACCACTGACACCCACTGCATCACTGACACCCCACCACGGACACCCCACCACTGACACCCACTGCATCACTGACACCCCACCACTGACACCCACTGCACCCCTGACACCCACTGCATCACTGACACCCCACTACTGACACCCACTGCACCACATCAGGCTTCCCTTGTGGCTCAGCTGGTAAAGAATCTGCCTGCAATATGGGAGACCTGGGTTCAATCCCTGGGTTGGGAAGATCCCCTGGAGAAAGGAAAGGCTACCCACTCCAGTGTTCTGGCCTGGAGAATCCCATGGACTGTATAGACCATGGAGTTTACACAGAATCAGACACAACTGAGTGACTTTCATTTTTAAAACACTGAGACCACGGTGGCAAAGGTCACCATGTGACTTCCTTATTGCTGAATCCAATAGACCCCTTTGTGTTCTCATCTACTTGGACTTCTCACAGCACTTAAGCATCCCTTGTTGAAATTTGCTCTAAACTCCCCAGAGCCACCATACTCATCTGATTCTCCTTCTCTCACTCTTACCATTTTTTCTTTGGCTCTTTCACTGGCATCTCCCATGAGCCCTGGCCATTCCCGCTGACCTGCTAAAAAATCTCCCCTTATCTTTCAAGACTTGGCTCCAAGTTCATTATCGCTGTGACGTCTTTATTCACTCACTCAGGTTACCTACCTTCCTCTCCACAGGTGGATTTACATGGAGGTTAATAAAACTCAAGTGTCAGGACACTTCATTCTCAAAGGCCCTGGGCCTTGTGCATTCATGAGGTCATAGATCTTTGTAAAATTTGCATATATGATCTATTTTAACTGCAATGACTGAAGTCCACTGTTTTCTGTCCCACTCTGACCGACCCGATCCCACTTTACATATGTCTCCTCGTGTTAGGTAGTTTGGAAAGGCTGGGGGCATTTGAGAGATCCAGCTTAGAGAGAGTTGCTGTAGAGAGACATTTATTTGGATTTAATCAGGTGTATTAATGCGATTCATAAACACTTCCATGTATAGTTAAGTGACACTAGCTGTGGCAGTGAAGGAATGGCTTCCAGGAACACTCCTCCCACCCACGGGGCTGACTGCAGGGGCAGACTCACCCTGCACCGTGACACTCAGGAGTGAGGAGACCCGAGGCTGCACCTTAACAAGAACAGCTTGCCACAGCTTGCTAGGCACAGACCGTGAGGGCGGTGAGGTGAAACAAGGCTTGCGATGTACAAACTGTCTTTCAATACATAAAACTGTTGAGTAAGTGATACAGCCTTTAATCATACCTAGTCAAAATGACCAATAATAAAAAAAATTCACTTGGAACTATGTGACAGGAAAGACTGAATTACATTTCTGTGTCTCTATGAAAAATAATCATAAAAAATCACATGCATGCTTGTGGCTGATTGGCATTGTCTATGTGACAGGAAAGACTGAATTACATTTCTGTGTCTCTATGAAAAATAATCATAAAAAATCACATGTATGCTTGTGGCTGATTGGCATTGTTGTATGGCAGAAGCCAACACAGTATTGTGGAGCAATTATCCTCCAATTAAAAATAAATTTTTAAAAATCATTGTCATATGAAGAGGTGATCAAATAATATATGATCAAAAAACACAGGGAAAAAAGTATAGAAATTTGTTATGCAGTTAGTTAATAAAAATACTATGTCTTTTTGTCTTTTTTTTCCTACCTAGATATTATATTTGTATTATTTGTCTGACTTTTAAAATTTGAATTTGTTGGCATTTTTTTCTCACCCTAAACAAATAACACTTCTCTTTTATAATTAAATTTATATTTGTAGGTTGGTTTTTTTTTCTTAGAGAGAACTTTGCAAATCACAGAAACTTCAGGCTTTACAATCCTGGCTGCCCCCTGGCCTCCCCTCCAGACCTAGGTCACAACCCTAGGTCTTTCTCTGGTAGCTCCATTGTTTACACCAGATACAAATACTACAGGCTTAATCAATGTTTGTTGAAAAACTTCCAACAGTTTTAGAATGCTACACTCAGAGTTTACTGTATCTTGATACAATCAGAGGGTGAGAAATAAGGGTGTCAGAGCATCGTAGAAAACCAACTCCAATTTAGACGGGCCACTTTCAACTCTTACGCCTCTCTGCTCACAGTGCTTCTAAATGCCACATCTCATTTCATCTTTACAATGTCCCCACTCCTGACAAATGGGAGACAGAGTAAAGGAGAAGGTACAGGAACTCCTGTAATTAACTCTAGGTGACTCAGAGTATAGATGCAGCAAAATGAAGAAGAAATTAAAGAAGAATAGTGAAAAGTATCTGCCTAGGACCCCTTGAAACACTGAGTTCCCCAAATTCCCCTTTCTGCAGAGACCAGCCAAAACATGCTGTCAGGGCTCAAAACTCATCTTTAAACAACAATCCTTGTATTTTGTTACTCTCCCTGGAGGAAGGCATGGCAGTCCACTCCAGTATTCTTGCCTGGAGAGCCCCATGAACAGAGGAGCCTGGTGGGCTATAGTCCATGGGATTGCAAAGAGTCAGACATGACTGAAGAGACTTAACACACACACATACTTTGTTACTCTGCTCTGTCTGGAAGGCCTTGCTGTCTCAGGCAATGAATTCTACCCAAGGCCTAAATTGTAGGTATTCAGCTGGTGGCTAAGTCTGCAGGTCACACACCCAAGTCTGGCTTTTTCCATTTTCTTGCCCCTGTTCTGGAGATACTTCTCTTTTTCTGTGGGACATCAGATACACTCTCCTTAGTTTGAATCTAATGTTAATCCCTTTCTGTATCATTGGTACCAGTTTCCTCCATCTTCTAGGTTTTATGTTTGAAACTCTATGACCTACCTTCCCCCCTGCCCTCCACCTCAGTTCAAGTTCTTTCTTTCTTTGATGATGAGTCTTATCCCCTCTAGATTTTCATAACCATAGAAATACAGTCCTTTTCTGTTATCCTTTGCAGGTGTTCATCTGGCATCTTCATCACTGAGCCCTTAACCTCAGCATCCCCTGTCTCTACAGACATTGAAAGAAAATTTCCTGGAAATAATTCACATTTGTGTGATGAATAGCTCCTGTGGTTTAATCCAGTTTATCCCACATCCTGTAATCCTGTCAATCAATGTTTTAATAGATACAGAACTGCATTCCTAACCCCATATCTACAGGTCACCCATCCACTCTATAGCTCCTGGCTGAAAGGAAGAGAGGGAGAGAGAGATCACTAACTCAGGATTCATAAATAAAAGGGATGGTCTGGATAATCCAGTTTAGGAAGTCAATAAAAATAAACACAAGACAATCAGGAAAAAACAAAGAGAAGGACATGGAGAGACTAGCCACGAAGAAGCTAGAACTCTCGACCCACATTCTAGATAAAATATGAAAGAAGATTTGGAAAACAAAGCTAACAATGTCTTCTAGAGAAAATTGAAAAATAAGTCTAAAGCCTTGAAGCATAGGACAGATATTTGAAATAAGAAACAAAATAAGTAAAATGTAGAGTTTTATGTCCCAATGGCAGAGAAACGGCCTTCTCTGTTCAAGAAGAATGACCAGCTAAACTGAAGATGCAATTTCTGGGCCTTATGGGTCAACATTGAACACAGAGGGAAAAAAAACCCAACTACCAAGACAGCAGGTGTTGTAAGCAGATTATATTCTTAACTTGAGAAAAAAAAGTATAGTTCATCTTTATGTGCTGCATTTTGAAATCTGATATTTAAAAGAATAACAGCAGATTAAAATAGAACTGTATTAGCACAAGAAATGTATAAGGTTAAAAAAGAACACAATAGATTCCTTTATATGAGAATTCTTTGGAAGTAAATTCAAAGCATATTCAAGTTTGAAGATGGAGGGACAATATATTTCAAAGGCAATATGAATATTTGCTTCCTGTTTTTGAATAAATTTGGTATGACTCCAAGAACCACTTGCTCATAATTATAGGTTTTTCAGAAGTATTAATTAAAAGCCAATTAACAATCATCTCAACCTAGATTTATTTCCAGTTCTGTTGACAAATTGACTGTGGGTGTTCCTTGAAAGGGAAATATAACAAAATTGTGTTCTGCCTGACATTCTTCCACCATCACACAAGGAAGTTTGTGATTTAGAAAAAAACAGGTTCTTTTTCTACTAATGTTAGCATAAATTAGTGCTCAAAGAATAGAACCTCCCAGGGGAGAGTCAAACATGAGAAAAGTGTAGGTAGGAAATAAAAAACTGCATTACCTGATCTTGGCCAAATTTGGGGGAATGGCACTTTGCAAATACTGAGAGTGCTTCCCTCCACTTACACATTAGAGAATTTTCCTGCTCAACATCCAGTAAACATGTACATTTTTGACAAATGAAAGGTTTCTTTTAGGAAAAGGAGAGTCTAGGATTTTACCCCTCTCAAGTCATGTAAATCTTGGAGTAGACAAAGGCCAGTGACAATATCCACATTGTTCTCTGTTCTCCTTTCTGCCTCCCACTAGGACCACGGTACTTCCAGGGACCAGATGCCATGTACCAACCAAACACATTGACTAGCACTGCTTCCTGTCATGAGTCATCTTAGCAACAGAGAAACAGCAAGCAGAGTGAAATTAAAAGGTACATTTCTTTCTGTTATATCCTAGATCATGCTGGGTCGCCAAAGAGGATTTCCCACATCCATTGTACAGCTTTGTGTGGTAGATGAATATGCACATACCAGAGTCACATTAAACTTTTCTGGTTATTACAAAGAAATGCACCCTGTTCTTTCCTACTCCCATGTCCACCCCGCCATGTACTCCCCACTTGGCATCATTCCCTGGCAGGGGAGCATAGATTATGTGATCTCTGAAGTCTTTTCTCACAAGGAGATTCAACATTTCCAAAAGAGCTGTGTTTCCTGGGGATGCACTGAATAGCATCACTGTTTTCTCAGGAAGCTGTTTACGTGTTCGCTTTGTATTTAACCAGTCACGCCCCCAAATAACTCAAGCAAAGAGGTACTGTAAAGCATTCACATTTGAATTGTTCTGGACAATTTTCTGGCAAGAATTGAAGTGTTCCAAGTTAGGGTCTATTTCTCACACAAGAAGAGTAGGCATCCCTTGGCCGACAAGTCTTTCAGCAAGCTCACCTCCCACTTCTCTAGCTGCAGGGTAGGGTACTATGGCCCAGAGAAAAATTCCGACTGAGTACAGTGACCAGGGCCACCTTGCCATATGAGGGTTAGTTCGCACAGATTCCTGGGGGAATCTGTGCATGTTAGAATTGTTTTGGGGTTTCCCCAGTGGCTCAGTGGTAAAGAACCCGCCTGCAATGCAGGAGTCAGAGGAGACACAGGTTCAGTCCCTGGGTCAGGAAGATCCCCTGGAGGAGGGCATGGCAACCTACTTCAGTATTCTTGCCTGGAGAATCCCATGTTCAGAGGAGCCTGGTGGGCTATAGTCCATGGGGTCGCAAAGAGTTGGACGCAACTGAAGTGACTTAACACACACCCAGGCACACATAGGATTGTTTTGTTGACAAATTAGAGTTAAATTTCTTGAATCAAAGGGAGATGTCTAATATTCTAAGAAGTTGAATTAGTTCTGAGAGTCTTAAAGTATTGATATTGTAACAATTCAGTGTTTCAGTAAAACTTCATTTATCTGGGCAAGAGCCAAGACTGAGATCGCTGTGGCATTTACAAACATTGCCATAAATATTTCCTCTCCATAAATCTGGGCTTTATGACTGCTTGACTAATAGAATTCAGAGGTAAAGGCACTTACACTGGTTTTCATACACTGGCCTTAAAGGCACTGGGTTTTTACTTTCTCTCTCAGGATAGTTGAGAACCATCCACCATGCTATCAGGAAGCCCAAGCAACACATAAATCCTGTCAAGCTTACTCCAGCTGACCCCTAATTGAGCGAATGAGTTGTCCCTGCTGAGCCCTGGCAAATTGAAGATTCATGATCAAAATAAATTATTGTTGTTTTAAGTGAGTGAATTTTAGAGTGGATTATTAAGCAGCAGTGTATAACTGATACCATCAACTTGCCACAGGCTTAAAACAAATTTCTCCCTAATTAAATGTCAATTTTGAAATCTAAGAAAGCAGATTTGAGATGTGGTATTTTGCAGCAAACATGAATTTGATGTTAGTGTTTTGTAGCAAACTGTGTTAAATCAATATTCTGCATATTTAAAATTGAAAGCAGTAACGTTAATAACAAAAATAGAACACTGTTGGCCAATTCAATTGATAATGCTATTCCTAACATAGGAGTCTTACCGTTGTCATCTTTGACATTTTTGCCTTCAGTTTTGTTGTCACTCTGTGATGAACAATTTTCGTATTTTGATATCTCTAGAACATTAGATTACATGGAGAGGATTGTGATTATGTAACCATAAAGATGTTCAGCCTGAAACAGAAATACATCAACAAAAAACCTTATGGAATTTAAAGTAGATGAAACTCTAGAGGACCAAATGAGTTTACTACAACACATCTCAATTACTTACAGTAAAGATATCGTCACTTATTTATCATTCACTTGACAAACACATAATGAGCCTTAACCATGTATTATACCAAGCGTCTGCTAGTGGCTAAACATAAAGATGAATAAGAAGGCATAGTGAATAACAACCAACACCCATGCTTCTCTTCTGAAAACCTTGTTCCTTTTTCAACTCATTTGGGTTCAGTCACTTCCCACTCTTGTCTGTAAAGCATTTTTACCTGCACAGCTGGGGAAACTGGGACTTATGGGTCACAAAACCAAACTAAATTCTGCCAATTTGATTAAAGATCTTAAGCTCTTGGCTTTGAGTCATGCAAATGAATCAACAGCGTGGATAGTTACGGGTAGTCACTCTGACCACCAGATTGATTTGGGGTGAGCAGTGCCCCAATCAGAGCAAAGCTAATGAGGTGGGTTCTCTGGTGAAGGAAAGGAGGCCCTTTCTTGATCCCAGACATGAATAGGAGAACATATATTACAGTTTGCTGGGGTAGTAATCACAATGTTGGGGGAATAAGCCACAGAAATCTGCATTTTTGGCTAACTTACCCAAAAAGTTTACAAATCACAATACCAGACAGAGACCGAGAACCTATACTCATATCAGGCACAGTCCAGATTCTGGAGAAGACGCAGGTGTTTTAGTCAGGAATCAGGACAATTTTCGGTAAAGAAAGAAGATGGCCACAGAAAGTGCATGGTTTGAAGCCAGTGAGCCCAAGTGGGCCCACCGAGGGAAACGACTTCCCTCTTGCAGGCACGGAGAGTCAGGAGGAGCCCCAGGAGAGCAGGGAGGGGCTGCAGAGTCAAATGGAGACCACCCCGGGCACAGCAGGACCTACCTGGTGTGGACACGTTAAACAGGAATTGGAAAAGGAGGAACGAAGGTGGGTGAGACATGGTCCCCACCCTCCATAGTCAAACAGCTTCCAATCCTGGGCGAGAAGCAGCCAGTGTCTGACCAGTCCTGAGGGGGTACCGGGAAGACCCCGCTCCCCTGCTGTGGGAGCCATGAGTGGCTCTGGGAACCTGCTTCTGAAGAACCAGTGGACTCGTGTTCTTGGGTTGTTTGTGCTGTTTGTTTTATTTTGCTTTCATACTTTACCACATCCCCAAAAGGAATTAAAGCAATTTTCAATTGGGATCTTCCCAGCTGAGAAGTGCTTTGAGGGCAGAAAAAGAAAGCAAGAAGGGACAAAACAATGCTACCTGAACACAAGCAGAACAGAGAGGAGGAAGGAGTGGAGCCTAGTGACTAGACCGGCGGGTACAGTGGAGCCAGCAGAGGTGATCCCACCCTCCGACCGTGGTGAGGGCCTGGGCCAAGTCAGGCCCAGTGGCCTTGGAAAAAGGACCAGTGGACTTGGAAGTCAGGGGAACTATGTTGCAAAATCTGCAACCACTGAACACAAATGGAATATGGTGGGTTAAAGAAAAAAAGAACAACAGTGAAGTATCTAGTTCGGCTCAGGCCAAATGGAAACATTATTAGCCAGGCTGAGACATATGAGATAAGAGTGAAGCAGAGAGACATCTGTGCAACCATGAAGAGGTCAGTTCAGACCCAGCTGTCTGGAATTTTTAAAATAAAGATTATGGACAAAATAGGTAAAAGGAATCAAATGTACAAAACTTCCAGTTACAAAATAAGTAAGTCATGGGAATGCAATCTACAGCATGGTGACTGTAGTTAATAGTACTGTATTGTGTATTTGAAGGTCACTGAGAGAGTATGTCTTAAAAGTTCCCATCACAAGACAAAAAATATATAACTACGTCTGGTGATAGATATTAACTAGACTTATTGTGATGATCATTTTACAGTGTATACAAATTTTTAATCATTATTTTGTACACTTAAAACTAATATAAAGTTATATGTTAATTCTATTTGGTAAAATTTTTAATTCAGGGAAAAAATTCCATATAAAAGTGTTTAGAATATGTTAGTATAGGTCAAATTATTAAATAGAGTTTTGATATCAAAACCTCAAGAAAAAAAGTTGTTTCTAAAGAAATAGCAACAACAAATAGGTGATCTACAAAAATCTACCACAATTACCTCACTCGAGGAGAATAATTTGGATAAAATGATGTGAAAGCAAGCTATTCTGCTAGAAATATTTAATATAGCAGGTACTACTTTAGTTGCAACTGCAAATGAAAGGGAAGAGATGATCCTACTATCATAAAAAGTAATAGTGATTTATTTGTAATAAATACCACATATGTGTGAATAGAGTAAGGCATAGTGCTGAATAAGAGAATTATGAGATAATTCTGAAGATAAAAAAATGATAAAAATAGAGAAGATTAATGATAGATAGATAGATAGACAGACAGATAATGTAGATGAAATAGCTGTGGAAGAGCTAGTAATCAGAGCTAGGAGCTTAAGCTCCAACCTCAAGGAAGGAGCGGAACAAGATGAATAGAGATTGGAGTACAAAAGTTTCAAAAATAAGATGAAATCAGGATAGGATCTCAATTTGCAACACCTTTAAGAACTAAGGACTGATTACACAGATCCATCATTTTATCCCAAGCTGCCTTGAGTTTTGATGTTTCAAGTTTTGTTGTGCTTTTGCCTTTTTTTGTTGTGTTTGCTTTTGCCCAGCAGAAAACACTCTGGAAAAGCCTAGGTACTAATAGGCTACAGGTCAGCAGTAACAGCTTTGCATCATCATTTCAGAATTTGGAGTGCAGGGGGACAAGCTGATGGGAAATAATGACTATCGCAGCTGCTTGCTAGAGCCCACCAGGCAGCTGAGGGGCCAAGAACTGACACAACCTGCAAGACACCTAGTGAAAGGACTGTTAATCCAGACCTCTGCAGATCACACAGACCAAGCTCCCAAAAAAGGCACGCAAATGAACTGTGAGCCTGCCTTGGCTCTACTACTGAGCACATAAGCTGCTCTAGAGAAAAACAGCACCATTTTGTACAAGAAACTTGGCAAACCCAGAGAGTCGACAATGTGCTGAGAGTCAGTTGACGTTTGACCTCCCCGAGACTCAGCCTCTTTGAGTTTCCAGCCCCTCTGAACCTTGACTGTGAGCACATCTCACTAAGGCCTCTGATAATGAAAACCTTTTCTTTGCTATGTCCCCCAGCTGTCACTTGAACTTACTGGTAAAATTTCAGCGGACAATAGTGAGACTGTCAAGTCAAACAGTAACTCTTTCAGTGATTCCAGCAAGGTCTCTGAATTTACTTGGATGTCAGGAGTCCAGCGTTGGCAGACAGGACACAGAGGAGGAACGGCAATGACTGGGTCAAGACGTGTCATCAGAAGGAGGCTTTCCTTTCTAGGGGAAAAGGGGCACCTATGGGTGAGTGCCTCCCTGCTAAAGACATAAAGTCATGGTTTATATCTGTAAGATTCAATTACTTCACTAGCTTTGTTGATCATACATCCAAGAATTTGAAGCCTAGAGCAGGGTCCTAAAGGCATAGAAAAGAGAAATGCATAAATGTTGAAAATAGCAGAATAATGGGAAATTATGAGGATGAGAAACATTCTAAGGGAAAAGGATGCAACACGGGTTTTGGTGATCACGGAGCACTGACTTCAGATAACAGCGTCAACCCTGGGAGAGTAACCAAGTTGGCAGGAGCTGGGCCATGCCCTGGTCAAGTGGGCTAGATTATTTCTCTCACCATCTCTGTCAATGCCAAACTTTTAGTGAGACAGGCAGCAGAGATACTGAAAATACTTAATGGACGTCAAGGTCTGAGCAACCAAAACAGATGTGGGCTGGAGTGTTGGCAGAGGTACTGGAGACCTCCTGCCTAGCTGAATCCTGGGGAGATCACAGAATTGGGCCCACGCAGCCAGGGTATCAGAGGAGCTTCTTAACAACCAAGACAGAACTCCTTCAGTAGTCTTCAAATTTGTGCACACTCACGGCATGGACCTGCAATACCTGCCCTTTGTGGAACTCTGACCTTGTTCTCCTCCAAATAAAGACCAGATATCCTTACACAGTACCCTATGTATCTAATTTTTTATCACCCCGGGTTTGGTTGTCTGTTTGCTTATGTACCTCCTCACTGTTGTAAAATGCTGAAAAAGCAGTCCCGTTTTTCTCTGTGTTTTTGGTACCTAGTATAATAGTTAATGGACTTCCTCTGCGGCTCAGTGGTAAAGAATCCACCTGCAATGTAGGAGATGCGGGTTCCCTGGATCAGGAAGATCCCCTGGAGGAGGGCATGGCAACCCACTCCAGTATTCTTGCCTGGACAATCCCATGGACAGAGGAGCCTGGCAGGCTATGGTCTATGTATCAAAGAGAGTCAGACCTAAATGACTTGGCCTTCTGCATGTACGTAATACCTTACCTCTATTTCAGATGGGAATGTTGGGATCCTGGAAGAAGTAGAATATGAGAGGAATTTGTGTGGGCTAAAATTCAGGCTTGCAGAGTGTGGAGAACTGGATTTGCAAGCTGCAGAAATGCAATAACAGAAGGCAGGAAGTGAGAAGGAAATGCTATTGCAGAAAGAGAAAGTACTGAAGCCTGGCTGCATGAACGAAGGCAGGAGTAGGGAGCAAGTCTGAAAACGTATTCTGAGACCAAATGGTCAGGTGACATCAATGGTGAGCTCAAGGAAGTTGAAGTGTGCCTTGTAGACTGGAGAGAGAAGTGGGAAATTGTAGAGCACAGGCAAATCTTGACTGCAGGTGTGTGACGTATTGCGTGGGAAAGAGTCTAAGCATTAGGGCCAGTTATAGGGTGGTTCAATAGTCAAGGCAGGAGGCAGGGTCAGAACTTGACCTTGGCAGTTAAGAACAGTGGGAATGGAGAGGACAACTTACATAGGAGAGGCATTACAGAGTATGATTACCAGCCCTTGATAAATGATCAGAAGCCCAAATAATGAGGGATCAGGATCAAAGATGATGGCAAAGTTGTGAGCCTTGATTCCAGAGAGAACGGTGTTGACCTCAACAGCATGAGTAACTGAGAGAAGCCCCAGATTGAGGTTGAACTGACAGGGGAAAAGAAAGGCTACAGTAAGGACATTTGAATCTGATGGACTAGATGGAAAACCAAGGGGAGGGTTGCAAAAACCATCTCAAATGTTGAGTCAGAATTAGGTGAGACCTCAGAGATGAAGTTAGGGAATTAGCTCAAGCAGACTTAAGAGAAGACAAAGCTTAGTAGGCTGCTCCGCTTGCTTTCAGAGGTAGACTGGGATCCTGGCTGTGGGGCTCACTTCCTCTTTCCCTGAAACTCACTGCTCCTCTGTGTCTCTCAGAGGAAGGTGAAGGGGCCATTCCTGAGCCATCTAGCTGAATTGCTGATGTCCCAGAGGCAAGGAAGAGAGAGGAAGCAGCCTCGACCCAAAGTTTTACTCAACCTCCAAAGAATTATATTTATGAAAGCTTTCTAATGGTGTATTATTAATCATTGGAAATGGAGAGAATTTTTTAGAACAAAAATTTATTCATGAGTAAAATATATTAACCATGTTAAGAAATGCTAGATTGTTCAGAGGAGTTTTAATCTGGCCCAAGAGGCCCAATATCTCTAAGGAATTGTTTTGCTTTTTCTCTAAGTGCACAAGACAAGATATATTGATCCCAAGCTGACATTGTCATTGTTACTGATAATAATAGCACAGATCTTAGCTCGTCAAGTAAAATGTTCCTGTGTTCTGCTCTTACTGGGTTTGTTGTTGTTTCTGTTTAGTCGCTCAGCCGCGTCCAACTCTTTCCAACCCCATGGACTGTAGCTCACCAGGCTCCTCTGCCCATGGGATTTCCCAGGCAGGAATACTGGCATGGGTTGCCATTTCCTTCTCTGGATCTTCACGACCCAGAGATCAAACCCACGTCTCCTGCATTGCCGGGCAGATTCTTTACCACTGAGCCACTGAGCCTTATTGGGTTTACTTGTTAGTAACTTGGCTTATCTGTGCTGAGGGTTAACGTACTATTTTCTCTTTCTGAAAAGGATTTTTAATTTTTTAAAAAACTGAATTATTGTAGGTTACTTCTCCAAAGAATAGCAAGGAGAAATAAGAAAGCCTTCCTCAGTGATCAGTGCAAAGAAATAGAGGAAAACAATAGAGTGGGAAAGACTAGAGATCTCTTCAAGAAAATTAGAGATACCAAGGGAACATTTCATGCAAAGATGGGCTCAATAAAGGGCAGAAATGGTATGGACCTAACAGAAGCAGAAGATATTAAGAAGAGGTGGCATGAATACACAGAAGAACTATACAAAAATGATCTTCATGACTCAGATAATCACGATGGTGTGACCACTCACCTAGAGCCACACATCCTGGAATGTGAAGTCAAGTTGGCCTTCGGAAGCATCCCTACGCACAAAGCTATTGGAGGTGATGGAATTCCAATTGAGCTATTTCAAATCCTAAAAGATGATGCTGTGAAAGCGCTGCACTCAATATGTCAGCAAATCTGGAAAACTCAGCAGTGGCCACAGGACTGGAAAAGGTCAGTTTTCATTCCAATCCCAAAAAAAGGCAATGCCAAAGAATGTTCAAACTACCACACAATTGCACTCATCTCATACACTACCAAAGTAATGCTCAAAATTCTCCAAGCCAGGCTTCAACAATACATGAGCCGTGAACTTCCAGATGTTCAAGCTGGTTTTAGAAAAGGCAGAGGGACCAGAGATTAAATTGCCAATATCTGCTGGATCATCGAAAAAGCAAGAGAGTACCAGAAAAACATCTATTTCTGCTTCATTGACTATGCCAAAGCCTTTGACTGTGTGGATTACAGTAAACTGCGGAAAATTCTGAAAGAGATGGGAATACCAGACCACCTGACCTGTCTCTTGAGAAATCTGTATGCAGGTCAGGAAGGAACAGTTAGAACTGGACATGGAACAACAGACTGGTTCCAAATAGGAAAAGGAGTACGTCAAGGCTGTATATTGTCACTCTGCTTATTTAACTTCTATGCAGAGTACATCATGAGAAACGCTGGGCTGGATGAAGCACAAGCTGGAATCAAGATTGCCAGGAGAAATATCAATAACCTCAGATATGCAGATGATACCACCCTTATGGCAGAAAGTGAAGAACTAAAGAGCCTCTTGATGAAAGTGAAAGAGGAGAGTGAAAAAGTTGGCTTAAAGCTCAACATTCAGAAAACTAAGGTCATGGCATCTGGTCCCATCACTTCATGGCAAGTAGATGGGGAAACAGTGGCTGACTTTATTTTCTTGGGCTCCAAAATCACTGCAGACGGTGACTACAGCCATGAAATAAAAAGACGCTTACTCCTTGGAAGAAAAGTTATGACCAACCTAGATAGCATGTTAAAAAGCAGAGACATTACTTTGCCAACAAAGGTCCGTCTAGTCAAGGCTATGGTTTTTCCAGTAGTCATGTATGGATGTGAGAGTTGGACTGTGAAGAAAGCTGAGCGCCAAGAATTGATGCTTTTGAACTGTGGTGTTGAAGAAGACTCTTGAGAGTCCCTTGGACTGCAAGGAGATCCAACGAGTCCATCCTAAAGGAAATCAGTCCTGAATATTCATTGGAAGGACTGATGCTGAAGCTGAAACTCCAATAGTTTGGCCACCTGATGTGAAGAACTGACTCACTGGAAAAGACCCTGATGCTGGGAAAGATTGAAGGCAGGAGGAAAAGGGGACGACAGAGGATGAGATGGTTGGATGGCATCACCGACTCAATGGACATGAGTTTGAGTCAACTCCAGGAGTTGGTGATGGATAGGGAGGCCTGGCGTGCTGCAGGCCATGGGGTCGCAAAGAGTCGGACACAACTGAGCGACTAAACTGAACTGAACTGAACTTTTGGACCAAATATTTTGAAAAGTTTAGCATTCAACAACCCCATCCTCACATAAAAATGATTTTGATGTCTTAGTTTGTGTAAGAGCACAGGCCCACAATTTATTAACCCTTCCCTTTCACAGAAACAATCATACCACACTGAGTTGGAAAATTTGCTTTTCTCCAAAGGTTACTTGTATTTCAAATAAAAAAGGAAATTAAGAGAAAATGACCAAGTGTTTCCATTCTGGAGTCATACTTGCTCTGTTTGAATCCTGGGTGGGCCCTGTGGTGGTTTCCTGCAGCTGCTGTTACATATTACCACAAACTGGCTGGTTTAAGGCAACAGAAAGGCACTTTCCCACCGTTCTAGACACTTCCTAAATCAAGCAGTCAGCAGGGACTTGCTTCCTCTGAAGGCCTTAGGGACAACTCTTTCCTTGTCTCTTGCTCATTTCCGGTGGCCCCAGACATGTCCAGGCTTATGGCAGCATTTCTCCAGTGCATGCTTCCATCTTCACACGGTCATTTTCCCTCTGTGTCTGTGTGTCCACCTGTCTTTTTTATAAGGATGCTCACATTACATGTAGGGCCCACCATAATCCAGGATAACCTTATGTCAAGATCTTCCACTTAATTATATCTATGAAGATGCTTTTTCAAATAGTCACTTGCCCAAGTACAGAGGGTAGGACTTGGATGTATTTTTTTTGCAGGGGCAAAATTCAACCCACTACATTACCAGCTGTGTGACCTTGGGCAACTTATTTTACCTCTCTGTGCCTTTGTTTCCTCATATGTCAAAAAGAGATGATAACAGTAACCAATAATTATATAAATAAATAATATATACAAACCACTTAGCATCGTGCTTGAAACATAAATATTGGGTGTTATTACTTGCTTGGCATAATGCAAGAAACAAACAAAAAGGCAAACGAGGAACAAAAGATAAGATCACGTTATGGCGCTGCCCTTTACCACGCACCACACTTCGTGTTTCTGTGGTATGTGTTTTCCATTTTAAGTTTTATTCAGTATTTATCTCACTCCAGCCTCACCCAGGCTCTGTGCAATGGAGATATTAAATATCATATCATACCTATTTTACAACTTCCCTGTTGGCTCAAATGGTAAAGAATCTGCGTGCAACACAGGGGACCCAGGTTTGATCCCTGGATCAGGAGAAGAAAATGGCAACCCAAACTCCAGTATTCTTGCCTGGAAAATTCCATGAACAGATTAGCCTGGCAGGCTATAGTCCAGGGGGTCGCAAAGAGTCGGACACGACTGAGCAGCTAACACACACACCTATTTTACAACTAAATAAACAGAGGTACTGTGTGGTTATGTGCAGTAGTTAATATCATCACTGGAACTTGAACTCTTGAAGACAGAATCCAACACTCTGTCTCTCTTAGCAATGGAGACAGGCAAGTTATTTCATATTTTCATGAAAAATCATCCTTCTATATCAAACATTTTATCAGAAATAAAAGAGGGGTTGTGATAGAGATCTTGATTTGAAATATACCTATGATAATTAATATGGAAGAAAGGCAAACAAGAGGAATTAGAAAAGGAGAACAAAATATATTTACGAAGTGATAAAAAGGTCTGTATTTAGAATATCCTTTTCTTTCAGGTTTCATATTTAATATGTCAGTATGTTTGGTCTGAAACAGGTTACCGATAGGCAACCTCTTCAGGCAAATTGCATCCAATCTGTTCCTGTAGCCCCCGGGATCACAGTGGGTTGGACCCACCAGCAGATATCCATGGAGGAGCTGTTCTTTACTCCGTCCTCTTTCTAGCCTTTCTCAGTGGCAGTTAGCAGAGATTCCAGCCCAATCTTTAACACTTCAGGGAACATGGGGGCAGGAACAGGTAAGAAACAGGCAATGAAAGAGCAGTAAGAAGAAACCATGTATTTAATCCTTTGCCAACCATGGTGAGAACAAACCTACTCTGTTTTTTTTTCCAAAAGGTATTCCCTGATGGGGGAAAAATTAGATGTATAGAAAGGAAAGTACATGAAGGAGGGATTCTGATGTTTTCATCCAGATCACTCAGCCTCTTGTTACTAAATTCCCCTGTGAGCTCTCGCTAGAAGCCAGAAAGTTGCTTCTTAGAATAAAAAGAACAGAAATAAAAGAAGAAAGAGGGGATGAGATAATTAAGGGGGACTCATTCTTACAAATTTTATTCTTGAAATATGAGGTGTGAATAATTACTTAAGAAGATGAAATATGAGTAAATATGGGTATTATAACCTCCTTTGGAAATTGGACTCACGCTGTTTAAAGTCATTTTAATAATCTTGTGGTTTATTCTTAATGTATTTTCCAAATTGCTCTAGAAAGCCTCAAGGCACGCGTACAATGAGATCATTCAGCAAAGCTCTTTAAACAATTGATAATAGTAATAAAATGAAACAGCCTGCATCTAATCCTAACCCACATTAAGACAATTTTTTGTCCTTTTATGGCATCTGCCTTGAAGTGACTGACCTCCGGGTAAAAATTAATTAAATCCCACAACTGCAATGAGGGGAAAAATTCCAGAGAAGAACAATTAAATCCTGTTATAAAGCACCTTTTTGATTCACAGGTTGGGTTGCAACTGGGACAGATTATGCCCTTGGTATACAAGAGAATGTAAAAGGCATCTTTCACTCTATAACCTGAACACTTAGACACAAGGCTATCTTTTGTCTCAGAGGGTGATTAAATGACTGACTCAAGAACATCTTGCTTTTGTTTTCTTCCTTTAGCCTATGCTGCCTCTCAACATTTAGTCCCCAGATGAAGTCCATCTAATCCTACATTTAAAGCATTACAGCATTTGACACAATGATACAATAATTAATTTCCCCAACTCAACTGCTTCTCATTTTTCCAATCTGTCTTCAATGAAGGAACTGAACAATATGTGTCCCACGTAGTGGAGGAAAAGCTGTTTCAGCTAAGCATTAGGAGACGGGTGTTTCTTCCTGCCTTCAGTACTGGGTTTTATGTAGTTATGTTATATTTCTGGAAACCGTATTTTTTTAAGAGATGTAATTTCCCTCTAATTGGAACTTGCAGTCTGCAGGGCGTATGTCTTCCAGGAACTGGACTGAGAGCCCCAAGCAGGAAACAACCAAATATCCATCAGATGGTAAATGCTGATGCATCGAGTCCCTGCTGTTCTCTGTTACATTTGAGCAGGAACCCGTCAGTGGAGCACAGTCCGTTGGGATAACTCTGCCTTTGCTTCAGCCACGCTCAGGCCTTCATGTCTCATTTCCTCTCTGCCAAGTTCAGTCTTTCTGCCCTTTGTGCTGATCAGTTAGACCCAATTAACATCATCTGTCACGTGCATGACGTTCTTCTCCAGATTATGGCAAAGTCAAAGACCTTCCTTGCCAACCTGGGACAGATACAAAGTCTAACTTAAATGCAAACACAGGACAGCATGCAAATGATAAACAGAAATCACAGATATGGCTTCTTATGACTTCAAACCAGCTCTAGCTGAGCCAACCAAAGTGAAGAAATTAGAGAGGAATTTTCTGAAAAGTCTTCTAGGAGGCCAAAGGCTTGAGGATATGTTTTAAATGTTAACATTTAAAGGCATGAAAAGACTGGCTCACAGAGAAGAGGGTAAGCTAAGAGCAAGGAAGAATTTTCAGGAACACATGAGCCCAAGGAGGGGAGCTGTCATGGGTATGCAAAACTTTGTTAGGCCAGAAAAGAGAAAAATCCAAAACAGGCTTTCCCACGGCCTCTCCAGAGAGCTGATAAGCAGATAACTCCTTGAAAGACTAGCTGCTCTTGTTTGTGTTACATTTAGTGTAGCGGGTTATAGATTGTCAGATGCTTCTTCAGACTCAAATGATAAAAACAATAGATGTTATTTCCACATTGCTAATTTCTAAAGAATGATGAGTTGCTAAGTGTCATATGGTGTATCTGGTTTTTTACAGGAACCACGGAAGCAACTGGGTGTCCATGGAAGTTGTAAGTAAGCAAGGAGCTACTGAGGAGACAATTCTTGAAGGCCCTTACCTCCAATGACATATCTGGTCAGAAAGAGCCACCTGATGGCATCTGAAGGTTAGCTATTAGAAGAATCCTGCCTGTTATTACCAAACTTGAATTTGTGTTTCTGGGCATGACTGTTGGCCCTACAGCCAGAGCAGAGATCCACTTCTCAGACTGAGCCCACAGAATTCTCCACTCAATGTACAATGTACATTTTTATCATTTGCTCTTTAAAGATGTCTCTTAAACAATGAGGCCAAATCCTGAGTGGAACTGAGAACTTTTTCTCCTTTGACAGCTGCCTTCTTCCCCACCAATGCCCTTGTTAAGGATGTCCAGGCTAGCAGAGCAGAGAGCCCAGGGTCCCAAGGAACCTCCTTTCTCAGAGTTCTGAGCCACTGCCCATACTTCAAAACCACATCGTTATCAATGGCCCTAGAAGCTCAGGGCTCCTTGGGAAGCCTTTGCTTCAGATCCCCTTGCTTGTTCTCCAGGGCATAAAACAGATGCCTGCTGGCTTTCATCTCTGTCAGAGAATGTTCTCTTGGATCATCTTCACTCAGACTAAAAACGGGAGAGCGGAGGTGCCGCAAAAAAGTGAACTCGCTTTTTTATCCACTTTCTCACTGACTCAACAAATAGTTCAGCCCTTTCTCTGCACAGGTCAGGATGCTAGGTTTTCCTGGGAGTGGGGAGTAAAGGCGTGGGTCTCTAGGAGAGCTGGGAGGCTGGCCATATGTGTGGACACCATGCAGCTCCTCTGCTGACAGCTCTGATCTGAGCGTTCTTCGGGTTAAGTTTGTGTAGAAAACAGGAGAGCTTAGCATCCTCAGGGCCAAGACCAAAGGATGAAGGGACTGCGTGGGAGGGGAGATTAAAGAAGCTACTTATAAGTCATTTATTATATCATATTCCAAACAGGTGCTTTCCTTTCCTGATTTCAGACACAATTTACTCCAGATGACAGTGTCTGAGCAGACCACCACCTCACCCAGCCCATTGCCCCCAGCTATACCTGGGCAAATATAATTCCTACCCAGATACTAGCAGAAGTTGTTGAATCAATAGATGAGTGTTAAATAAATAAACACTAAATAAGTGTTAAATAAATAGATAAAATATTCCCACTGGCCCTTTATTAGAGAGTATATAATAAGCAAAAAGGAGAAATCAGAAGGTAGAAAAGCAGATGACCATGTTCATTTGTTCTTGCTTTCCAAAAAGAGGTGGGATGCACCACTGTCTCTATTTCCTTAGAAAAGAAGTCAAAACTGAGTAGATAAGTGATATCACTTCTAAGAATGGTGCCAAGCCAGGTGAGAACCCACATCCCCTCTGAAGTATTGACTTGTGTGAATTCCTCATCATCACCTTGAGGAAGGTTCTCTTTCCTTCTAACCCCCCAGAGTAAGATAAGTTTGATCCCTGGTTTCTGTAGAGCATCTAGTCCTACGTACAACTGGTCATTGGAGTTTGGAGACCAGAAAGCAAGAGACATTTTAAGTGAAAGGGTTAGTCGCTCAGTTGTATCCAACTCTTTGTGACCCCATGGACTGTAGCCCACCAAGCTCCTCTGTCCATGGAATTCTCCAAGCAAGAATGGAGTGGGTTACCATTCCCTTATCCAGGGGATCTTCCCAACCCTGGGATCGAATCCAGGTCTCCCACATTGCAGGCAGATTCTTACCATCTGAGCCACCAGGGAAGCCATGAGTTCCCTTAGAGGACACGAAACTTACCTGTGTGCAAAAGAAAAACCACCAAATACCGCTGCCCCCCCCAACACACAGAGATGCTCAGTATCGATGTTAGTACCTTTTCTGAGGAGATAGAGATGACTGAATCTAACAGAATTTATCTTTAGGGGAAAACAGATGGTTATATAATATGCTTTGTGAGTCAGAAGAATTCCTAGAAAGAAAAAATAATAATCAATTTACAGTACAAATTAATCATCGCCACTTACTGCCTTTTTTTTTTTTGCATAGAAGATAGTTAAGATGACACCAGGACAAATTGCCTTGATTGTTGACAGAAGTCAGACCTAACAAATCATCAGTTTCTTCCCATGTAGACCTGTGCTCTCTCACCCCTTCTGTCTTGTTCATTTCCCCCAGCAGACTTTCTCACTGGCTGATGCTGAGCTATTTGTTGAGTCAGCCTGGTGTGCCTTCCATTTGAAAGTGAGTTGGCGGGGTTGATGGACTTTCGAGATTCACTCCTATCTGTCAGCCTAAGAGGCTTCACCGGGCTAGACTTCAGTATCTAGCAGTACTTCCCCCAGGGCCTCAGCACACCAGCCAGGCTACTATCAGAGAAAAGAAAAGACATCTATCTGCCAACCATTGCCTTGTGTCCTTACAGACTCCATGCCTGAGTCCATAGGGAATGCTCCAGGCCTCCCATTGTAATCTGGAGGGCGCTAACTTCAGCTTGGTTCACATGTGTGTGTATACACGCATACACATAAAGGCACACACGTACACATATGTGCTCACAAGGTAGGCTTAGAAAAAAAATTCGTTTTACCTATCTCTATTGTGGTGAGGTGAAGAATCCGCCTGCCAAGGGAAGAGATGTAGGAGATACGGGTTTGATCCCTGGGTCAGAAAGGTCCCCTGAAGAAGGAAATGGCAACTGACTCCAGTATTCTTGCCTGGAAAATCCCATGGACAGAGGAGCCTGGCGGGATACAGTTCATGGGGTCCCTAAGAGTTGGGCGTAACTGAGCACACACTCACTTGCTTTTTCATTTCTTCAGCAGAAATAAAAGATGATTAGTCTCTTTAGATGGAAGTTCCTATGGTACTCTCAGCACACCTTTTCTCTTTCAATCAGTAGCACAGAAATGAAGTCTGCTTTTGAGCTCAGACTTTCTGCACAAGATGAAAAATGGCAATCACATGAAAGTGATCAGGAGAAATGTTTGGAGAAAAAACACTTTTTCCTAGTTTCAACTCACTGAATAGGCAGAAACACTGCAAATGTGGGTTGGCATGACAACTCATTGACTAGACCCTGTGAAATTGCCACCCCACTACCCCTGGATTTCAGATTTGCATTCCCACAAAATTCCTCCAGCCCAGCTGTTTGGAAGATGGAAGAATATTATTAAGACACAATTTAAATCTCAATTATTTGTGGAAAGGATTGATATTTGCTAAACTTGTTTTTGTGGAGAAGGACTTCAAACTTATTTTAACCCTGGATGGAAGCTGGAAAGCAGATTAATCCCCAGTGTTGATTGCCAGGAGAGAAATATTTGACATTTATTAAGGAGAGCACTGTGAAGAAGAAAATGCCACTTGCATGACCCAGATGTTAACCAATAGTAGCAAAGTTCACCACTTGACCCCTAGGTGCCTGGTTATTTTAAGTGCAAAAACTCTTGGTGCTTTTCTCAAGAAAGGTAAACACATCCACTACGGAATGTAGTCACTGAATTCAGTGGTCCCTTGATGGTATCAATCAACAGGTGTTTGGTCTATATACAGTGTTCCTCAATGACATTCCTGATTCCAAAAGTGTGTGCCTGGAGTCCCAGGCACTTATATTTTTAACAAGCTTATATTTTTAGGAGTATTTTCAGCTACTCTGAATAAAGCTGCTGTAAAGAACATTACTTTACAATCTTTCGGTGGATAAACTTTTTATATTGCTTAGGTATACGCATAGGAATAGAATTGCTTTGCCATGAATAGGTATACATAACACTATAGGAAACTGCCAATGAGTGCTCCAAAGTAATTATAGTCCCGCCAGCCGGGTATAAATGTTCCAGTGGTTTCTCCTTCTTGCCAACATTTGATGTCATACTTTGAGTCATTCTAAGTGGCTCTAAAATTGCATCTCATTGTGGTGTTAATTTGCATTTCTCAGATAAAAATTGATATTGAGCACAATGCCATCTTCCTTGCCACTGCATTTTTGATTTTCAGTATTTGAGCTACAAGAAAGTTTGTGGGTATTTTTGGTTCACCTTTAGAGTCAACTCAATCAGGGTTCTGGAATTCAGTTACCATGGGAACATAGGTTTTCTGTTATTTCCTCTCTACTTCCCATCCTCCTTCTTTACTGTTGACTTCTCGGCAAAATTTGGAAGGAGAATTATAGAGCCAGTTCTGTTCATCAAGGCTTCCTTGTATTCACTGCTCTTTGCTTGCCCCATGGAAAATTATAATTTAAAATTTTTATGGATCTTTCTTTTTGTTACCCATGGAAGCAAAGGGCTTTCACATGTCTCTAGATCCTAATTGGAAGCAAAGTTATTTTCCTTTTACTTTTTTCTAGTTCCTAATTAGTTGACCATAATTAAAAATTAGGAAAACCCAAAGACATATGCAGATTTCCAGCTACTATTGAAAGTAGGCTCTCTTGAACCCTCTAGGCCTGCAGTCCTTACTTGTAGTGATTAGTGAGCCAAGCAATGGCTTCTCCTTTACTCAAGATGGGGACCCCCAACTTCCACCCAGTTCTTTCTACTCTTGTCATCCAGCCCAAGTGACATGACCTGTAATTCCTGATCTTTTGGATATTCATCACCAGATCTTTCCATCAGAACTGAAGGAGAGTCCTGCAGCAGAGTTTTTACCAAATTCTGATTTGTTTGAACCCAAGGGCAATAAATATTAGGTTAAAAAACCTCTTGAGTGACTAAGAATCTTTTCTGGTTCAAGTCTCTGATCAAATTTGGCAGCTAATTTATTTTCCAGACAAAAAATTTCAGGAATAATTCTTGAGTTAGGATAGAATGTTCTGCTCTGAAAAGATACAGAAACTTGGAGACTACAGAAACTACATTAAATTTCCATGCTCTCAGCTGTATCACTGAAGTATCATCTCATGATAGACAGGTGACAGTTAAACATACTAGGCACTATCTCTGACCTTTCTTTCAACACAACATCAATATGACTCTCAGAACCTTCTCAAACTTAGGTTACAAGTCACCATTATAGGAGCTTCTTGCCATAAAATTCCCTACTCGTAGGACTTTTAATTAGTATCAATTCCAAGCAAGAAGTCCCAGCCCAATTCTTATATGTATATTCATCTTCTTAACTTGGGATACTTCTAAACAATGCCTAGGCTTAGTACTTTTAAATGGAGTCAAGCAGGATGAATTCTCCAAAAGAAATTCTTTAATCAAAATAGTGCATGCATGCTGTCTCTTCGGTCATGTCCAAATCTTTGCACACCTATAGACTGTGGCCCACCAGGCTCAGTCTTCTATCTACTTATAATCTGATTTAATTGTTAAAATTCTCAATCGGGCTTCTCTAGTTATCTTTTTCTTTAGCAACTGTCAAAGAGTAAGATTGAACTTAAATACAACACTGTTATATTAAAGTTGAACATCTGTAAAGAAAATTATAAATTATAGTTCTCTTGCTTAAAGAATTATTACAAAAACAATTCAGCCATCTAAGAACCACCTTGATGAAGAAATCAAGCATTCAGTTCAGTTCAGTTCAGTAGCTCAGTCGTGTCCGACTCTTTGCGACCCCATGAACCACAGCACGCCAGGCCTCCCTGTCCATCACCAACTCCAGGAGTCCACCCAAACCCATGTCCATTGAGTCAATGATGCCATCCAACCATCTCATCCTCTGTCATACCCTTCTCCTCCTGCCCTCAATCTTTCCCAGCATCAGGGTCTTTTCCAATGAGTCAGCTCTTCGCATCAGGTAGCCAAAGTATTGGAGATTCAGCTTCAACATCAGTCTTTCCAATGAACACCCAGGACTGATCTCCTTTAGGATGGACTGGTTGGATCTCTTTTCATGGCTGCAGTCACCATCTGCAGTGATTTTGGAGCCCAGAAAAATAAAGTCAGCCACTGTTTCCACTGTTTCCCCATCTATCTGCCATGAAGTGATGGGACAGGATGCCAAGATCTTAGTTTTCTGAACGTTGAGCTTTAAGTCAACTTTTTCACTCTCCTCTTTCACTTTCATCAAGAGGCTCCTTAATTCTTTTCACTTTCTGCCATAAGGGTGGTGTCATCCGCATATCTGAGGTTATTGATATTTCTCCCGGCAACTTTGATTCCAGCTTGTGCTTCATCCAGCCCAGCGTTTCTCATGATGTACTCTGCATATAAGTTAAATAAGCAGGGTGACAATATACAGCCTTGACGTACTCCTTTTCCTATTTGGAACCAGTCTGTTGTTCCATGTCCAGTTCTAACTGTTGCTTCCTGACCTGCATACAGATTTCTCAAGAGACAGGTCAGGTGGTCTGGTATTCCCATCTCTTTCAGAATTTTCCACAGTTTATTGTGATCCACACAGTCAAAGGCTTTGGCATAGTCAGTAAAGCAGAGATAGATGTTTTTCTGGTACTCTCTTGCTTTTTCGATGATCCAGCAGATTTGGCAATTGGATCTCTGGTTCCTCTGCCTTTTCTAAAACCAGCTTGAACATCTGGAAGTTCACGGTTCACGTATTGCTGAAGCCTGGCTTGGAGAATCTTAAGTATTACTTTACTAGTGTGTGAGATGAGTACAATTGTGCGGTAGTTCGAGCATTCTTTGGCATTGCCTTTCTTTGGGATTGGAACGAAAACTGACCTTTTCTAGTCCTGTGGCCGCTGCTGCATTTTCCATATTTGTTGGCATATTGAGTGCAGCGCTTTCACAGCATCATCTTTCAGGATTACCAGCATTCAAAACCCTCCACGTGGTTCACCCAGTCATGACCCTCTTGGCACTCTCTAAACATAACCTCTGTCCTTACTTGCAACACCACAAATTACTTTGCTTTTGAACATTATAGAAATGAAATTATACCATATGTATTTTTATGTCTGTAAGCCATATACTGGTCTATAATTTGGTCATAATCAAAATTCAGATTTGTTAACTTTGGTAACCAGAGTATTGAGCCTTTGTTTCTGTACCTTTGTATCATTCAGGATTATTCAGGGAGGATAAAAAAACGACTATGCATTTTGAGTGGAGAGTTACTTAATATAGAAAACTAGAAAGATTTGGAAGAGTTGAGGGGGCAAAGGTCAAGGGCACTCTAGGAGACCTGGAGCTGCAGTGATGGCAAGAAACCATTGTCAGTGACCTCACTGCTTGTCTGATGGGCTGCCCCTCTGCCCAAACTCTGTATCCTAGGGAAGCTGTCAGCAATGACCTTAGCACCCTATCCATGGCCGTCGCAGGAGAAAACGCCTTCACCTTTTCCTAATCTCACCTGAGTTCCTATCATTGGCAGATTTAACCCAGAATTCTCCTGGAAAGGAATTCAGGAAAGTGACATTTTAGATTTCCCCCTGTGATGCAGGAGAGAACACAGAAAGGGGCAATGACGATGCTGAGCTAAAAGCATCATTTGGCAGAAGTTTCATTCTAAATTAGCTGAAGGAGGAGGATCAGCCTGTGTACTTCCCTCACCAGCTTGGCTCTCTGTTTTCAGGTCCATTTCTAACAAAAATCCTATAGCGCCCTCCTTAGGGATACTTGAAAGCCTGTTTCTATTTTACTTTTTTCAAGACCAACGAATTAGAAGGCCCTCTTTTCTTGCAGGTTGCAGGGGCAACTTTTGAAGAGAATCCCCAGAATTAAAGCAGGGTGCAGTTCATCATATTGAATGAGGCCACCTCTCATTGATCGTGTCTCTGGGATGGCAAGATCATCTCTTAGGGGCAGATATAGTTGAAAATAATAATTGTTTATTATTATTTTCTTCCTTCACCTAAGTTTCCCGTAGAGGTTGACTTGTCCTCACAGAGGAATTACCAGCGAGGTAAGAGTTTTGTTTGCTGTTCTGTGCATTTAAGCATCCTGAAAATCTAATCTCCAGAAGGTCCCAGTAACTAGGCAACACAAGATATGCTCCAATTACAAAGTCCTCTATCCATTTTTTTTCTGTGCTATTCTTGTTCAAAATAAAATAGCAAACACAGAACTGCAGAAATTAGATTTGAATCTTTATTACTACAAACAGACAACTGAACTGTACCCCCTCCCCTTCTTATTGCTGAACAGAAATTCTAAGATACATGCTTTTAAAAAGATTAGAACAACAAATCTCACCTAAGAATAAGATCAGATCTAGTTCGCTGTTTTTCTTACAGAAAAAAAGAATATGGAAAGAGATCGCTTTGGTCTGGTGACAGTTTATTTTAACCCAGATGCTTTCTCCATTTGTAATTTAGTCTCACTTGTGTTTTCAGAAGTATTGCCAACTCGGATGGGTTTCTTGGGCAGGGACTAACAGACAAGGTTAAACACAGCTGCTCGGGTGACTGAAATCCCTAAGAGTCAGGCAAGACCTGAGCTGGTAAAATAAACTCAGAGAGGACCGGGACAGTCTGGAGCCACTTTTCTAGAGACAAAATGAACATAAATAAGCATAGAATCAACAAGCTCCCTAGGCCGAGGTCAGAGGCAACCTGGGGATGTGAACTGATAGATGCAGATACTGTCTGTTAGTACATTTGCTACAGGACAGCACAGAATCGGATATTCTGGCTTTGAATCATCAGGATATCACAAGGAAACATGATCCAGACTGGCAATGACCCTGTCAGCACTTTTTTGTAATAAATACTTCATTTACTGGGAACTTGGCTATCAGGCTGCCAAAGATAAAAATGACACTGAGATGCAAGGTCAAAGCACAGTGTTTATAGTTCTTCGGTTCACTGAGCAGAGTTCTTACTGTGCAGATGAAGGGGACAGTTGGTCTCGCAAGTGAGGCCTCAATCTCTAACCATGCACAAAGTACTTTTTAAAAAATTTACATTTATTTATGTTTGGCTGTGCTGGGTCTTCATTGCCTTCTCTAGTTGCAGAGAGCGGGAACCACCCTCTCGTTGTGGTGCATGGGCTTCTCCCTGCAGTGGCTTCTCTTGTCTTGTTGTGGAGCAGGGGCTCTATGCACAAGAGCTTCAGTAGTTGCGGCACACGGGCTTAGTTGCCCCGTAGCGTGTGGGATCTTCCCGGATCAGGGATTAAACCAGTGTCCCCTGCAGTGCAAGGCAGATTGCTAACCACTGGACCACCAGGGAAGCCCCACAGAGTACTTTTATACACATCATCTTATCACTATGGTGTGTACCCCGGTTACACAGATGAGTTGAACTGAAAATAGTTCCTTTCACCACTTTTCAGCATCTTCCTTTCCCTTCTGGGCAGCGTTAGTCCCCCATGTGGCCTAACAGATGTCATTGTCATTTGGCTTTTCCAGGCACAGGACACCTCTAGAGAGATCACCAGACTAGAACTATTCAGTTCTAACATCTTAGATGAGAGTTCCTCAGTCTTCCTGGGTTTCAGCTTCTTCAGATGTATACTCTAGATATGTTGTCCAAATTGTGGCAGTTCTCACCCCCGAAGTATTAATAGATGATAAGAATGAGTTTGAGTGGCTATGGGACTTTTACACTCCATGGAGGTACAACTTAGTGTGACTTGTTGGCATTATGTAATAAAATTTTAAATGTAAACTATCATACCTAATAAACAGTCTATTTATTATGTATAAATAGTCTATTCCAGTGAGATAGTTACATAAGTATGCCAAGATATGTAAAGACGTTCATCATCATTAGAAACCAACATGGGCCCAGTTTAGAAAGATGTGATGTATTCCCCTCCAGAGACTCTGTGCCTCCACTTAAGAGAATCAATAAGATTCACATTTGTTGACTTGAGAAGAAGCGCCATGACATTTTTGCGAGAAAAGGAATTACAAAGCAGCATAGTTGATATAATCCCATTTGTGTGTAAATCAGATGAATCCCAGATCCCACTGTGATCCAGTCTTAGCTCCACAACCTTCACAGAAACAGCCCAGCTACCAAAAGACTTAACCAAGCCAGCAATTTCAGTCTTTGCTCTCACCTTTCAGAAAAAAGTAAAGAACATACAGCTTCTAACTCACAGCATCATATCTTAAAATATCTTCTGCACCCCACCTTTCTCATCCTGTTCTCTTTCACACTGTAACAGCTCCTTCCTGAAGCCTCTCTCTCCCCAACAGCTTTTCCAGCCTCAGCCACCAGGTTTGCTCCCAAATTGATCAACCCCTCTCTTCTTATTTCTCTTCCTTCTTTCTTTCGTAGTAATTACCATAATCTGAATAACAAGGTAGAGAGAAGAAAATGATAAGTGAACAAAATTCCTTTCCTAAGAAGTAGGAATAAAAGATATTTATTACTGTGTATATACTGCAATGTCTCAACCTGGTAGCAAATACAAAATTATTACACCAGTATCTAATATATATATATAATATATATGTATTATATATATATATATATTCTGTGCTGTGCTTAGTTGCTCAGTCATGTCTGACTCTTTGCAATCCCATGGACTGTAGCCCACCAGGCTCCTCTGTCCATGGGGATTCTCCAGATGAGAATACTGGAGTGGGTTGCCATGCACTCCTTCGGAGGATCTTCCCAGCCCAGGTTTTGAACCAGGGTCTCCTGCATTGCAGGTGGATTCTTTTACCAGCTGAGCTACCAAGGAAGCCTATGTATACACACACACACACACACATACACACACACACACATACACAGAATTGTCTGTAAGGATGTTGACAAAATTCTTAACAGTAGTGATCTCAGTTGGGATTTCCCTGTGAATTTTGTTTTTAACTTTATATCTCTCCATCTCTTCAACTTACTCATGATAAAAGTGTTTTGTTTATAATGAGAAATAAACTCATATCAACATGCAAAAATGGATTGTCGTGATGCTCACAGGGATGTGAAGTGGTAAATACACTAAGTACAAAATATATGTACTTTAAATGAACTGTCTCCCTGTTTTTAACATTAATGAGGTTTATTAGTTTGGAATTATTTTAATTACTCCTACACGTTAGCAACGATCGGTTTCTTAAGAGCTGAACATTTCCATATACTGGTTAATTTGTTATTTTACCACCAATCAATCTTGCTTAATTTGTGAGTCCACTGTATTGTGGCTTGTACAGCATCTAATGACTTAAACACCTCAAACTAATCGTGACCATTTTCATCCATTTGCCCTGGAAGCCATTGTCTTTTCGGGGTCTTGTCGGTAAAGAAGAAGTTAGTTTATATATGTTTGCATCCATTTCAATCTCCCCACACTTAGACAGCCCTGTGTCTCTTTCAAAATACATAGCATTTATTTATTTTCATGATTTGTAAGCCCGACAGGTTTCCCTGAAATTTCAAGATGGCTACCTATGCAGTTCCTAAAATCCTGCCTCATGAGTCTCCTCTTGGCTGGGGGAATTCTGAAGAGAGCTCTGTAACACATCACCGGGGTGGTCCGATTCCACAGCTGCTAATACCTAGTGCCAGGCAACTGTCATTCCTGGTTCCTGAGAAAGGAGCTTGTTAGTCAGACTCTCCATCCAAAAATGTTAACTAACACCTTTGCTTATGGCTGGAAATTCCATCCTGGGATTCCAGAAAACAGAAGGCATTGCCTGACACCTGTATTTACCTCCCAAAGTTCCTTCAGCTTGAAAGTCAAATAACTCAATCTGTTCTAGTCAGAGTCAGCTTAATGCAGGTCTCTTTGTAAGAGAGAAATAACTGCTGGTCAAAATCCCAAAGGACCTTGAGAAACTGAAAAAAAAATAAAAAAGGTTGGAAACCCTTTTAAAAATGGGTTTTAATAGGCTGGCGACAGAACAAAACATTCAGAAGGAAAAAGTGCCCAAAGTAAGTGGAAAATGGCTGTCTTTTTAACTTCATAGATTCAGGTATTAGGAAGGGACTATACCCTTTAATAAGCAGAGCAGGATATTTCTGCTTGCTGTCTTTAGTTGTTTATTTATTTTTGTCCTTCAGAGTTACTTGAGTGGCCCTCGGTTCTGTGACTATAGCTGCCTAAGTACCATTGACCTAGAACTATGGTGTAACAGGACTCCTTTATTTCTCATTCTTTTAAAGTGACTTGGGAAATGTTGTTTCACTTTCTGGTAGGAAGTTCATCAACTTTGGCCAAAAGCCAGGCTTTTCTGAAAAAAAAAGAGCTCAGCAGGGTCCTCTCCCCAGCAAAGCCATCTCTGACTTTCCTCACCAGATGATCCTCCTTGTATGTAATCTCTTCTTCTGCCACCCCATCATTGCCTTCTCACAGTGTGGCTTTGTGTTTTCCTGGTATTCTTTGTTTCATGCTTTAATCCTGCTCCCAGCTTCAAGCAACATGAGGGCAAGGGCCATGACTCTCTTTGCTCAGCATTATATTCCTAGTGCCTCACACGGTACCTGATCCACACAAGCACTCAACACACACAGTACTTGTTGAAACAGTAAATGAATGAATATATGAATGAACCAGTCAGTTGGAATGATCTATTTAGGGTGTTACCAATCAAGGTAGGGTTCCTAGGTGGCGCTAGTCGTAAAGAACCTGCCTGCAGGAGACAGAAGAGATGCAGGTTCAATCTGTGTGTTGGGAAGATCCCCTGGAGGAAGCCACTTCTGTGTTATTGTCTGGAGAATCCCCATGAGCAGAGGAGCCTGGTGGGCTGCAGTGCATGGGGTCGCAAAGAGTTGGACACGGCTGAAGTGACTTAGCACGTACGCACAATCAAGGTAAGTGGCAGAGAAGATTAAAAAAAAGTCCAGCATAGAGTTACCACAAAGGTAGAAAGAAGTGGAGCCAGTGGACTGGATTTGAGTTAGCAGAAAGGGAGATGGTTGTTTAATTTCTATGATGTGACCAACACTAGAAATGGTCTTGATCCATCCTTCCTGGGAAGGCCTGTCTTAGGAACTGGCTAGGTATATAATGAAAGAACCAGTCTCTATGAATGGTATCGACATGGGCCTCAGACTTATTATAGATTAAAGCTATCTCATCTGAGCAAGGGATAGGAAGTGACCTTCCCCCTGAAGCTTTTTGGGATTAGAATAAGTCTCTTCAAAGCAGAGGACTTCACCCACGTTCCTGGACAGCATGCAGTATTTGCCACGTTCCTGGACAGCATGCAGTATTTGCCAACAAGAACAGACAACATTCTGGATCAAATCAACACACAAATGATGCATAAGCTCCCTTCCTGCCTCTTCTGCTGGAGCATTTCTGGGCCACCTCCCCTAACATGAAGTATTGCAAATCCAATGATTGGTACTCCACTGGACTCTCATCCACCTTACATTGACACAGTGGTTTTCATTCAAACCTGTCCTGGAGGAGAGTAGCACACTACGAATCTCACCAGGTGAAGGAATTGAAATCACTATAAGTCAAAGAGCCCTGGTCCATCTGCCAGGAGTCAGTGCCACTGAGTACAATGCAGGTCACCCTCAGAAGACAACTTCCAAACTCCCTGACACCCTTGATACCCTCGGAATGGGGATTGTCCAGCTCTGTATTCCAGAAAGGCCAACCTCTGCTGGGAGGTTTTCTTTCCTGCAACACTGTTGGTCCACCCGTATGACTCAGAAGGAGCCTGAATTTCCCTCTTGCTAAGACACCTATAGACACTTAATGGATGCCAGGACACAAAATGAGGGTGACAGTAGAGATGAAAGAAGAGGGAACTGAACGTTTGACCCTCTGTCTACTCTTAAAAGCCATGCAGGGACTTATGTACTGTACCCTAGGAACTTCCGGTGAAAGGTATTTCCATCCGAAATTAGATAAAGGAGTATTTTCATACTGTAAATAAAAACCAAAATATAACTAACTCATAAACTCAGTCTGCCTCTCATCAGCGCCTATAATTTTCAATCCTATCTTCCAAAAACATCAATTGAATCTCACTACCCTTAGAGGTTAAAATCTCCATGTGCTTCTCATTATCGACAGAATCAAATTCAGTCTCTCAACACACCTTTGTCTCATACCCCTCCACACTTTCTTACGTTTGTGTTACCCATATTAGTTTTAAAATTTTCTTTTTAGCATAAAATACTGCTGCTGCTGCTGCTAAGTCGCTTCAGTCGTCTCTGACTCTGTGCGACCCCATAGACGGCAGCCCACCAGGCTCCTCCATCCCTGGGATTCTCCAGGCAAGAATACTGGAGTGAGTTGCCATTTCCTTCTCCAATGCATGAAAATGAAAAGTACTGGAGTGGGTTGCCATTGCCTTCTCCATAAAATACTAAGTGTAAAATAATATATACATTACCAAGTATAAAACAATACACACTCAAACAGTATAAAAGGCACAAAGAAAAAGTATTGTATCTTTTTCTATCTTCACCCCTTTCTCAGAAGTAAACTGTTTGCTTTGGCACATAGCCCTTTAGATCTTTTTCTCTATATAAATCTTTACCTGTTGTAATTGTGTTACAACATATCAAACCGATGAATGCACATGGTATAAATATGCATGCAATATAAAAATATGTAGGAATGGAGAAAATTGCAAAGAGAAAGCAAGAGGAGTAGAGAAATTCAGGCTACATATTCTACTCCATGGAGCGCAGAGCCTGTAGAATACAAGCCAAGACTCCATTCACCCTCAGGAGAGCTGCTTCCAGGCCTGTAGATGGTGAGCCTGAGTTGGGTGTGCTCCTAGCGCTCTACCCCACATCCAAGGTCAGGGACAGCGGCTGAGAGGAGCTACCCCACGTCCAAGGTAAGGAGCAGCGGCTGCACTTTGCTGGAGCAGCCGTGAAGAGACACCCCACGTCCAAGATAAGAGAAACCCAAGTAAGACGGTAGGCACTGAGAGAGGGCATCAGGGGGCAGACAGACTGAAACCACAATCACAGACAACTAGCCAATCTGATCACATGGACCACAGCTTGTCTAACTCAATGAAACTAAGCCATGCCATGTGGGGCCACCCAAGATGGATGGGTCATGGTGGAGAGGTCTGATAGAATGTGGTCCACTGGAGAAGGGAATGGCAAACCACTTCAATATTCTTGCCTTGAGAACCCCATGAACAGTATGAAAAGGCAAAAGATAGGACACTGAAAGATAAACTCCCCAGGTCAGGAGGTGCCCAATATGCTACTGGAGATCAGTGGAGAAATAACTCCAGAAAGAATGAAGGGATGGAGCCAAAGCAAAAACAACAGCCAGTTGTGGATGGGACTGGTGATAGAAGCAAGGTTCGATGCTGTAAGAGCAATATTGCATAGGAACCTGGAATGTTAGGTCCATGAATCAAGGCAAATTGAAAGTGATCAAACAGGAGATGACAAGAGTGAACGTTGACATTCTAGGAATCAGCGAACTAAGTTGAACTGAAATGGGTGAATTTTACTCAGATGACCATTATATCTACTACTGTGGGCAGGAATCCCTTAGAAGAAATGGAGTAGCCATCATGGTCAACAAAACAGTCTGAAATGCAGTACTTGGATGCAATCTCAAAAACAACAGAATGATCTCTGTTCGTTTCCAAGGCAAACCATTCAATATCACAGTAATCCAAGTCTATGCCCTGACCAGTAAGGCTGAAGAAGCTGAAGTTGAACAGTTCTATGAAGACCTACAAGACTTTCTAGAACTAACACCCAAAAAAGATGTCCTTTTCATTATAGGGGACTGGAATGCAAAAGTAGGAAGTCAGGAAACACCTGGCGTAACAGGCAAGATTGGCCTTGGAGTACAGAATGAAGCAGGGCAAAGGCTAATAGAGTTCTGCCAAGAGAACGCATTGGTCATAGCAAACACCCTCTTCCAACAACACAAGAGAAGACTCTACACATGGACATCACCAGAGGGTCAACACCAAAATCAGATTGATTATATTCTTTGCAGCCAAAGATGGAGAAGCTCTATACAGTCAGCAAAAACAAGACCAGGAGCTGAATGTGGCTCAGATCATGAACTCCTTATTGCCAAATTCAGACTTAAATTGAAGAAAGTAGAAAAAAACCACTAGACCATTCAGGTATGACCTAAATCAAATCCCTTATGACTATACAGTGGAAGTGAGAAATAGATTTAAGGGACTAGATCTGATAGACAGAGTGCCTGATGGACTACAGACAGAGAGGTTCATGCCATTGTACAGGAGACAGGAATCAAGACCATCCCCAAGAAAAAGAAATGCAAAAAAGCAAAATGGCTGTCTGAGGACGCCTTACAAATAGTTGTGAAAAGAAGAGGAAAGCAAAGGAGAAAAGGAAAGATATACCCATTTGAATGCAGAGTTCCGAAGAATACCAAGGAGAGATAGAAAGCTTTCCACAGTGATCAATGCAAAGAAATAGAGGAAAACAATAGAATGGGAAAGACTAGAGATCTCTTCAAGAAAATTAGAGATACCAAGGGAACATTTCATGCAAAGATGGGCTGGATAAAGGACAGAAATTGTATGGACCTAACAGAAGCAGAAGATATTAAGAAGAGGTGGCGAGAATACACAGAAGAACTGCACAAAAAAGATCTTCATGACCCAGATGATCACGATGGTGTGATCACTCACCTAGAGCCAGACATCCTGGAATGTGAAGTCAAATGGGCCTTAGGAAGCATCATTACGAACAAAGCTAGTGGAGGTGATGGAATTCCAGTTGAGCTATTTCAAATCCTGAAAGATGATGCTGGGAAAGTGCTGCACTCAATATGTCAGCAAATCTGGAATACTCAGCAGTGGCCACAGGACTGGAAAAGGTCAGTTTTCGTTCCAATCCCAAAGAAAGGCAATGCCAAAGAATGCTCAAACTACCTCACAATTGCACTCATCTCACATGCTAGTAAAGTAATGCTCAAAATTCTCCAAGCCAGGCTTCAGCAATACATGAACTGTGAACTTCCAGATGTTCAAGTTGGTTTTAGAAAAGGCAGAGGAACCAGAGATCAAATTGCCAAATCTGCTGGATCATCGAAAAAGCAAGAGAGTTCCAGAAAAACATCTACCTCTGCTTTATTGACCATGCCAAATCCTTTGATTGTGTGGATCACAAGAAACTGTGGAAAATTCTGAAAGAGATGGGAATACCAGACCACCTGACCTGCCTCTTGAGAAATCTGTATGCAGGTCAGGAAGCAACAGTTAGCACTGGACATGGAACAACAGACTGGTTCCAAATAGGAAAAGGAGTACTTCAAGGCTGTATATTGTCACCCTGCTTACTTAACTTATATTCAGAGTACATCATGAGAAACCCTGGGCTGGATGAAGCACAAGCTGGAATCAAGATTGCCGGGAGAAATATCAGTAATCTCAGATATGCAGGTGACACCACCCTTATGGCAGAAAGTGAAGAAGAACTTTTCCTCTTGAGGAAAGTGAAAAAGTTGGCTTAAAGCTCAATGTTCAGAAAACCAAGATCATGGCATCTGGTCTCATCACTTCATGGGAAATAGATGGGGAAACAGTGGAAACAGTGGCTGACTTTATTTTTCTGGGCTCCAAAATCACTGCTGATGGTGATTGCAGCCATGAAATTAAAAGACGCTTACTCCTTGGAAGGAAGGTTATGACCAACCTAGATAGCATGTTAAAAAGCAGAGACATTCCTTTGCCAAGAAAGGTCTATCTAGTCAAGGCTATGGTTTTTCCAGTAGTCATGTATGGATGTGAGAGTTGGACTGTGAAGAAAGCTGAGTACCAAACAATTGATGCTTTTGAACTACTACGGTGTTGGAGAAGACTCTTGAGAGTCCCTTGGACTGCACGGATATCCAACCAGTCCATCCTAAAGGAGATCAGTCCTGGGTGTTCATTGGAAGGACTGATGTTGAAGCTGAAACTCCAATACTTTGGCTACCTGATGCGCAGAGCTGACTCATTTGAAAAGACCCTGATGCTGGGAAGGATTGGGGGCAGGAGGAGAAGGGTATGACAGAGGATGAGATGGCTGGATGGCATCACCGACTTGATGGACATGAGTTTGGGTAGACTCTGGGAGTTGTTGATGGACAGGGAGGCCTGGCGTGCTGCGATTCATGGGGTCGCAAAGAGTCAGATACGACTGAGTGACTGAACTGAACTGACTGATATGCCATTGCTTAGATGCACCATAACAATTCATTCAAACTGTCTCCTGTTTATGGGTGTTTCACTCCTAATTTTCACCAGTTTAGGTGTTGGACCAAACATTCTTGCACATCAACTTTTGTGCTCTTGTTTGGTAGGATATGTACCTGGTAGTAAAAATATTGTAATGAAAGGTAGGCACTTACACGTTTTTGATAAATATTACCAAATGGTTATTGGAGAAGGAAATGGAAACCCACTCCAGTACCTTTGCCTGGGAAATCCTGTGGACAGAGGAGACTTGTGGCTACAGTTGATGGTGTCACGAGAGTCAGACATAATTTAGCAATTAAGTCACCACTACCACCACCAAATGGTCATATAAAATTTACAGTTACTGATAATAGAGAATTGAAATATATAAATATCAAAACTAAAATGTGAACAAATCTACCTCTCCACAATCTCTTCTAAAGATAACAATCTTATATTTCCCTTAAAATTTTTTGTATGCATGTAACAGCATTCTTACATGCAATTAGATTATATAGATACCATTTTAATAAACAAGGATTATTATATACAGGCAACTTTTCATTGTACTATTCTTTCCTTTGAAACAATACATCTCTGAGACTCTTTCCGTATCAGCATCTATAACCCTACCTGATTCTAGTGGCTTCATACCATTCCATTTTATTGGTAGTTTATTGTTTAATTAACCAGTGCCTTACTGATTAATAACTACAGTATTTCAAGTTTCAGATTATTACAGATGATTCTTGAAACACTCCTTATAAAAACACACCCATACTCTAACACATTCATTCTTAAAACTGAACATGACTCTTTATTCATATTTTATTATTAATAATAGATGCAAGTGTAGTGTGATTATTTATATATGTCTTCTTCAAAAAAACTGTGAGCTTCTTGAAGAAAAGAAACGTGCTTTACTCTGTAGTAAATCCCCAGGGCCGAGTACATTGTTATCTGATAGGAGCTCATTAAATGTCCCATATATGAATAAAGGAATGAAAAAACAGTGCTGCTAGTCAAGATCTATCTTTTCCTAGTTTTAATATGAGTTGAAAATATGTATTTTATGGGTCCATTGATATAAGGGACATTTATTAAGCATCTATTATGTGCTAGCCATTATGGCCCACTTGACTAGGAATTGAGGCAGGTCTATAAATAATGGTGATAAATGGAGACAAGGGCCTCAGAGCATCACCCGGGAAGAGCCACAGAACTCCCTCCAATAAGAGGGAGCCAGAGAACATTTCTAGAAAGTAGTAAAATCAGAAACCATAGCCCTGGTAAACCAAATCTTGGGCTACTGGGCGGTTGAATGGGGGCTTTGATCTGTAGTATATACCAATTCCCATGGCCATTTCAAGCTACCAAAATATGTAACAGTCAATTCTCTTAAGTCAATACGACCTTCTCCAGCATAACACTGAATTGGGGCGTACCAGCCAAGCTTCTGGGAACTCCCTTTCTCCTCCTGTCACCACGGCCTCCCAACACCACATCACTGGAGCTATCGCCACCCCTCCCACATACTCGACAGGTAAAACAAGGTATGCTTTGGAGATCTTAGCAAGAGAAGTGGGGGGTAGTGGGGTGGGAAGTAGAGAAGGACTTGTCACTGCCCGGTCTAGTTGTCCACACTTGGTTATCAAGTCTTTGCCGGCCCTTTGAGCAGGGCGGGCACACAGTCGTTATCTCAGCTGGGAATTGACCTGACTGTACTTGCTACAACGTGTATTCCTATTGATCCCGTACAACTGATTCTCTCCGGTGAAAAATCCTGAGGACGGGCTGTGTCTTGGGCTTCTGCCTGCCTCGGTGATGAGGCTGGGTAGGGCCTGGGGACCTGGCCCTGAGCGCCCTGCCAGCTGAGATCTGCCTCCTCACCCAGGCCCGGGCGCTGGCGGGTGAACCCAGTCCTGGTGCTGGATGAATGCTCCCGGGGCAGGGTGACTCGCCTGCACAGAGACCCCTCCTCCACTTAGCCAAGGCCTGGACCTCGAAGGGTGAAAGTTGAGCTTTGGGACCTTGCCCTTTCTTGTCATAACAGAGAATAGCATTTGTTTTGGTGGTGATTTGCAGGAATATCATGACCTGACCATGACCTACCCTCAAGAATAAAGGATCTGATACCAAGAAGTTTGCAACAACTAGTCACCACCTCCTCCCCACCCCACACACACAGCCTCACACACCTTTCCTAGAAAAGGGCTTGGCTGGAAAACATTTTGGGGAGTTCAGAGTTTTTAAGGCATAAGGTACCCAGCTCCTTGCAAGGCCCTGCAGTAAACCTTTCTGTGCTCCAAACTCCAACGTTTTGGTATTGTTTGACCTCACTGTCATGGGGCTCGATAACCTCCCCTCCTTTAAGGCCTCTTTCCCTCATTATACTGCCTAAAACTGCCGAGTTCTTTGCTAAAGCTTCAACTCCACCTTGTTAACTGAGCCAGAAATCTCTTAGAAAGATAAGAAAAACAAATGGAGCTTGCAGATTATAAATAGGGCTCCCTGCTAACCAAGCTCACATCCCCTGAGGCTTCAACGTGTACTTAAATATCAAATTTATAGCAGGAATATAGGGCCTGGAGTTTGAGAGATGAGTCAGAGTATATTTTAAGAGGTACTGGATACATGTTAAGATTATAGTCTTCTTTGGAGCCAGGAAACAAAGTGTGTTAGCTCTGCCATGAGAAGTTATAATTTCACAGTCCTGTCTTGGGTGCCAGAGTTAGAATCTCACACAAGTTTCTAGAAGAGGGTCTTTACAGACATTAGTCAATCTTAGCCCGAAGTGTTTTCAAGTGTGATTATTTGGCTTTGGGCTTCACTCTTTATCAGAAATCTTGAAAAACAAAATAAAAACAATCAACAGAAAAGTCACATCTACCTCTTTGGGAGTTTGAAATGTATTTTTCTGAAGAGAACTTCAGTTTTTAATATTTTCATTCATCAGATCTAGGTATGCAAACCAGTGTGATATTCTAATTTTCCACTTAAAACCAGGAAAACTAATATGTCAGAAGAGGTCCCTTGGAGAATTAAATAGTATCTTTGATGATCAAAATAAAATAGCATGGGGAATCATAAAGACAAAATTTAACCCAACCCAGTTAAAACCAGTGAAGACGTATATATATATATTTTTGTTTATTTAAGAATATTCACATGAGCCCCGCATTCACGTGCTATCCCTGAAAATTAGCCATACCTTCATTCCACCTTTTCTATGGAAGAGTTCAGACATGAGGAATTGTTAAAGCTACTTACTAGCAAGAAAAAGAATGTGTTTTTTTTTTTTTTTTTTTTTTTTTGGTTTTTTTTTTTTTATAAATTTATTTATTTTACTTGGGGGCTAATTACTTTACAATATTGTAATAGTTTTTGCCATACATTGACAAGAATCAGCCATGGGTTTACATGTGTTCCCCTTCCCGAACCCCCCACCCACCTCCCTCCCCCTCCCATCCCTCTGGATCATCCCACTGCCCCGGCCCCGAGCCCTTGTCACATGCATCGAACATGGAATGGTGCTCTGTTTCACATATGACAATATGTGTTTTTAAATGAAGCACAAAACAGCAAAAAACAGAGGCTAAAGCAGGAAAGAACTTGGCACAGGAAGAAGACCTGGTAGCAGATGATGACCAGGCTACATAACTTTGAACACAGCATTTCTAACCAAGGCCAGGTTCATGGGGATGCTACCAATGCAGTCACAGTGTCCTATGCCCACAAGGGTTTTATGCTTGTGGTTAATGCCATTGTCTTAAAACTCTTCATTTTATCTCTCACTTATGTTTTTAAAATGAAGTCTAGTGAGCCAATTGAGCATGTGCTGATGGCTCAGAGGCTTGGCCCACAGGAAGGCCCATCTCAGCTCTCCTCTCTCAGACAGGCTCTCCACACCCACCCTCCCACCCCCTGGCACCTCAGGACATGCTCAGCCTCCTCTTCCTGCACCCTCCCACCCAAGGGGGTGAAGTAGAAGTGATGTGCCCCAAGCCACCTACAGACAGGACGTGCACTCCAGGGTGGCATCCAGGCTGGCAGTACCAAGTTCAGTGGGCAGCTGACTGTGGGGAGTGAGCCTCCCACCCTCCCCTCATCCGGGTACTGAGTTTATCAGGGTGCAGAGGCCACAATCCCTTGGGGCTCACTTGTGGGAAGGGAGGTTATCTTTCCTAGTTGGGTATGATTAATAACTTTTATATGCCTGTTTTACTTTTGCTTCACTTAATTATCTCTTTACAGAAGTTACTGTTTTTAGTTGTTAAATCATCTGCCTTTTAGCAGTTCTCTGCCCTAAATCTCATCTCTCACTCTAGACCGAGGCTTATAGAACGCCCCAGGAGAAACATTGGCACTGAAGTCAGTGCGCCTCCCTGCCACCCCCTTTCCTTGGGTCTTTGTGTCTTGATTGCTTTGGCACGGCTGCAAGAAGTCTTCTTCCGTTTTTTGTTTTTTTTTTTTAATGGTTCTTTGTCTTCCAGCAGAAACACAGGTATTCCCTCATAGCTGGAAATTGATCACATAATTTGATGTCATAACTAGACAGCTGTTCCTATAAACAGAAAGAACAAATGAGCATCAGCCATTCCAGAATCCTGTCATTTTGAGCTCAGAGATTCTAAATTTTAACTAGTTTGTATTAAATAGTATTTTACATTAGTTCTTTAAATTAGACTATGTCTTTGAGGTGTTTTTTTTTTTTTTTTTTTTTTTTATGGACACTTCAGGTGATATACATCACTTAATGGAAACATTTTCCAGTGAAAATTTTGTGGACATATATTAACCCATAATGCTTCTGGTATGAATTGCCTGTGTATTCAGGTGAAATAATTAATTAGTTTCTGGGGAAGGTCTTGGCCCTGCCTAAGGGTACATCCTCTACCCAAACCCTGTGTGAGGGTGAGACTACCACGGGGGCAGTCACATGTCCTGGTTAGACCCCTTATTATTCATAAAATGTCTAAAGAGATGTCAAACCTGCCCTTCTCTCAGGTTATTCTTAAAATGTATGTAGGAACCTTCCCTTTGTCAGTAACCTGAAAATTAGGTTCTAAACAGACTATATACTCTTCTTTGTGGAACTTTGTCAAATCAAAAACTTCGTTGTAAAAAATGTCACTCAAAGAAGATTACATTAAGACTGCAGGAGTCCACTTCTCCCCCTTGAATCTTAAAGAGCTAAAGGGAAAAAACATTGCTTTTGACTTTACTGCTTTGGTCTTTTGCATACTATTAATAGCTATGTTTTGGCATTGTGCCTCTTTGACTTGCATACAGGAAGGTAAGAGGAGGAAGTCATTCTACACTTGTCGTTTTATTTATGGCAGAAATTATTGTTGAGGATGTTGATATCCATGGAAAATCACAGGAGAGGTTTCTCTCAATTCTCAATATCAAGACCTTTGCGTCTCTGAAAAAAAAGGGATTTGTTTTCATTTTTAGACAGTCTGCATGTTGTAATCAATTACATTTCATTTTACTTGGCAGCTAGGAAGTTCAGAGCCAAATCTGGATCCTCTTCAGGGAATATATTTCAAGGATTTTGTGTGTTAATCTTGTCTCTGATTTTGTTGTCTTTCAATTATACTGCACATATGTACACTAGCACTGTACATATGTTTTCACATAGAATCTTAATAATTTTTAGAATGAAACAAAGGATAGAAAACATAAATAAATGATCTTGAGAATGGGGACAGACTGTCCTTGTGTCTCCAGTGTTTTTATCTTTTGAATCTACCCTCCAGGTGTGGGCAAAGGAAGCAGCTGCATCTCTCTCCCCTCCTATCCCCATCCCTAAAGCAGCAATTCACTGGGAACTTTCCACTGGCAACGTCAGGATAAGAGATGAGACACGCAAATTCGTGAAGCGTTCCATATTTTTAGCACCATTCCAGGTTCGATGCATGAGACAAATGCTCAGGGCTGGGGCAGTGGGATGACCCAGAGGGATGGGAGGGGGAGGGAGGTGGGAGGGGGGTTCAGGATGGGGAACACATGTAAACCCAGGGCTGATTCATGTCAATGTATGACAAAAACTACTACAATATTGTAAAGTAATTAGCCCCCAACTAAAATAAATAAATTTATTAAAAAAAAAAAAAGAGAGAGATGAGAGCAACACTGAAGAAGGCCACCTACAAAGTTCATCAGTAATCTGTAACAATTGATGGGTTAGAAATTGTTTTAAAATGTTTGTAACAATTCCTTCCAGCTCTAAACTTTTATTTGTTTCCTATAATTCTATGAGCAGTCAGGAAACTTAAAGGTTAATTCCAGTTTTGTAAGTTTTTGACATTCTTGTTACTACCCTCCAGGTTTCTTGAAGCCCTTATCTTAAGAGTTCCTGGTGCTCAGACTCTTCCAGAAGGTTCTGAACCACATTAAAATCTAAGTGAAGATCCCCTGTTCCTGCTCCCACCCTTCCACAGCACAATAAAAACGAGGTTAGCAGCACACTTGTATCACACTTGTACCTTCCCAGCCCCCTAGAAGTGATTCTTGAAGTGAGTAGGAGCTGGACATTAAATGTATCTGCCCCTTTGAGAATCCTAAAGAATTAGGATTATATCGAAAAAATGTAATCAACTTTAGAATCCTTTGCTTCCTCTAAAAGTTTTCTGTGAATCTTTACTTGAGGCAAGGTAGGAATGAGTGAAAATACTGTCCTCTTTCACCAAACGCATCCTACATTTCATATGATAAACCGTACGTGGAGGTTGGTATGAGAACATACTGGCGGTACCACAGACCAAGCACAGTGCTAAACTACTGATGATAACTTCTGAAAGGAGCTTAGGGTCTGGTAGAAGGAGAAAGAGAGAAAATTAATGTCTCTAATGATGCTGTAGTTAAAGGTCAGAGAAGACACAGTAATGCCTCAAAGAGGATGAACTTGGAGAGCATTGTGCTAAGTGAAATAAGTCAGACAGAGAAAGCTAAATACTGTATTACATCATTTATACATGGAATCTAAAAAAAAAAAAAACAAAAAACTGGTGAATATAATGAAAAAAGCAGCAGACTCACAGATATAGAGATCAAACTAGGGATAACAGCGGAGAGAGGGAAAAGGAGAGGGACAATATAGGGGTAGGGAACTAAGGCACAAATGTGTATAAAATAAGGTACAAGGTTATATTGGGCAACACAAGGGAATATAGCCAATATTTTATAATAACTATAAATGGAGTATAACCTTTAAAAATTGTGAAACACTCTATTAGTACACTTGTAACTTACATAATATTATACATCAACTATACCTCGATTAAAAAAGCCACCAGTGGGGGAAAAAAGATGAGAATGATTCCTCCTGGTGGACTTAGAGAAAGATCAGAGAATTCACCTTGGTGAAGGTTAAGTGGTGGTTTGCCGACAGAGAGGGCGAGGGGGCAACTCAGGCAAAGAGGACTTAAGTGCAAAGATATAGTAGAAAAACAGACTGGAGAACTTCCCAGGAATGTGTTTCTTTTTTTCCGTCAAGACTGAGAAGAGACAAAGAAAAGAAAAATGGAAGAAATAGGGAGGGAGGGAAGAAAGAAAGTAGAGAAAGGGAGGGAAGGAGCAAAGACTTAAAAAGCATCAAGATTGCTACCGATTTGGAGTTTAGTGTGGACTTGAACTCCAGAAGAAAAGCAGAAGCTACATTTAAAAGAGGGGAAACTAATGTACAGATTTAGGGAGAAGTTGAATGGAAAACCTCAGCTTTATAAAGTTACAAAATGCTTAGGGCTCTCTCTCTCTGAGCTGTTTGGGATAAGATCTAAACTCCTTTGGGGAAATGCATAGCTATTCATTCCCCATTGTGCATAGGCTTGGTGGAGTAACACCTAAGAATGGAATTATTACTATAGTTTCTGCATCCCATCTCTTGGTATTTCAGAGCTACCTTGATTTCTGACCATGGGCAAGCCTTTGTTCTCAAGCCTCTGATCAGATCTGTGAGAACCACAATGCTCTTTTAATATCCTGTTATGTTCAGATAAGCCCAGGCAATAGTTTTCAACCAAACATATCATTTTGACCACATATATCTATTTACAATTGCTGCTGCAATTATCACAAACTTGGGGCCTTAAAGAATACTTATTTATTGATATTATCTTTACAGTTCTGTAGGTGAGAAGTCTGATAGGATTCTCACTGGGCTAAAATTGAACTCTTGCTTTCTGGAGGCTTCCTGGGAGATTCCATTTCTTTGCCTTTTCCGTCATCATGAGGCTGTCTGCACTGCTCAGTTCCTGGCCCCTTGCCTTTATTTCCAAAGCCAGCCATGGTGGATTGCCATCTCACACCACCATCTCTCTGATTCTCTATTGACTTAATAAAATCTCTTCTCCCTGGTGGCTCAAATGGTAAAGAATCCACCTGCAATTTGGGATACCTGGGTTCAGTCCCTGGGTTGGGAAGATCTCCTGGAGAAGAGAACGGCTACCCACTCCAGTATTCTTGCCTGGAGCCTGGCAGACTACAGTCCATGGGGTCGCAAAGAGTCGGACACAACTGAGCAACTTTCACTTCTTTCTTTATAAAGGACTCATGTGATTAGATTGGACCCATTTGGAAAATCCAAGATAACCTTAGCAACTCAAAGTCTTTAACATTAAATACATCTGCCAAGTCTTTTCTACCACCTAAGGTGACATAATGCAGGTTCCTAAGGTTAGAGCTAGGACATCTTTGAAGGCCAGTAGTTTGCCTACCCCAGAAGGTGATCAGTGTTTACATCACCATGGTGGAATGGGTCAACATTATATTGTCTCCTGTGTGGTGCCCTGAGAAGAGCATGGGTAGCATCGTTTCTGGGGGGTTTTGCTTTCAACAATGCATGGGCATTATTGTTTGAGCATGAGGAATCATTGCACAGACACAGGTTGAAGGACATTATGTAGAATGAAGATAGAACGAAATACAGATGCAGAATTTAAAACGTTAAGGCCATGGTAGACAGGGGAAGAATGAGAACTGCTCTAGAAAAAAAGGGAACTAAATGTAACACATGCTTCTGGATTGGATCTTGAATGAGATAGAGGAATAGATATTGTGGGGACAGTTGAAGGAATGTGAATGACGTCTGTGGATTGTGTATCAGAGAGTAGTGTTATCAGTAGAATCAGTGCCAGCTTCCTGATTGGCAAATGTGTATGATAGAATGTAGAAAAGTGTCCTTGTTTGGGGAAGGGATGTGGAAAAATACACACTGAAGGATCCAGATATGATAGAGCATCATATTTGCAACTTTCTCTCATATGATTCAGGAAAAACTTAACAATGATGGGTATATCTGTATCAATATCCGTGTCTATAAAGACAGAAAATGAAGGAGCAAATGTGGTAAAATGCCAGTAAGGGAGAATCTGGATGGGGGGTTATGGTGTTCTTTAAGTTTGAAATTATATGTAGATAAAGTATTTTAAAAACCCATAGGATTTATGTATATTGAAATGCAAACTATGTCTATGATTTATTTGTGTAGATTATCTGTATATTTATATGTTAACAGGGGTAAACGTCTTCATCCAGCAGATTGGGAAGATAGGGGAGAGGTTAAGAGGGATTTTGTTCTCTTATAAACTTTATAAATAAGCATTTTCCCTCATTATACGAAAATCCAGCTAATGGATATTAACATACCATTTAAATATAGAAGGCAAAGAAGTCAATCCTTCTCTGAAATGGCTTACCCAAATAACAGTTAACAGAAAAATACAGAGTCCACCTTTGTTACTAATTCTGTTTTCTCAATGTTTAGATGTCTCTTTGGATTGAGTGTTCTCCTGCTTTTTGATGCTTTAGATTGGTCATTAATTTAAGAGAACTAGTTCCATCAACATTCACATACACAGACTCTTGTGCAGTGGATATCTGTAGGGCTTTTTATCTAGTACCTTTCTATCATTGGAAACTTCTGAAGAAACTTGTGTTTTTTCAACTCTCCTCGAAGATTTGCCCCCTCCTACCCACCTCCATGGATGCTATAGAGTCCACTCTATTAGCCCAGTGCTACCCTCCTCTGACAAAGTTATTCACAGGAGTAAGTCCTAACCCAAGCAGAGCCAACAAGCTTTTTCTTCAGGAGTTTTACACTTGGGACTGAGAGCATCACATTCTCTATCTCCGTATAAGTGACTAAAGTTCTGAGGGCTTTCAGCAGCTGTCTTTTCTGTAAGGTAGATAAAACTGTTTTTTAGAAAAGAATGTGGGGACTCAGGGTTTTCAAAAACCTCACCCAGTTGTTCCAAAAGCCAAGCCATGTTTCTGACCTTGATTTCCAAGAGACATGCATCTATGCTTACAGTAAACACCCTTTTCCATTGCAGTAATTCAAGCTGGGTTTCTGTCGCTTGCCGTCAGAGGAGTTCTATGTGGAAAAAGCACAGCATCTATGAAACCTGCTCTCCGTTTAGATCTCATGGCAGTTTGAGTCGCATTTCTCAGACAAGGAGGTGCTTGCCTGATGACCTGGGTGTGCCACCTTCAAGCCATTCCAAGAGTACATTATATGATGGAGAGAAACTCCAGAGTCAGGTTCTTATCCGCCGTCAAGAAACATATTTTTCTTCAACTCTCCAAGGAAAGAATATTTACATATGTAATTTCCTACAGAGATTACCATTATCTTAGACACTTGCCTGGTAGGTAGGCTTTCAGAGTCAACACTGCTCAAGTTGAGAAAAATATTGGGACGGTGGGGGTGCCTGGGTTTTAGAAGGCTAAAAAGGAGCAAAAAGAAAAAAGAAACCTGAAATGCTCAAGTTCTGATTTTCTCTCCCTCTTCTTATCTTCTCTCCAAAATTACTTTGAGGAAGAAGTGTGGAAGCCTCTAAAAAAATTGTTTTTTCTGTGTTCCACTCTACTCCTGCTCCATCAAGGCTAAAACTATGAGTTTTCTTCCTTTGTTGGCTTTTCTTTCATGAGGAACTTCTCCACATTTAAAGTAGTCAGAGTAAAATAACCTCCTTATCCATCTTCTCATTCAACTCTTGTTTCCTCTCATCCATTCTTCACATAGCAACCAAAAGGCTATTTTAAGACAAAATCAGAGCACCAAATCCCTTATCTGAAACACTCCATTTGTTTCTCACCATACTTAGACCAAAAGCCAAATCTCTGACGTGACATCCAAACCCTGTCTGATCTGTGCCTTGCACATTCCCTAACCCCCAAGTCTCATCACCCTTCCCTCACTGTCTCATAGCCACCCTCGTTTCTTTCAGCCTCTTAAAAGTGACTGGTCCAAAAAGTGCTATTCTAAACTAGACAAATTGTGCTTACAGGGAAGCAATCTACAAAGTCCAAGTCTTCCAGAAGCTCTCGGAAGGGCTGATGTGCCAGCCAATAAGGAAGGCTCTACCCTGGAAAACAGAGACACATATCAGACCAACATCCATTATTCTACTGTCAATATATGAGAAAACTAAGCAGGCAACTGCCTAATTTTCCCCTTGCTCTGAGGGCTGTGGGACCCCTGTCATCACTCAAGTGAGACTGCAAAGCTAGAACCAGGCTCCTGACAGTAGAGTGGCATGGTTAATAACATGAGCTTGATTTAGACAACACTAAATTTGAAACCTGGATTTACCACTTAGTGGTTGTGTGACTTAGGCAAGTTACTTAATCTTACTGAACCTCAATTTTTATACCTTATAATGTGATTATAATTTGACTTTGTGAAAATCAAACAAGAAAAAGCACATACAGCCCTTTTTCATAGTAAGCACACATGCACTGCCAACTCCTGATCAGCAACTGGACAGAACCATCATCCTAGCTTTTATGTGTGCTTTTACAAACTTCACAGGTGCAGAAGTTAGAGATTGGTTAAGCAGAGAAAGAACCAGTAAAGCAGTCAACTTCTTGTTCATTCAGTTCAGTTCAGTCGCTCAGTTGTGTCCAACTCTTTGTGACCCTATGGACTGCAGCACGCCAGGCCTTCTTGTTCATCACCAACTCCCGGAGTTGACTCAAACTCATGTCCATTGAGTCAGTGATGCCATCCAACCATCTCATCCTCTGTCGTCCCCTTCTCCTCCTGCCCTAAATCTTTCCCAGCATCAGGGTCTTTTCCAGAGTCAGTTCTTCGCATCAAGTGGCCAAAGTATTGGAGTTTCAGCTTCAGCATCAGTCCTTCCAATGAATATTCAGGACTGATCTCCTTTAGGATGGACTGGTTGGATCTCCTTGCAGTCCAAGGGACTCTCAAGAGTCTTCTCCAACACCACAGTTCAAAAGCATCTATTCTTCAGTGCTCAGCTTTCTTTATGGTCCAGCTCTCACATCCATACATGTCTTGATCATTATGATTGTGTTAAACTTTACATGAAGCTTTGCAACATCTAGTGCAGTCCTAGGTACACCGTGGTGTGGTGCTTCTCAGGTGAGGCCTGAGAGCCCTGTATCAGGAACACTTGTCACGGTACATTCCTCAGACCCACACAAAACCTCTCACCCAGAATCCCTGAGGTTGAGGGCTGAAATGGACATTGTAAACAAGTTTTCTTGTTCCAAATAGGAAAAGGAGTACGTCAAGGCTGTATATTGTCACCCTGCTTATTTAACTTATATGCAGAGTACATCATGAGAAACACTGGGCTGGATGAAGCACAAGCTGGAATCAAGATTGCCAGGAGAAATGTCAATAACCTCAGATATGCAGATGACACCACCCTTATGGCAGAAAGTGAAGAAGAACTAAAGAGCCTCTTGATGAAAGTGAAAGAGGAGAATGAAAAAGTTGGCTTGAAGCTCAACATTCAGAAAACTAAGATCATGGCATCCAGTCCCATCACTTCATGGCAAATAGATGGGAAAACAGTGGAAATAGTGGCTGACTTTATTTTTCTGGGCTCCAAAATCACTGCACATGGTGATTGCAGCCATGAAATTAAAAGACACTTACTCCTTGGAAGGAAAGTTATGACCAACCTAGATAGCATATTAAAAAGCAGAGACATTACTTTGCCAACAAAGGTCCATCTAGTCAAGTCTATGGTTTTTCCAGTGGTCATGTATGGATGTGAGAGTTGGACTATAAAGAAAGCTGAGCGCCGAAGAATCGATGCTTTTGAACTGTGGTGTTGGAGAAGACTCTTGAGAGTCCCCTGGACTGCAAGGAGATCCAATCAATCCATCCTAAAAGAGATCAATCCTGGGTGTTCATTGGAAGGTCTGATGTTGAAGCTGAAAAGCCAATACTTTGGCCACCTGATGCGAAGAGCTGACTCATTTGAAAAGACCCTGATGCTGGAAAAGATTGAGGGCAGGAGGAGAAGGTGACAACAGAGGATGAGATGGTTGGATGGCATCACCGACTCAATGGACATGAGTTTGGGTGGACTCCCGGAGTTGGTGATGGACAGGGAGGCCTGGCGTGCTGCGGTTCATGGGATCGCAAAGAGTCGGACACGACTGAGCGACTGAACTGAACTGAACTGAAACAAGTTTTCTAGATAATTATTACTGTACACATAGGTCAGTAGCATGGAACTGGTCCTCAAACCAAAACGGACTGATTTATTGAAAGATAGAATCTGCAACTGTGATGCCAGATGCAAACAAATTCCATTTAGCTTCGAATCTTTCGAAAAATCTTTTCCAACATAAGCAATATATTAGATTTTTTAAAAAGAAATGCAGTGAACAAAAGGTCAAGAGTTCCTGGGATATTTATTTAAGAGCCCTGGAGACCTCCTCTTTGACATTCCAACGGCCATCGGTAGGCCTGTAAATTGAATGTTATATAACCTCACGCTTATGAAAATCCATTCTTCCAGATACCTGCCTCCTACAATGCAGGTTCTATCAGGTGGAGGGTTATAGCTCATGTATAAAATATTGACAGCACTCATTTGGCACTTTCCACCCTATGTGTGCATTACAATGAATCAGACTCCACTTTTGATGTCTGCTGACAACTTTTCAGCCACATTATTATTCCCCTTCTCCTTCTGCCCTATATCTGAACCAGCTAACAAATAGCCTGGGTGCTCCCTCCTTTGGTACAGCAGGAAATTCAGGTCACAAAAGCCTCAGCACATGTGAGAGGACACTCACTCCATCCCTACACTGTAACTATCCTAAAAAGTCATGCCAATCAGACCTTCCTGCTCTCTCAAACCTTTGGACCTGCTTGGGAATTTGTCTTGCATTTCCTTAAAATCTCCATTGTGTGAGTAATAAAGCTTCTTGGACTCTCTTTGTATGGCAGTATCATGCTAGACCCCTGAATTGAATTTGTGATGGTGGCAAGTCCATCCCATTTCCACGGAGGGCCCTAAACGACCTGGGAAATGGCCATACCTTCAAAGCTGTCTCAGTGTCTGAAGCTTTCTGTGTGCAGTCTGCACACAGCTGAAAGATTCACCTTTCCAACATGCTGCTCTGATTTTTTACTTCTCCATTTAAGGTTAGAATTAAAATCTTTCAGTGATTTCCCTATAAAATCAAGTTCTAAAACTTTAGCCTGGCATCTAAGGCCCATAATTTTACCACGTAATTTTTCTTTCTTAGGCCTATCTCCTCTACCCAGAACATGTGTTAGTTGCTCAGTTGTGTCCAACTCTTTGCGACCCCATGGACTGTAGCCCGCCAGGCTCCTCTGTCCATGGAATTCTAATTATAACTTTTAGTACATATTTTAACCATTTAATTAGCACTAATAGGCACCTTGTTGCTAAGATGGGCAAACATGGTAAATTTTTTTCCATTGGATTGGTGTTCACATGGGCAAACACAACAGAGATTTGGGGCTCCTTGAAAAAAAACATTTTTCTTCTTTAAGCCGGCATCTTTCCTGGACAGATAATAACTCAAGGAGAAAAACTTGGGGCATCACAGTTTTCTCAGTAACAAGTCATCACTCCAGTAAAGCTTCTGTCAGAAAAACACAGGCTCTGCCACGGCAACCAGTGGAATTCTGACTATTTGTGGGAGGGCCAAGAAACATAGGTGGATCATTTTTCCCTTAAACTTCATTAGATGCAAAGAAAAGGATAGTCAGCAGAAAACCTCCTGTAATCCAGAAGCTACCGAACAATATTTATACCAATGCCTTTTGCGAAAACCTACTGATAATATAGGAAACTCTATTCTCATTTATTAGGCAATTTGATAAATAATGACAGGTGAGTCTGCAGCCCTGTGCATGTAACGTGCTGGGAACTGGGGGCTGCAGATTACAAAGACTTCGGTGAAATATGCTTCGAGTCACATACCTGGGCTTCCTTGAATATTTTTGAGAACCATATTAAAGCTTGGATTGCCTATTTCTACTTTTATAAAGTGCTTTTGTAAAGTGACCCAGCTTGGGCGTTGGATCACATGCATCACAGGTTTCTAAATATTACGTCAGCTCCAGACTCTCACTTCTGCAGCACTTTCTCAGTTTTTCTGCTACATCAGCTGCCACTCACTGAAAGCTCACAGTTCATACACAGCACGTAAGATGCTCTCAGTGCCGAGGCTTATTCCACCCAACTCACTGCACTTCACGGGTCTCCTTCCTCTACTTAATCCTAATTCCCTTCGTTCCATTTTCTCACCCCCAGCTCCTGCCTACAGCCACACATGTCTGAAATAATTCCCATTCAGCTAGCTCCACATTCCTCTCCTTTAAATGCTCCATGTATTTAGATGGTCTGAAAAATCTCAAAACCTCTGAAGTCTTTTTAAAGGAGTTTTATATCTACCCTATTAATTTGCTAGACTCAAACATACTTTCCATGTTTTCCTCCCATCTCCTACTTTTTCTGGCCATATAATATTATAGCAGTATCTAAGTCTGGCTGACTATCAACTTTTGATGCTAAATAAATCTTCATAATGATGGAGGCTAATAAAGCAGTTATCTAAGATCCGACTCTGGCAGTCACTAATGTGAGGAGAATGTCACCCAACTCCCTCAATTGCAAGGATTTATTTCATTCTTTAAAAAAAATGTAGCCTGATTTTCCAGCTACACAAAGCAAAATGGAAAAAGGGAACCACTATCACAAATAGTGTCAGGTTTCTTAACAAATGTGTTTTTTTGGTGATAGTGTATTTTTTATTTTATTTTTTTTAATATCCAGAATCACCACTGGTGACTAGTAACAGGAGGGAAGTTTATCTGTAAAATACGAAAGTAATTCCATGAAGACTGAAAAGCATAGGTAGAATGTATTTAAAATATGCTCATGTACTTGGAGAATTTCTGGTAAATAAAATTTGAATATTCCATGGAAATCTCACACTAGGTTTCTAGTCTTTGCATCAAATGAGTAAAATAATCATTCCTAATGATTGATCATTATTTTGATTATCAATGTTTGATAATTATTACATGTTTGATAATTGTTACATTCTATTGTTTGCTTTGTTCTTTTCCTGTAATAATCAAGCCAACAAATCCAGAACAACAGTTTTATATTATAATGTTGCCACCTTTCTGTGGGGATTTGATCCTAAATATGACCAGAAAAGTTGGTCCCAAAATGTCCCCTTGGCAATGATCTATTTCTTGATTCTCATTTCATTCTAAAATATTCCCCAAGGGGCATACCAAGTATGGGTGCTTTTATTATCAATCTGCTCTTAGAACAACAGTGAAAAAGTAGCAATTCTTATTTATGTTTCAGAGACATCCAGAGATGATTTTAAATTCTTGTATATTGACTAACTGGCTTTCAGTTAAAATGTAGATTGAACACAAGCATGTACCATTTTTCCTCTAGAAACCTCAGTAGGGAGGCAGTAAAGGCAATAAAACATATAAATCCACAAGTATACAGAGAATGCCATTGTAGTGATATTACTCCTCAACAGAAAAGAAAAATTGTTTGGAAGAGATCCTCTCCCATCCTCCAAGCTCCTTCACCTCCCTCACTCTAAGTCTCTGTATCACAGCTACTATCACTTCCAGCACTCTCCCACCCACAGCCCCTGTGTGTCCTATTTGAACTTGATGTCCAAAGGGAAAGTTGGTTCCCAATCATTCAGCACCTTGATTCTTCCAGTGGCAGCACATTGCACATTCTCTTCCCGCAACCCCCCCGAAATAGAGTTTAACCATCTCAGGCTTAACCATCTCATAAATATATCCTGTCCCAGACATCCTGGACTTCCGTCAGCCCTAAGTAAAATGTCCGCGTTGGGGAAAGTGCATAGACTATTTTTACGATTCCATGCTGTCATACTCCACATTCTAAGCTTGCTGAACTCCTCCTTCCTACCTCATGCCCTAGAAAAGAACAAAGGAAGAAAAGAAGAAAAAAAGATTAAGATGAGGTAGCTCTGTAAATTTCTAATCTCCTTTTTTTCCCCTGCTGGCGCAAATTTTATTTTAGCTTATTATAATTCTCATATTTTTTCTGCCTCTTCCTTTCTTTTACACTATTCTTATTACTTCTTTTTTCTCTACCTATACCTGCTATAGTTTAACAAGATATTAGAAAAATGGAATAGTTTTGGAATGACTGATATTTTAAATTTTTTATTTTTATTTTTTAATTTGTTGAACACTAGCATTTACTGAATGCTGGAAACCAGTTTTAGCAGAGATCACAAAGTGGTGGCCCATAGACTGTATCCATCTGAAGTTTTGTCTTTAAGTATTTGAATTTTTTTTTTTTAAAGTTTTGGGTCATGCCACACAGCATGTGGGATCTTAGTTCCCTGACCAGGGGTCAAACCCATGTTCCCTGCAGTGAAAACATAGAGTCTTAAGTACGGGACTGCCGGGGAATGATTTCTTTTTTAATTTAATATATTTGATACATAACGTTGAAGCTTAAGCTCCAATACTTTGGCCATCTGATGCAAAGAGCTGACTCATTGGAAAAGACCCTGATGCTGGGAAAGACTGAAGGCAAAAGGAGAAGGGGACGGCAGAGGATGAGATGGTTGGATGGCATCACTGACTCACTGGACGTGAATATGAGCGAACTCTGGGTATAGTAGAGGACAGAGGAGCCCGGCGTGCTGCAATGCATGGAGTCCCGGAGTTGGACCCGACTTAGTGCCTGAATGACAACACTGTGTAAACTTAAGATGTACAAGATGTTCTTTGATACACTTCTGTATTGTAATATGACTACCATTGTTGTGATATTTATTACATTGCATAATTATAGGACAGTATTATTGTCTAGATTTAGAATGATGTTTTAAATTAATGTACTTCTTAGAGCAGTGTTAGGTTTATAGAAAAATTGAACAGAAAGTACAGAGTTCCCACATAGTCTCTTTATAAGACATCCCACCTTCTGCCCACAGTTTTCCTGTTATTAACATCTTGCATTGGTGTGGTACAATCGATGGACCAATACTGACACATTATTATTAACTGAAGTTCACAGTTTCACACCAGGGTTCATTCTTTGTGTTGTATAGTTCTGTGGTTTTGATAAGTTCATAGTCTTATATCCACCGTTATAGTATTATACAGAATAGTTTTCTGCCCTAAAAGTGCTCTGTGTGCCAGCTGTTCATCTCCTTCCCCCACCCCACCAACCCTACTAACCCCCTGGCAACCTCTGATATTTCTACCGTCTGTAGTTCTGTTTTCCAGAATGTCATAGTGAGAATCATACAGTATGCAGCCTTTTAGCCTGGCTTCTTTCATTTGCAATACACACTGTTTTCTCCAAGTTTCACTAGCTCGCTTCTTCCCATCACTAAGTAATTTTCCATTGTCTGAATGTACCACAATTTGCTTATCCATTCATCTATTGAATTACATCTTGGTTGAATCCGATTTGGACAGGTTTAAGTAAAGCGGCTATAAAAATGTGTGTGCAATGTTTTATGTGGACCTGAGTTTTGGCTCATTTGGGAGCACAATCACTGGATCATATGGTAAGATTATGTTTAGCTGTGTCACAGACTCACTTTTTAAAATATTTTAAAAATAAAGAAATGAGGCACTTCTTCTGAATAGGACACAGGAAATAGCTTTCCTTCCATTGCTGCTCCAGTCCTGCTTGATAGTAGGTCTCGTAATACTTAACATGTTAACCTTTTATCTTCTACATGTCTTCTCTTGAAGATCCTCTGTACAAGTCAGAACCTTACAGACCTGGATGCTGATGGAGAGAACCAAAATGCCCTGGATGAAATTTCCTACGTGAGATCTTTTTCTGGGGTTAGTGAGATTTGAAAGGAGATAGATCAACTTTGACTCCAAGATCTGCTATTTATCAGCTCCTAATGGCAGCTACTTAGCCTCCCATAGCCTCAGTTTCCCATCCATAAAACAGTGATAGAAATAAGAGAATAAGGGCATTGGAGAAGGGATTTGATGAGACACCATGTGCAAAGCTCATAGGACAGAGTCAGGGATTTAGGAGACTCAACAAAAGTTCATTTCCCCGCTTTGATTAAGACTGCTTGAATGCCATACTACATTTTTTTCTCTGTATTTCATTTCATTGGTGATGCTAGTGGTTAGCCTAACTCCACTCATAAGACCAGGAAATCTCTGATAAGACTTTTAAGTGAATTCTTGAAAAAGTCTTGAAAAGCTTTCTAAGAATGAGTGATATTCTGTGGAAGTTATTCAAATGGAAATTGACCTTGGCCTCAGCTCTCTTGATAGTGTTTCTCTTAAGAATCTTTAATGCATTACCCTCCCTAGAGTATCGGCATTTTAAGTGAGGATTCCAAAAGATAATGCAGAGGAATTAGCGTTCAATTGAATTTTAAACGATCTTGTAGTTTACTCGCTTTAACCTGCCCTAGGAAATACCAATCTTTCTGCAACATAACCTAACGTGTCTACAGAATTCAACTCAGACTCTTCAAACAACCATGGCAAGTCCCACAAGGATTCCAAGGCTCAAATGAAAGGACCACCACAGTGTTGAGACTGATCAGAGCCCTGTGAAAATGTGACTGCTATCTTGTTTTGTTTTGTTTGTGGATGTAAGTATAAAAATTATTTTTTGTGGAAATAGATTTATCTTTAGGCATATTTTAGCCCTAGCTAGTGCAGGAAGGATCCAAAGTTGAATGACTTCACAGAGATAAAAAGTACTGAAATTTGCTGATCACTTTTAGGATGTGCCATATGTCTTAGGGCTAGCTCAGAGCTTTAGCATCGTAATAAATTATATCTCCCCTTTGTCTCTCTGAATGGTTACCAAGGGATTAGCCACGGTTAAAATGCACCTATATTATGAGCATCTTCCAGTTATAGACCCCAATATTATTTCCCGAGGACAATTTATCCTCCCGATTTTCAGGGTTATGTTACATTTGTATCGTGGAGCCAGTGTTTTTGCTTCCTCAAAAGAGGGCATGTCTTATTTGTCCCTGTACTTTGTGTACATAGTGCTGAATATCTATTGACAAACCCCATGGTCTTAGTGTAAATCAGAAAATGAAAGATGCCAATTCTCTCTTTACAGTGTAAATTACCAACCCAATGGTTAACAATTTCCACTTCACAATTTACAAATTCCCCAGATCACAGATAACCATTACAGCACAGAATTTTTTCCATAAGGTTCAGTCAGATATCGTTAAAAACTCTTAATGGACCCCCTAAGACCTTTATAATTCTATAAATAGAGGAGTAGACTCATTTATAAAGCAACTAATACGAATTCTGTCTGGAAAATTTATTGAAATAGCTTGTGAATTGCCTTTCCTTATTTCCTTATGGGGCAAATGGTAAAATCATTCATATCATGGCTCCAAGCCACCGCCAATGTGGCATTCCCACTCCACAGATTATACTGAACTCCTATTTTGCTGTTTAATCATCATTATTTCTTAGTTTTTGCTTTACTTTCATGCCAACACTCTGCATTGGTTGGTTTGAGTTATTTGTTGTTGTTTTTCTGTTTGTGCCTTGGTTTAGCAGGAGCATTTTCCATAAAATACAGAGGTTCTCTTGCTTCACAAAAGCTGCATGGATTGGACAATGAACTAAGGACCCTGAAGTTAGGTTGAGATGAGGATCCTGGGCCATGGATAGGTCTCATCCCAGGAACATGACTCACTCCTGCCAGTGACCCCTCAGTGTGCAGAACTCAAAAGCGTAGCTCAGGCAAGTTTAAATGACTACATTCTGTGGACCGTTGGAATTATTTAGCTGTAATTGAAACTGCACGATTCTCTAAACTCCAGTGGTCTTATAACGATTTTTTAAACTTTAGTATAATTTGTGAATATACAGCTTGTTTGAGTCCAAATGAGAGGGAGACTAAATAAGTGAGCCCCGTTGTGAGTCAGGAGTTGGGCAGCTTGCTTTATGCTCGAGAGACATGACATCATTTAATTCTCTTGGTAACTTTATGAAGTAATTGTATTGTTCCTGTTTTAAAAGAAACGAAAGCTCTGAGATTTAAATTTTACCAGCACTATACAACTAATAATTGGCCAGAAAATAATTCAAAATGGGGCCTGTCTGACTGAAACCCTGATGCTCAAAACATCCTCTGATCATGGCATCAGTGTCACCTGGGAGGCGGCTGAAAATGCAAAATCTCTGAGAAACTGCTACCAGGTTATAGACAGTTTTAATGGAGGGCTGACAAATGTCAAAATGTCTAGGAAAGAATGGAAAACTAGAAACTGAGGCACAGAAGGATGGCAAAGATCAGCAAAGTTGAGTTCACTACTTAATTAGGTAATTAAACTTTGAATCTATTCTTTGCCCTGGAACCTTGTACCCTACCCTCGGATTGCCTTAGATTTCTTCTCTCAAACATTCTCCTCTGTAGTCTTGCTAGTCTTTCAGATCCAAGTTAGTGAGGTGGCCCTATATGCTCATGGCCTATCCTAGGGGTCATTTTTAATTATTCCTTTTTCACTCTCCTGCACATAACCCATCACAACTTCTTTTAGATTCACCTCCAAAATAAATACTAAAATCGAGCACACACCACCATCACCACCCTTGCCCCAAACACCGCATTTCTTTCCAGGGTGATCTTATATCTCACCACTCTTCCCAATTCTCTTTTTAACATTGGCAGGTCATTCACTACACTTGCAAAGTAGAAGTCAAAGTAATATTTTAAATTATCACTAATAAATAATTCTTTATTTAGAATAAAGTTCAAACTCCATGATTCGGCAACTTTTTTTACCAGCCCCTTTTTTGTTTATCACACTTGAGTTAACACTGGCCTTTTTGGGGAATATATCCAATTCATTCTCCCGTTTGGGTCTTCATACATCTCTCTGTCTGGAAGGCTTTCCCCCAGATCTTTCCATGCTCCTTTTCATCATTCACATATCAGCTCAAATATCAGCTCCTTGGAGGAGTCCTACCTGCCAGTCTTAACTAGAGCAGCCCCTCCTGATCTGTGCTCATTCGTGTCCGATTCTTTTGCAACCCCATGGACTTTAGCCCATCAGGCTCCTCTGTCCATAGAATTTTCTTTGACAAGACTACTGGAGGAGGTTGCCATTTCCTCCTCCAGGGGATCTTCCCAACCCAAGGATCGAACCTATATGCCCTGCATCTCCTGCATTGGCAGACGGATACTTCACCACTGAGCCACCTGGGAAGCCCAGCCCCTCTTGATATCTGATATTTATTCCATTACCCTGTTTCAAGTTTTTGTGACTCCATGGACTGTAGCATGCCAGGCTTCTCTGTCCTTCACTATCTTCCAGAGTTTGCTTAAATGCATATCCATTGAGTCAGTGATGCCATCCAACCATCTCATCTTCTGAGTCAGAAACAAGCTAGTGACTGAACAACAACAGCCCTGTTTCATTTTTTCATAGCACTGCTGCAGTACTCTTTCCTGGAAAATCCCGTGGACGGAGGAGCCTGGTGGGCTGCAGTCCATGTGGTCTCGAAGAGTTGGACACGACTGAGCGACTTCCCTTTCACTTTTCACTTTCATGCATTGGAGAAGGAAATGGCAACCCACTCCAGTGTTCTTGCCTGGAGAATCCCAGGGATGGGGGAGCCTGATGGGCTGCCGTCTATGGGGTCACACAGAGTCAGACATGACTGAAGCAACTTAGCAGCAGCAGCAGCTGCAAGTTAGGTTTCCCTGGAACCAGAAACTGAGGAGTAGTTTGCGTGGAGGAAGTTTATTATTGGTTGTCTTGATCAACACCTGAGGAGGGGAAGGAAGACAGAGATAAAAGCAGTAGACAAAGGGAGATACTGGGCTACAACCACAGTCTTAGCAAAAACCTCAACAAACCCCACAGTTGGGTTCTGAAGCTGCAAAGTATAGAGATAAACTGTTTCAGCAAGAGGCAACAAGTTTGACATCCTCAGGTCAACCTGTCCCTGGATGCCAGTGGCTCTCTTCAGTTCAGACTGTTCCCAAAGAAAGTTGGCAGCCAAAGCGATCCATTTGCAGCACTCTCAGCAGCTTGGGGAATAAGCTTTTCGGTACTGAATGAGGATCTAGGCTGCACTTCACAGAGTTTACAAGTCCACCCTTTTAATACACTTCTTTGTAGACCTTCCAGGAGCAGTTTTGTTAAGATTAAGGTGCTGGTGTATTCTTTCTCAAGTAAAACTTACTGAGGTTTAGCGGCATTAGGTACAGCCCCCGCTGAGCAGCCAGTCCTGGAGTCACAAGGGACACTCACTGTCTGCTCCTCTTCCATCCATTCTACATTCTCCTCAATCTCACCTAGCACCTCCGCAGGGCTGGGAGTCTCACCTGCTGGCACAAACCCACTGGCGGAGTCCCAGCTCCCAGTCACCATGTTGTTCTCTAAGGTTTCTGAACTTGTCTATTACGGTTAAAACTGGGCAAAGTAGCACCAAGAGGCACCTAAAAAATATGGGTGTCAAATAGATTCTTCCTTGCCTGCACTGTATGACAGTCTCCCGGTCTCCTCCTGAGGCCAGGAGACATCCCCTTCTGGCCTGTTGGTCCCTTGGCACAAGGAACCCAGAGGGCCCAGCTGTCAACTATGGTTACAGGACTCAAGCCGTGTCCTCTGATGGAAGGACCAGAGGGAATCAGGGCCATTAAACCCACAGAAACTAGACGTGTAAGGAGAGGAAGAGAGATTCTCCAAGCAGGTAGCCGGGGGTGATGGTAAGTAGGGCCAGTCCTGCCTCCACTCCTGATTCCCGGAACTCTGTATTCTGCCCGCTGAGGATGCCACACCTTATAACATCCATTAATACCGAGTAGACACTGCACCCTGGATAAGGACTCGCACCTCTTCATGAGGTATGGTCTCAAAAGTGCTGCCTCAGCTGTGTCATGAGTGTAGTGTTGTGCTGTGTGCGGAGCCAGGCTCTGCTGTTGTGAGTGTGGCGTTGTGCTGTGTGTGGAGCCGGCTCTGCTGTGGTGAGTGTGGCGTTGTGCTGTGTGGAGCCGGGCTCTGCTGTTGTGAGTGTGGCATTGTGCTGTGTGCGGAGCCGGGCTCTTCTGTGGTGAGTGTGGTGTTGTGCTGTGTGGAGCCGGGCTCTGCTGGGGTGAGTGTGGCATTGGGCTGTGTGCGGAGCTGGGCTCTGCTGTCGTGAGTGTGGCGTTGTACTGTGTGCGGAGCCGGGCTCTGCTGTTGTGAGTGTGGCGTTGTGCTGTGTGTGGAGCCGGGCTCTGCTGTTGTGAGTGTGGCGCTGTTGTGAGTGCGGCGTTGTGCTATGTGCGGAGCCGGGCTCTGCTGTTGTGAGTGTGGCGTTGTGTTGTGTGTGGAGCCGGCTCTGCTGTTGTGAGTGTGGTGTTGTGTTGTGTGCGGAGCCGGCTCTCCCATTGTGAGTGTGGCGTTGTGCTGTGCGGAGCCGGCTCTGCTGTTGTGAGTGTGGCATTGTGCTGTGCGGAGCCGGCTCTGCTGTTGTGAGTGTGGCGTTGTGTTGTGTGCGGAGCTGGCTCTGCTGTGGTGAGTGTGGCGTTGTGTTGTGTGTGGAGCCGGCTCTGCTGTCGTGAGTGTGGCGTTATGCTGTGTGCCGAGCCGGGCTCTGCTGGTGCGGTACATGGTAGGACCAGAGCATCTCACAGTCTTGTGCCCAGTCCTGCGTTTTGGTGCATCCATGTGGCATTCACCTGAGGGAGCCAGTTGCTCCCAGCATCCCTGCAGTGAAGCCTATGAGCACATCCCCTGTATCTGGAGCCATGATAGTTTTAATACCTAGAAGACTCACCTTTGTGAGGCGAGAGCTGGGACTAAGTCGTTTTCAGGACACATTTCAAAGTCAGTTCTTCCTTCAGCCTGGGACAGAGTTGTAAGAGTGAAGGGACAACCCTTTTGGGACTACCACAAGCTTCACAATATTATAGAGAAGCAAAAAAAAAAAAAAAAAACCAGTCAGATTTTGATGACTGGACTTTCTGGATCAGTGTAGACCTCCAGGGCTAGGGTTCCAGCTACCACAGGCTTATCCTATTAAAGTTTATAGAAGGTTTTGGGCCTCCGTTGATATTCATTCTGTTTTATTCCAATCTCAAATTACATGTTAAAGAAAACAAAAGGAGAAATAATATCCTTTAAACTCATTTATTAATTATGTGCATTTGCCAATTGGATGAAAAACAAGATGCCAACCTCTCGCCAAAAGCCAAGTGGAACCGAGGTTAAGTTATATATTTACTTACCTAAAGAAAACTTCATATAAATATAGTTAATATTTTACATCTAGAACTATCTATATGTGTGCTCAGTTGCTCAGTCATGTCTGACTCTTTGCTGCCATGTGTACTGTAGCCCACCAGGCTCCTCTGTCCATGGAATTTTCCAGATAAGAATACTGGAATGGGTTGCCATTTCCCACTCCAGGGGATCTGCCTGACTCAGGGCAAACCCACATCTCTTGCTTCTCTTGCGTTGGCAGGTGGATTCTTTACCACTGAACCATCAGGGAAGCCCATCTATCGGTATATCTATGTACATTTATATGTACTGATATATATAAGGACATATCAGATGTCACCTGATTTCCAGATAGTGAACCTTGCAATATTTCATTACAAATACACTCTTCAAAAGCATAATTTTTCACTTAATGGCTAGGACCAGTCTATCCAAAATACACTTTTGATAATAATATGAGATATGTGGGAAAGACAAGGAAGAAAAATCTAGGAAAACCACTAATGCTGAAATCAAACTGAAAATGCAAGACCTGCCGAGGTCATGCAAAGGGCGTGCTCTGTGTACATGGCCACTGATGTGGTCAGCCAGGCTCCACGAAGCAGCTCTCAGCTCAACTGCAAAGACCAGTATAGGATTTTCTCACCCCCCCTTCTTTCTACTTTGGTTTCTGCATGAACCTAAATAAATACATTCTTCATCTGGAGGGGTACATCCACCTTCTGGTGTGGGTCTGGTTATTGGCTTCAGAGAGGAACCCGAGTATTGAACTTGGCCATGGAAACCGTGGTTTACGATGCCTGTGAGCCCCAGTCCTGTTTACACAGGGAGAGGAGCTGGCTGCAGGGATCAGGTAGCTTCTTCTGCTGCTGAATTTCAAAGAGCATAATCGATCAACAGAATCGGGAGATGGAAAGCCCTGGCAGGCTCCGGCCTCCTCTGGGATGAGGCCAGTCTGGGGACTTGAGCCTGACACAGAACTTTTACATTTAATATTAAAGACACCCAAGCAACAGCACATCCCCAGGAGGCTCTTTCTCTGAAGAGTCAGGGTCAAGGCTGTGTGGCCTTCTCTTTCCTGACCTATTGTCTGAGGCCACGCAGATATAAAAGGCACCTTCTTTTGAAGAGAGTTAAGGAAACAATGCATAATAGTTGCTACTTAAACATCTTACTAACATGATTAGCAAAAAAAAAGGCAAGCAAAAGGTTATAAATTGAGTGAATTTAGAATTTCATTTTGTCCTTAGATTTCCCTTTCTCAAACCTTGAGAGCCAGAATAAATCAACTCCACACTCTGGAGGCGGGACAGGGGAGTCTTGAGTACAGTCACCAGGCGAGCAAGATTCAAGGATATGGGTGAGACCCCAGTGAGTTTCTGGTTTTATCCGGTTGTGCTTTGGTGGGAAAACGTTTCACAGCAGTAACTCCTTCACTATTACTCCTCGTAGGGTGTCTCTGATTCCTCTCGACTTATTTCACTGACAAAAAGCATGTTTTTAATCTGCTTTGCATCGTTGAGCCAACTGCGAAAATGGGTCCTGTTCCTCGTGAATTATTGAAGCTCGTTGTCAGCAACTATAAACCCCAGAGGCAGATGACAGCCCCAGAAGCTGAGAGAAGACAGCCCAATCTGTGGAGCCCAGTGGGGAAAAAGGGAGAAAGAAAATCACTCTTGAATGGAAAATTAAAGAAACTCCTGTTTCGGTTTAGAATATGGATGTGAGGGAGCTCTTCACGAGCAGCCCAAATCAAAACTGATGAATAAGTCTTCTTGGATAAAGTTTTATGCTATTTCTCTTGTACTTGTTCTTTCCTTAACATCTTACTTGGTTGGGATCAGAATCAATTAAGTGATTTAAATGATAAGTGTCAGAGGTAAAGTTTGTGGGCACTTAACATAGATATTGATTCAAAAAAGTTAGTTATAAAATAAACCAAGTCTGTTCATCAGCAGATGGAACTAAAATGAAGAACACTGAGTATTTTCATGGGGTTCATGTGGGTCCTGTTCTCCCCGTTGTCAGTTTTAATTCATTATCTATTCATTCAGCAAGTATTTGCTGAAGTCTCTCAGTACCTTTCTCTCTGTTCTTTTTTTAGTATGTATTTGACCACGTTGGGTTGCAGCGCGTGGGATCCTCGTTGCAGTGTGCGGGCTTCTCTCTGGTTGTGGTGCACGGGCTCGGTAGTCGTGGTGCTGGTGGGCTTAGTTGCCCCAAGCCATGTGGGATCTTAGTTCCCAGACCAGGGATCGAACCCATGTCCCCTGCATTGGAGGGTATATTCTTAACCACTGGACCACCAGGGAAGTCCCTCTCTGTTCTTGAAGCAGATACTCTTAAGAAAGAACAGAGGCCATCAGGTGTCAGGGCCAGTGTGCTCAGCCTTGGGTAGGGAGGCACCTTCCCCTCTTCGAGTCCCAGTGGCCTGCATCTGTATGACCCTAAGAGTGAATGCCCCCTTAAGTTTGACACCCTTGGCACTTCACTCGCCCACCCTAGTCTAAGCCCTGCCTCCATAAAATTCACTTTGGTGAATTTTATGACTCCAGAGACATCTTGGGCATAAAGATCTTGTCTCTACTCTGTCTCCTCATAGTGAAAGCTAGTAAAAATGTAAATAGCTCACCCTGACTCCAAGGTTAATCCCCCCCACCCCCAAGCTCAGCTGTAGTGGCTGCTTTCCAAAGGAGCTGCCCACATCGGGGCAAGGAAGCGCCACTGCACCGAGGGAGGTCACGAGGGCCCTTGCTGAATGCTGACACCGGACATTCTTGCTCAGCGTTGATTGCTTCTTTGGTTCCTGTCTTGTGCTTTGGCTCTGAGCCTTGCTAACTGTGACTTTTGGCTCCGGCTCCTTTTGGGCTTCTGCCCGCTGGCCTCCATGTTTTCTCAGTAGCAGACCTTGCAGCTCTGACCATCAGCTGTGTCCTTGCTCTGGCTTATTGCATTTATTCCCTTTAGGTCTCCTGCTCTCTTTTCGCCACAGTCCTGGGCTGAGGTCCTAAGGCCATGTCACAGTCCAAGGTTTGGTCACTGACAGTGTGCCCTGGAAAGGAGAAGGGAGACCAGAAACATTTGTTTTCTATTATTCTTCATGAAAAATAGACTAAAAAAAAAATAAGATTCTTCCCTTCTGGACTACATAGGTGTGTTATAAAGATTAACATCCGTGAAGCCTGTGTGGATTAATGTAAAAAGCAGCCATGTAAAAGATTGCCAAGCTATTGCCTTGGCAACATCCCCACATTAGGAAGAGACCTAAAACACAAGCTGTCATTATAAAGTAAGGAGGCTGGTTTCTCCCCCTACCAAATGCATCAAACTGTATACGTCTAGATAACTCTTGTCCCTTTCAAACTAGTCATTGTGGGGAAATGGTCATTTATTTCAGCAATTAATGCCCACTCAAAAATTTTTTTTGACTCAACTTTCAGTATTTCCTTTAAGGACAGAGGCTTTTTCTCTTTTCCCCAAATCTCCCTAGTGGTAAAGTGTCTTTATTTTATCAAGGTTGTCCTGAATTTAAAACAACCAAATCTGAAAGGAAAGTCAGCCATGAGTCAGGGTAGTATTGGAGAGAGACAGACCCACAGAGAGAAACTGATTGATTCCACCTGAAACTAAAAAGAAAAAAAAGACTTGACTCTCTAGTAGTAAGGTGGATGTGCGTGTCTGCAGGCATGCGTGTGGCGGTGGAGTGATTGTGTATAGGAAAGTCAGAGAGAATAGCCTTGGTATTTCAATTTGTTGGTAATGACTTTACGTCCCACTGAACAAAGAATGCAAATCTAACAGGCCATGCATGCTACAGCTTCCATCCCTGTCAGGACAATTTCTCAGCTTCAGTCTTGATTAGAAGCATATATTTTTTTTTTTAACAGACGATGCTGTCAGCTGGAAGGAAAAAGTTCCACAGGGCACATCATGGGAATGTCTCTCCAACCAGGGTTCACATAGCTTTGTCATCATATCTGATCTCTGCTGCCACAGATAACCAGCCAACAGAACTGGATGTGCAGACTTGGGAAGGCTTTCAATTGAATTTTTGAGAAAAAGGTTACTATAAAGACTGGTCAGCTCCTTTTGTGCCACTGCCACTATTCTCTAGGTCCAGTATTCCTTCCCTCAGGCCTCTCTGTGCCTTTTATAAAGATTAGCAATTATTTTCAGCTCCAAGCAGGATGCTGCCACGCAGGGGCTCCCCAGAGGCAATAAGTCTGGGAGAGAAGGTGGATGATTTACAGATCAACAGCTACCTGGTAGATACTGTGGGATACCTTGCTGTCAACACCAAAGGATTGATGAGCATAGCTTTGTGAGCCATAAAAAAATCTGTCAGAAAAAAAAAAAAGAGGAATCAAAATCTTTCCTCCTCCTCTTGAAAAATCTGGTGGTTTCTTTCTTTCTCTTTGGTAGCTAGTGCCATTTTTAGATGCCTGAGAAAAAGAAACATTCTTGCTTTGTGAATTCTGGTATTTTAACTCATACTGTGTGTAATCTAGCCAACATTAACAATGGACTGAATTCCCCGTGTTTGCAATATTTCCTGGATCCCCAGGGGGGTCTGTCTGGCAGATGCTACTGAGGACCACTTAAGGCTAAGTCAGGACATAGGTGCTCAGCCCCATGTGCCTGCTATTGACTCTCAGCTGTACTGTTCACCTCCTCACCCTGTAATTGGCATTTCTCCCTTCCCAACCGGCCAGTACTATCAACTAGCCACATTTCAGGAACTGAAATGCCAGGGTATCCTGAGGTCCCATGTTCAGGTTTTTCTTTTTTTCTTTTTTTCCTATTTTTATCCCTCTGGTAGATACTACATTATTTGAGAATGGATTAGCTGAATCTGTTTTGTCCTGTCACCTAAATTCAATTCAGCTTAACAATTACTTATGGAACCTTGGCTAAGGACAGATACAAAAGCTACAGAGGGTAAATGAAAATTGAAGACATCATTCACTCTCTAATCGGGTAGATATTCAAGCACAAAAAAGCGATGTGCTAATAACACAAGGTAGAATGAGATAGGTGTCTTAGGATACATGAAACGTTGTTCCTTGACCATTGTACTGTGAAATACTGGCCATCAGGAATGGGATACTACTGATGAGGAAAAGAGTGAAATACAGAAATCAGGAAGCCGCTCTATCAAACACTTGTGCAATAAATCCTTTGCTTATACTGGTAGTTTCTGAATGGTACTAGGTAGATCAGTCTGTTTTCAGGGTGTAAGTGTGAATACATCACCTTTTAGAGCAGCTTTAGGTTTACAACAAACTTGAAAGGAAGGTACAGAGATTTCCCCTATGTTCCTTACATCAACAAAGGGCCCTCACACCACAATGGAAAGTCCCTATGTGCTACAACTAAGACCCCACACAACCAAAAATAAACGAATGAATAAATATTTGTTTAAACATTTGGAAGAAACCTCATAGGCCATCTGACCTAGCCCTCCAGAAAAGGCTGAATTCCTTCCTTCAACAGAAAACTTACTCAATCAAAAGACACAGTCCAACATTTCTCTAAACAGACCCATAAGTGATTTATTCACTTCCTCATGGCCCAGTAGTCTATTCTTTTTTCAGACAACACTGCTCATTTTTCTTATATCAAGAGAAAGTCTGCTCCCCTGCAATATCCCCCAGATGGCTTTATAAACCCTCCATTATGAAAGCTCTCAGATGTGGAAACAGGTATCATGATCCATCACCTCTCTATTGCCCACTTCACCCCTCCACACCATTCTTTTCTGCAGCCCAATACTATCAATTCCCTCAATAGGTATCCCCTCAATTATTTTATTTTGTTAGAATGTAAAAGTAATCAGTGACTATAGTAGAAAATGGATTTCCCTGGTGGCTCAGATGGTAAAGAATCTGCCTGCAATGAGGGAGACCTGGGTTTGATCCCTGGGTCAGGAAGATCCCTGGAGAAGGCAATGGCTACCCACTCCAGTATTCTTTCCTGGAGAATCCCATGGACAGAGAAGCCTCGTGGGCTACAGTCCATGGGGTCACAAAGAGTTGGACACGATTGAGTGACTAACACTTTCACTTAATTCACTTTTCATAGTAGAAAATATACTAAAAAAGCACAGAGTAACAACTCTAGAAGCATGTGGTCTAGTTAAAAAGATATGTGATATGGACACCATAAGAGCACAAAAGAGAGACGTCTGGATGGGACTGGGTGACAATGCCACTGAGCTGACTGATGAAGAGTGAGTCAAAGGGTGAGAGGCAGATCTAGAGACGATGATCCGAAAAGACCTTATAAGGTTCAAAGCTGGCACCACAGACCAGGGTAGGAAGGTGCACAATCTTTAGATGGTGATAGTAGTTCTATGTGGTAAATGCTTTGTATGAAGGGCTGGTAAAAGATGAAACTAAAGAGATGTGTGAAAATCAGATCATGAAGGGCCTTACATGCTAAGCAAAAAAAAAAAATGTTATTTTTGTCCTAAAAGTTAAAGGAACACATAACATGTGTTTAAGGAAGGGAGCATTTTTATTACTGAAATGTCACTCCACTGAGAGGTGGAAAAATCAAAAGGAGCAATGTAGGATTAGGAAGAAATCAGTTAGGCTGTTGCAGAGAGAGAAGTGATGAAAACCAAAGTGGCAGCAGCATTGGAATGAAAGAGAAAAAGAAAAAATATATAAGAGTTGAAATCACTATCACTGGTGTTTGATTGAAATATAGTGGTGAAACTTCTGTTCAATATAGTATGGAAAGTCTTAAAGCAATTAGGGAAGGAAAAATAAAAGGCATCCAAATCAGAAAGGAAAAAGTAAAAGGATCTCTGCTTACAGATAATTTGCTGTTATACACAGCAAATTCTAAAGATTTCACCAAAAAAAAAAAAATCTTAGAACTAATTATGAATCAGTAAAACTGCAGGATAGAAAATCAACAGACAAAAAACAAATTCCATATGGCAAAAATCACTACAATATTGTAAAGTAATTAGCCTCCAATTAAAATAAATTAATTAATTAAAAAAACAAGTTCCATTTCTATATATTAACTGTGAACTATCCAAAAAGAAAATCAAGAAAACAATCCCATTTGCAGTAACATCAAAAGCATAAAATACTTAGAAATAAACTTAACCAAATAGTTGGAAAAACTTGAACACTGAAAACTGTACTACATTGAAGAAAGAAAGAAGAAAATAAAAACACAAATAAATGGAAAACACCCCATGTTCAGACTCAATATTGTTAAGATATCCATACTATCCAAAGCAATCTACAGGTTCAGTACTATTTCCATCAAAATCCCAATGGTATCTTTTTATAGAAAAAAAATCCTAAAATTCATATAAAGTCACAAAAGATCTTGAATAACCAAAGCTATTTTGATCCTGAGATCTTGAGAAAGAAGAATAAAGCTGGAGGTATCCTAATTTCAAAATATATTACAAAGCTACAGTGATTAAAATAGTATGATACTAGAAGACCAAAACTGTCTGAATAATGAGTAGAAAAAAGTACAGAAAGGGAAAGTCACAGAATAGATGTTGGTCCAAAGGAAAGAAAAGTTTAACCATCATAAAATAATCAAATTATTGGGTTTGCCAAAAAGTTCATCAGGTTTTTCCATAAAATTATGGAAAATGAGCCTTTTGGCCAACCTAATACATCTAAAGATGTCCAAGTAAATTAGGAGCCTTCACCATAAGAGCAAGTTTCCCTCATAGGAAATTAATTTTAATTGGACAATTGGCTAAGCAGTTTGGTTTTACCAAAAGAAAGAAAAAAATAGAAATGATCTTGGAAACTTTGGCCATTTCAACATTTTTTATAATGAGCCAAACAAATTACCTTCTAGCTAAAAGAAACTATATGAAATTCAGATGGAGGAAAATCAAGTTGGTGTCATGGAAATGCTTAAATTGATCAATTCCAGCCCTTAAAAACAGGCTGAGGAAAATTTCAAACATAGTCATGAGGTAATATCCATTATTGGCAAAGAAATAGACTGAGTGTTCTCATCTCAAATTGTTCTGACTTTCTAATTTACTCTTTCCCAAATAATTTGCTCCGTGATGAGAGAATGTTTACCTTCTGATCCAAAGGAAGAGGGCCATATGTTTTTCCATCTACTTCTCTTTTAAAAAATAAGACAAAAGAAAAAAAAAACAATAAAAAGAAAATGATAGAATAGACCCTAATTGTTAGATAGTAATAATAAATAGATCCTAATAGATCTAGTTCCTTATACCAGGGGTTTGCTCACACAGGTTCATAGACAAACCATTCTAACCTTGCCTTTCTTTTGTGTAAATAATTATCCTCTCCAGAGAGAGAAACATCTGAGATCCTGTTTCTATATCAAACACATATGTGGGGAAAGCTCCTAAAACTGTAAGGATATTTTCCCACTGCAAATAAAATATTCTTGAGTATCTGGACCTGCATTCGGTGATTTTTTTTTTTCCTTGTCATTATTTTCCAGATTCCACCAGAGGTCTATTGAAAGTATGTCCCAGCAGATTTAAGAGTGAAGGCTACCTGAATAACAGGCTGAACTTGGTTCCGATGCTCTGTCATCAAGGTAGGGAAGGGACACCTGCAGATTTGCCAGGGTCTTTGTTTGTAAAGGGACTTCCAAGGTGGTTCTAGTGGTAAAGAACCTGACTGCCATTGCAGGAGATACAAGAGACATGGGTTCAATCCCTGGTTCAGGAAAATCCCCTGGAGGAGGGCATGGCAAGTCACTCCTGAGACAGACTTTCAATACTGAGTTTCCACGGAAGGGCTTGGGAATTGGGAAAGGAGGGGGAAATTGAAGTAACAGAATATTGGCATTCAGCATTATGCTAACTAGAACTGAAGTAAAACAAAATCCAGACCTCAAATAGACAATACGAAACTCACTCTAAGAAATGAACAAAATGCAAACATCTCCAGTGTAAAAGGATGGCACAGAAACATTGTCCTGATTCATCAAACTTGCTAATCCTTTCTGGTTTTCATAATTATCCCAGTTCTTGCCGGAGCATTAAATGTGCTCATTAAATTTCTCTCCGATAGGCCACACAAAATTAAGTCTTAGTGGTCAGGTTTGTTTTTGTGCCCTTCATATTCCCCAAAAGTTTTGTTTTAAAAACTAAAGCTCTATTAATCCAGGCTAGTAGTCACTAGAATTCTGTCCTACCTTGGGCTTTTCCAATGATTTATTACTGTACCCAAGTGAAGTGAATGATTTTATTTCCTGCTCTAGTTGAATTTCTCTTTCTTAACACAGGAACGATAGTATGATACCTATAAGTTACCTTAACAGAGTTATGGTAAATGTTCTGTAAACATTTAGCTCGTGGATAGTTTTCTGAATGAATATGAAGAGCCATTTCATATTGAACTGTTATGGCACCCTTAATAAATACTGATATAGAACATTATAGTAATAGCTTCATAGTGGCTAACAGAGCTGCAAGTTGTAATTGTACATACACTCTAGCTCTCAGGATACCATATTACTGTCCACAATACTTTTTACTTCTCAGGAATGGAAGACCTAATGATCCATTCAGTTTTCCCTTTATCATCAAAATACTATCATCATTATATTAACAAAAATCCAATTCACTAAAAGGCTATGGCCTATGACTCAGATATTTTGAAAACTGACCAACGTACCCTCCAGGGGACATCTCATATTTCTACTAGCCCAGGATAGGTATGCAAATCTAGCTTACTACTTAATATTACAAATGCTAGTTTGATGGACAACCTAAGTCAATGGGTAAAAAGAATAGACTTATAAACCAAGACAAAGCATATGTAATCCTCCATTTTACATTCATCATCTATGACCAAATTCACCAAGATGTTGGCTTTCTGCTGAAGGATGCAAGGATTCCAGCATCCAGCGAGGCATTGGGCTGGATCCCCTCTGCTCTCGCTTTCTGAAGAAGGTTGTATGGAATGACAGGAAGGGTTTAGGTTTTAATTCCCTATCTGCATGCTGGATTTCAGTTCTGTCTGTTGTATAACACTGAACAAATCATTTAATCCTGAGTCTTGGATTCTCATGTATAAAGTGGGAACAAGAGCAACAAGCTTGGAGAGTTGTAAATGCTTTTGTTGCATTCATTCCCTGACATTTTGATTTGTTCACAGTTCTGTCCTGGAGCTTCTTGAAGTCAAGGCCTGTGTCTTATCCATCTCTAAATCTTGAATGCCCTAAAAATACCCAACAAATGGAAGACACTCAATAAATGACCTGTGACCTCTCAGTATAATTTGTCACAATAATAATAGTGACTTCCTGTTCAGGGGCAATGCCTCTTTCTTTTTTTCATTTTTAACTTTTTGAGAAACCTCCACACTGGTTTACAAAGTGCCTGCACCAATTTACAATTTCATCTGCAGTACACAAGAGTTCCTTTTTTCCACATTGTCGCCAATACCTGTTATAGCTTGTCTTTTTGATAATAGCCATTCTGACAATGTGGGTGATGACTCATCGAGGTTTTCATTTGTATTTCCCTGATGATTAGAGATGCTGATTAGTGATGTCACTTTCCGTTCCCTTCTCCTGCTTCTTGTTTTTTCACAGCATTTAACTCTTAAGCAGTGACTTTATATTATATATCTGTTAATTTATTTGTTTATTGTGCCCTTCCTGCTAGAATGTAAACTCCATGAGGGCAGAAATTTGATCCTGTTTTCTGCTGTGTCTCCAGCACCTAGAAATAATCTGGTATCGTATATATTAGGTTGTTGTTGTTGTTGTTGTTGTTGCTAAGTTGTGTCCAACTCTTTGTGACCTCGTGGACTGTCACATGCCAGGCTCCTCTGTCCTCCACTATCTCCCGGAGTTTGCTCAAATTCATGTCCACTGAGTTGGTGATGCTCTCTAACCACCTCATCCTCTGCCACCCTCTTCTCCTTTTGCCTACAGTCTTTCCCTGCATCAGGGTCTTTTCCAATAAGTCAACTCTTAGCCTCAGGTAGCCAGAGCATTAGAGCTTTAGCAACAGTCCTTCCAATGAATATTTAGGGTTGATTTCCTTTGGGATTGACTGGTTTGATCTCCTTGCAGTCCAAGGGACTCTCAAGAATCTTCTCCAGCACCACAATTTGAAAATATCAATTCTTCAGCACCCAGCCTTCTTTATGGTCTTCCACTCACATCCGTACATGACTACTGGAAAAACCATAGGTTTGACTGTATGGACCTTTGTCAGAAAAATGATGTCTCTGCTATTTAATAGACTGTATAATATATTAGTTCAGTTCAGTTCAGTCACTCAGTTGTGTCCGACTCTTTGCAACCCCATGAATTGCAGCACTCCAGGCCTCCTTGTCCATCACCAACTCCCGGAGTCTACCCAAACCCATGTCTATCGAGTCAGTGATGCCATCCAACCATCTCATCCTCTGTCGTCCCCTTCTCCTCCTGCCCCCAATCCTACCCAGCATTAGGGTCTTTTCCAACGAGTCAACTATTCACATGAGGTGGCCAAAGTATTGGAGTTTCAGCTTCAACATCAGTCCTTCCAATGAACACCCAGGATTGATCTCCTTGAGGATGGATTGATTGGATCTCCTTGCAGTCCAAGGGACTCTCAAGAGTCTTCTCCAACACCACAGTTCAAAAGCATCAATTCTGCTGCGCTCAGCTTTCTTCACCGTCCAACTCTCACATCCATACATGACCACTGGAAAAACCATAGCCTTGACTAGAAGGACTTTTGTTGGCAAAGTAATGTCTCTGCTTTTAAATATGCTATCTAGGTTGGCCATAACCTTCCTTCCAAGGAGTAAGCATCTTTTAATTTCATGGTTACAATCACCATCAGCAGTGATTTTGGAGCCCCCAAAAATAAAGTCTGACACTGTTTCCACTGTTTCCCCATCTACTAGGCACTCAATAAATACTGGTTGAGTGAATAATATCCACATTCACTCTTTCAAATTATTCAACACCCATTTGTTTTATGTAACAGTGCCAGGCAAGCAATAGCTTTAGATCTCAGGGTGGGATTACATAGGCTGCTGTGTTATTTACCACTCAGGTTGCCTGAATGGAGGAGATTGAGCTGAGGGGAACCATGAAACGAGGGCTGGTGAGTGGCAACTATCCTAAATTGTATCCAAACCAGAGAGTGGCAAACCCAGTGCAGTCCCCTGCGATTGCTGGTGTTATGGTGGGGAAACAACGGGACGGGATAGCCCTATCATAAGGGCAGAGCTTCCCACTATCAGGAGAAGAGTAAAGGCCACAGCACTTCCAATAGCATACAAGGTTAACTGGGGAAACTCTCAGAGGTACTGGAGCAGAAGCTTTGCAAAGCTCCCAAGAAATCTATCACCTGACTGTGTGTTTCCTTGATTTCAGTGCAGGATCATGGCTGCCTATTGGCTTGACTGATGCTCGGTCCAGTGTGAGATATGGGGATGGACTGAGCAAAGATAAATGGAGATTGTGAAAAGATAAAATCTCTCTATCTTCAAAGTGGCTGGAGACTTATAGTAAGATAAGACACAGCTAATAGGACTAAGAGCATTACATAACACGTATGTGCTCAGTGGAGCCATGGAGTGATAGCAAATTATATCTGTAAAGGAGGCTATTTCTGGATTGTGTTTAAATATAGAGCTAGTCTCTTGGGTACAAGAAGAACACTTTACCAGATGAAATCTCTTCATCTGCAAAATTGTAGGCTTTAAATAGAATTCATTTTTCTGTGTCCCTTCAGTTCTAAATTGCTATCCTTATTGATTCACATACATGTAACCCTATATACATACACATGTATATGTGGATAATAAAAGTGAAGTCGCTCAGCCATGTCTGACTCTTTGCGACCCCATGGACTGTAGCCTACCAGGTTCCTCCATCCATGGGATTTTCCAGGCAAAAATACTGGAGTGGGCTGCCATTTCCTTCTCCAAGAGATCTTCCCAACGCAGGGATTGAACCCGGGTCTCCCACATTGTAGGCAGATGCTTTACCGTCTGAGCCACCAGGGAAGCTCAATGTGGATAATAAAACCTCATTGCCAATTTTGGATTTATGATCAACCATCAGAGTGCAGCTAGCTGAATTTTAATTTTGCTCTATCAGATATATTAGTAGCTTGTTCAACACACGGTGTCAGCAAATTATGAAAGGAATGTTCATCAACCTTAAAGAATGGACTGTTTTCAGAGTGTTCAGACCTCCCATTAGAACACCATAGCTAAAGTGGTGCCAGCCACTTGGACTAATGTTTTGATACACTTCTTACAGATCCTTGAGCTAGGGACCCTGGAGAGAAGGGGGTTGATACACAAGGCCCCTGACCCACACCTGCTCTCACAGCCTCGGGAGTCGGAGCTTGACTTAAGGAGAAGCCAGAGGAATCATCTCAGAAGAAGCATGACCTCACCATGTATCTCTGGAGCCTCTACTGTATTTGTTGCTCTGATGGTAAAAAGTGCTCTTGAAAAGTATATAACATGGGACTTCCCTGGTTCTCCAGTGGTTAAGAATCCACCTTCCAATGCAGAGGATGTGGGTTCGATCCCTGGTCTGGGAACTAAGATCTCACATGCCATGGGGCAACTATGCTGTGTGTGGCAACTACTGAGACCCTGCATGCTGCAATGAAATAGGTAAATTTTTTAAAAGTGTAGAACAGAAAAGATGTATTCTTTTTTAAATAGGTTATTACATAAAATTAATTCATTTACAAAAACTTATCAGATGCCTCTGTGCAGGAGTCACTATTATGTATCTTTCTTACATTATGGATTTTTCAGTACCACACATTTATCTATTTAAAGCTCTTGAAAATATGCTAGAAGAATATCTCACTGTTATACAGTTAACTCTAATGGGAATTCCAATAACACTGCCTCAAAAGACCGTGTGTATACCTCACAGGAAAATAGTAATCTTACCCAAAATAGAGACTAAGGTGACTAGGGAATCCTAAAATCTAGCAAAAGCTTTTAGGACTCAGGTCAGAAAAGCTAAAATTCAGAACAAGATGCAAATGGGAAAAAGCCAGAAAGGGGATGAAAAAAAGAAACCCTGGAATCCACACAACTAGAAATTTTCATTCTATCATAGAAAAATGATCACATAGTGAATCCTGCTGAGGAGATGGATATAGGAAGGCAGAAATAGGAGTCATACCACCCAGCAGCCTCTCCCTGTGGCTGAGTCAAAAGACAAATCAAGAAAGGCCATGGTCCTCCATCTCCCTCGGACATGGTGAGGTCATTCCCAATTTGGTTCCTTTCCTAAGGCGACTCTCCTCACTCACTGTCAGACTTTCAGATACTGTTCATCCTTCAGAGCCTTGCTGCAGTTCCAGCTTCTCCTCAGTGCAGCCCTCTCTGCCCAAAAAGACAGATGCTTTCTGTACACCACAGTTTATCACTAAATGGTTTCCCACTGGGTGTTGAATTCTTCCTCTGGATCAGGCTACAGATTCCTAACTAACGGGACTCAGATCTTAAACCTTTTAAAAATTTATGAACTTACTTATGAGAACAGTCTTTACAAGAGATAAAAAGTTAAATCATATTAATTATACATTTAATGACCTGTGTTTATTAAAAAGAATAAAACTGTAGGAAGTAAAACTGTCTTGGAAAGTTTGGGATGTATGGTCCACAATACCCATTCCACTTAACCCCTAAAATCTTTTTGACTGCATATTGATTGATTGATGAATGGCAGCAGGAGATTTTTCTCTATGGAATCTTTCATTCTAACCTGCATATTAATAATGTATGAAGTTGATTAGTGCAAATAATTGGATAATATGTCCTAAAGAAGACTCAAGATGTTCATCACCACCACCTCCTAAAACCTGCTCAGCCTCCTATATCCTCTACCCTGATTAATGACATCACCACTCACCCAGTGACCTAAATCAGGAAACTGTGGTCACACAACACTCTCTTTACTCTCAAGTTTGATTCCTCATCAAATTCTGTTGAATCTCTAAGATTCATTCCTGATCTTCTTCAGACAGCTTCTGGCTTCTACCCTGGTTCAGGCCTTCATTTCTCTACCCAGGCTCTAAGTCCTTTTCCTAGCTGGTTGCCTCGTATCTGATCTCACCTCTCTCCAATCTATGCCACACACAGTTGCAGATGACCTTTCTAAAATGCAAGTTTGTGTCATCCCCCTTTCTAAATATTTCAGTGACTCCAAGTGTCTAAAGCATAACATTCTCCCAACATAGGAGTGTCCCAATATGTTAAGTCGTAACACTTCTCTGCATGTCATCCCTCAAAATCTCATCCCTGTCTTTCTTCTTCACACCAACGTTGGCCATTTGCCTATATACCTCTTACCTTCTATCCATTGTCAGACTTTGAAATACCAAGCTCTTTCATCTCACTGTGCAAAACCATATTTAACTCTGTATCCACTTACACTGTTTAACTTCAGTCCTAACCCAAGGACCAGGTTCTTTCTTGAACATCTCTACAAGGCTGGTAATTTGGCCACCATAGGTTCTGGCAAATGCTTTCAATATATTTGTTCATAAAATCATTTTATCAACAAGATATTCTCTACCCTCAGAAGGGTAGGGAGGGACATAGCAGTGTGAGGAGAGAGCATATAGTTTAGGACTTTTTTACATTAGCATCACCATAATGACTACTTAAATGCTTGCTCAACATTGGTAAGTCAGTAATGAAAGAGTCTAAAGGAGGAATTTCAGGGAAAGAGAAGAGCAGAAGCAAGGTCCAGAAATGGCAGCAAACTTGCAGTAGTCTGAGACCAGCCCAGGTGGTTTTCCCCTGACACTGCCAACTAGGAGGCTTTTACGAACTACCTATAGGTGAGGGAAGGAGCCAGTTTGAACAAGCAGTGACTCAATAAGTAAAATGTAAAGTGAAACAGAAAAGCAACTCAAAGATTTTGCTGGAAGGCTGGAAGATGGGTAGCACCTTCACAGAAAATGATAAACCTGGATAACACATTCAGACCAATTCTTACTGTCTGAATTTGAAAAAAAAAAAGTCCAAAAGGCAAAGCTGAATGGTTATCTACAGAATACTTACCAACATTCTTGCCGGTCTCAGGGTTTATGCCACCTGGTGGCAGTTTATCCAGTTTTAGGTTCAATTCTTTTAAAGTGGCATAAACTCCCCCAAAACTTAAGTACCTGCAAATCCTCGCAGAGTGACAAGTATGGAGCAGTTACTCAGGCATTTTGTTGTTGTTGTTGTCAAACAAATGAATGAGTTGAATGCATAAGTCAGTTATTAAATGAAGCAAAGCTCTGTGGTGAAAAGAGCTCTGATCTGAAGGTCAAGAGAGCAGGCATCCAGTTCCATACTGCTGACTGGGGGGTGACCTAAGGAAGCCGCCGGATCTCTGGGCCTCCGTGTTGGCATATGTAGAATCGCTAATAGGGCTGGAAGATAAGCTACATATCAGTCCTGAAAATACAAAAAGATTCATTGGGATGACTGAATTTTGTTTTTAATCGAAGTATAATTGATTTATGGTATTTGTTTCAAGTGTACAACATAGTAATTCAAAATTTTTATGGTTTTTACTCCCATTTAAAGTTATTATAAAATATTGGCTATATTCCCTGTGCTGTATGATATATCCTGTAGCCTATTTGCTTTACACACAGTAGTTTATTTCTTAGTCCCCTACACATATCTTTCCCCTCCTCCCTTCCCTCTCCCCACCGGTAACCACTAGTTTGTTCTGTTTATCTGTGAGTCTGTTTCTGTTTTGTTATACTCATTCATTCATTTTATTTTTTAAGTTTCACATGTGAGTAATATATTTGTCTTTCTCTGCTTGACTTACTTCACTTAATATGATAATCTCTGAGTCCATTCATATTGCTGCAAATGGCAATTATTTTGTTCTTGTTTATGGCTGAATAGTATTTCATTGTATATATGTACCACCTCTTCTTTATCCATTCATCTGTCGATGGACAGTTAGGTTGCTTCCATATTCTGCCTTGTAAATAGTGCTACTGTGGACATTGGGGTGAGTGTTTCTTTTCAAATTAGCGTTGCTGTTTTCTTTTAATATAAATAATTGAATAGATAATAAAAGAAGAAGAGTAGACAAATCTCCTCTGCATAAAAACTTCAAATAATTTATGTAGATTCTCTGCCTTCACAGAGGTGGAACATAACTCCCTACTCAGCAAGCACAACTGTGCTCAAACCACCAAAGAGTAAAGCATGGACTAGAAAGAGTGACTTTACAATGGAGAAATCTAGCAAACACTACCTCAGCCAGCTGACCAACGGTGCTAAGTCATAAGGATAGCACTTACCTGTGAAATGACTTCACCTCTGTGGTCTTCTTCCCCCAAATCCATAATCTAAGTCTAATTAATTGAAAAACATCAGAGAAATACCAGCTGAGGGGCATTCTACAAAATACCTGACCAGTATTCCTCAAAGCTGCCAAGGTCATGCAAAATAAAGAAAGCCTGAGAAATTTTTGTAGCCAAGAGGAGCCTAAGGAGATATGACAACTAAATGTAATGTGGTGTCTTAGATGGGATCCTGGAACAGAAAAAGGACATGAAAACAAAGGACATCTGAATAAGGTTTGAACTTCAGTTAAAAATAATGTATCAGTATTGGTTTAGCAATTGCATTAAGTGTACCAAAGTAATGTATGATGTTAGTAATAGGGAAAAGTGGTTGTGTTTTGGTTTGTCTTGTTTTCTACAATTCTCTGTAAGTCCAAAAGCTATTCTAAAATAAATCTTTAAAAGAAAAACAGAAAAGCATGAGCCAACCCTCCCAAAACACCCAGAACCATGTGGTTGTGCAAGGAAATGTCAAAATACTATTAAGTACCTTTTGGAAAATTAGATGGCAGAAGGATACATGAAAGAAAAAGGTTTTCAATCCAGGGAAGAGAAATAAATATGTTTTAGACACAGTTACATATAATTTTTTCTTTTGAAAAAAAGCATGTGCTTAGTGGATCAGTAGTGTCTGTTTTCGACTCCATGGACTGTAGCCCCCCAGGCTCCTCTTTCCATGGGGATTCTCCAGGCAAGATCCTGGAGTGGGTTGCCATTTCCTCCTCCAGGAAAAAAGTATAGTTCATTAACATAAATAGAAAATATTAAAAAGATACAGAAAAGCGGAAAGGAGAAATGAAAGTTTCCATAATTTTACCATCTAATGCAACTACTATTACTATTATTTTATTTTCAATTATATATATACATATATATAAATTTTTGTGGGTTTTCTCATATTGTAACCAGACTTGACATAGAATTTAGTTTCTTGGAAGTTTTTCCCTTTCTTAAATTGAAAATAAATCTTACAATGTTGTTGTTTAGTCACTAAGTCATGTCTGACTCTTTTGCAGCTCCATGGACTATATAGCCCCCCAGGTTCCTCTGTCCATGGGATTCTCCAGAATACTGGAGAGGGTTGCCTTTTCCTTCTCCAGGGGATCTTTCTGACCCAGGGATCGAACTCAGGTCTCCTCCTTTGCAGGCGGATTCTTTTACTTCTGAGCACCAGTATCTAAATCCATGAGGCAAATATTAACAGGCATAAAGGGTGAAATTGACAGTAACTTACAGAAATTGACTTTAACACCCCACTTACATCAGTGGACAGGTCATCAAGAAAGCCAATAAAGAAACACAGGACTTAAATGACACATTAAAACAAAATGGCTTAATATTAATAGAACACTCTATCCAAAAGCAGCAGAATACACAATCTTTTCAAATATACATGGAACATTCTCCAGGATAGATCACATACTAGGCCACGTGCCCATCAATAGATGAATGGATAAAGAAGATGATATGTACATGTATAGTGGAATATTGTTGTTTAGTCACTAAGTTGTGTCCCCCTCTTTTTGTGACCCCCATGGATTGTAGTCTGCCAGGCTCCTCTTTCCATGGGATTTCCCAGGCAAGAATACTGGAGTTGGTTGCCATTTCCTTCTCCAGGGGATCTTCCTGACTCAGGAACTGAACCTGCATCTCCTACCTTGGCAGGCAAATTCTTTACTGCTGAGTCACCAGGGAAGCCTGAAATCTTACACAGAGCTAGTTAATTAGTCTCATTCTGCATTTTGGACAGTTAAGTCAAATGCAACTATATGACTTCCCAAGACTGAATATCTTGAATCTGCTCTCCTTATCTAGGATGTAGTAAAGAACCAGAGTGGATATCTATCAAGTTATATAGGAGCTTAATGATGTGTCTCTTGATTTCACTATGAAGGAGATGTGATATTTAAGAAACAAATCGGAAAAGAGGAAAATCTATTGTCAGGCACGAGCCACAGAAATGAGAGGTAGGGAACTAAGAGTGTTGGGGTTGGAAAATAGTTTAGGGGAATACAGAAAGGACATATGTGTGTTTAAGGAGTGAGGTATGAATAATTATAGAATGGCATGGACTGAGAAGAGCATGAGGCATCATCTATTTTGCAAATGTGTGGTCTGGAACATATTGGGAGGAGAATGTGGTTGAGAACAAACGGTCAGTTCAGTTCAGTCGCTGGTAGGAAGTATTAAAATTATTAAAATCTCTGTAGGTAGAAGCTTGAATTCAGGTAATATTGTTTCATAAGGTTTGATCCAATGCCAGTTTTCCAAATAAAAACGTCTGATGTCTAATTCAGTTAGATGAGGGAACTAGAAACAGTAAATATTCCTGAGTACACATCGCCACCCAGTGGATGAATGTGTGTGACGCACAAATCATATGCAAAGAAAAAGACAAAGAATGTGAGAGCTTATCACAGGAAGCTTGTGTTAAAACTTTGTGTTCAGTGATGTCATATGTGATGCAAACTTGAATCACACCACTCATGCAAAAGCCAGACTAGATTTTAATACACATTTTTCAAGTATTCTGATAAATATTATGCGAGGCTTTTAGCAGTGAAAGAAAAAATATTATGAGTGTGCTTAGCACATTACATACTAGAGTTTCACTAAGGCTAATAAAACTTAAGTTCATGAATTTCCAATAAGATAAATAAGAGATATTTAGCTTCTTATACGGCAGAAAGAGGGCTGCCAAGGCAGAGATTTGAGATTCAAGTCTTGACTCCTCAGGGTGCTAAAAGCTTTGATGAGAAGTCAGGGATGAATTAAATTTTTAGCACAATACTTTTTGAGTTTTCCTCCATCTGCTAGCAAATAAAGATTTATGAGATTAGGGATATGTAGGGACAGTGGGTGGAAGTTGGGTATTTAAAGATGCATTGAATCATGTTTATATAGGGATTTCCTAATGGTTCATCTTGGAGGGATACAGCAATCTTCTCTTGGGATAACTCAATAAAAGTCTTCTGGTATTCTACAGACAAGCCTAAACCTATATACTGTGTTCCCTAAAAAGAAAATTTACTCAATTGGAATGACATTAAAAATCTAAGGAAAATTAGTGTGGGGCTTTAGTTTTTGCTATGTCTATGCAGTATTATTACATAAAGGTTTGTGCATCCACTTTTGAATCTCTCTCAACAGGGAACCCACTAACTAATGTGTTTTTCCTCTGTTGGGTCTGGGATTTATTTATCTAATCCTACTTATGAACTAATAAATTAGTCTATCACAGTTTCAACAGTGCTGGCAGAAGATGTGGGATGTCTGAGTCAGAGACAAAAGATTCCATTATTCATAGTTAACAAGTAGGATAAACATCCCATTTGAGTTAGTTTCCCTTATGTTCCAAGGTCAATGAGGGCACCAAAGAGGGGCCCAGGTATATTCTATGCACCCAGTAGGGCTCTGTCCTAGGTTAAGAACACTGAGCTGGGGGAATTCACTGCTTTTATAATAAGTAGTAAACAAGTCTGTCTTTTCTCCAAAGTGGGATCTCTAACTTATCCCTCAAGGTTGCTTGCTTCAAACTACCTTGATAAATGGCCTGGCGGGGGGAGGGTGGCGGGGAGGAAACAGCAGATGGGGCCTTGCTGAGGTATTTAAGGATTATGGCAGATTGCCTTTCTATAATTTCCAGTAATTTGTCCTTTTTTCTTTCTATCCCTTCAGCATTTTGTACACCGGATACCTGTAGTGTGTTTAAATTCCATTTAAACTTCTTTTCTCCAAACTAATCATTTCTAGTCCCTTTGACCATGCCTCCAATAATCTGGCTTTGAGTCCCCTCACCAGTCAGTTCAGTTGCTCAGTCGTGTCCAACTCTTTGTGATCCCATGGACTGCAGCACACCAGGCTTCCCTGTCTGTCTCCAACTCCTGGAGCTTGCTCAAACTCACGTCCATTGAGTCGGTGATGCCATCCAACCATCTCATCCTCTGTCATCCCCTTCTCCTTCCGCATTCATTCTTTTCCAACATCAGGGTCTTTTCAAATGAGTCAGTTCTTCACATCAGGTGGCCAAAGTATTGGACCTTCAGCATCAGTCCTTCCAATGAACATTCAGGACTGATTTCTTTTAGGATTGACTGGTTGGATCTCCTTGCAGTCCAAGGGACTCTCAAGAATCTTCTCCAACACCGCCGTTAAAAAGCATCAATTCTTCTGCACTCAGCTTTCTTTATGGTCCAACTCTCACATCCATACATGACTACTGGAAAAACCATAGCTTTGACTAGACGCACCTTTGTCAGCAAAGTAACATCTCTGCTTTTTAATATGCTGTCTAGGTTGGTCATAGCTTTTCTTCCAAGGAGCAAGTGTCTTTTAATTTCATGGCTGCAGTCACCATCTGCAGTGATTTTGGAGCAAAGAAAACAGTCTGTCATTTTTTCCATTGGTTTACTATGAAGTGATGGAACCAGATGCCATGATCTTGTTTGAATGTTGAGTTTTAAGTCAGCTCTTTCACTTTCCTCTTTCACCCTCATCAAGAGGCTCTTTAGTTCCTGTTTACTCTTTGCCATAAGGGTGGTGTCATCTGCACATCTTGAGGTTATTGATATTTCTCCTGACAATCATGATTCCAGCTTGTGCTTCATTTCCAGCCTGGCATTTCTCATGATGTACTCTGCATGTAGGTTAAATAAGCAGGAGGACAATATACAGTCTTGATGTACTCCTTCCTCAATTTGGAACCAGTCCATTGTTCCATATCTGGTTCTAACTGTTGCTTCTTGACCTGCATACAGATTTCTCAGAAGGCAGGTAAGATGTTATGGTATTCCCATCTCTTGAAGAATCTTCCACAGTTTGTTGTGATCCACACAAAGGCTTTGGCATAGTCAATAAAGCAGAAGTAGATGTTTCTCTGGAACTTTCTTGCTTTTTACCCTTACCATTAGTATTGCTTTTCTTTGACCTTATACAAGGATTATTGCCCAAAATATATTATAATGCTCCAAATATTGTCTAATCAATTTATTAGAAGAAAGAGACACTGCTTTGCTTATTCTAGAAGTATATTTCTATACGGCAATCTGGGATCCCATGAGCTTTTTTGGCAGTCCCATTAATTGTCACTGGAAAACACTGACTTTTATCATAAACTGCTACTAAGCCATACATTTTTATTCTGTCCTAGTCTATTCTTATGCCAGAGGATGGACTCTTCATGTAGTTTTTCATTAAAGTAATCATTGTATCAACTAGATTCCATTTCATATAATAGAAAGGGTGAAAGTAAGCTTATTATTTTAAGATAGTTGTTATTTAGCAGAAAAGGCAGTTCCTTGTTGTCTGATGTTTTGTGAATTATTCCTCCTCTATATAAGAGAACAGTGTTAATATAAATGACATACAACCCTCAAACTTTTCTTTTAAACAAGAGTTCAACAGATTTTTGCTATCTTCTCTCCACACCATGTATGTACAAGAATGAGTTGACATTATTCATCTGCTTTAAAAAAAAAGAAAACTGAAACATGTACATATTTTTTTGAAACAGAAATGTTACTTTAAATATTACTTGCAGGGCAAGAAATTATGGCTCAATTTAAAACATTCAGGAAAGTAGAGAAAATAGTACAATGCACCCCCAGGTAACTATCACTCAGGTTCAACAATTATCAAGATACTGCCACATTTGCATCATATCTGTTTCATTATTATTATTAAAATATTTCATAGTAACTGGCATATAACATATCAGTTTACTCCTACATAGTTCAATAAGGATCAACATAGACATTTTTAACAAAACTGCAATATCATTAACCCCTAGAAAAATTAATGATAATTCCTGGCATCATTTAATACCTCAACCATATTTAAATTTTTCCCAATTGTCTCAAAAATACATTTTATAGTTTGTTTCTTCTCATTGGAATCAAAGTAGGACCACTCATTACATGGGATTGTTAGGTCTAATAAACATACTTTTATCCAGAATAGTCTGCCTCCTTTTTTTCATAAAATGGTATAGCCAATTTAGTTTTTTAAAAATTTTATTTAAGTGTAGTTGACATCTTGGTTTCGGCTATATCTCCTATCCTTTCTAAAGTTCTTTTAAAGTTCTTGACCACTTGGAAACTGTGGATTGAATTTGTGGTATCAACTTAATCCTCTCTTCCACATATTATACATCAATAATTAGCTCGAGAGCACTGATAGACTCAGACTAAAACACGTGCTTAAGGAAAATGAAGGAAGAGGAAAGCAATGGTAAGATGTAAATATAGTAATGAGTGATGCAAAAATAAGAAAATAAAGGATGAAAATTCAAAACTCAATTGTCACCATAAATAAATCTAATTTACACTCAAATGTTTCTCATGAAATGAGTACCCTTTTTATTGTTGCTATTGTTAGAAAGGACTATAGTAGTTTGAGCTATTGAATTGGCTAGAAATATTAATTGCTTAACAAGTTACAGTAACTGGACACCCCAGCCTTCTGAGAATTAAATGAAAAAGCTTGCTCCAGATACAGAAAAGACATAGTTCACCTCAGGCCCTGACACAAACACAGGGGGGTCTGACATAAGCAAAGAAAATGCATCTGTGGAGAGAGTATGAGAAGTGTGTCTCCACATAACTGACATGTGATCATTGTGAGTCCAAACTAAATGTATTAATTAAATCCAGAAAAAACAGTACTGGCAGATTTCTTCTTCCTTAGTTACACGATGACCTAGCACAGAACAGTGCATTACTTACAGTAGCTGCCTCATCTCTGCCATCACAAGTAAAGTTTAAAACACTGCCTACAATGGAAACAGGCATGCTCCAGGCCAGAGTTCCCATAAACACTACAGTGAGCACAGGGACCACGCTTCCATTCTTTACAGCACAATTCACAAAATTTCTATATAGAGAAATCTGTGATTCCACTGCATCCGATGTACTTTGTGTGAATTTACACTAGCTAGGGCAAAGAGGCTATGTATCTTACATGTCACGTAGATATTTCTCATTTACTATTTAGCACACACACAGATCCACGTCTACACACACAAATACAGATAACTGAGTGGACTTCTACAGATTGATGGCCTTCTCTAAAAGTTCACGTAAAGAAGTAGGATGGATACATTGGAAGGATAACTTCAGGAAAACCAGGTAAAAACAAATATCAAATCCCACTTTGAGATATAAAATGATGTAATTCATATGTCATTGTCCTCTTATTTCCAGCTTCTGAATCCATGGGTATTATTTATGTGTTTGCCACGTGACACAGAGTAAGCTTCTCTGAATTTCCTCCCCCCATATCTACTTACAGAAAAGCAGTTACTGGAGATTCTGTAGAAGTGAGACCAGGCAGGTGAGGATTCCTAAATGTTTTTATCTACTTGAAAGTGTAAAGAAGTTGTATCTAAAGTAAGAGCTTCACATGTATTTTGTCCAAACACATAGGTTAGGCTGGTTCAGCCTTATACCAACAAACAGAGCAGAGCCGCCTGCAGAAAGGGGCAGAGCCGCACCCTCGTCACGGAAAGGCTGTGTTTTTTGCATTGCCTTGTAAAGCAATGGAGTACAGCATACTTAGTCACTATGCTACCCCTCAGAATTTCAAATTACAATTAGATAAATTTTAGTTTGATAACTAGTACCTCTAAAAAATGATGTCCTGAACTCTGATTTAAAAACTTAACTTACCGTCTCACTAAAATGACAACTTGTATTTTCCATGTGCAGTTAGCAGCAGTACTGAGATTGAAAACAGAACAAAACCTACTAAAAGTCATCACTGTAGTTACATCCTGAAAGTCCCAGAAACCTATATACAAATGCTTAAACATGAGAGAGAATCTTGTAGACGCAGTAAGATATGACTATTTAACAGTCTGTTTCTGAGTTATTGAATCAATACTTCTCACTCAGTAAAACTGCAAGGAGACAACTTCTCTTTATATGCTTTGACACAGATAATCCAAATTCATAAATAATCGAACATAATTTTTTTCAAAAATAATTTATTTGGCTTTGGAGCATAATATTTTGGTACATAAAGTAAAACATGGCTGCCTAATACTCTGCATTCAACAGATTAATATAGAGCGACAAATTGGAAAATTATCCATCTTTCTCAGTGGAATTATTCTTTAATCTTATTGTTATCATGAAACAAGAGTATTTTGCATGAGTTTGAAATGGCTGTCTTATAATTTGTATTTAATGCCTTCCCTCAACTGGAAGACATGAGGTATTTTTTTAAATGTGTTTATTTTTTAATTGAAATATAACTGCTTTACAAAATGTTTTCTGCCAAATATCAACATGAATCAGCCATAGGCATACATATATCCTCACCCTTTTGAAACTCCCTCCCCTTGCCCTCCCCATCCCACCCCTCTAGGCTGTTACAGAGCCCCTGTTTGAGTTTCCTGAGACATACAGAAAATTCCCATTGGCTATCTATTTTACATATAGTAATCTAAGTTTCCATATTACTCTCCATACATCTCACCGTCTCCTTCCTCCCCCCGTGTTCATAAGTATATTCTCTATGTCAGTTTCTCCATTGCTACCCTGCAAATAAGTTCTTTGGTACCATCTTTCTAGATTCCATATATATGCATTAGTACCTGATATTTATCTTGTCTTTCTTACTTTGAAACGAGGTATTTTATATAAATTTCTCATGAGTTTCACAAAAGAATTAAACAAACAAGGTATCAGGTTGTCACAACCGTACAACACATATCACAGTATTGAAATTGTTATTGTATTGATTAGTCACCTTTCACTGGATATTAAAAAAACTTGGGCTACAACTGTATTTTTTAATCTACGCTAGCACCTCAACAAAATTTTGACTGAGTATAAGAATACTGATATTAACAAAAAGTTGTAAAATTTTAATTTAGATAGCTTTGATTAACTGTAAAATCTGAAATGAGATTTGGGGTCACAAGACATAGGTTCAAATCTTACTTTATCACAATTTATGTGATTTCAGTCTCTAACTCTTCGAGGGGCATCTGAATAAAAGGAATAGCACCTGACCTATGTACTTCAGAGTACCTGTATAGGTAAAATGAGGTAATGGATGAGAAGTACCAAACAAATGTAATTTTCTGCATATTCAGGTAAGAAATATATGTATGAAGTAAGAAATCCTTGTAAGGTTCACTGTGACAAAATTCATGTTAAAAATAGGTACCATACCATTTTTTCCAAGTGAAAACCTTTTCTCTTCAGCCTACACATACACTTAAAACTACTCATCCCCCACCACCACCAACAACAAAAATGTATATATATATAACCCTTGTATCAAAATACAGCCTGCGGTGTTTTATGTTCTCTGGACTTCCCTGGTGGCTCAGAGGGTAAAGCATCTGCCTACAATGCGGGAGACCCGGGTTCAATCCCTGGGTCGAGAAGATCTCCTGGAGAAAGACATGGCAACTCACTCCAGTATTCTTGCCTGGAAAATCTCATGGGCGGAGGAGCCTGGTGGGCTACAGTTCATGGGGTCGCAAAGAGTCGGACATGACTGAGTGACTTCACTTACTTCAATAAATACTAGCAAGGTGGAGTTGACACTGGTGCATTCTCTTCCTCAAAGCATTGAAATCCATCACCACAATGACCCACAGAACAGCCTCAACACAGTTATTAATCTACTAGTTTCTTCTCATTTATTTCTGAGTTTTGGCTGCAACCAGCAGCATGCAGGATGATCCCTCCCACCCCTGGCCAGGGATCAAATTCAGGCCTCCGCAGTGGAAACACCGAATCCTTACCTCTATGCCACCAGGGTACTCCCTGAAGATTTCTTTTTGAGTACCTCTCGTATTTATGCTGGCTTCTCTCCCCAAAATGACTGTGTACTTTTTTTTTTCTAGATTAATCTTTTTTACTGGTTCAGTTTCTGGCTCTTCAAATGCAGGTGTGTAAGGTTTCATCCTTGGACCTCCTTTTTTCTCACTCTGTGTTTCTGTGAAGATGACCCAGCCTATTCCAGCAGACCCAGGCACTATCTCTGTGCAGCCAACTCCCAAATCTCTCTTTCTTCATGGCTCCTTCCCAGGTTCCAGGTCTCTATATTTAATTGTTGACCACATATTTCCATCTGGAAGCACTTCAGTCTACGTGTCAAATTCATTATTCCTTCCGTGTCCCAAACCTCCACCCCATCTTTGCTGCCACTCCAGGTAATCATCAAGCAGAGACTGGAGTCATCAGGGATTTTCTCCACTGGTCCTCACCTCTCACCTCCATGCTCTAGGAAAAGGATCTGCAGATTCCGTCTCTGAAATGTCATACTATTTCATTTACTCTCATCTCAATTTTAATTTCCATTGCATTAAGGCTTCATTATTTCTTTTTTAAAGTTTTCTGATTTCCTCTTAACTAATCTGCCTTAGTCTCTCACAAATCCATCCTGTTAAATATAATGCCAAGGACATAAAAACATTCCCCTACTTTCTATGTCTACTCTTTGCTTGGAAAATAAACTCCAAACTCTTTGACATAGCATTCAAGACCCTAATTTGTTTCTAACCTGTTTTTCCAGTAACTCCTACCCACACCCTCCTCTTTCCAGAACACTTTCAGTTTCATGCCCTCGTGTATGGTATTCCCTTAACCTTTATGGTTGTTCTTTGTCAAAAGTCTATACGTCTTTCAGATCCATGTGACAAGTCATTTTCTCTGCAATACCTTCTCCAGTCTGCATTCCAGATAGAATTAATCCTCCTTCTTCTGTACTCTTCTGCTATTAAAATTAAACTTAAATGTTAGAAGTGTTTCTCTCTTCCACTGCATTAGACTCAAAGGGAAAAAATATTACTCATCTTGATTTCATCTATGAGTCACAGAATGCTTGACAAATAGAAGCTACCCAATAAATACTAAACTGAATAGACTTATTCCTGATGTATGTAACAAATACAGAGGACAAACTTTAAGAATAATTTTTATCTGTATAACATACAAACTATATCATATTGATTTTGTGTCAGTTATTGTTAAAATCAATAAATCATTTATCTTTGGATAATAATGAAAGTATATCTGAAAGATGAATTATTCATGTAATCCTTTTGATTTTAAGTATATCAAACAACTACATTTCTCTCTTACAGTTGAATTGGAAGGAAGCAGGAAATAGTTATGCAAAAATCCAGTCAAGTATCTGTAAAAACACATAGAAATCAAATATGAGGCCATTAGTAGTGCTATTAAAAGAATCACTAAATTTATTAAAGTCTCTTGTATATTAAAGAGTTAAACACATTGTAAAGACTAAAAACAATATTCAGGTAAAATAACCTTAAGGAAAATCAGATATGTGCTAAAGAGTCAGTGCCATATCACTGTCACAAAATTTTGTGTAACAAAAAAAAAAATCCATCTCTAAGAAATACTAATTTAAAGAAATTACACTCAATCCTGCTCTATGATTATAGCTCAAGTGTCAGCAAACTATACCCCGTGGACCAAATCTGGCCCCTCACTTGTTTTTTTGTCACTAGAATTTTATTGAAGTACAGACACATTCATTTATTTCTGCTTCTGTCTGCTTTTGCTCTACAAAAGCAGAGTTGTATAGCTGAGACAGAGACGATGCGTCCCACAACACCTAAAATGTGTACTATCTAGACCTTTAAAAAAATTGACCAATTCCTGCTACAGATAATCAGTTGGAAGTTTGGTTGTAAAACTAGGCTGGTCTGTGTATGTATTATTACTCGAGAATTTAGTTTTTTTATGCAAGGATTTCTTCTTAAAACTCAAAAGAATTTAAAAAATTATAAAGATGTTATGTTAAAAATAGAAGATTTTAAGTATATAGGAGAGTTAAATGGCATACAAAAAGGATTTTTTAATGAAAAATTGTTTTACTTTTATACTCTTATATATACTTATACTGCCCTTTTATATTAGAGTATGTCACTGAAAATGAACTGTTTTACCATTATCGTTTCACTAAAAAGTAGAAAATTAATTCTTCCTCCACGAATAAAGGAGTAAAGTTAAATATAATTATTTTTCAAAATGAGGGGAGGGAAAGGTGGAAGCAGGGAGGAGAAGGGAGGGGCAGCAGGCAGAGAGAAGCTACTGTACCTCATTCTTTCACTGAGATGAAGCCAATTTGTGTACCAAAGTTAGGGCCATCTCGGACATGGGAAAAAAACTTGTCAGGATGACAAGACGTACAGAGGTGGAGATCCTGGTTCTGGTCCTGAATATTCTGTGGTAGAATTCCTCCCCGTTCTAGAAGAATTCTTAGGATAAAGATTTTTCGAAAGACAGAAAGTTTACTTTACCAACAGACAAAGCAATAAGGAAAAAGCATTGATACTAGTGTAAAAGAATTCTGGGAAAGATCTGCTTGGAACAATGCAAGTTGTCATTCAGTTATAGAATAGGAACATAATGGGAAATGGTAGATTTCACCATTCCAATTCTGGACTGAAATCAATCATTATTGTTGTTTAATCACCAAGTCCTGTCTGACTCTTTTGTGATCCTATGGACTATAGCCTGCCAGGCTCCTCTGTCCATGAGATTTTCCAGGCAAAAAAACTGGAGTGGGTTGCCATTTCCTTCTCCAGGGAATCTCCCCAACCCAGTGATCAAACCCACATCTCCTGCATTGGCAGGCGAGTTCTTTACCACTAAACCACCAGGGAAGCCTGAAATCAAACATACCTAGTGGCTTTACGGATGTCAACATAGGGATTTGGTGAGTCAAACAGCCGTACACATCCGGGGTCAAGATTATGAAATGCCTTTGCTGATTCCTTTGGAAGAGTAAAACAGCACGGTCCGACTGAAGGCCCCAATACAACAATAATGTCTTCCAAACTGCAGCCATATTCTGCTCTCATAGCGTTCACTGTAGCCATAGCAACACCTAACAAGGTACCTCTCCAACCTAGTAAACAGGAAGAAAGAGAGATGAGCAAAGTCAAAACATAACAAAATGTCATCTTAATTTATATCTAAGTTAAAAATGAGCAGGGTCAGTTTATGTATTTTTCCTAAGGGTGCCTTCACCTCTTAGTTATTGTGAATAATTTCTGTTTTGAGCATGGGTGTGTAAATATACTACTGACATCCTGCTTTTAATTCTTTGGATATATGTTCAGAAGTGGAACTGTTGGATAATATGATAATTCTATTTAAAACTTTTTGAGGAACCATCACACTGTTTTTCATGGCAGCTGCATCATTTTATACTCCCACCAATAGTGCATCATGGTTTCCATTTCTCTTCACCAAAACTTATTTTCATTTTTTAAAAAATATCAGCCATTCTAATGGATGTGAGGTGATATCCTGTGATTTTGATTTGCTTTTTCCAAATTAGTGATGTTGGGAATCTTTTCACAGGTTTATTGACCATTTACGAATCATCTTCGGAGAAAGATCTACTAAAGTCCTTTACCCATCTTTCAATCAAATCTTTTAGTTTTTGTTGTAGTTGTTGAATTGTAGGTATTCTTTTTGTATTCTGAATATTAACTCCTTATTAGATGTATGAACTGCAAATATTTACTCTCCATCTGTTGGACTGACTTTTCACTTTGTTGACTATGTTCTTTGATGCACAGAAATTTTTGTTTTTGATAAGATCCAACTTATCTATTTTTACTTCTGTTGCTTGTGCTTTTGTTATCATATCTAAGACACCATTACCTAATCCAAGATCACAAGGATTTACACTTATACTTTCTTCTATAATTTTAGAGTTTTAGCTCTTACATTTAGGTCTTTGATCCACTTTGAGTTAGTTTTTATATATGACATAAGGGTCCAACATTGTTCTTTTGCATATGCCCATCAAGTTTTGCCAGTAACATTTGTTAAAGAAATTGTCCTTTCCCCATTGTATGGTCTAGGTACCTTGTCAAAAATCATTTGACCCTAATGCAAGGGTTTGTTTCTGGAATGTCTATTGTATTCCACTGCTCTATTGTCTTTATGCCAGTACCATACATACTGTTTTGATTACTGTAGCTTTATAATAAGTTTTGAAATCAAGAAGTATGAGACATCTAACTTTGTTCCTTTAAGACTGTTTCATTTATCTTTGATGATTTTAAATTAAATGTTTCAAAACCCAGGAAGTAACAAATAATATTCACATTTTATATATAGGAACTTAGACTCAAATTTTAAATAACTTTTGACAATGTTAAACAGTAAACCTGACTTCTAGTCATTCAATTCCATTACTTTAGTTAGATCAAAACAAACAGACAAACAAACAAAAAACCACTTTCTTATTTGTCTGTAGTCTAAAATGCAAAGATTTAAGTCATAGATGTAAGTCATAGATTTACAAGCAGAAGATAATCCAAAAGATCACTCCTCATTTTACATAGACTCATTACCACTGAATAATCTAAACAGTATTTTTAAAAAACCTCCAGCAAACAAAATTCCAAAACCTTAACAAACATAGCACCTAAAAATTCTTTGTTCTATTTTCAGAGAATAGTTAAAGCTAATCAACTGTAACATATTAAACTAAATGCAATTTTCCAAACATATCTTGTTTTTTCTTATCTTTACACTTGCTGCTACATTTTCAAAAACACCTTCTGCGACCTGTCTAACCTTCCTATTCCCTACTACCTAGACTTCAAGGGTAGACTTCTCAAACCAGAGACAATACAACTCAGTACAACTCCCTGGGAGTGTTTTGAAAAGCATAGAGGCTTCTCTTTTCGGTTATTACAACAAGTACAACTGACATTAAGAATTTTGAAAGCCAAGCAAACTTAGTTTGCAATGTAAGACTATCTTGCCCCAAATGTTAATAACACTCCTGCTGAGAAACATTGGTACCTAGCCAAATCCTACAAATCTCCCAGGAATCAGCCTAGGTAACTGCTTTCTTTAGGGATTATACTCTGAGTCATATAATTTGACACAAGTACTCCCTGTATCTGCTCCTGACCTAAGAGTCTACTAGCTCTCTTCTATCTTTACACTTATCACCATGGGTAGTAATTAACTATTAATGCTGGGAAAGACTGAGGGCAGGAGGAGAAGGGGACGACAGAGGATGAGATGGTTGGATGGCATCATCGACTTAATGGCCATGAGTTTGAGCAAGCTCCGGGAGATGGCGAAGGACAGGGAAGCCTGGAGTGCTGCAGCCTCTGAGGTCACAGAGAGTCGGACCATTACTTAGAGAATGAACAAAAACAATGTCCATCAGAAAGAAATTATAATTTTTATAATTTTGAGAACCACTATAACTTCCCCCCAAATTGGTAAAAATCCTAGGTGCTTAACTAAGTACACTTACCAGAGTGAGCAACCCCACATGCTTTTTTGACAGGATCTGCAAAAACTATTGGGATACAGTCAGCACCAAGAGCTGCTATTGTGACTCCTCTTTGATTTGTGGTGATTCCATCATAAGATTCAGGCTCCTTCCTTCCCATAATCCAGACATCATTGGCATGATCAGTCTAACACCAAAGATGTGAAATAAAAATGTTTTGAAAATAGAATTTCTCATACCATAAGCTTTTCTGAAAGTATGTATTTTTGTATAAAATTATATAACCAATTTAAGGTTACTAGCATTCCTTAAATACATCAGGTCCATATGTATATAATATAATAACAAATTTACTTAACTCTATCATATGATAATCTCTATGTATTTTCCTCAAAGGAAAGCAGACTTCAACACTTAAAAAAAAATCAAAATAGCACTGATGAACCTATTTGCAGAGCAGGAATAGAGATGTAGACGTAGTGAACAGACTTGTGGACACAGCAGGAGGGCGGGGAAGAGAGGATGGGATCAATTGAGATAGTCAGTTCAGTTCAGTTCAGTTGCTCAGTCGTGTCTGACTCTTTGCGACCCCATGAATTGCAGCACGCCAGGCCTCCCTGTCCATCACCAACTCCCGGAGTTTACCCAAACCCATGTCCATCGAGTCAGTGATGCCATCCAGCCATCTCATCCTCTGTCATCCCCTTTTCCTCCTGCCCCCAATCCTTCCCAGCATCAGGGTCTTTTCCAATGAGTCAACTCTTCGCAGGAGGTGGCCAAAGTATTGGAGTTTCAGCTTCAACATCAGTCCTTCCAATGAACAACCAGGACTGATCTCCTTTAGGATGGACTGGTTGGATCTCCTTGCAGTCCAAGGGACTCTCAAGAGTCTTCTCCAACACCACAGTTCAAAAGCATCAATTCTTCGGTGCTCAGCTTTCTTCACAGTCCAACTCTCACATCCATACATGACCACTGGAGAAACCATGGCCTGAGAGTAGTATTGAAATATATCCATTTCCATGTGTAAAACAGATAGCCAATGGGAGGTTCAAAAGGGAGGAGATATATATATATATACTTACGGCTGATTCACATTGTTATATGGCAGAAACCAACACAACATTGTAAAGCAATTATCCCCCAATTAAAAATAAATTTAAAAAAATTCAAAATAGTCCATCCATCATGAACACCCCTCACTAGAGATGGGTAAATCTCTAATTGCAGTAGTTGTTCAGTAGCTCAGTTGTGTTTGACTCTCTTCAATTTCATGGACGGCAGCACACCAGGTCTGTCCTTCATTATCTACTGGAATTTGCCCAAACTCATGTCCATTGAGTTGATGATGCCATCCAACCATCTCATCCTCTGTCACTCTCTTCTCCTGCCCTCAATCTTTCTCAGCATTAGGGTCTAAACCTAATAGCAGTACCTTCTACAAAGTACTAATTGACTGAAAGAAATTAAATTTCCAAATCAATAATATTTTTACTTTTCCTGGAGTCAAAGTAATCTAGAATACTGTAAGAAACAATTATCTTATCAGTTGTACCCTAGTTCCTCCTAGTGTTGATATAGAAAACAATGGCTTTTCTCTCCCACTGTTCAGGAAACTTACCTCTAAATATAAAAGGCAGTGATACTATACTCTGGGGCTTTCCTTACGGTTCAGTGGTTAAAAAAAAAAAAAAAACTCACCTACCAATACAGGTGACTCAGGTTTAATCCCTGGGTCGGGAAGATCCCCTGGAGAAGGAAATGGCAACCCACTCCAGTATTCTTGCCTGGGAAATCCCACAGACAGAGGAGTATGGTGGGCTACAGTCCATGGGGTCACAAGAATCGGACACAACTTAGTGACTAAAAACAACTGTATTTTTAGATGTGAGGAGTTCCAGATGTGTGTGTGTATGTGTGTGTGTATATATATCATAGAATTGATCTTTAGAATATGATATGTATCTCTAAGAAAAATAATCACAAACATTATCCTAAGTTTTAGATAAAACATTAGATGCGAACATTAAATAGCTTATTTAAAGTCAATATAGTCATTGGCAGAGTCAAGAATATACTTTAAATCTTCCAAAATATGAAACAAAATTGTACCTTTATTTGGTAAAATTTATTCGCATTAAATCCTGCAGCCTTCCCCAACCTACGCAGATTTTCTTGAACAACAGCCTTGGGATCTCTCCGTTTGGAACTACTGAAGAGATTGAATGAGCTAAGAGTTGGTATGTAAGATATCCCACCTGTTCTGGTAGTAAATCCATGTATGAAAGTATCTGTTGAGGATAAACAGTGAAGATTAAAACCAGGCTGTACAAAAGACTATAAAGCTTTACAAACCCAGTCTCTCATTAACTTTCCCTAAAAACCTCACCCTGCATTAGTTTATCCAGCTTCTAATTTCTACAGTTCTTTATAGCTTCATCTGTTCACATGACACAATGTTTTGAGTTTGTTTTACATTCTCCGTGGGATAACTGCTCTTCAAAGGGTATCTTCTTCCCATTAGTTTTTGTTATCCCAATAGCATATAGCTCACAGTAAATATCCTTTTACTAAGAAGTGAGATCGACTGTTTTAAATTTCACTCTTCTGTGAAGACACCACGGAGTTAAGGTTTCAGAATTTCTAAGCAGGAAATGTTTAGGGTCATAAATCTCACTTAAAACCAAGGCTGGGGGATTTGTCTTAAAGCTGAATTTGCATAAAGCAAATTTATTTAGAGCAGCTTTGAAGAGACTATCCCTTCACACTCGTGACTCTATAAGGCTGTCCATGACATTCCCATGTTGTAACTGATGCCAAGGAACACATAATCTCACATCAGTCTACAAAAGAAACAAGGAAAAGAGGTGAACTTCCTGTAAAGAAAGACTGGCTTTTCATATTCAAGTAAAACAACTGATAGTGTTTAACATACCTGGGATCAAAGGAGATGTGATAATGGTTAATTCTCCCTTCAGTGCGGGCAAACTTCTCAAATATGTTTCTATTTCATTCTGGATTGCTTCTAGTTCTTGAGCTGTGATTATGCTTACTTCAGTAGACTGTTTCAAAAGACCTCCCTTCAAAGTCATCTGTAAATCTTCAAACTCAAAATTGTAAACATCAGTAAAGAGTTGATCAATGAAAGCCTTCATTAATGTCTTCCGGTGCACAGGCACAATTACCTTAATGCTACTCAAATTTTTTTCATCAACTTTTTGTTTAATTGTATACAAAGAGGCAGCCATGCTGGGATTGCTAACAGTCTCAAATTCTCTCAAGAGAGCTGATAATCCATTGCCTGTTTCTAATTCACAATTATCATGGTCACAGCTGATGTTACTACAACACATTACGCAAAACAGCTTGGCCTTGGCACCATGGTGGTATCGGACAGCATTCAATGTCTTTAATAATGTCTGATGACAGTTTTTCTGAGAGTTCAGTTTCCAACCGAAGAGATCAATCAACACTGCTTCCGCCATCCTTCAATTCTATACAAAGTTCTTCAATGAAGTTTCTGTGTCCCCCAAAATTCACCTGTAAAGAAAAATTAGCGTTAAGTAAGAATGCAAAATCATATCAATATAGTTATAGTTACAACAGAAACCTGTGGATGGGTAAAAAGAAGAATTGCATTGATTTAAAAATGTAACCAGAATAGTGAGCCTGGACTCCTCCCAGAAAAGCTAATCCACTATTTATCAGAAGAGAACCATGACAATGAAAGCTCAGCCAGCTCTTAATTCATTTTGTGAATGTACTTTACATCTTTCCAGTAGAACAACAGGTTTAGTTTTGTTTTCAGATAGTAAATTTTAAGCAGGGAATTACTTATTGACTTAGAGGAAGTCCTGTTTTTTAATTACAGGGTGTCAACGTATCATTGATACATCATTAATCCTGACATGACAGGCTTGTTAGGTCACATCCATTCCTACTAAATACCAGGGCCTTAAGTTCAATAAGATTAAATGGAGTTGCATTTAAAATTTTTTTAATTTGTAATTTTTTTTCCCCCCTAGAAACAGATTCACAAATATGAGTGGTTACCAGCAGGTTGAGGGAAGGGGGTAGGGGCAAGATAGGGGTAAGGGGATTAAGATACAAACAACTGCTGCTGCTGCTAAGTCGCTTCAGTCGTGTCCGACTCTGTGCGACCCCATAGACGGCAGCCCACGAGGCTCCGCTGTCCCTGGGATTCTCCAGGCAAGAACACTGGAGTGGGTTGCCATTTCCTTCTCCAATGCATGAAAGGGAAAAGTGAAAGTGGAGTCGCTCAGTCGTGTCCGACTCTTAGCGACCCCATAGACTGTAGCCTACCAGGCTCCTCCGTCCATGGGATTTTCCAGGCAAGAGTACTGGAGTGGGGTGCCATTGCCTTCTCCGAAAGATACAAACTACTATGTATAAAATAACGAAACTACACTGATATATTGTACAGCACAGAGAATACAGTCAGTATTTGAGAATAAACTTAAATGGCGTATAATTTATAAAAATGTTGACTCACCATGTTGAACCCAAAATTAATATTGTAAATTAACTGTACTTCAATTTTTAAAAAGATCCGTTTTGAAGGTTAAGAGCAGAGATGACCGAGAGAGAGGTTTGCCTCCAGGATTCACAGGTATGGCAACACCTCGTCACATTAGCACTTGGCACTCGGTCCCTTCCTAAGTCCAATGATCACGCAAGCAACTGCCATTTGGATCACGTGTGCCCCCCTCCCCCCCGCCCTGCTCTCCTCACTTCCCCCACTACCCTCACACAGTCTCTCACCCCAGCCCCTGCCCGCCCCTCCGGGCTGCCGCTCTCTCTCTGGTGACCCCTCCGGTGTCAGCCTCTGCCCTCCTCACGCCCGCCCTCCGCACCGAGTAAAGCCGCACGACAGACGCCTCGGCCACCGCTCGGTCGACGCTCGGCCCCGCGGGTCGGCCGCTACCCACACGCCGGGCCCTCGCCCCGACTCCTGCCGCCCCTGCGGGACTTTCTGACGGTCGGGCGCACACCCCAGGCCGTCCTCCGTCACTTTCGGCTGCTCGCTCGAGCTCTGAGGCGTCTCCCGGCCCCGGTACTGAGCCTGAACGAGACCCAGAGGCCGCGAGCGTGCGCCCCCGCAGTCCTCAGCCTGGGTCCCCGCCGCTGTGAGGGCGGCGCCCGTCCTGCCTCAGCCGCCGCACCCGCTTGACTGCTGACGGAGCACCCGCCCCGCATCCACCCGACGACTGCGGAGGCCGGGCCGGGGGGACGGGGGGCGGGGAGCGGGAGCGACACGAGGGGGGGACGCGCCCGAGCGCGGGGAACCGTCAGCAGTTCCGGGTCTGGCGGCCGCCAGTCCGGCACCCGCCGCCCGGCTCCTGGAGGAGGAACGGGAACCGAGCAGCGGACGGGCCGAGCGGAGCTATAGGCAGGTCCGCGGGCGGGAGGCGGGGCGGGTAAGGGGCGGGCGGGCCGTGAGGGAGCCGGGCCGGCCTCCCGACGGGGCGCGCGGCGGAGCGGCCTCCCTCCCCCGGGCGACAACGCCCTCTCCTGCGACCGCTCTCCCAGCCTCGCCGCGGCGAGTCGCCGGCCCAGAGGCGCGGTCGGGACCCCCAGTTTCATCCTCATGAGCCTTGGCCCGAGAACCTCCTTACGTTAGCACTTGGCACTGTGTCGCGTCCAAGTTCACGTACTGCGCCTCCTGAGGCAGATTTTTTGAGGCAGCTTTTTTTTTTTCTTTTTTCTTTACTGTTGGGGTTTGTTTCCAGAAACAAGTTGGCTGAACCCTCCCTTTGCCTTTTTTGCTGATCCCGCCTAACTTGCTGACTAGACTTCATAGCTCCTTCACGTGTGTGGATAAACTGATGTTCTTATAAAAATATGGGCCAAGAATAGAAAATTAGAAGGCACTGATCCTAAGAATTGTGATAAAAATGTAAATTAGCACCCCCTTTCTCCCCTCAAAGAGCGTAACATGTATTTATTTTAAAATACGGAACAGCTCCTGCCTATGTAGATGGCAGATGCTATGGCCAAAGGGAAAATATCTCCAACCTTCAAAGCGTAGGAGACAAGGTGCTTCCTGAGGCACTGGTTATAATGGAAGGAGGGGTCCCTTTTTTCTGACAGTTGCTCACATGATAAGTTCTGAAGAATGTTTCCCTGAAAGAAAGAATCTCAGCAATCTGGGAGTTTGGAAGAGCACTGGGAACTGAGATTGCTGCTATTCTGTTTGAGTAGAGAATGGGGTCACCGATCCACCCATCAGTTAACCCACTCTTCAGTATCTGGCAGATTTTTTTTTCCCCCCAAACAATATTTTCATTATTTTTCTGGACATTTATTAAGAGCACTGAGTGGTAGGTGTTGCACCTGATCTGCTCTGCCCCAAGCTTGTTTTATGTTGAATATCACTGTAAACAAAATGGAGGTCTTTAGTTACAAAGCTGGGTTAAAACATGTATGTCTGTTTTTATAGACGATGGTGGGCATTTATTTCCTGTCATGCAACAGTAAACAAGTTTAAAAAGAAATATTTCAAAATAGAGAAGCCATCAGGGAAGAGAAAGTTTGTCATTATATCGTATTTACAAACCGTTTCCTTTCACCATCTGGTCCTGGACTATGGCCTGATCTAACACTCATCGCATCCCCATTCCCTCACTCCAGTGGCTCTCAATCCTGGCTGCACATCAGAACTACAAGTAGAACTTTAAAAAGCAGAAATACAGGGATCACCCCACTCTACCACTTCCAGATACACATTTGAATCAGAAACTCAAAGAGTCAAGCCTCAGCCTGTTTTGCTTTGGTTTTTGTTTTGTTTTAATCTCTACAGATGATTCAAATGCATAATTAGATTTGAAAAATGACTTCCCTATTACCAAACCACTCAAACTAAAGGCTGTTCCTTGGAACACCATATGATTTCATCCTTTACATAAACTATTTCTTCTACTTAGAACACTGTTCTCTCTATATATATTTTTTTTCTAACAGTTAGTTGTTCAAGACCCTCCAAGCTCAAATATAACCTTCCTTGAAGCCCCATCCCCTCACCAAGCACAATCAACTACTTTTTTTTAGCATTTTGTTTGTACAGGAGAAGCTCATTCATAGATGCAGTCTGGATCCATAACCAAGCAATACACTGTAAAAGTCAATTAAACATTAAATTGTATACTTCATAAATATGAACATGGTAGTATATAAATTATATCTAAATAAAACTGTTTGAAAGGAAAGTTAAACCAGAGTCATGAAAAAGTATAAAAAGTATACCATAATACCTTAAAGGTTCTTTTTTTAAGCTGAAACAACTACATGCTAGTTTGCCAGTCTGTTGAGTGGCACAGCCTTTTGCCACAGCCTTTCCTTTGTACATGGCCTCCAGATTAGAGTTCTGCGTCATATTGCTACCATAAACTACACTTCCCAACCATCAGCTAAGCTTTCTCAAGAAAGATCCTGGAAGGATCTTCCAGGGCCAGGAAGATCCCCTGGAGAAAGGAATGGCAACCCACTCCAGTATTCTTGCCTGGAGAATCCTATGGACAGAGGAGTCTGGCAGGCTACAGTCTATGGGATCGCAAGGAGTTGGACACAACTGAAGCGACTTATCATGCACACAAGAGACACTTGTGAAGCTATCTGAGTGCAAATTACTTCTTTATAATCTTTTTATAGTTATGCATTCAAACAACTCACCTTAATTGGGTCTTGAAAAAGATAAATGTATCTTTTAAAGAACAAACTTTTTTTCCCACACTATTACATTGATTTACTTAATATTTAATTAAATTGTGAAAGCACAGTGACAGGTTCAACTGGCATAAACAGGTTTGAGAACAAACACAAGTGACATTGTCAGATGTACAATTTTCACTGGTAGGAGCAGAAGTGGGCAGACTCATTGGAGAGTGGCTTTCTAACCCTTCGGCATTCAGCGTGCACATTCAGCGTGATGTGGGGATTTACAGTTTATGATTTAAAAGGAAATAGAATGAGTTAATTGGTGAGAGGTTAAATGTAGATAGACTTAGAAAACACACACTGTACCTCTACATTTTCATTATTTGACTTTGCATCTACTTCACCCATAGAGACTTAAAAAGTCTTTGAGGTACAGAGATAGTGCCTGGCTGTTAAGGGGAACCATTGGGAAAATCCCCAGGAATTGTTACATCACCATGTAAATCCTTATCTTGATAATTTTAAAACTGGTAACAGTTGTCTTTAAGCCATTTACACTAGAGTTTATGAGTCCTTCCAGAAATGGACATAAAACTTGCAGATTTCCTTGTGAAAAACTTAACGTTAGTTTCTATAACAAATGACCAAACTGGATGGCTTTAAACAACAAAATGTGTTCTCTTGTAATTACGGAGGCAGAAATCTTTTTTTAAAATATTTATTTATGTATTTTAATTGGAGGATAATTACTTTACAGTATTGTGATGGTTTTTGCCATACATCAGTATGAATCCATCATAGGACCTCTCCATGCTGAAGCCACCTCCCAAATCCCTCTCCACCCTATTCCTCCAGGTTATCACAGGACACTGGCTTTCGGTGCCCTGCTTCATACATCAAACTTGCATTCAGAGAAATCCCACCTTTGACTTAAAGCTATAAACAATGAATAATATATAAATATTCTCTACATTCTCTCTGGAAGGAAGTTAAGTAACAGTACCAATCCTCTGGTTACTTTTTATTTTCAGCAACCTGAAACTTTAATCTCATTTCCTAGCCAGAGAAGAGAATAATCCCTAGTTTCAGCAGATTCTAAGACTCTGCCATATAATAGGTATATTATAATAATTTTTTAATTTTAATGATTCAATTAATTTATTCTTATGGGATGACCCTGATGTTATAGCTTCTCTTGAAAACACGTGGTAGAAACAGTCTTTTTTTGCCTGAATTGTGTATTATTGATTCTTACTAACATGTGCAGTATGTTATATTTTTCCCATGATGCCTCTTTAGTTTTTTGTTGGAATTGAGCCATCCAGAACTGAGTCTATCATGCTTTTTTAAGTCTCAGTTTCAGGAAAACTTTTATCTTTCCCCAGGTTAGTTTTTTTCGGAGAAGGCAATGGCAACCCACTCTAGTACTCTTGCCTGGAAAATCCCATGGACAGAGGAGCCTGGTAGGCTGCAGTCCATGGGGTCGCAAAGATTCGGACATGACTGAGCGACTTCACTTTCACTTTTCACTTTTGTGCATTGGAGAAGAAAATGGCACCCCACTCCAGTGTTCTTGCCTGGAGAATCCCAGGGACAGGGGAGCCTGATGGGCTACCATCTATGGGGTCACACAGAGTCAGACACAACTGAAGCGACTTAGCAGCAGGTTAGTTTTTTAGCTTCCCCAGTCAAAATCAACTTGAGATATTAAACTTCCTCTCCCCCTTGGAAAACAAAGACAATTTCATACCCATTTGAAAATTATCTACACAATTTTTCTCTCCTTGTTTTCTCATAAAATATTTGTCCTGAAAGAGGTGGGAGGAAATTATAAACTTAACTAAAACTACCTGGCAGGTCCACATAGCAGTTTTTTTCATTTTGGATGAAAAATGATGTTTATGTGGCATGGATGCACATGGATGGTTGCCTCTTAATTCTTTTAAGCTGGAAACTCCCAAAACCCTGGGGCTGGGAGGGTGGGGGGAAGGATTTAACAGCCTTGCTTTATTTTGCTCATTAACTTAGAGGGAGGTACTGGATGATGAATTTCCAAAAGCTGGAAACGTGGCCTTTTAAAAATCTCCTCCCAAGGGCCAATTATAGGCACTTGCCTCTTGAATTCAAATGAGTTGGTGCACAAATTTGTTTATTACAATGCCTAAGTACATATTAAATACCTAATAAATGTTAATTTGGATCCTACTCACTTCAAATTTCATCCTTCCGACTTGGATGTATGACCTTTGGCAAATTTCCTAATTTCTCCAAATTTAAGTTTCCTCATTTTCGAAATATAGGTAAAAATAATGTCTAGATTGTAGGACTGCTCCGAAGGATAAAATAGATAATCTATGTGAAAGTTGTTGCTTAGTCACTAAGTCATGTCTGACTCTTTGCAACCCCATGGACTGTAACCTGCCAGGCTCCTCTATTCAAGGAATTTCCCAGGCAAGAAGACTAGAGCAGGTTGCTGTTTCCTCCTCCAGGGGATCTTCCCAACCCAGGAGTCAAACCCATGTCTCCTTCATTGGCCAGTGGATTCTTAACCACTGAGCCGCCAGGAATGACCCCACTATGTGAAATTACTTACAGGTAATTAATAAATGTTGGCTATAGTTAATATTTGAAGGCAAAAGGAGAAGAGGGCAGAAGAGGATGAGATAGTAAGATGGCATCACAGACTCAATGGATGTGAATTTGAGCAAACTCTGGTAGATAGTGAAGGACAGGGAAGCCTGGCCTGCTGCAGTCCATGGGGTTTCAAAGAGTCAGACATGACTAAACAACAGTAGTTAATATAGGACATGATGGTTTATTACAGTATTTCCATTGCATTGTTTTCTCTAAAGCTAGTTATTTAGTTGAAAGTGTTTTTCCTAAATGATTTTTTACATGTAATATTTGTCTATTTATTATCAAATACTGTAGATTTATTAAGGTTTTTATTTTTTAAATCAGAGTCACTTAATTCATATTTATATTTCCCAGAATGTTTTGTATACATATATGTACCCCATATGTGAATTGAATGAAAGAATAACTGATATTGTCTAATCTCTAAACTCTTGTTTTCATTGAGTTATGCAATTGTAAGGAATTATCAGTAGATGGCAGTAGTTTATTTTCATTTTTATTTTTTGTCCATTTTAGGGAGATCCGAAAAAAATGATTACTTTCTCGATTTTAAACCAGATATCCTTTCATGAATAGCTTGTTTAAAGATATATCACCCAATAGTTCTTCAATGTATGCTGCTTCAGGAGTAAAGATCAAAAAGTACCAATTACTTTATTTTTACTGTAAAAATCTAATTTTCTAATCTTTTTTTTTGGTTTCTTCATCAAATACTTTGTAGAGAATATGAAAATGAATAAGACACTGTATATGCCTTCTGGAGCTTATAGTCTAATAAGGAAATACAGTAATGTATTTCAGTAATACTGGTGTAAAATAATGTAAATTCAGTAATAGGAATAGAAATAGTTGAGTGGCAGAAACTTGCTAAATACATTCATTATTTCACTTCATGCTCACAGTAATCTAATGAGGCTGCTACTATTATCGATAAGGAATCTGAGTCTCAGGTTGGAAAGAATTTACCTAATAAACTAGCAGTTTCTCAACCTTGGTTCAAGATTAACCCTGTCTTACCCCAAGACCTAGTAGTATCTACCTCATAGGGCTAAATGAGTTAATATTTATAAATTGAATATTTATAGAGTTCCCATACATGGCACAGAATCAGCACTATATAATGTTAATTTTTTTTAATCTAAAACATTTAGAACAGTGTCTGGGACAAAAAACTAAAGCACTATTTAGTTGTTTATCTTTGTAATCAATTGAGAGACTAACTGAAAGTAGAAATGTAGACGGTATGCATTTTCAACATGGGTAACACTAAGAATAACATCTGTAACCATGAAACCCATACAAAAAAGCTAGAGAGCTTGGATTTATTGACATTGATCTGGGGGCAGAAAAGACATAGAGTAATGGCATGAACAGAGTGAATGGACTCAGTATCAGGGAAGACTTCCTGGAGGAGGCAGATAGGAAATGAGGTTTGAAGAAAGGAAGTAATGTGAATAAACAGGAAAGAATCATAGATTCTCAGAGGTGATTATGGCACTGTTGAGTATTTCTCTCAGGACTTCTTTAGCTTGATAAGATATTTCTGGATAGATTTGAGTTTCCTGACTTAGGAAGCGATTTAACTTTGCTGTTGTTTTTATCAGATTGCAATCTTTTAAAAAATTTTGTTTTTTAAAAACACTTGTAACTAGTATACAAGTACTCTGTATCAATATTTAACCAATCTTTAGGAAAGATATTTAGTGATTTTGCAGATTTCCTTGTGGAAGTTTCCTTATATACATGCCTTACTGTTATGATAATATTTTACTTCTTTTGGCTGGCAAAGTTTATCATGACTTTAGTATGATTTGGAAAGATTCACAAGTTCTATAAAAAATCAACTAAGATTTTTTAAAAAGATGTCATCTAAAAAGAAAAATCCATATGTTCAAATGTTAAGAATAAACATTACATTCCTTTTATTAATCATGCAGAATTGTGTAATTTCTTCTGTACAGGAATGGACAGGCAAAATCAGATAACGCTTTTTCGAAAAACTGTAATGTCTTTAATTCTGCCAACTCAGCATTCATTCATTGCATTCATTCACTGGTAAAGGAAAGAACTCTTTTCACCTTTCAAGATAGAAAAACATCTACCCCTTCATCTCATCAGTTTCTCCTAAGTATAGAGGAGGTTGGTGATTTTAAACCTGTGTAAGGCTTACCCTGTCTGGCACTGGACAGGAATGCCATATTCCCTGCATCCTGTACCCATGGCAGAAGTTGCTAATCCATTTTGTTACTGTTTTTCACAGATTCTGGTTGTAGGTTTAGAATACACTTCACAATAGTACTGGAGGTACCAGCTACTAATCCATAATAATTATTTACTTAAAATATGTCAGATACTGTGCTGAGTATGTTACATACATTCATTATTGTGTGATCAGTCATGTCCAATTCATTGTGGCCCCATTGACAGTAGTCCACCAGACTCCTCTGACCAGGAAATTTTCCAAACAAGAATACTGGAGTGGGTTGCCATTTACTACTCCAAGGGATCGTCCCGATCCACGTCTGGGAACCCACATTCCCAGGTCTCTGGGAACCTCCGTCTCTTGTGGTTCCTGCATTGGCAGGTGAATTCTTTACCACTAGCGCCACCTGGGGAAGCCCACATTCATTACACTAGCCCTATGAAGTTTTACAGATGAGGACGTTGATGATCAAATAAATTAAGAAACTTCTCAGGGTCATAACAGCTAAAAAGCAGGACAAGCAAGATCCATAGAGAATTATACTTTATTCCCCAATCTCTCACTCAATCATTGTATTTTAATTCTTGGAACTGATGATGAATGTCATTGCCATCCCTGTGATACATTTGATAGTTAATTTACTTTCAGGATCACTAATACATAACAGATGAAAAAAAAAGAAAAGTGAAAAATTATCAGCACTGATTATTCTGTATGAGAAAAGGTGAACTGAAAAGGTGGAAAGAGACACAAGAATGTCAGAAAACAAAAGGAAGAGTCAAGGAGTTCCCAAAGAAGGTAATGAAGCACTTTTCATAAATATAGAGCTGAAAGATGAGCAGTAACAGAAAAAGTAGAGTGATAGGAAAATTAGGTTAAAATTAGTAGCAAATTAGAATAGAGGAAAGCTGCCAGGAGGAAGCTTCTAGAGTGTTTAGAAAAGGCATAACAACCTAATAATGCAGGCCTATAATGAAAATTCATCAACTGTAATTGAGAAATAGTTGTTATGGTAGCACTATAATTATAGTGTATGTGCAGATGGTCTGGATAAAAAATTTGGGGACAATCAAAATATTTATAATGTTCCATAAAGGAAGAGGTGTAGTATTGCAGTAGGTGACTTTGAATTGTCTATTATCATGGCCTTTTATTTTAGTTTTGTTTATAGTCAGAAAGGGAAGAATATCAACCCTAAATTTAGTTTATTAATGAGAAAACATCACAATTTTCATGATTTGGGGTGATGAAACATAAGTTTCTTAGAATGTTTGCATTTAGATTTTTGTTATGTACTTTATTCTTTTTGTCTAGCTCTGGCTAAACAAGATACATCTTCATTAACCGAAGCTGTAGAACAAGTTGCAAAGCAACAACAATCACAAACATCAGAAATAGAAAGAAACAAAAAAGTTCTGTTGCATTTGCAGGTAACCTATTTCACAAAGTCTTGTAAATGAGTTTCTATGTTCTTCAAAACTATATTAAATTAGTAAGAAGGAAGTTATTAAGCAAACTTAATAACTTCTGAGGAAGCAATATAACATTTCTAATGTTCGTATTTATACCTTCTAAATTATTCTGTTGTCCTTAAGTAAAGACTTCACTGGTGTCTTAGATGGTAAATAATCCACCCGCAATGCAGGAGACCTGGGTTTGATCCCTGGGTTGGGAAAATCCCCTGGAGGAGGGCATGGCAACCCACTCCAGTATTCTTCACTGGAGAATTCCCATGGACAGAGGAGCCTGGTGGGCTATAGTCCATGGGGTCACAAAGAGTCAGACATGACTGAGTGACTAAGCACACATAACATCCTTAAGTAAAATCTACATGAATATTCCAGTTTTGTGGAACATTTTACATAATCATTGTGCAGAGATTCAACAGTGTCATCGTACTGTAGATAAGCATATAAAACACAATGGTCACATAGAATTATTTTGAATTTATTTGATAGTTTTTCCTAAAATTCTGAACTGAAGGAAGATTAAGTTTTTAAGCCAGTGTTTTTAAAGATGTGGCTTAGAAATTACTAGTTGCCAGTGAACATTTCAGGTAGATAAGGAACATTTCAGGTAGATAAGGAACATTTCTGTGTTCCTTAAATTTTCCCTGGAGAAGGAAATGGCTACTCACTTCAGTATTCTGGCCTGGAGAATCCCATGGACAGAGGAGCCTGGTGGGCTATAGTCCATGGGGTCACAAAGAGTCGGACACGACTGAGCGACTAACACTTAAATTTCAAAATATGTTCATAATTCCATCGCAGGAATCTGAAAGCCATACTTGTTTTTGTATTCAGCGTAGACATAATTATTCTGTTAATAAAGCTGAAGAAGGAAAAATGGAAACAATGTTTTTACTTTTTAAAGATTCTTTATTAAATGTATCATTGATATGAGAAGAATATGAAAAGAATATAATCTAGATCTGAATTGCCAGGAGATGATTTGCTACTTCCAGCTCCTTGATTTAATCTTTCCATGCTTCTGTTTTCTCATTTGTAAAATGGAGATAATAATAGGACCTATCTGTAACGTTTTCATGATAATTAAATGAAAGAATACTTGTAAACATTACTTAAGGTATCCTTTCTGGGACCCTGGTGGGCAGTGTAGGACCAGATTTTGAATATGGTTTTAGGCATTAATGCATCAACAGATAAGATAATAATTTTCAAAAAAGCAAGAGAGTTCCAGAAAAACATCTATTTCTGCTTTATTGACTACGCCAAAGCCTTTGACTGTGTGGATCACAATCAACTGTGGAAAATTCTGAAAGAGATGGAAATACCAAACCATCTGACCTGTCTCTTGAGAAACTTGTATGCAGGTCAGGAAGCAACAGTTACAATTGGACATGGAACAACAGACTGGTTCCACATAGGAAAAGGAGTACATCAAGGCTGTATATTGTCACCCTGCTTATTTAACTTATATGCAGAGTACATCAGGAGAAACGCTGGGCTGGAAGAAACACAAGCTGGAATCAAGATTGCCGGGAGAAATATCAATAACCTCAGATATGCAGATGACACCACCCTTATGGCAGAAAGTGAAGAAGAACTAAAGAGCCTCTTGATGAAAGTGAAAGAGGAGAGTGAAAAAGTTGGCTTAAAGCTCAACATTCAGAAAACTAAGATCATGGCATCTGGTCCCATCACTTCATGGGAAATAGATGGGGAAACAGTGGAAACTGTGTCAGACTTTATTTTTTTGGGCTCCAAAATCACTGCTGATGGTGATTGCAGCCATGAAATGAAAAGACGCTTAGTCCTTGGAAGGAAGGTTATGACCAACCTAGATAGCATATTTAAAAGCAGAGACATTACTTCGCCAACAAAGGTCCATCTAGTCAAGGCTATGGTTTTTCTGGTGGTCTTGTATGGATGTGAGAGTTGGACGGTGAAGAAAGCTGAGCGCCGCAGAATTGATGCTTTTGAACTGTGGTGTTGGAGAAGACTCTTGAGAGTCCCTTGGACTGCAAGGAGATCCAACCAGTCCATCCTAAAGGAGATCAGTCCTGGTTGTTCATTGGAAGGACTGATGTTGAAGCTGAAACTCCAATACTTTGGCCACCTCCTGCGAAGAGTTGACTCATTGGAAAAGACCCTAATGCTGGGAAGGATTGAGAGCAGGAGGAGAAGGGGACAACAGAGGATGAGATGGTTGGATGGCATCACCAACTCGATGGACATGGGTTTGGGTAAACTCTGGGAGTTGTTGATGGACAGGGAGGCCTGGCGTGCTGCTATTCATGGGGTCGCAAAGAGTCAGACACAACTGAGCGACTGAACTGAACTGAACACTATGTGGTAGTATAGATTTCTTGTAAATATTTGCATTGCGTGAAATTAAAAGACGCTTGCTCCTTGGAAGAAAAGTGATGACGAATCTCGACAACATATTAAAAAGCAGAGACATTGCTTTGCTGACAAAGGTCTGTCTAGTGAAAGCTATGGTTTTTCTGGTAGTCATGTATGGATGTGAGAGTTGGACTATAAAGAAAGCTGAGTGCGGAAGAATTGATGCTTTTGAACTGTGGTGTTGGAGGAGAATGTTGAGAGTTCCTTGGACTGGAAGGAGATCCATCCAGTCAATCCTAAAGGAAATCAGTCCTCAATATTCACTGGAAGGACTGATGCTAAAGCTGAAACTCCAATCCTTTGGCCACCTGATGCGAAGAACTAACTCATTGGAAAAGACCCTGATGCTGGGAAAGATTGAAGGCAGGAGGAGAAGGGGATGACAAAGGATGAGATGATTGGATGGCATCACCTACTCAATGGACATGAGTTTGAGCAAGCTCCAGGAGTTGGTGATGGACAGGGAGGCCTGGCGTGCTGCAGTCCATGGGGTTGCAAAGAGTCAGATACAACTGAGTGACTGAACTGAACTGAACTGAGTCACTTTTAGAAAAGAATACGTGTTGACAGTAGGATATAATATAAAAATAATAATGTCTTAGATTTCTATAAAGAATCATTCCGTAGAACTTGTCAATCTTCAAAGAGTTTTAGAGATGTTATTTCATTTATATTGAGAACCTAATTTCTGTTGAGCATTTTGCTGAACATTGTCCTCACTCTTAAGCTACTCACCACCTGTTGAAAATGCAAGTGGAAGTGTTAGTCAGTCGTATCGGACTCTTTGTGACCCCATGAACTTTAGCCAACCAGGCTCCTCTGTCCATGGAATTCTCCAGGCAAGAATACTGGAATCGGTTGTCATTCCCTTCTCCAGGGGATCTTCCTGACCCAGAGATGGAACCTGGGTCTCCTGCATTGCAAGTGTTTTCTTTTACCATCTGAGCCACCAGAGAAATCCTCACCATCTGTTGAAGAGGGAGACAAATAACTAAGCAAATAATTACATGCAGGGAAGTATGTCAACAATAGAGACATAATCACAGATTTAACGTTGAAAAAGGAGTGATCAGTTGAGTTTTAAAGAATAGCTGGAGTTCACTAGAATGATTGGGTGTATGGGATTGGTTTGAGGGTTAAAGGGAAACGAGGATATGATATTCTAGACAAAAAATAAATAAATAAATAAACTGAGAAAATTCAGAGGCCTAAAATAGCATTAGTACATTCATAGAGCTATAAGTAGTTTGGTAGTGGAATAACATAGAGTGTATTTTGAGAAGCAATAAGAGAAGTATAGCATGAAAAGAAGCTTAAACTTTATTTTAGAGTTGATGATAGGGTTTTGATAGACTTCAAAAGAGTGAATTATTAGACTTATGTTTTAGAAAGAGAATTCTAGATGCATGAAAGATACTTGTTATAATCCAACATCAATTTAAGATAAAAACTGCCAGCAAATTAGGAATAGAAGAAAGTTCTAGCCAACTAAAAGGGCCACCTGCATAAATCCTACAGGCAGCATACGTAATAGTGGAGACTGAATATTTTTCTCCTAAGAGCAGGGGTAAGGCAAGCATATGTCTTCTTATCACTTCTGTTCATTCTGTGGTACCGATAATTCAAGCCACTCCTTCACAGAAAAAGAAATAAAAGGTATCCCGATTGGAATGGAGGGAGTAAAACTGTTTTTATTCACATATAGCATGATTTTTTGGGGGTAAATCCTAAGGAATCTATTATTTTAAAATCTGTTAGAACTAATAAGAATCCACCTGCAATGCAGGAGACCTGGGTTCAATGCCTGGGTTGGGAAGATCCCCTGGAGAAGGGAAAGGCTACCCACTCCAGTATTCTGGCCTGGGGAATTCCATGGATTGTGTAGTTCATGGGGTCGCAAAGAGTCGGACATGACTGAGCGACTTTCGCTTTCACTTCTTCAGGACTAATAGTTTAGAGTTTAGAAAGGTTGCAAGATAAGATTAATTATAAAAACCAGTTGTATTTCTACATTTTAAAAGAAACAATCAGAAATTGAAATTTAAAAAGCAGTATCATTTACAGTGGCATCAAAATTATGAAATAGGGGTAAATTTAACAAAAGTATTGTATTAGAGACCGAGTGTTTGTATCACCCCCTAAATTCATATGCTGAAGCCTTAAAAACCCATGTGGTTGTGGTTGGAGATGAGGTCTTTGTCAGATAATTAGGCTTAGATGATGTCATGAGGGTGGGATCCTGGTGGTAGGGTTAGTGCCCTTAGAAGAAAAGATACCAGAGAGCTTGCTCTTTGTCGTGTGATGACACAGTGAAAAGTTGGCCCTCAGCAAGCCAGGAAGAGTTCTCACCAGAACCTGACTATGCTAACACTCTGTCCAGCCTGCAGAACTGTGAGAGATAAATTTGTGTTGTTTTAGCCACTAAGTCTATGATATTTTGTTATGGCTATGCTATAGCCAACTAGGACATGATGTAAGACCTGTGTACTGAAAACTGCAACACACTGTTGAGAGAAATTAAAGACCAAAATAGAGAGATATACCATTTTCATGAATCATAAGATTCAGTATTGTTAACACATCAGGTCTTTCTCTTTTATCTATTGCTTAAAAGCAGTTCTACTCAAAATTCCAGCAGGCTTTTTTAGAGAACTTGACAGACTGATTCTAAAAGACCTATGGAAATGCAAAGAACCTATATAACTGGAACAACTTTGAAGAACAGTGTTGGAAGTTCTAGTTGAGGGAGGGGAGGAAGCATGGAAACAGGGAGACCAGTTAAGAGCTGGGCCATGCTACAAAGACGGGTCAGAAGTGAGTTAGGATTTTATTTTAGAGGCCCAGGCATCAAATTTGCTGTTAAATAGGTTGTGGGGATAAGATAAAGGGATGAATCAAGAATGGCTTCTAGGTTTTTTAGTATCCAAGGTGGAAAGTTTATTGAAATCAGAAAGGCTGAAAGAGGAGCATATTAGGCTTGCAAATTAAAAGCTCTTTTCTGAACATGTATATTGAGATGGCTGTCAGATATCCAAATAGAATCTCAAATGGGCATTTTAAATATCAAAACTGGAGATAAAGATTGAAGTTCATCAGCATGTTGTATCTTTCAGTGTGCTTCCCTCTCCTGTCTCTGTCAAGAAAAGGATAGGCTGGGTCTGCCTTCTTAGTGAAATGCTTCCCTCCCATAATTATACATTTATTTAAAGAGAATGCCCATAGATAGAAGAAAAAGAATAAAGGCCTATAGTTATACTGGTGGGAAAATCTACAGAATTTGATGAATAGTTAAATATAAAGAGGGCTTCCATGATGGCTCAGACAGTGAAGAGTCTGCCTGCAATGCAGGAGACTCAGGTTTGATCCCTAGGTCAGTAAGATCCCCTGGAGAAGGGAACGGCTACCCACTCCAGTATTCTGGCCTGGAGAATTCCATGGACAGAGAAGCCTAGTGGGCTACAGTTCATGGGGTCGCAAAGAGTCGAACATGACTGAGCCACTGACGCTAAATAGAAACAGAAGTGAGAAATTAAATATGGCTCCCAAAGGAAATACCATTAACTGAGTTTGGGAATATAGAGGTGTGGTAATTTGCATTTTTGGTCCCAAATATTCATCCTTGTGTATATCCACACCCTTTACCATTTATCATTATAATGACCTCCCGTAGTGGGTGGACATACTTTCTACCCCTCCACTGAGAAGTTTGATCATGTGACCAGATGGTATGTTAGCAGATGTTATTCTAACAGAAGTTTGAAAAAGTTTTTACATAATTGGGCTTCCATTCTTTGCATTTGCTATAATCATGAGAAGGACATGCCTGACTTGGCCCACTGGAGGATAAGATACACGTGAAGCAAAGTCAAGACACCCCGGTCAGCTCAGTTGAAGCCAACCTAAACCATTTTACAGACCGCCAATCTCCAGACATTTGAACAAATCCACCCAAAGTTAACAGAACCACCTAGTTGCTAGCAATAAACACTAGTGTGTTACAGAGTTTTTGTGGTTCTGACAATTGGCAACTGATACAAGGGAGGACAGGATGGGCCCCGGGAGGGGAGGCGTCATCTGATTTTTGGACGATGAATTTGAGATGCCCAGTGATAGCTGGGCATAAGACTTAATAGCTACTTACATTCTGTGAATCATCAGTATATATATATTTCAAGATCTAAGTATGTGTAAGATTATCCAAGGAGTATAGATAGAATGAGAGAAGAAAATTATGATGACTGCACCCTGAGGAAAACCTGTATTTGAAGGAACCAATGAGATAGAGAAGGAATGCTCAGAGGTATCTGAGGAGAAGCAGAGAAGAGTGTTGGGTAGGTTTTAAAAAGCTGGTTAGAAATGCCAAATGCCCCGGAGAGGTAAGAGTTACGCATGCTCTGTCATGTCCAGCTCTTTGCAACCCTGTGGACTGTAGCGCACCTGGCTCCTCTGTCCATGGGATTTTCCAGACAAGATCCTGGAAGTGGGTTGCCATTTGCCTCTCCAGGAGATCTTCCTGACCCAGGAATCGAACCCGCATTTCCTGAACCTCCTACATTGACAGGCAGATTCTTCACCACTGCACCACATGGGAGGCAAAGATAAATATGCCTTCATACTTATCTTACAAGTGAAGAAAGTGAGGCTTGAATAGGCTAATTAAATTTGCTATTTGATCATGGGCTTCCCTGGTGGCTCAGACGGTAAAGAACCTGCCTGAAATGCAAGAGACCTGGGTTTGATCCCTGGGCCGGGAAGATCCCCTGGAGGAGGGCATGCCAACCCACTCCAGTATTCTTGCCTGGAGCATCTCCATGGACAGAGGAGCCTGGTGGGCTGCAGTCCATGGGGTCACAAAGAGTCGGACATGACTGAGCGACTGAGCACAGCATGTATAATCACCCCAACTAGTAAACAGCAGTAAGGGCATTAGAACTTAGATCTTTTGTTATTTTAACTCAGAGTTTTATCATTTTTATCATAAATTTTTCTTTAATTTGTACTTCTGATGCCCATAAATATATTGTTAAAATTATTGTAAAGTATTTTTATATATAAAATGTCAAGACAAATGATAAAATTTTAACACTGTGAATTAGATGAACATTAAAAAATAAGAAATAAGTAACCCTGGGCTCCCTCTGATTATAAAATAATTTCATTACTTTATTACGTCTCCTTCTATTATGCATCAATTTTTCTATATTTGATAAAAATATTTTTTATGTTAAGTGATTTTTCTACACACACTGTGGATCAAAACAATGGCTTTTCTTTCATGTTGAATATCATGAATTAATAACAATAATGTTGAAATATCTTACAGAATGAACTTCATGAGCTTGAAACACAAATAGCATCGGTCTCTGCAGAAACTAAAGAAACAGAAAGGCAAATTTATCAGCAAGATGCTGCCATACAGAATACCAGACTTCAGTGTGGAGACCTGGAAAGTCAAATCAAATCCTTACATGCAGAAAATGTGAAGCTTAAATCTGACATAGAAGCAGCCCAAGAAAATTTTGAGGAACAAATGATAAAATATAATGAATACTATGCCAAGATAAAAGCACATAAAGATAGTTTGAAAGAGGTAGAGAACAAATGGTCATTTATGACTGAACTCAATGAGAAACGAAACCTTGTTGAAAAACTAAAGACAATGAAAGAGGAACTTAAGCTGGATCTCCAAAATCCAGAAGGAAACCTGATGAGACAAGCACAGGTTTGAAATATCACTTATTGAAACATTTTCTAGTATTCCTTTTTTTGTGAGTACATTATCATAACTTAGTAAAATGCCCATAAGTGCTCTAACTGGATTCACAGCTTTTAAAAGCTTGTGTGAGTGTGTGAGTCATGTAACAACCATGCCAAAAGTACAGATGTGTAAAGGAAACATCTCCAAATCCCTTGTGGATTAATAAAAATACATAGTCCAACAAAACCAGGTGAACAATTAATCCATTTGTTACAGAAGATGTGACTCACAAGAATGTTAACTAGCTTCCAGGCTAGTGGATCCAGACCAATTAAAATCTATTTAGTGTGCTTAGTGCTGTTACACAAACAATATGAATTAATAATTGCACCTAAGCATCTTTCTCTTAATATTCTTTGAAGACTTTGGGAGATAAAAACTTAAAATATCTATTATTTCTTGCTAAGAATTAAAAAAATATCCTATACACCATTGCCAAACAGTTGCCGCTGTGACTTCCGCTTTCCTTTGTGTCTTATTTTCATTTGGTTTTTACTTCTGTATCTTCAAATCTAAGGCTTGCTTGTTTGAATAATGCTTTCTTGTTCCTTATACCTATAGAAGTAACATTCTAATCATATTAACCAAAATTAAAAGTGGTGGTTAATCTTCTTAAATTATAGAAACACTGAAAATCTTGGATTTATATTAGCGATTCATTGTTTGACATGTATATTTAAAATTTTATAAACATACAGGAAGGTATTACAAAACTGAAGGATGAAATTACAACTGTAGAAGAATCCATCAGTGAACAAACTTGTTTTCTTGAGGAAGAAATAAAGACACATGAAAAATTAAGAAAAGAAATAGAGGTAAGTATTAAATATCTAGATTTCAATGTTTTATGGGATCATTTTTTAAACTTTTATTAATACTGTAGTCATAATTTGTGTAGTTTACTGTCAGTTCCAAAAACAGCTAGAGAACCAAAAAGAACTACGGAAAACAGTTGATACATCCAAACTATTAATAGATAAGTATAGATAACTCTCAAAATATTCAAATATTTGAATGTATTCAAGAAAAGCAAGTAGTCTTATTTCAATCTGGCCTAGAGTTCTTCCAGGTCTCATTCCATCAGGTGGTGGTGGTTTAGTTGCTAAGTCACGTTCAACTCTTGCAACCCCCTGGACTGTAGCCCACCAGGCTCCTCTGTCCATGGGATTCCCCAGACAAGAATACTGGAGTGGGTTGTCATTTCCTTCTCCACATTCCATCAGCTTTGTAACCAGTTAATATGGATAGACAGCAGAGGCTATCCAGTCAAAAAGGACCACTCATAGACAGAAATTAAAGACTCTTCAAAGTAAAGACAATGGAAGTGTTGGTATTCTAAACCTCTGACTTCCTATCTGTAATTTTCAATAGTCCAATTAGAAAACAAGCTAAATGATAAATTAAAAGTGAGACTAAATTTGAGATGCCACTGGCAGACCTTATAGTCATTGTTTAGATGAGAGGAGAACAAAAAGGGAAAGGTGTATGTTGTTAAGGGCAAGTAATTTTCACCCTTTAAAATTACTTTGGAAAATAAAAAGATGCATATTTTCAACTTGCTTGTGACTAATTTGACACAATGAAAAAGCAACAGGAATTTGAAGACAAAAGCCCTCACCTTTACAAAACATTCTCTTTAAGAAACACCATGATTTTATCTTCTATATTACTGCTGCTGCTGCTGCTGCTAAGTCGCTTCAGTTATGTCCGACTCTGTGCGACCCCATAGACAGAAGCCCACCAGGCTTCCTCGTCCCTGGGATTCTCCAGGCAAGAATACTGGAGTGGGTTGCCATTTCCTTCTCCAATGCATGAAAGTGAAAAGTACTAGCAATGTATATAAATGGGTATTTTTACACTTCTAGATATCAAGACTTATTATAAATCTATATATGTGGCATAGAAATATAAAAAATGATTAATGAAGCAGAAAAAAGGAATCCAGAAATAATCCATCATAAATGGAACAAACAAAATGTTAGTCATGTGAAAAAATTACAGTTTTGCAGTAAAATTAGATTCCTACCTCTGAACACGTACATACATAGACTTCCACAAGGATTAAAGATAATGTAGGAGACAAAATTACTTTGCATTTGCATTACAGAAGTATTTATTTTAAAAGACACAGACATATATCCAAACTGCATAATTAAATACTACTTTTGGCTCTATCATGAATTTCTAGATTATTGAGATGCAGCATAACAGTAAAGAAGACTAGACTCGTTTTGAGAGGGTGTATTTGTGACATACATAAGTGACTAAGCAGTAAGAAAATTTCGAACAAGCCATAGAACCTTGGGAATATGGTTTGAAAGGTCTTACCTTTTAAAACGTAAATACATATTAAAAAAGATAAAACCCAGTGGAAATGATGACCAACCTCATTAACAGTAAGGGATTGATAAATCAGACCACAATAAGGCCCCGAATTTGGCCTTTCAATTGTCAATATTACAATTTGTAAGATGTGGACCACCTGAATTCTAAAATACTATTGGTATGAGTATAAAGTGGTAAAAGCATTTTGGAAAGAAATTTGAGATTATTAATAATTTTTATTAAAGTATAGCTGTCATAAGAGTAGGTACATTATTTGTAAGGCTTTAGCTTGTTTAATTTTGACAATTTATATATATACCTGTGTTACCATGACCTTGAACAAGATATAAAACTTTTGCATCATGCTTAGAAAGTTCTCTTGTCCCTTTTTCTCAGGCTACCACAATTCTGATTTTTAAAACAGCTTTATTGAGATATAATTCACATAACATACATTTCAGTCATTTAAAATGCATAATTAAATGGTTTTTAATATGAATACAGGTATTGAACCCACGTCTCGTGCATCTCCTGCATTGCAGGCGGACTCTTACCACTGAGACACCAAGGAAGCCCTTGTAAACCATTACCATAGTCAATTTTAAAAATTTTCTTCACCTGAAAGGAAACCTGATACCCTTTAGCTATGCCCTTTCCATCTGTCTATTGTATTTATCTGTATTTTTGCTCCACCATATTCTTTCTTCCTCCCTGATGTTCTAAGATTTCCTCTTTTATCATTTTATTTCTCTTTCAAGCTTCTAAATTCATTCTTTTAGGAGAGGTCAGCTGGTGGCAGTCTTTTGGGTGTTTTTTTTTTTTTTCCATCTGAAAATGTCTTCGTTTCCCTTTCATCTCTGAAAGATGTTTTTGCTGGATATAGATTTCTGGGTTAACTGTTCTTTTCAGTTGAAAAATGCTGTGCCACTTTTTCTGGTCTCCATAATTTCTAATGGGAAATTCACTGTTATTTGAATTGAATTGTTTTCCTCTCAGACATTTGTTTCTTGCTGCTTTCAAGCTTTGCTATCTTTGAGTGAAGTCGCTCAGTCGTGTCCGACTCTTTGCGACCCCATGGAGTATAGCCTACCAGGCTTCTACGTCCATGGGGTTTTCCAGGCAAGAATACTGGAGTGGGTTTTTTTCTGGGATTAATTTCTTTGGATTTATCCGATTTTGAAAATTCTTAACTTCTCAGTTCTGTAGGCTTATGTCTTTTGCTAAATTTTGGAAACTTTCAGTTCTAATTTATTTGAAACTTTTGCAGGTCTGCCCTCTTTCTCCTATTCTTCCAGAACTCTCATGGCAGAGCTTATAGGTCTTTTTCTGATAGAGTCCCGCGGGTCCCTGGGGCTCTCGTCATTTCTTTTTTCAGTCTGCTGTCTCTCTGTTGTTCATATTGCATAATCCTTAGTGTTATGTTACATTGTTTCTGTCCTTTATCCCCTCCATTCTGCTATTGAAATGTCTCACTGAAATTTTTATTTCAGTTATTGTGTCTTTTCCATTTGGTTTTTTGTATCTTTTATTCCTTTTCTCAGACTTTTAATATTTTTATTTGCTTCAGGCACATTCCTTAAATACTCATCGAAACATTTTTATGATGATGACTTTAAAATGCCTGCCAGATAATTCTAACCTCTCCATTTTCTTGGTGTTGACACATGTTGATTGTTGTTTCTCATTTAGTTTGAGAGCTTCCTGGTTCTTGCTTTGGTGAGTGATTTTCTGTTGAAATCTGGACATGTTGGGTATTATGTTGTAAGACTGTGTATCATTGTTACTTCCACGTAGTAGTGAAAGTTCAGAGACTTCATGGGCATTCATGGAGGGAAGAAGGGCTTCCTGTTACTACTGGTCAGAAGTGGGTGTCCTGGCTGCCCGCTAGGCTTCTGCTGATAAGCCCCTGGCTGGGCGGGGCAGGAGCACCTCATTGCTGCTTCCACATAGATGCGGCCTTGCTACTGCTGAGTGATGGTTAAAAACCTCGCCTCTCTACTAGGCCTCCTTGGACACTTTCCCAGTGGTAAGGGGGAGAGCGCCTTGTTAGCCACTAGATGGAGCAGAAGTCTAGCCTCCCCAGAGGGGCTCCCCTCACACCAGAGGATGTGGTTGTTACTTTCCAGAGGGAATGAAGAGTCCCGGTCTCCCCACTCAGCCTTCTCTGACACCAGCCAGCAGGAGGACTGGGGCCCTGTTATAGCCCAGCAATGGTGAAAGTTTAGGCTTTCCACTCAGTGTTTGCTGGTGTGGGTGGTGGTGGAGTCATTGTTTTTTTTTCTGTGGTGTTTGACTTCAGTAGAGTAGCTACCACCTCAAAATTTTCAGTCTTAGGCTGCCCTTTTCCTGTCCTTTGATTAGAAAGCAGGCTTTTCCTGGAGTTTTTTTGTTTTGTTTTGTTTTTGTCTGCATCTGTTGGCATTTTGAGCTTGCTTTCTTCCTTCCTCATATCTGTGATGTATGAGGCCAGATGAAAACCCAGGGAGCCATTACCAAGTCTTTCCTTGAATCCTAAGGCCTCCAGTCAGTTTGCCTTCTTCTCTCCACCTTCAGAACTTCTTATGTTAATATTATATCCAATGTCCAGGGGTTTTAGTTGTACTTAGCATGAAGAGTAGTTATATGAAATGCATATTCTTTATTTTGCCAGAAGCAGAAGTGTACATGGGTATATTTAGTGGTAAAGGGTGATATAAGTGACTACTGATGTTAGATTTAGATGGAACGTCACTAAACTTGATATTCAGTTTTTAATGTTTTCATCATTATACTTCTTATCCTGAAATTCAATAAACTCTTTTTAAGCTTTCATAATAGGGTTACTAAAGATTCTTTTAGACTTTTTAATCTTAGTTTTATTAATTCTAATATATTAAAAATAGTCCTCAATTCTATTACTCTATTATGGTTGAAAAATGAAATGAAAAAATGAAAATCTAAGAAATTAGAGATTATCTGTAACAAACTATAACATTGAAGGACAAATGCCACATTGCCTTGAGAACATTGCATTTTTTCCCCAACAATTTCCCTTATTGCTTGATGAGAATTTATCATTGATACAAGTAACTTCTTTTGAGAGGATAAACTAAAAAAAACAGATTTTTATTATTTATTTCTTTTTCGAGTCTTTTTTTTTCCTTCTGGATATATTCAGCTGTGGCCTTGGTGCAGTTCTTGGTCATAGGTTTTACCTAGGTTATAGCATTCTTTTGTTCTAATGTTTAATTCTTTCAAACATTTTGTGCTTTGCATGTTTAATCTTCATATTAATGCTACTGTTTACATGAGACAGGATGCTCAGGGCTGATGCACTGGGATGACCCTGAGGGATGGAATGGGGAGGGAGGTGAGATGAGGGGTTCAGGATGGGGAACACATGTACATCCATGGCTGATTCATGTCAATGTATGGCAAAAACCACTACAATATTGTAAAGTAATTAGCCTCCAATTAAAATAAATTAATTAATTTTTAAAAGAAAAAAATGAAAATAGTTTTTGGATTTTACATTTTTTTTAATCAAATAAATGTGTTTGGTTGTTTTAGGCCATGTCTGAGTGAAAGAAGTATTTCAAACAGTTACTCCCAAATTCCTTTTTTCCCCTGTCTACTGTCTGTCTTTATATACTTTTTAGAAGAAAGGAACTAAAATAAGAGAGAGGAAAATAAAGATAAGTTATGAGTCAGTGACGAAAAAATTGGGAAGCAAAATACAAAGCGTACAAACACAAAGCATTAAGCAACGATCAGTAATTTTTAGTTCAAGGTTTAAAAACATGTTATTTACCAAATCTAAGCATTTTCAGGAAGGGGAAACTAGAGCATTTAAGAAGTTTTTAGCAAATGATGAGTGCTGCAAGTAACATTTTGTGATAATAGGTATAATGTAAAGCATCTTAAGATTCATTGCTAGTTGGACTCTTGCCTAAATTTTGTTCAGTTTGAACTCCAAATTTAAAGGACAGGAAAAATTTAAGAGTGCTTTCGGAGCTACTAGGGAGCAGGAACAAAACACATTTAACTTGTTACAGTACAGCATACAACTTACGCAATTGACTAATCCATTCACTTATTGAGGTCAGCCACAGAAATGACTACACAACTAGAAAGCCTGTCCTAGGTGAAAAACCCAAAGAAACGAAGGTAGAAAGGTAAACTAAAGGCAAGGTAAGAGTGATTCAGATAGCTAGATAACATGGCAACAAAAATACGAGGAGAAATGTTCAGTATTATTAAATCTGTTGTTGTTTATTGACTGCCTCGTATTTTTCAAGCACTTTTTATAAGCTATCCCATTTAAATTCTCATAGTAACATATTTTACAGAATTTCAGAAAATTTAAATAACTTGTGTAATTTTATATAGCTAGTGATAAGAGAGAATAGGAGTCTATGTCTTTTGGACTCTACTCCCAATCTTTTTACCGTCTGATCAACCAGGAAAGCCCTGAAAGTCTCTCAGTTGTGTCCATCTCTTTGTGACCCCATGGACTGTAGCCCGCCAAGCTCCTCTGTCCATGGGATTTTCCAGGCAAGAATACTGAAGTGGGCTGCCAGTCCATTCTCCAGGAAATCTTCCCAACCCAGGGATTGAACCCAGGTCTCCTGCATTGCAGGCAGATTCTTTATATTTGAGCCACCAGGAAAGCCCAATCTTTTTTAAAAATGGTTCTACTGTCTCCATGGTTTTACCTTTTCCAGACTGTCATATAGTTGAAATCATGTAGTTTATGGCCTTTTCAGATTGGCTTCTTTCTCTTAGTAATTGCATTTAAGGTCTCTTGTGTCATTTCATGGCTTGATAGCTCATTTTTTCTTTTATTTATGTATCTTTTTATTGCTGAATAATATTCCATTGTCTGGATATAAATTCAGTTCAGTTCAGTCACTCAGTCGTGCCCAACTCTTTGTGACCCCATGGACTGCAGCACTCTTCCCTGTCTATCACCAACTCCCGGAGTTTACCCAAACTCATGTCCATTGAGTTGGTGATGCCATCCAATCATCTCATCCTCTGTCATCCCCTTCTCCTCCCGCTTTCAATCTTTCCCAGCATCAGGGTCTTTTCCAGTGAGTCAGTTCTTATCCTCAAGTGGCCAAAGTATTGGAGTTTCAGCTTTAGAATCAGTCCTTCCAATGAACATTTAAGACTGATTTCCTTTAGGATTGACTGGTTTGATCTCCTTGCTGTCCAAGGGACTCTCAAGAGTCTTCTCCAACACCACAGTTCAAAAGCATCAATTCTTCGGCACTCAGCTTTCTTTATAGTCCTACTCTCACATCCATACATGACTACTGGAAAAACCATAGCTTTGACTAGATGGACCTTTGTTGCAAAATAATGTCTCTGCTTTTTAATATGCTGTCGAGATTGGTCATAGCTTTTCCTCCAAGGAGCAAGCATCTTTTGATTTCATGGCTGTAGTCACCATCTGCAGTGATTTTGGAGCCCAGAAAAATAAAGTCTGTCACTGTTTCTATTGTTTCCCCATCTATTTGCCATGAAGTGATGGGGCTGGATGCCAAGATCTTAGTTTTCTGAATGTTGAGTTTTAAGCCAACTTTTTCACTCTCCTCTCTCACTTTCATCAAGAGGCTCTTTAGTGCTTCTTCACTTTCTGCCATAAAGGTGGTGTCATCTGCATATCTGAGGTTATTGATGTTTCTCCCGGCAACCTTGATTCCAGCTTGTGCTTCATCCAGTCTGGCGTTTCTCATGATGGACTCTGCATATAAGTTGTATAAGCAGGATGACAGTATAGCCTTGACGTACTCGTTTCCCAATTTGGAACCAGTCTGTCTGGATGTACAATAGTTTATTTTTCACCTACTGAAGGGCATCTTGGTTGCTTCCCAGTTTTGGAAATGATAAATGAAGCTGCTATAAACATCTGTTTTTGTGTAAACATCAGTTTTCAACTCGCTTGAATTGGTTTAGTCGATCAGTCGTATCCAGCTCTTTGTGACCCTATGGACTGTACTGCTAGGCTCATCTGTCCATGGGATTTTCTAGGCAAGAATACTGGAGTGGGTTGCCATTTCCTTCTCCAGAGGAACTTCCTGACCCAGGGATAAAACTGGTCTCCTGTATTGCAGGCAGACTCCTACATTGCAGGCAGATTCTTTACCACTGAGCCACAAGGGAAGCACTTTGGGTAAATGCCAAAGATTATTATTGCTCGTTCATGTGGTAGAGTATGTTTAGTTTTGTAAGAAATCGCCAAATTGTCTTCCAAAGTGGCTGGACCGTTTTGCATTCCCACTAGCAATGAATGAGAGAGTTCCCATTGCCCCACATCCTCACAAGCATTTGGTGTTGTCAGTGTTCCAGATTTTGGCCTTTCTAATAGATGTGTAGTGATACCTTGTTGTTTTGATGTTCATTTCCCTGATGACATTTCATGTTGGGCATCTTTTCATATACTTATTTACCATTTGTTTGTCTTCTTTGATATGGTGTTTGTTCAGGTTTCTGGCCTATTTTTTAACCTGGTTATTTTTTTCTTATTGTTGTGTTTTAAGAATTTGTTGTGTATTTTGAGTAACAGTCATCAGATGCATCTTTTGAAAATATTTTCTCCCAGTCTGTGTTTTATTCTCTTGACAGTGTCTTTTATAGAGCAGAAGGCTTAAAAAGGTCCAGCTTATCAATTATTTCTTTTATGGATTGTGCCTTCAGTGTTGTATGTAAAAAGACATCACCAAACCCAAGGTCATCTAGGTTTCTCCTGTGTTATCTCCTAGGAGTCCTATGGTTTTGCATTCTATATTTAGGCCTGTGATCCACTCTGAAGACAGAAAATAAGTAAGAAATAAAAAAGGCAAAAGAGACTAATAGAACCCAGATATTGAAATGGTAGACTTAAATCCAAGCATACCATTAGTTACATCAAATGTAAATGGACTAAACAATCCAATTAAAAGGGAAAATTTTTCAGATTGGATTGAAAAAATAGTTTGGAAACATAACTTTTTCACAAGAGATACATTTTCAATATAGACACATGATTTGAAAGATGGAAAAAGATAAACTATGAAGACATCAATCTTAAGAAAGCTGGTCATGACTGTATTAATATCAAGTAGATTTTAAGGTATGGACTACCACCAAAGTTAAGAGAGCCAGTCAATTCATCAGAAATGAATAATAATAATGAATGTAAATTTACCTAATCACAGAGCTTCAAAATAAATAAGTAGAAACTGACAAAATTAAAAAGAAAAAGACACAAAACTACAGTCATACTAGAGAGCTTAACTTTTTTGAGTAAATTGATAGAACAATATAGAAAATCAATAAGCAAGCATATAGAAAATTTGAACAAATAATCTACCAACTAAACTTAATTACCACTTATAAAATACTCTGCTGCTGCTGCTGCTAAGTCGCTTCAGTCGTGTCCGACTCTCTGCGACCCCATAGACAGCAGCCCACCAGGCTCCTCCGTTCCTGGGATTCTCCAGGCAAGAACACTGGAGTGGGTTGCCATTGCCTTCTCCAGTGCATGAAAGGGAAAAGTGAAAGTGAAGTTGCTCAGTCGTGTCAGACTCTTCGTGACCCCATGGACTGCAGCCTACCAGGCTCCTCCGTCCATGGGATTTTCCAGGCAAGAGTACTGGAGTGGGGTGCCATTGCCTTCTCCATAAAATACTCTACCTAGGAACTATTGATTATACTTTGTTTTCAAATATACATGAAACTTTCACCAAGATAGACAGTATATTAGATGATAAATTTCAAAGAATTTTATATTCTTTAATCACAGCAGAATTCAGTTAGAAGTCAGTAACAGTAGCAAAGCTAGAAAATATGTCAACATTTTGAAACTAAGCATCACAATTATAAATAATCCTTGAGTCAAAGAAGAAATGACAAGAATTATTAGAAAATATTTGAAATTGAATGATAATGAAAACAGCATATAAATATTGTGGGGTACAATTAAAGCAGTATTTAGAGGAAAACTTACAGCTTTAAATGTGTATATTAGAAAGTAAAAAGGTTTAGAAACAATTATCTAAGTTTCTATCATAGGGGACTAGAAAAATAAGCCAGTAGCAAATAGGGAGAAATGACATAATAAATAGTAGAAATGAAAGAAATAGAAAATGGAAAAAAAGAAAAATTGACAAAGCCTAAAGTTGAAAAGACTGATAAAATTGATAAACCGTAACAATACTGATCAGAAAAAGGAGGATAGTGGGGATACTACTTTAGGTCCTACAGACTTAAAAGGGTGATGAAGGCCTCTTTTAAACAACTTTATGTCAATAAATTTGACAACTTAGATGAGATGGGTAAATTCCTTGAAAAATACACATATCATCATTAACGCAGGAAGAAATTTATTTTATGTTTAGCTCTATGATCCATTTCAAATTAGGCTATATAAATGGTATGAATTAGAAATCAATGAAATTGAACTCATAATTAAAACCCTTCCCACAGGAAAGCTTCAGATTGACATAACCTCACTGGTAAATTCTATCACATATTTAAGAAAGAAATAATATCTAGATTATACAAATAATTTCAGAAAATTGAGGCGGGAACTCTTCCAAGCTTATTTTAGGAGGCCAGCCTAACCCTGACACACAAAATGAACAGGAACATTATCAGAAGAGTAATTACAGACCAGTGTTCCTCATGAACATAGATGCAAAATATTTTCAAATTGACTATAACTGGTATATATAAAAAAGTTAATACCTCATGACCAAATAAAGTTTATCTCAGGAATCAGAGTACGTTCTACTTTCAAAACACAATGTCAAGAAGTGAAGGAGCTAGTCATGAAAGTCCGAGGAATAGTTTTTCAGACAAAGGAAAAAACAAGTGCAGAGGTCTTAAGATGAGAACATACCCGGACTCAGATTCTAGAAGTGAAGTATGTCTAGAGCAAAGGGAATGAAGAGGTGGTTCTTGTTACCCCTGTATTTTGTGGGCACCACCCCTGCTTCATTATTATTCTCATTTCTGCTTCAAGGGTAACAATAACCAAATAAGAATAATAATGTATCCATTTCCTAGAGGCAAAAAAAAGCTATATTTTCTACAGAACCACTACATCCTTAGGTGTGTAATGGTATTCAAGTTTAAGTATTGACACTTACCAAAGTCAGAATTACACCAATAGAGGCTGAACAATTGGCTGGCCTCCAAGAAGTCTCCCAATGTGACCTTCACCTTTACGAAGTAACTTCTTGGCCAAAACTGCCTTTTAGCCTTACGAGCTTAGAAACTTGACCTTGTAAGTATCCCAGGATTGGGCAGATATAGAGAAGTGTTAGTAGAGTTCACAAATACCAACTATATAAAACTCGAATGCCAGTTTATTAATTTATAAGAATGCGCAAAACTCTCAAGGAAATCAGAAAACTTGTATCAGTCATTAGTGCTTCTTCTCATTGTAAGGAAACTACACTGGAAGCCAGATTATCACAAAGCTGGTTACTGAGCATGGAAATCAAGTCCATCACTTGAGTTTGAGTGTTCTTGACCTCTGGATCTGCACACTCAAGGAGCCAATCTCCTCAACACCGTCATTCTTATCAGAGAGTCACTGAGTGGGAACTACCTTCGCTTGCCTGTTTTTATTCTATGTTCTTCACATAATCCCTTCTGATGGATTATTCTTTCTTTAGTTTATATATTTTTTTTTTTTTATAATGACTAAGTGGAGTATCACCTTTATTTTTTTTATTTTATTTATTTATTTATTTTTTTTTATAAATTTATTTATTTTAGTTGGGGGCTAATTACTTTACAATATTGTAATAGTTTTTGCCATACATTGACATGAATCAGCCATGGGTTTACATGTTAATACCTTCTGTGATGTCTAGCCAAGGCTGATGGTCTATAGTCCTACTAAGGGGACTTGGCACATCTCTACTCTGAACCATGGTGGTTTTGTCCAAGGAGTTTCACAGCTTCACTCCTGAAGAATAATTTTAGAAGCTGGCTAGTATGATTTATGGATGAGCGAAAATTTTGTTATAGTTATTTGTTTCTATTAATATATTTTATGAACGTGAATATAAGCACATTTGGTGACTATTCTTCTTATTAATGTATTAATGGATATATCCATGGATGCACTTATTACATATTAATGTATATTATAAACAGTGATATATATTACATATATAGATATAACTTGATGTTGTGTGCTTAGTCGCTCAGTCATGTCTGACTCTTTGTGGACCCATGAACTGTAACCCACCATGCTCCTCTGCCCATGGAATTTTCCAGGCACGAATATTGGAGTGAGGTGCCATTTCCTACTCCAGGAGATCTTCCTAAACCAGGGATCAAACCCACATCCCTTAAGTCTCCTGCATTGGCAGGTGGGTTCTTTACTGCTAGCACCGCCTGGGAAGCCCAACTTGATATATACCCCTTTGAATATATTTGATATATTAAAATCTTCTTCTGAATATAGTTTCATTACCTAATATGATAATGTTTCTGTTTACTAATTTATTGATAATTCTTTTAAAGTCAGTTTCTGTTTTGCCAACATCTCAGGAGGCCTAGTTCACCAGTTTGAATGAACTATCTGAATTTGCAGAATTAAAAAAACTGAAAACTTAAAAGGATGTATAAAGCTTGTAGTTATTTATGTGAAGTCTTAGTTGATGAGTTTTTATATCAGTATTTTGGAATGCCTAGACAGGGATCAAGACCATCCCCCCAAAAAAAGAAATGCAGAGAGGCAAAATGGCTGTCTGAGGAGGCCTTACAAATAGCTGTGAAAAGAAGAGAAGTGAAAAGCAAAGGGGAAAGGGAAAGATATAAACATCTGAATGCAGAGTTCCAAAGAACAGCAAGGAGAGATAAGAAAGTCTCCCTCAGCAATTAGTGCAAAGAAATAGAGGAAAACAATAGAATGGGAAAGACTAGAGATCTCTTCAAGAAAATTAGAGATACCAAGGGAACATCTCAAGCAAAGATGGGCTCAGTAAAGGACAGAAATGGTATGGACCTAACAGAAGCAGAAGATAATAAGAAGAGGTGGCGAGAATACACAGAAGAACTATACGAAAAAGATCTTAATGACCCAGATAATCACGATGGTGTGATCACTCACCTAGAGCCAGACATTCTGGAATGTGAAGTCAAGTGGGCCTTAGGAAGCATCACTACGAACAAAGCTAGTAGAGGTGATGGAATTCCAGTTGAGCATCCTGAAAGATGATGCTGTGAAAGTACTGCACTCAATAGGTCAGCAAACTTGGAAAACTCAGCAGTGGCCACAAGACTAGAAAAGGTCAGTTTTCATTCCAGTCCCAAAGAAAGGCAATGCCAAAGAATGCTCAAACTACCGCACAATTGCACTCATCTCACACTCTAGTAAAGTAATGCTCAAAATTCTCCAAGCCAGGCTTCAGCAATACGTGAACTGTGAACTTCCAGGTGTTCAAGCTGGTTTTAGAAAAGGCAGAGGAACCAGAGATCAAATTGCCAACCTCCACTGGATCATCAAAAAAGCAAGAGAGTTCCAGAAAAACACCTACCTCTGCTTTATTGACTATGCCAAAGCCTTTGACTGTGTAGATCACAATAAACTGTGGAAAATTCTGAAAGAGATGGGAATACCAGACCACCTGATCTGCCCCTTGAGAAATGTGTATGCAGGTCAGAAAGCAACAGGTAGAATTGGACATGCAACAACAGACTGGTTCCAAATAGGAAAAGGAGTACGTCAAGGCTGTATATTGTCACCCTGCTTATTTAACTTACATGCAGAGTACATCATGAGAAACGCTGGGCTGGAAGAAGCACAAGCTGGAATCAAGATTGCCAGGAGAAATATCAATAACCTCAGATATGCAGATGACACCACCTTTATGGCAGAAAGTGAAGAAGAACTAAAGAGCCTCTTGATGAAAGTGAAAGAGGAAAGTGAAAAATTTGGCTTAAAGCTCAACATTCAGAAAACCAAGATCATGGCATCCGGTCCTGTCGCTTCATGGCAAATAGATGGGGAAACTGTGGAAACAGTGGCTGACTTTATTTTTTCTGGGCTCCAAAATCACTGCAGATGGTGATTGCAGCCATGAAATTAAAAGACACTTACTCCTTGGAAGGAAAGTTATGACCAACCTAGACAGCATATTAAAAAGCAGAGACATTACTTTGTCAACAAAGGTTCGTCTAGTCAAGGCTATGGTTTTTCCAGTAGTCATGTATGGATGTGAGAGTTGGACTATAAAGAAAGCTGAGCAGGGAAAAATTGATGCTTTTGAACTGTGGTGTTGGAGAAGACTCTTGAGAGTCCCTTGGACTGCAAGGAGATCCAACCAGTCCATCCTAAAGGAAATCAGTCCTGAATGTTCATTGGAAGGACAGATGTTGAAGCTGAAACTCCAATAGTTTGGCTACCTGATGCAAAGAACTGACTCATTGGAAAAGACCCTGATGCTGGGAAAGATTGAAGGCAGGAGGAGAAGGGGACGACAGAGGATGAGATGGCTGGATGGCATCACCGACTCAATGAACATGAGTTTGGGTGAACTCCGGGAGTTGGTAATGGACAGGGAGGCCTGGCGTGCTGTGGTTCAGGGGGTCACAAAGAGTCGGACACGACTGAGCAACTGAACTAAACTGAGAGTGTCTCTGTCTCAGTTCCCCTGATGTTCTGCAGAACTGTGTTTCCATATAATTGATTTCCTTTGTAATCCTGTGTATTGTATTTTATACATTTAAAAACATTCTAAGAAGGGGTCCATCGTCCTTGCTATAATATCAAAATGAGCCATGGCATAATAAAGGTCAAGAAGCTCTGAGCTAACTAAGGGCGGACCTCTGAGAGAGAGAGGGGAGCTCCCCTGAGGGTCCCAGGAAGAAGGGTCCCAGTAGAAAGGAAAGCTGAGTTACAGAGAGAAGGGGAGACAGCTTGGGGCAGAGTCTTAAGGCCCCGGAAACCCAGAATCTTGTCTCCCTACAGCCATCTTAAGCTATAAGCTAATTTTGGCAAATTGGTTACTTTGATAAACGCGGAGTGGTGTTTTGACAAATTGATTCTTTTTTGTTTTGACCTAGAATCACCTTCCTGATTGACTAGAACTCTCTCTTAAACAGATATGAGAATGAAGAAGTAACTTTCACAGCCCCATTATTCTGTTAATATTATGCTATCAGTTCATTTAAATAGGGCATTTTACCACACACAATACCACTGTCACACTCAAAGGAAATACCACGTCATACCCACTAAGATGGCTCTGATTATGACCGGAAAGGCGGATAGGATGAAGTACTTTCAGTATGCACAGAATTGGAACCCTCCTCCATGCTGGTGAGAACGTAAACTAGTACAACCAGAGTAGAAAACAGCATGGCAATTCCTCAAAATAGAATTATTAAATGATCCAACAGTTATATTTCAGGGTATATACCCCCCAAATTGAAAACAGTCCCTCAAAGGTATATTCATACACCCACATTCATTGCAGCATTAGTCACAATAGCCAAAAATAGGAACAACCCAAATGTCCTTAGATAGTTGAACGGATGAACAAAACGTGTTGTATGTACTGTGTTGTGCATAAATGCTGACCTCCGGGCAGGGAAATGGCCTACATTTTCTCCCAGATCTTTCAGCTCAGATGGGTCTGTGTTTCAGTGAACCACTTGATACAGGGAAAAAAATCCGTTTCTCTTAACTGGAAACTACTGTGATAAGTAGAAGGCCCTCCATCACAAATGCTTGCCTTGGGTTCAAATCCCAAACACCATCATTTACCAGCTGTGAAACCTTGAGTGTATGACTTAAACTCTTTGATCTTCAGTTTATACAAAAATGAGAATAATAATCTTTACATCATAAGGAGTTACAAGGATTTAATTATATGTAAAAAGCTCTCATCACATTATCTAACATGTAGTAAGCATTGAATAAATAGTTAGAATTACTGTTTATTTTTATTATCATTATTATTTATTAAGTAATTTTTAATTGAATGCTTTCCTATTTAGAGTAGTCAAAATATCCTTTATGGTTGTTTACTGTTTTTCTTTCTCAAGCCCTGTTGATCTGTGCTCTTCTTTTAATAGGTACAACATAAAAGATATGGTGCAATTCTTAAGCGTTTGCACTGCCAGGTGAATAAGCTTCACTCAAATAGAAGACAATGGCAATGGAACATCCAACAGCTGGAAAAAACTGCTGCTGAACTGAGAAAACGTATTGGAATGAAAGATTAGCTTGGCTATAGGGTATTGTAGAGCACAGACTATGCCATCAAAATTATGGAATAGAAAGGTGAGAAAATCCTTTGGGTCTTAACAGCATCCACTGTCAAAGGGTTATCTTAATGACAGATATATTTTCTCCTTTTTTGAATCAGTTATCTTTTTGTTAAGAGTTCCTTCCAACTCTATAACTGATAGCAATGGAGAGACAGTAGGAAGGCTCACAGAATAGTGAAAGACTCTGTGTGAATATTTTGAGTGTATAAGATATGCTGAACTCATCAATGCCTATTTATAAACATGTTGCCTTCACTATTATATGAAACAAGCAGAAGAAAAGAAGCACTTGAATTTTCAATGATTTGAATTGTTAAGATATTTTAAATGGTTGTCTGTTTCAGACAACCTGCTTTTTTACCTTGACTTCAAAGAAGTCCATAAATATTGACATTTATTATAATGTTGTTATGTATTCAAGGCTTTTGACATTTACTTAGTTTTCTCTTTTATCCAGAAGGTAACAATCATTTTTTCTTTGCTGTTGGATAAATGTATTTTAGAGCTTTGCAATGTATACAGTCGTTTGTTCACTTTTCTGTTTATACATTCGTACTATTTTATAACTAAATTGAAGTTATATCATCATGTAAGACAAACATACCAGCTCTTGAAAAATGAATGTTAGCCAATGTAGTCTAGCATGTATCTTTTCTCATTGAAAGTAATATACTATGTCCACAGCAACAAATCAATAGCTAATTTGTCGCTTTTAGAGTAAAAGTGTTCCTTCTTGTGGCTCCATTGAGTCAAATTTTAGAAGCAGAAATAAATTATTAATTATTTAAGATACAGTTTTAAAATATTCACTTTTAGGATTTAATGAGTTCAAAGCAATAACATCGAAAAAGTATCTCAGGTCCGTTTTGTCCTCACCTATCTATGTGCAAAGACTTAGTTAGATTATAGCTGATTTAAAACCTGATATTAATAATCTTATTATGCCTAATAATTGTAGTCCTATTAGGAATTTGCATGGCTAATCACGGCTAACACTTCAAGTGGCTTATGCTGTAACACAGCTTTGGTCCATGACTCAGAACTAGGTTTTGTTTTTTTTCTTGCTACTTTTTTAGGACTAGGGTTAAAGTTAGTAGATCACAGACATAACTTCAAAATGCAAGATTATTAAACTGATAGAAGATACACAGGAGAAAACCTAGATGACCGTCGGCATAGGGATGTCCTTTTTAGACACAACACCAAAGGCACAACTCATGAAAGAAATGATTGAAGAGCTAGACGTCATTAAATTAAAAATGTATGCTCTGTAATAGACACCGTCAAGAGAGTGATAAAACAAGCCATAGACTGAAAGAAAATATTTGCAAAAGACAAACTTGGTAAATAACCATTATTTAAAATATAAAGTAAATTCTTAAAACTCAACAATAAGAAAACAAATAACTGGAATAAAAAATGGGCCAGAGACCTTAACAGATGCCTCACCAGAGAAGATATACAGATGGCAAATAAGCACACGAAAAGATGCTCCACATGAAATGTCATCAGGGAAATAAGAGATAAATCAATGAGGTGCTACCATATACCTCTTAGAATGGCCAAAATCTGGAACACCAACACCACCAAATGTTGATGAGAATGTGGAGCAACAGAGACCTTCTCATTTATTGCTGCTGGGAAGGCAAGTCATTTTAGAAGACTGGCAGTTTCTTACAAAACTAAACATACTCTTAAGATATGGTCCTGCAGTCACACTCTTTGGTATTTATCCAAAGGAGTATAGAAAACCAATGTCCATACCAAAACACAGATGATTATGGCAGCTTTTTCCACAATTGCCAAAACTGGAAGCAGCCAAGATGACCTTCAGTAGGTGAATGAGGAAATAAGCTGTGGTACAGCCAAATAATGGAATGTTATTCAGTGCTAAAGAAAGAAATATTATCAAGCCATGAAAAGATATGAGAAAACTTCAGTGTTTATTACTAAGTGAAAGAAGCCAATCTGAAAAGGTTACCTAAGTTCAACTATATGACATACTGGAAAAGGCAAAACTATGAAGACAGTGAAAAGATCAGGGGTTGCCAGGGTCACTAGGGGACAAGGGGTTGGAGGAGAGATGATGAGGCAGAACATAAAGGATTTTTTTGGGGGGGCATTGAAAATATTTTGTATGATACCATAGTGATGGATATATTTTATTATACATTTGTCCAAATGCATAGAATGTGCAATACCAAGGGTTAATCCTAAGGTAAACTGTGGCTTTTGGGTGATTTTGAGGTAGGTTTACCCTTGGTTTAAAAAAATGTGCCATTCTGGTGAGTAATGTTAATAAATGGGGAGGCTACACGTGTGTGGGAACAGAAGTATATGGGAAACCTCTAACTTTCTCTCAATTTTGTTGTAAACCTACAACTGTTATAAAAATGTCTTTTTTTTTTAAGCACTTAGATCCATAGATAACAGTGTATGCAAGTCAGTATTGGTAAAACATTTTGCAAGGAAAGTGAAATTCTACTTATAAAGGTTGTTTTGGAACCTTGTAAAGTTCACATGAAAGTGTTAGTTGCTCAGTCGTATTGCCCACCAGGCTTCTCTGTCCTTGGAATTCTCCAGGCAAGAGTACTGGAGTGGGTAGCCGTTTCCTTTTCCAGGGTATCTTCCCAACCTAGGGATCGAACCCGAGTCTCCAGCATTGCAGAGAGATTATTTACTGTGTGAGCCACGTAGGGTATTGCAGTTAACACGCAAAGTTCCTATATCATCTTCATTGATTGAACTTGGAATCCATTGTTCATCCATAAAAATAATTAAGGCCTCCATCAATACTGTGGAAATTTAGGACTATTTTTTGGTGGGGAGAGTCAGTTGATTAAGAAAAACGTGTGGTTTTTCAACTAAAAACTATCTGATTTATTAGTTGCTCATGTTTTCGGTACTATAAATATTTTATTTTTCATAAGTTAAGCTAATGATTAGTAAAGCTAATGATCAGAAGCTAAAAGTTATATGCCTGTAATAAATAACCTATCCTGTATTTGTTTACTTAAATTTATAATGTATTTCTAAGGGAAGGATTTTTTCTTTTACTTTTCTGATAAATTTGGCAGATAAGTAATGGGTCTTTTATATCACATTAGCTTACCATATAGCACTTTCTCTTGAATGTTACTGAACTATGACTGAAACAAGGAAAAATAAACTGAAATAGATACCAATAGCAGAATAGCTATTCAATACATAGCTAAGAATGGGATGCTTCAAATTGCTTTTTCTCCCCTGTAATGTTCTATTTCAATGATGACTGTGAGGTCTAGATCTTGAGAAACATAAAAATAGCATATGATTTAGTAATGACAGAGTTGCTGCTGACATAACCCAGTAAAGACAGACATGAAGTAATGAAACTTCAATCTCTTACTTAATGAGATGATGTATTCCAAAAGCAAAACCAGAGTTCATGTGATAAATAGTTTTAAAAAGCTCTCTGGCATAACAATCATGTAAGAATCAGAATAAAACACTTAAATTACAGATATTTGCCAGTATTGCTCAGTCACATAGCACAAGGTAATTTAGAGGCAATGATAATGCACTGCCCATCTAAGATACATTTTCACATTTCTCTTGTCCAAGACATTTACGTCAAGACATACCGTCCACCTCATCTACTTATTACTCTCCGTGACATTGTTTTATGTAGAATAGAAATTTGTAATCCCTGTGCTCATATCGGAGAAGCTTCCTCAAGGTGCTCTCAAGACTTATTTTTCCTTGATACCATAGTGCTTCATTGTGTATATGATGTGGGAGAAGTGTAATAATCCTGCAGAACTGAGTTGTTTTGTCTTCAGGGACTAGTGTTAACTAATTCACGCCCAGCCAGCCAGCCAGATGTCAGCGTATCTGTTGGGCTGAAAACATTACACAGTTTTCTCCTTGGCCATCTTTTCCACGTGGACAGTGTGCAGCCGTTGTCAAGTGTCTGTTGTTCCTTAGAGGGATACTGCTTTGTGGATGCCTCCACCCACTGGATGTAATATTGACTTGGTTGGGAAGTTAGAAAATGTTGATACTTTATCTGTGGTTCATACAAGTTTATATAAAGCACTCAATTCTCAAAAGAGTCCATTCTTTTTCTAATCTTTCACCAATTTAGATTATTCATCCTCTGTGCCTTTCAGTCTCAATTAATCTGTCAATGTAATTACTTATGCACAGTTTCCTAATAATTAGTCTAATTCTCTCATTTTTCTTTTTCTTTCCATCAAAAAATACCACTTCCACATTCAGAGCTTTCCTTTTCTCACTCCCTGCACAGCTCCAGTTCTATCATCTTGAAGCTCCAATTCCCATTTTTGTTGTAACTCAAAGTTTAATTCACTGGCCTAAATACAGATCCTGAACATTGAAGACAGTCTCTTAATTTGCAACTGTCTTATGCAGGAGGCTCCATCTTTACTTTGAAATGCATCACAAAGATACATTTTCTCCAAAACACAGTCATTGCTCTGCCCAGATCCTCTCAGATCTTTTTTTTTTTAAATCCTTGTTGAGCACCCCTCTCCCAAGTGAGCCATGATTTTACCTCCACTATCTGTCACCTAATACTGTCTGTGGGAGGTTTGCTACCCTCAAAAGGATTTTGCCCAGTACAACAGCCTCACTTGGCTTTTTTCTTCTTTCCATTTTTGCGTCCCTTACCATTTTCTCCTGGGAGAACTTCACTAATAAATTATTTGATCAGAGTCTGCTCCTGGGGATCCCAAACTAAGTCACCTTGCAAAAATAATTACACACTGAAATCTCTATTTTCAAGAGATGAGAATTACTTTACTCCTGTTCCTCATTGCAGATCAGTTCTGCTTCCAGCCGCAGCAGCAACAGAAAATAGTAATTTAAAAAAAAAGCAAGAAACTTAGCACCTTTGAAATCTAATCACTATTCCATTTAGTATAATTTTGATATTTGTATTTAAGTTAAAAAGGCACAAACTTTGCTGCAGGTATTTAGTACAACAATAAAAATACTATGAGCCTTTGAGTATAATCAGCTACAATCAGTTACTGTTTTGTAGTCATCCTGTTTCTTTCAACAATCCTTCCTCATCTATCCATTTCTTAAAATTAGCTGTTCTCCCTTTTAATCATTCATTAGTTCACCTATAGCTCAAAACACTACAGTAACAGCCTGCTGCAGATGAAGAGTAATTAGCTCAGAATATTACAAAGAAACAGGGATCTAGAAGACGGAACATTGTAAAGAGTCAAAGTCATAGCACCTGTCATCATTGGCTTCAGAAAATTTACAGTCATTGTAAAAGTATTGATAAGGGTATTTTATAATATCTTTGTAATTTTTTTTCCTTTAGCAACACTGAAAAATGTAAAGTTAGTAACAATTACAAAAACAATTATTACTGTTGTGAAATTGGTTTTAACCTAGGCTAAAGTAAATTTTATACTTTTTGCTCTGGGCCTCCAAACACTTACAAACATTAATGTTGCTAGTCCTCAAAACTTTAAGCTGATGTAAATAATTTAAAACTCTGCAAAATGTCAGATATTTATGGAAGTAGGGCCCAGTGGTATGAACAAAATTCAAATAATGGCTTTCATTTTGTAACATAATATCAAAGAGAGGCTGACTGGTATGAGTTAGAACTAGCTGATGATGACAAAGAAACAAATTTCATGTTCTACCTTCTCTGTTCAGTAAATATGACATGGTTCTTTCTATCTAGATCAATTTAGTTGGCAAGAGAGACATTATGTATATAAAAGGCTCAAATACAGCATAAAACATCCGTGATAGAGGCATAAACCAAGCCCCGTGGAAACACAATATAAGGTGCAGTTATCTCCAGACGAGGGTGGGAGAGTTTAAAAGAAGTGACTTTTGAGATGGACTGTGAAGATTGTTTTCACTCATCACACTCTGAAAGTTTCTACTTTATTCGGTTTTTGCATTTCCATTAGCAAGCAAATATCTGGCCTGCATAATAGATGCTCAGCTTTACGTTGAATGAATTAGTGAATAAAATGATCGACTATTACTCTTGTGATCAATATCTCCCAATACCCCTATTTTCAGTCGGTCCCACCTCTAATCTTATTGTTAATATTAGTGCTTGAGTTATCATCTTTGAGTAAAAACTAAGCATGAAACACTTCTTCTGAAAAAAAGAAGAAAACTTTCCAAAACACAAAATCCATTTTAGGACTAAACAGTAAACACTTAAAAATCTGTCCCAACCTGTCTGTTAATCCACTTGTCAATTTTTGTTTTCTGCTCTGTTTAACAATGAACTCTGTATTCCAGCGAAAGCAAAATTCTAACTCTTCTGTAGGGACGTATTTTCACATATTCCCTTTGCCTCAAGTTCTGTCACCTACGAGTCAATTCTAACACAGCCTCAGAACCAAGTTCAGCTACTATAAAGCTTGAACTACCTTTAAAACACATGTACACGTATGGCTGATTCACATGAATATATGGCAAAAACCACCACAATATTGTAAAGTAATTAGCCTCCAGTTAAAATAAATTAAAAAATAAAATAAAATGCCTCAGTTTCTCTGCAATGAACTTAGAAGTATTTCTCTACAATAGCTTAGAAGTACTAAGAAATCTACATCATGATTCTGACTCAAAATAGATATTGGTTTACAATTTAGAGAACTTATATAGAGTTCCTTGTTTAAAATAGGTTAAAATAACTTTAAGCTTTTAAATGTTGGGCTTAATTATGGAGAATACAGCATGGAATCATTTGATTGACGTCGAATGATTCCAAATAAGATAATTCATTTATAATTTATAAAAGAACATGAAGATTACTTCCAAAATTTACTTTTATGGTTTTAAGCCAAAATATGTGAATGTTTATAAAGATCAAAACTTTTCTTTAAACAGTTTTCTAGAAAATGAAATGAAACTTTTAGGTAACCCTAATGAAAATAAACATGTTTAACAAGCCACAAGAAATATACTTTTGTGTTCTTCAATTATAAACAGTTTGAACCATGCTTTTTAAAAGAGTTTTCTGTATTGAAAAATGGTATAAAATACTTTATATTTTAAAGAAGAAATCTGTAGAAGTTTCATGAAAATATAAACAAGGGGCCTGTATGGAAATAGAAAGAAAATCTTTCTTAAAAATAGAAACCATAACATTTCTCTGAATGGAATATCATACATTACTCATAAATGTAATGCCTATTCAGGATGATTTGGGGCAATTTCACTTTGTTTTATTGTTTCTATATGGGTTATGCATAATTATGGAGTTTAACCATATTTCTAATATATTTTTTCAATGACACACTTTATAGCTTTCCTAATTACATCTGTAGCACATCATTTTCAGAAAACCAGCTTTCCATGTCTATTATATTATTCTTTATATCAAAATAGCTTCTCTTTTAATCATTTTCACTCTTGCCTGGAAAATCCCATGGACTGAGGAGACTGGTAGGCTACAGTCCATGGGATCGTTAAGAGTCGGACACGACTAAGCGACTTCACTTTCACTTTTCCCTTTCATGCACTGGAGAAGGAAATGGCAACCCACTCCAGTATTCTTGCCTGGAGAATTCCAGGGACGGTGGAGCCTGGTGGGTTGCCGTCTATGGGGTCGCACAGAGTCGGACACGGCTGAAGCGACTTAGCCTTAGCCTTAATCATTTTCAAATATTCTTTGCTTTTTCCCCCTTGAATGGCGATCTTTCACAAGCTGATGGCATGGGAGTTTTGAGTGCCTTTCAGTTTTGGCATCAGAAGTACCCTTAATTTCTTGTAGAAAGGGGCTTTTGAGCTTTCATTAGGATGTTTCCCAGATACTTTCATTTCAGCTGTAGCTTAGTATAATTATGGCTGCTTTAAAACCAGGGCTGTTTGAGAACACCACTGAGTAGCTGATAAATAAATGACCATGGTAACATAGTTTAACATCCCATATACCAAAGGGCAGTGTGTATTCTGTGATATTAACTATTGTAATTGCTAATACATCACAGTTGAGGCGAATAAGTTCAATGAAAACCAAAGTCCTTGAAATTGTAAGCATTCTTTGAATCTGAATAAAAATTGCAGCACTATTTAATATGATGGACCCTGGAATGGAGTGAATAAAAAAAAAGAAAAGCCAAATATACCTTATTAAAAATAATGATAAAAAAGACCTTATTAATATGAATATTACTGAGTATAAATTTGCTGAATGAATTAAGAGGAAAAGTAGATTTTAACAATTAGGAGATGTATAGTCTAATTATGTAGTTTTTAAAGTGGCTATGAACTTGGTTTCAAAGAGCTGGGAATATGTAGCCCATGTCTAGCCCAAGAACTGTTTTCTCTGAGCTAAATATTCCCAGTTCTTTTGTAGCAACTCATGTGACTTTAGTTCATGCTCCTCCACCATCTTAGTCACATCCCTCTGGATGTACTCTGCCCTGACATTGTCCCATGAAAGATGCAAAACAGAAAATGACACTTAAGGTGTAGGCTGTTCAGTCCTTGTATAAGAGAACTATTTCATCCCATTCTTGGGGCTCAGTTTTCTATTAATGCAACTTAAGTTTACAGAGGCTTTTATGGTAGCCATATATTATATTGATCACTTATGTTGAACTCATTCCCAAACCTGAGAGACTATGTTGGCATACCAGCAATGCACACTCATTCCAATTTCTCAACATCTTACCAACTCATATTTTGTTTTTATAATTAGATATAAAGTGATGGATATAAAATGATAGATATAAATTGATGTCTCACTTTGGTTTTGAGATGTGCTAGCGTCTGCCCACAATGCAGGAGACCCGGGTTCGATCCCTGGGTCGGGAAGATCCCTGGAGAAGGAAATGGCAACCCACTCCAGTACTCTTGCCTGGAAAATTCCATGGACTGAGGAGCCTGGTAGGCTACAGTCCATGGGGTCTCAAAGAGTCGGACATGACCACTTTCACTTTCACTTTCCCTAAGGATTAGTGATGTAGAGCATCATTTCATTTGATTATTGCCATTTGTATATCTTCTTTGGAGAAATGTGTACTCAAATCCTTTCTCCATTTTTAAGTGGGTTTTTATTTTTGTCATTTGTATATTCTAGATATTAATTGTTTATCAGATGTGTATTTACAAATATGTTCCCCCTCCATGGATTTCCTTTCTGTTTGGTTGAGTGCGTCCTTTGATGTGCAGAAAATTTTGATGGAAGCCTTTTATTTAGTTTTTCTTTTTGATTGTGCATTTATATCATACCCCTAAAATTCTTGCCAAATCCAGTGTCATGAAGCTTTTCCTTTTTGTTTTTTTCTAAGAGTTTTATTGTTTGGATTCTTACATTTAGGTCTTTCATCTGTTTTTAGTTAATTTTGTGCATCATAGAAGGTGGGGGTCCAATATCATTCTTTTGTATGTGGATATCTGGAGTTCCAGCTCTATTTGCTGAAAAGACTGTCCTCTCCCCATTGGATGGTCTTGGCACCCTTGTCAAAAATCATTTGACCACGCATGGAAGGGTTTATTTCTGGGCTCTGTATTCTATTTCATTGGTCAACACATCTATCTCAATGACAGAAGAATCTTTTATTTGTGATACAAGTAGCAAATATTTATTCCAGTTTGTTGCTTGTCCTTTTTTTAAATTAATTAATTAATTTTAATTGGAGACTAATTACTTTACAACATTGTAGTGGTTTTTGCCAAACATCAACATGAATCAGCCATAGGTGTACATGTGTTCCCCATCCAGAACCCTCCTCCCACCTCCCTCCCCATCCCATCCCCCAGGGTCATCCCAGTGCACCAGCCCTGAGCTTGTCTTTTTACTTTGCTCATAGTACTTTTTGCCATGCAAATATCATTTTATTTTTATGTAGTTAAATTTATCAATTTGTTTTATTACTTCTATGTTTTGTGTCACAGGACAGTTTTCACTGTACCTAACTTATAAAGGAACATACCTATTTTCTTCCAGTACATGAATAACACTATAACATTTTCAGAGAAAAAGATTGACTCCTTTTCTCAAATGACAAAAAACCAAGTTGAGAAAAGACTACACAAAGACTGTTGTCCAAGTTAAAATGTAATCCTTTGTTCAATAATAATGGTGACAACACCATCATGATGATGCCAGCTGACTATCTAATGGCTTCATATTCTGTTCAAGGCCCTGTAGGAGATCTTTACATACAGTTAAGTATAGGGAAAGTAGAAAAATACAGTTGTTAAGAGCTTTAACTTTACAGTAATATAAACTTGAGTTCTGATACCTGTTTTACTAGATTTTACTAGTCCAAGCTATTACCCATTTGTGGTGTGATTAGGGGCAAATTTCTTACATTCATTAAGTCTCAGTTTTAAAATCTGTATAATGGGAATAATAATACTCTTTGCTTCATGAAGTTGTTGTAGATTACATAAGATAATGCATTTAAAGTCCTTAGTGATTAGAATGAAATATTCAGTACATACTAACTACTGTTAATACAATTAGTGTTACTATTACTTAATAAAATTCTCAATTTATGAATGAAATTTCTGAAGCAATGGAAAGTTAGATGAAGTCATTTAACTAGTATGTGTCAGATTTCAGACTCAAATGTAACCTGTGATCTGACTGTATTCCAGAGCTCTCATTCCTCACTACATCAGTAGGAATGTTAATTTTAGAGAACCTTGGTTATTAAGAGAGATCTCTTCTGATTGGAAGCAGTGGTGATCATATAAGAAACAGTATACAAAACCACATTGCATGACCCCATGACCTTTGCCTCTTTTTCCACAGTCGATTGGGAAGTGATCAGAATTCTAGAGCTGAGAATTTGAGACTGGGAAGGTGTCACTGGATTGAGTAGATACAGTCTTACAGTTGGTCTTTGAACCAGAAAACAGCATATAGGGTTAAGGAGTGAGTGTATTCCAGCAGCCGCAGGGCTCCCATGGTGGCTAAGATTAGAGGCTTTCTGGCGCAGAAGAGCAGTTAGGAGAAGCCCTCTCAAAGAGGCAGAGGTTGGATAGTGTAGAACATTTATTCCCCATGACTCATATTTCCATAAAGGGAAGAGAATGTCCAATCTACTCTCCAGGAATGGAAAATTATGGTAGGAATGTTTTCAGCTAATCTCTGATCTTCCACTTGTCCCAGTAGATGAGTGACTTACCTTTTGTTGATTTGGAATCATGCTTAGCCCCTGATCCTTTTTCTTGTAAGCCAGACTGCAAAGCAAGTGCAGAGAGGGTGCATTCTAGGCTGCTATTACAGGAGAAAATCCAATTTAATGAAACTATTAGCCTAAATTATCTAAAGATACATTTACCAATCAGCTTTATCAATAGTAAAGTCAGCATTCTGAGGTCTGTCCAAATGTGAAGGGGGAAGAAAGGAGTGCATTGGAGGTTAGCAGTAGGCAGAAATTGAAGCCAGTAGGTGGCTAGCTTCAGTAAGTTCTAGTAGCAGTGACACAGGCAGCATCTAGGCTTCCCAGGAAGCTCAGTGGTAAAGAATCCGCCTGCAAAGCAGGAACCACAGGAGACATGGATTGGATTCCTGGATTGATCAGGACAAGCCTCTGGAGGAGGGCATGGCAGCCCACTCCAGTATTCTTGCCTGGAGAAACCCTTGCACAGAGGAGCCTGGTGGGCTACAGTCCATGGGGTTGCAAAGAGTCAGACATGACTGAGTGAGGTGACTGAGCATGCCTGCACGCAGGCAGCATCTAGTTCTGGTAGGAGCACCTGACCTAGAGATTCAAAACTAAATCTAAGGGGTGATAGTTGCTCCCTTGTCACTAGTTCTGTCATAGAATCTAAGCACAAGCTTACCCCTTAGGACTGGGGTTTGTGTCCCTAGGTATGAGGACCAGAGGGATGCCATATATCCAACTCAAGAAGTGGATAAATTGAGATAGCATGTATTGACTGTTCTATAGAAATGCAAGATGACTTACAGGGTAACTAAAAGGGTGAACAGGCTTGCAGGGCTCTTGAAAAGGGCAGCATTGAAGATATAAGAGAGTGAAAGCTGATTCATGGATGCTAATCCTGGAAGCCAGGAGGGGACAGGTTCCAGGGCAGAAAGGAAGGGAGTAGCCTTGAGAAGAGAGAGCACTCCTGAATCAGGATGGAAAAAAAAAAGACTGAATAAAGGAATAGGACAGTTGAAAGAAAATGGGAAATCAAAGGAGTTCTTGATTATTAGACAGAGGGTAAGGAAAACAGCTGAGGGTGACAGTGTAGCGTTAGCACGTTAGAGGAAAAGGGAAATGATGTGAACTGCCATAAAGCTAGAAAAAAAAAGGGATGGGCTTTAATGATCTAAATGGTGCTGATTAGAGTAAATCCATGGTTAGTGTAAATCCATGGTGAACCTACTAATTTCAGCTTTGCAGTACTTATTCAGCGAAGTTCTCTTGTCCAGCATCAGCAGGCATAGCAAAAGATGGGATGGAAATTGGATTAAATAAACTCAGTGTGTCAAACAATTTTTAATTTTCTTAAAAAATTATGGACTTTTACCAGAGGGAAGTCATTTTAAATGTCTGTTCTCTCCATTTACTAGTATAGTGGTAAATATAAAATTTGTAAAAAAGAAGGTTGAACTCATACCTGGGGAGTAGTTTGCGTGACTTGTTGGTTTATTTTAAAATTAAATTCGACATCTCAGATTACAAGTGGAGTGCTAATATTTATGGGATACCTAAGAAATGCTCAATATTTGCTAGGGCACCACACAAATAAGTAAGTAGATTTAATTAAGCATTCCAAGGTTCTGGATCATTTATTCAAGAATTGTACATCTACTAACTGCATCTCTCTGCAACGTAATATAAAGTACAATGCATAGTCCTTTTTCTCCTTTATCTTATACCCAAGCGTGCCTTCCAGTAAGATATGAAACAGATGAATCAGTTCAGCAACACTGGAAGAGTAATTATAATGAACTACCAACATATTTTACAAATTTTCAGAGGAATGAACAATATGAACTATCTTTGGGATGATGGATAGGATTTGGATGAAAAGGAGAGGGAAAAAAATTGGATATTTCAAACTACAGCCATTGTGTGCTGGGATACCCACAGGACATAGGTCTAGTTACTATGGGGGAGAGAGTGAAAGAGAATATTTGAATCAGATATACTGACCTTGAGGCTGGGTAGGGTTGGGAGGGCTGCTTCATGGAGAGAGAGAAGAGAACCACATCTCTGAGCATCTATCTACATCACTGGCTTCTCTGCTGCATCTAACTCTCTAAGTTGTTTTGGCTGTGAAGTCATTACTGTGGTATGTTATCCACATAGTGTTCTATGAATATTAAAACTTATCATAAATCCAGCATAATGATTTTCAAAACATGAAGTTTATATATGTCAGTGTTCTCTGTCATCATTAAGCAAGTTCCTCTCCTGCAAGCAGTCCTCAGCCAACCAACTCAGTAGTCTAAGTTAAATTGGAAACTAACAATTTTGGAGCAAGCCACAAAGCCTTTAAGCAACCTATACTTTTTTTCTTTTTAAAGTCTCAAAATATACCAAATAAATATGAAGAGGTAGCAATTTAAATTTTCTGATTTCTCCCTTAAAGTAAAAAACTAAGCCCAGGTGTTTTTCTTCATTATAGCTCTAAAACCAGCTAGTAGGTTGATGCCATTTTATCCTATCTCTGGAAAGTAAATTGTTTATATTATATCACTTATATGTGGAATCTAAAAATAATCCAAATAAACTTATTTACAAAACAGAAACAGACTCACAGATGTTAGAAAACAAACAATGTTACCAAAGGGGTAAAAGACAGGGGAGGGATGAACTTGAAGTGTAGGATTAACAGATAAACAACACTATATATAACCTAGATAAACAACAAGGATTTATTGTATAAGCACAGGGAACTACATTCAATATATTGTAAAAATCTATAATGGAAAGAATCAGAAAAAAAATGTGTAACTGGATTACTTTGCTATGCACCTGAAACTAACACAATATTATAAATCGACTATACTTCCATTTTTAAAAGAAAGTAAATTTTTATTTTAACAAATACTTGAACAAAACTTGCTGGAATATATCTTGTAACCCCCAAACCTATAGCAGATCATATATAGCACCAGGCTGACTCTGAATCAGAAAGCCCCAGACAGTTGCATGAATTCTAAGATATCTCAGGAGTCAACTTAGTTACAGAACTCATAACTGAGCAGGGAAGTTCAGTTCAGTCGCTCAGTCGTGTCCGACTCTTTGCAACCCCATGGACTGCAGCACACCAGACCTCTCTGTCCATCACCAGCTCCCGGAGCTTACTCAAACTCATGTCCATTGAGTCAGTGATGCCATCCAACCATCTCATCCTCTGTCATCCCCTTCTTCTCCCACCTTCAATCTTTCCCAGCATCAGGGTCTTTTCCAATGAGTCAGTTCTTTGCATCAGGTGGCCAAAGTATTGGAGTTTCAGCTTGAACATCAGTCCCTCCAATGACTATTCAGGACTGATCTCCTTTAGGATGGACTGGTTGGATCTCCTTGCAGTCCAAGGGACTCTCAAGAGTCTTCTCCAACACCACAGTTCAAAAGCATCAATTCTTCACCAGTCAGCTTTCTTTAGAGTCCAACTCTCACATCCATACATGACCACTGGAAAAACCATAGCCTTGACTAGACGGACCTTTGTTGACAAAGTAATGTCTCTGCTTTTTAATATGCCATCTAGATTGGCCATAACTTTCCTTCCAAGGAGACAACACTGTCTTTTGAAATTAAAATTAAAAGGCAGTCTTGTCTTCAGGCAGGCATAAATGTAACTCTAATTCCCTGCTTACAATAAGGCTTCTCTTCTCTCAGCTGAGGTCTGACTCCTGCTTTTGTTTGGGTGCCAGGATTAAGAAGTGCAGGCTGCTTCTACTGCTGTCTTCTTCCAAACTCCAACTCGCAACACCACGACCTCCTCTCCACACCTTAAGGTGAAGGAGGATGGCTGAGAGGAAAGAGCATAAGCCTATGTACTTGGCTTTGCTGTTTGTGTTCTGTCAGATGTAGGCTCTCTGTCTAGGTGTGTGTGTGCTGATGACTTAAATCCCTCCCAGTCAGGGAACTCTAGTCTGCACCGTTCTCTAGTAGAATACCTTCCTTATGGCCTCCTACCATCCCCTGCAGCTCTCAGCCTCTGTCGTGCACCCACAGTCTCCTGATGCTGGGGTCCTTTCACTTCAATGGGCAGCCTCATGAGCTGGCTCAAACCTGGTTCCTCTCTGGTGTCCACTGGTTGTGACGTGCAAAGTCCGGGAACGATGAGATGTTTGGGGGGCCGAGGAGGCTTCCAAGAGAAGCAAGAAATTAAGATTTCCTCCAGGCAGGAGTGATGGAAAGTCTGGAGTCAGAAATTAAGGTGCGTTTTAGAAAGTAAATGGATATTTTTCACACAGTTGTGTTTGTGGTTTGAGAGTCATACCTGCTAAATCAGTAAGTATCCTCTAGAATGTTGTATCACATGGCCCTGGGCTGTGCTTAGTCACTCAGTTGTGTCTGACTCTTTGCGACCCACCAGGCTCCTCTGTCCATGGGGATTCTCCAGGCAAGAATACTGAAGTGGGCTGCCATGCCCTCCTTCATGAGATTTTCCCAACCCAGGTCTCCTGCATTGCAGGTAGATTCTTTACCAGCTGAGCTACCAGGGAAGCAATGATCTACTAATGTAGGCCAGGTTTTTGCTCATTGAAACAAATTTTCTTGGAATGGTTGAAGAGGAGGCGAAGTCAACTACCATTATCTTTTAGGAGGCTGAAGGAATGATTTACTCTGTAATCAATGTGTAACCATGTAAATCATGGTATCCAATGGGTAGTGCCTTCTGGTTTCTCATTCAAAATTTTACAAACATTGATAGTTTTCTTTTTTTAAATAAATTTGTTTATTTTAGTTGGGGGCTAGTTACTTTACAATATTGTAGTAGTTTTTGCCATACATTGACATGAATCAGCCATGGGTTTACATGTGTTCCCCTTCCTGGAACCCCCTCCCACCTCCCTCCCCATCCCATCCCTCTGGGTCATCCCATTGCCCCAGCCCTGAGCATTTGTCTCATGCATTGAACATGGAATGGTGTCCTGTTTCACATATGATAATATACATGTTTCAATGCTATTCTCCCAGAACGTCCCACCCTCACCTTCTCCCTCAGAGTCCATAAGCCTGTTCTATGCATCTGTGTCTCTTATTCTGTCTCACATATAGGGTTATCGTTACCATCTTTCAAATTCCATATATATGCATTAGTATACTGTATTGGTGTTTTTCTTTCTGGCTTACTTCACTCTGTATTATGGGCTCCAGTTTCATCCATCTCAATAGAACCGATTCAAATGTATTTTTTTTAATGGCTGAGTAATATTCCATTGTGTATGTGTACCACAGCTTCCTTATCCATTCATCTGCTGATGGACATCTAGGTTGCTTCCATGTCCTGGCTATTGTAAACAGTGCTGCGATGAACATTGGGGTACACGCGTCTCTTTCAATTCTGGTTTCCTCGGTGTGTATGCCCAGCAGTGGGATTGCTGGGTCATATGGCAGTTCTATTTCCAGTTTTTTGAGGAATCTCCACACTGTTCTCCATAGTGGCTGTACTAGTTTGCATTCCCACCAACAGTGTAAGAGGTTTCCCTTTTCTCCACACCCTCGCCAGCATTTATTGCTTGTAGACTTTTGGATAGCAGCCATTCTGACTGGCGTGAAATGGTACCTCATTGTGGTTTTGATTTGCATTTCTCTAATAATGAGTGATGTTGAGCATCTTTTCATGTGTTTGTTAGCCATCTGTATGTCTTCTTTGGAGAAATGTCTGTTTAGTTCTTTGGCCCATTTTTTGATTGGGTCGTTTATTTTTCTGGAATTCAGCTGCAGGAGTTGCTTGTATATTTTTGAGATTAATTGTTTGTCTATTGCTTCATTTGCTATTATTTTCTCCCATTCTGAAGGCTGTCTTTTCACCTTGCTTATAGTTTCCTTTGTTGTGCAAAAGCTTTTAATTTTCATTAGGTCCCATTTGTTTATTTTTGCTTTTATTTCCAATATACTGGGAGGTGGGTCCTGGAGGATCCTGCTGTGATTTATGTCGGAGAGTGTTTTGCCTATGTTTTCCTCTAGGAGTTTTATAGTTTCTGGTCTTACGTTTAGATCTTTAATCCATTTTGAGTTTATTTCTGTGTATGGTGTTAGGAAGTGTTCTAGTTTCATTCTTTTACAAGTGGTTGACCAGTTTTCCCAGCACCACTTGTTAAGAGATTGTCTTTTCTCCATTGTATATTCTTGCCTCCTTTGTCGAAGATAAAGTGTCCATAGGTGCATGGGTTTATCTCTGGGCTTTCTATTTTGTTCCATTGATCTGTATTTCTATCTTTGTGCCAGTACCATACTGTCTTGATGACTGTGGCTTTGTAGTAGAGCCTGAAGTCAGGCAGGTTGATTCCTCCAGTTCCATTCTTCTTTCTCAAGATTGCTTTGGCTATTCGAGGTTTTCTTTAGTAGAACAATGTGAAGAAAGAAATTCCTTTCCCTCTCCTCTTCCCCTTCACCCTCCCTCTTTCTTCTTTTGTCAGTTGATCAATAGTAGCCAAAAGCCACAAGTCACTGCTAATTGCTAATTGTCACAAAGTTGGCTTCTTTTCACTATCTCCTTTCTAGATTTTAGCTTGTCCTTGTTGTGGCAGCAGGGGACCATCATGTTCTGACAATTTGCTATTCTATTGATCTTCTCTGTTAATTTTTAAGATAGCAAAAATATTCATTACCTGGGCATTTATCCAGTGTTAATAACCATTCTAAAAGGACATATTTCATACTTAAAAATATGTGATGCTACTGTGTCATTAGATTCCACTTTATTTCTACAAAGCTTTTAGATGCTGCTGGGTCAACTTTGACATGCTTAGTTAATGAGAAAAACAGAACAAACAAAATAAACCTACATAATGGGTCTGCAGTTTAAAAAAAGGAGGCAGCATGGTTGGGGGTCTCTCAAGAATTGAGCACATATGTGTTCTGCTTCTTCTCAGCCTGGTTTTCTGACTTGTCAAGTCTTTTGATTTTTCAATTACACATCTCTGAATCTTTAGAAAGGTAACAAAACCCAAACCTAGAAAAATCTGTTAAAGTTCTTTAAAAAGAAACAGAAATGGCTGTTTTCAGCTCACCGAACAGAATGTTTTTGGAAGGATGGCATGGTTTCCTAACAATCTCAGTGCCCTTCTAAGGCTCATCCCTTGATTGGTTGTGAATTCTTTCATAATTGTCCTTGGAATTCCCATATACCCATAAATACGTATTCAGCTAAATTGGCAGATTAAAAATATTCTCATTCTTTAAATGTGTTCAAAAACACACTTTATAAACTAATTATGTATTTCAGATCAGCTAATATTTGCTGATAAAATAGATGGTTAGACATACAGATTTTATACCATCGTCATCTCCATTGGTTACTGACAGAAAGACTAGGGATCCAACAATGTGAAATGCAGTTAAATAAAACAATTTCACATGGATGGAGGAGGGCATTTTGTCCTAATGTGAATCATTCTATTTTAGTGAAACCTATTACACACATATATTTATTAGCCATTCACATATGCCCTAGACAATGATGTGCCATGCAAAACATAGAGATGGGTTGAGAAGTATCCCGTGCTATTGTCCTCAAAGGTAATTAACATCTAAATCCTCGAAACAGTGCATTGAGCGGGCAGTAAACTGGGTTAGATATGATGGCTGGCAACATAATCTACTGGGCAACACATATGAGTGGAAGTCGTGTTTCTAAATTCCATTCAAGGCAGTCCTTAAAGCAAACACACCTCTCAAGCCTTTAATTTCTCCAGCACTAAAGAGAAATGCTTGGGAAGAGAGAACACTGGTGAAGATTTCCAAGGTCTTGTTTTACCAGAGCTTTCCATTTCACACCCATTTATAATTAATATATTAACTTGGTGGTTCTTAAACACATTTGGGAGAATCCCTAGCCTTAAAACCTTTAAAATATCTGAGGATTTTAGTTAGCTACATAAGCTGATGGAAATAAGGTAGAGTATAACACTTCAAATACATTGTATTTATATAATTATATTCAGATTTATACAGTCTATACCACTGTCTGCCTACTTTCTGTAAATGTAAATATTTTCATATATTAATTTTTAATAGTTACATCCTAAGTCAGGAATTTTGACTTAAATTTGATGAGAAAGACAAAATAGGAGCTTCTTAGCTGAGCATAAGAAAAGTAGTGTTCTCAATTCTCATATTAAAATCATCTGAAAGTGAAAATGTTAGTCACTCAGTAGTGTCTGACTGCAACCCATGTGCTATAGCCTGCCAGGGTTCTCTATCATGGAACTCTTCAGGCAAGAATACTGGAGTGGGCTACCATTCCCTTCTCCAGGGGATCTTCCCGACCCAGGGGTTGAACCCAGGTCTCCTACATTGCAGGCAGATTCTTTACTGTCAGAGCGACCAGAAAGCTCCCTAAAAATCACCTGAGAGATTTTTAAAAAATACTGACCCCTTGAGTCCACCCCAAGCCAATGAAGTCAGACTTGCTTAAGAGACCTGGGCATCAGCATTCTACAAAGTTGTTCAAATGTTTCTGATATGTTGCCGAAGTTAAGATCCTCTGGAAAAGGCGAACCAACAACCAGTAAGAAGAGGAAGTGTTTTATGGCTATGGACGTATCTGGGGAAACAGGGCAAAGGCTGTGCTTAGAGCATAATGGAATTGCACTGGGAACTGTTCTGCTTGAAGGGACAACCTGGAGAGCCCATTAGAGCTGGATGAAATGAAAGAAGTAGACTTCTAAGGTCACCATGTGAAGAAGGAGTTGGTATGGAAGAGACTGAGTCAAAATTTCATGACAGTGATGTTCAGAGGATCTCAACCTCAGACATACTCCTACTCTGTTGACTGTAACCTCCAGTCTGAAGAATAGTCAGCAAGTCCTGCATCAAAAGGAGCTTTTGAACACTTCAAAAATTGCTGTTTGCATCTTAGCCCCTAGGACAGGTAGGAAAGAAAAAGTTGCATTAAGTGAGCCACTATTTAATGAGATAGGAGATACTATGAGCGTGATATGGAAGATAATAAATATATGGTCCCTGCCTCTTATGAGAACATTTCCAAGAATTGTAACACCAATACTCATGCTCTACATGATTGCAAATGTTCACTTTCAAATCATCTTTCTTCAAGGCCTTCTTCAACACAACCCCAGTATTTTAAAACAGTGACTAGTTGTCATGGAGAGTGTCAAGCTGTAAGTGCTGTGGCTTTAGACAAGAAGAGATCACTGCAGACAGGGCTGACCTAGGAGAGGACTTCATAGGGGGCTCGAACCCGAGCTGGGTTTGAGGGCTGAATTGGCTGTAGTTAATGGACAGGAGGGAGTTGTCAGTCCTGGGGCTGCATTTCCCTGGTGTCACTGGTGTCCTTAGGGAGAGTGAGAGAAGGTCTGATTCACTGAGTCAGGTGGCCTCACTGCACCAGAACGTCCAGGAGAGGTGACACCACGCACGAGCCGACTTCCACAAAAGGCCGGGTGACTGAACCCCTGTCCACACTGCCACACCATTCACACTCTCTGTGAACCACACACACGCATCACATGCATCGCCATCACCTGAGAGCCTTTACCAGGCCGGAGGGTTGGACATCTGATCTGAAGAAGGAGCACCAATCCGAGGACATATTTGGAAAAAGAATAAATGATTTATTGATATTCTCTTACAGCTTATGACAAAATAACATTTTAGGTTTATAGGCCACCTGGTGAGCACTGAAGTTCATTAAAAGTTAATGCTCTGGGAGAGGTAAATTACCATTAATGAGGTTGATCAAGAATGGGATACATGAAAGGAATCTGAGTGTCGGGAGTAAGAGAGAAGCAGCCCACAGGGAAAGACAGGTGCCAAGGGGAAGGAGGGGACATTCAAAAAGCAGTGGGAGATGGCCTGCAGATGCTTCCCGTCTGCTCCATAGTTTTCCTGAATTCTGTCTACGTTGGGGTAGGCCTGGAGTCTCCCCTGAGCTGCGCCTTACCGAGACTGGCTGTACATTGGTGTGACCTGGGGAGACACCCAGTTAATCGAGATCACTCAGCTAGGACCCAGGAATGGATATATATTTTTTAATGTATTTCAAGTAAATCTATGTTGTGGAAGAGTTTTTTTTTGTATGCCTTCAGCAACTTTTTTTATTGAAATATACTTGATTTACAAGATCTCAGGTATACAGCAAAGTGTTTCAGTTATGTATATATACGTATATCCTTTTTCATTGTAAGTTATTACAAGATATTGAATATAGTTCCCTGTGCTATACAGTAGGTCTTTGTTGTTTATCCATTATTTTTAAGGAGTGCATAACTGTTAATCCCAAATTCCCAATTCATCCTTCCCCCTGCTCCCTTTGATAACCGTAAGATTGTTTTTTGTCTGAGTCTTTCTGTTTTGTACATAAGTTCCTTTGTAAAATTTTTTGAATTCCACATGTAAGTGATCTATGGTATTTGTCTTTCTCCTGCTTACTTCACTTAGTCTCATAAACCCTAGGTCCATCCATGTTGCTGCAGATGGCGTAATTTCATTCTTTTTTGTGGGTGAGTGATGCACAGCTTTTAAAATGCCACAGATGGTGCTAATGTGCAGACACACAGTGTTCCAGAACAGTCCTCTTGGGAAAGGCCTAGATGGATGGATGGAGGCCTACCCACCTGCAGTGTGGTCTTAGGCACCACAGAGGCTACAGAGTCAAGAATCCCAAAGTGCTGGACAGTGGTCATCAAACCTTAACACGCAGAAGAACATCTTGTTAAATGAAGATGTCTGGGTGCCAGAACCAGAGGTTTATGATTAAGCACATCTTAGGTTTAGACCGGGAACCTCAGTCTTTTACAGGCTCCCCAGGTGATTCCTATGTGGGTGGTTTGCGGACCTCAGTTTGAGACACACTGTGCAGGATGTTGCCAGGAGGTGGACCATGAACCATCTTGCACACTGACTGGTGTGGAAGCCAGGTGACCCAGTGAGTCCTCCTGGGAAGAGTTAGGACAACACTTCCAGCCATTTTCTTCCCACCATATGGGCAGCATAGAACCAGCATCGTACACACCACATAGGCCCTGGTCTTCTTCCTAGGATAAGTTATTTTATTCCTTCTCTTCTCTGTAGAGAAGGTAATATGTTAGCCTCTGAGGTGGATCAGACTGCGGTTGGAGAGTTGTCAGCTGAGCAGAGGAGATGGGTTATTTCATAAACCTATGGAGATTTCACTCAGCTTTTACTTGATGATGCTTCCATGTAGGGTAATTTAACTTTCTTTCTACAAAGATCTTTTTAAATATCATAGTGCCTTGTGTGCTCAGTCACTCAGTCATGTTCTGACTCTTCACGACCCCATGGACTGTAGCTCATCAGGCTCCCCTGTCCATGGGATTTCCCAGGCAAGAATACTGGAGTGGGTTGCCATTTCCTCCTCCAGGGGATCTTCCCAACCCAGGGATCAAACCCACATCTCTTGCATCTCCTGCATTGGCAGGTGGATTCTTTACCACTGTACCACCTGGGAATCCCTATTATCAAAATAGATTTCTGTTTTTATTGAATATTTATGTTAATACCATTAGTAAAGTGACTTAGAATGTATTCATAAAGAAACAAACAGCCACTTTAAAATATCTTGAAATCTTCATGACAGGTAATACATTTTTTCTTATTGTTTTATTTATCTTGTGTATATGTATTGAATATACATGTACACAGCTGTTAGGAAAACTTCTAACAAAGAGAAAATTAAAGCCCAGTAGATGGCACTGTCTGCTACTTTTTCCACGTTAATTCAGCAAGGAAACATTCCCCTCACCCCCAAATCTATTTGTTTTTACAATAATATAAATCCAACCTCCGTTTTAAAAAAGCGTTCCTTACAAGAAGCCCAATCATTATGTCCTCTTCTGGACCTACACTGAGTAACTCTGTCACAATTTATTAAATAGAAAAGTACTTAAGGATTATGAATCTTGTTTGAGCGTAGAATGCATTTAGCTTGTCCCTTTTCCTTCAGTGCTGCTGAGACAGCTGTATTTCTCCTCTGCCACCCACCCCCATCCACTCTACAGATGCTCCCTCTTCAAAAAAGATGTAGGCTCAAAATCAATTTCAGGCCAGAACTGCACTTGTGCTAAAATGAAATTATGTTTGTATTGGGATTATACCTAGCTGTTCTCGAACATCATTTTTTTAAAAATGCTATAATACATTTATGAACAAACCTCTCATTGTGTCTTCTGACGTGAGAAACAACTAAGGTGTAATCCATGTGGGTAGGTCACTGAGATCAGATGGAGCACTGGTGTGAGCTCTGGTGGTTCCAGCCCCAGCTCTAATCATAGGACCCTGAGTCCAGTATTTAACTTGTCTGAGCATAATTTTTACCATGTGTATAATTGTGATAGCATTGCCTATTCCATAAGGATACTATGAAAATGAAACCAGATAGTGTAAGCATCCAGTACAGTGCATCATCCACAATAGATAATCAAGTAGTGCTATCTGTTGTTTATGTTGTTATATTAAACTTAATCTCCCAGAATCAGTCAAGCTTGATACAAAACTTTCTAAAAACTTCAGAAAAATGCATTTCATAATTTCTGTCAGCAGTATATTTAGTTGTAACCCTCCCCCAACCTACAGGATGCTAATTTACTGTGTTTTCTCATCATTAGCATCAAGCCTATATTTTTAAGCTTCTTGGGCTTTAGAGGCAGGCACACAGAGGCAATTCAGCAAGCATCGTTTACTGTTGAAGGTTAAAGCAGCTGTACCCTGTAATCTCCTACTCAGCTGCCAATACTAATTTAATACAGAGAGGTGAACACACGGCTGAAATGTTTAGTACAGTATCTATTTTTTCCCATCCTGGTTTAAGATTATGAAAATTATATACTGTCTACAAAAGCTAGTATTTCTAGTTAGTGATAGTTTCCCAACATCAGAGCACTAAATACATCAAAATGCCAAGGTATTCTCCTGTGAATTAAAATTTGATGTCTGTTGGCATTCAATTTGATTAACATTCAGAAACCAAGCAGAAAAATATTAACAAATTGAAACTGGAATGTTCAGAGGGAAGAAAAATACCAACTAGTAAAGAGATAAGAGGGGGATCACCCTAGAAACATTTTGAATTTTCTTTATTTGTGTGTATTTGCTCTACTTGGTTGTCAATTTTAATTGGTTGGCAGCATACTGAGGGTTCTAATGTATTCAGAATTTCAGTTGTTAGTTCGGCCATCTATTATAGTATCCCCAAATGCAGTCTATTCTTGGTGCATAATAAGAGTCTCTCTCTTTATAGAAATAAATAGCTTATTAAATCTGCTGTTAGTCTTTATGCTTGGTGGCACAACTGTTTAGAAGTGCAGAAAATGGGAAAGTATCTCCTTCACAAACCATATTTACTAAGAGCAAGTTTGATTCCTCAAGGTTGGTCCAATGTTAATTAAGACTTTGGACATGGGGAGAGGGGAGGAGAGGGTGAGATGTATGGAAAGAGTAACATGGAAACTTACATTACCATATGTAAAATAGATATCCAACAGGAATTTGCTGTATGGCTCAGGGAACTCAAAGAGGGGCTCTATAACAACCTAGAGGGTGGGATGGGGAGGGAGATGGGAAGGAGGTTCAAAAGGGAGGGGATATATGTTTATCTATGGCTGATTTATGTTTAGGCTTGACAGAAAACAAAAAAATTCTGTAAAGCAATTATCCTTCAATTAAAAAATAAATTAATTAAAAAACCAAAAGATTTTGTCCAGATTAAAGCCAAGGCAGGTATGTACCAAGATGTTAGAAGTTCACTACTGATACTCATGTCTTTTCAGTGCAGTTGTTTTTTGGATGCCAAGATTATTTTTAAAAAGGAGAGAATCCTACTCTGCTTGTGTGTAATTTTGTGTGTTATATCTATATAAACCTTGGTGGTTCTAAAATTTGAGAAACCATATGATATACTGAAGAGAGCACAGGCCTTGGAGAAAGTCAGATCTGGATTCATAGATAGATACTAGCATTTATTTGTTTTCTTACCTTGAGAACTTATTTAACCTTTCTGAAGCAGAACTTTGTCATCTATAAAAAATGAGGATAATAATACATGCCCCATACGAAGTGATTGCAATATTTTATCACAGTGCCTGAAATATAGGAGTAGCTCAATATTTGCTTAAAAATTAACTCAGAGCATAGGTGGACCCTTAAACAACTTGATATATGAAAACCTTGATTTGCAACTACAAAAAATTAGCTTGTTGATAATTATTTTTAAACATAATTTTAAAAGAAATAACAATAGAATTACCTTAAAAAAGCATATATTAGTTCATTTAAAATTTAACAATAATGACACTGTAAAAAATGTTATTAAGTACAGTGAAATTGTGGAATAACAGGACACCAAAAGGAAGACATTGTTGTTTCTAAGTCATTCATTTGTTGACTCCTTTTAATGGAAATTAGCTTCCTTACTTGAGGAGTAGGGAAACACCTGACAAGTATTTGTCTATAGTTTACTTTAAATAGGACTGGTTGATATTTAGATGTTTAGGTTTGTTAACTTAGATATTTTGTGTGTGTGTGTGTGTGTGTGTGTGTGTGTGTGTGTGTGTGTATTGTTTTGTGATATTCAGAGATATTAGTTAATATGTGCCTAGTCAGGATGTGAAAAGGTTAAGCAAAATGAACATAAAGAAGACTTAAGGATAAAGAGATAGAGAGTTTGGACCCACTTTCCTCTGTCCTTTTCTCTGTGTGTGTCTCAGATCTCTCATTTGATATAAAAAGTTGAAAAAGTACTTAAAATCTCAGATGGTTTTATTGAAGAGATATTAAAATTGAACTACCACATGTTGATACTGGCACTCATGAATCCAGGGTTGTATATTCTATAATTTCTCAAAATGTTATTAGAACATTTTATCATAAAGTCTTCATCTTAAATAAGATTTTCTTCCAAGAGAAATAGTTTGATGGATGTTTTGTCAGTTTACTAGAAATTGAAAAACTGAATTGAGGATGCAGAGTTAGTTGAATTCACCAATATGTCTAACAGAGGCTGTGTGGGTGAGAAAGTGTTGGTAGTCTCTTGGATTGTAATCAGAATTGATGATGATTAAGAGAAATAAGACTAAGTTCAACCACTGACTTCCTTAAACCATTTTGAAAAGATAATTAGGGAAAATGCTACTAAATACTAAAATGCTTCTGCAAAATGAAAGCATACATAGAAAGCGGTGGAGGATGTCGACTTTGTCCCTACACTAGTGCACATTCAAACACTTGCCTTGTCGTTGATTCTGGTACCATCAAGGGTTGAAGATCACTCTAGCAACTAATATGTGAGCAAGCAGCTCCTTCAGCTCAGTCTCATCTAGGTGAGAAGATTACTCACTGTTTCTGGCACATCTAAGAAAAGCATGGCTGAGAAATGGACAGCCATTCTCATAGCCTTCCCTTCCTTACTCCCTACAGTCCCCAGCTCCCTTATTGCACAACTCAACTTGCATGCCCACTACTTCCCAAAGCTCAGTCTAAGCACACCGATGTCTCAGAACCCTTGTATGCCATTAGCACAAACAAAGGAACTTCATAGCAGATACTCAGTCACTTGTGTCCTGGTATCAGTGTCTGACTTCTGGACAACACAGATTGTGCAGTAACAAGTCACACAATTTCTTAATGAAATGAGAAGTTAAACTTTTAAGGGCTCTTCTAATGTATTTTGTAGGTTATAGTTGAGTCTATCAGAGTGATGGCTGTATGACTGGGCTACTGAATAGGGGTATCAACTTGTTGAGAGAATGGATTGGAAAGTGGGATTGAGAACTGGCCTCACAAGTTTCCCTAAATGGAACAGGAAATGAGCAATACGTCATGATTTTCTGTGGGTTGAGCAGCAGCCTAGATGGCAGAGACACAGACCTCACTTATGGATTCAATAATTATTTCTTGAATCTTGCCGACAGGACATCCATAGTATTAATTAATTAATCAAACAACTGTTTACTGAGCACTTGCTGTGGGCCCTGGTCAGAGTTCAGTGCTGAGTTTCAAAGGAAAGAAGATAGATATGCTTCCTGATGTGTTCACAGACAGCCCCAGTGATGGCTGTGAAGTTCCTGGGGTATCAGTTAAGAGGAGCATGGGCAGAGATTCTGCTCTGGCTGTGCTGCTAACTTGCCAAGGAACCTCAGAGAGGGCACTTAAACTTTTAGTCTCACTCTCTGCTTTCATACATGGAGGCTAACAGTCAAGCTGCCCCATCCAGCTTCCTCACAGTGTCGGTATGATGGACAAACCAGATAATCGATAGAATGCTTTGAAAATTGTAAAGTGGCCATTTTATTTTCACCTTGCCATAGACAGAAATAATAATTTCCACCTATTCACCTCACATGCATGCTGTTGCTTTGTGGCATTTATTGAACAACAGTGCTCGCTCCCTGATTTATAGACAGAATTAGAGTTCCTGCCCTCTGATTTTAAACTAGGCAGACATACGTGATAAAACGATGAGAAAACTTTCACGGTAGACAGTATTGTGTGATGATCATTAATGTATTTATAAAAGGCCTGTGAATTTCTTAGATGGAAAGTGCTATAGGCATTTTTCATAGCCCTTAGGATATTTGTTTCTTGTGAAAAAATAATCCACATAATGCAAAATAAAAAGAAAGCTATAGGACTGAAAAGAAATGAAACTGAGTAAAAAGAAGGGAATAAGTCAAAGACAAACATCATATGATACTACATATATGTGGAGTCTAAAACTATGAAACGAATGAACTTATTTATAGAACAAAAATAGACTCATAGAGATTAAAAAAAAAATTAGTTACCAAAGTGGAAAGAGTAGGAGGAGGGATAAATTAGGAACTTGGGATTAACAGATACACACTACTATATATAAAACAGATAAACAACAAGGACCTACTATATAGCACAAGGAACTATTTTCAGTAACTTGTAATGACCTAAAATGTAAAGAATGTGAAAAAGATACACATATATCTAACTGAATCACCTTGCTGTACACCTGAAATTTTGTAAATCAACTATATGTCAATTAAAAAAAAGATTATATGCCAATTTAAAAAAAAGAAAGGAATAAATAACATGGGGCAGTTGAGTCCAACAAGATGCTGTATGCTTTATACTACATTGAGCCCTCAATGAGGGAAACATTGCTGTTGGTATGAGATGAACATCAAGCAGATTCTTTATTTTGCTCTAGAAACTATACCAAGTAGTTCAACTCATAGTTGACTATGATCCTACAGTTAGCTTTGAAAATATTAATATTTTTAAGTAATAACAATTGTAATACTACTCCCCCAGGTATTTTAGTATCTATATGATGTCTTAGGTTTTACAAATATTTTACATGAACAATTAAATTTAATCTTCATAATAACTTCATGAGATGGGCATCACCATTATCTCTAACTTACAGATGAAAAAGCTGGGCAGGAGTTGTTAAAATAATTTACTGGAAGTAAGACAGTAAGTGAGAGACTTGTGGCTTGAACCCAGATTTTCTGACTCTTAGATGTGTTTTCCATCTTCATGTCACATAAAAATAAGTCAACATTCTAAAATAAATTGCTGTTAAAATGTGCTGGAAAAAGAAAGAAACCTGGTAAATAAATTTAAAAGGAAATTCAAAGCATGGCTTGAACTTGGAAGCCTTGTGTCTTTTACACTCATCTTATTCCATCTGTAGGATTTATAAGCCCATTCCATTGGTTTCCAGATTAATGCAGTTATTAGTAGAATTTCATGAAATGGTTGTTTGGGGCAAACTCTGCCTTCTTAAGGAATGTCACTATGAAGATTTAATTGTGGATTGTGGTTCTGCATAGTTTGAGGACATTTTCTTTTATAACATGGTTAGAATTCTCCAAAAAAAGAAAAAGAGCCCTGACGTGAGATTAACTAAAAAAATTTAAAGCATAAAGCATTTAGTTTATTTTCATTAGTTACAGGTAGTCATATGTAACATGAAATCTCAAAAGAGAGTGAAATAGCTTTAGAGAGACATAACCCAAATACAAAGTCATAAGTGACATCTTTTCTAAAGAATGAAATAAGATTCTAGTTAAATGTCTAATTAATGAGAAGGCTGTATGAGTAAAACCACATACACAATCACATAATTATGCATGGTTGTAGCAAAACTTTAATGATTTCTTGGAAATTCTAATAGTCTTCTAGTCCAAGAACAGATTACAGCATGGCCCCTTTGCCAAAGTTGGGGTAAAAGACAACAGCCACTACAATAACTCCTGAGGTAGTGCTATAGTTAAGGCTCGTATAACAGAATACCACAGACTTGGTGACTTAAACAAAAACACTTATTGTCACAGTTCTGAAGCCTGGGAGGTCCAAGATCAAGGTGTTGGTAGATCCAGGGTCTTGTGAAGACTCCCTTCATGGCTTGCAGATGGCCATCTTCTTGTCTTAGCCTCACATGGCAAAGAACAAGTTCTCTTGTCTCTTCTTGTAAGGGCACTAATCCCATTCATGAGGGCTCCATCCTCATGACCTAATTACCTCCCAAAGGCCCCATCTCTTAATACCAATACTATCACTTTGGGGATTAGTCTTCCACATATGAATTTGGGGGGGTGAGAGACACAAACATTTAGTCCATAGCAGGTAGCTTAGATCTCTCTCTCTCCCACACGTATAAATACAATAAAAACAAAATCTTTAACTAAAGATCTTTTACCACAATAAAAGCAAAATCTTGTTTCTTCTCTCCCAGACTGTTGTCTCTATTTCAGAAGTCTGAAATAAAGATTGTCTTACTAAAAGCATGCTGAAGGTTAATTTCCCTTTCCTTTCATTTTTCCTTCTATAATTGTCATATAATAAAACTATCGAAACATATCCTACTCTGAATTTTCTATTCTATAGTATCAGAGAATCATATGACTAGAAGAGTACTTCATTGATTATGTCTGCCTTAGGAAGTACTGTGTATAAATACTCTCATTTAGATCTATTTATGAAGAGTTTCAGAGAGGACAATCCCATCATCTTTCTTAACTGAATTAGAATGCAATCACTTTCTTTGTCTCTAAACTCTTCTTTATACTGATTAAATCCCTTACCACAGATTAAGAAATACACAGACTGAATCTTTGCATTTGAAAATTTGACTCTTGGACTATCTTAAATATAGAAAAGAACTTAAGTTCATTTAAGTTCCAAAAACTTGTAATTTTTATGATATGAAAATCACTGAATGTTTCAGGCTGGATCACACATGTTGTGACCCTTAATGAAATTTTCATGGTCTGGGCCTTGGTCCATGGTTTTACAGTTTCAGTAAATTGAGGAGTGGTCTGGCACTGAGCAAATGATTCATGCTAGCTGAAATCACAAGAAACTGGTTTACAAGGGTGAATATGTGGTATGATATGAGGGGTAGGGAGTTGAACATGGAGGAGGCAGGACAGATGTATGCCTTTTCTGTTGGGCTTTTTTGTTGTATTTTAAGATATCAATACGTTATGTATTCTGAATATAGCTTGGACACGGGAAATAAATAAAGGGAATATTTGTAGTGAAAAATTGATGTCCTCAAGTCTGTATAATGGAGTTCTGTTTTGAGCAGAGAAGAAGCTACAGTCAGTCACACTGAAGAAATGTTTAAGAAGAAATGGCTGACACCTTGAAAGAATATAGAGAAAGCAGACATGTGAACTCAAAGGTCTGCTTGGTGTAGAGGAGGGTGTATTAGCCCGAGTTCTCCAGAGAGGTGTGTGTGTGCGCTTAGCCGCTCAGTCGCGTCTGACTCTTTGCGACTCCATGGACTGTAGCCCGCCAGGCTCCTCTGTCCATGTGGATCTCCAGGCAAAAATGCTGGAGTGGGTTGCCATGCCCTCCTCCAGGGGATCTTTGTGACCAGGGACTGAATATATATATATATACACACATATACATAGGTAGGTATATATATATATATATATATATCTGAATCACTTTGCTGTACACTTGAAAATCATACATTGTAAATCAGTTGATTATACTCCCAATTGTTTAAAAAGTTCATTTTATTGATCTTGAAAAAAAACCTGAAAAACTCACCCATATTCATTCAGAGAGTGACAGAACTATGATTTAAATCTAGCCCAATCTAATCTTAAATCCTATAATATTTTTACTGTTCTATGCTCTTTATCTTACTATTAAATATTATATTTATACTACTGATTTTAATTTGTGAAGATTAAAGGATATACAACATACTATATTTTAGCATAATTCCGTAAGTATTTAATAATTAAATTTAAAAATATTTTGGTACTTATTTTAACTTTTCTTTATTATTCTGGTCAAATATGGCCTTATTATATTAGTTGAAATAAAGGCTGACTTTTGAGAATTGGGGTCAAAAGAAATAAAAGTGGAGCACATTCACCCCTTTGCACTTCAACCAAGCCAAGTCCCACATACGAGACGCATTCCGTGGCCACTCAGCTCTCACAGACTTGGTTCCAGAGCAGCGGCCTCGTCCTGTCTCCAAGTTTCAGACTTTCTTTCTTCTCTCACCTCACCTTTCAGATTCAGTGCTGTACACTTGGTACCTTTTCTCAGCCCAAGGTGGACCTACAGACATAAATGTGCAGCACCTAGGACAGAAAAGAGCCAGGATAAATGATCTTGCACAACACAAGTATATCTTTCTAGTTGCTGAAATTCTCTGATTTTCCAAACATGGGGGCTCTTTCCTTTGATGAATGCGAGAGACATGTTATCAATTCTCTAAAACTTCTTAACGCATAGTGCTATACCATGTATGCAATTTCTAAGATTATAGCTTGTCTCATGTTTCATTTTATTATCTCATGATTTTCTTGTATGAGTTGCACATAGAGGGTGGTAACTTATTTACTTAAAACTTTCATAATTCACAGTATAGAGTGTATATTCCTTAGAAAGCTCCTATAGATAATTAATCTCAGCTTCTTTTCTTTCCTTCATTCTTATTGTCAGTTCTTTAGATTTCATTTTAAGAGTGATGCCAGATGTCCTGGTCTCTTGGACTGGCAGAGTGGGATAGGCTGAGTTGGAGTTGTTTTACTTTGGGAACTTGTGCTCTGTACAATGAACAAATCAGCAAAATTATAAGCATTGTTACATGTTTCATTAACAATGATAGCTTCCTAGGTAAAATAATGAGTATGCTCAGTTGCAAAAGCAGGAGATTCTTTTGGAATTACAGTCAGCATTTGTGTCTTGAAGGACTGTTTGTGGACTCTGAAAACAAAATAAAACATACTTCCCAAATTTTGCCTGCAGCAGTTGACGCAAAACATGAACTCAAACAATTTACCTCCTGGCCAACCTTCTGTATAACCAGTAGATGGTCACTCCAGTGAACATTCTGGTTAGTTATTGAAACCAAGAATCTTTCCTGCTCAATCAGGGAATTCAGTACCAGATCCAAGGTCAGTGCTGGACCACATCTTGGGGGTGGAGGTTAAGTGATGCAAAGCATCCACAGAATGGCTAGAGGCCAAGGAGCAGGGCTTGTGACTCCAGAATACATCAACTCAAGGTGAGATGAAGTTTTTAAAGGGCCATTAAAAAGTGCTCATTGTTAGATGTGTTGAAAGTGGGGGAGTACAAAGGAAAGGTTTCAGGGATGACTTGGTAAAATCCCATTTAAAGGACTTGCTGAGCCAAGAATCCATCCTGATAAGAAAGAGTATGAAAGGGAAAAAAAAATGAAAACACTTTTGAACCTTTTTGTGAAAGAGTCTAATTATTTTTGCTAAAATGCAGGTAGTGTATATTTAAGTGGCTGATATGTTGACTTGAATAACATTTTAAAAGAATAAAATGATGCAAAGAAAGTGTTGGGAAGGGTCCATACCAAAGTAGGAATGTTGGTTTCTCCCTGAGAAGGCAAGTTAAACAACAATTTTTTTCTTCTTTATACATTTCTGTATTGCCTCTTTTCCCCCAGTGAGTACACACACTGCTTTCACAATTAAGGAGGGACAAACAGTGAATTATTTTTGTTTAAAAACAAAGGAAATTTTATGGTTGGTCTTAATCTGTAAAATAAATGTTCCTATAGCTAAGTTAGCAACTCCAAGCACCACTGGGGAAGCAGGATCTGTGTGGCAGGAAAAACAGAGACTAATTAAAAACAAATGAACACAAAAGCTTGGGTTTTGCAACAGCAGCAGAATTTATAGAATTACAGCACCTCTAGAATTATGGAACCCACAATTTCCTGCAATGTATCTGTTTCTGCCAACTTCTGGTTGTCTGTGGCTTTCTTAAAATATCCTTGGAAGGGACTCCAAGAAATCATCAAATCAGTTCAACGTTCTCTAAGTTATAGTCTAACAAAGGCTCCAGTATTTCTACGGGAGCTGCCCATTCATGTATATGTTCCAATTTGCTGCCACACACTTGATTTAGATCCAAGACTGTGCAAGAGTTACTAAGCTCCTACATGAGAAACCCCTTCTCACATTTTAATGTTCTTAACAATGAGGTAGTTATTATTGTCCAGATTACACAGCAAGGTCAACTGAAGCTCTGAAAGTGAGTTGCCAAGGTCTCCCGGCACCTTTTTAACCAGGCTGGGATTGACCTTGGATCATACAACTTGGTGCTCAGTGACATTTTTATATGACATCAAGACTGCTGCTGGAAAAGTAAAAAGATGTGACTGGTAGTCCAAGTACTCGGCGAGGCAGGTTATGTAAACGGTCAACACATGGACGGGTGAGCTTTCCACAGCTCTAATCACGTTTTGAACTGTGGTGTTAGAGAAGGCTCTTGAGAGTCCCTTGGACTGCAAGGAGATCAAGCCAGTCCATCCTAAAGGAAATCAGTCCTGAACAGTCATTGGAAGGACTGATGCTGGAGCTGTCCAATACTTTGGCCACCTGATGCAAAGAACTGACTCCTAGGAAAAGACCCTGATGCTGGGAAAGATTGAAGGCAGGAGAAGGGGATGACAGAGGATGAGATGGTTGGATGGCATCACCTACTCAACGGACATGAGTTTGAGCAAGCTCTGGGAGTTGGTGATGGACGGGGAAGCCTGGCATGCTGCAGTCCATGAGGTCGCAGAAAGTCGGACACGACTGAGTGACTGAACTGAACTGAATCACGTGTCTGACTTTATGTTTGTGTCACCCTGTAAGTGGCAGAAGACTTCCCCTTAACACTGCCTTCACCTGAAAGCTTCTTGTTTCCTTGGATTATTGCTTTTCCTGTTTATAAGTTTTTCATGAATTGAGTAAAGGAGTTGTAGTTTCAAAAGCTCTGTTAGCCAAAACTAAGTCGTGTTGGAGGGGGACCTAGGTATACATATGACTGATTCATGTTGATGTATGGCAGAAACCAACACAATACTGTAAAGCAGTTATCCTCCAATTAAAATTAAATACATTAAAAAAAATCATGTTAATAAGTGAAAAGAACAAAGGGCAAAACTAAGAAATTTTAAGGACAATGATAATAAAGTATTATACTAACATTATCCAAGAATAGACTAAAGGGTTTTTGTAGATACAGAAACTTCAAAATACATGCATAGCCCTACTAACTTATGAATCAGTTGAAATATAAAGTCTATAAAGTTGATTAGCATATTCTAATCAATTCCATTCTGCCCAAGGATCCCCAATGACAGGCAATTCACAGCTGCTGTTGCCAATACAGTTAATTTTTTCTTGTCCATAATTTTCTTCTTGTCCCCAATTTAAAATTCAGAATTCAGCATCAGATGAGATTTTCACCTTATACATCATGTGGTAATCTAAGTGATTACTACCAGGAAATATGAATATTAAATATGCATATATCCCTTGGCCACTGATCAATTTTCAGTTGGTTTATTTACGTAACCAGTGGCTCACTAAGTCACATTGGTAATTCAAGTTTAAGTTTGTTGTACCTTGTCAAGTGATAAAGTATGCTTATGTTCACTTTTTTGTTTCCAAGAATAATGACAACTGGATCGTAGGCTCCTTAGAGGCAGAGATAGATTGCATTTTATACTTTATTGGTAAGAATCATGGCGTGAGGAATAGTACTGATTATAAAGTAGATTAAGACCCTGATGCTGGGAAAGATTGAAGGCAGGATGAGAAGAGGACAGCAGAGGATGAGATGGTTGGATGGCATCACTGACTCGATAGGCATGAGTTTGGGCAAGCTCCAGGAGTTGGTGATGGACAGGGAAGCCTGGTATGCTGCAGTCCATGGGATCGCAAAGAGTCGGACACGACTGAGTGACTAAACTGAACTGAACTGATGAAGTAGGTACTCAATAATTACTTGTGGGGTTTACTAATTTGCTTCTGCACCTTCTTGGATTTGGCAGTTAAATAACTTATTAGATTAAAAACAGATGTAAGGATAGTAGTGTATCTACCAATTCATTTCCCTTTAGCCATAAATGTCAATGTGCAAAGGATCTATGTTATATGGGGGTTCTTAACCTGAGCTTCAGAGGGTGTTCCCTTAACTCTCTGAAATTTTATTCAGGTTTTTTGTGTGTTCCTATGTTCACTTTGCTGGGGAGAGGATCTAGAACGTCCTTCACTTCCAGGAAATCCATCACTCCATAAACTATTAAGAACAAGTGGCATTTAATATTTTCTCCTGCATCTTGAATACCAACACTGATAAATCTGGAAGCCCGTCTGGATTTGCTTGGAATACACTATAACTTTTTCTTCTGATCTCTTATTTTCCTAAACATGCCTGATCTCCAGTTAGAATTAAGTTGCCCTAAGCATTTAATAATATCTGGAATAAACCAGTGTATAAAGCATGAAGACAAACAAGATAATTGAAACTTCTTCTTTTCCCAGGCTGCACTCTTTACTGAGCTGGCATTTGGGTCCATGTGCAGGTCAAGGTATTTTTTTATCATTTAAAACTCTAATGCACAAAGTGATCTGCGACCTAATTATGGGGGAAATTACCTGTATACTTATGCGTGCTCACAACCACTAAACAGCTGCATTTCAGCTAACGGTCCCTGTCTTCTCACTTGAAAGAAGTTGGGGCAATCGGCTCCCAGCATGAGGAGTTGATTTTCGAATTCATGGTACATCTCACAGCCTAAATTTACCAGTCTTCAGAGATAGAACGCTTTTGTTGTTTCTGTAGAAGTACAGAATAGATTAGTTAGTTATGGTCAAATCAGTTTAAAGTGTTTCTCTACACACTCTACCCTTTCCCAGACCTGTATTTCTAAGGAAGTTAACGTTTAACTCAGTTTATTGCACTGCTGCGAATTTTTAAAAAAGGCAGTTATGTTAAGGAGCATTCCCTTTTAAGGAAGAAAACCAAACCTTTATAATTATGCTATTAATTCTCAGTTTAACTGATAATAACATGAAAATGAATCTTTCAGTAGAACATTTTATTATTATTTAGTGTTTAGCTAGCATGAAGAGCCATGGTTTATAGCATTTTAATTCTGGCTCCTCCTCCAAACTGTAAGTGGGTCAGAAGCACTTTTAACTCTTATGTTGTGATTTTTTTCTTTCTGTTGTTTATCTTTTAAATGAACATTTATTAGGACTGCTACAAGCCTGCATTCTTGTTTTTAAATTTTGGCTTCTCGTATGTGTTTTTGTTTTTACAAGGCCAAGTCCGCTCCCTTTGGTGCTCATCAGAGAAGTTATGGCCTCGTTCCATTCTTCCATCCTACCAAGTGAGCAAGCTCCTGGGGAGCTGTTGAATGAAACCCTAAAGGTATCTTTCTAAGCAAAATAAAGCTTCACAATTACATCAGAAGACTTTGACTCATACCCATTTTAAAGGTTGGCTGTCAAGAGTCCATTTGGAGTGTCAGAGATTTTCTGCTCCTGCAAGTTCTAGAGCTTCAAGTAAAAAATTTAAATATCCACGCTTTTAACTTAACAAAAAAGCACATGAATTCCATAGCACAACAAATGACTTCTAAAATGACTGTAAATTGAGTGACAGAAGAGAAGTCATTTAAAGGGACTCCCACTAGAGAACACGAGGCAGCACCCAAATAAATCCATTTTAATTTTCACTTTATTTCCGTTCTGCTTCAAAGCTGTGATATCATGAGTGGAGAGAGAAGCAGCTCATAGAAGAGCCAGAGTGAAAGCACTGAAATTTAGTATGCAATGTAAAATTGAGGACTTCTGCTTCTCAGAGGATAATTGTGTAAATACCAGCGTGGAACGGTGTGGGCTTGGTGCTACAGCAGAATTAGTAATATGAGATGACCCTGCATAGATTGGCAAGTAGCCATGAAATAATGCTTTCTACAAGAGAAAAGCTTGTACCTGACAAGCTATTAGAAGCGTGCATTTCTCTTAAAACTGTCTTCCTGTCCTGCACGAGAAAGAGACATTATAAACTGCTAATGAAATGTGACTTTCGTGTTGAGAGACTGGATTCCCCCAGGACTGAAATGAAGCCCTCTTTAGCCTTCTCACACCCGGGTGTCCTCTGGGGTTCCCTGCCGAGTGCACTCTGCCTGCACCTTGGCGAGACAGCACTAAGGGTCAGTATTCTCTGCTGTCTTTCTTTGCAATGGGGCTCTGGCCGCCAGAGGGGAAAATAGTCACACACACACACAGGGTAATGGCCTAAGTTAAAATCAAGCAAGCCTGGTGGGGTGGTAATGACTTTCCCTGCATCCAAGCCTTTGCCTTCAGGATATGTGAAGCTAGAAAACAATGTCATTCATTTAACATTTATAGAGAACATACAGAGCGCACGGTGCTGGGCTCAGTACTGGACACGCAAAAGTACGCAGAACACAACCCCTGCCTGCGGACTCGGACGGGTTATTTCAAGTATCAAACAAACCTTATGACCTTTTAAGAAATTCTTGAGTGAATAAAAGTGCATTCCGAATTTAAAATAAGCAGAGGAGAGAATACCGCTAGGACGACAAATCTTTTAGGAGAAAAGGCATGTAAATGTGCTTGAACATTTTATTTCTGTGATATAGAGTGTAGCTTGGATGAGTGAGAGTAGCGGTTTAAGAGGCGCCAGGCTGGCCGGTTCCTGGAGAAGCCGGACTTCAAAGCAGCACACTGCTCAGACGCCTTGCAGTTAGCTGGATCCGAACAAAGAGGAAGCGCCAGCACTTTTACCTGGGCAGTGGATAACTTTGAGGAAAAGTGGACTCCGAGGGGGAAAACAGGCAATGTTCCGCCCGGAGCGGAAGCCCCCTACAATTCTCGACTCTGCCTGCCGACCGCACCCTGGACCGATCTCACCCCGCTCCCTCGCCCGGCTTCCTCCCCCCAGCGGAGGCGGCGGGCCGCGCCGGCCGGGGTCCACCGCCCACCGCATGCCTGAAGCCCTTGCGCACGCCGGCTGCAGCCGGTAATCGGCCACGTGCGCCCGGGTTCCCCGGCTCGGCCCCGAGCGCCTCCACGGTCGAGGTGGCAGCGGCGGGGGTCTCGATCCCTGTCCTCCGCGCCGAGCCGAGAAGTCCGGACGGCGGCGGTGGCGGGAGCGAGCGGCCCGGCCCCTCCCCAGAGCGGGCAGCGCGACCCTGGGCTGCGGGCGCCGCCTCCGCTGCGTCCGTGGCTGCGCGTCCCGCTCGGTTCGGCCCCGCTCAGATCTGGAACCCGCGCGCCCGGCGCGGCCGCCCGCTCCTCCTCGGCGTCGCCCGGCGGACAGCTCCTCCCCGCGGCCAGACGCGCGTTCGAGCCTCCTTCCCCGGCTTACGGATTCCCGAGGCAGGAGAATTTTACCTCGGTCCCTACGAGCATCTCTCGGCCTCTTCCCCCCACTCCCCGTGGGCGCGCGCGCGCGCACACACATACACACATACACTCGCCGGCGCGCGTGCGCACGGCCGCGCGCCCGGAGCCGCGGAATCTCCGGCGCCGCTACTCACACGGGCTTCCAGCCGCCACTGGGCGTCCTCTGTCTGCGGCGGCGGCTGCCGAGGCGGCGGCGGGGAAGGCGGCTGCAGCCCGGCCCGGTCTCAGAGCTCGGCGCCCAGGACAGAGTCTGGGGGAGAAGCGGAGAAGGAGGGCGCGGAGGCGAGGAGGAGCCGCGCCGCGCCCGCTCCTAGTGCCGCGGCCCCAGGTAAGCAGCTCCGGGGGGCCCGCAGCATCCCTGGGGCGTCCGGGCTCGGAGCGGGGTTCCGCGGTCCCGCCCCCGCCGCGGTACCGGGATCGAGGCTCGGAGGGGAGTGGGCTCGGGGCGGGGGAAGGGGAAAAAAGGAAAGGAGCTCGAGGTGCGGCCGGGAGGGAGGGGTGCAGGAGAGCGTGAGGGGCTTCGGCGCAGCCTCCCGCGCCCTTCCCCTTCCTGTCTCAGCTCCACTAGGCTCACTTTTACAAGCCTGGGGTGGGGGGTGGTTCCTGGCGCCCCCGGACAGCCGTTCCGAGCTCTCTTCCCCGCCGCCGCCAGGCAGTGTTGGCTCCGGGCTCCGCGCCCGCCGCGCGCCCCCCACCTCCCGTGCACCTTGGACAGCGCACCCCGCCGCTAGCGTCCCCCATCACCGCGCCTCGGTCCGCGCCCGGCTCGCGCAGCCCTCCCGCCGCCCTCTCCTTTCCAGGTCGTCACCCTCCCGCCCAGCCGCCGTCCACCTCCTCCTCCTCCTCCCAGCCCTGGAGGACTCTGTCGGGTGCGGGCCTGAAACTTTCCTCCCGGTCTTGTCTGAGCCGGGTACTACTGTTGTTATCTGTGACTGTCCCCCTACTCGGGGGGAAGTCAGACGTCGTGGACCGGTCTTTTTTTTTCGGCGGGAGCATGTCCTGCCCGAACCGGGCCGAGGCAAAAGAGGCACTGGGCAGCGGGACTCGGGGGCTGCCGGGGTGCAGAGCCGAAGCCCCGGGACCGGGACGCCCGCCGCCTCGGCGCCTCCCCGGACCCGACACGTGCGCGCCTCCCACGGACGCGGCCCCTCCCCGACCACCCCGCGTCCTCCCCCGGCACGGCCAGGGCCACCCCATAGGTTGGACACCCGGGGCTTGCGGGTTCTGATTGGCCGAAGGCGTAACCCCGCCCCCTTTCCGGAGGGGGTGGTCCGGGAGTGTTGTGGTTGTCAGCGGCGGTGCGCACTTGCGGGAAGTGGGGTCGACAGGTGGGGGAAGCGAGGCCCCTTGGGTCCCCGCGACCCACTGTGTAGAGCTGCACTCCCACCCGTCTTCCTCCAAGTACACGCCTGCATGTCTCCTTTTCTTTTTTTTTCCCCCAACATTTTGCTGCTATGGCGTAAAAAAAAAACTGACTTGTAGCCTTTTATTAATATTGTAAAAAACATAATATTAATATTTGTTCGGTGGCGGAGATTTTTAAAGCAGATCTAGAAGAATCGGGAAGACAAGTGTTTATGGGGAGGTTCGTGGCAAACTGCAGATTTGAGTCCGGTGGTTTGCAGGAAGTAATGAGTGTCTAAGGAATATGAAAAGGGTGGAGAATGGAGAAAGTGGGGAGAGCATGTTTCTTAGTGAGGTCGGGATACAGGTGAACAAGCTTGAGAAGCTGCGGGAGAAGGAAGTGGGTTGTGTGTGGGGTGAGACCTGAAGGAGAAACCTGGATTGGGCGCTCCCTCCCAGGAGCGTTCTGCTGAGGATGGCTCTGTCCGGAAAAACTGACTAGTATTCAGTTAATTATTGAACACACTCTGTTTCTGTTTTGCTAAAGTTGCCCTTTTGATAGCAGATTTTATAGTAATAACGTCAATCCACGTAATGAGTTTTGCTTATTACCAGTTCCTTACAACATGGAGATTTACAAGTGGTGGTGAATTTCAAAAGGTGAATTTCAAAGGCTTGTTTAGAGGAATGAACTAAATAGTTAAAGTGCTTTGGAAATATTATGAAGGAAGATGGATGAGCGTTGAATAAAATGCAGACTGTTTTGGCATTATTTAGGGTCTTTGCAGAAATATATGTGTGTGCATGAGTGATACTGATTTCTCTTCATTTCGAAGCATGATTGCCTCTAGCAGTTTCCAGCTTTAATTCCTTCATGCTGTTTTGATGTTGTGTCTGTACATCTAAGAATATTGTAATTCTTATCTTTAGAAGCCTTGTCAATGGAAAACAAACAGCAACTGATGCAAGTGAATGTTGACAGCTTTATATTGAGTACACTGCGTTATTTTCTTTGTAAGCTAGTGAAATATGCAAGAGTAACATAGCATGACTGCTATTCCGGAGGGACCAATATCAGAAAAAAGTGGGGAATCACATGAGGCTATTCCAGAGAGAACAATTCAATCATTTTAAAAGTGAATATATGTTAATATTCTTGGGTGTAAAGAAAAACAGAATTTTCCCATTTGAATTATTATCTTTGTACACAGGGGTAGCAGATGATGACATGAAGTAAAACAACATGATCAGTGATTCCAAAGTAGATAGTAAAGGCATTCCATTTATTATTTTTATATGAGTAAAATTGCTTTCCTGACTGGAGAACTTTGTATTCAAGGGACAGAATTTGATACATCTGTCAAGTTGGAAATTATTGCTATTGTTGAGAAAATAATTCTGACTCTGTTTTCATATCTCCAGGTCATGCTATAATTTGCCCTCTAGGATTTAGATCTAGTTTTTGGCCTATTCAATTTAGATGAGTTTGGAGGTAGGTAGGAGGAGAGTGTATAATAAACAGTCACACACACACACACACACACACACACACACACACACACACATGCAAAATGTACATATGTATGTCAGCACACAGCTGTATATTTATAAACATAATTTAGAGATACGTTCAGTGTGTTTGTTTACATATATGTTTATTGTTCTTAGAATTTTTTCACATTTCTTCTTGTCCAAAAGGTGGCCCTGTTTTAAACTGTGGAAAGCATTATCACCGGTAGGATTGGCCAATAGATCATGGAAACAGACAATAGTATTTTGTTGCTTGGCAACCACCTACTGTGAATGAAAAACAAAGCTGTGACAGCTGCTTCCACATCCTGATACTCATACTGTAGCTCGGGCATTGCAGCCCTCCGAAGGCGACAGAGCTACCCAGTTGCATTTGAGGAAGGTGAAGCTGTTTCCTTTGGAGGGGGATGTTTTTAAAAAGAACATTTCAACATTTTACTATAATCAGAATTACATTGTTATTATGGGATGAAATGAAGCATTCTAATTTCAATTGCCCTCTTAAGCCCGGTAGAAACTGAAAATGCAAGTCTGGGAGGATTGTTTAGACCTCCTCATTCTCCCCTTTGTAGTCACTAAACACCATAAGCACCTTTTCTGCCGCTCTCAGATGCTCTAAGGATTTTACAAAAACTTGATTTCTCTCTGATACCTAAATAGGTGACTGGGTTTTACTGCCAGGAGGGAGTTAGAGACGGATGCTCTGGCCTAAGCCTTTAGTTTTAAGGGACACTGAGGCCCAGGGAGGTGTTGTGACTCAGACCTGGTGACGGAGCCCTCTCCAGGAGGTCTTGCCTTGAGTCACACTTGAAAATCCCCCCACCCTGTTTTCTCCCTCAACTCATTCTTTCTTTGTTCTTTATTTACACATAATTTGTAGTCATGATTTTTACCCTGATAAAGATAATTAGAAAAACACAGAAGTATTTGGGAGTCACAATTCAGTGTTGACACCAGGCTCCATTATGGTTTTAGATACCTTGTGTACCGTGTTCAGCCTTCAGTCTCAGAAAGTCCTGTGACTCCCACCTCTTTCCTCAAACTGGGGATGCCCTTTCCCTTGCTTTGGTAATTGTGTACATCTTTGGACAGTCTTTAATGTTCTCCTTTTCTCTATATGAATTTTAAATGGGGATGAGATTGAGGATTGTGTTGATCAGCAGGTACACCTGTAAGAGTTTAACCATCACAGCTAATTAACCACTCGTTGTGGTCTTCTGTCTGCAAGGGATAGACATATTGTTGGTCTAATGATCAGGGCTCCAAAAAAAAAAAAATACCAATGAACTTATTTAGAAAACAGACACAGACTCACAGACCTAGAGAACTGAATTTATGGTTACCGGGGGGGATGAGTCGGGGAGAGGCTAGACTGGGGATTGAGATTGATGTGTACACATGCTACATTTAAAACAGTTAGTCAACAAGGACCTACTACTGTGCAGCACAGGGAACGCTGCTCAATATTCTATAGTAACCTAAATGGGAAAATGATTTGAAAAAGAATAGATGCATGTATATGTATAACTGAGTCACTTTGCTGTACACCTGACTCTAATACAACATTGTTAATCAGCTATGATCCAGTATAGAGTAAAAATTAAGAAAAAAAACAGTACACAGGACAGACTGTGTTGCTGCGTAATTGTACTTTTGGTCCTTTTCAAATCTGTTTTGCCAAAGATGTCACCTGCAGCCTGCTTGTGGAGGATAGTCATCTATCTGTGAGAGATGACCATGGCATGGATTGTTTCTGAACCCTGAGATGCTAATGAATGGAGTATTGGATGGTGAACTTGAATCACATGTGCTTTATTAAGCCTTCTTTTTAAGCTTAGGAAGTGTATTGCATGGGCGATACATTTTGAGTTTTCTTCTGCCATAAATACTTTGAAGAATCTGTGTTCTGTCGTTTATTATTTATGACGAAGGTAGGCATTTAACTTTAATACACCTTAACTGGAAGAAAAACTTGGATTGGACTGGTTGGAGAAACAATGTAGTGACAGTATTAAGTATCAGTGAAGAATCATTTTCACCAGAAAAGCATGCACTTTAGCACATTTGTCGGGGGAGATAAATTGATTTACAGCATGTTTCACCTAGTGTTAGAAGCCTGCTATTAACTTGTTCTAGCTAGAAGGATTTCCAAGCAGAATAATAATTTGGCAGATTTCAAGTGAACTTCACTGATTTTTAAAATTATTTTTCACAGTATGTAGTTTGTTCAGGACAAGCACTTGCTTTGGGTCTTCTAGGAGTAATCTAAATTTTAAAGTTATTATTTAAAAAAATCAGAACTGTCTCTCTCTTTGTGGCATGATGTTGAATATTCTGAATATTTTATTCCACTGGAATCTTTAAATTTAATTAACTTCCTTCTTCTGTCTTCATGTTCAAGATAATGTGTATGTATGCATACATATATGTTGGCATTTTTTCCCTTTTTTGTTGTTTTTATCCTAACAATAGAATGTCAAAGGGCCTGATTTGTATTTTTTTTCATACATACAGTAAAGAGAATCTTTAAACAAGAATATTTATGTTTTCCATTTCCTTATGTCAACTTCTGCTATTATAAGCTGTAAACTCTCGCCCACACAAATAGGATGATTGCTAAAAACAAGCAAACAAATAAATATCTAAGCAGCATCCCATTTGCTGCCCTACAGGCTGGCCAAGAAAGCATATTTTCTCATTCTTCGACACATATACACTTCTACACACACCCACATACACACTGAGTTTAAGGTCTTATATAGTCTTCTTTTGGTGGTTTTAATTTTAAAGGTGGACAGAAATAGTATTTGATGGGGCTACTTGTGTATGATAGATTTTAAGCAAAGCCGATGGATTCAGATTTTCAGAAATGCAGCAGAAGAGGAAGAATTAAATTGAATTATTCCCCTTGGAGAAATGTCAAATTTATGCTGACCACATAACCTGTGACCCTTCCGTCAGCACCTGGTACCTGAAGCAGTGCTTGGCATTCAGTGGACTCTCTGTGTTTTGTGAAGTACGCACCTGCCACCTCCTTTTTGTGATGTTGCAAATATTTTGGTCTGTACCTTCATGAATAGCAAAAGTTGGGGAATTGGAGAAGAAATGACTGTACTCTTCTAATTGTTTCCAGCCCTGTAGAAAAACATATTGAAAGGACTAATGGAGCCAGTGATATTTTGGAACGTACTTCTTGTCAGTGTAGAAAGTTACACCAGGGGTGTTGATTTTTCACAAATACAGCCATCCTGAGAAGAACTCTTTAATAGCCCACAGCAGCATAACAAGGGTTAGGGCAGTTGGTCTGAAGGAATACTTTATTTAGCTGGAGTGGGAGGGCGAAGTCTGCTAGCCCCAGCCTGATTATCCAGACTGGAGTGTGGCCAGCACGCTGTGGTTTAACATCCCAGACCAGGGGAGAAAAGCCACCAAAGAGGTCTGTAGTGACTCCGAGTGCCCAGGCCTCTGCTTTGGTCTCGTTTGCAAGAGAGCTCCTTGAAAACCGCAGAAACTGTTGTGCCTCTGAGGGTGGAGCCCAGAGTTCCCGTGGAGGCCCCAGGTACTAAATTTGTGGTCATTGGAAGAAGCCTTCATCCTGAGACATCAGCACCTGCCGCTGAAATAAGACTTTCCTCTTCATCCTGCTCCATCTCTGTGAAGTAGGTGGAGGGCTACTGTGTTTCTGGGAACAACCGTGGCAGAATCATCAGGTAGGGTCAAGCCCAAAAGCCTGCCAGTTCCTTGGAAAGCATCCTTCACCTTCCCACCACTACCTCGGTCTTTTGTCTCCCTCGTAGGATTAATTCAGCGTTTTGTGTTATAGCAGCAAGTCTCTGTTAAGTTGCATGCAGATCAGCAGTTATGGAGTGTCTCAGGAGGAACTTCTGAGTGTCTTGCATAGATTAGGTGCTCAATAGGTGTTTTTTTCGTTTTACTACTATTTTGAGAGATTTGGCAGGTAGTTTTGTCCAGGGAACCGATGTACCTAGTACCGTACTGTTTCTTTTCAGGGTGATTTCTTCGACACACATTTATTGAGCATTTACTGTATGACTGGTATTTGGCTCTGGGGATCATGGAGATTCTTAAGGCACATTTCCTGCTTGTAGAAGAGTATGCTGCCTAAAGGGAAGACTTGTGGAAAGGGCACAAGTTCGGTGTGGTTTACAAGTGACTGCTGGGAGCTGCCACTGCAGGTTTTGCACTTCATGACATGGGTCAGTGTTTCACAGTCTGCCCGTGCGAAGCTCCCCACCCAGTGCTTGCCACAGTGCTGGTTCCTGGGACCCACCCCCCAGCCTCCGGAATCAGAATCTTCAGAGACGTGGCCGGCTCGGGTAGACTTATTCATACGCCCAGATGCTCACCACTCCTGTACATGTCTGCAGAATTCTTCTGCAAGCATTTATGTTCTCCACCTGAGGGCTTTATCTCTGACTTGTAGGGCAGCAAAGCTAAGTGACCCCCCCACCCAGGAGTGGACCTCAGCTGATGACCGAAGAGAGCAGGGAGGCAGTGCCCTGGCCTCCTGACCCACCCCGTGCAGAGACTGACCTGTGTCCTGCGCAGTGTCCCGGGATCCCCCAGTGGGACTGACGGTGTTGCCCGCGGTGGCCGTCTCCTGCAGGACCTGGGCTTACTTGGCTGCCTTCCTCCCCACTAACTAGTCCTTCCTTCCCAGGATCCTCTCTCAGATGAATAACCTGCATTTAAGAGACCTCTGTCTCAAGGTCTGTTTCAGGAGAAACCCAACGTAAGACACTGAAGAATCGGCTTGATTTCTTTATTTTAAAAATAATGCCCCCATTGGCTCAGCAGTAAAGAAGCCACCTGCAGTGCAGGAGGCTTGGGTTTGATTCCTGATCCAGGAGGGAAGATCCCCTGAAGAAGGAAATGGCAACGCACTCCAGGATTCTTGCCTGGGAAATCCCATGGACAGGGGAGCCTGGCGGACTACAGTTCACGGGGTCACAAGAGTTGGACATGATTTAGTGACCGAATCACTACCACACTGGTTTCACTAATTAGGAAAATTTGGGAGCTCTGGATTCAGGTGATAGCTGCTGAAGAATTATGATGACGGCATTGTTCCTCTTGCTAACAAGGTGTCAGGGGGATGGATTGATAGAGAGAGAGTTGGGGGCATGGAGACCAGCTCCGAGGTGGCGCTGCCCAGACAAATAGTGAAGATAGTGGCTGGGGGGCTGGAGATGGGGAGGGGATGCAAGATGGATTTGGATGGAAAGCTGGCTGGAAAAGTCAGCATGATGCAGAGGCCTGAGACGCGGGCTCACTTAGCGCGTCCCTAGACCGAGGCCTCGGGCCTCTCCCCACAGCCCCACCTGCTCTGTCCCTCCGGCTCAGTGACCCCCTAAAGGGCCGGTCGCCTCTGCACTGCCTGCAGTCCTGGTCAGGCCGTCTTAGAGTTAAGTAGTACAATTCTGGGCATAAATAAAAGAAGACAGAAAGATAAATTGAAGCATATAAATAATTCACCATCAGATCATTAAAGGAAGAAAGTTATATTTCACAGGCAGGATTTGTGGAGTGGTAGAGAAGGAGAGTTGGAGGGATGTCCATGGTGTGTGTCCATTTTGTGATGAATAGTGATTTTTTTCCCCCCACCCTCATACTCTTGGCTAAGAAGGGATTTTCATGCAGCATCAGTTTCCGGAAGACCTAGCATGCACTTCTATCTATTGTTTTCCCTGTTTCTCCTGGAGCCTGTATTTTAGCTAAGTGGATGAGTGGTGGCTGGGGTGGGCTGACTCTTGCCTCTTGATCTGTCAAAGTGCCAGGCTCTCCCCACGTAGTTTCTCCCACTGGTTCTTAAGCCACCAGCTCTCACAGGAGACCAGAGGGTGCGGGAAGGAAAGCATGCATTCCAGAAAGAGAGTGGTTTTGAAATGAATCCTTCATCATGAAATGAGCAGGTTAAGGCTTGTTAGCTGATCTGAACTAAGATCAGGCGGCTGCCTAATTGTCCTGTGCGTGAATACTAATACTAATGTCCCGGCTCCGTCTGCAGTCAGAAAGGCCAAGGCTGAAGAATCAAACACAAGTAAGTGACACCGTCATATTTCTGCAAAAGTAGCCCTAAGCCAATGACACAGAGTAGACAGAATTTGGAGGAGCTGCAGACGGGGCCAGCTCAGAGCTTCCTGGCCTGGCTGCACAGGCAGATCAGAGTCCTGAGAGCAGAGATGCGGTGCTTGTGAGTATACAAACTGGAGACACTTACGGGGGAAACACTGTGGGAAGGAAGAGGACTTAATAATTGAGAAGAGTCTGCACGTATGTCTGGGCTTCCCAGGCGGCGCTAGTGGTAAAGTACCTGCCTGCCAATGCAGGAGACACAAGAGATGAGATTCAGTCCCTGGGTCTGGGAAGATCCCCTGGAGAAAGGAACGCACCCACTCCAGTATTCTTGCCTGGAGAATTCCATGGACAGAGGAGCCTGGCAGGCTACAGTCCATGGGATCTCAAAAGAGTCGGACACGACTGAAATGAATTAGCATGCATGCACATATTTATGACATTTTTTAATTAAAATTTTAATTTGGAGAGTGTTATAGATTCGTGTGCAGTTGTAAGAAGTAACGCAGAACCTGTGTACATTTTTTTTTAAATGTGTAAATCTGTTTGAAACTTTTCACATTGTACACTTAATTTTTTTGGCTGTGCAGCATGCAGGACAGAGAGTTCCCGACCAGAGATTGAACCCAAGCTCTCTCTATTGGAAGTACAGACTTCAGATAGACTTCCAAAGACTACCGGTGTCTGGTAACATTTCACAACCCACCCCCACCCCCTGCCCCGGTAACATCTTTCAGACCTGTAGGAGGCAGCATCCTGACCAGCCTGGATGGCTGCAGGCCAGTCTCCGTCAGATTTCCCCTGTTTCACTTGGACTTATTTGGAGGTGTGTGCGCTCAGCCATGCTCCTGTATATTTTCTCCTATTCAATACCTGTATTCTTTCAAAGAGCCTTTTCCCCCCAGGATTTTGAGGGGAGGGGATGCACTTGTTAAGACTGGGTCCTGGACTAATTGTAACTGAAGAAAGGGTATTATATAAATTATAGAATATATTATAAAGTATAGAATAAATTCCCCACCCCTTGCTACTCAGGGACTGTGCAGACCAGGTCAGGGCCTGCTGCATGTGGCAGGAAGGTCAGTAGGCCATTCTGCAGGCGTAACTTCCACTTAATTTATTCCTATGTGACCATTATATGGCAGGAAGCAAACCTTTTTTTTTTTATTTATTTTTGGCTCGCGCTTGGTCTTTGTCACTGCACCGGCCTTTCTCTAGTTGTGGCGAGCGGGGTCTGCTCTCTCGGGGTGCTTGGGCTTCTCCTCGCAGGGGCTTCTCTGGTTGCAGACCACGGGCGCGGGCTTCACTGGTTTCAGAGTTCGAACCCGTGTCTTCTGCACTGGCAGGCAGATTCTCTACCACCGCGCCACCAGGGGGGCCCCAGTAAGGGACTCTTTTAAAAGGACACCTATTGGGAAAGAAGCTTGTCTGTTACAGCGCGGCCCCTCCTGGGCCCCGCCCGGCGCCCCTAGCTGCCCCCCCCCCGGATCCTGGGGGCTCACCCCTGCAGGCTCCTCTCCCAGCTTTTCTGGTCTGCTGGCTTTTGCTGTCCTCAGCCCTGGGGAGGCAGGTAGGAGGCAGCAGGGAGAAGGGCCCAGCCAAGGAGGGTATTTTTTTTTTTCTTTCCTCCAGCTTCCTGGGGCATCCCTGGCAGTGGGAGTCCCTCCCCGGTAGCACCACTCATGCCTGACGGACCTTCTGTGGTTCCAGCTGCTCACAAGTGACCTTGAACGCCTGCAGCCCTACCTCCTCGTATTGCCTGTTGTCCCCTGTCAGCCCAGGGGAGGCGGCAGCTTCCTGCTCTGAGCTAATCTCTGGATTATCTGACTATCCTGGAGTAGGCTCTCTGCTCCTCCCATCACCCGAATAATCAATTCTCACTCATAAATTGCCTCTGTGAAATATACTTGTAGAGATTCCTGTTTTCTTAGTTAGACAGCCCCCAGGTCCTCAAAGTGTGGGAATGATAAACATCTGAGGAGATTCTCCTCTTTCTGACATGCTGGCTTCTTCCACTGCAAGAATCTGGCCAGCTCTAGTCCTGGCAGAAAGTACCTGCATTTTTAATGTCAACGCCTCCCACCAGGAGTCTCCTTCCTTTTAGTGACTATTCATCTTCTCCTAGGCTCTGGTTTCTGAAGCGCTAATTTCTCTTTGTCAAATATATTCTGCATTTTGGCAACCTCCCCTGGTGTCCTTGTAATCTGTCTTTGAGCTCCTCTTTGTCTAACCGTCCCTGCCTTATTTTCTGCAAGTGTTTTTTCTTGCTGGCTTCATCTCTTGTATAAGGCTATCCTTATAGCCTGTATTAGTGTGTTGGTCTCATGACTCACTCACTCCTGAATGTACTTTGGTTTACAGTTGTACCTCTGTTGGCCTTGGCTGGTCGCTCAGTGGTAAAGAATCTGCCTGCCAACGCGGGAGACTCAGGTTCTGTCCCTGGGTCATGAAGATCCCCTGGAGAAGGAAATGGCAGCCCACTCCAGTATTCTTGCCTGGAGAATCCCATGGACAGAGGAGCCTGGCGGGCTACAGTCCATGGGGTCACAAAAGAGTCGGACATGCCTTAGAGACTAAACGTCGATAATCCTGGGTTTGCAGGCACTTCACTTTCCTGTACTGAGATGCTTTCAAAATGTGTTACCAGGCTCCTCACCCCCTCATCTCCTATAGAAGCGTATGTGGTTTTGTAACAAATCATTGGTAAGAACGTTAATAAGGATGCTTTGGGAAGAAGGAGGTAGGACTTAAGTGGCATCTTCAAGTATAAAGCTAGTTTAGAAGCCACATCAGAGGAAGCCACGCTGGCGGCCAGCTGGCACGGTCGCCTCATGCTCTGCCGTAAGGACTGTTGTGCCCAGGCCCTGCCCTGCTGGAGGGCAAGTCTTCTTGGTTGCTTCCGCATGGGGCCCATAGTTGGCCGCAGGGGCAGCTCTGTCCCTTCTCCGGGGGGGTCCCTCGTTGAGCACAGAGAGCTGGGAATTGGAGTGAGGAGAAAGCTTTCGAGTTGTCTTCGACCAAGATGTCCAAGAGCTTGCACACACAACCCAGTTGTAGGTGCCCCATCCTCAGATGCCAGGAGCAGAACCTTTTGGCGTTGCAGCACACAAGTGCTCGGCTTTGTCTGTGCCCAGGTGTCTGACTCTTAGCAACCCCATGGACTGTAGCCCTCCAGGCTCCTCTGTCCATGGGATTCTCCAGGCAAGCCCTGACTGGAGTGAGTTGCCATTCCCTTCTCCAAGGGATCTTCCCGACCCGAGGATCAGACTGTCTCTCCTGCGTCTCTTGTATTGGCAGGTGGATTCTTTGCTGCTGAGCCACCTGGGAAGCCCTCAGCATACAGGGAGATACCCTAAGTTCCCAGTCATGCAAATCACCACCAGGTCTAAGGACTGGGGCTTGGGGAAGTCAAGAGCTGTGGCTAAAGGAGATTTAAGTACTGAGAAATAGCTGATGACATGAGTAGTAAATGTGCCCAGTCCTGATGTTCTCCTGCCCTTGTCGGGGGAACAGGGCTCGTGCAGACATTTGCACAGATGGGTCCCCTTGGAGCCGGGTCACTCGCCAGTCTCTGGTCTCCACGGTGAACCCAAGTGGCAAGAGCTGGGCCCGAGGACCGTGGATTAGAGCCTCTGAGTAAGCCGACAATGGAAAAGAAATAAGCTTATTTTCAGTGGGCAAAAGCTTTGAAGGAAGTTAATTAAGACACACTTACAAATTAGGGTTCTAGTTAATACAAATGCAAGATTGAAAAGAATAAGTCACTTGCATACCTATAATCACCAAAGAACAATTTGTTTAGTAACAAAACACCAATTATGCCTGCTCTTATGTGAGTTTCTCTTCTGTTTCCCTTGCAAAGAAACATCCCTCAGGACAGACTGAGGTCAGCATCCTCTCTTCCCAGGGCAGGCTCTCCACATTCTCCTTTAAGAAAGTGGTACCCACGGGAGAGCCCGCCCACGGTTTCTCCTGACATACTTGGTCTTTCACCTGGTTCAGATATATCCCTCTGCAGAGATACAGTCTCTGTTTCTTTCCGTATTACTCAGCGATGGGCAGTGGCACAAGGAGAGTGTATGCATGTGGAGTTTTCTTGAGCATCAGGGACTCGATTCTGTCCAGAGACACGAAGCAGGGGCTGCAAAAGGCAGAGAGCGTGCTTTCTGTGCCAGGCGGGTGTTTTCTGTACTGCGCTGAGTTGGCCCTAAGTAGCTTGTGAGGTTTCTCATCCAGTTATTAATAATGTTGACGTGTATGTTTTAAAGCTCCCGTCGTATCATGACCTAGCTCTCTACTCCGTCTGTAGCAGAGAGTTAATGGTTTTGGAGGAAGGCATGCTACATAACCTTTGTGCCAAACGACTTCATGGTTGCCAGGTTCCCACTGGGTGCTGGGAACACAGGAGTGGACAGAAAGTCCCAGTCCTGTCCTCCGGGAAGTCCATAGTTTACTGGAAAAAATATCAAGTAAAACAAAAATCATGATGTAACTGAAGCTTATGAGAAGTTCTTGGAAAAGTCCAGGTTTCTCTGAAAAGATACCGTGAGGGTGGTTAGGGAAGGCCTGTATGGGAGAGAAAGTCAAGACCTGGAGATTGGTTGGGGTTGTCCTGGGGCGCGGTGGTGGAGGGACCCGTGTGTGAGTGGGGATCCCTGGAAGAGGCAGTGTGGCTTCAGGGCAGAGTGAGGGTGACCGTGGCTGCAGTGAGGCTGCTGAGGGTAGGTTGGGGTCTGGAGACGCAGGGCCTGCCAGGCCAAGCTGAGGACTTTGGAGTTTAGCTCAAACACCCAGGGGCATCACTGAAAAGTTTTTGTCTTGTTTTTCTTTTTTTTTTTTAATAGGGGTGAAATTTATACAACATATGCTGAACCATTTTAAAGTGAACAAATCGGCATTTTGTATGTTCACAGTGCTGTGCGGTGGCCACCCGTGTCTATTCTAAAACATTTTCATCACCCGGAGTGGAAACCCCCGACCCACGCGGCAGTCGTGGGTCACGTGGTGGGGTCACGTGGTATGATTTTATTGTATAAGATCCTTCTGGCAAGCTTTTGGAGAAGGCATTAGAGAGGGCAAGAGTGGAAGCAAGTCAGGCGACTGGGAATCAGAGCCGACTCCAGGAAGAGGTGGTGGCAATAGCTTCCTGGACCAGGGGGGCCAGAGGGGTCACCAGAGATGTGGAGAAGGATGGAATGAGACCGGCACGAATCGGACCGTCACGTGCGATGATCTGTAAGCGGGTTGCTCTCCTTGTAATAACCTACATCACTGTTTCCCAAAGGGTGATCCATATGTTCAGACGTATGGAGGATGCTTGTTAGAGGTACAGCTTCTTAAGCCCACCCCAAGATACCGAAGTGGAAGGAATGAGGCGGGTTACCTAAGGGGTTCTTACGGGAACTGCAGTTTGAGAACCACTTACTGTCTTCTCACTCTGATGCCCTTTCAGGTTGAAGGTCGTCAGCAGTCCATCCAAGAGGGATGAGTCAGAACGAGACACAGGATAGACAAACGGATTACCTAGGGCATGCTTGTGACTTTGAGTGGGAGGGATGCTTTTCCGAGATGTGTCTTTGACTTGATCCTGAAGGCATATCGAGATGTGTAATGCAGACAGTTTTATGGGTGGGGTTTGTCTTTGATTCTTTTCTCTTGAGGAGTATTGTGCCTCTCCAAGAATTACATGGTTACTGATTTGTGAACAGTGGCATTATCATGAAATATGGTGTAGGTACTGTGTAGTGATTTATTGTGTTGTTGTTTAGTCGCTAAATTGTGTCTGACTCTTTTGTGACCCCATGGACTGTAGCCCGCCAGGCTCCTGTGTCCATGGGATTCTCCAGGCAAGAATACTGGACTGGTTGCCATTTCCTTCTCCAGAGGATCTTCCCAACCCAGGGATCGAACCAGCATCTCCTGCTTGGCAGGCAGATTCTTTACCACTGAGCCACCTTGGAAGCCCAATTTATTGTAAAAAAAAAAAAAAAAGCCAATAACTGTAGGAAATAAAGACAACCATCCTGGTATTTTTGGAGTTACCTTCTAGCTACAAGATTCTTACAACTTGAGAGAGATAGTTCCTCCAATTACCTGACTTTAGAGCCAGAGGTTTTGAGACTTCATGGTCAGAAAATCCTACAAGCTGTAGTAAAGATCACCAACAAGGAGATGGAGATTTTTGTCTTTGACTTCTGTTTTCCACTTGCCTTTGGTACATTTTTCTAACCCATTGCTTCCTCTTACAGACAGAATTTCCCGCCACGTCTAAGCCAAGTCACTTCCCGCCAAGTCTAAGCCCCTCAGATGATTCTGTCCTAATGGTGTTCGGATCTTTCAAATAATCCTCTTCCTCCCAACAATTTAGGTAATGTTTGGTTGAATTGTACCTTTAGAACCGAAATAGCTCAGGGAGAGCATCTAGTTTTCTCGTCTGCTTGACGCGATTACCTTTGGAGAGCTTGAAGGGACTGTCACAGTCCTCACTGCTGGGGAGTGGGGTTAGGTTTGCTGGGGGGACTGTCCCCATGAGAAAAGGGTGCGGATGGCCGTCAGCAGTCAAGGGGTTAAGCTCTCTGCGCCCCAGCATGGCAGCCTCCTGCAGCAGCCAGCCCCGTGCCCTTCTCCTGCTCACTGGCACCTGCTCCTTCTGGAAGCAGCTGTGTGTTACCCTCTCTCTGCCCCTCCTGCCCTCCCCCTCACCCGCTTTCCCTTTTGGGAAAATGAGGTACTCAGCTTCTTTAAGAAGATGTTTCATTTTGATTAATATTATTTCCGCTCACCTAGAAAGACACTTAGGCACCTCGGGCTGTGTTTCTTTTTCAGCATGTACAAACTCAGATCTTAAAGTGGTTTCACCGCTTTGTCGTGGAATTTTATAAAGAAATAATATTTTGAGTGTCTGGCTAGCATCTTCATTTTTTTTTTCTAAATCTTGAAACACTTCAGTTTTATGAGGGATAGGAGGCAAAACTGTCCACTTATTTTATGCTCAAGATACACAGAATCAGTGTAAATAAATTGTCTTAAAGCTTGATTTTTCTGCGCCCCACCAATACATGTTTTTATATAAGAGCAAACACTATAGAAGAATACAAAGAGGAAAGTGAAATTCTTCAGAAATACTGGAGCTAACCATTGCTGACATTTCAGTAAAGTTCTTCCAGGCATATGTCTCTTTCTGTCTCTGTCTCTGTCTCTGTCTCTCTCTCTCTATATATATATGTATATATCTGCACATATACATGTATATGTATACACGATATACAGATGAAATTCTAAATAAAAGGGATTTTGCCATGCATGCTATTCTGTAATCTGCTATGTTGTTCTACTGATGTGTGCTGGGCATCCTTCCATGTCAACAAATATATCTTATCTTTTTAATGGCTGAATAGTTGTATTGGATGCTTTTCATTGTGAGTAATGCAAATCCCAGGGCAAACTAGCTTAAATAATAGAACATACTGAAAAATCCTGTGGGCTGGGGCTTCAGGCATGATTTAATCAGGATTTAGATTTCTTTCTTTAGAACTTGCTTTTTTTCTTGCTCCTCATGGTGGCAAAACAGCTGAAGTTCTAGGGACCCATTCACTGTCCAGTGAAAGATAGCTGCTCTTAATCATCAAATAAACAAATCATCATCATCATCATCAAAAAAAAAAGAAATCCTGGCTTCCTTCTGCTTGAACCATCACAGGTAAAGCTACCAGGGAAGTGGCATGCACTGATTGCTTCAGATTTGGGTAGACGTTCGTGCTAATCCAACCCAGTCTCAGTGCATAGATACCTCTAGAGTTCTGCTAGAAAATAATGGAAACAGCTTGCTGAGGAGGCAGCTGATGCCATCTCTTGGGCTTTACTCCAGACTTTGTTGCTGTTTAGTCACTCAGTCACGTCTGACTCTTTTGTGACCCTTTGTAGGCTGCCAGGCTCCTCCGTCCATGGGATTCTCCAGGCAAGAATACTGGAGTGGGTTGCCTTTTCCTTCTCCAAGGGATCTTCCTGACCCAGGGACTGAACCCACATCACCTGCTTGGCAGGTGGATTTTTACTGCTGAGCCGCCTGGGAATACCCTACTCCAGGCTTACTGATGGACATTTAAGTTTCTGATTTTTCAATTGAAAAATCATTGCTGCTCTAAGCATGCTTGTATGTACACCATTTTACACTTGTGCAGTGACCTTACTGGGGTAAATCCTTATTAGAAGAGTTGCTGGATCAAAAAGTATGTCCACTTTCCATCTAATAGCCGTAAGCCACCCACCATCCAAGCTCTAAAACCACCCTTTTGCCAGTTACATGTTGAAATCCCTCAACTGCCTGTTGGGAGCTTTTTTTTTTTTTAAGCTTTTGAATCATTAAGTGGAGACTTCAGATTTACAGCAGAATTTCAGATGTCACAATTTCTCCGAGCAAGACAAATTTGATGTGACAGAATTTAAGATTAATCAAAGCTTCTGTGGTGTAAAAATGTTTCACCAGGCAGGCAAAAAGGACAGATTCTGCCAGCTGCAAGTCTCACGCTTGGTGGGCGGTGGCTCAGGGATGGCTCTTCTGGTGCCGAGTGGCCACCTGCAAATTGCCGTCAGCACGTGCTCTGCATTCACTGTGTTACTGTCTGCTCCCATCTCAGGGCGATACGAAGACAGGCCAGATAGGATTGGAAATGCCAGGAGAGACATGTACCCTCCAATTTCAACTGTAATACATCTGAATGTCTTGCAGTTGAATTTTGTAGAAAAAAGCTTGGAAACCAGTGACCTCCGGGATGATAGGATCTCGTGTGCCTTGGTCATCCTTTGGAGGAAGTGAGTGGTGGGGCTCCTGCAAAGACACACTTTCAGGGGCCCAGTGGCACAGAGGTGCTGTTTTCCGGGATCGCCTTTGTCAGTGTGAGTGACAGTGGCGTTAGTGTGAGTGGGAACCCAGCAGGAGAATTACAGTTAGCATCTTTTGTGTATTTTTCAGGCACAGTTGCACGTGCCATCCTGTTTAATCCTCATGGCAACCGTTTCTTATGTCAGTAATCAGAGGAAACCAAAGCTCCAGAAGACTGAGTAACTGGTCCACTGTCACAGCCGGTAGGAGGAAGAGGGAGGAAGTTTGAACCCTGTCTTCCACCACACTGTGTTTTGAGGCTCCTTCTCTGCCCAGTAGAAATGATTAATAGCATTGTGCTTTGTTTTTTCTGATGATGCCAAGGAATGAATGTAATGTCTAGTATTAAAATTAAGATATGGCAGCGAAGAGAGTCACCTGAGAATTGTAAATGATAAAAGGGACTGAAAGTGCGAATGGCACAAGTGAGGTGTGTGACCCAGAAAGCTGCAGTGACATCCACGGTGTTGTTGCATCAGCAGTGACAAAGAGGACAGACTTCCCTGTGGGACATGACTGCAAGGTGGCAGTTTCATGAGCAGGAGCCTCACGGAAAGGGGCCAGATGGAAAAAATAGCTCAGATGAAGCATAGGCTTCCCTGGTGGCTCAGATGGTAAAGAATCTGCCTGCAGTGCAGGAGACCCGGGTTCGATCCTTGGGTCAGGAGGAAAGGTAATGGCAACCCACTCCAGTGTTCTTGCCTAGAGAATCTGATGGACAGAGGAGCCTGCTGGGCTACAGTCTGTTGGGATACAGAGAGTCGGGACACGATTGAGCGACTAACACTTTCACACTTTCTCTTTCATAATATATGTGAGCATGTTTCAAAGCTATGCATGTGCTACAGAAATGTAAATTATTATTGTTAAATTAGAAATGTTTATCGTGGAAGCATAGTTCCCTGACAGCTATTTTATCACCAATAGAGAAGTAGCAGAGCCTCGCTGGTCTGCTGTCCATGTGGGTTCAGCATGCTCGAAGGCTACAGCTCGGTGAAGTCAAACAATATCCTCATCAAGAAAAAGAAGCAAAAGGGCAACTTCCAAATAAAGCACAACTGTGTTGGAGTGAAAAATACCTTTATACGGGAAAAGAGAATGTCAGGGTGTAGCGTGCCTCCTGGAGAAAAAGAATGGCTTGAACTCTCAAGAATGGGATTACGTTACACAGGGTCAGTTCATCTGACCTTGAGAGTAAGGAAGAGCCCTTTCGATCAGTGGGTCAGAAAGAGGGCTTCAGCTCTCAGGGTCTCTCTGCCCACTGCACCCCCCCAAACCCCCCACTGCTGAAGGCCATGTGGAGCCGGAGGGTGGGGGAAGCACCAGCAAGTTGAGTGACCCTAGCTAGTCCCCTCTTGCATCCGGGAACCTGTGAATTGCTGCTCGCTCCCGGGCACAGCCGTTGTCCATGGCGTCTGCTGGCGGACAGCCGATTCAGGGCCCCGGGGGCGCGTTGCAGGGCTTTAGTCAGTGCCCAGCTGCACACAGGAGCCCCTGCGCATTGTGAGTGCTTTGGTGGGAGCTGAGCGCCTCCTGACCCACGGATGCTCTCATGCAGCCGTCGTGGAAAATCTGCTAGGCTGGCTCCTCTGTCTCCTTTCCTGGGAATCCACTGCATCACCCAGCTGCACTGATCATTAACAACTTCTTGAAGCGTGCAGCCTCAGCTCGCCTCCCTTCGGCTCCAGGCAGTCGCGGCTTAACCTGTTTGGCAGTCGCCTGAGGAGCTGTGAGCACTAGTGATGTTATTGGCCGAGGAGTTGAATAGAAGCTGAATCAAGTTTGGCTCTGTGCATCCTTCAGGGCACAGCTCCTGGTCCCGGGGCGGAAAATCAGCAGAACCGGGCCCCTGAACGTGTCCTTGAGCAGCACACGCTGTGACTGGGCTTCGACCGTCCGCGCCTCCGTGGAAGATGCTTCCCCAGACCCCGGAGCTCCAGGCTCGTGCTCCCGTCTCTTTGGTCTCCAAATCTTAGCGTGAAATACTGAGTACCCTAGGAAAGCTAAATTAATGGTGAGTCAAAGTAATTAAGGCAAAGTAAATAATCTCCGAGGTTCTCATTCCCCCGTGAAACTAATTTCATATCTTATCCTTCATGTGTTAAAAATAGTTCTCTGCTAATTCAAGATGCCCCTGGTCTGTGTTGGTGAAGTGCACTTCAGTTCTATTGAAAGGATGCAGATTAGAGAGTTATTTTCAAATGGGCGATTTTTTTTTTTTTTTTTTTTTGACGAGAGACATTTATTTTGGCACCACGAAAGCGTGAATCTCTTTGGGCGAGCTGAGCGGTGGATACAGCTGTAGCGGGCAGCTGATGATCAAGTCGCTTCTGATCACTTGCAGCTGGGACAGGCTTTTCATCCCTTTAGTGAGGACTCGAATGTTCCCAGCCTCCCAGCCAATGATGAGATTTGTTTAGCTCTTTTGCAGGATTTTGCCTAGCCGTAGCTTGACCTTGAATATATCTGCATGTTTCGAAACTACGTCTGTTTCATTCTTTTTTTTTTGATGTGGCCCATTTTTTAAAATTGTGTATTTATTTATTATTGATTTATTTTTGGCCGCGCTGGGCCCTCTTTGCTACACGCGGGCTTTCTCTAGTTGTGGCTACTGGGGGCTACTGTCTGGCTGTGGCGTGTGGGCTTCTCATCGTGGCGGTTTCCCTTGCTGCCGAGGACAGGCTTGTGTGCGGACTTCAGTAGTTGGGACACAGGGGCTTAGTTGCCCTGGGCGCAAAGGAGCTTCCCAGACCAGGGATCCAGCCAGTGTTCCCGGCATTGCAAGGCGGATCCTTAACCACTGGACCACCAGGGATGCCCGGATGCGCACCATTTTTAAAGTCTTTACTGAACTTGTTGCAGTATTGCCCCCGTTGTTTCTCCTCTGGCTTTTTGGCTAGGAGGCACGCAGGACCCCAGTCCCCCTGACCAGGGATCAATCAACCCCTCAGCCCCTGTGTTGGAAGGTGACGTCTCAACCTCTGGGCCCCCAGGGAAGTCCCTGTTCAGTTCTTCTGTAGGAAGGAAACACTGGACCATGAACAGCATTTTAGAGGATTTTTTTTTTTTTTATCACCTTAAAATAATGATGACGAATCCATAATGGGACAGTTGGGAGCATATGGGCTTTGAGGCATCAGTGTATCAAGCTGGTCCTTCTGCTGCTGAGACATCGCAGTGCCCATGCCCTGCTGTCCCGGGGCCCTAGAGGACGTGGTTGCGGCCTGGATGAGGCTAGCATGCCGTGCTTCCTCCAGCTCAGGGAGCTGCTTTAGGATGTCCTACTGTGCAGGGGTGGTCTTGATCAACTGAGAGAATTCTTTCTGTGACAAGGGAGCACGATGCTTAGGAAGAGCAGAGGTATTCGAAGAGAAACCGTGGGCACACAGTCCTCAGTTCCCCAGCTGAAGAGTGACATCATCCTCTGCTGTGGGTCCCCGAAAGATCTCTCAGTTCGCTTTGCCCTTTGGAGAGCTGCCCCAGTCCTCCAGGATGTTGTGGAGCTGTGCTTCTAGAGAAGTGCCATTTTGGTTTTGAGGTGACAGCCTGGCGGCGGAATCTGCAGGATTTGGTGGAATCTGTAGTCACACGTCTGCACAGAAAATTGTGGCTAATTAAAGGGAAGAGTTGTTGCTGTTCAGTCCCTCAGTCATGTCCAACTCTTTGCAACACTATGGACTGCAGCCCATCAGGCTCCTCTGTCCATGGGATTCTCCAGGCAAGAATACTGGAGTGGGTTGCCATGCCCTCCTCCAGGGGATCTTACCAACTCAGGGATCAAACCCAGTTCTTCTGAATTGGCAGGTGGATTCTTTACCAGCCGAACCACCAGGGAAGCCCTTTAATGGGAGGGGGAGTGCATGTAAAGTGTCTTTAATGTTTCTCTGACTTTTAAATATTTAGTTTCAGTGTCAGAAGAACATTTTTTTCAAGACAGTGAAGTGTGCTCTTCTGCTAAATTTTTTATTTCTCTTTCTGACTAGGCTTCCCTGATAGCTCAGTTGTTAAAGAATGCACCTGCATTGCAGGAGACCCTGGTTCGATTCCTGGGTCGGGAAGATCTGCTGGAGAAGGGATAGGCTACCCACTGCAGTATTCTTGGGCTTCCCTTGTGGCTCAGCTGGTAAAGAATCTGTCTGCAACGCAGGAGACCTGGGTTCAATCCCTGAGTTGGGAAGATCCCCTGGAGAAGGGAAAGGCTACCCACTCCAGTATTCTGGCCTGTAGAATCCCATGGCCTGTATAAATAAGTCTGTGGGGTTGCAAACAGTCGGACACGTCTGAGCTATTTTCACTTCTGAGAAAAGAATATGGAAATCGAGCATAGGCATGTGGTGCCTATGGGGAATAATAACATTTTTGCTACATGTGGAGATATCATACTGTATTTGTACACTGAGATATTAATCATTACTTAACATTTATACAGCATCTAACAGTGCGCAAACTACCATCTCATCTTTTGATCATCGTGACTTCTGAATGAACTGGGTAATGATTATTGTCCCAGTTTTAAAGGTGAGGAAACAAATTCAGTGAAAGTGTCAGTCACTGAGTTGTCTCCGACTCTTTGCAACTCCATGGACTGTAGCCACCAGGCTCCTCTGTCCATGGGATTCTTCAGGCAGGAATAGTGGAGTGGGTTGCCATTTCCTTCTCCAGGAGATCTTCCCAGCCCAGGGTTTGAACCCACGTCTCCTGCATTGCAGGCGGGCTCTCTACCACTGAGCCACCAGGGAAGCTCTTACACTAGATTCTTTTTAGCATTACCACCCTCTACACTAGCCATGTTAAAGCAAGTGACAAATGGGGATTTCACTTGACAAGGTTATCTCACGTAGCTAGCGATGTAGCTTGCATTTTGGGCAACATATGAATCTGTGTGTGTTCCTGTATATGAGCTGGGGTGACTGGGGGCCAAGGCCCAGATGTTCTGGGTTAAATGTTCCAACAGGTGAAGCAAATGCCACCCATCAACGAAGCAGGCACCCTTTCTTTACCTGCCTGACCTGGGCCCTAGTTTAGAGGTCTCCCAGGCTATGTATATTTGGCACTTGGAAATCTAAAAGCTTTTAGTAATTATTCTGAAGGGGATTTTTTTTTTTAAAGCTGTTCCTCCTGCTGAAATGACTTTTTGTTCACAGAGCTGAGTGAGTGCTAGCAATAATTGAAAATGACTTGAAGAAGGGGAGGGTAAGGTGGAAGCAAGGCGTATTAGCTGCTGGCTGATATTATTGCCTGAAAGCAGGTGGTTTTGTTAGATTCAGTACACTGTATGTGGTGTAAAGAACAAACCTTTCCATTTTTTTTTCCTGAGAACCATGATGCTATCTCAGTAATTGAAAATAATCTTCTAAAGTTGCTCCTTAACTAGATTTACACAATCCCCTTTCAAATCAGCTGTTATCTGCCCTTACATTTCACAGTTAATGTTGCTGTCTGCACAGCCCCTGCTAACAAGAAGATCAAGTGTAACTCTTTTCATGATTTGAAATAAAGTGTTTCTATTGTAATTATCCAGGCGCCCGGTTGTGTGGTTACAAGTGGGCTCATTTCTCAGCTGGGTTTATGAGGATGTTTCCTTGTGGAATATAAGACCTTCTGTTCCAGCAGTGTTCTCCTTCACAGACCTCTCAAGGATTTCTCTAACTCTCTGTGTTCACTTTTTTGTACGTTTAAAAATGTGTGGGTGGGGGTCCAGGAAGGGGAACACGTGTGGACCCATGGCTGATTCATGTCAATGTATGACAAAAACTATTACAATATTGTAAAGTAATTAGCCCCCAACTAAAATAAATAAATTTATAAAAAAAAAAAATGTTTTCCTAGATGTTTTGGGGCATGGGCTGGGATTGGGGAGAGGTAGGTTGAGGCACCTTTTCCTCTGTAGTACTGACATGTGGGAGGCACCGTATCCCCTTGTTTATGTTGTCAGCGACCTCATTTTGGGAAATTTAGAAAAAAACACTGCACCTATTAAACAGCAGTTGTTTAGTCGCTCAGTCGTGTCCGACTCTTTTGTGACCTCATGGACTGTAGTTCACCAGGCTCCTCTGTTCATGGGATTTCTCAGTCAAGAATACTAGAGTGGGTTGCCATTTCCTTCTCCGGGGGATCTTCCCGACCCGAGGATCAAACCTGGGTCTCCTGCATTGCAGGCGGGTTCCTTACCATCTGAGCCACCAGGGAAGCCCCATTAAATTGCAGTAGGCAGGTCTTAGGGGCTTCTCAGGTGGTGCTACTGGTAAAGCACCTGCCTGTCAGTGCAGGAGACACGAGACCTGGGTTTGATCCCTGGGTCAGAAGATCCCCTGGAGGAAGGCATGGCAGCCCACTCCAGTATTCTTTCCTGGAGAATCCCATGGACAGAGGAGCCTGGTGGGCTACAGGTCTATGGGGTCACCAAGAGTGGAACATGGCTAAAGTGACTTAGCCACTCACGGATGCGGGCAGCTTTGAAATTGGTGTTTCATTCGTGATGGTGGTGAGAGAGGTAAACATGAACATGTGCTGCCAGGGAAGGTTGTGGGACATCTGGAGTCTTCTCCCGAATTCTTCTGGAACAGGATACATTCTCACGTGTTGAGGATACAGATGCTCTGTGAGTCTTGTCTCCATGCGGATGCATGTAACTCGATTTCCAGCCTGTGCTCACATTTTATTTTTAAGTAAGTTGCTATGTTACCCTTCTTGCATAATTGATCTATAGAAGCCTTTTGCTGCTTCCAGGCTAGCAAAAATTTCAATGATTCATTTTTAAAGTCAAAATTGCTAATTGCTTATTTCCTCGAGGGAGATGTCAGTCCATAGCCATGGCACGATGGAAGGACATTAAGTCCTATGTATGCTGGAGCATTGAATCCATCTGAAACTTGTACTGAGGAGGTTCTCAGTAGGTGGTATTTGTTACTAGTATTTTGGGAAGACTACTAAGGATGGGGCTGGAGGTAGAAGACACTAACTGAAGCAACTAGTTGTTTTTAAGACTTCTTTTAAAATATAGGCCACAGGGCTCTACTTCACAATGTCAGTTGCCATGGTTACACTGAGGCACCCCCCCCTTCCATTTACAGTGGTGGTCCCTTCAACATTTTAAGCCAAATTTTCCTTGTGTGCAAAAGAAGGTTGAACAAAATGACCCTCTAAGAGTCCCAAGCACTTTGACTTGATGAATTCTATTAAATCTGAAGAATATTCAAAGCACCCATATACCAATAATAAAGAGAGGGGATTTATGCGCCATCATTAAACTACGTGGGCTGCCATTTCAGGCTCTCCAACTGTATTGATCCACTCCATTAGTAGGAATAATTGAGAATTGACTGAATCATTTAGACATCCTCTTAATTACATTAACGAAAATGTAAATAGTCCATAAATATTTCAAGCTTCATATAACGTGACCCTTTTTTTTTTCTTAAAATACTTTCTGGTTTTAGGTAGAATAAGTATCATTTTGCATGATGAATAGTAAGAGAAAATATCCTGCCTGACTTCCACATTTGGCAAACCAAAGTGCCTTTCCTTGGGACTATAGGATCCAAGTGAATGAGTGTCCCAGATTCTTGATGTCTTCCTGGTGAACATAGTTAGCATGGGCTGACTCTTCTTGGAGCCCAGAGATCCAGCTGCTTCTTTTCTCTCTATATTTTGTTTTGTCTGGTTCGGTACTTAACTGGTAGCACTACCCCTTAGAGCAGCGGTCCCCAGCCTTTTCAGCACTGGGCCCAGTTTTGCGGAAGACAGCTTTTCTACAGACCTGGAAGGAGGGGATGGTTTCAGGGTGGTTCAGGCTCATTACATTTACTGTGCACTTTGTTTCTATTATTATTGCATCAGCTCTACCTCCGGTCATCAGGCACCAGATCCTGGAGGCTGGGGACCTGACTTAAAAGACATACAGCAGCAGTTGTAGGGAGTTAAATTCAAATTTTATCCCCTGGTTGAATAAACAGCTGAGCAAGTTGATAAGGAAGAAACTCCAATCAGAGCATTAAGAGGAAGGTAACTTCTCAGCCCTGATTATCTCAGAGAACTGAGACCTGGCTTTCCCCATAGAGTAAACAGGGACGCCCTGCATGCACACCTTTTCTTCTCTCTTCTCAACGTCAGGCTGTCGACAGCCTGGGAGGAAGGGGCAGGTTGGAAGGAGGTCTGCGCAGAAGGACTGGCGGTGGCCACGCCCCGAGCTCAGCCTTGTCTGGGAGCTGCAAACGGAAAGGGCAGTGTGGAAGGAGAGACCACACTGGGAACAGTTGAAATTGCCCCCGAGCGGCTCTAATTTATGAGCCTCTTGCCTGATGGAGATGTTGTCCGAGGAATTCCGCTTGCTTCCGCCAGCGCTGAGCTGTCCCTCAAGACGCATCTCGGCAGTCCTGGCCGTCTCACACTCACCGGGGCTCTTGAAACGTTATTCCTCTACCCGCACTAGTTGTTGTTTAATCGCTAAGTCGTGCCCGACTCTTCTGCGACCCCACACACTGCGGTGTGCCCGGCTTCTCTGCCCACGGCATTTCCCAGGCAAGGGTACTGGAGTGGGACGTCCAGCTTTATTTGACATCTGGTGCAGAAAAAAGTGAAGGAGGAGGATGTACAGTGATTAGATTTGCAGGAGGAGGCAGCAGTGACCTCAAGAAGGACACAGACGCATGCTTTTATTTTACTGTTTTTGTTTCTCTTGCTGATGTGCTGCTGACTGCCCGGAATGCTGTTTCCAACTCCTCTGCTCTAGAAGTTGGTAGTATTGTACTCATTGAGGCTGGGAAGTGACACAAATTTGGCTTAAAGCAATGAGACCATTGTGAACACTTATATCATAGAACAAGCATCCTGGGAGATTCCACAGACACTAATGAGGAGAAGGAAAAGGCGCCCGAGTCCCTCTAGTTGAATAGCTGGTAGAGGTGGGTCCCCACAGTGAAACTCATCTGAAAACAATCTGGTCTAGTGCCACAGCCTGAGAGGACAGCCAAAGAGAGTGGGCGGGCAGTTAATATTTGTAACTTTCTAATGCAAAGTCTTCTCTTGTGAAAGTGTGTAGTTTTACATGCTGTCATAGCATGCTGGGTTTTTTTTTTTCACTGTATGACAAGTACTTTGAGAGTTTTTGCATTTATCTCAGTAGTTTCAAAGTGACACGTCCATCTGATGGTGTAGAAAAATGAATATTTTCCTAAAAGTTTTAGGTACTATCCATAAATTTTTGTGTGAAATAATGGTGGTTTTCTTCAGACTGAAAACATCTATTGGAAAAACTTGCTGATCTTTGTTTTGAGGAACTTGCGTTTTTCTTAACTTCAGTGTCTCTATACCTGAGCGGAAAATCAGGTATCTTGTGGGCAGCTCGTCTCTGGAAGGCTTGGGAAGCATTGTTTCTTGGGATGAAAATGAGGTAGGAAGACCCTCAGGTCTCTTCCTGTGACTTTGGACAACTCATAATCTTGATCATCACAACCTCCCTCTCAAAGTATTAATAGCTGTACTTGCTTCTTTTCTGTATCTCATGCATTTGGGGAAAATAAGCAAGAAAATAGTACAAAGCTTCTCCGAGGGAAAAATGCTATAGTAATATGAATTGACATAGTTCTCACTGCCGGGCGGGTGGTGTTTCTTTCTTCGTTTTCTTCCACTTTTCTGCTCTGGGATAGCTGCGATTCTGAACTGAAGGCAGGAAAGCACAGTATCCCCCAGCACCCTGCCCCCTACACACACCCAGAAAAGACCTTTCACAAATCCCATGCATTGGAATTCTGTTGTAGGCAAAGGGTCTTTTTACTTTAGATTGGAATACAGCGCCTGCTGTTTGGGTTCCCTTGGAAATTTTCATTTTTGATCCAGCGTATAAAATACAAGGAGAATAAAAGCTGAAGAAAGCAGGTAAGAAGTGAGGAGTAGTGGTGGAGGCAGGTAGCAGGGACTCGTGCCCCTGGAGAGAGTGGGCCGTAAGGGAGACAGGCCGCGGCGCTGCCCTGGGCTGTGTGATGCGGGCCAACACGCTGATGTCCTCCCGGAGAGGCGGTGGGCGGGCTTGGGCAGACAGCTGGCCGGAGGTCCGGTCCTCTTCCTACTTGGGCAGAGTTCAAAGTGAGTAGGTGGTACTGACATTCCCAGGGTCACCATTGAAAGGAGAGTAAATTCCAATCGCCTGTGCAGTTTACTGATACAGAAGTGTGAACAACTTGTTGCATTTTAGAAGGATTGTAGTTTTTTAGGCTTCCATGGGGGCTCAGACAGTAAAGCGTCTGCCTGCAGTGCAGGAGACCTGGATTCGATCCCTGGGTCGGGAAGATCCCCTGGAGAAGGAAATGGCAACCCACTCTAGTACTCTTGCCTGGAAAATTCCATGGATGGAGGAGTCTGGTAGGCTACAGTCCATGGGATCGCAAAAGAGTCAGACAGGAGTGAGCAGCCTCACTGGTTCACTGATAGTTTTTTGAAATTTTAAATAAAATGTTAGCACAGGGTGATACTTTCCAGCTTTCTAGAAAATACACTCAGCCAGGCCAGAATACTCTTTGATAATGGCAGGCAAATGAAGTATTTATTTTCATTACTTAAATGGCAAAAAAAAATTTAAAAAATTGAGCTGTTTTTACATTGTGTGGAAGAGATCAACTTACTGTTGATGATAACTTTTCAGATAAGTAGATTCTTCTGCATCCAGTGAAGTCTTAAGCCCCTCCATAACCCCCATTATTGTACATCTTATTATCAACAAGTAATTAAGTTCTTCTCCTACTTACAGACTTAGAGAACAAACTTATGGTTGCCCCCTGGGAAGGGATAGTTAGGGAGTTTGGGATGGGCATGTACATACTGCTGTATTAAAAATGGATAACCAACAAGGACCTACTGTATAGCACATGGAACTCTACTCTGTATTATATGGCAGCCTGGGTGGGAGGGGGTGTTAGGGAAGAGTGGGTACATGCGGATGTATAGCTGAGTCCTTTTGCTCTTCACCTGAAACTAGCACAACATTGTTAATTGGCCATACTCCAACACAAAATAAAATGTTTAAAAAGAAAGAAAAAAAAAATTAAGTTCCTCTCGTCGTGGAATAGAAGTCTCATGAAGGCAGAGATCATGTCACCCTTGCTCACAGTTGCAGCTGCAGCATCTGATGTGGTACCCAACACAAAGGAGATGCCCAGTGATTACCTGTTGAATGAATGGATGGATGAATGGATGCCCTTAAACACAGTGCAGCTTGATGAGCCTGAACCTCGGCTGGATTCAGATGCCATCAAAGAAGTAAGTGTCTTAAAATGTTGCCTTTATCTACACCCAGAAGTGACATCACTCTCTATCATTCCAAGGTGATAGAAGATGGAGGCCATTAATCCTCATTTTCAAAATGCTTATCCTGATGACTCTGATGTGCAGCTTGGAATGTCTACGCCAAGCTCTGATTTAGAGTTTTACAGTTACATTCAACTCTGAAAGAGAGTGGTCTGTTCATCATCTCCATCACTTTTTTTTTAAAGGGAGATACTTTCTCATTAGGCATTGTGGAGCATAGCATGAGGGGTTGAAAGTTTAGATGGAAATACGTTTAACTCCAAGATCCTGTGACTCCCAGAGTGTATGTTTAATTATATCTGTTTAGGTATATTATAGAGACTTACCCACTTCCAGCCTAGGTTTTTGTTTACTCAGCTGTTTGACACAAATTTTCTTTGTTCCATTCTACAGCTTTTTCTAAATAGAGTTAGCTAAGTTTCCTGGTCCTTGAGCAGGTAAGGTCTCCTTTCCCTTGTTGTAGGGTCTGTTCACTAGTGAGTACCTTGACCACATGAATTGATGTGTGCCAAGAGTTGGTTACATTTTATAGCTGGAAAAAAGAAATGGCAACCCACTCCAGTATTCTTGCCTGGGAAAATCCCATGGACAGAGGAGCTACAGTCCATGGGGTCGCACAGAGTTGGACACAATGGAAGCGACTTAGCACACTCACTGTTGAGGAGTAGTCCAGTTTTTTAACCATCTTCGCTATTGAAGAACTTCTGGGTTGTTTCTGGTTTTCAACTACTAAGAATAAAATTGCTGTGGACGTTTGTGTAGGCTTTTTGTTTTGAACATATTACTTCTCTAGGATAAATGCCCAAGAGTATCAGTGGCGGGTAGTTTCTTTTTTTTTTTAAGGATGTTTTTCAAGTTTTATTTATTCTAATTTTTGGCCACACCCTGCAGCATGTGGGATCTTAATTTCCTGACCAGGGATCAAACCTTCACCCCCTTCAGTAGAAGGCAGCCTCCCAAACACCAGACCACCAGGCAATTCCCTCCTGTTTCTTTTTATAGCAGAAAATGAAAGTATTAGTCACTCAGTCATGTCTGACTCTTTGTGACACCAGGACTGTAGCCCGCCAGGCTTCTCTGTCCATGGGATTCTCCAGGCAAGAATACTGGAGTGGGTTACCATTTCCTTTTCCAGGGAATCTTCCTGACCCAAGAATGGAACCCAGGTCTCCCACATTGCAAGCAGATTCTTTACCATCTGTGCCTTCATTTTGTAAGAAACTGCCAAACTGTTTTCCACAATGGCTATCCCATTTTACACCCTCACCAGCAACGTTTGTGTGATCTGGTTTCTCTGCATCCTTACCAACACGTGATGTGATCCTTATTTTTTATTTAGCCACCTTGGTGGGTTTTTAGTGTTATCTCAGGGTGGGTTTCATTTGCCTCTGTGTGTACATTGCCACATGACTCAGGACTGGCCGGCCCCAAGTCTGGTGGTTGGCTGTGTGTCAGCAGGAGTGATGAGGATAGTGAGGCCACATCCCTCGTCTGCCTTCATCCAACAGGCCAGTCTGGTGACCAGGCAGGGTTCTGAGAGAGTGGAGGTTCTCCAGGTCTTTTGAGTCCTAAGCCAAAGCTCCAATACTTTACCACCTGATGCGAACAGCTGACTCATTGGGAAAGGCCCTGATGCTGGGAAAGATTGAAGGCAGAAAGCGAAGAGGGTGCCAGAGGATGAGATGGTTGGATGGCATCATCGACTCAATGGACATGAGTTTGAGCAAGCTCCAGGAGATGGTGAAGGACAGAAAAGCCTGACGTGCTGCAGTCCACGGGGTCACAAAGAGTCAGATGTGACTTAGCTACTGAACAACAAGACAACAACTTGGACCCGGCACACCTTTACTTCCCTTGTATTCTGTTAATGACAGCAAGTCACAAGGCCAACCATGACTCAAGAAGCAAGAAAATAGACCATCTACCTCTTGAAGGGAGAAATTGCAAAGTCAGATAGCCAAGAGTATGGATACAGAGAGTAACGGAGAATTGAGGACCATTTTGCAATTAACATACCACATCAGGTATCTTGTATAATTATCTTCCACCCATTTTTCTTTTTAGTTCAGTTCAGTTCAGTCGCTGATTTGTGTCTGATTCTTTGCCATCCCGTGGACTGCAGCACACCAGGCTTCCCTGTCCATCAACGACTCCAAGAGCTTGATCAAACCCATGTGCATTGAGTCGGTGATGCCATCCAACCTTCCCATCCTCTGACATCCCCTTCTCCTGGTGCCTTCAGTCTTTGCCAGCATCAGGGTCTTTTCCAAGATTCAGTTCTTTGCATCAGGTGGCCAAAGTATTAGAGCTTCAACTTCAGCATCAGTCCTTCCAATGACTATTCAGGACTGATTTCCTTTAGGATTGACTGGTTTGATCTCCTTGCAGTCCAAGGGACTCTCAAGAATCTTCTCTAGCACCACAGTTCGAAAGCATCAGTTCTCAGCCTTCTTTATGGTCCAACTCTCATTTTTCTTTTATAATACACAAGTAGTATACTTAGTGAAAGTATGTTTGGCTAGTCATCATGCTGAGTCGCTCAGTTGTGTCTGACTCTTTGTGACCCCATGGACTGTTGCCCGCCAGGCTCTTCTGTCCATGGGATTTTCCATGTAAGAATACTGGAGTGGGTTGCCTTTCCTTCTCCAGGGGATCTTCCAACACAGGAATGAAATATGAGTCTCCTGCATTGGCAAGTGGATTCTTTACCACTGAGCCACCTGGGAAGCCCTATATATTTGACTAGGGGTTGGAAAATCTCTGTGTGTGTGTGTGTGTTAAGAAATTGGATTAAAGATGCCTAGGGCCTTAATTTTATCCAGCTTATTTATAAACATTTACCTTTAACACATGCAGGGTTGACTTCTGCCAAAATCAGAGTGGGACAGTTATAATTAGAGAAGATTATATCTTCATCTTTTTTTGTAGTGTGTCTTGTAGGTTAATTTCTTGCCATCCAATTTTAACTCAGCTGCTTCTAGGGCAGTCCTAAATTCATCCAGCAAATCTTAACTAAGGGCCACGCATGGGGGATACAAAAAAGAGGATTAATATACCTGCTAAGGGGACTTCCCCATCATTCCAGTGGTTAAGACTCTGTGCTTCCACTGCCAGGGACTTGGATTCCATCCTTGGTCAGGGAACTAAGCTCCTGCATGCTAAGGGATGTAGCCAAATATATATATATATATATATACACTTATATATATACATGTGTATATATACACACACACCTGCTGAGGACTTCCAGCCCAGTGAGAGAAATGGGTGTACAGAACAATGCCAAGTGGCAGCTTGTATCTCCCACTTCATATACACCTCTTTTGGGGGAGGGTATCTTGCATTTATTACAACTTTTTCCTTCTCACAAGCAATGACATGGCCCTTATCTTTTCCCCATTTCCCACCCCCCAGTGTGTGGTCCTCCATACCTATGGGCTGTTCAGAGCTCTGTCTGTGGACAGGTTGTCTCCTACCACTTGGGTGAGTGACCGTGTTCTGGGTACGGTGTTCTAATTAGTGAGGGGTTTCTCCATTTGCTGGTTAATTCTGCTCATTTTAGTAATAAACCACAGGCGGCCAGAGGGAGTACAGGTGTCACACCATAATGATTTTATGGCTTTTGTTGAAGGTTCTAACACTCTCTGTGATGTTTTACTTCTCTCGGTAAAATCGCAGCAAAAAATAATCAACGTGTGTTCCTGCCATGCTTACCTCCTCGACAACTTAGAAGATCACTGTGGCTAGCTTTCTAATTTCATTTGTTTTGAAAATGTTGTAACAGGGAAGAAAAGTCTGAGAGAATATATACCAGATGTTAGGAGTGGTGATTTCTTGCTGGCTAGTTTAATGATGATTTGTTTTCTTATTTTGGCTTCATTGTGTTTTGTAATTTATACTGTAAAGTGTATGATGGTTGTAAAAAGTTTTTTTTTTTTTTTTTTTTTTTAATATGAGAGAAATTCACGGCCCACAGGTAATGCTTTATAACCAGAGAGAGAGAGTGGGAGGGATGGGCATTAGCACTTCCCAGGTATGCGAGACCCTGATTAAGACAGCATCAGAGGCCTCCTGAATAACTGTTACATTAATGTAGAGAGATGAGAAGCAGGTTTGGGGAGTTTTGACCAGATTTCATTCTTTGATGTTAATTCTGTATGTTTCTCCCCTGGCGTCTCCACTGAGCTCTGCCATCCATAGCGTGTGTCATTCATACACAGAGGTGCTCCTTCTGACAGTGATAGTCATCTGGAGACATGGATATAGCTGGAAATGCTCACATTCTACCCCAGATCCTTTCAGTTTAGGAACATGCTTTGAAGTTTCCTGTGCAGTGCGGGATGGAGAAGTGGTTTTGTGTTCTGGGGTTTGTAACAATGGTGTCCTTTCTTTTATGCCCCAAGCAGATAGAATTCTGGGGATGTGAAGGATGGTGGAACACGTGATCTCAGAATTTTTCTCTTGTGGAGAATCAGTGCGGCAAAGAGGATATGCTGCACTGTGAAGCAAGCATCCTGTTTCTGGATGCGGGGTCAACAAGAACGTAAGCGGATTCAGTTATACAGGCTGTTGACGTGTATTCATATGTAGAATTCAGAGTCAGGAACTCAAGACTAATCATTCAAAATGCTAGTAGATTCATAGAGGAAACCCTCTAGCTTATGGCCCAGTTCTGAAATGGAAGGGCTAGATTCCCATTAAGAAAACCTGGTCATAAAAGGATGAGGAAAAGAGCAGAAACCATCCTGAAGGCATCAAGGCCAAAAGGACGGAGAAGCTCTACTGTTACGGGTTCTCTGGAGTTCCTCTGCTGTGCTGAGGGATTATGCTGTTTCTCATTTCAGAAACAGTTTAGGAGGGACCATGTGCATTTAATCTTAGAACTTTTTCCAAAGCACTTGGCTCATGAGCTCAAGGACTCATTCGAACCATCTAGGTCAAAGATATAGAAACAGGAATGTTGAGGAGATATTTGACTTCCTTTATTTTCCCCTAGGAAATGTATCTACGCAGCATAGTTTCCTGAATGTGGTTGTGATCAACTTTCTTCCTCCCCTGAGGCATTGAGATGGCAACTTAATTCTTAATTCCAGCCAAGATTCCAGGATACGATATCAACATGTAAAAATAGTTGTTTTATTGTTTTATACTAACAATGAGCAATCAGAAATTGAAATAAACACCATTTACAATAACATCAAAGACAGAAATACTTAGGAATAAACCTGACGAAAGATGTGCAAAACCTAGATGCTAAAAAAAGCACACATTGTTACTGAGAAAAACTAAAGAAGACCTAAATAAACGAAGAGGTATATTTTGTACATGGTCAGAAGTCTCAATATTGTTACCATGTCCGTTTTCCCCAAACTGATCTGTAGATTCAACCACAATCAAAATGCTGGTAGTTTTTGAAATTGCAAAGATGAACTTAAAAAGTCATGTAGAAATGCAGAGATACTAGACTAGCTAGTCAAAACAACTCTGGAAGAGATGGGCAGAACTGAAAGACAAAAACTACCTGATTTAATGATTATAAAGCTTAGTAACCAAGAGTGTGGTGCTGCTATCTTAGTAAACGTACAGAGTACTAGAGCAGCAGAGAGAGAGAGAGATACACGTATATACAGAGAAGTGAGTCCTAGATTCACTCACTGACTCTAGGATTGCTTCTTCAACAAATGGCTCTGAAACCATTCAACATCCAAAAGCGAAAAAATGAACACTGAAACATGCCTTGTAGTATGGATTAAAATGAATACAGAATAGATTATAGACATATAAGGAGAACATAAAACTATAAATCTTACAGAAGAAAGCATAGGGAAAAATCTTTGTGACATTGGGTTGGACAAAGATTTCTTAGATTTTATGGATGTTAGTTAAACCTATTGTGGTCATCATTTCATAATACATGTAAATCAAACCACTGTGCTATACACATTAAACTTAGTACAGTGATGAAAAAAAAAACCAACAAAAAGATTTCTTAGATCAGAAACCACAATCCATAAAAGAACAAATTGACAAATTAGACTTCATCTAAAATTAAAAATTCTGCTCTTCAAAAGATACTGTTAAGGAAATGCAAAGATAGACCACAGATTGGGAGAAAATATTTCCAAATACATATGATAATGGACTTGCATCCAGAATATATGAATTACTCTCAAAACTTAATAATAAAATAAGCAACCGACTAAAATAATGGACATGTGACATGAACAGATATTTCACCAAGGAAGAAATATAAATAAATACGTGCAAAGATGCTCAACGTCATGAATCATGAGACAAATGCAAATTAAAACTCCAATGAAATAACACAAAGACCTATTAGAATGGCTATAATTAAAACAGCTAACCATATCGAATGTCCATGAGGCTATGGAGGAAATGAACTTTCATACTTTGTTCCTGGGAATATAAAATGGCATAGCCACTAGGGAAAATAGTTTGGCGGTTCCTTAAAAAAATTAAACATCTTGCGCATGATTCATCCATTTCCACTTCTAAATGTTTACGCAAGAGGAAAAAAATAACAACATGTGTCTGCTCAGAAACACGTATGAATGGTTCATAGCAGTGAACTTTGTAATAGCCAAAATGTTGAAACAACTCAAATGGTCATCAGTAGGTGAATGAGCAAGCTCACTGTAGCACAGCCCTTTGTTGCCGCTGCTGTTTAGTTGCTAAGTTGTGTCTGACTCTTTTGTGACCCCAGGGACTCTAGCCCTCCAGGCTCCTCTGTCCATGGGATTTCCCAGGCAAGAATACCGGAGTAGTGGGTTGCTGTTTCCTTCCCCAGGGAATCTTCCTGTCCCAGGGATCGAACCTGGGTCTCCCTATCTGTGCTGAAATGATGCAGGAATAAAAGGTAATGAACTATTGATTCGTGCAACAGCATGGATGAACCTCAGTGTAATTATGCTGAATGAAAGGAACAAGTCCTCTATCCTCAACTGAAAGAATATATACCGTATAGTTCTGTATATTTAAAACTGTTAAAAATGAGAGTGAATTTATAATGTCTGAAACCAAATCACTTTTTCCTGAGGATGAGAAAAGGCCAGGAGGGGGTGACAGGGAGAGAAGGCAGCAGGGCGTGAAAAGCTTTTGAAGCGAGTGGGCTATGTTCATGATCTTGATTGCGGTGATTTTTTCATAGATGCAGCCTATGCTAAACCTTACGAAACTGTACACTTAAAATGTGAAGTGAACTTAAAATGTGCAGTGAATTTGAGTCACTCCTCCATAAAACTAGTAAGAACCAGTGCAGTGAAGGGCTGTGGCGGGCAGGAGGTTACAGAGCAGTACGTGGGCACAAAGAAAGGGGTGGTCAGTCTTTCCTGGGAGGTGATCTCTGCCGCTGGGAAAGGTGGATACGCATTTGTCAGAAATGCTGCAAAGACAGGACAGGGTACAGAGGCTCAGTGAGGGCTGAGAGGTGTGAAGGAGGGCAGCAGAAGTTTTGAGGACTCACAGAGAGGTTTAGCATCCTGGCAGCCTGGAGGTAAAGGTAGAGTAGTTAGGGACCAGACCATAGAGGTCTTGCTCATCATTCTGAAGTATTAGGATTTTTAGCTCAAAGGTACAGGAAAACCACCAAAGGTGTTTAATCTGGGCAGTAATAGGCCATTTTTTTAAATGAATTTTTATTGGAGTGTAGTTGCTTTACAATGTTACGTTAGTTTTCTTGCTGTATAGCAACCTGAATCAGTTATATGAATACATATATCCCCTCTTTTTCAGATTTCCTTCCCATTTAGGATGGGAGGGAGGAGGAGGTTGTGTTTAAGGAAGATTATTTTCACCCTAGAATGAATGCTTAACTCTGAAAATTAAGGATATGCAGGATTTTAGCTAAATAAGAAAATTTTCCATTGATAAAGATCCCATATGATCACTTCCTGGGATAGGTATTGTATTTTGAATGGCTCCCACCCCAAAATGGGGTCCTATGGAAAATTTGGCACTTACTGCCAACTCTGCAGACACATACACGTGGACATCCATTCCTGGATTTCTCTCCTGTCTTCCCCTCACCCCGTCTGTTGACAGGGCACATGTGCCAATCTTGGTCCAAGGCTGCTTTGCCAGAAGATTCCAGATCTGAGATGTTGCCTTAATCCAAATTGTGAACCTGCCCTGCCACAGAATTACATCAGCTCAGAGCTGAGAACCAAACTCAGCAGCCTGGAGATTTGCAAGGCATCTCAGTGTGGTTGAGCTCCAGTGGTCCAAGTGCTGAAGCCCAGGCGCGCCTCTCCCTGGGTGCTTGGCAGTGCTCCTGCAGTGCTGAAAGCCAGCATGGAAAGGGCACTGTTAATCCCTCAGTCGGAATGTTTTACTGTGGCTTCTGTTAAGGGATGCTGGAAATAACAATACTGGCACGACTCGACCCCGAAGAGGAAAGCCCTGTAATTACCAATTGACCCTGATTCCACTGTAAATATTTCTACTCTCCGATAACCTTTGGCCACTGGGCCCAGAGTATGCCAAATTTTGCTTTCCTGGTACGAAAAGCTTCTCGTTTTCCCTTCCTCCTCGGCATGGACCTTTAGCTATATGTGTTGGAAAATGCAATCTCCAGGGAATACCGCTGTGTGAAGCTGGGGAAAACCTAAAGATTTACTGCTTCTGACTTTCAAAACTGGTGACTTAGTAATCTTTTAGTTGTTATTTTGTAATGAAAAGCATTACATGACCCTTGCATTTTTGTGGAGTACTGGGGAGAGCGATGAACATTCATTTTATTGTCTGTTAAAATGATGGGGGTTACGTATCATCATTTGATTTTAGTATTTACTCCCTTACATGCTGGGAGGGTTAATACTACAGTCAGCAGAGAACCCTTAATTCTTAAAGCTTATGAGTAAAAAGTTTTGATTTTTACTCATAAAAATCAAGGAAATAAAGTGATGGTGAGAATAGTTTTGTTTCCTGATTTTGCTGTGATGGTGAATTGCTGGGTTACTGATTACTCAGCTCCCTTAAAAGATGGGGAGAAGTGAATGTGTTTGTTATCATCATGATTATTGTTTTTACTGTGACCCTCAGTTCACAAAATAGCATCAGCCCCATTCTCAGAGATCAGTGGTAGGTGTAGGTTTTAAATTAAGGCAAACCCTGCTAATTGCGGGGTGAGGAGCACGGCCGGTCCCCTGCTGAGCACAGGTGCGTCTCTGCCCCGTGATGCTGACGTGGCCCTCGCTGTTGGCACCAAGCCCCGCATCTCCATGGCTCCTTTATCCAAGGTGAGCTCCAGCCTGGGCCACAGAGGCCCCCTCGGCACCTGTTTAAAGTACAGAAGCAGAGTTGCGCTCTTCCCTATCTGACACAGGTCTGTGGCCGTGAGGGAAGCATTTCTTTCAAAATTTTAAGTGTGTTTCTATGTGAGCCTTGCCTTGGTTACAAAGCCCTGAGAAGTGGGGCCTTTCTAATCCCTCCTAGGAAATAACTGTAGCTGAATTTCCTCCCTGCCTTGTTCTTACTAGCATCCACATATGTTCATGTAAATGTGTTAGTCACTCAGTTGCATCCGACTCTTTGCGACTCCATGGACTGCAGCCCACCAGGTTTACAGTTGAATTCCTCTGTCCATGCAATTCTCCAGACAAGAATACTGAAGTGGGTTTCTATTCCCTTCTCCAGTAAATAGTTCTGTTGAAATGGGACTACTCCACTTCATTTATGATCAGTCATCACTGAAATTAAGATGAGAGGAAGAAGAAAGAGTTCTGTGTAGCCTGTTGTGAGACTATTATATAATGACTATTCATGATATAGCAATAGCTGATGATTGCCAAGTATTTACTACTTGCCTGGCATTTTGTAGTGGGCTTCATATATGGCTATAACTTGCCTTTGTAACAATCCTATGAAGCGGATATGACCATTTTTCCTATTTTACAGATCTGGAAACTCAAATCTCAAAAAAACTGAGGCACTCACTCAGAGTTACACAGCTTGTAAGTGGTGGAGGAAAATTCAAACCCGAGCAGTCTATCTTTAGAGTCTGTGTTCTGAGGCTGTGCATTATATTGCCTCTTGATTGTATAATCTTTTAAAGAAATCATCTTAAGTCTCAATATAAGTTATGATTCAAATGCCATTAATGACTAAAAGCAGGGATATTGCTCTGATTTATTGAGTACTTGCTATGTGAGGTACTGTGCTAAGTACTTTGCATGTATTATTTAGTGTTTTGCATGTATTATTTAACCCTTTTAATAATGCTTTGAGACAGGTATTATCATTCACATTTTATAGATGAGAAAAAATGAGGCTTAGAGAGGTTTACTGGCTTGCCCAAGGCCAGACAGTAAATTTGAGATGGGAGTCAAAGCCAAATGCTTGACTCAGATGCTTGTTTTTTTTTAACCCAAAGGGAAAAAGGTTATAAAAAGAACTCAAATTGGACTGTCTCATGCATGGGCTGCTCTATAATGTAAGTCTTGTTATTAATTTTGAACTTTCTCATCAATATAAGCAACTCACGCATCTCAGAATAATTACAGATATCAGATGTTTTCACCTTTGCATTTACATCGTTTCAAGCCTGCACTGTTTTCAGTTGTTGGGCGGTGCAGTCCAGGGCTTCTTATGCTTTTTCAGTGTCCGGCAGAGTTTATTTTTGCTTCTCAGAGCAAAGTATGTAAATATGTAAGATGAAATACATAGAATAATAAGGAACCAATTATATTAATTATAGTTATCAAGTATTAAGTCAAATGTTTTGTAGTAATATCACATGTGCTCTTTGCTTATATTATATTAGATCTGGCAGAGGGAATAGTAACTGCTGTAATTTCAAGCTGATCATAAACGTACATGATGTTTTCAGACATCAGTGTCAGTTACAATGAGACCTGAAAACATAGATGGCTTCCATTGGTGACAAATGTACAAGTTCCATTAATGCTACCATGATTTGTTGCCTAAATTCATAATTGAAGCTAATGCTAAATTTCAATTAGATATTGGTAAGAAAAAATAAAAAATGCTTCCCAGGTAACTCAGTGGTAAAGAATCCACCTGTCAATGCAGGAGACATGGATTCAGTCCCTGGGTCAGAAAGATCCCCTGGAGAAGGAAATGGTAACCCACTCCAGTATTCTTGCCTGGGAAATCCCAGGGACAGAGGAGCATGGTGGGCTGCTGTCTATGGGGTCGCACAGAGTCGGACACGACTGAAGCGACATAGCAGCAGCAACCTAGAGAATATTGCTTAATCTTAATGCCCTTCAAGTGAAAGGTATCCCGCTTGATGTGCTGTGAAGACTGCCTTACCCAGCACTGTCAGAGGATCTGGGGTCCCCTGCACTGCCACCACATAAACCTTGGCACCATAAGGTTCGCCCTGGGCCTGAGGAAGGCTTGGAAATGCTTTCTTCTCTGCATGGCTTTGTAATGTTCGTTGGTTATTTGCCTACTCCTGAATCCTGAAGTCACATCCTTCACCATCTTAGATCTTACAGTTCTAAAGAGAAAAGCCAAAAAGCACAGAAATAATACTTTCTAATGTTGAGGATGTGTTATAAATGCCCAGGAAGGGCAATAACAGTAGGGGAAGCAGTAGATGGGAGACTTGGATGTTAAAAGGAAGTGACTTGCCCTTACTTCAGTAAGATAGAATTCACTAGAATGTCACCCTTTCCCATGCCTTTGTTTTATGCACAATAATAGTACCTGTAGCACCAAGCTACCTTGGTTCATTCATTGATTCAGTAACATTTGAGTGTTGTGGTATGTCCAGGACACTGAGTTATCATTTTTCTATCATTTGAATCTCACAATTCTGTGTACCCATTTTTCAGACTGGGAGCCTGAGGCACTTAGTGGTTTAGATGTGCCTGTGAGTGGTAGAGCTGAGCCCATCATTTTACTTTTTATACTGAGGGATACTGCTTCCTCCTGTCAGCTCTCCTCACCTACTGGATGGAAGGGCTTGGTAACTGAACAAATTAGCTGTTCCGGTTCCTAGGAACATCTGGGACATGGTGACACAGACTAACAGGGTCTATAAGGAACAGTGATTTTCAGCTGAAATTTGCTGAACTTGTTAAGGGCAGACAAACCACATTTTGAAGTTCCGGTTGCTTTTTGAAAGCAGGAAAGTAGATTTCAGGTTCATGGGTTTGGAGCCAGCTTACCGGGTGCCTGACCGGCTTTTGGTAAATCGGCCATATGTTATGAGTCCCCGCATAAATTCTGTTTCCTCGCCTCTTGATATTCTTTTGTGCTGTTTTGGTCACTGTTACCCTGTCATTCTCAGCCTTGCTTTTTCCATGTTTTTGCCACCCCTTTCTTCTGCATTTCAGAAATTCCCTGTCATTTTTTCCCCTCGGGACTCTGTGGATGGGCAGTGGTTCTTTGTACCCTGTGAAGTACCTGCTCCTTTGGTTGAGGTGGCTTTCTCATTCCTCCTACCCTTCAGCTCAGGGCAGCTGGTTAGCTCCCTGCCCAGGTTAGAGCTCAGTGTGACCACTGCTTTTCATTCCCTTAGTTACACTGCCTGTCTGTACCCTGCCCCACCACAGCCCTACCCACCCTCTGCTCTTCAAAGCTATGCTTAGATTTTACCACTTATTACTGTGGAATAGACTTCTTTTTTTAATTTTTTTTTGAGGAATTTATATCTTTGTTATTTATTTATTTATTTGGCTGCATTGGGGCTTAGTTGCAGCACATGGGATCTTTGCTGCGTAATGTGAGATCTCAGCACATGGACTCTCTGGTTGTAGTGAAAAGTGTGTCGCTCAGTCGTGTCCTACTCTTCGTGACCCCATGGACTGTAGCTCATCAGGCTGCTTGGTCCATGGGGATTCTCCAGGCAAGAATACTGGGGTGGGTTGCCATTTCCTTCTCCAGGGGATCTTCCCGACCCAGGGATCGAACCTGCATCTCCTGTGTCTCCTGAATTGCAGGCAGATTCTTTAACGCTGAGCCACCAGGGAAGCCCACATACGCTAGTCACTTTCAAACATTTTGGTTCAATTTTCACTCTTTAAAATTGTGATCCATATAAGTTTATATTGTAGAGAATTCAAGCATCAGACACATACATTAATGTAGGAAATGAAAACATGCAGTCCCATAATTTTCCCTGCATTTGTGTCTGTTACTCCAAACTCTTTCTTTCCTGTATATATACCAGCATATACTAATGCAGTTATTTATTTTCATAAAAATATTATTATATCATGAATGTCTTTCTGCATCTTGCCTTTTAAAATTTTTGCTTGGCTGTATATCTCATAGACTTAGCTGCACGTCAGTACAGACAGATATACCTCAGTGTTTAAAGTGGCATAGGAAGTCACTTTCTGTATATACCAGAATTTATTTGATCTGTCCCTGATAGATGGATATTTGAATCGCTTCCCATTTTTTAAACCATTAGAGGGCTGCAGTGAATATTTACATACACTCTAATTGCCTATAAAAATATGGTGAGTGTATACACATGTGTCTTTACCATAAGATTAAAAGTCATTTTAAAAGAAAACTGATCTGTCCATCTGCAGATCATCTGCAGAACTGATCTGTACCATAGTGCATTCACTGTTTTATATCTTGCTTTTCTCATTTAACATTATTGTAGAAACACCTTTCCGTGTGGATGCATTTTCTTAGTGGTTCTAATGGAAATGCCATTTTCCATGAGGTTGACATTCTGGTTGATGTTTTTGTCTTCTTTCACTCTTGCTTCCTGTTACCCATCTCACGATGCTTTGCCAGTTTGAGCTTTTCCTTGCAGTTACCTCTGCTCTTGCAACTTCTTCTTCCTCCACCGTTGTCAAGCCTTCTGATCAGAGGCTGCTGCAGTCTTGCCACCTCCTCGGTGGGCCTCCAACCCCAGCACACTCTTGTGTGTGTTTGGGCTTCCCTGGTGGCTCAGATGGTAAAGAATCTGCCTGCAATGCAGGAGACCCAGGTTCGATCCCTGGGTTGGGAAGATCCTCTGTAGACCCAAACAGCTACCCACTCCAGCATTCTTGCCTGGAGAATTCCATGGCCAGAGGAGCCTGGTGGGCTACAGTCCCTGGGGTCACAAAGAGTTGGACACGACTAAATGTGTTGGACATGACTGAGCACTCTTCAGTTCAGTTCCATTGCTCAGTTGTGTCTGATTCTTTGTGACCCCATGGACTGCAGCACACCAGGCTTCCCTGTCCATCACCAACTCCCAGAGCTTGCTCAAACTCATGGCCATCCAGTTGGTGATGCCATCCAACCATCTCATCCTCTGTCGTCCCCTTCTCCTCCCGCCTTCAGTCTTTCCCAGCATCAGGATCTTTTCTTATGAGTCAGTTCTTTGCATCATGTGGTCAAAAGTATTGGAGCTTCAGCTTCAGCATCAGCCCTTCCAATGAATATTCAGGACTGATTTCCTTTAGGATGGACAGGTTTGATCTCTGCAGTCCCAGGGACTCTCAAGAGTCTTAGTGTTCAGTACATGCATGATCATCTTCTGCCAGGGAGCATCTTCCCAGTTATCTCCCTGAGGATTTTGTCTACATCCAAGTGCCTCTACAAACACTGCCTTCTGGAAAACCCTGTTGGTAAGACACCTTGTAGTTGTAATTTATATTCGTAGGCGTGTATGCAGTGCATTATTTAGGCAGTTCAGCACCAAGGAGAGTGACTGTTTGTTTTAGCTTGGGTTCAAGGTCATTGGGGGATTTACTGTGCTCAGGCCTCTGTAGTGCTGTGGGCAAGATGTAATTTTTCCATAATAGATGAAAAGCCAAACCCTGTATAAACACACTTTAATAATGGTGAAGGCACTGGCAGAGCGGTGCACGGAGGCAATAGGAAAGTTCACACTCCTGTAGCTTAGATTTAATTGAAGCAAACAGTCTTCATGTTTACATTTGGGTTGTTTGTTTTAACGTCCTTCTTGGAGGGGCCATCAAAAGCCTCCCGTGCATCTATAACGAACTGCTTAACAACCTCCTCTCAGATTCCATTTGGTCTTTGTCTGGTCTCCAGGCCCGGGGACAGATTTACATTTTCCTTTGTGTGCCTTGGAAATCCTTGACGTGCTTGCCTGGCCTCCTTCCCTTTGAGTGTGTCTAGTGCTGAGAGGCACTGCTTCTTCATTAGCTGTTGCTTCAGTGACAGAAAATGACTTGAGGGACTTATTAGGGTCCTGAACAGAGGCTCTCTGTCTGTAGAGCAGGTTCTCAGATCTAGTTCAAGGTTGTCCAGAGCCAGTTTTCAGAGATGCCTCCCAGCCTTCCCTCGAAAGGAGCACTAGCTCTTCCCCATGCCCTCCAGACTCCATTTCACTGAGATGGAAATCTTGGCTAGGCTAGAGGGGAGAGGAGGGCTGCTAAATCCAGTGGAAAAGCACCTTTTTTTTATGAAGAACGTGCATGTGTGCTAACTCGCTTTAGTTGTGTCTGACTCTGTGACCCCATGGGCTGTAGCCCGACAGGCTCCTCTCTCCATGGAATTGTCTGGGCAAGAATGCTGCAGTGGGTTCCCATTCTCTTCTCCAGGGAATCTTCCCGACCAGGGGTTGAACCCGGGTCTCCTGCATCTTCTGCATCGCAGGTGGATTCTTTACCGCCGAGCCTCCAGAGAAGTCCTTTTATGAGGAAAGAGGTGGCTTAAATGCCCCTGTTCCCTCCCTGCATGTCGCAGTCCTTGTCCTACTTGGCCTGCCGCTCCAGAGGCCAGGGAAGGGAGATCAAGTCCCTTTAAGGAACGCTAGAGATGTGCTGCTTATTTTCACCAGTGCGGAGATGTGAGCTGTGTGAGTTGTGCCTTCACCATCTTCTCAAGGGGCTTTCATAGGACTTGAAGATTAATGCCTGAGAACCCGCTGGGCTGGGCCTATTAGCAAGTCTGCTACAAGAGCTGCTTGAGTTAATAGGAAATGAGGCTCTCCTGTCTTCCAGTGAACACCTTCTGCAGGAGTGTGACTTGAAGGATGCCTAAAAATCCCCTCTAGCCTGTACTAATCTTCTGCATTGCCCCATGGTGAGAGTTGTAGTTCTCACAACTAATTATTTGTCAGAGATCAGTCATCGTGTCTCTAGGAAGGACTAAGGGCAATTCAGATAAATCCTCAAAGAGGGATTATCATGGTAGCCTTCTGAATGGTCCGTCTGCTCTCATCCAGAATAGGGGCATTTAACCCACCTCTTTCCTCATAAAGGGGCTTCCCCAGGGGCTCAGCGCTAAAGAATCCACCTGTGATGCAGAAGACACAGGACACCCACGTTCGATCCTTGGTCTGGAAGATCCCCTGGAGAAGGGAATGGCAACCCACTCCAGCATTCTTGCCCGGAGAATTCCGTGGAGAGAGGAGCCCAGATGATCACGTGACTCTTTTCCAAACCAGAATTACAGTCTGTGTGACATCAAGGCAAAAATATTGGAGCTAACATGAAGTCCTCTCTTCCTTTTGCACCCACATCTAATCTCTAAGCAAGTCTCATCAGCTCAGTTTTCAAAGCATATCCAGAATCTGACCACTTCTCAGCATTTCCATGTCACCTTCCTTGCTGAGCCACTGTCCTCTCTTACCTGGCCAATTTAAGGGCATTAGACAAATCCTGTTAAAGTGTAATTTAGTTTGACATGGGAGCCAATAATTCAGTGGAGAACCAACAGTATTTTCAAAAGATGCTGAAACAAACTTGGTTTCTGCATACAAAAGGATAAAGTTAGACACCCTTCTCTCACACAGTATACAAAAGTTAATTCAAGATACATTAAAGATGTAAAAATAAGAGCTAAAATGATAAATCTCTGGGAAAGAGACAAAAGTATAAAAATTTATGATCTTGGATTAAGCAACGGTTTCTGAGATATGACCCCAAAAGCACAAGAAAATAAAAGAAAAAATAGATAATTTGAATTTCATCAGAATTAAAAACTTTAATGTTTTATGGCAAATCATAAGAAAATGAAATGACAGCTCACAAAAATGATATTTGCAAACCATATATCTGATGAGGGACTTGTATCTAGAATATGTAGTGAACTCTCACAACTCAGTAATAAAAAGACATTCTCTATTAAAAAAAAAACAACAGTGGAGGATCTGAATATGCATTTTCCAAAGAGGATGTACAAATGACCTATAAGAGCAAAAAGATGCTCAATATCTTTGGCCATCTGTGAAATGTGAATCAAAGCCACAATGAGATGATACTTTATACCAGCTTAGGTTGCTGTGATCAAAAAGACAGGTAAAATTACAAGTGTTGAGGATATGGAGAAGTTGGAATGCTCACACACTAGTGGTAGAAAGTAAAAATATTTCAACCACTTTGGAAAACAGCTTTGCAGTTCCTCAGAAGGTTAAGCATATGACCCATTAAGTGTACTTTTGGGCATTATATTTACCCAAGATAGCTGACAATACATGTCTGTATAAAACTGGCAGAGGGCATGGCAACCCACTCCAGTATTCTTGCCTGGAGATACCATGGACAGAGGAGCCTGGCTGGCTCATTCCATAGCTTTGCGAAGAGTTGAACACAACTGAAGTGACTTAGCACATATGCACATCTGTATAAAAACTACAATACAACAAATGTTCTTAAAAGCATTATTTGTAACAGTTACCCAATGGAAGCAACCCAAATGTCCGTCAACGGATGACTGGATAAACCAAGTGTGGTATATCCATTTAATGGAATGCTATTTAGCAGTAGAAAGAAATGAAGTACTAGTATATGCTACAACAAGAGTGAACCTTAAAAACATTATACGAAGTGAAAGAAGCCAGTGACAAAAGACCATGTATTGCCTGATGCTATTTACATGATATATCTGGAATAGGCAAGTCTATGGAGGAGTTGCCTAGGCTAGGAGCTTGAGGCTTGGGGAGTGCTGCTGAGGGGTATGGGGTTTCTTTTTGGATTGATGCAAATGTTCTAGGGTTGATTGAGGTGATGATTTCATAATTCTATGAGTATACTAACAAACAAACGTGTCGCTCAGTCGTGTCCGACTCTTCGCGACCCCATGGACTGTAGCCTACCAGGCTCCTCCATCGATGGGATTTTCCAGGTAAGAGTACTCGAGTGGATTGCCATTTCCTTCTCCAGGGGATCTTCCCCACCCAGGGATCGAACCCGGGTCTCCCGCATTGCAGGCAGATGCTTAACCCTCTAAGCCACCAGGGAAGCCCTGAGTATACTAAAGACCAGTGAATTGTACACTTTATAAGTGGAAGGACATATGGTTTGTCAATTGTATCCCAATACAGTACGTTCCCCGCATACAAACAAGTTCTATTCCGAGAGCACGTTTGTTAAGTCCAATTTGTTTGTAAGTCCAGCAATGTTATCCTAGGTACCCAACTAATGCAATCAGCTATCTCATTCTGTTCTGTAGTAGGTTTATAATATTTCTCATACAAATAATACATAAAAACAAACATAGAAATAAAGAAAATGTGTTTAATCTTACAGTGCAGTGCCTTGAAAAGTACAGTAGTACAGGACAACAGCGGGCATCCAGGGGCTGGCCCTGAGTGAACAGGCAAGAAGAGCTTCTGAGTGGAGGCGAGAGAGGCGGTGGGAGATGATACAGCTGAAGGGTCGTCAGCAATAGGAGACAGAGGGCAAGCGGCAGTCTCACTCCGCCTGACATCGATGGAACACAGGTTCATAACTTGAAGGTTCGTAGGTAGGGGACTTCCTGTATAGGTGTTTGGAAAGTAATAAGTGATATTATTCCTTTGTTGAGAACCCTGCAGTAGCTTCCCTTCTCGTTCGGAGTAAAAGCAGAGTCTTTGCGGCGGTCCTTGGTACCCACCCTGACTACACTTCACCTCATTTACCCCAGTCTAGACGCATTGGCCTCTTTTCTGTTGCTCAGAAAATATTGGACTTGATACTTAGGAATCGGCTGTCCTCTGCCTGGAACACTTTCCCCCATGTCCCTCCACAGGGCTTTCTCCCCCTCTTTAGGCCTTTATGTAGCTAATCGCCTGTATAACCATCTTATTTAAAATGCAGTCCCACAATCGCAGCTCTTCTGAGAAACATCTAACGGAATATATATACGTACATACATCTGTCTTTATTATTAGTTAATTAGCTTATGTATTGTGTTAGCCTCTCATGAAGGTGAACATACTGATCTGATCCCACCCATCAATATACCCCTAGCACCTGGAAGAACGCTGACATATAGCTGATGCTCAGTAGATATTTGTTGAATGAATGGATCAGTATAAGAATCTTAGTGAACAGTTGGTATCAGTCTGATTAGATGGTTGGAACCTAGGAAATAGTAGTGGACAGAAGAAACGAGAGAAAGGATAGATTTTTTTAAAAAAAACTGTACCTTTGCAGATTGGTCAAAGGTGGGAATACTGTTCATAAAGAGGCTACCCTATGAAGTCATGAGTAGTTGAGGGTGAGGGTCTCAGGTGCTAGTTGAGAAGATTCAGCGAGGAAATGGTATGGGGTGACCTCCAAACCAGAAAAAGACTGGGTTAAAGACAGTGCCTCTTCTACAGCTTTAGTTAAGGTGGTGTTGGGCCTTCTTAAGAATGAGTTGCTGATTAGCAAAGGCTTCCCCAGTAGCTCAGCGGTGAAGAATCCGCCTGCGATGTAGGAGACACGGGATGTGGGTTTGATTCCTGGGTCAGGAAGATCCCTTGAAGAAGGAAATGGCAATCCACTCCTCTATTCTTGCCCGAAAAATCCCCATAGACAGAGGAGCGTGGCGGGCTACAGTCTGTGGGGTGGCAAAGAGTCAGACACGACTTAGCGACTGAAAACAACAAAAAGCTAGTATGAATAAATGAGATGGTTTCAAAGTTTTTTAGGCAAAAATCGTTAATCTATGCTTAGGATACTTGTTATGGTCAGGTATCAGGAAAAGGAACTGAGCAAATATAACCCAAGAGGAATCAGTTGCCATCTTGGTATGCCTATTAGACATTAACTGTCTTTATTATTTTTTTTTAAACATCTCTGATGATATGCTGTTAAGGGATTATTATTTGGAAGGCACTTCTTTTTGAAAAGCAGCAAATGAAAGCACTGTTTCTATTTAAATGTGGATGCGAGATGGACCATTTAAATAGAATGGGTTAATATTATCTTTACCAATTAATCTTTTTAACTGATAACTTAAGAACTAATTCCATTGTAATTCTATACATTGCACTAGAGAAAGGCAGTTAACCATAGAATGAATGCTTTTGGTGTAAGATCTTTTTGTTTTTTCACTTAATGTCACAGAGCTTTTCCTTGAATTACTAGATTGTTTGACTGTATAACTACATTTTTTTATGTTGAAAAACTGATTAGAGATTCTTATATTTAAAAAACTACGGTCTAGTTTATAAAATTCTTTTCCTCTAGGTTATATCATATACTGTGTGCTCTTTGAGCCTGGATTAAAAGGGCTTTTGAAAGTTTTCATATTATAAAATAAAGAATGTGGCATTTCCAATGCTTTATAATATTTGGAAAATACCATCTTATGAATAATAATATTTTCCTACACTTTAATTCAAAAATCCTGAAGATTTTCAAGGAAACTAATTACAGTTATGGATGTAGGTTTAATTTAAAGTAAGAATTCTGCAGAAAATAAAAGAGGAAAATGGCTTAAAATCACAGCCCCCGTTCTACTATCAGAATTGGTTCAAGTGAGGTTGATCCCCTGTGTGGGGTGTGGGGCAGCATAAGAATTAGATCCCACATTATTAGTTCTGTTTGCCATGTAAGGGCCCATTGTGTGTTCAGTGTGATTGGCAAATTAGCTATACATGAATTTTAAATAATAAAAGTCAAGGTATAGTCGCAATGTTCCCAAATTACGCCTTGCTCAATAGCACTTGTATTTGTGAATACCAGGCCTTAAATCAGGTGGTCCTCTCTGGAAGGTCAGGCCTCGTCTCCTTCCGTGTTTGACTGTGTTATTCTGCTGTGCACTCATGATACATAAGTACATTAACTAGGCATTCTGGGCAGCGTGTATAACTTGCACAGGTTTGGGTGGTGTCCTTGGTCAGTGAGATCAGTGCTGGGGAAGAGCTCCCATCTGTGCACAAGAGCTCAGTGAAGATCTGAACCACACGGGAGAAGCATGGCATGCTCGGGAACAGGAGGGTGTGGAAGACAGTGGAGCCTGTCAGCCTATTCACGTGTTCAGTTCACTGCCGCTGCTGAGACAGGCAGAGACTTCGCAGAGATCATTTGCTGGAGGAAATCTGCATCAGTCACCAGACCCATGCCCAGGCTGTCTGGTAGTTACTATAAGAACTTCAGGATATGTGTCATAGTTCAGTAGTTCTGTCCAACTCTTTTGCAACCCCATGAACTGTAGCCCTCCAGGCTCCTCTGTCTATGGGACTTCCCAGGCAAGAATAGTGGAATGGGTTGCCATTTCCTCCTCCAGATGATCTTCTCAAAGCAGGGATCGAACCCGCATCTCCTGCATTAGCAGGCGAATTCTTTACCACTGAGCTAGCCCGGAAACCTCTGTTAATATTAATAACCAGCCAGGCCAGAAAGTGGCAGATGCACCTAGCTGTTACCTAGGCATGGCAAATCCTAAAGGTCAGTGAATGATATGTAGCAATACAGATTTAAACTACTTTTTTTTTCAAATTTGATCCATGATTCTGGGGATGCCTTTTAGAGGTTAGGTTTGTTCCTTTTATTTCTATCTTTTTATACACTTGATTTTATTACACACATTATTACCTTGATATTGGAAAGTACAAAATGCAATGGGAAAAATATTTGCTTGTCAATATTACTAAATTAAAAAAGTCCACGTTTAAATCTGCCTTCCACTGGAAATCTTCTATGGTGGAGTGAGATTAGACCTGACTTGCATTAGGACTCCTGCAATGTGGAAGACCTGGGTTCGATCCCTGGGTTGGGAAGAGCCCCTGGAGCAGGGAAAGGCTACCCACTCCAGTATTCTGGCCTGGAGAATTCCATGGATTGTATAGTGCATGGAGTCGCAAAGAGTCGGACACGACTGAGCGTCTTTCACTCACTGCCTTAGGACTGGAACTTCTGGTTCACGTGATTCATCCAAGTTTAAGTTGACTATATGTAAGCTTGCATAGTCAAAGCTATGGTTTTTCCAGTAGTCATGTACAGATGTGAGCATTGGACCGTAAAGAAGACAATCGCTGAAGAATTGATGCTTTTAAATTGTGATGCTGGAGAAGACTCTTGAGGGTCTTTTGCACTGCAAGGAGATCCAACTGGTCAGTCCTAAAGGAAATCTAACCTGAATATTCATTGGAAGAACTGATACTGAAGCTGAAGCGCCAGTACTTGAACTGCCTGATGTAATGAGCCTTCTTGTTGGAAAAGACCCTGATGCCAGGAAAGATAGAAGGCAAAAGGAGAAGAGGGCATCGGAGGATGAGGTGGTTGGATGACATCACCGACTCATGGACTTGAGTTTAAGCAAACTCCAGGAGACAGTGAAGGATAGGGAAGTCTGGCGTGCTGCGGTCCATGGGGTTGAAAAGAATCGGACGTGACTGAGTGACTGAACAACAGCCAGGCTGCATAATGTTGGGATTGTGGGAGAGAGACGAGGGAGGAGTTTGAGGGGCATGGATGACAAGCCAAGTTTCATCTCTTTTCCACCTTGAACCTAGCGTCCCTGCTGCCTCCCACGTCTTCAGTAAGGGCCGGGCCCCATTCCCTCCACTTCTGCCAAAGACCCTGGAACCCACTCTTCATTACAGCCTTGTGACTGCTTCTGCAGAGTTTGCCACCCAAACGGTCCCCTTAACTCTCATTTTTCAGCCCCTGCATGTGAACAAGTTCCATTCTGAGAATGAGTTCCTATGTCCAGTTTGTTTGCAAGTCCAGCAAAGTTAGCCTTGGAACCCAGCCTTTACAAGTAACTCCAGACACGTGAACTCACTTACATGATTGGAATACATGTTTGCACCTTTGAAAGCTCATAACCTGAAGGTTTGTATGTAGGGGACTTAAATGGTACAAAATATCTGGGTGAGAATGAGTCTTTCCCTAGGACTAGAGGGCCATGCTGTAGATGAGAGACAAAGTATTCAGTGTGTTCACAACTGTTGTTAACATAAGCACTTAACTTTGTGGCAACTTTGCCAGAAGGCTTACTCACCCTGTGAGCGCTGTGTAGTCTGAAAACGGCTACCCTGAAACGGAACACTGGCTTGTCATTCCCAGGGCCATAAATTAAGGGCCCATCAGGAATATTTCTAGAAATAGAAAAAAAAGACATTTCCATCCAAATGAATTGTTCAGTCAGTCTTACGTAATTTTGACTTTAGAAAAAAAAAATCTTACTGACAGCATCTCTAAAACATCACCCAAGGTAAGCAAAGCACGCTGCTTCATTTGATGAACATGTTTGATGATTTTTCTTGCCCTCGCTTGAGAAAATAAAAAATATTTACAGTAAGGCTCTTCAGGTTGTCTGGCCTCCATTAACAATTAAAAGATCAATAAAGGCACTGTAGCAAAAGTTTCTACACACGTATAAATGTGTACGATCGAATCAGTAAGGTGCATTAAATGGTGTTCCCTGCAACCAAGCTGCCTGGGAGAGTGCAAAGTGGGCTTAAAAAAAAAAATCAATAAAGGGAGGAAAATGGAAGGAGTTAGTCCTGAAGATGGGTTTTGGTCATCACTGTGTTTTGCTCGCCTCACCTTCTGTAAAGCTGCCCTTTATGGGAAGTCTGAGGAAGCGTGGCGTCTTCCCATCGTCATGCTGTGTGTGGTCAGTGCTGAGTGGGAGACCCGGGCTGTTTGAAGCCTTTACCTTGGCCAGCCTTCTGGTCCGATGTGATCTATGTGTGTTAACCAACCTTAGCTTTTGACTTATTTTTCTCCGTGGCCTTTCATCTTTCACATTTCATTTTTTTGCTCCACGTTTGCCTTTGTCGTTCAACTTCCTAATTCTCCAGGTACTTTGTGTGATTGAAAAAGAGTGGTAATAAATATCGCTTGTTTCAGCTTGGTAAGTACTGTAATGTGTTTTATTGATTACATTATTATTATTTTTTTAACATGTGGCAGAGAGGAGTTTTTTTTTTTTTAATGTCTGTTCAGAAAAGCCAAGTTGTAATTGTGATCTTTAAAGCCCCAACTACTACATTATTCCCTTAAATGTCATGCTTTCTGATATGTTTAAACACTGAGAATTTTGATTAACATTTTATAGTATAGGAATATCTTTCCCATTTTCCCAAATCCACTTTCCACTTAAAATATTAGAGTTTTTGCCTTTTTTTGGTGGGCACAGAATTGGCTTTAACTGGAGCATCTAAAATGGTACTATTGCAGGCAGGATGAACCTGTTTGCAGGCAGGAATAGAGACGCAGACGCAGAGGACGGACTTGTGGACACAGCAGGGGAAGGAGAGGGTGGGGTGAACTGAGAGGGTAGCACTGACATATATACACTACCATGTATAGAGTAGATAGCTAGTGGGAAGCTGTTATATAACAGAGGGACACCAGCCTGGTGCTCTGTAATGACCTGGTCGGGGGGGAGTTGAGAGAGGGGATACACACACACACACACACACACACGTTTGTATGTAAATATGTACATGTATACACTTATGGCTGATTTGCGTTGTTGTCTAGCAGGAATAGCACATCATTGTAAAGCAATTATCTTCCAATTAAAAAAAAAAGAAACCAGAGCATATTCCAACTGTCGTATGTTCGAGGCTTTGAAAAATTCAAAAGGAGGGGGGAAAAAAGCACATTATGAAGACACATCATCACCCCCTCCCCCCAAAAAGACATCATCACCCCACTCTTTGGAGATTGAGAAGCAGACAGACAGTATTCTGGCAGAAGGCATGCCTAGGTCAGGGTTGGCAGTGGAGTCCTCAAGATGGTTTTTCTCATCTGTAAAATTATGGGATTCAACCTCTAAAAACGTAACTGGCTCTTGTAGTGAGTTCTCTGCTTCTGTGTCTCCAGAGCTGTTCTCTATCCTAATGAATACATCCCACATGCCTTTGTTCCAAACAGAGCAAAGTGGCATCCCCTTCGTATCACACCGTATTACCATCTTTTCAACAGGAGTGTTCAGTCTTCCCGTTTGCTAGTGTTGCATGCTGTGATCTCACTAAATAATCCAGGGCTGTCATCCTCTATGCGCCCATACCCGTGGATGTTAAAACATCAGGTTGCTAGGGGCTCTTTAGAGCTGGGTGTTCTGAAAAAGCAGATGACAGGTGAGAAGTTGATTGCTGGATCTGCTTCATCGCCTCGTCCAGGATGAGTCCCCTGGGGATAGAAAGGCAGGGTGACCTCAGCAGTTTCCAAAGATACTTTCAGGCTTGAAGGTGGCAGTTTGCAGCAAGTTTCTCTCTTAGTTACAGATACGAATTTCTGGTGTCAGGGGATTTTATTCATTGGTATAGGTTATGGAGCTCCACTGGTGGCTCAGACGGTAAAGAATCTGCCTGCAATGTGGGGACCTGGGTTCGATCCCTGGGTTGGGAAGATCTCCCGGAGAAGGGATTGGCAACCCACTCCAGTATCCTTGTCGGAAGAATTCCATGGACAGAGGAGCCTGGTGAGTCGCAAAGAGTTGGTCGGACTCGACTGAGTGACTAACGCTTCCATAGGTTATGGAGGGTGGTTCTATGGCTCGACTTAGACCCCATCAGGGTTAATTTTCATGAAGTCCTGCTTGGAAGGTAAAAGAAAGATGCGCCTTGTATTAGATTCCGAGTGTTGCCATAAGAAAGTGCCACAAACAGTATAGCTTAAATCAACACAAGTCTGACGGCTCAAGTTCTGAAGGCCGGAAGTCTGACGTTAAAGTGTTGGCAGGGCCATGCTCCCCGACATCTCAGGGATTGGGGGGCGGGCGGGGCGGTCCTTCCTTGTCTCTTAGTTTCCGGCAGTCTGCTGGCAACTGTGGAAGGTGGACCTTGGCCCCCCTTAGCCTTTGTTGTGGCGCTTCAGCCTTTGCCTTTGTCCTCACAGGACACTTGTCTGTCATTATCTGTACCCTTCTTCCTATAAAGGTACCGGTCAGATTGGATTAGGACTCACTGTAATGGTCTCATCTTCACTTGATTATATCTTCAAAGAATCTATTTCCAAATAAGATTGGATCCACAAATACTAGATATGAGGCTTCAGCGTCCAATTTTGGGGGACACAGTTCACCCCAACATAAGCCTAAAGTTTTTTTTTTTCCTTCCATGTCTAAGATGCAGGGAGCCTCTTGAGGGGTTGAATCTGCAGGTCAGCAATCTGAACGATGTGTTTAGAAAACAAGTCTCTGGTACAAAGAAAGATGAAAAAGCTTTTTAAAGGACAGTGCTTTTGGTATATTGAGAAACTGGGTCTCTGTTTTACTTGGGAGCATTGAGACAAAGTCTAAGGATAAATTGCCACGTTGGATGTGGCTTACGTTAATGCCTTTTGATGCTTCTGACATGTTTGTAAAGCCCCGGATTCGTTTGTGCATAGAGGTTATTATCTTTCAGTTCTCTGTGTGGGAAATAACTGAGCCGATGCTGCTCTTCACAAATGGTTATGGGACCTTTCACGTAGCAATTACTACTTTGTCTTTTGCTGTAGAAGGTATTTTATGTACTATTTATATAAAATACAGTGTTGTAACACACACATACACATGGGTGTGTGTATGTATATTTGTTACTGTTCCCCAGTAAGAATGGTGTAAGGTTACTTGTTGCTTAATTGCAAAGCCGTGTCCGACTCTTTGCAACCCCAGGGATCACAGCACACTGGTTTCCCTGTCCTTCACTATCTCCCTCAGTTTGCTCAAGCTCATGTCCGTTTAATCGATAATGCTGTTCAACCATATCATCCTCTGTCGCCCACTTCTCTTGCTTTCATCTTTCCCAGCATCAGGGTCTTTTCCAGTGAATCGGCTCTTCACATCAGGTGGTCAAGGTATTGGAGCTTCAGCTTTGCCATCAGTCCTCCCAATGAATATTCAAGGTTGATTTCCTTTAGGATTGACTTGGGATACATAAAATCCTTAGATTTTTATTCCCCATCCCCCATGATACATACACTTTTTGCAAGAAATGGGTCAGAACATCCAGGTATGAAGACATATCCTGGTTAGAGTTTTACCCTCCACCCCAGGGATGGAGGGAAGGTTCCAGGAAAGGGACTGGTTAATACCAAGCTGCCTCTGAGGACTGGCCTGGTCTCTCAGATGCAGGCTGTCTTTTATGCTGTGGACGTGCCCCTGTGCAATTCGTTGTAATTTGTGTCAGTGGTGTGAGCTGTCGCCGTGTACAGCCTGGCCTCTGCTGCACCCGGCGCAGTCTGATGGGCAGAGAGCTTGCTTTGTCTTGCTTCCCTGGGGAGGACTGAAAGGCCAGAGAGAACCCGGTGAGTGAATCCAAAACGTTAACAGGTAGTGATGCCTGAATCATGCTTCGCTGTCTGAACTTTTGGAATCTGCCAACTTAATACTTGTGGTGATTCTCATTTAGGAAACTCTTGGAGCAAGGTTTAAGAGACATATATCTTATTACTCTTTCACTTACTAGCACTTTGTCTTTGTTTCAAGTGTACTGGTTTTGGTATTGGCTTTTCAGTATGGAGCAGATAGTTCACTTAAAAACATTTTTTTTAAATAGTAGGAGGCTGACAGGGCCTTACTCTTGTTTTGGCATGTGTATTTCAGTGACTTGGTAGAAGATACAGCTAATTTTTATGAGAACAAAAGTGTATTCTAGAAGCCTAAATTGTTTATGTGTGCTTGCTAAGTCACTTCAGTCATTTCTGACTCTCTGCGACCCCACGGGTTGTAGCCTACCAGGCTCCTCTGTCCATGGGATTCTCCAGGCAAGAATACTGGAGTGGGTTGCCATGTCCTCCTCCAGGGGACCTTCCTGACCCAGGGATCGAACCCAAGTCTCTTATGTCTCCTGCATTGGCAGGTGGATTCTTTACCACTAGCACCACCTAGGAAGCCCTGAATTGTTTATACATCAATTTCAAATGGTCTTTGGTTAAAAGGAATTGAGGGTGCATACATAAAAATAACTATGGTGTATCTCTTAATCCCAGGTTCCTATCTTGCCCCTCTCTGCTTCTCTCTACCTGTTAGTAACCACTAGTTTGTTTTCTATGTCTGTGAGTCTGTTTGTTCTATTTTGTTACATACATTCATTTTACTTTTTAGATTCCATATGTAAGTGGTAATATGGAGTATTTGTTTTTCTCTGACTTACTTCCCTGGGTGTAATATCCTCTAGGTCCATCCATGTTGTTGCAAATGACAAAATTTGATTTTTTATGTTAAGTAATATTCCATGTGCATATATCCCATATCTTCTTTATCCATTCATCTGTTGGTAGACTCTCAGATGACGTCCATCTCTTGTCTGTTGTAAGCAGTGCTACTGTGAACATTGAGATGCATGTGTGGAATAGATAAGCAACAAGGATCTATTGCATAGAACAAGGAAATATAGACTTTACTTTTAATAACTTTAAATGGGGTATAATTGATCTATAAAAATATTGAATCATATGTCGTATACCTATAGCTAATATACTATAAATCAACTATGCATCAGTTTAAGAAAAAAAGGATACCTGTGGTGCGTGATTAACACAGGTTCAGTGTATTTTCTGTCATAGATACGTTGTCATAAGGAGCGCATGTGTAGTTAGTCATTCACTTGTATCTGACTCTTTGTGACTCCATGGACTGTAGCCCGCCATGCTCCTCTATCCAGGGAGTTTTCCAGGTAAAAATACTGGAGTGGGTTTCCATTTCCTCCTCCAGGAGGTCTTCCAGACTCAGGGATCAAACCTTTGATCTCCCGAGTTGGCAGGTGGGTTCTTTACCACTTCCCCACCTGGGAAGCCTAGTCACACGGGGAAGACGAAAGAGAGAAGAGTCAGTCATGAGACAGGAACGGCTGCCTGGGATTCATCTGATCTGTCTGACGTCTCTGGGCAGGTCTGCCATTGGCTTCGTGAGGCTGTGTAAGAATCAACCACACATAAATGCTGTTTTTAAGGGTTGGCTGAGTAGGGGCAGGAGGAAGGGGTATCAGATCAGGCTTGGTGATGTCTTTTCAGTTATATTCACATTACAGATGCCTCCTGTAAGGTTCGAAGTAAATTTTGATTCTCTTAATATTTTAATTTTCTTTCCCTTTTCCTCCTCTGCTTGGGACATGATGTTAATTAACTCTAACCTGTGAAACTTGTGTGGTTCATGTTGTGTGTTTAATTTACATTACAAGGCCATGGGGCAAACTCCTTTCTTTCCTCTGCAGTGCCAAGGACCCCCATGGCAGAAATGTTTATTTTTATTATGTATTATAATAATCACTATGTTCTGCTAAAGTACTACGCTGATTGCCTTTACTCAGAAGTGATAGCTTTAGTCCTTTTTAACTGGAAAATGTTTTATTTTGCTTTAAGCTGGTTAGACAGTGATTTCATCAGGAAGAGTAAGCTAGATACTAAATTGAAATGTAGTTTGAATGCGTTTTTGAATTATGTTGGTTATTCTGAGCCAAAAGCAGTTGCACCTTCAATGTAAAGTATGTTTTAATCATTTTAAATCTCCTCTTGCTCCAGAATGGCTAAATGGATTTTTTTCCCCTCAAATTATTCCCAAAGGAAAAAAAAAAATAGGACTGGGACCAAGCTTAAATAAGTTTGGCTGAGGAAGGGAGTTATGATTGAGTGAAAACAGGTGGCTCTAATATTCTCCCTAGAAATATCCTCAATAGGAACTTTGAAAAAATTGTAAACTCTGTCATTTCTGTGGAAGGCTCCATCCATGAAACGTGACAGAGAACTGTGGCATACATCAGAATCATTCAGTCCAAAAAACTCTTGTGAAGCATCTCAACAGATAAAGCCTTATTAATTAAGACTAGCTTGGAAAGACCAGCCAAATTAGTGAAGTTTATATTGGAGTAATCTCTTGTGTATGGCAGATTGATATGATTTACCCATGGCCATTACCTAGAACTTGGCCATGGTTCTTAGAAGTGGGCAGGAACTCAGAGACAAGGTCGGTTTAGTGGGTCTGTGCTTGTCATAGCTGGTTGCGGTACAGACATTCCTTGGTCACCTCTTATGTAATTGGCACTGTGCTCAGAACTTGATTGTTGCAGTTGTTCATTTGCTAAGTCATGTCCAGCTCTCTGCGACCTCATGGACTGCAGCACACCGGGCTCCCCTTCCTTCGCTGTCTCCTTGAGTTTGCTAAAATTCATATCCATTGAGTCAGTGGTGCTCTCTCACCATCTCATCTTCAGCTGCCCTCTTCTGCTTTCGCCTTCAGTCTTTCCCAGCATCAGGGTTTTTTCCAGTGAGTCAGCTCTTCATATCAAGTGGCCAAAGTATTGGAGCTTCAGTTTCAGCATCAGTCCTCTCAATGAATATTAGGGTTGTTTTCCTTTAGGATTGACTTGTTTGGTCTCCTTGCAGTCCAAGGGACTCTCAGGAGTCTTCTCCAACACCACAGTTCAAAAGCATCAACTCTTTGGCACTCAGCCTTCTTCATGGTCCAATTCTCACATCTGTACATGACTACTGGAAAAACCATAGCTTTCACTATACAGACCTTTATCACCAAAGTGGTGTCTTTGCTTTTTAATATGCTGTCTAGGTTGGTCACAGCTTTCCTTTCAAGGAGCAAGTGTGTTTTAATTTCATGGATGCAGTCATCATCCCCAGTGATGTTGGAGCCCAGGAAAATTAAATCTGTCACTGTTTCCATTGTTTCCCCTTCTGTTTGCCATAAAGTTGTGGGACCAGATTCCATGATCTTAGTTTTTTGAATGTTGAGTTTCAAGCCAGCTTTTTCACTCTCCTCTTTCACCCTCATTAAGAGGCTCTTTAGTTCCTCTTCACTTTCTGCCATTAAAGTGGCATCATCCACATATCTGAGGTTGTTGATATTTCTCCCGGCAATCTTGATTCCAGCTTGTAATTTATCCAGTTCAGCATTTCGCATGATGTACTCTGCATATATGTGACAATATACAGGGGTAATACGTTGCTTCTGCCCTTAAGGGTGAGATACACCCTCAAGGAAGAGTGAGGCGACTTCCCTGGTGGTCCAGGGGTTAAGCCTTCGCCTTGCAACGCGTGGGATGCAGGTTTGATTCCTGGTCGGTGAGCTAAGGTCCTATAACCTCTTAGCCAAGAAACCAAAACACAAAACAGGAGCAATATAGTAACTAGGGCTTCCCTGGTGGCTCAGTGGTAAAGAATCTGCCTGCCAATGCAGGAGACCCAGATTTGACACCTGGGTCAGGAAGATCCCCTGAAGGAGGAAATGGCAACCCACTCTCATATTCTTTTTTTTTTCTATTTCACATATGGTAATATACATGTTTCCATGCTATTCTCTCAAATCATCCCACCCTCACCTTCTACCACAGAGTCCAAAAGTCTGTTCTTTATATCTGTGTCTCTTTTGCTGTCTCACATATCTTTCTAAATTCCATATATATGTGTTAGTATACTGTATTGGTGTTTCTCTTTCTGATTTACTTCACTTTGTATAATAGGCTCCAGTTTCATTCACCTCATTAGAACTGATTCAAATCTGTTCTTTTTAATAGCTGAATAATATTCCATTGTGTGTATGTACCACAGCTTTCTTATCCATTCATCTGCCAATGGACATCTAAGTTGCTTCCATGTCCTGGCTGTTGTAAACAGTGCTGCGATGAACATTGGGATACACATGCAATGTACCTCATGTGTTCACTGAAATGAACATGGGGTACACTTTCAATTCTGGTTTCCTCGGTGTGTATGCCCAGCAGTGGGATTGCTGGGTCAAATGGCAGTTCTATTTCCAGTTTTTTAAGGAATCTCCACACTATTCTCCATAGAGGCTGCACTAGTTTGCATTCCTACCAATAGTATAAGAGGGATCCTTTTTCTCCACACTCTCTCTAGCATTTTTTGTTTGTAGACTTTTTGATAGCAGCCATTCTGACTGGCATGAGATGGTACCTTATTGTGGTTTTGATTTGCATTTGTCTGATAATGAGTGATGTTGAGCATCTTTTCATGTGTTTGTTAGCCATCTGCATGTCTTCTTTGGAGAAATTTCCATTTAGTTCTTTGGCCCATTTTTTGATTGGGTCGTTTATTTTTTCTGGTATTGAGCTGCATGAGCTGCTTTTGTATTTTTGAGATTAATTCTTTGTCAGTTGCTTCGTTTGCTATTATTTTCTCCCATTCTGAAGGCTGTGTGTTCACCTGGCTTATAGTTTCCTTCGTGGTGCAAAAGCTTTTAAGTTTATTAGGTCCCATTTCTTTATTTTTGCTTTTATTTACTTTACTCTGGGAGGTGGGTCACAGAGGATCTTGCTGTGATTTATGTCAGAGCGTGTTCTGCCTATGTTTTCCTCTAGGAGTTTTATAGTTTCTGGTCTTACATTTAGATCTTTAATCCGTTTTGGGTTTATTTTTGTATATGGTGTTAGAAAGTGTTCTAGTTTCATTCTTTTACAGGTGGTTGACCAGTTTTCCCAGCACCACTTGTTAAAGAGATTGTCTTTTCTCCATTGTATATTCTTGCCTCCTTTGTCAAAGATAAGGTGTCCATGTGAAGTGAAAGCGCTCAGTCGTGTCTGACTCTTTGCGACCCCATGGACTGTAGCCTACCAGGTTCCACTGTCCATGGGATTTTCCAGGCAAGAACACTGGAGTGGGTTGCCATTTCCTTCTCCAAGAGATCTTCCCTACCCAGGGATTGAACCTGGGTCTCCCGCATTGTAGGCAGACGCTTTACCGTCTGAGCCACCAGGGAAGTCCATAGGTGTCCATAGGTGTGTGGATTTATCTTTGGGCTTTCTATTTTGTTCCATTGATCTACATTTTAGTCTTTGGGCCAGTACCATGCTGTCTTGATGACTGTAGCTTTGTAGTATAGTCTGAAGTCAGGCAGATTGATTCCTTTAGTTCCATTCTTCTTTCTCAAGATTGCTTTGGCTATTTGAGGTTTTTTGTATTTCCATACAAATTGTAAAATTATTTGTTCTAGTTCTGTGAAAAATACTGTTGGTAGCTTGATAGAGATTGCATTGAATCTATAGATTGCTTTGGGTAGTATACTCATTTTCCTATTCTGGTATTCTTGCCTGGCAAATCCCTTGGACAGAGGAGCCTGGAGGGCTACAGTCCATGGGGTTGCAAAGAGTCAGTCGGACATGACTGAGCAACTAACATTTTTACTTTCACTTCTAAAAAAATTATTTATTTTAATGATAAGATAATTACTTTATTTCATAGTAACCAATTCAGTGAAGACTTAGAAATGGTCTAGATTAAAAAACACTAAAAAAATATATCACCTATACTTCAGTTTAAAATAAGTAAATAAGAGTGAGGCAGCTGTATGAGGTAGCAGGTTACAGAGTATCACAGAAGTACTGGGAATGGATCGCTAGACTAGCTGGGGCCAAGGAAGGAAGGCTTCCTAGAGGAAAGGGTGCCTGAGGTGAATACTTCAGGATGAAGCTGAGGATGAGGGAACAGCATGGACAGAAGTACCATGGTCAGAAATAACTCAGGCACAGCAGGAAGTCAGGAGCAGTTTCTGGACCACTTGAAGTACGGGCCCTTGATGGTGAGGCTGGGCATTGGGCAGAGGCTACATGGGAGCCTGAGTTTGGGAGTTGCGGCTTTGGCCTCTAGATGATAACAGTGCTGATGAAGGGTTTTGAGCACAGATGTGATGGAGTCAGGGCTTCCCAGGTGGTGCTAGTGGTAAAGAACCTGCTTGCCAACGCAGGAGATGTAAAAGACGCGGGTTCAATCCCTGGGTTGGGAAGATCCCCTGGAGGAGAGCATGGAAACCCACTCCAGTATTCTTGCCTGGAGAATCCCATGGACAGAGGAGCCTGGCAAGCTGCGGTTCATAAGGTTGCAGAGTTGGACACAACTAAGTGACTTAGCATGCATGCAACCCCGAGGAGTTTTAGTGGTCAGGTAAGTCTTGGGAAATATGGCTCACCATACCTCTCACTTAGAAATTCCCACTGCATCTCACATTCTGCAGCCCGTTCTGCTGTGAACAAATGTGTTGAAGTTTTTTTTTTCCCCCTTAACCCAGCACTCATGTTCTCAAACGAATTTATTAAATTCTTATTTTACTCAGTGTCTGTTACCATCCCAGAGAGCCCTTGATCTCAGGGCACTTTATGGGGAAAAAATGATGTATTTGCCCAAGCTCTCCAGATGTCCACTGAAGGGATAGAGCATTAAATGCCAGAGAGATGAGCACCATGCTAGACCCAGATGGATGTGGCCACTTCATGAAATCTTGCGATCTAAGATGGCCTGGCAAATAGCTATGGGGTGAAATAAGCAAAATGCTTTTGACTCCCTCAAAGTCTTTAACTTGATAAGTGATACTATGTTGTTCAGATTGTATTTTGTCGTTGTTGTTCAGTTGCTATGTCACGTCCGACTCTTTGCAACCCCGTGAACTGCAGCACGCCAGGCCTCCCTGTCCTTCGCTATCTCCTAGAGTTTGCCCAAGTTCGTGTCCACTGAGTCTGTGATGCCATCCGACCATCTCATCCTCTGTCACCCCCTTCTCCTCTTGCCCTCCGTCTTTCCCAGCATCAGGATCTTTCCCAGTGAGTCAACCATTTGCATCAGGTGGCCAAAATATTGGAGCTTCCAGCTTCAATATTAGTCCTTCCAATAAGTATTCAGGGTTAATTTCCCTTAGGATTGTATTTAACTCCACATTAAGCAATAGCATTGAACTAAAACTTATGAATTTGAGGTTTTCACTTTTTTCTTTTATTCTGAGGACTATCCGAGGAAAAGAATGTGCTCTTGACTTGTGAAATCCAGTCTGGTTTGATTTATAGGTCTATTGCCCCATCCCCATCTCATTTTTGTCTCTTCATACCTCCTCAGGGAAGAAGAAAAAACAAAGATTAAAAGAAAAAAGTAAAGGAAAATAAAAGGAGGGGAAATTGGTTTTATAAAAGCCCAAGGGGTACTAAATTCCCACAGCTGGTTGCGTGGCCTGGAGTATTTTAGACTATTGTACATTTCCTGTGATAGAAAGGAGGCTAAGTGGGGGTTTTGTTTTAAATCTAGAATGATGTCTTGCTGTGGATTGGTAATATTAGTGTCTATACCAGATGTGCAAAAATGCCTATTTTGTACCTACAGCTTACCTGAAAATTTGATTTCTTTAAAATGAAAGAATCAGTAATCAAATGCCTAATAGTAAGGGTAATGATTTTAGCATTAAACAAACCTTCAAAGTTGATACTCTTTTCAGATGGCTCCATACATTTGATTAAAGGTGGGGACAGTGGGGAGGGTGGGGTGGGGAGGAGGTGGAGGGAGAATGTTGAATCCTGCCTTTCCCTTGGCTGTGCCGCACAGGGTTTAATTCAGGTCAGCGCTTCTCCACACTTCTGCCTGGTCTCTTCCCCCTCCCCGCTTCCTCCGCAGCAGCCACACGTGGACTCCACCCCCATCTTTCGCAATCCCTGTTGTCCTGTGGTGAGCCCCCTGACCTCAGGGAACCCCAGGCCTAACACAGACTTTCTGGAACCACTTTTTAATGACAGTCTACTTCGGTTGTCTGCCTGCCAAGGATAGAAAAGGACGTGCATTGAAGTCATTTTAATCTGTGTCTACGTTGTCTACCAACAGTGAGGGAAACACAATTCTGGGGCTTCCCTGGTGGCTCAGACGGTAAAGAATCCGCCTGCAATGCACAAGACCCGGGTTCGATCCTTGGGTCAGGAAGATCCCCTCGAGAAGGAAATAGCAAGCCGCTCCAGTATTCTTGCCTGGAGATTTCCATGGACAGAGGCGACTGGAGGGCCACAGTCCATGGGGTCACAAAGAGTCGGACACGACTGAACGGCAAACACACTTGCAAAGCAGGAGCTCAACTGGTTGTGTGTGTGGAGGGGGATGGTTGCTGGATCTGAAGGTGGGCGTTGCTCCTTGACTTCCATCCAGAATGATCATAAAAAGGGATGTGACTTGAGTTCGTTAAAACACCTGGTGAGAACGTACTGTGGAGCACAGGGGCCCGGTGTGATGCCCTGTGATGACCTGGAGGGATGGGACAGGTGGGGGGAGGGAGGCTCTGGAGGGAGGGGATGTATGTGTAATTATGTCTGATTCGCTTTGTTGTATGACAGAAACCAACACAACATTATAAAGATTAATGACAACAACAACGGAAAGTGCTCTGGGGAACATCAGCCTGTACTCTGGAGTCTGAGATGGCAAGAAGGACCCCAGGAAAGAGATAGGGTGTCAGTATCAGTAGTCATGTATGGTTGTAGGAATTGGACCATAAAGAAGGCTGAGAGCCAAAGAATCGATGCTTTAGGACTGTGGTGCTGGAGAAGACTGGAGAGTCCCTTGGACTCCAAGGAGATCCAACCAGTCAATCCTAAAGGAAGTCAAGCATGAATATTCACTGGAAGGACTGATGCTGAAGCACCAATCCTTTGGCCACTTGATGTGAAGAGCCAGCTCACTGGAAAAGACCTTGATGCTGGGAAAGATTGAGCTCAGTAGAGGGGAATGACAGAGGATGAGATGGTTGGATGGCATTGCCAACTCAATGGACGTGAGTTTGAGCAAACTCCAGGAGATAGTGAAGGACAGGGAAGCCTGGTGTGCTGCAGTTCATGGGGTTGCAAAGAGTCAGACACAACTTAGTGACTGAACAGCCAACAACAACCAACATTTGCACAGAGCAAAGAAAGGACTGAGACAGTATTCAGGATGTTCTTGGTGTAAGACTTTGCCAAAGTTCCAATGCTTTTGCCTAAAAGAAGCAATGTGTTTTCTTTAGTCTCTTTGGGGCTGAATTCTGACCAAAGGAGAATTTCTACTTCCTCCATTAAGCCTGGTCTTCTCCTTGTCCTTGGTTGTTTAAAGCATATGTATATTCTGGGGTGATTCAGGTGTTCCCTAGTAGTTCATTTTTTAGTCTCATGCAGATGATGAGATGGTCACTGATGAGGAAAGTTGAAACCTTAAGCTGCATAACAACAGTTAGAGTTTAAAAGCTTGAGATCTTCTTTGTCCTTTCATGCGTGCCTTTCTGTGGTTTTACATTTTTTTCAGTTGTGTGACCATTTTTTTCCATTCCCTTGTTGTGTAAATACGTGGCTTGCTTTGAAAACTTATATGTCATCATGCCCTCTTTGGATCATGTCTGGTTACCAAAAATGCTAGGAGCATCAAAACTATTTAAGTGGCTCATAGGTGGCCAAGAGCAGAAGGTGGCTGTAAAAAAATGCAACAACAGTGACCAGCAGTTACTGCTCCTTAAATTTCTTACTGGTGGAAAGTAAACCAGACTTTGGAGACAAAGAGTATGCTCTTATCTGTAAAACTGCTGTTGTCCGATTCCTGGCCTGGTCTCAGGGAGAGAAGCATGGCTTTGACTGCCGATGTGTTAGCTCTTCTGATTGAGACACTTCACAGCAAGAGAATAGCATCTCTAGTTGGTGAGCCTCCATATTCTTCCCTTGTTATTACTATTATCATTTATATGTTTTAGATATACAGCATCATGGGGCTTTCCTGATAGCTCAGTGGCAAAGGATCCACTCGCAGTGCAGGAGACGAGAGAGACCCAGGTTTGAGCCCTGGGTCAGGAAGATCCCCTGGAGGAGGAAATGGCAACCCTCTCCGGTATTCTTGCCTAGAAAACCCCATGGACAGAGGAGCCTGGTGGGCTACAGTCCAAAGGGTCCCAAAGAGTCAGGCACAGCTTAGTGACTGAGCACAGCACAGCACATACAGCATTTTAATTTGACACCTGTATGTAGTGCCAACTGCTCACCATCACGAGTCTAGTTACCATTCATCACCATATAGTGGACCTCCTATACCAGTTTTTACCCATCCCCAACCCCTTCCCCCCTGGTAACCAGTAACCTGATCTCTGTACCTGATCTCTGTACCTGTGAGTTTGTTCTCCTTTTCTTTTGTTTGTTAATGTGTTTTTTGGTTAGATTTCACATATGAATGAAATCCCATGGTATTTGTCTTTCTCTGTTTGACTTATTTCATATAGCATACTTTTGCCATGTTATCGCAAATGGCAGGGTTTCATTCTTTTTTATGGCTAAGTAATATTCCACTGTGTCCGTATCTGTCTCACATTGTCTTTATCCAGTTATGTGTTGATGGGCACTTAGGTTGTTTCCATATCTTGGTTACTGTAAATATTGCTGCAGTGAACACAAGGGTGCAGATATCTTTTTGAGTTAGCGTTTACATATTCTTTGGGTAGATACCTTGGTCATGTGGTAGTTCTAGTCTTAATTTTTTTGATGACCCTCCATACTGTTTTCCATGGTGGCTGTATCAATATACAGTCACACCAGTGGTGTATGATGGATCCCTTTTCTCCACATTGTCTTTAATATTTGTTATTGTCTTCTTGATAATAACTGTTTTAGCAGGTGTGATCTCAGTCACACCAGTGGTGTATGATGGATCCCTTTTCTCCACATTGTCTTTAATATTTGTTATTGTCTTCTTGATAATAACTGTTTTAGCAGGTGTGATCTCATTGTAGTTTTGATTTGCATTTTCCTTATAATTAGTGATGTTGAATACCTTTTCCTGTGCCTGTTGTTCATCTGTAGGTCTTGTTTTGGAAATATGTTTATCCAAATCCCCTGCCCATTTTTAATGGGGTTTTAACTTTTTTACTTGTTGAGTTATATGAGCTCTTCACATATTTTGGATGTTAACCCCATATTGGATATATAATTTGAGAATTTCTTCTCACATTCCATAGTTTCCTTTTAATTTTGATATTTTCCTTCACTGTGCAGAAGCTTTTTAGTTTGATATAGTACTATTTGTTTGTTTTTGTTTCCATGGTCTTCAGAGTTAGATCCACAAAAGCATCACTAAGATTGATGTCAGTGAGGTTACTACCTATGTTTTCTTCTGAAACCTATGGTTTCAGGTCTTACATTGAAGTCTGTTCCATTTTGAGTTAATTTTTGTGCATAGTGTATGATAGTGGTCTATATTCATTTTTTGCCTGTGGCTGTCTACTTTTCCCAGCACTATATTTTGAAGAAACTATCCATTCTTCATTATATGTTCTTTGCTCTTTTATCATAAATTATTTGTCCATATATGTGTGAGTTTATTTCTGGGCTCTAAATTCTGTTCCACTGATCTGTCTGTCTGTTTTTGTGCTAGTACTATACTATTTTCATTATCATAGTTTTGTATTATAGTTTGAACGAAATGTGATACCTCCAGATTTGTTCTTTCTTAAATAGTTTTGACTATTTGGGGTCACTTGCATTTCCACACAAATTTTAGAATTATGTGTTTTAGTTTTGTGGAATATGCTGTTAGATTTTTGGTACAGATTATGTTGGATCTGTAGATCGCTTTGTTTTGGGTGGTAGGGACATTTTTAACAGCAGTCTTTCAGTCCACAGACATAGAATATCTTCCATTTATTCGTGTCTTCTTCAGTTTCTATCATCAGTGCCTTACAGTTTTCAAAGTATATGTCCTTCACCTCCTTGGTTAAATTTATTCCTAGATATTTTATTCTTTTTGATGTAATTGAAAATGAGATTGTTTTCTTAATTTCTCTTTATGCTAGTTTGTTATTGGTGTATAGAAACATCACAGATTGCTCTGTATTAATTTTGTACCCTATATAGAAGCATCACAATTTACTCTATATTAATTTTTTATCCTGTTACTATACTGAATTCATTTATTATTTCTAACAGTTTTTGATGAAATCTTTAGGGTTATATATGTATATAGTATCAGGTCATCTGCAATTAGTGACAGTTTTACTTCATCCTTTCCAATTTGAATGCCTACTATTTTTTTTTCCTGTCTAATTGTTGTGGTTAGGAATTCCAATACAATATTGAATAAAACCTGTGAGAATGGGCATCCTTGTCTTCTTCCTGGTCTTAGAGGAAAAGCTTTCAGCTTTTCACTGTTGAGTATGATGTTAACCATGGGCTTATCACATATGGCCTTTATTATATTGAGGTACATTCGCCTCTATACCTGCATTGTTAAGAATTTTTATCATAAATGGATGTTGAATTTTGCTTAAAGCTTTTTATGCACCTCTTGAGATAATCTTATGATTTTTATCTTTTTATCAATGTGATAATATCATATTGATTGATTTGTGTATATGAAACCATCCTCATATCCCTCTAATAAATACCACATGATCATGATATATGATCCTTTTAAAGTATTGTTGGATTCAGTTTACTAGTATTTTGTTGAAAATTTTTGTGTCTGTTTTCATTAGGAATACTGCCTATAATTTTCTTTTTCTTATATTGTCCTTGTCTGGTTTTGATATCAGGATAAATCTGGTTCATGAAATGTTTGGAAGGCTTCATTCTTCTTCAATTTTTTGAAGAGTTTGAAAATGATCTATAGAGTGATCTATAGATGATCTTTGAGTGATCTGTAGAATTCAAAAGTGAATCCATCTAGTCCTGGCATTTATTTGTTGGGAGATTTTTGGGTCTTAAGCTCCTTGCTAGTATTCAGTCTATTCAGATTTTTTATTTCTTCCTGACTCATTCTTGGAAGATTGTACATTTGTAGAACTTTAACCATTTCTTATAGGTTGTCTGTTTTGTTGGTGTATAATTATTTGTAGTAGTCTCTTATGATCCTAGTGTTATCTGTTATAAATTTTTCTCTTTGATTTCTGATTTTGAGTCCTCTTTCACTCTTTTTCTGGGTTAGTCTAGCCAAAGTTTTGTTGATTTAGTTTCTTTTCAAAGAACCAGCTCTTGGTTTCATCAGTCTTTTCTGTTTCCTCTATCTATTTCCTCTCTAATATTTATTATTTACATTCTCTTTATTAGTTTTACACTGTATTTGTTCTTCTACTTCTTGGTGTTTTAGGTATGAAGTTAGATTGTTTATTTGGGATTTTTTGTTTATTTTTTTGAGGTAGGCCTATGTCACTGTGAATTTCTTTCTTAGAAAAGACTTTGCTACATCCTATAATTTTTTGTATGTTGTATTTCTGTTTTCATTTCTCATTAGGTATTTTCAAAATTTCTCTTTCTTATATGGCTCACTGGTTATTCAGTAGCATGTTGTTTAGTCTCCATACTTTTGTGTTTTTTCCTGGTGGATGATTTTTTGTTTTCATACCTTTGTAGTTGGAGAGGCTGGTATTGTTTCAGTTTTCTTGAATTTACTGAAACTTGTGTCCCAGCATGCAATCTATGTAGGAGACTATTTCATGTGCACTTGAGAAGAATGTCTTTTCTATTGATTTTGCATGGAATGTTCTGCATATATCTATCAAATCTGTCCAGCCTAATGTGTCATGTAAGGCCAGTGTTTCCTTATTAATTTTATGTCTGGATGATCTATCCATTTATGTAAGTGGGACGTTGAAATCCCTTACCATTAAGGTATTGCTTTCAACTTCTCCCTTTCAATTCATTAACAATTGCTTTATATGTCTTAGCACTCCTGTGTTGGGTACATGTACATTTATAAGTGTTCTATCTTCTTGCTGAATTCCTCTTATCATTTATGTAATGCCCTTCTTTGTCTTCTATACAGTCCTTGCTTTAAAATCTTTTTTCTCTGATATGAATATAGATATTCCAGCCTTCTTTTCATTTCCATTTGAATGGAGCATCTTTTTTAACCCCTTCACTTTCAGTCTGTTCATGTCTGTTATCCTAAAGTAAGCTTCTTATGGGCTTCCCTGGTGGCTCAGACAGCAAAGAACCTGCCTGCCATGTGGGAGACCTGGGTTTGATCCCTGGGTTGGGAAGATCCCCTGGAGGAGGGCATGGAAACCCACTCCAGTATTCTTGTCTGGAGAATCCCCATGGATAGAGGAGCCTGGTGAGCTACGGTCGATGGGGTTGCAGAGAATTGGACATAGATACCCCAGCTTTGTTTCATTTCCATTTGAATGGAGTGTCTTTTTTAATCCCTTCCCTTTCAGTCTGTGTTTGTTCTTTCTCCTGAAATGAGCTTCTGATAGACAGATATGTATGGATCTTGTTTTTGTATCCATTGAGCCACTCTGTGTTTTATGATTGGTGAATATGGTCCATTTACTTTAATTATTGATAGATGTATACTGATTGCTAGTACGTTAATTGTTTTCTAGGCATTTTTGTAGTTCCTTTTTATTCCTTCTCTTTCTCTCCTTTGTTTTCTAATGATTTTATTTAGTGTCATGTTTAGATCCCTTTCTCATTTTCTTTTGTGATTTAGTGTAAGTTTTTCTCTTGTGGTTAATGTGAGGTTCAAATACAGCATCCTGTGTAAATAGCAGGGTGTTTTAAGTTGGTAGCAACTTAAATTTGAACACATTCCAAAGCTTTATCTTGTTACCTTTTGCCATTGTTCTCAGCAAAACTTTGTGGGCCAGAAGGCACTGGCATTACGTATTCAAAGTGTGAAAAGAAAAAAAAAAGAAAAAGTCTTCCAACTGAGACTTCTCTACCCAGCAAAGATAACCACTCAAAATATAGGAGAGATCAAGATTTGCTCAAATAAGCAAATGGTAGAGGGGTTCATCATCACTAAACCGTCCCTACAAGAAATGTTAAAGGAACTTACTTAAATTGTCACCCTGCTTATTTAACTGTGAGTACATCATGTGAAATGCCAGGCTGGTTGAAGCATAACCTGGAATCAAGATTGCTGGGAAAAATATCAATAACCTCAGATATGCGGATGACACCACCCTTATGGAAAAAAGTGAAGAAGAACTAAAAAGGATCTTGATGAAAGTGAAAGAGGAGAGTGAAAAGCTTGGCTTAAAACTCAACATTCATAAAACTAAGATCATGGCATCTGGTTCCATCATGGTTCCATCATGGCATCCATTGTTCCATTGTTTTCCACTGGGAAAACAATGGAAACAGTGAGAGACTATTTTCTTGGGTCCTAAAATCATTGCAGATGGTAGCTGCAGCCATGAAATTAAAAGACACTCATTCCTTGGAAGAAAAATCTGTGACCAAGCTAGACAGCATGCTAAAAAGCAAAGACATTACTTTGCCAGTGAAGGTCTGTCTAGTCAAAGCTGTGGTTTTTCCATTGTTCGTGTATGGATGTGAGAGTTGGACCATAAAGAAAGCTGAGCACCGAAGAATTGATGTTTTTGATCTGTGGTGTTGGAGAAACCTCTTGAGAGTCCCTTGGACAGCAAGGAGATCAAGCCAGTCAATCCTAAAGGAAATCAGTTCTGAATATTCATTGGAAGGACTGATGCTGAAGCTGAAGCTCCAGTTGGCCAAAGCTCCAAACTTTGGCCACCTGATGTGAAGAACTGACTCATTGGAAAAGACCCTGATGCTGGGAAAGATTGAAGGTGGGAAGAAAAGGGAATGGCAGAGGATGAGATTGTTGGATGGCATCACTGACTCGATGGACATGAGTTTGAGTAAGCTCCGGGAGTTGGTGATGGACAGGAAAGCCTGGCGTGTTGCAGTCCATGAGGTCGCAAAGAGCTGGACGTGAGTGAGCGACTGAACTGAACTGAAACTGAAAAATTGCCACTAATTGATAATAATAAAAGATACAAAATTAAAAATTTCTCTGGAAAAGGAAAATATGTAATAAATGTAGTGGATCCATCACTTGTAAAGCAAGTATGAAGTTTAAAAGATAATGGTACCAAAATTAACTAAAATTATAACAATTTGTTAAGGTATGTATAAAACTTCAAAATGTAAAACACGTCATCAAAAGTATAAAACATGGGGAAAGGAGTAAAAAAGTACCTTTGTGATCCCTCTCAATTGTGAATCGCCATGGCTGGTATGTGTTTTTCCCTTTGATAAGACTGTATCTCTTCCTCTGCTTCCCATCTCAATGCTGTCCTTCTCCCCTTCGTTTGGAGGCTCATTTCATTGGAAGTAAATGCTGTGGCTCAGATGGTAAAGAATCTGCCTGCAATGCAGAGGACCTGGATTCAATCCCTGGGGTGGGGGGGAAGGATCCCCTGGAGTAGGAAATGGCATCCCACTCCAGTATTCTTGCCTGGAGAATTCCATGGACAGAGGAGCCTGCTGCAATCCATGTATTGTCAAATAGTTGGACAAAACTGAGTGACTAACACTTTCACTTTCTTTTCATCCAGTCTTCAGGTCCATTTCAATGGGGATTATTCTATATGTAGTTATAGATTTATTGTGTCCATTGGAGGAGGTAAGTTGAGGATCTTCCTCCATCACCATTTTCTCCTTACTCTTTAGACTGCTGGTAATTATAAAGGCCTAATTAATCATATCCTCATCTCTTAACATTCAAGCATTTTAGGGAAGTAACGGCGTTTACAGTAAACTTTTCAGGCTCAGAGTGATTGGCTGATGATTGCTTAATCAGTGGGAAAGGAGCTCCTGTTTGGTTTCCTCATAAAAACAAAGTTAAAAAGAAAATGCATTCATCACTCCTTCTAAATAGCAGTCAGGAAGATCTTCGCTTATCCTCTCCTGCCAAGGTCAGATGCTTTAGAATTACAACCTAATAATCAAGGAAGTTGGAACATGCATGCCATGTGATAATGTTTGAATTCCTGATGTGCAAGCAATGTTACCTTCGCTTTGTCTTGCTAAATAGCAGAGCATTCAATGCTGCCAGTCATGCTCTGTCCTTCCCCTTCTCTCAATGGCCCTGTGTTCTCATGAGAATAATAGAGTCAGATAATTTTTCTTTTGTCATTATTTCATATATGCTGCTTTCACAGCAAGATGAAGCAGGATAACTGAATAGTATAAAAGTATACTTCTTGCACAGGTTTAGATAGAAGCTGGGTATGTGGAACAGAGAGATGGGGAAGGGGAAGGACAGAAAAGGAGGGGATGGAGAGAAAGAGAAAATGTATTCTTTTGAGGAAGGATGAATTAGTCAAACATGGATGGGAAACCATCCAGAATCTTGAAGTTCATTTTACATTTTAGTTGAATTTCCTCCAAAACCTGTTACCAGGGTTGTAATTCTCAAAGGCAGACTTGACTGGTCTTTGTTTAATCTTTACGTATGTGTTTGATGTTTACTGAGTTTCCACTGTTGTGCTAGTCAAGGAAAGTACACAAGTGAGTAAAACTGTCCTTGTGCCCAGGTTCAGACAGTGGATTATTTCCTCCATGTGGTACATTTGTGCTGCCAAGGAGAGAGGGAGGCGTGGATGCTGTGGGAATTCCCTCTCCTGTCCTTTCCATCCATGAGTTGGATGTCTGGGTAAAGCAGAGATGTCAAAAGGAGCACAGAAGGAGAAACAGGAATCAGGCATATCAGGAGTGGGTACAGAGAAGATAGACTAGATGTGGTTGAACTCAGCATTCTGGGTCTTGAGGAGGATGGATATGGCATTCCTATTTGTACGGCAACATTTGGTACCTTTCACACGTGAAAAGTTCTTTGTACACATTTGATTTCTTGAACTCAGAGGAACTGGTGGAGAGGCAAAGTAAGCACCTCCATTTGGGCAGTAGCAAAAAGAACATGAAAAATGGACCCCTAGAATCTTTTCCTGGTGTTCACAGCATTATTTAAAAGACCTAATGTGATGTCATGTGTGATTTATGCTGTGTACCTACTTTTCTACTGTGGTTTGAAGCAGATAAGTATTACCGTGTAATATATTGCGTAGTTTAAGATATAAAAACAGCCTAGTGATGTGAAGAGATAAGGTGTTGTACTGCTGATCAGATAGCACGGAGTAACTTTTCAGTGGCAAAGCCATGTATGTGGACATTTTTATCCTAATGAAACATTCAGGTGTGTAGTTTCCCTTTTTCCTACTTGTAGCTTGAGGATATGGTCCAATACTTCTTTCTTTCATATACATTTTTCTTTCTTTTTTTGTCTTTTTATTTTTTCTTTCAGGCATTTGTATAAGTTTTTAAAATGCCACCACCTATTTGATGGAGAGCAACCCCTGGGTAGAAAGAGTCTTTGATCCTATTTCAGCTATGATATCAACTCACTTCTAAACCTGAGTATTTTCTGTGACTCTCTCGTTGTGGGCTTTCCCTTTTTGCAGAAGTGCGCCAAAAATGTGCTTGTACTCATAGTGAAGTAAAGTGAAAGTCGCTCAGTTGTGTCTGACTCTTTGTGACCTCATGGAGTATACAGTCCATGGAATTCTCCAGGCCAGGACACTGGAGTGGGTAGCCTTTCCCTTCTCCAGGGGATCTTCCCAACCCAGGGATCGAACCCAGGTCTCCCGCATTGCAGATGGATTCTTTACCAGCTGAGCCACGGGGAAGCCCATGGAGTGCTTTGTTAACTACCAAAAATGAATAAAAGAAGATTAAGAGTTCAAAGTCCTTTTAGGAATAGCAGATAGAATCGGCTATTTTCCACTTGTGAATTTTCAGGTGAAATTTGGGGTGATGTCATTTCAAAACAATCCTAACAGGTAGAATCCAGAACACTTTCATGGCTCCTGAGTAACTTTTTGGAAAGGGAAGCATGTACATGAGCATCCCCGCTTTGCTTTCGACAGATGTTGGTTTCAATCACGTCCTGGGCTTACATGGTAGGAAACAAGGCAGAGAACGTGAATTATGTCCCACAAAGTGGCAATTTCACACCTGCTAGACTACCATGTACCCAAACACCCAAATATGGCTTTCCGAGGGCGATTTTCAAGATGTGTGAGTGTAAAAAGCTGCAGCACGTATCTTAAAATGGGACAAAGCTGCTTTCTGGCAGACCTGCGCTCTCACTTGCTCTGCAGATGGAGGACAGCGTTGAGAATCTTCTGTGTAGCGATAGAGCTCCAGAAACTCAGCTGTTTTGGTAGATGGAGGAACAGTTTGGGGCAGGCTGGAAACTCAGTAACTCTGTGGATGTTCCAGCGAAGAAAACGCCTTCTGGCTCCTTGATGTTTTTGAAGCTCTGCTTGATAATGCTGTAATTCTCCTTGACGGTTTCTTGCATCTTTTAGGTTCCCTCATGATGATTCAGATGGGTGCTGTCATATTGGTGAGACACTGAGGGTACCATCTGGGGAGTCTTTCACATTCAGACACAGGATTTGTAATCATTCTTATTTCATTTAGCATTTCGGTGAATGTTGTCCAGTATTTTGGAGTCTTGGAATTAGAATTCAGTGGTAAGTGGCTATCTTCATAATATACTAGCTTGGTGAACTTGAATAAATTAATTAAATTTTCTTATGTATCCTCAACGTAAGAATAACAGTAATAAGAGGAATATTGCCCACCTCGTGGATTGCTTGTTATGATTCACTAAGGTAATATATGTAAAGCACCTCTTGTAGCATCTGGCACTTAGAATATGCTGGGAAACCACGTCTACTGTAATCATTGTTACTATTTTCTGTCCTAGTCTTTATCTGATATCGCATGCTTCTTGAAACTTTGTCAAGTACTCCTCTCCTCTCTCAAAGGACAAGGAACTTACTGTATCCCCAGGCAGGCTCATGTTTGCCTTCGGAAATTCTTCATATTGGTTTTATGCCTTCTTGGAAGCTTCTTTCCATTGGTTTCTACTGGGCTCTTACATGTCGCTCTTAAACCTTCGGTTTTCTCAGTAGCTGATGTTCAGTGGTTAGGAGTCAGTGGTTGTGTTCCCATCTATCTTTTTAAAAACACCTTATTATCCTTATTTTGCAAAAGAGAAAACTGATGCTGACAAAGTTTAATTAATTTTCCTTTGGTTAATACAGGTAATATGTTACCAAAGTTAGTCGCTTAGTGGTGTCTGACTCTTAGTGACCCTGTGAACTGTAGCCCGCCAGGCTCCTCTGTCCGTGGAATTCTCCAGGCAAGAATATTGGAGTGAGTTGCTGTTTCCTTCTCCAGGGGATCCCCAACCCAGGGATCGAACCCTGGTCTCCTGCATCACAGGCAGATTCCTTCACACGTGACCCTTGGAACTGAGCTTGATATCCCAGGGGTGTTCTGTTCTGCTCAGAGCAGAGAGCCAGATTATTGTTGTCCTAGTTTGGGACCCTGTGGTCTTTTTTTCTTTATTATACCCACCATATTCCAGATCCAGGAGATACTGAACTCAAAAGTAGGGGCCAAGGTGCTGCAATCATACAGCTATGGAAAAAGCAAAGTCATTGCCCTCTGGGAACTTAAGTTTTAGAGGCAGGGCTGGCTGTGGGGTCGAGAGCAACTGAAAATGAGGGGCCCCTTGTTCAAAAACAGGGGGAAAAGAAGCCATTAAAGGTATAAAATATAATTTTTTTTTCTCTCTTTTGTGGTTTCTTTCTTTTTTTTACTTGCTATTTAATGTCATTCTACATAAGGAACAATTGAAAATGTAAATTATTAGCATGAACTTTACCATTCATTATTTTGTGATGCAATGCAGGTTTTAAATATAAATATAAGGGCGTGAAACTTGTATGTGGAATCACTGAAATTACATAATTCCTATGTGTCTCATTCTTACCAGAACAGTGCAAACACTGCATAAAACTACCTTAGTTGTTTATTTTACTTCTCATGTGCATATTTTACCTAACACTCTTTCTAACTTTTCTTGCTGATAAATAAAGAAGTCCTGAAAGGAAAACAGAGTATGGATTACCCTCTCGTTCTTTTTCTCTCTATGGCATTATTTTCAGCATAAATGGTTGACTAATGTTTAGACCCGTTGCCTTCTTTCTGCAGTCAGATCAGGTTCTGGTTCCAATGAAAAGCATGGCCTTTGGGGACGTTCAGTGCCTCTACCCACTTGCTACTCAATGATAAATGTAATATACTTACCTGGACTTTGAGCCTTGCCAAACTCCCGCCCTTGGTGGGTCCCCTGGAATTCTGTTCTCCTGGGGCGTCATGGACTGTGTGTGGTGTGTACTCCTCTGCTCACACTCCATTCCGTTAGAGAGCACGTGTTCTAAGATAAAACTGAAGATTTTCAAGATGGTGATGGAAGGGCGTGAAACCAAGTTAGGATGCGAGAGTAGGGTTCTGTGTGATTTCACAGGTCACATACCCATGAGGCCAGCCCCGCCCAGCGAAGAAACAGGTAAGTTGAAGGTAAAGCTGAGTGGTAATTTGGACAGCCCTATGGGCTTGGGCACTTGGCAGGAAAGATTCAAGTGAAGATAAAGTTGAGTAGCCGTTGGAGGAAGCAGTTGATAAGGAGAAGCAGTGACTGTAGTTCATGATGCTGTATTGCATCTTTGAAAGTTGCTAAGACAGTGAAAGTGAAAGTGTTAGTCACTCAGTCATGTCCGACTCTTTAAGACCCCATGGACTGTAGCCCACCAGGCTCCTCTGTCCATGGGATTCTCCTGGCAAGAACACTGGAGTGGGTTGCCAGTTCCTTCTCCAGGGGATCTTCCTAATCTAGGGGTTGAACCTCAGTCTCTTGCATTGGCAGGCGAGTTTGTTACCATCTGAGCCACCGGGAAAGTAGACAGGAGTAGATCTTAAAAGTTCTCATCGCAAGAAAAAAACTGTAATACTGAACCACTGCATTGTACCCCTGAATATAATACAATGTTACATGTCAATTATATTTCAATTTTAAAAAAAGAGTCATTGAAAGGACTTTTACAAGAGGGAAAACTTGTGCCAAGGCATGGAGGATGGGAGTAAGGGACCCATTAGGTGTAGGAACAGCTATGGTCCGGGTGGCCTGGGCAAGGACAACGTGGTAGGTTTATAGAATTTTTACTCTGTGTGGCATGAGAAAAACTGAATAAGATCCTGGCTTCCTTATTCTCATTTATATTGCATAGGATCTATAAATCTACAAATATCATCCTGAGAGAAACATCAGATTTATATATGTGATTTTTCAATAATAATGTAAGTAATTTATATTAGCTTTAGACAATTTCCCCTCAAAATGAAACACTGTTTAATTCTGTCTTGCTTTTAAAATGACTACAGTTAGAGATATAAATCTTGAATTTTTTTTTTCAAATATATCTACTTGAAGAAAGGATTAGGTGAACAGGCTGTAAGTTCTTTTCCTTGTATGTGAAAATTCGAGTGAATTTAAAGACATTGCTCTGATCATGTCTCAGAGCTAGCATGTGAGTTCTGGTATCTTCTCTGGTAACCTGAGAGAAGAGGGCAGAGTTGGGCAAGATACCCATTCATCTGGACAGGCTAGGGGTTAGGAGGTGATGGGGTCCATTTGGTCCATGCTCAGAGGCTTTGCTGCTGCTCCTAAGTCACTTCAGTTGTGTCCGACTCTTTGTGACCCCTTGGACTGTAGCCCACCAGGCTCCCCTCTGTCCATGGGACTCTCCAGGCAAGAAGACTGAAGTGGGTTGCCATGCCCTCCTCCAGGGGATCTTCCTGACCCAGGAACCCACATCTCTTGTATCTCTTGCATCAGCTGGCAGAGTCTTTACCCCTAGCACCACCTGGGAAGCCTGGTCATAGGGTATAGCAAACCCTTTAAGGTTCTGGTCTCTCAGAGTTCTGGCTGCTCCGTTGCGTGTTCCAAGATTGTCCATACTTGGCGAGCTGCGTTTGGGTTCTCCGGTGGTTGCTGCTTTTGCTTCCTTATGTTGAGATGAAGTTTTAATTTTAAATCAGGTGCCTTACCTTACGACTTGGTGCATTTCTAGTTTGCATTCCTTTCACCTGTAATCTCCTTATCTCACAGTTTCCCATCCACTGGTTGTTTCCATTGGTTTGGGGGGGATTCAGGGGGAGGCAGAATGCTCAGTCACTGCATGAACAATTCAGCTCCCAGACAGAGAGGCAGCCTAGAGCAGACAAAGCCATGGAAACCAGTGCCCACACCTAACTCTGAACATGTGAACATGGATGCACCTGTGTGCCTGTGTATGTGAGTGAGTGTGTGCACCTGTGTAGGTGCAGAGGGCTGCGACTCGGTGGGAAGTATGAAAACACAGTTCTCAATTGCTGAAAGACATCTGACTCTTAAAATAGGCTACTCTTACAATAGTGTAAGAGGCTTTTGAACTGTGGTACTGGAGAAGACTCTTGAGAATCCCTTGGACAGCAAGGAGATCAAGCCAGTCAATCCTAAAGGAAAAGAACCCTGAATATTCATTGGAAGGACTGATGCTGAAGCTGAAGCTCCAATACTTTGGCCATCTGATGTGAAGAGCCGACTCATTGGAAAAACCCTGATGCTGCGAAAGATTGAGGGCAGGAGGAGAAGGGGATGACAGAGGATGAGATGGTTGGATGGCATCATCAATTCAGTGGACATGCGTCTGAGCAAACTCGGGGCGATTGCGAAGGACGGGGAAGCCTGGGATGCTGCTGTCCATGGGGTTGCATAGAGTCGGATACGACTGAGCAACGAAGGACAACAACAATAAGAAGCTTAGGAATCTTGATGAAAGCCAGTATCTGAAAATGTGCTGCAGACCTTCATGGAGATCGGCCAGCAGGAACTTCTGGATCAGCTATGGGATTAGACTCTGAGCCTCCAGGGAGAGGTGAAGAAGGATTGTGGTAGGAAAAAGAAATCAGAGGCTCATGGCAGTTTTTTTCTATGCATGAAATATTTTTCTATTAATTCATTGTATCCATTATATGGCTAATCTTAACATAGTTTTAAAATTTCTTCATAAAAGTCCTGTGCATTCTGAAGTTAATTTAAAGATATTTTGTCTTATTGTGGATATTATTTTCTTTTATATTTTCCACTTGGTTATTACTCTAGTAGAGCTATGTGGTAGACTTTTATAAGCTGATTTTCAATTTAACCACCTTGCTTAAATTTCTTATTCTGTTTTTAATTTCTTTATATATGGATTCTGTTAATTCTTACCTTGGTTTTGCTTATTTTATTTTTTTATGTGAATGGTCATTTTCTGTTTATCTATTGATTGTGGTAAATTTTTCTCTGTTGACAGTCACACTTTCTGCTGATCAGTTTTTTCTTTCCCCCTCCTTATGCCTCTGGTTTCTCTTTCTTGTCTCCTAGTGTTGGCCTGAAGTAGTGATAGCAGTTGGCATTACGTGTCTAAAGTTTTTCAGTTATGGTGGTGGCTATAGATTTTTGGTATATAATATTGTCCGGTTAGGAAGCTATTCTCATTCTTTGTAGTCTGATAATTTTTAGCAAGAATCACTGTTCGCTTTTTCAAATGTTATTTCTTCATGTATTGAGGTAATTATGTGGTTTTATTATTTCATCTATTAACTGTGATTAATTACCTTTATAGATTTTCTCATGTCATGCTATCCTTGAATTATCAGAGTATTTTCCAGGCATGTGATACATATGAATATCAGGGTAAACTTTATCTGATCATGGCTCCTCTTCCTCCTCCATTATTATTTTAAGACTTTGTTGGATTTGATTGGCTAATGTTTTAGTTCATTTCAGTTCTGTTGCTCATTTGTGTCTGACTCTTTGCAACCCCATGGACTTCAGCACGCCAGGCTTCCCTGTCCATCACCAACTCCTGGAGCTCGCTCAAACCCATGTCCACTGAGTCGGTGATGCCATCCAACCATCTCATACTCTGAAGTCTCCTTCTCCTCCTGCCTTCAATCTTTCCCAGCATCAGGGTCTTTTCAAATGAGTCAGTTCTTCGCATCAGGTGGTCAAAGTATTGGAGTTTCAGCTAACGTTTACTTTAGGGTATTTGCATCTATGTTGATTAATGGGATTTTCTTGCATTGTCCTTATCAAGCTTTATAATTAAGATACCACTGTTCTCATCCAGTATATTAGACAGCTGTTCCTCTTTTCCTGTATACTGTAACAAGTTAGAATATGAGATAGGGATTTTCTATTCCTTGAAAGTACAGCTCGATGGCAACATGATCTGAGACTGATCTTTTTTGTTGTGGAAGAGATTTTGTAAATTACCATGGGGCTTCCTTGGCCCTCCAGTGGTTAAGCCTCTAAGCTTCCGGGGCAAGGGGTGTGGGTTCAGTGCCTGGCCAGGGAACAAAGATCCCACATGTTGTGCACCCAAAATAAAATAATCATTATTACAGTTTCTATTTTTTATACATTATACAATTTCTAATTCTTTGTGTTTAATGAAGGTTCCTACTTCATCCTAATTTTGATATTTAATGTTTTTAGGAATGTTTAATAGTTACTCTTTTCTCATTTAAAATTTTCTGTTTGTAGTTGTATCTGGTTTCATTTTTTTAACTGATATTTATTTATTGAAGTGTAATTGACATATAACATTATGTTAGCTTCAGATGTACAATGTAATGACTTGATATTTCTATATATTATGAAATGATCACCCAATTACATTGGTTAACACTTGGCACCACACATAATTACAAAATATTTTTCTTGTAATGAAAACTTTTAAGTTTTAGTCTCATAGAAAATTTCAACATAATAAATACTATATGATATTGCTATAGATAATAGTATTATTATTTATGGTAAACATGTTGTACATTACATCCCCATGAGTTATTTATTTTATAACTTTTCAGTTATAAATTTGTAATTTTGATTCCCTTTACACACTTGGCCCACACCCACCCCTAGTCTTTTTTCTTGTGGTATGGTATGATGCTTTACAACTGTTGTTCTGGATAAGACTCTTGAGAGTCCCTTGGACAGCAGGAAATCAAACCAGTCAATCCTAAAGGAAATCAACCCTGAATATTTACGGAAGGGACTGATGCTGAAGCTGAAGCTCCAATACTTTGACCACCTGATTCGAAGAGTTGACTCATTGGAAAAGATTCTGATGCTGAGAAATATTATAGGCAGGAGGAGAAGAGGATGCCAGAGGATGAGATGGTTGGATGGCATCACCAACTCAATGGACATGAGTTTGAGCAAGCTCTGGGAGTTGATGAAGGACAGGGAAGCCTGGTGTGCTGCAGTTCATGGGGTTGCAAAGAGTCAGACATGACTGAGCAACTGAACAACAATGCATTTTCCAGACATAGGTCCTTTTTGTTGTTTATTAGCTTCACTGTTCTTATCAGTTTCTGAGTTTATTATGTATTATAGTCATAGGACATTTTTTTTCAATGGACATTTTCTGTATCACTTTTTTTTGGCCCCATTGCAGAGCATGGGGTCTTAGTTCTCTGACCATAGTGATACCATGCCCCCAGGAGTGGACCACTGGACCACTAGGAAGCCCTGTATATGATGTTGATCCTTTGGAATTTATTGCTTCTTGTGACCTATTACATCACCATTTTTCAGGAGTTTTCTAAGCACATTTCTCTCCTTCATGCAAAGACTTATCTAAAGCTACTAGTTTCAGTTTATTCGCTGTTATTATATTCTGTTGTTTTGCTACTTTATTGTCTGTGGGATCCATCAGCTTCCAAGAGTGTAAGTTAATATCATAATTACAATTTTAGATATATCCACTTGTCTCCTTATTCTGAGACAAGATTGTTAGGTGCATTTATGTACGTGAACGATTCATATTCTCAAATTCCTCTTCTATTTGTTAACATGTAATTTCTTTGTCCCTTATGATTTTTCCTTGAATTCTATTTTTTGTCACTTATTAAGAATGCTATGCTAGGTTTCTTCTGGTTCATTCATATTTGATATATAAATATTCTTATCCTTTTGTTTCTATACTTTTATATCCTCTTTAAAATGTGATTTTTGTTAACAAGATATTGCTTGCATTTTAGAATCATTTAGGGCATATGTATCTTTAGGGTGGGGATAGTATAACTGACACATATAAATTGCACTGATTTTAAGTGTATGGTTTGATGAAGTTATCAAATGTATATACCTATGTAACTACCAGTCTAATCAAAGGATGGAAATTTTGATCACCCAGATTGAGCCCTCTTACCTTTTTCTAGTCACTTTCCATATCCTTCTCTGAAGCACAAATACAATTGCTTTTCTGATGTTTGTCAATATATCTGGTTTGACCTGTTGTAGGAATTTATATAAATTAAATTATCCATTATATCAGGAAAGGAGTATGTCAAGGCTGTATATTGTCAGCCTGCTTATTTAACTTATATGCAAAGTACATCATGAGAAACACTGGGCTGGATGAAGCACAAGCTGTAATCAACATTGCCGGGGGAAATATCAATAGTCTTAGATATGCAGATGACACCACCCTTACTGCAGAAAGCAAAGAAGAACTCAAGAGCTTCTTAATGAAAGCGAAAGAGGAGAGTGAAAAAGTTGGCTTAAAACTCAGCATTCAGAGAACTAAGATCATGGCATCTGGTCCCATCACTTCATGGCAAATAGATGGGGAAACAGTGGAAGCAATGACAGACTATTTTTGGGGGGCTCCAGAATCACTGCAGATGGTGACTGCAGCCATGAAATTAAAAGATGCTTGCCCCTTGGAAAAAAAGTTATGACCAACCTAGATAGCATATTAAAAAGCAGAGACATTACTTTACCAACAAAGGTCCATCTCATCAAAGCTGTGGTTTTTCCAGTAGTCATGTATGGATGTGAGAGTTGGACCCTAAAGAAAGCTGAGCGCCAAAGAATTGATGCTTTTGAACTGTGGTATTGAGCAAGACTCTTGAGAGTCTCTTGGACAGCAAGGAGATCCAACCAGTCCATCCTAAAGGAGATCAGTCCTGAATATTCATTGAAAGGACAGATGCTAAACCTGAAACTCCAGTTCTTTGGCCACCTGATGCGAAGAACTGACTCATTTGAAAAGACCCTGATGCTGGGAAAGATTGAAGGCAGGATGAGAAGGGGATGACAGAGTATGAGATGGTTGGATGGCATCACCGACTCAATGGATATGGGTTTGGATAAGCTCCAGGAGCTGGTGATGGACAGGGAGGCCTGGTGAGCTGCGGTCCGTGGGGTCGCAAAGAGTCAGACATGACTGAGCGACTGGACTGAACCAACACATTATATACTCATGTCTGGTGTCTTCAGCATAGCATGATATTTTAAAATTTCCTTCAGATTGTTGTCAATATCAGCAGTTTATTTCTTTTATTGCCATGCCTAATTTTGTTGTATGAGTAACCCGCACTTTGTTTATCCATCAAGCAACTGATGGAATTTTTAGTTGTTTTGATTTAATTGACTAGTATATATACAGCTGCTATAAACATTTGTGTCCAATCCCTTTCTTGGTAGAAGAGGGAACAGAAAGTGTAAATACTCACGAATGGAATTATTGCATCACTGGACAGATTCATGAAAACCTGCCAGTGCTTTTCTAAAGCAGTCTTATCGTTTTATGTTCCCGTCAGTGACGTCTGAGAGCTCTTGATGCTCCATGTTCTCATCTTTTTAGTGACCATTCTGATAGGTAGGTCTCATTCTGGCTTTATTTCTGTTTCTAGACAACTAGTGATGTCTATCTGAACATCTTTACATGTGCTAATTGACCATTTGCATCTTCTTGTGTGAAGGTTCTATTTAACTCTTTGGTTTATTTTTTATGTTATTTTCTATTTCTTTGTTATTAGATTATAGAATAAAAGTATTTTGAATACAAGTCCTTTGTCAGGTATGTATCTTTCGAATATTTTCTTCCTATTTATGTCTTGTCTTTTCATTCTCTAAACAGTGTCTTTGAAGAGCAGAAGTTTTAATTTTGGCAGATGATATCAGGTTTTTTGTTTGTTTTTTTGGCCTAGCCCTTAGTAGGTTTGTGTGCAGAAAGATCTTTGCCACCTTTAGGACAGGAAGGTATTTTCCTATGTTTTCATCTAGCTGCCTTACAGTTTCTGTTTTTACGTTCAGGCCTGTGAACCATCTTGGATTACTTTTTCTGTATGCTTTGAGGCACACATTTTATCACTACAGATTTACAGTTGTTTCAGCATCATTTGTTTAAAAGATTATACTTTCTCTACTGGATTATTTTTGTGCCTTTTTTGGAAATTAGTTGGTCATATATGTCCATACATGTTTCCCAGTTCTTTTTTTCTAGTCCCTTGATTGATTTATCTGTTATATCGGTACTTCATTTTCTTGATTCCTGTATTTTTGTAAAATGTAAAACCTGCTTTTGTAAGTCTTCCCATTTTGTTCTTCTTTTTAAAGATTATTTGGTGATATCTCAATGTGGTTTTGATTTACATTTCCCTGATGATTCATGATGCTGAAAACCTTTTAATGTACCATAGAAACTTTGACTCTTAAGAAGAAATTCCGTGAAAAATGCCATTGGAATTTTGATAGGGGTTGCCCTGAATCTGTAGAATGCTTTGGGTATATGGATATTTTAACAATGTTATTTCTTCCATTCCATGAGCTTGGAATATCTTACCATATATTTGTATCTTCTTCAGGTTCTTTAATCAGTATCTTGTGCTCTTCAGTGTAGGTATCTTTCATCTCCTTGGTAAAGTTTATTTCTAAGTATTTTATTTGTTCAATAAATGAGGTTGTTTTCTTAATTTCTCTTTCTGGTATTTTGTTGTTAGTGTATAGAAAGGCCACTGAGTTTATGTATTGATTTTGTATCCTGCAAATTTGCTGAACTTGCTTCTTAGTTCTAACAGTTTTATGGTAGAACCCTTAGTTTTTTAATATATAACATTACATCACCAGCAGATAGAGGCATTTTTATTTCTTCCTTTCCAATTTGAATGCCTTTTATTTTTCTTCTTCCCTAATTGTTCTCTCTAGGACTTCCAGTAAAATTTTGAATAGAAGTGGCAAGAGTGAGCATCCTTGTCTTGTACCTGATCTTACAGGAAAAGCGAGAAGCTCTTCATGTTGATTATAATGTTAGCTTTGGGCTCCTTGTATATGGCCTTTATTATACTGACATATGAGATGCAGGTTTGATCCCTGGGTCAGGAACATCTCCTATTCTTGCCTGGAGAATCCCATGGACAGAGGAGCCTGGCGGGCTACAGTCCATGGGGTCACAAAGAGACACAACTGAAGCTATTTAGCACGCACACAAGTATTGAGATACACTCAGTTTGTTTAAAGTTTTTTTTTTTTTTAATCATGAAAGAATATTAAATTTTGTCAAGAGGCTTTTCTGCATCTACTGAGATGATCATATGATTTTTATCCTTCATTTTGTCAATGTGATGTATGACATTGTTTTGCAGATATTGAACCACCATTTCAACCTGGAATGAATCCCTCTTGATCATTTTGTATAGAATCTCCCTAATGTAGTGTTGAATTTAGTTTGCTAATATATGGTTGAAGATCTTTGCTTCTGTGGGCATCAAGGTTAGTAGTATTAGTTGCTCAGTTGTGTCTGCTCTTTGTGACCCTGCAGACTGTAGCCCTCCAGGCCCCTCTGTCCATGGAATTCTCCAGGCAAGAATACTGGAGTGGGTAGCCATTCCCTTCTCAAAAGGATCTTCCTGATCCAGAGATTGAACCAGGTTCTCCTGCTTTGCAGGCAGATTCTTTCCCACGTGAGTCACCAGGGAAGCCCGTGCATCAGGCATTCTGGCCTTTATTTTTTTTCCTGTAGTGTCCTTGTCTGGTTTGGCATCAGGGTGATGCTTGCCTTGTAAAGTCAGTTTGACAGTGTTTCTTCCTCTTCTTTTTTTGGAAAGGTTTGGAGAATTGATATTAATTTTTCTTTATATATTTGGTAGAATTCACAGTGAAATTGCTTGGTCTTGAACTTTAGTTTTGGGGGAAGCTTTGTTTACTCATGCAATCTTTTTCCTAGTAATTGGTCTATTTAGATTTTCTGTATCTTCTTTATTCAGTCTTGGTAGGTTGTATGTTTCTAGGAATTTATCCATCTCTTCTAGGTTTTTCAATTTATTCATATATAATTTTACATAGTAGTTTCTTACAACCCTTTGTATTTGTGTGGTATTGGTTATAATATCTCCTCTTTCATGTATTTGAGTCCTTTCTCTTTTTGATGAGTCTAGCTAAAGCTTTGTCTATTTTAATTTTTTTCAAAAACCAGCTTTTAGTTTCATTGATCTTTTCCATTGATTTTTTAGTCTCTATTTCATTTATTTCCTCTCTGATCTTTGTTATGTCCTTTCTTTTATTAACTTCGGGCTTCATTTGTTTTTTTCTAGTTCCTTGAGGTGTAAAATTATGTTGTTTATTTGAAGTTTTTATTAACTTACTGCATAAACCTAGTTCTGTTATGTTCCATAAATTTTGGTCTATTGTTTCCATTTTTATTTGTCTGAAGACTTTTTTGATTTCTTCTTTAACTCATTGATTGTTCAGTAGCATTTCGTTTAATCTTCACAGATTTGTGAATGTTCCATTCTTATAACTCATTTCTAGTTTTATACTATAATGGTTGGAAAAGGTGTTTGATATATATCAACCTTCTTAAATTTATTAGAACTTTCTTTATAATGTTTAATGACAGTTTAAAAATTGAAGTATAGTTGATTTACAATATTGCGTTAGTTTCAGGTGTATGCTGATTCAGTTAAACATATGTAACTATATATGTATATGTGTGTATATGCATGGGTGTGTTTTCTTTTTCTCTCCTCTGAGGTTTCCAATTATAAGTATGTTAGACTACCTTGTAACATCCTTCCGTTTATTGAGACTCTATATTGATAGTAAATTTGACAGTTTCTCTGATTTTTATGCTTTAGTTTCGATGCTTTCTGTTGACCTCACTTCAAGTTTACTGATTCCTTTTTGTAGCCAGTATGCTGATTGTTCCAGTCATTAAAATTTTCAATTTCAAATAATGTATTTTTCAGTTTAGGATTTACATGTGTCCAATTTTACAGTTTCTATACCTCTCCTAAAATCCCCTAGCTAATCATTCTTTAGAACAAATTTCCCGTATAGGTTTTATAACATCTTTACCATAATTATTTTAGTTTTTATTTGCTAATGCCAACATCAGAGTTGTTTCTATTGCCTCAATTTTCTCTTGTCTATGTGTCCCATTTTCTTATTTTTATATCTAGTGAACTTTTATTGCATACTGATATTGTGGATAATATGTTGTAGATGCTTTAGATTATCTTATTTTGCTCTGAATATATTTGTGTTGTGTTGTAGCAGCTAGTTCTGCTATGTAGTAATCACATTAAACTTGTGGAGGCTTGGTGTAAGACTTCATTAATGTAGGCCTGTTTCAGTTTTGACTTTGGTCCTAGGATGAATAGTCTTTTAACACAGTCTTTTCACTATTAAGAAAAGTAGAAGAGTACATATCTCTTTGGTGTCATTCCTTATCCATGACATTTGGGTGTATTAGAATTTTAGTTCTTTTTTATCAAGAATATTTTCTTCAAATAATATATTTGTTCTTCAAGGAATATATTTCTTCAAACAATATATATATATTTTATATATAATATTTTATATAAAATACAAATATATATTATATATATATAACTGAATCATTTTGCTGTACCCCAGAAACTAACATAGCATTGTACATCAACTACACTTGATTTTTAAAAAAAGGTTTATTTTCTCCAGATTTTTGCCCAAGAGATACAACAGCCTGTTCTAGTTTACCATTTTGCCGTCCACTGCAGGTAATTTTTAAAAATAAAATATATTCCACTAGATTCAAGGCTGTTTCTTTAAAACGTAAAACTTGAGACACTAATAAGGAAATAGCTTCTTAAGGAAGACTGATACAGAATTGCTACATGTAGAATATTTCTTACAGTTAGCCATTTCTTGTGAACAAACATTAGGGGAAAACAAAACAGATACAGTTTTCATTCAGAATTTATGTTCAGTTCTCTGAACTCCTAGTGTATTGCCTTTTGGTTATACATTTTGCCTTGAATGTTTCAGCTTTTGGGTGAAAATCCACTGTTGAGAAATAGTGTTGAGGTAGTCCGTATGCCGTAGTCCCCAGCCTTTTTGGCACCAGGAACTGATTTCATGGAAGTCAGTTTTTCCACAGACAGGGATTAAGGGGTGGTTTTGTGATGATTCAAATGCATTACATTTAGTGTGCACTTTATTTCTATTATTACTATATCAGCTGCACCTCAGATTATCAGGCATTAGATCACAGAGGCTGGGGATCCCGGTATAGAACTCATTTAGGAATAGGCTCATCACTGGGCCTTTTGATCACAGGAGGAGGATGGGTGTGTGACAGTCCCAGAGGAGCATAAAAGAGGTAGCTGGGAATGCCTAGATTTATAGTCTTGAAAACTGGTCCCTGCTTAGGGAGATAGTCACATTTCTGGTCACCCATAAATGAAGGGGATAAGCAAAAAAGATGGTGAATGGGACAAGAGAAGAAAGCTAAATTGTTGGGTGGAATAATTATTCCATAATCTTTGTGTTTCTGTGGGGGAAAGAAAATGTGAATGCTACACCCAAGGAAGGAAGCATATGGAAGGAACACTTCCTATTTCACTGTGTCTCCTCAGCCTCTGGAGTGTCTGAACTTTTTTGAGAGATGAGTTGGGGAGTAGGAAGTAAGCTTGCCCCAACTTTCTGATCTGTCTATCAGTGGTTTTCCAGTTTATGCCAGTGAAGAAGTTTAATCCTGCAGTAAAATGTTAGCCAGTGCTTTTGGCTGCAGATATAAAGCTGCATTCTCCAATCAGATTGAACAGTAAAACACTGATATCTCTGGCCTTGAATGACTGCTTCATTTGCTTCCTTGTTTTGTTTGGAACATGAGGGGACTATTATTTATTGATCCAGTAAAATCCACCGTTATATTCTTGAGCCCAGTCAATTTGTATGATGATGAAAATGCTAGCAACATTTCAGAGCACCAAAAAGGGTGCAAGCAAACTATTGATACATGCAACATCTTGGATAGATCTAAAGGGCATTATGCTGAGTAGGAAAAAAGGCAATCTCATGAGGTTTCATAATATGTTATTCCATAATGTGTAACATTCTTGAAATGACAGAGTTCTAGAGATGAAGTACACATTAGTCGTAACGAAGGACAGGAATGGGATGGAGGGAGTAGCATGAAAGAATTCCTTGGTAAGAGAGGATAGAATTCTGTTTCTCATTTGAAATGGTTGTTACTTAAATCTATATAGGGGATAAAATTACACGGAAGTGCATACACATGGGTGGACACACACACACATGAATGCATGTAAAAGTGGTGAAATCTGAATAAAGCCTGTAGTTTTTATAAATATTGTACCAATATAGTTTCCTGGATTGATGTATATATTTTTTTAATTTTATTTATTTGTTTATTGTTTCTTTTTATCTGTGCTGGATCTCAGTCGCTGCAAGCAGGCTTTCTCTAGTTGCCACAAATAGGGGCTACTTTCTAGGTGCAGGACATGGGCTTCTCACTGTGGCGGCTTTTCTTGTTGCAGAGCACGGGCTCTAGGCCATTTGGGCTTCAGTAGTTATGGCACATGGGCTCAGTAATTATGGTCCACGGGCTTAGCTGCCCCTGGGTGTGTGGAATCTTCCTGGACCAGGAATTGAACCCTGGTCCTGCATTGGCAGGCGGATTCTCAACCACTGGACCACCAGGAAGTCTGATTTGATGTTGTATTATAATGTAACATGTTACCATTTGGGGGAACCTGGGCTAAAAGTACACAGAACTCTGTAATATTTTTTTTAATTTTCTGTGAGTTGATAACTCTTTCAAAGTAAACAGTTAAAAAAAAAGTTATGTAAACATTTTCATTTAATCTTAGCAACTTCTCTCCTAACAGATAACAAGCAGCAGTGTGGAGCTTATAAAGCTGGGAATGTTATGAGAACTTTTGCAGTAATACATTTTATGCCAGCTAAAGTCATGGTACCAATAATCTTGAAAATCCCCCTCCAGATATCCTAGTAAATAATGAAATTTTAAAGGCCATTTATCTCTTCCTGAAAATTGTGTTTTTTTTTAAGTCAAAAGCAGATTTTTTTCTGCCCTTACTGAATGAGAGTGTTGACTGCCTTGCTGCTTGATTTAAAATCCAAGACTTGTGAAGCTCAAACTCATTTGTGGATGTGCAAATACACTTCATTTACTAATGTACTGTTGGCTCTAATAAAAATCAAGATGCTTTTAAAAAACAAATGGTTATTTGGCAGGGGAGAAGAAACTTGGGAGCAATGAATGGTTTGGGTAATTATTATTCACTGCACAGGTATTAACCAGTGTTCACTCTTTAGCAGTAATATATATTTCAAGCCCCTACATATTCAAAACATGAACTAATTTTTCTTCATTATTGAAATCTCTCTATGCAAACCTAGTAGTATTTGAAAGCTAATCTCCCTATGTGCCAGAGTAATTACAGCAAAGTAAATAATCTCCAGTGTTCTTATTCCCTATAGAAATGGTTTAATGTCTTATCTTCCAAAACTGGTTTTTCAGCTCACTCAAAAAGCATGGGAAAAGTTCTTTAGTATTCAGAAAAGGAGTCACTTTAAGAAAGCTCTGAAAACTGTCACCCCTCGAGCAGTTGCTGTTGGACCAGAGCACTTTTTCCATCCCAGAATGAGAACGAATCTCTGTTGCTTTTCCATAACCAGGGAGTGGATATGTCCCTCTGTAGAGTCCCGGATCAGAACCCTGAACTGGAAGCCACTGCGTGTAAATAAGAAGTGCTCTGTATGGCTTGTTGACCATTCCATAGGTGGCATGCCTCCATCAAGTCATTCTATACTGCAGGCGCAGCGTGATATTAGGGGCCCCCAAGCTTTTCCCTCATAGCTCAGTTGGTAAAGAATCCGCCTGCAATGCAGGAGACCCCGGTTCGATTCGTGGGTTGGGAAGAGCCCCTGGAGAAGGGATAGGCTACCCACTGCAGTATTCTTGGGCTTCCCTTGTGGCTCAGCTGGTAAAGAATCTGCCTGCAACGTGGGAGACCTGGGTTCAATCCCTGGGTTGGGAAGATTCCCCTGGAAAAGGGAAAGGCTGCCCACTCTAGTATTCTGACCTGGAGAATTCCATAGACTATACAGTCCATGGGGTCGCAAAGGGTCGGACACGACTGAGTGACTTTCACTTCACAAGCTTTTCCTTGAGCTGCTTCATGGAGGGCCTAAGCTGCCATGCTGGTTTATTATCCACTGAGTTTTGTTGTTTTTTTTTTCTCAATCCTTTACAAGGTTTGTGGTGTTGGTCCCAGTGTCCATACAGGTTTCAGAATGAGTTGTTGTACAATTGTTTCTCGAGTTGTAAGGCAGTCATGAACTGGAATGTGTTCTTTGCTTCTGTATCTGCAATGTTGGGTATCAGGCTTCAAACTGCCAAAGCAATTCTTGCTTTTTAAAACTGTGAAATTGTTCTTCACAGGCCTCTTCAGTTTCCAGTGGTTGGGCTGGAAGCTCTGCATTTTTTTTTCTCCCCCAAAAGGTTAAAACTGTGACGAGAGTTTCTCAGCATATATGACTCATATTTCTTCTACAGCGGGATCACTGGGAGACATTTTGTTTTGAATAAATATATCTTTAGTGAAGTGTACAAAAGATCTGACATGTGCTGCTGGCAGTTTTCAGCCTGTTGTAATTTTGTGAAAAGTGCAGCAGTGTTGATTGAAATTCTCTATTTTTGATCTTGGTGTTAAGATGATTTTTGTTTTACTTTTTGCCTCCATAAAAGATGAGAGGAAAAAAACAACTATTCAATTTTTATGAGTTTTTGTTTGTATTAAAACTACCGTCTTTTAAATTTCCAAAAGATTCCTTTTAGAATATAATTTAATTTAATTGTTTACATTTTAGTTCACTATCCAGATATTTTCTAACCACTGAATTTTACATTTTGTCACTTCTGCCATGACTTGGCATTCTGCAGCATTTCTTATATTTTTCTGGTACACTAGGGGTGAGAGCTTTTGGAGGCCCATAGTTCCAGTTTATATTATTGATCTTTCCTTTTGCTTTTAGGACAGTTTCTAGATCAAGATTGGATATGTTCACTAAAAGGTCTTTATACAGGAGTTGCTGCTCTTACATTATCATTCACCAAAAACCAAAAGGAGAGCTTTAATAAAATGGCCCGACACAGCATTACTTGTGGTAGCGCATCACTAATGGATACAGTGAAGTGAACATTTTGGTGAAAACCGGGGGATCCAGAGGGTTCCCTGATGAGCCACTCATTTCTGCTGAGTCTTCTCCTCTGCCTCTGACTTTCCTGACTTCTCTCCTGCGTCACTCTCAGTGAGGTACAGAGTGTCCTTTGAATGTCTTCTCTGCCTCATCATTTTTCTCCCTCTTCCTTCTCTGCCCCGACAAATACGGATGTTCTGTATGCCCCTGTCCCTTTCTCAGCCCTGGTTTTGGGGGTAGCTGTAAGCATCTGAAGGTCTGGCTTCACTGGGTTTCTAGACCTTTCCTGAGCAGGTCAGAAAGCACCATGGAAGATTCACTGACAGGAGCATGTGAGGTCCCGTCTGTCCGGTCCCCTGCTCCCCACCACCAGGCCAGGTGTCGAGAGTAAGGAGACAGGCTGAGTCTTGGTACCCCCCCCCCCACTGCGGCATCTGTCCATCCTGTGTGAAGTAGAGCCGTTGTGGAGCCCCTCCTTTCAGATGGAACTTGGACATTTTGCTCAGCTCTCTCTTGTCCTGGGTGGCTAGACGCTGCCCTTCACCTCTTCATTCAGCCTAGGAGATAGCTCAAAAATCTCTTACTTCTCTGATGGGGAATTCCTGCTGCTGGACCTGACTTAGCAGATTAAACCCCCCAAATGTCAGCCCTGCTCTGGTTAAGCCTGAGTCTGCCGTGTCCTTTAGAACCTCGTGCTTGAACAGCTGGCTGTCCACCTTGAGGCCCAGTTCTAAAGTTGGGTCAGTTTCCCACATCCCGACCCAGCCTAGTCCTGATTTCCTTGGCTTTCCCAGAGGACTGATTTCCTGTTTGGGTAGAAGTTGAGACAGGCCATTTTTTCTTCTCTTGTTATGTCCTCTGAGGGCTTCAGCAATGACTTCAATGAGGAAATATTTCCTAAACCTCATTTCTGTATTTTCCTTTGCCTGGTAGACCTCACCTACATGTGTTCTCCTGGACTTTTTTTTTTCCCCCCCTAAAGATTTTTTTTTTTTTTTTATGTGAACCATTTTTTAAAGTCTTTATTGAATTTGTTACAGTTTTGTTTCTGTTTTATGTTTTGGTTTTTTGGTCAAGAGGCCTGTGGGATTTCAGCTCCCTGACCAGAGATCAAACCTGTGCCCCCTGCATTGGAAGGAGAAATCCTAACCACTGGATCACCAGGAAGTCCCCTCCTCTGGACTTTAAACTCTGTAAGTTTCTGGAAAGGAACTGACTCATGCTTCCCTCTCATGCAAGGTCTTCTAGCCTTTGACATTATTTATGTTACTGCATCTGCTGGCTCAGCCCCAAATCTGGGAGGCATCTTTATTCTACTTTGTGCCTCACTTGGCACATTCATTCCATTGCCAGAATGTCAGTTCTTCTTTGTTTCTTTTCTGTGTTCCTAATCCTCCCTCTCATTCCTTCACTTGGTGCCTTTACTTATAGAATTCCTTCTGTCTGAGATATTGTTCCTCCTCATCAAATGTAAGCCTTTAAGAGCTAGTAAAGATGGTCTCTGCTCCAAAATAATCTTCCCTGATGTGCACAGCAGGAATTATTCTCTCATGTGTTAGGTTTCTTCAAAACCGTATTTTGTCATTATGTATGTTCCTGTTGTATTGTTCCAGTTATATTGTAAGTCCTTGAAGTAAAGATGCGGGTGTACTCATATTTGTGTGGTGTACTGTTATAAATCTAGGGCCTAGAGATTTAAGCCACACGGAAACCCACTCAGAACTTCCTAAATCGGTCCCTGAACTCCAAGCGCCACTGCTGTCCCACCATGGATGACCTGCCTGTGCGCTCCACACGGCTCCGCTTTGTGGGGCGCCAGCACGCGTCAGCCACCTCGTGTGTTTTCCCCACTTACGCCTTCACGCACAGTCGCTCAGTCGTGTTCGATTCTCTGTGACCCTGTGGACTGTAGCCCACTAGGCTCCTCTGTCCATGGAGTTTTCCAGTCAAGGATGCTGGAGTGAGTTGCCATTTCCTCCTCCAGGGGATCCCTGACCCAGGGATCGAACCTGCATCTCTGGTGTCTCCTGCATTGGCAGGTGGATTCCTTACCACTGAGCCACCTGGGAAGCCCTTTCTCTACCTATAGTGGCTAAACATTACTCTTTCTGTAGGAAACACCTTTACAAAAACCCTAGTTACTTCCCAGCTGAGACTGAACAACCAGAAAGCAGACACAGAAGGAACCCAAAGAGGTCCAAAGCAAAGAGGATGGTATGACCACTTGGGAAAACAGTTTGGCCTTTCCTCCAAAGGTTAGACATAGAGGGACCTTATGACCCAGGAATCCTCTTGGATGTATACCCAGGAGAACTGACAGTATGTTACATCCATAGTGTTATCTGTATGCAAATGTTCATGACAGCATTATTCATGTTAGCTAAACATGTCCATCAACCGATGAATGGATAAAGGAAATATCTTATATCCCAACAATGAAATGTGATTCAGCTATAAAAAGGAATGAAGTGCTGATGCATGCTCCAATATGGATGCGTCTAGAAGGCATATAGGCAAATCCATAAAAACAGAAAGTAGATTAGTGGTTGTGATGGGGAGATGGGAAGTGACTGCTAATGGATATGGGGTTTCCTTTTTGGGATAACGAACATGTTATGGGATTACATAGTGGTAGCAGATGCACAACTCTGAATACACTAAAAACCACTGAATTATCCACTTTAAAGGGCTTCTCTGGTGACTCAGGTGGTAAACAATCCACCTGCAGTGCAGGAGATCTGGGTTGGGAAGATCCTCTGGAGAACGGAATGGCAACCCACTCCAGTATTCTTGCCTGGAGAATCCCCATCGACAGAGGAGCCTGGCGGGCTCCAGACCATGGGGTTGAAAAGAGTTGGACACAACTGAGCAACTAAGCACATCACAGCACATCTACTTTAAAAGGGTGAATTTTTATGGTATGTGAATTACATCTCCATAGAATTGTTAATTTAAAAAAAGCAAATGATTAGAGAATTTAAAGGTAAACAGGGAAAGAATTTGAATGTTTCATTGAACCAGGGTGGGCTCTCTGACTCTGGGAGGCTGGTTAAAGCACTTTTCCAGAGGAGAAAGTCAAGGCTCAGAGAGGTTCAGTAACCCTCGTAGGACCCTGCAGTGTGTAGTGTGGGGGTAGAACAAGGCACTGTTCTTTGAAACACATGCTGCTGCTGCTGCTAAGTCACTTCAGTCTTGTCCGACTCTGTGCGACCCCATGGACGGCAGCCCACCAGGCTCCCCCGTCCCTGGGATTCTCCAGGCAAGAACACTGGAGTGGGTTGCCATTTCCTTCTCCAATGCATGAAAGTGAAAGGGAAAGTGAAGTTGCTCAGTCGTGTCCGACTCTTCGTGACCCCATGGACTGCAGCCCACCAGGCTCCTCCGTCCAGGGGATTCTCCAGGCAAGAGTACTGGAGTGGGGTGCCATTGCCTTCTCCGTATTTACTCCACTAATTATGTTCCCTTCTGAGAGGAGCTTACCGCTCGTATCAGGTGTGTCTTGTGAGCACGTTGCTCTGTGATGCCTGATAGCTGAGTGAGTTTGAAGTCGGGACCCCCCAGCATAAAGCCCCGCCCACCTCTCGTGCCTTCCGGCGCCCGGACTGATGGGGGCTGTGGACTGTGTTCTCAGCGCCCCACCTCCGGTTACTCTGTTCCTTGGGTTTTCCAGCCTCGCTAGAAACAGAGCGGTGGTTGGTCATCCTCCTGTGAGGAGCCTGGTTGGGGCTTACGCTGAGCGGTGGCTTTTCATTCCTTACGTGCACCGTGTGGGAGACCAAATGCGCCGAACAGTTAAGGAGGGGGTTTCACTCCCATTGATAAAAGGGACCGAATGTTCTTGAATGAGGACTGTCTCAAAGAAGAGGGAGAAAAATTGGGCCTCATAAACAAGGAAGTCATTGACCAAGGTGGAAGTGAGTCTTATCTCTGGATCAGAGAAGCGAGGTGGTCCTTGCAGGTGGCCACGGCGTCAGTCACTTGGTCTGGAACACCAACAATAATTGAAATGATGGACGCTTCCACTAGGGTTATAAACATGGAAGCAACCTTGGAGTGTCTGTCAAGAGAATGTATCGTCCGGTTTTTACCCAATTGAGATGAGACCCGCTTACCTACTGGGGGTCAGTTTAAAAGAAAACTAAAGAGACTTAAGGAGAGTCAAAGAAAGGGAAGGACTGACTTGTGTGAACCAAGTTCAGTAGGTAAATAAGTGTCCTGGCAAAGTGACCTTCAAGCCACAGCCACTGCCGTCTGGGGAAAGCGTACACTCAGCAGGAGAGGAACTCAGCGTAGTAAAGTGATGGAATGCTTTTCCATAAAGGCTGATGAAGTTATTTTTGAACATAAGAAGCATTAAAAAAAAAAAAAAATCCCAGGTTTGGGTTTTTTTTTAAACTGGAATATAATTGCTTTACAATGTTGTGTTAGTTTCTGCTGTATAATGAAGTGAATCAGCCGTATGCTTACATATATCCCCTCCCTCTTGGGTCTCCCTCCCACCCCTGTAGGTCATCGCAGAGCACAGAGCGGAGCTTCCTGTGTTTTATAGCATCTTCTTCCCACTAGCTGTTTTACCCATGGTAGTGTATAGATGTCAGTCCCCATCTCCCAATTCATCCCATCCTCCACTTCCCCACCCCTCCCACCCCACCCCACCCCCACCCCTCCATGTCCACATGTCTGCTCTTTACATCTGCCTGCCTTGGGAGTAGGTTCATCTGTACCATTTTCCTAGATTGCACATGTATGTGTTAAACTCCCATGAAGTATCACCTCACCCAGGTCAGAATGGCCATCATCAAAATTATCTACAAACAATAAATGCTGTAGAGCATGTGGAGAAAAGGGGACCCTCTTGTACTGTTGGTGGGAATGTAAATTGATACAGCCACCATGGATAACAGTATGGAGACTCCTGAAAAAGCTAAACATAGAATTACCCTATGACCCATCAATCCCACTACTGGGCATATACCCTGAGAATATCATAATTCAAAAGGACACGTGTACCCCAGTGTTCATTGCAGCACTATTTACAATAGCCAGGACATAGAAGCAACTGAAATGTCCAACAACACATCAATGAATAAAGAAGATTTGAAATTGTTAAGACTGATTTTGTTCCAACCCAGACTAGCAGCTCAGTAACAAATTAGCCTTTCTTAGTGTTTTTTTTTTTTTTTTCCGTAAGTCTAATTCCCATGATTTTACCATATGGAAACTGTGACTTTTTTAAAGAACTTGCTCCACTAAGCAAGCTCAGTGTATTTTTCAAATGTTCCCTGACATGAACAGCTCTATTTCTCAATTAGCAAAGGGAATAAAGTTGATTATGCATATCCATGGAGTGACAATTTACATCTGATTAGCCAGCTGAAAGGTAAATATTCAAAGGTCACTATAAATAGCTTTTACTTCTTTTGTCTTCAGAAAGACCAATCACTGAGTCCTAACTTTCCTCTACTCCCCATGGTTGAAACGCCCCATTTTAAAACAATGGACTTAAAATTATATTGGGTAATAAAATATGTAGAATTTAAAGTTAAGTTAGTTACATCTGGTTTTTTGTTCTTCTAACCATATTCTGATACCCATCTGCTTTTGTGATAAGTATTAGCTAACCATAGGTATTAAAAAAATATATATTTGTATGTAGACTTACATGTCCTTAGGACTTCCTGGTGGCTCAAACGGTAAAGTGCCTACAATGCGGGAGACCCAGGTTCAATCCCTCGGTCGGGAAGATCTCCTGGAGAAGGAAATGGTAACCCACTCCAGTATTCTTGTCTGGAAAATCCCATGGATGGAGGAGCCTGGTAGGCTATAGTCCATGGGGTCGCAAAGAGTCGGACAGGACTGAGCGACTTCACTTTACATGTCCTGATAACCTATTCATGGATTTATCGTTAGAACTGAAATGTCTTCCAACTTTGTGTTTTTTTTTTCTTTCTAAAACTAGCCAAACTGTCATAATGAGGGAAGGAGGATATAAGCTCTATTTACTCTGTTATGAAAAAGAACAGTTAATCATTGTTTTATGCTCAGTGAGGTCAGAGTATCCATTGATGGTCTTATATAGAAAAGAGATTCTGAAAAGTAGATTTATGGTGTTAATTGTTCAGGTAGTAGTTCAGGTGGTCCTGTTGCAGGAAGGGGGACCCCTTCCAGGGCCTCATTGTCTGAGGAGACACACGTGCTGAGGAAGCAGGAGATTGTATTGGGAAGGGGCTCCCAGGTGGAGAGCAGTAGGGTAAGGGGACCCAGGAGGACTGCTCTGCCACGCGGCTTGCGGTCTCAGGTTTATGGTGATGGGATCAGTTTCCAGATTGTCCTTAGCCAGTCATTCTGATTCAGAGTCCTTCCTGGTGGCGCATGCCTTGTTCAGCCAAGATGGATGCCAGCGAGGATTCTGGGAGGTGGTTGGACACGTGGTGTCACCTTTTGACCTTTCCTGAACTCTCCCTGTAGGTGGTGGCTTACTAGTTCCATGTTCCTTACCAGGACCTCCTGTCAAAACAACTCACACAGATGGTTACTATGGTGCCTGGCCAGGGCGGGTGCTTTCCGTCAGTGTGCTTCCCCTGATAGGCCTGTTGTATGGTGTCGGTTGGGCTTGGCAGCCCTGTAGCAGGGGAACTTCATGACTATCCCCTGTTCGTGGTCGGTATAATTTAGTTAAAACGACAGCTCTTTTAGACACATAACTCTGGGCTTTCTCAATCTATTTGTATGAAGACTGTTTTTGTCTTCTTTCTCCATTTTATTCATCCTTTTAAAATAGTGTGAATAAATAGTTTTATTGTTGGTAATTATTTGAATGATAGAAGTATACATGCCCTTGGTAAAAAAATTCAGATACTATGAAAAGGTATGAAGAAGAAGGAAAGAAGATATAAAGAAGGAATTCATATTCCCATCTTCCGGAGATAATGAGTATTTATGTTTTTGTAAATGTCCTTCCAATGTTTTTTTGTTTTCTGTGCAAATAAGCAGACATATCTTAACATAGAATGTTTTTTTTTTGTTTTTAAATCAATTTTCAAAAAATTTCTGACATATCAAGCATAGCTTTTTGTGTAAGTAAGTGTGCATATATTTTGAATTTTGATGGTATATGATAATAGTGCCATAGAAGGAGATACTCTGTTTTATTAAGAACCCTCCCCCCCGCCCCCGTGGTGCTGGATGTTTAGATTGTTCTCCATGATAAATTCTGGGAAAAATTCAGGGTCAGAATTTTTGAGACTCACTGTCAAACTGCTTCCTAGACCTTTCTTCTCAGCAGTATTTAACAGTGCCCCTTTCCCACACCTTCAATAATCCAGAGTATTTTTTTTTTTAATCTTTGCTCTTCTTATATGCAGAATATCACTGAAAAATTGAATTTCTCTCAGAGTTTGAAAACTTTACATAAATTGAGAAGCAATTTGTGTACCTGTTTATGTCATTTGTTTTGCTTTTTCTAATGGAAGGTTTTTCTTTTTTATTGGTTCTCAAGAATTCTTTACATACTATGGAGATTAACTTTCTTCCATTTGAATCAATTTATTCAAATTAGGCAATATACCCGCTAGGCATTTTTCTCAATTTGTTGATTGTCTTTTCCCTTGGACTACAGTACTTTTCTCCAATTAAAAAGCTACTTATTTATGTATTTAGTTAAATATATCAATCTTTATAGTTTCTGGTTTTTAACATCATGCTTGGAAAAGTCTTTCCCGTGTGTTACAGATATTGTCTCATGAATTTTCTTCTAATTCTTCTGTAATTTTTTTTTTTTTGGACATTTGAATACTTAATCTATCTGGAATTAATTTGGGGGTAAGATACTGGCTGAGTATCCAAAACGATCATTTCTACATATTTAACCCATTATCCAGACACCATTATTTGAGAGTCCATAGCTTTTCCACTTTCATCATACATAAAATTCCCGTGGGTTTGGATCTAATTCTGTTATTCTACTCTGTAGATGACTGTGCTGTTAACTCAGAGATACAAAAATGTATCGTTGAATGGCAATATTCGTGTCCACTCACAGAGTTGAATAGAGAGTATTTGGAGAGCGCTGAGAAGGCGTCCTGAGTTGGCCAAGAGCAAGAGGTGATCCCTGCTGCAAATGCATACTGGGACGAGCCACGTGAGGGTCGGGAACGAGGAATGCATTCTGGGCAGCGACTTTAGTGTGAGTGGTTCATGAGGTGGGGACTAGAAGGGAGGGTGTGTGTGTGTGTGTGTGTCAGAGAGAGAAATAAGAGGCAGGCAACATGAGAAATGAGGTTGTAGCTGTGGTCTGGTGCCTGATATTTGGGGTTCTTCTTGCCTTGTAAGAAGTTTAGATTTATTTTCAGAGGGTGTTTTTCATGAAACTGTTTTAAGCAGAGACCATTTATGTTTTGAAGTCTGTTTTAGGTAGGTTTGTTTGCTTTCCATGAGTTGAATCCATTGTACAGAAATGGGAAATGTACAGAAATGTACAGAAATGGCCAGTGGGTAACAAGTCGCAGTTTGTCAGTTTCATACATTGTCTGCATCAGCAGCCAAATTTCTTGATGTGTGCTCTGCACATGATATTTGAAGCAAGCTGACTTTGAATAATGATGCCCCTATAAAAGCAGCAATAAGAAAGCCTTGTTGGAGCTGACAGAACATCTCATCACAGAAGTCAGGGCAGAAATGCTGCTTGCAAAGTTTTCCCTTGCTTGTAAACATGGGCTGGTCTCTCTCAAATCAAAGGAAGAATTAATTTTGCTAATTGGGAGGCTTTTTCCAGTAGTTAGACCTAATATGAGTTACAAGATGAGGAGCAGTGAAGGGAAAATAAAATGCATATGATTTATGCCACTGAGCTGCCACCTGCATGTCATTAAGTAAGGAAATATGGGTAACATTGTCACCATCCGCAATTTATGTTTATTGAACCCCACGGTGTTCGAGGTCAGGCTTATAAATAGTCACTTGGTCGGATTGAGTACATAATAATTTATGCTGGGCAAGTAGAAGAGGTTACTAATTTTACTTTCTTTACCATCTGTGTACCTCCTGGGAGGATCATTTTTTAAAAAGCTGCTTGTCTTTTTAAAACGTATTTATAAGCAAGGCTGGCTGATTTTCTGCTGAAGAGTGTTCCAGATTCAAAACCCTTGGAAGCCCCTTCTGTACCCTAAAGATTTCACATTCTAAAAGTGGGAAGCTTGGTAGACACAACTCTGCTAGATCTCAGATTTTTTTCTTTTCTTAGCTGAGGTCTCCTGAGCTCAGAATAGCCAAAGACGGGAGCTTAGGTGTTCTGGCCTTGATTTTCTTGTTTCAGCTATAGGCTCTTTTGTATTTTGTAATAATGAAGCAGTGCTTCAAGTGTTACCAGGGTGGAATACAACTTCTTTTTCTTGGTCTTCTCATTGGGAGCCAGGAATAAACATGGGTTGGAGGTGGAAGGGCCTTGAACAAAGCAGAGTATGGAAAATTGCCAAAAACTAGAAGTGAAAAAGAAATGCATTGTAGTAATGAACTCAGGGAGTGCTGAGTCAACGTGTGTATACAGACAGGCATATATTCATATTTATATTAGTATGTTCACAACGTGTATAAGACCGCATAACATGTTTGATGCAAAAAACACATTTTACCTGTATACGTTGATTTACAGACACAAAAGTAAATGGAAACAAAATGATTGCCCTACGTAGCCCTAAAGCAGTCCATCTAAATGGTAAGGAAAACCTAGAATTTTTGGAGGAGCTGATTTGCTTTTTTTTCTTAAAGGCAGTTTGGCTCCTTTCTCACCTAAATAGAGGCTTCCCAGGTGGTGCTAGTGGTAAAGAACTCGCCTGTCACTGCAGGAGACACAAGAGATGTGGGTTTGATCTTTGGGTCGGGAAGATCCCTTGGAGAAGGGAATGGTAACCCATTCTAGAATTCTTGCCTAGAAAATCCCATGGGCAGAGGAGCCTGGCGGGATACAGTCCAAGGGATTGCAAAGAGTTGGACACGACTGAGGGACTGAACACACACTCGTCTAAATACCGGAGATACCAACTGTGTGTCAGCTTGTCAAAGATGGGCTTGATGCTTAAAGGCTGAATTTGTGCTCGTGTCTACATATGTTCATTAACTATCTCACACACTCTCCCAGTTTTATTTTCCTCCTGTCGTTCCCTCTTCTTGGCTAGATCGTCTGGGGATGAACCTCCTCTGCTCACCTCTTCACGTCAGTGTCCCTCTGGGCCATGGACTTGGTCTCCCTCGTCACGGTTACCTGAATCTCTCTTATTCACCCTCAAGCCTTCTAGCCTGTAGGTAGTTTTGACTCTGGTGGTCCATCCTGGTGACTTTCCCTCTAGATCCACTCTACCCTTGATCCTAGACATTCTGGACCGGACTCCACCACGTCCCCAGCCTTTCTTGCAGTTACATGGCCCTGTGGGTGACGTCTCTCCAGTGGGTGGCGGGCAGCCATGATGCTATCTTCCGACCTGACCCCCGGAGGGCTCCTGCCAGAGCTCCTCCCTGAACTATCCTCCTTGTGGGCGGTAACGAGGCGCTGCTACCGGACAGGCTCCTGGAATGATTATCCCTGCTTCTCCCACGAAGTGTCTTGCATCACCATCTGAGAACCTTGTTATTACTGAAGCTGTAGAATTGTGGTTATCTGCTTATAACATTTAGTCCGCTCTCCCCAAGACAACTCCCAGATCCCCATGTGTCCTGTATCTAGGATCTGAGTGATGTCTCTCAGGTCTCTTAAACTCAACTTGTCTAAAAGCTGACCACACCTCCCTCTCTTTGACCCCGCTCTGTCTCCAGCATCCCTTTGTCTGTGAATAGCAAGCCAGGTTTGCTGGGGTTGGGGGGGTGCTTTCCTGGTGGTCCAGTGGTTAAGAATCCATATGCCAGTGCAGAGGACACAGGTTCCAGGGAGATTCCACATGACACAAGGCAACTAAGCCCATGCGCCACACCTACCGAAGCCCGAGCACCCAGAGTCCACAAGCCGCAGCAAGGGGAGCCACTGCAGTGAGCAGGCCATGTACCCCAACAAGGAGTAACCCCTGCTCACTGCAACTAGGAAAACCCATGTGCAACACTGCAGATCCAGCACAGCCAATAAATAAATATTTTTGAAAACAGTAAGCTGGCCATCCAGGGGCTCATGCCCCATGCTTGGGACCATTTTTTTATACTCTTGCTGCTTCATCCCTCACTTAGTCCAGGGGTCTGCAGGCGTCAGCCCTGGGCTGAATTTGGCCTCTTGACATGTTATTTTTGTAAAGGAAATTTTACTGGAATGCAGGTACAGTGTGGATGTTGGATATTGTCGGTGTCTACTTTCTCAACCAAAACAGCAGAGTTGAGTCATTATGTTAGAAATTATATGGTTGGCAAAGCCTACTTTCTCTCTGGCCCTTTAAGGAAACCTGTGCCCTCCCCTGACCTAGGATCGTCACAGTCTGTTAATTCTGTCTTCTTAATCTTCTCTTGAACCCATCCGCTTCTCTCTATCTCCATCATGGCCATTACCACCCTCATCTGGACGACTGAAACAGCATCCTAAGTGGTTTCTGTGTATCTAGTCTCGCCGTTTTATAATCCATTCTCCATATGGCAGCCAAGTAATCGTGCTAAAAGGAAAATGTTGAAGATCTATTTATTTGCTACACTTAGCCTACTCTAATGGTACAACTGCAAATCGAGACGTCTTTCTCTACAACCCCAGTCTCTCTGCTGAAACTCAAATCCAAATGTCACCATCTTGGTTAAAATCCTTCAGTGTTCTTGATTGCCCTGAGAATAGAATAGCTGGGGCTCTAGCCGTTTCCTGACTTAAACCCCAGCCATTCTTTAAGTGGGCTTCCCTGGTGGCTCAGTGGTAAGAATCTGCCTGCCAATGCAGGAGATGAAGGTCTCATCCCTGGCTCGGGAAGATCTCCTGGAGAAAGAAATGGCAACCCACTCTAGTATTCTTGCCTGGGACAGAGGAGCCTGGTGAGCTATAGTCCATGGGGTCACAGAGTCTGACATGACTGAGTGAATAAACAAAACAACAACATTCTGTAAGTTCTTTCATACACTGTGTTCCCCCTTGTCTCTGGGTCTTCCCCTCCTCTTTCCCACAGTCCTGTTGCACTTGGATAAGCCTCACTTATTTCTCAGGTCAAAACTTGAAAGGACTTTGTCTGGGGGCCCCTTCCTGATTTCCAGATTAGATTTGATCTCTTTCCTCTGTGCTCTTATAACACCCTGTGTTTCCATTGTCATTGTTACTATGCTTTACTCACCTTATTGTCTCTTTCTACCACTGGCTGTAAATTCTGCAAGAGGAGTGGCCACGTCTGTATTGAGTCTTCCTGAAACTCCAGCATCCATCATACTTGGAGCTTAGCTGGCATGTTGCAGGCAGCTCTGTGAGGTGGTTCCAAGTCACAATTCCTACCCTTTCCTCCCTCTGGGATCTTATAGTAAGAAGGAGAATACCTTTTTAGATTAAGGATTCTACTTGAATTAAGTCCAAAGAAATATGTGGTTAAGGGAGCAAATTATGAGATAGGCAGGCTTAGTGGATACAAGGTGGAAGTGATGAATTCTACAGAGATGGGAGCAGAGGAAAATGCAAAATATTTGGTTGGTCAAAAAGTTTATTCTAGTTTTTCTGTAGCATATTTCGAAAAACCCAAGTGAACTTTTTGGCCAATCAAAAAGTTGCATGGTTATACATGCACATATAACCACACATGAAACTCATTCATTAAGTGCCAAAACATCCTAGACATCTAACACTGCAAATGGGCGTGATCTACCCTTCCTAGCCCCCTCTAAGTGTGACAGTGCCAGCCATCTTCAGTCATAAACAATAGAGGAAAGAGCACATTTCTTGATGCCTCAGTGAGCCTGAGCCTGGGAGAAAGTTGCAAACAAACCTTGTGCGCACCAGGACCCGGGGACCCCACAGAGACAGAGACAGAACTGTGTTTGAGCATCTCCTCTGGAGGTACGGATTGGCAGCGGTCTGCCACAGGGACAGGGGCTCTGGGTGTGGGTATGGCATACGTCCTCTTGGAGAAGGTCGCCATTAACCCCACTATAGAGTTGCCAGAACGTACATGGGACTGGGAAATAGACTCTTGGAGGGCACAGATCATGGCATCCAGTCCCATCACTTCATGGCAAATAGATGGAGAAACAGTGGAAACAGTGACAGACTTGATTTTTGGGGGCTCCAAAATCACTGCAGATGGTGATTGCAGCCATGAAATTAAAAGACGCTTGCTCTTTGGAAGAAAAGTTATGACCAACCTAGACAGCATATTAAAAAGCAGAGACATTACTTTGCCAACAAAGGTCCATCTAGTCAAGACTATGGTTTTTCCAGTAGTCATGTATAGACGTGAGAGTTGGACCATAAAGAAAGCTGAGCGCCAAAGAATTGATGCTTTTGAACTGTGGTGTTGGAGAAGACTGTTGAGAGTCCCTTGGACTGCAAGGAGATCCATCCTAAAGGAGATCAGTCCTGAATATTCGTTGGAAGGACTGGTGCTGAAGCTGAAGCTCCAATCCTTTGGCCACCTGATGCGAAGAGCTGACTCTTTGGAAAAGACCCTGATGCTGGGAAAGATTGAAGGCAGGAGGAGAAGGGGACGACAGAGGATGAGATGGTTGGATGGCATCACCGACTCAATGGACATGAGTTTGAGTAAACTCCGGGAGTTGATGATGGACAGGGAGGCCTGGCGTGCTGCAGTCCATGGGGTCACAAAGAGTCGGACATGACTGAGCTGAGCTGAGCTGGGAGCAAGTTGTCCTTCACTCATCATTACATTCAATCTTACATTGGTTTGTTAACAGTATTTGTTACACATGATATCAGATGAATGGGACTCAAATATTCAGGGGATAAGAGGAGCTGTTACCTAAGTGGAAAGTTGTTGCTTAGTCAATCAGTCATGTCCAACTCTTTGTGACCCCATGGACTGTAGCCCAGCAGGCTCCTCCGTCCATGGGATTTCCCAGGCAGGAATACTGGAGTGGGTTGCCATTTCCTCCTCCAGGGGATCTTCCCGACTCAGGGATCAAACACATATCTCCTGCATTGGCAGGTGGCTCCTTTCCCACTGAGCCACCTAGGAAGCCAGACGTGTAAAATAGATGGCAGGACAGTCTGGTAAGGTCCACATCTTAGCAGCTGGTCTACAGTAGTGTGAGAGTGCAGAGGAGGAAGGGAGCCCATTCTCTTCTCCTGTTTCTGGCAAGAGGAACATGCAGATGTGTGTGCACGTTTTTATGGGAGGAGTGAAGGAAGTGGGTCAAGGTTCCCTCTCTCTGGTGGTTTGGGTTTGCCTGAGTAACTTCTCATGGCTGCCTTGCCCACTTTTTCGTGGGACTGGGGTAGAGACAGCCTGCTGTCTTCCATGTGACTTTGCTGGGCAGATCGAATCATTCACGCATTGCTCTGGGACCAGCAGGAGTAGCGTTTCTTTGACATACTCAGTTGAGTCATAAGCAGAGAAGACAGACACTGTTCCTATGACGTCACCACCCCTCCCCAGCCTCTCCGAGGAGGAGACTCAGTTGGAAAACTCAGCTCCTGGGTGTTGACTTCTTGAAAAAGCCACAGATCACTGGTGGGGACAGATCGCTGGTGAATAAGAGCAACACCATGTGAGTAAGGTCTGAATCTACATCAGAAACTGGGTTTAACAGACAACTCGCTTGGCTATGAACAAGACCCAGTCTTTGTGGGCAAATGTTCACATGGTCCGACTTTAGAATTTCCTCCTGCCTCATTAAGCCAGATAACAGAAATGAACTGACAATGTGGCAGAGAAATTCTGTTTTCTTCAGGTTCTTTTTTTTCATACTTCTCAGCCTTTTTTTTTTTTCCCAAGAATTCTTGTCTTTCTTGCTCACCCCTTTCCTTCATCCTCCAAAATTTCTTGGAAACAGGCTAATTCTGATTTAAAAAATCTCCCTGGCCACTGACAGTTTAAGTAATTGATAGCATGTGGGGGACTCCCTGGTGGCTCAGATGGTAAAGAATCTGCCTGCAATTCAGGAGACCCTGGTTTGATCCCTGGGTCAGGAACATCCCCTGGAGGAGGACATGACAGCCAGTATTCTTGCCTAGAGAATCCCATGGACAGAGGAGCCTGGCGGGAGACAGTTTCTGGGGTCACAAAGAGTCGGACCTGATGAGTGACTAACACTTTCACTTTCATTTAAATCCCATTAGATTGGGGAAATATGGATGATTTACTTAATTTAAGCTCAGTAAGCCTCAGTTTCTTCATCTTAAAAATGGGGGTTTAACACTATAAATAATACTGTTGGATTGGCTATAAGGTTTATTTGGGTTTTCCCATGAGAGGTTAAAATCAGAATGAACTTTTTGGCCAGCTCAATATACCACCATCTGCCTCAAAGATTGTTATGAGGATTTAGTGAAATAACGTAAATAAAATCCTGGCATATCCTAAGAGGTCATTAAGGTTGTCTTCTGTTATGAATCCCAAACTCTAAGCCTTGCCTATTGCCTCTTCTCTGTTTAGAAGGTGAAGAGACTTTTCTTTGCCATTTTAACCATGGCCATGGCAAGAGCTTGCCGAAGGATTATCTGTCCTAAGGTCTCATCCATGACTTTTGACTCCTTGGTTGGTTTATGTTAGCCAAGGCTTTATGTTATGAGACATCTCATTGTTTTAAACCATGTAGTTGTTTATCCATTCCATGCATTACCAGTTTGCACCCGTGGATCCAAAACTCCCAATTCAACCCTCTCCCGTCTCCTCCACCCTTGACAACTTCCAGTCTGTTCTCTTAAGCCCCTGATTCTATTTCTGTTTCCTGGGTAGGTTCATATCTGTCATATTTTCGATTCCACATACAAGTGATGACATATGGTATTTGTCTTTCTTTCTTCACTTAGTATGATCATCTTGAATTGCATCTGTGTTACTGCAAGTGGCATTATTTCATTCATGGTCCTACTGTATCACACAGGGAACTGTATTCAATAACCTGTATAAACTATAATGGACAAGAATAGAAAAAGAATATATATATATGTGTGTGTGTGTATATATATATATGTGTGTATATAAATATAACTGAGTCACTTTGCCGTACAGCAGTAAGTAACACAACATTGCAATTCAACTAGACTTCAGTTTAAAAAATCACATGGTGAGTTTTGCCCTGGGTCTTCTAAAAGGCTCTGAGGTGTCTTCAGTTCCCGAGGAGGTTGAATCTGCTCCATAATGGGTCTGGGCTCAGCAGACCAAGGTGCTCTCATTCCCCAGGAGGCCCAGGGCTGACCCAAGTTGGGCTCAACCTGGAGCCAGCAGTCATCCAAAAGTCCAGAAAGATGGAAACAGCAGAAGAATACAAATATCTATCACTTATTAGCCTCTCTTCCCCACTACCAGCACCTTAAAGAAAAAGAAAAAAATGTCACCGTTTGATACTTGTCTTTCAGAATTCCCTTTTGAATTGAGGCCTCCCATAGCTCAGGTCTGAATTGCCAAGTACACTGACTCATTTCTTCATCATGTAAGCCATTAACAGGTTACCGCTCTGAAGTGGGAGTACGGGCTCTAGGCTACCAGCGAGGCACTGTGATGACTCTCAGCTGAGCCTTTACGCTTGCACTCACCTGTGCTCCCCAGAGAACTACCAGCCCAGCTCCTAGCCATTAGCTGTGAGTCCTGCGGAGAGGCTTCATTAGATCAAAAAGCTCCTCCTCCCTGCTGCCTTCCGGGCAACTGCATACCCAGGGAAATAGATGGAAAATGTGCAAGAGGCAGGTTGCAGCTTCTGGGAAGTGAAACTTTTTTTGCAGAAAATGACTAGATCTGGATGGAGGTAAATAGGAAGAGACCCAGTGTATGAAAGTGTCATCCGAGTGAGTTTCAAAGCTGGGGTGGGATATTTGGCACCAAGTCGTCTTTAAAGCAGACGGCCATAGAGAATGACCCTGGGGATCTTGGAAAAGTGAGGAAAAGCAGAATGATTTGTACAATGAGGCCAGAAAGAAAGCAAATGCTGAAGGAACACTTATTTCTAAAAAGTATTAGCTCTAAAGAGAGATTCTAAATTTCTTTGAAAGTCATTGCAAGGCTCAAATATTTATTTGATGCTATTTAGCTACTCATTTGAAAAGACCCTGATGCTGGGAAAGATTGAAGGCAGGAGGAGAAGGGGATGACAGAGGATGAGATGGTTGGATGGCATCACCGACTCAATGGACATGAGTTTGAGTAAACTCCAGGAGTTGGTGATGGACAGGGAGGCCTGGTGTGCTGCAGTCCATGGGGTTGCAAAGAGTCAGACACAACTGAGCGACTGAACTGAACTGAGATAATGTATGTAGTCCCATATTGTAATTATCCAGAGAAAATATTGCTCCAAAAAGTCCATGAAGAGATATAACTTGTCACTGATTGAGATTGGCAGGAGTGCTGGGCATAAGGGAGCATTGGCTTAATTAAGCTCTTAATCCTTTCTTGTTACCATAGAGGTCGTATTTTTCAATGTGGTAAATGCAAGCCTGGGAATTCAATTGTTTCTGAAGATGCTCTGTAGGTGGATGGTCCTCAGAGGCATTCCAGGGCCTCAAAAACAAAGATGTTATTATCCTCTAGTGATTCCTGTCACCAGTATGGATTAGGAGCACCATCATGCAAATGATGTTCCTGTCTTAAAAGGACCTTTGGGTGTCCTTCTTGGCCTTCTTCAGGGGATCTTCCCCACGCAGGGATCGAACCCACATCTCTTGCTTTGCCTGTGGTCTCCTGCATTAAAGGCAGATTCTTTACCGACCGACCTACCTGGGAAGCCTTTTGACATACTGTTAGAAGCTACTAGACTTTAAATGGTCTTCTGTGGTGGCTCAGACGGTAAAGAATCCGCCTGCAATGCGGGAGACCTGGGTTCAATCCCTGGGTCAGGAAGATCCCCTGGAGGAGGGTATGGCAAGCCAGTCCAGTCTTCTTGCCTGGAGAATCCCATGGACAGAGTAGCCTGGCGGGCTACAGACCACGGCGTCGCAAAGAGTAGGACAAACTGAGAGACTAGGAAGAGCAGAGCACACAGACTTTAAATGAATGTGTTTGGTGGCATCCTGGGACCTCAGACTTCTGCTTATCTTCTTCCTTAATTTTAGATCTGCTCCTTTCTTCCTCTGACAGTTTAACTCTGGTGTCCTATTAAGTATAACTCGGTAAAGTCCTCCCTGACCACTTGGGTCCCTCAATAACTGTCTCTACCACATAGTCAAGAATCTGATGTTCACTGTATTTCAGTCTTTCTGCTCAGTAAAATATCCTTGTCCAAAGAACTTAAGGGGAAATAAGACAATTACATACATGGCTAAAATACAAAACAGAAAAGGACTCGGAAACTCAAGTGAGGGAGATGTTATTTCCAGTTAGGACATTAGAACAACCTCATGGAATAGGTTATATTTAAGGTAGAACTTGAGAAAGATGAGGCGCTGACTCGTGAATTGCTTCTTGCATAGACACTGGCATCTTCATCTTTGGAGGGTCACCTTCAGTCACGTGGACTTCTCTGGTGACTCAGTGGTAAAGAATCCATCTGTCAGTGCAGGAGACACAGAGGATGTAAGTTCTATGCCTGAGTCAGGAAGATCCCTTGGAGGAGGAAATGGCAACTTTTTTCAGTGTTCTTGCCTGGAAAATTCCATGGACAGAGGGCCCTGGTGGGCTCCAGTCCATGGTTTCACACAGAGTTGGACACGACTGAGCGCACACACACACACATTCAACCACATGGTAGGACAAAAGCATGTCCTTGCCCAGGAGCCCTGCAATATTTTTCTTGAGGGCATGTTTCCTTTTAATCTCTTTGTTCACGTCTTAGACCCAGTTACTTTGATGGCATACTAAAGACAGGGTGAAGGAGTGAGTGACGGTCTGATGGAGTCTGGTTGCTTTTTCCAAAATCATCTTTGGAGATGGATCTGTGGCCACTTCACCCTGGAGTGAAGAGAAACCATCTCGGAAACCCAACTGAAGTTGGTTATGTATAAGCCTTACTGGCTTTTCGCCTGATTCTATTGTCTTTGACACATCTGCTGTACATCTAATGAGGAAATACAACTAACCATCAAATTAGTATGGTGAGCTCTGCAGAGATGCAGGAGGCAGAGGACACCAGGTCCCCGCGTCCTACCAGCAGCTGAAACCCGGCCCGGCTTCTGCACCTGGGGAGACCCTCACTGTCCTTTATGAAGCTGCTTCTCTTCCCCCGTCTCAACTTCTGTCATCATCATTTGTCAAAGGACAGCTGAGGAACTTGTACTGGGGGTGCGGGATCTAAAAGTCCTCTTGCCTGATAGCACTGTCCCATCTTGCCTTTGCTGGACAGTTGCAGGAAGCTTAGAGCATTACCCAGCCAGCTCTTGGAGGAGAACTTTTCTGCAATTATCTACCACTGACCTTGGCCTAATTGGTCATGTTTTGGCTGATATTCCAAAGACAAAAGGGTGAGGTACCTATTAGATTTGTTGTGCCACCTTCTTGCTCTGAAGCGAGTTGTTTTCCTCACCAGTGATTCTGTTCTGTTACATGAAAAACTCGAGGTTTATTTTATAAACGTGACAACTAGTTATTATCTGAGTATTATTCCACAGGCCCTAAGCAGAACATGTAAAATGTCATTTCAAGTGCCATGTTGGGTTTTTTCCTGATTTTTTTCTTTTTTTCTTTCTTTTTTTTTTTTTTACAGAGTTTAGAAAACGGCTTAAATCTAATTGGCTCCCTAAGGATCTCAGCTCCTGTTACATGTGAGGTGTTTTTTTTTTCTGAGAGGCATCTGGAGAGAGTGAACTGCCTCTGCTAGTTGGCAGGCAGGATAGGAGGATGCAGCAGCTTTTTTTGGTTTTTTTTCCGTAGAAACTTTCAGATTTTGGCTCAGCTCTTCCTGAGTTTCAGTGTTTGATTTTTGCAGTTGTTTTGGCAATGCCGCATTCTTCTGCTTCTCCTGTAATTGAATTTCATATGAATGAGAACAGCAGCCACGGCTATCACCAGCCTATCTCGGCTGTGCAAGAGAAAGAAAGAGAATAAGAAAAACAAAATACATTGTTGTCATAGAGTGTAATCCATGTAAACAACACTTAACCGAGTGCAGTCCTAATAAACAGGCTCTCTGTGGCCCTAGTCTACTAAAAGTAAACACCTATTTAGGCAACAGAACTGAGTTATTTTTAGTGGCCCAGATTCACATGTTCCTCTAGTCTGAGCAATGTGAGAAGAGAGCCCGAATTTTAATCATAGGGAGGGCTGCATCCACATGGCTTCCTAGGTGGCTCAGTGGTGAAGAATTTGCTTGCCAATGCAGGAGACACAGGAGACTGGGGTTCAGCCCCTGGGTGGGGAAGATCCCCTGGAGGAGGACATGGCAACCCGCTCCAGGATTCTTGCCTGGGACATCCCGTGGACAGAGGAGCCTGGTGGGCTACAGTCCGCGGGGCCGCAAAGCATGGGACAAGATTGAGCAACTGAGTCCACTCAGGACTACTCTGAGAGCAGGGAAGGGGAAGGGGGAGGGTATCAGCAAATGAGTGGCTTTTTCTCACTTTAAAATGTTTGTTTTCACCAGATACTTACCCTTGAGGATCTGAGCTGAAACCACAATGGAAAAACATACTTACAGTGTTTATTTTTATAGGATTTTTTAAAAAGTCTTTGTTGAATTTGTTACCATATTATTTCTGTTTAGATTTGGATTATTTGGTCATGAGGCTTGTGGGATCTGAGCTCCCCAAACAGGGATCAAACCCACACCTTCTGCACTGGAAGGTGCAGTCTTAACCACTGGACCACCAGGGAATTCCCTATTTCTAAATATATTGTTAAAACGTATCAAAAGCTCTGTTTTCAGAGCCTCCGTCTTCCACTGCAGAATCGAAAGCTAGGAAGAAGGAAAGGTAAAAGTCTTCAGGAGACTACTGACCTGGTTTTGCCCAAACATGCCAAGGATACACAGAGAAGACAGAGAAAAAAGCTTGCGGAGTCCACTGGGAAGGCTGCCTTTTGTTGCTGGGTTAGAAATAGGAAGCGATAGCAAGAAATGTTCCTACTTTGGAGAAAGAGGAGAGAGCCTTATTCAGAGAGCCTTATCTTGTAATATTTGATACCTACTTCTTAAATACAGGCCAGAAGAATGACAGCAAGAACGGGCTTAAATTGTGTTTTGATTAGGTGCCTCTTTGAGGTGTGTGTGTGTGTGTCTGTGTGTCTGTGTGTGTGTCTGTGTGTGTGTCTGTGTGTGTGTCTGTCTGTGTGTGTGTCTGTGTGTGTGTCTGTGTAGCCCAAGTGTGAATATCTGTTTAATTGAAATCTGCTTGTTGTGTTATTGGTTAGGCAGGACCTACCCAAGCACAGTGTGTGTGTGTGTGTGTGTGTGTGTGTGTAGCCCAAGTGTGAATATCTGTTTAATTGAAATCTGATTGTTGTGTTATTGGTTAGGCAGGACCTACCCAAGCATAGGAAAACCTAATTTCAGGCTTAGCAGGCAATGAAGTTAATAATAAAACATGTTTATTGAATTAAAAACAGTAAGCTTCTTGGTAATTCATTTAAAAATATTTCTCAGGATTTTCTTCCCAAGATAAAAAGTTACATACCTGACTGTATAAGGGCCAGTCAGACTCCATTTGGGTAAATGGTGTCCCTCATAGCTCAGTTGGTAAAGAATCCGCCTGCAATGCAGGAGACCCCAGTTCAATTCCTGGGTCAGGAAGATCCGCTGGAGAAGGGATAGGCTACCCACTCCAGTATTCTTGGGCTTCTCTTGTGGCCCAGCTGGTGAAGAATCCACCTGCAGTGCAGGAGACCTGGGTTGGGAGGATCCCATGGAGAAGGGAAAGGCTACCCACTCCAGTATTCTGGCTTGGAGAATTCTATACTGTATAGTCCATGGGGTTGCAAAGAGTCAGACACTGAGTGACTTTCACTTTCACCTGTTTTATTGTCCTAAAGGAGACAGCACAGATCCAGGGCACTGGGAGTCCAGCGTGCATGTTGTCTGTGCCACTGTGGAGCTGTCCTGCTGCTGCTGCTAAGTCGCTTCAGTCGTGTCTGACTCTGTGCGACCCCATAGACGGCAGCCCATCAGGCTCCGCCGTCCCTGGGATTCTCCAGGCAAGAACACTGGAGTGGGTTGCCATTTCCTTCTCCAGTGCATGAAAGGGAAAAGTGAAAGTGAAATCGCTCAGTCGTGTCTGACTCTTCGAGACCCCATGGACTGCAGCCCACCAGGCTCCTCCGTCATGGGATTTTCCAGGCAAGAGTACTGGAGTGGGGTGCCATTGCCTTCTCCCGTGGAGCTGTCCAGCCCCAGGTAAATGATTTGGTCTCGTCGGCCCTCAGGGTTTGGTCTTGTTGGTCCTTAGTTTTTGGTCTTGTTGGCCATCAGGTTTTTCCCACGTGTGAAATAGGGAGCTGGGTTGGGTGACTTCTAAGACTCTTTATGGGCTTCCCTGGAGGCTCAGCGGTAAAGAATCCACCTGCCAATGCAGGAGACCTGGGTTTGATCCTTGCTTGGAAAGATCCCCTGGAGAAGGGAATGGCTGCCCGCTCCAGTATTCTTGCCTGGGAAATCCCACGGACAAAGGAGCTTGGCCATGTGCAGTCCATGGGGCCACAAAGAGTCAGACATGACTGAATGACTAAGCAGCAACAATAAGGCTCTTTCTGCTTCTCATATTCTATAAAACAGAGGTGTGAACAGTGGAAAGAAAAACACAGAGTGGTAAGGAGAAGTGTGGTAGCTTAGTGCTTGAGGAAGGATTTTCTGGGCAGAGGAGCAAACAAACCAGGGCAAGGCTGCCACAAGGGTTCCCTCCAGCTTAGTTCACCTCCTGTCTACCTGATGGTTCAGGTAACTCAGAAATGCTCCTCCTGCCTGCTCTCCCTACTTTTCCTCTCCTTTTCTCTCTGTCCCATAATTCTTTACATTTTTCTCTAGACTCCTACCCACCACCATCTTTACATCACTCTCAGGAATAGATGTGGTTATGATTCATCGGGAAGACATAAGAATAATGAAACTTGTTGGGAAAGTATTGGGTTGGCCAAAAAGTTCGTTCCAGTTTTTCCTAGCTTATGCAAAGATCCAAACAATTTTTTGGTCAACCCAATAGTTTTACAATCAGTCCATCCTAAAGGAAATCAGTCCTGAATATTCATTGGAAGGACTGTTGCTGAAGCTGAAGCTCCAATACTTTGGCCACCTGGTGCAAAGAGCTGACTCATTTGAGAAGACCCTGATGCTGGGAAAGATTGAGGGCAGGAGGAGAAGGGGATGACAGAGAATGAGATGGTTGGATGGCATCACCGACTCAATGGACATGAGTTTGAGTAAACTGTGGGAGTTGGTGATGGACAGGGAGGCCTGGTGTGCTGCAGTCCATGGGGTCGCAAAGAGTCGGACACGACTGAGCAACTGAACTGAACTGGATGAATAGTTTCCCAGGTTGTCTGTTGTTTTTTTTTTATTTCTTTTATTTCTTAGAATCTGTTATAACTTTAGTTTTACTAAATAAGACAATGAAAAATTTAAAATCATGGATTGTGTGTTCGTATAGATGGTGATCATGATGCAGGTGCTAACACTGAGCACTTACTATGTGTCAGGAACCAGCTCTTAATGCCATCGGAGGACTTACTTAGCTAATCCCCATAGCAACACTAACTAGGTCCTGTCATTAGCACCACTATACTGATGAAGATGCTAGATCACAAAGGTTAAGTAACTTGCCCAAGGTCTCTGGCTGATTATGGCTAAGCCAGCTTGCGTCCTCAGGCAGTTGTTTTCCAGCATCGCTGCTTTTATCCTTTCGGCCTTGCTGCGTCTCCTCTGAGGCAGAGATGATGTTTTATTCATTTTCCGCATCCCCTTGAGAGTTTGGTACAGTGCTTGAGGAAGGTATACATTGAATTTGTGCAGGATGGAATTAAAGGGGCCCCATCCTACCTAGAGAAAGCTATGAGAAGCATCCACCATTGCCAGCAGAGAAACTGTGCCCATAAGTGGCCTCCCAGCTGTGCGGAGAATTGGGTTGGCAGACCTTTGACCAAGTGTCTACTTCCTGTCTGTATAAACCCTTTTAATTAAGTTTCCACTTTAAGAAAGACTGGTTTCAAGGAGTTGAATTATACTTCTGTACAAACAGTGTAACTGCAGTTATCATTTAAACAAATGTAGCTGAGAAGTTAATATGTGAACCGAGAAATAGCGGGTCACACAGGGTCAGTGAAAGCACTAGATTTAGTTGTTAGAAAAAAGAAAAATTCCTTTAAAGTTTTATTGGCCTGAATGCAGTTGACTCCTTTGGAGACAGACTAGTTTTTCACTTATGAACACTTGGCACAGGGAAAAAGTGGATCAATATGTTTACATCCCAAGGTCAATCTTTCTACTATTATGTATGATGTTAGGGATGAGAGAAATAAATAAGAGAGCTCATTCTTTCTTTATTTGTTGCCATGGTACAAGGATAATATCTCCTTGTGAGGACATCTGGATTAGAGGGTGAAGGATGCATTGTTTATTCATTATGTCTCTAAGATCTCAGTTACCTGGTGATCGGATTTCCAACAGCTCTATAATCTGGAACATACACAGGTGCGCAGGAGTATAGAATCATGGAAGATGAATGTTGAAAGTGATCTTAGAGATCCTTTAACCCAACTGTTTGATTTTGCAGATGAGATAGTACAGCCTCAAACAAGTAAGGGGCCTAGTTGTGGATTAGAGTAAAGTTTTCAAATAGAAAATGGTGAGGACAAAGGCTGCATACTATTTGCTCTGTTAATTCACTTTATAGGTATTTGTTGAGTGCTTTCTATGTGGAAGGCATTAGGGATAGAGCAGTACTCCTTGGTCTAGGAAAGGTATGGGCCCTCCTTCAAGCCCTTAGCAAACATATGTGTCATGAAGCAGAAACAGGTGAGAAATCTCTGAGCATGAGGTCTGGTGAACTCTGTGAAGATGACAAGGACTGTTTCTTAATTCCCCAGTGTCTCATGCCTTCCAGGGCATGAAGCTCCTGACCACAGGAAGAAAAGAAAAGACATCACCCCATGGTCACGATGTCAAAATCTGGGAACATTTAGTGTGAGCAAGCTTCTCCGGTGGCTCAGATGGTAAAGAATCTGCCTGCAATGCGGGAGACCCGTGTTTGATCCCTGGGTTGGGAAGATCCCCTGGAGAAGGGAATGGCTACCCACGCCAGTACTCTTGCCCAGAGAATTGCATGGACAGTATCGTCCATGGGGTCACAAAGAGTTGGACACAACTAAGCAGCTAACACTTTCAGTTTCAATGTGAGCGAATCAACCAATGTAAAAAGACTACAAGGAATTAAAAATTCCCATTCCAGTGCTAAAACTTAAATTCATGTTGACAATCCAAAGTCAAGAAAAAGTTAAAGTTCCTTCAACCTGTTCTTTTAGCCAAGTGGTTAATTGTACGTTACATTTTAGAAAGCTTTCAAATATGAAGAGTATTGATGAGCTTCACTTCTCTGAGACATTTACTCATTTAGTCTGCAGAATATTTAGTCATCGAAATCTGTTGAACACCTGCTGTGCACAACAACTTGTCTCTAGACCATGAATAGATGAGTTTGATGTTAGTGGAGGGGAGATGGACCGTCACTGTAAATAAATTTGACGTTTAGCCATCAACTTTACTGCACGGTTTTGTGTACTGAAGCACCATAATAAAGGTTGGTATGAAAGGGGATTGGGCTTCCCAGATGGCGCTAGTGGTAAAGAATCTGCCTGCCAATGCTGGAGATAGGAGAGATGCTGGTTCGATCTCTGGGTCAGGACGATGAAAGAGTGACACACTAAATGTGGGAGACAGAGGGGGAAATAAATAAGCTACAGCAACTTCTGCAACCCAGGCAGTGTGTCAAGTCTATGACTTCATTTGATCCTCTGCCAGTTCTGTGTGATACTCAGTGATCTCCGTTTTGCTCATGAGGAAACTCAGAATCAAGGAGTGAATTAATTTGCCCACAATGACACAGTTGGCAAACAGAATTTGAATCTGTCTCTATATGACTTGGCCCTCTGTCCTTGAAGCAAGTAGCATTTCCCCCTTCAGTTAGCATGGAGAGTCGCCTGGCGGACACATGCATTCATTTGTTTATGTACCCATCCATCCATGCAACAAATATTTGGAGATCGGCTTTAAAATGCCAAACTCTTCAAGGTGATGCATAAATGAATTGATAGAAATTTGAACTACAAGGTAGTGTAATAAATACTAAAATTACTTGACAAAACCATATGACTGTGATGGTTTTGATTTTAGCCTATAGACTCAGTGGGGGCTTCCCAGGTGGTTCAGTGATAAAGAGTCCGTCTGCTAATGCAGGAGACTAGGGTTTGACCTCTGATTTGGGAAGATACCCTGGAGGTGGAAATGGCAACCCACTCCAGTATTCTTGCCTGGGAAATATCATGGACAGAGGAGCCTGATGGGCTACAATCCATGGGGTTTCAAAGCATCAAACACAGTTGAGCAACTGAGCATTCACACACCATCGTAGACCCAGTACTATTACTTTCAGATCACATCTCTTATATTTGGGGGAATTTTTTTTTTAATTAAAAATATTGCTTAGCCACAAAAACAGAATTAAATCATTTGTAGTTAGCAAATTAATTTTTTAATTGCATAGCGGTATGAAATTGGTGCTCTAAGGCCTCATGACTAAGCAACAGCCAGCTTTTTTTTTCTCCTCCTTTAGACTGGTAGCTTCCCCATTTGGCACCCTGTATGATATTGGGTGCATATTTGTCATAGCATCTCCTAGATTCCAAATAAGTGGGGTATCACTTGATGATGGTTATTGCCTCAGAAATTCTGAAGTAGCGAAGCCTGCGTTTAGTCCCTCAGTCATGTTTGACTCTTTGCGGCCCCATGGACTGTAGCCTGCCAGGCTCCTCTGTCCAAGGGGATTCTCCAGGCAAGAATACCGGAGTGGGTTGCCATTCTCTTCTCCAGAGATCTCCCTGACCCAGGGCTCGAACCTATATCTCCTGTGTCTCCTGTGGTGCAGGCACCTTCTTTACCCATGAGCCATCAGGAAAGCCCAGCAAAGCCTTGATGAGTAAAATTTACAGCACACAGATGTAAAGAACAAGAAATATACTAACAGCATCTTCTAGAAAGCATAGGATCTCAAGTCACAAGATCTGGGTTTGAGTGAAGGCTCTTTCACTTGGGGTGGAAATGGGCACAATTTTAAATCTCTTTGAACCTGGATTTATTGATTTAATAGTGCTCGTGTCACGCGGTGCTTCTCAGGCGGCTCAGTGGTAAAGAATCCACCTGTCAGTGCAACGGACACAGGAGACATGGGTTTGATCCCTGGGTAGGGACGATCCCTTGGGTAGGGAAGATCCCCTGGATTAGGGCATTGGCAACCCACCTCAGTATTCTTGCCTGGAAAATCCCGTGGACAGAGGAGCCTGGCTGGCTACAGTCCATGGAGTCGCAAAGAGTCGGACACGACTGAGCACGCAAACACACATGTCACATAATGCAGTGAGAATTAAATGACATAATAGATGTGAAAAGTGATTGGCAGAAAAGCTGTAATGTCTAATTGTGTAGAGATAGGCTCATCTGATAATTGGCAGGCTGGGTCTCAGGTGTCTTGTGAGGATAAAAGAGCATTTGACATCAGGCTCAAGCTGTGACGGAAAGACAAGAAATACAGCTGTAAAGAGAGGTTGTTTTGACTCTAAGGAAGAGTGTGAGCGTTTGCCTTATTACCTGCTGTGTTCCTCGCCATCTCCTGTGTCAGGGACGCCTGGCATCCCATAGCCTTCTGCTTCCAGCCTCCAAAGTTGCCTCTAAGGTGTCCCACAGTGGTGTCGAAAGCCCACTGCCTTGAACACCGCCCCTGGTATCTGACCCACTTGTTTTCAGTCATTCCTAATTGTGTCCCCGTCTGCTCCCCAGGCCTCCCCCCCATCAGCCCATGTTGATCACCAACATGGGCTTTTCCTGGGAGCAGACGCTCTGAGTTGAGTCCTCTATGAATTATCCCTGGTTTGCCTTCACTCTTGCCATCTGTCTTTTCTGAACTCTCTTTGCAAATCTCAATCACTACAGCATCAAAAAGAAAAAGCAAGAAAACTTCACTGATATGAAAAGATGGAGTTAACAAAATGATGTGTCCAGGCATTCCCTGGTGGATCAGATGGTAAAGAATCTGCCTGCGATGCAGGAGACTCGGGTTCAATCCCTGGTCAGGACAATCCTGGGGAGAAGGGAATGCCTACCCACTGCAGTATTCTGGCCTGGAGAATCCCATGGACAGAGGAGCCTGGCGGGCTCCAGTCGGACACGACTGAGTGACTAACACTTCCACTTTCGGGCAGGATGAAGGGCTCCACAGGGCAGAGAGGGGTTCACAGGGCGAGGGGCCCCGGTGGAGGAACTTGGTGGGAATGGAGCCGTGGTGGGAACCAGCAGAGAGTTTCAGACAGGAGCTGCCTGGGCATCTGTCTAACAATAGAGCAAGTGTCCACCCTCCCTTGGTGTGTGCAGAGAGCCTGTCGGTCCTGCGTGCCTTTGTGAAAGCTTTGGAAAGAAAACCGGTATTGAAGGGAGAGTGAGTCCGATCGTACCATGTGGTTTTTAACCCTGACAAATGGTTTTCTAAACCTCCAGCTTGGAGGACAGGATGCCGCTGACCAAGCATCTTGAACTGCTCTCTCCCAAATCTCCTTCTTGCGTGTTCTCAGTCTAGTTAGGGTGGGCCCATTTACAGGGGCCCTGTTGTCTGTTAGTGGGGCTCTGCCTACCATGCAGGGGTCCTTCGGAAACACATTATTAGACAGAAGCAGTGGAGAGGAAGTCTGCAAATCAACAAGACACAAACGAGCCCCATTCAGTAAGAGCAGGGAGTGTGTGACTCACAGCAGGAAACACAGAGGCAGACGCCCCCTCACTGGTTCCCTTTCAGGCTTCCAAACGGCGAGGTGGGAGACCTCAGAGCTTCAAGGGAGAGCCTGGTAGGTGACAAAGGAGAGACTTTTTTTTATTTTGGCTGCACCCTTTGTGGCATCTTAGTTCTCCAACCAAGGACTGGACCTGTACCCCCTGCAGTGGAAGCACAGTCTTTTTGTTGTTGTTGTTAATGTGAACCAATTTTAAAGTCTTTATTGAATATGTTGGGCTTTCCTGGTGGCTCAGCGGTAAAGAATCCACCTGCAATGCAGGAGATACAGGAGATGCGGGTTCGATCCCTGGGTCAGGATGATCCCCTGGAGGAGGGCATGGCAACCCACTCCAGTATTCTTGCCTGGGAATCCCATGGACAGAGGAGCCTAGCGGGCTATGGTCCATGGGGTCACAAAGAGTCAGACACGACTGAAGTGACTGAGCAAGCGTTGACTTTGCTACGGTATTGCTTCTGTCTTATATTTTAGTTTTCTGGCACCAGGCATGTGGGATATCAGCTCGCCAACCAGGGATCGAACTTTGACACTCTACATTGGAAGGCGAAGTCTTGTCTGCTGGACCACCAGGGAAGTGGCCAAGCAGAGACTGTTTTGAAGTCCTGTGAGGTGTATGCAGGCAGGAGAGCATGCCCAGCCCTCCCGGGCCTAACCCCCTGTCCTCTTCAGATATGATCAGAATGATTTTAGGGGTGATTCCATCTAGTTGAATTTTCCTCCTTTAAATGATATTGCAAAAAACCCGCCCTGCCAGCGCTGCGCTTTTCCCTCTTTCTCAGATGTGTTTGGTGCTCCTGATGTTCTCCGGGAAACCCGAGACACAGGAGGAAGTCCTGGAGCAGCGGTGTCAGGCCAGCTTCTTCCCTTTCTGAGGAAGCTCTGTGTGTGGCACCCCGAGGAGGTTTCTGCAGGGCTTGTTCGTAATTAAAATGTCTATTGAAAAATCGGTGTCACATTGCACTTGAATATTTGATTTGCTCTCTGTGAGGTTTGCTTGCACGGTATTGATTTTCTGTAGTTTGTCAGCCACGCTGTAGGGATGATTTCAATAGTGTCCAGACAGGATGAGCTAAAGGAAAGGAGACCTCGACACCCCCACTCTTCCTTCACCCCGGGCATGTGTTCCCGGGCGCCCTGCACATTCTGGATGATTTACAGAGAGTGTGACAGGTGGTGTGAATTCCTTCAAGGAGACCTGGTTCCCAGTGTCGTTTCTACTGATCCCTGGCTGTGTGACCACCACCAAGACACTTCACCTCATTTGTCCTCAGCTCCTTTGCACGCTAATGGAAAAAACAACAGTAACACAACTCCTACACTTTATCTCTTGATTGTTGAAATGATTTCAGATTTGCTTTGAATTGCAAAGCCCATCTCTTAAACACGATGCATCTTTGCATATACACATATCTGTGAGTGCAGGTATCACACGCACACGCACATCTGCTCTTCACATTAAGGCAGAGGTCGAGCAAGTTACCCTGAGTTCCCTCGGTGAACCTGAAGCCCCAGTACTTCCTCTGGGCTTCCCGTGTGCCTTGTGTGGCCTTCATAGGGGGTCCCCAGGGGTCTTCCCATCTCTGTGAATGGTCTCTCCTCCCACTCAGAAATCATGTTTGGTTTCTCTTTCTCCCTCACCTCCCGTCTCCAATCTGTCCATCACCGATCCCGTCAGCTCTTCTTTCACAGCGTATTTCAGATCCACCCCCTGCTACCACTGCTGCCCTCGACCACTCGCATCGGCCTCTGTTGATTCTTCGCTGTCACCCATCCATCTCCCACACAGGAGCCAGAGTGACTTCAGAAATGGAAAGCACGTGATGACAAGCCCGGCTTCAGACTAGCCAGTGGCTCCTGATGCTTCTAGAACGAAATTCACACTTGTAACCATGACCTCCCTGGCTTCCTTGAGGGCCTTCTCCTTCCTGCCTGGTTTACAGTGCTCTAGTGAAGCATTGCCCCTTTTCATTCTGCAACACCCCACACTTTCTTATTGTAACGACTTTAAAATTTGTATTTTATTTTTAAATTTTTATTTATTTATTTGTCTACTGCTGGTCTTAGTTGTGGCACCCGGAATCTAGTTCCCTGACTAGGGATCAAACCTGGGCCCCCAGCATTGGGAGCAACAGAGTCTTAGCCACTGGACCACCAGGAAAATCCCAAAGGATTTTTTAAAACATAGGTTTTTATGTTTTTAGAGAAATCTTAGGTTTACAGCAGAACTGAGGAGAAAGTACAGATTGTTCTCATATATCTCCTGCCCACATCTATGGTCTTTCCACCATGGACACCCCCTACCAGAGCAATACATTTATTACAACTGATGAACCTAAACTGACATGTCACCATCACCCAAGGTCCATAGTTAACCTTCAGGTTCACTCTTGGTGTCGCACATTCTATGGATTTTGAAAAATGGGTGATGACATGTGTCTACCATTATATACTTGGTTGGCCAATAACTTCATTAGGGTTTTTCCATTACATCTTACGGGAAAACCCAAGTGAACTTAATTGGCCAACGCAGTAGTATCATACAGAAGTTTCACTGCCCTAATAATCCTGTGTGCCTCCTGTTTATCTCACCTTCTTCGCATCCCCAGCAACCACTGATCTTTTTATTGTCTCCATTCTAGTTTTGCCTTTTCTAGAATGCTATGTAGTTGGAATCATACAGTGGCTAGCCTTTTCAGATTAGCCTCTTTCATTTAGTGACGTGCCTTTACGATTCCTGCCTGTCATTCTATGACCTTACGTTTCTTGCTATAGCTTTTCACTCTGCTTGCCTTTTCCTGTCCACCCTACTTAACTAGCCTCTTGTGTCACATCACCCTCTGTATGTTCTTCCTAGCACTTGCTACCCTGTGACATTTTCTTTTATTGTTTACTGCCTGTCTCTCCCACAGGATCTCAAGCTTTGTGGGAGTGGAGGTCTTGTCTGCTTTACTTCTGGCTGCAGCTGAGTATCTAGAACAGTTGCCAGTGCATAGAAGATGCTCAGTAAATGTTGGAAGAATTGAACGCATCAGTGACCCGAATATATGAACCCCCATTAGCTTCACTCTTCTCCCACAGTTGGTCTTTGAGGTGACAAACTCTTTCATTCACACGGCTCCAGGTTTTGTTTGGAGGAAGAGGCAGACATTCGTGTTAAGTCGCTGAGTCTGAGAGTTATTTCTCGTTCACCTTTTGCACCTGAAGCTCTCTTGGTTGTCTGCCGAATTTAATGGGCCTCCAGGCAGGCAGCAGTTGGGAGCCTTAGTGGGAATCAGTCACATCACAAAGGAGCACGGAGGCAGCAGAAAAATGATTAAGGGAAAGGAGCAGAAAAGTATGATTGAACATTTATTGAGTCGCACATTGTACTCCAAGCTAGTGTATAACATAAATAGCGAATTAGGGGACAAGTCAGATATAAAATGAGTGAGCACACACAAGCACACAAATACTGCAGAGGAGAAGGTATTTCTCCAGATGCCTTCTCTCATTTGCCAAACTGTAGCCTTATCAAAATGTATGGGCTCTTTCAGGAGAGTCATTGTGCAGCCAGTGTTTGTGGCCCAGGCATGCCTCGGGGTGAGGAGAGGTGGAACAGAGAACCTGCAATTTCATTACCGCTTCTTAAAGCAACTTTCTCCAAGGCTAAACGACTTTGTAGGGAGGCCAAACCAAGTGCAGCCGAGTTTAATGTTCTCATTAAAATGTTAAAGAGGCTTTATTCATGAATGACTGAAGCTGTAATTGCTTTATCCTCATAAACTATGGAAATGTGTGGTCATCTCTTACAGTGGTGTTCACCCAGACCCCTCCCTCAGGAAGGTCTGTTTAATGGAGGGCTTGGCAGGATCTAGGGACTCAGTTCAGTTCAGTCACTCAGTCCTGTCTGACTCTTTGCGACCCCATGGACTGCAGAGCACGCCAGGTTTCCCTGTCCTTCACTATCTCCTGGAGCTTGCTCAAACTCATGTCCATAGAGTCGGTGATGCCATCCAACCATCTCATCCTCTGTTGTCCCCTTCTCCCACTTCAATCTTTCCCAGAATCAGGGTCTTTTCTAGTGAGTCAGTTCTTTGCATCAGGTGGCCAAAGTATTGGAGTTTCAGCTTTGGCATCAATCCTTCCAGTGAATATTCAGGACTGATTTCCTTTAGGATGGACTGGTTGGATCTCCTTGCTGTTCAGGGGATCTCGGGACTGGGAGGGGGTTATCTGAATTATATCTTTCAGGGATGTAGTAGAAGTGATGGGAAGGGTCCCTCCTTCCTTGTTCCGTCTTCATGCTGTAGTTCTTGTTGCATATGCACTATTTTGTCAACTTGATCTAGAGTTCTAACTTGGAAATCTTATGAGAAATGAACACTCAAATACACACAGGCCCACACATATGGAAGAAAGTGGATTTTTATTCTCCCACAGGCAGTAGCTTATTGAGGTGAGATTAGAAGAAATCCACACATGTTGAGATGCTGGTCCACTGAACAGGGAGTTGATCTGGAAAAGAAATCCTGTGAATCAAAGGGGAAGACTGCACTGAGAACTGGCTGTGGGCGATCACAGGTTCATACCCCCTCCCTTTGCCATCCTTAAGGGCCCAGTGCAAAAAGCATAGCGGTAAACCTTGGGGAAGCTTCCCCAAGTGGCACTAGTGGTAAAGAACCCGCCTGCCAATGCAGAAGACATAAAAGACCTGGGTTTGATCCCTGAGTCGGGAAGATCCCCTGGAGGAAGGCATGGCAATCCACTCCAGTATTCTTGCCTGGAGAATCCCATGGACAGAGGAGCCTAGTAGGCTACAGTCCATGAGATCACAAAGAGCTGGACATGACTGAAGCGACTTAGGCTACACGCGCTTGCAGACCTTTAGGGAGTGGATGCAGATGGCAAATACAACTATTATTTTATAATAATGTATAGTTAACACTGAAATTGTAGAGCTGTGGGCTTTATATAGTTAGGAAGCTATATTGCCTGAAACCGCAAAATGAAATTTATGGGGAGAAAGGGTTAAATCATGCTATCTTTTCCTGAATTCTTTACTATTAGAAAGAGCTCTTTGTTGAATGGTAACAAATCTAGGTCTCATGATATGCAGATATAGTGATATATGCCATATCTATGGATTATTTTAAGATATTTTCTTCTTTTTCCATTGGCGGGTCATTGAGGTACTTTACTCTGGATCAGATGTAAATGAAAATACATTCATTTTAGCTAGAGTTGTCAAAATTTCTTCCTTATGAGGTCAAATCCTTCTTTTCAGAAAGCAGGGAATTTGTTAAAACTGTTTCAGGTTGGAGGGGCAATGGAGTTGAAAGTTAACACAGGAGGCTCTTTCTACAGGATAATTGAATGGGTTTCTGGAGGGGTAACCATCTCAGCTCAATCACTTTAATGGTGCTAATGCTGCTAATGGTTGCTATGACCAACCTAGACAGCATATTAAAAAGAAGAGACATTACTTTGCTGGCAAAGGTCCACCTAGTCAAAGCTATGGTTTTTCCAATAGTCATGTATGAATGTGGGAGTTGGACTATAAAGAAAGCTGAGTGCTGAAGAATTGATGCTTTTGAACTGTGGTGTTGGAGAGGACTCTTGTGAGTCCCTTGGACTGTAAGGAGATTCAACCAGTCAATCCTAAAGGAGATTAGTCCTGAATATTCATTGGAAGGACTGATGCTGAAGCTGAAAGTCCAATACTTTGGCCACTTGATGTGAAGAACTGACTCCTTGGAAAAGACCTGATGCTGGGAAAGATTGAAGGCAGGAGGAGAAGGAGACGACAGAGGATGAGATGGTTGGATGACATCACCAACTCGATAGACATGAGTTTGAGCATGCTCCAGGAGTGGTGATGGACAGGGAAGCCTGGTGTGCTGCAGTCTATGGGGTTGCAGAGTCAGACATGACTGAGCAACTGAACTGAATTGAATGCTGTTGCTGCTAAGTCGCTGCTAATGTTCAAAAGAACCACTTGTGATTTTTGAACATGAAGAAAGTGCGTGCTGACTTTGGGAAGAGTGTTGATTATTTGTAATGAAATACATTAAGAGAGTCAGAGCCAGATATAATAATGACACTGCCGATGAGGCTGGCTCTTCTCTAACTCTTGTTGGTTGATATGGAGTGCCTTCCTATTTGGGGGACCTGCTGACCTGGCCCCTCAATTCTCATGTGAATCCAGAGAGGTGGGATGTTTTGGACTAGTTTAGACCTAGTTCAATCTGTCATGTCTCTCTTCCCCTTTTCTAAGATAGGATTGTAATCCCTTTCCTAGTCTACAGAGCGAATCCATCCTGGAACCTTCTTGGCTTGCCTAGGAAATCTTGGTGAGCAATGATCAGGTCCTCACTTCTAGTCTGACTCAGACACTATTGAAGAAGTGTAAAAGTGTGATGACAGCATCACTAATGATGGGGTATGGACACAGTATCATGCAGTGATAAATGGAGGGCTTGACTGATTTATCCTGGGCTACTTTTTTTTTTTTTTTGGAGAACTTTTGTCAGTTCTGTAGAGTTTTTCTATTTGCTCATTTGCTATTAGAATGGCAGTTGTCACATCTGACCACTCAGTATCCCTCCGCAGTCAGTCCCTCTGCCCCTTTGACTTCTTGGAGGTGAGTTACATCCACTATGCTACGCTGACTTTATGATTAGGGCCAATGGAAAAAGCCTAGGGTAAATTTTCAAAGTGCATCCGTGTGCCATAATGTTTCCCTCTGGCTGCTTAATTCTCTCATGTCTTAGGCTGATATTGACTGATCAGTTGATTCTTCAGTTAATTAACTCATTCCTCAGACATTTGGGAAGTATAAACCCTGTGCCAGGGGCACATAGTATATCTACTCACTGAAATAAAAGGGTGAGCCAAGCAGAGTTGTCTGGAGCTTTGCTGAGGGTTCACAGGGGTGAAAACAAGAGTGAAACACATAAAGGAAACCAAATGGCTTTTCTGTAATTCAGAGAGTATGTGTGAGATTGCCATATCACAGTCCTCTGTGGAGTACTCCCGAGGTGCATTTCATGTAGGAAGTGGTGGTACCAGACATTTTCTGTATTACAGTAATCTTCATATATTTATTAAGCTGTAACTGGTAAGCCTTCCTGATGGGGTGTGCCCTGAGCCTTTGTGGGCTGCACCGTCTTTGTCAGGAAGCACTCTGGGAACTCCGGCCTGTGACAAGGCAGGTTTCAGTCATTCCTGGAGGGTTTGGGGGATTGGCACAGAGAGGGGTAAGATGACACTAAGGAAACAGTTGGAGTCATGGTGGGTTGAAGGGAGTGTCCTTAGGAAAAACCAGTGGTAGAATGAAACCCTTTTACCGGGTATATTTTACGTCTAACCCTTTGAGCACAGCAGCTGAATTGTTCAGCATTGTTCGACATTTTAAAGACTGCTAAGAAAATGCTAGCTTACTGCATTTTAAAGTGTGGGGTTTTTTTCCTTTCTCAACTGTTGACCTGGCAGCAGGTTGGGAGAGTCTGCGAACTTCAAGTGTGATGACGTGACAGCAGAGGAGCCCAGCCATTGTGCTGTCACTTGCAAGCTCTGTGCCTGGGAGGCCCGGGCACACACTCATGACAGGTTCAGCGCTAGGAAAGGAGAGAACACAGCAGAGGGGAAAGACAAAAAAATCTGTAGAGACGTGGATGAACCTAGAGCCTGTCATACCGAGTGAAACAAGTCAGAAAGAGAAAGGCAGATATCATATATGAACGCATGTATATGGGACCTAGAAAGACGGTACTGATGGACCTGTTTGCAGGGCAGCAATGGAGATGCAGACATAGCGGATGGACGTGTGGACACAGGTGGCAGGGGGAGGGTGGGACAAACTGGGAGAGGTACATTGACGTGTGTACACGACCACGTGTACAATAGCTGTCTAAAAGAGATATCCAGCTATAGCTGCTCTATGGTACAGGGAGCTCAGCTTGAAGCTCTGTGATGACCGAGATGGGGAAGATGGGGGGAGTGTGGAAGTGAGGTCTCAGAGTGGGGAGATACACGCATACGTATAGCAGATCCACATTGTTGTACAGCAGAAACTAATGCAATATCGTAAAGCAATTAGACTCCAATTAAAACAAATGAAGAAAGAAGAGGGAAAAGAGGTGTGGGAATGTTAGCGGAGAAAAGGGAAGCGAGGTCAAGGAGGGCAGGGGAGAAAGATGCTCCATTATCCTCACTTCTCTTCGTCTCATAGCAGGAGCCGGTGAGAAAGCAAGCAGATTGGAAAGGGGAGAAAGAGTGAGAGGAGGGGGGGAGGGCACTTGGAGGTGGTAAGGGAGAAGGAGAATGAGTCAGAGGAAGCGAGGCGGAAGGAGGCAGGATGAGAACTATTTACACGCGGGGAGAGGAGCCAGGCACCGAGACAGGCCTGTACATGGTGGTCTCCCCGAGAGCCTTCAGCTGCTCCCAGCGGTGCACCCAGCAGATAGCCAGGGTCCCTCCCGACAGACAGTCCCCTGACCTCTGTGTTACCTTCAGTGCCATTCTGTGTACGGCCTCCGTGTCACTGGTTGCGGCTGCATTGACACCGTGTGATCAGAGAGCCGACGGAGACCCGGTTCTGCCTTCCCTGCCGCCTCGCGGCGTTGGGCGGACTTCTGAGTCAGGGCTGCTTGCCTTTGATGTCAGCCATCCTTCCTTGTGTACAGGTAGGAGAGGTGAAAGGGAAAAACTCTTCCTGAAGGTTGCTGAATTTAGCGCTCATGCATACAAATATTCAAAGCGGTTGGGGAAAACTCTATACAGTCCCAAACCAGTATTTTTTTCTAAGTAAGGTAGTTGACGCGTTCATTGCTGGGCTGGGGACTTGCCCTAATCCAGCGCCACACTCACTGTGCCTGAAGGTGGGCAGGAAGCCTGCACGACATTCCAGGTCTGGTCAGGTGCTTTGTAAAGTGAGCACCCATGTCCTCCTCTGCACCCTGGCTTCGGGTGCTGACCTTTCCTGATGAGAGCTCCCATTCCTATTGTAATTCCTATCCTTCTGCACATTCTGGACTCCTTGCCCATGTTGGTTATTGTTGTTGTTGTTGTTTAGTCACGAAGTCATGTTCGACTCTTTGCGACCCCATGGACTGTAGTCCACCAGGCTCCCCTGTCCATGGAATTCTCCAGACAAGAATACTGGAGTGGGTTGCCACTTCCTTCTCCAGGGGATCTTCCCAACTCAGGGGCGGAACCCGCATCTCCTGCATTGGCAGGCAGATTCTTTACCACTGAGCCACCAGGGAAGCCCATGTTAGTTATTATGGAGCATCTGAATAGCTGTTCACTAACTGCTCATGAAATAAATGAATGGCTATGGTGGTCATCTTGAGTATAAAACCAAATTTTTCTAGAAAGAGCTATGCTTTTATGTGTCTGTACCATTAGCCTATCTGTTCTGGAAAGGAAAAGTTGATTTAGCCAGCAGTAAGGGGCTTCTGGGGAGTTGATTCAACTGTAATTAATGGATTATGATTCCATTCACTCCTGGACACCAGAGGATGGTCTTGAAGTTTCAGGCAGCCTGTTTCTTGTGAGTCTCGTAATTGCAGGCCATATGCATGAGGCACTTCAGAGCCATGCTTCTCAGACATGAGTATACATAGGACTTAACACGAGTATCCTGTGAAAATGCCGATTCTGTTTCAGGAGTTTTGAGCATTTCACATTCCCTGGGGTTGCTGAGGTTGCTGGTCGGTAGACCCGACTTGAGTAACAGGATTTTAAAAATGGTTCTAGTAAATAAAGTTGGGATTTATTCTATGAAAATACCTAGATGCATTTTTATAGTTTGCAGAACAGCAGACTTCCTAGGGGGAAAACTTATAAGTATCTAACTCTTATTCCAGCTTGCACATTTGTGAGAAATCTTTCCCACACTTAAACAGAGAAATCCTATACTAATCAGCCCCCAAATCTGCTTTCAAGTGATGCTCTAGGTTGTACTCCCCTTAATCTACAGCTTTATTTATTTAGGCTTTTCCAGATTTGGGAGGCCCTGGCCCTGGTGTAGCTACTTTAGCAACAGGGATGACTTCTAAAGCAGAAATATTCTTTGGAAGATCAGCAGTTCAAGGGCTGTGTTTATGAGACCTTCATATTTATTGATTCTGACCAAGCAGAGAAGTTCTCCAAGGACAGTCAATTAGAATGGCAGCAAGTAGGAAAGGGCAATGTTCAGCTTGAATTTTGCAAGCGAATCCTCGCCTCTGCTTACATATGTTCCAACAGGTCTCTGAGTTCGAAGTTGGAAGTCTTCTCTAACAAGGCGGTCTTTATTTTCCAGGTCGTCCGCAGCCAGCATAATGCCATCCTTATAATCCCTGGAGGAGAATGTGCTCACCGTGTTCAGATAAAGGAGTGGTGAGTACCACAAGCCACGGGCAGGACCAACGGCAGGTTGCCTGTCACTGTTGGAGACAGCATTCAGTTTCATTATACACTTGACATCATTCTCTTGTGTGTGTTCTACTCACTGATAACCAGCCTGCAGAGGGCCAGCCATGGGTGGTCTCAGTGAATTAATGTGCATTTTGGAAGCATGTCAGAGTCCCTACAACAGAGTACCTTTGTAGACAACCAGGGAAAAAACAGGACTGGCCACCAGAAATCGCTCTCCACCTTCTGCAGAGTTAACATAGACTTCTTATGATTGTTCATCTTTATTACCTTATCAGAAGGCTTTTATCTTTTCAACATTGATGTAAATGGGTGAACACCAAAGACTCTTCTAATTAAAGTTTTATCTCTGTTCCCTTATCTGAAGTTGCCCTTCTAGAGAGTCTTTGTGTTTTCCTTTCAAACAAATGTATGTCCCGCAACTTTGATTTGCCCAAATAGGTCACCAGGATTAATTTTCCATTAACCTTTATTGCTTCTTTCTTTCTAATCATCTTTTTAGACGATTAAACAGTTCCCATTGGGTCGATCTCTGTGTAGGATATAGACCATCTTTATCCTTTGGTGGCCTTTATGGAACTGATGTCGACGGTGGTAATCTCTGGTCCAGTACTGAACTTGACCCCATTAACTAGCTGTGGATAAATCCCCACAGGAGTTCTGCTGACCGTGGCAGTTTTGTCATTGGCATCACTCTTTCATAACTCAGTCTGTATTCATTTTCTCTGGCAGCTGTAACAAAGTAACAAGGGCTGGGTAGCTCAAACAACAGACACTTGTCATCTGGAAGCCAGAAGTCTGAAATCAAGGGGTCAGCAGGCTTTGCTCCTTCTGAAAGTTGTAAGGGAGAATGTGGTCCTTGCCTTTCCTAGATTCTGGTATCCTCAGGTGTTCCCTGGCCTATGAATGGCCGTCTTCTTCCTGTGCCTTTCAATTGTCTATCTCCATGTTCAAATTTCCCCCCTTCTAAAGACACCTATCATATTGAATTAGAGACACCTTTAATGACTTTTCTCATAATTTAACCATGTGCATAGATTCTATGTCTCAATGAGGCCACATGTAATTAAGACTTCCACATCTTTTGGGGGTACATAAATTCAACCCATAACACTATCTAAGGAAAGGCAAATTCATTCTTTTTGGTTTGCCCTGAAGAAACTAGAACCAAGCTTGTTCTTAATATTGGTTGAATGAGCGAATGGCAGAGACCGTAATGACCACGGTCAAATTCAGTTGGCAAAACTAAAGCGCAGTGACAGGGAGCAGACAGGCCTTCTACTCCGTTGTCCTCAGCAAGCTCTTACTTTCAGGAGAGTCCAAGTTCAACAACATCCTAAATGGGATAAGAGTTGCCCCTTTAAAAGTAAGAGCAAGTAGTCAGCTTCTAAAAGGTAGCGCTCTGCGTGAGCCCGGCCTGCTTTCTCTATCGCATCTCAGGCTGAGCTGCCAATTTACACACTACCTCTATCAGAACATCAAGATATCTTTCCAGCTAATTCAATACCATTTAAATCATACTTAGCCAGGCTGTTCTTTCCTTCCAACTGTATCACTTTGCACTTATTAAATTTACCATTCTGTTCCAGAGCTCTCATCTCTAAATGCGCTCCTGAAACAGACCTGCCCCCGCTGTCTCTTCTCTCTTCTCTGTGCTTCCTCAGCTCGAGACTATTAGCTGCGGTCTTTTGTGTGTTTAGATTTGATAACATTATGAGGATGCTGGTCTCCAGATAGCAGTTAAAGGATCCATTTCTCAGAGATGTTTATTTAGAGAACCCTTATTTCCTGCAAGGGTGGAGCTTTCTGGACGTGTCTACTGTGACTTCCAGGAAAGGAAGTCTTACAGAAAGGCTTACCTTTCTGTCCCCAAAGGAAGCCTCTTGCTGAGCGAAGTCCAAGGCCATGGGAACCTGGTGGGAGGAATGAAGCAGGCATCTTTAGGGACCCTAATGTCAGCCTCTGGGCTAGTGCTGCGGACCATGGGGTTCCAGCTTGACTTTCCCAAGACTGCACAGCAGGCAGGCTGGGGTCACTGACCTATAGGCTTCTCATCCCTGCAGAAGCTTTCTTGTCCCTGGGGATGCGGCCATCCTATGGCCAAATCATAGTGTTGGCCCAGACAGCGCTGGATTTATAAGACGATGACAGGCAGGAGAAAGTGAAAGTGAAAATAAGAAGTCATGTTAGCATTTTCATGTTGACACTAGTCCTAAGGAAATTGGTAAATTACATAACATATTTACAGGGTGTGTGATGCTTGCAGGCAGAGTTCCACCAAACACCATCATATATGGTTGTATAACTTCATCTTCATGCCTCCACTGTTTACTTATCTTCTCCATTTTATCAAAGTGCATACTACCCTCTATTGCAAGCTTTCTATAACTTACTATGTGAGTTTCCTCATTTGGTATGTGAGAATGTCAACAGGCATAAATTGAAACAATTGATTTTGGTCATACAGTGATCATATCAGAGTAATGGTGGAAGAGCTCTTTGATAGTGATGTGTCAAGTTCAATGAGCAATTGTATCTTGGTCATTAAACTGTCCTTAAACAGCTTTCGTTGTTTAGTCGCTAAGTCGTGTCCAACTCTATTGTGACCCCATGGACTGTAGCCCACCAGGCTCCTCTGTCCATGGGATTTCCCAAGCAAGAGTACTGGAGTGAGTTGCCATTTCCTTCTCCAGGGGATGTTCTGGACCCAAGGATCAATCCTGTGTCTCCTGCATTGAAGGCAGATTCTTTATCACTAAGCAAACAACTTGCTTAGTACCTAAAGTATGCATTGTTATAATTTTTGTGTTACAATAAATCTTATTTTAATAACTAGGTTATTTTGTGTGTACCTAACACTTCTCTACCATTAAAGAGAAATAAACCAGAAATAAAACCTTAAGTGCCTTGAAAACTAGAAACTAATTTACTATTGCTAAGTATTTTCCTCTATTACCATTTTACACTCTAATTTCAGTAATCTGAGATTTCTGAAAATTCAGATATATGCGTTTCGTGGAACTGATAATAATACACATTCATTATGAAACTCTGATCTTTAAACAAAGGGGAAATTGTTTTGTTTTTTTAGTTAGTAATTAACAGTAGTTTTTTCAAAGACCTCTGAAATTTTAGAGTGTATTTATGATACATGCAAAGTATTTTAATTAAAGAACTTGTGCTTTGAATCAAGATTCTATCAGACTTTCTCAGAAGATGTTTGCACATGGGTAAGTTAAGATACAAATCATAGTGTTTGTTCTCCTTGGGTTCTTTCTCTGCCTCTGTCTCCTGACGGTTCCAGTTTTGTTTCTTCTAAATCCGTGAGTTAAACTCAGTGCTTTTAAGCTGATAATAGAGAAGTCATGAAGAGGAGTGGAGGGCTTCTAGCAGAGAGCTCAGAAGCTTGGCATGCCCCTCCCTCACTTGCTCCCCCGACATTTAGCTCTCAGGAAGCTTTGTCAGATTTTCTATAATTCTTTCATATTTTTGCTTTCCTTTTCCCTTTGCGTCCATGAGCACCTTTTCCCAGGCTTTTGGTTCCCTCTTCTATTGTGTGTTCATAGGACCCTTCCGGTTCTTCATTTGTTCATTCATTCAAATATGGTCCTTCTCACGTGTGCCAGAAGTGTCCCTGGGGATCACAGGAGGAGGGTTACAGTCTAGGTGGGAGACGATCAGCCGAGATGGTTGCTCTGCTGGCGCTCTGGCTGTGGGCTCCTCACACACAGGAAAAAGCAGTGGAGCTGGCTCTAGGGGCCTCGGGAAATGCTTTACAGAGGAGGTCTTATCTGAGTGGAGGTTGGAAGGGACAGAACAGTGCTAGAGGAACCAGTGTGGTGGCGAGAACGTTCGAAAGAAGGCAGGGTGGGCGGCTCAGCAGGGCGGCGTGGGGGAGCAGGGTGCGGCGTGCGGTCCTTGCTGTGCAGCTGATGCTGCTGGAGCACGAGCTGGGAGGGAAGGCTGGCTGAGGCTCCGCGGGAAGGCGGGAGCAGCCCCGTCTCGCCAGGCTGCTGTGAGTAGGAAAGGAGATGATGGTTTCAAGATGACTAGCACGGGGCCTGGTATATTATTAAATAAGCGTGAAGTCGTCATTGCTATCAGTGTTTAATAAACACAGAGCAAAGAGGACCTCGGCCCCCTGGAGCTGTGTCACACACCGGGAGCCCTCCTCTCATCTCAGGCCTGCAGCCTGTACTTGCCTCTGGTCCACCCTGCCCACGGCAGCGCTGCGTTAGTGGGCTCATCCCCAGCCAAACTCTTCCCCGCCTCGAATCAGGCCTTCCTAACCTGGTGCTTGATGGGCTCAGCGCCCCCTCTGACAAGGTTGGCCAAAACATCCATTTGCGCATTTTGTCCCATCTCATGAAATACTCAGACGAGCCTTTTGGCCACCCCAGTGCTCACTCTGTAAGTCGTCAGTCCTGGCTACATCCGCCTACTTTGATTCTCACCCGCAGTTGGTTCTTTCCCATTCAAGCTCCATCTTCAGAACGTCCCCCCCTCCACCATCCTTCAGGACCTCACTGAAATTCATCCCCTTTATGAAAACTTTTCTCCATTCATAATTTACCCCTTCTTCACTCCAGGGAAACTTTCAACAAACTCTTCACATCACACAGGTTGACACCTGCCTCTCTGATATCACGACTCTGTTCATTAACACCCTCGGAAGGGCTGGCAGGTGCTCAGGGAAGGGCCACGTACTTACTACATGTCCTGTTTGTGCTCAAAGCACAGCTTCTTGCAAATAGCGGATGCTGCATTGATGTGTGTTAAGAGTGGAGGGGAGACAGAGTTCCCGTAATTTGTAAGGCTGCTACGGAGGTGGAACCGAGGGATTGATTACTTGCCATCTGGGAGAAGCAGTGGTTAACGTCTGATCTGGATGACCTCTCTCAGGGCAGGATGACTGTCAGCAAAGGGAGGAGGGTTACATCAAACAAAAATCTGGACCGTGGACAGAAGAGACGTCCACTCTGAAAGCTGGTTTAACTGCCCTAAGGCTGGGACACGGGAAGGAGAGACTTAGAAAGCCATGAAGCCTTTTGGGCCCCGTCTTGACAGTGAATGACAAATGACATAACAGGTAAGAGCACCTCTATTGCATTAGGAAGCTCTGCATCTCTCCAGGAGATGGCCGTGGAAGACTTGATTCAATTTAAGACTTCTCCGCAGCAGATCTGGAGATAATCACAAATGCAGAAATATATTTATGAAAGTCTGTTGCCACTGAGCTGAAAAGACCATAATCCTATTACTTGTGAGTTTGAAAAGGGTAAACATGAATAACCGAAAGGGAATATCGATTACAGGAGTAATATGAACAGGAATAATGGAATTAAAGTAATTGAGGCAATATTGGACCTAATGGACCTTGTTTCTCTTAATGCCTCTCTTCTGCTCTTCACATTGACTTGGCCCTAAAGTCGATTGGACTCTGTGCACCAAGAGAGAAGAACATAATGGAAGAATTAGTATTGCTGTCTATAAAAAAAATCAATCTGTTGTTCTTACAGAAGAACATCAATCAGTCTGTGAAATCAATTAGCTGGAATTTTTTACATTCAGCTTATAAGGTTACAAGACAAAGTGATGAGCAAAGCCGGTCTGCCTCACACATAGTAGATACTCAGAAAAGGTTTCTTGAGTTAAAAGCCAGAGGAGACCACGGATTTTGTTGAAACACAACTTCAGTGTAAGTCCTTCCGTCCCTTCTCCTTGCTGGACTGTGTCCATCATGTTGTAAGTGCAGTCGACTCCATTTCACTGACCTATGCAATGACTTCTCTTGAACGTCGCTGCCTGGCCGCGCAGGCTAGTCTTGCGTGACCTTGGGTGCCTGCCTTATTTGAGGTCTGACCTGTTTGCTGTGACTAGGTTTTCTGCCCTGTAGAGCACTAGCAAATCACATTTCGGGGGAAATATCCCTTTGATGACACTACTGCCTCTTCAGAAAGCTTGTGTCGCCCCTTTCAGGCTCGCTGTACTTTATAGCCCCTTCCCCACCCCGTGGCTCCGAAGAGCTTCTGTGTTTGGACTTCTCCCACAGCCCGTCCACACTTTGCTCCCACCCGCCCTACTTGGGCTCGACGGGGAAGGCCGATGGGCCTCTGCAGGACATCCTCCCGTTTTCAAACAGGCAGGATGCTCTCCTTGGAAGTCTTCTCATATCTCTATCACTCCAGTTAGAGTCCGCCTGCCCAAGGCAAACGTGATCTTCCTTAAAACTGTGTGTTATCAAGAACTGTGTGGTGAAGACGTTTATTTCAGTGAGATAAACAGTATGAGGAACTAAAGAGTTGCAGGCACACAGTAACAAAATTGTTTTACCAGAAATTGGGCTTTCCCGGCGGCTCAGTGGTAAAGAATCCGTCTGCCAAGGCAGGAGACACAGGAGACGTGGTTTCAGTCCCTGGGTTGGGAAGATCCCTTGGAGGAGGAAATGGCAACCCACTCCAGTATTCTTGCCTGGGAAATCCCATGAGCAGAGGGGCCTGGTGGGCTACAGTCCATGGGGTCACCAAGAGTCAGGCAGGACTTAGTGACTGAGGATATTTCAATGATAATGGGGTTCTCAATCTCTGCAGGAGTGTGACTTTAAAATCTGAATATCCCTGAAAAGTCCAACATTGCACTGTATCTCTTTTCACAAGTTTGTCATGAACTAACCTGGAATTTTAAAAAACAATTTCAACATCTTAAGGAGCCACTATGGTGAAAAGCTGAGAATAAAGACTTAAAGCAGCTGTATTTTAAGTAGAAGAACTTTTTCCCCATTCTCCCAGCAGTCTTGGTCTGCACTAAATACATCTTATTTCTCAATCAGTTGATCACTTTGTTTCTAATACACATTTTGCAGACTCTACAGTAGAAATGTTTCTAATGTTTGTTCTTCAAAACTGGGTTTAAGTCCTTTTTCCTCTATTGAGTTTGCCTTTTATCATTTCACTCTTCTGCGTGGTGGTTTTTCCCCCTCCAGATACCTTTTTTTAGGCTCATGATCCATTTAAGGACTTTTTAAAATGTTTAGCCTTTTTGAGAATTTTTAGATGCTATTCTGAAATAGGGATATATTTTAATATCCCGCAATGCCCAATACATTTTTAGGGCAGTGTGACATATTGATTTATAAAAATATACAGTTTTTAGCTTCAGTTTCACCTAAATTCCCAAGTTGCTCTTTTTCCTGCTTTCTATTTCACCTAAGGGCTTTGCTGGTAGCTTAGTGGTAAAGAATCCACCTGCCAAAGCAGGAGACATGGATTCTATCTTTGGGTTGGGAAGATCCCCTGGAGGAGGAAATGGCAACCCACTCCAGTATTCTTGCCTGGGAAACCCCATGGACAGAGCGGCCTGGTAGGCTATAGTCCAAGGGGTCACAAAGAGTCGGACACGACTTAGTGACTAAACAACAATAAATTCCATGTGAACACTGGAGTTTGTCTGAATGGTTTAAATTTTTTTTTAAAAGTTGAATAATCCCCATTTCAATGTCAATGTGGAAAGATGAGTGAGATAGGTTTCTGGTTATAGATGATACATGTTTTAGTTCCTGATACTTTTCAAGACACCATTAAAATGACATTTAAGTGATCTTTTGAAAAAACAATCACCCACCTAAAAGAACAAAGAAATGGGGCAAGTGCCATAGCATTTTGGAATCTGGGATACAGGTGAATGAGTGGTAGCTTATTGAGCAGAGGAGAAACAAGCAAGCAGCCTAATTTCCACTGATGGATTCTACAGAAGCTCAGGAATTTTCAGCAACAAGAACCCCGTGTAACTGAGAGTGAAGAGAGGACTAAAGTCAGGAGTACTGATGAATGTTCAGATCTGCTCCCCAACTTGACACAAGCAGGTCCCCCCTTCCACTCTAACGTAGAAATGGAGATTTTTTTTTTTTCCTGTAGAGATGATAAAATAGAGGCTTCTGCATCGGAAGGTATCAGGAAAAGTAAAAAGTGGGATTATCCATGCATAGTCTTGAAATCAGGGAGACTGCATTGATTCACCAATTACAGCTACCTTCTTTTCCCTGCCCCCCTAACCCGAGGGCACGGGGTGATAACCTGCCTACATGAAACCCTGGGAGACTTCCCTGGGATTCTGACATAAAAATAAAACACAAGGATGCTGAAACAGGGGTTCCCCAAAGAATAGGCCTGACTAGAACAATCCTAAAATGAATCCCAAGTCAACTTTCCTTCTGCCCCACCCGTCTCCCCGCCATACAACCCTTTCTGTTGGCTTTCTTTAATTATCAGCAGACAGCCAAGGATCATGAGATATTTAAGAAAGGTTTTTCTTATGAGAGACAGACACTAAAACATGCAAACAGGAAAAAAAAAAAAGCAGTTTAAAGGAGACAGAACCTTTGCAAGAAGGAAGAAATCTTAAAAAAAGAAACCACTTGTCTCTTCAGAGACATAAGGTGTGACATTACAACTGGGGCACAGAAGAGAATTTATAGGAGCTAGGAGACTAAAGTTAAGGAAATTTCCCAGAATGTGAAGTAAGAAGAGAAAGAATACAAAATAGTATAGAAAAAACCAAGAAATTTATAGGATTGGCCCATGAGGTCCATTGTCCAAAAATAGTAGCATCCAGCTTGAGAGAATATAGAAAACAGAGGACAGAAAACCATCAAAGGAATAATTCAACAGAATTCCCCCAACCAAAGATAGGAGTTTCCCAGTTAAAAGATAATCCCAATGCATCATCATGAAATGTGAAAGCATTCTAGCAAATGACAGGGTCAGACAGTCAGTTTAGTCGCAAAGTCGTGTCTGACTCTCTGTGACCCATGAACTGCAGCACGCCAGGCTTCCCTGTCCTTCACTATTTCCCAGAGTTTGCTCAAACTCATGTCCATCAAGTCAGTGATGCCATCCAACCATCTCATCCTCTGTCATCCCCTTCTCCTGCCCTCAATTTTTCCCACCATCAGGGTCTTTTCCAATGAGTCAGTTCTTCACATCAGATGGCCAAAGTTTTAGAGCTTCAGCTTCAGCATCAGTCCTTCCAGTGAATATTCAGGACTGATTTCCTTTAGGATTGACTGGTTGGATCTCCTTGCAGTCCAAGGGACTCCAAAGAGTCTTCTTCAAACACCACACACAGTTCAAAAGCATCAACTCGTTGGTGCTCAGCTTTCATTATGGTCCAACTCTTATATCCATACATGACTATTGGAAAAACCATATTTGACTAGACAGACCTTTGTCAGCAAAGTAACGTCTCTGCTTTTTAATACTCTGTCTAGGTTGATCATACCTTTTCTTCCAAGGAGCAAGCGTCTTTTAATTTCATGGCTGCAGTCACTATCTGCAGTGATTTTGGAGCCCAAGAAAGTAAATAAAATCTACCACTGTTTCAACTTTTTTCACCATCTATCTGCCATGAAGTGATGGGACCAGATGCTATGAACTTCATTTTTTGAATGTTGAGTTTTAAGCCAGCTTTTTCACTCTCCTCTTTCACTTTCATCACGAGGCTCTTTAGTTCCTCTTTACTCTCTGCCATAAGATTAGTGTCATCTGTATATCTGAGGTTATTGATATTTCTCCCAGCAATCTTGATTCCAGCTTGTGCTTTATCCAGCTGGGCATTTTGCATGATGTACTCTGCATATAAGTAAAATAAGCAGGGTGACAATATAAAGCCTTGATGTACTCCTTTCCCAGTTTGGAACCAGTCCATTGTTCCATGTCCAGTTCTAACTGTTGCTTCTTGACCTGCATACAGATTTCTCAGGAGGCAGGTCAGCTGGTAAGGTATTCCCATCTCTTGAAGAATTGTCCAGTTTGTTTTGATCCACACAGTCGAGGTTTTGGCGTAGTCAATAAAGCAGAAGTAGTTGTTTTTCTCGAATTCTCTTGCTTTTTCTATGATCCAGTGGACGTTGGTAATTTGATCTCTGCTTCCTCTGCCTTTTCTAAATCCAGTTTGAACATCCGGATGTTCTCGGTTCACATACTGTTGAAGCATAGCTTGAAGAATTTTGAGCATTACTTTGCTAGTGTGTGGGATGAGTGCAATTGTACAGTAGTTTGAACATTCTTTGGCATTGCCTTTCTTTGGGATTGGAATGAAAACTGACCTTTTCCAGTCCTGTGGCCACTGCCGAGTTTTCCAAATTTGCTAGCATATTGAGTGTAGCACTTTCACAGCATCATCTTTTAGGATTTGAAATAGCTCAGCTGGAATTCCATCACCTCCACTAGCTTTGTCTGTACTGATGCTTCCTAAGGCCCACTTGACTTCGCATTCCAGGATGTCTGGCTCTAGGTGAGTGATCACACCATCATGGTTATCTGGGTCATGAAGATCTTTCTTGATAGTTCTTCTGTATATTCTTGGCACCTCTTGTTAATATCTTCTGCTTCTGTTATGTCCATACCATTTCAGTCCTTTATTGAGCCCATCTTTGCATGAAATATTCCCTTGGTATCTCTAATTTTCTTGAAGAGATCTCTAGTCTTTCCCATTGTATTGTTTTCCTCTATTTCTTTGCACTGATCACTGAGGAAGGCTTTCTTATCTCTCCTTGCTATTCTTTGGAGCTCTGCATTCAAATGGGTATATCTTTCCTGTTTTCCTTTGCCTTTAACTTCTCTTCTTTTCTCAGCTATTTGTAAGGCCTCTGAAGACAACCATTTTGCCTTTTTGCATTTTTTTTTTCCTTTGGGGATGGTTTTGATCACCACCTCCTGTACAATGTCATGAACCCTCATCCATAGTTCATCATGTATTCTGTCTATCAGATCTAGTCCCTTAAATCTATTTCTCACTTCCACTGTATACTCATAAGAGATGTGCTTTAGATAATACTTGAATGGTCTAGTGGTTTTCTCCACTTTCTTCAATTTCAGTCTGAATTTGGCAATAAGGAGTTCATGATCTGAGCCATAGTCAGCTCCTGGTCTTGTTTTTGCTGACTGTATAGAGCTTCTCCATCTTTGGCTGCAAAGAATATAATCAATCTGATTTCAGTATTGACCATCTGGTGATGTCCATGTGTAGAGTCTTCTCTTGTGTTGTTGGAAGAGGGTGTTTGCTATGAACAGTGTGTTCTCTTGGCAAAACTCTATTAGCCTTTGCCCTGCTTCATTCTGTTCTCCAAGACCAAATTTGCCTGTTATTCCAGGTGTTTCTTGACTTCCTACTTTTGCATTCCAGTCCCCTATAATGAAAAGGACATCTTTTTTGGGTATTAGTTCTAGAAGGTCTTGTAGGTCTTCATAGAACTGTTCAACTTCAGCTTCTTCGGCGTTACTGGTCGGGGCATAGACTTGGATTATCGTGATATTGAATGGTTTGCCTTGGAAATGAACAGAGATCATTCTGTCATTTTTGAGATTGCATCCAAGTACTGAATTTTGGACTCTTTTGTTGACCATGGTGGCTACTCCATTTCTTCTGAGGGATGCCTGCCCACAGTAGTAGATATAATGGTCATCTGAGTTAAATTCACCCGTTTCAGTCCATCTTAGTTCACTGATTCTTAGAATGTCGACGTTCACTCTTGTCATCTCCTGTTTGACCACTTCCAATTTGCCCTGATTCATGGACCTATCATTCCAGGTTCCTATGCAATATTGCTCTTTACAGCATCAGATCTTGCTTCTATCACCAGTCCCATTCACAAATGGGTGTTGTTTTTGCTTTGGCTCCATCCCTTCATTCTTTCTGTAGTTATTTCTCCACTCATCTCCAGTAGCATAGTGGGTACCTACTCACCTGGGGAGTTCATCTTTCAGTGTCTATCTTTTTTGAGGTCAATAGATAATACCTAAAATTGAAAATCCCAGAGGTAGTAACATAAGCACATTATTTAAATTAGCCCTCAGTGTCACCTCATTGTGGTGCTCATAGTTGAGGACATCCATTTGGGACTATTGCATAGATAAGAAACTTCCAAATAAAATGTTCTCAAATTTCTAATAAGAAACTTGAATTTGTTCTCATGAATATAACTTTGTTTCATACTGCTTATTTGCCTGAAATAGTCTCATAGAATTCTTGATCAAGATGTCAGTGATTCTCTTCCTGGTATTCATGTTTGTTACTGTCAGATACTATAGGGGCAGCAATTAAGAAATATTCAAGCTGTTTCCACACTATTCCAAATTTTACAACTATTTTTGAAAGTTTATATTTAAAAAATTCAATTGCTTTAATACTTCTTTTTGCTCTATACAGGCGATCTGATACTGCCCATTGAATTTTTTTTTTTGTCTATGAAGTAATTAAAAATAATGACAGGGCCCTAATTTGTAAAATGCATGTTCATTGTCAAAGTAGTCACCCCATAGGTTGCTTGGATGCCAAGGAAAGGGTGCGTTAGCCCCCCAGCAGAAAGAAGTTTCTGAAATCCATAAAGAGAGAATTTGAGGAGCTGATACCTGTAGCTTTGCCCAGCAATTCTCTCTCCCCAACTTCCTAGAGCCACACCTCCGTCCAGATGTTTCTTGCACATCTGAAATGCAAACGCCTCCCTCAAGCTGCATTGGCCACTTCTCCAGAAGGGCAGTGGTGCCTTGTACAACAGCATGTCGATGTGGGTGTCATAGGCCAGTGGTGTCAGGACCTCACAGAAGATCTGGAACCAGTTCACAGCACAGCAGTGTGCTGAGACCTACCACTTGGGATGCACTGACTTCTGATGTATAAGCAGAGGCCCGTGTAAGGACTGCAAGAGTCGCAAGCAGTTAACCCGTGGGCCTATCCCTACTTAACTGGCGAGACTGCATCATGAACAAATTTGTATAAATACAAGCTGATTCTTAAGGAATATCTCTCATGTGGTCACATTAGATCTTCCAGACCTTTTACCTCATCGAAGGATTGGAAGGAGCTGCTTTGACTCCATTTCCATGAGATGAGGCAATCAAATGTAGATAATTGTGGAATATGGCTCACTTCTAAAATTCAGAGGTTCTTTAGTTTCTGCATTATCCACATGCTGTATATTCCATTTTGTCTCAAGTATTGGGCTTCCCTGATGGCTCAGATGGTAAAGAATCTGCCTGCAATGTGGGAGACCTGGGTTCCATCCCTGCATCGGGAAGATCCCCTGGAGGAGGGCACAGCAACCCACTCCAGTATTCTTGCCTGGAGAATCCCCATGGACAGAGGAGCCTGGTGGGCTACAGGCCATGGGGTCACAAAGAGTTGGACTCTTCAGTTTGTGGATTATCCACATGCTGTATTTTCCACTTTGTCTCAAGTATTACAGTAAAGAACAGAACACCTGAAGATAATAAACAGCAGCTTTGACCAAAAAGAAGAAAGGTTGAAATGAATGGGGCTAGAGCTTGTGTTGTTTTGAATCTCCAATTGTTAATTTTCTCGCTATCCCTTAATGTGGTCCTAGGGAAGTTAGTAATAATGTTTCAGAAGAGGTAGGAAATGGATAGCACTCTCACTAAATTAGCTGGAAAACAAGAAAGGCACTTCAGTATACAGAGTAGTGACTGCTCACTGTCCTACATAAGGGAAGGAGAACGTGGTCCATTTGGCGCCCTCCATATTCAAGGCTGAAATTGGAAACAATGACGCTTTAATTCACTGCTGAGTTAATGGGCCTGCTGATTTGTCTTCATTTTTCTGGACTCTAAAATGTCCTTAAAACCCTCTCAAGGGTTTTATACTTTTAATCTGAGGTCTCTGTGCTTCATTTTTCCTTTTGTTCTTCAAACACTCTCATTGCCTCTCTCTGTTTCATCTTCCGAGAGGTTTGGAATAATGCATGGTATGTATTGAATGATTTGGATGGTCTGTGACATGTCTTGCTGATCTTAAGCCACTCAAAATCCTAGGGAATAGTCCCAGCTTGCATTAGCAGTAGATTAATGCAGGTGAACTTCAGAGTCTTAATTTTAAAGAATTTACATTTTTACCAGTGATGATTGAAAACCATTGGCATTCTTTCTGCCCAAATTACTGATTACAATTGCAAATTCTTGCAAAAAGTGCTAGAATGACTTCTCACTGTTCCATACGGCGCAGGGTATTTATTATTTTACCCATTTAATGGCTATTAAATATTTAAAAAACAATTTTCCAAAAATACATCCATAACTGTAGGTAATGTGCATAAATCAATGGGAAATGCATTCTGGTATGCATGCCTAATAACACTTGTGTAGACCAGGTTCCCTGTCTAAGAGAATTTGCTGAGAGGAAAGGTTAAATTTGGGGGAGATTTTTCATTTGTGATTTTGTTAGGAGATTGAAACAAATAGGGGTGCTTTCAGATGAGATCAAGAGTGTTATTACTCAGGTGGTTACTGACTTTTTGCTCCGGAATTTCCTGAATGTGAGCTGTGAGTCCCAACTTCAGGATCTGAATTAGGAATGGTGGAAAACCATGGTGAGTTAGTTATTTGGGATATGGGATCCAGGAAGCCCATCAGCTCTTGAATGTTCCCTGTGAAAACTGAGCAGGAGTTATTTTTATAAAGTTAAGGGACTTCTGTTCCAAGCAAAGATTCAAAAGAAGATGCAAGACATCAAAAGAGACACAGATAAATAGAACAGTATTATGGAGTCTATGGGAGAGGGCGAGGGTGGGATGATATGGGAGAATGGCATTGAAGCATGTAAATTATCATATGTGAAACGAAGCACCAGTCCAGGTTCGATGCATGATACAGGGTACTCAGGGCTGGTGCACCAGGATGACCCAGAGGGATGGGATGGGGATGGAGGTGGGAGGGGGGCTCTGGAAGAGGAAAACATGTACACTCATGGTGGATTCATGTCAATGTATGGCAAAACAAATACAATACTGTAAAGTTAAAAAATAGATAAACTAATTTAAAAAAAAAGATTCAAAAGAAGGCAAGTAAAGAACCTGCCTGCCAGTGCAGGAGACATGAAATATATGGGTTCGATCCCTGGGTCGGGAAGATCCCCTGGAGAAGAGAATGGCTACCCATTCTAGTATTCTTGCCCGGAGAATTCCATGGACAGTCCATCGGGTCACAAAGGGTCGGACACTGCTGAAGGGACTGAGCATGCACACACGTAGGAGGGAGGAGGGTTAGCACCACCATCTCGAGAGCAGAGAAGGGACACCGGGCAGGGCTGGGACCAGGGAGTGGGGGCAGGGGCAGGGCGTGGAGGCGGGGTCAGGGATCGGGGGCGGGGCCAGGGCACAGGGGCGGGGTCAGGGCTGCGTGGGGCGGGGCCAGGGCACAGAGGCAGGGCTAGAAAAGAGGAGTAGGAGAAAAGCAGGGAGTCATCTGGTGAACTTGAGATCTGGGATGGAAATTTAATTTTCTGAAGAAACGTTTGGAACTCTTGGCAACAAGTGACATGATCAAAATGACCTTTAGGGGAGGTGATGGTTGCTGTGTGGGCTATACAGAAACTCAAAAGAAGAGGAAAGAGGCAGGTACTTGGTGAGAAGGGCTGCAGTGAAGAAGGGAGAAAGAGAAGAGATTTTCCTCTGCTGCCTTGGAGAACTCCTCCCATCCCTTCAGGTCCAAAAAAAAAAGGTGTGGGGGTTATCCAAAAGATTATGCATCAAATGTCCAGATGCCTTCCAAAATAGGTCAGTTCTCTTCCCAGCTTACACTCATGGAACCGTGGAAATGGACAGTTTGCAAAAGATAGAAATTTGTTAAATTGATTGATTGTCCTTTGGACATGGTAAGACCCTTCCCCTCATTCTTCCTGCCCCCAGGAGATCCTGCAGTTGGCAATAAATAAAAGGATCTGAGAAGAGTTATCAGTCCAGGAAAGGAAACACAGGCCTGGGTTGGGCTGTACACACACAGTAATTGGATCCGGGTGTGGGGTTAAGCATTCCATGTTGCAAAGAGGAGACAGTAAGAGCCGAGGCTGGAGAGCACACACAGTAAGCTGCTTTGGTGAGGCCGAGGGAGAAAGGAGACAGAGAAGGAGCAATCAGAGTGGCATTAAACCCGTGAAATTGTTTGATCTGAATTTGACACGGATATTTGCTTTATTAGAGCTGATGGTATGATTTTCGCTTTTAGGTCATAAATGAGGGGACAATCTTATTCCCCAAGACTTACTATCTACAAAGAATTCACAATATAAATACAAACAAGGTGAACTCCAAACTGGTATTGCTAACCAGATGTTCAGCCACCAAAGAGATTTTCATGAGCCCCCTTTACAAATACAGTTCCCCGTTATTATTCTTAGAGTCAGCTTATTGGAGTGAAAAGTCTTTAAATGAGTATCAGGAAAGCAGTTTTCAAGACAGGTTTGCATTCTGAAGTGGTGGAGCTTTTTGAACAAAAGGAGCAAAAGTGGTCAAAAGGTACAGACTTCTAGTTATAAAATAAGTGAGTCATTGGGATGTACTGTAGAGCATGGTGACTATAATACTGTATTATACATTCAGACCTTGCTGAGAGACTAGATCTTAAAAGTTCTCATCCCAAGAAAAAAGTTTATAGTTATGGGTGGTGATGGACGATAACCTGACTTCTTATGGTAATTGTTTTGCAATATATACATATATTGAATCATTGTGTTGTATATGTGAAGTTGATGTAATGTTATATGTCTCAAAATAAAAATTAATAAAAGAATACATTAATTTTTACATTGTAATCAAAATCAAGCAGCACTCACCTGGCCTCCAGGATGGATTATAATACTGGACAGTTTGTTCTAAATGGGAAATCCTTTTGAATCTCCTACCAGTCATGGTTTTCCAGACAAATAGAATCAATAGATAGTGCATGTGTGTGTGTGTGTGTGTGTGTGTGTGTGTGTGTGTATGTGTGTGTGTATATATATATATATATATATATATATATATATAGTATAGTAATTTTGAGTAATTATTTCACACAGTTGCGTGAAGCAGGCAAGTCTGACACTGACTGGGCTGGCCAGCAGGCAGGAGTTGATGTGGTAGCCTTGAATCTGGAATCTTTAGGGCAAGTCAGCAGGTTTAGGGCAAGTCAAACATAGGCCATATTTCTATAGTTTTTAGGCAGAATTCCTTTTTCTCCTGGAAACTCAGTTTTTGCTCTAAAGACTTTCATTCATCTTATCATATGAGGCCCACTCAGAGTATCCAGGGTGATCTCTTTCATCTCTTTAAAGTTAACAGATGGATAATATCAATCACATCTACAGAAATACCTTTACAGCCACATCTAGACTATTGGACCAAATAACTGGGCACCACAGCTGACCAAGCTGACATGTAGAATTTTACCATCACAAATCTCTGATTTTTACTTTAGTGGAAGAGTAGAGTTAGCTGTTTTCTGCCCCATTTCCTCCGTGTTTAAATCTTTACAATGAAGAAAGGTTCTCTTAGTGATTCAAAGGTGGCAGTTTTAGTGGAAGATTTTTTTCCTGTCAAATTATTAAAAAAACCCAAACTTTGAAAAGCTGGGCAGTATCAGTACCCTACCACTGTCTCACATGATGCCAGATGGTCTTGTCTGCTCTCCTTGGTGAGTGGGATGGGCATGACTGATAAACGTTATATTCTTCCTGAACTCTGCACTGAGCCCACTCCACTGACTGCAATAATCACATGGGATGTGGGGAGTTAATTTTTTTTCTGGGAAGAATTTCAGTGTTAGAATTTACTGTCTTTTGCACATATAAATTTGAAGCTTTAATGTTACACTCTTCTGGTTATTTGCATTTAATATGCATGCAAATTCACAATGTATACTATGTACTGAGCACGTAATTTATAAATCGGTACTTTCCCTGGTTGTTAGCAATTTTGGCCGCTTTAAAAATTAATACTTTAAAGAAATATATGATTTCAAATTTATATGTAGTATCTTTAGTTTCCAGAGGACAATATGAAGTACATTCTTGCTAAGAAAGGTAGATCTCTGCTGTAACGTTCTCTGTGTTTAAAAGAAGTTATTTGTAACTAAAGGTTAGAATGCTTTTCTTTTTCTTTCTGTGATTGGCTTCAGGTTAGTTGTTGCAGACGTTTGTTTCCACTAACGATGCTGAAACGTATGTGTTTCTGAATCATGATAGATTGTAACCTGCAGAATCTTGGTACAGTCGGGGTCGAGTTGTTTCAGGTGATAAACACACCTCACACAACAAGAGTAGCACATTGTACGCGTAAGTGGAAGAAGCTCAGGTTTGCAAGGCAAAACCCAGAGCAGATGGACCCCAGAGAGAGAGTCTGGGGCCTCTCTGGCTGTCATGTACGCTCGTTGTCTTGGCAACCAAAACACAGCCATCAGTCCCCCCGGGGCAGGCACGTCCACCAGCCCTGACCACGTGACCTTTCCCCCACCCCTTCCGGTCTGTCACTGGTGCTCTGCCTGGCAGCTTACAGGCAGTTTCAGGGTTTCCATTTTCTTCTTGGTGCATCTCCAGGCACCACCTGGGTCTCTTCCTTCTCCTCTGGGTGGCTGAAACCTCATCACTGACCTCCCGGCTTCTCAGCTGTGTTCCTCTTCAATCAGCCCAATCAAGGCCTCCCAAACCTTCCCACTACTGAAGAAAGTTCTCCTTCAGTGTAGACCTCCCAGTATTCGGCACCCTCCATGGGGAGCAGGCCTCCGTCCTCAGCTGCAGCAGTCAGCTCTGGTGTCTTAGTTAGGCTAATTTGTTTTTTTAACCCTTCTTTCTGTTCATCTTCATGGCTGTTCGTCACCCTCCTCCTACAACTTATCAGCACTCGGGATGGCTTCACCCTGTCTGTTTCTAAGTTGTCTCCATCCCTCTCAAAGTCAGCCCTCCTTAAATGACAATGAGCAAAGGCTTTCCGGCTGACCAGTTGGTAACAGCACCGCCGTCACCATCATCAACGCCATGAATATTATCACCAGATTCCCTGTCAGCTTAGTGCCAGTTGCTTAGAAGATGGACTGAATTCATTGGGTCTGTGGACATTGACTCTCAGCCCAAGTCACGACCTCTGCATGGTTATGTTCAGCTTGTCAAGGACAAGAGTCAGCATGGGAATCCACCAACTCGGGTGTCCCTGGACACAGCTGGATCTGCCAGGGTAAGAGGTGACTTCCATCCCCCATTCATGCCCCGACAGAGGCACCTTCAGGCAACCAATCTGTGCGGAAACACAGAGCTGAACGGGCTCCATTTTCAGCCCTCCTTTGTGGGCTGAGGGGACGTCGCTTACTGATTTGTAGCTGAGCACCCTCTACACAGTTCAGTTCAGTCACTCACTCATGTCTGACTCTTTGCAACCCCATGGACTGCAACACTCAAGGCCTCCCTGTCAACACCAACTCCCAGAGAGCTTACTCAAACTCGTGTCCATTGAGTTGGTGATGCAATCCAACCATCTCATCCTCTATCGTCCCCTTCTCCTCCCACCTTCAATCTTTCCTAGCATCACGGTCTTTTCAGGTGAGTCCGTTCTTCTAATCAGGTGGCCAAAATATTGGAGTTTCAGGTTCAGCATCAGTCTTTCCAATGAACACTCAGGACTGATCTCCTTAGGATGGACTGGTTGGATCTCCTTTCAGTCCACAGGACTCTCAAGAGTCTTCTCCAACACCACAGTTCAAAAGCATCAATTCTTTGGCACTCAGCTTTCTTTATAGTCCAACTCTCACATCCATATGTGATTATGGAAAAACCATAGCTTGGACTAGGTGGACTTTTGTTGGCAAAGTAATATCTCTGCTTTTTAATATGCTGTCTAGGTTTGTCATAGCTTTTCTTCCAAGGAGCAAACATCTTTTAATTTCATGGCTGCAGTCACCATCTGCATTGATTTTGGAACCCCAAAAATAAGGTCTGTCACTGTTTCCATTATTTCCCCATCTATTTGCCATGAAGTGATGGGACCAGATGCCATGCTCTTAGTTTTTTGAATTTTGAAATTTAAGCCAACTTTTTCACTCTCCTCTTTCACCTTCATCAAAAGGCTCTTTAGTTCTTCTTCACTTTCTGCCATAAGGGTGGTATCATCTGCATATCTGAGGTTATTGATATTTCTCCCAGCAATCTTGATTCCAGCTTGTGCTTCATCCAGCTGGGCATTTTGCGTGATGTACTCTGCATATAAGTTAAATAAGCAGGGTGACAATTTACAGCCTTGATGTACTCCTTTCCCAATTTGGAACCAGTCTGTTGTTCCATGTCCAGTTCTAACTGTTGCTTCTTGACCTGCATCCAGATTTCTCAGGGGGCAGGTAAGGTGGTATGGTATTCCCATCTCTTTAAGAATTTCTATAGTTTGTTGTGATCCACACAGTCAAAGGCTTTGGTATAGTGAGTAAAGCAGAAGTTGATGTTTTTCTGGAACTCTCGTGCTTTATCCAAGATTCAGTGGATGTTGACAATTTGATCTCTGGTTCTTCTGCCTTTTCTCAAACCAGCTTGAACATCTGGAATTTCATGGTTCACATACTGTTGAAGCCTGGCTTGAAGAATTTTGAGCATTACTTTGCTAGCATGTGAGATGAGTACAATTGTGTGGTAGTTTGAGCCTTCCTTGGCATTGCCATCAGTGATGCCGAGTCTCACTTTTGCTTTTGGATACGTGACAGTGTGTGATAAATGTGCTGTAAGTATCAGGTGAAAAGGGCTCTGTGGTTATAATGACATCCAAACGAAATAGTCTGCAGTGGTTTCTCTTCCCTTCCTTTCCCTCCTCACCTCCCTTTCTCCTTCTTCCTTCTCCTCTTCCCCTGCCCCCCTCTTCCTTTTTGATAATAAGCATAGCATCTTATCAAGAAGGAAATGGCAACCCACTTCCATATTCTTGCCTGGAAAATCCCATGGACAGAGGAGCCTGGAAGGCTATAGTCCATGGGGTCGCAAATAATCAGACATGACTTAGTGACTCCTGTCCTGTCCATAGCAGCTTATAAATGTCTAAGGTACTCTAGGTGGCCCAGTGATGCCTTTTTGCCGGGCTGGATGGTGTCATAGGTAACTGCAGCCCCCGGGTTCCATCCATGTGCTATGGGCAGAGTGACCTTCTAACTGCCATAGAATGTCCAGGGGGCATGGAAGCCACGTGCTTGCTTTACAGGAGCCGAGTGTAAGAACTTGAGCCGGGCTCACTTCTGGAGCTCAGACATGGACTACTTTCTCCCATGGCTTAGGATTCCTCAAAAGAGGCCAGGTTGAGAGAAAGCCACATGAGGATAAGTCTGCGAGTGGAACTAGGCTGAGCAACAGCCTGGGTAGCCAAGGGAACAGAGACTCAAGGTACTTCCCCTTACTACAGCAGACACCTCCTCACACACACAGAAACAAGTGTGCTCCCAGAGGAAGGAGGCTGTGGCATAAGGCATGGGTGGGCAAACTCTGGCCCTGGGACACATCCAGACCTGTTTTTGTAAGGAGAAAGGCTCAGGATTGTTTTTAATGCATGAAAAAACAAAGCAAAAAAGAATGTGTTAGATACATTACTAAAGCCTTTGAAGTTTAAAATATTATCTGGCCTTTAATATATAATGTTTTTCAGTCACTGTAAGGAACTGGTCATAATGCCTAATGACTCCTTCCTCGTGGTCATTTTTTGAAAGAGCAAGGCCCAAGAGTGGAGATGGTTTCCCTGATGGCTGGGCCTGGATTGGGTGTTCTATAGCAAGTTATGTGTCCAGAGAGTGTTGTCAGTGGTGTCAGTTGTAACCTGTGGATGGCGGAGCAGTGAAGGCCAGGGTAACAGGGGGAAAGCACAGGCAAAGAGGAGAGGAAGGCTCTCAGATTAGGAATGGCCTCGCCCACTAGCACCTGGGCATCGCAGAGAGTCACTGCGAAGAGGAACCCCCGGCAGAGTGTGGAGAACTGGGACCCCGGCTTTTGCCTTAAACCCAACATACGTGTAGCACCATGAGCGAGAAAGCCAGGGGACTTGGGTTTACACTTGTATTTAGCTCACAAAGTACATCTCTGTCTCGCTGTATCTCACTGTGCGCACTGTGTGCTGAACTCATGGTAGGCAAGGCGCGAGCTAAGAGGCTGGAAGAAAATGCGAGAAGGTGTAGGAACTGCAGACGCATTTATTCTTTCCTGGCTGGTGCAGCAGCCGTAGCAGCAGACATAACGTAACACAACAGAGCCCAACACGCCCGCAAGGGCTTTCCAGGTGGGGCTTATATATGCTTACAGAGCAAAAGCAGCCCGTGGCTAAGCAAGTAGCTCGTGAGGTGTATGTGCAGTGCTATAAGTGATCTCAGCTGTTACAGAATCATTATTTACAAAACGTGGGGGGAGAGCGAGAGGGCATGGGGCGAGAGAGCCTGACCACTGCCACTTTGGCTAATTTGCTCTTTCCCAACAACCTCATTTTGTAGTTGTGAGAACCCTCTGAACAGGTGAAAGGGCATTTCTTTCAACCTCAATCTATAGAGAAGAAAGAATTGATGCTTGATCAGAGACGTGTCCTGTTCAAGGTCTTATAGTTGTTATTTGGTGGAGTTGGAAATCAGACTCAGATATTCTGGCTCTAAAATCTGATCACCATCCTCAGGGTCAGTGAGTGTTAACTTTGCACCTCAACTGCCCAATACAGAAGCCTTCCCACTCAATAGTAAGTCTATATGTTATTATTGTTCAGTTACTAAGTTGCATTCGACTCTTTGTAATCCCATGAACTGCAGCACACCAGGCTTCCCTGTCCTTCACTATCCCCTGGAATCAGTGATGCCATCCAACCATCACATCCTGTCATCCCCTTCTCCTGCCTTCAGTCTTTCCAGCATCAGGGACTTTTCCAGTCAGTTAGTTCTTTGCATCACGTGGCCAAATTGTTGAAGCTTCATCTTTAGCATCACTCTTTCCAATGAATATTAAGGGTTGATTTCCTTTAGTATTGACTGGTTTGATCTTGCAGTCCAAGGGACTCTCAAGAGTCTTCTCCAGCATCACAGTTCGAAAGCATAAATTCTTCAGTTTTCAGCCTTGTTTATGGTCCAACTCTCGCATCTATCCATGACTACTGGTAAAACCATACTCTGACTATGTGGACCTTTGTTAGCAAAGTGATGTTTCTGTTTTTTAATATGCCGTCTAGATTTGTCATAGCTTTTCTTCCAAGGAACAAGTGTCTTTTAATTTCATGGCTGAAATGAAATTTTAATTTCTATATGTACATTTATCATATTAACATATAAGAAATGGGTAGAATACCTCTAGAAATGGATTCATTTTGTGTATCTCAGCTTTGTCGCCTTCTCACATGGGAAGGTATAAGTGGAAGAAACCCTTAGCAGGTGTACAGGGTGGTGTGCAGTGCTCTGAATGGTTTGTGTATGTCTGGAAATGCTGGCTCATGGCAGATTCCTTGGATATTCTAGTTTGACCTTCATAAAGGACCTAAGAAAGAAGCAGTTGTGAAAGATATTAATGACACTATGGCATTCTTACTAAAAATTGGAGTTGTTTTCACTATCTTACCATAGTTGTCAGAGCAAGTTGCCATTTAATAGATAAATCAAGTGGTTTATCCTGTGTATGTATGGTTTGATTGACAGCGGCCATCATTCCTACCTGACAGGACAGGAGAATCTTACATGTTTCCTCACCATCTACAGACTTTGATTTTTTTTTCCTCCTAATTAAGTGTGCAGGAGAACCAGAGGGGTCTGCATCAGCTCTGGTTCTCCATCTGAGTCTGAACCCTGAGTGAGGAATTTGGTCCTGGAGCCAGTGTCACTGATAGAGGTATCAGCCAGCCACCGGGGAATCTATCACAAATAAGAGCAATCTAGCCTTCCCAGGAACCTAACCACATCCATATTCAGTTAAGGAGAGCACCAAGTGACCTCACAAGGAGTGCTTATCAGGGACTCTGGGGGTAGTGGTGCCTTTACCCTGCTCCTTAAGTATGTTGAAAAATAGAACCTTGAAAGTCATGGATGTGAAGAGTGAGGATGGGAAAATGAGCGAAACGATTCACACAGTGCACTTTTCTTTGGAGCAAGAGTCGTGTCAGTTTCTCCGAGTGGCTATTTCATCTCTTACAGTCTCGGTAAGAATGTCTCGGGCAGCCGCGTGTTAGCAGCTCGGGAGCTGACTTAGACCTCTGCCTTGCTGATCCTTGTACCTTTTTGATTTCAGCTCAAATGTCGTTTCTTGGAGAGCCCTCCTCCCACCCGGTCTGGGATTTCCTTCCCCCACCTCTGCTCCCTGTGTTCTCTGTCTCATCATTCTGTTTCATTTTCTTCACAGCACCCATCACTGTTTGAAATGGTTTTATTTCTTTATTGGCCTGTTTAGTGTCTCTCTCTCTCTGTTACCTCTGGGACATGAACTCCATGGAACAGAAGCCAACCGTGCCTCCCTGGTTTACTGTTGTTTTTCATAACACATAGAATGGTGCCTGGCTAATGGCAAGTGCTTCATAAATTCATCGAGTGACTCAATGAAAGAATGAGTTAGTGAGGAAGTATGTGCTTTTCTTTTGCTCAATCCTGGAGTAATATAGTACCCATATACTGGCTTGTGGTCTTTCCCTATGGGGGGAATCCAGAGGGACTCCATTAGCTTTCCATTGTTGCAGTAACAAGTTACCACAAACTTAGCAACTTGATAGGGATTTGTTATCTTCGAGTTCTAGAGATCAGAAGCCCGCACCGGTCTCACTGGGTTAACTCCAAGGTGTTAGCTGGTCTGTGTTCCTCTCTGGAAGCTCCATGGATAATCCATTTTCTTGCCTTTTTCAGCTTCTTGAGGCCACACACATTGCTTGGTTTGCACCCCTTTTCAAGGTCTTTAAAGTCAGCTGTGATGAGTTGAATTTTTCTCAGGTTGCCATCTCTCTGATTCAGTGCAGCTGGGGAGCTTTCTCTGCATTTAAGGATTCATGTGATTAGATTGGGTTCACTTAGATAAACTAGGAAAACCTGCCATCTCAATGTTCTTGTTACTCAAGTCTGCAAAGTCCTTTTGTCAGGTAAGATAACATACTCATCGGTTCCAGGAGAAGTTCATGGATGTCTTGTAGGGGGCGGGGAGCGGGGGTATTTTTCTGCCTACCATGTGAATTTACTCAAAAAGCAGGCAGAGGATGGTCTAGCTCAGAGTTTCATTTCTCTTTCAGAATATGTACTGTGAAGGAGTTTCTCAGTGCAGTTATTCATTCAATAATAAAGATTTCTGGAGCTTGTCCTGTTGTCTTTGACAGTTATGTTCCTGATGGCAGAGTGGGCTAGGCTAGATGTGGATGTGGGGACCCTGGAAAAGCTCACCTGAATTCAGGTCCAGGCCTGACAATGAGAAATGGAGGTGCTAACCGAAAATGGGATGGGTGTGTCCAGTGGAAACTCGGAGTGGTTGTACTAGTGGTGACAGATACATTTGCTGAGTATAGGCCTGCTTGGAGTAATTAATTAATGCTGTGTTTACAGCATCCTGTAACAGAGCCACTGTTATTACCCCCGTTATACGGATGATGAAACTAAGGCACAGAGAAGTTAAATAAGTTACTTAAGATCATACAACTAATACGTGATTGAACTGGAGTTCTAAACCCCATGTCTTCTGGCTCGAGGTCCCGCTTTGTAACGGCTGTCCTCTCTTGCCTCTCATGGGGCCATTTTGAGAGTAGCTGAAAAGAGCTAAGAGGCTTCCCAGGTGGCTCTAGTGGTAAAGAATCCTCCTGCCAATGCAGGAGACAGGGGTTCGATTCCTGGGCGAGGAAGATCCCCTGGCGAAGGAAGTGGCAACCCACTCCAGTATTCTTGCCGGGGAGAATCCTTTGGACAGAGGAACCTGGCGGGCTGCGGTCCATAGGGTCGCAAAGAAGTCAGGTTGACTGACGCGATTTAGCATGAAGGAGCTTTGAGAGAGCCACAGTGGGGTCGAGACGGGGCAGAGCCTCGGTGTCTTGCAGGTGTGTGTAGGTATGGGTAATTGATGGGACCTGGGATCTCCAGGAAGCAGAGGCAGGAGGCGCCGTGCGCAGGCGCAGTCCCGGGGTCTGGCGTGCGCGGGAGATGCTGCGAGGAGGCTGGACCACGCCGCCCGCGCGGGAGATGCTGCGGATAGGCTGGACCACGCCGCTCCCGCGTGCGCCCGATGCGGGGTCGGCGGGGCAGACGCGCGGGCTGAGCCCTTCACTGAACCGGCTTCCGTGCTTCGCCCGCAGAGGCTGAAACCGTTACAGGGGAAAGGGTCGGAAGCCCCAACCTGACACGTCTGCTGCATCAGTTACCAGACCTGGGTTCGGGGCAGCCACTTGGATTCGCCAAGCCTGTCGTGAAGAGAGCCTACAAATGCTCGGCATTTCCAGGTAGGACAAGGATCAAACGGTTGTTGAGAAGGGCCCTGTAAATACCGTCTACGTGCCTGACTGGCAAGGTGGGGGAACGGAACCAAGTAGGGGCACCTCCGCGCCTCGAAAACCTGAGCAAAAAACAGGAGCAAGACACGAGCTTTTCTTCCCGTGAGACTGATTGATGGCGGGGATTTACAGGTCAGCCTGGGAAAGCATGCAATCCATCAGGGCGGAAGAAGGATGTCTTGTTTTGGGCGTGCACATCCATGGTCACTAAGGCCCTAATAAGTGGACAGTGGACAAGCTTCCTCCGCTTGTTCTGCAACCCCCTCAGTTTAGTAGCTGTCAGGTGGCCAGGTCTTGTAGGAAGGTGGTTCTCTTCAGTGGGTTTGCTGTAATTGTGTGAGCCCACATGGTGGCTGTGAGTTTCAGGCTTCAGAAGAGAGGTGCAGAAACTTACTTTGGATTTAAGAGCCTCTGCAAATACTTAATCAATCATACGTAACTGTCAAGAGCAGTAAAGGCTCTGAGATTTTACCCTGCCTGTGAGCCTGATCCGGTTCTATACCAGTTGGAAATGGACAGGAAGAGCCTGGGTCAGACACAAAGGATTTTATTTCTCATGGCCCAGCCGGCAGAGGGAGCGTCCAGTTTGCCTCAGTTTCTCTTGTCTTCCACCTCCCAGAGGGGCAGAGCCCAGCGACCCCAGGTGGGTGCTTCATCCAGGTGGGTTTGTCACAGCTGAGGCGGGCAGAGCTTGGGAAGCCAGCATTCTTATAAAGCAGAGGTCCCCAACCTCCAGGCTTCCGACCAACACCTCCTTGTGAGATCAGCGGCGGCATCAGATTAGAAATAAAGTGCACGATAAATGTAATGCACTTGAATCATCCTGAAAGCATCCCCTTGCCGCCACCGGCCCTCTGGTGTGTGGAAAAATTGTCTTCCACGGAAACCGGTTCGTGGTGTCAAAATAGTTGGAGACCGCTGTTGTAAAAGGCTGCTGGCAAACATATCCAGCCTTTAATATCCTGGTCAAGTAACCAGTCTGTCATTTGTCCTGGAGGGAGACGCTGTCTTCATCCCTCTAGGCTGTTCACTTTACAGACATCCTTGTAAAGATAGCCTGGGACAAATGCTGTCACAAGACGTGTAATGAAGTTTCCCAGTAGAACCTAATGCATAATTAGCTGAAATTCCTAACAATGACCTATCAGAGGTGTATGTGGTTAAGTAGCCAGAATTGTACCAGTGAGTTGGTATAATCTGAATTCACTTTGGGGAAAAAAAATCCATTTCTAATTCTGTTCACTTAGTAAGTTCTCAATACTTTTGGATGGTGATTCTGCCAAACTTGTTGCTTAAATACTTAATTACTATGGAGTTCTGAACTTCTAATGAGTTGGTAACTGAAGGATATATAGATTAAAAGTGGTCTACCTGGAGCATGCAGGGGGTGTGTGGTTGACACACAGCTTTGTTACAGGTGTGACAAAATTAAGACTTTAATACTTTGTCAGTGGGTGATACTGATAGAAACTTAAAGATTTTTGCTTAGAACAATACACACTTTGATTTCTACGATAAACTTACTAGGCAGATTCTATTAAAATTATTTGAGGTACAAGTTTCTTTATATTTGATTTTTCAAGTAATTCCACAGATAGGTTAAATCTTTACTTATGATCATGGTTGAAAATTGCAGCCCTATCATTTCCTGCTCAATATGTAATCGGTGATAAATTGAAGCACAGAGTCTTGGATAATCCATGAAATAAACGAACTTTGAATATTTTTTAAGTTTAAACTTGATACACAGGTCCACATGCTATGTGTTAAGTCCCTTCATTCATGTCCGACTCTCTGTGAACCTATGGACCGTAGCCTGCTAGCCTCCTCTGTCCATGGGAGTCTTCAGGCAAGAATACTGGAATGGGCTGTTAGCCTTCCTTCAGGGGTCTTCCTTGACCCAGGGATCCAACATGTTTCTTAGGTCTCCGGCATTAGCAGGCAGGTTCTTGATCCCTGCTACCTGGGAAGCCCCAAAAGGACCCACGTGGTGCTTGTGGTAAATGTCAGGAAGTTCAGGAGCTCACTTTCTGCCTGGGGGTTGGTGAGTGCTGTGGAGGTGGCTGATCTGGATTGAATGCAGCTGTATCTGGACTGAATTTAAGATCTGCTAATTCCTTATTCTGTAGCTTGCCTAAAACATCTGAGCCTTAATCTCCTCATGCAACTGTTGTAGATAATGACTACTGCGTCATAGAGTAGTTGTACAGCCTAAATTGAGTAAGTTATTCAAAGCTGGTACATTCCTTTTGTCATGTCAAGGGAATACTGAAGTCAGTTCAGGACCATTATGAAGTTTCTTTGATTACTTTCAGTTTGGGTGAAGCTTTAAATTCTTAGTTAAATTCCTTCTCTAAAGCACTCATTTATTGTCTATTATTTTCCTAGTTATCTGGGTACATTGGGGAATTAAAATCATCCTCTAAAAATCATCCCATGGATATCAAAAGCTCATAAATTGTGAGATGCTAATAGGAAAGTCAAGATCTGCTCCAGCTTATTATTACTGGAGTGCACAGAGCTATCTCGGGAAAAGCAAGGGTTGGCTTGAATTCCCAGCATAAGATGCTTTGCAGATTTCAAAATATGTCACTCACTGTAAAAACCAATTCAGTTCTTTACCAGCCACACACATGCTAATCAGGGTTGAAGGCATAAAGACCATGGGGAAGAAATGGACCGTTACATTTCTGTTACCAGCGCTGGTATTAAGAAATAACCACAGCTCGCATGAGCCTGTGCCCTCAGTTTTATAGGGAATCAGGAACTGAATATTTAGAAACTAATTACAATTCATTAAGATGACTAAAAGAACTATGAAAGTTTGGGATTCTATTTTTATCAGTTTAATCAATCTCTCCAATGAAAAGTAGGAAACAGGTTTTCAGTTTTGACAAACAACGTGAAAGCTTTGCAGTGGGAATGGAATGAGACATGTTGGGAGCAGCTGTGAGGTTCTAGATTTTTTAAAATAAGCAGCTACTGTGTTCTGAATTTAGGGCTTCCCAGGTGGTACTAGTGATAAAGAACCCACCTGCCAGTGCTGGAGGTGCAAGAGATGCAGGCTCGACTCCTGGGTCAGGAAGATCCCCTGGAGGAGGGCATGGCAACCCACTCCAGTATTCTGGCCTGTAGAACCCCGTGGGCAGAGGAGCCTGGTGGGCTACAGTCCATGGGGTCTCAAAGAGTTGAACACGGCTGAGCAATCCTGAATATGAGGGCACTCATGACTGAGGAGGTGGAGGAGGAGAGGAAAGTTGATGTATTTTGGCAGGTAGGCTGATGAAAGATAAATGGTGAAGTGTCTGCCTCCTGATGTGTAAATCTCTGTTCACTGTTACCAAGTAGAAAACAGCACTCTTTTGATGAGAGCAGCTTTCATTCCAAATGTGTGTTTGTGTATATGTGTATTTTTGTATATGTCTTCAGATTGTATGTAAAATGTTAATGGCTTTACTTAGTAGAAATTGGGTTAAATATTTACTTCCAGCTAAGTATAACCATATGCCTACACTTTAAAAATAGTAACAATTCTAAAGAGAGAAAGCAAACTAACGATTTAGAAAATATCAAAGCTCGCCTAGATTGGTTGTTAGTGGAGGTAAGTGGATAACACTGACATTATTTCGGTTTAGTCCAACTCATGTTAAATAAGCCCCTCCCCGGCAGGGTTCTGTCTGGCAAACCTGGCCACGTCATCAGCAAATCATCACAGCTCCTTTACAACCAGACAGTACCTGGTGGGGAGCACAGCCACCATGGCCCCGGCCTTGGCGTCGTCCCATGTAAGAAGGGAGGTTTCTTGAATTTACCCATGCCCTTTAGAACCTTATAATACAGAACCTGATAAAACCTTGCACACTGGTGAGACAGGACACACACACACATAGATCAGTTTGCTTACATCAACAATTTTTCTTTGTAAGTAAAAAACGATTGGAGTTAATTTTTACAGGAATTTTTTCCTACCTAAATGTAGTTGTTTTACTTTGCAAGACAGTGAAAGAAATGTCTCTTCTTTTTCATTTTTGGCTTGTATTTTTCTTTGCCTTGGACTGTACGTGATCAAATATTGCACACCTAGGACAAGTATTGCACACCTAGGACAGATGCAGCCATAGCATAAATAAAGCAGTAGAAACTCAGCTCAAGTGAAGGAAGTTCAAACTCTTGGCTCTATTAGACAGGAAAATGGATATTTCAATAAACAGAGTTGTTGAAGCTACAGCAGGCATCTGCACAAAGCTACAGGGTCAGCATTTTTTCAGATAGTATCATGGATGAGTAGTTAAGTAAGTAAAGATATTCAATCCCAGCAGGATCTTGGGGAAATGAGGTCTATGTTTTCTACTCCTTGAACATGGGAGCAAAGCAGTGTTGATTCTGCCGTGGCCATCACTTGAGTGCCTCCTCCCTAAATTCTGCTTCTGTTACTTTGAAAATCATTTTGTTGAAATGACCTTTGTATCAGTGACACCCTTAGGATAAATTTAAATGCTTTTCTTTTTTTATTTAAGAATTTTTTTTTGATGTGGACCATTTTAAAGTCTTTATTGAACTTGTTATAGTATTGCTTCTGTTTTATGTTTTGGTTTTTTGACCATGAGGCATGTGAGATCTTAGCTTCCCAACCAGGGATCGAACCGATACCACTTGTGTTAGAAGGCAAAGTCTAACTACTGCACCACCAGGGAAATCCCTAAATGCTTTTCTAAAAATGTGATTTTCCCCAATAATTCCTTCAGTTCACAAAGTATGAGGTGTTGGAAACTTTCTTGGTAAACACTTCCTATTCTTCACCTTATTGATTTATTTTTTTCACCACAAATTGCCCTTTCCATATGGGTAGTATTTCTCTTAGCTTTGAGCTCCTAGCTTGCTTTCCTGATATTGATTAAATTTGGGGATAGTCAAAGCAAACAGACCCATAGAGACAGATAAAACTCTGTATATGTGTGTAGCAGAACTGTTATCCTTTTTAAAAGAACTTATAGAATGAGGACAGGATCTTTTGAAATTGGAGGCTGCGATGTGTAGTGGTTATTAGCATACATAAATTTGGACAGGTTATTAAGTCTGTAAGCTTTTTTAACTCATTTTTAAAAATTAGAATAATAATAGTATCTAAAGCCCTTGTTGTGTATTAGAAATTGGAAAGCATTTAAAATAACGCCTAGTACAGTGTGCTCAGTAATAAATGGTTATCATTGTGGCCATGATCAGTCTGGTCATTTTTATCTTGATTAGTATATATTTCAGGATTTTGTCAGATGGAAAGCTTCATTTGTATTTGAGATGTCTTAAGAGGCAAATGAGACTCTTGAAAATTTTTCTGATAATGTCTCTGATTTCAGTTGAATTGATTTAAATCACACAAAAGTCACAGGGACTCAAAGGCCTTGAGGGCAGGGGCATATTTTATTCTAACATATGTCACCTTTGGGGTAGAGCTTTATTCAAAGTAGGTGCTCAGCAAATTTGGACAGAGCTCTGGCGTCTGAGTTTACTCTCACTCGTGTGACATTGCTAGGTTCACTTTTGGGGCTCAGGATTTCTTTCCTTTTTTTTTTTTTTTTTTTAATTTTGTCTTTGCTGGCTCCTCACTGCTACACGCGGTCTCTCTCTGGTTGCAGCGAGCGGGGACCGCTCTCCATGGTGGTTCTCGGGCTCATCATCGCCGTGGCTTCTCTCACTGTGGCGCACGGGTTTAGTTGCCCTGCGACAAGTGGCATATTCCCAGACCAGGGATCTAACCTGTGTCTCCTGCATTGGCGGGTGGATTCTTTACCGCTGAGCCACCAGGGAAGCCCTGATTGCAGCACCTTAGCAGGCAGTGACTCCTGGTTACAAGATAAATGAGTGGCTCTCGGCAGGCTTTCTTTGGGTGGGTGGATGAGTGTGTAGGCAGTGGGACAGGCTTCTCCCTACCTGAGAGTGCTGTTTGTATATTGCGTTAGTTATATGAAGGATCACATCATGAAATTTGATTTGACTGTTGCATATTACCCAGGTAACATTTTAGCTGTCTAAAGAAATTGGCTCCTAAGGAATTGGCCGATTGCCCTGAGGCATTTGCCTCTGGCTTAGCCACTTAGGAAAGGCATGGTTTGGGTTGAGTTACTTTAACCTCTCTGAGCCTTGGTGCCATTATCCGTAAAGAGTAAAACAGGACAGACGGGAAGAACAGGGGCTGCACCAGCAATGTCTCTCTTCCTAGATCGACTGCTTCTCAGCTTTTTTCCGGTTGGCCAGAAGTGGATCACGTGACCCCTGCTTGCTGTACTGGAGAAGTACCCGGTTCACTTGTCTATTCTTTCTGGTGGCTCGCGGTGCCCCCCTTTTCCTTTCTTTCAAGCAGAACAGAGATTGTGGGCATTAGGCTGCCTCTAGGGACTTCTGTGTGTGAGAAGGACTGTCTCATTAAGCGTATAGCAGAACCTACATACTTAGTCAGTAGTAGGCGTGTGAAAAACCATGTGTTTTCTCGTGTCCGTTTCACTGTGGATTGCTGGATGCATTAAAAGTGTTTAAGGAGAAAAAGAATAAACCCATATTTAATGTGGATTTTATCTTAGGATGTATCTCATTTTCAAAAATGTTAAAATTAAAAAAAAAATCATATTGTGGCATTAAGGAGCTATGAAAGTAGATAGGATGAGCCTGAAAATTTAATTACTTTTTTCTTCTAAAGCAGGGCATAAACATATTACTTGGCTTCAATTACTCAGATAAAAGATGTTCATTTTGAGGGCTATGTATACTCTGCTTTCAATGCAATAATTTGGGGGAAGTATTTTAAAATTAATTTTGTAAGGTTGCCAAAATACATATTTTTATATAATGAGAGCAAGAATAACAGTAAAAACTTTTATTTAATAAAAAGAGTATTGAAAATTTTCTAAATAAATCACTCACAGATGCAAAGGGCATTTTTCAAGACCTTTAAAAAAAAAAAAAACAAACAGAAAAATCATGCTGAGTCAGACTCCTGATGTATTATGGGAGGGTACTGTTGTCATCTCCGAGTGTCCTGATCAATGCTGTTATTTTTATTTCAATTCAGTTAATGAGTCAAATGGGGTATCGGTGATCTAAGACTAAGGTCAAGGTATTGTCAGTATAAATCTCCTTAAGAAAATATTAGGTTCTTATTTTTATGCAATAGCCAGTTTTTTCCTTGTTAACTAATTTTACTTCTCAAATTTTTTCTCTTAATGCAGTATTGTATGCATCACATTTCTTGTAGTGTTTGTGTTAATGTCATACCAGCCTCATGCTGTTTATAGTTGCTAAAGAGGTGTTAATACTTCTAAAACAACAGAAAACTAAACTGAAACATCCAGATTTATGGAGAGTTATATTCTGAGCTGGAAGCCTCAGTGAATTAATTGCATAATTTAATTTTCATAAAATAATGCTATCAGCAGTGGTTTTAAAATCCAATATTCAGATATATTGTATGTGCAATATGCAGCATCCTTTATTAGTGGTTTTCTCAGTCTAAATTTGTGCCAGTTTGTTCATATTCACACCCACACATACACACACATGCATATACACGTATAAACACACGTACAGACATGTAAACACACACAGAAGCATAGTTTTCATATATATAAAATATATAAAATACATATTTTATATTAAAGTATATTTTAGCAGATTATGAAACAGCCTTAGAGAAGAAAATATGTATCCATAAATAAATACATAGTTAAGCAATCCTGCTGGGAAATGTACGATTCCAAAAAAACAGCCATTTGGTTCTATTATTGCTGTGTGTTTAACAGATATAAACTCTTTGGTTTAGTTGGAAAAGAAGTTTATTAGGTTAGAAATCAGTTCCTTAAATTACAGTCTTTGCTAAAGTGCAGTGCATTTAAAGAAACTTTCTCAGAACTAGAGGGTCAAATATTATAGTTTTCTGAAAAAGACCCTGGACAGTTATGATGGTAGGGTGAGTTAATTCTGTTTCCCTGGGTGAAGTCTCACTGTGAGGACACAATACACCACTTTGGCTGAGATGCAATTTCCAATAAATTATGAAAATTATTGCTTCCAGTGCTGGGCTCTGGTATGAAATCTCATGGGAAAAAACTTGAAACTATGTGATAGATTTAAAATTAATTCCTATCCTCCCCGCCCCGCCACCACTTCCCTGAAGTAACCAGCCTCTGTTTACAAGATGTACCATTATTTCTTGGCCATCAAGAAAGGCAAGTCAGTGTAGTCCTATTTTACAGAATGAGACTGCCGTGATAAAAGTCTCGTCCATACACGGTTGTTAGGGCTGAACTGAATACACCAAGCGCTGATTTGGGGAATTGGACAGAGTGGCCTGTGCTTTCAGAAACTAGAGAGTTGCTCTTTGACCCTTTCTCCTGGTCCTTGTCTGTCTTTGGCTTCCTCTAGTGACACTCAGCAAAGAATGTGATGATTGGGATTTTTCCTTTTGCCAGATGAGGTGAGTTTTGTAATGAAGAGTTTCAAACTAAACCCCTGTTCTCAACCTTGTGAAATCCTGGTAGGACAAAGGTGAAACGTGCCTGCCATTTGCAGACTTAACTGGTTGAGGAAATGGTGAGTAACTCATTATGCTTCTAAACCAAACTTGGGGTCCACTGCCTATCTGCTGCCTCCGGCTTGTGGTGAAGGAAGAAAGGAAGGGTTAGTCGCCCAGTCGTACCTGACTCTTTGCGACCCCATGGACTGCAGCCCACCAGGCTCTTCTGTCCATGAGATTTTCCAGGAAAGGATACTGGAGTGGGTTGCCATTTCCTTCTCCAGGGGATCTTCCAGAACCAGGGATCGAACCCGGATCTCCTGCACCGCAGGCAGATTCTTTACTGACTGAGCTACAAGGGAAGCCCGTGGTGAAGGAAAGCGTGGTCTTTATTGTGAGGCAGCAGACAAGGAGTCCAGGAAGCTAATGCTCAAAATACCCCTGAACTCCCTGGATGGGTTTCAGCAAAGAATTTCTAAAGACAAGGGTGAGGAAACAGAGTCACGTGGCTGGGTTATGTGATCAGCTAGAGCCCAATTCTCTGATTGGTTGATGGTGAGATAACGGAGCAGTATCAGGCATCTGGGGGCTGTGTGCTCACGACCATCACGTACGTAGTCTTCTCTTTGGTGGAGATTTTGGCATCTGTAAAACAACTCAGGAAATGTGCGTCAGATAAGGTTGTCTGGGAACTTCAGAATGGGGCACGGTTTGTCTCCGAAGGCCCCATAGCATCCCGCCCCTTTACAGTTATATTGCACACGTTGGGAAAGGCTGTTCTTAAAAGTGGAGAGAGACAGGAGGTGAGTATTTTGGAAATCTCTGTAGATAAAGCAGAGATGCTCAGCACTTGTGAATGTCATGCTTTTTGTTCGTTTCTTTAATCACTTTTGTTATTTATGTGTTTCTGGCTGCGCTGGGTTTTTGTTGCTGCTCGTGGGCCTCCTCTAGCTTCAGCGAGCAGGGGCTACTCTCCAGTTGCAGTGTGTGGGCTTCTCATTGCAGTAAAGAGTATAGGCTCTAGGGTGCTTGGACTTTAGGAGTTGTCCACTGGCTCAGCCGCTCTGAGGCATATGGGGTCCTCCCGGGCTAGGGATCAAACAGATGCCCCTGGCTCTGGCAGGCGGACTCTCGACCACTGGACCACCAGGTAAGTCCCTATGAGTGCCCTTCTTAAAGGATTTGAATTCAAATGTGGCAGCTACTCTCTGAGATCAGGAAAACCTAACCTGTGCATACTCTGAATTCACCTCCTGCTTCGTGAATATCTGTCTGCGAATAGGGAGGGGTAGGGGTAGGCCTGGCCTCTGCTGGCTGTCCGTAGGCTGCGAGGCTTCAGTGGGGTAAGGGCTGGCTTGTGGTGGTTGTTCAGTCCCTAAGTTGTGTCTGACTCTGTGACCTCATGGACTGCAGCGTGCCAGGCTCCTCTGTCCTCCAGTATCTCCCAGAGTTTGCCCAAATTCATGTCCATTGAGTCGGTGATGCTATCTAACCGTCTCATCCTCTGCCACCCACTTCTCCGTTTGCCTTCAGTCTTGCCCAGCATCACGGTCTTTTCCTGTGAGTCATCTCTTCATGTCAGATGGCCAAAGGATTGGAGCTTCAGCATCAGTCCTTCCAATGAATATTCAGGGTTGATTTCCTTTAGGATGGACTGGTTGGATCTCCTTGCTGTCCAAGGGGCTCTCAAGAGTCTTCTCCATCACCACAGTTTGAAAGCATCAGTTCTTCAGCACTCAGCCTTCTTTATGGTCCAACTCGCACATCTGTACATGACCACTGGAAAAACCACAGCTTTGCCTGTATAGACTTGTGCTAGTGATCTTGTTTTTCTCCTTTTGGGACCGATTTTTCCGAGCATCATCCTTAACTTTCTGTATTACCCGTGGTAGATTGTTCTCTTTCGATTGTGCTTCAGTGGTTGAAAAAGACGTAAGCGTTTAACACTGCTTTGTTCATGTCTAACCAAATAACAAGGAATTTTGTAAAGATTTAGCAGATTAATAAAAACAAATGCGTGTATGCAATACTTGGAGCTCTTGGAAAGTTGGTTCTGAATACTTTTAATTCTCAAATAGCGTTGGTGCCCAGACTGGAATTCTATGAAAGAGGAGGTGCTGTGAGCTGAGTCCCTTGGGATTTCCATGCAGCCCCTATAGAAAGCTTACACTATTCTCCATAAGGTTAAGTCATAGAAGAGTGTTTTTTTTTCTCTCTCCTCCAGACCTTTTCTTTCCAGTCTTCCTCCTCTGGTGCCAAGACCACAGTGAAGTGCTGGCTGAGTCAGACCTGGGAGGTCCCCATGTCCTAATAGCTGTCAGGCCACTGTGGGCCTGGGAGGGGCTCTGGATGTCAGGTCCTCACTCATGCTTGGAATAGGGCTCATCTGAAGGCGGCCTTCCGTGGAGAACTGGGGGTGTTACTGAACTCAGTTGCTCACCACTCAGAAATCGGTACTCGAGAGAGAGGCAGATGCTGGCAGAAAGGAAAGTTGCCTTTAATCAGAATGCCGGCAGTCTGGGCAGATGGTAGACTCATTGTCCCGCAAAAACGGGTTCCAAAGATTCTGCTCAGCTATGGAAGTTGTCAAAGGGAAAAGGGAAGTCATCTCATTTAATCATTGAGATGGGGGTGGTGGTCAGTGTCATTTCCACTGCTTACTGCGTGCAGGCTTGCTGACTTCTTGTGATCTTTCCCTAGATGCTAACCTTGTTCACAGTTTGTTCATGAGATTACTGAAGAGGAAGCTAGGGAAGAGATCGGGTCATCTGTTAATTACTTAGTCTTCAGTTCTACCTGTACGGAAAGAACCAACAGGTTAGGCAGAGTATGGTGCGATCAGCAGTTTGAAAGGTGTGGTTGAGCTAGAGATGGGTAGAGCAGGGGTGTGTGGTTTAAGGTTCGTGCCAAGACACAGGGGGTGCTTCCTGCCACAAGCTGCCTCCAAGGGCACCCTATACTGGAGCCCGGGGTCTTGCTGGGGCATCTTCCTGATTGGATTGGGCTGGGGACACCCCTGTACCCACCCCCCACACCCTTTCCTATGTGTGTCCGTGACCAGCCCTCCTCCTTCCTGGCTCCTAATGAAACCTGACATCACTCAGCTCCCCAGTCCACAGAGGGCAGCCAGGACCCGCAGACCCCCAGCTTCTGAAGGACGAAGCCAGTCCCGACACACCAGCCCTGTCCCTGGAAAGACAGAGCTGGGCACGGAGGGGTGAGGGAGAGTACGCTCACCCGCGATGAACATGATTTATTTCATTTTCATTCTTACACGCTGTTGGTGGGCTTGTTAGCATGTCTGCTTTTCCAAGGATTTGAGTGAAGCAAGTAGACTCCTCTGACTGTCCCATTTGGGGGTGTGATTTTTCCCTTTATTTATTTATTTATTTTTATAATGGATTTTAAAAAATATCTATTTGATTGTCGGGTCTTAGTTGCAGCACACACAGGCTCTTCCTTGTGTCATGCGGGGCCTTTCGTTCTGGTGCACACACTCTAGTTGTGACACCGGCTTTCTAGTTGTGGCGAGTGGGCTTAGTTGCCCCCTGGCATGTGAGATCCTAGTTCCCCGATCAGGGATTGAGCCTGCATTCTCACCATTGCAAGGCAGGTTCTTCACCACTGCACCATCAGGAAAGTCCCTGGTTTATCCTCTTTAGGTGTGTTGAATTAGGAGGAAAAGGCCACAATATAGGGCCATTTTTGCTAAGATTCTACTTGTTAGTAAGAGCCTTATCACCAAAGTTCATGAGCTTTCAAGCGTCTCCAGAGGTGTTCATAGAGACTGCTGGGATGAGAAAACCAAGCCCCCCGAATCTTAGGTGATGGTGCTCAGAGCTGAGCAGCAAGTTACACTGAAGCTCGGGCAGCCTGAGCTGATGGTCCACCTGCTTTCCAGAGTCAGCATCCCATGATTCCGTGAAAGCTGTTAACCAGAGACTTCAAATGCCAAGGAAGGTTCCATCATTTGAAGTGGGACGTGATGTGATGCTACTCTTACTATAAACAGGAGATCCTTTCGTAGTGTTTGCAGTGTCAGCATCACTTGCGTGGCCCTGGGCATGGTTCCCAGTCCACCTGACGCATTGTCAGTCCATTCGATGTTAACCCTTGGTGATGCCTGGGGTGCTGCAGTCCATGGGGTCGCAAAGGGTCGGACAAGACTGAGCGGCTGAACAACAGCAGCAGCTTCTTGATGCCTCTTGGTAAACAGCAAACCTTCTCAAACTCAGTTGACTTGAATGTGGTCCAGGTCAGAATTCTCTTCTTATTCCATCATTTGTGGGATTGAGGCCTGACTCACTGCACTGTCTGCATCAGTGGCCGTGCTGGGAAGTCCAGGCCAGGGACACAGGGCCTTGCTGCTTCCCTGTCGACAGTCTGCCGACCATGCAGGACGGCCTCCAAGGACTGCCCGCCCTCTCTCTGCATATGGCCCTGGATCCTGGGACTCCCTAGTTTTCTTTTGCCCTGAATGGGGGTCACAGCATTATGCTTCATCCACTCTGTGCACACACAGCTAGCTCCAACAGCAAGTCTAGCGCAAGTCCCGGCCCCTCCTTCACCGCCTAATTGCCCTAGAGTAGCTGATGAGATCCAACAGAATACCGATACACATCATATTTTACTGATGCTGGATAACTTTAAATATATTCTCCCCTCTCACATGTGGAAATTACAGGAGGTATATAGATTGAACATATATTTCCACATTTAAGCTAAAGGATGGCAGATATCTTTCTTAGCATATTTATCTCTGTCGAAAGACCAAAAATTATCGAATAGTCACTCTCTTTTATATTTTTGGAAGTTTTTTTTTTTTTTTATCACAGGGAACATCACTGGAAGCCAAGTTGTTAATTCGATTGCAACTCGGTTTTTAAAAGTGGGCATTTGTTCAAACAAATAAATGCTTATCAGTGGATATGATCACTGTGATAAATTGCCTTTGCTTTCCTGCTTCCCCGCTGTTTCCTGGTGGCACAAAATCCCAGTTTTAAGTCTGAAAAAAATTAGACTGAAGATCTTTTCCAGCAGAGCCTCCATTTCCCACTGACGGTTTACCGAGTTTTTCTCTGGTACCCCGTCTGGGACTCTGTCCTCTCTCATCACTTCACAGGTATTAATCCCCCTTTTATCCCCCACTGTCTGTCTGTATCTCCACTCAGATTTCAGTCTCCCTGTATTGTTATGCTGCTTTTCATTCCTTTCTCTCCCTTTGGTCCTGATCTTTCAGAGCAGCTGTCATAGAAACGTTTTCTGTTCTCTGCACACATACACCATAAATGGGTATTTGGTCCCCAGAAGAATTAGATCCCTGGAGAGCCGCCATGATTGATTAGTAAGTAGTGGATATACCACTGCGATACAGAAAAGGTCTTAACGGTTGTGTTTGTCCATGTACACCTTTTGTGTTTATGGCCCCTTTTGTCCATTGATGGTGTGGTGTTGTATCTGGGGCTTGACTTTTATTTGCAGGAGACCACGTTTCCCGTGTCATCTGGCTGATGAGCCCTGATGCAGCCTCTCCCAGCTTTCTGCCTAAGTACCCCTGGTGACACAGCAAAGGATAAAGACATATATAGTATACCAGTGGAAAATAGGACCGACAGCCTCTTGCAGGATTCCTGGAGGAATTTCTACTGATGGCTAGGCTGGTAGAGCTGAATTGAGACTGAAAGTTGTTGGCCAGCGCTGGATTTCTCTACCAGAAGAAAGTCCAAGCAGCACTCTCCTGTGCTTTTTTTTGATGTGTTCAAAATACTGTAGCAGATGGGAGTTCCCTGGGGGTCCAGTGGTTAGAACTTAGTGCTTTCACTGTTGGGGCCCGAGCTCAACCCCTGGTTGGGGAACTGAGATCCTGCAAGCTGTGTGGCACGGCCAAAAAAAAAAAAAATTACTGTAGCAGAGTTTCTCCTTTGCACTAAGGTTTTATATGTCCCTGTAGACTGCAGTTCCCAGAAGTTTACTCTCCTTGTTTAGTGGGTGGTGCAGGGGGGGAGGAATAAAATCCATTCAGTGTTAAGGTCCCCTCCCTCACATAACACACTGTCAGACCGCTTTATGTGGAGGCAGACAAAGCTCATTGATCGCATGGATTGTAGCTTTTCTCTTTGTTTGCTGGGACTTGCGGTGGCGGGGTGAGGAGGGTAGAGAAATATGCAATGAGGAAAAAAGAAATCTCACCCCAGTCATTCAGGGTAGTCCAAAATGAATGCTAGCTAAACCCCAGAAGTTTCCAGGCTAACTTGGACTCTAGGATAGAACCCAGAAGGAGGTGCAGAAACTAGTAGTCAAGCAGCATGGCTAGCCGAGATTCGCATGTTATTTGTTGGCCAACTCCAAGTATGAATAATTTTCTCCCAGTTAGAGAGGAAATAAACATGTAGAAACCCAAAATGGTAGTCTAGGAAAAAATATAAGTAGTGACTAGGTAATGCTTTTAAAATTTACAAATGGATAAGGAAGCTGTGGTACATATACACAATGGAATATTACTCAGCCATTAAAAATAATGCATTTGAATCAGTTCTGATGAGGTGGATGAAACTGGAGCCTATTATACAAAGTGAAGTAAGTCAGAAAGAAAAACACCAATACAGTATACTAACGCATATACATGGAATTTAGAAAGATGGTTAACAATGACCCTATATGCGAGATAGCAAAAGAGACACAGATGTATAGAATAGTCTTTTGGACTCTATGGGAGAGGGCGAGGGTGGGATGATCTGAGAGAATAACATTGAAACCTGTGTATTATCATATGTGAAACACATCGCCAGTCCAGGTTCGATGCATGAGACAGGGTGCTCAGGGCTGGTGCACTGGGATGGCCTAGAGAGATGGGATGGGGAGGGAGGGGGGTTCAGGATGGGGACACATGTACACCCATGGCTGATTCATGTCAATGTATGGCAAAAACCACTACAATTTAAAATTAAAAGTAAAAAAAAAAATAAAACATGGAAGTTGTATATGAACACAACATTATAGCAGATAAATAATGTACAAAATACTTACATTAACTTAGTCTTCCTTTCTATTCTCTTAATTTCACTTACTCCCCAGAAGTAAATAAAATTACCCTTTTAGTGTCTGCCCTTCTAAATATTTTTTCACCTGATACTCTTCAGGTGCCCTTAGGTGGCCCTGGTGATAAGGAACTCAACCTGCTAATGCACAAGACATAAGAGACTCCGGTTCAGTTCCTGGGTGGGGAAGATCTCCTGGAGAAGGGCATGGCAACCCACTCCAGTATGCTTGCCTGGAAAATCCCGTGGACAGAGGAGCCTGGTGGGCTATGGTCCATAGGATCGTAGAGTTGGACACGACTAAAGTGACTTAGCACAGCACAACTACCTCTCAACACATGAAGACAGACGTTTTAAGTATAAATAGCATTGTGTTGGTCATACTGTGCTGAAACTTATCTTTTATTTAAAAATATATGATAGTCCCCCTTATCTATGGGGGAGATATCCCAAGGCCCCCACTGGATGCCTGAAACCTTAGATAGTACAGAACTGTATATATATATATATATATAGTGTTTTTTTTCCTATACATACATGTCTATGATAAAGTTTACTTAATGGATTAGGCCCAGTAAGAGACTAAATGTAATAATAACAAAATAGAACAATTATGACAATATACTGTAATAAAAGTTGTATGAATATATGTATCTGTCTCTCAAACCATCTTTTCTTAAATATTCTTTTCCAGTATGGTTTATCATAGGATGTTGACTGTAGTTCTCCGTGCTATATATATATATATATAGTAGGACCACTGGTCTGTTTTATGTGTCTGTGAATCTGTTTCACAGGTAGGTTCATGGAATCATAGGTTTAGATGCCACATATAAGTGGTATCATATGTTATTTGCTTTTCTCTTCCTGGCATACTTAATATGATAATCTCTAGTTGCGTGCATGTTGCTGCAGATGACGTTATTCTTTTTGTGGCTCGATAGTGTTTCATGGTATATATGTGCCGCATGTTCTTTATCCATTCATCCGTCAATGGACGTGTCTTGGCTATCGTGAATAGTGCTACAGTGAACGCTGGGGGCCGTGTATCCTTTTGAATTACAGTGTTGTCTACACAAATGCACAGGAGTGGAATTATTGGGTCATGTGGTCAGTCTGGGTTTTTTTTGTTTGTTTTCTGAGGAATCTCCATACTGTTTTCCACCGTGGCTGCACCCCCTTGCATTCCCACCAACACTGTAGGAGGGGTCCCTTCTATCCACACCCTCTCCAGCATTTGTTATTTGTAGACTTTCTAATGGTGGCCATTCTGTCCAGTGTGAGGTGGTACTTCATTGTAGTTTTGATTTCTCAAAATATCTTATTGTACATGTTTAATGCCTTTTCCATCTTAAGTAAACGCTTGATCATGCCTTTTGGCTGTAACTTCTGCTGCTGAGATGCAGCAGCAAAGCGAGCACGGATTTCTTCTTCCTTCTTCACAGTTTCACGACAGAAGATTTGTTCTTACTGTGGATCTTAGCAACCTCAGTGTATGACTTTTTTTTCCCCTCCTATTAAGAACTTTCACCTTTTCAGTTAAAGGAAGCACTTCCCGGCTTGGCTTTGATGCATCCAAATTGCCAGAATCACTACTCTTGTACTTCAGGGCCATTATTAATTAAAAAAAAAAAAAAAAAAAGGTGACTTGGATACAAGCACTGAGATATCTAGACAGTTGACCTGGTGACTGAGACAGCCACTGAGTGCCTGGCAGGTGGGCTATGCTGGTCAAAAGGACGATTCTCATCCCACATGGGACAGGTGAGGACAGTATGAGATTTCATCTCACAACTTAGAATGACTCGCAGCTTAAATCTCAGGACTCGTTTATTTCTGAAATTTTCCATTTAATATTTTCAGACTGTATCGACCATGGGTAACTGAAATCTCAGAAAGCAAAACCGCAATTAAGGGGGGACTACTGTACGTTAGAGGTTTTGTTTCCTATACATTATTACATATAGATCTGCTTCATTCTATTTAATAGCTGTACACTATTCTGCTGTATGGATATTCTATATTTTATCATTCTCCTAAGGTGGTTTTTTTAATGTGGAATCCAATATGCTAATTGCAAATGATGGTGCAGTGAGTGAGTGACCTGCCTTGTATCTTGTGTAAAAATGTTTGTGGGACAGAGTCCTAGAAGGGAGATTGTTGGATAAAATGGTACACACATTTTATATTTTCATAGATATGAAAAACTTCCTCTAAAATAACTACCAATTTCCTTTGTCATCAGTGGTCTTTGAAAGTGCTAATTTCCCCAATACTTATACCACCCCAAACATTATCAAGCTTTAAAATTTCTACCTACCTTTAGATGGCAGATAACTTGTGCTATGATTAGTAGTGAAATTAAATGCCTTTTTGCATGTTTACCAGTGTAAGCATCCTTAATAATCATAAATTTAAATCTTATGTTTAAAATCTAAGAGAATTTTATATTGAAACTATTGACTATGAAATTCATTTGGATTAATGAATGGGTGAGCTAGTTAAATTTTTGAGGAAAATGTAAATAAATGGTAATGGAGGAAAGAATATCTGCCTTCCAAAATATTCAATATACCCCCCAGTAAACAGTATGAGAGTCATCAGATAACACAGTGGTACAATTGCAAGGGCTTTAAAAGATCCATTAGGTGAAATAATTTATTATATGATAAAAATGATATCAAAATCAGTGAAGAATCAAGTGATTTCTCAAAAATGATATTGAAATCATAATAAAACTAGAAGAAATCATAGCTTAGTATGTATGTGATTTGGGACTTGGGAAAGTGTCCTAACTATGCGAAAGAAAAAATGCTGAAGTAAAAGACATAATGTCCTACAGTGAAACATTTCTGAATGGTTAAAATGTATCATATTCAGAATCAAATGACTCTGAAAACTAGGGGAAAATTTTACAACAAATATGACAGACCTAGAGTTAATATCATCAATACTTACAGGAATTTACTGAATTCATGAGAAAAAGAAACCCTAACACCTCAATAGAAAATGAGCAAAGAACATGAATAAATAAAATGTAAATTATCCCCTGCTAAGGCTGCTCCTAAGAAGAGCAAACAGCTGATAGAAATTGGGTATTTTAAAGTAAGTTGACAGATAAGTTCTTTTGTGTAAAGATACTCCTGTTTGTCTTCACAGCAATGGAAAATATTCTTGTTTTAAAGGGTATAGGGAGGTATTGTACAGTTTTACAATTAAATGACTTATATATTCTATTAAGAAAAGAGAATAGCTTGAAAGTGCTTTATTAAGAGCATTGTGTAATTGGAGATACAATGCAATCACATAGTGTAATGAAACTAGTGGCCTAAATTTTGGCAATAGATAAATAGAAAGATACATATAGACATTGTGTTCCTGGTTTTATTTTTCTGTTTTTTGTTCTGGTTTGTGATTTCATTTGTTTATTTTTGACTGCACGGGATTTGCCGCTGTGCATGAGCTTTCTCTAGTTGTGACAGGGGCTACTCTCTAGTTGGCGTGGCTTCCCTTGTTGCGGGACACAGGCTCCGAAGCAGACTTAGGTCGCTGCAGCACGTGGGTCAGTGGTTTTATCATGTGGGCTCAGTCGCCCTCTGCCCCCTACCCCCAGCCGGCATGTGACATCTTCCTGGATTGGGGATTAAACGTGTGTTCCCTGCCATTGGCAGGCAAATTCTTAACCACTGGACCACCAGGGAAGTCACCGATTTTGTTTTAAATGGACTGATACTGTAACTCTTTTACTTGTCCTGAAATAAACCAACAAGTAAGGCTTGCTGCAAAAAGCACCATTCTGCTGACTCATACTCTCCCCTTGGCCCTCCCAGTTCCAGAGGTGAAAAGAGGTAGGATACAAACCAGAGGAAGCGCATACGTGACTCAGTTTCCCTGGTCCCCAGCAGCTTCTTTAAGGAGCGCAGGAAGCCAACAGATGTTGGTGCAAGCGGGAGGAGCCTCAGGCTTGCCTGGCTGCATGGTGTACCCTAAACAAGTACTCTAAAGAGAACCCCAGCCTTGTGTTGCTAGAAGCATGCAGACTTTGCAAACTCCTTTCAGGGCCATGGCCAAGAGGGAACCAGGTCCTGACCCACAGCAGTATTTCCTGCTCTAGAAGGGAGCCTTGTGTTACTGGTAACTGCAATCTGGTAATCCAAATTCTAGCAGTCTGCCCTAAGGAAAAAATAGATCAAAGATTCATGGTAAAGGGTATGCATTGCAATATCATTAAAAACAGCAAAAGTGTAGAAACATAGCCTCTACGTAGTTCTTCAAATAGAAGAATGTTTAAATAAATTATGGCACCTTCAAAAGGTAGAATATTACTATAGCCATTAAAGACTCATGTTTTTAAAGACCATTTAACCAAATGGGAAAACATTATTTAATGTTAAGTGAGTAAAGCAGAGTTCCAAATGATATTGATAGTATCAGCCCATTTTATAAAAAGAAGAAAAAAATATAAATGCATGGAAGAAACTAGACTGGACCATTCCAAAGAAAATGTATGAAGAGTTTATAGCTGGATGGTATTATGTTGAGTTATATTTGTATGCATTTCTTTTTCCCCAAAGCATTCCAGTGTGAGCAGATATTATCAGAAGTGTGTATACACACATACACACACACTCTTTTATGTAATACATTGAGGTCCACAAGGAGCTAATCCTTTTCTGTGTATGTGTTTCTTTGTAGAGAAAAGAAGGAACTTCAGCTTTTGAATTAAAATAAGCAAAGCCTGTTTTGGGAACAATGTATTACTGGCAATAAGGTTTAACTGAGGGAGGGTGTTTTAATTGTATTCCTGTTTTAAAGGATATTTTAATGCTGCTTGGAATATTCTGTTCCCACTACTGTTGAAGTAGCACTTAAGGACTATGAGGCAAAAATGTCTGGAAAATAAAAGTGTGAGATAATAAAGTACAAGGGCTCAACAAGTGAAAATGGATACTCATGTAACAAAATTCTGCACTTCTGTGTCAGTGGAGGCATTAGGGAACCTGGACTTTTACTTTCACTTGGCAATAATGAGGTAGTGTCATCCCTGTCAGGGAAAGCCCTGTTAAGATAGGTTTAAATAAGATCCAGTGTCTCAGAGCATAATACAGAAATGTTCAGAGTTTAATTGAAAATCACTCTTCATACCAAGAACCGGGAATATCTCAGGATACCTTTTTTTAACAAACAGTACTGGAGCAATATGACATTTATAGGTGAAAAATGAACCTTATTTTCAACAAAAATTAACTCAAAATAGATCATGGGCTTAAGTACAAAACTGTTAGGAAAAAATAGGATGAAATCTTTGGTATGTAGGCATAAACAAAGAGTTCTTAAACTTGATGCCAAAAGCATGATCCACAAAAGAAAACATCAGAATTTGTTAATATGAAGTTGTGTTGCTCTGCCAAAGACTCTGTTGGGAGGATAAGAATATACACTACAGGCTGGGAGAAAATATTTGCAAATCATTAATCTGTGGAAGAACTAGTACCCTAGAATGCATAAAGAACTCTCAAAAGTCAACATTGAAAAGCAATCTAATTAGAAAATGGGGAAAGACAGGAAGAATTTCATCGAAGGGTATATATAGTGGCCAATAAGCATGTGAAAACATGTTGGTATCCTTAGCCATCATGGAAATGCATGTTAAAATCACAGTGCCAAATCACCATACATCTATCACAATAACTAAATTAAAACTGGTAACAAGATCAAATGCTGGCAAGGAAGCAGAGAAACTAGATCACTGATCGATTGTTGGTAGGAATGTGTAATTATACAGCCAACTTGGAAAATGGTTTGGCAGTTTCTTAAAAAACTAAGCAGACAACTAGGGTAAACTTTTATTATCACTTAGAAATGTTTCTTAAGTGCAGTTTTAATTACCCAAAAATACTTATTGTGAAATGTAAGGCTTAATATTTCTTTGCAAAGAGAGTGATTGATGATGGGAAATGAAATTTATTGTATTGCATTTATGGAACAAAGTCCTGGGCTGTAGTGGAAGGCACAGATCATAATGCTACTGATTTATTTTGAGAGTCATAAAAGTCTTGGTGAGAAACATACTGAGGAGAATTTATGATAATTAACTGGTTATTAGATTAATTTTTAATACAAGTTCCCTTGGGAGAAAAAAGCATTAATTCTCAAGTCACCTAACAAGAATTCTTGGGTCAAAGCTTTCCAAAAGTCATAAAGTCTACTCTCTCTTTACTCTTTTGAAAAAAACCTATAATTCTATTCCTTTGTCTTTAGCAAAAAAAAAAAAAAAAAATCTGCCCTTTGTAATTGATGACAGCTGGGATGGCAGCAGAGATGTTGCTTCTGTCCATCTAGAACTATTTGTCAGTGATAGTCCAGTTCCCTTCCAGATCTTTCTCAACCTTCAGATATGCTGCTCTTTACTAGTGACTCACAAGACTGTGAATGTCATCCGTACAGGATATGGCTGTGTTTTCTCATTTCCAACATGTTCTGCTACCACTGAATGGGCTGGTCACTGGGAAATATACTCTGTCTGCCCTTCCTTGATGTGATACCCACCATCTTATTCAAAATGAGCCTGCCTAGGGCATTAATCTCCTCTCTCAGACTGCTTCACAGAGGTCAGCTTTTTGTAGTTGAAATTATTTTCCTTTGGCTTGCTTGCTTGTGATGTGTGTGTGTGTGTGTGTGTGTGTTCAGTCGCTCAGTCGTGTCCGACTGTGATCTCATGGACTGTAGCCAGCCAGGCTCCTCTGTCCATGGGATTTCCCAGGCAAGAATATGGAGTGGGCTTTCATTTCCTTCTCCAGGGGATCTTCTTGACCCAGAGATCGAACCTGAATCTCCTGCTTTGGCAGGCAGATTCTTTACCACTGAGCTACCAGGGTGACCCCCTTTCAACTCTCCCCACCAAACAAATTACCAATAATTATTTAATAATACAGTATTAATACTCATATATGAAGATGACTATTGATAGTGATTGACTGGAAAAAAATGTAGAGTTTGCCAAAAGGGAAAGAAAGTGTCTACCCTGAAGGTAATATCAGTGTCTTGGAGAGTGCTTAGAGGGTCTGTGTTTGTGAGGCCTGTGCATTAGGCTGGGAAGCAGTGTGGCATTGCTGAAACTGATGAAGAAGAGCAAGGTACCATCCCAGGGGCAAGCCCAGGCTCCTGGGCAAAGCTCCCAGCTGCAGTGAGGTTGATTTGTTTTGCAGACTCTACATATAATTTGTTGTTACATCACATTCAATGATTGCTGTAACTATTGTGCAGAGTGGCTTTACAAAAGAAGCATTGCTAGAATGCATTAGAAATGGTGATTTAAGATTGAACTGGCTCTGTTGAAATAACCTAAATTACATGCTGCAACACTGTTTTTCCCAAGTGGCTCAAATCCCCGACTTAAGATATTTAAAATGTCAGAAACATACATTCTTAATAAGACTGGAGAGTCAGCCATACTTCAGGGGGCATCACAGATCTTCATTATCGCCTGAGTAGACCTCTGAGACTGCACGGATTGTGCCTTGGTTTCTCTCATTCTGAGTTAATCCGAAATGACTGATGGGTTCCGACATCTGGACAGGGCTGCACCAGATGTGTGACTGAGTCAGGTTTGCAAGTTCCTTGCTTCAGATCCTGCGAAGTAATTTAGCAGATAACATTTAAAAGTTCAGACTGAGAATTAGTCTTCCAGGTATCAGTGTCATTCGTGATGTCTGACAGATGGATCCAGGGATACAAGTATGTGTCTGGGTAAACAGATCTGAATTAAGGAAAGGCAGCATCTTCAGGCACCAGTACTAATAGAGGATCATTGGTTAATGGGAAATGTGTCACATATTAACCCAGGTTTCCACATGTAACACTTAGGCAATTGACAAGACAAAATTTATTCCAACCTCCTCATAGGGGTGTGGGAGCAAGATAACAATAAGAATGGTTGGCGTTGCTGAACTGTCTCTATTGAATATTCTCATAACTATAATAATTGTTGGCATTGCTGAACTATATTGGATATTTTGTGCTATGTTACAGCATGCCTCACCACTATTGTAATCACCTGAATTTGAAAATTCAGTCACTTGAAATTCTTATACCAAGTAGTATTTTATATAGGCCTGTTTATTGGAAATAAATGATTTATTTATTTTTTAAATTTATGTTCTTTTATTGAGATAAAATTGACATTTAACGTATCAGTTTTAGGTGCACAACATAATGATTTGATATATGTATATATTGTAAAATGATCAACCACAGTGAGTCTAGTTAACATCCATCACCACACACAGTTACAATTTTTCTTTCTTGTGATGAAAACTTTTCAGATTTATTTTCTTAGCAGCTTTCAAATATATATTACAGTATTAACTATTGTCACCATGCTGGACATTTATTTTGTCGTCTGTGTGCTTTCCAAGAGTTTGCTTGGTTTTGACATATTGTACAGGAAGATTGAGCTGAAAAAAGGACCAGGGAAAAGTGGAAAATCTTTTGACAACATGAACATAAACCAAAGAACTTTGCAATCCATGTTGTAACTCAATATATGTAGGTTACTGCTACCCTCATGAGTGTGAATAACTAATTTTAGCCAGTAAGGAGACAAAAAAAAATGTGAAAAAATTGACGCAAGAGAAAGTGATACATTTATTCAATGCATCAGCTAGACCTGCTAACTAACCATGAAGAGATACACACTTTCCTTAATAAAAGAAGTTTTCCCCAATTCCAGCTAATAAATGTTGAGTAAATACTTTAGAAATATCAGTTTGAACAGATACCAAGCTAGAATTCATTTATCACCTGAAAAATACCACAAAAACATTACATAAATGCCAAGAGCACTTTGACGTTTGGACACTGTCTTGATGACCAGGGCAGATGGTTGTTGTGTGGGAGGAGTGAGCACTTTGTAACCCCCAGCTTGGAACCCTGCCATGTAAATTTCAAATAGGTTGATGTGAAACACTGGGAATTTTCATATACTCATGAGAGGTGCAAATTTTCAAAACTGGGGCAATTAGGAAGTTACTCTCTGAGAAAACAACCCTATTAGTAAAGATAAGTTTAGATCCCAGATTGTCATTTATCTGGCTCTCGTCTGGATGAATAAGGAGATAGGAATAATTCTTACCTAAATGAAACCCCTAAGAGTATAGTGGAGGCATGTTCTTCTTATATTCATAATAGTTATTTTAATATTTGCCCTGGCGCACCTTATGTTAATTCTTATGCCACAATAATGTAATGGTTATCACTTTTCAATGCTATTATAATATGTGTTAGCTTTAATGAGAGCCTGCAAGGAGATTAAGATAAAATTAAGATTCCATGACATTGTTTTTATGTTACAAAAAAAGACAAGACCATTTTTTTTTGAATTGTAAGTGTGAGGTTACATGGAGAGAAATAATCAGATGCTGCATGTGCCATACTTTATAGCTGCTTTGCCTTTTAGCTGCGAACCTTAGACTTTGATCTCATCTATATGTTTGCCATCATTAGGTGAGAGGAAGCAGCCTCGGAATGATGGTGACGCTTCTAGAAAACTTGAATTGTGCATCCACGATAACATGACTCAGACCCAGAATTATGTTATAATTGAAATACAAACTGTTTGTAAAAATACAAATAAAGCCAAAGTGACTATTTTATTAAAAAGAACCACCAAGTGGAGAAAATTTATGAAAATAATAAGGAGCTTTTAAGCTATCAGACTGTACCGTTACGAATGAGTTGTGGCAAGCATAATGAGTGTCTTGTGCAGGGGTGAAGGAGAAAAGAAAACTCTGTTCACGTGCGTGCTAAGTCGCTTCAGTTGTGTCTGACTCTGTGCGACCCTGTAGGCTGTAGCCCACCAGGCTCCTCTGTCCACGGGGTTCTCCAGGCAGGCACACTGGAGTGGGTCGCCCTGCCCTCCTCCGGGCGATCTTCCCCACCCAGGGGCGGAACCCGAGTCTTCTGTCGCCTGCACTGGCGGGCGGGTTCTTTACCACGAGGGCCACCAACTTTGTTCCCAGATGCACACAAACAAAAGGTGACGTGTTGTGATTAATGGGTTTGCTGACCAGAGAGGAGCAGTATTTGTATGAGTCCACCCGATGGTGTGAAAGATGCGGAGACTGGGGCGAGGGTCACGTCAAAGACTGGCCTTTCTCCAGCGCCTGCTCTCCAATTACTCTCTCCTAGGCATCTCAGGCACAGTGTCATTGGAGGACAACAGTGAAGCGTCGCAGGGTACTTGGCAGAGATTTGAAGGGGTGGTGCCAGCGTTGTGGACGTTCAAGTGACTAGAGGGAGGCGGGTGGCTGACACTGACATCAGAGAAGGTCTCAGCGATAAGAAGTGACCTTCAGGGCAACTCCGGGGACTCAACAGGGTGCTCAGCAGAAAACTTTAGCCCTGGAGAGCCTCAGTGAAGACTTAAGACAGTCGTGTGCATGTTCAAAGCACATTCATCATGCAGCATGTCTTTGGCCCATATGTGGCATGAGAAGAATGGGAAAAGACCAGAGAGCAGAAGAATACTCGTATCTGTCTTGCCAGCCAGCCAGCCAGTTCAAGAAGGCAGACGACAAGCTGTTGGTTAACCCCTGTGATCAGTAGCCCTTAGCGCCAGAGTATGCTCTTTTCTAACTACAGCTGTGCCTACTCTTGTTGCCAGGACAACAGCAGATACTTATAATGGTGCCCTAAGTCACCAAGGAAAGGATGTACAATATTATTCTTAAGAAGGTAGGCACATGTAAATTCTATTCTAGAAAGATTCCCATCTTTTCATTAGATCAGTGATTCCTCGAGGGAAGAAATCATCTCTTATTCATCTTCGTATCTTTTGACACCCAGCACGATGTTCTTTGCATAGGAGATAAAAATATTTGTGACACTGAGCAGAATAGAAATAATTTAAGTTTTAGGGGAAAAAAAATATGTTGTTTAAAAGTCAGTCTTTTTATTATCGAGAGTTTCAACCCGAAATAATACATCGCCCTTCCCATACTCCTACTCGTTCTTAGCCCTCAAAATAAGAGGATATTTTCACGTATTAAAGATGCAGTTACTGAGATGTCTCTAGTAATGCGGAGGGTGTGTTTCTAAAACGTTTTCCCCAGGAACATTTAACAGAGGAAGATATTGTACAGTTGGTGTCACATGAAGGACTCATTCCCCGCCATTCTGCATCCTAGGCACCAGGAAGAGATCCCCTCCAGCTTAGTGACTTGGGCGTCACTAGCTGTAAGCCTTTGGCTTCCCTGGTGGCTCAGTGGTAAAGGACCTGCCTGCCAATGCAGGAGGCGTGGGTTCGATCCCTGGGTCAAGAAGATCCCCTGGAGGAGGAAATGGCAACCCACTCCAGTATTCTTGCCTGGGAAATGCCATGGACAGTGGATCCCTAGTGGGCTGCCGTCTTGTAGGGGTCACAAAAGCATCAGACCCAACTTAGCGAATAAACAACAGCCATAAGCTTAGTGCAGTACCCTTAACTGCACAAGACAGGATTTAGGCAGATAAGAACCAAGGATCTGGGACTTCCAGTGGTTAAGAATCAGGGAAAATCCCACAGGCCATGGGGCAGCTAAGCCCGTGCACTCTAGAGCCCGTGCTCTGCAAAAAGCCATGACAATGAGAAACCCACAAGCACTGCAACTGGAAAATACCCCCACTCTCTGCAAGTGGAGCAAGCCCACATACAGCGACAAAGACCCAGTACAGCCCAAAACTAGAAAAAGGCAAAACTCTGGGATCAGGACTGTAGAATCTTCCATAAGATGTCTCTACCTGAGGCTCAGCTCGGGCGTCCTCACAGATACCCTGGCCCAGCACATCCCCGAAGAGACTAACATTTCTTCCAGTAGAATCTGCATCATGCGGTAGAAAGAGCCATAGGTTCTTGGGTCTGTGGTCTGGGATTTGAGTGTCCATATTTGTCCTAACTGGTAAGCTGTAACCTCCTTGGGCGTAGGTTTTCACAATTATAGCATGAGGATTGTCATATCCACGCTACAAAAATAATTGGTAAGTCATGTGAAATAGGGCTTCCCAGGTGGCACTAGTGGTAAAGAACCTGCCTGCCAATGCAGGGGATTTAAGAGACGCAGGTCTGATCCCTGGGTCGGAAAGATCCCCTGGAGAGGGGCACAGCAACCCACTCCAGTATTCTTGCCTGGAGAATCCCATGGGCAGAGGAGTCTGGTGGGCTAAGGTCCATAGGTTGCAAAGAGTTGGGAATGACTGAAGCGACTTAGCACTCATGCACATATAAGAATCTGTAAGATTATAGCTGATATAAAACCTGGGATTCAGAATTTTGTTATGCCTAATAGTAGTCATTCTATTAGGAGTTTTTATGGCCTATCACAGATAACACTTCAAGTGGCTTATGCTGTAACATAGTCAGCTTTGGTCCATGACTCAGAGCTAGGTTTTTTTTTTCAGGCTGATTTTTTTTTAGGATTGTGCTCAGTCCCTTCAGTCGTGTCCAACTAAGGCAACCTAGCAAGCATGCATGTGAAATGACGTGTCGTTGCATTGGGAGAACTAAGAGTACTAGACGCATACCAGCCCAGGGTTCCTCTGTGGCCAGCCCAGCCTTTTGGTAACATTGTTGCCAGGGAATTAACTTACTACCCACTGATAATGGTTGAAAATAAGGAAAATTAGAAGGAGCTTTTTACTAATAAGTTATGCAGTTATAAATGAGTTAGTTGGGATATATTGGCAACTCCTACATAAGGAAAATTAGAAAGCGTGATTTATGAAAAATGAGCCTCTCTGCACACTAAGTTACAAGCTAAGTACTCTTGGCCCAGTTAATCCGGTGCTGTGAGTCTGTTGGCTCTGTCGGAGCCTCTCCCAGCTTCCCCACAGCATTCTGACCGCCTCCACGCATTTCAGCAGGCTCACTAACATTCAACTGTTTTCACTTAAATCTAGTTGGGACACCATTAACACTTTTCAGGGAGTCACCAGTGTTTTCTCTCTGACGGAAACACGCTGCTTACAGGACTCTCCTTAGAGGAAGGGGAGGAATACTAACTCTCCAGGTCCTTGTCGGCTTGGTGCTGCCTTCAGAGCTTCTGTTAAACTACTTCTTACATTTTTAGGAAAAAAAAGAGGTTTCACATTCTGGGACTTAGCTGGCGGGCCAGTGGTTAAGAATCTGCCTTGCCGTGCAGGGGACACAGGTTCGGGTCCTGGTTGGGGAACTAAGATCCCACGTGTGGCGGAGCAGCTAAGCTCACTTAACCACAACTAGACCTGCAGATGGCCAAACACATGAGAAAATGGTGAACGTCAACAAACATCAGGGAGTGAAAATCAAAACCACAGCGAGGCGTGACCTCACACCTGTCAAAATCCCACGTAGTGCAACTGAGACCCAACACAGCCAAATAATAAATAAATAATATATATTTTAAAGAGAAGCAGGAGTAAAGCTTTCAGAAGAAAGTGGTTTCACATTCTAAATAATTATTTTAAAGGAGCCTAGACCTTTTTCTCCAGTTTTATACATAGCACCCCTTATTGCCTATAGTTTAATTTTTTGTTTTTAACAAGTTACAGTAAGAGTGAAAAACAGCCATGTCATGCTTTTTTTTTTTTTTTTTTTGCAAATTTACTGTTTGCCCTTTTTCGGTTGGAGATATTTCCAGAGACTAAGGTTCATGGCAGGCCTTGTACCTGCTGGTCACAAACCATGCCGCCAGAGGAGAAACCCCTTTGTGAGCAGATGAAGTAGGCCTGGGAAAGGGCCAGGCTGTCTGAACCATAGGATGTGCTTATACTGATTCTGAAATGGAGAGTTGGAGCTTTGGCGCTCTTTCAATTTGCTTGAATATAGGAGATACGACAGAATATTAATTCATTCAACAAATATTTGCCAAGCCCTATAGGCCCCGGGTGGCGCTGGTGGTACAGAACCCCCCTGCCAATGCAGGAGATGTGAGAGACTCAGGGTTCCATCCCTGGGTCGGGAAGATCCCTTGGAGAAGGAAATGGCAACCCACTCTAATATTCTTGCCTGGGAAATCCCACAGACAGAGGAGCCTGGCACACTACAGTCCATGGGGTCGCAAAGTCGGACATGACTGAAGCAGACTTAGCACGTGGCATGCACGTAGGCACTATAGGTCTTGTGGAAAACACGTTGATTAAAACAGACCAAAACTCAGCTTTCATGAAGCATATTTTCTTGTGGGGGAGGGTGATACTTATTTTTAGGAGGAAAGTGCTATGCTAGTTATTTGACTCTCAGGGAGTAACGAGGCCTAATTTTTAGCATTTTCCAAGCCTGGCTGATTTTAGGACAGCAGTGTGATAGAGAGATGTATATAACCAGCAGTCTGGTGTTTTGAAGGGTTCGCTTTTCTCCACATCTTCTCCAAAAGACTTGTTAACTGGTGTTGTTTCATAATACCCATTTTGACAGGGGTGAGGAGAAACCTCGTTGTGGTTTGGATTTGCATCCCTTGATGTTTGTTGATGTTCAGCATTTTCTCATGTATTTGGCATCTGTAGGTCTTTGGAAAGCATGTCTACCCACGTGCTCTGTGTATTTTATTCATTGATTACTTATTTGGCTGCACTGGGCCCTAGTTGCAGCACGTAGGGTCTTTGTTGTGTCTCACAGACTCTCCAGTTGCAGCGTGTGGACTTATTCGCTCCACTGCATGTGGGATCTTCGTTCCTTGATTAGGGATCAAACCCACATGCCTTGCATTGCAAGGTGGGTTCTTAACCACTAAACCGCCAGCACGCGTGCATGCTAAGTGGCTTCAGTCCTGTCCGACTCTTTTTGATGCTATAGACTGTAGCCTGCCAGGCTCCTCTGTCCATGGGATTCTCCAAGCAAGAATACTGGAGTGATTTGCCATGCCCCTCTCCAGGGGATCTTCCCGACCCATGGATGGAGCCCGTGTCTCTTATATGTCTTCTGCGTTGGCAGACAGGTACTTTGCCACTAACTCCACCTGGAAAGCCCATCTAAACCACCCAGGAAGCCCTCCGACTACTTTTTCTGTGTGACTGCAACTAGGAAGAATTTGTCCATGGTAATAAACTAGAACAGAAATAAGAGCTATGCTCTAGGAACTGACTTCCTACATGTAAGTATTAGTTACCATGATGATCACTGTTTTAAAATGGTGCCTACTGTGGGCTTTTTGAATAAAAATGAAAGGCCTGCAGTGGTGTTAAAAGTAGGTGAGCAGAGACTGCACTCAGTTGTCATGGTAGCCAAAAGCTCCCAAACAGATCCTTTCCTCTGCCCAGATGTTTAATGTCTGTAATCGCCCGGATGGTGACAGAGCCAGATGTGAATGTATACTACCATTTTTTTTTTATCCTTGACAGTTTAAAAAATCTTTTTAAACCTCAGTGATGAATTTAGCTGAGAGTAAGCAAGTGAGAATTTGGTAGAACATCTGTGTTTCTGAAGTTTGTAGTTTTTAAGCTGTGTATGAATTCTTAGCTGCCTTCTTAGATGAATGCATTAATTCCACACATTTTGAAGAGAAATTCATAAAACCAGCTAATAAGAGCATATCTGGGAATTGAGGCTACAGAATTTAAAGCTGTTGATATGAATCTTTTATTTTCTCATGTTACGGCTTAGGTACCAACTCAGGCTAATGACTAGGAAATAACAGAACAGATATTAGTTTGCAGGTAGCTCTTAAGGTAGACTGTTTTAAGAGAAGACCTTTCTCTTGATTATAGCTTTTCAGTAAGTGAGATTGTATATACATATTTTATAAGTGTATTTGATTTTTGCAAGAGATTTTTTTAAAAGAATTTATACAAGAAAGCTAATGTTAGCCAACATTTTCCTATGAAAATACCCCTGATAAAGGTAAAAAGGGTAACCTCATCTCATCACTGACTCTGCAACCCAATGAAAGAAGGTTAATGGAGGGTTACAATGCATGTTTCAAGGACAGTTAACTCTTCTTTTTTGTTTATTGGCGTGTAATCACTTTACAATGGTGTGTTGTTTTCTGCTCTACAACAAAGTGAATTAGCTGTATGTATACATGCATCCCCTCCCTCTTGGGTCTCCCTGCCCCATCCCACCTATCTAGGTCATCACAGAGCACTGAACTGGGCTCCCTCTGCTATGCAGCAGCTTTCCACCAGCTGTTTTACACATGGTGGTGTGTATATGTCAGTTTCAATCTCCTGATTAACTCTTTTTGAGAAAACATTTTTAATGTATAGTTAAACTGCATGAAGACTAATGAGCGTAAAAGTCTAATACATAAAAGAAATAAAATATTTATTGCAGGTCTCTGTTTCTCCCTGGAGGGTGGAGGAAAATGAGGGCCAATTAAGATTTTTCACGAGGAGTTTAGAGTCAGATGATCAAGGAGAAAGAAGAGCATAGGAGAAACTGGTGAAGAAATAAATGTCACCAGCACCTGCCTGGTCTTACACCTAGACCTTTGCTGCCTTTGGGTCCTGGTTTCCCTTCTCTCTCAGCAGCCACATAAAGCCCTGCCTGCTCCACACCACTCTGACCTTGGATTGCTGCTCTCCCCTCCCCGAGACGCCCTTTCTGCAGCCAGCCCCAGAGAGGCAGAGTGGCTCTAAGTCACTTCCTGAGAGCCACCCACCTCGCTTCACCTCCGACAGGCTTCCTGCGTCTGCAGGGTCTCCCGAGATGACTGTCTGAAAAGGAGGTGCCTCTCAGGTCAGTCTTGCTCACTGCTGCTTCTCGATCTGTGCAGATTTCAGTCTGATGATCTCTTCAGGCAGAAGTTGTCTTTCCTGTTGTTGTTTAGTCGCTAAGTCATGTCTGATTCTTTCCTTTGCAACCCCATGGACTGTAGCCTGCCAGCCTCCTCTCTTTCTAAGAGATTTCCCAGACAAGAATACTGGAGTGGGCTGCCATTTGCTTCTCCAGGGGATCTGCCCGACCAGCATCTCTTACATTGGCAGATGGATTCTTTACCACTGAGTCACCTGGGAAGCCCTATCTTTTGAGGGCAATGCAGTTTAGTAGAACTTTCTGCAGTAGCAGAAATATCCTGTATCTGTACCATCCAGTATGGTAGCCAGTAGCCACTTGGAGCTACTTAGATTTAAATTAATTAGAATGAAGTTAAGTGTTTATCTCCGTAGTCACACTGCCCACATTTGAGGGGCTCGGTTATCACATGCTGTAAGTACCGAATTGGATGGCACAGCTTTAGAGGAGCCCCAGGTCTGGCCTGAATGGGCCCATTCTGCTACCTCATCGTGCTCAGACACGGGCAGAGAAAAGTCGTCTGAAATTGTGGTCTCAAAGGAAAGCCGCCGTGGACGGAAAGGTCCAGCACCCATCTGTTAGCCAGGCTCCCTGCAGCAGGCTTGCTCGCTCTCTCTCTTTGTAAAATATTTGTTTGTTTATTTGGCTGTTCTGGGTCCTAGGTGTGGCGTGCAGAATCTTCAGTCTTAGTTGCGGCCTGTGGGATCTAGTTCCCTGACGAGGCCCTTGGGCCGCCTGCATTGGGAGCGTGGGGTCTTAGCTTCCAGACCACCGGGAGAGTCCCTTCCGCAGGCTCTCTTGAAGGGACACTGGAGCAGGTCCCCTCCACGGCCTCCACACAGCCCAGCTGCCAGGAAACAGCGGTGTAGCCTCAAGGGTGGGATTTGGAGTTAGGCCTGGGTCTGTTGGAATGTTGGCTCCACCGACAGTTAGCTTTGGGGCCACAGAAGGTTATGTACATTCACTCAAGCTCTGCTTCTTCACTTTTGGAAGATCAGGGTATTATTACCTGCTTGTCAGGGTTGTGGGAAGAGTTCAGTGAGATGATGCATGAAAGGCCCCGCAATGCTTGCCATATCCTCACCGCCTGCTCTGTCCGCCAGCAGTTAGATACTGCGGGTCCCCTGTCAGCCTCAGCCCCCTCTTCTTCCAGCTTAAACAAAATGCTAATTAGCCTTTTGAACTGAAGTCCTAAGTAAGAGATTAACGCGGGAATTGTTGCTACATTGCCCGTAATTTTCAAACATATTATTTTGTACAAATGTAGCTCTCCTCATATGAAGATGCTGTTTTGAAGAGGTGTGTGTGTGTGTGTGTATGTACAGACTAATGTTTATTCACACCATTACATCAGACAGGCGCTAGTGACAGTGCACACGGAAAGATGTCCCTGACTTTTCTGTAGACCCAAGTCAGTTGCTGTTTTCATCCCGGCCATTCATACTCGCTCAAGATCAAAATCATCTCTTCCAAGGATTGTACTACATCCCCAGGGACCACTTCCCAGGTTGCCAAGGGAGGAGAAATATTTTAAGGGGCAGTTTATCTGCACATCTTGGGCATTCCTTCTGCTTTCTTTCCTTGCAATTCCGCGTACTTTCACCTACCCAAGAGCAAACAGGGTTGTGCTGATGGGGCTCTGAGAGAGAACCTTGTAGAGAGCACCCTAGGACTTGGAGGTGAGAGGATTGGACCCTAGTCCAAAAACTCGGATGGACTTCTAGTTTCATTGTGCCTCCAAACTCCCTCACTCAGCTTCTGTGCAAAACCGACCATGTATTTTGACACTCGGAGAAGAGAAGTAGTTCAAGTAACTCATGTTTACTGAGCATGCTCACTGTGAATTGAGTTTTAAATAGTCCAGATCTTCCCCTGGAGGAAGGCTGATGAATTGTTTGGAAAGGGGTGCCTGTCTGTGCTGGGGTAGGGATAAAGGGGACAGCAATAGAATTATTCATACAAATCCAAATGGATCCTCAAGGGTGAGGCTCCCCCCCACCACCCCACCAGGAAACTCTCTCTGTAGCTCCTTTCAGTTGATTTCACCTTCCAGATACGCTTTAAAGGTTTTGAAGGGCTGCCTTTTTAATTTTAGGGACTCTAACCCCTCTCCTGAAATCTGGCTGTCTTGTGATTGCCTCAACTAAAAGAGTGCATCTGCTGAGAGGAAAGAGACATTTCTGGCTTATTTATTTATTTTCAGGGTTTCACTATAGGCAGGGTAACTAAGGGAAGGAAGTTGAGGAAGTTGCAGCTGCTCCAAAGCCCTGGAGAGGCCGTCCTGTAGGAGTCTCCGAGACTCGCTCCGCTCACCTTGTCCCCAAACAGTTCTATTTCTGATCCATCGGTTGGTAAGGCTGTGGGCTGCTTTCTTTATTTTGGTTCTTTTCCCTGGAAGTATGTGGGCCTGAAGATGCATTCTGGGCAAAGCAGTGGAATCCCTTTGTTGTCTGCCAAACGGTCGATCCACCCAACCCTGCAGGAAGTTAAGTAGATGGGAAAGGCACTCCAGGCAGCAATCTGGACAAGACCCTAGGCTGCAGCTGTCCTCTAAAACCACTGTCAGCAAAAATTTTAAACAGAGTGTACTAGCAGTGATGGGAATTCATTGGCGTTTATTCTGTTAATATTGGAAACACTAGCCAAATATTATTGGTGAATAATTATTATGAGAAGTAGTAATATTTTTGAGAACGTCAATGATGTTGGAATATCAAGTGGAATTTTAAGAATTTCTGAAATTGTATAGTTTTGCAGCCAAGGAATACTTATTAGCGACGTGCTAGAGGTTGATTTTTCAGAGTGCTCAAGTGTTTAGCACTGACTGTATCAGATCCAAATTTGACTTTAGGAGAGTTTATGGTGGCTTAGCATTAAAGAATCTGCCTGCAGTGCAGGAGACCCGGGTTTGTTCCCTGGGCTGGGAAGATCCCTGGAGAAGGGAATGGTTACTCACTCCGTATTCTTGCCTGGAGAATTCCATGGACAGAGAAGCCTGGCAAGTACAGTCCCTGGGGTTGCAAAGAGTGGGACATGACTAACACTTTCACTTTAGTGATAAACATTAACTGTTTGGGGACCTTTTATCTGCAGAGAAGGATATTAATCGGGCAAACATCAGCATACCTTAAAGTGGGTTAGTTGAATCATGTAGGCTGTCTTTAGCAAAAGTTTGATTCCTTCCTTCTTTCCTTCTTTTCTCCCTCCCTCTTTCTTCTATAATATATTTCATTAAGATTGTGTTTTCAGCATAAAAAAATCTATACCAATAACGTTTGCATACTGTTGTAAAAATTTAAAAATCCAACCAAACTAATTTTGAGGAATTAAATCACATGCTAATAGATATATTAATGTTCTATCACTTACAAGAGTAAATCAAGAGTAAATCAAATAGCCTTGCACTTACTGTTTCTTCCTAGGATTTTGTTTTTCATTCTGTGTGTGTTTTTATTAAAATAGCGATAGTGTTTTTAATCACCTATGAATAAAACCACATGAATGTTCCCATAAGTTACTTAGTCACCCATCTTTCCCTGTCTCAGACCCTCAGGATTTTAAATTATGACAGTCGTACTAATTTATCTTTAGAAGGACTGAAAGTTTTAGTAAACACCGGTCAGCTGACATACAGCCACAAAAGTCTGAAATCTGGAAGTCACTTGCATTTAAATAGGTATCTAATCACAAAATGTTGTACTGGTACATTTCCTTGAATTCCTTTCCCCTTCATCTCTAGTCCAAAAGATGTTCAAATGATTTTTTTCCCCCTCTAAGATGAATGATTAAAAACTTGCCAGCCATATACTGTGAAAATACATACAGAGCATTGTGATAATTAGGAGTAATTAGTCTAGAAGAGACTCCAGGAAGCTTTGTGAAGTGGTCTACAGGTGGCCCTGGTCACCTCCATTGAGCAGCTACGGGGTAGTGGGGGGAGTTTGCTACCAGGAGAAGGTGATACCTGCAGATGCGGGGGTTACTGGGAGGACTTCAAAGCCAAGGCTGGTCTTTTGGCTTGAAAGGTTCCTTGGAAAGTATTAGCTCAAACTTTCATTAGCTGAAATCTTGATTATCCTTTGGCAGGATTTGTGGGTGGAACCTGTAAGGTGTGCCTTTAAGTCTGAGAAACGACGCAGGTGGGAGAGAATCAAAGACGTACCTGGCCGACCCCTCAGTCTTGCTTGGGTTTATTGTTTACTCCTTTCCTCGATGCTCTTTTTAGAATCTTATTGAAATATTTTATGCATACGGTGAAAAATGCGTAGCATGTTAATACATTATAAGGCATAGTAAAACATCAGCTGTATGTGTCACACAGCTTAAGAAACAGATCTTAGCAACAAAGCAGATGGCTCCTGTCTCTTCTCTGGTTTTATCCTCTCTCCTCTGTCTCCCAGCACACCACTTTGCCTCAGTGATCCTACCCTGTCTTAGGGTTTTACTACACATGTGTGGACCTGTAGGGGCTTCCCTAGTGGCTCAGTGGCAAAGAATCTGCCTGCCAACGCAGGAGACACGGGTTTGATCCTTGATCCTGGAAGATCCCCTGAAGAAGGAAATGGCAACCCACTCCAGTAATCTTGCCTGGGAAATCCCATAAACAGAGGAGTCTGGCGGGCCATAGTCCATGGGGTCGCAAAGAGTCGGACATGACTGAGCGACTGAACAGCAGCAGCAGAGTATTTGTGGACAATGTGCTGCTTTATATGTTTTTGAAGTTTATGTAGAGTGAGACTGTTTTGCTTTTTTTCCAACTCAGCGTGGTTTTCTGAGATTTATTGTGTTGATTAGTGTAGCTATACTTCATTAACTTTCACTGCTGTGAAATATTCTATCATATGACTCTTCCAAAAGTTTTTAATTATCTGTTGATGGACATTATTTGAGTTGCTTATAGTCAGATTTTTCCCACTATTACAAACCATGCTGTCAAGACCTTTGACCTTTCTCAGGTCCCTGTTTCATGGGTGCATGTGTTTCTCTGGGGAATATATTTAATCATTGAAGTGATTAGTCAGTGGATGTGCATCTCCAGATAAGATGCTAAATTACTTTCTGAAGTGGTTGGACAGATTTAATATTCTACTGGTTCTCAATGTTCTGAGTTCTTGTTAACATTTGGAACTGCAAGTTTTTTTAATTTTTCCAGATCTTGGGTGTTAAGTGGTAAATTTCTCTGGATATTTGAGTTTCCTTTCATAACTGTATTGGGCATTCATGCTTCCTCTTCTCCTGTATTCTGAATAACATCCTTTATTGGCATCACTTTCACCACATTTGTGGATTTGCTCTTCAGTTTCTTTACGGTGTCTTTTGGTAAAGACAACTTCAATTATAATACATTGTTTGTCATTTCTATTGTCTGTGTCTCATAGCTACTTTTCCACATTTTTAATTTTCTGTGTCACTTTATGCAATCATCTGGTTTATATGTCTTGGTCTGTCTTCTATTTCACTGAGGTTTTTTTAAAAAATTATTTATTAATTTTTGGCTGTGCTGGGTCTTCATTGCTGTGTGGGCTTTGCTGCACCGAGCCGGGGCTACTCTCCAGTTGCAGTGGGTGGGCTTCTCACTGTGGTGGCTTCTCTTGCTGCGGAGCACAGGCTCTGGGCACACAGGCTTCAGTGGTTTCAGCTCCCGGGCTCTAGAGCACCAGCTCAGTAGTTATGGCGCTCAGGCTTAGTTGCTGCAAGGCATGCAGGACCCTCCCGGCCCAGGGACTGACCCCGTGTCTCCTCCACTGGCAGGCGGCTTCCTTACCACTGAGCCGCCTGGGGAGACCCTCAGGTGTGTTCCAATACGTGGTGTAGCATTCAGTTTCAGTTTCAAAAATTTTCTTTTCATTTTCCAGACCTCTATTGTATCGTCTAAGTCTGTTTTCTGATAGTCTTATATTTTTGTGTATTAAAATTGTTTTCTATTTTATTTCTTTAGCTATTTGGACCATGACTGTTTTATATTCTGCTTTGTGTAATGCTAATATTTGAGGGCATCAAGGTTTTGAATCTGACTTTTTCCAGTCCGGTGGCCTTAAGACAAGGCATAAACATTCGTTTGATTACTGATTATTTTTACTGAAAAAAAGAAATAGAGATCTAGAGGCAAAATGTGACTTTTTTGATTTGATGGTGCATGAATGAGCTAAGACTGTGATCCAGAGCTTTCCTCTCCAAATCCATGCACTTATACATCTTGTTTCAATGGTATAATATTAAATCTATGTTTATTGTATGTCAAAACTTTTTTTTCTAATATTCATGCTTCAATTTTATCAGGTCAGTGTGAGCAAAATTAACAGAAATTTACTTAATCTAGACTGAGTTTTTTTTCCCCCAGGATTGAATTAGGAATAACATTTTTTTGTTTATCTTCTTTCATTTCACTTCAGAAACATAATTTGGGTCTTTGTTTCCATTGCTGTATCAGAAAAGAAAATTTTAAAAAAAGTTCTCTGCTCTCGACACTGTCTTTCTCATTGTAGATTTAAATGAAAAAAAAAAATACACAGATGAATGAAATCAGAGGATAACTCTTAGGACTGTCTTCACATGGTCTGTCTAAATCATTATTCTGGTGTTTAGGGCTTCTGAAATGAAGTTGTATCAACTGATAGTTAAAAAATAAGTGCATTTATTTTTTACTTGGAGTTGAATTGTTACCCACACAAATATATAACACATATTTAAAAGTGAAGAGAACTGCTAGAGAACTTTGTGAGGCTCGGATTCAAACCTAATGGTTGCATTCATCAAGAGGAACATCTTATCAAGGCGAACTATACTGTCAGTGCATCAGAGAATTCTTAGCAAGTGGGTGAGTTTTTTTTTTTTTTTTTTTATTCTAGAAAAGAAAAATACTGGTAAATTATCCTAGGCATCATATAGAGTGGAATTGACACATAAGTATTCTGCAGATGAAAAGTCATTCTCACCCTGTCACTCAAGGATATGAGTCAGCAATATAGGACTGTTAGCAAAAAGACAGACACACGATATGGGTTGAGTTAATCAGAACATAATCCACAAGAACCATGAAATAATTCACTCACTGTGTTAAACACTAATAAAGCCCATATTAGAGTTTCATTTTCATTTCCGTATTTTATACAGAATATTAGGAAATTGGATATGGGCCAGAGAAAAGGAATAGAGATTATTTGAAAGTAGAAAAAAATTTATCTACGCTGCAAATGGAAAGAAAGTGGGATTCTTTAATGACCAAGAAGGGAAAGAGAGTAGGTGGTGTAAGAAGAGCTCTGAATGAGTCTCCTCTGCAGCAGAACTCAGACTGACAGGGGTCTCTTGTCCTAAATCTGTCTTTTAAAGTGAAGCTCTTAACCCTAGAAGAAGTGGCCCTGATGGCAGGGTGGGTTGATGTTGGATCACTTCTCAAATCTAGCACCTGCTCTTTGAGAATACAGGGGTGATGAGGGCATGGTGTCTTACAGAGTTAATTCTCAAGGTAATTCCAAAGCCAAATATGAGCCAAACTAAGAGAAAGGTAGGACAGGCATATGCCAGAGGTCACGAGAAGTAAAGGCTTGTCCCTCCTCCTTGTTCAGCGTGACGGCTGGGCTAGTGCTGAGAAGGAGATGGATCGGGGTTCCAGCCTTCAAGAAGGTCACAGTCAAGAGCTTGCCAACACACAGCTGGTTCGGAATCGAACTCTGTGTAGAAACTGGCCACAGACAAGTAGTGAAGGAACAGAATAGAGCGGAAGTACCACATAGGATGGGAATGCTGTGTGGAGCACAGAGTTTATAGACAGAGGGCAGAGATTAAAATTAGATACTTAGGTGGGTGTCAATCTATGAAGACACTATTTCAGGTAAAAGAAACATATTGTCAGTCTGTTGTCAGTAGTGAGGCATTTGGTTTGCAACTTGATCAGATTTGTGCTTTGTGGAGATCTGGGGAAAGTTTGAAGAGGGATCTTGCCCAGGTGGGGGCTGGGGGAGGGAGTGTCCTAAGTAGGTTCAGGGAGAGCAGTAAGGACTCTGGGATGCAGATCTGTCTCTGGGAGTAGCCATGGAGATAAGAACAGATGTTGGAAGGGAACGTGACATGTGGGAGAGTGATAATCTAGAGCGATTAATGAATCTGAGGATGCTTCAAGGTGGTGCCATAGACTCGGAATTTCGATGGCTGCTGTAATAAATTACCACAAAATTAGTGGTTTGCAGCAGGGTAAAATTGTTATAATTCTGGAGGTCAGAAGTCTGAATGGGTTTCACTGGGCTAACATCAAGATGTCAGCATGGCTGTACTCTCTTCAGACACTCTAGGGAAGCACCCTTCCCTGCTTCTTCCAGCTTCTAGAAGCTGTTTCCATTCTTTGTTTCATGGTTGCCTTTTTACTTTTTACATTTTTGGCTTTTGTCATGCCATGTGGTGTGTGGGGTCTTAGTTCCCTGACCAAGGACTGAACCCATGGCCCTTGCATTGGAAGTGCAGAATCTTAACCACTGGGACCGCCTGGGGAGTCAGGTCATTCCTACGTTCAATTACTCTAACGCTGATTCTGCTGCCTCATTCTCCTTGGCACTTTTGTGACTATATTGAGCCCAACCAGATAATCACAATGGGCGTAACCAAATCACATCTACAGAATCCCTTCTGCCATGTGAAGTAACATATTCAGAGATTCTGGGGATAAGGACATGGGCATCTTTGTGGGACCATCATTTAGACTCTCTTGGTAGGGATGGAGAAAGTGAGTTCAGTTTATGTATGTGCAGCTGGTAACAAATTGAGGACAGTTGGGTACATGACTCTTAGAAAGAGATTAAAAAAAATTTTATTGGAGGATATAAAGTAAGTCAGAAAAACAAAGACAAATACTGTATATTAATGCATGCTTATGGCATCTAGATTCAGGGGCGCAATGGAGACGCAGACATAGAGAATGGACCTGTGAACACGCTGGGGGAGGAGGAGGTGGGATGAATTGAGAGACTGGCATAGAAATATATACATTGTCATATGTAAAATAGATAGCCGGTGGGGATTTGCTGTGTGAGACAGAAATTTTGTTCGTTGCTGCTGCTAAGTCGCTTCAATTGTGTCCGACTCTGTACGACCCCATAGACGGCAGCCCACCAGGCTCCTCTGTCCCTGGGATTTCCCAGGCAAGAATACTGGAGTGGGTGCCATTTCTTTCTCCAATTTAATCACTAAGTCACGTCTAACTCTTTGGAACCCCGTGGACCGTAGCCCACCAGGCCCCTCTGTCCATGGGATTTCCCCGGCAAGAATCCTGGAGTGGGTTGCCATTTCCTTCTCCTTGTTCATGACATAAGACTTCAATTTTAGTTTGGGGTTGAAACCGTGTACAGTAGTGAGCTCTGAAACGGCAGAATGTGTGGTGTGACATGAGATGACGACTGAGTACGGAGGCTGGGGACCCCTGAAATATAAGGTCAGGTGGAAAAAGATGAGGGAGCACGAGAGAAGGGAGGAATGCCAAGAGCGGGCATCTCAGATATCTCAGCAGGGCACATTCTGTGGGAGGGATGGATCAACATGAGGGGCAGACCAAAACAAGAAGTCATCACTACAGTTCCCTGCTAGGGAACTGCTGTGTATGTCAACTTCTGCGTTTGATACGGTCTTAAACTGTAATTCCTATATTCAGAATGAACCAGAACGTTCTCATTGCTTTTGAAATCGCACCTGGAAACAATATAATAGGTTTAGGTTGAAAGTCCAGTTCTCAGAAAGTGTATCAGCAATTGCTGGAATATGGCCTTTTGGTCCTTTCCTGACCTAGAGTCGCTGTCTCACATTATACCACGTAATCTCCACTCTGTTTAATATTCTGCTCTCAGCAAAGCTTCCACTGTCATTCTGGTAGGACTGCTGACCCCACCATGCGTAACAAATTACACACACATTTTGAAACTCGACATTATGTCTGTCTCACAGGCTTACACATTTCCAGTGAAATTTGAGAGCACAGGTTAATATCTGGGGCTGCGTGAAAATGGAAAGAGGATGACTATGCCTAGCAGGTGTGCTAAGGTGGGTGTGTGAAGTACCTGCTTCCATATCGACCTGCTAATGAGACCAACAGTTCTGTCCTGACTTCTTCACTCATTCCCCCACTCCCCCTCCCATGCCTTGAGTTGATGCTTCGAGCCGCCTTTCAGCCTCTGCAGTAGGCGTTGCTGTCAGCTTACTGGCTGGTGGAAGGTACTGTAATTAGAGTTGCCTGGTCAGGAGCTTGAGCCCTTTTCAGGCTGCCCTGACTGCGGGTGTGGGGTGAGAGTGGGGCTTGCATGGCTACTGCCCTGCTGACTTGCAGATGCTAACTCTTCCTTCTGTGCACATACAGTAACATTTTAAGGAAAGCATGGCTCACAAGTCTTCAGCTCGCTTTTTGCTTTTCTGTTCTTGATTTTTGTGTGTCTGTGCCCCAAAGCATGCAAGTATGGAAGGATTGGTCCTTGGGAAGATTGGCAGACAGAGGTGTCTAAGACATGGTGTGTCCTGTACACCTGGCGTGTCCTGTAGACCTGGCGTGTCCTGTAGACATGCTGTATCATGTCTGTGTTTCTGTTGCTCAGTCGTGTCGGACTCTTTGCGACCCCACGGACTGTAGCCCACCAGGCTCCTCCATCCATGGGATTTTCCAGGCAATAATACTGGAGCCGGTTGCCATTTCCTCTTCCAGGAGATTTTCCCCACCGAGGGATCGAACCTGCGTCTCTTGTGTCTCCTGCATTGGTAGGTGGATTCTTTACGACTGTGCCACCTGGAAAGCTAAAGACAGGGCCCTTACCCTCAAAAAGTTTCCGGTCTGATAGAAGTCGTGTCTTACAGGTACTCATACCTGTTATACAGGGTTAAATACATGTGCCCTGAGAGAGGGAGGGAAGCAGGAAGGGAGAGAAAGAGAAACGGAGCTTTTTGGTGGTTAGCATAAGGAGAGAGGTTTCTGATTGTGGGGAGAATCAAGGAAGATTTTCTAATGGGTTAACATTTAGATGCAGGTGTTTTGAAATTTATTTTGTTTATTTGGCTGCACCGGCCCCTTGCGTTGGGAGTGAAGAGTGTTAGCCACTGGACCACCAGGGAAGTCCCTTAAGTTGCGGTTTTGATGCGTAGATAGAATATTTAGAAACGGGAAGAAGTTGGGACCCATGATATTCCAAACAGAAATACAAAATTAGGAGAAGTCAAGAGATAGGAAATAGCATTAAGTACATGGAAGGCTGAATGACATAACATGACTGTCACTGGAGTGATGGGATTAACATGGAGAGGGAAATTATTCATGAAAGACACTGAGTGCCCTCAGTTCAGTCGCTCAGTCATGTCTGACTCTTTGCGACCCCGTGGACTGCAGGACAGGAAGTCAGGCTTCCCTGTCCATCACCAGCTCCCGGAGCTTGCTCAAACTCATGTCCATCAAGTCAGTGATGCCATCCAACCATCTCATCCTCTGTCGTCCCCTTCTCCTCCTGCCTTCAATCTTTCCCAGCATCAGGGTCTTTCCCAAGGAGTTAGTTCTTCGCATCAGGTGGCCAAACTGTTGGAGTTTCAGCTTCAGCATCAGTCCTTCCAATGAATATTCAGGACTGATTTCCTTTAGGATTGACTGGTTGGATCTCCCTGCAGTCCAAGGGACTCCAAACACCATAGTTCCAGAGCATCAGCTCTTCAGCGCTCAGCTTTCTTTATAGTCCAGCTCTCACATCCATACATGACTACTGGAAAAACCATAGCTTTGACTAGATGGACCTTTGTCGGCAAAGTAATGTCCCTGCTTTTTAATATGCTGTCTAGCTTGGCCATAGCTTTTCTTCCAAGGAGCAATCATCTTTTAATTTCATGGCTGCAGTCTCTATCTACAGTGATTTTGGAGCCCAAGAAGGTAAAGTCAGTTACTGTTTCCATTGTTTCTCTGTCTATTTGCCATGAAATGATGGGACCAGATGCCATGATCTTAGTTTTCTGAACATTGAGTTTTAAGCCAGCTTTTTCACTCTCCTCTTTCACTTTCATCAAGAGGCTCTTAGTTCTTCTTCGCTTTCTGCCATAAGGGTGGTGTCATCTGCTTATCTGAGCTTTTTGATATTTCTCCCGGCAACCTTGATTCCAGTTTGTGCTTCAGCCTGGCGTTTTGCCTGATATACTCTGCATATAAGTTAAATAAGCAGGGTGACAATATACAGCCTTGACATACTCCTTTCCCAGTTTGGAACCAGTCCATTGTTCCTTGTCCGGTTCTAACTGTTGCTTTTTGACCTGCATACAGATTTCTCAGGAGGCAGATCAGGTGGTCTGGTATTCCCATCTCTTGAAGAATTTTCCACAGTTTGTTGTGATCCACACAGTCAAAGGCTTTGAGGAATTTGATGTTGACAGATTTATTCCTAAGTTTTTTTTTATTCTTTACATTCCTGAAATGAATTCCATCTGGCCATGCATATTATTTTTTTCGCTACTGGGTTCCATTTGTCGATATTTGGTTTCAGATTTCCACACAGCTATCCCTAAGTGAATTTGCACTGTAATTTTCTCTTCAGTGTAGGCTGCCAGATTTTGGTATCAATGTTACTATTGCTTTGTAAAAAGAACTTGGAAATCACCTTTGTCTTTTTTCTCTTGTGCTCTGGAAGATTTTAAATGATACTCGAATTATGTGTTATTTTAAAGTTCTGGCAAATTGTACTGTGAAATCATCTAGGCCTTGTGTGTGTGTGTGTGTGTATGTGTGTGTCCAGTTTTGGGAATAACCATTTATTTCCTTTATTTGCATGATAATTGGTCTAAATCTTTTTTCCTGGGGGCAGTTTGGCATACCATATGTTCTATAAAATTACCTCTTTCATCCAAGTTTTGAAATTTATTTGTATCGAGTTCAGCAAAGAAATCTTTTTTTCTTTATATCTTCTATATCAATGTAGTACACCTCTTATTGTTTCTTTTTTAAATTGTGTCAGCCTCCTTATCCCCCTTGACTTGGTCATCCCTGTTCACTTGGTTAGCTAACAGTTTAAGTACTAGCCTTTTGATTTATCTATCAATTCTCTACTCTCTTTTTTTCCCTTCTAATTAACTTACACTTACCTACATTCTCTTTCCTGCTTCCTATAGTTTTTATTTCCTTTAACACCCTAACTTGAGTGCTTATTTTATTTTTTATTCCTTTCCGTTGATTAAATAAGCTATTTTAAGAATTTTCCTTTGGGCACTGCTTTAACTATCCCATGGAGTTTTTTTCCATATAGTTGTTTTCTAGATGTTATTTTTTTGGACCCCCAAATTATGAGAGGTTTAAAGTTTTCAGAAGATAACAGTTTACCTTTTTCTAATTTTGTTAGTAATTGACAGATTTATTGCATCATGAGGAAAGAATGTTTTCTATACTATTCTATTTGGTGAAATTTATTGATGTTTTATTTTTGGTGTAATACATTGTCAAATTTTGTGCCCATTTGACGGATGCTGGAAAAGATTATTTTCTCTGTTTTCAGAATATGGATATGATCTGTACTAATTAGATCAGCTATTTAAATTATGGTTGTCAGATATTCTAAATCATTACCTTTTTTTTGTACACTTGTTTTATCATGAATGGAAAGATAAGAGTAGTTTTCTGCTCCTAACTTGTTTCTGTACTTCTTACCTTGTTGACATATTTATTAGATGCAGACAGGTCTTGTTTGTGAATCTCTCTCCTGTGTGTTGCAGGAGGTTTACCTTCTCTGGCTTCCATGCAGGTTAGGCCAGTAAGCTTCACTGGTTTATTTTGACAACTAAAAATACCCCCTAGATAGTTACTGTTTGTAACTTCGAATCACTTGGGGTTGGAAACTGTGTTTTTAAACTTTTTTTTTCCCCTTCTCATTTATATGATAGTTTTATGTCTTATGAGAAAATATAAGATTTTTAAAGAAATTATTTAAAATTATGTATGAAGAAATTTTTTCTTTCCCTTTCTTGAGGCTCTGATGAAACAATTAAATAGTGATGGCAGAAGGAGCCAGTTGGAATCGGAGACAGCTAAAATTGCTTGTCAGACCCTTCCCCTTCCAATATTTTGCTCTTGTTAGGGTGCAAGAGACTACCAGAAAGGTCTCCCAAATAATCTAACTCTTCCAATAGCCTTAAAATAAGTCAATATATCATATTTAAACAGTCCTAACTTTTATTACCATCTGCTGCAATTTAATCTCCCCAAGGGCAAGCTGTATAAAATTGATGAGTTCTTGAATGTAAATATGGCATACTACACAATATTCATACATGAAATTTGAAAACTTCTTTAGTTCTAAAATAAATTTCTAAAGACTCAAGCCAATTTCTGTACATACAGCACACACACAAAAAATCAGATTTCCATTGAAAGAGGGCGGAACCTTATCTATAAAAATAAATCCTGAAGTTCTTGGAACGCAAGATGAGCTTACTAAAAATTGTAGGCAAGCAGTGTGGAAAGGGTATAGCAATTTCAAAGTAACTTTTGGTTAGCTCACCAATTTGAAAGAATCCTCCCAAATGTGTGGATAGGATTTGAAACAGCTTAGCTGAAGCTAACACAGACTGACATCAAAGTCTTTTGTAGGGTGGTTGGAAATGACTTTCACTGCTACAGAAAGGAGAATAAGTGGGTATTTTTAGGTATTCACCTGAGCATACAGACCGTTCTTGGTGCTGAGCTCTTCTGATCAGCCCTTGAAAATACCTCACAGGGAAGCTGCTCCAAATCGACCGCTGGTGCGAATTAAGTTATGATATGTCTGTGAATGCTCACACCATGACTTATTGGTACTAAAACGTCCATTATTGTTTACAGAAACAAAAAGCTGAAGGTCAGCTGACTCAGCACGCACAGGTTGTTAATTTGCAGTGAATGTAGCATCATAAAGATTGACCCAGTGCGGGGGGAGAGGAGGGAGGGGGTGAGGTGAGTGGGGAGAGCAGCGCGGATGCACAGACACTGACATATGTAAAGAGACAGCCAGTGGGCATTTGCTTTGTGACTCGGGGAACTCACATGAGACTCTGTAATTACCTAGAGGGGTGGGAAAGGCTGGGAGGTGGGGGGAGACTCAAGGGGGGAGATATATGTACATCTGTGGTTAATTCATGTTGATGGATGACAGAAATCAAACCAATACTGTAAATTCTATTTTAAAAAATCCTTCTCTCGGTTAAAAAAGAAAAAGTATCTCAGATCAGTGCAGTTAAAGTGGACCATTCAATAAATGGTGCTTCAATGACAATAACAAGAAAATAAAGTAAAATGAGACCATGTGTGCAAGATGAAAAAAAAAACAACTCACCTAATGTGAAAACGAACTCAATGCCATTTAATGGTCTTTCCTGATGTCGCACTTGATGTCAGATTTTGCGTTTCTCATGGACACGAACGTCCCAGGCTATGTCTCTCCATACCACCAGTTAGAAGAAGCCCACTGATACATTCGTTCATGCTGAACCTAGATTTCAGGTCTCACCCTCTTTTAAAAAGACCTGCTGTGAGCTGCTTGCGTCTTGGTGAACTTCCTGCACACATCGCCCTTACTGCCCAGCCTGACCCTTCCGATGGTTGTCTTTTTGGCCTCAAGGCTCCTTGAGCCTGCTCTTCCCTACCTCGGGCCTCTTGGGGAGAGGTTGGCTTGTTCACAATTTCCTATCCCTCTCTCTGCAGTAAGATATGGATTTCTTTAAATGTAAATATATTTAAATTCTTCCTTTACCATTAAGAACTATAGTCGTGTTTTTGCCTGGTTTTTTTTTTTTTTTTGGCTTATTTGCAGATCTCAATATCTTTACAATTTCTTCCCTCCACGTTCCTTTTAGTTTTCTTTACTGTAAGCCTTCTAAGCAAGTCTGACTTTTAGTATCTCCAAGAAGACATGTTTCCCAGTCCCTATGTTCATCTACCCCTCACTCCTTGTCGTCTTGTGAGGAGATCAGGAAAAGCAGACACCGGTGGTCAGAAAGGAAGTTCTCACATATGAAAAGACATCAACTCGCTTATAAAAATCTGGAGCCTAAAATGCTCTTTGCTTTTGCACTTGGGAGCTGTGCTGTCTCCTTCCTAGCTTCAGTTCACTGTGTTAGTCATCACCACAGGATCTAAAGGTTTCAGGAACAGGAAGGGGAATGTTAAGAGTTAACCTAATGTCAATGGCTTTCTGCTACATAAATCTTTTTTCCAGTGTCTCCAACAAGTGGGTCATTAAGTCTCTGTTTGAATACCTCTGGGTACAGAAAACTCATTCCTCAAACCATCTAAGGATAGAAAATTCCACATTTTGTTAAGCCACCATTCTTTCTTCTGTGACTTCCACCCATTATGGAAAGTGAAAGAAAGTGAAGTCGCTTAGTCATGTCCAACTCTTTGCAACCCCATGGACTGTAACCCGCCAGACTCCTCTGTCCATAGGATTCTTTGGCAAGAACTAGAGTGGGTTGCCATTTCCTTTTCCAGAGTATCTTCCCCACCCAGATAACGATCCCGAGTCTCCCGCACTGCAGGCAGACTCTTTACCCTCTGAGCCACCAGGGAAGTTAACACCCATTATAGAGTTTCTATTTATTGAGTGCTTAGTAGGTTCCAGACACTATTTTAGACACTTAGTCTTCAACCATATGATATAACTTGATTTTACTGATGAGGAAACCCAAGTGAGAGAAAGGTTAAGTAGCTTACCCAAGGTCATATCCTAGAAGAAAAAAAATAAGGAACTAGAATTCCTATCTAGGCAATAGGGTTTCTGGTGTTATGCTCTTAAATGATCCTACATTTTTGTTGTTTAGTCACTCAGTTGTGTCCAGCTCTTTGAGACCCCATGTTCTGCAGCACTCCAGGCCTCCCTGTCCATCACCATCTCCTGGAGCTCGCTTAAACTCATGTCCACTGAGTCAGTGATGCCATCCAACCATCTCATCCTCTGTCATTCCCTTCTCCTCCTGCCTTCAATCTTTCCCAGCATCAGGGTCTTTTCCAGTGAGTCAGTTCTTCACATCAAGTGGCCAAAGTATTGGAGCTTCAGCCTCAGCATCAGTCCTTCCAATGAATATTCAGGGCTGATTTCCTTTAGGATTGACTGGTTTGATCTCCTTGCAGTCCAAGGGACTCCCAGGAGTCTTCTCCAGCACCACAGTTTGAAAGCATCAATTCTTTGGCCCTCAGGTTTCCTTATGGTTAAACTCTCACATCCATACTTATACTCAATAAGTCGAGTATGACCTCTAGACTAGATATAAAATTAATGTCTTTCAGTTACAAAGTTTTATAAATCATTGGGGGGAGGAGATGGGATAAGGAATTAAGTCAGGTAATAATAAATTTGAATTTCTTGTTCATTCATTCAGCAAAGTTAGCTTCTAAGACTTGGCACTCTCAGATGCTGCAGATAAAACAGTGAACAAGAAATACCAGTTGTGCTCAAATCAAGCTGACCTTCTAGAAAGAGGAAGGCAGAAGCAAACAGATAGTGAACAGGAAAGTATCAGATAGTGATCTGATAAAAATAAAGCAAGGTGACTTTTTATAATTATTGAGTGATTCTACTTTTGATAGGAAGTCCTTTCAGAAGAAGTAGCATTTGGATTGAGAATAAATATTTGTTTTTTCATTCATCATTATTAAGAATTAGAAATAAAAGTTTTCATATGTGTCAAAATTTTTGGAATCACTATAGAACCCTCTTTGATCAAAATATATTTTCCCAAACTTACCTCTTCCTCTTTCTTTACGGTAAAGTTGAGTTTGAGTCAGCTCTTAGTTGAGATTGTTTTTATTAATATTTCCAGGTGGTATTTAAGTCTTTCCCAACTGGAAGAACAGTCAAATGTCCTTATCTGCCTTGTTTTCCGTCCTGTGACTCTGATGACCTCTTGGTGTTCTTCCCAAGTTGTGTTTAGGTCTCTACATCTTGCTTGTATCAGCAGCCACATGGCTTCAAATGACTATCCTGTGTAGTCAAAAAAAATTCTGAACAAAACTGGTTTTATTTTGTTTTTCCTGCTTTCTCTCTGATTATACATTACATGCCCATTTTATTGCATCGCCCATAGAATCAATCAAGTCTCTGGTTCCCATTTCCCTTTCTCTAGTTTCCCATTTTAAACAGCTCTTACTCCAAAGGTTCCGTTTGTGAGTAATTATCATCGCTATGACTTTAAGGACTCCAGCTTCCCCATATAAGAACTGTGAATCAGGCTAGAGACATATAAGCAGAGGCTGATAGAGAAATCCAAGAGTTTGAAAAGTCACTTACGGTTGCTATAAATGTTTGAGCTTTCTCTGTGGAATTAGTCCTTCTTCCATTTTTGCAAGGCTTTAAAACAAACAAACAAAAAATCTTACTCATATTAGAAGATTTAGGAAAAACAGCTGCCATTCCCTTTTCAAGCTTTTCCTGACACCCATTTTTTTATCCAGGCACATTCTCTCCACCTGGCCATGGGTCCCTTGTAAGCAGCTGTGACCTGGATACAGATATCTGGCATAAGGCCTCTAGTGCTTTATGGCACACACATATTTATGTACATACAACTCTGAGCTACACTGAGATCCCTAAGTCAGGGACCAGGGACAATGCCATCTTCTTGTTTTATTAATTTTTATTGAAATGAAATTCACATAATAAAAAATTAACCGTTTTAAAGTGAACAGTTCAGTGACATTTAGCACCTTCACAGAGTTATGCAATCATCGCTGCCATCAAGCTCCAAAACAATTTCATCATCCCCAAAGGAAGCCCTATGCCCATCACGCAGTCACTCCCCATCTCTCTCCCTCCTCTTAGCCCCTGGCAACCACTTCTTGTTTCTGTCTGTGTCCTCAGGGCCTTTCACAGTAACTGGCTTAGGGTAACCAGTGGATTACAAATTTTAGAATAGAATAGAATGTTTATCAGAGTAATGAGTGGATTACACATTTCTGAAAGGAGAGAAGCTCTCTCTATTTAAATTGCTTCCTTCATTCCCGGTCTTTTGAACTAGCCAGCAAGAGCTAGAGAGTGTGCTGGGGGCAAGGCGGGGAGCCGTGACCTCGTGGGGCTTATAATTGACCTCAGTGCCATCTGGTGCCTCAGACGTTGAAGAGTTCAATCCCTGGGTTGGGAAGATCCCCTGGAGAAGGAAATGGCACCCCACTCCAGTATCCTTGCCTGGGAAATCCCATGGACAGAGGAGCCTGGTGGGCTACAGTCCATGGGGTTGCAAAGAGTCGGACACGACCAAGCGACTTCACTTTCACTTGCCATCCAGCAGAAATACTATGTAATCCATACAGGTACACCTTCTAGCAGCCACAGTGGGTTTAAAACAACCCACGTGTCTTCTCCAATAGAACCGAAGGTCAGAAGACGAATGTAGTCTGCTCAAATCAAGGCGTCAGCCAGGCTGCCTCCTTCTGGCAGAATTCACCTAATGCCTTCCAAATCCGATCAGCGTATATTTTACATGAAAGCGCATCTCGATTTGAACTCGCCACATTTCAAGTCTCAGTAGCCACACGTGAACTAGGGTCTACATTATTAGACAGCCCAGATTCAGGGGCACTGAGAGATGTGGAAAAATAAGTGCAGGTGTGATTTATATAAAGAAAAAGCAGAGTCCTGTGAGATCACTCTACAGGGAACCTAAGCCCACTTGGTGGGGGAAGATTCCCTGGAGAAAGGAGAAATGTGAATGACGGGTGGGTCGGGTCTTAAAGCAGAAGGAGAGATGAGCTACTCCCCTTCACTCTCCGTTTAAACCATCCAGATAGCTTCTGGTGTCTTATGGGAAGATATCCTGTTAAGGATTTGGGGCCAGGCTAAGTGGGAAAGTGGTGGGACTGGCTATGTATTTGTTAGGTAGCCGTGTGCTGCGCTAAGTCACTTCAGTCGCGTCTGACTCTTTTGCGACCCTGTGGACTGTAGCCCCCCAGGCTCCTCTGTCCATGGGAATCTCCAGGCAAAACTACTGGAGTGGGTTGCCATTTCCTCCTCCAGGGGATCTTCCCGACCCAGCGATCAAACCTGCATCTTCTGCATTGGCAGGCGGGTTCTTTTACCGCTAGTGTCTCCTGGGAGACAGATTTAGGCAGCTACTCTGCCTGCTTTTTAAGATCTCATTTTCTTCATTCTCAATGATTCTCCCTGAGTTGTCTTTTTAATTGAAGAAAACAGTTTTATTTTCATTATCTCCTCTCACAAGTTTCTCATTAGACTACAAAGTTGATACTTCACAACAGAATGTAAATTATTTCATGTTTTGTGTTTTTTTTTTTTTTTCTTTTCAGTCCTTAGGAACTTACATATTATAATGTAGTTCTAGAATGTCCTTCCCAGGCGTTAGCCCTTAGATACACTCAAGGTACACATGTTCATCCCTTGTAACCAGGAGAGGGTCATGGCACCTGTGTTGGTTGATTTTACAAAGGAGAACCTGGTATAAAATCCCGAAATGGCCAGGCAGATGTTTTATCGGGTGAAGAGGACTTCAGCCAGCACTTTGCTGAATGACTGAGGAATCCGTGTCTTACTCTTCTGATGACAGTCCTGGTCCCACTGTTCTGAGCCACTGGGATAAACGGTCACTGGGTGATAACCGCAGTGTAAAAGCATCGTGAAACACAAGACTCTCGAGAAGAGCCCAAGGATTGCTGGGTTGGCAGGAAGGCTGGGCACTTCTTCAATTCAGTTCAGTCGCTCAGTCGTGTCTGACTCTTTGTGACCCCGTGGACTGCAGCACGCCAGGCCTCCCTATCCATCACCAACTCCTGGAGCTTGCCCAAACTCATGTCCATTGAGTCGGTGATGCCATCCAACCATCTCATCCTCTGTCATCCCCTTCTCCTGCCTTCAGTCTTTCCCAGCATCAGAGTCTTTTCAAATGAGTCAGCTGCACAGGTGCTTTCTCTAGTTATGGCCAGCGGGGGCTATTACTGTCTAGTTGCAGTGCACGGGCTTCTTACTGCAGTGGCTTTTCTTGTTGTAGAGCATCAGCTGTAGGCACGCAGGCTTCAATAGTTGTGGCGCACGGGCTTAGTTGCTCTATGTCACATGGGATCTTCCCAGACCAGGGATTGAACCCCTGTTCCCTGCACTGACTGATGGATTCTTAACCCCTGGACCAACAGGGTAAGTCCTAGGTGAACTTGAGCCCAAACCTTGTAAAGCAGTAAACTGCCTCTTCCCTGAGCCCTTCCTCCAGGAATCCTGTTTACCCTGTTGTAACTGCCCCCTCACCCGCTTTGCCTGCCTCTCCACTGGCCAAAAAGAGCTCCTCTTGAGTCTTCCTGGTCCTGTTTGTCTTCTGTGTTCCACAGCCTTGTATATCTTCTTAGTCTCGTCTGTGTTTTCAGACCTTACTTTGCAGAAACTTCCACGAGGGAAGGAGCGAGAACATCCGGCTTTCATTAGTCCGTTTCCCTCTGCATCCCATTTCAGTCTGATGCTTAGTTCCTAGAGCACCCGGCAGGTGCAGGCGCGGTGCTGTTTGGAGTCCCCTGTCCTGACGTCAGTCACTGTGGAAGCATCCTGAGTGTCCTGGATCTTCCACGCCTCGTGTCTCAGCAGCAAATCAGTGTAAATATCCATGTCATGGTTCTCAATCAAGGAATCCCCTACGATGATGATAAAGTATGTTTGTCGGAAATCTGTGGTTCCTCTTGATGGATAATGCAAGCATGACAGGTGTTGAGACTGTACAGATGCCCTGGCTGGGATTAAAGTGGAAAACAGAAGTATCTATTTTGATCAGCAGGGGAAGCACCAGCATTCTACATGTCTTCCCCTGTCTCACAGTGAATTACCACGATGGGAAACTTAGGAGGCAGTGTGCATGGCTCGCTCATCAAACCATTTCCGTCAGTGTCTTTCAAGCTCTGATTTTAACCCACAAGGTCAATTTTAGTGGAAACTGATGGATGGTGCCGTGGAGGTCAAGGTACCAGAGTGGTGCATGCCACAGGGGCTCAGGCTGAAAGAACTCTTTGCTTTGCAAAATCCACTGACCGTGCCACACTTTGACTAAGTGGCTGGGAGTAGCCTTTCTGTGGTTCACTTTCCTGATCGGCATCTTTATACCTTTCTAAGACCCCACGCAGGGGGTTCCCTGGTGGCTCCAAAGGTAAAGAATCTGCTTGTAATGCAAGGACCCGGGTTTGATCCCTGGGTTAGGAAGATCCCCTGGAGAAGGGAATGGCAACCCACTGCAGTTTTCTTGCCTGGAGAATTTCATGGACAGAGGAGCCTGGCAGGCTACAGACTAACACACACACGAGACCCCCTCCCTACCTGAAAAACCTCTCCCATGGGCCCTTGTTCTCGCCTATCAGGTGGACACGTGTATTACATCACATTTTAAATAGAACTTAGTCTGCCATGTGAAGCACTAGCCTTGAAGATTTGCAGTCCATGTTGTAATTTTGAAGAAGAAAATTGGTGAAATGACAGGAGAAATATGGCAATTCACGCACAAAATTCTTTCTCAGTTTCGTTCTCTGTTCTACTCATTTGTATCCCTGGCAGTAACGTCATTAGGTCAAGGGCTTCAGGCATTTCATACAGAATTGGTGGATGTTTTTGGTGACAGTGGTACACGTTTTAGCATCTGGACGGTGATTTTCTCTCCTGTTTGTGGGTGGGGGGAGCAGTAGTTTCCACATGTCTCTAATTTTTAAATGGAAAAGTTAGCATTACACGGTGCGTTTTGCCCAAAGGAAGCCTTTCAAGCAGGAGACTGAAGTTTGTCTCACTTTTCCCATCAGTCAAGAAACTCCTCTAACCATCACCAGCAGCTCTTCGAGACCACACAGTGGAATTAACCTCAGTGGCGAGACTGATTTGGGAGGATGCTGTTCTTTTATTTGTCTTCCGGTTATCACAGGCGGGCTTCCCAGGTGGCGCAGTGGTAAAGAGCCTGCCCGCCAATGCAGGAGACGTGAGTTCGATCCCTGGGTCGGGACGATCCCCTGGAGGAGGAAGTGGCAACTCAACTCCGGTTTTCTTGCCTGGGAAATCCTGTGGATAGTGGAGCCTAGTGGGCCAAAGTCTATGAGGTCACAAAGGGCTGGACGCGACTGAGTGACTGAGCAAGCGTGTGGATTATTTGAGGCCTCTGAGGTAAACGAGAATCAGACCCTTGATTCTCTCAGGAAGATTCTTTTATTAGAATAATAATGGGGACAAAATGAGTCAGGTCCGTGTTGAATGTGGACTGTGGCATGAAACATCCGTAGTGCTCCGTGGGTGTCTGGGTAACACGCTTGCTGAGCCGTGCTGCACCCCCCACACACACATCTGGAAGAGTCATCAGCACCGGCCAGATGCTGGTGTGAAATAGGTCATTGTAGCAGGCGGGCACCAGAACACACAGATCCCTTTTTTCTCTCGGTGACAGCCGTTGCATTTTCCTCGTGCTAATTAAGAACATGTCACGCCGTCTCTGAAATACGAACACCCACGTGTTCGCAGGCCTGGGCAGCATGGAGGGGTAAAAATCAAACTAGCTCCGGAGGATCCCCAGCACCCCATCTCCACGGTACAGACGGAGGACTCTCTCGGTATCACGGAATGGCGTGGGGGGAAGGGCTGGCAAAGGCACGCAGAGGGCTCGAATGCAGACCCTGCTGAGTGCGCTCCTGGTCACTGATGCCCAGAAGGATGCTCACTCCTGGGGCTACATCAGTTGCAGAGATGTCGCTGAGATAAGAACAAGGAGCTTCGTGAGGACAGGAAGCAGTGACATTCAACGAGTCCTTGTCACCAGCCGTCATTAGCATGCAAGCCTGCTGTTAGTTTCTCACGCTTTATGCTATTTCCTTGACCACGCAGGGAGCTTCTGGAGCAGTTAATCTCACACACGTTATTGTTTCTTTCTGAAATATATATATATGTATATATGTGCCAGTGAGATCCTTCTCTGTCCACCTGTGCCTCTCCAATTTTAAAGAGAATCAAAGAATGCATAATTTATATCTGTCCCAGAGGTAACGGAGTGACTCAGTGATAGCTATGAAGGGATGATTTTAAATTTCATGTCTTATGCAAGAGGTGATTTTTATGTGAAAGCTGTAAGAGCTGGCCTCGGGGATAACCAGACAATTATCCCTGCAAAAGCAGGGAGAGTTTCTGGGGGGATTATAACTGAAAGCCCGAGTGGATCGGCTTTGCCCTCGTGGATTGCAGTTGCCACAATGAAACACATAGCAACCAATTTCTCTGCATGGACCTCATCTCGCCTGGGCCTCTGGAGGGTGCCCGCTGGAGACCTGCGTCTCAGAAGGCAGGTGAGCAGAGATTTCCTGTGCAAGAATTCAGGACAGGGCTCACGGAGATTTCTGTTTACAGCAGCAGCAGCAAAAAAAAAAAATGCTTGCTTCCCCTGTGTTCCCAGAGGTGCTCACTGATGAATCGGATGAAATCCATTGGTCTTCAGGCCGTGAGTGCCTTGACCTGCCCCAGATCATCACAGTCCCCGCTGCGCTCAGAGCCTGGAACCCCTTCTCACCTATGCCCCGGCATATGGAATCTTGGAACTGAAAAGGTCTCAGAGCTTCCAAGGGACAAGAGAGCAAAATAACATTCTACCGTCCTCAGCTCAGTTAAAAGTCTCTGTTTTGGTCTTTGAGCCAAACAGTCCTCAGCATTTTCCTTTAAGCATTTTGTGGCTGTTTTTTTTTTTTTTTTTTTTTAATCCTCTGGGAAAATTTAGATGCAGAGGCACGAAGTTTTGTAATCTAGTGAGGGAACAGGTTTATATAAGCATAGATTTCTCATCAGTGGAATGAGGAGGAATTTTTTTTTTCCAGGTTGATTCTTTGTTTCTTTGCTTTGCCTGTGTCTTTTCCTCTGTGTCTGTAGGCGTGTATATACATTTTTGCTTACGTACAGTGGTCTTCATTCTTTTGATCCCTTCTCTTGGAGAATGCTCTTGATAAGGTACCCTCGGTCTCTCAATCTGCTTTCATCCCAGGAGGCTTTTCTGCTGGACTACACGATCACCTGCCTGCTTCTACTTGAAATCTTCACTTCCTTTTGCTCCTCAGATGTCTCTGACTCCTGGTTCCACCTACTTATATCTTATGTGCTTGTATACAATAACACACGAATGTTGAGAGATGGATGAAAGAGATGTGGGGGCTTCCCAGGTGGCGCCGTGGTTAAGAATCTGCCTGCCAGTGCAGGAGGTACAAAAGATGTGGGTTTGATCCCTGAGTCAGGAAGATCCCCTGGAGCAGGAAATGGCAACCCACTCCAGTATTCTTGCCTGGAAAGTCCCGGAGGAGCTGGGACAGAGGAGCCTGGGGGGCTACAGTCCATGGGGTCACAGAGAGTCAGACCCGACTGAGCACGCCCATACACACACACAAAGGATTTTAGATATCATACACCCTCACCCCTTCACCTGTCAGATGAGGAATGGGAGACCTTTTATTTCTGTGTCTGTAACAGTCTCCTTGAAAGTTAGCTTCAGGGAGGTTCTAATTAAACATACACTCTCCCCTTGAATTCCAGTCTAGTTGAAAGGCAAACGGGGGTCAGACGCATGGTGCACACACCATAGGCCTCATTATAAATAGGACTGAACTGCAGAACACGAGTTGGTTTGTTCTCAGTTCAGTTTGTCACCCGAATTGGTTTACATCTGTGACCACGTGGGTTTCCTGACACAGCCCCTTGGATATAATCTGGCCCTTCAGCTACAGGCAGAGCTAGACAGCCCAGTCTTCCCCCGCTGTGGCGGGCTATTGAAAATGAACAGGAGGTTCTGTGCCTCCTCTGATTCTAAGGGAGGAAGGTGATGAGCTCGACATGCTCATTAACTTTCCCCAAACATAAAAATCAGACAAATTGCTTCTTCTCAAGGAGAAGTAACGGGGAACGCAGAGACTTGCCGCTTCTTGGGAAGCTGATGTTCTCTTACCTCTGCAGAAACATGAGGAAGGGAGGGCTGGGGATAAACATTCATCCCCAGTAGGAATCATGGAACCATTTTCTGAGGGACATCTTGCCCCAAATATGAAGTAAAAGGTTGCAGTGGGCCGAGGAGAATCCTCCCTGCTTTGCTCATTTGCTGATCCCTTCTCATCACACCTCCCCATCACTCCTTCCTCCACTCCCCACTTAGGCAACCACTGAAGGCTCCCTGCTGAAGCCATCTTTCATCCATGCAGACCGTCTCAGTGATGAGTCAGGATGAAAGACACTCATTCGCTCTCAGCAGCCACAGTCTGTTTTGCCCTGGTCCTTTCCCTGCACTGGATTCACTGTCGGTGACGTCTCACTTTTCTCTGCACCTCATTTGCTCGAAGTGTAAAATCCATCATCTCCATTTAACGTCCATCCCACATGACCGTTGTGGGACACTCACAGGGCTGATGCTCCTTCTAATGTTAACTTTTTAACGCCTTTGGCCTCTTAAATTCCCTAGGTTCTTTGCTACGTTGTTTCCCAGAGCTTTTCTACAAGGTTCTCCTCTTGTCTTTTATCAGGTCCTCTTTATCCACCCATACCTTCCACTGCCACCTACATAAAAACTCCCACATGACTGTCTTTAGCCCTAACCCCTTTCCCCAGCTGTATGCCCAGGTTTCCCAACTTTCTGGTTCCCTTTGGGGCACATCTTACTGGGAGTTTGAAATTTGAGTATCTCTAAATGAAACAAATTGCATCTCACAAAACAGTCAGTTTTTATTTCTTATCTAGTCTCTTGGTTAACATAGTCACTATTCCCTTTGCCTTGTAACTTGACAACATCTGAAGCTACCCCAGTTATAGTGTGTCCAAACTGTGCCGGGTGCTAAGAAAACAGAGACAAATTAAGACAAAGTTCCTGTTCTCAACCAGTTCTCAGATATTAATTTAAACTCATAGACAGGACATGTGATTGGTGCAATTATAGATATATTTATGGGAGAGTTACAGAGCTAATCTAGAGAAGGGAATAACCAACTTTTCCCAGGGTGTGACTTGGGATAATTTATAAACTGGGTTTTCAGAACCACATTGGAATTTATCAAGCAAAGCAAAACCATCATGTGAAAAGACGTGGAAGTAGACATATCATGATATGGTCAGGGAGCTACCAGGGGCTTATCCTTGGGGAATGAGACTTAGTGATAGATGAAGCTGACTGAGAACAGCAGAGGCCAGATGGAGAAAGACAAGGTTTGCAAGCTAAGGAGCTTGGGCTGAGTAAAGAGACGTTGTCTCAATATGCTTCTCCATGCAGGAATGCCAGGGGACTTTTCCTCTGCTGAGAGTCTCTTTGGGGGAGTGTCAGAGTGTCTTTCACCCAAGCCTAGGGGTTACAATGGAGAAGGCAATGGCACCTCACTCCAGTACTCTTGCCTGGAAAATCCCATGGATGGAGGAGCCTGGTAGGCTGCAGTCCATGGGGTCGCGAAGAGTTGGACACGACTGAGCGACTTCACTTTCACTTTTCCCTTTCATGCACTGGAGAAGGAAATGGCAACCCACTCCAGTGTTCTTGCCTGGAGAATCCCAGGGACGGGGGAGCCTGGCGGGCTGCCGTCTATGGGGTCGCACAGAGTTGGAGACGACTGAAGCGACTTAGCAGCAGCAGCAGCAGGGATTACAATGAAATCAAAGCTTTCGTGAAGGCCTGTTAGCCAAAGCAAAGGGTTCAGAGAACAGAAAAATTATTCTCAGATAACTGATAAATTGGTTAATGAAGATATCCTGGGTGAATATCTGGGGTCTATCTTAAGATCTTTCTCTGTTTCCTTCTTTATGTCTGTTCATTGATTCAACAAGCCAGCCAGCATCCCAGCTTGCCTCCCACCCTCCCATCCATCCATCCTTCCAATCTGTTTATCTGCCTGCCATGGTTGGCTTTTAAAACCTGTGTGCCATGTTTCATAAGTGAGCCCAATAAGAATGCAGAACCAGGGGTGAGAAGGGCAAATGTGATCCAACATAGTTATAGAAAAGGTCATTCTAATAGCAGTGTAGTTTGGAAAAGGCTGAGAGGATGGAGGCAGGAAGACCCTTTAAAGAACTCTGAAAGTATTCCAGATGAAGGTTGAGTGCGTGGATTCATAAATCAAGGCATATCTAAGGGAATGCAGCTATTTACTGTTACATTTTTTTTTTTAAGCCTCTCTTGCAAAGAGACCTCAGCCACATTACATGAACGGATTATTTTAATGTTTATTGATTACCTTACCTGTGCTGTAAGCCCTGGAAGATTCAACAGGTCAGCACCCTTAATGTACAGCATAAAATCAGTCAGTCACACTTTCCCATTGTCCCCAGCCTCCATATGCTTCTCACTCCTGACCCCTGGGCAGCCAACTATGAATAGATTAAAATTGGCTTTGGAAATGAAGTCTGTTTGCTTTCCTCTGTCTAATTTCATTAATAAAATGAGTTTTGTAAGCTTAATGATTCTGGTGATGAAAAAATAATAATTATACTAATAATGGGCCTAGGTCAACAAATTCATGTAGCAGCTTAAATTTTGGCAGACCCAGGAAAATCCAGTTCTGTAGTTTTTGGGTCTGTTCCAGGTGAAGATGTGGACCAAGTAGAACTGATGACCGTGTGTGCATGCACTGTTTTCGTCACTTGGTTCTTTCTCATTTGTGCTGCCCTCTCTTCTCTCAACTTGAGATCCAACTTGACCCTCAGAACTTCAGGAAGAGCAGGCTGATTTGACAACACATGCCTGGGTTGATGGTGAAAGTGTGATTTGTCTCTTTCTTAGGGACAGAAATGGCCGGAGGAATGTCTGACTTCCTTCCAAAGGCACCCTGACATGTTTGCTGAGGACAGCTCTTCCTTGCAAAAGCTGAAATTTTAACTCAGATTTTGGGTATTCTTAATGTGTTAATATGTTGTTCTCCATGGACAGTGCACTACCCGCTGGCTGTTCTAGAAGGTTTCATGCTTATCAGGGAAGGGGGAACATGGTTTCTGGATTATCCTTTTGAGGCAAAGCATTTATCTCACACCTTTGATGTAAGTATTGTGGCTATGGCTATATACTATTCAATTTAACTCGTTTATAAATAATAGTGCTGGTTGTCAAAGAATGGGGGGAAAAAGTGTTAATTTATCACCAAGAAAAATCCATCACCTAGGAATTTTGCATGTTTTGTTTTGAGAGTACAACCGATGAGCATTTTTACCGTGAGAGAGCATTTTCTGTGATTTTGAGAGACCCAAAGCAAACATTTTTTTTTCTTTTTGAATAACTAAATTCTTTGAAACCTACAATACATTTGGATTACATCTGCTACTCATTCTACTCTGTTGCACAGTAGAGACTTTTGAGTTATACCAGGAGCAAGAATTTTGCTTGTGCTTTTAAACTCTTCTAAATATAAGAAACTACATCCTTATTGATACAAAGAGGGATGACACAGAAAGTCCTCGTGATCCAATATTACTGCTAACTGAGGCTTTTTCTTCCTTTTTCTTTTTTTTTTTCCATTTAAGATCATATAAAATTTAGCTTACCAAAAGGATCCCATATGTTGTTGTGTAACTCAAAGTAAACATTTCTAAGTGTCAGAAAGCTTTAAAACCCAAACAAGCTGTAGTCTCATTAGAGAGCACACTGGCTAGAATTCACCCATCAAAGTATCCTATAAATATTTATTGTAAACTTGTTGTAAACAAGAGAGCAAGGAAAGGCATGTGTGTAATTCAATAAATATCAAGCTCTGTGTTTCTAGCTTGTTAAATTCCAAGATGTTTGAAGTTACGTAAGCATGCCCTGATGCATGTTACCGGGATTTATGAAATCTCCTCTGTAAATTCTGTTTTTCTTCCTTGCAGCTCTGATTATGGGACAGGAGCACAGTGGGTTGTGGATTAAGTACTGATGCCTTCACGAGATGCTTGTTTCTCCTCGAAATTAGAGATATTTTGATCCTCATTTTACTTCTTATAAATACATGAAGATTAATCAATTACTTACTGGGTAAAATTAACTTTGGGAGTTATATTTGTCATTTCAAGCAATTTTAATTTTTTTTTTTTTTAAGAAAACAAAGTTAACTCTTGGCAAGCCACTTATTTACTGGATATAATTTTATCCATTTTAAACCATCTTAGACATTTAAAACTGTTACAGAAAAGTTATATGAAAATGAAAGAACTCATTGGACTGAAGAGTACATACTTTTTAAAACAGTAATGGAGGTTAAAGTATTAAAAATTAATGCTCACAGGAGGAAAAATCACTTGATGCTGATTTTATATTAAAATGTGTTACTTGGCTAACTCTTCAGAGTTAAGTGTAAGGGATATGCCCTGATACTGACCTTCCTATTGAGGACCTGATTATGACATGGTTTTTATTCTAAGCTTCCAGGCCGCTAATTACACTATCAGGTTTTAGTTGTATCTTTTTTGCTTCATCTATTCTGGTGAATTTAAAAAAGTGCTTGGAAAAACCAATCAGAATTGACTCAGAGGAAGGAACTTCATTCAGATTATGAATAAACATTCATTTCGTGGATGGAATAAGTTTTTCTCTTTTTAAAAAAGCTATTTACTTTGACTGCACTGGGCGTGCGTTGCAGCGTGCAGGCTCCTTGTTTTGTGACGCGTGGACCGTCTCGTGGAGGCCGCGGGCTCTAGAGCGCACAGGTTCAGTTGCTGCACGCGCGCTCTCTAGTTACCGTGCGGGGTTAGCTGCACGTGGAATCTTAGTTCCCTGACCAGGAATCACACCCACATCCCCTGTGTTGGAAGATGGGTTCTTAACCACTGGACCACCAGGGAAATCCCTGGAATACCGTTTTCCATTAGCTGTTTCTACTTCTAGGAGATCAGATGCTTCTGATCATTTTAATTTTAAATGATTTGTGGCTGGTCACTGGAAAAACTATAATTATGGACAGGACTTCAGTGGTAATAAATGACAGAATAAATCGACTCCAGTAATAATGGCATGCACTTACATTTTGCAGTATTTTATAATTTGAAAACATTTTCTCCCATTTTCACCACATTTTATGCAGAATATGTGTATAGATTAGTACATTATTAAATTTTCAAAGATCTGTACCTTTTCTTCTGAGAGTGGAAACAGTGTCTTTTAATTATTCTTCTATCAAATGATAATAGTCCAAATAACACTAAGTTCTTAGCTTCTAATTTTAGCTCTTTGTCTTTCAGAAATAATGCTTTATTCTTTTTATTCATGTAACCAAAATTCCTTCTCTATTGCTGCACATAGAACTTGAACAGAAAGTCACATTCTAACGGAAGATAGACATGCTGTTGCCGTTGAGAATAACCATGTGTGTGTTCTATATCCAGAAATCAAATACATTTATTCAATTTGGGTGTTCATCTTCTTTAGAATTATTGAACTGAAGTGATAAGTCGCTCAGTTGTATCTGGCTCTTTGCGACCCCATAGACCTTTCCCAGGCAAGAATACTGGAGTGGGTTGCCATTTCCTACTCCAGGGGATTTTACCTACCCAGGGATCGAACCCAGGTCTTCTGCTTTGCAGGCAGATTCTTTACCATCTGAGCCACCAGGGAAGCCCTTTAGAATTATTAGTAGAGTAGAATTCATGTGATATAAGCAGCATAAAATTCTTCCACCCATGCGTTGATGGTTTGCCCGAAAATGACTATACCTGAAATGTTCAAAATGCCTAACCTTTGGTGACAAGTTCATTGAGTTTTATTCTTTGTGACTGTGGAATAAACATTCTTTTTAAGAAAGCAGTCAAATTCGGTCTTATTATTTTAAGAGTAAAGAAGTGTGGTGTCAAATGTAAACTAGTCTATTAATCCTTGCTAATAAATGGCAAGTGGGGAAGAGGTGTTAACTGTAGCTCTTCAGAGCAACTTACTTATATTCAACATTTCTGTAGGAAAGCATGATTTTAGTAGAAATCATTTACTTGAAACTCGGCTTAGAAAAACAGGCATTTCCTAAATTTCCTCTTCTTAATTATCAGTCACAAGTTATTTTGATACTATAATATTCACGGTGATTATAAAGATTAAGCATTTTGAAAAGATGCCAGCAGGTATAAAAATCTCTTTAAAAATCATCCTGCTATGTGAGATTCACTTCCACACATCAGTGGTTGTGTTTTGCTTCTCAGGGTCATCCTTAGGGACATTTATTAGGCTAGCATTTTGTTTTGTTTTAGTACTTACGTAAATCTTAAAAGGTTAATGATATGTCAGGAGTTGTCTCCTTCCCCTGGTCTTGGTTTGCACATAGGACTCCCTCGGAATTGTGCTCTTCCCAATTGATTTTTGTTCAAAGTGCTAATTTGGAAGCTCACAGGCAAACGAAGGGGCAGAGGGGGAGGCATGTATCTTTCCTTTAAGTCAGACAAAAATTCTCTGAAAGTGGGTTGAAATCCACCCTCCCTGCTTATATATAATGTCCAGGGTGACTTTTCTGGGTACCAGAGCCATGAGCACCTGGGTACCCTTCACTCACTCAAGCATTTCACTTTCCTTCCATCCTTGGAATCCCAAGGCCCCCTGCTGGATCCCTGCGTGAGACCCACTGGCCGTGGGCCCTTCTGAAGACCTGGCCTCATGCGTTCTGTGTCAGCAGCTAAGGAGCTGCTAAAACCCTGGCGTGCTTGCCAAGGTGCTTCATCTTTGCAACCCTATGGACTGTAGCCCACCAGGCTCCTCTGTCCATGGGATTCTCCAGACAAGAATACTGGTGTGGGTTGTCGTGCTCTCCTCCAGGGGATCTTCCTGACCCAGGGATCGAACCCACATCTCTTAGGTCTCCTTCATTGACAGGCAGGTTTTTTACCACTAGCGCCAAATCCCTGGCAGGCACTGCCAATGAAGACCGTGGCACAGGAAGGGGGGGACATGCAGGCATGATATATGAAGCCAGAACGCAGAGTCACTTTCTGTTTAGGAAGCATGGCCCCTGGCACTTTCCCCTTCGCTGGGCTCCAGCCTCGCCGGCCTTTCGGTGCCGGGAACACACTGGGCATTTCCCAGCCTCCGCAGCTTTGCTCCGATTTTTGTTTTTTTCTGCCCAGAACTTCCTGCTGCTGATCTTCTGTCTCTTCATTCAGGTGTCATCTGATGTCCCTTCCTCACAGTGACCTTCCACCCCCCCCCGGGGGGGGGTAGCTTTTACCTTCCCCGTGGCACTTCTTCTTGTTTGATGGTGCCTCCCCATCCATTTGCTTACTTCTCTGCTCCGTGGGCCTCACTCTTCCCACACCCTCACCCCCCGCCCCCCGCACGCGCCCTGAACACCAAACCCCGAGCATGGACACCTTGTGTCTCTGTCCAACGACCACCACGCCTCTCTTAGGAGAGCCGCGCCCTGGTGGTAGGCAGACCTCAAATGTCAAGTGAATGACTGGGCCAGGGGGGCTTCCTGCCTTAGTGGCATTTATCACCCGGGGCTGCAGGGACCAGCCTAGACATTCTCCATCCCGTAAGCCTGGAATCTGTCCGCTGGTACAGGAGGTGCAAGAGATGCGGGCTCGACGCCCGGGTCGGGAAGATCCTCCGGAGGAGGAAATGGCAACCCTTCCAGTATCCTCCTCTGGGAAATCCCGTGGACAGAGGAGCCTGGGGGGCTACAGCCCATGGCGTCGCACAGAGTCGGACACGACCGGGCACACGGCACCCACAGAAGCCTTACAGTGTAAGGCAGGGCTTCTGTGGGACAGATGCTTCTCTTTTCAAGCATTTGCTGGAGAGAGAAACTTTGGGAAGGCAGCTTTCTTTTTTTCTGTTGGGGATTAGCTCTCCTTCTGAGATAACAGCTGATCCAGTTTATTCCTTGAGAGCAAAGAGTAAGTACACATTTTTGTCTTCAAACAGAGTGGAGCTGCCTGAGAGGTTAGCTCCTGGGCAGCCTGCATTTCCTCCTCCTGTTTCAGTGCTGCTTTGGTTGTGCCCACCCCGGTTTACTCAGGGTCCCGGGGGGAGTGGTGTTTTTAAGGCTCTTCCCAGCCTCGCCTTCGGGATGCACACAGCACTGGTCTTTGCTTATCTTAGCCCTCCTCCTCACATCCTGCTTGTCCCTTCTCCTTGCTTCACAGACCCTGTGGGGCTCCCCTTTCTGCAGTCACGTAGCACTGGAGTAAGGCTGGTTGGATTTTATCACACTCTTAACTTGCATTGCTCTCTGGCCTCATTATCATTAACGAACCATGTTTGTTTAGGGCTTCCCTCATAGCTCAGTAGGTAAAGAATCTACTTGCAATGTAGGAGACCCAGGTTCAATTCCCGGGTGGAAAGATCCCCCTGGAGAAGGGAATGGCAACGCACTCCAGTATTCTTGCCTGGAGAATCCTATGGACAGAGGAGCCTGGCAGGCTACAGTCCCTGAGGTTGCAAGAGTTAGACATGACTTAGCGACTAAACCACACCACGTTTTTATTTAAAACCTTACCGTGTGCCAGGCGCTGCTCTATGTAAAAATTCCATTTACCATATAGGAGTCCTATGATATGAAATGTGTTAGTCACTCAGTCGTGGCCAACTCTCTGCCACCCCATGGACTGTAGCCCACCAGGCTCCTCTGTCCGTGGAATTCTCCAGACAAGAATACTAGAGTGGGTTGCCATGCCCTTTTCCAGGGCATCTTCCTGACCCAGGGATTGAACCCAGGTCTTTGTGTTGCAAGCAGATATGGGAGTCCTCTTATGTAGCTGCTTTTATTATCCGGGCACCCTGTATTTATCTGTATCTTACAGTTAAGGATTCTAAGCCTGGGAGCTCTGGGCAATACAGTGAACAAGTTGGGGGTGAGGATTTTGCCTTTGTCACTGTCTCCCACCTGCTGAAGTGCGTGCGAGCTCTTTGTTGGCTGGACTCCTGCCCTGTTGTTCTGTGCACACCAGTGTCAAGTCCACTTGGTGCCCTACAGGGGGCACACCCTAATAACCCATGTCACCAGTGATGACAAGGGACAGGGTGCAGACCCCTGGAACATAAGATTTGGGCCGATCACTGGGAGGGTGGAAATGGAACCCTAGGAAGTTGCCGAATTTATTTTATCAAATGAATTCTTTTCTCCCTAACTCTTCCCAAAATTTTGGGTAAGGAAGGAGGGGGAACAAATAAAATAAATATTTACTGGCTTTTGAGCAACCTCTAGATAAAAGGAACAGGCCCTTTTGAGTCAAGATCCTGTCTGAGGATAAGGCAAGCAATGCCAGGTGAGAGGGACCCCACTGCAAGAGCCTCTGTGACACTCAAAGGGCTTTCTGTCAGTGAGTCCTGGTGACCTTGCCTACAGTACAGCTGCTGACATATTGTTTAATAATACCTAGTTGTCTAGAAGACTGCCTCCTACTCTGAAACAAAACTATAGTCAACAGAGAAATGAAAATCAGGAAAAGAATTTGTAATATGTATGACAGTCGATGGGCTAATTTCCTTGCTAAGCGAGGGGCTCCTGTGTTTGCATCATTAAACAATAACAGCCCAGTAGAAGAACATAAGTAAAGAATATGAATGGTTAGTTCTGAGAAAAATACAGTAGCCAAGAAACATGGCCTCATTAGTGGTGAAAGAAAAAAAATAGTTAAAATGAGATGGCATTTTTCACTTTTCAGTTAAAAACAATTTAAGCTGATGATGTTATCTAGTGACAGTGAAAACTTTTCACACTGTTGGAAGGAGTGTAGATGGGCAAGGTGTGTTTTGGAGGAGTTTTAGGTCTATTTGTACAAGATAGGCATCTCTCACTGCAGGAAAGCATATTGCATCTTCTTTTGTAACAGTTAAAACTTGGAAGTAACCTGAAAGTATGTGAATAGTGAAACTGTTTACCTCAGATTGGGACTCCTCTAACCCACACGTTTGGGACTTGAACCTGGCCAAAACCCTGCTTGAGACTCAAACCCACGATCTTTTAATTAAAATCACTCACCTGGTGTTTGGACTTCCTGAGGATCAGGTTCGTTGTGTCTCATGGCAGGAAGAATTCAGTGGGAGACAAAGTGATAGGTAAGAAGTAGATTTTATTCAGAAGGAAACACACTCCATGGAGTGTGGGCTATCACAGAGGACAAGTGGAAGCCGTGAAACGTGGTATAGTTAGCTTTTATGGGCTGGGTAATTTCATAAGCTAATGAGTGGGAGGATTATTCCAAATGTTTTGGGGAAGAGGCTGAGATTTCCAAGGAATGGGCCCCCACCCACTTTTTGGTCTTTGATGGTTGACCTTGGAGCTGTCATGGCGTGTCATTTAGCTTGCTGAGATGTTTGCAATGAGCTTATTCTGAGGGTTAAGGTCTAGTCAAGTTGACTCGTCTGTCATCTTGGACCCATTTGGTTCTCATCCGTTTGTGTTGTGCCCTAGGCCCGTGCCCTGCCCCCTTCCCTCCTGTTTCAACAGGAATATCAGTGCTTATAATAACCTGTTCAGTAAGATACAAAGTAGCTGTCAAAAGGGTACGTCAATCCATGGCAATTATACAAACCAGTGCTGTAGGAACTTTATATATAGTTGATCACATCTGAAGAAAGTAGCCCGTTTCCATATAGATTAAGCATGTACCAGCAAATATGCACATATGTAAATATATGGATATATATGCTTTTATATGCATGAACTGTACATGAAACTGTATGGCCATGAACTAGAAAGTGAGACTCTGTTTGTGGGGAAGCTTTTATTTCTTGGTTAGTCTTTTGAACCAGCTGAAACTTTGACTTTAATCATATATTCGTTTTGAAGAAAACCCCCTGTTAGAGTATATTGAAAGCCCTTTATTAAAGAGGAATATGTTTACGCATTTTATATGTTACCCCAAAGAACTAGGTATTTTTCCTTGTGGCCTATGCTCCTCTTAGAAATTAAGGTTTTCTTTGTTATACATTATATACATTTTGCTGACCTTCGTGGCTGTCATTCCCACCACTGTTCTGGATGGTTCCTTTCCTGCTGTATTGCCTTTGGCTACTAACTTGCAGAAGGAAATTCCACATATTCTCTGCAGTTAGGATTCTTATTCTCCTGTTCACGTTTTTTTTTTTTTAATATATTTATGATTTGTGATAATTTATTTAAACCTCAGGAACCATAGAGGAAGCCTATTTAAATAGGCATTTCTTTTCAGAAGCAGTTTGAACTGCCTGAGAGATGGTGAGATCTAAATCTCACAGAATCTGCAGTGGGTTTGGGGTCCACAGATTTGAAATCTCCCCAAGTCTGTATTTTCTCCCATGTCATGCAGCAAGTAAGGTTGTGCACAGGATACTGGATTCCAGGGCAGTTTATAAGCAGCCAGAGGACAAAAATGGTTTTTATTAAAGGAGAGAATCAAGCATTGAAAAGTGAGAGAGAAAAAAAAAAAAAAAGCAAACTATGAAAACACCAAGTAAGGTTACGTGTGTTGGAGGAGGTGTTTTTGTGGCTTGTGACCTTTGCACCTTTGAGGGATCAGCAGGCCAGAGGGTTGGTCTCCATCTCAGCACTGCTCTCTGGACTGCATGGCTGAATTCCACCGAGACTTGCCAAGGGGCCAGATGTGGCCGACTTTGCCAGGTTGAGCTGACCGAGTGGCGCAGTGAACTGCGGACGCGTCCCTGGTAACATATGTCTGCTCCATTTGTGGCTACGGAGGCCGAAAACAAGTTTTCTCATGTTGCTTTCATCCTCTTTAAAAAGGGCCAAAGTGTGGTTAGCAGAGAGAAGTAGATCATGTGGCAGAAAAGAAATGCTCTTTCATCAGAAAGATAGCTCAGTCCCCAAGACCGGCTGGTGAAAGGAAATTCTGCTACATGAAAACATTTTTTTTTTTAAATTCAATAATTTTTTTTTTACACAAATCTACTTTAATCTTTTTGTTATTTGTTGAATAACATCTATAATTTGCCATAATGATCCATTTTGCCCTTTACCCGGAAGAGTGGAAAAAACAGAATGAAAAAATAATTAATTGTCCAATCTATTTAATACTGAAAGGTGGGAGTGTCTCCTTGTCACAGAGGCAAAAATAAATAAAGCTTGTCAGAGCAACGAAGGCAAATCAGTGACTAATTCACTGTGATCAGCGATAGAAACGCTGGACTTGCCCTGTCGCCGATACAAACAAACCCTGGAAGCATCCTGACTGCTTCAGTGCGGTGCTGGAGCCTAAGTCCAGCTGGATCGCCCATCCAGCCTTGCTCAGCTTCACAGAGATGAACAAACAGCTAACGAACAAACAGCCAATTGTTCTTGAATCCACTGCTGCTTGATCAAGGACACCAGACGAACAATGCACACTGGAGACCTCAGGGCAGAATTCTCCCAACCGGTCAAGCCCCTATACTGACCCAACAGCTGATGGTGTTTCTCCTGAAAAACTGACAACAGTCAGAAAGTTGCTTGTGGTGTTGCAAGGGCAGCTGCCAGCTCAGAGCCTGGCGGAGGCATTTCCCTGGAGGCCGAAGCGGCAGATGCTGCCTTATTGACAACCCACCACCATGTTGGTTTCCAGCCCTCAGCACGTCGTACCACAGACATTGTCTTCCAAGTAGCATTGGCCCAAGGGGTATGGCTCTCACAGACAGGACCCCTCCAACTCTTCTCTTTGATGCGATTTCCCTCAGTGGGACACTGTGCCTGAACTTGCTGGAACTTCATAAGGCAGGGGATTTGGGTGGAAGATTGTCCGTTCTACTGAATCCTCTAGGCCCCATGAGGTATGACCTCCTAACCAACATGTTTCTCCCGATTCCTGTTTTTGCTACTTCATCCACAAAATGAATCTTCTGCTGTCAGCCCAACTCTTTGAGCTGTTGGAACCGGGCTGGTTGAGGTGTAAAGATCATCTCCTAGGAGATGATTCTTGCCAGTGACAGGTGAAGTTGCAGGAAGGTACTATTTCTAGTACAGAGTGAAGCCCTGGAACCTGTGACACCAGATTGCATTCAGCTTTCATCTCTGCCACCTTTGTCCCTCCTGTCACAGAAACCGTCCAGACAGGGGGTCCTCTCACATACCCTCACTTGTATCCCATCAAGGAGTTCCTTCTGTAAGAACCATGCTCCCAGCGCCCCTTCTGTGAACTTGTGGCTTGCTCCTGGGTCTCCTGAAAGCTCCGACTTCTTTCTGCAACTCTGGCTGTACATGAAACATGCCTCTTATGTAGAGAGGGTATCCTTCCTTTGCAATTTCTACACCCTGGATGCTCCTGGACTTGGAGATTGTCGAAGCATCTCCTGACGCTCCATCTCTTCTCCCATGATATTAAAAAACTTTTCTCACCTGGAGTTTCAGGCAGTCCTGGCCCTTCCCTTCCTGTCATTTGGGTAGACTTTTCTACCCTTACTTGCTCTGATCTGCCACGTGAGCCTTCAGCTTCACAATGCACTCTGTGCTTTCACTGGCTTGTCTCGCTTTTCCTTCATGAATATTTTAGTTTTCTTTTTCACCCACTCAAATCCTGTCTCAGCTGTGTTCTCTTTTCCCTTAGTCCTTTCCTTAAAAACTCCTGCCAGTAGAGATTTCTATTTAAGTTTTGCTGTAGCCCCTCTTTGGCACATAATTACATGCAGTGCTGTGACAGTTGAGTATTATTTTGTATTATAGTTTAAATTCAGTAATGTTGTATAACTTTCCGATGTTGTGTACCTTCCATGTGTCCATTTAGATTGTCAGCTCTCTTTGAGGAGAGAACCTTCTGGGAACTTTCTTTCGATACAATTCTTATCAAACTTATATTTAAACATCTGATAAATGTTTGTGAAATGAAAGACTTGATCAATCATGAAGAATATCTTAAGATGTTAGGGAACCTGGCTTTCTTTTATTGCTGGTTTGGCAGCTGTGGCCTTTTCTAAACAAATTTCCTCGTGTGACCTCTTAGTTCTCAGCTTTCATTTGCTGTATGATTTGAGAGAGCAACAGTAAAGTCATTTGTGATTATAAGAAAAAAATTTTTTTAATTAAACATTGTAAGCAGAAAGAAAAAGTTTTAGTGGAATCAAAGTAGTCTCTATATTCACTATCATCTCTATAAAAAACAAGGAGATGTAGCGTCCTTAACAAAAAGCCTAATGTTCCCTGTGTCAATCACTGCAAAATGTTTCTTTTGTCTTTGGCACTTATTAGAAAAGAAAAATAATTAGTTCTATGGTTAAAATAATTGGACAGCCAGGCCTAGAAACTATTTTTAATTGCTTGCTTGTTTTCTTGTAAACATCAAAGAGAACAGGGGAGGTTAGAAGTTTATAAAACAGATGCAATTATTTTTTGTTGCTGTTGTTCAGTCACTCAGTCGTGTCTTACTCCTTGTGACCCCACGGACTGTAGCACGCCAGGCTTCCCTGTCCTTCACTATCTCCCAGAGCTGGCTCAAACTCATGTCCATTGAGTCGATGATGCCATCCAGCCATCTCATCCTCTGTCGTCCCCTTCTCCTCCTGCCTTCAATCTTTTCCAGCATCAGGGTCTTTACCAGTGAGTCGGCTCTTCGCATCAGGTGGCCAAATCACTGGAGCTTCAGCATCAGTCCTTCCAAAGAATATACAGGTTAATTTCCTTTAGGATTGACAGTTATTTACACCTCGTGATATAGTTAGAGCTGAGCTTGGGACACTGTTGGCTATGCTTTGAATGTCCGTTGGCATCAAAATACTTTTCATGTGAAGAAACCGTTCTCAAAGGAGAGTATTTCAGTAAGGGGAGATTCTGGAAGTTTGAGGACTGTTAAGTGTGGGGAAGGTGGGTTATAGCCACTGAACTTCCCTCCAGGCTTCCTCTCTTTGGAGCTGTATGTCATGCCCAGCTAGCGGAACAGATTCATACATATTTACCAGTTGCAAATTGTAAATGTGCAGCCCGGAGAGTAGCAGCATTCTTTGTCTTTCTGCCTTTCTTCCCCCACTAATGATTTAAAATCTCTGAACACACTCAGAATCTGGAGGCCGTAGCCTGTCATTTCCTTTGTGTGCCAATTAAGTCTTTGTAGTTTAAATGGAATTTTATTTTCCAGTTTAGAAGCCTCCACATAGGTAGACTGAGGTCTCCATCCTGTGTCGGGGCTCTGATGCAATAGTTTATTAAGGTGCTAGGAGAAATATTGATCCTGCTAATAGCTCCTGTCTTGCCGCATAATGCTGTACATTGTCCTCGGCTGAAAGACCCTACGCCCTCTCTCCTCGTCTCATCGACCATAAAGGCTTTGGCCTTGCCCCCGAAATTATCTCGCTTACCAAAGCGGTGGGTAAAAGTCCAATATTTATAGACTAATCAGCGGAGTCAACGTGCCTAAATAGAGTACTTTAAATAATACAAAGAAGTATCATCCGGTACTGTGAAATTAGCAAAGTTGGGTACAAGGCAGAGAAACAAGGGTTGAGAACATGGATGGTGGAGGACACACATATAACCCTGATGGCAGGTGCCTTCCTGCGATGATTAGGACACAGCCAGGGTGATGCCATCATAGCTCTCCTCTCCATAGCTTCTCTCTTGATCCGAACTTCTTTTTACTCTTGAAAGACTTGGGATGTTAGGTTCTGAGTTGGGTATTGATTTATATTTTAGAGTTTAGTATCTCAGTATACCTATGGACAGGAATGTATCATTCAGCACTCGGACTCTTAGATATAAAGACATGTTAAAAATGCAAGTATAATTTTGTTATAGATAAAGCTTCTTTGCACTTTCAAAATGTCTTGGAAGTCTTAATTATTTGCAAGGTATAATCAGCCCAATTTGGAAATTTTTAAAAGTTGCTGGAAAATAAACAAATGAGACTGTATCAAATTAAAAGCTTCTCCCTGGTGAAGGAAACCGTCAATGAAATGGTAGCCTACTGAATGAGAGAAAATAGTCACAAATCATATATCCAATAAGGGGTTTATATCCCAAATCAATAATAACAGCAAAATAATAACCTAATTTTAAAAAAGATATAGAGGACCTGAATAGACACTGTTCCAAAGAAACCATTCAAATGGCCAACAGGTGCATGAAAAGACGTTCAACATCACTAAATATTAAGGAAATGCAAATCACAACCACCATGAGATATCATTTCACACCTGTTAGAATGGCTATTATAAAAAAAAGACAAAAAATAGCAAATGTTGGAGAAGATGTAGAGAACGGGGAGCCCTTATACACTGTTGGTGAGACTGTAGATTGGCGCAGCCATTATGGAAGACTATATATGGAGAGTCCTCCGAAAATTAAGTTATGGGTCCTCCATATGTTCCAGTTACTCTACTTCTGTGTATTGATATGAAGAATATGAAAACACTAATTCAAAAACATGTATGCATGTCGGTGTACATTGCAACAGTTATTTACAATTGCCGAGATAGGAAAACAGCATAAAGTTTGCATTGATGGATGAATGGATAAAGATGATGCAGTAAAAATATAGTGAACTACTCCTCAGCCATAAAAAGAATGAAATCCTGCCATTTGAGACAACATGGATGGACTTTGAAGGTGTTAATGCTGAGTGGAATAAGTCAGGTGGCAAAAAACAGATACCGTATATTCCAACTCATGTGTATAATTTAAAAAACCAAAGCAAATTAACAAAAAAGATAAAAACAAACCCATAGACAGAGAGTAGATGAGTGGTTACCAGAGGGGAAGGCAGCTGGGCAGTGAGAGAAATGGGCAAAGTGGGTGGTATCAGCTCCTCTGTCATCCAATAGTGACAGACGGTAACGAGCAATAGCTATAGCCACTTGCAGTAGCGATCACTTTGTAATGTGTACAGATGTTGGGTTTATAGTGCTGTACTCTGGAAATTTATATAAGTAAAAGGAAAATTTTGCTAATGCAACAGAAAGTATATTGGGCTGGAAGACCAGGTTTGGTTCTCGGTTTTATGCCCAGTAGCTGTGTATCCTTGTAGTGGTCACATTAGTCCTTTGGGTACCAATTTCATCATTTTAGAATGAGAGCTTCAAAAAAACTATAAACATCAAAGGAGATTATGAGCATTTGGTTACTCGGTAAATTATGCAGTACTTATACATATGTAACTCCCTCCCTTCCCCCCAACTTTATTGCGATGTTATTGACATATGTAAGTTTACGGTACACAGGGTGGTGATTTGGTGCACGTACATATTGTGAAATGGTTACCGTAATATGATTAGTTAACATCTCTATCCCCTCACATAATGACCATTTTTGATGGTGATAATATTTAAGATTGACTCTCTTAACAGTATTCATATACATACGTGTGTGTGTGTGTGTATAATACAGTGGTGTTAACTATAGTTGCCATGCTATGCGTTGACTCCCCCAGAATTTGTCTTACGGTTGGAAGTTTGTGCCCTTTGACCTGGCATCTCTCCGTTTTTCCCACACCTTAGCCCCTAATAACCACCATTCTACTTTCTGTTTCTATGATTTTTTTTTAGATTCCACGTGTAAGTGAGAACATACAGTGTTTATCTTTTGCCATCTGATCTATGTCACTTAGCATGATACCCCTAAGGTCCTTCTATGTTGTCATAAAAGTCAGGATTTCCCCCTTTCTTGTGGCTAAATTAATATTCCACTCTATATATACACATTACTTTGTTTATTCACTCAGTGATGGACATTAGGTTGTTTCTACCTCTTGACTATTGTGAATAATGCTTCAGTGAACGTGGAGGTGCATATCTCTCTTTGAGATGGAGATTTAATTTTCCTTGGCTGTATACCCAGAAATGGGATAGATGGGTCATACTCTAGTTCTGTTTTTAATTTTCTGAGGAACCTCCATTCTGTTTTCTGTAGTGGCCGCACCAGTTCACATTCCCATAAAGAGTTCCCCAGGGGAGGAGTGGAATGGGGTGGGAGGTCTGAGGGAGGTTCAAGAGTTCAGTTCAGTCCCTCAGTCGTGTCCGACTCTCTGTGACCCCATGGACTGCAGAATGCCAGGCTTTCCTGTCCATCACCAACTCCCAGAGCTTACTCAAACTCATGTCCATCGAATCAGTGATGCCATCCAACCATCTCATCCTCTGTTGTCCCCTTCTCCTCCCGCCTTCAATCTTTCCCAGCATCAGGGTCTTTTCCAGTGAGTCAGTTCTTCGCATCAGGTGGCCAAAGGATTGCAGTTTCAGCTTCAGCGTCAGTCCTTCCAGTGAATATTTGGAACTGATTTCCTTTAGGATGGACTGGTTGGATCTCCTTGCAGTCCAAGGGACTCTCAGGAGTCTTCTCCAACTCCACAAAAGCATCAGTTCTTCGGCGCTCAGCTTACTTTATAGTCCAACTCTCACATTCATACATGACTACTGGAAAAACCAGTATCTTTGAGTAGACGGACCTTTGTCGGCAAAGCAATGTCTCTGTTTTTTAATATGGTGTCTAGGTTGGTTATAGCCTTTCTTGCAAGGAGCAAGCGTCTATTAATTTCATGGCTGCAGTCACCATCTGCAGTGATTTTGGAGCCCAAGAAAATAAGTCTGTTACTGTTTCTCCATTGTTTCCCCATCTATTTGCCATGAAGTGGTGGGACTGGATGCCATGGTCTTAGTTTTTTGAATGTTGAGTTTTAAGCCAGCTTTTTCACTCTCCTCTTTCACTTTCATCAACAGGCTCTTTAGGTTTGAGAGGGAGGGGACATATATATACCTGTGACTGACTCATGTTGATGTAAAGCAGTAACCACCACAACGTTGTAGAACAATTATCCTCCAATGTAAATGAGTTTTAAAAAAAAAGTGCAGTGGGATTTCTTTTTCTCTGTATCATTGTTAACGTGTTATTTCTTGTGTTTTTTGCTAATTGCAGTTTTAAGAAGTGTGAGGTGAGAGCTTATTGTGGTTTTGGTTTGCATTTCCCTAATGCTTAGTGATGTTTGAGCATCTTTTCCTATCCTGATGGCCATGTTTTGAATTCAGAAAGTGTGAGACTTCTTACTTTGTGCTTTGTTGAGGTTGTTTTGACTATTTAGAGTCCCCTGTGAATCTTAGGGTGGATTTTTAATTTTTTTTTTGTTTGTTTGGTAGGGATTGCATTAAATCCATAGTTTCACTTTTGTTAGTACTGACTATAATATTAAGTCTTCCAATGGATGAACTTGGAATTTCTTTCCATTTATTTGTATCTGCTTCAGTTTCTTTCATCAGTGTCATAATTTTCAACATATAGATCTTTCACCCCCTTGGTTAAATTTATTCTTAAGTATTTTGTTATTTTGGACTCTATTGTAATGTCTATGGGTTTCTTTATTTCTTCTTAAGATATAACATTTTTCAGATATTTCTTTTTTTAGTATATCAAAACACAACTTATTTTTATATGTTGGCTTTATACCCTTTAACTTTACTGAATTAGTTTATTAATTCTAATGATCTTCCGGTATGTCATTTAAATTATATGTGGGCCACTGAGGGGTTTCTTTTGAAATAAATGTAGGCAGAAATAGGATTTCAGTTAGGACTCCTGCTCAGTTAGTGATATTGCGCCCTGTTTCGTCTGTGTGGTTTCTACTGATGCATAGATGCATCTTTACGTCCACCTACTTTATTGTATCTTGTATACATCTTGGAAGGGATGGGAAAATCTCTTTAGAATTTCCAAAGGAGATTGTGGAATCTCTTTGGAAATAACGAGGACTGTCTCGTATCTTGATTATATTATTGCGGTGACCTACCTGTCATTATTTATATTTTCCCAAGTAGCATTAGTATTGTTGAAAAGGTAACTTTGTGCTTTCTCACAGTATTTCTGGACTTAGAATGGAGACAGCAACAACAGCAAACCAATACTTCAGTGTCTGCCTTAGGTAAGCATCGCCAGGTGCCTGATTTATGCTGGGCTTTTTGCTGCATCATCCTACATCTCCTTTAATCCCTCCACTTGTCATTATCTACTTGGAAACTAACAATTTGTAAAACCAGAAACCAAAGCAAAATCGAATCATACAAATGAAATAAAAAAGGAAGGAGGCAGATATATTTTAATGAGGCAGTCTGAGGAACTGTGATTATTTGACCCCAGTAAAGTATGAGTTTTCTTTTCAGACTTAGTCATCACAGCAGCCAAAGGTCAAGCCCAGTCTGTCTTGTGGAGCAGGTTTTTTTTGTTGTTTGTTTGTTTTGGAGAATTAAAATGCTTGTTGAATGGTGGAAGTCCTGAATTCAGCATTGGCTTGTCATGGACCACTCAATGCAGGTTCTGCGACTCAGTACATAGGTGCTGTTAACTGCAGCTGTATAATGCTAATCCAAATAGTAATCGTAATGCTCATGTTCTCTGTTGTTGCCATCTTTCCTTTTTATGTACCTTTCCCATCTCCTGGTGTCCTCTCTTACCTTCGGGTGCCCATTGTGGCCTTAAGTTGCCTCTGCCCAAAGTTCCCGTTTCAAGACCTCTCAACTCTCACCCTCAACCTTCCACCTGCCCACCTCCAGAATAGCCCAGCCTCCAAAGTTATTGTACCTTTGCCCTCTCAGTGTCATTACAAAATCTCATTTTTCTCCTCCAATTCTAGCTGACTGAATTTGGAAGAAGTAATTAATTTGATGAAACAATTCATAATAAGGTCTTTGTGACCAAAGAAAGCTCCTCTCTTAATTCTCCTATGGGTGCGTTTCCATTTTAAAGGAGAATGAAGGCCTTCACATATGTTATTTATCAGATAAACAATTTATCCATTTATTCAATAGAAACTGAGCGCCTAGTCTCATTGTCATGTGTTAAGACAGACAAAGGACCGTGAAGACAGGTAGATCCTTTTGGGAGGGTGGGTCCTGAACCTCAAATTATGGCATGGCCTAAACCCTTATGCCAGGCTTCTTAGGTGTCTCTGTGGTAAACAATCCACCTGCTAATGCAGGAGATGCAAATTCTGTCCCTGGGCTGGAAAGATCCCCTGGAGGAGGAAATGGCAGCCCACTTCAGTATTCTTGCCTGAGAAATCTCATGGACACAGAAGCCTGGCGGGCTGTAGTCCTTGGGGTCGCAAAGAGTCAGGCACGACTGAGCACGCATCAGGCACAAACCCTTATGTGACCTCAGGGCTGTCTGAGTCCTGCTGTTCATCCCAGGAGGGCAGCATCCTGCCTCTGCCTACCCTGTAGGCCACAGGTCTCTCAGAGCAAGCGCCAGCAGGGAGGAAGGGTGCAGGAAGCAAGCAGGGGCGGGGAGACGCAGTGGAAACAAAGGGAGGAGAAAGTTTACAGCCACCAGAGCTGAATGATTTAACCATCAGTCTCTCCTGAGCCTCAAATTCTGTGTCAATGAGAAAGAAAAAGGGGAGGAAAGAAGAATGAAAATGGAAAGAGGAAGGTTCTAGGAATACAGTCAAAGCTGCATTCCTTTAACTAAGAGCCTCAGGTTAATAGATACATTACAATGTACTGTTTGCCTCCCAGAGCAGAGGTGAGCCCTATTTTGTGGCTTCTAGGAATTTCAAAGCTGGGTTGGCATGTGGCCCCCCTGGCATGCCGCTTCCATAACATCAGAAAATGTCTCCCACAGGGAGGTGGGGGCTGTCGGTAAATACTTAAGCATTTTCTTCCCTAAATCAGAACCCTCAAAGAGGGCTGGTAAGACATGAGAAATCTCTCAGAGGATCGGGGCTAAAGGTCGCTTGCTCCTTCCTGGTAGAGGCTAGGGAGAGGACTTGGGCACGGAGCATCAGGTAGCGATTAGGTAGGCCGGCTAAGAACCAAGTCCAGCCTCCTTATAGAGTGGCTGCTCGCCCAGCTGAAAAAGTGGGGTGGAGGGGAGTTAAGGTTTTTGAAGAAAATTTAAAAAGACGCTAAGTGAAAGTCGCTCAGTCGTGTCCGACTCTTTGCGACCCCGTGAACTGTACGGTCCATGGGATTCTCCAGGCCAGAATACTGGAGTGTGGGTAGCCTTTCCCTTCTCCAGGGGATGTTCCCAACCCAGGGATCCAGCCCAGGTCTCCTGCATTGCAGGCGGATTCTCTACCAGCTGAGATACCAGGGAAGCTAAGCTCACTGCTACACCTGGTAAGTCGGGTCTCAACGCGGCTGGGCTGCTGCGTAAGCGCACTTGCGCTGGGCTGCCTTCCCCTCGCTGTGGGCGGGTGTGGCTGTGGAAGGAAGCCTGCGGGAGCCGGGAGGCTAGTAACAGCCTGGTGGGCGATTGTGTCATCATGATGTAATGTGTGATTTATATGGTGTTAGGATAGCAAGTGTTCTTTTGCTTTGCAGTCCAACAGAATCAGTGATGGTTGCAGTGTGTTAAACCTGCAGCTATTAAATTTGACCAAATTATAATGTACCTTTTAAAATTAAAAAAAAAAATGTTTTGGGTGTGTAAAAGGTTTGCTTTAAAAGGTCAGCAGTTTCTTGGAGCAGAAATACGCCGTGTAATTTTTTTAGAAGAGAAGCAGTCCCCCAGACTTGATGTAATCACCCCATTCTGAGCCCTCGCATCAAATGTCAGCTCCTTCTGTGTTCTGCGTGTGTGGTGCTTGGAGGAGGATCTGAGAAAGCATGTCTTGAGGGGATGGCATCTGTGATTTTGATTTTATTTTCGAAAGCTGAGTGAAATTAAATTTAGGATTGTGTGTGTTTTTGAGGGTTCTCTAAAGTTACTAAAAAAAAAAAGTCTCTTGGGTTATTAGAGTACTTGAAGGATGTTGCTGGGATAAGACACAATACTTTAGGGATTTACTCTCTAAATATGGGTTGTTTATAGTCTAAACTTTTTAACAATTGAGGCATATTTTGGCATATGAAACCCTTGTTTTAATAGCATAGAGTGGTGATTTAAGTTTCTTTTGTAATATCTGAAAAGGTTCGTCCAAGATTAACTCTCTTGTTAACATAAAGTGCAGCTCCTTTGCCACGTATAAGTATCCTGAAGATAACCCTTGGAATCTTTGGAAGGAGAAGGAGAATTGGGGTCTTGGAGCACATTATTGTGGGGAAGTTACTTCACTTCTCTGAGGTTTCGTTTTCTCATTTAGCAACCAGTCAGTGATAGTTCTCTCTCAGCATCTCGGTGGTAGTTGATTCTCTGAAGAGTGGAATTGCATCTTATTTCAAGAAGGGAGAGATGTACCCAGTCCACAATCAGGTACAAGAAGAGAAAGATGTGTGGGCAAAACTCTTACTTGAAATGGCCCTAAGTTACCCATAAAGAACAGCAAATGTGGTCTCTGCCTGCCTGCACCATCTCTTGAGAAGTCCTGCTCAGGCCATTTTTCCCTCCAGAAACCAGGTGATAGTGAGCTCTGAAGGAAGACCCCATGCTGCTTGAAAACTTGCGTGTGGTGGGGCGCCCGCCATGTGTGCCTAAGATACCCAACCCCAGACCTTCCCCAGCTAGTATTGGTTTCTCTTCCCCTTGCTCCTAGGACCTCAGCATTGGTCTTTCCTGAACCAACAGGACCTCGATGTGGGGTTCAGTACAGCTTTTAGGCCTTGACCACAGAGTTCCACTTGAAGTGGATGGTTCTAAACTGAGAACCGGGTTCTTGTGAGATAGTCCTCATTTTATTTTGACACTGAGGAGGAGACAGATGTGAGCGAGGCTCAGAGCTTGTGTACGTTTGCAGGATGCAGAGCAGCGTCTTCTAGAATCCACTTATACTGTTCGTATTTTAAATGGTAGTCAATTTAAGCAGTGTTTAAAATGACATCATCTGAAAAGGCATGTATTACTGTTCCATAGCTATTTTGACCTGAAGTGTCTTTGGTCATTGTGAACCACAAACCTTCTGTTTTTGTGAAGTCAGCAATATAAGCCAAAAACATAAAATGGAATTAGAGTTGAATTAAAGTTATTTTGGTAGGTTGTGGGTTGAACAGAGGGGCGAGCACTTCCTAATGAATTATTTTAAAATACTCTAGCAGTTAATGTTTTGCTGTTCTTGTCTGAGTTGAGCTTTCAAGACTAGGTAAGAACGCATTTCTCAGTGACTGAATTTTCAAATTTCCATTTACAAGGTAGAGGCATTAAGATCCAAGGTCTTCTGGAGACTGTTCCATTGCTCTCCCTGAGTAAATTCAGTATGACTGATCTTGATACACTCACTATGAGACAGAAGAACTGTCTCACTCAACTACAAATATTTGCTGTTTTGTGCCAAGGATGGTGCTAGGTGGCAAGGATGAAAAGCCTTTGGGGAATTTGTAATGTTTAACATAAATACATAAGCAGAGAGTTTCAAAAAGTGTAGGGACTTCCGCGGCAGAGGGAAGCACAAGAGGCAGTGGGAGAACCAGGAAGGGGTCTGAAACCAATGGGTGAGAGTCTGAAAAAAAGACTTTCCTTTTAATTAACCACTTTGAAGTGAGCAATCCAGTGGAATTTGGTTGGGGGAGGGTTGCTGGAGGGTGTAGCTGAAATCAGTTTGGGCAGGATTTTGATGAAAAAAGGAGGAAATAGGTGAATGGAGGGAACAGTAGATGTCATACAGTAAATATCTCTTTGGTCTTATGTGATAGCCTGCATTCCTTTCCTGGTAACAAGATCTCAAGTTTTCCTTAGGGAGTCTTAGGTCTAAGGTTTCCTTAGGTCTTTTGTTTACTTGTGGAATTCAAGTGGTGCTGATGTCATCCTGCTCCGAGTATTACTCCCTCACCCTGCTTGCAGACCACAGAGCTAGCATGTGAAGCAAGCCAGGTTAATGAGACCAATCTTAAAATATTTCTTGAACTCATGGAAGAATTTTGTTTTTGTTTTAAGCTTGAGATTGTTATATGATACAGCAAAAATCTAGACTTCTGGTAATTATTCTGGTTCTATTAATGATGACCTGCTTAAAAACAAAACCATAGCTAAGGCTTTAACTGAATGAAGGAGAAGGCTTCTGATAATACAATTTAAGTGCCTAGATCTAGCCATACCTGAATCCATTATCCTTTGGACTTTTCCGTTAAGTGTGCCAATAAATTTTCCTTCTTCCTTTAGCTACTGTGGATCGGGTTTCTGTAACCCGATGAAACTGGAATAGTTCTAAATAAATTGTTTTGGGGATTTTTGTGGTTTCTTTTTTAAACAGAATTTTGTTACTTTTGATTTAAAAAGAATCTGTGGCAGTTCCCCAATATTTCCTCTGAAAGGGAAGCTTATATCCTGTTTTCACATGTATTTATCAGAAATTTAAGCTTAGTTTCTTAAAGCCTTATTTCAGGCCAGCATTTTATATCAATTATACACAAAAGGAAAGAAGCCTTTCACCAAATTTTAGACATAGAAAATCATTAGTTTTTTATAAAATTTTATTTTGTTTTTATAGTAATATATTCTCCAACTACTCTCTCGGTGGAGAGGACTTAGGTTTCTGGACATCAATGCCCTTGGCATTGGGGAAGTTAAACCCACACACCATTTTAGTATCTGCACCTGCCTTACCTGACCGAACTTGGGATCTCAGACCCCTCTCTCTTTTAGGGTTTGCAGTGGTATCTCAGCACTAGAGAGTCCCACTTTCCAGAAGAGCCTCTGAAGAGCTGTCCCTTGTTAATCTCCCTTGCAGTTTTTTGGAGCTGCCTGAAGGTATGCAGATGTATTTGGGCAGAACATTTTTTTTTTTTTTTGTAGTGGCACTAGTGATAAAGAATCTGTCTGCCAATCCAGGAGACTTAAGAGATGTAGGTTCAATCCCTGGGTGGGGAAGATCCCCTGGAGGAGTGCATAGCAACCCACTCTAGTATTCTTGCCTGGAGAATCTCATGGACAGAGAGGAGCCTGGTGGGCTATGGCCCATGGGGTCAAACAGAGTCTGACATGACTGAAGCAACTTAGCACGCATGATCATCTGTTGTTAACTCAAACTAGTCATTCCAAATTGTAAAACTTCCTGAGTGGTTTGCTCACCAATATTTCAAAATGAAAGCATTCTCTTGGGATCTATAAGATGGAAGCAAAGCCAGATTGCACCTCTGTCTCATCTGGTGATTATTTAGCAAATGCACTTCCAGAGCATTCTCTTTGATGTCTTTTATCAGTTACCTTTTCAATCAGAGATAACTTTCATCTTCACACATCATTAATGAATTTTTTAAAAGTTTGCTCCCCTTACGTACATATCTTGTCATTTATCTGGGGGTACAAAATAAGTTAATGTGTTCTTCTATGGATTCTCTGCCTCTTTGAAGCCATTTCACTTCCGTACTTTTGTCTCTGGTTTGTTTTCATTTAAGGAAACTAAAGCAGATGTAGACTAAGAAACGTTAACTTGACAAAAGTAGTTGATCGTATTAAAGGACTCTTTCTTCAGGAAAATGAAATTCAGACTGTGCTAAAGAGCCTGTCCTCCAGTTGGTCTTTGGACCAAGGGTGGGATTCTTGGAGAAGTGATCCAGTTCGGAGGCAAGAGGATGGGCCAGGTCCATCTCTCCTATGATTTAATGGTTGGCTGAGCCAGCTTAACAAAGAGTGAGCTTGCATGCCTTGTTGAAACAATAATCCTCAATTGGTCCAAAGGGAGATGCTGACAACGCATATGGGAAGAAAGCCATTTAGTCCAGCCCGCGTTGTCTGTATCTGAGATACTGTGCAGAAGACACTCACTTCCAGGGAATTCAATCTGACATCAAGGCCTGGCAAGTCAAGCCTAGGGATTTGTGAGAAGGATGATTTGGAGTAATTTGTACTCTTCTGACACTTTTCTGGGGCTTCCCTGGTGGCTCAGTGGTAAAAGAATCCTTCTGCTAATGTAAGAAATGTGGGTTTGATCCCTGGGTGGGGAAGATCCCCTGGAGAAGGAAATGGCAGCCCATACCAGTATTCTTGGCTGTAGAACCCCACGGACAGAGGAGCCTGGTGGGCTAGAGTCCATGGGGTCACGAAAGAGTCAGACACGACTGAGCGTGCATGCATACACAACTGTTTTTTAGTTCTTGTGTCTTGCTGTTGAAGCCGTTCTGAAACACCCAAGAATGATGAGACTGGTGGTAGGTAAAAGATCTCTCTCTCCTCCTTTTTTTTTACCTGTTGACTGCACCCCTCAGCATGTGGGATCTTAATGCCTTGAGCAGGGAACAGACCCGTACCCTCTGCATGGGAAGCTCAGAGTCTAACCACTAGACCACCAGGGAAGTCCCTTAAAAGGCTCTTTTAATGATAGGTTTATTTAGATGTAAACAGTTTTTCATCATAGTTCAGTATTTTTATTTATTTTAAAATTTTATTTGGCTGCCCCTGGTCTAAGTTGTGGCCCACAGGATCTTCCATCTTCCTTACAGCATGTGGGATCTTTAGTTGCATCCTGTGGGATCTTGTTCCCTGACCCAGGATCAAACCTGGGCCTCCTGCATTGGTATCTCAGAGTCTTAGCCACTGGACCACTAGGGAGGTCCTCAAAAGTTCAGTCTTGATTAAGTATTTTCACAAATAACAGTGGGAAAAAAAAAGCAGAAATTGGGGGTGCAGGGCCCACATCTGTGTGCCCCGGAAGTCTGTAGTCTTGGGAGGCACGGATCCATCGAAGGTGCTGAGCTGGAGACATGCAGTGAGGAGGCAAAGGGTCTTTATTTCATTTTGATTTAGGTCCCTTGCAGTGGCTCTGCTTTGCTGTGAGAGTGACATGGGAACTCCTCACTGTCCACAAGCCCCATGGGATCTGGCCCTCCTGCCCCTGTGACCTTTCCGTGTGCCACCTGCTCAGTGTTTAGCACACTCCAGGTGTCCAGGTCAAACTTTCCCTCCACATGCCACAGGGCATTTGCATCTGCTGCCTGTGCTGCTCTTGACCAGAACCAGAGCTTGGTGGCTTCTTCTGATCCTTCAGCTTTCAGCTTGAATACCAGCTCCTCCTAGAAAGTGAAAGTGTGGTCGCTCAGTCATGTCTAACTCTGCGATCCCATGGAGTTTAGACCACCAAGCTCTTCTATCCGTGGAATTCTCCAGGCAAGAATACTGGAGTGAGTAGCCATTCCCTTCTTCTCCAGGGGATCTTCCTGACCCAGGGATCGAACCCAGGTCTCCTGCATTGCAGGCAGATTCTTTACTGTTTGAGCTGCAGGAAAAGGCACTCCTCCTAGAGGCCTTCTCTAAACCTTCCTAACCCCACTCCATATCCAATCACTCCATCCACTGACCACATTTTACTTCCTTCATAGCACAACACTATTTGCAATGGCTTTTTGAAATAGCTTTTAGCTTGCCTCTTTCCTATTACCACTAGAATTCATGGACTAGCATAATTACTTATGCTTTGTCTCCTTTTGTGTACCATAACTTCCATGCACTTTATTTTTTGTGTTTCCTTTTTAAAACAGTTTAGCCAAGTAGTGTTCTGTGATCACATTTTCTTTCTTGAAGTTCTGATTGTTTGTTTGTTTTGCCTGGAGCACATTTTATTTTTTTTTTTGGCCACATTTTTTCATTTACTTAATTTTTCTTGGCTTGCAGGCAAACTTTCAAGTGCTTGGGTTCAAGTAAAGTGCCACTTAATAAAATTGACTGTTCAACTTTAAAAAAACACTCCATGAGGATGGGGACCTTATTCACCACTGTTTTCCCAGCACTTAATCATCACCTGGCACTTATATAGGGGCTCAGTTAACAATGAACATCTAAATTTTCTAGACCAGTTCAAATGCTGATCCACTGTTATACACGAATCAAACAGAAACTAGTAGTTCAACTGCCCTTTGCCATTATGAGGAAAACTTCAACCAGTGGATACAGCACCCCCACACACACACCCCACCCTGCACCTATCAGAGGCCCACATGGCTCAGCCCAGGTTGTTACTGTTCAGTCGCTAAGTCATGTCCAACTCTTTGTGACCCCATGGACTGCAGCACGCCAGGCTTCCCTGTCCTTCACCATCTCCCTAAGTTTGCTCAAACTCATGTCAGTGATGCCATCCAACCTTTTTATCCTGTGTTGCTCCCTTCTGCCTTCAATCTTTCCCAGCATCAGGGTCGTTTCCAGTGAGTTGGCTGTTTCCATCGAGTGGGCCAAGTATTGGAGCTTCAGCATCAGTCTGTCCAACGAATAATCAGGGTTGATTTCCTCTAGGATTGACTGATTGGATCTCCTTTCAGTCCAAGGGACTCTCAAGAGTCTTGTCCAGCACCACAGTTTACAAGCATCAGTTCTTCAGCACTCAGCCTTCTTTGTAGTCCGACTCTCACATCCATACATGACTACCTTGGGTGAGAGAGAAGAGAGGACAGGGGATGTCAGACTTTCTATGATTTGTTTTGGAGGAGACATCTTCCTCTGAAACATCCTTCTGGCACAGATAGCAACCATCTCTTCACCCCCAGGGAACATGCAGATTGCCACACAGCATGGATGTCAACTTTCGAAAATCCACAGGTCCCTGGAAGTCCCTTGCCATTTTTCTGCCTGTGACCTTTGGCTTTGCTTTATGGAATGTGTAATCCTGGCGCCTGGTAGAAAAGCAGAGGGAGAAGCAGGAAGGCCCAGCATTCTCAGCTGACCTTCACGGAGACCGGGGGCCCCAGGGACCAGGCGTCCGACTGATGCCATCCGAGGGGTTCTGTTCCGTCCTCCGCACCCTCCCATCTCCTCCTCCCCTGGACCTCTTATTTGTGTATGTAGGAGGGGACACAGAAAGAAATCTGATACAAAGATCATTTCTGTGAAGCAGTTTAAAGGCAGAAGAGAAAGCACATGCCACCCTTGGGTCAGCCCGGAAAGGCTAGATGACCAAGAACTGTATTTTCACTGTCGCTTTGAAGATGGCAGGATGAAAATACTCCACATCTTCATACACCTCGGGGTCCTTTAGAGATGACCGACTTTACGGAGACACACATGACCTGTTTTATTTGGTGGCACAGACGTATCACATTAACGATATCTGGACTTCCTCTGAGATGGCAGAGAAACCTCAGACCCAGGCTCGCCTCCAGCCTCAGATGAAGCTCTGTGGTCACGAGACAGCGGGGCTCGGGGAAGGTCGGTTTGGACAAGTGCTCAGAGAGGCCTTGTCAGCTGAGGGACTGGGGTTGGGAAGACAGCTCAGTGCGTGCAGATTTAGGGGTGTGAGGTGTATGTGTAGAGATGGGAGCAGAAGAAAGTTTGAAATAGAAAATAAGCGTTGGCTTCGATTCAGTACGGGCTTCCCTGGTGGCTCAGATGGTAAAGAATCTGCCCATAATGCAGGAGACCCGGGTTGGATCCATGGGTTGGGAAGATCACTTGTAGAAGAGAATGGCAACCCACTCCAGTGTTCTTACCTGGAAAATTCCATGGATAGAGGAGCCTGGTGGGCTACAGTCCACGGGGTCACAAAAAGTCGGACCCGATTGAGCGACTAACACTTTCACACTTTTCTATTCAATATAGTCTGTCACAGGCTTGTTTCTGAGCAAAACAACTTCTCTCTCATCAACCCATTCTTTCCTTTGGAAGATAAGCAAAAATACCACTTTCTCCTCAGTCCAAGTGCGAGGCTCATCTTGACCCCCTGGTGCTCTCAATTACTGGCTTTTTTTTTCTTTTTGAGCAGAGAGAAGCACTAACTTTCTGTCAGGGAAGATGCGACTCACCTGATGGAACTTGACTTCTGCTCCCTTTGTTGTCAGACCATTCGGGTGGTTGGTGTTTCCCATTGGGATTACGCTCCTGGTCCACAGAAACTCCAGTAAGCTAATATGGGCATAAAGACTGGGCCCCATAATTGCTTTGGCAGTAGGGACACTCTGTTATCAAGAAAACACAACACCACCTTTTTCTTTAAATTCAGTTCTGTCAACTTTTATCAAGCATCTACTGGATGGCAGGCCTTGCATTGCACTCAGGGGATGAAAAGAAATGAAAAGTGCTCATCATGAGGGTAGAAAACAAGATGCCTGCTCGTGCAGAAGAAGGGTAAGGGGCAGTCGTGTGCTTGGGTTCTCAGGTTATTATAATTCAAAATAGTCATTTATCAAATGCCTAACTTTGTTGGGCACTTTGCAGGAATCATCTTCACTCCTTGCAACAGTCTGGCTACAGAGGTAGTATTAACTTTAATTTACAGCCAAAGAAACTAAGGCTCAGAGAGGATGAATAACTTCCCAGGTTTATATAGCATCGAAGTGATTTTGATTCACTGCATCCTTCTTTTTTTTTCTCCTTTTCAGTTGGACAATAGTTTAGATAGGAATGTACTTTCAAATAAAACCAGCTCACATGCCAGTTTTTAAGACCCTCTAACAAACAGAATCCCAACGGAGACAGGATCTTCCTAATCTTTGAAAGCCCAGTAATCTAGTGTGGCTGAAGGATTGGAGGACGACTTAAGGAGAATCACCATGTGACACAGAGTGAGACAAGGCAGGGATCATTTCTGAAACCTTGGAAGCAAGATTTTCTTCTCTGTTCTTTGACCGGGAACAAGGATAAAGTGAAAGCTCGGTGTCTTATTTTGAAGGTATGAAGTCCAAGTGAAAAATGAGCAAAAGATGTTTAACAGACAGTCCTTTCCTGGTGGAAGAAGAGGGCGGGGAACCTTAACTGCTGTAGCTCAGACTCCCTTTTTATGACAGACCGCAGAGTGAAAAGGGCTTCCCGGGTCGCTCAGTGGAAAGAATCCGCCTGCCATTGCAGGAGACGTGGGAGACATGGGTTTGATTCCAGGGTTGGGAAGATCCCCTGGAGTAGTAAGCAGCAACCCACTCCAGAGTTCTTGCCTGGAAAATTCCATAAACAGAGGAGCCTGGCTGGCGACAGTCAGTCCACAGGGTCACAAAGAGTCAGACATGACTGAGTGGCTGAGCACACACCCATGAAGTTAAAAGCATTTTATATGACAAATCAATAATACACATTTACACATTCTCACAAAGTGCATTCATATATATGTGAAACATTTCATGAAATATTACCTCTGTTCATGTGATGTACTCTGATACCTTCTATTCTAGCTAATAAATTCTGGTCACAAGCCATTCATTAATGGCTCACGGCATGATGTTTGAAAAACAAGGTTCTGTCTAATCCATCGACTATTTTTTCTCTCCTCTCTCTCTTCCTTAACCCCAGGAGAAGTGTCTCTATTGCAAGCAAGAGACGTTTCTTTCACCCACTTCCTTGTTCCACATTCCCGTGTATTCGATTGGCCAAAATGTTCATTCAGGTTTTTCCATGGGGCATTATGGAAAAACTTGAAAGAACTTTTTCGGCGAATCCAACACACATGCCTGTGCTTTATTTTAAAAAAAAAATACTTGTTAATTTTATGTATTTTATTTTGGCTTTGCCGAAGCTTCATTGCTGTGCAGGTTTTTCTCTAGCTGCGGCGAGTGGGGGCTCCCCTCTAGATGTGGTGAATGGGCTTCTCGTTGCGGTGGCTTCTCTTATTGCGGAGCAGGGGCCCTAGGGTCCCTTGGGTGTCAACAGCTGTGGCGTGGGCTCTAGAGCACAGGCTCCGTAGTTTGGGGTGTATGGGCTTAGTTGCTCCGTGGCGTGTGGGATCTTCCTGGACCAGGGGTCGAACCCATGTCTCCTGTATCGGCAGGCAGATTTCTTTACTGGCCACCAGGGAAGCCCACATGCCTGTTCTTTACATTCCAGGGACCTCTGGCATCTGTATCACTTGGTTTTTGCAGCTGAGGGATGTGTATTATTTTTTACTGGTGCTTTGCAGTTTATGGTTATTGAGGGTGTTTCCCGCCCCGCTCCTATAAATGAAGCTTCTCTAATGTTCAGAAAATATTCTTTCTTCTGGATGTTTTTTGACATTACTTTTATAACTGTGGGGAAAGAAAAGAAAAACTTTGTTATTCAACAGTCTTAGAATTCCATTAGGGACTTTATCCTTTTCTTTTTGAGAGAGAGGTCAAAACTTGAAAACCTCGATGAAAGGCAGGCCCGATAAGTGTTTTGAGGGTGATCACTTCAGTGACAAACATGATGGTTTCTATAATAGAAATGCTTCTTTTGGAAGTAGTGGTGCTGAGGTTTTGTGTTGGGGAAAAGCAAATTGTTGTTCAGCATAATCGTCTACTTCAATTTTGTTTTCTTATGAGAAGTGCAACAGAACAAAAGTTCTATGTTTTAATTTTTTTAGAGTCAGTGTTAACCTAATATGAACCACTGAGAGGGTTTCTGACCAAACCTTATGATGTTTTTTGTGAGAAGAAGAATATTGGGTAGTATGTATGTACCGTTCAGTTTTCTTTGAAATCATTTTTAACACAAAGACGGCAAAGGAAAAACATTGGAGATTGGCGTTTGTAGAACCGTGAGAGGTTTTCATGAGCTTGCAATTTGGAAAGTTTATTAAATAATGCAAATAAGATAATGATAAGATAATAAGCAGTAAGTTTGATAAATGGTCTATAATTATTAGACTTCATTGTAGATAAAAATTCCTTACGAACACATCCCATCGGTGTGTGGTGTGAGCTGGAATCACGATGCCATCATTAACAGCACCCTGTCCCTGGCTTCACATGTGAGTCATTATTAATTATCTCCTAATGATTCTACCCTGAGAGATACTTTGAATTCCACCTGCTTCTGTCAAGTGGAAGACATGTCTTTGGCAGGGAGATGTCTCTTGGAGTCTGAAATGGCTAACCTTACCATCCACCCACTTCCATTCTCACCTTTTGTCATCAGCTTTTGCTAGAGCTGCCTGAGTAAACTATTAAAAACATAAATCAGACCATGACATTGCGCTCTACACTGGGAAGTGTGTTTCTAACACAGTCAGCAACCCCATAAAGCTCTGCAGAGTCCAGCGTGTGCCCATCTCACTAATCTCACCACTTCTTGCCACACACCCCTTCTCCTCCTTAAATTCACCAAACCTCTTTCCTTCTCAGAGCCATCCTTCATACTTCCTGACCCCAAACATCATGAGCTTTGTTGATTTCACAGGAGTCTTCTCAGGAGATTGTGGATATGTTCTTACGATGCTGTCATCACTTGCTCTATTTTTAAAAATTTTTTACTGAAATATTGTTGATTTACAATATCATGTTAGTTTCAAGAGTACAGCAGAGTGATTCAGTTATAGATAGTTAGGTAAATAGAGATATAGATCGAACGTTCTCTTCCATTATAGGTTATTACAAAATACTGAGTGTTTTTCCTGGTGCTACATATTTGATATATTTTTAGTACATCTCTGTAACTGCATTCACAGGCCTGCATTGCAGAGGTTTTCCTCGTTTGTTTTTAAATCTTGAAGAGTACTTACCGATGCAAAGTTTGATTTAGGATATTTTAATTTTCCTAAAACCCACAACTGAAGTTGATACTGATCCTCAGGAAGCTAAGTAGATAGTAATATGGTAGACTTCAATCTAAGTATATTAGCAATTATATTAACTGTAAATAAAACATACTAATTGTAAATAGACATAATGTTATAATTAAAGGGCAGAGGTTAAATTGGAAAAGACCCAATTTAATGCTACACACACGCATGCGTGCACACATATAACATAAGGATATAAAAATGTTAGAAGTTAAAAAATTGGGAAAAAACCATAAAATGCAGATGCCAATGTTGTTCCTCCATCCCCCTCAAAAGGTAGTTGTACCTGTATTAACACTAAGATGATTTTTAAAGCAAAAATATTACAGGATATAAAGAGGATTTTTACAATGGTTAAAGCTTTAATTCACCTGGAAGTTATAATAATCATTAAGTTTTAGCCACTTAATAATAAGAGCTAATTAAAGCAAAAAGTAATGAAACTAAGAGAAAAATTAAAAAAAAAATAACAGATAGTAAGAGATTTTGATTATCTTCTTCAGTAATAGAACAGACAAAAAGTTAGTGTTTAGAAGGTTTGAACACTATAACCAACTTTAGTTGTGGACACATAGAGAGCATTGAACACACAGCAAATCTGGAAAACCATCTTTTTCTAACAGACGTGGGATACACAAAACTTGACCAGATCGGAAGTCAAGTCTCAAAATATTTGAAAGGATTAAAATCTTACAGTTGATTAAAAGTTGATCATTACTCATTTAAGCTACATCAGTGACAAGACAGTGATCTAAACAACACTAAAATCTTGAGTATTTTTATACTAAAAAATTAACAATTCTTCTACATAAATAATGAAATATGTCAAAGAAGAAATAACAATGGTATTTAGAAAGTATGTTTACCTGAATGATAATGAAATTTTGACATCTCAAAATTTCATATATAAAATGCAACTAAAGCCATCTTTATGGAAATTTTTAGCCTTAAATGGGTATGTTAGAATAAAGTCTGAAAATTGATTAACTGAATATCCATCTCAAAAAGATAGAAAAACTGAAAGAAATTAGCGGGAAGGAAGAAAATAAAGAGGAGAGCAGAAAATAGCAAATATTTCTAAACAAATATATAGCGGACACCATCATCCAGGCCACTTTGTTCTTTGAAAAGTCTGTTAGAAATGAAAAGGTCAAACAAGGAAAAGAGAATACAATAGTCAGGGATGAAAAAAGGTATCATTATAGTTCCTTACAGATACTGAAAAATACTATCAACAACTTTAATAGGTATAAAATTTCTGAAGAAAATATTAGCAAGTTAATTAATATATAAAAAAGTTACCACACGAGCAATTGAATCTAAGGTGTAGCACAATGTTGATTTAATATAACTTTCTGCACAATTTTTTTTATAAAAGAGGAGCATTGTGTGGTTATTTTGTTATAAGTCAAGAAAGTATTGATTGAGATTAAACATTAAGCTCATGATAGTAACTCTTAGGATGCCAGGAAGAAAAGGAAGTTGTCTTAATCTGAAAAGAGTATCCACTCCAAAGTCTACATTATATGTTACATATGTGCCCCCTAGGTCTATAATTAAAGCCTGTGTCCTGTCAGAGGTCATTCTGACCTCTTCCAGACCTGCGCTGTGCCATTGGACATTTAATTGCTCATCTTCTCTATGATTTCATTTCATCAAAATTGATGGAATAAAAGAAAAATGAAGGGGAAACTCTTTATGTTTGATGCCATATAGAATGCTTAGAAAGATGTTAAGAGGAGGTTAAAGTGAGTGAAAGTCACTCAGTCGTGTCCAACACTTTGTGACCCCATGGAATTCTCCAGGCCATAATGCTGGAGTGAGTAGCTGTTCCCATCTCCAGGGGATCTTCCTAACCCAAAGATCAAACCCAGGTCTTCCACATTGCAGGCAGATGCTTTACCAGCTGAGCCCCCAGAGAAGCCCAAGAATACTGGAGTTGGTAGCCTATCCCTTCTCCAGTGAATCTTCCCGGCCCAGGAATTAAACCGGGGTCTTCTGCATTGCAGGCAGATTCTTTACCAGCTACCAGGGAAGCCCACGAGGAGTCTGAGTATCATGATCTTAAGTTAGACATTGCCTGAAAGAATAACCGCATTGAGAGGCATGCAGAACTGGCCGGCAGGGCCAGATCCAGAAGACAGGTCAAGGGCAAGATACGGGCCAAGCTGAGAGGATGGGTAGCTGTCATAGGTCCAAGGAGGCTCTGTCCAGAGTCCAGGAAATGCAAGTTCACTGAGAGCTGGGGCTGTTATTTGCTTGGAGGACAGAGGCTAAGTACCACCCTTGAGAATGACTTCTGTTGCCTCGTATCTTTGAGAACTCTGCCTGGTGGGTGTCGACTGTGGTGCCAGGGGTACCCCAAGTCATCATTCAATTTCTTGGTTTCAATCAGTAATACGGCAGGAAAATTTTTATGTTTGTGATTTGTCATCATGAGAAGATAGAAGAAACACTGATGATTTTCAGCAGTCCCCACCCTCCCCCGCCCACTCCAGTTCAATGCTTTTAGATATTGTGTCTCACATCACAGGGCCTTTTATAATTTAACTTGACAGCTCATTTAATTTTCAGTGAAATATTTCGATGCAGTTGTCCTGATTCACAGAAACAATGCCAAGAACTATGCAGAAAAATAAAGTAGCTGTTATTGCAGTCACCACGATTACGTCCGCATGTTTCCTGTATATCCTGAGCCGCTTCATCCTGGGATTAAAAACCAATCACAGGAATAGTTACAAAACAGCATTTCTTTGGCTCTCGATAATAGCGTTCTCATATTCCTCCCTGGTAGTTGAGGATCTCCAGTGAATGTCTCACTTATATTCTGCAGGCGAGTCCTCTTGCTCACTGCTGATCACCAGCGGGTTCATTCTGCTCCCACCCCGAGGAGGGCTTCCAGTGGCCTTGCCTCCACGTGCGGTCCCTATGGGTTACTGGGAGTTGTGATTGCTACCGATGCCCATTCAAGGGTGACAGAGCCTCACATCTCGGGCACTTAGCTGCAGCCCAGGAGTGAGAGTGATCTTCTGTGCACTGATACGTGCCGCTGGATAAACGCTACTAACATCTTGCATGTCCAGTGCCCCACTGAGATTTCAGATCAGCTGCTCTTCTTTGTTGGCACTACATTTATTGTCATTTCTCTACCGAGGACTCTTGTGCACCTGCTCCAACAGTCCCTCCATATTCAGAGGGGATATTTTGTTGTTCTCAGCATCAGTTCTTTCTACGTGTAGCATTGTCTGTTGTCTTAGAAGAAAGCTGTTTCCTTGTCGGTCCTTTTCCTTGCATTCTTAGCTTGGGAGGCTCCTTGGTTCCTCTTGTCTACGTGGACTGGTCCACAGCTGATCCTCCACATGCCAGGGGACACCTGACTCCGGGGACACATGGGACTTCAGCTCAGGTTTCGGACGTAAATAAGTACATGCCTGGGACCGCCCCAACAAAAGAGCGGACACTTCAGTACTTATCACAATTAGATCTTAAAAATATTACTTTCCAAACATAAGATTGTGAGTGACCAGAATAATAGACAGGTGTTACGGAAGGTTTTATGGCACCACTGACTGAAGGGACATGAGTTTGAGCAAACTCTGGGGGTTAGTGAAGGACAGGGAAGCTTCGAATGCTGCTGTCCATGGGGTGGCAAAGAGTCAGACACAACTCAGTGACTCAACAAAGCAATGTTATGGGAAGTGATGACATACTTTGAAGGAGAAAGCTTGTCATGAAGGCACTTCTCTGCCCTCTCTATCATTCTGGTCTGGGATGTGTATTTTTCTTAAAGAATGGTTTATAAAGTTGAGAACCTATGGAGTTCTTTTTTTTTTTTTGTAGTGAAACTTTTTTAATGAAAGAAAGCAAAAGTGGTAGTCGATCCATTGTGTCCAACTCTTCGCGACCCCATAGACTATAGCCCACCAGACTCCTCCGTCCATGGAATTCTCCAGGCAAGAATACTGGAGTGGGTAGCCATTCCCTTCTCCAGGGGGTCTTCCCATCCAAGGATTGAACCTGAGTCTCCTGCTTTGCAGGTAGATTCTTTATGGTCTAGGCCACGAGGGAAACCCAGCCCCAAAACTAATTATCTTATATTCTCTTATGGTTTGAAGCCTTTGAGAAAATTAGAGGATTTCTGTATTACATGCAAGTAAATCAGCAATACATTTCTTCAAAGCAAAGACTGTAAACTCTCCTATGTGAGAGGACCAGATTTCTGAAATGCAAGGCGAGTTACCTGCCTCATTAAGAAACATGAGTGCAAACTAATTTTATGAAAAAATTATGGAATGCAGTTGGCTAGAGAGTGATTATAGAGGTTAATCTATGTACTAATTGGCTTGTTTAGGACTTACCACCAAACCAGATTCACCAATCATTTCTAGTGTAAATAAATGATACAGCATTATTGCAATTAAAACGTGATTCATTTTTCCAATGTTTCCACATTAACCGAAAAATAATCATTTGGGTTTAATCCAAATCCACCAAAAATGTGCACCATCTAAATGGAGCTTTTACCTTTCAAGTAATTTTTTGGGCTGCTGAATGTGTAGAATGATGCAAGACAGAACTTCTTTTCTGAGCTGGAGGGCTTAAAGGATACTGTCATAAGGCATATGCTTTCCTTCCAAGCCCTATTTATTTATGCTCCAGGTCATTATTCTAGTGAATGTGACACTGTAGTCATTCACCCAGTTACAGATTATAATGTGCATGCGCAAATTATAACTTTCTTGCACAGAGCAAGGAACTAAGGTGCATCTGATGGTGTAAGAGGGATAAGTAAAAGTTACTTGATATAATAAAATTCTGAAGAGTTTTTTAACTGGGGGAATTTTTTTTCCTTGAAATTATTTCTGCTAAATTAAGAGTTTCTAGCTGATGTCGCGCCAAAAATGCCATGAGGAGCAGTAGACTGATGGTACATGCTGACCATAGGCTCCTCCTGGGCTGAACCTTTGAGCCCTGGATTTTCAGAATGGTGATAGGGTCAGCCCTCCTCCTTTCTGAGACCCACGGGAAGTCATGCCACTTGCATGCGGTTTTCTCTTTGCGTGAGAGTAACTCTTCACTACAAAAGGCCTGAAGCCCAAAACCAAAGAACCTGAGGTTATAATGGGAGGAAGAGGTCACAGGGAAGCAGAAGGTGAGAAGACCCGGTTCGGACAAGCATAGGACCCTGGGGTGCTGGAGGAGATGCATCTCATTGAGGACTCAAAGGGCTCATAAGTGTGGCTCTCGCTTTGGGAAAACCCTCTACGATTTCAGAGCTGCAGGCTGTGTCTCCTAATTACATTTTGGCTTACCTGTGTGTGTTCGTGAGCTCCTTGAACATAAGTTCCAAGTGTTTTTTTTTTTTTTTTTCATTAGTGTATTTTCATGTCCAAACACAGCACCAGGCTCCTGGCAATTATTAAGTATTCGGTGGTGATCATAATGGTGGTGATGGGATGGTGTTGGCAGCAGGTGCTAACATTTACTCACTGAGCATGTATTTTATATGTGTTATCTAATGTAACCTTATGATAGTTGTCTTGTGTGTGTATGTGTGTTTTTTCTATTAGTTGATGAGGCATAACGTTTCGGTGCCTTGTCCAAGATTCCACAACTAGTAGGTAGGTGTTAGAGCTGGAGACCAGATCACTCTGATAATGCAAACAATACAAAAATGCAAAGAGTTGAATGAACTATTGAGTACTGCAAGCAGAGTTTCCATTTATATCCATGAATCTAGAATCTGCGCGTCTTTCATTAGGTGGGGGCAGAGTTTCTCAACCTTTTGATATTTTGTGTCAGGTAATGCCTTGCTGTGAGGGCCATCCCATGTGTGTAGGATGTTTAACAGCATTCCCACCTTCTACCTGGTGGCTTAGCTGGTAAAGAATCCACCTGCAATGCAGGAGACCCCAGTTCAATTCCTGGGCCGGGAAGTTCCCCTGGCAAAGGGATAGGCTACCCACTCCAGTATTCTTGGGCTTCTCTGGTGGCTCAGATGGTAAAGAATCCGCCTGCAATGCAGGAGACCTGTGTTCAGTCCCTGGGTTGGGAAGATCCCCTGGAGAAGGGCATGGCAACCCACTCCAGTATTCCTGTCTGGAGAATCCCATGGACAGAGGAGCCTGGTGGGCTACAGTCCACGGGGTTGAAAAGAGTCAGACACAAGTGAAGCGACTAAGCACTACCTTCTACCCACTGGATACCAGTGGCACACAGTCCCTCACTCCCACTCTCCCAGTTCTGACCACCACAGGTCTCTGGAGGGCATAATCGTTGCTGGTGTAGAAGTACCTGAGTGAGAAGGCCACTCGAGGCGTCTGCCTCCAAAAGCACGGATTCCTACTGTGCTCACCTGGGAATTACTGTACCTTCCAGAGACCAACCGCATCACCCTCCACAACCCTGGAAAAGCGAGTTTAGGTGCCTTTTCCTTCCCCGGTGGTGCATTACTGTCTTTACCCCTCTAGGACTTAGGGGATGAGGGAGGGAGCAGTATTTAGTTTTTATAATTTTTGTATGTTTTCTCCTTCTGTTATAGGAGGGAAAGAAGGCAAAAGCATTATCCCTGGAAAATGACAAGACTCTATCCAAAAAAAAACAAAAACAAAAATCACTTTCTTTAACTCTGGGAGGAGAAAAAGGTAGACATGTAGGAGTAGGGCCATGGGTAAATTGTAGCAGCGAGGAAGAGTTTCATTCACTGGTTGCAGCGACAGTGGGCCTCCCCTTGAGAACATAAGAGCAGAGTGAGCGCCATTACCCAGGCCCAGACGACACTGGGAAGAGGCTCCGAGAAGGTTGTTTGGTACCCTACCCTTAGATTCCTTGAGAATCTCCGTTTACTGACGACCCGCAGTCTGTCTGTGATTGACTCGTAAATGGAAGAGATGAGTTGGACAGAAGGGAGTGGCTTGATTTAAAATAGAAAGAGTCAGGATACATTTTCAGAGGTGAAACTCAACTTTCACATTTGAAAATCCCTGGTAAAGATTTCTCACACTCCATTCTTAGCTACAGAATGGATCTGCAGCTCCAGTGTTCACAGTTTGAGACCCTCACAAGTCTGTACTGTCTTTTAGTTCTAGGCTCTTTAACCTTCTGGATGGATACCAGACTACTTTAAATAGGTACTCAAGTGCCTCTATAACAATGAAAATGCCCAAGTACTGCAGAATACATTTTAGGGAGTATAGTCATGTTTAAGGTGACTTAGGTAAGCCCTCCAGAGACCATTTGAGATTAATGAGGCTAACTGTGTATATATTTAATTCATTAAAAGTAATATTAATGCATGAGAGAATGGCATTTTACTGAATTTTTATGCTTTAGGACTCTGAGCAGACTCTTTTTTTCTTTCTACTAGATTAATTTAAAAAAAGAAAAAATCATCCTGATTTAAGAAAATCCGGATTTGCAAAATAGGTAAACTGGGCCATGAGTTCTTAGTATTCTATGTATATTCTTAACCTTGTTTAAAAAAAAAAAAAAAGGCTGATTTAAATAATTCTAATTCATTAAAGGCCGTTCAGGTCTCTGGTATTTGACTGAGAGGCTATGAAGATGGGAAGGGAGTGACAAAAGTAAGGTGCTCAGGACGCAACCTGACTGAGGTTTAAATAAAAAAAAAATATGAAGATATCAGAAGTGTAAGGTAAGCTCAAGGAAAGCATCATGTGGCTTACTGAAATAAATTTGCATTTCAGCTTCTTTGAAGATTGTTTCTGTGGAAATCCTAGAAAAATTAGACAAAATATAGAGAAGAGAGAAAAGCTAAGCCGAAGAGTGAGCATGACTGTGCCCAAACAGCCAAGGGGAGCCCGGCCTTTGCTCCTGGCCTTCCATCCGCCCCGCCTCTAGGGGAAGGACAGGAGTGCCAGGAGCCATGGCTCACTCTCCAGGTCCTTTAGGTTTTACACAGTAGTTTTTGCTTTCAAGAACTGCATATTCTAAGTGTTAAATGCATTAAGGCATGCCCATTAAAAAGACTGTGGGCTTCCCAGGTAGCGCTAGTGGTAAAGAACCCACCTTCCAGGTCAGGAGACGCAGAGATGCAGGTTCAATCCCTGGGTCGGGAAGACTCCCTGGAATAGGAGGTGGCAACCCACTCCAGTACTCTTGCCTGGAAAATCCCATGGACAGAGGAGCCTGGAGGGCTACAGTCCATGGGGTCACAAAGAGTCGGACATGACTGAGTGACTGAGCACACACACACACATTAAAAAAGCCACTCTTCTTTTGATAAAAGTCCTTCCCCTGGGGCTTCCCTGGCAGACCAGTGGCTAAAACCTAACACTTCCACTGCAGGAGGCCACAGGTTCGATCCCTGATCGGGAACTAAGATCCCTTATGCCATGTGGATCTGGCCAAAAAATAGAAAGTCCCTACCCAAACTTTGTGGTCTCTGGGCTTGTTTACACTGTTAAAAATGACTGAAGATGACAAAGAACCTTACTTCATGTGGTTTATATCTATCAATATTTACTGTAATAGAAATTAAATAGAAAAATATTAATATATCACTATTTATACATTTTAAAACAACATTAAACATATTACTTTTACCTGTTAACATAAATCTCACACTTTTTGGAAAAAAAAGTTTTCAAGACCAAAAATTTTAGTGAAAACAGGAAGGGTTCTTTTCAATTCTCACATCTCTTTAATGTCTTACTGACTGGCAAATAGATATCTGGATTCTCATACCTACTTCACTGTTCAATCTGTGAATGGTATGTTTCAGTGGAAGAATACAAAGAAAATCCCATCTCACAGATACGTGGGAGGAGTATTTCAGTAGCTCTTTCAAATAATCGTGCATATTGTTTTTTGATACCATTCCATACTCAGAAACTGCTTTGAAGGCTATAGCGGTTTTACCCATGAGGGCCTTTGCCCCATCAGTGCAAAGATCAACTTGGTGAAAAAGGCAAACAGCATTTTAGTGTTATCATGAAAATATAATAGCTTTGACTTCGCAGATCCAAAGAAAGACTGTCAGGGAACACTTAGGAGTCTTCAGTCCATTCTTTGAGAACTGCTGTTAGGGAAAAACATTTTAAATTGTGGGGGGAAAGTCCATAGCATGTCAATAATAAAGGGGCATAAAAAATTGCCCAATATTTGAAATAAAAATATTTCTTCCAGTAAAGAGAAAAACTGAAAAGTGTACAGCAAACTGGTGTGTGTGTGTGTGTGTGTGTGTAATTGCTGTGCTTGGCCGTGTCCTACTCTTTCTGACCCCTTGGACCAGAGCCCTCCAGGCTCCTCTGCCCATGGAATTTTCCAATAAGAGTACTGGAGTGGCTGGCCATTTCCTCCTGCAGGGGATCTTCCCGGCAAAGGGATGGAACCCACATCTCTTGTGCATCTCCTGCATTGGCAGGTGGATTCTTTGCCACTGTGGCACCTGGGAAGCCCCAGATCAAACTGTTAAACAATGGTGATATCTCAGGATAAAAGAATTGGTGGTTGTTTTATTTTCTTCATGTTGTTTATTTTATAGAGTTTCCCACTGATAATATTTTGTACCAGTATAGTTATTGGTTCCATCTTTAACATGTTAGAAATTAAATATTTTGTCATTTTAAACAAAATACAAACCTCTTATACTCCATCACCCTAAGAGGAGTATTTTTACTCCTTTAAAACATTTTTTATTGTGGTACATGAACACATAAGATCTACACTCTTAAATTTAAAAAAAAAAATTATTTTTGGCTGTGCTGGGTCTTCATTGCTGTGTATAGGTTTTCTTTGGTTTTGGCGAGCAGGATACCCTCTTAACTTTCCAAGTGTACAATACCGTATTGTTAACTACAGGCACAGTGTGGTACAAGTGATCGCTAGAATTTGTTTTTACAACTGTTTATTTTAGTTTTTGTTCATTTGTATATATATTTTGAAGAGAGTAGTAGAAAATTCCTTTTTTCTACTTATTATTATATATCACCATGAGTTTTCATCCAAATTATAAGATATTAGCATTCGTATTACTGGTACAGATTTTGGCTCATACAGAGATGAACTGTCTAATCTAAAGAGTACCCAATGATCTTAGTTAATGCAATTTCTTCCTCCCAAGAAGTAACAGTGATTTTTCATTAGCTGAATTTACAGAAATGTAATCATTGCATTAACACTCTAATAATTTTAGATCCTAAATTATGCTAATTTGATTTTAATGATTTAGCGATTTCTTGTTTGTTCTTAAAGATTTAGAAATAGCCAGCGGTACTTTAGTTGAGGCAGTTTTGTTTAATGTTATTGTCGCGGAAACTGCACCCTTTTAACTTTTAATCATTCTCAACCTGGTTGATTCCACACACCACTTAAGGCTAATGTGGAAAGATAACTATATTCAGATTCTGATGATGCGTTATGTCTGCACAGAAGAGATTTCTGCTGGTTGGCACTCAGCTACAGCCATTTTCCAAGTCCTGTCATTTTCATTTCTCAGCATCACTTGTGTGATGCTCCCTAGCTGAGGGCATGTGGACACAGATAGGCCCTGCAGGGTCGCTCCCAGGGGACTTCCTATCAGACACGATAAGTAAGAAATAACTGAATGGCGACACCTATCCTTTATGCCACTTTGATTCTTTTGGAGAAATTGTACTCTTTCTGTCTATCAGAGTAAATGCCCCAAACATCTAGTCTCCTCTGATTATATACTTCAGGTCTTAACAATATCTGTGTCAAGCTTGTTACCTCCATCGAAGCAGATGATTTATGAGAGCTGATAGGCATTGTTTGAAATACTGTGAACATAGGATGCTTTGTTTAGTTACTTCCTGTCTGCTCCAAGATTGCCTTTGCTCACAGGCCACCTGGAACATTAGATGGATATTAGAACGTCATAGATGCCCAGGAGAGTGTTCCTAGCTTCAGTGGTTGATTCAGAGGGATCCTGACTCAGAGGCATTGTTGGCATCTAAACTCTAGACTACTCCAAGTTGCACTGCTTAGCACAACAGCTGCATTAATTGTCTGTTTGTTGTTTTAATAGTTGTGCAAACAACTGTTAGACTATTGACTTTTTTAATTGAGTGGTTGCTAGATATATACTCTGTGCTATGCTATGCTATGCTAAGTCGCTTCAGTCGTGTCCGACTCTGTGTGACCCCATAGACGGCAGCTCACCAGGCTCCGCTGTCCCTGGGATTCTCCAGGCAAGAACACTGGAGTGGGTTGCCATTTCCTTCGCCAGTGCATGAAAGGGAAAAGTGAAAGTGAAGTCGCTCAGTCGTGTCCGACTCTTAGCGACCCCATGGACTGTAGCCTACTAGGCTCCTCCGTCCATGGGATTTTCCAGGCAAGAGTACTGGAGTGGGGTGCCATTGCCTTCTCTGACATATATACTCTGCCTGGGATCAAACCTGACTCCTCTACTTCTCTGGTAGTATTTGCTATCACTAGAAATAATACAACAATACTGCTAGTAGTATTACTAGTAATTGCTAGTAATAATTATTACTAGTAGCAATTAGCCACTTTCTATCAATGTTTTTTCTGTAAAATAGTAACAGTTTCTTTAATGACTAAATGAGCTTATAAAATACTTTAAAAAGCAGGAAATTTGCAACATGTATTAACTACTGTTATTGTTAGTAGCATATAATTGGCTGTTTAGGTAAGCACACAATAGTGTTATGGGATTCTCCCCCAATTTCTGCATTAAGCAACCTAACTCAGGTGTATTAGAGCACATGCAATTTGGGAGTCAAGTTTTGTACACACTAACCTCATGAAAGTGTGTTTCAAGTGTAAAAGAACTTGATACTGCTTCTACTTAAAAATTAAAAAATGCAAATCGTAGAGTCAGAGAACCAGAAAGAGATACCATTCCTCAAATGAAAAAAAAATCAATGGAATGGCTGAATAATGGAATGAAAATGCTGAATGCCAGAACAGTGATTTGCAATTTGAAGGCCCTCCTCCCCACGTGCGAAGCCAATGAGTCAGAAAATGAAAGCACTAGAGAGACGTGGGGGCACGGGAAATCAATCCGAGAGGTCAAGCGTTCATTGACTACGAGTTCTAGAAGGTAGTAGAGAAAATAGATAAGAAAATAATCAAAGAAATTATCAGAGAAATAGCCAGAAGATAATTCCTCTAAGTCGGAGATAGACTTGTGCGTTGAGATTAAAATGATTTGACCAAGAGGGTTCCCTTTTCTCCACACCCTCTCCAGCATTTATTGCTTGTAGACTTCTGGATAGCAGCCATTCTGACGGGTGTGAAATGGTACCTCATTGTGGTTTTGATTTGCATTTCTCTAATAATGAGTGATGTTGAGCATCTTCTCATGTGTTTGTTAGCCATCTGTATGTCTTCTTTGGAGAAATGTCTGTTTAGTTCTTTGGCCCATTTTTTGATTGGGTCGTTTATTTTTCTGGAATTGAGCTGCAGGAGTTGCTTGTATATTTTTGAGATTAATTGTTTGTCCGTTGCTTCGTTTGCTATTATTTTCTCCCATTCTGAAGGCTGTCTTTTCACCTTGCTTATAGTTTCCTTTGTTGTGCAAAAGCTCTTAATTTTAATTAGGTCTCATTTGTTTATTTTTGCTTTTATTTCCAATATTCTTGGAGGTGGGTCATGGAGGATCCTGCTGTGATTTATGTCGGAGAGTGTTTTGCCTATGTTTTCCTCTAGGAGTTTTATAGTTTCTGGTCTTACGTTTAGATCTTTACTCCATTTTGAGTTTATTTTTGTGTATGGTGTTAGAAAGTGTTCTAGTTTCATTCTTTTACAAGTAGTTGACCAGTTTTCCCAGCACCACTTGTTAAAGAGATTGTCTTTTCTCCATTGTATATTCTTGCCTCCTTTGTCGAAGATAAGGTGTCCATAGGTGCGTGGATTTATCTCTGGGCTTTCTATTTTGTTCCATTGATCTATATTTCTATCTTTGTGCCAGTACCATACTGTCTTGATGTTACACTGTTGGTGGGAATGCAAACTAGTACAGCCACTATGGAGAACAGTGTGGAGATTCCTTAAAATACTGGGAATAGAACTGCCATATGACCCAGCAATCCCACTGCTGGGCATACACACTGAGGAAACCAGAATTGAAAGAGACGCGTGTACCCCAATGTTCATCGCAGCACTGTTTACAATAGCCAGGACATGGAAGCAACCTAGATGCCCATCAGCAGATGAATGGATAAGGAAGCTGTGGTACATATACACAATGGAATATTACTCAGCCATTAAAAAGAATACATTTGAATCGGTTCTATTGAGATGGATGAAACTGGAGCCCATTATACAGAGTGAAGTAAGCCAGAAAGAAAAACACCAATACAGTATACTAATGCATATATATGGAATTTGAAAGATGGTAACGATAACCCTATATGCGAGACAGAATAAGAGACACAGATGCATAGAACCGTCTTATGGACTCTGAGGGAGAAGGTGAGGGTGGGACGTTCTGAGAATAGCATTGAAACATGTATATTATCATATGTGAAACAGAACACCATTCCAGGTTCGATGCATGAGACAGATGCTCAGGGCTGGGGCAATGGGATGACCCAGAGGGATGGGATGGGGAGGGAGGTGGGAGGGGGGTTCAGGATGGGGAACACATGTAAACCCATGGCTGATTCATGTCAATGTATGGCAAAAACCACTACAATATTGTAAAGTAATTAGCCCCCAACTAAAATAAATAAATGTATTAAAAAAATAAAATAAAATGATTTGACCAATTTCCAGCAAAATGAAAGAAAAACAGCCTATACCTTTGTGCCCCTTGATGAAATTTCAGAACTCTTAGAACAGGATAAAGAAAAAATTCTGTTCCCAAAGATGAAAAAGAAAGTTACCTAAGAAGAAAGGAAGCATTATGTTAGCAGACTTCTTTTGGCTATTCTGAATTCTGTAATGCAGTGAAGTATAAAACCTTTAAATTTTCATGGAAAATTATTTTGAGCCCAGAAATCTCAAACATGAAGGTACAGTAAAGATATCTTTAGAGGTGCAGAACCTTCTAAAAAACTAACTTCTAGATCTGTCACAATGAAATGAAAAGCAAATGAGTGATAGCGTTAAAAAAAGTGAGCAATAAAATATCCAAATTCATAACAGTGATGGAATTTTATGTTAAAATAACAGGGAAGGAATTTTTATCCAACAAATTGATAATATTTAATGTTGATGAATATAGAGAATAGATACACTCATGTATATAGGTGGAACGATAGTAATTTTTGCAGTCATTTTGGAAGTTAGTGTGTCAACATACATATGACTATTTAAAATCTGCATTCCGTTTGATCCAGCAATTCTAGATGTCTGTAGTTAGACAATAGTACTGGGTACCAAGAGAACATATACCAGAGCATACAGTATGCAAGGGGTAGAACTGGCAGGGAAATTGATCAAAGAACATTGTCTCATTAGTCTTCTGTGCCATTTGCATGATGTAATTAATTAAGTGCTCAAGAATTCAGGAGAAAGGGGATCTGGCAGAAGCTATGTCAACAAAAAAGAGGTGAAACCTGGTCTACTTTTATAGAAAACAAACTCATGATCAGCAGAGAAAAGGTGGAGTTAAATCTTTTTCAAATTCTCATGAATTAAAACATTCAGGTTTGAGCCAAAACCGAGCTTAGAATGTTTCAACCCCAGAGGAAGCCCTTTGGGAAAATTATGATGGAGTGAAAATTGGATTTTAATGGAGGCCTATCTACTCTATAATTTTATGGTTTTCCAAACAGTATATCATCTCAGTTTACATTGTGTTTACTTAATTAGATGTTTGAAATATGGAAAATAATATTTAGGAGAAAGCAGAAACATGGACGTAATGAGACTCAAACAGCATAAACAGAAAAGAGAAATTCAGGTGTCCTTATATTTTAATCATAACCAGTAATAATTCTGGTTGTTGAAACTTGCCGCCTCACTCAGATTCTTTATCGCATATGTCGTATCCATTGTTTCTCCTTCCTGCAAGATGTGCTCAGGCATGTCTGATTCTTTGGGACCCCACGGACTGCAGCCCGCCAGGCTCCACTGTCCATGGAATTTTCCCGGCAAGAATACTGGGGTGGGTTGCCATTCCCTACTTCAGAGGATCTTCGGGACCCAGGGATCGAACCTGCGTCTCTTGCATCTCCTGCATTGGCAGGTGGATTCTTTACCACTGAAGCCCGCTTGCAAGATGCATGCGACTGAATTGAGTGGGAGAGGATGAAACTCAAAAATATATTGCTTCTAGACTTCTTCCCAGCTGGGCTGAAACTCGACTTGTACAAAAAGATTGAGAAATGCGGGTCCCAAAAATTCAAGATAAAAATACCAAATCCCTTCTCTTTTTCCTTAAGTAGCATACAGTAGAATTTTTAGAGGCGAGAAAGGCTGTAACTGGGGTTGATGGGGAGAAATACAGAATTTGAGTGTAGAACAGTGTGGCAGTTAGAAAGTGACCACAGCGGTCCCTGGAGTTGTGACATCACAGTGTGGAGCACACAGCACAAGGCCTGGCACATAATGCACCACAAACCCCGGCTAATATGTAAATGGTTACTTTACGTAACAGACTTGTATCGAGTGTGTGCTGTATGTCAGGTACTGTGAAAGGCACTCATGCCTGGTCTTTGGGAGGGGAAGAGACCCACGTGGAGGGAGGTTGTGGCTTGCCTTGCTGTTTACTTCGGAGCAGAGTCCAAGGTGAGAAGAAAGTAGAGTAAGCTGTGTTTAACTGGGTGATTTTCTGCTTCAGGACTTGGAACTGGTATCCCTGACCTGTAGTATTGGGTTGACCAAAAAGTTCATTCGGGTTTTTCATTACATCTTACTTTTTGGCCAACCCAATACGGTTAGTGTGAGTATGGAGTTTGGGAGAAATTGTTTATGAACATAAAGTTATTTTAGACTACAAAAGAAATTTAAATCCCAACTGTTCTGCTAACTGCTGCTTTGCTTTTTGTCTCTTTTGCCTTCTAGTTTGAAGAACGTGAAAATCTTACTTTTTAACTGATATTTTAGAAAACTATGCCTTTCTATTATTACAGAGCATGAAAAGCTGGTTTACAAACTTCTGCTTTTTAAAAATTTCCATCTTGTTTTTTCAAGGCCAGAATAAAGGATGAAAATAATGGATAGGAAACTTACAAAGGCTTTTAAGTGCAATATGTACAGGTTTTAATTAAAGGATGATGAAAAAGTGACTAGTCCTCCAAATCTTTAATAAAGCTAGTTAATTCTCTACTAATGCTGTAAGAATTATGGTCTAGTGAGCTGGGACATTTTATTCATAATCAGGCAACATTATGTGCTTTTAATTAACAGTTATACTTCTATTTGCCAGCCATTATTGAAAGAACAGTGATACCAAATAATATCCTACATTGTTTCATAGTCATCATCAAAAAACGTTAGGCATCGAACCTGTGTAGAGCATTGTTTGCTAAGAATTTCGTGGATCATACTAACATGCCCATCTCTCTTCTGTAGGAGTACACCATCCAAAATAAATCATGGAAAAGTTAATAAGACATCAATGAAAAATATATTAAAATCCAAATAGTTAAAAAAAAATATTACTTAGTAACCCACTGAACGAGAGAAAATATTTGCAAATCATATATCTGATAAGGGATTAATATCCAGCATTTATAGAGAACTCCTACAAAGATAACGGCAACAACAACAACAAAAAATCTCAATTTAAAAATGGGCAAAGCACTTGAATAGAGTTTTCTTCAAAAAAGACATACAAATGGCCTGCAAGTGTATTAAAAGATGCTCCCACAATCATTAGGGAAATGCAGACCAAAACAACAATGAGCTATCTCCTCACACCCTTTAGAATAACTACTATAAAAAAACAAAACAAAACAGAAAATAACAAGCATTGATGCGGCTGTGGAGAAATGGAAGACTCGGGCACTGAAGTGGGAAGAAGGGTAACGGGTTTGAGAAAACGTTCAGGGTTAGGGTCTTCTCATTGGTGGTGGGCCGTGCCAGCCACTTCCTCTGCACGTGAATCCCTGGTCAAGAAGAAGAATCAGGTGATTGGCTATATTTTCTGTGCTAACTATAGTTGAGCCAGCAGCACCGGTTGATGATTGATGCTTGATGGTTAGATTGACCTTCTCCAGAGCCAGACTGACACCTCAGAGATGGGGTAGTTCTGTTATCTTCCAGGTTAGGGGACTTCGGAGACCACCTGGAGGGTGGAAGGTGTCTGAGAGAGTGGGCTCAAGGGACAGGGTCCCTGGTCACTTCTACCAGAGCAACTCAGCATCTGTCAAAAGATTTTTTTTTTTTTTTTTTTAAATCCTTGAAAGATTCTGCTTAAAAAGAGCTTACCTGTGAAGAGTTGAGCAGGGAGGGTTAAAAAGTCAGTGACCCTGGTCACAGTCTTTGTCAAATGAGAAAATAGCAGCTGTGAGAATCAGTGATGTTCACTTTATTCTGGTCCTCCCTGCTCCACTCCAGTCCTCTTGCCTAGAAAACTCCATGGACAGAGGAGCCTGGTAGGCCACAGTCCAAGGGGTTGCAAAAAGTCGGACACGATTGAGCGACTTCACTTCCCCTGCTCTTGCCCTCCTTTTCATGGTCTCCTTTTTAGTTATCTCCTAGTTAGTGCAGATTCGCAAAGGAATTCCATCCTTGAAATCACCACTGGTCTCCACCAGGATGAACAGCTAAGGCACACCACTGACAAAATAAGACCCAGGTTTACTGCCTCCTAACCTGCGTCTCTGAGAACTGGATCTCATTTTCTGAGAGCCTCATCTAGGGCAGGGCCAAGGAACAGGGGTTTTTAATCTGCATCTCAGATGTTGCTTTCGTAGGTGGTCCCAAGGCCACATTTTGAGCATAAGCAGACTCAATTTTTTGTGAAGGAAGAACCCGTGAAGTGTGCGGATCAGGAATTATTATTGAATTTTACAGATAGAAATGCAGAGGATGAAGCAGCTCAGTCAGGGACACTCTGCTACTGGGATGTGGTTGAGACACCTAGATACTGTGTTTTCCCCACAAAATCATCACTTCTCAAATGCAGGTCTACAGAACATCCACTTTTCATGTTTGTGTGTTTTTTCCCCTGTGATCCATAGTGAAATGAGAAAAATATAGGACAGTATTGTGTTTTATCAAGAATCTCCATTTATTCTGAGACTGTTTAATACTAAATGTTTTTAGTAACAAAATAGTCCTTTTTTATGGCATGATGATAAATGTTTTTGGTATCTTTTTTTAACAGCATGAAATCCATAAATCTGGTACTGAACCACTAAAAACCCAAGGGGTCTACTTGCCAAGAAAGCACGAGGAGGCAAACAGTGGGACTCCGCCCTCCAGGTCTGCAGTGCCCCATTCCTGGGTGCCTGGAGGGCTCCATGGAGCACTGTTAGGGAACCGCTGAGGTGGTAGAAGGTGTACCAGATAAGGAGTTGGAAGACCACATTTCTGCTCTCGTCTCCATCATTAATTAGCTTTGTGACTTCAGCAAATCACTTCATTTCTCCGGGCCTGTATCATCATCTAGGATTCTGTATGCTTAGGGATAAGTTTCTGTATTTTGAAATAAGGGAATTATTAAAATGGATTAGGAGTTATTTTCCTTCATTATGAGTAATTCATCAACTCTACCATATTTGTATGAAACAACTAATATAACTTTTTATTAAGCCCAGTACACAGAAAGCTCATTAAGCTAACACTGGATTACCCAGAGTGGTATTTAATTCAAAGCAATTGCTATTCCCTAGTAATCTAGATCTCTGTGGTTTAGTAGTAAAATATTGAATTATCTGAATCTCGTTAATGCAAGATTCATTTTTTTTCAATTTACCTATTTTTAAATAGGGTTTTTTTCTCCTAATTCAAGAACATTGACGTATATGCCATTGAACATCAGCCTCTGATTTATCAGAAGGTGACCCCACCTTGATAACCACAGTCCCTCTCAAATGTTCTCACCCACAAATAAATCATCAAGATACTTAGGTTTTGATTCTATTCCTGACTCTGTACTAATCAGTCTCCATGGTGTCTTCTAAATACTTAAATGCCACATCAGCTTTGAAATCCATATTTCATTTGGGGCAACTCTCTTGCCTTGTAGCACTAATTTTTTCGTGTATTTGACAAGCATGTAATGAGCTCACTCTATCTGCCAGACTGAGCTAGGCCTTGAGGATATAGTCCCAGACCTCAGGGAGCTCTGAGTCCAGTAGAGAAGTTAGTCTTACAAATAAATGATTAAAAATATGGTAGAAATGCAGTATGGAACAATTTATACTTTCAGTCTTTTTGTTCAAACTTCAATTTATGATTGTCCCAACCAGTGGCCCTTTAGGGCAAAGTATCTTTTGGTGTAAGCTGGGTGTTGAGATCATTGTGGTACTGACCCCTCCTCCCCCACGCTTGATCAAATACAGAGGCTGTTCAGGGCTTACGTCCTCTGCTCTCCTTCCTTTTAAGGAGGAGGGATGCAAGAGTGGCCCTGTAAGGCTCAGGGACAAAGAACTACTTGGATACCAAAGGACTTGACTTGCATGCAAGATATAGAGGGTATAGGGGTAGAGGGTATAGCCTTCCTCGTGGGTAAGTGCAGTCACTGGTCTCATGGGGAAGAGAACTTGGCCACAGCCCTTCCTCCTGTGGAAGCCAGAGTACCAGACCAGTATCTGTTGTTAAGCAAACTGGGCTGAGCCCCTGGCTCAGTCTTTGGATGATCTTGCCGCTTCTTTCCACAGGGTCTTATAGTATGCTGCATGGCATGCATCATTGCACTGCATGTGTGCATGTGTGCTCAGTCGTGTCCAGCTCTTTGCAAATTCACGGCCTGTGGCCCACCAGGCTCCTCTGTCCAAGTAATTTTCCAGGCAAGAATACTGGGGTGGGTTGCCATTTCCTACTCCAGTCATTACATTGAGTTGTATCCAGACATGTCTTCTGAGGGTGAATAAAATTAATGCTAACTCTTTTATTTTTCAACTGGTCATGTCAGTAAAACATTAGAGTTCATCAATTTGTGTCTTTCATCATATACCTATAAAACTTAATTGTTTTCTTATAGAAAAAAAAACCTATTTCTAGACACACAAGGTCAGTGTACCTCATGCAAAGGGTCTGGACACAAGTCAAATTCTATTGACTTTTTTACAAGCTCCGAATGAGAGCTAATGGTTTAAAGCATGCTTTTCTCTTGTCTGGAAAATAGTGCTATGTTCTCAGGCATGCCACATTAGGGAAAACTGTTTCCAGTAAAGCATACACACAGAGTTTATACCATGTGAATTTCTAACAGATTCCTTTAAGTTAGCTCCTGTCTTTCTTTGGTTCGTTCTTCTCCCCTCCCTCCTTCCCTTTAGCTAAGTTGGAAGGAGTCATATTGTTTACATGTGGATTAAAACATGGACCTACTAGTTCATCCTTTTCTGTTTTTGCCTGGACTGGGAGTATTAGGGGTGGTGGCTGGGAGGGACCTTGGAGTCCTCGGAAACCGTGTTCCTCTCTTCTCTGGACTTGTAGGCTGATTATTACAGCTCACATTCTGCATTTGACTATACATTGGAATGTTGGTTGGTTGTCAGTCTTCCTCTGCAATATTATAGTCCCTTAAGGACAGGAATCACATGTATCTTCCACACTGACCAGTGAACTGTTGTTCATGTAACTGGGGATCAGTCATTGGCATGAGAGTGAATGAATGGGGTCTTCTGATGGAAACCCACCTTCTGTTCTCATTTGCCAGCCCAGGGTGATTTCAAATAGCCAGATCATACATAGTTGTGTTTCTTTACAGTGAGATACTTGACATGAAATTCTATTTTTAAAAACCTGAAATTTGATAGGCATAATTATAGCCTATGGTTAACCACTGTCTTTTGATTCACTGACCTCCACATATCTGTGCAAGCATCTCTTTCTCCCCACCCCACTCATTCGAGCCCCATTTGGCCTCTCCTGTTCCTGCCCAGGCATCTCGAGTGTTGGCATCACAGTCCACCCTGCTCAGTGGTTGGGCCAGAGGGTGAAGTAGTCTCTTAACACACCGCATGCCCCCTTGCCTACCCTCCTGCATCATTCACTGAACAGTGTTCACGTGTGCACAAAGGCGCAAGAGTTTTTGACTCAGGTTTTGAGTCCCAGCTCTACCCCTTATTAGCTTCATGGCCTTGGACAAATTGCCCTTCTAAACTCACTTCCATCATCAATTAAAATGAAGATAATTAAACCTGCTTCACACGGTTGTGGAAGTTGAATAAGGTAACCTGTTAAGTGTTGGTTTTTCCTGTCTTTTCTCTCAGCTGATTTGATTATATGTGAAAGAGACTGACTGCATTTTTCTGTAGTGTATTGGACTGGGCAAAAAGTTCATTTAGGTTTTTCCAGAAGATCTTACGGAAAAACCCGAATGAAATTTTTGACCAACCCAGTAATTACCAATAGTTGGCACAGGCTTTATGTCTCAACCCTCTGAGTAATGTCATATTTTTTTGGCAAGTACAGACAATTTCCTGTTGAACATACAGAGCTGATGCTAAATCCTCTGCAGATAATGAAGAGAAGGGTAGTTTTCTACATTGGAGAAAGTCACTGTAGCCTCATTTTGATTCGTTTATGGCATTCCGCTAATATTTGATAATGTGCCTGTGAAAAGAAATACAGTAGTCTCGAATTCTTTCGCTAGACCTTTAAAGTTGAACTTGTAAGGAATGGGGCTCCTCCCGGGTTTGTGAAGTTCGGTGCAGTTAGAGGTTCACTTCGCAGATGCACAAAGCTCTCCCATGCTGTGGTACCCTCCACCTCTCTGTGTGGCCCGTTTTAATTGCCCGTCTCCTGAGGTGTTTACCAAAACCATTGGTCATCTGGTGCTCCTCTGTGGCGATCTTAGCAACTCTGCTTTTGTTTGCCAGGTCACTCTTTTTCATCCCGTACAAATAAGCCACCCTGAAAAGTTTTCAGCAGCTTCAATTGTTTATTAGCTGTCTTAGTTCAGTACATTGTTTTCTTTTTCAATCCTGACATCTCACAGGGACGAGAGTTTAGGAGAGCGTTGCTGTTAAAGAGTGATGCTCACCGCCGGTGGGGGTCAGGGCCCAGGGTGAGCCTGCTGCCATGATCACGAGCTTCTCGACACAGAGCCTGCCTTGCCCCTGGCTGCCGCCAAGGCCTCTTCCTGCCAGGGTTCTTGCAAAGCCTCCTGAGGGCCGAATCGGCTTGTCGTTGCTTCCCTGACCCTTAAGTGCTCATGTTATGTTCCATCACAGTGCCACCTTCTCTCCGCATGCTCTATGCACCATCTGACTGATGGCCACCGCTGCCCAGTCTTCTATCTGTGTAGCTGATCTGGTGCTGCTTTTCTCTGGTGGCTTAGTGCTAAAGAATCTGCCTCCAATGCAGGAGACTCGGGTTCAATCCCTGGGTTGGGAAGATCCCCTGGAGAAGGAAATGGCTACCCACTCCAGGATTGTTGCCTGGGAAATCCCATGGACAGAGGAGCCTGGTGGGCTACAGTCCATGGGGTCGCAAAGAGTCAAACATGACTGAGTGACTATCACTTTCACTTGTTTTTTGTGGGGACATACCATGTCTCCCCATGTTAGATAAAAAGCCTCGTGAGAAAAGAAGATTGTGTCTTATTTTCTGGACCTAACCGAACTAGCCTAGTTTCTTGCATGTAGTAGGAGATAAGTCAGTATTTATTAGTAATTATCTTAGTCTAGTCAAGGAGCTTGACTGGTGGCTCAGATGGTAAAGAATCTGCCTACAGTGCAGGAGGCCCGGGTTCAATCCCTGGGTCGGGACGGTCCTCTGGAGAAAGGAATGATTACCCACTCCAGTATTCTTGCCTGGAGAATTCCATGGACAGAGAAGCCTGGCAGGCCACAGTCCGTGGATTTGCAAAGAATTGGACACAACTGAGCAACTAGCACTTTTACTTTTTCACATCTTAGTCTATCAGACTAATAAATACCATAAATTGAGCGGCCTATAAACAACAGCAATGTATTTCTTAAGGTTCTGGAGGCTACAAAGGTCCACATCAAGGTGCGCGCAGATTCTGTGTCCCATGAGGGCCCATTTCATGATGTCTTTTCTCCATAACCTCATAGGACAGAAGAGGTATTGAATCTTTCTCAAGCCTCTTTTATGAGGACACTAATCCTACCTTTGAGGGCTTTACCTTCATGACCTAAACACTCCCCAAAGGCCCCAATACCATCACACTGGGTTTCAGTGTATGAATTTGCTGGGGGCAGGGGGCACAAACATTCAGACCCATGGCAGTGATATTAGACAGTTTTGAAGAATTTAAATAAAATATACTTCTGAAATTAAAGAAAAACAAAAAACCTTGCCATTTACTTTAGAGAACTTATTAGTAAGATAATGAGAACATCAAGATGCCTATGTGTGCAGGGTGATTATTATCCTTCAGGGAATATAAGGAAAGACCAGGGCCAGTACCCGTAGAGTCCATCCCAGCAGGGGTTGCTGGGGAAGGTCTTTAGGACCTGCTCCGGGAGAGTGAGCAGAAGAATGGGCACTGCCCAGGGTCATTGTGATGAAACCTGCTCGCCAAGCCAGCGGAGCAGCCCGTCAGCAGGCCCTGCCACGCTTCCAGAGTGTGTGTGTTTATTCAGTTACTTGATGAACCTTCTGCAGGGCATTTTCTATGGGCTGAATGCTCTTCTGGGTTCTGGGCACACTTAAGATGACTGAGGCCCAGGCTCGTTCACGAAGCTCAGAGCCCAGACACATCCGTGGACTCTTAGAAAGTGGTGTAAATGCTCAGGGATGGGGATGTCGTATGTAACAGTGGGGGTCTGTTAGTAGCAGGGACGCTGAGCCCGTTGGAGGTCTGGATCCATTTCCTTAGTCTGAGATAGCGGAGCAGAGACAAGGGCATTGAGGACGTGTGTGGGACTGCCGAGAGGGCCTTGTGAGAGAAGATCACGTGGCGTGAAGGGGTCTGAGCACTTGCTGTGTTTGGTTCTGCCTCCTCTTGCTGACCAGCTCCCTTCTCCCCCCACGGCCAGCTCCTGGGCTCTGTGATTTGGGATGTCCCAGTCCTCGCTCTCCCGGGCCCACTTTGTCTGGCTGCCGACCACATGCTCAGTATAGGCTTTACTCTGGGCGCTCTAGGCAAACTGAAGTGAACTCATCACAGTCTCAGAACTGGTTAGAGGGAGATCCTATCCTAGGGGGTGTGTGGAAAGGCATGTCAGACCCTGGGAACAGTGTGAGCTGAAACCCAGAGGCAGGAAATGGGAAGAAATGGTCCAGGTGGTGGCCAGGTAGGCTGTAGAGGTAGGTTGAAGTTTCGTTCTTCGAATAGAGAATCTGTTCCTTATTAGTAGGCAGAGAAGTTCTTTTGTTGTTGGTTTTTTATTGTTTTTGTTTTCCCAAACCAGCATGTGATTAATGCCGTGCTACAGGCTGTGGGCCGGAGGTGGTGTATACCGTGGATGGTGAGCTTGGGGGAAACACACACGTGTGTTCAGTAATGTAACTGAATTGAATCTGTTGCAGTTTTTCATGAATGAGTGTGCATCTCAGTTGCCCTGATAGTACCTCTCGAGGAAGCTTGCACAGAGATCCCTAACCAGAAGGAACCACATGGTTATTTGCATTGGAACCAGCACCCAGGCCGTTCCTGTCCTCCACCCATGCTCTCTCTAGGCCACCAGGTCTTTCATATACTCTGGAAAGGAAGGAAGGTTCGACAGGAATCTCTGACTTGGGTAGGAGAGAGAGGGTTTTATCATGTATTGCCTAGAATTATTCATTTAAATCTTAAATTTAATGAAAGTGTTAAAATGAATGGATAACCTGCTTGGTTATGTTTTCTATAATTTTAAACTCCTCAGTGTAGACCTAGTGGGGTGTATTGTGTGTGTGTGTTGTATGTGAGTTAATCTGCATCTCGACGGATATATATAATTCCTAATTGAGACTATTCAGTTCAGGTTTTGGCTAGTATTTGAAAGATTCATGAGATGGTTACAATAAATGTTTCAGTGACCTTTGGATCTGGTCAATAAGGAGGATTTAGAATTTACTCCCCAACAGTGAAACGAAGGGATTCAAGATTTGTGGATGAATAGGATGTTAGAATCTAGTGAACCAAATACGGGAAAGCCAGTCACCTTTTGAACGTGACCGGTCAGTTTGTAGTGCAGCACGGTCTTATATGCAAGACTGTCCTTAACCAACTAAAAGAGTTAGCTGAATGTTGCATCAGAATATCATGATATCTGCCTGCATTGAACTTTTGATCCAAAACGATGTTGGAACACCAAGAAGATCAGAGAGATTTCTCATGGAACTGACTACATACCTATTGTTGTGCCTGCTTGCTAATAGATGGTTGCACACATGGCAGCCTTTGGTAGCCAGGTTGTGGGAGAGAAAACATAGTCTCACCTATCAGAGGAAATGTAGTATTTGTGAGTGATCAAACACAGGATGAGTATCTCTCCTGAGGATGAACTGAAAGGAGGAGGTGGGGCATCTAAAGGAGAGATGCTGATGCCGGGAAAGATTGAGGACAGAAGAAGAGGGGGCGCCAGAGGATCAGATGGTTGGATGGCATCACTGACGCCATGGACCTGAGTTTGAGCAAACTCTGGGAGGACAGGGAAGCCTGGCGTGCTGCAGTTCACGGGGTCTCTTAGCGACTGAACAACTACAAGCCTTATTGATATGGTTAATGAGTTCTTCCTGGTGAGGAATGCATTCTTTAGATTGGTTTTGTTTCTTTGATCAGCCATCAGGGCTCCCTGACTTGTCTCATAGGTTCTGTTAGGAAGGAAAATAATAGTGCATTCCTTGACTGCAGGGCAGAGCCAAGATAATTGGCCCACACCAGAGTCCATCAGTCCTGCAACCAAGGCAGAGGGCACGGACTCCTGGACTTTTTGTTCAAAGACATTGGGCTTTATTTCCATAACGAATGGAATTCACAGAAGTGTAATGTTTCACAGGGAACTTGTGGAGACTTGAAGACTTGAGGGCATTGCTCTTAAATCTCCAGGCCAAAAGCTTCATAAATACATTTTCCACCGTGAAATATAATGGTGAGGTACACTGTATAGTCTGTTTTATCTGAAACACATTGTTTGTTCGTGTGGCAATCTGAGCTCTCCATCACTGAATTAGCATAATAGCTTTAGCCTATTTTCGTCCTAGGGTATTGTTTAGAAGGAAAAATTAATACGGTCTGTTTCTACTAATCACAAATTCCATTTTGTGTTTCTTTGATATTCTTTCTTTGATGTGAGGGAAAAGACTAAATCTCTTTTAAAGGAAGAAAAAAAAACATCAGTGAGTCTGTTTAGCATGTATGCAATCTCAGGAATTTAGTAAGCCACATAAGATGGGGAGGCTAATGTTCTGTATTTGGGGCCGCTTTGCTTGTTTGAGGAATTTGATTACAGTTCGGGTGGCTTTCTAGGCATGTAAACTATTCTTACCCCACGACCGTAGAACATTTCGCAGCTCTTCTGCTTGATGGACTAGGCCGCTGAGAGACAAGTTACGTAAACAGCAGGCGGACTTTTCTCGAAGCAGGAGCCAAGGGAGCCAAGCCCTCCCCACCGCGCTGTGTTCCCCGGATGGCTTCAGTGGTCATCGCCGGGCGGGGAAGCTTGATCCTGCAGTAGCCAGGAGAGCGGGAGCTCTCAAAATTTCTGGCTCCTGCCAGCTGGAGAGGGAAGGACCGCGTTCACAAGCCAAGCATCACTTCCCCCATCTGCTTACACATTTTCAGCACCAAAACCAGCGTGCACTAATGTGTACAGGCGCATCCCTGAAAACCAGTGCTTCATTTCGCCATTTTCATAGGTCCACAGAAGATTTCCCACTGACTTAAACCATAATTTCAGAGACATTTTGTCGAAAATTTGGATTGATCTCCAGTTGTCAGTGGCTTTCGCTTACCATTCTTCAGGCTTGCTGTCCAGAAATTAATGACATGTAAATGAGCACAGGGGTTTAGAAACCTTGAGTAAATTTTATTATTGAAAATAAAACGAATGACCATTCCTTACTTTGCAAACAACCAGTCATCTATGCCGTGAACATCTCTGGCGCTCCGGCTCACCTCCAGACAGCTGGGGCAGATAATAACTGAGGCTCGATGGCCACCCTGAGGGGTTTAGAGTCTCCTGGCGGAGGATGGGAGTCGGTCTGCGGGTGTGGCTCAGTGTGGCTAGTGTCAGGAGGCCAGTGTGCACCGGGGCCTAGAGGGGACTGTCACGTGTCCTGGAGATGCGGGCGTTGTATCCAGGTTTTGCCGGATGAGACCGCATCAGCCATGTGAAGAGGGGCGTGGGGGCGTACAGGTCATGCTGGAAAAGGAAAGCAAACACAGGGAGCGCTGCACGTGCAGCAGGGGACTTCGGGGTGACCCTAAGCTGAATCAGTAGGCTCAGGTCGAAGGTGGCTGTGAGCGGTGTTCCCCCAGCACTGCTCAAGGCAATCACAAACCTTGGTTTGAAGCTGCAGGTCTAGCCTAGTGCAGTAGCTAAACATGAACTTGAGCCAGAGAATCCGAGCGCGTGTCTTGAGTGTGATTTGAGGCAAGTCCCTTTAACCTCTCTGTGTATATGTTTCCTCCCCTGTAACGTGAGTATAATAACAGCGTCAGCTACTGTGAGGTTGTGGTGAGACGTTAATCAAGTAATAGGGCCTAGCAAGTAGTAAATACTATATAAGCATTTGTTAACACATTATTGACTGGGGGATTTTTGCAGACTCTAACGCCTGGAGTTGTAATATGTCTCTGGTCAATAATGTGTTAATATATGAAACTGGGAGGGTCAGGGCGGTGGCTTATTCGTAAAAGACAGTCAATTGATGAATAAACAAAATCCCAGAAATGTTCCTAATGACAAGCTCCTCCAGCGTTTAGAGATGAAAGAAAAGATGTGTGCAGCAGTCCTGCAAGCCCACTGTGAGCTAGGATTACCCAGACAGCTCGTCAAAGTGCAGACTCTTGGCCCCACCCTCCAGAGACTCGAATTCCTCGCTCTTGACTGGGATCCAGAAATGCACATTTGAAAAACCACCCCAGTGATCAGTGATTTTCACACACTTGGAACCAGACTCTTTTTGAGACATTGCCTGAGCGTTTGCCCTTTAGAAGCAGGTGACCTCCAGGGACTCAGAAGGACTGTATTCTGGTCCCATCTCTGCCACTTCCTGGCTGTGTAACCCTGGGCATGTTGGTCAATATTGTGAAGAGTTAGCCGCTCATTCGTGCCTGACTCTTTGTTACCCCATGGACTATGGCCAGTCAGTCTCCTCTGTCCATGGGATTTCCCAGCAAGAATACTGGAAATACTGGAGTGAGTAGGCCCTTCCCTTCTCCTGGGGATCTTCCCAACCCAGGGATCGAACCCGAGTCTCCTTCACCGAAGGCAAGATTCTTTGCCGTCTGAGCCACCAGGGAAGCAGCTTCACTGTGAGCATCCCCTGTATTTGTCCGGGAACACTGTCATGGCTCTGCTATGAATCTGAAACGAGACTAGCATCTGAAAGGCACTAGTGAATTGACCGTTATAAAATGGTCTCATTGCTAGAAGGGAGGGAGCCTCAACCCACACTTGGACCAGCAGAAAGCCTCACCCCTGAGGACACGGCTGTTTTAGGATTGGGAAGGGTGAGGGTATAGAAACTGGACCTCTACCCACGTTTTTCCATGGAATCCACCTCTCTCTTCTCTGGTATCTCATTTGATTACCCAGCTAACATTCCAGGGCTCAGCAGATAGAGATAAAGGAAGTTCCTGTTAACACACAAGCTCATGTGCTCCATGCACAGTGAAGCCAAACACTGAAATGCTGGAGTCTGGAGCAGAGAAAGGCTTATTGCAAAGCCCTGCAAGGAGACAAGGTGGCTCATATCCTAAAAAGCCCTGAGCTCCCCGAAGGGTTTTGGCAAAGCGTTTTTAAAAGTCAGTTGGAGGGGCTGGGAGTCACAGGTTGTGCACAGTTCTGTGATTCGCTGATGGTGAGGGGGCAGGACCTGTCACAGGTACTAACATGATCAGTCCTTCGGCTCCAGGAGGCCTGGGGCTGTGTGCTCATGGTCCTTAAGTAGTTACCGTCTTCCTTTTGTTGAGAGGGGGAGGTTTTTAACATCTGCAAAACAACTCAGGAAATGTGCATCAAAAACCGTTCATTGTTGTTGTACAGTCAGTCAGTCGTGTCCGACTCTTTGTGACCCCATGGACGGCAGCCCGCCAGGCTCCTCCATTCATAGGATTCTTCAGGCAAGAATACTGGAGTGGGTTGCCATTTCCTTCTCCAGGGGATCGAACTGCATTGGCAAGCAATCAAATACTGTTATCTAAGCACTTCGAAGAGGAGCTAAAGCAGAGGATATGGGGTAGGCCTGTCCCAGGAAGGCCCCATAGAGTCCGGTTGAGTTACATTACTACTTTATAAGGTGAACAGTCCCATTATTAGACAGCTCTGGTTACAAGAAAGTGCTACAGATTAAGCCCAAGTAGGCCTGCCATTTGCTGAGCTAGATTTCAGCTTTATCATGTGAGACAGCTAAACAACTGAACGTGGATGGGTTAATCAGAACAGGCTGATTGAATTGCAGGGCAGAACCCAGCGCTTGGGTGGGGAGGACCCAGAGGACGGTTGCCTGGCAGATCCTGCTCATTTTTCCCTCCCAGCTGTTGAAGTGAACACTCCCTCTTGACCAGTGTGTTTGGCTATAGCCGCAAGTTCCCATGCCAAAGTGAAGAGAGAATTTAGAAAAAAACAAAAAGGCTAGAAGAGATTTTTTTTTTTAATTTATTAAGATAAAAACATATTTGGTGTTAAGATATAAACCCTCTTCCTGAACTATAGTTGCTTCTGGTTTAAGAATTTAGCAGCTACCGATAGGGACTTACTGTGATGCTAGTTAGAATCAAAAACAAAAAACAATCAAAAACAAAAAACTCTCAGTTGGAAATTTAGGGCATATAAAACTGATCTGAGTTTTTTTGGTTTTTTTTTTTTAAATTCTACTTTAATAGACTCCAACAAGAAAAAGAGCTGTAATCCAAAATTACCTCTTTTGTCTCTAGAAGTGAATATGAAATAGATACTATTGCTCTATTTAACCCACAAGAATAAAAGCTAATTATTACTGCCCCTCTCCCTGCCAGCTGAAATAGATACACATACAAATGTGTACCTAAGTGTGTCTCTATGTAAATAAGCATTGCTTTAATATATGCGTTTCATGGTTGAAGATTTTGATGTATTCTAGGAAAACAATTGTGTTCATATAATAATGCAAAACTGTAGTATTGAGAAGGAAATGGCAACCCACTCCAGTATTCTTGCCTGGAGAATCCTAGGGACGGCAGAGCCTGGTGGGCTGCCGTCTATAGGGTCGTGAAGAGTCGGACACGACTGAAGCAACTTAGCAGCAGCAGTAGTATTGAGATCCTTATTTTTCCTTGAAAACTTGTTGAATCGTTGCTTAATGTTGAGCTTTAGCTTGAAGTTTACTTGAAGGAGTACTTGTGATTCTTATCAATTTTAAATGTATTTGTTACTTTTGTGTTTTTTTTCCTCATTATAATAAGTCTCATAAGGAAATGTAAATCACAGTTGAAGATGTGGTCATGATACTTGTTATTTAAGAGCTCCCATAGATTTTCTAGGGGAGTAGATGATAGTGCTTGTATTTAGACAATTCACTGGATTGCAAAGTGAGGTTTGTGCTAAGAATAATGGAATAATACTTATATTCTTTATTATTACTTCAGGTTGTATCTTCAGCATTTACCCTGTCTAGTGTTGATTGAACAATAAATAATAAGAGAAAGGAAAAAATGAATCATAGAAAAATAGGAATGGCCCCAACCTGTGCCGTATTTCCAGCCTTATTTCTTGCCGCCCTTTCTCTTTGTTACACACCAGCCCCTCCTTCTTTGAGGATTCTTCATTTTTGATGCTCCACTCCCTCCACTGTGCTGTTCCCTCTGGCCCCTAAGTCCCTTCACTTTTTTCTGACCTAGTACTACTTATTCTTTTTTTTTTTTTTCCTCAGGGAAGGATTTTATTTTTTTTCACATTATCTATATATGTCCATGCTTTTAAAGATTTAATATTTCATACTTTGGATACAATATAATTTATTTGCTTCCATATTTTTTAAACTGGAGGACAGCTGATTTACAATATTATATTGGTTTTGGGTGGACAACATAGTGAATTTGCTATTTTTATAGATTATACCTCATTTAAAATGATTATAAAATATTAGCTGTATTTCCCTGTGCTGTGCATTAATTACATCCTCCTATCTTATTTATTTTTTAATTTATTTTTTAATTAATTTATTTTAATTGGAGGCTAATTACTTCATCATATTGTAGTGGTTTTTGCTAAACATTGACATGAATCAGCCTTAGGTGTATTCTTAAGGCCTCAGGATAAATGCCATTTCTTTAGGAATGCTTTATGACCTTCCTGTTTCCCATCTAGCATTCTGTTCTTTCTTTATCCCAGGACCTTTATTCTTTCTTTAATTTCTTTATCCCAAACTAAAATTATTATTCCTTTCACTGTGAGTCTTCCCGGCTATCCTGTAAATCCATGATGGCAGGAACTCTGTCTTGTTCATCATTAAGTCTCTGGCAACCAGCACAATTCTTGATGCATCTTAGATACTTGACTAATATTTCTTAGAAAAATGGTTAGATGATGGATGACTATATGGATGCATGGTTGGGCGGATGGATGAATGGAAGGAATATAACACTCACAAGAAAGTGTGGATTCTGACCTCATGAGTCAGGATGTTAACCGATAGCATTTTGAGCCAAGAAATTTGTACTTCTTACATTCTTAGGTTGATTGACTTACTTGACTGCCATGCAAAAATGTAAATGATAGGCAGTGACTAAAGTATGAACATCAAAATATTAAAGTAGATAATATCACAGTTATTTCCTTGGCCAGAAATGGGAGGGGAAACGTTGGTTTTGAAAGCTCTCTAAAAATGTATTTTTAACATTTAACTTTCTTTGTAAACGATTTTCTTTATTATATAGTATGTTAGACATCTCTAAAACAGTGCTGGCAAGTCCTTCAGTCAATTATATGCTCCTTGGCAGAGGCTTTCAAAATGTTATGGTAAACTTTAGAGCAGCGTGCCATTCAGCAACTCACATGACATTTCCATGTCAGTATGTTGCTTTTCTGTTGCATTTTGTTCGCTTATCACTTAAGGAGCTTCTTGCCAGCTTTTGTTCTCAGGATGGATTAGGTTTGAATTTGGGGATGACAATGTGCAAAATGGTAAAAGTGCCTGAAACAGTGTGTTTTATTGCAAGTGTATAGCACAGTCAGAAGGAATGTAAGTTAGAATTAATTTTCTGAGCTCTTTCCTTCTGGAATGATTTTTGTGTAACTGCTTGTAGTGGTTTAAATCAGAATAGCCATCTTTGGACTTCCTAGTAATGGAAAAGCTCAACCTAATCTTGTTGTTTAGTTGCTAAGTCATATATGACTCTTTTGCGACCCCATGACTGTAGCCCACTAGGCTCCCCTGTCCCTGGGATTTCCCAGGCAAAAATACTGGAATGGGTTGCCATTTCCTACTCCAAGGGATCTTCCCAACCCAAGGATCCAACCTGGGTCTCCTGAATTAACAGGCAGATTCTTTACTACTGAACTGCCAGGGCAACCTGATGGTATAAATCAGTATAAATCAGTCAATCAATCACACACGCTTCTAAGCTTTACACGAAGGTATTGGCATGGTCACCTCGGGGAAGGACATTTTTGGGGATTTCTTCGTTCTCTTAGAATGAACCTGCAAGATTATCAGAGTTGGAAGCAGCTGCTGCTGGTGACAGTTTTTCGTTACAAGGAGATGAAATGAGGCAGACCACTGGTCTGACATTTCTCAAACCACTATACAAGAATAACTCAGAATCAGTGAAATGGCATATTGCCTTATGCTTTATTTTGGAAATTTTAGAATTTCTTTGGCAAACTGCTGCCACGCCCCACCTCCAGGAGAATCCCTTGACCTAGATTTAGTTAAGTTCTAACTGAAAGATCTCGCTCACAGCACGGAGTGTGGTTCACAAATGGTGTGTTGTTTTATTGGGGATTTTCCCTTTTAAGTCTCTGGAAAAATTCAGGTCAGTCTGATATGTTTGCGCTGAAGTAAACTGACATCTGGATTTCAATACTAATGGAGCGCAGAGTCAATATAAACCTAGCGGCACAGCCTCCACCGTGTGTGCAATATTCATAAACTAAGCTCTTCTGAATGAAGCTGCTGTCAGAAAACGTGTCAGCTTACAAACACCAAGGGCATCCCGAAAGCAGATCTCAATAAAAATTAAAATAGTTTTATGTTTAAAACTATTGCTGTGTCCACGTCACTTTAAAAGGCCTTCACGAAAAAGAAAACACAGCAATGTGCTTTGAAAACCATGCACAGCTGCATGAAGCTGCCTCCGTGATTTAATGCCTCAGCTAATATCCAAGTTTTATCTGAAACCTATAACTTGCTAAACTGTAGTTCCACTGGGTTCTTCAAGGAGCTACGTATATAGAAAAATAGGGCATTAAGTTGAATATTCAGAGGAATTCAGGAATATAAACTCTGCTTAAATTTGTATGGCACTGGTAAAAAAAAAATTTTAGAAACAGGCAGTATGAACATGACTGAATTTCCTTATGTTTTTTCTACTTCCCTGTAGTAATAGGAGTAGTAGCATCAGCACTCAGAAGCTTTTTCAATGAGCTACTTATCAGTTCAGTTCATTTGCTCAGTCGTGTCCAGATCTTTGCGACCCTGTGAACTGCAGCACACCAGGCTTCCCTGTCCATCACCAACACCCGAAGTTTACTTAAACTCATGTCCATCAAGTCTGTGATGCCATCCAACTGTCTCCTCCTTTGTCGTCCCCTTCTCCTGCCTTCAGTCTTTCCCAGCATCAGGGTCTTTTCCAATGAGTCTGTTCTTTGTATCCGATAGCCAAACTATTGGAGTTTCAGCTTCAGCATCAGTCCTGCTAATGAATATTCAGGACTGATTTCCTTTAAGATGGACTGGTTGGATCTCCTTGCAGTCTTTCCCAACAATTGCCGTGTAAGTTAGGCACCATTATCTCCCAGTTGACAGATGAGCCAATGAAGCATAGAAAAAGTGAAGGTGTTAGTTGCTAAGCCTTGTTTGACTCTTTGTGACCCTGTAGCCCACCAGGCTCCTCTCTCCATGGGATTTCCCAGACAAGAATACTGGAGTGGGTTGCCAGCAGAGGTGAAATAACTCACTATACTTTGGCCACCTGATGCAAAGAGCAGACTCATTGGAAAAGACCCTGATGCCAGGAAAGATTAAGGACAAGATGAGAAGGGAGTGACAGAGGATGAGATGGTTGGGTGGCATCACTGACTCAATGGACATGAGTTTGAGCAAACTCTGGGAGATAGTGAAGGACAGGGAAGCCTGGCGTGCTGCAGTCCATGGGGTCACAGAGTCAGACATGACTTAGTGACTGAACAACAAGGTCACGTAGCCAAAAAGTGTGCCACTGAGTGAAATTTGAACCCGGGGAGCCTGGTTCCAGGATTTATACTCTGAGCAGCTGTGCGATTCTGCCTCTCACCTCTGTGCCTGAGTGGGTGCTTAGTTGTGTCTGACTTTCTTTGACCCATGGACTATAACCCACCAGACTCCTCTGTCTATGGGATTTCCCAAGCAAGGATACTGGAGTGGGTTGCCATTTCCTCCTGCAGGGGAATCTTGCTGACCCAGGGATCTAACCCACGTCTCCTGTGTTGGCAGGCAGATTCTTTACCACTGAGCCACCAGGGAAGCTCTCTTACCTCTTTAGGTGCTTTTAATTGTATACCCTGGTATTAGAATTAAAAATGCAGGCAACAGCTTTGTCAGAGCCCTTAGGAACATCCCCAACAGGGAACTGGATTATGCAGAATAGCAACAGCCATCACTAAAATCTTAGAGTGAGAATTCGCAAAGCATTTTTGTCTCTACTTGTTCCTTTGTTCTGTACAATGAAATAAGAAGGTTGCTATTCATGTTCAAAATTTACAAAGTACCTATTATATGTCAGGCTCTGTTCCAGACAATGGGATATGGTAGTAAGTGAGACATGGAACTGGCTCTCATGAATCTTACCTACTTAAAAGGATTGCATAGTAACTATAATGTTAGTAGCAACCATTGCCACATGTGAATGCCTCAGAAATGGCAGTGCAGGCAGGCAGGGGAGCAACTTCTTGTTCTTTCGAGATTCTAGAAGGCTTGTGAAATTCACATGCAGTTATCTTAAGGCGCTTTAAGCTCTGATTTCATTCATAGGAAGAGAATCCTGTAACATTTATAAATTGCTTACTTTTTTTTTGGTAGTTATTGCATTGCAGAAACAGTGTGATGACTTCTTTCTTCTAGTTTTATATGTATATGTATCAGTTCAATTCAGTCACTCAGTCGTGTCCAACTCTTTGCAACCCCATAAATTGTAGCACGCCAGGCCTCCCTGTGCATCACCAACTCCCGGAGTCTACCCAAACTCATGTGCATCGAGTCAGTGATGCCATCCAACCATCTCATCCTCTGTCGTCCCCTTCTCCTCCTGCCCCCAATCCTTCCCAGCATTAGGGTCTTTTCCAATGAGTCAAATCTTCGCATGAGGTGGCCAAAGTATTGGAGTTTCAGCTTCAGCATCAGTCCTTCCAATGAACACCCAGGGCTGATCTCCTTTAGGATGGATTGATTGGATCTCCTTGCAGTCCAAGGGACTCTCAAGAGTCTTCTCCAACACCACAGTTCATGTATATCTTCATGGGAAAAGTCTGGGTATTTGTGTATATATCTATATGCCTATGTAGACACAAATACCCAGACTTTTCCCATGAAGACTTCCAACAGAGATCTGAAATCCATCACTACTTGCCAGTCTTTCTGAGCCCTAATTTTTGCTGCAAAGGAATATTTACTAGTAAGACTATCCAACCCTGAGAACATAAAGTCTGGAAACTTAGCAACAGCTGGAAAATTCTCATTCAAGAAGGGGTGGGGGGGTTAGGAGCCTGCATATTTTTTTTTTTTTTCTTTAGGAAAAGCAAGCCAGCATTCATTTTTAAAGCATCCTACAAGATGAAAGTATTCAAAGTCTGCTGCTGAATTTCAGATGTTTGCCTCTATCAAATGACGCTGGAAAAACTCTTTATTTGAAGTATTTAAACACGGAGCAAAGGAAATTTGAAGATGAATGACAATACCATCCACAGACTCGACCATCGTTCTTATTCTGACATGTGTCTCCTCTTAAGATTTTCCACTTCATTTTCACTTTTTCCAAATCCATATCGCAGAGTAGTTTATTATAACCAGAAAATTCAAATTCATGCCACATCAGGTTCATCCCAAATTTCAAGTGACATAGATTCTGTGGTGTCCTGCCCTGCCTGCCATTGTTTGAGCTTGATCGCGTTTGATAGGGGCGGTGTTGTCAACGAGACATGAAAGCTGGGGATGTGCGTCACAGACCCGATTCTGACGGGCAGTCTGTGAGCTAGCTTGTTGGGAACCCTACAGGGAATGAATGACGGACTCGGGGTGTTTACGGGTGGCTCCAGCTTCAGGAATCGTTTGCTATTGTGTTGCTCAGCTAGAGATCAACAGGCCCTCTTTTCTCTGACATGTGTCAGATGCCATCACGGAGAGTCATGAAGCACAGGCATTTATTTACCTCATGTATTTTCCATACATACTGTAATCACAGCTTTTTAAATTTCATCAGCCCTTTTTGAGCATTAGGATTTGTAGAAGACCAAGTCTCTACTTGAGACTTTAAAATGTACTGTTTTAATTTGTGAAATACCAAGACCTTATTTAAATCCTGAGGGCTACACTATGAAGCGTAGTCCAGTGGGATGATTCCCAGATAGATTTTTAAAGTGTTAATAAACATTTCACATTCAAAATGTTAACTATTTCAAAAATACTATTTTTATCGATAAAATGCATATATATAGACATACACACATATACATGCATTTTATTGGTAATATATATAAGTGTATGTATAAAAGTGTACATATGTGTACACTTTTTGGAAAAAAAAAACATAGACCTATAATGCAAAGCTATAGTCCTGGACCTCACCCCCAGCACAGAGAAAAACTTATAATTCTTTTATATGTTCCTATGTTTATAACTTTTGCCTTTATAGCTCTAAATATATTTGTAATATTGGCTGTCTTGAGTGTCTGTTTGTATGTGTGTATATTCACCAATACTAATTTGTTAAATTTAGATATTTATATTTATTTTTATTAGATATTTATATTTATTAATAAGTTTATTAACTTAATATTATGGTAGATAAAGATGTAGCTTATTTGTACTACAGCCATCCCACTCTCAATATACTACCATTTTTAGTTCTTTTGTTGCCTACATACCTTTAAATAATATGCTTATTTCTATCTTATTAACTGTGCTTATTTCTATTTTATTAACTGTGTGTGTGTGCTAAGTCACTTCATTCATGTTCAACTTTGTATGATCCTATGGACTGTAGCCTGCCAGGCTCCTCTGTCCATGGGATTCTCTAGGCAAGAATACTGGAGTGGGTTGCCATGCCCTTCTCCAAGAAATCTTCCCAACCCAGGGATTGAACCCGTATCTCTTACATCTCCTGCATTGGCAGGAAGATTGTTTAGTTTACCACTAGTGCCACCTGGGAAGTCCCTTATTAACTATAGAAAGAAAGAAGAAAGTGAAGTCACTCAGTCATGTCCGACTCTTTGCGACCCCATGGACTGTAGCCTACCAGGCTCTTCCATCCGTGGGATTTTCCAGGCAAGAGTACTGGAGTGGGTTGCCATTTCCTTCTCCAGAAGATCTTCCTGACCCAGGGATTGAACCTAGGTCTCCCGCATTGTAGGCAGATGCTTTACCATCTGAGCCACCAGGGAAATCATAGTCAATAGTTAATATAGTTATTAACTATAGGCAGTATCTAATGATTCCTTACTTTATAAGATGAGATTATTACCCTTTCTGTAACTTCTGCCTTTAATATTTTCTATTTGCTCTCACTTGGACTTTTAATTTTACACTATTATAGCTAATATCCATTTATACCTAGTTTTAATCATCTGAAAGTCTTAATGTTATCTTAGTGGATTGACTCCAAAGGTTAAAAAAATTCAACAAAAACTATTATGAGTATCTAAGCATTGTTACTGCCGATTGAAGCAGTATATTGTGATTACTTTGCCTTACTTTTTGTAACTTTTTGTTTTCCCTTGAGTTTCTGATAGTTTTTATTTTTTTCCCCCATGATCTGTCTTTATGGAATCCTTAAGTACTTTCAGCTTCTTTGCAGTACCCTCTTTTATTATATACTTTATGCTGTCCACAACCTGGAGCATCTGTAGTCTAGGCATCTTGTCTTACACCAACCTTCCTTGGATCCATCTTTCTCACTTTAATTCCATGTACTGCTGAAGCATACTTCAGGGATCCTCCTAAAAACGGTATGTGTTGTTGTTGTTGTTTAGTCACTAAGTTGTGTCTGATTCTTTGCGACTCCATGGTCTGTAGCCCACCAGGCTTCTCTGTTCATGGGGTTTCCCAGGCAAGAATACTGGAGTGGGTTGCCATTTCTTTCTTCGGGGGATCTTCCTGACCCAGGGACTGAACCCGAATCTCCTGTTTTGCAGGCAGATTCTTTACTGCTGAATCAGAAAAAAGGGTATTTAAGAGGTAAATATTCTGAATTTCTGTGTATCTGTAAATGATTAGTGTTTTGGCTGGATCAAGAATTATAGGTTAGTAAGTTTTTCTTGGGAACTTGGAAGACATTGTCCTATTTTTTAGCATCTAGTAATGCTGGTGAGAAATATGATTCTTGCATCTTTGAAAGTTACCTTTTTTCCCTCCTTCAATTTTTAGAAACTGATTTTTATGATCTCTTACCAAAACTTATCTGATTGTGGTTCTTTCCTTGATGTGCTCTTTTGATGGACTTATTGATGGGCCCTTTCGTTTTGAAGACTTGTGACCTTTAGTTGTGGGAATTTCTTTTAAATTATTTCTTTGATCATTCCCTTTTCTCTATTTTCCTGCTTTAGAATTCTTTTTAAAATCTGTAGTAGTGGTGCCTTCTGGTTGACTTTGGTACATTTTTTTTCTCTTGGACTTTTTCTCTCTCAGTTTTTTGCCTAACTTTCAGAGGGACTTATTCAAAATTGTTTTCTTACCTTATATTGATTTTTAAAAATTTTTGACTGTTATACTTTCAATTTTCTAATACCCTTGCTTATTTTCAGTGATCCTTTTTAAAACAGAATTGTGTTCTTGTCTCTCAGTGTTTTATTTTATAATTTTTTTTTACATTTTATTATTATTTTTTTATTTTAAATTAGTTTATTTATCTATTTTTTAACTTTACAATATTATATTTGTTTTACAGTTATGTTCCTCAAATTATTTATGTTTTCTCAAAGATCATTTTTCTTTGGCTGGTTTTTGCTTATTGAAGATATTTTCCTTTATCTTTCAATACAAATGTCTGTCAACAGTTTTTGTCCAAATATGTTTAAGAATATGCCCAAATAAAATATGTCCAAATATGTTTAAGAATGAAAATTTGATTGGGGACTGCATCATCAGAGATTGTATATCCTGTCGTCCTGCTTTTTCCAGGGTATCTATTGGAAACCTGGCTATTTCCTTGCCAGATCCTCTCACGTTTCTGTGCTATCATGGTCATCCTTCCTCCTTACATGTATTCAGGTTATAACTTTGTCTGCTTTCTGATCAACTCCATCGTCCAGAATTTTCCTGGAATGTTTCATCCACTCCTCTTTTCCTTGGTTTTGTAGATCAGGTTTCTTGACTTGAGTATTAATGAGAACCTGGGAAGGCGTGGGATAAACTGACACGATCAGTTTGCCATCTTGAGCTGGAAGCAAGTACAACCAGTATAAATCTTGTCTGTTTTTACGGCTGATTGAGAAGTTAAAATGTGAAATAATTTGGTACTGCCCCATCAAAGGATACCTGTTAGTCTCTTTTGTTTCCTAAGAGAATCAGTCTTATCTCAGTGATTTTTTTTTTTTTTTTTTCTGATTTTTGACGTGAGAGTAGTTATGGAATTGATCTTTATTATTTCCTTCCCTTAGTGGTACCCTGTGTCATCCTCTTAATGGTACCCTATTAGGAAGAGCTGTAGCTATTCCTAATAGTCATAATGTTAGTAATAAGTTACAGTGTTTCTAATAAATTGCTTTTGTTTACCCTGTTTCATAAACTTTGTATATGTGAAATGATAAGTCCGAACTACCCTGTATTTCAGAAAAAGGAGTGTAAGTTCAATTATTAATATAAACACAAAGAGCACAAAATTGCAGTGTATCCAAACATAAATGTGTGGAATGACATACCAGACTTTTTTTAAATTAAAAAGCCTTGTCCTTCCCTGGCAGTCCAGTGGCTAAGACCATGCTTCTACTGCAGGGGGCTGCAAAATTTGATCCCTGCCCAGGGAACTAAGATCCTGCATGCAGCCAAAAATGTCAGAAAGGCTTTCCTCACCGGCCTACTCATTTTAGTTGTCATGTTGGCAGCTTTTGATTTTATTGTGATCTTTTAAAGGTTAACTCTCAATATAAGTGAAGGCTGGAGGAAACCTGGATTCACATTCTTTGTGGGACTGTTTTTATTTTTTTCTTTGTTTATAAGCCACCCAGTCTGTGGTATTCTGTTGGTGGTGGTGGTTTAGTCACGGAGTCGTTTCTGACTCTTTGTGACCCCATGGACTGTAGCTCACCAGGCTCCTCTGTCCATGGGAGTTCCCAGGCAAGAACAGTGGAGTGGGTTGCCATTTCCTTCTCCAGGGGACCTCCCAGCCCAGGGATCGAACCTGGATCTCCTGCATTGCAAGTGGATTCTTTACTGACTCAGCCACCAGGGAAGCCACTGCATACTGACAGCATCTCACCCCCTGTCAAAGCTCAAGAATGGGCACATGACACAAACTGATCTAGAGTAAAATTTAGGATTTTTGTTTGAGGGTTGGGGAAGATGTGCTCTTTCTCTGAGAGTGGAAGAGAAAAAATATATCCCCAGGAATTGTTGGCAGCCATTTGTTATTTATGAGAAAAGGAGGCTCTTAACCAAAGTAGGCAGAGCAGAGGACAGAAAGAAGCAGGAGATAACATTGCCAAGCTACTGGAGGGAAGCAGGCTTTGTGGCCTGAGTCATCTGTGGACTGTATGAGAGCCATTAAAAAGCCTTTATTATATTTTAAGATATTTAAATGTTGATTGGGTTTTTTAATTGCCCTTGATAGCAACTGAAGCCACTATAATTGATACATATCGAAAGCCTTAACATTTTGAATTTGACCAAGCAATTCCAATACAAGGTTTTGTTTTGTTTTTAATAATGATATAATTAGAGAATGTAGCACTTTGTTTTAAAAAGTAAAATGGTGTTTTAAAAACCTGAAACTAATGCAACATTTTAAATTAACTATACTCCAATAATTTTTTTTTTTAAACAGCAAAAAAAAAAAAAAAACCTTTTCCTTTTGAAATAATTTTAAGTTTACCGAAGAGTTGGAAAACCAATTCAGAGAGTTCTTCTGTACTCTTCACCTGCTTTCCATAAAGAATACCAAACTATGGTATATCCATCAAAACTAATAAATTAGCATTGACAAAATACAATTATCTGTACTCCATACTGCAGCCAGACTTTACCAGATTTTCAAATCGTTCCTTTTTTTCTGTTCCAAGGTCCAATCTAGGATTCCATAGTGATCCCAATCTCTAACAGTTTCAGGTTTTTTTTTTTTTTTAATCTTTCACGACTTTGACAGCTTTGAATAGTACTAGTCAGATATTTTGTAGAATATTCTTCAGTTTTGTTTTTTTTTTTCATGATGTTTTGTCTTGACTAGATGAGAGTTTTGGATTATAGGGAAGAATACCACAATGGTGAAATGCACGTCTCATCATATAAAAGGTCTGTGATATCAACCTGTCTTACACTGGTAATATGAACCTTGGTCAGTTGATTAAGGTAGTATCTACCAGGTTTCTTCACAGTTGCCATTTTATTTTTCCATATTACATCAGTTTCAAGCAAGTCACTAAGTCTGGCAGACAGTCAAGGGGAGAGAAATTGTTACATATCCCAGATAGGAGAATATCAAAGAATTGGGGGCATACGTTAAAACTACTGCAGTAATTAATAAATATTTTAGGGTGGGCTACTTTAAGGTTATTTAACTGTTCCTCCTTAAAGCTTTCCCAACTAATTTCAGTATTCATCATTAGATCATATCCGTAGCATTTCCTGCTGGGTTTCTAATTGTCTTCTCTTTGCCTCCTTCCCTGTACATTTTCTACCTGAAATTCTGTAAGGAAGAATAGCCTTTTTTCTCCCATTTATTAGTTTGTTCATTAATTTATTTATAGGATTATGAACTCATGCTGCTTATTTTATTCCTTGGGTTATATGGCCAGGTGCTGTAAGTATTTTGTTTTTCAGATTGTTCCATGTTGGCCATTGGGAGCTCTTTCAGTTTGGCTCCTATGCCTTTTGGCCTGCCTGATACTACTTTCTTATTACTAGCATTAATTTTAACTCTCCATGCTTCCTTTCACTGTATAAGGTGCTCCAAACTCATCCACAGTTGACGTTTAAACTAACCCACAGTGGACAAATCAATAATCTCATAAATATTTATTTAATGTTAAATGACTATGCTAGTTGCTATGGGGAACAATGAAGTTTAAGGTATAATTTCTGCCTTCAAGGATTCTATAATCTATTTTCAGAGATAAAATAAACTAATAAAAGAAAATGGAAAATACAAGGCAGTACACGATTAAATTAGTAAGGACTGGAGAAGCTCACAGAAGAGAAAAAAATATCATTAATCTGAATATGTCAAGAAAGGAAACCTTGTGAGAGATCTAGCTCAGGCAAGTGAAGTGGAAAGGGAGAAAATAAGTGCAGGCATTGTTATTAGAGGCATGAGAAGCAGTGAGGGACAAGGTCATCGTAGATAAAATTGACAAAATTTCTTGTTTTATAAGATAAAAATCCAGCTAAAATTGATACAAGAAAAAAATGAAAGATAGGAATAGCTCTGGATTTGTTTAATTAAATTTAACATTTCCACAACAACAACCAAAAACCCCCCAGATCCAGATGGTATTATTAGTGAATTTCTTCAAATACTTGAGGAAGGAATGATACTAATCTTAAGTAAATAACAGAAAATAGAGCAGAGCACATCCTAATTCGTTTTCTGAGATATATACTACTTTAATACCAAGTCCTGACACAGTTTAAAAAAGTACACATTGATATCTATCACGACCATAGATACAAAAATATCTAATTCACAATTAGGAATAGAATGCAGTGATATAGAAAAAGATTGATAGTTGCAGGATACAAAATTTATAGTACAGAAATCTGGTACTTTTCTGTACATCAATAATGAACTATCAGAAATAGAAAGTAAAAAAGCAATCCTGTTTAAATTTGCATCAGAAAGAAAAATGAGCTTAACCAAGGAGGTGAAAGACCTATGCTCTATAAACTATAAAAATATTGATTAAAGAAATTGAAGATGATACAAAGAAATGGACAAGATATTCCATGCTCTTGGACTGGGAGAGTTAACATTGTTAAAATGGCCATACCACCCAAAGCAATCTATAGATTTAATGTAGTCCCTGTCAAATTACCCATGACATGTTTTTACAGAACTGGAACAAATAATTCTAGAATTTTTGGAACTACTGGTAAAAGAGACTCTGAATTACCAAAGCAATATTGAGCAAAAAAGAACAGAGCTGAAGGGAGGTATCACCTTCCCAGACTTCAGACTATGACAAAGGCACAGCAATCAAGAAAGCATGACATTGGCACGAAAACAGACATAAATAAGGTCATTGCAGCAGAATAGAGAGCCCAGAAATAAACCCATACATCTGTGGTCAGTTAACCTGCAGCAAGAGAGGCAGAAATATACAGTGAAGAAAAGACCGTCCATCTCTTCAGTACGTGATGCTGAGAAAACTGGACAGTAAAAGGGTGAGATTAGAACATTTCCTCACACCAGAGACAAAAATTAAACTCGATTAAAGATAAAATGTATCAATGACCTAAATAAGACCTGAAACCATAAATCTCCTAGAAGAGAGCATAGGCAGAACACTCTTGATGTAAATTGTAGCAGTACATTTCTGAATCTGTCTAAGGCAAAAGAAATAAAAGCAAACATAAAAAAAAGTCACCTATTAAACTTAAAAAGGTTTTCTCAGCAAAGGAAATCATCAACAAAACAAAAAGGCAACCTGTGGAATGGGAGAAAATATTTGCAAATGATGTAACAGGTGGCTAATAGCCAAAATATATGACTAGCACACGTAACTCAATATCTCAAAAAACCAACCTGATTAAAAATTGGTCAGAAGACCCGAAATGACTTTTTTTCCAGAGAAGACATATATATGGCTAATAGGCACATGGAAAGATGCTCAGCATCACTAATTATTAGAGAAATGCAAATCAAAAGAGTAAGATATTACCTCATGGCTGTCAGACTGCTGCTGCTGCTGCTGCTAAGTCGCGTCAGTCGTGTCCGGCTCTGTGTGACTCCATAGACGGCAGCCCACCAGGCCCCGCCGTCCCTGGGATTCTCCAGGCAAGAATACTGGAGTGGGTTGCCATTTCCTTCTCCAGTGCATGAAAGGGAAAAGTGAAAGTGAAGTCGCTCCGCCGTGTCCGACTCTTAGCGACCCCATGGACTGTAGCCTACCAGGCTCCTCCATCCATGGGATTTTCCAGGCAAGAGTACTGGAATGGGGTGCCATTGATGTCAGACTAGCTATTATCAAAAAGCCTACAAATAACAAATGCTGAAGATCTGAAGAAAATAGAATCTTCATACACTATTGGTGGGAATGTAAATTAGTACAGCCACTATGAAGAACAGTGTGGAGTGTCCTTAAAAAACTGAAAACAAAACTAACCTATTGATCCAACCATTCCTCTCCTGGGTATAGAAAATATGAAAACTATATTTGATAAGTGGATGGCCCTAGATAATATTATACTTAGTGAAATAATTCAGACACATACTGTGTGATATGACTTACAAGTGGGATTAAAAAATTAAACTGACAAATGTATATAGCAAAACAAACAGATTCACAAATACAGAAAACAAACCAGTGAGGAGAGGGAATGAGGGAGGGACAAGATAGAGGTATGGGGTTAAGAGATACAAACCACTATGTATACAATAGATAAACAACACAGATATATTGCACAACATAGGGAATTATAGCTATCATAATGACATTTAATGTAGTATAATCTGTAAAGATACTGAGTCACTATGCTGTACACCTGAAACTAATATAATATTGTAAACCAACTATACTTCCAAAAAAAAAAAAAATTGAAGCAATGAATGCTTTCCTCCTAAATCAAGAAGAAGGCATGCATGTCTACTCTCACTGGTTCTGTTTAACGTTGAACTCGAGGTTCTAGCCAATGAAATAGGATTAGCTACTAAAAGAAATTTTAGAAGTTAACAGATTGGAGAGGAAGAAGTGATTGAACTGTCTCTGTTTGCAAATGGTAAGACTGAATATCTGGAAAATTCTAAGGAATCTAAAACGATCTATTTGAAGTTAGCAAAAATCTATTCAATTTATCAAGGCCTCAGGATACAAGGTCGTTGCAATTGTATTTCTATATATGAAGAAACAATTATAAAATGAAATTAAAAACACCACCACTTACAATAATATCAATACCGTAAGATAATGATGTATTTAAATGAAAAGCACAATACCTGAACACTGAAAATTATAAAATATTTCTGATAAAAATTAAAGATGATCTAAGTGGAAAAATATATAATATTATATAATGGAAGACTCGGTATTTTTAAGATGTTAGTTTTTCCCAAAATAGTGTATAGATTACCATAATCAAAAAGGGTTTTGGGTTTGTGGTGTTTTTTTTTTTTTTGGTAGAAATTGACAAGTTCTAAAATGTATATGAAAATACGGGGAGTTACAAGAATCAAAATATTTTCTCCCTCTTTTTAAAAAAATTGAGTCAAACTTTCTTCTCTCTCTCTTTTTTTGTTTATTTTTTACTTTTTTGGCTGTGCCATGCAGCATACGGGATCTTCGTCAACCAGGGATCAAACCCATGCTCCCTGTGTTGGGAGCATGGAGTCTTAACCAGTGGACTGCCAGGGAAGTCCAAGTCAAACATTTATTAAAAAATGAATGACAGTGGGGGAACCCTCACTTCATGATTTTAAGAGTTACTCTAAAAGCATCAATAATTAAGAAAATCTAATATTAGATGAAGGATAGAGAAACAGATCAGTGAAACAGAATCGGAAATAAACAATTGTATAGTTAATTGATTTTCAACAAAGATACCAGAGCAGTTTGGTGGAATAAAGGAATGGCCCATCAACAGATGGTGCTGGGGCCATTGACTGTTGAAACACAGTGAAACTTCCTGCCTACCTCACTCCAGTATTCCTGGGCTTCCCTGGTGGCTCAGCTGGTAAAGAATCCGCCTGCAATGTGAGAGACCTGGGTTCGATCCCTGGGTTGGGAAGATCCCCTGGAGAAGGGAAAGGCTACCCACTCCAGTATTCTGGCCTGGAGAATTCCATAGGCTCTGTAGCCCATGGGGTTGGAAAGAGTCAGACACGACTGAGCGACTTTCACCATCACACAGGAAGTAATTCAGGATGTATTATAGAGCTTCACGTGAAAGCAAAAGCTGTAAAGCTTCTAGAAAAAAATGTAGGCCAGTGTCTTAGAAAGAAGGCAACTATTTTTTAGACTACCAAAAGCACTAACACTGTAAGGGAAACAAATTAATTGGACTTGGCCAAAATGAAGAGCTTCCATTCATGAACAGATATTAATAATAGACATACCACAGACAGGGAAAACAATGCATTAATACATACGTCTAACAAAAAAATTGCATCCAGAATCTATAAAGAACCTTTACAACTCATTTTAAGAAGACAGAAAACACCCTTTCCCCAGAGGGGCAAAATTGCTTGAATAGAATCTTCACAAAAGAAGATACCAGAGCATCCAGTAAACATTTGAAGATCAATAATGACGTCGTTAGTCTTGAGGGAAATGCAGAGTTAAATACCACTTCACACCTACTAGACTGGCTACAAATAAAAGCAGTGATGACACAGAATGTTGGTAAGGACATTGGAATATGGGAGCCCTCAGTCAGTACTGGTGGGGATGTAAAATATTACAGCCGTTTTTGGAAAACTAGCGGTTCTTTAGAGTTAAACATGTACCTGCCCTAGGCCCCATCAGCCTCGATCTAATTATTTACTTAAGAGAAATGAAAGCGTATATTTAGAAAAAGCCTTGTATCAGAGTGTTTGTAGTAACTTTATAGTGACTGAAAACTGGATCAACCTCAATGTCCATCAACCAGAGAATGGGTAACAAGTTACGGTGTTTTCATACAACGGAATGATACCCATTTATACAATTAGTTTTTATACACTAATGCTCATGAATTAACTGAATAGACTTAACAACAAGAATAAATTATAGTCACTGTGGTGCAAAGGAAGGCAGACAAAAAATAACATATAATATATAATTCTGAATATATGAAGTTCAAGTACAGACAAAGCCATCGACAGTGATAGAAACCAAAACTCCCCTTTTGGAAGGACTTACAGAAAGGCACTTTCTGGAGTGATGAAAAGGCTGTTTATCTTAACTAGTGTTTTGGTTACATTTGGTTACATTTGCCAATGCTCTACACTGAAATGTACGCTTAAAATGCATTTTACTGTATGTAAATTATATGCCACTTGAAAAAAATTGTAGACATACTCTGTATTCTGTACTGATCTTTGGGGAAGGATTTATTAAATCTTGGGTGTTCAGTAGTCATGAACAAGGAAAGGAATGTGACTTCTTAAGAGCAGCGTGGATTATCCCATTCCACTCTCCTGGGCCTGTGCTCACACACCAGTTCCCCCTCTTGAATTTCCACATTCTGTCAGTGTTCTTACAATTTTTGTCAAACCCAGGCTTAAAATATTCTTGGAGCTTTGATTATTTCTTCTGTTTTATCATGACTCCCATCTAACTTATGGAATTTCCTCTATTCTCTGCTTTTTTTCTTCCATCTAGGCCTTCCTTTATACTTTCACAACTATATTTTTATTTCACTCTCTTAGCAATAGTCCTCTCCTTTTTTTTTTTTTTTTTTAATTATTCAGAACACTGATGCCACATTTATCCTCAAAAACACACCCCTGGTCAAAATCCATCTGAAACAAGAACACTTCTGGTAGCTCTAAGCTGGCTGACAAAATTTCAAATTTGTTATTGTGGAATTCACACCCTAGTCTTATTCTCCAGCTCCATAAATTCTCCTCTGCAGTCTCCAAATGTGTCACAGTCTCTCTCATCTCTACAGTAAAGGGATATATGTATGTGCTCGCTTCGGCAGCACATATACTAAAGGGATATATGTGCCATTTAAAAATTTTCACGTTAGTACCCCTTTTGAAGGAACTTGTACTTATATACAGTAACAATTTTAGTTCCAGAATTGTCTCATTATTTTTTGTTTTGTTTTGCATCTTTTTTATTTTTTGTAATATGAAGACACTGCTGCTAAAGCTTTATCACTTACTTGTTTATTTAACAAATATGTATTGGGCCCTGGCCATATACCAGACACAATGCTGAGAGCTATAGATATGGTTGCAAGCATGGTGAACATGATGCCTGCCTCAACAGAGCTTGAAACCCTAATTAGAGAGGAATTTAAAAAGTATAATTCAATGTGGTTAGTGCAGTGGAGGGGGAGGAGTCTCATATTAGTCATGTATTGCTGCTTAACAAATTACCCTGAAACTTAACAGATTCCCCAGAGAAATACTACCAACAGGGTGCATGTGTGTAGAGTGTGAGTACACATACACACACACGCGTGCACGCGCGCATGGTGTTGTTCAGTTAAGTCGTGTCTGACTCTTTGTGACCCCTTGGACTATAACCTGCCGGGCTCCTCTGTCCCTTACTATCTCCTGGAATTTGCTGAAATTCATGTCAGTTGAGTCAGTGATGCTATCTAGCCATCTTATTATCTGCCGCCCCCTTCTCCTTTTGCCTTCTATCTTTCCCAGCATTAGGGTCTTTTCCAGTGAGTTGGCTTTTCACATCAGGTGGCCAAAGTATTGGAATTTCAGCATCAGATCAGTCCTTGCAAAGAATATACAGGGTTGATTTCATTTAGGATTGACTGGTTCGATCTCCTTGCTGTCCAAGGGGCTCTCAAGAGTGTCTTCCAGCACCACAGTTTAAAAGCATCAATTCTTGGACACTCAACCTTCTTCCTCTATACACACACATACACAAATCTATAGAGATAAACACATATATATATCAGTATCTTTACCTATTTGTAGAGAAATTTATTTCAGAGAATTACCTCATATGATTATGGGGGCTGGCAAGTCCAAAATCTGCAGGGCAGACTGGAGATCCAAGGAAGAGTTGTGTTTCAGCTCAAGTCCAGAGGCAGTCTGTAGGCATAATACCTCTTTCTCAGGAGACCTCAGATGGTTCTCTTTTAAGGTCTTCATCTGATTGCATGAGACCCACCAGCACTACATAGGTTAGTCTGCTTTATTCAGCATCTACTGATTTAAATGTTAATTTCATCTAAAAATCCTTTCACAGCATCGTTCTGACTGGTGTTGAACTAAATATCTGAGTACTGTGGCCTCGCCAAATGCCACATAATACTAACTATCACAGTCAGGAATCTGCATGACCCAGGGCAGTCCTCTGGCTCATGGTCCCTCACCTGGCTTCAATCCAGGTGTCGGTCAGATGCACAGTTATCCCAGCTGGGACTGATCTACAGTTCCCCTGGCTCAACTGGACCAGGATCCATTTCCAAGCTCACCCAGTGATCGTTGGCAGGGCTCAGTTCCTGACAGCTGGACGGACTGAGGGCCTCAGACCTTTGCCAGTGGGCCTCTCCATAGAGCACTGCCAGCCTGGCATCTGGCATCATTAGAGTCAGAGGGCGAGAGAGAGGTCACTTCCCATCACTTTTGCCATACTTTGTTCATCAGAAGACTAGTTCCCACCCACACTCAAGGTGGGGAAGGAGAGGGGATATAAGTGTGTGAATTCTGGAATAGAGTCAGTCAAGAGAATCAACGGAAGATCCTTTCTAGTTTGAAATGTTTTAACTCTGTGATGAGGAACTAGAGAAAGGATGGAATATTGCTGTGGCTTGGGAAGACTCAACTAAAAGGGGAGGCTTCCCTGAGCTGTGTTAGGTGGGTTCATACACCAAGAGGAAGACAAGAAGCAGCTTTAGTTCTTCACAAGCCATGTACATCTGAACATCCATGGAGCATTTGAAAAATGCATATGGTGACAGCTTCCCTCGGTGATTCCAGTTCAGTTGACCTGGGTACTTTTGATGCATCCCTAGTTGAGATTCACTGTAGTATAATGAGCAGACAATTTTTAGTTGACCCAAGGATTTGGATCAGAAATAGTATGTTTTAAGGTTACAGAGAATGGTGGAAACAGGTATTCCTAATGAGGACGTAGATCTGAGCCTTAAGAAAATAGGGAGCCATTGTAAGTTAAACTAAGTTGGTTGTTGTTGAGTTGCTCAGTCATGTCCAACTTTTTGCAGCCCTATGGACTGCAGCCTGCCAGGCTTCCCTGTCCTCTGTCTCCCAGAATTTGCTCAGACTCATGTCCATTGAATCGGTGATTCCATCCAACCATCCCATCCTCTGTCACCCCCTTCTCCTCCTGCATTCAGTCTTTCCCAGCATCAAGGTCTTTTCCAATGAGTCAGCTCTTTGCATCAGGTGGCCAAAGTTTTGGAGCTTCAGCATCAGTCCTTCCAGTGTATATTCAGGGTTGATTTCCCTTAGGATTGACTGGTTTGATCTCCTTGCTGTCCAAGGGACTCTCAAGAGTGTTCTCCAACACCATACTTCAAAAGCATCAGTTTTTCAGTGCTCAGCCTTCTTTATGGTCTATCTCTCACGTCCGTACATGCTACTGGATAAAGCATATTTTTAACTAGTCAGACCCTTGTCGGCAAAAATGATGCCTCTGCTTTTTAATACGCTGTCTAGGTTTGTCAGAGCTTTTCTTCCAAGGATCTGCTGCTGCTAAGTCACTTCAGTCGTGTCCGACTCTGTGCGACCCCACAGACGGCAGCCCACCAGGCTCCCCCGTCCCTGGGATTCCAAGGAGCAAGCATCTTTTAATTTCACAGAAAGTTACTGAGCAGTGCATGAATACATAGTTACATTAAACATTTGTCATTTATATGTTCATGCATTCATTTTTTTTTTCAAATACTTCCTTATCATCACCATAGACCAGGATACCAGATGTTTTGACTGTCTGTAGGATGAGCTACAAGAAGAAACACCAGCAAAAAGCTTATGGTGGTATATGAGATGTGATGTCATGAGTTGGGTGAATGGGAAGAGGAGTTGACAGGATTCCATAATGCAGTGGAAGAAATAAAGAAGGGTGAGAAGGGAATGATGACACCATGTCTTCTACAAAATCCACCCTCCTTCAGCAGACCTCCCAGGGCTGGGAAGCAGAGAGGGTGTTGGGGAATTTGAGTCACCATGTGCTCTCAATTCTTCTGTTCAGTAAAATATTCTATGGGTCTGACAAGGACTGAGGAGTGTGGCTCAGTAAGCCCTTGAAAAGGGGATTTATTCAGAGGCACTGTATTTTAAATCCACAAATGATGAGATTCCTGCCAAGCTTCTTTTGAATTAAATAAAGTCCAGAATGTAGGGGAAATAGGAATGTTCACTAATGCGATAAGACAGCATTTCTACATGAAGGATACAAAATCAAATGGAGTCTTTGTTTTCGTTGCTTCTAGAGAGTCAAAGTCGGAATCCTTTTGTGGTTCTGTGCCTGTAACAGTATGGGGCATCTTTTCATCATACTTTCAGGAATAAAAGGGCATATAGTTTCTCTGCGTGGTGACAGGCATGTTTCCTTGAACAATGCCCTGTAAAGGTCACGTTGGAGATTTGAGTCACAAGCCGTGTGACTTAAATTTGAGGCTAAGTTTAGAAATGGTGTGTCCAGAGCGTGCCAAGTTCCATTAAAAGCCCTGGTGTCATTTTGGATTACAGTTGAATAGAATAGGACTCAGTGGGTCATTGTATCTTTCTTCGTAGCAATACATAGATTCTCCTTCTTTGTATTATTCCCTGTCTGGGTGGTTATGATAGATACCTACTTTCACACCACATCCTGGAAAATAATGTCTAATTTCATGGACTGTTTTTTTTTTCTCAAGTAGCTCATTTTCTAGATTTTCAATTATCATTAGGGGATTTCTGTAAAAGCGTAATTATTTGTGTGTGTTCAGTTATAGTTGATCTTAAATGCTACCTTCCTCACTACGCTTTCTCTATCCCCCTCATCTCCAAGCAAGAGGATGTCCAGTCCTTTCAAAGCTTCAGAGCACTTCTTCCCTGACTGACGTCACTGTGCTCTGTTATATAACAGCACTGCTACTTACTCCTCACTACCAATTGATGAGCTCTTACCATGCACACCTTATTGTGCTGAGCACTTTATATTGTTTGTCGTTGAGTTGTTTAGTCGCTAAGTCATGTCCGACTCTTATATAGCTCTTTATGTAGGTTATCTTACTTAATGCTCACAGCATCTTATATGGGAAGTATATAATTTTTGCATTTTGCTGAGGAGGAAAGTGAAGTTGGTCAGTCGTATCCGATTCTTTGCAACCCCATGGACTGTATCATACCAGGCTCCTCTGTCCATGGGATTTTCTAGGCAAGAGTACTGGAGTGGGTTGCCATTTCCTTTTCCAGGGGATCTTTCTGACCCAGGGGTCGAACCCAGGTGTCCCACATTGCAGGCAGATGCTTTACCATCTGAGCCACCGAAGCCAAGGTTAAAGAGTCTTAGGTGCCTTGCCCAAGATCACACAGCTAGTTAATGATGAAACAAGAGCAGCCCCAGGCAGTCTGGTCCAGACCCCATTCTTTCAACCATGTACTAGTACCTTCTTCTTAAAACTTTTGACATCCAAGTAGCATCCTGTTCCAAACTAGTAAGATGCTTGAGGGAAAAACCGTGTTGCTTTTTTTCAGTATTCTTGGAATTTTCTGACATGTTGATGACTCGGAAGTATGCGCTATGATATTTGTCTTTCTCTGTCTGGCTTAGAGAAAGATATCACATGATAATACTTAAGGATCTAAAAAATGATGCAAATGAGCTTAATTACAAAACAGAAATAGACTCACAGATATAGAAAACAAACTTATAGTTACCATAGAGGAAAGCAGGCGAGGGGTAAATTAGGAGTTTGCGATTAAAATATACACACTACCATATACAAAATGGGACTTCCCTGATGGCTCGGTGGTAAAGAATCTACCTACCAGTGCAGGAAACCCCAGTTCGATCCCTGAGTCAGGAAGATCCCCTGAAGAAGGAAATGGCAGCCCACTGCAGCATTCTTGCCTGGGAGAGCCCATGGACAGAGGAGCCTAGTGGGCTACAGTCCATGGGGTTGCAAAAGAGTTGGGCATGACTGAACAACAGCAATGCATAAAAAATAGATAACCAACAAAGACCTACTGTGTAGCACAGGGAACTGTACTCAGTATCTTGTAGTAACCTATAATGGAAGAGAATGTAAAAAGGAATATATGTTTATTTATATATATATATACACATATATATATATATGTTTATATACGTATGTAGTTAAATCATGCTGCTGTGTATCTGAAACTAACATAACATTGAAAATCAACTGTATTTCAAAAAATTAAAAAAATTAAGTCTGCAGTAAGTTGTGGCTGAGTGACTACTTGGAAAGTGCCATCAATATTTTATGGAAAACACAATCTACAAGTTTAGGCATTCCACGTGAAACTTTGTTTTTAAGCAGTGTGAAGTAATCAGAATGCTAGTCTGTGAAGTTTTAAGAACAGTTGCTGTTTATTTCGGAGAAGGCAATGGCACCCCACTCCAGTACTCTTGCCTGGAGAATCCCAGGGACGGCGGAGCCTGGTGGGCTGCCGTCTATGGGGTCGCACAGAGTCGGACACAACTGAAGCAACTTAGCAGCAGCAGCAGCAGCAGCTGTTTATTTTGTACTCTTGTCATTTGGCTCAGACAGTAAAGTGTCCGTCTGCAATGCAGGAGACCTGGGTTCGACCCCCGGGTTGGGAAGATCCCTTGGAGAAGGAAATGGCAACCCACTCAAGTACTCTTGCCTGGAAAATCCCATGGACGGCGGAGCCTGGAGAGCTACAGTCCATCGGGTCGCAAAGAGTCGGACGTGACTGAGCTACTTCACTTTGACTTTCCCTTGTCATTTAGCTTAGATTTTGTGGTCCAGGTACTTGCATTCCCTGTCCTTTGTCAAGCTCTGCTTCCTTCTTTCATGCAAAGATAGACTGGCTGTGTCTGGCTGGGTTGTTTTTCTTTTGGCCCCATGTAGTAATCCTAGGCTCCAGCTCCTCAGAGCTCTGAAAATGCTGTCAGTCATTCTTCCTTATTTCTTTATTCATGCCTGAAGCTTTTGTTGCCTAAAATAAAATGAAAAGTTCTTAAAGTTTCATGTGACCTTCTTCATCCCTCTCTAGCCTTTCTGAAAAGCTTCCCAGCCACAGTGTGGATATGAGCTAAAAGTTCCAAGGCTCATACAGAAGACAATGCCATTAAAAGCTGGCACTTCGAGGGGAATTTTGAAGTGATTGATTACAGGGTAGTAAATATGAAACACACCATAAACATGGATGCTAGAAGAACTGATGGAGGATCAGCTCTTGGCACCGGAACAATCCAAAACATGTAGATACTTGACTGAAAATAAGAGAAGAAATCTATCAGTAGATGGAGCCCTCCTGAGACCTGTCAGTTGGCCCTCAAAGATGAACAGAGCTAGGAGGAGATCCAGTCCTGTCCCTCAGAGATAGCCACCAAGGATGCAGGCTCCATCCCTGTGTCAGGATGCTGTTCTCCTTAAGCAAAGGCAATGTCCTCTTTCCCCTGGCCAGCGAAGGGACTGGGAGTCACATGGAGGTACCAGAGGAAGATGCGACCTTCGCGTTGGTATCTCTTTGATGTCACAGGGCACACACAAACCTTCCCCACAACACCAGGAGACCCCAGGGGCTCCAAAGAGCTCTCTGCTTCAAGAAGGTGGGAGAGAAAGTGCATGTGTAGAGCTGGGCGTCTGCATTTCCTTGAGCCCTGACTCGGTGAGACAATGTCTGATACAAAGCTAAAGCAAATTAGGGGAGGAATTTTCTTGATCAATTTAGTAATATGTGAGTTCATTTAGTATATTGCAGTATACCTGTTCCCTTGTCAAAATTCTGTTTATGAAATATTTTTCTTTTTTTTTTTAAAGTGTAGTTGATTTACAGTGATGTGTTAGTTTCTGGTATATAGTAGAGTGATTCAGTCTTATATATATATATACATACATATATGTATATATATGTATGTATCTTTTCAGATTCTTTTCTATTTATAGGTTATTACAAGATATTGAATATAGTTCCTTGTGCTGTGCAGTAGATCCTTGTTGTTTATATAATTTTATATATAGTAGTATGTATCTGTTAATCCCATTTACCTAATTTGTCCCCCTCCTCCACGCTTCCCCTCCTTAGTAACCATAAGTTTGTTCTCTATGTTGGTAAGTCTTTTTCTGTTTTGTAAGTATCGTTCTTTTGTATCATTTTTTTTTAAATTCCACATCTAAATGATATCATATGATATTTGTCTTTCTCTGTCTGACTTAGCTTCACTTAGTATGATACTCTTTAGGTCCATCCATGTTGCTGCAAATGGCATTATTTCATTCTTTTTTATGTCTGAGTAATACCCCGTAATATATATGTGCCACATCTTCTTATCCAGTCATCTGTTGATGGACATTTAGGTTGCTTCCATATCTTGACTGTTGTAATTAGTGCTGCTGTGAACATTGGGGTGCAGAGTTGCCTTATTTTCTGGATATATGCCCAGGAGTGGGATTGTGGGATCATATGGTTAACTGTAGTTTTTTTAAGGAAGCTCCATACTGTTCTCCATAGCAACTGCACTGAGTGAACTAGTTTCCTACAGCACACAGACCACAGAGGGAAATGAGGGAAGAGGCCTTTTGGGCTTTGATGCCCTGGTTTTAAGCCTGATCTCAGGAATCTGTGCCTTCGTTTTCTTATCTGGGAAATGGAGTCAGTGCCCTCCAATGGCAGGGCCACTCCTCAAATCAGAGAGCCTGTGCCGGGGTCTCACAGCTGGTGGGCTCTCAGTGAAGATCAGTGTTGCCACCTTCATGCTGAGCATTGTCCTTCAGCCCTCGTCTGGTGAGAGGAGAAAAGCAGATACACTTAGGTACAAAATACTGCCGGCCCTTGGTCATTTCTAGAGACAGTGCTGAAAAGGTTGCCATCGCACCCTGCCATTTATGAATATGACAATCTGGGGGTGCAAAATTAATAGCAATTAACACTTATAACAATAGTGGTAGATGCTGTTCCAGCACGTTCTGACTACAGTGGCCAGTTCTGACAGTCACAGTACTTCAGACGTGTCCTGATGGAGTGCTTTTTTCTCCTTACAGAAGCATCTGGCATGTCGAAGCTCCACTGTCTTCCATGGGACTTCCTTTGTGAACAGCTTCCATTTAAAAGAGTTTTGTGAATACCTGGTTTCAGTCAAGTCCCCAGCGAACACATTTGTCTTCTCATCTCCTGGAGCTCGTAAGGTTTGTGTTAAGTTATCCATTTGTCTCATGAAGTTATTCTTAATTTTCAAGGATATTTTTTAAATGGGTAATAGTCTTACCCTATTGCAATAAGAATTCTGGAAGTAGTTTATGTACAGATTGTAATCCTTTGATTTCACTGGGAGACAGATATAAATAAGAAGAAATTTGATATGCTATTTCTTATATTTATTATTATATACTCTGTGGGATGTTACAAGGATATTAGAAATAACATATCCCCCACGTTGGCTTAAACAAGTTTTATTTCTGTGTTCATAAATTCTAACTGAATAGATTGAATGAATTTATATTGAGTGTCTACATATATCAGATTTGGTTAAGTACTTTCAATTAGCTAAGACTTTGCAGATAAATTATGCTTTGAAACATTGAAAATCAAAACTGCGTTTGTCAGTATCAACTAGTGTTATCATCCTGACATTTCTCAACTTATACAATCTCAGTAGCCAGAATGTTTTCATTTAGCCTTAACAAGGGGTACTCACTGTATGATTTATTATGGTAGAACACGGTTGTTATTTAATGCGTGTGTGTTAACAGCTCAAAAGATTACTAACTATACTATTGCTTACTTAAGGACAAAGCTTGCTAGCACAACAAGCATTTTATTTCGGAAACTTGTGTTCTGCTGTTGAGATGGTACCAAGTAAATCGCTTTTATTTTGAAAGTACTTTCTGATAAAAGACCCACCTAAAGGCTGAAATTAGTCCATGCCTCTTTCATAGATGAAAAAATGATCAAGCACATAAAAGCACAAATAAAGCTTTGTACACTGGGTGCACAAAAACTAAATGAAGAGCATGGAAGAAGGAATGTAGTTCTTTCCCTGGAATGACATGTCTTTTTCCACAGGCGTTGATTTCATTTGGTTGGACTTTCATTCTGTCCACGGTGACAAATGTTTTCTCCCCTAAATAGCTCTCTACTGTGCTTCCTTTTTTTAATTTCTTTATTTCTACTGAGAAATCAAAGTGGATTTCACTGCCCTGCCGAGCCATTTCTCCCACTGCAGCCTTCATTGCTGGGCCCCACGATTGACTTTCTTTGGAGGATGAGGCATGTGTATGGGGGAGTGGAAAGATGGGAAATTGTGTCTCCACCTTTAACTCTCCATCCGGTAGGATGCTATGGTGTGCAGAGACGTAACAAAGAGTATCTGTATTAAAAAGAGGCACTGAGAAGAACTTGACAAGTTACCCAAATGTTCGTCCCTACTCTGCAAGCAGGATCCCACTTGAGCCGTCTGAAGCCAATGAGAATCTGTTTGTCTTCAGCCCTTCACACTACGTACCCACTTTCCTTTTGAATCCTAATATTTTCTCCTTTCTTAGAGCCTCCTTGTCTAAAAGCCTAAGTTATTCTTGACCTCCTCGTGCGGCAGTTTATTTCTTCTGCCACGGAGACAGGGAATGTGTTGGTCAGAGTCCCCCTGCATCATTATAGACTCAAATCTCAAGTCACCCTTTTCCTCTTCAGGAGAGAGAAACACATTTTTCTGAACCTTTCCTATGAGATCGTACAATCCACAAATTTGTTTATCCTCCCAGTTTTGTTCTGGGTCTCTTAAATTCTCTACCTTCTGCTGAAGTTTTACAATACAGACAGGTTGCTGGAGCATTAAAAATCATCTATTGCTGTTCCTCAGTGGGACTACTATTGACATTTTGAAGGGAATGCTTCTTTTTCTAAAAAAAAAAAAATTTTCTTGACATGGCACGTGGAATCTTAGTTGTCTGACCAGGGTTGGAACCTACCCCGCTTGCATTGGAAGTGCAGAATCTTAACCACTGGACCACTGGGGAAGTCCCAGGGAGATTTTTTTCTTTATGATGTAAGATCGGCCCATGGATTTTAGAAAGGTTAGTAGCCTTGCCTTCCGGAAACTAAAGACCAGCAGCACCCCTGCCCCCAGTCCCTGGTCGGTGTGATAACCAGATTCAGACCTCCTCCTCACATCCATGTTGAGGAGGACCAGGACTGCCCAGACCAGAGTCTCCAGCAAGAACTGAACATGCTAAAACAGGCAGAGTTGAGCAAATGGTGAGGTTGGCCCAGACCCCACTGTTTAACTCTGGGTGCCATCCTCTTCTCACCCTATCATTCTTCTGAAAACTCTGGGCTTGCGTTGACTTTTCAGCTTTCTAGAAACACACCAACACGTGTATATGGATGCTCTTTTGAAGAACCAGAATTTCTGATTTGGTATTTAGAGGAGGTCACTGTTGTTTGATATGGGAACATGGATCTGGGGACAATAACCTCAGAACTCAGTGCAGGAAAATAGGAGAGAGTGGAGAGCTCTGGGGACCTACAGAAAGGAGAGGGTCCAGACCACAGAGGAAACGGTGGGGCTGGTGTCACAACGGTGACATCAGCTCAGTCCCGGAGAGAGGGAAGGGGCAGAGCATCTGAAATCCACAGGGAGACTAGAAAAGGTAAGGCGCAAAGGAGTAGTTTTTCACTTGCATCTGTGCCATGCATCCCAGTTTCAGCTCTCTGCCCAGTGTCATAGGCTGACTTCAAGGATCAGAGTATAGGGGTTTTAACTGGTCGTTTACTGCAGCCGAAACTCTCTCTCCTATCAGACCCGACACGCCTGTCTCACCCACCTTCCATCCACATTTCTGTCTTGTCCCTCACTTACCTTCTGGCATCCCCCCAACCCCCTTTCATTCTTCATGCATGCAGAGAAGGGGCTCATGACTTGATGCCTTTTATTTCTCTGGCTTCTTCCAAAACCTCAAGTGAGGCTCTCCATGAAAAGGAATCGGCATAGAAAGAGTGGGCTTCAGGAAATGTTTCCCATAAAAGCTTTGTTAAGGCTCTGATCTCATGAGACGTTTACTGGTAATACAGGCACAACCTTTCCATAGAAAAACAAATTCTCATTCCCTACTATTTTCTTTAACACAAGGAATCATTGAATTCCCTAGTACAGAGTTTTGTTGTTGCTGAGTCACCAAGTCATGTCTCTCCTTTGCGACCCCATGAACTGTCACCCACCAGGCTCCTCTGTCCTTGGGATCTCCCAGACAAGAATACTGGAATGGATTGCCTTTCCTTCTCCCGGGGATCTTCCCGACACAGGGATTAAACCTGTATCCCCTGCATTGGCAGGTGGATTCTTTACCACTGTGTCACCAGGGGAGCTTGTAGTGTAGATTACTTAATAAGAAGATGAGGGTAATTTATGACTTAAAAATACAGTTAGGGGTATCTTGGTTGTTATGTGGGTTACACGTACTGTCTGCGTTAGCTTGCACAAAATACAGCAAGTGCAGAGTTGCACATGGGAACTAGAGTAGAGGACTCTTCTTTCTTTGCTTTCTGCTAAAATGAAGACTCCTACATGAGATTTATCATCTATAAAAAAAAAAGTCTACTATTATAGAGACAGAAATAACACCAAAGGCTTCCCTTAGCTTGTGTTGTTGAATTATTTAAAGCTTTAGAGCCGAGTTTCTGGTCCTGATTTTTTTTAAACATGGCAGTTTTCCTGTCCTCCCTTCTTGGGTGCTCGGGACACCAAGTTCTATTTGGCTTCTCAGAGTTTCTCATTTCCTGAAGTACACCACTAGCTCTATAAACATGGAAGAATAAATATTAGCTTTATGAGACCATGTTCCTCTACTAGTTGAAAAATAGCATATAATAAAAAAATACAAGGATGTAATATTGAAAATTATAGGTCAATATGCTCTCTTATTGTGGGTATATATCTGATGCTCATGCATGGAGACTATGTTTTCAGAAAAATGGTGTGCTGTGTGATACCACTTGAATCTGTGATAAATTTTCACCTCTCATGTTTAACAATATACGTCAAGTGAGTCTCGCCTCACTAGTGAAATGTTTCCAACTTATTTACCACTATGATTTAAAAACCAACGAAACACTCTGACTCTTGCTATTAATTCTGAAAATTACATATAATCCAAAGTTAAAATGTTTGTGGCTTCCTTTCTTGCCGGAGGCCTCCAGCACCCAAGGAGCTCCTTGGAGTTACATTAGAAAATGTCTAAAGGCAGTTTTGAATCTCAAGGAATTTTTGTGAGGGATTTTAAAATAAAAAGTCAGTCAATACTAGACTACTAGTAGTAATACTAGACTACTAGTAGTATTGACTACTACAGCTAGTCAATACTCTGTGCGTGCTGTCACTCAGTCATGTCTGACTCTTTGAAACCCCGTGGACTATAACTCACCAGGTTCATCTGTCCATGGAAGCGGGTTGCCATTTCTTCCTCCATGGGAATCTTCCCAACCCGGGAATCGAACCCACGTCTTTTGTGTCTCCTGCGTTGGCAGGCAGATTCCTTACCACTGACAATTGTTATTGTGAAACCCAGACTCTAATTATGCATGTTTAGCAGCAACGAAAACGTACAATCCATTGATCATGCCCCTAAAGCTTCATATTCATACCCCGTAAGGAAGAAAAGGAGTAACCTTCATTGATAGTGTGTGAGTTGAAACACTCTTGAAGCTACAGGATTCAATTTAATTACTAATATGTTCAGATAATTCACTTCCTTCTAGAAATGACTATCCATTTGCCAAAAGTGCCAGTGATTTATATCAAGGACAGTTTCTTCTCTTATATTAATATTCCATTGTTCCTCTCGATAAAGATGGAAAATAATCAGGCTTGTATAGTCCAGGCTCAACAATAAGAAAATTGGACCTATTTGAATAGTTCCTTCTAATTGCCTGAATTTCTACAGGATGCTTCTTTTAAACCACAAAATTTAAAAATACATTAAATTTTATTATGAAGTAATTTAAACCTACAGAAAATAGTAAAGTCTATTTACTGCCTTGTTTTATTTGATTATTTTTATTTTTAGTGGATTTGTTTTTGTTTTCTTTCCAATTTTATAAACAATACATGTTGATTACATAAAACTAGCAATACATAAAAACATGAGGTAAAAATTAAAAACCACCAAAGATACCTACCCCCCCAGAGACACCCATCATTATTAGCATTTTTATGTGTTTCTTCCCATGTTTAGAGTTTTTTAAAATGGAGGTATAACTGACCTATATCATTATACAAATTCCAGGTGCACAAGATAGTGATTCAGTGTTTCTGTACATTACAATATGATCACCATGATACGTCTAATTACCATCTGTCAACAGACAAAGATATTACAATATAACTAATTATATTTCCCATGATGGACATTTCCTCCCTGGGGCTCACTTTTTCTTTCTGTTTCGTAATTGGGAAGTTGTACCTCTTAATCGTCCTCAACTGCTTCACTCTTCCCTCAACCCCCTCCCTTCTGGTAATCACCTGCTTTGTTCTCCGTATCTGTATCTTTTATATCTTTTTATTTGTTTTGATTTTTAGATTCCATATATAAATGAAATCACACAGCATTTGTCTTTCTTTGTCTGACTTATTTCACTGACGATAATACCCCCCCAGGTCCACCCATGTTGTCATAAATGGCAAGATTTCTTCCTTTTTTATGACTCATATTCCGATTGAATATATGTACCTACCACTTCCTTAGTCCATTTATCTATTGATAGACATTTAACTTGTTTCCAAATCTTGCCTATTATAAATAGCACTGCACTGAATATAGGGATACATATATCTTTGCAAATCACTGTTTGTTTTTGTCGGAGTAACACCCAGAGGTGGAATTGCTGGATCATATGGTAGTTCTGTTTTATGAGAAACCTCCATATTACTTTCCATCGTGACTGTACCAATTTACATTCTCACCAGCAGTTTTCTAAGGCTTCTTTTTCTTCACATCCTCACCAACACTTGTCTTTTTGGTAATAACCATTCTAACAGGTGTGAGGTGATAGCTCATTGTGATTTGCATTTCCCTGATCACTTTCATTTTTCTCTTTCATGCACTGGAGAAGGAAATGGCAACCCACTCCAGTGTTCTTGCCTGGAGAATCCCAGGGACGGCGGAGCCGGGTGGGCTGCCGTCTATGGGGTCTCACAGAGTCGGACACGACTGAAGCGACTTAGCAGCAGCAGTAGATGACTAGTAATGTTGAGCATTTTTCATGTATCTGTTGCTATCTATATGTCTTCTTTGAAAAAAAAAATGTTCAGGTTCTCTGCCCAGTTTTCAGTCAGTAGTTCATTTTTTGATGTTGAGTTATATGAGTTTTATATATTGGGGATATTAATCCCATATTACAGATTCATTTGAAAATATCTTCTCCCATTCACTAGGCAGCCTCTTCATTTTGTTAATAGTTTCCTTCATTGTGCAAAAGTTTTTTAGCTTGATGCAGTCCCAGTTTTAAAATTTTACTTTTGTCTCCCTTTCCTAAGGAAACATATCCAGAAAGTTATTGCCAAGGTCAGTCTGAAGGAGTATACGGGCCTATGTTTTCTTCAAGGAGTTTTGTGATGTCAGGTTATTCAAGTTTTCAATCCTTTCTGAGTTTGTCTTCTATGTGGTGTGAAAAGGTAGTCCAGTTTGGTTCTTTTGCATGGTGTCCAGTGTTCCCAAAACCATTATTGAAGAGGCTGCCTTATCCCTGTTGTGTCTTGTTGCCCCGTTTTTCATTGACCGCTTGCCCTTATAAGCATAGGTGTACTCCTGGGCTCTCTATACTGTTCCTTTTATCTCTGTGTCTGTTTGTGTGCCCGCACCATACTGTTTTGATGACTGTCAGTTCAGTTCAGTCGCTTAGTCGTGTCCGACTCTCTGCGACCCCATGAATTGCAGCAGGCCAGGCCTCTCTGTCCATCACCAACTCCCGGAGTCTACCCAAACCCATGTTCATCGAGTCGGTGATGCCATCCAACCATCTCATCCTCTGTCGTCCCCTTCTCCTCCCGCCCCCAATCCTACCCAGCATTAGGGTCTTTTCCAATGAGTCAACCCTTCGCATGAGGTGCCCAAAGTATTGGAGCTTCAGCTTCAACATCAGACCTTCCAATGGACACCCAGGATTGATGTCTTTTAGGATGGATTGATTGGATCTCCTTGCAGTCCAAGGGACTCTCAACAGTCTTCTCCAACACCACAGTTCAAAAGCATCAATTTTTTGGCGCTCAGCTTTCTTCACCGTCCAACTCTCACATCCATACATGACCACTGGAAAAACCATAGCCTTGACTAGATTGACTTTTGTTGGCAAAGTAATGTCTCTGCTTTTAAACATGCTATCTAGGTTGGCCATAACCTTCCTTCCAAGGAGTAAGCGTCTTTTAATTTCATGGCTGCAGTCACCATCAGCAGTGATTCTGGAGCCCAAAAAAGTAAAGTCTGACACTGTTTCCACTGTTTCCCCATCTATTTCCCATGGAGTGATGGGACCAGATGCCATGATCTTAGTTTTCTGAACGTTGAGCTTTAAGCCAACTTTTTCACTCTCCTCCTTCACCTTCATCAAGAGGCTCTTTAGTTCTTCTTCACTTTCTGCCATCAGGGTGGTGTCATCTGCATATCTGAGGTTATTGATATTTCTCCCGGCAATCTTGATTCCAGCTTGTGTTTCTTCCAGCCCAGCGTTTCTCATGATGTACTCTGCATATAAGTTAAATAAGCAGGGTGACAATATGCAGCCTTGAAGTACTCCTTTTCCTATTTGGAGCCAGTCTGTTGTTCCATGTCCAGTTCTAACTGTTGCTTCCTGACCTGCATACAGGTTTCTCAAGAGACAGGTCAGATGGTCTGGTATTCGCATCTCTTTCAGAATTTTCCACAGTTTATTGTGATCCACACAGTCAAAGGCTTTGGCATAGTCAATAAAGCAGAAATAGATGTTTTTCTGGAACTCTCTTGCTTTTTCGATGATCCAGCGGATATTGGCAATTTGATCTCTGGTTCCTCTGCCTGTTCTAAAACCAGCTTGAACATCTGGAATTTCACGGTTCACGTATTGCTGAAGCCTGGCTTGGAGAATTTTGAGCATTACTTTACTAGCATGTGAGATGAGTGCAATTGTGTGGTAGTTTGAGCATTCTTTGACACTGCCTTTCTTTGGGATTGGAACGAAGACTGACCTCTTCCAGTCCTGTGGCCACTGCTGAGTTTTCCAAATTTGCTGGCATATCGAGTGCAGCACTTTCACAGCATCACCTTTGAGGATTTGAAATAGCTCAACTGGAATTCCATCACCTCCACTAGCTTTGTTCGTAGTGATGCTTTCTAAGGCCCACTTGACTTCACATTCCAGGATGTCTGGCTCTAGGTGAGTGATCACACCATCATGATTATCTGGGTCGTGAAGATCTTTTTTGTTCAGTTCTTCTGTGTATTCTTGCCACCTCTTCTTAATATTTTCTGCTTCTGTTAGGTCCATACTATTTCTGTCCTTTATCGAGCCTATCTTTGCATGAAATGTTCCTTTGGTATCTCTAATTTTCTTGAAGAGGTCTCTAGTCTTTCCCAGTCTGTTGTTTTCCTCTATTTGTTTGCACTGATCGCTGAGGAAGGCTTTCTCATCTCTCCTTGCTATTCTTTGGAACTCTGCGTTCAGATGAGAATATCTTTCCTTTTCTCCTTTGCTTTTCGCTTCTCTTCTCTTCCCAGCTATCTGTAAGGCCTCCTCAGACAGCCATTTTGCTTTTTTGCATTTCTTTTCCATGGGGATTTTCTTGATCCCTGTCTCCTGTACAATGTCACGAACCTCTGTCCATAGTTCATCAGGCACTCTGTCTATCAGGTCTAGTCCCTTGAATCTATTTGTCACTTCAACTGTATACTCATAAGGGATTTCATCTAGGTCATACCTGAATGGTCTAGTGGTTTTCCCTACTTTCTTCAATTTAAGTCTGAATTTGGCAATAAGCAGTTCATGATCTGAGCCACAGTCAGCTCCTGGTCTTGTTTTTGCTGACTGTATAGAGCTTCTCCATCTTTGGCTGCAAAGAATATAATCAATCTGATTTCGGTGTTGACCATCTGGTGATATCCACGTGTAGAGTCTTCTCTTGTGTTGTTGGAATAGGGTGTTTGCTATTACCAGTGCGTTCTCGTGGCAAAACTCTATTAGCCTTTGCCCTGCTTCATTCTGTACTCCAAGGCCAAACTTGCCTGTTACGCCAGGTATTTCTTGACTTCCTACGTTTGCATTCCAGTCCCTTATAATGAAAAGGACATCTTTTTTGGGTGTTATTTCTAGAAGGTCTTGTAGGTCTTCATAGAACCATTCAACTTCAGCTTCTTCGGCGTTACTGGATGACTGTAGCTTTGTATAATAGCTTGAAACCAGGGAGCCTGATACTGCCAGCTTTATTGTATGTTTGCTTTTACCAAAGAGATTTTTCCTTTTATAGTTTTTATATTTCTAGTTGTACCATTTTGCTTAGAGAAATTCTTTTAACATTTTTTATAAAGCCTGTTTCTGGGGCTCCCCACATGGCACAGTCATAAAGAATCCTCCTGCCAGTGTAGGAGATGCTAGAGACACTGGTTCTATCTCTGGGTTGGAAAGATCCCCTGGAATAGGAAACGGCAACTCACTCCAGCATTCTTGATCCGCGGGCAGTGGAGCCTCGTCCATGGGGCCACAAAGAGTCGGACACAACTGAGCACACACACACACATAAAGCCAGTTTAGTGGTCCTGGACTCCTTCAGCTTTTGCTTGTCTCTGAAACTCTTTGTCCCGCCTCCAAATCTGAACTATAGCCTTGCTGATTAAAGTATTTTTAATTGTGGTTTTTTTTTTCCTTTCCTCCCTCTGAAAATACACTGTCATTCTTCTGACCTGCAGAATTTCTGCTGAAATGTCAGCTGATAGCCTTTTGTGAATTCCCTTATATGAAAATAGTTGCTTTTCTCTTGTTGCTTTTAATATTTTTTCTTTATCTTTTGCCATTTTAATTTTAACATATCTTCGTGTCGACCTCTTTGGGTTCACCTTGTTTGATGTTCTCTGAGCTTCCCAGATTTGGATGTCCATTTCCTTTCTCAGGTTAGGGAAATTTTCAGATATTATATCTTCAAATCGATTCTCTACCCCCTTTTTTTTTCTTTTTGGAGGACCCTTAGAATGTTAGTACACTTGATGTTGTCCCATAGATCTCTTGATGTATCCTCATTTTTAAAATCTTTCTTTTTCTGTTCAACTTGAGTGATTGCCATTACCGTGTCTTTCAGCTTGCTGATCGTTTCCTCTGTATCATGAAATCTACTGTACTTTCCTTCTTTTTTATTTCAGTCATTGTATTCTTTAGCTCTGCTTATTTCTCCTTTTTATTTGCTAAGTCTCTGTTAAACATTTTACCATGTCCACCCATTCTCCACCCAAGTTCATCGAGCATCTTTATGATCATTGCCTTGAACTCTTTACTGGGTAGATTACTTGTCTCTAATTTGCTTAGCCCATCTAAGAGTCTACCTTGTTCCTTCATTTTGAACCTGTTCCTCTCTTGCCTTATTTTGCCTGATTCTCTGTTTTTGTTTATGTAAGTTAGGCAGGTTGGTTGCATGTCCTGATCTTGGAAATTTGACCTTATGTAGGAGACATCTACGGGGCCCAGGTGCACACTCCCTTCTGTTCACCTGAGATAAATGCTAGGAATTCCTCTCCATTGTGGGCTGCATGGGCCCTTCTATTGGGGGCGGGGGGCTGATTACTGTGGATATACTGATGTGACAGGTCCCCAGCCTGTTAGGTTTAAGACTCTGCCTAGTGCAGAGGCTGCTGGCCACTGGTGGGCGGGGCTGTGTCCTGGTATAGCTGCCGGTGTGGCCCAGGAAGTCCAGGGCCTGGTGCTAGCCTGTTGGTGGGTGAGGCTATGTCCCTGCAAGCCTGGCTGCTTAGTGTAGGGCATCCCGGGACTGATGCTGAAAAGTTGACTAGTGAGGCCAGGTCCAGGCACCAGTAAACTAGAGAGAGGACTCCAGCATGGTGTCTGTCAGCACTGGTGTTCTCATGGCAGAATAAGCCCCTAAGAATGGCCACTTCCAGTGTCTCTGTCACCAGGGTAAGTGCCGGTAGCCTCTTGCCTCTCTGGAAGGCTCTCCAAGACCAGCAAATGTGTCTGAATCAGGCTCCTTTCCAATTGCTTTTCATTTTGAACATGCCATTTAAGAGAAGAGTCTCTGTTTCCTGTAGCCTCTGGTTCTCCTGAATGCAAGCTCTGCTGTCCTTCAAAGCCAGAAATTCTGGCTCACGTTCCTGATGCAGGACCCTCCAGCCCAGGCTTTTGAGCCCAAGGTTAGGCTCAGACTCCTTGCTCCTTGAGGGAAGTCTCTGCAGTTGTGATTATTCTCCTATCTGTGGGCTACCTACCTGAGGATGTGGGTCTTGACTATATGGCATCTCTGCCTCTCCTACTGATCTTGTTGTGTTTCCTTATTTATATCTTCTGTTGGAGAAGATCTTTTTTAAAAAATTTTAATTGGAGTATAGTTACTTTACAGTGTTAGTTTCTGATGTACGATGAAGTGAATCAGCTATATGTATACATATATCTTCTCCCTCTTGGACCCCCTCCTATCCCCCCATGCAATCCCACCTGTCTAGGTCACCACAGATTACCGCTCACCATCTATTTAACACACGGTGGTGTATATATGTGATTCCTAATCTTCAGTTCATCCCACCCTCCTCTCCTGACCCCCGTGTCCACACATCCATTCTCTACATCTGTATCTCTCTTCCTGCCCTGCAAATAGGTTCACCTGCTCCATTTTTCCATTTTTTATATGTTTTTCTATTGTATATTAATACAGTATTTGTTTTTCTCTTTGACTTTACTCAGTACAACAGACTCTAGGTCCAGCCACATCACTACAAATGACCCAATTGTGTTCCTTTATATGGTTGAGTATTGTTCCAGTGCATATATGTAGCACATCCTCTTTATCCATTTACCTGTTGATGGACATCTAGGTTGCTTCCATGTACTGGGTATTGTAAATAGTGCTGCAGTGAACATTGGTGTTCAGTTCCGTTCAGTCCAGTCACTCAGTTGTGTCCAACTCTTTGCGACTCCATGAACCGCAGCACGCCAGGCCTCCCTGTCCATCAGCAACTCCCAGAGTTTACCCAAACTCATGTCCATTGAGTCAGTGATGCCATCCAACCATCTCATCCTCTGTCATCCCCTTCTCCTCCTACCCTCAGTCTTTCCCAGAATCAGGGTCTTTTCCAATGAGTAAGCTCTTCGCATCAGTTGGCCAAAGTATTGGAGTTTCAGCTTCAACATCAGTCCTTCCAATGAACACCCAGGATTGATCTCCTTTAGGATGAACTGGTTGGATCTCCTTGCAGTCCAAGGGACTCTCAACAGTCTTCTCCAACACCACAGTTCAAAAGCATCAATTCTGCGGTGCTCAGCTTTCTTCACCGTCCAACTCTCACATCCATACATGACCACTGGAAAAACCATAGCCTTGACTAGATGGACCTTTGTTGACAAAGTAATGTCTCTGCTTTTCAATATGCTATCTAGGTTGGTCATAACTTTCCTTCCAAGGAGTAAGTGTCTTTTAATTTCATGGCTGCAATCACCATCTGCAGTGATTTTGGAGTCCAAAAAAATAAAGTCAGCCACTGTTTCCACTGTTTCCCCATCTGTCTGCCATGAAGTGATGGGACTGGATGCCATAATCTTAGTTTTCTGAATGTTGAGCTTCAAGCCAACTTTCTCACTCTCCTCTTTCACTTTCATCAAGAGGATCTTTACTTCTTCTTCACTTTCTGCCATCAGCATGGTGTTATCTGCATATCTGAGGTTATTGATACTTCTCCCTGCAGTCTTGATTCCAGGCTGTGCTTCTTCCAGCCCTGCGTTCCTTGTGATGTACTCTGCATATAAGTTAAACATTGCTCTGCATGCATCTTTTTGCAGTTTGATTTTTTCAGGGTGTATGCCCGTAGTGGGATTGCTGGGTCATATGGTAGTTCTGTTTTTAGTGTTTTAAGGAACCTTCATAATGTTCTCCATAGTGCCCACATCAATTTATATCCCTACTAATAGTGCAAGAGGGTTCCCTTTTCTCCACATCTTTTCCAGCATTTATTGTTTGTCGATTGTCTGATGATGGCCATTCTGACCTATGTGAGGTGATAACTCATTGTAGTTTTGATCTGCATTTCTCCAGTAATTAGCGATGCTAAGCATCTTTTCATGTGCCTCTTGGCCATCTCTGTGTCTGCTCTGGAGAAGTGTCCATTTAGGTCTTCCATCCTTTTTTTTGTTTCTTTTTAATTGTTTTTTATATTGAGCACCATGTTGTTTGTACTTTTTGGAGGTTAATCTCTTATCAGTTGCTTCCTTTGAAATATCAACTCAAAATGGATTAAAGAAGTAAATGTGAGACCGGATACTCTAAAACTCTTACAGGAAAACATAGGAAGAACACTGATGTAAATCACAACTACATCTTTTTTGACCCACCTGCTGCAGTAGTGAAAATAAAAACAAAGGGGGCCTTTTAAACTAAAAGGCCTAATTAAACTGAAAAGCTTTTGCATAGCAAAGGAAACCATAAACATGATGAAAATATAAACCTCCAAATGGGAGAAAATATTTGCAACCGAAAAAAAATCTTTTCAGCTAGTCTTCAGATCATTCTCGTCAAGAGTTGCTCTGTGTTGTAATTTTAGTTTGCTGTGGGAGGGTGCGAGCTCAGGTCTACCTACTCACCGTTTGGGCCAACATCTCCACTGCCCTAGTTTAAAATGTTAATTCTGCCAAAGTTTTGGGTATCTATTTTTTAAAGTGTAAAAAAGTACCATTCTTTCTAATATTTAAACATCTCCATAGATAATATAACTTACAAGATTTTGTATTTTATTCCATTTGTATTATATATTCTGTTTCCTTATCTAGTTATGTCTGTGTCAATGTATATGGAATATTTCTTTCAAGTTTTCATAGATGAGATCATACTGAATTTATACCTTTCAATTTGTTTTTTCCTTAACAATATTTTTTGGGGGAAGTGGAGGCCAGGCCCTGTGGCTTGTGGAATACTAGGTCCCTGATCAAGGGTTGAACCCAGACCCTTGGCTATGAGAGTGTGGAGTCCTAATCACTGGACTGCCAGGGAATTCCAGCCATTTGTTTTGTTTTGTTTTTCAGCTTTATCTGTTAATATATGGACATTTGACTCATTCATAGTAACTAATTGTTGTATGTTTTTCCCTTCTCATAACGGAACATTTACAGGTCGTCTTTTTTTTCTGGACAACCGCCTTCCCGTATCCATCATTCATTCATCATTCACTAGACATGTAGACATGTAGCTGTGGGCTTAATGTTTGGTAATGCAGGACCCTCCTTGCCGTTGAATAGGCACTTGAGAACTAGTTATTCTTTATACTAGAAAGCCTTTTTATTTCCTTTGTGTCAACAAAGTTTTCTGTTTTGTCTTGTTGTTGCTGTTTGATGTGCCTTTGTCCTTTTCTAATGATTTTTTTCTGTGAGCAGTTTCTAAAGTGGCTTTATTAATTCCATAGAAATCAAGTATAGTTATGTCTGAACCATGAGAAAAGACAAAAGAAATAGAGCAAAGACTTAACAAGAGAGAATTTTAAAAAAAGGAAGAAGGGATTACGTCTAATTTTTAGCCTTTTAGCCTCTGAGATTCAATTGGTGTTTCTCAGAGATACATTTTAAAGGGCATTTGCACAGTTTCTTATTTTCCGTCATCTCAAAGATCAGCTAGTTTGGGAGGCCTTTCTCTCCCATTAAACTAATCAAATACTTCCTTTTGTCTCTTAGTTTCATAATCACATTAGGAAAATATGCATTATTTCTTTCAAAATTAGGTATAATGTTTCAAGATCTATCTCAAATTAAGTGTCTTTTAATTTCTGGTGCCTCAAAAAATGGGAGCTATCAAAAATCCTCAAATGGATCTATGCTGCTGCTGCTAAGTCGCTTCAATCGTGTCCAACTCTGTGTGACCCCAGAGACAGCAGCCCACCAGGCTCCGCCGTCCCTGGGATTCTCCAGGCAAGAACACTGGAGTGGGTTGCCATTTGCTTCTCCAGTGCATGAAAGGGAAAAGTGAATGTGAAGTTGCTCAGTCGTGTCTGACTCTTAGTGACCCCACGGACTGTAGCCTACCAGGCTCCTCCGTCCATGGGATTTTCCAGGCAAGAGTACTGGAGTGGGGTGCCATTGCTTTCTCCGAAATAGATCTATATTTGTACCGTTTAATGGATTTTAGAGTTTTTTATTTTGCCTAGTATGTTCTGAATAAATATTTGGTGAATGGTTGAATAAATGAACAAAGTAATAAATATTTATAAAGGTAACAGTAATAAATATTTGTAGGCGTTATATGGTCATTTGACTTGGAGATATTTTAATGTTCCTGGTAATCGTCTTCCATCTACTAAAACACTGACCTTGAGCATTTAGATCTCCTGTGACTGAAAACTGAGGTCTAAAAACAAAAGAAAGACTGGAGTTACCTGAGAATACAAATTCCCAAAAGTTATTAAAATCAAAGTCTCTATTTAGGGTTACCAGATTATTTAGGGCTCTAAAACAAATGTCTACTCTCTCAAAATTTTGAGAGCTGTGTATCTCAATTTTTAGATGGGTCTCAAACTCTGTTACTCCAAAAATTAAAGATTGTTTTAGTCCATTATATTTTTGTATATGACTGTGGGGTGAGCCAGTTGACATCACTAAAAAAATGAAACTTTGAAAAATTGAAGAGTAAAACCAATTATTTTTAGAACTGACAGAGCCTTTCTGGGGCTCAGTTCTTGCTCTTTTTAATTATTCCTTTCAAGGTACTGGAAATTATTGGACTATAAGTGATCTTAGCACTTGCCAAAGTAATTTTCTATATAAAAAGATTAGTAAGTATTGAGAATTTCCTTTGGTTTCCCTTGCACACAATGCTCTGGTCTCTTTTGAAAGTCAAGTTTATAGGGTTTTCCCCTACGCTTGATCCTTATTTTTGTTGCATTTGATGGAGTTCTACTAACCTAAGATCTGTGCCAAGTTTAGTATTCAGCAGACATTTGTCACTGAGTATAAGTCTTCAGAAAATAGGAATTCAGCCAGAAATTCTTGCTCACATTACCTAGAGCTGCTCTGCTGGCCATACTATTTAGGTCTTCCTGTATATCTGAAATCTGCAAGGAAATGCCTTTAAATCTTAACTCACATATGTTTTTATGTAGAATTTGTTCTGGTAGAACCAATATCCCCATTATGAGATTATTAGTGCTATTTTATAACAGTAAATGTATGATTTTTTTATCAGTATCCGTCATAATGACAGATCTGCAGATGACTTTGGATTCTCATTTGGCATACTTATTAATAAGTGTGCTGGAATCCTCACAAATTGCACACTGCTAATTTCTGGTGGATTGCACTTCAGGAAATGAAGTTGCTTCTTTGGCCGTCTGTCTGCCTCCAAGTTGTGGCCTGGGGACTCAGCTCAAGTTACCACCAGATCTGCAGCCTTCCTTGCCTTCCTCCCCTTTTCTCTGCAGGTCCATGCTCTCAGGAGTTGGGGTGGAGCTCCTGGGTTCTGACACTGTTCAAGAAGATGAAGCTGCAGAGGCAAATGAGGAAATGTGTCCAGTAATAGGCCTACCATCATCCTTCTGCATTTCCTTTTCTTTTTCTTTTATATCACAATCCACAGAACTTTAGAAAAATAAAAAGAATTAGGCCACCAATGCTTGGTGGAAAGATTGGTCATGACGTTGGATTATAAAATTTTCAAGAAGTATCTGTTCAAATTTGAAACGTAAAGGAGAAGAATGAAAAAATTAGTAAGTGTGGTTTTTAACTCACATTAGAGGATCATCAAATTCATACTGAGTAAACTAAAACTTGAATTTGGGGTCCTGAATATAGAAACAGCTATGCAAAATTTAAAGATAAGCAGTGCATTATCCCCCGAAGTGTTGAAGACAAAATTAGGTTAACAAGTCGAGGCAGAAAACAAAGCTAACAAGTGTTAAGAACTTAGAAAAATTGTAAATTTCAAGTGTGCTCTTAATACCTGAAACATAGTCATAAGTAATTAAGAATAAAGAACCTCAAGGATGCTTGTGAAAGAGACAAAATTAATACAGGGAAGCCTTCCTAATTTGGGTGAACTAGATAGAGCACACTTGTTAGAATTATGTGATGTTTCATTTCAAGGCAGTTAGGCACTCTCAATAAATGCAGTCGTATGAGCTTGTGGTTAATAAAAATCCCAATAACAAAAACAACAGGAAACAACCCTCTCGGTCTTGCCTTATGAATCCCTAATTTCTCCATAATAATTTTACTCTAAGATGATCTACATAGGGAGGAACTAACAAAAGTCTGCCTTTGATCATTCTAAGCAACAGGTATTGATTTAGAAAACAGTGGATTCACCTGAAGTCAGTGGAGAAATTTATTTGAATATTGTTGTTGTTGTTCCTTAGTTACTAAGTCGTGTCCAGCTTCTTTAGCAACCCCATGGACTGCAGCCCACCAGGCTCCTCTGTCCATGGGATTCTCCAGGCAAGACTACTGGAGTGGGTTGCCATTTCCTTCTCCAGGGTATCTTCCTGACCCAGGGATCAAACCTGCATCTCCTGCATTGCCCAGCAGATTCGTTACCGCTGGGCCACCAGGGAAGCCCCTTATTTGCATATAGGGCTCTTAATGTACTTCTGTGACAAATTCATTATTATTTAAATTGAAAGGATGTTTTTTTAAGATCATAGATGTATTGGTGCTGAAACCCAGAAAGATGGTTTCCAAGTGACTGAGAGTATTTTCATTGACACAGACCATTTTATTTCCTCTTAACAGTTAAGGTTTCACTCAAGAGGAAGAGGAATAAGACTTTAAAGTGCAGGGCAGCCGACTCACAGCTGTGTCTCCCCTCAGAAAAGAGGTCACAGAGTGCGGACATCCCCAGCCTGGGAGAGAGAATTGGTTGGAAAAGATAAGGGCTAGGAGAGGTGGTTGCTGACCGGCTTTCTGTTCTCCGTTATCCCAGAATTTGGCATGCAGTCAGTGTTTCTTTAATTTTATCTTTTGCTTCTATTGATAGCACAGGGCCTGTGTGTTGTATCCTTTAGGGAGGAGAGAGAGAGTTCCTTTATAAACAGACACAAGGGATTGACTTCTTCTTATGAAAAAGACATTTTTCTGCATTCTTCCCTGAAAATATGAACAATATTTGAATAAATACTATAGGCGAAAGTTTTCCAGATAAAATGTCTAAGACTATTTCCATTCATTTGAAAATGTTCACACACACAAAGCACTGCTATTTGCTGAACAATACCATCCCTGTTAGAACTTCCATCCTAAATTTTAGCACAGAAAGGATAATCCCAAAATAAAGATGAGTCAAGGGAACAGAATGTACTTTTCTTTAAATTTAAAAGAATTTTTTGCTGTTGTTTTAAAATTCTGGGTAAAAATTCATCAATATCAGTTTCTTAGAATTACCGCAAGTGAAAGGCAATGCCAAAGAATGCTCAGACTACCACGCAATTGCACTCATCTCACACACTAGTAAAGTAATGCTTAAAATTCTCCAAGCCAGGCTTCAGCAATACGTGAACCATGAACTTCCAGATGTTCAAGCTGGTTTTAGAGAAGGCAGAGGAACCAGAGATCAAATTGCCAACATCCGATGGATCATCGAAAAAGCAAGAGAATTCCAGAAAAACATCTATTTCTGCTTTATTGACTATGCCAAAGCCTTTGACTGTGTGGATCACAATAAACTGTGGAAAATCCTGAAAGAGACAGGCATACCAAACCACCTTACCTGCCTCTTGAGAAACCTGTATGCAGGTCAGGAAGCAACAGTTAGCACTGGACATGGAACAACAGACTGGTTCCAAATAGGAAAAGGAGTATGTCAAGGCTATATATCGTCACCCTGCTTATTTAATTTATATGCAGAGTCCATCATGAGAAACGCTGGGCTGGAGGAAGCACAAGCTGGAATCAAGATTGCCAGGAGAAATATCAATAACCTCAGATATGCAGATGACACCACCCTGATGGCAGAAAGTGAAGAACTAAAGAGCCTCTTGATGAAAGTGAAAGAGGAGAGTGAAAAAGGTGGCTTAAAGCTCAACATTCAGAAAACTAAGATCATGGCATCCGGTCCCATCACTTCATGGCAAATAGATGGGCAAATGGTGGAAACAGTGGCTGACTTTATTTTTCTGGGCTCCAAAATCACTGCAGATGGTGATTGCAGCCATGAAATTAAAAGACGCTTACTCCTTGGAAGAAAAGTTATGGCCAACCTAGACAGCATGTTAAAAAGCAGAGACATTACTTTGCCAACAAAGGTCCGTCTAGTCAAGGCTATGGTTTTTCCAGTGGTCATGTATGGATGTGAGAGTTGAACTGTAAAGAAAGCTGAGCACCGCAGAATTGATGCTTTTGAACTGTGGTGTTGGAGAAGACTGTTGAGAGTCCCTTGGACTGCAAGGAGATCCAACCAGTCCATCCTAAAGGAGATCAATCCTGAGTGTTCATTGGAAGGACTTATGTTGAAGCTGAAACTCCAATAGTTTGGCCCCCATATGCGAAGAGCTGACTCATTTGAAAAGACCCCGATGCTGGGAAAGATTGAGGGCAGGAGGAGAAGGGGACGACAGAGGATGAGATGGTGGATGGCATCACCGACTCGATGGACATGGGTTTGGGTGGACTCAGGGAGTTGCTGATGGACAGGGAGGCCTGGTGTGCTGCAATTCATGGAGTCGCAAAGAGTCGAACATGCCTGAACAACTGAACTGAACTGAACTGGTATATTTGAAAACCCAAAGGACAGTGTTCATCTTAGAATGAGTCAATTTTCAACATTTTAGAGCCCAGTTTTCTTCTAAGAAGCATTTACTAAATTGAAAGTCAAAGATATCACATTAAGAAATTCTACTTGTGTTTAAAATATCTATTTATAAAAATGATAATACAAGCACTGTAGGAGATACAATTTACAAAAATGTATTTCTACTTACACATTTCTCGGCAAAGTAAGACATAACTCACATAACACATCCTCCTATCTCTTTTCCTGAGCATCCCTGTCATTTATGAAAATGTGTGACTGCTCAATCTATTGATTGAAAATGTTAAAAATTGTATTTTTAGAATGAACATTGAAAAAGGATGTGGCAGGTGCAAATAGGACTAACCTCTCATTATGCTGCACTTAGAACTTTTTTTTTTTCTGAAATTACCTCGCCCAGCTTCATTTTGCTTATGTCCTGGGGGGCATGCATAGAATGTTGCTCATGGTAGGCTGTCATTTAAATGTTTGCTAAACAAATAAATAAGAAAATTAATTAAAGATGACCTACAAAGGTGAATTTCCAAACACCCCATACTTTCAGTGGGCTAAATATCAGATGGTGAGGGCGTTGGAACCATAATGTTATACGTTCTCATTTCCATTTCTTCTCCGAAGCCCCACTCTGTTTATTGCTGTGGCATCTGGCAGGCTTTCTTTTCTGGGCCCAGCAGGCTCCACGCCGTGTGTTCTTATTTTCCTGGAATGAAAGTCAAGGAAATTCCACTTCTAAAAATATGCTTTATGAGTTCTTTTAAATAATATTTCCTTTCTACTAGCTCATTCACTTAGGGGTCTTGATAAATGACACACAATGCACAGAAAAAAAAAAATCACAGTGAGTGTCATGTTATCTGTGCAACAAACCTAACAATTCCCTCCAAGGGTGCAAACAGTGTCCTCCTCTTCTGTTTCTGAGACATCTTATTCTTATGGGTTTATGGCCACGGGCACTCCATGCTCACCAGAAACAGTAGCTGAAACATTTACTCAGTGCTTATTTATATCAAGAACTCTTCTTTACATATATTAGCAGGTATAGCCCTTTAAGAATCCTGTACAGAAGGCGCTGGGCTTCCCTGCTGGCTCAGACAGTAAAGAATCTGCCTGCCACGCAGGAGACCTGGGTTCGATGAATGGCTATCCAGTCCAGTATCCTCACAGCATTCTTGCCTGGAAAATTCCATGGACAGAGGAACCTGGCGGGCTATAGTCCATGGGGTCTCAAAGAGCCAGAGACTAAGTGACTAATATATACACATAGAAGGTATTATTTATCATTTTAACTTTACAGATAAGGAAATTTAGACATAGACTCTTTATTTAAAAACTTTGTCAAGTTCACATGGCTAGTAACTTAAGAAGTCAGGATTGCTTTCTTTTTTTTCCTTTGAACTTTTTCCTTTTATTTATTGGACTTTCCCTGGTGGCTCAGATGGTAAAGAATCTGTCTGCAGTGCAGGAAACATGAGTTTGATCCCTGAGTCAGGAAGACCGCCTGGAGAAGGGAATGACTACCCACTCCAGTATTCTTGTCTGGAGAATCCCATGGACAGAGAGCCTGGCAGGTTGCAGTCCGTGGGGTCAAAAAGAGTTGGACATGATTGAGTGACTATTGGTTTCTTTTTTTTTCTTCTAACTTTTCCCTTTTCTTTTTTTTAAATTTATTTGTTATTTACTGTGAAAGACTCAGTTTTTAAGGATTTTTTTTCCCTTTGGCAACATTTTATTATAGAAATATTTAACCATACAGAAAAGTTGAAAGAAATCTACAGTGAGCACTCAGATGCTCACCTCTACACATCTCTCTCTTCATCCATGAATTCACTGTATTCTTGGAAACATTTCTCAGTAAGTGGTAGACATCTCTACAATTTTCCCAAATACTTTGGCATATGTACCATTACTAGAATTCAAAGTTTATGATTTTTTATATGATTCTTATTTTTTCAGTAAAATTATTAGGCTAGAATTTACCTATTTACATAAAATACATAGATTAAGTGTCTATTTCCATGAGTTCTAACAAATACACAGACCTGTGCTATCCAGGTGTGTATCACCCCCAGAAAGTTCCCTCATACTCCTTCCCAGCACATCTTGACCTCCACCCACTTCCCAGAATAAATCAATTCTAGTTTCAGTGCGGGCTCTATCACTTTAGTCATGACCAACTGTTTAAGCCGCAATTCCATGAACAGAGGAGCTTGGCATGCTATAGTCCATGGGGTCTCAGAGTAAGAAACCACTGAGCTTCTAACACTTATACTAGTTCTAGAACTCCACATAAATAGATTCATATACTACATACTCTTTTGTGTCAGGTTTCTTTTACATAGTATGTTTTTGAGACTGTTCTTCAGCCTGTCAGTAGTTCATTTCTGTCCCCTGCTTAGTGAAGTCTGATTGTGTGAATATTTCACAGTCTATCCATTCTTCTGTGAACACCTGTGCTCTTCTCAGGCTCTGACTGTTATGAATGAAGTTGCTATGTGCATTCTTAGTCAAGTCTTTTGTGACCCTAGGGATTCATTTCTATTAGGTCAGTATCTAAAAGTGGAATTTTAGTTGTAGGTAGATGTAGTTTAAGAAGAATTCTTTGTCCAAAGTAGCTGTACCATTTTATATCCACACCAACACTGAATGATGGTTTTAGTTGTTACATACCCTTAGCCATTTCGTCTTGTCAGTCTCTTTAATTTTAGCTATTCTGGTAAGCTAGAATTGGCTTTGTAGGGATATTTCATTGTGATGTAATATGCAGTTTTGATAGCTAATATGTTGATATCTTCACGGGCTTACTGGCTATTCATTTATCTTTAATGTGTTCATTAAATTGTTTGTACATCCTTCTGTGTTGGGTTGTTTGTATGTATTTTTATTTTTGAGGTATAAGATATATATGTCTCTCAGTTCAGTTCAGTCACTCAGTCGTGTCCGACTCTTTGCAACCCCATGAACCGCAGCACGCCAGGCCTCCCTGTCCAACACCAACTCCCGGAGTCCACGCAAACCCATGTCCATCGAGTCGTTGATGCCATCCACTATCTCATCCTCTGTCGTTCCCTTCTCCTCCTGCCCTCAATCTTTCCCAGCATCGGGGTCTTTTCAAATGAGTCAGCTCTTCACATCAGGTGGCCAACGTATTGGAGTTTCAGCTTCAACATCAATCCTTCCAATGAACACCCAGGATTGATCTCCTTTAGGATGGACTGGTTGGATCTCCTTGCAGTCCAAGGGACTCTCAACAGTCTTCTCCAACACCACAGTTCAAAAGCATCAATTCTGCGGTGCTCAGCTTTCTTTATAGTCCAACTCTCACATCCGTACATGACCACTGGAAAAACCATAGCCTTGACTAGATGGACCTTTGTTGGCAAAGTAATGTCTCTGCTTTTTAATATGCTGTCTAGGTTGATCATAACTTTCCTTCTAAGAAGTAAACGTCTTTTAATTTCATGGCTGCAATCACCATCTGCAGTGATTTTGGAGCCCAGAAAAATAAAGTCAGCCACTATTTCCACCGTTTGCCCATCTATTTGCCATGAAGTGATGGGACCGGATGCCATGATCTTAGTTTTCTGAATGTTGAGCTTTAAGCCACCTTTTTCACTCTCCTCTTTCACTTTCATCAAGAGGCTCTTTAGTTCTTCTTCACTTTCTGCCATCAGGGTGGTGTCATCTGCATATCTGAGGTTATTGATATTTCTCCTGGCAATCTTGATTCCAGCTTGCGCTTCCTCCAGCCCAGCGTTTCTCATGATGGACTCTGCATATAAATTAAATAAGCAGGGTGACGATATATAGCCTTGACATACTCCTTTTCCTATTTGGAACCAGTCTGTTGTTCCATGTCCAGTGCTAACTGTTGCTTCCTGACCTGCATACAGGTTTCTCAAGAGGCAGGTCAGGTGGTCTGGTATTCCCATCTCTTTCAGGATTTTCCACAGTTTATTGTGATCCACACAGTCAAAGGCTTTGGCAGAGTCAATAAAGCAGAAATAGATGTTTTTCTGGAACGCTCTTCCTTTGTCTCTAGTATTTTATTAATGTATACATTGCAACTATTTCCTTCCAGTTCTAATCTATGGATTGCCTATTCATTCTCGTAATGATGTTTTTTTGTTGATCAGAGGTTTTAACTTGGAGGGTGTAATTTATTAGAATCTTTTCATAAATTCTGAAATTATTTTCATACACTTCAAAATCTAGTCATAAGTACTGTTTTCTGTATCGAGTTGGACATAAAGAAAGCTGAGCACCGAAGAATTGATGCTTTTGAACTGTGGTGTTGGAGAAGACTCTTGCGACTCCCTTGGAGTCCATCTTAAAGGAAATCAGTCCTGAATATTCATTGGAAGGACTGATGCTGGAGCTGAAGCTCCAGTACTTTGGCCACCTGATGCGAAGAGCTGACTCATTTGAAAAGACCCTGATGCTGGGAAAGATTGAGGGCAGGAGGAGAAGGGGACGACAGAGGATGAGATGGTTGGATGGCATCACTGACTCGACGGACATGGATTTGGGTGGACTCCGGGAGTTGGTGATGGGCAAGGAGGCCTGATGTGCTGCGGTTCATGGGGTCGCAAAGAGTCGGACACAACTAAGCAACTAAACTGAACTGAACTGAAAATAGCTTTATGCTCAAGTCAAAAAAAATTCTGTGGTTTCTTTGAGAAATTTTATAGTTTTAGCCTTTATGCTTAGATTTATGATATTATTGAAGTTAACTTTTATATGTTATATGAGGTCAGGGTAAGGCTTATTATTTTCTTTATAGGATATTTAATTTTTCCAGCAGTTTTTTTGAAAAGCCTTTTCTTTCCTTACTGGAATGCCTAGGTGGTATTTGCAAAAATCAAGTGACCAGATAAGTGTGCACCTATTTCTGAGCTCTCTATGCTGTTCCACTGATTTTGTTGCCTCTTATGCTTGGGCCATACTGTATTGATTACTGTAGCTTTATAGTAAGATGTCAAGCCAGATAGGTAATCCCTCCATCTTTGTTGTTCTTTTGTAATATTGGCTTAGGTATTTCTTCTGAGAATTTATATAAATTTTAGAATTAGCTAGTCAGTTTCTAAAAATAATCAGTTTAGTCAGATTACAATTGAGAATATGTTAAATTTAAGGCTCAATTTGGAAAGAATTGGCATCAGTACTGAGCCTTTCAATCCATAAATGTATGTTGTCTCTTCATTAATATTTCTCAGCAGCATTTTATAGTTTCTAGTGTATAATTTGTGCATACCTCTTGGTTCATTTATCACTAAGAATTTAATGTAGTTTTAATAATTTAGGTGTAATTTAAGTTTTTTATCTTCCAATTCTTTCCTGCTAATATGTAAAACTGCAGTTGTGCTGTTTTCCTGATACGAAAATCAAACAAACCATACAGACCAATATTATAAATGTAGACTCAAAAATATTCAATAAAATTCTAGAAAATCAAATGCAACAACATGTAGAGAGGATTCTACACCATGACTAAGAGAGATTTATCTCAGGAATGCAAGGTTAGTTCAACATTCAAAAATTGATCAATGTGAGACTCCATATTAATAGAAGAAAAGACAAAAGCCATATGACTGTCTTCAACCAATGCAGAAAGAGCATTTGACAAAATACCTTTCATTAAAAAACACTCAGGCTTCCCTGGTGGCTCAGTGGTAAAGAATCCACTTGCCAGTTCAGGAGACATGGGTTTAATCCCTGACCCAGGAAGATCCCACCTGCCACGGAGCAACTACACCTGTGCCCCACAACTATTGAACCTGTGCTTCAGAGCCCTGGGGCTGCAACTACTGAAGCCTGTGCACCCAAGAGCCTGTGCTCCATAACAAGGGAAGCCACCTCAAAGAGAACTAGAGTTGCCGACACTCGCTGCAACTAGAGAAAAGCCCACACAGCAAGGAAGACCCAGCACAGCCAAAAATAAATTAATTATTTACAAAAAAAAAAAAACCTCAACAAACTAAGAATCTAGAGAAACTTTCTCAACCTGATAATGAAATATCTGTGAGCATCCATGGTGAAAAACTGAAAGTTTCCTACTTGAGATTAAAAAAAAAAAAAAGATTGTCTGCCATTGCCACTTTTATTCAGTTATATTTTGGAGATTCTAAGAAAAGTAGTTAGGCAAGAAAAATAAAAGGCATCTGGATTGAAAAAGGACAAAACACGGGCTTCCCTGATAGCTCGGTAAAGAATCTGCCTGCAATGTGGGAGACCTGGGTTCAATCCCTGGGTTGGGAAGATCCCCTGGAGAAGGGAAAGGCTACCCACACCAATATTCTGGCCTGGAGAATTCCATAGACTCTATAGTCCATGGGCTCACAAAGAGTGGGACATGACTTTTACTTTCACTTTCAAACAAAACAAACTCTGTTTGTAGATAACACAATCTTATATATACAAAATCCTAAGGAAGTCACCAAAAAACTGTAGATCTAGTAAATGAGTTCAGCAGACTTGCAGGATGGAAGATCAGTATATTAAAAACTACTTGCATTTCTTTACAGCAACAATCTAAAAATGAAACTAAGAATGCATTTCAATTTAAAATGGCATCAAAATAAAATACTTAGGACAAAATTTAATAATAGAAGTGCAAGACATACACACTGAAAACTACAAAGCATGTTAAAAGAAATTAAAGATGATCTAAATCAATGGAGAGATAGTACATGTTCATGTATTCAACATGTATTTTTCAGTATTATTGTTGTGTAGGCTGTCGTCCCTCACCTTCTATTTCTTATTCATTTTATTTTCCTGGCCTTTTTATTTGGCCCCAAGATTTTCTATCTTCCTTTTTAGGCTTAAGATCTGAAATTTATTTTTACAGCTTAGAACTCTCTTGAAATCCTGACCCTCATTTCAGGAGGTCTTTGATGCATGTCCACATGGATATTCCATTTTAAATTCCCAGACTCAATTATTTTCTTCCCAAATCCTTTCCCCCCCTGTATTTTTTTAACTGAGATAAAAAGACACTGTTCACATTACTTAATCCACATTTATTTCTAGCTTCTCTCACTTTCCACGTCCAATCACGTAAGTTCTGTGAATTAATCTTATAAAATACTTCTCAAACTGATTTGTGTTTGTTTTCAAGTTTTCTCCTATTATTTTAAAGTAATAGAATTTCATTTTCAAAAGAAGGTTGAAATACTGGAGTCAAATAAGTAAATGGATGGTGAGAGTCAGGTTCTCTCTGTCAGGGCTTTTGCAGATAAGCAAGGAGGGAAAACCAGAATGAACCATTTAGTACTGGGGTATAGTTGGACATATTAGTATGAATTCATCTTTAGTGTAATATATATACTGATGAGTGTTTATAGAAGCAATATATATATATATAGCTATAATTGTTTCTATAATTATTTGTCATATATATTACACTATATATATATGTATATATATTTATATGTATATATACGCACACAGACACACATACATTTCCTCACTTTCTGCTGAGAGGGCCTGGGAGCAGTGATACCCCAGAAGCATCTAGCACACCCATACCCAGATACTAGTTTCTAAATATCATCTTCCATTAAAAAAAATAAAAGACAAGGGATCTTTGGAAAAATGGCTGGTTCTGGAGCTATGGTAGTGAAAGTACAAGGTAAGACTGGATTACCTGGGATTCCCTAAAACAGTAAACGTGCTCAGGGAACGACAGGATGGCGGCGCGTCAGAAGAATATGAGGGACAACCTAGAAAAGTCCCCAGCCGCCAAAGCTGCAATAGTTGGAGCAATGAAATAGGTAACATGGTATTTATTGGATGATAATCTAAAATATAAATATGCATGAGTTCATCGTAATATAAAGGATTGAACCAATGAATAATGGGACTAGAAAGAGCAAGTCTTCCTTGTAGAAGAATTCCAAATAATGTGGGTAGATATAGCCCCCTCCAGAAAGTGAAGCTTACCCTCGCCCATCGGTGTGGGCCAGGGGACTGCCTTCCAAATAAGAGTGTGTGTGAAGAGGGAAAGTAGTGAGTTCACAGCGGAGAAGCCCGACAGACACAGCCTAGCCAAGTGTTCAAGGTTAGCGTGGCAAGTGCCAAGTCTTGGTGATATATGCCCCCTGATATGACAAGATGAAAAATGTACCTCGTCCCTGTGGTATTCTTCCCCAAACCCATAACCCTGGTCTAGTCATGAGGAAAACATCTGACAAACCCAGAGTGAAAACAAAAATACCTGGCTCCTATTTCTCCAGACTGTTAAGGTCGTGAGTTAGCAAGGAAAAAAACCGAAAAACTGTCACACATCAAAAGAGACGAAAGAGACACGGTGACTCAATGCAGTGTGATGTCTTGGCATGGATTATGGAACAGAGAAAGTACCCGACTGGAAATACTGGTGGAATGTGATTGGAGCCCGGAGTTGAGTTAACAGCGCCATACAAGGGCTGGCTTCTCGGCTGTGGTGACATGAAGAGGTTAATGGCAAGGGAAATTGGGTGAGGTGTTTACGGGAACTCTCTGTATTACCTTCGCAACTTTTGTAAATCTCAGATTTTTCCAAATTCAAAGAACATATTTTAAAAATTTAGAAGCCCTGGTTGGAGACAGACCATGGCCAAGCTACTGGGATTGGAGCAGAGTTTGAGGGCCCCGAGTCCTGACTGGCTGGCTGCTTCCTCACTCTTGACTCCTTCCCAGGCTGCCTCCCTCCCTTCCTGTGACCTGAGGGTCCCCGGCCTGCGTTTTGCAAACAACTGCCCCAGAGAATGAAATCCCACATCCTGGACCTGTCTTCTGGGGCCCTGCACAGCCTCACCCTTGCCTGGCCTTCACCATCATCTGTTGACTTCCTGGTGGTGGTGGTTTAGTCACTAAGTCGTGTCCAACTCTTGCGACCACATAGGCTGTAGCCCACCAGGCTCCTGTGTCTAGAGGATTTTCCAGGCAAGAACACTGGAGTGGGTTGCCATTTCCTTCTCCGGTTGACTTTCTGGCCTCTCGTATTTATTTCCTTCATATATTCTGAAGGCGATTTTCCTCACTCAGACTACAACCTTCTTATTGATTTTGCACATGCTGCTTTCTCATTTTCCAAGGCTTTTTTTCTCAAGCCTCTTCAGCCACAAGAACTCTTCATTTTGTACCCTTTTTACCTGGTCCTAAAATGCAGCTCCAGAGTCTCCTCCTCTCTGAAGTCTTTAAGGAAAGGGAAGGTGCTCTGAAAAAGATTTCTACAAGAACATGTAGAAATCGGCTGTGTGTGCGCAACTTTCCTCCAACAGCTGACAGACTCCTGAAGGAGCTGTCATTCATCCCTCTCTCTCTGCCAAATATCAAGCAGTGCCGAGCACATAGTAGGTGTTCAGTAAATAAATACAGAATGGATGGATGAATCGTGGAATGGATGGATGGATGAATAGCAGCAAATTTATTAAAACAAAGGTATTTTTTGAAGTTTTATTTATTTGAATCTAGTTGTTATAAAGCTGCAATTCAACATTTTTGTAAGCAAGTTGATCCCAGTTTGCCAACTTAAAAAGAGAAGCATTGGGTTTTGAAAAGTAAACAACAGTGTAAATTCAACCAGTGTATTGTGTGCATGCTAAGTCACTTTAGTCGTGTCTGACTGTTTGCAAACCTATGGACTGTAGCTCGCCAGGCTCTTCTGTCCGTGGGATTCTCCCGGCAAGAATACTGGAATGGGTTGCCTTGCCATCGTCCAGGGTATCTTCCTGACCCAGGGATCAAACCCACATCTCTTGTTTCTTCTGCATTGGCAGGAGGATTCTCTACCACTAGCACCGCCTGGGAAGTCCAATTCAATCAGTATGTATGTACAAAATATTGAATGTGGTTAGGTTTTATTCCTTTAAATCAGCTGTCCCTAACCTTTTTGGCACCAGAAACAGGTTTCATGGAACACAGTCTTTCCACAGACGGGGGATAGTTTTGGGATGATTCAAGCACATTACGTTTATCGTGTACTTTATTTCCCGCCTCAGATTCTCAGGCATTGGATCCCAGAGATGGGGACCCCTGCTTCAAAATAAAAAATCTGCAGGGTGCTTACTTTTACTGTAAATGAAGTAGGTAGTGTAGTGTGCCTTTTCAGGCTGCTGGAGTTGTCAATAAAGCATACATTTGTCTTCATTAGTCATTCCAAGGTGTTGCTTTCTGATGCAGGTGGCCCAGCTATTCTCAGGCAGTTTAATTTGCCAATTACTATACCAATGGCTAAGAACAGTGATTAGTTTCACATTTTGCTCACTGGGCAGCTTAATGTTCTTGTCACCTTACATTGAGTTTTAAATGTGCAAAGCGCAGAGTGTCAAACATTTTTCTCAGACTTGGTGGGTTGGCAGGGGGAGGGGACTCATTCCTAGCAACTTGAATTGCTTCTGGATACAGAAATTGAAGGGCCTGGTTGATTAATAAAAGAACAAGGTAATATGGCAGAAGTACATCCAAGAAGGTAATGTGTGTATATGTGTGTGTGCTCATTACCTTCCTTGATGTATCTTTTCATCCTTTAGATGTCTCTTTTTCTTTTCTTTCACAGAAGCACCACTTGCTGGTTTATGGAACCAGAGTGCTAGTTTGATGGCTTACCATTCAAGGATACACAGGATGGTAGAATGTTATTTACAAAAGATCATTCAACTTTAGTAATTTCCTTCCTTGAATATTCTCAGGCATAACAGGCTTCCCAAAACACAGGATGAGGTACATCATTTTTAACCTGGTGGATATACACTACCTTATATTTTGGACAGTTTTGCTCCAGCTTTACTTACTAATGCGTTCTTTCTAAAAATTGAGGTACAAAGGTAGAAAAGTTTCCTTTGGAGAAAACCAAAACCACACTGGCAGTTTCCTCTGCTGTTCTTTTGCTTAATAGCCTGGGAGGGAAGTTGACTCATTTGTGGAGACTTAACCTAGTGCCATTATTAGCAGAAAAGATTATTTAACATTATAAGGAGGCATGGGGAAATGTCAGGCACACAGCATCCCAAACATGTACTTTATTTGCTGTCCTCTCGAAGAATTTGTTTGCGTATAATGTTCACACCACTGATAACAGAAAATGTATTTAATAACTACTCAGAATTAATATGCTGGAGTATGCATGGCTGCCTAATTTAATTTATCTCTGATTAAGCCTATTATGTTTGAGATCACTTTACAGAAGAGATTTTTTTTTTGCCAACTGTAAGCTTATTTGAATTGTAATATAAGTTAATAATGTGTGAAATAACCAGTGGTGCCTACTTCTAAATGTTCTTTTTGCCAGCTGACTTCCTGAGATGATGCATACCCAGATCATTCATTGGCATTTAGTTACTGTCTTGCCCGAAGACCAGATATTGGAATAAAGATGAAAACTAACTATTTTAGGGGGCAGGGGCAAATGGCACAGTGGTACTTGAATTCTGAAATCCAGAGAGAAAGTCATTGCATTAGACAAGTGATTAAAAATCAGTAATTGATCATCACATGACATAAAAGTCAACATATAACTTTTGGATGATTTTTGTCCTGAATGTATTCCTTCAACATTAAATAATCATGCGATTGCACAGAGTGGGACCCTCAAGGCTTTGGCAATGACCTGGACAGCTTTTGCCTTGATGCCTGGGTAATTAGGTCTCTTCTGTGGGCCCAGCGTGAGAGAAGGAAGGACCTTGTACTGTGTGTGGCTTGTTCTCTGAGTTATATGCCAAGCTTGTCTTTTTGCTTCGGCTGAACCAGCTGTTTCATCTGCCAGTTTAATTCTTTTTGATGTCAAGAGTGGTTATCTCCAGAAAAAAAAAAAAAAGTGACTGAGCTCATTATGTCTCTTTGCTCAGCAGTTGGCTTCATGTAATTTGCGGTGCCCAGAATGTGAACTTTATTATTTGTGTATATATTTAAATTTGGTAGTCTGATTGCATCTTACCCACTTCCTCCTTAGGAGGTCTTTGCTTCTTTTTAAAACTAATTAATCTGGCTGTGTCAGGACTTAGTGGTGGCACGTGGGATCCTCATTGCAGGATGCGGGACCTGTCACTGGGGTGCGCAGGCTCTAGTTGCAGCTCTGGGTCTCTGGACCACAGTGGGCAGGGCACACAGGCTCAGTAGTTGTGGTGCCCGGGCAGGCTTAGTTGCTCCACAGCTCATGGGATCTTCGTTAGAGGACCAGGGATCAAACCTGTGTTTCCTGCATTGCAAGACGGATTCCTAATCACAGGACCACCAGGGAAGTCCCAGGCCTTTTCTAATTAGAGTGCTAGCCAGTCCTCCAAGGCCTTCTTTAAGTCCTACCTTCTCTGTGCAGATTTCCCAACCATCTCAGGCTACAGCCATTTCCTTCTTTGAGCCTCCTCTATGAGCTCATTTGCTTTGTCATCTAGTCACCTTTTCCTGTATTCTACAGTGAGCTCCCCAAAGGCAGAAACCCTGCGTTTAAAATCACTGTGGCCCCGCAGTACCTACCTAACACAGTTTCCCGTGCAAAAAAAAAAAAAAAAAAAAGTCAGTAGATGGTGGTGATTGATAATCAGAATCAAAACATGACGAGGGAGAAACATATCATGAACCCTAGTAGTGTTAGTTGCTCAGTCATGCCCAACTCTTTGCCACCCCACGGACTGTAGCCCACCAGGCTCCTCTGTCCGTGGGATTCTCCAGGCAGGAATACTGGAGCAGGTTGCCATTTCCTTCTCCAGGGGATCTTCCCGACCCAGGGATTGAGTCCGGGTCTCCTGCATTGCAGGCAGATTCTTTACCATTTGAGCTACATTTAAAGTCGATCTGTGAGTTCTCATTTGCTTTAAATGTGAAGTGGAAACTTGCATGCGATCTTTTAAAAGTCGGAGATAATAAAGTAGCTTTCTCCTTGCTTTTGAATGACTCTTGCTAGACCTGTAGTTTGAATCTCAGAATGGATGCCAAGCAGTGTTTCTTAGCCCTGGATAACATTAGAATAAGCTCTGGAATTTTAGACATCTGTGCTGATGACTGGGGCTAAACTTCAGTTCAGGTAAGTCAGAGAATGGTATCACTAAAAAAAAAAAGCTACCCAGATGATTTTAGTGAGAAGCCAAGACTTAGAACCACTGGTGTAAGGGAAAGTTAAAGGTCACTAAATGTGTTCCTCTCTCTGCTGTTTGATGGTGTTCTACAGCTGGTTAGTGATGAAAGAAGAGTGCTTCTAATGAGGGGATTAACATGGGAATTTTCTGATGCAGGCGGCCGTTGCCACTTCAAATCCTTCTCTCAAGCTACCAAAGAAGGTGACTCTCAGTCCTCACTTGTCAGGGACTGTGCTGGTTTGGGGCTCCCCTGGTGGCTCTGGAGGTAAGGAGTCTGCAACACAGCAGACCTGGGTTTGATCCCTAGGTTGAGAAGATCCCCTGGAGGTGGGAATGGCAGCCCACTCCAGTATTCTTGCCTGGAGAGATCTATGGACAGAAGAGCACAGAAAGCCTTACACAGAGACCTCACTACTGGTCACTCTACTACTAACATGCTCAGCATTTGGATCCTACAGAACTGATCAACATTATTTAGACAGAGTTGATAAACTTCCTCTTGAGAAGAAGGAAATGTATTTTTGGGGTGGGAGTAGAGTATTTAATGAAAATATAGACATAATTAGAACCTTAGCAGTGTTGAGGGGTGGGAGACATATCAAGAGAGAAAGAAAAAGAACATTGCAACAAGTTTTGATAGAATTCTTGCAATTAAGGTGAAACAGGGAAAGGGGTGGGGTGGTGGGGGGCATCATCTGTATTGGGAATTGACCCAAAAGTTCATTCGAGTTTTTCTTTTTATCTTACGGAAAAACCCAAATGAATTTTAGGCCAGCCCAATGGTTAAGTAAAGAACGTTGAAATATTTGTTCACTTTTATCTCCACTATATAGCAAAATTAAAAATGATTTTGTAACGTAAGAAGGCATGAAATGGAAACCCCAAATGTGTAAATATAATCAACTAAATTATAAGCTACTTGAGGATAGTTATTTTTAAAAGAAAACAAAGACCTAATAAAGGCTACATGGAAAGTTACAGAGCATCTGGCTTCTAGATCTTTTCTCTGGTAAGGTTCTTTGGCCTCTTTCCTACTAAATCCTTCCATTCCCAGCAAACGGCACCGTCTTTTCCTTTTAGATAAAAATAAATGTTGGTAGATTGATAGAAAAAGTGAACATATTTTACTATTAGAAATACCTTAATTGTTTGAATTTGTAATTGTACCTGAAAATATGTTCATCTTGAATATCGATTTGAGGTGTATTCTGGTATATAACGGTACAGTCCTGCTGCGTAAGGATTAATTTATCCCAGTTATTTTCCATTCCGGTCATGTTGATCTCCGAGCAGCCAGTCCGATTACTACATGGTTGATTCATTTCATTCACCATCTGCCAAAATTGCCAGATGTGTCCCAGTAATATGTCTATCTTCATAACCAAATTAAATCCACTGACTTGGCAGCAGTTCAACCAGTGCTTTGGTGATCACCTGCCCAAGACATGGATGGTGCCATGGCTAAAACGTTAAACTAAGAAATAGCTGGTTTCACTGAAATTGTGAAGGATTTTTTTTCTCCCACTCTAAAAGTTATATGCTGCTATAGGAGAAAGCACCAATAAATAAAACTCCCAACACATCACATTTATCCTTTTTCTCCTTAACCAAACATTTAGGTGAAGTAGTAAAACTCAGAGAAACATATTTTAGGATGAGAAACTGCAGATCAACTCATCCATCCTTTCCAGAATATGCTAATACGTAGTACCTGGGGGAAAAAAATGTGTAAAGGATTTGTAGGCAGTCCCTGGTGGCTCAGATGGTAAAGAATCTGCCTGCAATGGGGGAGACCCTGGTTCAGTCCCTGGGTCAGGAAGATTCCTTGAAGAAGGAAATGGCAACCCACTCCAGTATTCTTGCCTAGGAAATCCCATGGACAGAGGAGCCTAGCAGCCACACCCAGGGAGTCACAAAGAGTCAGACACAATTAAGTGACTAACACTTTCAAGTTTGTAATATTCCAGGTAAAACAAAATCAAGCTGCTGCCTTAAATGGGGGAGGGGACAGGCATGACATGAAGAGTCATATTCCAAAATTATCCAGCCGCAGAACTCTTCATTGTGAATATCTGGAGGGACTTCATCCAACTTCCTAATTTTGTAGAAAAAGGTTAAGGAACTGATCCAAAATAAAATAATTTTCTTCCAGGCCTTCTCCCCACACCCCTGCTTTCACATTGTTTTCCCTAATTGCCTGTAAGTCCTTCCCCCTTGCTTTTCAGTGACTGACAAGTTGCTTCCAGTTGACCAGCCTGCCAGTGATCTGGGGCTTCCCTGGTGGCGCTCATGGTAAAGAACCTGAAATTTTTGAGTCAAGGTTTCAGTATCTTCTCATGTTCTGATTTTAATAGCTTTCATTTATTGAGCACCTATAATATGTCAAGTTCTTTACATGCATTTTATGATTTCATCCATACAACAGCCTGCAAAATGGATAATAGTATGTCCATTTTCCTCTTGGGGAGATTATTTAGCTCCTTAAAGGTCAGACATTCAGTAAGTAGAAGAATTGAAATTGAAAACAAGGTCAGTCTGACTACGAAGTTTTTCATCTTATCAAACTCAGAGATGGAGATGTGATTTCAGCTACGTTAGAATCATTCTTGTTGACAATGTGGATAACTTTTTAAAAGCTAATTGGCCCATAGTTGAGTATAGCACAGAGTAGAAAGAATTGTGTAATTTTAAGTAGAGAAATTTGTAAGAAATGTACTTAGGAAAATAAAAAATACATCGAAGTAATATATTAAAAGGACAACCAGCAAGCTGTCTTAAGGGGGATGAGGTGAGGAATACCTACATACATACATCAATATACATATGTATGTATATATACATATATATTTAGGCAATAAAAGGGTGAGTACATAATTGGAAGGCGATCTGTGTGTATAGTTGCAAGAATCTCTTATGTGTATAATTTCTTGCTGGATAATGGTGATTTTTTTTTATGTATGAATTGTGGATGCAAGTTGTTGAATGAGTAACCACAGTTTCACAGCTAACATTGGGTGGTAGAAATTAAGCAACTGCCTTCCAAATGAGTGATCATTTAGTTATCTTAAAGCCAGATTGTTTTCTGCTGTCTGTCTTCTTATTTAATAAACTTACATAGTTTTTCTTAAAATAGTATTTGTTTGGGCCAGCCCCCTTACTGTTCTGTTTTTAAATCATTTTCTTGATGTCTGTTTCTTTTTTTTCCCCCCTGCATCCCTCCAACTCTCCCTTCATCTCTCCCTCCTCCCTTTCCACCTGCCTCCTCTCCTTCCTTCCTTCTTATTTAAAAATGGATGTGGCATCTACTTCAAATTGACCTTTGGTCCAAATTTCTAGAGCCAGGATAATAACGAGATGCTATAAAGATAAATTTATAGAGTCCAGGTCACTTTGAACTTGTACTCCCTCGAAAATCACTGAGAATTAGAATGATTTTGGCAATACCCTACCTGAAAGTAGTTGTTAGGTAGGTAGTAATTGATTCTGGGTAACACCTAAGGTTCTCTGGATAAACTCCCTAGAGTGACATACGTAGTAAGTACATAAGTAACAGTAAAATTTGTAAGACTGGGAGCTTCTGGTTCTGTCAGATTGAGCACATGCATTTAAATCTCCTTATTCCAAAAATCTCCCTAAAATTTTGGCAAAGAATAAGAAAAGAAAAAAAAAAAAAAAAAACTATACAGAGAGAGAGATGGAGACTGAGAGAGAGCAGAGAAGCAGGTGGTACCAAACAGATGTGAGCAGACTTTGGGAAGCTGGCCCCGTGATGGGGTGGGGGGAGTGCTGAGGGGTACCAAGAGAAGCCTGCAGGTTTATTCTGCAGGATCCTGGGGAGGCTTAGAACAGGGGTGCAGGTGAGCCTGGAAGAGGCTGACAGTAGTTACAGGGTGATCAGTAATACTCGGTGAAAGAGTGCATGGTCTGACTTGGCCCTGTTCCTCTCCCACCCTCACACAGCCGCTCCCAAACCTCCATCCCTGCTGGAGGCTTGGGGCGTAGTCTTGGGCTCAGAGATGCTCCAGACTCAGGGGGCTGAGGCCTAGGATAGAGAGCTGAAACCAGGGGAATTCAGGGCAACTCCACCAAGTGAACAGTAGGTGAGACCCTCCCAGACTATCCTACAGCTGAGCCCCCAGAGCATTTGTAGCCACGACAGGCTCCCTAGACAGGAGCTTAAAGGGTTCTTATCTAGAGAAGCTAAATGACCGGACTGGCATTTGGAGTCCCTATGGAAATGGCTGGTTTCCCACCCAGATACCTCAGGGGACGCCTGCGGATAAGCGTACCTGCCCCCAGCCAGTGTTTCCAGTCAGTTGTGGAGGACTCACCATCCCTAAATATAAATAAATTCTTTGTATTACTTATGTATAATACATATGGTGAGTATCACATACAGATGTGAGTATCTTAAGGATAAGTCAATAGTGAGAAGGTTATCAGATATTTGAGAATGGCTCCCAATAGGAAATATAGAATAAAATATTGAGATCAAAATAGAAATGGGTTAGAGGGCTTGGAAAAAATATCGACAATTCAAGAAGCAGAAGAAGAGCTTTTAAAAACCCATAGTATCTTCAGAATGATGGGAGACAATATGATATCTGTGAAATAAAAGGTAAATTCTATAAAAAAGGAAACAATCAGAAAATAAGAAAGAGATCTTGGAAATTAAACTCATAGTTTAAAACAAAATTATTCAGAGGTGTAAAAGGTCATGTCAAGCAGACTTTCTAGAAAGTAGATTAGCAGGCAGTGGTTATAGCGGGGTGGGGCAGAGAAGGTAAAAAATGGATCGGATCAGCCCACCAGCTTCAGCATTTTACCACAGATATTCCCCAAAGGAAAAATAGAAGAAAAAAAAATGATGTATTGAAGAATAATACAGGAAAAATTTAAAACCAGAACAATAGGAATTTCCAGTTTTAAAGGGGAGAAAGTGCCCAGAACAATGGATAAGTAAAGAATTTTCATTAAGGTTCTTTACTCTGAGGTTTCAGCATCCCAGGGACTTAAAAGAAGATTCCTAAAGCTTCCGGAGAAACAAAGCAGGTCACAGACGAAAGGTCAAGAGAACAAGTGGCCTTCAGACCTCAACTGCAACACTGGACGCTAGAAGACAGTGAAACTCAGCCTTCAGAGTTCTAAAGTAACTTTCACTTAGAATTAGAAAGCTTAATTAGCAGGCAAGCGTGAGAGTAGAAGTTAAGACGTTTTTCAGACACACAAGAAAGGTCTCAACAAATTTACCTCCTGTGTACCTTTTCTCAGGAAGCTACTAGAGAATGAGCTCCACAAAAATGAGGCTGTAAACCAAGAAAGAGGCAACCATGGGATCCAGGAGGTGGGGGACCCAGCACAGGCAAGAGGTACAGGGATTTCGCCAGATGGCGTTAAAAAGAAGCCCCGGGACAACAGGTGGGCAGCTGGCCTGGGGACCCGCTATCCTGGACGGCCTGAATGGGAGTCCTGTGGAGGAACAAACAGGTCTGAGAGGGTCGCTGAGCGACTTGCTCACATCAGAAATGGTGGTACTAGGGCTTGTATAGTTCCTTTGAAAAGTTGAGGGCCGTTAGTAATAAATACACACAAAAAGGAAGAAAAAAGACAGCACAAACGAAAAGGATTAAATAAGCTAGGAAGTGTGTTCTTGTACCGCGTGACTTAAGAGTAAACGATATTGTGTGGCATGACAAGGTAGACAAAGAATATCGATTTAACCCCAGATTCTAATTTAGCCAACTGGAAAGACGAGAGAAGAATGCTCTTTGGGAGGTGGTGATGGCGTAAGAATGTCAAGTGTTCCTCATTTTGCAGAGTAGTAAGACATTAGATAAGCTCTACAAACGATCATTTAAGAAATATCAGTGTACATGTATCACTTAAATATAAGGAATCAGATATCAGAATTGAAAGTTAAAAGCGGTGTTCTTTTCCATGACAGGATTCAACCTCCTTGAGGTGGGGAGGGCAGGGTTAGATTTACTGGTTAGGCTTCCTGCCCTGGGCCAGCCCATAGGTATAACCATACTGAAAGGAACCAGTTGGGGCAAAAGTCTTACCTGTATCGGAGGCTACTTGCTTAGGCAAAGCATCATCTTTCATAATAAAAGTGAACCAGACTTTGTGGGACAAGGCGAGGGTGGGATGATTTGAGAGAATAGCATTGTATATTGTCATATGTGAAACAAAACGCCAGTCCAGGTATGATGCATGAGACAGGTTCTCAGGGCCGGTGCACTGGGATGACCCAGAGGGATGGGATGGGGAGGGAGGTGGGAGGGGGGTTCAGGATGGGGACACATGTACACCCATGGCTGATTCATGTCAATGTATGGCAAAACCACTACAATATTATAAAGTAAGTAGCCTCCAATTAAAATAAATAAATTTAAAAAAATTAAAAAAAGAAGCACACCACACACAAAAAACAAAAACGTGATTTCTGAGGAGGAGAGGGGGGTGGCAGGGACAAGTGGGGTGGGGGTGGCTGGTTTGGGTTACAGGCCTCTTATACCCTGCTTGCCTTTTTAAGCTCTAGGCATATGTGACTTAGGTTGGTTTTTAAATTTACTGGAATCAGAAGCAGAGGCTATAAAAGCAAAGTACACAGTACCCCTCTCCCAGAAAGAGAAAAAACAGGGAAAAAAGAAGAGGTCAGTGGTGCTTTTCTTGATCTCTTTCAGGACTCATTTATCTATCTCATGGCTAACAACAAAATAGGGGCCTGAGAACCGTCTACCAGTCTCACTCCAGCTGACATCTCCTGTCATCTGCAACCAGCCCCCATATTCTGTGTTTAAACTCTACTGGGCCACTTCATGTTCCCTTTATAATGCCTGTATTTTCCCTCACCTGAGCCTTTGCTTGTATAATTGGTGCAGTGGTAAATAATTCACCTGCCAATGCTGGAGACAGTAGGTTCAATCCCTGGGTCAGGAAGATCCCTTGGAGGAGGAAATGAAAACTCACTCCAGTATTCTTGCCTGGAAAATTCCATGGACAGAGGATCCTAGCGGGCTGCAATCTATGGGGTCACAAAAATATAACGCAGAGTGATATTCACCTTCCATTCATATATACCTCCCCCCCACACACACACATCCCTTCCCCAAATCCCCTGGTTCCACCTGCATCTTTTCCCGTTTGTATCTCAGCAGGACCCCCTCTCTGGATCACAGCATCCTCCCCTTTAATTCCTTCTTGCTTCACCCTTGGCACCACTGACCACACGTGGCTTTCAGTCAGCCGTATTTTTTTCCCTTGTCGCGTCTTTGTTCAGAGCTAGCAGGTAGCAAGGGCAGGAACCATACTGCACAGATATTTATTCCTCTTCCAGAGGCTGGCAGAGTGCTGACATAATCCAGGTACTGCCTCAGATAATAATTAGATGAATAAATGAATCTTCCATTGCATGTGAAATCTGTTCAGTCATATGGCCCGATGCTAAACATCTGTATCTGTATAAATAAATATTACTGGAAGGAAAGGAATTTGTGTACCTTGTTGTTTTAAGGAAGCTGATGTGTTTTCTCCTAAAAGATCATACCCAGAGCCCAGAGGGTTAGCTGCTCCCTAAGATTTTTGCTTGTGTTTCCTTTGTGGGGAATGTGGAAAAGTGTCACCCAGAGGGTTTATATTTGACTCTGCAGGGATTATAGGCTAGCTTGGAACTGAGCAAAATGTCAGTAGAATGTTGCCTTGGTCTCAGGGTAGAGAAGCTTTTAGATATCCGCCTGTACCTGGTGGACATAGCCCTGTCTAAGATGTAGCAGAAAAGGATAAAGCACTAATATAAAGCAGTGTGTGTGTGCTCAGTCCATTTAGCTGTGTCCGACTCTGTGTGACCCTATGGACTGTAGCCTGCCAGGCTCCTCTGTCCATAGGATTCCTCAGGCAAGGCAAGAATGCCAGAGTGGGTTGCCAGGCCCTCCTCCAGGACATTTTCTCAACCCAGGGATCAAACCTACATCTCTTATGTCTTCTGCATTGGCAGGCAGGTTCTTTACCACTAGGATTACCTGGGAAACCAATATGGAGCAGATTTTCAGTAAATAGGCAGTGATAACACAGTCATCTGGTTGACCAGCCACTAGGATTCCCAACCACAGCTTTGCACCTACTTGCTCTTGCTACTTCATCAGGCTTTATATCACGCTGCCCACATCTCCTTATAACCACTCAGATGATCCCCTAACAAATCACAAGATGAATCTAAAATGTTTCCTTTGTGAAGATAACAGAATGCCCATCCCTATTATGGTGTATGTGAACAGCAGAGTAACTATGAAGCCATTAACAAGAATGAGGTAGATCGCTACGTTCTGATACAGCAAGGGCTTTAATATATATTGCTAAAGGACAAAAAGTAAATGTGGAATAAGATGGCCTTCTTCATGTCTGCTCAGATACCATCTTTTCCACGAAGTCTTCCTTAACCACATTTATAGTTGCAAACATGTGCCCTCCACTGCTGGCTTTTTCTTCATTACCATTTATTCCCATTTGACATAATGTGTATTTGTTTGTGAGGTAGCTCACCCACTCAAATGTCAGGTGATGAGGGATGTTGCATGTTTTATTTGCTGCTTCTCCCCCTGGAAAAGTAAATGACTGGAATGAATGAATTTGTGTGGAAAAGCTGATTATTTGCATAGAAAGTTACTATTTGCCCAGAATTTCTAGAAACTGATATAGATCTAACAGTAGTTCTCTCTACAGGACATAAATGGAGGCATGTGGGAGGAAGGCAGACTCGTACTGTTTCCATCTTAACCATGGACGTGCGTCACTTTTTAGAATAAAGACACAAGTGTAATAGAGAGTCCATCTAAACTGTTTCTCCACTAGCTGTAGTAAAATATAAGTGATTTAGTCAGTGCTGTTTATTTCTGTTCCAGAGATAATGGACACCAGTCAGAATTTCCCTTCTTTCCAGAAGTCAAGTTGTATATGGACCACTGTTCAAGTCCACAGTTTGTATTTTATGAAGCCTTTACCAACAGAGACTTTTTATTTTCCATCACAGTAAACCATCTGTGCTTATGTTGTGGTGAGGAAAAATTGGGTTTCTAGGTCAGATGTATTTATACCTCCTGAGTCTCAGCTAAGTGACCTGTGACAGGTTACTTAACCATCCTGAGTCTTAGTTCCCTTCCCTATAATATTGGGATAATTCTTCTTAAAAGCAAAGGATATTGTCCAAGCAAAACAAGGTGAAATGTTTGTATTCAGGGCCTCGCAGTATCTAGTGCAAAGCAGAACTCAGTAAATGTTCTTCTGTTTTCCCTGCAGAAGCTGACCCAGGAATATTCTTATCCCTAATGACTCAAAGCATCATCAAGGTCCCAGTATCACTGAGGACTTTATTAGAAATGAAAAATTTCAAGCCCCAACTGATCCAATGAATCAGAATTAGATGTTGCTGTTTAACAAAATACCCAAGTGATTCCTAGGCACAATCAAGTTTGAGAAGCTCCATTTTTCTATTTCTTACAGCAGTGTTCCAGACAGGCTCGTATTAGTCTTGTTTTTTATGTTCGGTATTTTGTGAGATGTATTTTGAGGTCTTAGAGTCTTCCAGATGCTGGAGAGGCACTGCTCTTACCCAGAGTTAGCTAATTCCTAGGGCTTCCCTTGTGGCTCAACTGGTAAAGAATCCACTTCCAATCTGGGAGACCTGGGTTCGATCCCTGGGTTGGGAAGATCCCCTGGAGAAGGGAAAGGCTATACTCACTCCAGTATTCTGGCCTGGAGAATTCCATGGACTGTATAGTCTATGGGATCTCAAAGAGTTGGACATGACTGAGTGACTTTCACACACTCACACAGAGATAGCAAACATCTTGCCTGGGATCACATCGTTGGTTTGCAGGTGAACCAGTCCTGAGGCCATGCCCACACCTACCCCTTTTTATCAGGCTCTTGCTATCCAGAACACTTTCCCCCTGCCCCAGATTATACCAGGGCCAGCTGCCAGACAATTAGGAATCATCCCAATGCCTTAGAACACGCTGAAAATATTTAAACTGCTGAATTACAAACCTTCTTACTTTACAGAAACCATAGGAAAGACTTTTGTCCACACTCTTTCCTTATTTCCTCTGCTCCTGGGCCATCCTGGTACCTCCCCATGTGGCCCTGCGTGGCCCGTTGTGGCAGTGCACACCCCTCCTCTTGGGAACTATAGGTGACAAACTGTCTTTTCAGTGGCACATGTCTCCCAATCTGTTAGCCATGTCATTGTTCAGTCACTAAGTCACGTCCAACTCTTTGCAACCCCATGGAACTGTAGCCTGCCTGGCTCCTCCGTCCATGGGATTTCCCAGGCAAGAATCCTGGAATGAGTTGCCATTTCCTTTTCCAGGGAATCTTCCCGACCCAGGGATCTAACCCACATCTCCTGCATTGGTGAGCGGACTCTTTACCATCGTGCCACCTGAGCAACCCCAGCCCTGGATACATTTGAAAACAAGCTGCCCCGTGAAACTTTTTTTCGTGGTGAAGTGCCGCCTGCCAGTTCTTTGCATTCACCTTGGCAACTATAGTTTCATTTAGAGAAGTGGTGAAGGGTGCACAGCAGAGCCAGAAGTTCTGGTGGACATGGCTAACAGGCTGAAACACAGGAAGATGCTTAAGCCACCTCATCAGGCTGGACTTACTTTTAAATAAAGACGATCAAGGAGAGCAGTGAACAGAATTGTAAATCTGCTTAACGCAGTCTGACTACACTGAATGCCAGTAATGCTCCTTAAGCATAAGCTTTGCATACTCCAGAAACTGCTATTACAAATGCTTAGGACCGCCAAGATAATGGAACTGTTTGAATTGAAACACACAAAACTTATTTACAGTATTCTGAGACATCCAGGAAACAAGTGAAACCCTGCCACCGACATCCATTCATTTTTTCCCTGTGGCTTCTTAATACTGTGTGTGTGTTTTAGGTAGAGATAACTCCTGCTAGGGAGCGGCTTTCAGGTCACCCAGCAGCTTCCCTTGCCATGTTTGCATTTATCTCTTGGGCTTCCCTAGTGTCTCATGGTAAAGAATTCGCCTGCCAATGCAGGAGTCACAGGAGACACAGGTTCAGTTCCTGGGTTGAAAGATTCCCTAGAGAAGGAAATCCACTCCAGTATTCTTCCCTGGGAAATCCTATAGACAGAGGAGCTTGGCGGGCTACAGTCCATGGGGTCACAAAGAGTTGGACATAACTGAAACGACTTGAGGTTTTCTTTTTCTTCTCTTCTGCTTTGAAAAGAATCTTGATGTATGGAAGTGAGCTAACTGAAGCTGCAGTTCATAGAAGCAAATATTAAGAGAGTATAAAAGGGATTTTTCTCCCTATGACTCAAAGAAAAATATACGATAAGGAATATCTATTTCAGAAATATTCCACACGTGTTAGGTAAAATGATGAGAACAGAAGATAATAATTTCATGGTAGCTTTTCCCTGATAAAAATTCTTGCTACAGTTTTATTAAGGAATTAGAATTTGATTAGCAGCTTTTAATTAGAAATATTAGACAAAGAAAATTTTCATTATTTTATGACTGTCAGTTGTGCTTCCATAAAAAAATAAACCCTTGTCACTGACCACCCCCCCCCCACACACACACACAAAGGTAACTATGTGAGGTGTTGGGTATGTTAACTGCTTTATTGTGGTCATCATTTCATAATATAATGTAACAGAAGCAGAAGATATTAAGAAGAGGTGGGAAGAATACACAGAAGAACTGAACAAAAAAGATCTTCACGACCCAGATAATCACGATGGTGTGATCACTCACCTAGAGCCAGACATCCTGGAATGTGAAGTCAAGTGGGCCTTAGAAAGCATCACTACGAACAAAGCTAGTGGAGGTGATGGAATTCCAGTTGAGCTATTTCAAATCCTGAAAGATGATGCTGTGAAAGTGCTGCGCTCGATATGCCAGCAAATTTGGAAAACTCAGCAGTGGCCACAGGACTGTAAAAGGTCAGTTTTCATTCCAATCCCAAAGAAAGGCAATGCCAAAGTATGCTCAAACTACCGCACAATTGCACTCATCTCACATGCTAGTAAAGTAATGCTCAAAATTCTCCAAGCCAGGCTTCAGCAATACGTGAACCGTGAACTTCCAGATGTTCAAGCTGGTTTTAGAAAAGGCAGAGGAACCAGAGATCAAATTGCCAACATCCGATGGATCATCGAAAAAGCAATAGAGTTCCACAAAAACATCTATTTCTGCTTTATGGACTATGCCAAAGCCTTTGACTGTGTTGATCACAATAAACTGTGGAAAATTCTGAAAGAGATGGGAATACCAGACCACCTGACCTGCCTCTTGAGAAACCTGTATGCAGGTCAGGAAGCAACAGTTAGCACTGGACATGGAACAACAGACTGGTTCCAAATAGGAAAAGGAGTACGTCAAGGCTGTATATTATCACCCTGCTTATTTAACTTATATACAGAGTACATCATGAGAAATGCTGGGCTGGAAGAAACACAAGGTGGAATCAAGATTGCTGGCAGAAATATCAATAACCTCAGATATGCAGATGACACCACCCTTATGGCAGAAAGTGAAGAAGAACTAAAGAGCCTCTTGATGAAAGTGAAAGAGGAGAGTGAAAAAGTTGGCTTAAAGCTCAACGTTCAGAAAACTAAGATCATGGCATCTGGTCCCATCACTTCATGGGAAATAGATGGGGAAACAGTGGAAACAGTGTCAGACTTTATTTTTTGGGGCTCCAAAATCACTGCTGATGGTGATTGCAGCCATGAAATTAAAAAACGCTTACTCCTTGGAAGGAAGGTTATGGCCAACCTAGATAGCATATTTAAAAGCAGAGACATTACTTTGCCAACAAAAGTCCGTCTAGTCAAGGCTATGGTTTTTCCAGTGGTCATGTATGGATGTGAGAGTTGGACGGTGAAGAAAGCTGAGCACCGCAGAATTGATGCTTTTGAACTGTGGTGTTGGAGAAGACTCTTGAGAGTCCCTTGGACTGCAAGGAGATCCAACCAGTTCATCCTAAAGGAGATCAGTCCTGGGTGTTCATTGGAAGGTCTGATGTTGAAGCTGAAATTCCAATACTTTGGCCACCTCATGCGAAGAGCTTACTCATTGGAAAAGACCCTAATGCTGGGTAGGTTTGGGGGCCGGAGGAGAAGGGGACGGCAGAGGATGAGATGGTTGGATGGCATCACTGACTCGATGGACATGGGTTTGGGTAGACTCCGGGAGTTGGTAATGGACAGAGAGGCCTGGCGTGCTGCGATTCATGGGGTCGCAGAGAGTCGAACATGACTGAGCGACTGAACTAAACTGAACTGATGAAAAAAATTAATCAATAGTCAATCTAAGAAAGAAATGTAAATTTTATTCAAGCCAACATGGGAATTATAACCTGAAAGACAGTTGAGAACTCTGAGAGCTGTTCCAAAGAGGTAAAGCGGGGAGGTTGGTGTATATGTGACTTTTGGAGAAGGCAGTGAGTGTATGCAATTAAGCAAGCATTTTGGTAGAAGGTTACTGCTGGTTGCAAGGAAGAGAAATGTTTCATGGTTTTAGGGCTTTTCTACATTCAGAGGATGCAAGGATCTGAGAGATGGTAAAATTTTCTCCTAAAATGTCTAGTGATCTCAGGGTCAGTTTTGCCAGTTTTCCTAAAGCACAAAGTACTGCATCCTGATCTTTGCCCCGAATTCCTTTCAGGGTGTGTTGTAGGTCAGCAACTGCAGTGGTTAATGACTTGAGTCTTGTAGAACGGGATGGTGAACAACCTTCTTTATTTTATAGTCCCTCCTTTTCAGTCTTAATTTCACCCATGATTTTAGAGGCATACCAGGACCACTTTGCCCCACTGTGCTAGGAATGCTCATTTCCAGGTCAGGCAAGGATTTCGTTGATAGGCTTCTCAATGTGCTGTTGCTGCACCAAGTCTCGTTAACAGTAGCCAAGAGCCCAGTTTTATAGGTGAGGGAACCAAGACTCGGTTATGGGTCAGGAGGTGGTTTTCTCTAATCCACATCTACAGTTTTCTCTTCCCACATCTCGAGTTACACTTGCCATCATGGATGTCAGTAGAACACTGTGTTTGGTCAATTGTTTCAAGTCACCTGGCCATCATTCTTTTTATCACTTTACCATTTATCATCACATTTGATAGTGCAAGACACAATAATCTTGTAAAATAGAATATAAGTAGTATAATACAAGAATACAAGTAATACAGCTAGTAACATTAACAAGTCGTAAATATTTACGCTAAGAACTTCCATTAGTGCAGCCCAGGATCTCCTTGATCTTTTGATCAGTCTCTTCTGCACCAGTCACAATCTTTAAGGGAAATAATATATTGGCTTTTTATCTGCAGAGATGTGTACACATACATGGCAAGTGGTGGGTCATCGTGACCCCTTACAGGATTGAGAAAGGAATGCTTGTCTTCCAAAGAGTTACATGGCTGGTGCCAGAAGAGAAATTGTTCTTTGTGGTTGAACTGGCCTTTTTGCCATTTGGGAGGTCTGGTTAACACATGAAGCAGCTTCACAGTGCACACTCAAGGGGAGGGGGGAGGCCCAAACAGGCAGAGGAAAAAAAAAATTGTTATTTTGTCGTACTTATTGGGTTGGCCAAAAAGTTCCTTCCAGTTTTCCCATAAGGTGTTATGAAAAAGCCCAAACAAACGTTTTGTTTGGTCAGCCCAGTAAATCAAATAAAATTGTATGTTATACAATTTTATTTGTCAGTTATACTTTGATCAGATGGGGGGAGGAGGGACTTATTTGTCATGACCACGAAAGAAACCTTGGGTTGCAGATAGTAGGATTTTGCTTTCCATTTGTGGCCCAATCAAATTCAACATTACTGCCCGCACAGTCTAAAATTTGACTTGTGGTGTGGCCTGCAAAAAAAAAAAAAAAAAAATGGCAGCATCCCCTGGAGCCACATACTTGTTGCTCCGTAGGTATTTTGTTTGATTGCTCCCTGACCCTATTCCAAGAAACCTAATTCGCCCAAGGGAGTCTCACACAGGAAAAGAGTGTTTGCATCTGTTTAGGGAAATGTGCCCGAAATAATGACTTAAAATAATGACTTATTTAGAACCCGAATGGAATGGAATGGATTGATAAGCCAGTTTGAGCAAGCCGAGAGCCACCCAGGCCTCACTGTTATAAAAGGAGCCCTGCAGCAAAGCATTTTGCCCAGACCATCTGCCAAACCCCATCTCCATTCAAGGAACGTTCTCTCTCTAAGCTCTGTTCAAAACTCCTACTCTTCCAAACGCCTCGAGGCAGGAGATCTCTTCTTAAGTTGCACTTAGACTTCAAGATGGTGCGGATTTCTCGGTTCAGCCCTGCAGACCCCAGGGTAGAAATTGCTCTCCGAGGTATGTTACCCATTTTACACTTCCCTGAGCCCTTCTGGTGACCGCAGCATGCCTGGGTGGTGCAGGCAGTGCTGTGCCCGGAAGGTAAAGCCTGCTCTTGGTGGCCCGGAGAGGTGGCGGGCGTGAACGAAGCCCGTCTTCCCTCCAGGGAGAGCCGGGCTCAGCTTCTTTCTCACTTACTGAACTTAAAATGAACCGGGCAGTCAGAAGTAAGGGGCTGCCATTTCATCTAGCGGAATGAAGGATGAAGTGAGGCAAAGAGAAAAGAAGGGAAGGAAATGCTGCCCTGCCAGGCTCTTTTGTGCTGCTTCATTTCCCGTTTCTGTGGCTTGGTCTTTTTTCTCTTTACTTGTCTGCCAAGGAAATATAGTTGATTTGTTTATATAACCCTAGCCTCAAGGTTGGCAGCAGCTCTGAAGTGTCAGAGGTGACAACAAAAACTTCCTGAAATAAATTTTGAAAATCTGCAGCTGGATTAGTTTCTTTCCTTCTTAATCTTTCTCCATATTTAATACCAAAAAACAAAAAACAAACAGCTCAACCATTGACCATGATTCAGTTAGCAAGTTTGAACTGAAAGTTCTGTTCTTGCAGGGTGGTAATGAGAGTTGCCCTTTTTTAAAAAATTTAGATCTGTCTTTGCACAATTAGCAAATTATTAAATGACCTTTCCTTCAGAGTCTGCAAGCACTTGCTTGTTTCCACTAATAAGAGAACATGTTTTACAAGGTTCACGTTGATTAATTGACAAGTGCTGATAAAATCAAAGCAGGGCTAAAATGTAGCACACCAGCTGCAGTGTAATTTACTTTTGGTCAATAATGTTTCAAGTGCCTATACGTTTATGGTTTCACCTTTCAATAAATATTACTGTCATAAGTAATTGAAACATCCATTGTGGAAATGTATCTCTGAGGATGGCTGTCAGGAACCCTAGCTAGGATGAAACATTTCTATATCTGTATATGTTTTTCTGCTCAATTAAAAGCACCAGTTGCTGTGAGCATTTTAAAGATGGATCCTTTCTATTTTATGTGAAATGAACACTGCTGCTGCTGCTGCTCCTAAGTTGCTTCAGTTGTGTCCGACTCTGTGCGACCCCATAGATGGCAGCCCACCAGGCTCCGCCATCCCTGGGATTCTCCAGACAAGAACACTGGAGTGGGTTGCCATTGCCTTTGCCAAATGAACACTAACCTCTTTTAATATATTTTGAAAATCATGTACCCTTGATTAACCTAAGTATAGAGTTCTAAACATTCATGGAGTTCTTAAGCCATAAAAATAAGTAGCTAAATGCTCTAAGCTACTAGGCTTACTTACACCATTCACTAGAAGCCTGATCGTCTTAGCTCCTTGCCGTCCAACTGTTTGGGCAGCTCTGCTGTGCCCCACTAGACGCCTATAGCTGACCGCTTATTCTCGATGTGTTTCAGGCATCAGAGATGCTGGGCCAAACCCACATTCCTGTTTTTGCATCTCCTGCATCCAAGGTCAGACCTGAAGGTGCCAAGGATCCCAGAAGAAGGGAGATGCACCCTGGGTCACAGACTGTCCTTTGGAGTCCCCAGCCCTGTCCTGTGGTGGTCCACACTAACCAGATAGACTCACAGGCTCTTGTGCTCAGGAACACCCTGGCATATATTAATAGATTCAGGGCTCCCACCCATCTGATAGTTGTGTTTTGGAACACAACTATCTTCAGAAGTCCGGCCTCATCCACATTCCTGGGAAATTAGATATCCTTCAAAGGTAGCTTGACATACTCTTATCAACAAAGTCATTGTAACTCAGCAAATATTTGCCAGTTCTACTAAATGCCAGGTCCTGCACTGGGCCCTGAGGATAGACATAAACACAGACTCTCTACCCTGAGGGAACTTATAGTATCTGATCCTAACTCTCGATATTTGCAGTTTGTTATTTGAAAGATGTCTTTACATAGTTTGCCAAATTTTGACGGATCCCCATAGCGTGCCTGCCACTCTTCTAGGTGTTTAGTAAATATTCCAGATGTTTTCTTTCTCTAGTAATTAGCAGAGACCCCTATGTCCTGGTGGCTCCCTAACGCAAATCTCATTTGTGAGTGTTCTGTGGGAGCTGCCTCAATTGTTGGTTGGGTAACAGCTGTTCTCAAGGGCACCACAGCTGCCTGTTCTGAATTGATGTCAGTGGAACTGAGCCAAGACCATCATTCTGTGTCATTGTTCAGTCTCTAAGCCGTGTCCAACTCCCTGCGACCCCATGGACTGCAGCATGCCAGGCTTCCCTGGCCTTCACTATCTGCTAGAGCTTGCTCAAACTCATAATCTGTCGAGTCGGTTATGCCATCCAACCATCTCATCCTCTGTCGTCCCCTTCTCCTCCAGCCCTCAATCTTTCCCAGCATCAGGGTCTTTTCCAATGAGTCGGCTCTTTGCATAAAGTAGCCGAAGTATTGGAGTTTCAGCTCCAGCATCAGTCCTTCCCATGAATATTCAGGGTTGATTTCCTTTAGGATGGACTGATTGGATCTCCTTGCAGTCCAAGGGACTCTCAAGAGTCTTCTCCAGAACCACAGTTCAAAAGCATCAATCTAAATTCAGTCAGAGGATACATCGCCTTCGGGATGGGCATGAAGATCCTGGGGAATGAGGGAGTTGAGGACAATATGGGCCACTTAGAATCAAGCTGACTTTGGAATGCTGAGGCACATTAAGTTGACAAGCCAGGGCTGAGGGTTAGGCAGAAGTCACAGTGGGCCAGTAAATGATAGAATTCAAAGTGACTGACCAGAAGGTAAGACTCGAAGGCACACTAGTGGAGGCTGCCAGTTGGAAGAGATCAGAGCAGGTGAGTCTTTGGAACCGTCAGCCCCAGCCAGCTTGTGTGCATTCTGGAACCTCAGCCCCTGCTGGTGCGGTGGATCCAGCCATCACGGGAATGAGGCATGAGGATGGTAAACCTCATTCACTGAACGTGGTCACAGGAAGTAAAATGTGCCTCTAGTCGCCTAGGTCACAGGCTGAGAGCAGACCGGGAAGTGTGACAGAGAATTTCTGAGTGTTCTCTCAGCCCAGATGTCATTACGACAGTGTCCAGCCTGAGATAGTCACTGTTCCGCCGAGCTGACCTGCATCCTAAGAGGGAGGCAGGCTCCAAAATGAAGCAGTTTGTACATAGCAATATAAAAATGAAATGGCCCTGGCACTTAATGGAGACACACACACAAAAAAATCCAGAGGCGTGTCAAACACGTAAGGGGGAGGACCAAGTGATACACATGTTGCCCCTGTACCATGTTCTTCCCTCCCTTGGTGTCTTTCCTGTGGGGTCCACTTAGCAAGGAGAGGACAGAGCTGCACAGAACCTGGGCGGTTGGACATGCGTGTGCTTAGCTGTCCACGGGCTGGAGAGGTTTTCGTTGCGGGAGCATTTGGAAAGAAAGAAGTGAGGAAGGGCGGGTAGAGGATCAAAGCCCCGCACAAGTCCCCGGTTTAAGTCTGGGAGGCCAGAACTGGGAGGCTTGCCGGCAGCTCTCCCGGCCTCTCTCCGGCTCTTCCCTCGGGAAGGTGCCCCCTGCCTGTCTCCATCCCCGGGGGCTCTCTGAAATTGACGGTGATGGCTGCCGGTGAGAAGAGTGGGAAGGGTGATTCCGGGAGACCTGGATGAAAGTCCCGGCCTGCTAGCATTGTCCGTCGTACACAGAAGCTGTAAAGCGCGGTCTTTTAAAAAATGTCCCACATCACCATGCTGGGCAGAGGGGACAAGAGAAAGACCACCCACGCCCCCCAAGCAGGCATCTGTCGTGTCCCCTGCCATTCTGAGCCCTGAAGCCACGAAGGGCCCGCTCACACTCCTGAGTCAGTATTCCCTGTTCTGACACTAGGTGGGGCATTGTTATTATTACAGGGGCTCTAACACGTGCAAATATAAAACCCAGAAGGACGATAACATTTCTTTAGAACATCACGTTCTGCTATCGAATCAGAGGCCAGGACACACCTGGCCCTTCCTCTCCGCCTGGGAGAACCACGACCAGCCCAAGTTCAGGCAGTGAGTCAGCAGCAGACCCGGAGCCCCAGGCAGCCCACACATCCTCCCGGGGAGGAGGGGGATCCATGATCCAGGGAGACACACGCTCAGCTCTCTGAAGCCGCCGTCTTTTACAAGGGGAATAGTAAGAGGGTTAATCCCCAAGGCTCATCTTCCTAAATCCGTTCTCCCTATAGCTTGGCTCTGCTTGTCCATGGCTCAAAGTAAACACTTCACACAGTCCGGACACTTGGTTTATCTTTTTTAACCTCTCTTGCACACACAGGCACACATACACTTACACATACATGTACACCTCTTTGAAAAAAATACCAATATGAATGAATTAACTTCATTTTGTAAAATGTGAAGAAGCAAACGTATAACCCTATTATAGTTAGGTTCCAGCTGCCTTAAATTTCCTTTAGGCTTTTAACTCCAGTATCGTCAGCATACAGCAACTGTGAAAACCCATTAAACTCCTATCCTCCTCTTGGTCTCAGCCTCTCAGCCTCTCAGCCTCATCTTCACTTGGGCATTAGAACCTAATGCTTCCTCTGTCCGGGTCTTCCCAGTGGACCTTGCTTCCCTCTTCCTTGTCACTCTGTGGCAGGAGAGGGACGCAGTACAAAACACCAAGGCTGCAGCCCGGCTCTCATCTCCATTGAGGAGACTGATGGGATTAAATGCCTGGGAGAAATTGATCAGTTTCTCCTTGCTGTCTTCCCTTCTGAAGCAAAATTCTTACACACTCGAGTTGATAGCTCTTGGCAGATTTTTTCTTAGCAGACCCTCTTTCTTTTAATTTAATTTATATTTTAAACAGACCAAAAAGCTATGATGATTGCAGTATGCTTTTCCGAATGGCAGTGGTGGCACTTCTCAGTTGCAAACATCTGCAGTGCTAATTCCAACTATTATTTCAGTTATGGACACCTTCTCACTTTCTCTGTTCCTGCTGGGGTGCCGTATTTAAAATATATAGATGCATTTCCTCATTTGGCGTTGCCAGGTCTTAGCAGCAGCATGCAGGGTCATTTTTGGTTGTGACATTCTGGATCTTTTTATTGCTGGCATGAGAACTCTTAGTTGGGATCTAGTCCCCTGACCAGGGATTGATCCCAGGCTCCTGCATTGGGAGTGCAGGGCCTTGGCCACTGAACCACCAGGGAAGTTCCTCTACCAAGGTTACTTTAAATCCTCTCTTTCTTGTGACATGTACTTCCAAAACGTCTAGGCTGCTTGTGAGAAGCCCAGGCCAGTGAGAAAAAAAACCGTATCATTCACGATTTTTATTTCATGTTAAGACTTCACAAAACTGGATCTTTTTGAAGGAAATTTTAAATGTCCAGTGATAAGCACTTGGTGTGGATGGGCTGGTGTGATTTTCCCCCTGGCTTGGAATGCTCTCCCCTGCCTACCCTAATCTTCTTCATCCTTTAAGACCCAGCTCAAAGGTCATCTCCTCTGCTGAGCATCAGCCCTCCCGGCTCCCGCATCCCCTTCCAGAATCCTCACTCTTTCTTCTGCGCCATTAGAGCGTTCGGTTCATTCCATGAGAATATTGTTCCAGCACATTCGAACCAGTTACACGTGTCTGTGCTGCCAACCCAGTCGTGGGCTCCCCAAAGGCAGGACTTGCAGACAGTGTCTGACACGTCTTCCATCACCTCCCTGCTCAGAGCACAGAAGACAAGGTGCCCTGGGAGCTCTGGACATATTTACGAGGTCGACCCATTGTATCAGCACCAGCTTTTTTAGTACAAGGGTTCTGAGTTTGGGGAAAGTATATCAAGTAAGGGTATAGTTTTAAAACCATGGTCTTCTGGAATTTTCTGAAGAAAGTGTTTTATATTCTTATCTTGAAAGGGAAAGTTGTACATAGGACTTTGCATATATTATTGCCATGCATCTGGGGATACTGGTCACGTGTTTGCTGCCCACATCTTAACAGGAAAGAAATTTTGGTCACCAGTTCGCTTTGCCGTATGCCAAAGATATATGCTAGAAAAGTTTGTGTAAATCTGATGTCTATAAACCAAATTATGTATTAAAATGCACCAAGGGAGCGTTTAAAAAATACCTTTCCAAGTGAAAGGGGATCATTTGCTAAATAAAAATGGATCATTTTTGAACTTATCAAGAGAATGTGCCTGTTGTAGAAAGTATTTTTCCTAGAATGATAAAGGCTCTCCTGTATTCAAAATTCACCTGGCATAAGCTTCATGCTTTTCCATAATCTATTTAAAACACTGGACTTATTCCTAAGATTTTTAATTTGTACAACAGATATTCTTGGCTTACTAAAAGTGAATAACTCTTCTGTGTCATAAAATTGGTATGCATTATGTATTATTTCTGGTTCAGTTAATAAAAAAATTTCTCTTGTGGGCATTTAATGACTTTAACACAAATCTTATTGGAAAGAGCCAGTATACTACACTCCTGGTTTGCAAGTAGAACTGGCTGACGAGGGCCAGCCTTACTCCCCGAAGAACCAAAGATACTGTGCTTGGAACTGAAGTTTTTTTTTTTTAATTTATTTATTTAATTTATTTTTTTTTAATAAATGTATTTATTTTAGTTGGGGGCTAATTACTTTACAATATTGTAATAGTTTTTGCCATACATTGACATGAACTGAAGTTTTATATGAGTTTTATTTAAATGTTTCCATTTACCTTTTTTCTTTCTTTTTTTTTTTTTAGATTGGCCAAAAGGGAATTGAAGAGGGGGTGGTGCAGTGTGAGTTGGGGTTGTTGCCGTTAGAGTTTAGAGTGAATGACTTAGTCGTTGTCCCCTTGCATTCAGAATGCAAGGCTTCTGCCACCTCTTCTCCCTACCCCGGTGGTGGCCACAGCAGAAGCCCTTTAATAATGCATTCACTGAGTCCGAGAAACATGTTCTTGACTCTGGAACTCTGCGTTTAAAACACCCTCAGCAAATGCCACGAGGCAGACCTAGTGCTTTTAGCCTGAGGTTATGCCGTGCGTCAATAAAACACATGGGTGTTGGCCTTTTCCAGTAAGCACTACGCGAAATGTTGAGTACCTTTGAAATTAAACTGCAGCTTTTAAAACCTGCTCTCATTTTTCATGGACAGCTGAGGCCTGCCTGTGCCAACACGCAGCTGATCTTAGGTCTGCAGAAAGCGTGGGAGTCTGTCCCCCTCCGTTCATCTTTGTTTGTTTTAGCCCCACATGTGGAAGCCTTCTCTGTTCAATTCTCCCTACACTTAGGCGTTTTGATTTCCTGGGAGATCTTTCTCATGTCTGCGCGTTTGTCTCATTAGCATCACATTTGGACCTACGTATGTGCCTCCACCCGATTTTAATTAAGTAGTAAAGCTGATTTTTATTTATTAGAATTTTATTTTAAACATGGATATTCTCCCCCTTCCCACCTCCATTAAAGAAAAAAACGTTTATTGGCTGTGTCTCCTCTCACTCCTAAAAAACATCTAAGAAGAACCACCCCCTACCTCATTGTGAGATCCCTTCCCTTTCATTGCGGGTCTTTGGGATGAGCACACACAGTCACGTGGTTGCCTGGAGATAGCAGTTGCCCAGTGTGAACATTACTAGCAGACCTGCAGTACTGCCTTGGGGCAGGTAGGTCCAGGGACGGGCCTCCAGGTGGGAGAGCAGCACCTGACCTATTCGACTGTATTAAAAATTAAAACCTGTTCAGGAGGCAGCTGCTCACTTGTAGCCTGGAGCGTCCACCAGCTTTCCAGGTTAATGAGTGTGTTTCAAGGGAAACTGTTGCCTTCCTCCTCGCTTCACTGTCCCCCACCCGCTTTTGGTTTGCCTTCTCTCCTCTGCCTGCTTTCCTGTTTGGACAGTGGCAACACCCATCATAATGCTAATCATCCGGGCTGAGATACTGATTGAGAAAGATATACAGCCTTTGTAAGAAATGACATGTAGATTGAGCTTAGCATAAAGGAATTCTCAATCAGTTAACTGAAGTCTCTAGTTTCTTTGTTTTGTTTTTTTTTAATAGCTGTTTGGGGAAAATTGCAAATGATATGAAAATAAGCTTGCATCATAGAATTTAGCTAATACCCTGGATGTGATATGGAATTAATCCAGTTTCTTAAACCTACATTTATACAGCCAGTACTATGCGTTGACTACTGATCTTCAGAAAGATGATCTGAATACATCAGAGATATAAAAAATGAATAGGACAGCTCTACATTCTTTCTCTTTTGGGGGTATTCTTTCTTTGTCTTTCATGTTTGTGATGTTTTTGAAGAGCACTGGTTAGATGTCTTTGATTTGAGTTTGTCTCGGGTTCTCTCATGACTTAATTGAGGTTATGCAATTTTGGCAAGGATACCTCAGAAGTGATATTACTCTTCTCCGTGTGTTATGGGCGCATGATGTCAATATATCATATCACTAATCTTAAGCTCTTTTTGATAACATCAACTGAAACAGTATTATTTTCTCCTTATTAAGCCAAATTATATCATTAATTAGAGCATAGTATTCTTCTAGCATTCTGATGGTTGAAGTCTACATTTACCATTTTAATATTAATAAAATACACTTTTATAAGTATACTGTATATTTTTCACTTGGATTAGCATGATACTTAAGTGATTTTTAAATTTTAATAGACACTTTTTTTTCAACAGTATTTCAGTTTTAGGCATACATCTGAGGTTACTCTGATTTTTTTGTTTCCTGATCTATAAAGTTGTCCTGAGAATCAGATGAGATCATAAATGTGAAAAGTGGTTGCATTTAATAGGTGCCTGGCAGACTTTAGGAAAAGTAGAATGCTGATAATTTTTGTGTTAAAAAAAAAAAAAAACACCTCACATTACCTCTCGGGATAGTAAAATGTTTTGAAATGTTTTGAGTTAATTAAATGTCATAGCAACTACTGTTAGTCATTGTTTTTTGTTTTTGTTTTTTGGCTGTGCCCTGTGGCATGTAGGATCTCCGTTCACCAACCAGAGATCAAACCCTTGCCCCCTGCAGTGGAAGCATAGTGTCTTAACAAATGGACTGCCAAGGAAGTCCTGGCAAATGTTTGTTCAAACATATAGAAGTACATTGATCACAATATAAAAATGTTTAATGTTTTTGGCTCTTGAAGTTAGCCCATTTCTACTTCTTTAATTACTCTGCTAATATTAACTTTGAGTTTTTTCCCCATTAGTTCACCCTTTTGTTTGTTTGCTTTGTACCTAATCATTTGACCTGATTGTTAACACAAATGATATGGAAGCCCCAAGTTCATCAGACTTTGAGGGTATGACTTCCTAGGTCTCGATAAGAAACAATACCAGAGCTTAAACTGTATTTTTTAGGCGAAACACCTGTCCCTATTTCACCCTTTTATTATTCCCCATTTTAAAATTTGACTTATTTTATCTATGGAGCTATCTTATAGAACATCAGAGTTCTTGGAACCAAAGTGTTTTCTCGAGGAAGAAAATCTAAAAATATCTTGTCTGCAGCTGTATGTAATTTCAACACTTCTGAAACTGTTTCCTGGGTTTGTACGACTCTCCTGGACGAATCTGTAGGCATACTGAAAGTGACGCAAAGTGGCCGAAACATTTTCATGAGAAAATTCTGACTCCTTGCTCGTTTATTCACTGAGCACCTGTGTTTTCCTCAGTAGGTGCTGGATACACAATCATGAGCAAAAGAAACAGAATGCTTGCCTGTATGAAACTTCAGTCTAGTAGAAGAGACAGGCATAGGAAGAAAAGCAAATGGATAAAAATATGTATTTACAAATATACAAAATGTTATCAAGTTAAAGGACAGCTTGCCGTAAGAGGTCATTAATAATGTCAGAGATATAAGAGTCTTCAGGTCGAGCCAGTAATCACTCAACTGGCGAACTGTCTGCAAGGGTGGAATCCGGGGTTTCTATAACAGCGTGATCTTGAACTCTCGAGATTGAAAGATCTGAAAGGGCACTTGTGCAGACTTGACAGCCAACACCTTGCTGTTGAGTATAGAAGGCCAACCAGCTGCTGATTCAAAAACTGCAGGAAGCCTCCTCCTTCCCCCTCTCTTCTTTTTAAATTAATCTGTTATTTATCAGCTCTATGTTCCAGTGGCTGTCAAATTTTGACGCGCCTAAGAATCTTTTATTGAAGCTTTTTGTTTGTTTGTTTTATTGCCTGGCCCTCACATTGAATCCACCAAGGGCTTAAAAATCTAAGGAAACCAGCATGTGTGCATGCATGCTAAGTCGCTTCAGCTGTATCCAACTCTTTGCAACCCTATGGACTGTAGCCCACCAGGCTCCTCTGTGCATGGGACTCTCCAGGCAAGGCAAGAATACTGGAGTGGGTTGCCACGCCCTCTTCCAGAGGATCTTCCCAACTCAGGGATTGAACCCACGTCTCCTGTGGCTCCTACGTTGCAGGCGGATTCTTTATCAGTGAGGCACCAGGGAAGCTTGGAAACCAGCACGTGCATTTGTAAAAACCTTCTTAAGTGACTCTGGTGTCCATCAAAGGCTGAGAACCTCTGTGCTAGATGCAGAGGCTAGTTTCGTGGTTACTCAGAGAAGCACATATCTGCCTAGGAACAAGCGTGTCTCTATATATTATTATCAGTTCAGTAATGGAAGCATTTGATTGCTCTATGGAAAACTCAAGTTTTCCTCCTTTTGAACTAAACTGAATACTTTGCCTGTTCCTGGTGCCCTGGAAATCTCCTGCTTTTATTCACCAATCCCCTGAGCCAGAAACCTGGGTATTGTTCTTGAACATGACCCTCTTGCACCATCACACATGTATTCCAACTGCTCTTCAAGTCCTAGCTCTCTGTCCCCAGGAGTCTCTCTCCATCAGGTCCCCCTCCACCTCCACTGCCACAGTCCCATCTTGCCTGGTCCGTAGGAACTACTTTGAAAGTACCCTCCCCAAGTTTTGCTCCCTATGAGGAGACCCTTACTTTACTCTGAGAAGGTTTCTAAGCTACGAAGGTAATCCTGTCACTCCCGATGTAGAACACTCTGCTTGGTCCTCATTTCTTGTGGAGGTCACACCCGCCAGCTTGGGCCCCCATCTGTATTTTCAGCGCCATTCCCCGCCATTTCACCATTTGCCCCATAGCTCCAGGCAAACAGAAACACTCATTTCTACACCATACCATGCACATTTCCATTCAGTGTCTGTGCTCATAGTGTGACCAATGCCTGAAACACCTTTTATTCCAGGTTTCACCTTCATTCATCCTTCAAGAAAATCTAAATCGCTTCCAAAGGTGTTTGACTGGGTCTTCCTCTCTATTCACCTATGTTTTAATTAATGTACCCACTTATCTATGTGCATACCTATATCCTGGGCTTCCCAGGTGGCGCTAGTAGTAAAGAACCTGCCTCCCAATTCTGGAGACACAAGAGACTCAGGTTCAATCCTTGAGTTGGGAAGATCCACTAGAGGAGGAAATGGCAACCCACTCCAATATTCTTGCCTGGGAAATCCCATGGAGAGAGAACCCTGGTGGGCTACAGGCCATGAGGTCGCAGAGTCAGGCACGATGGAAGTGACTAAACACACATATCCATATACTGACATATCTATCCGGAGTGAGGTTTTTTTGGGTTTTTTTGCCTCGAATTTGTGCTACACACAGTAGGAGTTAACTAAATATTCACTGACTGAGTGGGAAAAAGAATAAATGAACCTGAACCTGGTTTGCTGTATCCTACGGGTCCAAATTCTTTTTTTTGGCGTATTGCTTAGCTAATCTAGTACATTTTATATGTCTGCTTTCCATCTAATATATGAAGATTACTTTCATCCTTTGTTCTTTTCCCACAATCACAGAGGTAATAAGTTTTCATTTCAAAACTTAACACTAACTCCTTAGAATTCTAGTAGTCACTACAGGCAGTTTCAAAGTTGCACTAAGCTCTCAAAGTCAAATGACCTAATCCTGATAAACTTGCTGCCAGCTCAGATTTTTTACAAGAGAGTAAAGTGGGTAGCATTTAACCTTGTATTATACTGCATTCGCTTCAAGATTGCTGCTGATCTCTTAAGTTCAAATGCATTTTAACCATCCTGCATTTTTACTCCCCTCCATTATAGGCAATTACAAGATACTGTTATTTGTAAAACTTTTGATCTCTCCATAAAATCTGAAGGAGTGCCTTGCTAGGTAGAGGATTTTAGGTTGTAGGTTTTCCCCTTTCATTGCTTTAAATTTAGGGTGCCACTTATTTCTGGCCTACAGAATTTCTTGCTGAAAAGTTAGCTGATAGCCTTATGGGTGTTCCCTTGTATATAACTTGTTGCTTTCCTTTTGACGCTTTTATCTCTTAATTTTTGCCATTTGAATTACACCATGTCTTGGTGTGGACCTATTTGGGTTTATCCTGTTTGGGACTCTGTGCTTCCTGGACCTGGACATCTGTTTCATTTCCTAGGTTAGGGAAGTTTTCAGATACTATGCCTGCAGATATGTTCTCAGCCCCTTTCTCTCTCTCTTCTCCTTCTGGGACCCTATGATATGAATGTTGGTACACGTAAGGTTGGCCCAAAAGCCTCTTATACTGGGCTCATTTTTCTGTTCACAGTCCACTACTGTGATTTCCAGCTTGCTGATCCATTCCTCTGTATCTTCTCATTTTCTGTTGATTCCTTCTAGTGTATTTTTTATTAAAATTACTATATTCTTCATCTCAGTTTAGTTCCTCATATTTTTTACCTCTTTGTTGAAGACTTCTGACTTCTCACTCCGTCCATCCAGTCTTCTGAGTTCCTTGAACGTCCACTCCTTTTAGTTCTACAGTTTTCTCTTGTTCCAAAATGAAGAACATATTCCTCTGTCTCTTCATTTTGCCTGATTTACTGGTTTTATGTCTTTGTGTTTGGTGGTGGTGGTGGTTTAGTTGCTGAGTCATGTCCGACTCTCTGTGACCCCATGGACTGGAGCCCACCAGGCTCCTCTGTCCATGGAATTCTTCAGGCCAGAATACTGGAGTGGGTTGCCATTTGCTTCTCCAGGGGATCTTCCCAACCCAGGAATCGAATCCATGTCTCCTGAATCAGAGGCAGATTCTTTACCGACTGAGCTACGAGGGAAGCCTCTCATAGGTTTGGTAGGTTGGTTTGATTTCCCAACCTTGGAGAAGTCGTCTTTTGTCGGAGAGGTCCTAGGTGTCCTGGCAGTCCAGTTCCCACTGGTCACCAGAGCTATCGATGTACTCCAGGAGTGCCCCTTTTGTCAGCTGCAGGGTCCTTCACTGGTGATGGGCTGACTCCCGTGGGCAGTCTGGCAGGCTGGCTCCCAGTCCTGATGGTTGCCACGCCCTGCCTTGTGTGGAGACTGCTAGCCCACTGTGCAGAGGTTGGCAGAGCCAGGTTCTGGAGTGGGTCGTTATGGGACCAAGGATCCCAGATCTGCTGTCAGCCTGCTGGTGGGTAGAATCAGTTTCTGACACAGCTGGAGTCTGGGATGTCCCAGAGTTGGTGTTGACTTGCAGGGGAGTAGGGGGGCTGGATCAAGGTGGCTGAATGAGGGGTCCCCCAAGCTGTCTCAGAACCAGGTGCCGGCCTGCTGGTGGGCAGAGCTTGGCCCGGGGGTTCCTGGGGCTGACCCCTGGGCTATTGCAGGCCCATTGGTGGGTGGAGCTGGATCTCAGGGTCTTTGGTGCCTGGGCCCTGGTGTTACTGGGGCTAATACACCGGTGGGTGGGTCCAGGCCCTGAGTGTTCTGGCTGTTGAGGCCAAGTTCTGGGGAGGCGTGGGCTCAGGGGTCTTTAGGCAGCCTGCCTGCTGGTGGGTGGAGCTGTGTCCCTTCCCAGCTGCTGCTTGGCCTGAGGCATCCTAGTACTGGTGCCTGCAGACTGTTGGTGGGGCCAGGGTTGGATCCTGAGGCTGGTAAGCTGGAGGGAGGATGCCACAATGGTACTTGCTGGCATCGGTGTCCTCGTGGGAATGAGCTTTCAAAAATCCCTGTTGCCAGTGTCTGTATCCCCAGGATGAGTTCCAGTTGCCTTCTGCCTCTCTGGGAGGCTCTCCAGGATCAGCAGGTGGACCTGACCTAGGCTCCTATTGAATGACCACTTCTGCCCTGATCCTGGAGCTTGAGAGATTTTATGTGCGCTTCTTTTAGAGTGACGTCTCGGTTTCCCACAGCCCTCCGGCTCTCCCAAATGTTTAAGCCCCACTAGCCTTCAAAGCCAAGCGTTCTGGGGGCTTATCTTTCCAATGCAGGAACCCTGCGCTAGGGAACCCAGTGTGGGCTCAGACCCCTCGCTCCCTGGGGAGAACCTCTGCAGTTGTAATTACCCTAAGTTTGTGGGTCGTCCACTGGGGAACATGGGTCTTGCCTGTGCTGGGTCCCTGCTCTCCCTACTTGTCCTGTGGGTCCTTCCTCATGTCTTTAGTTGTAGAAGATCTCTTGTGCTAGTCTTCTGGCCTTTCTCTTTGGTAGTTTCTCTGTAAATAGTTGTGATTCTGGTGTGTCCATGAGAGGACGTGATGTCAGGATCTTCCTAATCTACCATCTGCAATCTAATGTACCATCTTGGCCACTCTCCTCCCAGGATGGAGTTTTACTCTTGCTTCTTATTTTGAGAACATCCTGTGCTCACCTAATGCTTTCCCTCTCCCCACTCCCACCATGTCCTCAGGCAGGCATTCCACGCTTGCATTGTTGGTTACACCTCCCCAATTCATGGACTCTTTTGTTTGCATGTGTTGATTATTTTGCTTGTAGAAGGAAACTTACAGAAGGGGAATTGTAACAATCCTGTGAACGTTGTTGTTTATTGTTAATGACCTTCCTCCAGAATATTTTAATTTTTCCTTGTTCCTTCTCTTCAGTTATCTTAAACCATACTCTGTGTACTGCCTCGGGTAGTTTTTCAAAATGTGCAATCCCAGTCCTTCTGGATTTAGGCCTCTGCAATGTTCCCCTAAGGATTCTTCCAACCCCTTTATGATGATCTCTGCTTTGTGTCACTGCTTCCATTTAGTTCATCCTTGTAGAATCAGAATTCATCAGAGTTCTTGTAAAGACATGGTCAAGTCCATAGTAGCATCCCCTTTTCTTTTACTAGGATTATGACTATGTAGTTATATGATCAAAATCTTCTTTTTCAGAGTCTCTTTTAAATTAGAGCTAGTATCTCTGTGTTCATTTTATACGTATCTTTTTGCTGGTGTTTTAAAATGTTTTTCCTAAGTCAGTGGTGTGGATCTGATTAGAATTAACATTCTCTCTCCTCACTGTTGCAGAATCCAGACTGGTACGGTAACTTCCGTCTAAGAGTCCAATCATCTTCATGTTGTTATTGACTTTTTTTTTTTTTTTTTGCAGCTAGTCAGTATAATAACTAGACTGTTATTTAGTTCTTCCCTGTCCTCAAAGCTTGGGAACAGACTCCTGCCGTTCCTAACCTAGGTTAGTCAAACCACTGTAAATCTGCCCTCTGTGACTTTATTTAAAACTCTCTTAAAATATGTAATATTTAGTGTATTTTTTCACTCTTTTGGTTAAATGAATTCTGAGATTACTTTCTATGCTGTTAAAAAATGGACATTATTATCTCTCTACTAAAAGGATCTCTCTTATGCTTTTGAGCAGTAAAACCCTAGTTTTCATACTGCATGGGTTGGTGAGTAAATGCTTGTTTACGTTGTCAAGACTTTCCTAATCTTTTCAGTCTATTTTTTATTAAAAAAAAAAAAAGGTGAGTTTCATTTTCTGTTTGATAAACTAGCATCTCTATGTAGGAAGGTGTTTTACTTTGGAAGCATACATTTATATCCCTTGACATTTTCCTCAAAGCAACGTTTTAGAGAATAAAAGTCACCCCTGTCTTTATATGGATATGGAGACCTCTGTAATCTGAGTGACTTCACTTCAGGGTGCAGTGGGAGAGAGAGAGCGAGCTGTGTCCTTTCCGGGGCCCCTCCCACGCTGGATTTCAAGCGTCAGGGTTTACCATTTCCTTCCTGAGCCGCAGGCCTGCTTTCCCTCTCTCTTTTCCTACTGAGGTATTCTTTATCCTTCAAGACTCAGCCCATATTTTTCTTCTCTGTGGTGCTTCCTTGACACCCTAGAAGAAAACAGCATCTTTTCTGTCTCCTCACCACCTATTTCTACAATAAATTTTTTTTTCCCTCTAATATTATTGATTGCAGCATCTAGTGACTGACCTCCTAGGTACTATTGGAGACATGTCGTTCTCTGCATGGCTGTGAAGGCAGAATTTTTTTTTTTTAAACACTGGATTTAATATAAAAGCTGAGTTACAATAGCTTTCAAAATACCAACTGCACATAATATTTTATATGTTTAAAAAAGAAACATATAGAAGCTATTCAAGTGACAATAATGATGTAAAGCATGTGAGTCATAATTAGCCCTACACATTTTGAAAGAATCAGGTACCCTTTAAAAAAAATGTATTGGAGTATAATTGATTTATAATGTTGTGTTAGTTTCCAGTGTACAGCAAAGTGAATCAATTATACATGTAAGCACTCTTTTTTAAAATTCTTTGCCCATATAGGCCATTACAGAGTATTGAGTAGAGTTCCTTGTGCTATACAGTAGGTCCTTACTAGTTATCTATTTTATATATAGTAGTGTGTATATTCTGTCCCAGTCTTCCAGTTTATTCCTTTGTCCCCTTTCCTCCCTAGTAACTGTAAGTTTGTTTTCTACATCTGTGACTCTCTGTTTTTTAAATAAGTTAATCTGTACCATTTTTTTTTTATAGTCCTCATATAAAGGATATCATATGATGTTTGTCTTTCTCTGACTTACTTCACTCACTATGACAAGCTCGGGTCCTTCCATGGTGCTGCAATTACAGGCATCGTTTTATGTGAGACAGCAGGAGAGACACAGATGTATAGAACAGTCTTTTGGACTCTGTGGGAGAGGGCAAGGGTGGGATGATTTGAGAGAATAGCATTGAAACATGTATATTATCATATGTGAAACAGATCGCCAGTCCAGGTTCGATGCATGAGACAGGGTGCTTAGGGCCGGTGCTCTGGGATGACCCTGAGGGATGGGGTGGGGAGGGAGGCAGGAGGGGGGTTCAGGATGAGGAACACATGTACACCCATGCCTGATTCATGTCAATGTATGGCAAAAACCACTACAATATTGTAAAGTAATTAGTCTCCAATTAAAATAAATAAATTAAAAAAAACAATAAAACTCTTCAGAGAATTTTGAAACTGCAAATAAATAAACAAATAAATGACAGTGTTTAACTGAGCCTGGGCTTCCCTAGTAGTTCAGATGGTAAAAAAAAAAAAAATCCACCTGCAATGCAGGAAACCTGGGTTTGATCCCTGAGTTGGGAAGATCCCCTTGCAGGGGGGGCATGGCAACCCACTCCAGTATTCTTGCCTGGAGAATTCCATGGACAGAGGAGCCTGGTGGGCTACAGTCCATGGGGTTGCAAAGGGTCAGACACGACTGAGCTACTTTCGCTTTCTTTTACACTTTGATGCTGGTTGCAGTGCTCAGTAGCTGAATGGGGGGCGGAGGTCAGGTGCCAGGAGGCTGTCACTGGAGGAGCTAGCTTCTCACAGTCTCTCCTTTCCCACCTGCTCGTGGCCCTGTCCATTGGGACTGAGGAGCAGAGAGAACTGTGCATACTGTGCCACTGAACAGAGTGAGTCCAAATGGTCAGCCCGTGTTCTGTCCAGCAGATCACACTGCCTCCTAACACTTCTTGGCAGTTTCTAACAAGCAATGCTACTAAGAGTCCTGAGTGGTAAATGGCTCCAGGTCTCAGGCCTCCTGACCACAACAGCGTGGCCCATCAGTTTCTAGCTTTGGAATAATAAGAAGGAAAACAAACGATGCTTCCTGGTGGGAGAGCATCATCGTAGTGACCAGATTCCCCTCCTCAGTTTGTCTACTATGCACAAGGTCCTGTGCTAAGAGGTTGACCATTCACCTTGTTCTCTACCTTTGCCTGCCTGGGAAACTAGTGGAGAGAAAACCTAAGCACAGGTAAGCAAAGAAAATAGCCACGCAGGCAAAACCCCCAGGCAGGTTAAATGGCCAGAGGGGCATATGGAACACTGGTTGTCAAAATGAATTTGTTCTGCCGTTTGTTGGTGGATACCAGCTTAACAACTTTTGTTGTTTCTGTGTCATCAGAACCATTTATTTACTTCTTTATACATGACACAAAAAAGTACCTATGTAAACCTCTCCCTAAGCAATAATACCTGCAAAATTGCATGGTTTCCTTTTAATACATTATTTTTTTTTATTCCTGACACATATTAGGTTAAACTATATGAAACTGCCAATTTTGACCTTTTTTTATTTTTAAATCCTCAAAGACATCCATTTCACGTGGCTTAAAGTAAACATAATTATTAACAATCAGAATGAGAATTTTGTGGCTCACATTGAATCCCTGGATATAGTAACAGAGGAACATGTCACCCCGGAGGGGGTCCGGAGTTGGAGGGAGCAAGCCGTAAACAGTGGGCCTTGCGAGATTTCTCAGACGAGGGGGGCCAGGTTATGAGCCTGGAAGGAAGGATGCACAGAGAAGAGAGAGGGGAGCAGGGCTCTCCGGGGAGCAGCCATCTGTGAGGACGGCTAGGGGGCCAAGTGGAAAAGGAGAGCCAGTGGACTGGAGGGAGCGCTCCGGACTCTTCTGTTGTAAATTATTAATCCCCTCATTTGTTCGTTTGTTTCTGATACAGTTGTGTGTATCTTTTAATTGGAGGACAATTGCTTTGCAATGTTGTGTTAGTTTCTGCGGTACAGCATCAGGAATCAGCTCCATGTATACATATATCCCCTCCCTGTTGAGCCCTCCCACCCACCCCTCCAGGTCATCGCAGAGCACTGAGCTGAGCTCCCTGTGTTATACAGCAGCTCCCCACTAGCTGGCTGTTTTGCCCATGGCAGTATATGTATATGTCAATCCTACTTGCCCGCTTTCCCAATCCATCTCACCCTCCATTCCCCTCCTGGTGCCATGTCCGCTCTCTGCCTCTGTTCCCTATTCCTGCCCCACAAACAGGCTCATCTGTACCATCTTTCTAGATTCCAAACGTGTTAATATACGATACCTAAGCCATAAAAAGGAGTGAAATTGGGTCATTGGTCATGGTGTGGTCTGTCTTGCAGGGTAAAGTAACTCGCATGTATTTGGAAAGCACATTTTCAAAGCACATGAGCGCAGTTTTCTGACCTTTCTGGAGTTTTGTGAAGGTTCCTCTGTTTCGATGACCCAACACCTCACGCAGATCAAGTAGCATTTCTGATAGGGAGTGTGCGGTTGTCTGCAGGGGGACCACGATTAGGAATGGCTGTGTGATGCGAATAGAGGAGGCATAAACTTGCAAGCAGACAGCTTCAGAGAGTGGGAGGCTCCATGGCTACGCCTCCTGAGAGAGTCAGGCTTCCCAGGCTGTCAAACCCCAGCGAGATCTCTCCTGCCAAAGACAGCAACTGGCAGGGTTAAAGCTCCCTCCAGTTCACTCCAGAAACTCCCCTGGCCGTTCCTGTGGATGCCTCTCTCTCTTTCTGGCCCATCTGTACTGTGTTGAAGACGCCAGCCCCGGGCTCTCGTCCTTACCAGGTGCACATAACGGGTAACACCCCCGACATTCCCCGGCACTTACTGTGAGGGTGACTCCAAGGTCAGCTTCCCAGGATCCTTTTCCACAGCTGCCAAGCCTGTGGGCCCAGTCTGGCCCGGCCCGAGGTGTATGTTCCAGCAGAGAACATCCAGGCATCTGAGCCGTGGGCCCTAGAATAGCATGAACTGTATTTTCTTGGAATAAAAAGAGAGCACCTGTGTTCTCATGTGCTGGAAAAGCTCACCAAGTGCTTCTGTTGAAGAAATGTGTTCCCCTTGCTTTGAGAGCTCGCTATATTTAGAAAAGTTTGAGTAGGACTTAATATTTTATTACATGTACAGAGAATAAACTTGTATGTGTTTTACTGACAATTTACTGGTGTTTGATGTCCAGGGCTTATTATTTGTGTTTGTGGCAGAAAGAACAAGGAAAAGCTGCTCCTATTCACTGATGGCCTCTAGACCACCTCCTACCCCGAAAAAGCTGGAAGGTCAAATAGAAAACCAGCAATAAGAACCTTAGAAAACAATCCATTTATAAATTATTCTCAGAACCAAGATGAAGGCCAGATGACCTATACATCTTTAAAATAGCTTCCCTGGTGGCTCAGACAGTAAAGAACCTGCCTGTAATGCAGGAGACCCGGGTTTGATCCCTGGTCAGGAAGATCCCCTGGAGGAGGAAATGGCAACCCACTCGAGTATTCTTGCCTGGAGAAGCCCATGGACGGAGGAGCCTGACGGGCTCCAGTCCAAAGGGTTGTATCTCAAGGAGTCGGGCATGACTGAGCAACTTTCTCTTCACTTCACTTTAAAATGGTACAGTTATTTTATTTATTGGGAGTCCAAGGACACCATAACTCCTGGTGATGATTATCTATCATATTCCTTGAAGATACAGAGGACTCAATGGCAGTCCTTGAGTCATTCAGCAAATGTATTACCCGGCTCTGGTGAAGCCAAAGGTCAGAGGAAGACTGCCATTGATAAGGTCCTGTGTCGCTCACGGATCCTGAGAGGGTAAAGCATGCCACCCCGGGTCAGGGGCGGGGTCAGGATGCAGGCTGAGCAAGGGAAGAGAGTGAGCGGCAGGCTTCACGGTAGTTTCTGAAAGAAAGAACAGGGAAAGCAGGGGCGGTCGGTTTAGGATTGGCTAGTTTGAATCACTTCAGCAGGTGATGAGGTACAGGGCTGTTTCTGGTTGTCTGGTGCCTGGTCCTGGGGTGGTTAGGGCAGGGGCTTAGTGGGGTGGGTTGAAGATGTGAGCTCTCAATTTGTTGGCTTGCATTTGAAGAATATGCTCCTATGGTTGGCTGTCTTTAGCCAGCAATCCCTGGCAATCCCTCCAGGGTCAGGAAGGGCCCAGATGTTAAAGCATCAGAAAAACAGAATAAAAATGAAAAACCACAATGCAGTATGTATGTATATGAATGTATATGCACACACACACGCACACACACACAGACATACTCATTCTGTGTGTTCGGTGCATTTGTGTGAGGGGAGGGGAGAGTGCATGTTCTGCTGCGTTCCAGACCCTGTTTTGGTTGATGATGATTTAGCAGGAACAACGTAAACAGTTTTTAGAAGGCAGCCTGCCCTTAGGCAAGACCCAACTTATCAAAGAAACAGTTGTAATATAACCTCAAATACTGAGCCATCCTATGGGGAAAAATACAACTGGTGGAAGGACGGACGGGAACTGAAGTTGCTCTTTTTGGTAGGTCAGGGTGGCCTCTCTGCAGAGGGTGATGTTTCAGCAGAGGAGAGGCAGAGGGGAGAGGACAGGGCAAGTGTCCAGGTGTCTGGAGGACCCACAGGTGCCGAGTCACTGAGACGGTTCTGCTTGGCAGGCTCAGGGAACAGTAGTAAAGCTTGTGGCCTGGGAGCCCTGGGAAGAAAGGGGGCTATAGGAAATGAGACAGCAGGGGTGATGAGAAGGCAGAATCTCAGACCTCAGCGGGCAACAAGAAGCTCTGTATGTTTCTGTGATGCTCGAAACCCAAGCCGTATGAAGATGAGAGTTAAGCTTTATATGAAGATGAGAGTTAAGCTTTAGCCTCAAAACGCAAATTAACTAGCCATCGCCTCACTCTCTTTTCTTATCTTCTGTCCATGAAATTCTTCAGGCAAGAATACTGGAGTAGGTTGCCATTCCCTTCTCCAGGGGATCTTCCCAACCCCGGGATCGAACCTGGGTCTCCTGCACTGCGGGCAGATTCTTTACTGTCTGAGCCACCAGGGAACCAGGTTGAAAGTTTCTGGTAAATCACTATTTTTGTCTATACTACTAAATTTTTTCAGTATTTATTTGAGACGGCTTCTTTTTAAATGACTTTCTCCCCAGAGTCCTACATTTGGATTTCTTTCTTTTATTTTTTGATTTTACAGTTGAAAGCAAACAGAACTCTATAAAATGCAAAAGAATAACTTTGTGTTAGGAATGTTGGAAAACGACTTTCTGTATCGAGTTCCTTGGCATATATGTTGCATTTAAATAAAATGAAATACAATTGGAAAACTGCCACACTTCTGAAAATCTAGAAGAAAAAAGATCTGAGAACAATCAACAATTTGCTTTTATTTTCTGTTACATTGTGATTTTTTTTTTTGCACTTGGTATCGTTTACTGAATATAAAGTAAAATCCACTCACACTCCACTTACCGTAAGCACACCCACAAAGAAAACCTCATTCCAAATATAATTGTGAATATTGTTCCTTTGTTAAAAATTCATGGGGTTTATAAACGTCTCACATAAGTACTGGAGTCTCCGTTATTTCCCCAGCTCTTTTCCTACTGCCAGTTCTGATCAGAATTTTAAAACACCCCTGTCTATGAAGGTGTTCTCTGGAGCACAAAAAGGGGGGGAGGGAGAAATTATGAATATAACTAGGAAGGCCTTCTGACCACACAGGCTTCTGTTTCCTGATTTAGTTTCAGTAGAAGGTAGATAAATGGACAGGGGGCAAACCAGCTTCTGTCAACCTCGACATCTTGTTGCTGCTGTTTTTAAAATAATTTCATTTGTTCACTTAGGGTGTGCTGGGTCTTCATTGCTGCGCTGGCTTTTCTCTAGTTGTGACGAGTAGGGGCTACTCTCTAGTTGCGATTCACCGGCGTCTCATTGCGCTGGCTCCTCCTGTTGCAGAGCACGTGCTCTGGTGTGCACAGGCTTCAGTAGATGCGGCGCATGGGCTCAGCTGCTCCATGGCATGTGGGATCTTCCCGGACCAGGGATCGAACCATGTCTCCCACATTCGCAGGCAGCTGCCCTTGTTACTGCCATTAAGTTCCTCTCTCAGAAAACTGCAGATGTGGTGCAAACTAAAAGCTGGTTGGGGGCTTGGTTGTTTTAATTTTGGTAAATGGAGGAAGCTAAAGAGTAGGCTGTTGGCCTAGCTTTTCCTCTGTTCTGGTTCTAACACCCTCCACCACCCCCACTTAGTGAGATTTAAGTCATGTCCCACTTGTTAATACCATGCATGATGTTTGCTGCAGTGGGCAAGACAAGCAGTGCTGTGCAGTTCAGTGTCTTGGTCCATCTCCATATGGAGCCCCTGTTGTTTATGTTTCATATGCTCTCATTGATTTGGGTCAAGAATATTCACATACGAGAAAACTAGTGGCTGGGAACTCCCTGGTAGTCCAGTGGTTAGGACTTGGTGCTTTCACCGTCATGGGCCTCGGTTCAGTCCCTGACTGGGGAACTAAGAGCCCCCAAAACTGTGAGGCATGGCCAAAGAAAGAAAAAAAAAACAAACTAGTAGATTATAAAACAAGACTGTGATCACGTGGCATGAAGAAAAAAGAACACTTTTCTGGATTTCATGTATAAATTTCCAACCATTATATTATACTTAATATCTTTCAGAAACCACCTTTTCTCCTCACATAAACTTATTTTTGCAGTTTAACTCAGCAAGGAGCTTGCAAATTCAGAAACAATTTGAGCTCAGTACGACTCTGAAAGGATCCAATTATAACCTCTCTTTTCTTCTGTATGGCATTTCAGAATTAGCTCACATTGCCTTTTTAATTGGCTGCTCTGCCTAAAATGGCCTGCTCATCTCTTTGGTTCTTGAGTGTGTGCGCCAGTGGCGAGTAATGTAGCTAAAAGATCCATGCTGCTGTTGGCCATTGTTCTGAACTTTGTTTGATGGATTAAGTCATCAAGGTGGGCACTCCAAGCCTTTCCCGTGTTTGATCTCCTGGACCACAGGAATTTACAGACCGAGATTGTGATGCTACTGCCAAACCCTGCCACTCACAGCCTCAAACCACCTAGCTTATTATTCTGGTGTCATGTGAACCAACAAAGAATCAAACCAAAATACTGATAGGAAAAAAAAAAAAAAACCCCAGAGAGTCCAGAATATGTACTTTTCAGAGGGGAAAGTTGGTGTAAAGATGCACTTATGAAATTGCCCTTCGTGGAAGTTTTGCTGCTGTTTTATAACCAAAAGAATTCCTCTGTGAGAACCTCTGTGAAAGGATTTAGATTTTAACCATCAAAATGTCTCACAGCGTTGCTAGCAATGCTTCATTTCTTTCAGTTCCTCCAAAAGGCATTAGGCATTAGCCCCTCAAATAACTCGTGAGATGAGATCTGAAGGTACGTAAAGTGGAGAAGCTCAGGGAACTGGCCCAGAGGGGACTTGTGATGGGAGCTCTCCTGTGATGTACAAACTTTGCTGCCAAACTGCTGAGCTTCATTTTATAGGAGAAGCAGAAAGGGGGTCCCCATATCAGCTCTCAGGGTATAAGGTCATTTTCACTGGGAGGGAAAACGTAATTGGCACGGGGTAGCCATCCTGATAAGCACGCAGTGGGACTTGGATTCCCATGTACATCACACACTAACACAGACCCTGTGCTCGCAGCACCGCCAAGATGTCAGCAGCCTCGGAGAACGGAAGGTAGGGTTTCTGGGTCACTCAGCTCCCAACTTTCCCCTGCCCCACGGTACCTCCACTTCCTGTAGGTCATGTTCAGGGTGGAAGGCAGAAAGGAGACTTGAACTCCAGGTCAGCCTTGTAGCCAGCTGCCAGCAGAATGAGATAGCTTGTGAAGGAAGAGAAGTAGGCAGGAAGGAGCGCTAGTCCAGAAGGGGTGAGGGGAACAGTAACCCAACTTTACCTCCCAGCGCTCCCACTCAGGTGGCCCCGACCAGCCTGTGTATCTTGCCAGCCTTCTCTCTCACTGTCTTCTTTTTGTTGGTGATGGTGATACAGTGAATTGGAGATGACGGTAGAAGCTCTCTACACAGGGATAACAGTACATGGCAAGCCCTGATGGCAGTGATACTTACAACAAGCTCTCAGCTCAAATCACAGATTTACTCTCATTATATGTACAATAAGTCCCCTACAAACAACCTTCAAGTTGCAAACTATTCAAAGATGCAAATGCACCCGTGTATGCCAGCTGCCATCCTACACTGTTGTACTTTTCAAGGTCTGTACTGTCGGATTTTAAATTTTGTGTGTGTGTGTGTTAGTTTTTTATGTATGTATTATTTTTGTGAGAAGTGTTATAAACCTAATAGAGTGCAGTACTATATGCTGCTGCTGCTGCTGCTAAGTTGCTTCAGTCGTGTCTGACTCTGTGCGACCCGATAGACGGCAGCCCATCAGGCTCCGCCGTCCTTGGGATTCTCCAGGAAAGAATACTGGAGTGGATTGCCATTTCCTTCTCCAGTGCATGAAAGGGAAAAGTGAAAGTGAAGTCGCTCAGTCGTGTCCGACTCTTAGCGACCTCATGGACTGTAGCCTACCAGGCTCCTCCGTCCATGAGATTTTCCAGGCAAGAGTACTGGAGTGGGGTGCCATTGCCTTCTCCGGCAGTACTATATAGCCCAATCCCAAAGAAAGGCAATGCCTAAGAATGTTCAAAATACCACACAATTGCACTCATCTCACACACTAGCAAAGGAATGCTCAAAATTCTCCAAGCCAGGCTTCAACAGCGTGTGAACCAAGAAATTCCAGATGTTCAAGCTGGATTTAGAAAAGGCAGAGGAACCAGAGATCAAATTGTCAACATCCATTGGATCATCGAAAAAGCAAGAGAGTTCCAGAAAAACATCTACTTCTGGTTTATTGACTACACCAAAGTCTTTGACTGTGTAGATCACAACAAACTGTGGAAAATTCTTAAAGAGATGGAAATACCAGGCCACCTTACCTGCCTGCTGAGAAACCTGTATGCAGGTCAAGAAGCAACAGTTAGAACCGAACATGGAACAACGGACTGGTTCCAAGTTGGGAAAGGAGTAGGTCAAGGCTGTATATTGTCACCCTGCTTATTTAACTTATATGCAGAGTATATCATGAGAAATGCGGGCCTGGATGAAGTACAGGGTGGAATCAAGATTGCTGGAAGAAATATCAATAACCGCAGATATGCAGATGACACCACCCTTATGGCAGAAAGTGAAGAAGAACTAAAGAGCCTCTTGATGAAAGTGAAAGAGGAGAGTGAAAAAGCTGGCTTGAAACTCAACATTCAAAAACAAGTATCATGGCATCTGGTCCCATCACTTCATGACGAATAGATGGGGAAAAAATTTCCAACAGTGATAGACTTTATTTTCTTGGGCTCCAAAATCACTGCAGACGGTGACTGCAGCCATGAAATTAAAAGATGCTTGCTCCTTGGAAGAAAAGCTATGACAAACCTAGTTCAGTTCAGTCGCTCAGTCGTGTCCAACTCTTTGCAACCCCATGAACCACAGCACACCAGGCTTCCCTGTCCATCACCAACTCCTAGAGCCTACCCAAACTCATGACCATTGAGTCGATGATGCCATCCAGCCATCTCATCCTCTGTTGCCCCTTTCTCCTCCTGGCCTCAATCTTCCCCAGCATCAGGGTCTTTTCCAATGAGTCAGCTCTTCACATCAGGTGGCCAAAGTATTGGAGTTTCAGTTCAACATCAGTGCTTCCAATGAACACCGAGGACTGATCTCCTTTAGGATGGACTGGTTGGATCTCCTTGCAGTCCAAGGGACTCTCAACAGTCTTCTCCAACACCACAGTTCAAAATCATCAATTCTTCGGCGCTCAGCTTTCTTTATAGTCCAACTCTCACATCCAAACATGACCACTGGAAAAACCATGGCCTTGACTAGACAGACCTTTGTTGGCAAAGTAATGTCTCTGCTTTTAAATATGCTATCTAGGTTGGTCATAACTTTCCTTCCAAGGAGTAAGCATCTTTTAATTTCATGGCTGCAATCACCATCAGCAGTGATTTTGGAGCCCAGAAAAATAAAGTCAGCCACTGTTTCCACTGTTTGCCCATCTATTTGCCATGAAGTGATGGGACCAGATGCCATGATCTTAGTTTTCTGAATGTTGAGCTTTAAGCCAACTTTTTCACTCTCCTCTTTCACTTTCATCAAGAGGCTCTTTAGTTCTTCTTCACTTTCTGCCATAAGGGTGGTACCATCTGCATATCTGAGGTTATTGATATTTCTCCAGGCAGTCTTGATTCCAGCTTGTGCTTCTTCCATCCCAGCGTTTCTCATGATATACTTTGCATATAATTTAAATAAGCAGGGTGACAATATACAGCCTTGACTCCTTTTCCTATGATAAACCTAGACAGCGTATTAAAAAACAGAGATATTACTTTGCCGACAAAGGTCTGTCTAACCAAAGCTATTTTCCAGTAGTCATGTATGGATGTGAGAGTTGGACCATAAAGAAAGCTGAACACTGAAGAACTGATGCTTTTGAACTGTGCTGTTGGAGAAGACTCAAGAGTCCCTTGGACTGCAAGGAGATCAAGCCAGTCAATCCTAGGGGAAATCAGTCCTGAATGTTCATTAGAAGGACTGAAGCTGAAGCTCCAGTACTTTGGCCACCTGATGTAAAGAACTGACTCACAGGAAAAGACCCTGATGCTGGGAAAGATTGAAGGCAGAAGAAGGGGACGACAGAGGATAAGATGGTTGGATTGCATCACCGACTTGATGGACATGAGTTTGAGCAAGCTCTGGGAGCAGTTGCTGGACAGGGAAGCCTGGCATGCTGCAGTCCATGGGGTCTCAAAGAGTCAGACACGACTGACTGACTAAAGTGAATTGACTATATAGTCAATGGTGTTAGTTGGGTACCTAGGCTAACTTTGTTGGACTTCATAAACAAATTGGACTTAAGAACACACTGTCAGTACGAAACTTGTTCGTATGTCGGGGACTTATTGCATTTGAACAGAGTTAAGCCCAGTGTGGGCAAAGGCATCTGTGAGGCTTTCTAATAAAACCTAACCCATTAAAACCCTCAACCTGCAGATCAACCCTAGATAGACGCCTTACACATTTCTTCTTCACCTCTTTTTCTCTAGATGCACAATCAATAGTCTAAGAAAAATGTACTTCTCCCTAAAGCATGGGTCTTGAAATGTTCTATAGCAGTGATTTCTGCTGATTTGCTCAGGTTTTATCCCCCTGTCTATTTTTATACCTGAAGTAGAGGGTCAAGATGGACGATTGGGACTGGAGGGAGGACCATGCAAAGATGCAAGAAGGTTTCCAAGTCAACAAGTGATGACTGTGGGATCCTCAGACCCTGGCTCTGCTTCACCAGAACAGGCTGTCACCTGACACAAAGCCAGTGCTGGCATTTTCCCTCCGAAAAATCTAGCTTCATGTTTGTTTACTGCTCCAGCAGCTACTAGTTTCAGCCCACTTGTCTTTCTCATTTTGGGGGGAGAGGGAGATAGTGGAGAAGGGAAGAATCTTAGTGACTTCCCTTCCTTCAAGATTAACAATGTGTTAAAACATGGTTACATCCAGAATCTAGCTGTGTTGCTCTTTTGTTATAATCAGTTCAGATCAGTTGCTCAGTCGTGTCCGACTTTGCGACCCCATGGACTGCGTGCAGCATGCCAGGCCTCCCTGTCCATCACCAACTCTTGGAGCTGCTCAAACTCGTGTCCATCGAGTCAGTGTTGCCATGCAACCATCTCATCCTCTGTCGTCCCCTTCTCCTCCTGCCCTCAGTCTTTCCCAGCATCAGGGTCTTTTCCAGTGAGTCAGCTTTTCACATCAGGTGGCCAAAGAATTGGAGCTTCAGCATCAGTACTTCCAATGACTGTTCAGGGTTGATTTCCTTTAGGATTGACTGGTTTGATCTCCTTGATTTTCATGGGACTTTCATAAATCTTCTGCAACACCACAGTTCAAAAGCATTAGTTTTTCAGCACTCAGCCTTCTTTATGGTCCAACTCTCACATCCATTCATAACTCCTGGAAAAACCGTAACTTTGACTAGACAGACCTTTGTTGGCAAAGTAATGTCTCTGCTTTTTAATAGGCTGTCTAGGTTTGTCATCTGTTTTTCTTCCAAGGAGCAAGCATCTTTTTATTTCATGGCTGCAGTCACAGTCTGCAGTGATTTGGGAGCCCAAGAAAATAACGTCTGTCGCTGTTGGCATTTTTTTCCCCATCTATTTGCCATGAAGTGATGGGACCGGATTTTAATTTCAGGTATATAACATATATATACCTGAATTGATTCAATATTTTTGTACCTTATACTCCACATAAAGTTATTATAAACTATTGGCTCTATTTTCTGTGCTATACATCACATCCTGGTATATTATTTATTTTATATTTAGTAGTTTGTACCTCTTGGCCTTCCTTGGTCTCTCAGACAGTAAAGAATCTGCCTGCAACACGGGAGATCTGGGTTCGATCCCTGGGTTGGGAAGATTCCCCTGGGGAAGGGAATGGCTACCCACTCACATATTCTTGCCTGGAGAATTCTATGGAAAGAGTAGCCTGATGGGCTTCAGTCCATGGGGTTGCAAAGAGTCAGATACGACTGAGACTAACATTTGTACTTCTTAGTCCCCTTCCCTCTTCCCATTGGTAACCACTAGTTTATTCTCTGCATCTGTGAGTCTCTATTTTGTTGTATTCATTCATCTACTGGTGCTTCTTAATTTGCAGACTCCTTGAAGATGGGGTCTGTCTTGTTCACCGTATTCTTGCTTTCAAGCACAGGGACCTGCATATAGTAAGCATTTAATAAAGATCTATTGAGTGACTGCATCCCTAGGTGATTTAACTTACCATTTTCCCCCAGATTCCTCTGTCTTCAGAATCAGTCAAAATCAAAAGGGACCTCCTACTCTGGCTCTTTCTTAGAGAAAAGTTCCTCAAGTCTATAACAACAGAGGTCCAGGCTAAGACATATTGAACCCTGGGCTCTGCCAGTCATTAGCCTTGTGACCCAAGGTAAATGGGCCAGTCTTAATTTTCTGAAACTTTTCTTCTATTGCAAAAAAAAAAAAAAAAAAAAAAGTGCTAATAACAACTGTCTCACAGGTTGTTGGGAGTTTTCATGAAATGAAGGATGTAGACGTTACATAGTAACCTAATTTCCTGCTGTGTACCTCATGGAGAGTGCTTAGGAAATGACATTTTCCTTTCATTTTATGGACTTCAGCTTTAAAAAAAAAAAAAAATTCAGCACAAGTGTTAGTGTTAGTAAAAATGCCTTTAAAATAAACGTGTCCTCATAAGAACATTAGTTTCCATCTACCTGACACACAGTGATGTTATTGGGAGAAATTATGTCATTGCTTTTTCATGCAAATTTCACTACTCAATCTCTTTAACAAGTGGTGCTGGGAAAACTGGTCAACCACTTGTAAAAGAATGAAACTAGAACACTTTCTAACACCATACACAAAAATAAACTCAAAATGTATTAAAGATCTAAACGTAAGACCAGAAACTATAAAACTCCTAGAGGAAAACATAGGCAAAATACTCTCTGACATAAATCACAGCAGGATCCTCCATGACCCACCTCCCAGAATATTGGAAATAAAAGCAAAAATAAACAAATGGGACCTAATTAAAATCAAGAGCTTTTGCACAACAAAAGAAACTATAAGCAAGGTGAAAAGACAGCCTTCAGAATGGGAGAAAATAATAGCAAATGAAGCAACAGACAAACAATTAATCTCAAAAATATACAAGCAACTCCTGCAGCTCAATTCCAGAAAAATAAACGACCCAATCAAAAAATGGGCCAAAGAACTAAACAGACATTTCTCCAAAGAAGACATACAGATGGCTAACAAACACATGAAAAGATGCTCAACATCACTCATTATTAGAGAAATGCAAATCAAAACCACAATGAGGTACCATTTCAAACCAGTCAGAATGGCTGCTATCCAAAAGTCTACAAGCAATAAATGCTGGAGAGGGTGTGGAGAAAAGGGAACCCTCTTACAGTGTTGGTGGGAATGCAAACTAGTACAGCCACTATGGAGAACAATGTGGAGATTCCTTAAAATACTGGGAATAGAACTGCTGTATGATCCAGCAATCCCACTGCTGGGCATACGCACCAAGGAAACCAGAATTGAAAGAGACACGTGTACCCCAATGTTCATCGCAGCACTGTTTATAATAGCCAGGACATGGAAGCAACCTAGATGTCCATCATCAGACGAATGGATAAGGAAGCTGTGGTACATATACACAATGGAATATTACTCAGCCATTAAAAAGAATACATTTGAATCAGTTCTATTGAGATGGATGAAACTGGAGCCCATTATACAGAGTGAAGTAAGCCAGAAAGAAAAACACCGATACGGTATACTAATGCATATATATGGAATTTGAAAGATGGTAATGATAACCCTATATGTGAGACAGAGTAGGAGACACAGATGCATAGAACAGTCTTATGGACTCTGAGGGAGAAGGTGAGGGTTGGACGTTCCGAGAGAATAGCATTGAAACATGTGTATTATCATATGTGAAACAGAACACCATTCCAGGTTCGATGCATGAGACAAATGCTCAGGGCTGGGGCAGTGGGATGACCCAGAGGGATGAGATGGAGAGGGAGGTGGGAGGGGGGTTCAGGATGGGAAACACATGTAAACCCATGGCTGATTCATGTCAATGTATGGCAAAAACGACTACAGTACTATAAAGTAATTAGCCCCCAACTAAAATAAATAAGTTTATTAAAAAAAAAATTTTTCACTACTCAGAGAAAGGGCAGTTGAATTAGCTGGTGAATAAGAATGGTAGCAAGAGTTTGGGGAGCCTGTTTACAAGAAGGTGGTGTCCTCAAGAAAGAGACTAGTGTTAAGAGATTTTCCTGTGAGAAGTCCGGAAATAATGCTACCATTAGTTTTCATGTTGATTGTGTGTCTCACAGTGATATCCACCTTACTTTTAGCTAATTAATTATGAATAAAACTTTGTGTTGTAGAGATTGTGTCAGGATGATATGCTGGATAAGCGCATGAACACATGTCTGCTTCATCGTGCAAGTAATAAAATCATTATCCTGATTGCATTAATGGGCCTAGGCCTGGAGTATGTTTGGAGTTGACAGCTACGAGGTTCTTAAGTGCCATCAACTCATTCCCTGTGTGGCTCAACCACCATTCGCTGCTGCTTATTTTCTTAGTCATCATTTTACAGTAAGCGCTATCTCATATAATAAATCATAAAATTTAGAAATGCACAAGAGTAAGAACATCAAAGTCCTTGACGAACAGACGATCTTTCACAGTAGGACTAAAAGGGGAAAGTGACAATGCTAGTGGGAATTCTTTTAAAATATTTGTTTAGGTTGGGCTTAAGCCATCTAGCTGTGAAAATAATAAACCGTGGCAGCAATAGCAATACACTGTAATTCCCGCAAAGCACATTCAGCATAATTTCTTTTTTTATAAATAATAAAACCATAAATAAATATGGTTACTCTCAGCTAACATGACATTACATTCAGCACGAGGAGCCAGATGTTTTTCTCTCATATCTGTGTTCTTTAGGGTCAGTTTTCACTTACTCCCCCGCCAGTAATATGTAAGCAATCTGTGAATAAATAACCGGGGATGGCATTTGATCTTGACCTGAGTTTGGTGAATCTGAGGGGAGACGGAGCTTTGTTTATCTCACGTGCAAGAGGAAAGAAGGGGCCGGATGGTGCCTCAAAACAGCCCCTTAAAACTTCACAGGCTCCAGGCTCCCACAGCCTTCTTCTGGAGGCCTCATCCCACATTGTATCAAACGTAGGAAATGCACTCACGTGTGACAGTCTATATGACCTTGTCTACATGACTTTTGAACAGGACTTTTTTTTTTTTTCTTGGCCACACTGTGCATCATGTGGGACTTTTTTTTTTTTAACATAAATTATGTATTTTTTAATCGAAAGATAATTGCTTTACAGAATTGTGTTGGTTTCTGCCAAACATCAAGAGCATGTGGGATCTTAGTTCCCTCGTCAGGGGTCTAACCTGTACCCCCTGCAGTTGAAGCATGGAGCCCTAACCCCTGCATCACCAGGGAAGTCCCAGGCAGGGTCTTTGTAATTCTGCTTTTGAAATTACTTGCCTTCATGTTACTCATTTCATTTACAACCAACTCTGATTTTTCTGTAACTGTGCAAGCTCAGGGTTTTTTTTTTTTGCAATGTGAGAAAGCCCTGCTTACAGAAGACTTTTAACACTAATGAGGTCCAAATTTGCTAATTAGAGACGTTGTCATAATAGAGAATGCACCGGTGTTTCATTAAACGACTGTTTGCTTTTGATGGTACGCGTTTCATTGCAGGTTGACGTGAGCCGTTTTCAGCTCTCCCACATTATCGTAGACATTGCTGCCTTTACTGCCTCATTGGTAGCAGAGTCATATTTAGAGAAATGGGCTACTTTGCCCTGGCCGATGGGTTCTTAATCTGGAAGATAGGGATAGAGAAAGAGAGTCCATTTGAGGAGCTTAGTCCTCCAAATGCCATCCCCATGTATGGAAGGAAGGATTTCTTTAAGACATGCTGAAGAGGCAAATTGCATCTCCTGCTGACACTGACAGGGAGAATGAGTGTTCATGGGAGAAGGTGGGGTGGAGGGCAGCATATTTAAACCTTTGGATTGGATTCTGTAACTGAGAGGGGGATAAGGGAGCAGTGGGGAGAGAAAGGGAAAGGGAGGGAAAGGATGGAATTATGCTCAAATAGCAGCAGCATTTTACACTGACTTTCAACATTGTCTTCAATGCTGGAACCTTCTCATCATCACTTATGCCACCCCCTCTTTCTGAGAGGCTTCCCAAGTGGCTCAGTGGTAAAGAATACACCTGCCAGTTCAAGAGAAGCGGGTTCGATCCCTGGGTTGGGAAGAACCCCTGGAGAAGGAAATGGCAACCCACTCTAGTATTCTTGCCTGGAAAATCCCATGGACAGAGGAGCCTGTCAGGCTACAATTCATGGGGTCGCAAAAGAGTCAGACCCAACTTAGCTACTGAACAACGGCAACAACCCTTTGTGAATGTTGCCAAGCACGGCCAGTAGCAGCTAAGGTTTGGCCCATTTCCTCAGGATGTTCCCTGCCAGCCTTGAACTTTCCAATTGGAAATCTCACTGCACAAGCATTTGCACTATGCCTTGGTGGCCTCTCCCAACCAGCCCAATCCCTTGTCCCCATCTGTGATTCCCCGAAGAGTAAAAAGGATCATCCCAGGGAACCCAGGGCCTCCAGTCTCCTGCCTGCTGGTTACAGAGCATCAGCAAGGGCTGTGGGTGCTCATTTAGGGAAGAGAAAACAAGGTCTCCAGCCCTGGTAACACGCTGGAGGTGAGGTGTCCTGCTCCTGGGGCAACCACTGCTGTGGGGCTAATGCTTTATTCATCGTGTTGCAATGGCATCATTAAGAGCACATTAGTTTAAAGAGTAACTAACATGTTCTTGTTGACCCTCCAAGGAGAGAGATTAAACAGGATGAGCAACCAGCTCACACCGGTCACAGCCCCATCCAGGTTTTATTGCAGGTAGATTTCCATAGATTAAAGAGCTGTACTCAAGGCTTTTTTGGAAAACAGATAACTCATTTACCAGAGTTTGCAGCCATTTCAGGGTCACTTTTTTCACCCTCTGCCATTAAAGTGTTCCACTCTGTAGCTTAATATATTTTCCATGGTTGGGTCAAGGTGTGATATGAGGGTGTAACGAAAAAAAAAAAAACAAAAAACTGAGTACCAAACAGCACAAATTGTGGAGTTAAATGTCCTCTGCTTTCCCTTGCATAAAAAGATGTTTCCAGAAATCCCTTTCAGTGCATAAGTATGGCTCAAAATGATCAGTTTATGACCAATATGCCTTTCTACAACTGTGCATTCCATTAAAAAAAAAATGTTCTTTGATTTGTGGGACTGCCTATGGTTTATAGAGATTACCTCTCTCTTAAAAAAAAAAAAGCAAAACAACTTTTTGTTTTATATTGGGGTATAGCTGCTTAACAAACAGTGTTGTGATAGTTTCAGGTGAACAGCGAGGGGACTCAGCCATCCATGTACATGCATTCTCCCTCAACCTAGATGATGGCTGTGTCTTTGAAGCCAGAAGTCGACCTGAAGCCTTTTCGGGAGGCGTTAACCATCTTTCTCCAAAGGACTCTTACTCCGTTCTCTTTGCTGTTCTCCATGGGCATCCCATAGTTTTCAAGAGAAGCTTTTAGGTAGCTCCAGCCTTCTGTTTACATTGGATGTTCTGTAGAACTTTTTCAATGGGAAGAAAAGAGAACAGGACAGGTGCCCGCAGAAAAAGCTCGTCTGTTGAGGGGAAGCAAGAATTCTCTGATATGTCCTTGTTTACTTTTTCTCTTGTCCTTACTTTTGGCTGCACTGGGTCTTCGTTGCTGCGTTCTCCTGTTGCGGAGGCGGGGGTTCTCTCTAGTTGCCCTGCGGTGGCTTCTCTTTGTGTGGAGTTCAGGCTCTAAGGTGCATGGGTTCAGTAGTTGCAGCTCGTGGGCTCCGTCGTCCCACGGCCTGTGGAAACTTCCCGGGCCACGGGTCAAACCAGCGTCCCCTGCGCTGCAAGGCGGATTCTCAACCACTGCACCGCCAGGAGAGGCCTGTCTTATTTCCTTTTATAAACTTGTCCGTGACTGACTAATTTGGCAAATATTGATATTATACCTCAATATCCCTATTGAGAGGCTTGAAGAGTCACTTGCCCAAGGCCGCACGTCACTGTAGAGGCGGGATTGAAAGACAGAGCTCAAATATCTTGTTTTCCAGATAAGGCCTCTGCTGAAGGGAGATTTGAACTGTTCAGACTATTTCAAAATGGTTGCCTATCAGCCACATTTTGGGGACTTCTGTATCTGGGTGAAGTTAGAAGTGATGAGCTCTCAGGTTAGATACTGATATACTATCAACTTTGGTGTGTTTGTCCCCGTTGGTAGGTAGCCATTAATGAGGGGACTTTAATTGACCTATTACATGTTTCATAAACAGTTTTCAAGTATAATATTGCCCTTTTCAGAAAATCTGAACTATCCTAAGTATGGAAGGTGTCTCTGCAACGACTTTGAAATATATATTATCATAGTAGCATCCAGTCCTGTTTTCTTTTCATTTCTATTTTTAATGGAAAGGGAAGTACTTTATTCCTGTGGTCTCAAGCTTTCTCATTTATTACGTTGTTCAGTTTAGAAATATAAAGTGTAATTTTTTTAAAAGCAAAGAGCTCCTGAAAACAAAATAATTTTACCTCTGTCATTTCTCTACACTTATGTAAGGAATGCCGAATAGTATTTTTCTTTGTGTCAAAAGATAATTGGCTTTATCTGCTGTCCTGCCGTGCTGGTTGGGTTATCTCTTTGGCAAAGTTGGTTCTTTTGTCTGATCACATCATTTCAGAGGGAGACCTTCTGTTTCTCTGATATTCAGTCCCCACTCCCCTCTCTCAGCATCCAGGTCTTCAGAGATAGATATGTCATGGGCAAAACTTTATCATCCATTCAGTAACCATTTCCTCCCCTCAGCTGGAAGGACGATGATTTGTAGTTTGAAATTGGCTACTTGACAAAGTAGAAAAATGGAGGATATAATCACAGACCCTTAATGGCATTTTGTATTTGAGAAATGGCCAGACCTGCTTTTTATCCTCTGCGGTGCCTGCCAAATGGCAACTTTCCCTTTCCTACCCTGATTTCACGTCTTTAGCACTATACCTATATGCCTTTGTTACACTAATGTACTGCTTAATGGACCTGGAGATGCCATTATTTATGGATTTTGGCTGCTCCAGAGAACAGCTGGGAAGAAGTCTCACAAAAGGAGGACATCACAGTCACATGCTTATGACCCTGTGTTGGTTACCAGGGAGGTGTGGGGTCTTAGCTCTTGGAGAGTGACTTGTTAAGTGCACCAGGAGCTCATCTGGAAAAATCTAACATTTTAAAAAATTGTCTTTGATGTTTTAAATTTCATCTTGTGTTCTAGTTTTCAACGGCAGTTTTCCCTTTTTTCCTTAGCTTTCAAACCTCCAGCCTTTGAGATTGGACCCTGGAGCTGAATTCTGTCTTTTTGTTCTCTTATTACTTCCTTGTTTCCCTCTGTTATTTTCCTTTTTACTTACTTTCCTTCCTTTTATGCCTGAATTTTCTTGAAAAACATATATATAATGTGTAATTTATGCATAATGATTTAAATATATTGTATAGACTTATAAACAATTTTATATGTATACTGAGCATCTGTCATAATTCTAGGTACTGTGCTTGCTTGCTGCAGGGTATGCAAAAATGATCAGTTTCCATGATCATTCTAAGTATGTTGTTTATCAGGGACATAGACATAAACAGCTAATTGGAGTATGAAGTTCCTAGTGCTGCTGTACAGAACACAGAGTGCTGTGGGAACACAGAGGAGGGAATACGTATCTCCTTTGTCTTCTTGCCTTAAAAGCCAGTGAAAGTCGCTCAGTCGTCTCTGACTCTTCGTGATCCCGTGGACTATACAGTCCGTGGAATTCTTCAGGCCAGAATACTGGAGTGGATAGCCTTTCCCCTCTCCAGGGGATCTTCCCAACCCAGGGATCGAACCCAGGTCTTCCACATTGCAGGTGGATTCTTTACCAACTGAGCCACAAAGGACAAGCTAAAAATTATCCAGAACAGAAATGGCATTTTTCTCCTTGTGTGTGCCGTGTTGTGAGACGTGTCACATCATGGCCCCTTTGAGAAGAGTCTAGTGACTTCGTGAACATACCAGGATAATACTAAAGGTTATAGGTCAGGTTTTATTAAAAAAGCCCTGTCGATTTCACAGGTTCGATAGAAAGTACTACAGGGTTCAACCTTGCCTGAGTCGACCTGAGCCCAGTTCCATCCTCTGCCCATACTATTTCCAAGAGGCGCCTTCTTCTCTTCCGTTACCAAGTAGGACCTTTCTAGCTTTCGTTGATGTCATATTCCTACCTTGCAATTCTCTCATCAGAGATTCCCCCACAAAATCTCATTCCTCATAAACTTTAATATAATCGAAATCTCTTCTTCAAAACACTAATCCTTTTATTCCACACTAATCAGGAGACATTGATCATTAATATCCAACATCCTCTGTGTCTAACAGAAATGAAGACTTTATCGTGTGTTATCACGTAGTACCCTAAGTTGTCTCTGTCATCAACTGCCTCCTCGTTATCCTCTTCAGGCTCTCTCCTCTAAAGGGTATCCGCCATCCAAGAATCACTCCCATATAAAAATTATTAGTAAGATGTAATGTAGTCTTTACTGACATTTTCTTAGAGGGGACAGGGGCAAGATTTATGTTGTATATTTCCCGGTAGTCTGCTTTAGTCATTTCTCTTCTCTGAAGTCTCCTTTTCTCATGAGTGACCCCCAAAGACCCCTTCTTTCTTCCCCCCCTCAAAGCACTTAGCCTTGGGGTCCTTTTTCTTTTTAACTACATTTTGCAGAGCAACTCCACTCTGCCTTGAAATTTACAGATTCCACCCAGATCCTAGATCAGTTAAGAGGACCTGTTCTCCTTAGAAGCCTGTTTAGTAATCCTCTTCGATAATTTAAACATGTCTTTGTGATCCTTTTGTGCTTGAAGAGCTTAACAGTGAGAATTTTATAAAACTGATGAAAGATTCTAGGCTATTCTGGTGGTTCCTCAGTGGGAAAATTACTGAATTACTGTTTACCATTATAGGAAGCAGAAATGTCTCCTTTATTCCTAAGTAGTTACTTAAAAATCATGGAGTTAAAACATAAGTAATGTCAATTTAACAATATTCTATGTTGTTTTAAACTATGAGCATTTCCATAACCTCCAGAGAGCATCGTACTGACTACATGAAGATCAAAGTGAGAATATTTTCTTAGTAATAGAAGCAGAAAGTAGAGCTTTGGGAATGCATTTTTCTTTTTACTATAAATATAACCCATGATAATGCTATGACTACTTCCTGTAAATTAAAAAAGTTTCAGATATCCTATGAGATAGGTTTCCTTTGGAATCAACTCTCAACAAGGCACTAATAAATCTGACTTCCTCAGTATAATTATTCTTCTATTAAAGTAGGCATGAACCTAAGGACTTAGGTCGAACAGATCATTCTTTTAAAAAAGGAAAATATCAGTACTCACCCTTTTTTAACAGGAATCTGTTTTGTGGACAGTTATAGATGGATTTTTATTACTCACAGCGTGTGTGTGTGTGTATGCTTGAGACCTGTGAGAGCTGGACAGGTAGAAAGAGCTGTGTTAGAACAGGAGAAGCCTGTGTCTTTCTTTTAGGCCAAGTAATATTTTCTTAGGCTTGGTGAGTTTCAAAAGCTATTTGCTCCATTGATACAGCCCAGTAAAATCCTGAGTATAAATACATTGTATTGAACAATTATGAAATTGAGTGTGAGATTTTGTACTTGAATGAAACTTAACAAAGAACAGGTTAGATTTCAGTTGAACCCTGGACAAAACTGTATTGTTATCCTAGGCATTTTATACATCTGATTGTTTGGGAATGATCTTACTTCACTAAAAGCTGTTAATAGAAACTGCCAATTTCACAATTGATCATGAATCTCTTGAAGGCTTTTGTGGTTTCATAGCTTAGAAAATAAAAACCTAGAGAGAAACATTTATACATCTTTTAAATTACATTATTTTATGAAGGAACAGTGGAAAAGGAAGAAATATTCTAATATTCACAATTTAGATGTGACACAGAAAACTAGGGCAACACTTACTTTTTGAAATATTAAGTGTTACTAACTGTTTTAAAATTAATTTCATAATTATCCAGTGGAACACCAAGATCCCAGGGTACCTTAATGTCAAGCTACACTTCCAAATAAAATAATATTAATTAACATCTGCTGTATTCCAAGTGCTTTATTAGCTATAATTTTTAACTCCCCACATGTCTGTGTGTAAATAAACATCATTAAGAATATCAATCTTTTGTATAGTTTAGAAATAAGAAAACTAAGGCAGAGAAATTGATTAGAATGATAAATTAGGTATTATGGCCTTGAATCATTTAGAGAAGCAGGTACTCAATAGGAACAATAGATGTTAGTAGAGTATAAAAATCACTCTTGCAACTATTCATAAATTACTGAATAATAATTAATTTAAAATATCACCTTTCTCCCAAACCAAGTGATAAAGCAATTTAAAAGTTTTGAAGAATTGCAAGGCATCCTTCAGACTATTGGAAATGCCTAAGACATGACAAAATTCCTTCAGAGTCACTATTCTAGGTACATGGCAGCCACATGAAGTTGTATGTCATTCAAACCATTGGGTTGGCAGATTGAAGAGATGTAATTCATTGAATGTCACAGTCTCATTAGCGGGTAAATTTAGGTTTACAAACCACAACTTGCCAAGGAAGCAATACTTTTTTTGATGAAACAGTAGCTGTTTGTTAATGTTTTTTCTCCATGAAACAGTAGTTTATTAAGATAGTGATGAAAAGTGTAGGTAGAAGCTACGGGCTACCGGGACACTTGATGCCCCTCTGTAAGACCACAGTCATTAAAGTGAAAACTAACACTGGAACAGACAGTTAAAAAGCCAAGAAGAGCTAACACCACCCCTAAAACACTATAGCGAGAAAGGCAAAGTGAAACATGGCCGGTCAGGCACAAGTCATAAAGTCTACACAATAGAGGGATGTTCTCTGATATAGTGTTCCAGCACTGCAGACTCATTGGACAGGAAAAACTTGTGATTAATGCCCATTTGGGGAGAACTTGAGCTAGAAAAGAAAAAAACAAGCCAAGTAAACTTCAGTGGGGCAATAAGTAAGACAAATAGTGACCTTGCAGTGATCCGAACTGCCTCTACTACTGGGCCATTTGAGCAAAAGAATGAACACGTTCTAGCCTGGCTCTGCTTTGGTGTTCTGAAATAGGTGATATGGAGAGAAGAAAATTGCTTTAAGGTTTCACCATAGAAATGTCACTGGTGTGTGGACAGAGAGAGGACAGGCTTTTGGTTACCTATGCACTGATGTTACTGGCTTTATTTTACATGGCGAGAATCTCTTTGATGGCATTCATTGCCTAAGATAATTGATGCATGTAATATATAAACATATTCTGAATTCATTTGGGTGAAAGAGTCTAATTGTGCAGTATAAAACATTTGTCCTGAGTACAGTTTGCTCCCCAAATTGGAATCATTTCACTGCTTCTTGATGAAAAGGTTTTGCCTATTGAAAACAATTCCCTACCATTTCTCATGCCCCTGTGCTGAGGGCTAGGGATTCAAGAAACAATTAGCTCAATACCCATCTATCCTTGAGATATTGAAACCTGAGCTTCCATTTGAATGAAACTTATACTCACCTGGAAATAAGTATTTTCTTTGTCTTCTTTGTTTATTTATTGAGAGTAGTGTTCAACGGGATCACTGATTCTTCCACCTAAGAATCAAAGAAATCAAAGGGCCAATCTTCATACTAGATATACTAACACACAGACTGCACCACTAATTCTAAAATATCTATTAAGAGAAGCACGTGTTGGAAAACTTTCTAAATGGATACCTAAATAAAAATAAATACTTTGCATTCAGTTGTTTTACCCGTCTACATAAAATTCAGACTTTTCAGATCACTCATCCAAGTGGTATACTTTGCCTTCTAGTCTTAAACTGGTGAAAGTGCACTTAACACGTGCATAGGGATGGTATGTTTTTGCGTTTTTAAGGATGGAGAGAAGGCATAGCATTTTAAGACTAGTGAAATCTAGTCTTGAAAGTGAAGCTGCTCAGTTGCGTCCAACTCTCTGCAACTCCTTGGACTGTCGGCTACCAGGCTCCTCAGGAGATAGTCCATGGGATTTTCCAGGCAAGAGTACTGGAGTGGGTTGCCATTTCCTTCTCCAGGGGATCTTCCCGACCCAGGGATCGAACCCGGGTCTCAGGCATTGCAGGGAGACGCTTTACCATCTGAGCCACAGGGAAGCCCCGAAATCTAGTCTTAAATCTAGTGGAATCTAGAGGGGCCCTTTGCAACTTTTTATAATGTTTTATTGTGTTTTTTGGGTTAGAAAAGTGCTTGGAAAAGGCTTATAAAGATACATTTATATATAAGCTGTGCAATTCTCAGGAAAACTCAGACCAAACAAGTTACAGCCAGTTAAATATATCTTGTTATAGAAATAAAAAAAAAACAAGTGCTTTTCCTTGGTGGCCCCATCACCCTCTGCACTTCTCCGACGGGCAGGCAGCATGCCATTCTTCCCTTTCGCCTTTCCGCATGATTGTATTTTAGGCACATCCTTTACCAGTCTCACCGTGAATAGCTTCTTGCTTTTTTCTCCTTTTCCCGACTTTTTCTCCCTCTCTGAATACATTTCACAGACGACTGTCTTCGAAAATAACATCAATTAATTTTTGAACTTAAAAAAAAATCACATGTAGCCCGAGTCCGCCCTCTCCATTGATGTGCCGTGTGTGGAGGAGGCTGTGCGGGGCCTGATAAGCCCCGTTTGTGAAGTCTGTTCAGCTGGAGGCCAGGTACTAGCCACTCCACAGACGGGCTGTTTATTCAGCCAACCCTGCTCCAGGTGGTCGCCAGTTGACCCACACGTCTCCCGGGCTCCGAAACCACAACTCTACAAGGATGCGGCTTTGCTTCTGTGCCTGCCACTGCAAATTGCCATTGTTTGTCTGCTGTTGTTGTTTGTTTGGAGTAGACAACAGATTTGCCCCGGAAGGCTTTCTCACCCCACTGCTCTCCCCCTTTTGCAGAATCCGATGATGTCCGCGGGGACCCTGCACTCGGCCATCAAAGCGCTCCTGCCCCTCAGGATGCTCGTAATTCAGTCATAGATGCAGGTGGCATTGAGAGCATCACCCAGTGTTCCCAGCAGCTTCCTCAGATGATGGCTGCAGGTAAATGTCGGTGGCCCGCACAGGACACAAACTGGGCATTTTGCACTGTAGTGGAAAGGCTCCCCAGCCATGAAAACATGTGTTGAACCGGGAGCCCAGGCTCCTCAGAGAAACCAGGCCGTGGAACTAGTGGACATTAAAGAGAGTTAACTCAGACTGCCCTGGTGGTTGGTGGTTAAGACTTTGCCTTCCAGTGTAGGGGGTGTGGTTAAGATCCCTCCCATCAGGGAGCTGGATCCCACATGCCTCCAGGCCAAAAATCCAGAACATAGGATGGAAGCAAAAATTGTAACAAACTCTATGAAGACTTTAAACAATTTAGAAAATAAATTTCTTTTAAAAAAAAGCATTAAGTCCACTTTTATATATTTTGCTGTCTTCTTTTTTAGCTCTGTGCTATTTGTTTTCAATATTATTTATTTTGTCTTAATGAAAGTCTGTGCTTGTAAGAAATATTTTGGGAGTCACTTCAGGCAGACACCTGCATTTAATGTACGAATGTTAATTATTTGTTGAGGATGGAATGTGTTATAAGGTAACTCTTAATAAATTCAAACAGGACCGCTTTGACTGCTTGACAACTGAATTTGGAGATTTTTATTAGATAGTTAGAGGGTGTGCCTGCTTCAGAATTACACTCACGAACAGACAAATTTATTTATTCTTAGCCAATTGACTTGTTTTACCCAAAGAGTCCTCTTCACTGGGGAACTTAACTGATGTTTCCCTGGGGAAAGGAAGTGATTCTTCCTTTTTTCTTCCCCTCAGCGGTGCATCCTTAACAGCACGCTGAGTATGATATAAACTGCATGTCATTAAGTTTCCTCCCAGAACATATTCCGTCATGTTTACGTCTGGACACAGTGTTGGTGTCAATTACAGTGCCGTATTTTTTGTGTGGTTTGGGAATGTGCTTAAAGGAAGCCTCACGTCTCTAGAAATGTGATTTGTTTTCAGACACCCTCGCCGGTGGAATCTAAGTCAGTTTGTTTTCCCACCCGCAGCGGCTGATGGTTTGGGGAGCATCGCAATAGACGCGACCCAGCTGAACATGTCGGTGACGGACCCCACCGCCTGGGCCACCGCCATGAATAACTTGGGCATGGTGCCCGTGGGGTTGCCCGGACAGCAGCTCGTCTCAGGTAAGCTCTCTCTGGGGTTGGAAGACGCCTGCAGCCGTGCCGGCAGGCTTGGGTGCCTGGCACCTTGTAATCTCTCCACGCACAAGTGTTGAGCCTGGCCTGGGATTTATGCCCAGGGCACATTTGACAGGGGCCATGTGCTTGAGAGTCTTGTCCTCATCACCTCGCTCTTCTGCCGAACAGCTGTTCTCAGAACAAACTCACACGCGGTATCTCTCACCGATGGCACTGCAACATGAATTTTGTATTTTAAAAAGGTAAATAGTAGAGCTAATATTTGCTTTCCAATTGGCAAAGCTCTTCCACGGATGTTACGGCATTTGATTCCAGCCTTCTCTTTGAGACAGGTAGGTCCTAATGGTGGTTGCGGCTCAGGTTCGGGTTCCCGTGTTAAAAATAGGGAAAGAGGGGCCCAGAGTTTGGGTGGGTGGCTTTTCCAGCACTGAAATGGCAAGACTTAGAAACCCGAGTCAACTGACATTGTGTTCCCTGGTTTCTTTCCATCATATTTTGGCATTATTGTAATAGTAATGCATTCGAGAGAGAAAATGTTTGGAGACGTCACAAAGTAGGAGGTCTTTGGAAAGAGTTCATCATTGAATTTAACATGTTTGTTGCTGATTTTCCATGTGCTCTGTGACAAGTGCTTTGGGAAATAGAATAAATATATACATATATAAGTGTCCTTGAGGATTCAGGGAGCATGTCTCCCCAAATTAAAAAATACAGTGATTAAAAACCAGCAAAAAAAAAAAAAAATGATGTGTAGAATCATGGCTAAGAGGTGGTTCAGACTAGTACTATAGTAATTTCCAGAAGGATCAATACCTGGGGCTCTGAGGTAAGATATTATCAGTGAGATGGGATTTGTGCTGCCTGGAAAGATGCTTAGGTCTCCTGTATCCACTTTACTCAACTTATTCACTCATTTAACACACATTTTTTGAGGCACTGTCCTGGTACAGGGGTGGTCCCTGCCTCTCTGCCTTTCCAGAATTTTCAGTGGAAAACTGACAGTTATTATGCTACGTTGTTACTGTGGTGGTTTAGTCCCTAAGTTGTGTTCGACTCTTGCGACTACATGGACTATAGACCACCAGGCTTCTCTGTCCATGAGATTCTCCAGGCAAGAATACTGGAGTGGGTTGCCATTCCTTTCTCCATGGGGTCTTCCCAACCTAGGGATCGAACCCAAGTCTCAGTAACTAAGTCGTGTCCAACTCTTTGCAACCCCGTGGACTGTAGCATGCCGGTCTTTCCTGTACTTCACTATCTCCTGGAGGTTACTCAGACTCATGTCCATCGAGTTGGTGATGCCATCCAACCATCTCATCCTCTGTCATCCCCTTCTCCTCCTGCCTGCAATCTTTTCCCTCATCAGAGTCCTTTCCGATGAGTCAGCTCTTCGCATCAGGTGGCCAAAGTATTGGAGCTTCAGCTTCAGCATCAGTCCTTCCATCAGTCCTTCAGGACTGACTTCCTTTAGAATTGACTGTTTAAGCTCCGTACTCTCCAGGGGACTCTCAAGACTATTTTCTAGCACTATAGTTCAAAAGCATCAATTCTTCAACACTCAACCTTCTTTATGGTTCAACTCTCACATCCATGCATGACTACAGGAAAAACCATAGCTTTGACTAGATGGACTTTTGTTGGCAAAGTAATGTCTCTGCTTTTTAATATGTTGTCGAGGTTTGTCATAGCTTTTCTTCCAAGGAGCAAGCATCTTTTAATTTCATGGCTGCAGTCACCATCTGCAGTGATTTTGGGGCCCGAGAAAATAAAGTCTGTCACTGTTTCCATACCAGATGGCATGATCTTAAATTTTTGAATGTTGTTTTAAGCCACGTTTTCCACTCTCCTCTTTCACTTTCATCAAGAGGCTCTTTAGTTCCTCTTTGCTTTCTGCCATTAGAGTGATATCATCTGCATGTCTGAGATATTAATATTTCTCCCTGAAATCTTGATTCCAGCTTGTGATTCCTCCAGCCCAGCATTTCGCATGATGTACCCTGCATAGAAGTTAAATAGGCAGGGTGACAATACACAGCCTTGACGGACTCCTTTCCTGATTTTGAGCCAGTCTGTTGTTCCATGTGCAGTTCTAACTCTTGCTTGTTGACCTGCATGCAGGTTTCTCAGGGAGGCAGGTAAGGTGGTCTGGTATTCCCATCTCTTGAAGAATTTTCCACAGTTTGTTAGGATCCACACAGTCAAAGGCTTTAATGTAGTCAATGAAGCAGAAGTAGATGTTTTTCTGAAATCTCTTGCTTTTTCTGTGATACAGCAGATGTTGCCAGTTTGATCTCTGGTTCCTCTGCCTTTTCGAAATCCAGCTTGTATATCTTGGTTCATGTACTGCTGAAGCCTAGCTTCAAAGATGTTGAGCATTACCTTGCTAGCATGTGAAATGAGCATAGTTGTGCAGTAGTTTCAACATTCTTTGGCATTGCCCTTCTTTGGGATTGGAATTACACTATGGTCATTGTTATATGTCAGAAGAACAACTCACTTTTGCCCATCAAGTTATATTAGAGTAGACAGTATACATTAAGTATATACCTATTGCCTTTGGAGAGTTACTAAGTTTCACACCCACAGATGTGTGTACTTTGAGCTGAGCTGAGCAAATATTTGATTTTCTGTTTGTTTGTTTTTTTTTGTCAATAGGGCAGTACATGTAATAGTGTAAACTAGCTGCAGTAAGTTATAGGTACTGTATGTGGCAGTGTGCACATGAATACAAGCATATATGTACACGCATATACATATAATATTGTGCCATTTCTTCTATAACATAACAAAGGAGAAGAGAGGACAGGAAACAAAGGAAGGTGGAAGACAGAAAAAGGAAAGTCAGATCTTAACATTACAAAACGTTATACTTAGGCTATTTATAAAATTCTCCAAAATGTTATAAAATATATGCAGTTGAGGCTTAGTCTGCTATGGGATGTGTGTGTGTGTACATAAATGACATTTTCTATCGTTTGAACATGTGTTTATTCAGACTCCTTTTCCCTAAAGCTAATCTAGACAAATACTTCCTCCTAATAACTTGAGGGTAAAGATTTATATGTTTCTGTCCCAAATTTTCCCAACTGCCTAATTGAAATATTCACACAGCAGAAATCACTTTACCCTTGTCTCCACCCCCACTCCTCTCAGAAAGTGTTGTATGACTTCCAGTGTAGGCCACAACCTCAATAATTCATTATTTTTTTCTTACAATTTTGAGTCTTCTGACATTTTAACCATGACCGATTTATGATTTTCCCAGCAACTTACCATGAAAAGAATTACAGCCCTACTCGTTATAGAAGATTTACCGTATCTGCCCTGAATTACATTCTCCATCTCCTGTATTAGCCAAACTGCTTAAGCTGTGTCTGAGCCTTTCGGGGTCTTCCAGAGCATCCTTCATCATCCCCCCCACCTATCGGGTGAACTACACTCGGCTTTGTCCCCGTGGCCGCCCGCAGACTTCCTTTGTCCAGGGTCTCAGGGTAAAGTTCTGCTGTGCATGGTAACTAGGTATGTATTGTCTTCCAGTCTTTCCTCTGTGGAAGTATCTGAGTACTATTAAATACCAAAATCTCTATTATGTATTTTTATTAACACCTTATTCAAAATTATTTTTTTCATTTTATAGTTTTATATTAAAATTTTAGAATAACCCTTTGAATAAATCTTCCCCAGTTTTTCTGTATTTGCACTTAAGTTGTTTCCTTTTTTTTTTTTTTTAACTCTTCCTAGCCAAGTTTCTGGAGAACTTAATCTCTTCGAGTATGTATAAGTATTTTACCTTTTCTGTAAAATGATAATTGTATCTATTTCATGAGACAGTTGTAAGATTGAAATATGATAACTTATTACATACAATAACTGCATAGTACCTACACATAGTAAGCATTCTTTAAACATTAACTCTTATTCCTTCCTTTCTTCCTTGTGATATTTTTTAACAAACAATATTACGGTGAACCTTTTTAATGCATAGAACTTTTCGGTAATTAGAATTATTTCCCTTGGATTGACTCCTACATGTCAATTAGTCAGTCAAAACAAATGAACACTTTAAAGTTTCTTGTTAAATACTGGACAGTTAATTTCCAAAATATAAATGCATATTTAATATTTCCTAACTTGATATGCAAAGGTGGCATCCTGTTATTTTGCCTTAAATTATTTTATAACTGCTCTTTTTAAATTGTGGCATTTTCCTTCATTTATTTTTCATTCATATTTCCTCTTTTGTAAATAAATTACTTTCATGCTATATCCACTTATCATATAGGATTAGGGGTGATTTTTTTTTTATTGGCTTGTAGTTGGTCATTGCTTTTAAGCATTTTAAGGGGCTTCCCAGGTGGTGCAGTTGGTCAAGAATCTGCTTGCCAATGCAGGAGACCTAAGAGATGTGGGTTTGATCCCTGAGTTGGAAAGATCTCCTGGAGGAGGAAATGGCAACCCACCCCAGTATTCTTGCCTGGAAAATTATTTTAATCTAGCAGTTCATATTCTCTAAAAATATGTATCCAGTCTGTTTTTCACCTCTTTAATATTATTTCTTTTTTTAAAAAAAGGAAGTTTAACATTTCCTTCCTGAGTCCTTTTTGAGTATTCCGTTTCTAAATACAGAAAGGTTTTGCCCACTCTCTACAGTTGATAAACAGTCCTAAGTTTCCACGCCTCCAGGGATATACGTTCTTCTTTTATGGGAAATTCAATTGTTGTGCGTGTTTAATCTATTCCTAAAGTATCTATTCTGTGCTGCCAATCTCTCTCTTTCTGCCTCCGTGTTGTTTCACTTCTTACAGCTCTGTTGTATGTTTATATGAAGTACCTAATGGGTGGTGCTGTTTATTTCTTTTCCCCATAGTCATAGAGCCACAGAATGTTGCCCCTCGCACAGTCTTCATGCTAATGTCTCAGAAGGGACTGAAAGATTATTTTGTGTACCCTTCCTTCCAAGAAATCTGCTCTAAAATGTCTCTGACAGGATGACAGAGAGGCTGGATTTTATGAGCACTTGGCTTTCTGCCACAGTTTCTGGTATTTCTAAATGACCAACTACTCTTTCCTTGCTAGTTCAAATCGAATTGACACTGAATCCCATTCCTTACTACTTTTTCCTTATTTATTGGGAGATTAGAATTATCAACAAAGCAGGACACACATTTTTCATATCCTCTGATTTTATCAAAAGGATTTCCCAGGAAATTGAATGTGTTTATGGTTGCCATATCATGCCATTCTGATGGGTCATTGCGAGCTCCCACGATTACACCTCTTTAATTTTCCTCTCCTTTCATCATCACCACAATCCCCTTCCCACTTTCATGAACTTCCCCATCTACCTTCTTCATATGAAGTGCTTCTCAAGATCATTTCATCAAATTTGCTTATTTTATCCAAAATGAACCATTCTACTGGTAAGTGCGTGCATGCTCAGTCACTTCAGTCATGTCCAGCTCTGTGCAACCCCATGGACTGTAGGCCACCAGGCTCCTCTGTCCATGGAATTCTCCAGGCAAGAAGGATGGAGTGGGTTCCCATACCCTTCTCCAGGGGATCTTCCTGACACAGCAATCAAACCTGCATCTCTTATGTCTCCTGAATTGGCAGGCGGATTCTTTACCACTAGCACCACCTATACTCCAGCCCTAAATCCTATACCCAAAGTCTTGGCTTATCATGAGGTGATACTTACCTCCTTATAGTATTGTACACTTACTTTATTCCACATGTTTATAGTTTCGAGGAATTTTCAAATTTTTTTGTTGTTGATTTATTCCTATTATCCATACCTTGTGCATTAGTATAGGTCCAGATTTTCTAAACTGGCCTGATGGAACATCAGTGTCCTATAGTTGTTAGGTAGGGTAGATGTCATGTAAGTGTTTATGTGGCCTGATAGCCATGGTAGATTCTGGGTTTAACACAGTTCAATTCAGTCGCTCAGTCGTGTCTGACTCTTTGTGACCCCATAGACCGCAGTCTGCCAGGTTTCCCTGTCCTTCTCCATCTCCCGGAGTTCGCTCAAACTCATGTCCATTGAGTTGGTGATGTCATCCAGCCATCTCACCCTTCACTCTTCTCCAGGAGCATATTGGGCACCTACCGACCTGGGGAATTCGTCTCTCAGTGTCCTATCTTTTTGCCTTTTCATTACTGTTCATGGTGTTCTCAAGGCAGGAATACTGAAGTGGCTTGCCACACTCCCTTCTCCGACGGACCACGTTTTGTCAGAACTCTCCACCATGACCCGTCTGTCTTGGGTGGCCCTACACTGCATGGCTCATAGTTTCATTGAGTTGGACGAGGCTGTGATGGCTGCTTTCTCTGTGGGTTTCCTCAGAGCCTTGACTCTGCTAATGTGCAGTTTGGAAGAGTAGTGGCGTGTATGTTGGATTCCCCAAACATAACTGAGCCTTTAACAAGTATGTTAACATCTCATGAGACATTAGAATACTGCCATCAAACCAGATTTTCCCTCCAGCTATGGAGATCCCAGTCCACCACCATCCATCCGTCTTTTGTTGCCGTATCTGCTCTGCTCCCTGTGATCTGGTTCACAGTTGTGTGTGTGTGTGTTTGTGTTTTCACTGAGCAGTGTCACTTCCTGATCTCAAGTTTCAAGATAATCCTCACGTGGCCTGGTGTTGCCTGAAGGCTTATTCCCAGTTTCCTGTGATACACAGCGTCACTTCCCAGGAGCCCCTCATCTCTGGTGTCACTGATCGAAACTGAGAATATCAAATCCTGAGCTTCACACCATCTGTGCGACCAGCTGCCCCCCTCCCCGAATATCCTGGCTTCTCCTCCAGAGTCATAGCCATCAACTGGAAGGGTCGGAGAGCAGCAGCCGAGTTGACCAGGTATTAAGTTGCCTGCCTGGGAACTGGTAATATTTCCTGAGTGTTCTCTGGACATGAGTTTATACCTTGCTTTGCTCTGAACTTTTTGAAATTTTCTTTCCTAACATCAACAATCTCTCCTTAGCTGTTATTGACTTTGTGTGTATTAGTGGCTTAGTTATGTCTGACTGTCTACGACCCCACAGACTGTAGCCCTCCAGGCTCCTTTGTCCATGGAATTCTCCAGGCAAGAATACCAGAGTGGGGAGCCATTCCCTTCTGCAGGGGATCTTCCCAACCCAGGGATTGAACCCAGGTCTCCTGCATTGGCAGGCAATTTCTTTATCATCTGAGCCACCAGGGAAGCCCTGTTACTGACTTAAAGCGGACATATATCTCTTACCCCAAGTTTCTTAGTGTGACATTTTTTGGGTTTAAAATACATGTTTGGACGAGGCGTCACAGCTCCCCATTAGCTGTGGAAGCACCACGTGCCCTATCATGGATTAAATCTCTCAAGTACCTGAGATGTTCCTCGGTTTCTGCCTTGCCGTTCCTTCTGAAGCTCTGAGTTCGCTCTCCGCGCCCCTGTTCCACGTGGCTCTGAGCAGAGCTTGGCTTCACAGCTCGTGGGGACATGAGCTGCCCTCTTCCCCTCTCTCACCCGTGGACGCCCCCACTCATTTAATCCCACTCTGCTTCCTCCGAATGTTTCTTGTCCAGCTTCCTTGCTGGGCTGTTTAATCCTCCCAGGAACACCTTCATCCTCTTCCATATGCCCAGATATGAAGAGGCATTTGTTAAATCCTTTCAGCTCCTGAAGCATCTCTCTTTTAACTCGGATTTATCGAGTCAGACGTGGTGCTGAATACTGGGAATACAATACATAGACCTCACTCTCCTGTATGAGAGCCTAGTGGGAGAAATAGAGAAGCGGGGATAAATAAATACAAATCAGCATGATAAGTGGTAATGACGCTAACAAATAAAGGATGCTATTGGATATGACTGAAGAGTGGTAAGCTGGAGAGTCCTATGATTAGAGCTCTAGTTTTTAATTTGTTTTTGTTTTTTTGGGTTTTTTTGTTGTTGTTTTTTGTCGTTTTTATTGGTGTATGCTGGATTTACAATACTGTACACTTTTCAGGTGTACAGTAAAGTGAATCAGTTTTACAAACACATGCATCCACTCTGTTTTAGATTCTTTTCCCATGTAGACTAGTACAGAGTATTAGGTAGAGCTCCCTGTACTAAGCAGTAGGTCCTTATTGGTTATTTGTTTTATAAATGGTAGTGTGTATATGTCAATGCCGGTCTCTCAATTTATCCCTCCCCTAGAGACTGTCACACTAAGTGAAGTAAGTCAGACAGAGAAAGATCAGTTTCATATGATATCACTTACATGTGGAATGTAGATCTGTAGTCCCACACAGCACTTGCATTAAGTCCTACAGAGAACTGATGGGAGTGGGGAGAAGTTGGTGGCAAAGAAATCTGGTGGGAGGGTGTAGTGGTTACCCAGACACGAGATAATAATGGCGATTATCGTCACAGCAGTGGGGAGAGAAGTGAAGGGAGATATTTAATTACAGGACAAAAAAAAAAGGAATGGATGACTGAGTCCATGTGAAATGCAAGGAGAGGGAAGAATCAACAATAAATCCTGGGTTTCTGGCTTTGGAAACTGTGTAAGTGGTGCGGGCATTCAGCACAGGGAGGGGAGAAGGGAAGTGGGGAGAAGATGGTGCGTTCCTTTTTGGATATGTTGAATGTGAAGAAGCTGTTGAAGGAAGCACGTGGTGATCGGTCACATGTAAGAGTCTGGAGCTCATGAATAAAGCAGATGTGGAGATGTTGCTTTGGCACTCATGGCGCATGGATGCCCACTACTCCTGTCTCCACTAGTTACCCTTTTGCTGTGAAATTACACATAGGCCCTCAGCTGCTCATGCAGGGCTCAGCCTAGGCTCCAATTGCATCTCCAAATACTCTTTCATCTTCTTTTTTCTCTGACCCACTCGATTTCTATTGTTGCTGGGTTCCAAGGTTGTCAGAGACTTTCAAAATGTAACCTGGAGATCTATAACCAAAGCTATCTCACCAGCTCACGGAGATACTCAGACTGTCTGATGGTAAACTATTCCACACACTTGTTTTTAAGTGGAAGTTATACTCCAACCAGCAAATGTCCTTTTTTTAGTCCCTCTAGATACTAATGGTGACACTGGCATGATTAAGGGATGCAGATAACCTGGGGGCTTAGTGGTTGGACCCTCCAGAAGATGATGTCCAGTCCTCTTTTGTTTGCATTTCCCATCTTGTCGAAAAATTTCTCATTATCAAGTGTCAGAAAACAAATAGGCCCTCGACTTAACGTTTCACAATTTATGTACCTGATTTCATGTCTCCTTGACAGTTCTGTTATACTTTCCATGGTTATTTACCCCTTTTTCCCCAGGACAGCAGGGCAGTACATTGGTGTATTCATTCATTCACTGCACTATCACCGAAGGTTCATAATGCACCGTGTATTTTACAAGACACTAGAGAAACAGCAGTTTACACGACAGACAGGTGATGCTCCTGTGGAGAGACACATTTCTAAAGAAGCAGATGTTTTCCAAATAGCTGTGCAGGTGATCATATAATTACTATCGTGGGCTATTACCAAAGAGAGCTGGAAGCCTGACTCGCCTCGGAGCGATTGGAGGGTATTCAGATAAGGTCCCCTTGAAGAAGTTATATTCATGCCAAGACCCCAAGGATAGATTAGAATTCTTCCAATAGCAGGAGGGAAGAACAGGAAGAAAAGGTGAGTTTGGGAAGATGAGAAAATTCTAAAAACAGAAAATGCCCCATGGAAAGGCCTGAGGTGGTAAGAACCTGGCTCTTGCAAGGAAGTGAAAGGTGTGTATGGGTGGGCAGGAGAAGGCGGTTGGCATGGGGTGGGTTGTCAGGCTGGTCCTTAACGTGTGTCTGGAGAGGTTGGCTGGGGGCAGATCCTGCCCGCCAAAGTGAGGAGTACAGATGTCATTTGAAGTGCAAGCTGTTGAAGGATTTCAAGCAGGGACGCAAACTCTGACTCGCGTTTAAAAGAGAAGAAAATAAAATCACCCAAGTTGTTTCATAGGGACTGAAGAGTGGTAGAAGGCATCTGGCCCCACATCCAGAGGCTTATGGGAGCCCCAAAGAGATGAACAGTAGGCTGAAGCGCTGCTGAAGGACTGCATGGGTGGCTGGAGTATGAGCACCTGCTGTGTCGGGCGTCGCCTCGGGCGCCGCAGGTTCACACGCGCTCCTAGAGCCCGTGTTCTACTGCTTTGTTAACAGTGTGTGTGTGTCTACAGTATTTCTAGAGGGAAGGGAATCTGTGGAAAATTGTTTTCAGAAGTCGTTTGCTCCTTCCTGTACTAGGTCCCATGTGCCGTAACTGATGTCACTCCAGACAAATCAAGGGTTGTCCTCCAGTAACTCCCCACACGCGACAACAGCCCATATCCTTGTTGGCTGGAGATGTTGTAAGACGGAAGCCCCTTTCAAGTGCTTGCGTAACATGATACAGTTATTGGAAATACTGTCCTTTTTTTTTTCCTCTTTCATGGAATGAAGCACATAAGTATTACCTGCTGTGTAAATTTACTTCTTTGCAGACTGACTTCTTTTGAATTATCAATGTGTAATTTTTTTCTTCCTGTGTATGCCATAACAATTTAAAAAAAAAATTGTAAGCTGGTGTCCATCTCTTGATTAGCTTAGTCTTTGGTCTGTCATACCCTGGTATATGCACTATTCAACTATGCTTTTGAACTAGGCAAGTCACCTTCCTACCCACTAGGCTAAAACTAGAGAAAATATATCCATAGAATTGCATGTATATTTATGTATGGATGGATATGTTTAAGTATACACATGTTGCGTAGAAATATATAATGTGTACACACAAGCGTACGGGCTTCCCAAGTGACTCAGTGGTAGAGGATCCACCTGCCATGAAGGAGACGTGGGTTCCATCCCTGGGTCGGAAAGATCCCCTGGAGAAGGAAATGGCAACCCACTCCAGTATTCTTGCCTTGAGAATCCCATGGACAGAGGAGCCTGGTGGCCTACAGACCATGGGGTCACAAAGAGTTGGACATGACTTATAACTAAACAACAGCAACGGCACATGCGTATACATCACAGATACACACATCCCCTAGTTTTCTTGGTTTCCTTTTCTCCCCTGGGATGAAGAGGCTTTGATATTTTTGACAGCAACATGAACTGTAGGGAAATATTTGCATTTCATAATGGAAGATTGTCTCCTGGCCTCATAGTAGACATCTGATGCATCTGGGAACAGAAAGAAATACCAAACAGTTAAACTCCTGTATTAAAATCAGTTTGTGTATTTCTATCCCATGTGTGTACATGCACACATGCACGTTACTGTATATTAGGTTTTTGTTTTGAATTAATTTCAAAGCTTTTTACTTGTAAATATGGAATAATTGTATGTATTATTCTGTATCTCGTTTCCTCTTATTTTATAGCCATATCATTTTCTGTGTTAGATATTGTGTTTTTGAGTTGTAGTTGAGTTATGCCTTTATATAATTAGACTATCATTTACTTAACAGATTGCTGGACTGTACACTTATACAAGCAAGAACCATGTCTAATTCAGCTTTCTCTTTCTTCATCATCAAACACAGAGCTGAGTGCTCAGTAACTACATAGATGAAAGAATGTATGATTTGTTTTTTTGTATAATCAGTTATATAAAATGTATTAATTTTGGAAAAGTCACTCTTGTACCTGATACTTGGAGTAGTATAGCTTTTATGTCATTAGTTGAGGTTAGTGATAGCTATCATCCTCCTTATTTGATGTCTGTGAGATTATTTCCCTTTTCTTTTTAAAAACTGTATCTTTCCCATCTCTTCTGATTATGCTTAGGCTTTCATTTACCTTCTAGAACATACAGAGTCTATTTACAATAGCTGTTTTTGTGTGGTGCTCAGATGCTCAGTTGCGTCTGACTTTCTGCAACCCCATGAACTGTAGCTCTCCAGGCTCCTCTGTCCATGGGATTTCCCAGGCAAGAATGCTGGTGTGGGTTGCCATTTCCTTCTCTAGGGGATCTTCCCAACCCAGGGATTGAACCATGTCTCATATCTGCTGTCTTGGCAGGCAGATTCTTTACCACTGAGCCACCCAGGAAGCCTTCATCGACCAATTCTGTTATATGTGATGTCTCGAAGTGTCCTTCTTTGGGTTAGTTTTTCTCCCCTTGATGGGTCATATTTTTCTATTTCTTTGCATGCCTAGTAATTCTTTGATGGATGCCAGACATTTTGAATTTTACATTATTAGGTGCTAGAATTTTTTTTGTTTTCCTTTCAATACTTTAAAAATAGTTTAATTCATTCAAAGACTTTCTTTGAAGCTTGGGTAATTGGATCTCGAGCAGCCTTTGGCCTGGAGATAATTTTATCCTACTTCTGAGGCAATACCCTGCTGGGACCTTTACCCCAGTACATTGCAAGGTTTCCCCTGTCTGGCTGTTGGAAATCTGATCTGTTCCCAGAGCTTTGCGAGCTTCAGAAATGGTTCCACCTGCTCCTCCTCTCCCATGGTTTTTGCCTCAGCTTTAGTACTTCCCTCACATGCCTGATCAAAACTCATCCAGAGTCTTGAGGGGAGCCACCCAAAGGTCTCCAGAGCGCCCTCTCTCTGACTAGCTCCTTCCTCCCCAGCGCTCAGCCCTGTAATTTCTAGCTACCTCAGCCTCCTCAGACACTGGACTCAGGTACCCCCTCAGGCTCTGAGTTTCTCTTTCCTGAGGTACATCCCTGAAACCTCCGAGACAGCAGACTGAGGCAATCGATATTTTTCACTTCATCTGTCTCCATTCTCTCAGTAATCACTGTCTCCTACTTCCCACTGTCCAGTGCCTGAAAACTGTCATTCATGTATTTTGTCTTTTTTGAACATTTATTTTTGTTTATTTATTTATTTGTCTCTTCTGGATCTTGGCTGCAGCATTTGGGATCTAGTTGCCCCACCACACATCGAACCTGGGCCCCCTGCTTTGGGAGTGAGGGGTCTTAGCCACTGGACTGCCAGGAAAGTCCCTCGTCTTACCTTTCAGCTGCTTGAGGCAGAAGGTTTGATTCTATCCCTGTTGCTTCCTCATGACTAGAAGCAGAAGTTTTCAAGTCTTTTTAAAAAGTGTGCCTGCGTGCTTTCTCTAAAGACATACTCATTATAAGTCTGAGGCTATGGTATGAATGACTTTACTAGGAACATTGAAAAGAATAATAATAAGCCCACCAATTATTGAGTACCTAATATATACCAAATACTCTAAATACTTTCTTTCAATTTCTATTCTGCTAGCTAAATATTATTCACTTGGTATTAGAGATAAGGGAACTGAGCCTGGGTGATGTTTGTTAACTTAACCTAAGGTTACTCAGGTAGAAGGAGGCAGTGCTGGAATTGAAATCCAGGTCTGGCTGCCTAAACTATTTCTATTCTATTGGGAACTGGGAGGAAATGATTAAAGCAAAATCTTCTACATTTTTACCTCAAGCTAGCCCTATCTTTATACTTTTATGTTTAAAGATAAATACCTTAAGTGGAAATATATCTTGCAGATTGGGTAGAAGTGATGATTGTAGAAATTTATTTTTGTATTGCATTTGAAGTTTAAAAGATTTCAGTTATTTAATTTTTACGCATATCATTGTGCTTGAAATCTGGAGATTTCTATTAAACCTTACAATTTTAGAACTTGGGGTCCAGTGATCTAAGATCTGTACTACAATTTAACCAGGAATAGTTTAGTAATATAAAGTTGACTGCTATGAATAAGATCATGGTGGTCATGCACTCTGGTTAATATCCTAACCCAGAAATGATGATGAAATAAGGTGAATATATACATTTCAGTCTGAAAATAAGAAAGCTCTCCCAAAGGATAAAAGAAGCTGAATTTTTCAGTGATTAATGCTCATGAGATGAACTTTGTTGTTGTTCAGTTGCTAAATTGTGTCCGACTCTTTGTGACCCCCGTGGACTGCAGCATGTCAGGCTTCCCTGTCCTTCATTGTCTCCCAGAGTTTGCTCAAACTCATGTCCATTGTGTCAGTGATACTGTCTAAACATCTCATCCTCTTGCCCTCAGTCTTTCCCAGCATCAGGGTCTTTTGTATTGAGTTGGCTCTTTGCATCAGGTGGCCAAAGTATTGGACCTTCAGCCTCAGCATCAGTCCTTCCAATGAGTATTCAGGGTTGATTTCCTTTAGGACTGACTGGTTTGATCGCCTTGCTGTCCAAGGGACTCACAAGATGTACTTGGATCAACTTAAAGATTCACTCTTCGGAAGGTACTGAATCCAGAGCAAGGGTGGGACTTGTGGATTTGGTGAACACAGGTGGACGGAGTTCTTGGCTGAAGGATTCTGCATTCTCAGAAAGGTAGGAGGCAAAGTTATCTGGTGAGGTTAGGTGGGCTGATGAGGAATGAAAGGTCGAAGAAGGGAGAGCCCTTGAAGGTAATCACTGGAGACGCGAGAAGAAACTGAAGGTGGAAGTGCAGGGAGATTGACGAGTACTCACTGGGAGCCCACACAGTTTCCCGCAGCAATGGGGCGTGTTCCCAGTGGGTGGACATGGAGAAGGAGGGTGGCCTTTGTCTTGGTGGGGTTTTAGCAGGAGGCTGGAAGAAAACGACAGGGGTCCAAAGAGGATAGGATAAGCATCACGGGAAAGTCATCATGGAGCCTGACCATGCAGTCCTACAGCAGACTGGGCACAGAGCAGCGAAAAGGGGGGGACCGGTGTCAGAGAACGTGGAGGGGTCGCTGGATGGAGGAAGCCGATGAGGGCAAGCAGGGGGTCAGCAGGGTCAGTAGGCGTGAAGGAGCAACGGGGAGTTAGCCAGTAGTAGCAGTAAACGAGGACCCTTCCTGTGGTCTTTGTGGAAGAAGAATCCTTTTCCTTAGAAATTGGCGAGCTCTCTACAAGAAGCAGATGGTGGCCTGAGGTCTTGGGTTTGAATCCAGGCTCTTTCCCTTAACTATATCCTGGGGCAATGGAATTCACTTCCCTGAGTCCGTCTGCCTGTAAAGGAGCCAGAATAATACCACCATCAGAGGACTGTTGCAGTTCCTGCAAGGGGTGACGTAAAGTGTGGGACACAGTGCAGAGATCCAAAATGTGCGTTTCCTGTATGCTCATTGGAGGGCAGTGTAGGGGAGACATAGGAAGTGGGGAAGAGCCATCTTGGGTGACTCTCTGTTTGAAGGGAATGGGAAAAGAAGGCTTGGTCCCTTTGAAAGACGATTCTTGTTCTGAATTTTCTCCTGTCCTAGAAGCAGTGACAGCCCTTCTCCTGTACACTAGTTGTTGTTGTTCAGTCGCTGTGTTGTGTCTGACTCTCTGCGACCCCATGGACTGCAGCACGCCAGCGCACACCCGTAAATTGTACCTCTGTGACAGTATTACCCAAAGTAATTTCCAGAAGTCACTTGTGTCAGCATTCCCTGGAATGTAGATCCCTAGTCCTGTCTCCATCTATCTGTTCTTAGTATAAATGGAGTAGCCATCATGGTCAACAAAAGAGTCCGAAATGCAGTACTTGGATGCAATCTCAAAAACGACTGGATGATTTCTGTTCATTTCCAAGGCAAACCATTCAATATCACGGTAATCCAAGTCTATGCCTCGACCAGTAATGCTGAAGAAGCTGAAGTTGAACGGTTCTATGAAGACCTACAAGACCTTTTAGAACGAACACCCAAAAAAGATGTCCTTTTCATTATAGGGGACTGGAATGCAAAAGTAGGAAGTCAGGAAACACCTGGCTTAACAGGCAAATTTGGCCTTGGAGTACAAAATGAAGCAGGGCAAAGGCTAATAGAGTTTTGCCAGGAGAACGCACTGGTCATAGCAAACACCCTCTTCCAACACCACAAGAGAAGACTCTACACGTGGACATCACCAGCTGGTCAACATCGAAATGAGATTGATTATATCCTTTGCAGGCAAAGATGGAGAAGCTCTATACAGTCAGCAAAAACAAGACTGGGAGCTGACTGTGGCTCAGATCATGAACTCCTTATTGCCAATATCAGACTTAAATTGAAGAAAGTATGGAAAACCACTAGACCATTCAGGTATGACCTAAATCAAATCCTTTATGATTATACAGTAAAAGTGACAAATAGATTTAAGGGACTAGATCTGATAGACAGAGTGCCTGATGAACTATGGACAGAGGTTCGTGACATTGTACAGGAGACGGGGATCAAGACAATCCCCATGGAAAAGAAATGCAAAAAAGCAAAATGGCTGTCTGAGGAGGCCTTACAAATAGCTGTGAAAAGAAGAGAAGCGAAAAGCAAAGGAGAAAAGGAAAGATATTCCTATCTGAATGCAGAGTTCCAAAGAATAGCAAGGAGAGATGAGAAAGCCTTCCTCAGCGATCAGTGCAAAGAAATAGAGGAAAACAACAGAATGGGAAAGACTAAAGATGTCTTCAAGAAAATTAGAGATACCAAGGGAACATTTCATGCAAAGATGGGCTCAATAAAGGACAGAAATGGTATGGACCTAACAGAAGCAGAAGATATTAAGAAGAGGTGGCAAGAGTACACAGAAGAACTGTACAAAAAAGATCTTCATGACCCAGATAATCACGATGGTGTGATCACTCACCTAGAGCCAGACATCCTGGAATGTGAAGTCAAGTGGGCCTTAGAAAGCATCACTACGAACAAAGCTAGTGGAGGTGATGGAATTCCAGTTGAGCTATTTCAAATCCTCAAAGGTGATGCTGTGAAAGTGCTGCACTCGATATGCCAGCAAATTTGGAAGACTCAGCAGTGGCCACAGGACTGGAAAAGGTCAGTTTTCATTCCAATCCCAAAGAAAGGCAGTGTCAAAGAATGCTCAAACTACCACACAATTGCACTCATCTCACATGCTAGTAAAGTAATGCTCAAAATTCTCTAAGCCAGGCTTCAGCAGTACGTGAACCAGGAACTTCCAGGTGTTCAAGCTGGTTTTAGAAATGGCAGAGGAACCAGAGATCAAATTGCCAACATCCAATGGATCATCGAAAAAGCAAGAGAGTTCCAGAAAAACATCTATTTCTGCTTTATTGACTGTGCCAAAGCCTTTGACTGTGTTGATCACAATAAACTGTGGACAATTCTGAAAGAGATGGGAATACCAGACCATCTGACCTGTCTCTTGAGAAACCTGTATGCAGGTCAGGAAGCAACAGTTAGAATTGGACATGGAACAACAGACTGGTTCCAAATAGGAAAAGGAGTACGTCAAGGCTGTATATTGTCACCCTGTTTATTTAACTTATATGCAGAGTACATCATGAGAAACGCTGGGCTGGAAGAAACACAAGCTGGAATCAAGATTGCCGGGAGAAATATCAATAACCTCAGATATGCGGATGACACCACCCTTATGGCAGAAAGCGAAGAAGAACTAAAGAGCCTCTTGATGAAAGTGAAAGAGGAGAGTGAAAAAGTTGGCTTAAAGCTCAACATTCAGAAAACTAAGATCATGGCATCTGGTCCTATCACTTCATGGGAAATAGATGGGGAAACAGTGGAAACAGTGTCAGACTTTATTTTTTGGGGCTCCAAAATCACTGCAGATGGTGATTGCAGCCATGAAATTAAAAGACGCTTACTCCTTGGAAAGAAGGTTATGACCAACCTAGATAGCATATTTAAAAGCAGAGACATTACTTTGCCAACAAAGGTCCGTCTAGTGAAAGCTGTGGTTGTTCCAGTGGTCATGTATGGATATGAGAGTTGGACGGTGAAGAAAGCTGAGCACCAAAGAATTGATGCTTTTGAACTGTGGTGTTGGAGAAAACTCTTGAGAGTCCTTTGGACTGCAATAAGATCCACCCAGTCCATCCTAAAGGAGTTCAGTCCTAGGTGTTCATTGGAAGGACTGATGCTGAAGCTGAAACTCCAATACTTTGGCCACCTCATGCGAAGATTTGACTCATGGGAAAAGACCCTAATGCTGTTAAGGATTGGGGGCAGGAGGAGAAGGGGACGACAGAGGATGAGATGGTTGGATGGTATCACTGACTCGATGGACATGGGTTTGGGTAGACTCCGGGAGTTGGTGATGGACAGAGAGGCCTGGCGTGCTACAATTCATGGGGTCGCAAAGAGTCGCACACGACTGAGCGACTGAACTCAACTGAACTGAACCATAATTTTACTACTGGTGTGTGTGTGCGTGTGTGTAAGTGCCTGAGCCATCAAGTAGCTAACAAGGGTCTGCTGATGTAAATCTAAAAATCAGATGACAGTGAAAGTATGGCTCGCTCAGCCATGTCCGACTTATTGCGACCCCATGGACTGTAGCCCTCTAGGCTCCTCTGTCCATGGGGATATTCCAGGCAAGAATACGGGAGTGGGTAACCATGCCCTCCTCCATGGAATCTTCCTAACCCAGGGATTGAACCTGGGTCTCCTGCATTGCAGGCAGATTCTTTACCATCTGAGCCATTAGGGAATTTACTATGGTTAAGCATTGTGTATAATCTCATCTAAAAACAGGTTTTATCTTAAAAAAAAAGTATCTCAAGCATCAAGACACACATCTCCGGACTATAATAAGCTATATTTCCTCCTCATCAGGGACGGTTACTTGCTCTCATAGAAGGCACAGCTTTGACCTTGGGCTTGACTTCTGAAAGTTTATGCCTGTTGGCAAAGAGACACTTAATCCTTAAGCTGAAGGAGAAATACTGTTGTCTTCAAATTCACTAAGGCTTTACGACCACGAGGGCATCTTTAAAGAAATATTCCTCACTTCACTGGCTGGAACTCTTGTGACCTCCATCCGTTAATGCTTCCTAGACATTTATTCCATCTCAGCAGGAAAAATCGGCCTCACCACCCTTATGCGAGGCAGCTCAAGTCTCTGCAGGGGCCCCTCGCCCAGACTGAATCACTGCCGAAGAGCTTCTAACCAGAGACATTTTCATGAGCCAGGCAATCACTCAAAAATGTTCATTGGCTGTTTCCAAAACTCTGTGGGCTCTCTCTCTTGGAAACCATGGATTTGAGAACATCTCTTTGAATTTGCTCATCCCCAGCTGTGAGAAAATACTGCCTCGTCATGGGTAGGGAAAAAAGCAATTTAGGGAAATAATAGAGGAAGACGGTGACTTCCTCTGTGTCTGGTTTTCTGCATCATCATCGCTGGGGCTGGGCCAGGCGAAGGGCAGGCTAGAGGCTCCACAGGGGCCAGAGAAGGTCCTAGCTGATCCGAGAAGACTGCGGAGGCACACAGGGGCCCGAAACACCAGGCATCCTCAGATAGGGAAGTGGAGCCCCAGGAGGCTGGGGTGTGAGTCCCCCTCTGCAGTCCCCTGAGGGCTAAGCGACCACCGGCCAAGTTGCATGGATTCTGAGGGCCCTCTTCTACCCACCTGTCAAAGGAGGGTGTCCAGATTCCACTAAGGCTCTGAAATTTTGAGATTTAGGAAAATCCTCATGTCTAGGATATAAGTCCTGTACTTACTACACATAGTGGCTGGCATCCAGGTAATATCTTGAGGAAATAAAGCAGGATGGTAACTTTTAAAGAGAACCACAGGATGAGTAGCTCTGTAATTAAGGTAATCTTTCTGGTGGTGGTGGTGATCGTGGTTTTTGTTTGTTTTTGTTTATATTTGTTCTTCAGTGGACCCAGAGAGCCCCTGCAAAGTTAATCGCAGACGTGGCCTTGGAAATGCTGTGGGAGAATCACTGTAAGGAACTCTATAATCTTTGTAGGCTTTGAAGAAGCAACTTCAGGAGAGGGAAGGGCTTGACCCCCCACCAGTTGCAAGCCGTTTGCCTTATTGGCATCTGCTGAGTATCCGATAACCAATGGCAAACGTGGAGGTGAAAGTCATGCAGATGCTAGAAATTGGAGATCGTCAGTTCAGGTCATCTTGGCAAGAGTGTGAGCAGGGCCTTCCGTGTCTATCTCAGCCTCTCTTGTCAACTAAGGCTAATAGGGAACAGACCATCTTGTTGGTTAGTCTCTCAGTCGTGTCTAACTGTTTGTGACCCCATGGACTGTAGCCCACCAGGCTCCTCTGCCCAAGAGCTTTCCCAGGCAAGAATACTGGAGTGGGTTACCATTTCCTCCTCCAGGGGATCTTCCCAACCCAGGGATTGAATTCACCGCGTCTTCTGCATTGGCAGGCTAATTCTTTACCACTGAAGCAGCAGGAAAGCCCACAGACCAGAGAAAATCCTAACCAAGCAGCCTGGTTTGCTCTTATTATGTAATTGCTTTTCATCATGGCTAGATCTGATTTATGAATTGACAGTTCCTTAAAGAAAGTCAGGAACTTAGTGAAACCTTGAGCAGGAAGGAAGCAGAAGAGTACGTTTTCGGTTTCCCACCAACCTCCCTTCACAAAGCTCCGGCTGTGCCTGAGCACGGGCTCAAACCAAGGAAGGGAGCAGCTCAGCATCTGTGCAGCCCATTGCGTGTCCATGTGGGACAGGCTCCTTCTCTGAGTCAGTCAACCCTGTGTTCTGTTTCCAGCGGCTTCTCGCTGGGTCCTGTGCTTGGGAAGGAAAAGAAAATGAGGCCAGACCTGTTCTAGTCATGTTCATGAGAACCGGAAAGCAAGCCGTGGGGCAAAAATACAAATGAAGTCTAAACATTATTATGAATTATTAAGAATCACTAATAAGGATCATTAAGAATTTATTGTAACATAGTATCCATTGTATGGGAAGCTAAGAGCACCAACTCAGGAGAAATAGTAAGATTTGGAAGTTAGAAGGGACTATAGGTAGTACCAATACAATACTTATATGGGTATTTAGGGTTTAATTTTTCAGAGAGGTTTCAGGTACCATATTTCATTTAAATGTTAGTGATCCACTCCACGGTGGCACGTGTTTCTTATACTGTCCCCATGCTTGTAGCAGATGTTTATAACCTATCAGGACCCTCTTTCGTACTAAAGTTGTTACTGTTGTTCAGCTGCTCAGTCGTGTCCCACTCCTTGCGACCCCATGGACTGTAGCATACCAGGCTTCCTTGTCCTTCATTATCTCTGGGAGTTAGCTCAAACTCCTGTCCGTTGAGTCAGTGATGCCATCCAACCATCCCATCCTCTGTCGTCCCCTTCTCCTCCTGCCTTCAATCTTTCCCAGCATGAGGATCTTTTCCATTGAGTCAGTTCTTCGCATCAGGTGGCCACAGTACTGGAGCTTCAGCTTCAGCATGAGTCCTTCAGATGAATATTCAGGGGTAATTTCCTTTAGAATTGATGGGTTTGATCTCCTTGCTGTCCAGGGGACTCTCAAGAATCTTCTCCAGCACCACAGTTCAAAAGCATCAATTCTCCTAAAGTAGGATGTGTTTTATATCTTGACACGACGCTCCAGGCAGCCAACACCAGAACAGATGTGAACTAAACCTCAGGCTGACCCAGACCTTGCATTTCATGGATGAGGAGCTAGAGGTCAGGATAGGGTCTAGTTCAGTTCTATGGAATACTGTATCTTGACTGTTTCCCCATCTTTGGTAGGTGGAGAGGAATGCCCAGGCCCTCTTGCCTGTTCCCTTCCATGCCTGGTAAAGAGCATGCCAGGTCTGAGAGTGCCACTGTCACTGAAGGAAACTGACTGTAAAGCAACAACTAATCTCTAACCTTGACTGCCTGTGCACAGGAGTTAATCAACAGAAGACTACGTTTTTCATTCATTCACTATGAGAGTCTTGTGTACAGTAAAATAAAGGGAAAGTCTGTTGATATTTCCCAAGGCAGCAGAGATACAGATAAAATTAATGAACCATGTTCATTTCTCCAATTTATAATCGGAGTCTCTTTAACTCTTCCTTGTTAAATTTTGCATCCTGGTTACTTTCTTTTCCCCAGGAGACCAGTCTCAGCCATTCATCTGTTTTTTTTATGCTATACCTGTGGATGTATCCATCTGCCCATCTATCTGTCCACTCCTCTTTCCATCCAGTCTGTATCTTCTGCTTAATGCTAAGCCTTTTAAGGGACAATGTATTTTATTCATCTTTGTGGCCACACCTCCCAGCAAAGGGCATGCTCAGTAAATGATTATAAACAGAATCTTTTGTCTGTAATTTCTAGCCTGTTTACCCACTTTCTCTTTTTATTGTTGTTGTTGTTCAGTTGCCCATTCATGTCTGACTCTTCAGTTCCATGAACTGCAGCACGCCAGGCTTCCCTGTCCTTCACCATCTCCCAGATACTCAAACTCACGTCCATTGAGTCGGTGATGCCATCCAACCATCTTATCCTCTGTCACCGCTTTCTTCTGCCCTCAATCTTTCCCAGCATCCGGGTCTTTTCCAATGAGTCAGCTGTTTGGATCAGGTGGCCAAAGTATTGGAGCTTCAGCATCAATCTGTCCAATGAACACCCAGGACTGATCTCCTTTAGATGGACTGGTTTGATCTCCTTGCAGTCCAAGGGACTCTCAAGAGTCTTCTCCAACACCACAGTTCAAAAGCATGCCCCCCACCCCTGCTTTTTCTCCTATTTGAAAAAAATAATTTAAAAAGTACCTTCCTTAAGGGCTTATGGTTGTCTTTCATCAAGTTGTAGGCCTGAGTACTCACAGTAGGCAGCTATGCGACTGTGTAAGAGTCTTGTTGCCCCTCACTTCTACTTCCAGCCAGCTACACAGCAAAAAGGCAAAGCCCTATTGTGTTGTGGCTGACAATGAATTTCCTGCTAGCAGTTATTCAAAGCATACAGTGCTTCATACTCTTTCCTCATATTATTTGTGGTTCACCTCTTTTATATGAATTATTTATAACTAATGCAATATCAGAAATATCTACAGAACTGTACCTGGCTTTGCCTCAGACTCTTTGGTACTAACTTAGAGTAATTAAGAGAAGGGATCTACCCCACTCCAGCAGCACCCTCATTGCTCATACCTTCTGTTTGTTTGGGCTAAGGACAGAGAAAAGAAAGCAGAGAAGAGATTCCTTTTAAAGACCTCTCAGGAGAGTCATGCTTCTCATGCTTTGGCTAAAAAAAAGCCAAAAAAACAAATTTGTGCAGAAACTGGTAGCTTTTAAGAAAAAAATATAATTTTAATATGTATGTAAAAATAAAGCCCAAATATGCAGGAAGTGTTGAAACTAAAATTTTATTCTCAAGAAAATGGATTTTTGGATTAATATGGCCACCTCCCAATTTTAAGGATTTTATACTATTTCTGATTTTATATAAACTTGACGATATCTATCCATTTTCCCTTCCTCTGCCCGTGCTTCCCTCTCTCTGTCCCTCCCCCTTTCCTGCCTTCCTTCCTTCCATCCCTTCGTCCCTCATTGCCTTCTTTACTTGCCCACCTTTCAAACCTAGAGTTATTTCTGCCCTTGTGGAGCTCTTGTCTGATGCTGGAAACAGATAGTAAGCAGGCAAACAAATTCACAAGTGCATCATTACAAGTCATAACAATTGCTAGGAAGGAGATAACAGGCTGCCGCTATGGTAGTACCTGAAGGAGGGAATCGACCTTAGATCTTCATGGAATCAGCTCAGCATTTAGCCGGAGATTGTAAAGGATGGGGAGGAGTCTGCTGTGGAAAGTGTGAAAGGAAGTGGGTATGAGGGACCCTAAAGGCAGAAGGAGCTTGACTTGCTTGAAGAACTACAAGAGGGCCAGTTTAGGGGATGGAGTGGAGGCTATTATGGGAAGAGTTATAGAGGTGGTTCAAGGCCCCCTGCATCCTGAGAAAGGGTCTGGACTTAATTCTGAGAATACATGCATGCTAAGTTGCTTCAGCAGTGTGCGACTCTTTGTGACCCCATGTACTGGAGCTCGCTAGGTTCCTCTGTCCATGGGATTCTCTCGGCAAGAATACTTGGAGTGGTTACCATGCCCTCCTCAATTCTGAGATTAACTGAAAGTTATTCTGTTCACTCATTCATTCATTCTATCATTCATTCACTCACTCAACTAAGAGACTCCATGATTAAATTTGAATGTTAAAGGAGAATGGGTTTCAGTGCTGGGGTGGGGATGGACGTGTGGGAATCAGCCAAGAGATTTTGTGAGTCCCAGTCAGAGGATAAGAGTGAATGTGGCTTTCCCTGGGGGGAGGGAGGGTGGGAGTGAAGTCAGGGATATGCGGACGGGCCTGTGGTCGATTTTTGAGGGTGAGGACTCAGGACTTTGTGATTAGATGAGAGGAGAATGGGAGAAAAAGTGGAACCAAGATGGACCCCTGGTTTCTAGCTCGAGAAACGGGGTAAATGGTGGAGACAGTTCACAAAACGAGTAAAGGAGAAACAAATACGGGAAGAACTGTGTATTCAGATCTGCACATCCTCGGTGTGAGCTCTTGTGAGAAAATCTAAGTGGCATGAAGTAGGCAGAGGGAAATAAGAGTGCGGAGCGGGAGACATGGCGGGCAGACATATCCACACATAGAGATACCTGTATGCGTCAGCACGCAGAGCACAACTGATGCTGTGGACAAAGGGAGACAGGATGGAGGGGACAGAGGGCGGGGAGAGGAGCAGGCTTGGAAAATCCGCAGCATTTAATGTTCAGAAGGAAGAGGTGAGTCAGTCAAGGAGATCGAGAAGGAGCACCCAGAAAATGAGTAGGAGCCAGACACATGACCTTCTTGGGCCGAGTCACGTTTCTCAGCCACGGAGCAGCCGCAGGATTGATACTTTCTGAGAGGTCAAGTGAGAAGACCACGGTGGGGAGGTCACTGGTGACCTGAACAAGAGCCACTGCCATTAGTTCAAATAGAAACCGGGTTGGTGGGTTAAAGATGGAACAGAAGGGGCTTCCCTGGAGGTCCAGTGCTTAGGACTGCATGCTTCCACTGCAGGGGGAGACGGTTTGATCCCTGGTCAGGAACTAAGATCCCGCACGCCATGCAGTGCGGCCTAAAAAAAATTTTTTTTTTAATTAAAAAAAAAAGTAGATATAGGTATACGTATAACTGGTTCACTTTGCTGTGCAACAGAAACTAACACAACGTTGTAAATCGACGACATGCCAATAAAATTAATTTTTTAAAAAGATATAAACAAACGAAGGCAGAAACACTTTGTGTAGTTAACTCTTTGAAGATTTTTATCTGCAAAGAGGGCAGGTAAATTTAAAGGTAACTTGAGGGAGATACAAGATCAAGAGAAAATTAAAATGAACTCAGACGTAACAGTTCACTTTTGGAAATGACCCCTTAGGTAGGAAGAAGTGTGAGATTTAGGACAGAGGGGCTCGTGTAAAAAGCAGAGTCGTTGGGAAGAAAGAGCCCCACAGCCCTTGATCGGAGCTAAGCTTTTCAGTCTGTAGTACAGATGATAAACCTGAGGCCTAGAGAAATAGTGAATCCTTGGTCTAGAATCTGGCAGTGAGCTATTGAGAGGGAGGATTTTAAAACTCAAAATGAAGCGCATTCTCAACTGATGCAGTCCTGTGATTGCCAAACTCTGTATATAACTGACTGAATTTTTGCAGACATTTTTCCTTGATAAGTAACAAAACAATAATGCCATGTGTCCACTGAAGTTATTACCGGCCATCTGGTGCAACACCACGGCTCCCTTTTGTGTAATCTGTCCTTCTAAAGAGCGGGTTTACATGTCAGAAGCTCATTTGTATGCCTTGATTTCGTCGCTTTGTGCTGTAACTCATTCTAAATATTTACTTTGGCTAATTAATTGATTATTGCGAAATCCATTGTAGTCCACGTGGCTTTTAGAAACGATGAGGATTATTGCTTCTCCTGCTGTGAAATAATAAGACCTCACCTCCCTGTTGGAATCTGCTCTCCAAGTATATGCAGCACTTGTGAATAATAGATTTCATAATCCTCACCTCCACTTAAGCATTCACACAGCATCTTATATTTGCATATAAGTTATTTCTGTCCATTCTTTCACACATGCTAGGTTAGAGGACCAACAACCTCACCCTTCTTCCTACCTAAGGGGCCATTTCTCTCTCCCTCCCCACCACTGTCTCTCTCCTCCCCCCAGCAACACTGCCCCCCTGCAGGATACAGTGGGAGCAGTGTTACCCATTATTCCTCAGAAAATACAGAATTAGCCCCCAGATCCTTGGGATTTGCCTCCGTGAAATGGAGTTCTGTGGCTAAACAAAGAGCTGTTTGACATAAGCAAGATGACTGTGTTTTTAGCCTTATAAAAGTCCCACCATTTGCGTCATGGAACAGTAGAAACACGGGTAAAGGATTTGACTTGTACTTGCTAGGTGTATGAATTTAGGGCTGGAAAGGATAAGGATGAGTTACAAGCTGGAATCAAGACAGCTGGGAGAAATATCAGCAACCTCAGATATGCAACCTCTGCATATCTGCCCCTCTAATGGCAGAAAGCAAAGAGGAACTAAAGAGCCTCTTGATGAGGATTAAAGAGGAGAGTGAAAAAACTTGCTTAAAACTCAGCATTCAGAAAACTGAGATCATGGCATTTGGTCCCATCACTTCATGGCAAATAGAAGGGGAAATTGTGGAAGCGGTGACAGATTTTCTCTGCTTGGGCTACAAAATCACTGCAGATGGTGACTGCAGTCATGAATTAGAAGACACTTGGTTGTTCGAAGGAAGGCTGTGACAAACCTAGACAGCATATTAAAAAGCAAAGACATCGCTTTGCCAATAAAGGTTCGTCTAGTCAAAGCTGTGATTTTCCAGTAGTCACGTATGGATGTGAGAGTTGAAGTATAAAGAAGGCTGAGTCTCGAAGAATTGATGCTTTTGAACTGTGGCGCTGGAGGAGAATCTTGAGAGTCCCTTGGACTGCAAGGAGATCAAACCAGTCAATCTTAAGGGAAATCAACTGTGGATATTCATTGGAAGGACTGATGCTGAAGCTCCAGAACTTTGTCCACCTGGTGCAAAAAGCTGACTCTTTGGAAAAGACCCTGATGCTGGGGAAGACTGAAGGCAGAAGGAAAAGAGGGCAGCAGAGGATGAGATGGTTGGATGGCATCACTTATTCAAGGGACTTGAATTTGGGCAAACTCCAGGAGATGATGAGGGACAGGGAGGCCTGGTGTGCTGCAGTCCATGAGATCCCAAAGATCCGGATACAACTTAGCAACTGAACAACGACAAGGATGAGTCCCTTAATCTCTGTGTTCTTCGTGTTCCTTATTAGAAAATGAGCCTATCAATAGTATCCATCATGGACTCCCCTGGCGGTCCAGGGGTTAAGACTTAATCTTCCAATGCAGGGGGTGCAGGATCAATCCCTGGTCGGGAGAAAAGATCCCCACGCCACGTGGCATGGCCAAAAGATAATACAATAGTAATAATAACAATATCAATCATGACATCCTATTTTTAGGAATCAAATGTATTGTGTATTACATAATTTTGAAAGGAAATTAGGAGCTACCTTGGAAGTTAGTAAAGTCCTTTACACACCTTAAGTACTGGATAGTTGGTAGTCAAAATACTAAATTTCTAGAATTGACTCAGAGGAATGAATATTTTAGGTTTAGATGTTGCCAAATTGTCCTTTCCAAAAGTTTCACCCATTTTACCCTTCGCACCTGTTTTTCTTGTTGTTCGATTGCTAAGTTGTGTCCGACTCTTTGAGATCCCATGGACTGCAGCACACCAGGCTTCCCTGTCCTTCGCTATCTTCCTACTCATGTTTTCATGAAGTTCTTAATTTTCTTTAAGGAACTGTCAATTCACAAATCAGATCTAGCCATGAGGAAAAGCAATTACAATAAGAACAAACCAGGCTGCTTGGTTAGGATTTTATCTAGTCCGTGGGCTTCCCTGGTGGCTCAGTAGTAAAAGAATCGGCCTGCCAATGCAGAAGACATGGTGAGTTCAATCCCAGCACCTGATGCAAAGAGCTGACACACTGGAAAAGACACTGATGTTGGGAAAGACAGAGGGCTGGAGGAGAAGAGGGTGACAGAGGATGAGATGGTCGGATGGCACCACTGACTCCATGGACATGAGTTTGAGCAAGCTCCCAGAGATAATGAAGGAAAAGGAAGCCTGGCATCCTGCAGTCTATGGGGTCACAAGAGAGTCAGACACAACTGAGCGACCGAACACCAACAACAACAACTTTAGTAGGAAAGAGAGTCCCGATAGGTTATAAACATCTGCTAGGAGCGTGGGGATAGTATAAGAAACACGTGCTACCGTGGAGTGGATCACTAAGGTGTAAATGAAGTGCGGTACCTGAAACCTCCCTGAAAAGTTGAACCCTAAATACCAATGTAAGAAATGACTATCTAAAGTCCCTTCTAACTTCCATACCTTACTATTTCGCCTGAGTTGGTGCTCTTACCTCTCCATATAATGGATACTCAGTTCAGTTCAGTCGCTCAGTCGTGTCCGACTCTTTGCGACCCCATGAATTGCGGCACGCCATATGTTACAGTAAATTCTTAATGATCCTTATTAGTGATTCTTAATAATTCATAATAATGTTTAGACTTCATTTGTATTTTTGCCCCAAGGCTTGCTTTCTGGTTCTCATGAACATGACTAGAACAGGTCTGGCCTCATTTCCTTTTCCTTCCTAAGCACAGGACCCAGCGAGAAGCCGCTGGAAAGAGAACACAGGGTTGATTGACTCAGAGAAGGAGCCTGTCCCACATGGACGCGTAATGGGCCACACAGATGCTGAGCTGGCTCCCTTCCTTGGTTTGAGCCCGTGCTCAGGCACAGCCGGAGCTTTGTGAAGGGAGGTCACTGGGAAAATGAAAACACACCCTCTGCTTTCTTTAGTGTCTCCTGGAGTTTGCTCCAATTCATGTCCATTGAGTCAGTGATGCTATCTAACCATGTCATCCTCTGCCGCCCTCCTCTCCTCCAGCCTTCAGTCTTTCTCATCATCAGGGTGGGTACCAGTGAGTCAGCTCTTCAAATCAGATGGCCAGAGTATTGGAGTTTCAGCTTCAGCATCCGTCCTTTCAATGAACACTCAGGGCTGATTTCCTTTAGGATGAACTGGTTGGATCTCCTTGCAGTCCAAGGGACTCTCAAGAGTCTTCTCCAGCACTGCATTTCGAAAGCATCAATTTTTTGGCACTCAGCCTTCTTTATGGTCCAACTCTTACACTGATAGTGGATATTTAAAAGCATTTTAAACTTTCTCCTTGGGTGAAAAAGATCTCACACATTGATTGATTTGCATTGCTTTGACCGCCTTGTTGGTGGTCTTTGAGCCGTTCCCAGTTGTCAGATAGTATAAGTAACTCTGCAGTTGCTATCTTGGACTTTTTATTTCCCGTTTGGAACATTTCTTTAAGGTCAGTTTCCAGGTCAGAAAATAATGATCATTGCAGTTACTCTGGAGACATCACAAAATTACTTTTCAAAGGGGCTTTACAATTTATACCTTCATCAGAAATGCCTGAATGTTTTCTTTTTAGCATCCTTGCTCACCCAGGGAGTTACTGAAATTATCTCTGCTAATTTAGTGAGCACAAGTTCTGCTTTCTTTGTCTTGCCCAAGAGTCATAATTTAAAGGGCCTCCTACTGGCCCTACAGCCGGATGGAAGCCCGCAGTGACACCAGGGGTTTGTTGTGTGTTCTTTCACCTGCTAGTTAATAATTCGGCAATATTTCCAGGCTCACAGTTGGATCAGATTGAACCACTCTTGCTGAGCTGTTAATGATTCAGGAACACCTTCCCCTAGCTTCCCTAGACCCACCTAAAGTCTGCCATCTCCTCCAAGGGTACGTCCAGCCCCACTCCACTCAGGTAGCCTCCCCGTGGTAGCTTGGGCCAAGTCCAGTGATGCGCTTCCCCGTCCGCACCAAGGCAGTGATGGCTCTGATGATATGGTTTGACCTTGGGCTAGAGTCAGTTTGCTTCCATTATTTACTCTGCTGATCAGGTTTTGTAAAATGGAGACACTCCGCCTGCCAGGGGATGTTCACACCAGGCCTCTTTTCTTTAGTAGGTTTTCCTCTCTGTGAGCAGAGACAGTGCCAAGCACACATAGGTGCATAACTGACATGGGTCAGTGGTATTGAACTGAAGCCGTGTCAGACAGTTTATTCCAGAGAGTGATGGAGTATAAGAAACACTGTCCTCTCCCCTGTCAAGTCATCTCCAGAACCTGGGCAAGCAAAGAAGATTTACTCTTATACTTCATTCACCAGCATTATTGTTTCTGTATCATTCTGATTTTCTTTAAAAAAAAAAAAAATGTTTTGGCTGTGCCGTGCAGCACGCGGAATCTTAGCTCCCTGGTCGGGGATCGAACCCATGCTACCTACAGTGGAAGCGTAGAGTCCTAACCAATGGCCCAACAGGGATTCCCCCTGAATTGCCTTTTAGGTACCTTCCTGCATGGCCTTTTCTTGCTTAGACTTCTGATTGTTTCCAGTGAGCAAGATTAGTTTCTCTTCAAACAAAATAGCTGAAGCATTCTCACACGTGGGTTGAATTTCTTCTCTATTTAGATCAAATTTCTTAAGTGACACGGATCCATTTAATTCTGGCAGCCTTCATTGTTATTATTGACTGCATCTCTAATGTTAGTGTTTTCCCACTCTGCTATTTTCAGAATATACCTGTCCGTGTCATTCATGTGTCTTATTAGTCATCTCTGGTCTCACTGACATACTGAGCTGCTCTCCCTGGCTGGCGAGGGAAAGCTGCCACCCACTTGTGGCTGACTCTGCTTCCCCGGCTGCAGGCTCTTCCAAATCGTGCTCATTCACGTTTGCCTCTTCTGCCAAGATTTTTAAGCCACTGGTTCTCTAGAGCAAGGGTCCCCAACCTCTGGATTCTAATGCCTGATGATCTGAGATGGAGCTGATATGATAATAATAGAAATAAAGTGCACAATAAATGTAATGTGCTTTGATCATCCCGAAACCATCACCCCACCCCTACCCCCTCTGCACCCTATGGGCAAATTGTCTTCCACCAAACAGGTCCTTGGTGCAGAAAAGGTTGGGGACTGCTGCCTAGACTGAATCTTTGGCAAATACTGGCATGTAAGGGTGTGCATGTGTATACATGTTTATACATATGTATATATGTTTATAAAGGTATGTATGTTTATGTAGTCACATACACATTATATATACATATATGCATGCAGCTCAATCATTTCTGACTCTTTGCAACTCTATGAACTGTATGTAGCCCACTAGGACCCTCTGTCCATAACCTCTAGCAATTAGAATAGAATTAAAACTACCGAAGTTTTCAAATCTTCCTTTTTAAGGTGAAAACACTAATGAATGATCACTGAAGCAGAAAGTCATAAAAAGTAGCGATTATCCAGTTGAAGAGTAGGGATGAGGAGGTTCTTGGGAGCACTTTGCAAGATGCATAATCTGTCCTCCTATACATCTCTTCATTGTACCTGTTGCCCACCAGGCTCCATCCACTCTGGCCTCCTTGTATGCCTGATTCTGGAGTGTGCTAAGCTTATTCTTGCCTTCAGGCCTTTGCCGCTTCCATTCCCTCTGCCTAGCATCTCCTCACCTAGAGCTTCCCACCTCACACAGCCGGACTCCTTGTTATTCTGAGCTCAAATCAAAAGTGAGGTTACCAGCGAGCGCTTCCTTCACCAGCCGCAGGGCTTCCTCCCTCCTTTTCACCTCCAGGTAACTCTGTTACATCTCTGCAGCTGGCACTGACCACTGCCTGAAAGTAGCTTCTTGCTTTATGGTTTATGTTCCATCAGTTCCCCACCAGGAGGTGAGATTCAGGAGAGGGTGGGCAGGTCTGTCTTAAAAGGCACTTACTAATATTTGCTGGGGGAAGAGTCTATCGATGAAGCATTAGCTACAGAGGACTTTCAGAAAGTTTTCTTCTCTCATTTCTAAATCCAGTAGGGTTTATTTTTTAACCTTCCAATTTTAAAAACTGTGTTTCACAAGCTTTTTCTGTAGTTAATGTTATCAGGTCAAGTTTTGATATTTGAAGTCTGATTGCTGGTAGGAATTTGAAAGCCTGTGGTCAAAGGCTACTAGGAAGAATAAACTAAAATGTGTTAAAAATCAGTTGTAACCATTTTAAAAGAGTACCTGAAGAGAATTTTTACTTATTAAAGTATTAAGTAGAATTTCAGAGTTCATTTCCCAAAAGGAACCATCATGTTCATGTAATGCTTAAATTATAGTGCCCCAAAGTAATTTTATTTCTAGTTTTTTGATTGTAAATTAAGCAAAAATTTTAAATTTTTATGGCTAAGTAAACAATGAGTAAACCATGGTTTATTAATATGCTATTTGATAAGCAGTAGTTTTTATCAACTTTTCTCCCAGTTGTAGATTTGCTGAGTACGAAGCAGCTAGTAAGCATATCATTTACTTGGAACAAAATAATAATGTGTTAATACTGTACTGTCATTTTGTTCTCTACATCCCTGCTGAACTGGACTTCCAGTTCTAAAAAATTATTTTATGTAAAATTATATTTTCCAAACAGACCTACACATCCAATCTTAAATAATCCTCTTGGGAAAACAACACCAATAATATTACAGAGAAACTATATGTTATCAGCACGTCTCAATGATGATATGGAGGGATGTGTAACATGAATCTTGTCTCATCCATTTTCTATCAAAGATAAAGATTTTCTTTTTTTAGAGGAACTTGGAATATTCAGAGAAAAATTTTATAGCATAATTTTATTGTAAAAATTCTGTTGTCTTTAGAAGAAAAATATTGTAATCTAAGGGCTCAGAGTTCCCACAACTTATATTGATGTATTTCCTTCCAGTCACTTTTTCTACAAAAGTATAAACAAATGTATTTGATACTAAAAATATGGTATCCTTTCAAATACATAATTGCTTATCACTTTTTTGTACCAGGGAGGAAGAAGACAGTTTTCTCATGTCAGTAAACATTCTTTGGATGCATAATAATTGACTTAGCCACTTGTAATGCTGGTCCATCTCTCAAATCGTTGCTAAAACTGCTATTGTTGTAATTTAAATCTTTGCTAATGAGTGAAAAGAATCTTGCTTTTATTTGAACCTTTTCAAATCTTTTTAATTTCCAGTTTAAGATACAGCTGGCATTCAGCATTATATAAGTTTAAGGTGTACAACACAATGATTTAACTTATGTATCATGAAATGATTGCCACAGTAACTATAGTTAATATGAAGAGTCGGACACGACTGAGCGACTTCACTTTCACTTTTCACTTTCATGCATTGGAGAAGGAAATGGCAACCCACTCCAGTCTTCTTGCCTGGAGAGCCCCAGGGACGGGGGAGCCTGGTGGGCTGCCATCTATGGGGTCGCACAGAGTCGGACACGACTGAAGCGACTTAGCAGCAGCAGCACCACCATCTCATTGAGACAGAAATTTTCTTTTTCTAAGAACTCTTGGGGTTTAGTCTCTTAACAGCTTTACTATAAAACACTCAGTAGTGTTCAGTGCAGCCAGCATGTAGTTCATAACTTATTCATCTTGTAACTGGAAGTTCATACCTTTGACCACCTTCATCCGACTCCTCCTCTCCCCACCCCTCACCTCTGGCAACCACAAATCCGATCTCTATTTCTGTTAAGTCTGGAACTTTTCAAATCTTGACAGATGGTACGTATCAGTGTCTTCTCTTGTAAATCACCTGTTTGTTTCCTACTGAAACATTTTCCTTTTTTAAAAAATTATTAGTGTTCTTTATATGCTAGGGGTTTTGCTTTTTATCTGTCATACATATCGCAAGTATTTTTAGTCGTTGCAATTTGAATTTAATGTAGGCTACTATGTTTTCATAGAATTGTCACTTTAGATACAAGTTAATCATTGTATGTTTTCTTGAGAATATTTTCATAGCTATGAGCTTACTGATAGTATAAGATAAAATTTTCTTCTGCTTATAATTACTTTGTAATTTTTATTCATGAAATCCTCCAAATATACATTAAAATGCATCAGTCAGAGACTATTTCCCTCCCACTGGGAAACAGGAAGCTCTGCTCTGGATCTTGATGCCCCAGGTCCTTCCAGCTCTTACAATACCTTATGCCACCATGCCACATTCTTTCTTCGCTCTGTGCCATCTGCGTAATATCCTTCCCTGAGGAAGAAAACGCTGAACTGCCTGATTTGAATTGCGGTACCAGGTAGGGACAAAGGAAAAAGCAGGAGGAAAAAAAAGTCATTATCATTTCAAGTATATTCTCTTGACACACAGAAATGGCTCAGCAATGGTGATGTTACCTCCACGTTGAGGTGTGATGAGGAAGGTATGGTTCACCCAGCAGTATTTGAGACCATCCTTCTTTTAATAATTTCAAAACTCTGCCTGTTGAAAGATTTGTTTGCCTTCTGAACAGCTTTGCTCAAAACACAGCACCACTTTGTTGAAAAATCACATGGCATCGTGGCAAAAACACGTTCTAAAGAGCAGGCCCTGCCAGGCTCTATGCAGAATTGCTCCTACCAGCCATGTGAGTTGAGGCAAAGCATTCAGCTTCTTCAGGCCTGAGTTTCCTGTCCGGAAAATGGGAGTGCTGTCATCTGCTTCTTGGGAATTAATAATATGGTGTATGTGATGCCTTTGCATTGTATTCAAAGGTACTCAACAACTGATGGTATTAGTATCATTATTGTTTGATAGAGTGGTTTTGTATGACATTTTTTTCCCAGAAGATTTTGCTGCATCATTAGAAGAAGTACTTCTCTGTCTTATTCCTCCTGTGCTTGTCAGAAGGAGGCAGTTTAGAGATGCTTCAGTCATCCATTCTCCACAACTATGGTTGTGTCTGCGAAGCTGTGTTAATAGTAACAATTGCTTACATTTATTGTGTATGTGCCAGGCATTTTGCCAAGCATCTTGCAGTTATTATCTAATCCTTATCTAATGAAAGAGGTGCTGATCGTACCTCATTTTTATGAGTGAGTACCCCCAAGGTACAGAGGTCCTAAGGGATCTGTCCTGAGTCACTCTGCCAGAGAATGGCACAACCAGAAAATGCGCACAAGTCATCTGGCTCCCTGCCCATCAGCCTCCTGCCTTTTCCTAGGAGTGGCAGCCTTCCCATTCTGAGACTTTTACCCAGAAAGATGCTGAGCCCCATCAACCTACAGGGTGGGCTTCCCTGATGGCTCAGACAGTAAAGAATCTGCCTCCAATGCAGGAGACCAAGGTTCCATCCCTGTGTCGGGAAGATCCCCTGGGGGAGGAAATGGCAACCCACCCCAGTATTCTTGCCTGGAGAATCCCATGGACAGAGGAGCCTGGTGGGCTACAGTTCATGCAGTTGCAAAGAGTCGGACACGACTGAGCAGCTAACACACACACACACACACACACACATACAACACAACCTGCAGGGTGGTGTCCAGAAACAGCAAAGCTGCTGCCAAACAAACTCTATGCTTTCTGCCAGCAACAGGCTGTCTTTGTATTGCTTTCAATAGAGAGTCTCCACAGTGCTGGGGGAATTGCTGTTGATGGTAATGGTGTCATTTCTTCTTTCCCAAGAACCCTTTTCTGTAATTGCAGCCCCATAAGCAGCAGCAGCAGGAGACCACAAGGGAAGCCTTTGTTGATAGTACCGTAGGGTCTGTTGCCTTTGAATAAATAAGTAGACTTTATTTATTAAGCATGTAGAATTTGTTTAAAATACTAATGCTGAGGGAAGCAGTGGAAGGATATATGGATTTCCCATGGATTGCAAACTGAAAGGAATCATATTGCAGTATTAGCAAGATCTAAACTTGCTTTGCCTCAGTACTCACTCTAGCATCCGGGATAATGATGTTGCTTTCCTCAATTCTATTTTAAAAAACCTGAAATACAAACAGCTTAAGCTGTGCTTGCCTTGAATCATTATTACAGTGAGGTTGAACCATCTGTGTTCCTCTTATTCTGCTCATGGCTCCAAGGAGGAGTCTTGAAATTTAATTTAACAAGTCAGAGGAATTTGAGCTAATACAGTTGGGTGGAAATTCAGATACACAGTGATATCTAAAACCCTGCAAGTTGTTAATATTACTCAGGAGACTTTTTACTCTTGGATTGAGTTGAGTGTGAGAATTAGTCTCACCCTGTGCTGTCCTTAGCTGCTCAGTGGTGTCCAACTCTTTGCGACCCTGTGGACTGTAGCCCACCAGACTGTTCTCCCATGGGGATTTTCCAGGAAAAAATGCTAGAGTGGGTTACCATTTCCTTCTCCAAGGGAACTTCCCAACCCAGGGAACGGACCCATGTCTCCCACACTGCAGGTGGATTCTTTAAGTCTCACCAGGGAAGCCCAAGAATACTGGAGTGGGTAGCCTATCCCTTTTCCAGGGGAACTTCCTGACTCGGGAAGCCAGCCAGGGTCTCCTGTATTGCGGGTGGATTCTTCACCAGCTGAGCTACCTGGGAAGCCCTACCAGGTCACCTATAATTTTTAAAACTGCCTGAGATCAGGAACCATGCCAAATTTTGCTGAGTTCATCTATAATTTCCTACATGTTTCTTGTTGACTTCTGAGATGGTAGAATTAGCATAATAGTGGGCTGTTTGTTTAAATTTTACTTCATATATGTATGAAGTATAATTGATGCACAATAAGCTATATGTATTTAAATTGTATAACCTGATAAGCTTTGGCATGTGAAGATACTTGTGAAATCACCATTGTAATCAAAATAATGAACATATTTGTCACAGCTCAAAGTTTCCTTGTACTTTTTGTAAATACTCTCCCTGCCTATTCAAACCCACTGCCCCCCATACCTCAATACCCAGGCAATAATGAATCTTCTGTCTCTATAAAAGTATTTTGCATTTTGCATAATCTTATATACATGTATCATGCAGATTGTACTCAATTTCTGGCTTCTTTCACTAAGTATAATCATTCTGAAAATCTTCTGTGTTGTCATATATATTGAAGGATGAATATAAATGGTAAGAGAGGATATCCTTACCTTGTTTCTGATGTTATAAAGAAAAGACAGTTAAGTATGAGGATGTCTGTAGATTTTAAGTTTGTCACCTTTACTAAGTTGAGAGAGTGAGAGAGTCGGATGTTGGGTTTTTTCAGATGCTTTTTCTGCTTCTGTGGAGATAATTGTGAGTTTGTTTTTTTTCTTTTTCCATCTGCTACTTTGATAAATTACATTGATTTTTTTTTAAGTGTTAAATCAACTTTGCATTCCTGGAATAAATCCTATTTGGTTGTAATGTGTTATCCTTTATACAGATCACTAGATTCAATTTCCTAAAATTTTTCGTCAAAGATCATGACCGATATTATCTATATTTTTCTTTTCTTCTAATGCCTTTGCCTGATTTTGGTATTAGTGTAATGTTGGCATCATGAAATAAATTGAAAAGTATTGCCTTCTCTTCAGTTTTCTGAGTTAATAGAGAATTAATATTATGTTTTATTTAGTATTTAATTTATGCTAGGGTAGAATTCTCTAGTGAAGTCATCTTGGATCAGAGTTTCCTTGTAAGAATGATTTAATTATGAATCCAATTCCTGCAAGAGATATTGGGCTATATAGATTACTTACATTTACTTTAGTGAGTTTCAGTAATATGTGTCTTTCAAGAAATCTATTCCATCCAAGTTGTTGTATTTGTTGACATAAATTTGTTTGCAATATCAAGTTAAAGGTTTATCAATTTCACATATTTTCACAAAGAACTAGCATTTGGTTTCATTGACTTTCTCCGTATCTTTAATGTTTTTATATTTGATTCCTGTTTTTATCTGTTTTTGCTGTTTATATTTTGCTATTTATATTATGCTTAATTTGCTCATCATTTTTTCCAGATTTTTAAGGTGGAAGTCAGTTTCATTGTTTTGAGACTCTTTTCTAATTGGGCATTGTTGTGCCATAAATTTCCTTCTTAAGTACTACTGTAGCCACATCTCATGAATTTTGGTTTGTTGTATATATTTTCATTTAGTTTAAAATATTTTTTAATTTCTCTTTTGATTTATTCTTAGACCCTACAAGTTATTCAGAAATACATTATTTATTTTCCAAATATTTGATTGTCCAAATGCTTTTCTGTCATTAATTTCTGATTTTATTTTATTGTGGTTGGAGAATATGCTTTTTATGACTTGTATCTTGGTAATTTTATTGAGATTTGCTTTATGCTCAGAATATGGTCTATTTGGTAAATGCACTGTGTACAATTGAAAAGAATGTTTTCTCCTGTTGTTAAGAGAAGTGTTCTATAAATGTTAATAGGTCAAATTGATTGATAGTGTTATTTAAGCTTTCTATATTCTTACTGGTTTGCTGCCTGCTTGCTCTAGCACGTTGTTACTCGGGAGTTATTGAAATCTCTTATTATGGATTTTTCTACATCATCTTTGCATTCTATCAGTGTTTATGTCAGGTATTTTTAAAGTCCTCTTATTCAGTGCAAAAATGTTTTGGGATCATTATGTTCTCTTAATTATTTGACTCCTTTATTATGTTGAAGTGACCCCTTTACATCTGGTACTTTTTTGCTCTAATACCCATTTTGTCTGGCACTAATAGTAGCTTCTTCTCCAGTTGCCTTTTGATTAGTGTCAGCATGGTATATAATTTAAATACTTTTAACCTATTTATGGCTTCAGATTTAACCTGAGTTACTGGTAGGCAGCATATAGTTGAGTCTTGCCTTTTTAATCCAATCTAACAATCTCTGCCTTTTAATTAGGGTTTTTAGACTGCTTACCTTTAATATGATTATCAGTTGGGTTAAAATCCATCTGACTGATGGGTTTTGTTTATCTGTTTTGATCTTTATTCCAGCCTTTCTGTTTTTCTCTGTTCTTTTCAATTGAGTATCTTTTACAATTCCAATTTTCTCTCTTGTTGACTTATCACTTCATGTATAGTACAGGAACCATAAACAATATAATTTTATTTCCCTCTCTTGTTTTATGTGCTGTTTGCTTTTATACATTTTACTTCTACATTTGCTATGAACCCAAAATACATTGCTAGTATTTTTGCTTTTTCAATTATCTTTTAAAGAAATATAAAAATCTATTTTACACGAAATTGCATATTTACCATTTCCCTTTTTCATCATCCCTTTATGTAGAATAAGGTTAAATTTACATTTCCTTTCACTTTTTTACTGTCTTTTTGTTGTTCAGTGGCTCAGGCACGTCCAGCTCTTTGCAACCCCATGGACTGCAGCACGCCAGGCTTCCCTGTCCTTCACCATCTCCCAGAGCTTGCTCAAGCTCATGTCCAATGAGTCAGTGAAGCCATCCAACCATCTCATCCTCTGTCGCCCACTTCTCCTGCCCTCCATCTGTCCAAGCATCAGGGTCTTTTCCAGTGAGTTGGCTCTTTGCTCGCATCAGGTGGCCAAGGTGCTGGAGCTTCACCTTCAGAATCAGTCCTTCCAATGAATATTCAGGGTTGATTTCCTTTAGGATTGACTAGTTTGATCTCCTTGCTGTCCAGAGGACTCTAAAGAGTCTTCTCCAGCACCACAATTCGAAAGCCTCGATTCTTCAGTGCCGAACCTTGTTTCTGGTCCAGCTCTCACATCCGTACATGACTACTGGAAAAACCATAGCCTTGACTATATGAACCTTTGCTGACAAAGTGATGTCTCTGCTTTTTAATACTCTGGCTAGGTTTGTCGTAGCTTTTCTTCCAGAGAAAACAAAGTCTATCAATCTTTCCATTGTTTCCCCATGTATTTGCTATGAAGTGATGGGACCAGATGCCATGATCTTAGTTGTTTTAATCTTGAGTTTTAAGCCAGCTTTTTCACTCTCCTCTTTCACCTTCATCAAGAAGTCCTTTAGTTCCTCTTCGCTTTCTTCCGTTAGGTTGGTGTCATCTGCGTGTCTGAGGTTATTGATGTTTCTCCCGGCAGTCTTGATTCCAGGTTGTGATTCCTCCAGCATGGCATTTTGCATAATGCACTCTGCATAGAAGTTAAATAAGCAGGGAGACAGTATACAGTCTTGATGTATTCCTTTCCCAATGTGAAACCAGTCCATTGTTCCATGTCCTGTTCTGTTGCTTCTTGACCTGCATATAGGTTTCTTGAGAGACAGGTAAGGTGATCTGGTATTCCCATCTCTTAAAGAGTTTTCCACATTTTTTTGTGATCCACACAGTCAAAGACTTTAGCGTAGTCAGTGAAGCAGAAGTAGATATTTTTCTGGAATTCCTTTGCTTTTTCTATATTCCAAATAATGCTGGCAATTTGATTCTGGTTCCTTTGCCTTTTCTAAATTCAGCTTTTACATCTGGAAGTTCTTGGTACATGTGCTGCTGAAGTCTAGCTTGAAGGATTTTGAGCATTACCTTGCCAGCATGTGAAACGAGTACAGTTGTGCAGTAGTTCTTGGCATTGCCCTTCTTTGGGACTGGAATGAAAACTGACCTTTTCCAGTCTTGTGGCCACTGCTGAGTTTTCCAAATTTGCTGGCATATTGAGTGCAACTTTTTCACAGCATCATCTTTTAGGATTTGAAATAGCTCAGCTGGAATCCCATCACCTCCACTAGCTTGATTCATAGTAATGTTACCTAAGCCTACTTGACCTCACACTCCAGGATGTCTGGTTCTAGGTGAGTGACCACACCATCATGGTTATTTGGGTCATTAAGAACTTTTTATACAGTTCTTCTTGCCACCTCTTCTTTATCTCTTCTGCTTCTGTTAGGTCCATACCGTTTCTGCCCTTTATTGTGCCCATCTTTGCATGGAATGTTCCCTTGGTATCTCTAATTTTCTTGAAGAGATCTCTAGTCTTTCCCATTCTATTGTTTTCCTTTATTTCTTTGCATTGTTCATTTAAGAAGACTTTATTATCTCTCCTTGCTGTTCTTTGGAACTCTGCATTCAGTTGGGTATATCTTTCCCTTTCCCCTTTGCCTTTCACTTCTCTTCTTGCCGCAGCTGTTTATAAAGCTTCTTCAGACAACCATGTTGCCTTCTTGCACTTCTTTTACTTTGGGATGGTTTTGGTCACTGCCTCCTGTACAGTGTTAGGAAACTTCACCCATAGTTATTCAGGCACTCTATCAGATCTAATCCCTTGAATCTATTTGTCACTTCTACTGTATAATCATAGGGGATTTAACTCAGGTCATACCTGAATGGCTAGTGGTTTTCCCTACTTCAGTTTAAGTCTGAATTTTGCAGTTTTCAGACTTAATTTTGCAATTTTACTGCCTAAAGGATTTTATTTAATTTTACTATAGGGTAGATCTACTGTGTTGGATTCTTTGCTTTTATGTCCAGAAATGTCAATATGTTGCTTTCATTTTTGAAAGATTTTTTTTGTTGTTGCAGAATTCTGTGTTGACAATTTTTTTGTACAATTCTTTAAAGGTATCACTTCAATCGTTTAGCTTGCATTTTTTTTTTTTTTTATTTTTTTTTTATAAATTTATTTATTTTACTTGGGGGCTAATTACTTTACAATATTGTAATAGTTTTTGCCATACATTGACAAGAATCAGCCATGGGTTTACATGTGTTCCCCTTCCCGAACCCCCCACCCACCTCCCTCCCCCTCCCATCCCTCTGGATCATCCCACTGCCCCGGCCCCGAGCCCTTGTCACATGCATCGAACATGGAATGGTGCTTGCATTTTTTTTCAATAAGAAATCTGTTCTTGTTATCTTTATTCCTCTGTATATAACATATCTGTTTTTCTCTGGATGGCTTTAATAATTTGTCTTTATCACTGATTTTAAATAACTTGATTATGATGTGTCTTGACATACTTTTCTTTATGTTTTTGTACCATGCATTCTTAGCTTCTTGGATTTCTGAGTTTATGGTTTTTAACAAATTTGGATAATCTTCAGCCATCAGATATTTTTCTGGCTCAATTACCTTCTTTCAGAGAAAGTAATTACAAGTATATTAGGCTGTTTGTCATTGTCCCACAGCTCTTCTTATGTTCTGTTTATATTTTTCATGTTTTTTCCCCTGTGTTTCATTTTTAGGTGCTTCGTATTACTATTGTCTGCAAATTCATTATTTGTAATTTAATTTTTTATCTGCTATTAATTTTATGCATTGTATTTTCTTGTCATGCATTATAGTTATCACCTCTAGAAGTTCAATTGAATTTACTTTTAATTAACTTCAACTTTTATTTTTTTAATCTTCCATGTCTATATAATGTGTTCGGTCTTCTTTATTCCATCTCCTTGAACACATGGAGCACAGTTGTAACCGTTTTAATATTCTCATCTGCTGATGGTGTCACCTATTATTTATGTTATTGTTTCTACTGATGTGTGTTTCTCTCTAGCGTAGGTCACATTTTCTTCTTTATATGCCTGGTGTATTTCTTTCTTTTGCTGTAACTAGTTATCACAGACTTAGCAGCTTAAAACAACACAGTCTATCAACCTGCATTTCTATAGGTTAGAAGGCCTTGTTAGGCTCAAATCAACATGTCATCAACTCTGCATTCCTTTCTGGAGGCTCCAGAGGAGAAACTGCTTCTGTGCCTTTTCCAGCTTCTCAGTGTGGCCTGCATTCCTTGGCTTATGGCCCCCGTCCATCTTCAAAGCCTGTAATGGTGGGTTGAATCCTTCTCACATCAAATCATTTTAACTTTCTCTTCTGCCTCCGTCTTCCCCATTTAAGGACCCTTATGATTATATTGGGTCCCCTAAATCATCCAGGGTCATATCTCTTAAGGTCAGCTGTTTTGCAACTTTCATGCCATCTGCAGCCTTAATACCCCTTAACCATGTAAAATAACATATTCACAGATTTGTGTTAATCTATCACATGTTGCAGTACTTTTTCCTTGGTTGCCAAACATGAATTTCACCTTATTAGGTGTTGGATATTTTTTTATTCCTCTAAATATCCTTGAGGTTTATTCCAGGAGACATTTAAGTTAATTGGAAATAGTCTCAACCTTTTAAGTCTTGCTTTGAAGCTGGCTCAGCTGGTCAAGAATCCGCCTGCAATGTGGAAGACCTGGGTTCAATCCTTGGGCTGGGATGATGCCCTGGAGAAAAGAAAGGCTACCCACTCCAGTATTCTGGTTTAGAGAATTCTGGTTTAGACTGTATAGTCCATGCGGTTGCAAAGAGTTGGACACGACTGAGCGACTTGTACTTGAAGCTTTATTAATCTAGGGTTAATGTTGCCCTACCAATGAGGCCATACCATTCAGCGTATTCTGCCCAATACCTTGTGATTTGTGAGACTTTTGTACTGCAGCTGATGAGGGCACAAACCCTCCCCAGCCTTTGTGATCACTGTGGATTATTTCCTCCAGGCCTTTTCAGTGGCTCTTCTCTCAGCCTTGAATAGTGTCCTTACATGCATTTATCACCAGTCATCAGCGCAAGTCTTGCAGTAGGTCCTCTTAAGTCTCTGAGCTGTGTGTTTGTGGGTGTGCGTGTGTACACACACATGTGTCCATAGTTCTTTTCTCCAGCACTCTGCCCTGCAAGCTCTGATGGACTTGACCTCCCCAGACTGCCTGTTGTATCTTCACTCGAGGAAGCTGCAGGGCTCCTCCTCCCTGGGCTGCGTCCTGAAAACCCTCTCTTAGAAGTACCTTGGGAGTCACGTGGCTCGCCTTGTTTATTTCCCTTTTTCTTAGGAATCATTGTCTTATACTGCCTGATGTCCATTATCTGAAAACCACGTTTCATCTATTTTATCTGGCTTTTTCGTTGTTTCAGGTAGGAGAGCATTTTCAATCTCTGTTACTGTCATCTTGCCAGAAGCAGAAGTTTAAACATTTGCCACATTTTTCATCTGGATAAGGGCAACAGTGCTACTCAAATGTTTAACAACTGTTAGGTCTTGGGCACTGACCAAACAACAGATGCTGGCCTGAAATGGTGATATGGCCATCCTGGTGTTTACCAGCTAAAGGTCAGTCCTGTGTAGTGATGAAACCCCATAATCCATCCAGTTCAGGGGCTTGTCATTGACAGTCCTGAAGTCACAAAAGGAGTTTTGCAGTAAGATTGACCTGGCTTTGCCTTCTGACTCAGCCATTGCTAAGTGACTACCTGACTTAAATTTCTTCCCATCCTTGATTTCCCATGCACTGCTGTAGTGAAGGTTAATCTCTGCAGCTTGGATAAAGGTTGCCAAGGTCCCTAGCATCTTGCTGGGCCCCTGGGGTACTCAGTAAAAGTGAATACCCTTCCAGACCCTAACCAAACCTTCCTCTGTGGTCCACATGTGTTCTTCAAGGCCAGCCACAACTCAGAGGGCATTTCATCCAAAAAGAAAGAGGGGATTATACCCAGGAGCTCTTTGTGGAGGGAGAAAGCATGAAGGAGATGGTGAAGAAGCGGAAAACTGGGTAGTGATCACCGTAACTCAGAAAACCTCCCAGTCAGGCTGGTATAAAATCAGTCCGTGGGGGAGCTGGTGTCCATAGCCACAGGACAGGTCAGTGTTAGAAGGTCCAGGCTCAGCCAGGTGTTGAAGGATAACGCAAGGGGAGAGGTACCTGAATTCAGTTCTGAAAGCTTGGCAGGAGTCTGACCTGCATCTTCTCAACGCATCCTTCTCTGCTTCTTAAGGTGATAACATTTCAGAGCCATCCTAGCAGAGCCCCTTGACAGATGGGAGCCAAGAAGAATAGTGTGAGGGACACCTTGTGGGACTAGGTTTCTCTGGCATTATTCTCAGGGTTTGGGGTTTCCCGCTCACATACGTGGCTCTTTTTTTCACCATCCGCTGTCAGTGAATCAGGTAACGTCATCTGTCCTGTCAGCCCTTTCATTTCATTTTGAGATGCTTTTCAACAGATGAAGGCCCTTTGTGTTTGTCACTTTTATTCTCCCTGGAAATTTCTGTCCCGTTGGAACCATGAAGCCCAAACCCTTGTTTTCAACCTTTGTGTGTCCCCAGCACCCAACACAAGCTTTGTGCACAAGTGCTTGGTGCTGATGGTATTAAATAAGTGTGTCACAGAGTTCTCTGCTCAATCCATCGAGTAAGGGTTGTTGCTGTTGTTTAGTCACTAAATCCTGTCCAACTCTTGCAAGCCCGTGGACTATAACCTGCCAGGCTCCTCTGTCCATGGGATTTCCCAGGCAAGAATACTGGAGTAGGTTGCCCTTTCCTTCTCCAGGAAATCTTCTCAAACTCAGGACCAAACAAACCCACATCTCCTGCACGGACAGGTGGATTCTTTCCCACTGAGCCACCTGGGAAGCCCCAAGTTAAGGTCCCAGAATCAAACCTCATGATTCACACTTGATACATCCTCCCAGTTCACTCTGTGATTTTAGCTTAACTTAGCTCTGTTTGTGCAACAGTCACCTTATGCAGAAATTATTCCTTTCCCTCACACCTCTGTCCCATCACTGTGTGATGGAAGAAAGAAAAATACCTGTGATCAAGGCTTCAGACCATTTTGACTGAATTACCTTGTGTTTAAAACAACAACAACAGCTTTTAATTTTAATTAGGTCCCATTTGTTTATTTTTGCTTTTATTTCCAATATTCTGGGAGGTGGGTCATGGAGGATCCTGCTGTGATTTATGTCGGAGAGTGTTTTGCCTATGTTTTCCTCTAGGAGTTTTATTGTTTCTGGTCTTACGTTTAGATCTTTAATCCATTTTGAGTTTATTTTTGTGTACGGTGTTAGGAAGTGTTCTAGTTTCATTCTTTTACAAGTGGTTGACCAGTTTTCCCAGCACCACTTGTTAAAGAGGTTGTCTTTTCTCCATTGTATATTCTTGCCTCCTTTGTCGAAGATAAGGTGTCCATATGTGCGTGGGTTTATCTCTGGGCTTTCTATTTTGTTCCATTGATCTATATTTCTATCTTTGTGCCAGTACCATACTGTCTTGATGACTGTGGCTTTGTAGTAGAGTCTGAAGTCAGGCAGGTTGATTCCTCCAGTTCCATTCTTCTTCCTCAAGATTGCTTTGGCTATTCGAGGTTTCTTATATTTCCATACAAATTGTGAGATGATTTGTTCTAGTTCTGTGAATAAAGCTTTTGCACAACAAAGGAAACTATAAACAAGGTGAAAAGACAGCCTTCAGAATGGGAGAAAATAATAGCAAATGAAGCAACAGACAAACAATTAATCTCAAAAATATACAAGCAACTTCTGCAGCTGAATTCCCGAAAAATAAATGACCCAATCAAAAAATGGGCCAAAGAACTAAACAGACATTTCTCCAAAGAAGACATACAGATGGCTAACAAACACATGAAAAGATGCTCAACATCACTCATTATTAGAGAAATGCAAATCAAAACCACAATGAGGTATCATTTCACACCAGTCAGAATGGCTGCTATCCAAAAGTCTACAAGCAATAAATGCTGGAGAGGGTGTGGAGAAAAGGGAACCCTCTTACACTGTTGGTGGGAATGCAAACTAGTACAGCCACTATGGAGAACAGTGTGGAGATTCCTTAAAAAACTGGGAATAGAACTGCCATATGACCCAGCAATCCCACTGCTGGGCATATACACCGAGGAAACCAGAATTGAAAGAGACGCGTGTACCCCAATGTTCATCGCAGCACTGTTTACAATAGCCAGGACATGGAAGCAACCTAGATGTCCATCAGCAGATGAATGGATAAGGAAGCTGTGGTACATATACACAATGGAATATTACTCAGCCATTAAAAAAAATACATTTGAACCGGTTCTACTGAGATGGATGAAACTGGAGCCCATTATACAGAGTGAAGTAAGCCAGAAAGAAAAACAACAATACAGTATACTAATGCATATATATGGAATCTGAAAGATGGTAACGATAACCCTATATGCGGGACAGAATGAGAGACACAGATGCATGGAACAATTTTATGGACTCTGAGGGAGAAGGTGAGGGTGGGACGTTCTGGGAGAATGGCATTGAGACATGTGTATTGTCATATGTGAAACAGAGCACCATTCCATGTTCGATGCATGTGACAAGGGCTCGGGGCCGGGGCAGTGGGATGATCCAGAGGGATGGGAGGGGGAGGGAGGTGGGTGGGGGGTTCGGGAAGGGGAACACATGTAAACCCATGGCTGATTCTTGTCAATGTATGGCAAAAACTATTACAATATTGTAAAGTAATTAGCCCCCAAGTAAAATAAATAAATTTATAAAAAAAAAAATAAAAAAAAAAAAAATCACTCACTTAAAAAAAAAAAAACAACAACAACAACAACAACAACAAAAGTGTTACGATCTATTTTTGTTACTGTCAAAAGACAAACACCATAATTGAATAAGGGTCTGAATGCCCGAGCTAGCGTTTCTACTCTGGCTTTTCTGGCAGGTGGAAATTCCCATCCGGTTTCAACCAGCAGGTGTAGGTTAGCGGAGCCTCAGACTCTGTCCCTGACAGGTCTGTACCTCCCTCCTCCAGTCCAGGGATGCTTATGATATAAACAGCCTAACGGAGGCCTGTTGATCCCGAATGTCCCCAGAACTAAGAAGAAGAGAAAGATATATAGTAACACAGATACAGAAACAAAACACCAGACAGTCCTCTGCCCTCAAAGAGCCATTTGATAAATGTGGTAAAAATGATCACTGTTGAAAGTGTGGCCCCAGCCCCGAGGGGCAGCTGCTGTCTGACTTGGGAATGTGTTTACAGAAGACCTCTGCGCTCAGGCTCCGGGATGCAGTGGCTCAGCTAGGCCGGCACTTGCAGTGAGAAGGCTCCTTGTCCTTCAGAGTGTGGACCGGCTCTTTTCAAGGGGATGGCACGGATGCTGTGTAGCCCTCCCGAATTTTGCTGCCACTTTCTTATGCGGCTACGAGCCCATGAGTCTGTGTCACAGTGTACTGAGCACCTCAGAGCTGGGGCCCTGGCTCACCTCTGCTCCCCCCAGCCACTAGCACATGACTTAGCAACCTTGGAGATAATGAATGAGCAGAGATCTCAGAGGGACCCAGGACAGTAGATTGCTCAGCTCCTCAGTGTTTCCAGCTGTAAAACTTGGTGGTGGCCCTAACGTGGAGAATGGTGTGGTTGTGTTGGCACCATGGGTTATAGTGAGAAGAAAAAGGATATACCACACACACACACACACACACACATATCATGCTCCCTCCCTCTCCTCCTTCCTGCCGTGCTCCTGTCTGCTCTTTAAAGCACAATAATATACAAAATAATATATTGAATTCTCTTTCTGCACAGGAGAAGCACGTAGCACCATTGTGGAGCCCCAGAGGCCTCTGAAGTGGAAAAATCCTAACTATAATTTACATGTGGATGTTGCTTTCGGGTTTGTAAATGGCTGGCACATAAATGTCCATCATGACCTCTGGCATCCGCGGTGACAGTGGGAACTAGGCAGGGCAGGCGGGCGCCTCAGGTCTGCAGTGAGGAGCCTGGGGTGGACATGGGGCTGAGCCCGGCATGTCGAGCATCCCGGCTCTCCTCCTGTGCCCTGGGTTTTCTGGAAGCCTACAGGCGAATAGACCCTCGCCCCAGCGAGGAGGGATCGGCCCACCGTCTGCCTCTCCTCCGAGTCCAGGGATGCTGTGGGCAAATGTCTTTAGTCTCCCAAAGCCCAGCCTCTTCACTCATGTTTAAAGGGGGAGCGATCTCGGAGAGATGTAATGAGGACTAGCTCATTAAACGATGGAGAAAGGACGTTGAAAAGATAGTGTTGCATAGTGATAGTTCAGGCTTAGTGATAGTTCAAAACAAGAGGCCTCTGGGAATGAGCATGAGGCAGGAGACGTGGGCCCCCAAATGAAGAACAAAAACATTCTGCGGATTTACCACCGGACAGAAAGTAATTTCAAATGAAGATCTATGGGCTAGAGTCTCTGCTCCTCACCCTAAACTCTCCAGGAAAAAAATATATATATTTACAATCTATTTTTTCACGCAGGGAATGAGTTCTCTGAGTTTTTCACATTGAGGGATTGACCCCGTGGAGGAAGACTTGACTAACACATATTGTTCAGCAATGTTCCTCGAAGTCTAAGACCACATTCAGCCCAAAAGGCTGAATTTGTTTCAAATGGCAATTTCTTAGCAAAATTATTCCACCTTCATTTACTTCTCTGAAAAAGTCAGCCACTGAGATTTCTCGGGACATCGCTAGAAATGACAGGCTATCAGAGAGTATGGTTTGGCATTTTCTAAATTAAAATTCACATTAGCATGTAAATGATTAAATCTGGCCAGAGCATCAGATGTAACAAAGTATTTTTAAAGTCTGGCACTGCTCAGTTTTAATTTATTTAAAGACTGTGTGTGTGTGCACACGTGCATGCATGTGTGTGTGTATAAAGAAACTTAATAACATAGACATGTCCATTTAAGTTAATAAAACAGGATTACAAAGGGAAAAACTAAATTTAGGGAGAAAGCAGACATGCCAGATGTATGAATAGCACAGTGGTGTGTTTGGATATAGCACCTAATATTCCTGCAGAAAAAGCTTAAGTGCAAACAGCTCTGAATTCTGTAATTCTCATTTCCAAGTACAGAAAAATATCTTGGGTCCTCGAGGGCAGAGAGGAGTTTTTCCCTGGTACTAAACTTACAGAGAAATGTCTCCTGTGGGAAACTGTACAGCCCTACTCCCTCAGTTGTTTACCTAGAAAAGAACCTCCTGATTTCCACCTAAAGAATTGCTTCTTGGAACTCAGACAGATAAGAGAACATTAACTTAGCAACAGAAGACTGCAGGATGCCTTTTTTTTTGTAAAGGAAGGACACCCGGGCGATATTGTACCATGTACACAGTGTAACACACACACGCGTTCTCCACACCTGCGGTCCTCAACCATTTCGACACCAGGGACCAGTTTCGTGGAAGATGATTTTTCCACAGACCAGGGAGAGGGGGACGGTTTAGGATGATTCAAGCGCGTTACATTTATTGTGTTCTTTATTTCTCTGATTATTACATTGTGATATATAATGAAATAACTATACAGCTCACCACAAAGCAGAATTGGACCATCAGGCATTAGATTTTCATGAAGAGAATGCAGCCTGGATCCCTCGCATGCACAGTTCACAGTAGGGTTCACACTCCTATGAGAATCTAATGCCACTGCTGATCTGATGGGAGCCAGAGCTCAGGAGGAGATGTGAGCAATGGGGAGTGGCTGTAAATACAGATGAAGCTTGGCTCGCCTGCTCAGCACTCAACCTCCTGCTGGGCAACCCAGTTCCTAACAGGCCGTGGACTAGTATCAGTCTGTGGCCCAGGGGTTGGGGACCCCTGTTCTGCACACTCAAATATATGTAATACTCATCATCGGAATGATTAGCTAAGATGTATCAAGCATTTCTTATATTCCAGGCACTCTTCCAAGCCCTTTATGTGTTTTACGTAAGCCTCACGACCACCCTATCAAGATAAGTATCATTTTTATTCCTCTTTCTGCCAATGAAGGATGGAGATAGGCTAGTTAGCTGGACAGGAGGGCAGGCCCACCCTTGAATTCAGGACTCAGACCATCCTTCATCCATTGCTGCCTTTCTGGTTGATTTCTCTTTTCTTTCCATCTTCAACTCTATTTTCCCCCTTATTTCCTCATTCCTACCCAGAGTCTACATTTCCTTTTTTTACCCCCTCCATCTTTATCTTCCCCCATCTTTATTTTTCCCTTAATTGAACATAATATAAAATCAGAGATAGTGTCTATTAAATATGGCTTATGTTCCTTATGTAAAATGTTAGCAGTAGATGAATCTGGATTTTATTTCTACCTCTTTTGTATGCTTGCTTTGATAAAGTGGCTCTTACTTATGCCATTAGATTATAGAGTTCCCTTTGGTGTGAAAGTAAGTTGTAGTAAAAAAAACAGTACCCATTCCTGTCCTGAATTTTTCAAGTGCACCCAAGCAAGTTGACTTTGTATGAATTTAGATGATACCGTGTCACCCTCCTGCCTCTCCATCCCATGCCTCTGGGATCAGGTCTGTGTTTTGCAGCCAAGAGCTGGCAGGAGGGCGAGTTAAATGCTACACTGACGAGTGCTGAGGCCTGTCCTGTGAGTGTCTTCTGTGGTCTTGAGCACCCCCTTGCCCCTCTGCCTCTCAGACTCATTATCAGTAACATGTGAGTAACAATCACATCATTTTCCAATGATATTATAAAGGATGACGAGCAGAAACCCTCATCGCTCTCACTGTTCAGTTAATAAGCTCAATATCAGTATAAAGAACACCAGATATCATTTGCTCTAGAATCTTACATGAATTTGTGCTGTGACCCTATGCTTCTAACCTCCATGCATTCCCTTGACTTGTCCCTTTAGTATGAACTCTGTCAATTCTGTGAGTTTTGCAGTTTCTTTCATTCACTTCACAAATATTTCTTGAGGGTGACACCAGGTGCCAGGGACTGTATTAGACCCGAGAGTTAAGGTGATATCCTCACAGTGGAAAAATTAAATTAATATTAGATTAGTCTGTGATTTAAATACAACACACGATTTGAAGTTTCCTTTAGGAGTGTGAAGTGTTTACTTTTAAAATAGGCTCTATTTTCTCTCCAAGTCCACAGCCCTGTGCTGATCTTATTGAAAGAGACCACCTATGTGTTCCTTCAGCCCCTTCAAACAGTAAGTTTAAATTGAAACCTACATAAATTGTTTAAAATAATATGCTGTGAATGTTTTCTTTGAAGCTACACATTGAATACGCTTTCCTTTGTTCCTGTTTAAATTTATGAGATGTTACCTATCTCCCAGATGCCTTTGCAACTGAAACTAAGGTTGATAGATAAAATGAAAAGGTTAGGTCCTGTATATTGCCTTGGAAAGATGCAGGTTTCACAGGTAAGATCTCTATAAAGACGTTCCGAGGCTATGAAATACCACCTCTGCTGTCATGATAGCTGGCTACAGCGGGCTTTATATCAATATCATGCCTGGCAATTACCCTGACTTCAAAGGGGAGGAAACATCTCTACAGAACAAAGAGGCATTGAACGCCAGAAACAAATATGTGGACATAAACTCTCTAGCCTTTCAACATACATGTGGAGTGTCATCACTCCTTGGAAAGATGGGCAGATAAATGGACAAATAAATGGGTAAAAATTAAAGATTGCTTCTTACGTGCTTGACTGAATAGTCAAAAATATTTCTCAACGTTCAACAGTGTTTCGCCTCTGCTTTCTGCTCCCACACCATGAGCCTGTCAGTGAGGACAAAGCCAAGAACACCAAGAGCCTATTCAGTCCTTTTCCCCCCTATCATTATGTAACAGTCCTGCTGTACGAAGTCACTTAACATCGTACAGAGAGAAAATTAATCATCGGCTAATGAGATAGGGATGTGAAAAGTTTGAAAGAAGTAATTTAGAGGCCCCAATTAGAGTCTATTCTTGTGGGCCTCCTGTGAGCATCGCTGGCTGATCCCAGGTCCAGGGAGGGTGAGAAGGGGATGAAGGGTGAGAGCAGGGGTGGGAGAGGGCAGGAGAAGAGGGAGGAAGGGAAAAGAAGCTTCTGGGCAGACAAAGAGGCTTTCACGGCGCTCCCGATGAGAGCTAACATGAGCCTAAATAGCCACGGGGAGGAAGAAGACGGCGTAGAAAACCCTTCAAGGGTAGGACTGTCTAAAAGCCCTTCCCTGGATATTTGCCCACAAGAGGTTACAAATGGGAAACTGAGAGGAAGGGCAGGTACCAGTGAAATAAATAAGAAAGGGATTTCCCTGGTGGTCCAGTGGTTAAGACTCCACACTTCCAATTCAGGGGACACGGGTTTGATCTCTGGTCAAGGAACTAGGAGATCCCACATGCCACGTGATGTGGCCCCCCAAAAAACAGAAAACCCTAAAGTTACTTCATCTGCTCAAGAACATCTCGTCAGACTGGAGTAGGATGGATGTCCTATGCACTGTAAATAGTTTGCCATGGAGAACACTCAGACAAGATACAGAAATAAGCAGGAGAGTGCCAGGAGGCCACAGAGCAGGAAGAGAACTCAGGATGGTCCCATCACCTCATGGCAAATAGATGGGGAAAAGTGGAAACAGTGGCAGACTGTATTTTCTTGGGCTCCAAAATCACTGCAGGTGGTGACTGCAGCCATAAAATTAAAAGCCGCTTGCTCCTTGGAAGAAAAGCTGTGACAAACCTAGACAACATATTAAAAAGCAAAGACATTACTTTGCCAACAAAGGTCCGTCTAGTCAAAGCTATAGCTTTTCCACTAGTCATGATGGATGTGAGAGTTGAACCATAAAGAAGACTGAGCACCGAAGAATTGATGCTTTTGAACTAGGGTGTTGGAGAAGACTCTTGAGAGTCCCTTGGACTGCAAGGAGATCCAACCAGTCCATCCTAAAGGAGATCAGTCCTGAATATTCATTGGAAGGACTGACGCTGAAGCTGAAACTCCAATACTTTGGCCACCTGATGCGAAGAGCTGACTCATTGGAAAAGACCCTGATGCTGGGAAAGATCGAAGGCGGAGGAGAAGGGGGCGACAGAGGATGAGATGGCTGGATGGCATCCCCGACAAGATGGACATGAGTTTGAGCAAGCTTCGAGAGTTGGTGATAGACAGGGAAGCCTGGTGTGCTGCAGTCCATGGGGTTGCAAAGAGTCAGATGTGACTGAGTGGCTGAACTGAACTGATGAGCTCCCAACACAAGGAAGTAGGGGTCACCCTGTGTGCCAGGAGACTTGGCAATGGCCCTGAAAACTGGAGCCAATGAACAAGAAAGTATTCAAAAGAAATAAGCATTAAGGGGAAGGCAACTAAATGGGATATGTCTAAGGACCTCTTCTCTCCTGTGGCCAAGTGTGACCTGCAAAGACAAATTTGCTGGGGAATCGAATGGGGCAGGAACTTATGGAAAGACATGTCCTGCTTTTGTTTAAGACTTTGAAGCCCCGGGAGGGAACATTCAAGACAAGAGGAGAACCTAAAAAACACAGATCAGGGAAAATGCAGTGCAGAATGCAGAATCATCTGTTTTGTTTCACAACACCAACTGCAATGCACCCTGCACTGTGAGGAAACAAGATGTGTGTTCTCGTTGACTGAGGTCCTTCGATGGATGTCACCTTTGTGACGGAACTGCCAAAAAGACCGAAATCACAAGAGGACATGAAGCTGTTGGCACCGCCTGGCATAGAGCAGGCATTCTAACGTGACCACTATCTTTCACTCACGATGCACCCAGTCAGCAAAACCACAGAGTTCAAAATTCAGAAAGGGAGCGAGCACTCCTAATCAGGGGTGCCAGTGTCTGCATGGCCTGTTTTTGGGGAAAACCCTCAGACCTCAGGAAGGGTGGTCTTCGAGGACAGTCACACATGGTAGGACTACAGGGTAGGATGCCCAGGGCGGCTGAGAGGAAACTCAGGTGTTCATGTGACCTTTCTGCATGGGTTTGAGCAGTAAAGGTGGGAGAGAGAAATAGACCTAGGAAGAGCCCAGGAGTGCAGGCCAAAGACAGCAGATAGATTGTTGTTGTTGTTATTCAGTCGTGTCCAACTCTTTGTGACCCCATGAACAACAGCACGCCAGGCCCCTCTGTCCTTCACCATCTCCTAGAGTTTGCTCAAACTCTGTCCATTGAGTCGGTGATGCCATTCAGCCATCTCACCCTCTACCACCACCTTTTCCTCCTGCCCTCAATCTTTCCCAACATCAGGGTCTTTTCCAGTGAGTCAGCTCTTTGCATCAGGTTACCAAAGTATTGGAGCTTCTGCATCAGTCCTTCCAATGAATGTTCACGGGTTAATTTCCTTTAGGATTCACTGGTTTTATCTCCTTGTTGTCCAAGGGACTCTCAAGAGTCTTCTCCAGCCCCACGGTTCAAAAGCATCAGTTCTTCTCCGCTTATCAGTCAGTATTTCATTGTGAAAACCATTAGAGGGACTTTTTTAGTGGTCCAGTGGTTAAAGACTCAGCTTCCAGTGCTCAGGGGGTGTGGGTTCAATCCCTGGTCGGAGAGCTAAGATCCCACATGCCTCCAGGCCAAAAAACTGAAACATAAAACAGAAGCAATATTGTAACAAATTAAATAAAGACTTTAAAAAATGATCTACATCAAAAAAAAAAAAAAATGTTGGACAATGGAATGGGTTACCCTGGGAGGTAGCAAATATAGAGGTTGCTGTCACCAGATGTATCCCAATAAAGGCAAGACGCAGACGTGTTGGAGACTGCAAGTGCACAATGACCAAGCCCAGGACTTTTGATGCCAGTTCCAACTGTACACCTCTTCAGCTCTGTTGCTTTGGGCAAGTCACTTCACCTCTCTGGGCCTCAGTTTTCTCATCTCCAATCAAGATGGTAGGACTAGGAAATGCCCGAGTCCCCTGCAGCTCTGAAGTGGGATGATCCATGGCAACGCCCAGTGGCCTTTGCTTCCGTGTCTAATCGAGCCCGTCCTGCCTGGCAGGTACCACCCGCCATCTTTATGCCTCACTGGTGAGGCCGTTGTGTCTGAGGAGTGTGTTCCACAAGCCCAGGGGACACAGAGCGGCTCCCTTGGAGTGTGACAGCTCGGGCCTCTGTACCCAAACCGCTCTGGCAGCAAATTCAAATCCCCCGGCCCCCAGTGTGAATGAATTTCCCAGAACCTTTGATGGGCGTTTACCTCCCACTCCATCAACGTGTCTGGTTCCCACGTGCAGGTAACTAGAAAGATCTGACAAAGCCCTTTCCAGCCACCAGATTTGGTCAGAAGTTTTGAAAATCCCATTCACTCGGCGTCATGTCATATTTAGACACGGGCACAGATCTGTCTCAAGTCAGCGGGACTTGAAATAGCTGTTGACGGCTGCATTTCCTCCAACTGCCAGCATTGCATCTACCATAGAAGGAGACTGAGAGCTTTATTGACGGGGATAAGGTCTTTGTTTATAAGGCATACACAGCCAAGCAGGGCTCCAGGAGCTTGCTTCATTAAATATGCACACACACCTCTCCGCCTCCAGGTGTCTTCGGGGAGATCACAGTGGCATTTTCAGTTTTGCTTTCTTGAAGATCCTGCTAGCGCATGTGCATGCTGAGTCACTTCAGTCGTGTCCAGCTCTTTGTGACCCTGTGGCCTGTAGCCCACCAGGCTCCTCTGTCCATGGAGTTCTCCAGGCAAGAATACCAGAGTGGGTTACTGTGCCCTCCTCCAGGGGATCTTCCCTACCCAGGAATCGAACCTGTGTCTCTTACGTCTACCTGCACAGGCAGGCGGGTTCTTTACCACTAGCATCACCTGGGAAGCCTCACTTAACTGTTTAAAAGTACACGATTACATTAACGTACAATCTGTGTGATCAAATTGTTCTCGACAAATATGTGGCAATCTTCAAGGATTGTTTTTCCACAGAGGAGAAACCAAAGGGCAGTGCTGCCCACAAGGGACGGGCTTTGAACACTTCTTCGAAGAGAATATTTAGAACTATCTTTGTGTTTCTGATCCTGGTAAGGATACTGTGGGAATACCTTGTTTATATGCCCAGTGCGTATGCAGAAGCCATCCTTTTTAAGACTCAGGTCAGTGGTCACCGCCCTCTCGGATTCCTTCAATGACGCCATCCGTCTGGATCAGCTTCCTAGGGCTGTCATAACAGAGCAGAGAGGGAGGGCTTAATGCAGAAACGTCTCCTCTCACGGTTTTGGAGGCGAGAAGTCTGGAATCAAGGTGTTGGCAGGGCTGCCCTGTCTCTGAAGGGTCTAGAGGAGAATGTTTCACGCCTCTCTTCTAGCCGCTGGTTTTCGTCATGGGTCCGCGGGATTCCTTGGCTGGTGGCCTCCTCACCTCAGGCACCACTTCCATCTTCTCTGTGTGTCTGCCCATGTCTTTCCTCGTCTTATAAGGACACCAGTCCTGTTAGATAGGGCCCACCCTAAGCAGAGGATGACCTTACCTTAACGTGATCACATCCGCACAGACCCGTTTCTAAATAATTCTCACATTCTCAGCTTCCTAGGGGAATTAGGAATTCAGCACACCTGTTTATGGGACACAGTTTAAGCCATGACACCCCCTGCCCCAAACGTGTTCTGATGCCCCCTTCTCTGTATTTCCATAGCACCTCTTATTTAAATGTTCCCAACAGTTCTCGCACTGTATTGTCATTTTCTGTGTAGTTGTTTCTGCCACTAGACTGCTGCTTTCACTAAGAAAGGACTCCCATCTTTGTCTTTGCAGGCCAAGCACCTATCCAAAGTCCAGCACCTAGTAGACACTCAAATGTTAGTCAAATGAAATTAATCATCATCATGATTTTTTTTTTCTTTTTTTTTTTTTATCATGATTTTTTTAAATAATTTTATGTATTTATTTTTTGGCTGTGCTGGGTCATGGAGAAGGAAATGGCAACCCACTCCAGTATTCTTGCCTGGAGAATCCCATGGATCGAGGAACCTGGCAGGGTATAGTCCCTGGGGTCACAGAGAGTCGGACACGCCTGAGCTCACACTACAGCGCTGGGTCTGCATTGCTGTGCGGGCTTGTCTCTAGTTTTGGCGAGCAGTGGCTGATCTCCGTTGCAGTCATGGGCTTCCCATTGCAGCGGCTTCTCTTGTTGCAGAGCACAGGCTCTAGGATGCATGGGCTTCAGTACTTGTGGCACATGGGCTCCATAGATGTGGTTCCCAGGCCCCAGAGCACAGGCTCAGTGGTTGTGACACATGGGCTTAGTTGTTGCTGCTGGGCAGTCACTTAAGTCGTGTCCGACTCTTTGCAATCCCCTGGACGTCATCATGCCAGACTCCCGTGTCCTCCACTATCTCCCAGAGTTTGCTCAAATTCATGTCCATTGAGTCAGTGACGCTATCTAACCATCTCATCCTCTGTCACCCCCTTTTTCTCCTTCCTTCAGTCTTTCCCAGCATCACAGTTTTTTCTAATGAGTTGGCTCTTTGCATCAGGAGGCCCAAGTATTGGAGCTTCAGCATCAGTCCTTCCAATGGATATTCAGGTTTGATTTCCTTTAGTTACTCTGAGGCATGTGGAATCTTCCTGGATAAGGGATGGAACCCGTGTCTCCTGCATTGGCATGTGGATTCTTTACCACTGAACCACCAGGGGAGCCCCATGATGATGTTTTATGTGTATACAGTGTTGATAACATGCTTATTTAAGGTTACATTAAGTAGATATGAAAATCCATATTAATGTCGTAGGCAACCATTACCATTTGTTGCATATTTACCATATGTTAGATGTTATGTTAAACACTTTAGGTTTTTATTTAATCCTGTTTAATCCACCCAAGAATATTAAGATTGAAATATGATTATCCCCATTTTATGGCTATTATAAGTGAGATTTAACAAGGTTAATTCAGCTTCCTGAGGTCACACAGCCAGTATGTGGGAGATCCAGGGACCTGACCATAGGATATCTGACTGCAGACTTGGGCACTTACATGTCCATACACGACTGTCCTGTAGATTATCCTCTCTGATGCTCCCATTTTGTGGATGTAGTGTGTCCAGTGTTCACGTTCATCTTTACCTAATGAAGATGCTGAAGCTTAGAGAAGTTAAGGAACTTAGCTTCTGTTCACCTGGCTGTGCCCACATCTGTCGACTTCAGGATCACCCTTTTTAGCATCTGCTTTTCCTTGTTGATCATGAAATGATTTTTAAGGCTATTAAAGAAAAGGCCGACATGGATTGGAAGAAGTATTACCTTAATAATCCATGAACTTAACTGATCTTATGGAAGCAAGACTTCCGTCAATTGCAGTGAGAAACCCTTGTGAAAAACAGTGTCACCGTCCTCATTTCCAAGAAGAATATCCCTATATATCATGTGGTTTCTCTGTCAAGTGATAACAGATCATATTTTGAGTCAATAATTCTTGAGAAAGGAGGGCAGTTACTGCACGTCTGTTGGGACCCCTCCAGCCTGTCTCTGCCTGTGCATGTCCTGGGCCCTGAACCCCACACCTGGCAGCTCCCTGGGCTTGAGGTCGCATCTGGACCTCCGGTAGGAGGAAGGGAACCCAGCACCCTTCTGGGACTCAGCATCCTGCTGGGTTGACCTGGTAGTGCCCTGCCCTGTACACTAGGACCTATAACCAGAGAGTCTGCTTCCTCCTGCAAACCTCAGGCATCACTCCAGTGTCTAGAGCCTGTCTTACTTCTCTAGCCTGAGTCTCCACTCAGGTAACCTGCCCAATTGCCTAGTTTTTCTTGACCTGTGACCCCGTAGTGTTGTTGTCAAACTGCAGTTTCCCCTGGAATGAGTCAGCACCGTGGACCAGGGTGGCTCAGGCTTTGTGACCTGCAGACAGTGTCTCCTGGCAAAGTCAGCCAGCCTGGCTTCATGTTTTGTCTGCTGCTAACGATCTCTCCCCATCACCAGACCTCGAATGCTACCAGTTGGCCTGATTCCCACCTTTTTTCTTCTCTTAGAGCACTGTGTCCTGTCTCCTGGGCTGCCCTTGTTCTTGGCACTGGCCGCGTCCATCCGTCTGTCCACTCAGCCACAGTCCAGCCCACACCTAACCTAGTTCTGTCCGGCCTTGACCAGACTAGTGCCTTTCTTTCAAATGGGCTCTAGTGCTCACCTTAAATATGAGATTCTTTACTGAGGCAATGCCTGGAAGGACAGACAAGGGGCAAGCCACCACTCGGGGCAGCAGTTGAAGCGAGCAGGAGGGATGGAGGGCGGCACAGAACCACCTCGGGGCCTCTGGCCTGGAAGAGGGCACACCTGGCCTTCAGTGGCCGCTGTCCGGTGATGGCACACTGGCTCGAATGGCAAGATCCCCTCATCACATCACAGCCACACCGCCACGTACTGTGGCCTCAGGATTATTCAGACTTCTCCTATCAGGCTCCCCCTGGCTGGCCCCTTCCTGGACGACTGTTAGCCCTTTGAGCCTCCGTTCACTTGTCTCAGCTCTTCTGCCGAGTGTGGTTCTCATCCTTCCTGCTCTCTGCAAACTCTGTGATTTCTCCCAAGGGGGGAACGTGTTGCTGTTACGTGTGTAACTCCCGGTCCTGGCAGTTGTATGTGCTCAGCATGTGTCGAATGAATGAATGACGGGATGGATTCAACTGCCATACTTCGAAAGCCTGCAACACAAACCGCAGGTTGCCCTCTGAAAAATGGTCATCTGATTGATAAAACACTAAACCTATTCAACAGGGTTTTTGTTTCTGTTTTTGTCCTATTCAGTTGGGGAAAGACAATTAAAACATTTTCTGAGCTTCAGCCTTGCTGTCTCTGTGATTGCAGCTAGCCATACAGAGAGCAGCTGGACCTGGCCGCAACCTTGGCAGTAAGTGATGCATCCTCTTGCTTAAGTACGGTTTCTAGAAGAAAGTTTTATTATATACTTGTCATTGTTCAGTCACTCAGTTGTGTCTGACTCTTTGCAACCAAGTAGACTGCAGCACGCCAGGCTCCTCTGTCCTTCACTATCTCCCAGAGTTTGCTCAAACTCATATACACTGAGTTGATGATGCCATCCAACCATCTCATCCTCTGTCACCCCCTTTTCCTCCTACCCTCCATCTTTCCCAGCATTAGGATCTTTTCCTGTAAGTTGGCTCTTCACATCAGGTGGCCAGAGTATTGGAGTTTCAGCGTCAGCATCAGTCCTTCCAATGAATATTCAGGGTTGATTTTCTTTAGGATAGATTGGTTTAATTTCTTTGCCATCCAAGGGACTCTCAAAAGTCTTCTCCAGCACCACAATTCGAAAACATCAGTTCTTCAGTGCTCAGCCTTCTTTATGGTCCAACTCTCACATCTGTAAATGACTACTGGAAAAACCATAGCTTTGACTATGTGGACCTTTGTCAAGCAAAGTGATGTCTCTGCTTTTTAATACGATCTCTAGGTTTGTCATAGCTTAATCAAATTATTTCTTGCTGCAGTTTCCCAACTCCTTCCTCTTTTTGCTGAGTGGAATTAGAGCTCACCATCTCTCAAGTTCAAAGCAAGACAAGGAACTGACTCTGAGAGTGTCCACTTTCTCCTCACCTTTGTCTTGTTATGCACGTGTCTCTCACACCTTCAAAACTTGTGCATTGTCTTTAACGCATTCGGCCGTAATAGACTCCTGTGCTGTTTAAGAATACAGTTTTCATGTGTCCGTATATTGATAAAAGCAATGGGTTCATAATATTTTAAGTCTAATCTTTCTTACCTCTTCCCCTCAAATACAGAATCTCAGATTCTTTGAGGTCCAACGTAATTTAAGCGCTAATTCTTTGCTAAGTGCTTTTCAGACTATTGCGCTCACCGTGTGAATTTCATTAACCCCTCCCCAATCTCTTTGTATTCAAGTCTCAGAAAAAGCAAAGTAACTCTTGCTGTGTATTCAGATATTTTGCTCAAGAGTTGTTAATCTTTTGTTTCTCTTTCTGAAGATGTATTTATTTATTTGGCCTTCAAGAAGAAAACAGAAGTCTGCTACAACTAAAAGAGAACTCAAGGGCTGGACCCCTTGTCTCATTTGGGGAAACATCTGGTTATTATAATTCACAGGGCTCTCATTTCAGGGTTTGCAGTCCTGAGTGGTTTCAGCATTAAATCACCCTGTGTTGGCAAACAATAATAGTAAGAGCCAGGCCAGGAAAGAAACAGACAAATCTCATGTATGGAATGAGATTAAATAAAGGCATCACCATGCCAATATTCCCCTTGGCAATATGTCTATTTCTAATATATTCTCCTTAGAAGCCAATATGTTATGTCAGTGATGATGACATTGGAAGCCATTCTATTCTGGAACTTCTCCTTTAGAATTGACATCTGGATTAGAAGCCTATATCTTGATTTTTTTTTTTTTTTAAGAGTAGAGTACATTTGTAGTAGTGGCATGCATTATGTGAATGATAGTGTTGGGTCATTCTCAGTGGAAACTTTGAAGTGGTTATAAAAAGAGATGTATTTAAAACCAGAGCCGGAGACCTGGGCCCTGGTTCTAACTCGGCCACTCGTTTGCTCTATGATGTTGGAAATCTCACATTCCTGCTTTAAGCCTTGATTAGTTTATCCGTGAAATGGGAATAAGACTGTGAAACGTCATGAAAATTTCAAATGAATAACCAGAGTGTTAGACCTGCCTCTGTCACTTCCAAATTTTGATGTCCTTTGTACCTCACTCTGTTTTGAGCAGTTATCAATGCAGAATCCTGGAGTCCTCAGAGGCTCGTGCTCACAGAGACTATCCACTCAAAACCCCACATGAGAGGCAAAGAAATTGAGAACCATGATTGTATAGAAGAAGAGCCTAGGATGTCGGGGTGACTGCTTTGAAAGACAATGCTTCTTTGGCATTTACATGGAGGGTTTCTTTAAAAAAAAAAGCAAAAACCACACCCCAAACCCCACCTCCTTTTACTGAAGTGAGGCTGGTATGCAGTCAGATTAAATGGATCCTCTCATAAATGGGCCAGTGGTCCTCTTGGGGTCATAAGTCAGGATCACCCTGCTTCTTCCGTTCAGCCCAGAAGAGGAGCAGAAACACCCCCAAGTAGCTAGAAGAAAGCTCTAACAGACTTCTTCCCGGGAAGGAAAAGTTGACTCGGCCTCTGTCCTGGCCTGTCTTAGTAAACAAAGCCTGGAGTTATCCCTTCTCCACCTGCCTCTGGGCTTAGCTGACCTGTCAGCACGGGCAAGCCAAGAGTGAGGCACCAGCTGGACAGGAGAACCTCAAAAGGGAGGGGGCAGGAGAGAAGAAGGGGAATGAGCTAGAATAATGGCGGAAAAAAGAAAAATGAGAGAAGCAAACTCCATTCCCAAGGACGGTTGTGGAGGGTCACCAGGGCTACCGCCAGAGGCGTCTGAGCTGCCAATCTGTCTGCCTGGGAGCAGTACCACACCACCAGGGAGAGTATTTGTTATCTGAAAACAGAAGAATCCTCAGGAGCGAGATCTCCTTGCTGCTGCTGCTGCTGCTAAGTCGCTTCAGTCGTGTCCGACTCTGTGCGAGCTACTCACAAACTCAGTACACTGTAACAATCCCTACCTTTAGAAAGGCCTTACTAATTAAAAAAAAAAAAAAATCCCTTTATATCCCTTTGAAATGACTTCTTTTATTATCACACTAAAAAAAAAAATTCAGTGTTTATATTGGAAAACCCATCCTTTTTGTGCCCTTCCATTTTTATTGCAGGGCATAAAGCTGTATTTTTTTTATTCAACAAATAAAGATTTCAGAAGGGCAGTAAATTATTTGCTGATTGAATTAGAGGAAGAACGTGTGATTATCCAGTAGAACTGGGAAATGTATATAGCTAATTTTATGCCCACACATATCTAACCCATGGGCTTCCCAGGTGTCTCAGTGGTAAAGAACCCACCCACCAGTGCAGGAGCTGCAGGAGATGTGGCTTTGATCCCTGGGTCAGGAAGATTCCCTGGAGAAGGAAATGGCAACCCATTCCAGTATTCTTGCCTGGAGAATCCCATAGACAGAGGAGCCTTGTGGGCTATAGTCCATGGGATTGCAAAGAGTCGGATTCAACTGAGTATGCACATAATATATCCAACCCAGCTTTCGTGATTATAATCACTCTTTGTCTTTTATTTCCTGGTGGAAATAGGATAAGTTGGACCTGAATGCATCGTTATAAAGTATGCACATCTAAACTGAACTTTTCTTAAATCTAGGTCATTTGGATAAGAAGCCTCTTTGGATAAAACCAGGTTGACAGTTGGATTCACTGGGCACTTCAGTGTTAAATATATTCTCCCCACCTCCTGGGTCATAAGGCAGTCACATCTGCATTGGAAGTTAAGAAAGAGAAAATAGAGTTGACAGTAATAACTGAGCTCCCTGGTGCATGGTTTTGCAGTCTAATATGCTATCTTCTGTCCTGCTGTGTTAATATTTTAAATAACATATCTTCTTTTCCATGAAGCATTAAGTTCATCTTTACTCTTTACCTTTCTGTATTGCTATATTTATGCCAATGAGAAATTCCTAAAAAATGGAAAGCCTAAAGTCAAATCACCTTTGCAGGAAAACAGCAAAGTTACCACAAAAACTGATCTAAGATCCATCAGCCAAAATGATATCTTATGTACTTTACAGACTCAATCTGTGTACCAGGCTTTGATCCGGGCCTCAACATGATGACTGGGATCACCCCTATTAATCCAATGATACCAGGCCTGGGGCTGGTACCACCCCCACCGCCAACAGAAGTGGCTGTCGTCAAAGAAATAATCCACTGCAAAAGTTGTACTCTTTTCCCTCAAAATCCAAGTAAGTGGCATCTGTAAGAAGTATTTGATCATCAAGTTTTAATTTCTTTCTTTTTTCTTTTAATACAGTATTCATTTTCCAAATATGACTCAAAGTTCTCCCACTTCAGTACACAGAGCGAGGATCATGCTACAGAAGTCCTTTGTCTCTAGAACAGAACAAATCTGTGGGTCCCTGTGTCTTTCCAGGAGCTGAATCGACACTATGAAGGGCACACGTGTGATTGGGGATGTATAGCCAGCATTAAGAATCTTTTTTTTTTTTTGCGCGCAATGAAGTCTAGCATTTGCTGCAGATCAGAGTGTGAAATATGTGAACACTTCCATCCATCTTCACAAATGCAGGAGAGAACCTCTGAAATGCATTTTGCTAGATGGAAAACGAAATTAATTTGGCAGTTAGCAATTTTGGTGGGGGGAGCCCGCATCTGCGAGCTCCTGGGCCAGATTGCCTTCCCTTGAAGGAAACATACATTTGATGAAATGAATAGGCCAGTTTTTTTTTTTTTTAATTTAACTTCTGATACTAAGTTTATGGGCTTAAATAGCTGGAATTTTTTTTTTATTCATATTAATCAGTGTTGCCTTTTTAAAGTGGACCTTCTAGAAGATTGCTTTAGTAATCTACATATAAACTAGGTAAAATGTTGTGACAGCGTACATTTTATCTTTTTATACAGCCTCCCTCAAATCTGGGAGTTTGCTCATTTAAATGTGAATAATTTTTTTTGAAAGCGTATTTTTTTCAGGCCCGGTGTTTCCCAGCCAAGTAAGTACTCTGCCCGCTTTCAGGCTGTTTCCCGTTCTGCCTCGTCGCTCCATTATACCCCAGCAAGACAAAGCAGATAACCAGCCTCAGGTTTTCAGCATGTTGTCATTTCATCGTGCTTTGTACTTTGTGAAGGCTCCCCCCGGCCCCCGCCGGTTTTCTGGGCTTCTGTATTATGAAGGAGAAATGAAATTATGCTCACATTTGCTTTATCTCTGTTCGTGGACGGGCATAGCCACTCTGTAGAAAGGAGCGGAGAGTAACAGAGAGGTGGGAAGGAGGCAGGTACTGAAAACAGGACACCCTCATCCGTGTCTGTCACTCTAGACGTTCATCATCGCTCAGAATAGAGAAAGTTAGTCCGCGAGTGTGACTTTTGCCAGGTGAACCAGAGAAAAGAAAAAATAAATAAAGTAGAGCAAAAAGAAGTAAGAGGCAAAATGCCCTGTGTTTTGTTCTGATTCTCAGATCTTCCACCCCCCTCCACAAGAGAACGGCCTCCCGGCTGTAAGACTGTCTTTGTCGGAGGATTACCGGAAAACGCCACTGAGGAGATCATCCAAGAAGTCTTTGAGCAGTGTGGTGACATCACAGCGATTCGGAAGAGCAAGAAGAATTTCTGTCACATCCGCTTCTCCGAGGAGTTCATGGTTGATAAAGCCATTTACCTTTCTGGTACTTTGCATTACATAGGGGTTCCCCCCCCCCCCCCGCCCGGCGCTTTGGTGATGTTTTGTGATATTAACATGAGGGTATTCCCTTTGGCCTTAATGCGCAATAAAAGCGCTCACAGTTTGGGGCTGGAAAGGAGGAATTCTGCCTTTTCCCCCGGCTGCCAGAACCTCGAAGTCTATGAGCGCACCTCTGGGCTGCAGGCACGGTTTCCTACCATCCAGGCTTTAGGGATCCCATTGGCTTCCTAGTTAATGTCCTCAAGTGCTTATTAGCTGAGAAGCAATATTATGACTACCGAGGACCACTACTTTTATTAGATGTAATTTTCAGGAGGAATACAGGCCTCTCTCAGCATAATTTCAGTTTTTCGGAAGTGGTTCACTTTTAGACAGCAGGGCACCAGATTAATATCGGTGCCTTACAGGAGGTGATCCTGGCCCGAGGGGGAGGCCCAGCCTCCCTGCCCGTTTGCTCCTGCAGTTAGCCTGGCTGAGCCTGCCCCACCAGCCCTTCCTCTCTGGTGCCATTTACAGGAGGTTTTTGCAGATGTTGAAACTGGGAGTGAGGCTGCCTTCCATCGTGTGGGTGTTGAAGCAAGAGTATGTGTTCGCAGTGAATTTAAGGTTCTCCCTCCATTGCGAAAGAATTCGCAGACGAAGTGATAGGTACGAAGGGGCTTTATTTAGAGTGAAACACACTCCGCAGACAGAATGTAGGCCATCTCAGAAGGTGAGAGAGAGCCCTGAAATACGGCATGGTTAGTTTTTAGGAGCTGTTATTTTGTAGGCTAGTGAGTGGGAGGATTATTCCAACTATTTTAGGGAAGGGGTGGGGATTTCCCACTATTTTGGACCGCCCACTTTTTCACCTTTCATGGTTGGCCTCAGAATTGTCCCAATGCTAGTGGTGTGTCATTTAGCGTACACTAACGTATTACAGTGAGCATATGATAACGCTCGAGGTCTACTGGAAGCCAGTCTCCCGCCATCTGGGACCCACTTGGTTCTCACCAGTCTTTGTCATGCCCAGTGGCCACGTCATTCTTTCAGGGTTTGTGCCCTACTCCCTTCCCATCCCGTTTCATACAGAGCCTGTCAGCGAGGTCTTTGCCAAGTCTAAGAATCGCAGAGCATTCGAAGAACGTCTTTTTAGATTTAATCCACTGCTACTCCTTCCCTCTCTTTCTTCATCTGCACATCTCCGTCTGTCACTCTGCACACCACCTCCCTCCTCCTGAGGCAAAGCTAGTGAAGGAAGGTGAGAAAAGAATAGGAAAAAAAAAATCTGAACATTACTACCAGATTTTCTTAACTTCTGCAGTCAGCCCCTATGGCCATCAAATCCTCTTGCAGACCCCAGAAGCCTTGGGGTTATTCCAACACCGCAGAGATATCCCTGTGCTAAATAGTGACCTGGAGAACTTTAAAACCTTTATTCCAATAAAACCTGACAAACTGGGGCCAAAACCTAACAGTATTCCAAAATGGAGATAGAAGACAAAACATAGCAATATTTTACAGCATACATGTTTCTTGCAACTCTTGAGCTACAGCATCAGAGTAATCTATTAGACGACCAGGAATTCTGTTGAGTGCGTGGCACTGGGTTTCACATGCCTTGGGCAAGATAACCTCTCTCTGAGCCTCTGTTTTCTCATCTGCAAAACTGAGACAGTAACAGTGCTACCTCATCAGATTATTACAAGGAATAAATCCAAATAATGGATGTTAAGCACCTAGCAGACACATGCAACATGGGAGCCATTCAGTAAGTGGTTGTTTTTAACACAAATATCCTGATGATGATAAAGTACAACTGGTTTCTCAGGAGCCTTGCCCTGGGAATTCAGATTCTAATCACAGCTCTACTAATATAACTGTGACTTTATCCCACCTTATTAAATGAAGGGGTTAGAATAAATCAGAGGTGCTGTTCAACACCAACATAAGACATAGCACAATGTTTAGACCCAATCAGAAACCTCATAGTACATTGCCAGAAATGAACGGTTCCAAATTTAGGCACTTGAAAGTCCCAAATTTATGCCTTGATGCTATATATACTTTTTTCAAGCTCTGACCTGGGCCCCCGCCTGACTGCCCCTTGGCAGCAGAAGGAGCCCACAGCAAAGACCTTATCTCCAGCCTCCCTTGCCTGGGTGCAGCATCGTCCTGGAAAGATCTGAAAGGCTGATTGCGGGGGTGGGGGGTGAGGCAGACAGGCTTCCCCTCCCGCATGCAAGCTCTCCTGCAAGCCGGAGCCCAGCTGGTTGGCCTGTCTAATTTTAGGACCATGATCACATCTGAAGGCCAAGTTAAATTTAGACTCGGCCTCATCACAGGCTCTTTTAAGAGCCTTAATGATGGTGTTTGGGTGAAAGAGGGAGTGTTTTCTGGAACCAGAAATGTCTGAAAAGTGATGTTCTGGACCCAAGCAGGGGAAAGTTTCTTGGCCATTTGGGACAGCTGGCCAGCCTTAGGCCATTCTGCCTGCTCAGCTGTTAGGTATATATTACCATGGCCTGCTGGTTTGTTAAGTTCTCCACAGCCCACAACCAAAGATTTACTCTGCTTTAACATTAATACTGCTCCTCTGTGATCAGTATTGATAGGTATTGTTATGTCTTCCCATTTTGGGAGAATACCGTTTAAACTTGGAAGGGAGACAGTCATAACAGGAATCAGATGTAAGATCAGTTTCATGTTTGTAACTTTTCAAAGATATGAAGTGCCCTCCTGGGGAGGCACCAGGCTGTCTGGGATTTGGGGCTCAGTTTCAACCCCAGATACTAAGACGATCCACTGAAATCCACCACAAGAGCTTGAACGTCAGCGCCGTGCCGCCTGGCATCTCACAGCGGTGTCTCACGCACACAGTCCCCACACAGCAGAAGTGCTCCTTCTGTTCTCTCTTCTGGAGGCCCCCGACAGCCGGGACCCTGCTGGGACCTGAATTTATGTTTCTAAAGTCCCAAGCACCCCAAACTGAAGAGCAACCTCAAAGCCAAGCCTCCTCCATTTGAAGTTAGGCTGGCGGTCCGGTTGCAGTTCCGTGTGTGTTGGTATCTCAGATCAACTGCTGCTCATAATCTCTGTAAGTTATGTAGCTCACAGTATATCCCCCCAGAGACCTCTGGCCCCCCCCCTTTTTTTTTTGATCTAGCTCTGGTTTCTCACACTGGTTCCTGTAGCCTTCAGAGATTGTACACAAATAACTTGTGCAGTGCTGTGTGCCAGATGAGGTGCTGGAGGGCTGTAAGGAAGGCCTCTTGATTGAAGGTAAAATATTCTCCTGCGTGCCCCAGAGGATGCGTGGAAATAAAACAGCATTGCCAAATTGCCATGGTAATTGTGGCTTTTACAGCTGCCGAGAGAGAATGGAGTGGTGGCATTTTTTAGGAGAATGAAGTGATAGTCTGTGAGTGAGGTGTGGTAGAATCTACTACGTAGACCTTCTTAAATATCATAGATATTCTTTATTTACTCACACTCCACCGCTTTCTGAAAAGAATGTAAGCAAGCTTATGGGGCGGAGTTACAGGACATTGAAAATAGAAAACTGAGGCCATAAAAAGCAGAGGGGGATAAGAAAGAAAGCTCCCTGCTCCATTGGTAACACTGGCTTGGAGATCACCCCCCAGCGGAGCATTTAGCTGCCCATCTATAACAGGTGTACCCTGGCCCCTTCCACATTGCGGAGGAGGGGGGGGGGGCTTCCCAACTCCCCTGGGAAGGATGTCCTTCCTAAGGGGAAAAAGAGGTCAGCGAGAGCTCCCAGGCCCACCTTGATGGCCTGGACCCGACTGTCGACAGTGGCATGGGACCATGTCGTGACCCTGTGATGTGACCAGACTCCCCGTTGGTTTCAGGTTACCGGATGCGCTTAGGGTCTAGCACGGACAAAAAGGATTCGGGCCGCCTGCATGTGGACTTCGCCCAGGCGCGGGACGACTTCTATGAGTGGGAGTGCAAGCAGCGGATGCGCGCCCGCGAGGAGCGCCACCGGCGCAAGCTGGAGGAGGACCGCCTGCGGCCGCCCTCGCCACCACCCATCATGCACTACTCGGAGCACGAGGCCGCCCTGCTGGCCGAGAAGCTCAAAGGTAGGAGCCTGGCGCTGGCTTCCTCAGCGTCCACGCCGGCCAGCGCCCTCCCCAGGCACCAACGCCCGGGTGTCTCTCCTGGCCCTTTGCATCCTGATCTCATAGAACTGGCGTCACCTCCCTGGGCTTCCGGCCCTCGCCCCTGAGTTCTCCCTGATTTGGTGCGTTCATCACTCAACAAAATCCATGCAAAGACCGGCAGAAGAGCGCCTGTACTAACTGCAAAGCAGGTTACCGCGTTCCCACCCATGTTGAATGAGTCCGTGTCTCCTCCTGTGGGGCCAGGTGGTCCCGGGGCTCCCGCTGATCTGTAGGATCTGCACTTCTACTGGGCTCTTAACCAAGCTTCCCCAAAGGCTCATCGGAAGCCAAGCTGGGACCCGTGCAGGACAGAAGAGAAATGTAGAAGAGCACCCCTGACTTCAGAGCCGGAGTGGAAGGGACCCTCCTAACACCTGCAGAAGAATGAGGTCTAGAAGTGAGAGCGTTTCATTTCTTTGAATGTTTGCTGTGCTCCTCTCCAGGGTTTGAGACCCTGGGAGATCCAGACAGACAGACAGGGGCTTTAGTACATGCGGCAGTGAACCACAGATGACTGGGGAGGGTACAGATTTTGAAGTTAGGGTGACGTGTGTGTGAGTTCTGCTTCCTTCTTGATCAGAGTTGTTGACCCCAGCAACGTGGGTGCATTGTACAGGCAAGTGACGGTCAAACCTGCTCAATTATCAGGCATGTCAGGTTTTAAAGAGAGAACACAGGTCATGGTCGCTGGCCACACACAAGTGTCTACAAGGAAACGCGCTCTGACAAAGCCAGTGACACAGTGGTCCATCAGTATATGAACAGCATGCTTGGGAACTCAGGGACACGTGTGCGTGATGTTGAGGAAGGTGTCAAGAAAGTTTTCCCAGAGGAGGCAGAGCTTGAACCTTGCAGGAGAAACAAGAATTTTTTTTCCCCCCCAGGAGAAGAAAGGGCCCAAAGATACTCTTGTCAGAGGCGGGAGCCCTAGGAGTAAGGACACAAGACAGCAGAGGGGAATTGGGCACAAAAGGAGAGAGACACGTTGCCTCCTCTAGGGGACGTGAGAGCCTCTTGGGGGGAAATTTACAGGCGTGAAGGTGATGCTGGGAACGCAGTGTGGGGCCAGACGGTGGAGCCCCGAGGGCTGCTGCTGGATATGGGGTTTATTCCATAAACAGTGCAGAAGTCACGAAGGACTCTTAGGAGAGGAGAGATGTGATTTATCCTTGGGAGTGTTTTAGAGCCTAGCTGCCAGTGTTGAAAGTGGATTGTGTGCTTTCAGTAAAGGAAACATGAAAAGCTACCCCAGACCTATTTTTGGAAGATAAAAAGTTGACATTCTGTTGTGTTTTTTTTTAAGAATTTTAAAAAATCATTTATTTATTTATTCTTTTTTTTTTTTTTTTTTTTTGCTCCCCTGAGTCTTTGTCGCCGCGTGTGGGCTCTCTCTACTCGTGGTGAGGGGTCGCTACTCTGCACTTGCCGTGTGCAGCCTTCTCGCTGCCGTGGTTTCTCTTGTTGCAGAGCACAGGCTCGAAGGTGGGCTTAGTTGACCCACAGCATGTGGAATCTTCCCGGATCAGAGATTGAACGCATGTCCCTTGCATTGACAGGTAGATTCTTAACCACTGGGCCACCAGGGAAGTCCTAAAACAGAATTAAAAAAAAAAGACCTCTGCTTCTAGTTTTCATCCTCACCTCTGGCCTTGGGGACCCTTAATCAGATGTAGCTGCCACTGAAATGCTCCTCTGAAACTGTGGACTTGAAAAATTTTTTAAAAAACGCACCTCGTGAGAGCCATGGGTTGAGTTTATTCAGTGTCTTACTGAAGACTACAGCTCAGAAGACAGCCTCTCAGATGGCTCTGAGGAGCTTTGCCAGAGTTACAGGCAAAAGAGGAAGCATATGCACGATTTTGGTGAAGGGGGTACCTGCCACCAAGCACGCATCTCAGTAGAAGGTTGCTGCTAGTCACGAGGAACAGACATCTTGGTAAATGGTTTTAGTACTTTTCTCCGTGAGGGACAAGGCAAGAATCTGGGCTCATGAAACTTCCTCCCCAAGATATCTGCCTATCTGGAGATCCATTCTGCTGGTTTTCCCAGAGCACAGAGTGCCACATGCCTAATCCCTGCTCTGAATTCCTTTCGGGCTGTGTTGAAAGTCAGCAGCTACGGTGGCCAATGACTTAGTCCTCGTGGAACCTTCTGTAGTTGACATACCCGTGGAGTCCCTCTTGCTGATGCCCCTTGGCACGTGCTCTGCCTCTCCACACAGGCGAGCCCTGCCATCATGAATGCATAGGCTGTGGCTGTCCCTTTAATAAAAAGCATATAAAATGCAAATATAGACACCCTTTCGCTTTTCTATTCAGGCCAGAACCATAAGGAGTGGGCAGAGTGAGAAAGAGCACCCTCCTCAAGCAGGAATGTTGATCTTGGAACAAATAATTTTTCCTTCGCTATCCAGCACGTTCTCTCCCTGTAGCTCAGACAGTGAAGAATCTGCCTGCAACATAGGAGATCTGGGTTTGATCCCTGGGTCGGGAAGATCCCCTGGGGAAGGGCATGGCAACCCACTCCAGTTTTCTTGCCTGGAGAATCCCATGGACAGAGGAGCCTGGCAGGCTACAGTCCCTGGGGCCTCAAAGAGTTGGACACGACTGAGCAACTAACACTGCTGTCTCTAGCACATTGTGTAGTATCAGCTAAACGTACTACATCAGCTATACTGCATTCTATCGTGTCCACACCAAGAAGTGACGGGAATGTGCACCCTGGTGCTGTGACCCCATGGAGGAATTTCAGGAAAGTTTGGCATCTGCATTAACGTTCTTTTTAAGAAGCCAGCGCCAGAGTGTCTGCACATACAAGCCACATAGCGTGGCCTTTCCTGTAAGAGGATAGCAGACTGGGGTGTCCGTTTGGTAAAGTCATTTACAAACCCTGCCATTTCAAAAATATATATTTATATAGAAGAGCATAATATGCAGAATTGAGAAGCAGCACCTTTGCCAAGTACTGTGTGATCCCTTGAGGAGAGAACAGATTGGAAATTTTAATAGATGACAGTTACAGTAGAGTGAGCTAGCCCAGGCGCCATCTTAGGCAGCAGTGAGGTGGTATCAAGCTTGACAGCTTCAACCAGAGCACAGAGTTTGGAACATAAACAGCATCTAATTGCTTAGGAAATTGGCTGCCTCAGAGAGGAAATCCACTCCGTGCTCCTTGTAACACTGCAAAGCCAGACAGGAGGAGCCAAGGAAACTGTTTCCCTGAAGATGATTTTCCTTGATATGGGGATATAAAATGCCATCAAGACCTCAGGTAAAATAAGCCTGGGTCAGAAAGGAAATGGAAATGCAATCTGAAAATACCTAATTGGATTTGATTTTTTTTTCCTCCCGCGAGAAATCTTGCTATCTCAGGTTTATTACAAGCATTTTTTCCCCCTCTTTTATATCATACTTGTTTATCCTTACAATTTTCTTGTGGAAAATCAGCTTTATCCAGCAAAATCTGTACTAGCTGAATCTTTTTTTTTAGAAGCTTTTATTTTGTATTGAGATACAGCTGATCAACAAACAATGTTGTGGTCATTTCAGGGGACCAGCAAAGGGACTCAGCCATACCTATACATGTATCCATTTCCCCCCCAGATTTCCCTCCCATTCAGGCTGCCAAGTAACAGTAGAGTTCCCAGTGCTATGCACTAGGTCCTTGTTGGTTTTCCATTTTAAATAAAGCAGTGTGTACATGTCCATCCCAAACTCCCTAACTATCCCTTCCCCTCATCCTTCCCCTCTGGCTAAGTCTTTGTTATGACCCACAAGGCCCTCCATGTCCTGCCCAGTGTTAAAACTATGCTTAATAGTAGATGCTCAGTAAGTTATTTCATTTCTCTCTTCCTTCGCTGTTTGGAGCATAGGAGCTTGTTGCATTTCTGGCTGCAATGCCAGGAATGAAAGCATGAGGAGGTGTGCCATGCCGTCGACCCTCATTGATTCACGCCACTCGTACCCCTGAGCTCTCTGCTGTATCCCTGACACTGTAAGGCCAGGGGAACACAAAGCCCCCGCATTACAGAGTTTACGTTTAGTTTCGGTTTACTTGAGTGATCCAGGCAGTTACAAAGCACTTCCCACTGTTCTAGGATGAGAGAGGGCCAGCCTTCTGGGACCAGGTAGCCCCGATCCAACGGCCCCCGGGCCTTCTGGGGTGTAGTGTCTAAGGTACCAAGCGCCCAACGTCTGTTAGGGTTAATGCAGATTCTGAAAAAAATTAGTGGGCGCCCCGCAGATTAAATAGACATTGTTCTGAGACGATTCCACTTAATGAAGCCTGACGGGAAGGTAACTTCTCACAGGTACAGAGTTTATAGCACAGCTTTGAGAAGGTAAGAAGGGGCTCGATACCAGCATAATTGCACTTTACTGGAAGCAGTAGCACCCAGCAGACGAGATAATGAATTTCTGCCTTTCTAAGACAGACCATCCACCCCTGGAGGAGCCTCGTGTTTGGACTGTGGAAGGAAGAGATTGATTAGACAGTGAGGAGAGATGATTTCCTGATTCATGGGGGGATTTCTCCTGGCAAGAGCATTTCAAAGTTTTTGTGTACTTTTCCCCCTTTTAGAAAGCTTCGCATAATCGTTCACCATGTGATGAGAGGAAGGGTTTCTTTCGGCCTCGGGTGAAGTTTTGACAAAGCTTTGCAAGCAGTGTCCTTGGGACTCCCCGATGTGTCATCCAGGATACAGTCTTCCTGGGATCAACATTCCTAATTTCCGAGTACTTGTCTCTGATTTGCATATGGAATAGCCCCGAATCAGCCTACCAGAGGGAGAGAGGGTAGAAGAGGTTGCCAGTGTCTTACTAAGATGGTTGTTAACATTTATGGTTCTAAGAAAGTAAAAATCAATAATGCTGTGAGCCAAGTGGAAGTTCCATTAGCTGAAAGCCAGACTTCCTTCTCAGGACACAGGAGATGCAAAGCATGGGAGCCTGTTTAGAATCACTTCTTCGGGCATTAGTGACCTTCACAAAGGTGAGATGGGCCGTTTCATCTGTTCACATGTTGCCTGATCCAAAAGCAGGAATAATCAGTGCATATTCATGAGCTAAATCGGAGAGATTGTCTGTGTGTGTGTGTGTGTGTGTGTGTGTGAGTGAGTGAGCTTGTAGGGTAGGGTTGTTGTGGTTATTTAGTCACTAAAGTGTGTCCGACTCTTTGCAACCCCATGAACTATGGCCCACCAGGCTCCTCTGTCCATGGAATTCTCCAGGCAAGAATACTGGAGTGGGTTGCCATTTCCCTCCTCCAAGGGATCTTCTGAACCCAGGGATCGAACCTGTGTCTCCTGCATTGCAGACAGATTCTTTACCGCTGAGCCACCAGGGTGCTAGGTAGGGTAGGGGCGGGGAAAGTATTAATCATTTCTGTAGCTTTTCATGCTATCCGTGATCTGAAGGGTAGGTAAGGTACCACCCCTTTTGATGGTTAATTGAGCAGCCAGAGATGGAGCTTTGTTTTGCGATGTCCATGTTTTAGGAGCACATACTAAAACTTCGGGAATGCTGTAGTAGTAGTGCCATCCTGAAATTTCCATTCTGCCTGGATCAATATGCACACTGTAAGTTATTTCTACCTATCAAGCCAGAAACCAGGGACAATTTTATAGACACGTCATTCAGTATGTTTGTGAGTCTGTCCATCCCCATTTCTTTGAAAAGCGTTGTAGAATGTCTTACTTTTTTCCTCTCATTCTTGAGACATTTTGTTCAAATGTGAACTCTGCCTTCCTATCATTCCTTTCTGGACCCGCCAGAAATCAGGTTCCACTAACGCATTTCAGTTTTCGTATTCAGGGTTCATTGTCTTGGCTGTTGTCCTGCCTCTATATATATACGTAATTTATTTATTTATTTTAATTGAAGGATGATCACTTTACAGTATTGTGATGGTTTTTGCCATACATCAGTGTGAATCAACCACAGGTATACTCGTGCCCATCCCCCCATCCTGAACCCACCCTCCCTTCCCACTTCATCCCTCTGGGTAGTCCCAGAGCCCCGGCTGTGTGTGCCCTGCTTCATGCATCGAACTTGCACTGGTCATCTGCTTTACATATGGTAATATACATATGTCAATGCTGTTCTCTCAAGTCCTCCCACCCTTGCCTTCTGAAGCTCAGGGCCAGATCTCCTCTGCCCACAAAGGGGGAGAAGCAACTCCTTCCCAGTTTGATTCCTTTTCCCCTTCATTGTCTGCACATCCATTTGATTAAAGGTCACCGAGTGCCCACCTGTTGGGTCCTGGGCTCTGTGCCCTGCCTGGGGTTTCAGATATGACGATGGCATGGGCCCTGCCTTCGAGGAGCTTGCAGTCAGTGGTTGCTCAAGGATGCTGTGACAATGGAATCATGACTGTCTTACAAATATGAAATGAACATATGTCATTGATTTTATTTAAGTCATTAATTAATGAGAGAACGAGTAAGATGTTAAAACTGGTTCAAAAGAGAGTTTGCTTTGTACAGACTTATATTTTCTTTTGGACAAAAATTCGTTTACATTATTACAGAGAAGAATTATTTGCATTGTTATTAGTTTTCACAATTTATGTCATGTCCCTAAAGCATGGTAAAATAGCCTAGTCAATGACAGTTTGAGATTCACACCCCTGTAAAACGAGAAAATCCCAGAGGGTCCTCTAGTCCAGCATTGCATCGAAAGAATCTGCTGTCCTCTCAGTGCCCATTTCCAAGACTTTGACTTATTTTTCACATTTGTTTTCTGGCATAAAGGATGACTGATGTTTAAGCTACTGTTCTTTGAGTGGGAGTGGAGGGTTTGCGGACAGAGATTCACAGATCTCGTGGGAATCACATGAAAGCCTTTCAATATTCTCCACTTTCTCAGATACCCCTTTCCATTTCCTGTTATCATGATCTTTTTAAGTTAGATGAGCTCCTAACCAGTTTCCCTGGCTTTTGTTGAGCGATTTCCTCCAGGTCTTCTCCAGTTTCAATGTGCATACCAAACACTGGGATGAGGGTACAGATTGTGAGTCAGGAGGCCTGGGTAAGGGTGAGACTGCATTTTCAGCAAGCCCCAAAATGAGGCTCATGCTTATGGTCTTTGAATAGGAAAGATATATCCCCGTATGTGAGCTTCCCAGGTGGCGCTAGTGGTAAAGAACCCACCTGCCAGTGCAGGAAACATAGCTGATCCCTGGGTCCGAAAGATCCCCTTGAAGAGGACATGGCAACCCACTCCTGGAGTATGCGTGCCTGGAGAATCCCGTGGATAGAGGAGCCTGGTGGGCTACAGTCCATAGGGTCACAAAGAGTCAGACACGACTGAAGCAACTTAGAATGCATACATGTGTCCCATATGCAATTTTTAAAATGCCTACTGCGTGCCTCATGCTGAATAAACATGAGAAAGAGGGATAGGGAGAGAGGTTAACAAATTCTGAAGTAAGTAGAAATAAAATGAAATGGGTATGGATTCAGGTAGCGACACTGAAGTGTGACCATCATTATAATATTCTTTAGTCCTCACAAAGCTAAATCATTCCCTTCCCAGAATTATAAAGCTAAATACAGGGTTAAATGCAAAGGTTACTACTTTTCCAGAATTAAAAAAAAAAAAAAACTTTCAAAAGATTTTAAATCATTGGATAAGCTGGTTAGCTTACTGTGGAAGACTTTTGTGTAATTTTCTGAGATCACTCTTAACTTTTATTGCTAATGGAAATAACCTCAGAGGCCTGAAGGATAAAAGGACCAGTCAGCCTAAATGCTATGAGAACATTTATCTCTGGTAGACAACATGAAAATACTCTTCAACATGAAATTAAAATGTTTATTATCAACTCTTGACCATTGGACTTGATGTAACTTTCCAGTACTAATGCACTGCAAATCTATTAGACATAGAGTGTAATGAAATAAACTACAAAGGGAAAAACTCAGAGTGAGCAGAAGGTTGAAATATGTCTTGGAAATTTTCTTCTCATCTTGACCCCTCAGAGCTTGGAGGGCTAGTTGGTACATGAACCTACAATTACTGTACAGAATGACTAATGTTTTAATAGCAGGATATGTAAGGAATTGTGGGAACATAACAAAGGGACCCTTGATTCATGTTAGGGTTACAGAAAAGCTTCCTTTATGAAAGGCACTTAGGCTGACTCTTGAGGGAAGCAGACCAGTTAGCTGGGTCGACCAGGATCTCCAGGGACCCTAGGAAGAGTGCACAGCACATGCAGAATTAGGGAGGCAAGGGCAGGGTGCTTAACTCATTATTAACTGGGTTTTTTTTTGCAGAAACTAATATCTGAGGCTGGCTATTTTTATTTTGACCAGCCAAAAAATAATTCTGTTACTTTATGAACACTTTGCGAGTTATTATATGCAATAGTTACACCTGGCACACCTGTGTTGTCTTCTAATTTTCATGAAATGTCTTCAATCCACTCTTCTGTAGAAGCAAAGGAACATTCCGGCACTGTGAGTTTCATTTTCACTTTCTGTGTCAGAATCAATCAGTAAGGTTTTTTTGTCTTTTTGTTGTTCTAATATTCACATTGTCTGAATCAGAACTATATTCTGAACTGGCATCTTCTAAAACACTAGTATATATGTCCCTCGGACAATCAGAAAGTATCTGCATAAGATTCACTGAAAAATTCTTTTTCACTCAAAGTTTTGCAATGCGTCATTTTTGAAAACTTTACATTTATAATATACACAAGGCTGAAACAGAAACCTAATGAAGCAAAATGTGAAAGATAATGACAATCATAATTTGTACAATGAACCCTTGATCAGTTTTAAGCTCTAACAACATCACCCAGTGATGTTCATTGTATCACTCTCTGAAAACGTATTGATAAGTGTCCAGTCAATACTGTTCAGGTAACAAAAGAGACATTAATACATCTCTGGTCAGTACTGTGTTAACAAAGAGGAGCATGACAAAGGAACAGCAAATGGACTGAAAGGGGAAATGCCAGTCAAGGGAGGCCATGGAAGAAATAATTGCAGTAACCCAGGTGTGACATTGCGAGGTCCCCGATTAGGAAACTTTGGGAAATTTTTAGTGAGCAAATAAATGGTCCATGTGAAAGTGAAAGTCGCTCAGTTGTGTCTGACTCTTTGCAACCCCATGGGCAGTAGCCCACCAGGCTCCTCTGTCATGGAATTCTCCAGGCAAGAACACTGGAGTGGGTAGCCATTCCCTTCTCCAGGGAATCTTCCTGACCCAGGGATTAAACCCAGGTCTTGTGCGTTGGAGGCAGATTCTTTACCGTCTTAGCCACCAGGGAAGCCCAGATGGTCCATAGTCACTCCACAGTATGCACACTTTCCCAGTTCTTAGTGTGAAGAAGATGTGTCTGAACATTCTGTTTTCTAAAGGGTACCCACGTTCAGAGCTAAGCCCAAGCATGTTCACAAAAAGTATTTGGAATTTTTCTGATTGCATCTTGGATGTGATTTTTATGAGCCATGTTAATTTCTTTCCACTTGAATAGCTTTAATAGCGCTGCAATCTATGTCCTGTTTAAATTAGTTTATAGTGTTTTCTGTTTTCTTAGTGATCTTTCCCCTGAAGGCAGAATTGAATTTTCATTTGGATATTGAAAATGACCACTCCCAACACACTCATGTAGCCATTCAGAGGGAGCTGCCGACTTAGTCTTAATTAATATGAATTCACTTCTTACATGGCAACAAATACTAACTAGACTTAACCAGTCACATGCTAACTAATGTTTTCATGGTTGATTTAAATGTAGTGCATCAGTCATCCATGAGCCTGCCACAGAAAGTTCAGAAATGATGAAACTGGAAGTTTTCAAAACTATATACTAAGCCATGTGTACATATGTATATGATATACACAATATATAATGTGTATTTTATTTTATTCATATATATTGAGAAAATGGAATTCTGCCTGCTATTACTTGTTATGATATTAGCAAGCCTCTTGCCTACTTACTTTTTCACTGCTTTTTCATTGTGTATTTTTAATTGCTTAATCCTAAAATTGCTATCTCTCTTTCTGAAAACTATGTATTAACTATAATCTGCTGGTGAACTTATGCTTTAGGTCTAAGAGTGAAGAACAATAAAATTTGGCTTTTAGATCAGTTGAGCAAACATCTGTTTTTAAAATTTAAGTGTGTTCTTCCTGACAATAAGTTAAGGTATTTATGATCTGTGTAACCACAGCAAGAGAAGAAAACTTGTGCCCATTCACGGGTGAAAGGAAGATGGGACCCCATTGTTTGTGCGTGCTCTTTCTCTCTCTGTGTCTCTCTCTTGGAAGCCCCATAACAAAAACATTTAGGATTTTTCTTTGTGTTACACAGAGATGAAAAAGTCACAGCAAAGGGGGAAAATGGTCCATGAAGCCAAGAGTTCCCTTTTCCGTTGTTATCTTTTAAGAAGGGGGGGAAGGATTTCTTACAAGCATTAAGTAGATTTCTGCTGTCTTTTAGGAGGCCTATTCTCCTCACATACATAGGCAGGGAGAGAGGCAGAGAGTGGAGGGAGGCGGAATTTATTCTGACCGTAAGTGTCGCGGTGAGGCTCCCACAAGCATCATGCTGAATTATGGGCCTCTCCTCGGGCTGAACACGTTGTTAAGTTGTGTGATGGACTCTGTCCTGTACAAGCCCACTCCAGTCCATGAAATGAGATAAGAAACTCGTGCAGCTGGAGTTCACTGAGGGTTGAACTCAGACTGAAATCTCAGAGTGAACAAAACTGTGTGGGCCAGCTATGACAGTGACCACAGGCACACGCTCGCTCAGCGGCAGATTGAAATTGGCAAGGAAACCTGAGTCCTTCCTGTGCAGGCTGCCCCGTGGGCCTTCCCCAGGCCAGTTATCTCCTCGGATCAGAGCATGAGGGCCCCAGGGGCAGGTTTGCTCAGGAATAAAGCTGTGATCCCCAAGCCTAGACAGGCACCACCTGGGCAGGAGAGGACTGGAGATGGTGGCCCATCAGCAGTGCCATTTCCAGCCTAGAGAAGGCAGAACCCGCTCCAGGGGCCCGGGTCAGGCTGGCCTACCTGCGTACAGTTCGTACTTCCTGGGCAGGCAGCAGCCACAGCTGTGAAATCGTGCCCCGGTCTGGGAGGGGATGCCTGAGAGAAAAGGGATCAAGGGTATTTCTGTAGCGCTCTGCCAAACTCAGAAAGCACTCTGCAAATGCAGGCTTCGTATGGGGTGTGAAATACTAACAGTGGTTGACTAGAAAACATCTGGGTAGCAAAATAAGATTCCTGTACTAAATATGAATCACCCTCTATCGGTTCATTTGGAGTGTGTGTGCATAGATATATGTATGTATGTGTGTGTGTGAATATGGATGTGTGTGTATGTATATATGACCAATATATAATATATAGACAGTAATACACACACACACACAGTGTATCAGGGTGTTTCTGGGGTTCCTCTAGTGGGAGGAGCACAGTAACTGCTCTGTATTTGTCAGATAAATGACTAAGGATCTGAATCTTTTAGTCTGATTTTCCTCCTCATTTTTAGAACCCAGACTCGACTCAGTTTACTTGGAAAATGTAGGATAGTTTTGTTTTCTTTATTTTTACAATAATTCTTAATTGAAGTATAATTAATTTATAATGTGTTCATTTCTAGGATATTTTTCATAAATTATGTTTTTAGAGGGTAGAAAAATACAAAAATGAAAGACTCCCCAAGTTTAGAAAACAAGCCCAGTGCTTTCAGCAGTCGGATTTATTTATGTTGTAATAACTGACATACACCTTCCGGTTCCAATTAATCACCTCCAAACTTGCTTTTTTCCCACCTCTAAGCCGTATAGCAGAGATCTGCTCCAGTAACTGTTTGCAAACAGGCAAGTCTATTTGCTTTCTTTTGAAATGAACTTTCTCACTTACTTACAGGTGGAACCTCCTGTCCCCTGCTCCACCCCCATACTCCTAAATCAAGTTCAGATGGATTTCTAGCAGCCTTCCCCAACACACACACTGACCCCCGCACCCCCCAGGAACAGGTTCTCTTTTGTTGAAAGCATGGAAATAGTCTAGTTTTCACCATAATCAAATATGTTATAGTAAACCTAAGTGAAATTGGTTTTGAACTGCAGCAGAACAAGAATTGACCTATTGCTACTACTACCTTGGGAACAATATGTTACATCATGACTACTTTTAAAAGTAATTTCACCCATCTCTCCACATCCTGACCATAACTCAGCAGATTCTAAGTCAGAAAACTGATATTGCTGTATGCCGTTACCAATAAAAGAATAAGGAAATGAACTGGAGGCCAAACAGGTAACAGTTTTTTAAGCCAGTCTTGAGAAAGAGAAATCTGGGTTTGGTGGAAGAATGCAGTTGTGTCGTATTTCAAAGGATCCCCAGAAGAGATCTTCTAAAACTGAGCTCACCAAGTTGGTAGTGGGAGAGTAAACCACTCTTTGTTTCTTGGGTGGCTTTGCAGTGCTGTGCAGTTAGATGAGGAAAGAGAAGCTAGGTGATGATGGAGCCATTAGTTGCAGGAAAGCTCACAAGGTCAGGTTGTGACCACTAGTGGCTCAGATGGTGAAGAATCTGCCTGCCATGCGGGAGACCTAGTTTAGATCCCTGGGTTGGGAAGATCCCCTGGAGAAGGGAAATTCTCCAGTATTCTGGCCTGGAGAATTCCATGGACAGAGGAGCCTGGTGGGCTACAGTCCATGGGGTCTCAAAGAGTCGGACACAACTGAGAAACTAACACACACACACACACACGTATACACAGGATGGACCATGCTATGCCTTTGGAGAGGAACCGAAATGAAAACCAAGACCTTGCCTTGGCATGATTTGAACTTGGCGGTTTTCCATTTGCAGACGATAGCAAGTTTTCAGAGGCCATCACAGTGCTGCTGTCCTGGATTGAGCGAGGGGAGGTGAACCGGCGGTCCGCAAACCACTTCTATTCCATGGTGCAGTCGGCCAACAGCCACGTGCGCCGGCTGATGAACGAGAAAGCCACCCACGAACAGGAGATGGAGGAGGCCAAGGAGAATTTCAAAAACGCCTTAACCGGGATCCTCACTCAATGTAAGTAAGACTTTTGGGGGCCATCTCTCTTTGTCGTGATGTTGCCTTTTCTTGTGTACTCATTTTTTTTTTCATTTGGGGGTAAGTAGTCCCATAGTTTCCCATCTTACTCCATACCGAATAGCCAAACCTCATAACCAGTTTCATGTTCTGTGGCATCTTGGAGGAACACGGACCCCGCCCTGAGAGCTTACTTCTCAAGGTGAGCAACGCTTCTGTAGCTTTTCCGCAGAACACCCAGTCCTGGCCCCAGGGCGGGGTGGACAGATGCTCCCATGCCTGCTGGACCCTCTGCAGTCCACACTACCCCTGCAGGGCAGCCACCCTCCCCCGTGGGCTGGGCACACAGACCCCACGGCCTCCCCGCGCTGGCAGTAGAAGCAGCCCCAGAACACACTGTCCCTCGTTATCCTTGGGCTCTGTTTAGGAGGAAGGTCAGACAGACTCCTTCTCAGCATCCTTTTTATGTGAGGTGAGCCTTGGCTGTGAACATGGGTGACTCAGGAGCAGAGATCTTTCTGTGGTATTATTTTTTTTGGTCCTTTCTTCATTGAAAAAGAAAATTGCCTTCACCACTTAACGCCGGTGATTGTTCCTGTCTAGATCCTAAATTGATGAAAGGGTGTAAACAGGGCTTTCTCATAGAACAATCATTAGAGTAATTACCCAGGGCTCTATTCAAAAAAAGGACGGATTTTTTTTTTTTTTATGGGCGCTCTCTGCGTCTGCGGTGGCAGGCATCACAGCTGCTGATGTGCCCTCGCCTGGTAAAAGCCACTGAATGGCACTGTGACAGTGCCATGCTCCATTCCACACCAGGTGCAAGGTCCCACACAGGACGGCGACATGTGCAATTTACATACTAATTCCAAGGATAAGTATTATTTTCAATGATACACTATGCCAAAATACCCATCACCTCTTTCATCATCATAAGCTCCAACAATAATGTGCCCGATAGGATGGAACGAGAGAAGGGGAGGAAAAACCAGAAGCCTCGCTATAAATGTGTTTTATTTGACTGTGTTTTCAAAAGACCATTTTTGCTGTAGCATCAGATAACTCCCAAACATAACCTTTGATAAGTGAACAGATATCCAACGTGACACCAACCTAGGACACCTGTCTTTATAGGAACAATAGAACTGGTATATCTCATAGAGGTCACCGTCAGACCACCTTCCCTAGATTCCCTGATGGTGAGCAATGACCTTTTACCCAACTGTGTATGCCCAGCAGTTCTGAAGTTTGGGTTACTAGAGCTAGGATAAATACAGTAACACTCAGACCACCCTGTAAAGGAGAGAAACAGAGGATGGATTTAGTAAGTGGAGGAGGGGTAGGGTGGATTGGTAGCAGAGAGCGGGAAACACCACGCCAATTGTAATAATCCAACCTCTGCGAAGTTGTGGCAAGAAGCCAGTTGCCTGAACAGTAGAATGATCACCGATTACCCTTTGCTTACTAGCATCAGTTTTAAATAAATCCTCATTCCTATGCAGTTTATAGTCCCACCGGGCAGGGAAGATTCAATCCTTGACTCTCACAAGGAATATAAGAAGGCGTTAGAATAGGGGAGGGCTTTGGTTTTTTCTGGCAGTATCTTTTGCAAGAAGCCCCTGTTGAAAACAGGCACCCGATCATGTGGCTGAGCGAACAGGACATGTCCAACCTTACACAGGTAGAAGCAGGCAGAGGTGTGAGACCACTGAGAGAGAGAGGTCCAGCACATGGGGATACCAACACCAGCTTGTTACTCCTGATCAAGGCTGAACCGGATCATGGCATTGAGATCTGCAGCCATAGTGGGCTTCCTGATGCTGACCCGGGGGTTGAGCTTCCAGCCACAGGCAGCGCCGAGGACCACAGGCTTCTTCCCGCGGAGCTTCTATCCGTATGTGCCACATCACATGTGGAGAAGCTGACGGGAATGAGTACAGGTGACCCTTGCGTGATGTACAGGGGTTCGGGGTGCAGAGCCTCTGTGTGATGAAAAATCCGAGTGTAACTTTACAGCCGGCCCTCCCTGTCTGGGGTTCTGTATCCAAGCACGGATGATGCAGTATTGTAGCACAGTATGTGAGTGGACCCACACAGCTCAAACCCATGTTAGTCAAGGGTGCACTGTATTCTGTCCAGGCAAGCAGGTTTACTTTCTCCCTCCCTGAAAAGGAGAGAATGAAGGGCCAAGAGCAAGGCCAGGGATTTTGGAGGAAGATCCCGTCTCATGGAAATCATAGGAATGGAGATTACTATCATAGACACCGCTTAGGCACCTCACCTGTACAATAGCAAAAGTTCAGTTCTTGCTTTTAATCTTCAAACCTGCCCCTCTTTCGGTTTTTCCTTCCCATTTTACTAATCCTCAGACTCAGATCCTGTTAAGTACTTTTCACACACACCATCCCCCACCACCAAAGCCCATCTAGGCTACTGGGAAATCCCATTGTTTCAACATTCAAATTGGCCCGCTTTTCTTCATTTTCACTATAGCCGTTCAAGTGCAGGCTGCCTGAAAGATGATGGTGTCCACCTGGGCATAATAGAAACGCCCCCACCAAACTTAATCTTAACAAATGGAGAGTTTTCATTTTACATACAGTGAAATCCAGATTTGTTGGCACTGGTTCGGTAGTTGAAGACTGTGGGAAATCCCATTGTTTCAACATTCAAATTGGCCTGCTTTTCTTCTTTTTCACTATAGCCATTCAAGTGCAGGCTGCCTGAAAGATGATGGTGTCCACCTGGGCGTAATAGAAACGCCCCCACCAAACTTGATCTTAACAAATGGAGAGTTTTCATTTTGCATACAATGAAACCCAGATTTGTTGGCACCGGTTAGGTAGTTGAAGACTGCCAGGCCTGAGGTTTCTGTGGCATTATTAGCTTTCTTAGATAGTTGTCTAAGAGGGCTGCTGTTGCTCCTGCCATCACTTCTTTTTTTACAAGCTGGAATCACAGAAGAAAAAGGAGAGGAGGAAAGAAAGAGGAAAGGGTTGTACCTTTAAAGCAGAAAAGCAAAATTTGCCAAAAAGTCCCCAACAGGCTTCCATTTATGTCTTGTTGTGCAGAATTGTTACATGTAGCCATGCCAAGCTACTTATACAAGGAAAATGGGAAATATACTCTTTTGACTGGACCCGTTGCCCTCCAGAATAAAACTGGAGTTCAAGTAGGGAAGGAGGGGAGAATGGCTGCAGGCAGACATTTTGCAGTTTCTGCCATGTGTGATTCCTCCCTTTCCACCTTACTCCAGCTCAATCTGCTTTTCACACATCATCTGACATAATTCAGAGCATATCTTCTCCCCCGAAATCCCTTGAGTAGATTCCCATTGCACTTAAAATAACATTCGTCTTCCCAAGCCTCAAGCTCACCGCGCTTGCCTCTTCTGCATCAGCTTTCCCTCGATTCACAAGGCGTCATCTCCATTGGCCTTTTTCCTGCTGAGCCCATCAAAGCTACCTCTCATCTCTGCGCCTCTGTCCCATTCCCTCTGTCTGATGTTTTCGTCCCTGCAGTTTGCGAGCTAGAATCCTTCTCATCCTTTTGGTCCTGGCTGTAAGGCCAGCCTATCAGAGAGGCCTTCCTGATCTCCATTCTCCTGGCAGGCTCACCATTCATATTTCATCAGTCCCTCAGAACACTTATCCAAATGGGTGCATGCTAAGTTGCTTCAGTCACGTCTTACTCTTTGAAACCCCTTGGACTGTAGCCCACCAGGCTCCTCTGTCCATGGGGTTCACCAGGCAAGAATACTGGAGTGGGTTGCCATGCCCTCCTCCAGGGGGATCGTCCCGCCCCAGCAATGGAACCTGCATCTCTTATGTCTCCTGTGTTGGTAGTTGGGTTCTTTACCACTAGCGCCACCTGGGAAGCCCATCCAAATGGGTGTAATTTCATAAATTGGTTGTGTCAAGCGTCACAAAGGAAAAGACATGTGTCTCTTAGTCACCAATCTATATCAGGTGCCTGGGACATGGAAATATGCAAGAAATACTCCATGGGTGAGTGAGTGAGTGAATGAATGAATACATTGGAAGGAAGAAAGACAGGAAGTAAGCCTGAAACTGAGCTAAGACATTTCCAGGAACCTCCTAGAAGAGTTTTTCATCAGTGTTAGTCCTATCTGTGGAGTTTTCACCTTGCATGTGTAATCAAACAAATTGAGTAAAGAGCTCACCAGCTATGCTTTTGTTGAAGATTGCTATATTTTACCAGACTTGGTCGCAGGCCAGAGGATATAAGGAGAGTTGAGATAGCAAAATAAACACCAAAGTTCACATTGATATCTCCCACTTGTCACTGTCTGACAGCCTGTGCATTGCCCATCTCCCTGTTACTATTTGAGACGTTCCTCCTTAACCCTATAACTTGATCCTGGAAGTATTGGCAGCAGCCAACAGAGACTGTGAAAAGCCCAGGTGAACTTGACGGCCCCCAGGGCTGTCCAAGGGTTACACACCCCAGCCGGAAGGCCCGAGAGGCCTTCGAGTGAATCCTCGATAGCCAGGACCCTTGAGGGTGACTTGAAGATGGCAGATCCTTTCAATGTGAGCCTCAGCTGGAGTTAAACCGCTGAGATAGGACAGGAGCATTGCACAGCTCACTGAACAACCAGAATTTTCCATTCATTTCTGTGTGCTTTTACAAAGATGACAATTCCCCAGATGCAAAAGGGATCCAAATTCTAACATGAAATTCGTCATGAAAATGTTAGCGGTAACCTGGGTCACGTGGTAGGTATGTGTACATTTCCTCTTTTGAATTTTGAAACAGATCTCGTTTCAGGTCTGGTGGCATTAATGTTTGTCTGTCTCCACCACATTTTCTGCTTTCCCAGCTGGCTTCAGGCTGAGTTTGGTATCCATAGAGCTGCCTCTAAAGTAATAGCTGCTGAGGTCCACAGCAGTCTTCATACTTGTCAAATTTTCCAAAAGGAGAACCAGTCAAACCCCCCATTTATTGGCTTTAATATTCCTGGCAGACACCTCAAGAATCACATTTGGCTTTCTCCTTTAGGATTAGATTAAGATCGTAAAGCACTAAGATTCAGGAATGACATCTCGGCTTTCACTCTGCAAAGTGGCTGGAAATCTGCTGGTTATTTGGCACTGTCTTCCTCCTGCTTAAAAGATGCCCACAATTGTCCTAGCGTTCCATGGGAGCCTTTCCATTAGAAAGCCAAGTCTCAAGGAGTTGTTCATAGACAGTTTGGGAGCAGGTCTGTTGTTGAACTAACTTATTACAGTAAGTGGGGCTGGCCTGGCATTGAAGGCGATGTCCACCTAACAACTTCCAGGAAAATTCAGGTATATTACAAAGGTCCAAGTGCAGTAAAAGTGTTTCTGCCTATATAGATTTTGTTGAACAGGGAAAGGGAGATTCCATGGAATGTTAGTCCATTAAGCTGGGTTGAATGTATGTATCTCCTTGCTTTGCTGATCACATTTGTCCTTGTTTTCATATTTGAACAAATAGCATTTGCTCAAAGGGGGAAAAAAAATCAAGAGCCATGAATAATAATGTAAAGTTGTGACTTATTTCAAGGTCTGCTTCAGAGGTCAGCAGTTACCTTCTAGCTTTGTTGGTATTCAGTTCCGCCAACATTTATGTAAGTTCTAACTTTATTCCTATCTCTGGGCTTCACCCCAGGGTGGGCTACGTTAACTATAATCCAATGGGCATTGTTTCCATCTGGGCCCTGGTGTAGAGTGTCAAAGGGCAGCAGCTAAACCCAACCAAGAGTCTGGGGAGTACAGCATCCACTCCTGTTTTGGATTATTTTCCACCTCTGACCACGAATGTGCAGTTTTCAGAAATGTTTAGATGAGAGCCTCCTTTATCCTGGCGGGGCCCCTGGGTCTTTCCCTTCCTTTCTAGGCCAGCTGGATAGATTCTCATTTACTAGATATAAAGAAAGGGGAAAAAATTCAGTACAGGTGAATCATCTCATCCTTATGTCATTTTATTCTCACATCATCCTTTTCTCATCTTTATGTCATCTCTTAACCTGTCCATTGAGCAGAAACTCCTCCTGGTTTCCCAGCTGAGAGACTTTCAGGTTTTGATCTTCTTCGCTTTTTAAACATTAATACCTCAGAGGAAACTCCCCGTAGGCCTGCCTGCATTCAGTTTTTCAGTTACGAGCAAAGCTTGTCATTTCAAAGCTCAGAGAGAAACTGTTTATAAAGTTGAGGAAGCATGTTCTACGGCCCTCAATTATTAATATGCATGCCAAGATGATCAATTGTGCATGCCTTGTTACAACACACACACATCTGATGAAAATTTAAACACTCCGTGATCATGCCACTCTGGGACTTTCCCAGCACACTTCTTGGTGAGAGAAGAGACGGGGAAGGGAGGAAGGTGGGGAAAAGGCAAACAGGAAGCAGATGGTGATGGAGAAGGGCTTAGTGATACTGAGAATATGTGCCATCACGGAGGGCTTCCCTGGTGACTCAGCGGTGAAGAATCCGCCTGTAATGCAGGAGAACTCTGCTCCATGTTATGTGGCAGCCTGAGTGGGAGGGGAGTGTCGGGGAGAATGGGTACATGTGTATACATGGCTGAGTCCCTCTGCCTTTCACCTGAAACTCGCACAATGTCGTTAATTGCTCAGTTGTGTCTGACTCTTAGCGACCCCTTGGACTGTAGCCCGCCAGGCTCCTCCATCCATGAGATTCTCTAGGCAAGAATACTGGAGTGGGTTGCCATGCCCTCCTCCAGGGGATCTTCCCAACCCAGAAATTGAACCCAGGTCTCCCTCATTGCAAGTAGAATCTTTACCATATGAGCCACCACAGAAGCCCTAGAATACTGGAGTGGGTAGCCTATCCCCTCTCCAGGGGATCTTCCCGACCCAGAAATCAAACTGGGGTCTCCTACATTGCAGGCAGATTCTTGGCTAGCTGAGCTACCCAGGAAGCCCGTAACTGGCTCTACCCCAATACAAAATAAAGTTAAAAAAAAAAAAAAGAGTACGTGCCATAAATATTAACAAGCAGAACAGAAAAGTAGAAATTGTTGAGTGTCAGACCTGGAGGGGACTTCAGACACTTGTCGGCCCAAACCTTCTCATTTTAGAGAGGAGGAAACTGAGGTTCTGAAAGCAGACCTCTTGGGCCCCCACCATTTAGCAATCTGTGGATAGCTTAGAAACCAAGACTCTTGGCTTCTCAGACAGTTCACTTTCTTTGTGTGATATGTGTTTATGAAAGCTGAAAATGATCGGAGGAGGATGTTATACGTATGAATTTATAGTTTGCAGGTGGAGGTAAAGAAGTGTGCTGGCATCACACCGAATAGAAATGCTACAACATGGTTAGGAAAGGAGGTCTTTGCTTCTATCGCAACCCTCTTTCTTACCTCCACACTTGGACCTCCTCCCTGTCTCTTGTCCGATAAGAACTGAAGCTCCTATCACACCTCCTCCATGAACTTTTCCTGTCTTTTCTACACATAACCACCACCCTTTCTCCTCCCTTGTGTGGCGCTTGTTAATACTGTCCACTTGAGCATTTGATGATTTTCTAAGCATCAGGTTTTGGGGGTTTGGTTTTTCCCTCTAGCACGATTTTCGGCTAACCAAAGACAGAGTCCATTTGCTGTTCTCTTTTCCCACCTCACTGTACCACTTTCAGACATAATTCTTGCAAGCACCTCAGTACAAATATTGGTTGTCGATCAGATATCGTAGACGAAACTGAAGATTGGAAATTGCAATGGAACCTGTTAACCTAAAACTCATTCTAAATGTTGGATTTTGAGGTAAGCCATGATCTCATCTGACTTTGCTCTAACGTACCCTTCCCCTTAAAAGTGAAGTACACAGAGTGTACCTTGGTTGAGCATTTTGTAGAAGTAGTATTATAGCACTGTTATTGCTTTAACCTGCCGATTGGAAGGGTTAGATCCACATGCAAATTTGCTTTGTACCTTTATGATAGGAAATGGCATCAACCTCGTCTTAGATCTCAAAAGCAATGGAAAGACTTCCGACCAGGCACGAGGGGATCCTGATCCTAGTCCCAAGTTGATCATAAGTTAGGCAGGTGACTTTAGGAAAGATCTTGAAGCTCCTTGAGTCTTGTTTTATCTTCTCTGTCAGGAAAGTGTTCGACCAGACAATCCCGTAGGATTGTCTCTTCCCCCTCTGAAAATCCGGCCGTCCTTATCCTGTCCACGGGCTTCCCAGGTGACTCAGTGCTAAAGAATCCTCCTGCCAGTGCAGTAGATGGGGGAGGGGAGGGTTCGATCCCTGGGTCAGGAAGATCCCCTGGAGTAGGAAATGGCAACCCACTCCAGTATTCTTGCCTGGGAAACCCTGTGGACAGCAGAGGCTGGTGGACAACAGTCCACGGTGTCACAAAGTTGGGCACAACTGACCACACACACATGCATGTATTGTATCAACAGCTTCGGCCCCTGAACATCCCTGAATGTCTGCACACAGCCAGCACCTGCCAGGACCCAGCCAGGATGTCAGTGGCTCCTGAGCTGATCACAGAACAGAGGATCGGATGGTGCCCTCCCACCCGCGCCTGTCCCGACCCTGCCCCGCTGCGGGGTTACAGCTCCAGGGGCCACTGTGAGTTTTAAGCCACGTTTGCCCCCTGAGATCATGTGTGACTGTGGATCGGCCAAAATTCATATCAGAGAGGCTGCACCTTGCATCTCCTCTGGCACGTCCTCATCTGTTTTCTTGACTGAAATCGTAAAAGCCTCCCGTGTCTGAATGAGTGATGACACCCATCCACGATATTTACTGGGTCCCTATTAAGTGCCAGGTAGCATGCAGAGGGCTGGAGTGAAATGTGAGGGGTGTCTGATCTCCCTCTAAACCTCGACCCCCCCTTTCAGGCAGATTGGCATCCTTGTCCACATTTCTCCCGCCTAAAAGGCTTTCTCTGAAATCATTTCCTCCTTAGGAACTTGTGAGCCAAACTTTTCAGTTGTTTTTTTTTTTTTTAATTTCCACCAAGGGAAATTTGGCTCCCGTGTCCCTGCTGTCAGAATAAAAGAATTTTATGAAGTGTTAAAATGTTTTCCCATGTCTGTGGTCGTCATTGCTATTGTGCATTCATGGGAAAGAAGTTCCCCATGACTGCCTTAGCGACTCGCCAGGTTTTCTGCTTCTCCTCAGAAATTACGCAGATGGCTGTATTTGCCATTGTTGTAAGTGCTGCAAACATAAGTTGCATTAAAAAAAAAAAAAAAAAAGTCTTTGCTCTAGGAGAAAAAATATCCAGAGACAATATCTTTGGTAATAACCTCCCAATCGAGGATGAGCACAGTTTTCTGTTTCAGAGGACAGCAAAGCGGATAGCAGAAGGTCCTAGAAACTTGCCAGAACTGAGGAGCCTTTTTGGTATCACTTCCATCTCTCTGTCTGTCTGTTTTCCTATGTGTGCTTGGTCATGTCCGACTTTGTGACCCCCATGTAGCCCGCCAGGCTCCTCTGTCCACAGGATTCTCCAGGCAAGAATACTGGAGTGGGTTGCCACCTTCCTTCTCCAGGGGGTCTTCCCTGACCCAGGGGTAGAACCCAGGTCTCCTGCATCTCCTGCATTGGCAGGTGGGTTCTTAACCACTGCACTGCCTGAGATGTCATACCTGTACCTATATATATGGTTGGTTAAGTAATACACTATGATAATGGCATTTCTTTTAAAATGTAAGGATAGCAAAAGATGAGAGAGAAGTTAAGTCTTACACTCTGGAACAATGAAGAATTTTAGAGGGCTAGATTTTAAGAATTAACATACAAATGTTGCGTGAAACACACAAGTTCAGGAAATATTATATGTAACTCTCGGGCGCTCAGGAGGAAAACCTTTCCCCCGTTGATCCGAGCCCAGTTGCAGGGTCTGGGAAAGAAGCCACTGCCCAGGGCCAGGGGGAGGGAAGAGGAGGAGAAGCGGGGGGGGGGGGGGGGGGGGCCTCCTGTGAGGAAACAGTCTCTGAGCTCCTTTGGAAAGAATCACACATTTAAAAGAAATATCTTTCACCAAAAGCCTTTTAGAGCCACGGGACTTTCACACTAGATCTGAGGGAAAGTGAGGGGTCAGGAAAGTTCCTAGAAGGCCGAGATGATGCGTCCGTCACTTCCTGTGCAGCTGAGAAGGGAGTGCAGGTTAGTATGTGTGCTCAAAGAAAGGACCCCGTCCCGTGAGGCTGCCAAGAGCGTGGCCACAGATGGCGGGAGAGCTCTGTTGGAGGAGCCAGGCGGCTCAACTGGGCCCACCCCACTCTAGCAGGTCGCCATGTGAGCCGTGAAGCCACTTGTCCCTTCGCAAGAAGTCTGCGGGCCTCTGTGTGGTGGGACGGCAGGGGTAGCAAGGATGCTCGGGGCTGACCGGCCCACCTCCCTTGACCGAGGGATTCAAACCGGGGGCGGTTTCTTCCGGCCACGCGGCTGCTTAGAGGTGGAGCCGCAGCCTGCGCTACGCAGGCTCGCCCACCCTCCCCACACCCCCAGGGTACCCCGAAGCCCTGTGGCACTGCCAGACCCCTGAAAGCTCTCACCCAGCCACACCGTGAGCTTTCCCAGCCGAGGCATTTATTCCACAACAGTGATAGACAGAAGTAGGACAGATTTTCTTAACAGGTGAAAGCACATACTGAGGATGTACCGCAAGAGGGGTCAGTCACAGTCTGGCAGACAGGTGAGCGGGGGCCCTCTTTCCAGACTCGGAGACTCTTCCTTCGTGTCTTTCAGATTGGAGAGGATTCAGTGCAGTTTCTTGCCCCATCATTGTTGTTCAGTCGGTCAGTCGTAGCTGACTCTTTGCAGCCCCGTGGACTGCAGCATGCTAGGCTTCCCTGTCCATCAGTAACTCCCGGAGCTTACTCAAACTCATGTCCCTTGAATCGGTGATGCCATCCAACCATCTCATCCTCTGTCATCCCCTTCTCCTGCCTTCAATCTTTCCCAGCATCAGAGGCTTTTCTAATGTCTTAGCTCTTCACATGAAGTAGCTGAAGTACTGGAGCTTCAGCTTCAGCATCAGTCCTTCCAGTGAATACTCAGCGTTGATTTCCTTTAGGATTGACTGGTTGCATCTCATTGAAGTCCAAGGGACTCTCAAGAATCTTATCCAGCACCACAGTTCAAAAGCATCAGTTCTTTGGCGCTCAGCTTTCTTTATAGTCAAACTCTCACATCTATGCATGACTACAGGAAAAACCATAGCTTTGACTAGATGGACCTTTGTCAGCAAAGTAATGTCTCTGCTTTTTAATATGCTGTCTAGGTTGGTCATAACGTTTCTTCCAAGGAGTAAGTGTCTTTTAATTTCATGGCTGCAGTCACCATCTGCAGTGATTTTGGAGCCCAAGAAAATAAAGTCTGTCGCTCTTTCCATTGTTTGCCCATCCATTTGCCATGAAGTGATGGAACTGGATGCCATGATCTTCATTGTTTGAATGCTGAGTTTTAAGCCAGCTTTTTTACTCTCCTCTTTCACTTTCATCAAGAGTCTCTTTAGTTCTTCTTCACTTTCTGCCATAAGAGTGGTGTCATCTGCATGTCTGAGATTATTGATATTTCTCCTAGCAATCTTGATTCCAGCTTGTGCTTCATCCAGCCCAGCATTTTGCATCATGTACTTGCATATAAGTTAAATAAGCAGGGTGACAATATCCAGCCTTGGCATACCCCTTTCCCAATTTGGAACCAGTCCGTTGTTCCATATCCAGTTCTAACTGTTGCTTCTTGACCTGCATACAGGTTTCTCAGCAGGCAGGTACGGTGGTCTGGTATTCCCATCTATTTTCCACATTTTGTTGTGATCCACACAGTCAAAGGCTTTATCCTAGTAAATGAAGCAGAAGTAGATGTTTTCATGGAATTCTCTTGCTTTTTCTATGATCCAATGGATGTTGGCAATTGGATCTCTGATTCCTCTGCCTTTTCTAAATCCAGCTTCAATATCTGGATATTCTCAGTTCACATATTGTTAAAGCCTCGCTTGGAGTATTTTGAGCATTACTTTGCTAGCATGTGAGATGAGTGCAGTTGTGTGGTAGTTTGAATATTCTTTGACATTTCCGTTCTTTGGGGTTGGAATGAAAACTGACCTTTTCCAGTCCTGTGGCAACTGCTGAGTTTTCCACATTTGCTGGCATATTGAGTGCAGCACTTTAACAGCATCATCTTTTAGGATTGGAAACAGCTGGAATCCAGATCAGCTGGAATTCCATCATTTCCTGTAGTTTTGTTTGTAGTGATGCTTCCTAAGGCCTGCTTGACTTCGAACTCCAGGATGTCTAGCTCTAGGTGTGTGATCACACCGTTGTGATTATCTGGGTCATTAAGCTTTTTTTTGTATAGTTCTTCTGTGTATTCTTGCCACCTCTTCTTTATCTCTTCTGCTTCTGTTAGATCCATATGTTTCTGTCCTTTATTTTGCATAAACACAAATATTTCTTCTTTGTGTTAGAAAATTCTACTTACTTAAAGCTTTTCTCCAGCGATTGTTAAAGTCATTCCCTCCTCCTTTGACATTTTTTGCCACCTCCTTTCCAGCAGTTTTCATACTGGGGTTCCTTGGGGCTGCAAGGACCAGTAGCATCTTTGGCGTTTTTTGTCTTTGGTGCCTTGTAAAAGATGTAGCACTCCTCAGTGTTCATAGGACTTTGGCTCATAGTACAGACCCACGTACAAATGGTTATAAATGCATGATGTGAGGTTGCCCAGATGCTATTTCCATTCCCAACTTTACCACTTGCCAAATATGGGACTGTTAATGACACCTCTCTGTGAATCTCAGTTTCTTTATCATAACAATAACTCTTGCCTCAGAGAGTTATGGTTGTTCATCACTCAGTCATATCCAACTCTTTGCAACATCATGGACTGCAGCACACCAGGCTTTTCTGTACTTCACTATCTCCCAGAGTCTGCTCAGACTCAGGTCCATTGAATCGATGATGCCATCCAACCACCTCATCCTCTGTCGCCCCCTTCTCTTCCTGCCCTCCGTCTTTACCAGCATCAGTCTTTTCCAGTGAGTCGGCTCCTCACATCAGGTGGCCCAAGTTTTGGAGCTTCCGCTTCAGCATCAGTCCTTCCAGTGAATATTCAGGCTTGGTTTCCTTTAGGATGGACTGGTTTGGTCTCCTTGCAGTCCAAGGGACTCTCAAGAGTCTTCTCCAACACCACAGTTTGAAAGCATCCATTCTTTAGTGCTCAGCCTTCTTTAGGGTCCAACTCTCACATCCATACATGACTACTGGAAAAACCATAGCAATCAATATATGGAGAGTTGTTGGGAAATTTAAATGAGATAATATTTTGAAATCAGAGATTCTCAAACTTTTATTATGTGTGAGTATGGTCTGGAGACCTTAGAAAAGACCGTCTGCTGTTGCCAGAGGCAGAGGGTGGAGGGGCAGGAAAGTGGTGAAGGCAGTCAAAGGGCACAAACTTCTAGTTATAAATAATTCCCGGGGATAAAATGTACAGCATGGCAGTGACAGTTAACAATACTGTTTTGCATACTTGGAAGTTGCTAAGACAGTAAATCTTAAATATTTTTCATCACAGGAAAAAAATATGGTACCCAGGTGAGATGATGGATCTTAAGTAACCTTGGGGTAATCATTTCACAATATATACCTATAGCAAATCATTATGTTGTACACCTTAAATTTACACAATGTCAATTATATCTCAATAAAACTGGGAAAATGTTTTCAGAAGAATAATTTGCTGGACCCCACCCCTAGAGTTTCTAATCAGTAAGTGTAGGAGCTCCTTGCATTTTAATAAGTTTCCAAGTGATGCTTATGGTACTGGTCCAGGATCCATATTTTGAAAACCACTGTTTAAAATCATCAAGTACAGTGTCTGCCTAGTTAAGTCTAAGTAACTAGAAATAGCCAACAACTGTTGCGTGATTTTCATAGCGCCACTCATGGAATTGGTGGTGACCCAGAGGAAAGCAAGGTCACCATCTTGAAGGTTACAAAGAAGAAGGGACACCCAGAAGCTGTATCTTTCCCCTTCCTGATGAATGATAGACAAGCCAACTCCTGACAAAAGGGCCGTTTTGATGAACCTGTAGGCATCTTTCTGTGATTCATAATGGAAACTGCAAATGTAGATAGCTCAGATTCAGAGCATTGGTCATCATGTCCTTCAAGCCTTTTCTCATTGATCAGGAATGGCAAAATTTAAACACTGGATTATCAGCTGTTGACGTCGGATAGGAAAAGAATCTGAAAAACACTTCATGGGCAGAAAATTGAAATGAAACTTGGCGATAGCCCTCAAAAATTAAAAATTCAGATACTCTTATCTTTTTCCCACTGCTTAAAATCTCTTATAAAGATATTTAGGTAAGAATGTGCCAGAAAATAGGTCTGAGGATGTCCACTCCGGCCTTGTTACTTATGCACAGAAGGCTAGATTTCCAAACATGACCCTGTGGAATTCTCCAGGCAAGAAAACTGGAATGGGTTGCCATTCCCTTCTCCAGGGGATCTTCCCAATCCAGGGGTCGAACCCAGGTCTCCTGCATTGCAGGCAGATTCTTTACCAGCTGAGCCACCAGGGAAGCCCAGATATAGCACAGTGTATATAATAGTACTTCTACGTAAGTTTGGAAAGGTTACACATAGAAAAATACACAGTGTGTACTCTGCGTATAACATTTTCTCTGGAGGGGTAGGCTCTTAACAGTAGTTTAAAGAGAGACCGTGAAACTGCTGTATGGCACAGAGAGCTCAGCCTCGTGCTCTGTGATGACCTCGAGGAGTGGGATGGAGGGAGGTTCAAGCAGGAGGGTATATACATGCACATATAATTGATTCACTTTGTCACACAGCAGGAACTAACACAATGTTGTAAAGCAATTATCCTCCAATTAAAAATATAAGTAAATAAAAAGAGACACTGGGTGGGAAGTAGTCAGGATGGGAAGGTAGACTTTGACTTTTCAATTAATTCCTTCTTTCATATATACATATATTACTTTCATTTAGTCCAAAGGGATAATCTAGACAGAGTGATTTATTGGATCTTAAAAAGCCTAATGAGTGCTATATATTGTAAGGAACCATTAAAATTATAATAGTCTCGTGGATTTTTGTTATGTTACTTCCCTGAATCTTTGAATAGATGCATTAAATAAGGGCATTTACAGTTCCCTGAAATGTATTGGGATTTATACAAAGCTTAAAAAGTCACTGTCCAATATCCTATCATTTATTTGAACAGTGTCACCATTTCCTGCTTGCTTAAAATTTGCTAAAAGCACCCTGTTTTCTTTTTCCTTTACTTTCTTTCTTTTTTTTTTTTTTTTTACAATTTGATCAGCACATGTTTCTTCCTAGCCCCATCCTATTCCCTCCCAAAATCAGATTTTTGACCTCATCCAGACAGGAAGTTCAGAACCACAGCACCTACCTGCTGGTGATGTTTTGGCCTCAGGTGGCTCAAATGGTAAAGAATCTGCCTACAGAGCAGGAGACGTAAGAGACATGAGTTTGTTCCCTGGGTCAGGCAGATCCCCCGGAGAAGGAAATGGCAACCCACTCCAGTGTTCTTGCCTGGGACATCCCATGGACAGGGGAGCCTGGCAGGCTACAGTCCATGGGGTCACGAAGTGTGGGACACAACTGAGCGACTAATACTTACCCTTTTTCACTTTTTAACAAGGCTGTCATGGATTTCCCAGGATCACACAGCATGATTCATTTGACTCATCTCAAGATAGAACCCCAGAAGGCTGTTTTACCTCCTCGACTTGAAATTCCGGCCCATGCCTCCTTAATGTATGGGTTTGGCCGAGTTAATTCCGTTTCCTGGGCTTCCCGCCAGACTGACTGGCTCCTAAGCCGAGGACCCAGAACCAGAGCAAGGGCGCAGGAATCTCTGGGAGCTGCTCTAGCAGCCTCCCCTGTTGTGTTCGACACTAACTGCTCCTCCCTCTGGCTTTGTCTCGCTCCTCTGGGCATCACAGAAGCCCTGGATGACTTACTCCATTCTTTGTTCTAATTCTTCAATCCAAGGCCAAGGCTCGTCCATCCCACCCCAGCTTTTAGTATTTAATAACAACACTGATGAGCCAGGGTGGGGAAACTCCCCTCTTTGACTTGTTACATGCCGTTGAAAATCTCTCAGAGCCATTCACAGAAAATTTGGGAAAATGTTAACCCTTAAAGGGAAATAAAATTTCCTCTGAACCTCAGAGAGTTTAAGATTCTATCAGGAACCTAGATAAGTTTTAAGAACAAACATTCTGCCTGGAAGATTTGTTTGAGGTGCTCTCTAAGCAGGCCGACTGCCTGTGAGGACTTAATCAATTTCTCCACGTATCGGCCCTCCCTCATGGCTCAGTCAGAATCCGCCTGCAATGCAGGAGAGCTGGGTTCGATCCCTGGGTTGGGAAGATCCCCTGGAGAAGGCAATGGCAACCCACTCCACTATTCTTGCCTGCAGAATTCCATGGACAGAGGAGCCTGGCAGGCTACAGTCCACAGGGCCCCAAGAGTCAGACACAGACAGCGATTAAACCGCCGCCACCAAATGGATGGGAGGTTCTGTCACAGCTGTTTAGCGGCAACAGAAGATACAGGAGGTTCAGCTGCTAAGCTGCTAAGTCACTTCAGTCGTGTCCGACTCTATGCGACCCCATAGACGGCAGCCCACCAGGCTCCGCCATCCCTGGGGTTCTCCAGGCAAGAACACTGGAGTGGGTTGCCATTTCCTTCTCCAATGTATGAAAGGAAAAAGTGAAAGTGAAGTCGCTCAGTCGTGTCCGACTCTTAGCGACCCCATGGACTGTAGCCTACCAGGCTCCTCCGTCCATGGGATTTTCCAGGCAAGAGTACTGGAGTGGGGTGCCATTGCCTTCTCCGAGGAGGTTCAGAGACTCAGACATAAGCTCGGAGGATGTGGAGGAGAAGGTCTGTGTTTGTTCTCTGGAGGAGCCTAGCCTCTTTGACTGCTTCCAATGCTTTTCTGCCCAGAGCTGAAAAATCAGGAGCCTGGGGCGGACCAGAAGTCTGATGCCTGGCTCCTTCCCCAGAAGCTTATTGGAATGTGATCTGTTCCTGGGTGTTTACGCAGAACACCCTGTTCTGAGCTTGTCTTTTCTGAGAAGACTGAAGACAAGTGCTTCTCAAGAGAATTTGTAAACTTCTCTCTCATGTAAGAAGTCTGTTCTGAAGTCAGCAGATGTCCAAACAGTTTGAAGTGGGGGAGAAATACTGGAAAAATGTATTAAGTTACTTAGTCTTAGGATTTTTTTTTTTGAAGTTCTGAGGAATTTATACACATACATGTGCATGTTATGTGTATAAGAGAGTGAATAGTCACTCACGAGTATAATGTTCAGTTCTCATACACTCAACATGCACGCCTATGTGTATAAATTCTTCAGAGTTAAAAAAAAAATCCTAACAAATATGTGTGCCTGTTACGTATATAAGAGAACAAATAATCACTAGTAGCGTGTTCAGTTTGGCTTCCCAGTGGCACAGCAGCAAAGACTCCACCTGCCAATGCAGGACTTGCAAGAGATGTGGGTTCGATCACTGAGTCAGGAGGATCCCCTGGAGTAGGAGATAGCAACCCCCTCCAATGTTCTTGCCCGGAAAAGTCCATGGACAGAGGAGCCTGGCAGGCTACAGTCCAGGGGATTTGCAAAAAGTCAGACACCACTGAGCCCACATACACACACATGGTGTTCAGTTAATTAAACGTAGAGGCCGTTAGGCTGAAGAAGCTCTCAGGCCGTGGTGGCCTGAGGACGCAAACCAAACCCTCAGCCTGCAAATGCCTCAAGGTTAAGACGCGGAAACCCGAGGGCAGCCGCTCACAAATAAGCAGCTGGGGTCTGAGCGCCAGCGAGTCAGCAGTGTCCTTGCTCAGCCTCTGCCTGCTCCCGGTGAGTCTCCCCGGCTCCCGTGAGCGGTGCCCTCCTGGCCAATTCCTGTTCTGCTCGGTTGGAATCCGCTTTTGCTGAAATAAACTTCACAAGTTTTAGTATACTTCAGTTTATCCTTTCGTAAGAGGTTTCTTCAAAGAGCGATGAGCCGTTTCCTCTCTTTGCCCTTCCCTTATGTTCCCTTACACCTGCTGGAGGTATCCTCCGGGGCTCGACTGTCACCCCTGAGACGGGCATTCAAGCATCCTTTTGAAAAAAAAATCAATCACTTTTATTCTTTCATTGAGGATAATTGCTTTGGGGTTTGATCCCTGGGTCAGGAAGATCCCTTGGAGCAGGGAACAGCACCCAACTCCAGTATTTTTGCCTGGAAAATTCCATGGGCAGAGGAACCTGATGGGCTGCAAGTCCCTGGGGCTGCAGAGAGCCTGACACGACTGAACACATACACACGTAATTGCCTTACAGTGTTGTGTTCGTTTCTGCTGTACAAGGAAGTGAATCAGTTCTATGCATACAGACATCTTTCCCTCCAGGTCAGCACAGAGCCCCAAGCTGAGCTCCCGGTGCTCTACGGCAGCTTCTTACTAGCTAGCTTCTTCACATGTGACAGTGTAATATGTCAGCCCTCCTGTCCCAGTTCATCTCACCCTCCCCTTTCCCCTCTGTGTCCCCATCATCTGTTCTCTGCATCTGTATCTCTATTCCTGCCCTGCAGACAGGCTCCTGTGTACCATTTTTTTAGATTTCACATATGTGCATTATAATAACATATCACATATATGTTTTTCCCTTTCTGACTTACTTCACTGTGTATGACAGCCTCTCGTCCATCCGCATCCACCACAAATGACCCAACTTCATTTCCTTTTATGGTCGTCACTTTTAATTTTTTTCATTTTTCCCAAATAACCTAAATTTAGGCAAACCTAATACGTAGAATGGCATCTGGTCCCATCACTTCATGGGAAATAGATGGGGAAACAGTGCAAACAGTGTCAGACTTTATTTTTTTGGGCTCCAAAATCACTGCTGATGGTGATTGCAGCCATGAAATTAAAAGATGCTTACTCCTTGGAAGGAAGGTTATGACCAACCTAGATAGCATACTTAAAAGCAGAGACATTACTTTGCCAACAAAGGTCCATCTAGTCAAGGCTATGGTTTTTCCAGTGGTCATGTATGGATGTGAGAGTTGGACAGTGAAGAAAGCTGAGCACCGAAGAATTGATGCTTTTGAACTGTGGTGTTGGAGAAGACTCTTGAGAGTCCCTTGGACTGCAAGGAGATCCAACCAGTCCATCCTAAAGGAGATCAGTCCTGGGTGTTCTTTGGAAGGACTGATGTTGAAGCTGAAACTCCAGTCCTTTGGCCACCTCATGCAAAGAGTTGACTCATTAGAAAAGACCCTAATGCTGGGAAGGATTGGGGGCAGGAGGAGAAAGGGACGACAGAGGATGAGATGGTTGGATGGCATCACCGACTCGATGGACATGGGTTTGGATAAACTCCGGGAGTTGGTGATGGACAGGGAGGCCTGGCGTGCTGCAATTCATGGGGTCGCAGAGTCGGACATGACTGAGCGACTGAACTGAATACGTAGAAACCCATGGCATCACCAACTCAATGGACATGAGTCTGAGCAAGCTCCAGGAGTTGGTGATGGACAGGGAAGCCTGGCATGCTGCAGTCCATGGGGTCACAAAGAGTCGGACACGATGGACCGACTTAACTGAACTGAATACATAGAATGGGAGGGGGGATTTGCAAAGTATGAGGAGTGCATATTAATTCTTTTACTGAGAGCTCTTTCTGTTGATAATACTTCCAAAATGCTGAAGTATTCTAACCGCTGTAAGCTGGCTTGGGGCCTCCAGCCCCCACTCTGCAGACCCCTGGGTGGTGAAGGCCCTGTGGGGGTTGACGTGAGTTTACTCTGCTCACAGCTCATCTTCTGCACACTGTCTTTCTGAACTCAGGCCAGCACCATCCTGTGCACTATTTCTTTCTCTCAGCATTGAAGTACAGCATTGAAGATTCCATGCTAGTAACTACTTGTAGTTTTGCCTTGTATAGAATACATAGTGTAAATCATACTGGGGAAGTGGTGAGTGGTAGTTGAATTCACCAACTTGCTCTTTGGTGTGTCCTGCTGGAGACAATGAAGACTGAATGGTCTTTGCCTGGGACATCAATCCTAGCAGTCATCCTGAAATTATGATTTTAAAGATATGCTGTCTTGGAATCACATTCATGAGGGCATACTCTTTGAGATAGTTTTTCCCTAATGATGATGCATTCATGCTGAGCCTGGCATTCTTTGAGTCCTTTTGTGCACCTTTCATTTGAAAGACAAACAGCTGGTTCAGGGGTAGTCTGCACCGAAATGAGAGAAGTCAACTGGACCTTAGAAATACTGTGCGAGTAATTTTTTAAACCTAATCCAAGTTACCCAGTTTTGGGGTTTTGGTCTTGAGGTTTCTTAAACTTGTTAATATGTTGGGCTGGGGATGGGGAGTATAAAACTTAATAAATAAAGATAATCGTTTGAGTTAATACATTATTGAACAGAATACAATTACATGAAGTTGAAAATGGCCCAGAAAATTCAAGATGAATCTCTGCATTCTGACTTTTTTTCCTGAACCTCCAATGTGTGTTAATGTTTTGGCTCCATCTGGATGACCTTCAGGTATCTCAGATTCAGCCTGTCCAGAAGTCAATTCCTGACCTCCTTTCGCAGACCTCCACTGTGCTCATCCTTTTGGTCTCTGATATACTTCCCAAGCTTGAGTCATTCTGTTCTCTCTTCTCTCCAGCCTTACAGCAAGTCAGCCACTGTGTCCTACTGACTCCTTGCTCCTCTCTCCACCCAGCGCCCTGTGTTAATCCAAGCCTTCATCATCTCTCCCAAACAAATCCTACTTGAAGGTGCCTCCTCTAGTCTACAATATGCAGTCATACTCTGGCTTATAACATACACAGTCCTCCTGAGTCATTCTCACCCAGATTTAGCCCCATCTCCACCAGCTACTTTCACACAAAGCCCTTTCACAACTCTGTGCCCATCTTTGAACAAGCCGCCCCTGCTTTCTCTACTGGGCAAGCCATTGATTCATCATTTAAGACTTAGCAGATGTGGCCTTCTTTGGGGATGTTCCACCTGACTCCCACCTAACTGAGTTAGTTACTGTGTCCCCATAGCTGTCATCCATAACCTCTCTTGTGTAGGATAATTAGCTGCTTGTCTTTATTTCTCCCTAGAGACAGTGATCTCATCAAGGGCATTAGCTTTGTCTTAATCGTTATTTCTAACAATCAGTCAAATGCTTGGTCACTAGGAGGATCTTCTGTGTTTGCTGAATGAATGAACGAATTGAACTTATGCCCTGGGATGTGGTAATAACATGTTCTAAATAATTGAGGCACTTAACCTCAAACAGTGAATATCTTCAAGAGTACCGGGCTTCAGGAGATACCAGGGGATCTGTTTTTACCCTTGAACCTGTGCCGTCTTTCTTCTAGGTGCCTTACCTTCTGTACACCTCCACGTGCATTAATGATCCCTCTTACTTTCCTCCCACTCCACACACACACATGTATGTGTGACCTCACAATTTTCACTGTTGTATATCCCCTCTATTAACAGCTTTCCCTGACTGGTGACAGAATGTTGACTTTCACCCCCAGATACTCAGTCTCAGCCCTTCCTGTCCTTTGTCCTCAGGCCTGGCATCAGGACACCCACCATTCAGGACACCATCATGTAACCACGATGCTGGTTAGAGTTCTACTATTAAAAGCAATGGAACCCTTTACTCTCTAACAATCCCACAATCACCACCCTGGACAGAAGATAGTCTCATCAGATGGTGGATCCCACTGTGGCCTTTTGGGCCGACTGCTCTGTGTTCCCCAGATTCTCGCAGCCTCCCCGCAGACAAAGCAACAGGAAACCCAGGCAGCGGGGGCCGAACCAATTCTCCACCAGCCGCGCAGTTGAGCAGAGCCCTGGGGGTGGGTGATCAGGGGAAAGTCAGCACTGGGGGTGTCTTGGCGGGACTGGTCTGGCAGTGTTCCTTCCTCTAGGTGAGGCGGGAGAGGGGAACCGCGTGTACTCAAGGTGGGTGAGAGCTTAGCTAGCCGCAGATCCTCCTGTTCCACGTAAGCACAACAAATTCATCAGGTGACCGGAGGATGAAGTTTGGAAGGAGATTTGGAGTTGGGATTCCCTTGAGGCAGAAGACAGTCCACAGGAAAGCCCCTGTGAAAATCACTCACAGAGTGAGAACTAGTTTCTCATTAATATTAGAAGATATTTACCATGTAGTAGGGCTTCCTGGGTGGCTCAATCGTAAAGAACCCACCTGCCAATGCAGGAGACATGAGAGACGTGGGTTCGATCTCTGGGTTGGGAAGATCCGCTGGAGGAGGGCATGGCAACCCACTCCAGTAATCTTGGCTAAGAAAATCCCCCAGGACAGAGGAGGCTGGTGGGCTACAGTCCATAGGGTCGTGAAGGGTTGGACAGGACTGCAGCGACTTAGCTCGCACCATGTAGTCAGTGAAGGAAATCCGCTTTCTTCCTCTCCTCCATCACACACTTGTTTGTTTTGTGGGCTCATTTTTTAAATCGGGGCACCAGGTGCTGCTCTTCTGCGGGGATTATTCTATTACTCTTTGACATTCTTTGGACACCTGGAAGATTTGGAAGAGCTTTGATGTCCTTTTTTATAATAGAGCCCTGGGAAATCACTTAAGAAAGATTTATGTTAAGCAGAGCATTAGCATCCATATGAAGCTCATTTTACCTGTGGTTTCCTAACATTTCCTAAATGTTTAGAAGTTCAGGTTTACTCATACAGCTCATTCAGTGCCATGATTTCCTTAATCCCATGCTTAGTAGACTGATAACTGCTTGAGCAAAATTAAATCTGCAGGCAGTTGGCCCCACCTCTAACCTCCACTGCTAAGAGTCCTTTCCTTTCCCTGGAGAGCTTTGTTCACCACCCCTCAGCACTGACCATGGACATAGGACCTCGCCTGGAAGCCACAGAAGTGCTACATTAAGTCCAAGTGGCAGAAGTAGAACTTCAAGGGTGTTGGGAGCCTGAGCGGGGAGGGGAGCATTATGAAAGTGCAAACGGAGTCCCCGAGAATGGTCCGTGGCCGTGCTGAAACCGTGGAGGGCGCCATGCGGCGTTGCATTGAGATCTGCATGTAGTGTGCGGCTGGTTGGGTGAGAGCCTTGGTCTGTCTGGAAGTGGAGGCGATGGCTCCTGTTTACTGCCAGAGGGCTGGAGGGCTGGCTGCAGTGGGTGCCACAGGGGAGGAAGGGGGACCAACGAGTAAAAATGGCCTTGAGATCCAGGGGGAATGTGACACCCCTACTCACTGCCCTGACTTGGACACGGTAATGTCTTCAGAGGGCTGCAACAGGGCCCTTGAGATGGAGGCCAACAGAGGGAAAGATGGATATTTGGCTCTTCCTCATTCAGCCACTCCACCCTGGCTTCACTTGTCAGGCCCCCATCCCAGGCATTTCTGGATCTGTAGATCTGTATCTGTAGGCCACCATCAGTGCCTGTTTATCTATAGATCTACGTTGACAGATCCACCAAGTCGTGTTTTTAGACACAAGCTAAAGAAGGCTTGGGTGCAGATGTCCATACCCTTTCCCCAGCCATATTTAGAACTTGTCTTAACCTAAAGTTGTGGAGACAGACTTGAAGGGAGACCTCCCCAACCTTGCTAACATGTAAGTACGAAAAGGCACAAATCGGATGGATATCGATGATGTTATTTCTACTGTGACATCATCTATAGACTCCTAGTGCCTTTGCTTTGCTTCCCTAGAGTGATCACAACATAAATTACTTGTCTTGTTTGACTTCCTTGTTCACCAAAGTTGAGCAGATTGTGGCCGTTTTCAACGCTTCTACCAGACAAAAAGCTTGGGACCATTTCTCGAAAGCTCAGCGCAAGAACATAGACATTTGGCGAAAGCACTCTGAGGTTGGTGATTTTACTATTACTTTCTAACCACCGTCGCACAGCTGGATTGGCAGGGAAGAGTGTGGCTGCAGCCACAATGGTTTCTGTTACGGCGGGCAGTCCACCAGCCTGTGTCCTGTCTCACTGTCAGCTCCACCTCCAGCTCAGATTGGTCCCATGGTCCGTAAGAGCAGCTGACCTGATGCTTGGAGGACGGAGTGCTTTTCTTTCCTGCAGAGAAAAGCATCTCTCCCATCCATAGTCAAGAGCTCAGAAATAAGCCAGGACACTTGGCATAATCATTATGCCAAAAAAGTGTAACGTAAAATGGAAAACTGGTCTCTACATTACTGAGTTGTATTTTCTTTTTTTCTCAGTGTTCTGTGGCACCATGGTTACCATTTGCCCTTTGGCTAGAAATGGCAAGTGTGCCTTTCACCCTCATCTTCTCATCCTAAGCAATGTTGTAGTCCCCTGTGCCAGCCGATGGGTCCCATCAGATCCCTCCCCAGAGCAGATGTCCCCAGGGTAGTGGATGTCCCAGCTAGCGCTGTCCACCTTTCTGCATCAATGTATGTGTGAAGTGTGAGTATCTATCCCAAGGCAAGAGCTCAGACCTCGACCTTCCCTGCCACCTAGAAGAACCAGAAGGTGTCATGAGTCATTGCTCGTCCAGCTGTTATTTTTAACCCTGCAGTGTAGTGCACGCTTGAACCTGTAATTTAAAAGTAAGTATACTGTCTTTGTTTGCTTCTTTATTTTTTTTTTAACGAGAGAATGTTTTTCATTTGGATGCTTCTCCATCTCTAGCATGTTAATATTAAAGCTCTCTAAATGATAACCCCCTCTTTCCAAATCCCAAACCTATAGAAGGTAAGGTTTATTTATTTAATGATTTTGGTTCACACTTGGAAAGTAAGTGTTTTATGTGGAGTTTGAGGAACCACAAAGTGCCGGGGAATCAATCATCTGGGTAGCATTTTAAGTGCCCATTAACTAATGCTAAATTACAGTTGAATACCAATGGCACTAGATGTAGCAGCCACATGCATACCAAATGAATTCTTTATTATCACTGTTATTATGGTGAATACTGAATGACTTCACAATAATGGGACACTTAAAACGCTAGTGCAATTTATTATGAAGAAGGACATTTTTTATTTTGTTCACAAATTCGGAGAACGTGGCCAGTGACTGATACAACTCTGTTCTTCTGCCCAGGATGATGGATAAGGAGGAGGTGGGTTTCTCTTCAGTGTTGGGGAGAGGGGGGGCAGAAAACCGACAGGAGCTCATCTCAGGCTCTCGAAGACACTGACTCAGGACCCATGTCAGGGATGATTTTCAGGAGGAAAGAGTCCTGGAAATCAGTGATGAAATATCCAAGATGAGTGTTCTGAAACACTCATTGGAATCCATAAAGAACGATTCAGATGTGGGAATGATCTGCCTATGAATTGTTTACTTTTTTGGCTTCACACAAAACCAGACATACTAGGAGCAATGTTAAGAGAAGGGCAGGTGGCTTGATGCTGTATGAACCCAGACCTAAGAAGTCTGGCATTAGTGTATGAGTGTCAGCAGCTGTCCGTTACTGATCCATCAGGCTTCCTGCCACGTCTGATCCTGCTCCCCTAGCCCTGCCGCCGGCTCCTGTGCAGGGCCGTCCTCTCCTTTGCTGAACTGGACACACAAAGGGTTCCCGCTTGGTCCCAAGGAGCCCTGCTTGCTTCACTCCCTCCTGGGAGGCAGAAACGGAAGCAGTCCAGAGAGATGCTCCTGGAAAGGGTCTTTGTGTCTCCCTGCCACTCCCACCACCTCTTTTGATACACCGGGAAATAGAATGCTAAATTACCTTTGATTTTCTCTCCTCCATGTCGCCTAACTGATTAAATACCAGTTGGCAGTTTAACATTGTGGATGATTTCTCAGTTGCATATAAGCTTGATAATTGGCTTGATTTTTCCCACGTTCCCATGAACAGCATCTGTTAATTATCGGCAACACCTTTGCAGATTTATTAGAGTGTGCTGGTGATTTACTGCTGAACCAGAGGCGCCCTGTGGAAACACCCACAGCTTTTTTTCCCCTTCCAGTTTTTTTTTTCCTTTCCATCACCCTTCCCCACAAGAAAAGCTACTGTTTGTCATGAATTGTAAAGACTAAACAACAGACCCTTTCAGCCTCCTTTATTCTTTCCACCGGAAGTTTCTTTGTTTCAGGTATTTTCAGGCCACCTCCTGGGGAAGTGGGCTCCTTGTCAGTGGAAAGATTAGCTGTCCACAATCTAAAAACCTCCCCACTAATCACATGTGACATCCACCTCCGAGCTCCGATGGTGTTATTTAAGGCGGAATTGGAACCTCTTTGCTGGGTGGCACGGTCAAATAAGGGGATGCTGCCTTCATCCTGTGCTGCTCAGGACTGCCCTGTAATGGGTGGTCCTGTCCCAGGGACCTCCCTTCTACCGCTCCCTTTCCCTGTCTTGGGTGACTTCCCTGTCTCTGCGGTAGTGGTTCCTGGAGTTCAGAGCTGACCATGCGAGAGTGATTAGCAAAACATAATTCCCCATCCGTTGTGCTTCAGTTAAAATCTGTGCACTGTGGAGATAAGAGAATTGAGAGAACCTATAACAGAATAATACAGACACATCCATCCATTGAAAAGGCACTTTGTGTTTAAAGTCATGCTGTTAATACATTAGTGTTGTGATTTAGTTTTATTGTGAGTCATAGATTTATGTATTATAAACTGGAGTTATTTTTACTGTTTGACTTTTATTTAGAGACTTTGGTTTAAATGGGGAGAAAAACAATAATGCATCCCTGCTCTTGTTTTTTTTTTTCCTTCCTTTGAGGCCAGAACATGTAAGAGAACAGAATAGATAAGAATTACAAATATATAATATCCAGCTTGATGCAAAATAGTAATATACTAATTTAATGTAAACCATTACAGTGTCCTGATTTTTAGGCACCGTAGTAAACAATTTATTATGTAATTCTTTATTTTTGAAAATGAATTTTAACATAACACTTTTCCGTTCAAACAGCCTTGTATTACTATTATCTTGTTGATGTGTGAGTAGACTGAGACTCAAAGAAATTAAATGCCTTGATTACATTCACTTCTCTAGGAAACAGAGAAAGATACAATCCTTAGATCTTAAAGGGATGCTAAAACAACCATTACATCACAAACAATAAACCCCTGTGATAATGTGAAACACCAGAAAAGAAGGCATCTGTTTTTATTTTGTCCTGCAACACTTTTGGATATCTAAGTGTGTGTGTGTGTGAGAGAGAGAGAGATCACACCTGGGCACATACACACATGCAGGGACACTATTCTGCATGAACATTTTCAACGTAATGAACCAAATCTCACATGATGCTAAGTATGTCACATGCGTTAACTTGTTTATCCTCAAAACTCTTACTGTCACACTATCTCAGAGAGTGATTTGACCCTAAGAAAGATGAAGTATCCCTCAAGTGACCCCAGTGGTTCAGTGGTAGACGAGGCTTCTTAAAAATTCTCCTGTGTGCATTCCTAATCACTAGCTGGGTCGCTCCTGTGTGCCATTCCTGATAATAGACATTTCTGCGGGAGCCTTGAAACAGCCCTACCAGGGTGGATGTTATTGCCCTCATTTTTACCAGAGAGGAAATTAACACTCACGAGATTGAATTAATTGCTGAAGAGCCCATGACTCACCTTTGGTGAGCAGGGATTTCTCGCAAATTGGATCCCGAACCCCTCGGCCTGTCCACACCCCAGACCCCGCAGAACTCCTCCCTGGGTTAGGTGGGGCAGTGTTTGGGAGGTGAGTCTTAATGCACCGAGAGACCGCTGAGAAGGCCGTGTCACATGTCCATGGCTCTGACACCCGTGGGTCCTCTGCTTCCAGGAACTTCGGAATGCTCAGAGTGAGCAGCTTATGGGCATCCGTCGCGAAGAAGAGATGGAAATGTCTGACGATGAGAACTGTGACAGCCCCACTAAAAAAATGAGAGTCGATGAATCAGGTAACACTGATCACCACCAAACCCCTGTGAGCTGCCATAACGACCTTTCTAATCTTAGCCAGGGTATACACATCAGCAGGTGGTCACATCACTCACTTTTATTTGAGTTACGCTAAACTTTCATCTTTGAGTGACTCTGCCTTTTATTAATAGAATTTGAAATTCCTTCTTAGAATTTAAATTGTCCCAGTCGTTTCTTATGTTCATGAGTCTGGGGCTGTTAAGACTTTTTTTTCGGGGACATTTGCCGGTTCCCATAAAAATCCTCTTCCAGAGTGTGGCAGCCACCGCTGATGCTGAAATACAGATAAAATTTGGTTTCAGTCAGTGCACTTCTTTCATGGGAAATGTTCAATCCCTAAAGAATGTTTCTAGCCTCCAAAGCAACATGCTGGAGAATTAGATTTTTTTTTTTCCAATAAATTTTAGTTCCTAACCTATGATCAAAGGGATGGCCCCATTTGGTACCAAGAAGGGGGCATCAATCCTTGAGTTATAAAAGGGAGAGAGACTTAAAGAGAACCTTGCTTTATATGCTCTGCCTAATCTGACCCGATTTAAAACTCTTTTTCTCAAATTGTGTGTAATTCCCTTGGTGTCGTATCAATAAAAGCACGCAAGGGAAATGCTCACTCAGAGGTAGGAGACCCCAAGGGAGACTGCTTGTCTGAGGGGAAGAGAGTTGCCTAAAGGGGCTGGGAACAACCACCATTGCCACCGATGCCAAAAAGGGAATAAAACAGTCACCTCTCCCAGGCCTTTTTAACAGAAAGACTCAGGTGAGCAGGAACAATGGGTTTTTATGAATTTGTTAGTAGAGGCCAAAATTAGGATTACAAAATGATCAGGTCATTGGCATTTCTAAGTTGTCAGTTAGGTTGCTTCCTTGTCTTGGCTATTGTCAGTGGTGCTGCTGTGAACATGGGATACGTGTGTCTTTTTGAATTATAGTTTTGTCGAGCTACATGCCTGGAAGTGGGATTGCTGGATCATATGGTAGTTCTATGTTTAGTTTCCTGGGGAGCCTCCAGGCTGTTCTCTACGGTAGTTGTACCAGCTTGTATTCCCACTGGCAGTGTCAGAGGGCTCCCTTTCCTCCATATCCTCTCCAGTATTGATTATTCGTAAACGTTTTTAATGATGGCCGTTCTGATCGGTGGGAGGTGATACCTCATTGTTTTGATTTGCATTTCTCTCATAACTAGTGATACTGAGCATCTTTTCATGGGCCTACTTGCCATGTGTATGTCTTCTTTGGAACAATGTCTATTAAGGTCTTCTGTCCATTTTTAAATAGGGTTGGTTGTTTTCTGTTGTTTGTTTGTATGAGCTATTTGTATATTTTGGAGATGAAGCCTTTGCCATGCCAGTCACATCTTTCACAGATATTTTCTTCCAGTCCGTAGGTTGTCTCTTCATTTTTTTTTTATGGTTTCCTTTGCTGTACAAAACCTTGTAAGTTTGATTATGTCCCATTTGTTAATTTTTTAATTTCTATTGCCTTGGGAGACTGACCTAAGAAAACATTGGTATGATTTATGTCAGAGAATGATTTTCCTATTTTCTCTTCTAGAAGTTTTATGTTTTCATGTCTTATGTTTAAATCTGTAAACCATTTTGAGTTTATTTTTGTATATGACATGAGCGTCTGTTCTAACTTTGTTGATTTACATGCAATTGTACAGCTTTCTCAGCACCATTTGATGAAGATGTTGTCTTTTCCCCATTGTATATTCTTAGTTCCTTTGACAGAGATTAATTGACCGTAGGTGTGAGGATTCATTTCTGGACTGTCTGTTCTATTCCATTGATCAATATGTCTGTTGTACAAATACCACACTGTTTTGATTACTGCAGCTTTGTAGTATTGTCTGAAGTCTGGGAGAGTTATGCCTCCTGGAAACAACCTAAATGTCCATCAACACATGAATGGATAAAGAGAAGGTGTACATGCATACAATGGAATACTGCTGCTAAGTCGCTTCAGTCGTGTCCGACTCTGTGCGACCCCATGGACGGCAGCCCATCAGGCTCTGCCGTCCCTGGGATTCTCCAGGCAAGAATACTGGAGTGGGCTGCCATTTCCTTCTCCCAATGGAATACTACTCAGCCATAAAAAAGAATGAAATAATACCATTTGCAGCAACATGGATGCAACTAGAGATTATCATACTAAGTGAAGTAAGTCAGAGAAAGACAAATAGCACTTGATATCATTTATATATAGAATCTAAAATATGGCTCAAATGAACCTATCTACAAAACAGAAAAAGACTCACAGACATAGAGAATAGACTTGTTGTTGCCAAAGGGGAGTGGAGGGAAGGAGAGGGATGGACTAGGAATTTGAGATTGGTAGATGTAAACTATTGCATTTAAGCCGGATAAACAACAAGGTGTCCTACTGTACAGCACAGGCAACTATAATATATCCAGTCTCCTGGGATACATAATGGAAAAGAATGTATGTATATGTATAACTGAATCACAGCATGGCTATGTAAATCTACTATGCTTCTATTTTTTAAACTAATTAATTAAAAAAATTTTTTTAAAAGCTGTCAGAACGCTCTGTTTCTGCAGTGCTTTAGAAGAGAATGCCTGAAGCATAAGATGGCCACAAGAAAAAGCTCCTGCACAGAAGTGTGCAGAGGGGAGCTTTCTTAGAACAGTGCTTCTTGAAAACAGTGTTCCCCAGTCCAGCAGTATCAGCATCACCTAGGAACTTACTCAAAATGTAACTTCTCAGTCTTTCTCAGGACTTACTGAATCAGAAACTCCAGAGGATGGGCGAGGGGAGGATGTGCTGAATCAGAAACTCCAGGGGATGGGGGAAGGGAGGATGTTCTGAATCAGAAACTCCACCGGATGCAGGAGGAGGGTTGTGAGATCTAAAAATCTGTGATTTGAAAAAGCCCTGTGGGGAATCCCGATGCAGGCTGGAGTTTGAGAACCAGGCCTTAGAAAATTTCCCTTTCATCCTCAGATTCCATTCATTTAAATCTTTCAAAGCCTAGCATAAAAGCAGGCACCACACCACTAGTTTTAAAGCCATGTATCTTTTGTCTGGAAAATGAACCAAACACTTACGTGTCACGTGTAATGTCTCTTATTAAACTGATGTCACGTTTCTCAGGACTGCTTGATTATTGGGTTTGGACTTGCTTATGTGAGGAAGCCACCTTCTGCACAGCGTTTCTATTCCGCACACTTTCAGATATCAGAAGGAGAGAGTGAGTTTGGGTGTGATTTTTCTTAAATTCAACGAGCTCCTCCAATAAATAAGTAATTTTTTTCTCAAAAAAGGTTTTCGCCATTTTTGAAGTTTCTAGACACGGGGAAAGTTTGCACAAAACCTGGATCCTTAACATCCTTATAAGGTAGGTGGAGAAGAAAAGACTAGGCTCAATCAGAAATTCTGATTGAAATTGTGACTTTTTTTTTTCTTATTTAAGGGGGGTGACATTTCTTTTTAAACAACCTACCCATTTCTCAAGTAAGAAACGTGTATAATTTCATAGCCTGCTTGGGAGAAGACAAGAATAATAACTGGCCACAGAGAAAAATTTTACAGACTGTGGTAGCAAGCGTGTACCTATAGAATGACCTGCAATCTCTGCTTGAGAAGAATCCACAAGATACCAAGGACCTCTTCTCTCAGTCAGGACCACAAAGATGCTCCCAGGAAGTTTGACTGAAGAGCCCTTCCCAGATCGCTATGATTTTCTTTCCTCCAGGCATCTCCTAAGAGCCTGAAACAAGACCTGAACTTGCAGAATGTTCTCCAGGCTTGTTCCTTTGGTCAGCAGAATTAATGAACTCAGCACAGTACATGATCCACAGTAGGTGCCAAGGGCAGAGATGAAAGAACGGAGAACAAATGCCAGGCCCTAAGCAGTTCAGAGTCTTTCTTGTGCTTTTCCAAATGAGATGGGCCAGAGAACGTTGCATGTGGTTTATGAGGAAAGTGCAGGACTGGTGAGATGGAAGGGAAAGCCACCCTTGTTCCACCAGGCCTTCAAGACCCTGCCAAAAGGCAGGTGGTGGTTCTCTCAGCCCTGCCTATTCAGGGGGCACAGCCTGACAGCAGGAATCCCCTGTGATCTTTTGCCCAAGCCTCAGACAAAAGATCCCTGTGAACTGCTGAAAGAGGGGACTGGGGCCCCACAGCCCGATGGAAGCGGGTCTTTCAGAGGCATCTCTTTAGGTAACAGGCCAATCATTATTTTAGGTACAAATTTGCATGTCTAGTCACCTCTTAGCAGGCCTCTGAAGACAGCACTTTACTGCCCTGACAGGGAAATTTGCCAGACTCATGATAGAAGTAAATTTCTGCATCTTTTGCGGTGATTCCCAACCAGAGGCCGGTTTCATGGAAGAGAATTTTTCCATGGACTGAGGGATGGGGGTATCGTTTCAGGATGATTCAAGCACATTGCATTCATTGTGCACTTTATTTCTATTATTATTACATCAGCTCCACCTCAGGTCCATCAGGCATCAGATCCCGGAGGTTGGGGTTCCCTGCTCTAAGGAATCCCCTGGCCCTTCCTCTTCTTCTGAAATCTTGCGATTTTGCCTCAGACCTTTCTGGCAGCAACTGACCAAGAAATTCTTAGAAATGCCAGGGGAGAATCCCCTCTCAGGAGCCTCCTACCAGCCCTGCCTTCCCATCTCCCTCCCAGAACAAAAAACCAATCTTCACAAGTTTTATTTCTGATGAGGAGATGGAGAGAATTGACTTTGGTTTTCAGAAAAGGAAAGACTTCTATGATACCTTGAGTTTAATTTTTTTTTAATCAAAGTTTTTCAGGCCATCTCTGCTCTTCTGATTAAGAATGCTTTCTTGTACTTTGGCTGTTTACTGCTCCTGGTAATTTACAATGTGTCTTTGGCCAGAGTTCCCCCAGACCAGCTGTCCCTTCCAGATCACTCTGGGAAGGCTGGTCACTGAGGCTCAGCAGGTGACCCTTAAAGGGGGGGAAAGGGGTTTGCTGGAGCCAAACTGAGATGCTGATGAAAATGAGAATGAGTTTTGTTAATACATTTGAAAATCAAGACAGACGTATCAAAGCATTTGTTCAGGAAGATTGGCATCCTGCTCCAAAACCCCTGAAGATAATTTCTGATAAAAATTCAAATGTATTGTTGCACAGTCTGCCTCCTGCTGCAATCAAGCCAAACTTTTAAGGCCAAGTCTGCTCCTACTTCCCTCTCTCCCTGCCCACTCCCTCTCCCTCCCTCCCTCCAGCTTTCTTCTCCCTCAGTCCTCCCCTCACCCTTTCTCCTTCCTCCCTCCAGATTGCCAGTGGAGGAGGGGCAGGAGTGTGCTGGAAGGAAGGGAAGGAGAGAGGAAGTCTGTCCTAAATCATAAGGCCTCCCTTGGCAGAACCTGATCAGCCGTCAGTGTTGCGAGAGTTCAGTGAGTCAGTGCATCTTGTGAAGCCCTTCCAACTAGCACATGACAAGTAGCTCAGTGGCTGTTAACTCTGCCTCTTATCTTAATCATCCTCCAACACTTGGTCCTGGGCCTTTCACCAAGTAAATGCTCAATAAAAGTTGGTTGACTTCAGTCGTGTCTTCTTGTGCTCAGTTTTTGATGGTGCCGTCCCGTAAGTCGACCAGAGGATGGTAGCCCTGAGAACACTTGCTCCGGTTAAACTGAAATGTCAGGCATTAAGTGGCGTGTTCAAACAGGGATGGTTGATTTCTCCACAATGTTCAGAACTTTTGCATACCCGGAATTCCGTGCCACACGCTGAAGAGGCTATGGACCAGAGAGTTGAAACTCAGTATTAACCTAATGATCAGCAAGCATTTGTCAGTCACCTTCTTGTGTTCAAGGCACTGTGAACCCAGGGGTACAGAGAGAGTTTAGACACAGTCTACCTTGCCCTCCAGGCTATGAGATACTTTTTGAAGAGAAATATGAACATCTTTGAAGTTAATAGAAATGCAGTGCCTGAAGCCAAATATGTTTTAAGCCATTAATTTAAATTCAGTATAAAGCAAAATGAACATCACTTCCAGTGTGTGTACCTCACCCAGTATTTGGTGAGTATGCGTTATATGTTGAACACAGATTTGAGAAAAGTGAAAGTAAAACAGCCTTTGCTTAATACCCTTACACCATTCCATAATATACAGACACTCTTGGATTTTAACTACACCTCATTTAAACTCTTGAGTACTTTGTAGGGACAAATACTCTTAATTATGAAGAGTGTTTTCCAGGTTGTCAATTTTCTATGGAGACTCATCACAGCCAGTAAGAAGTCAAACAAGGGTTTTCCAGCTCTTTCAACCAACTGAGTCAAATTAGGGACTCGTGATTATGTTGAGTCAGCAGTATTCAGTATGCCTGAAGTTTCATATACAGCCGGAAGTCAGGTTAAAAGATTAATAATCATAAAGCTCTCTCTGGCTATCCCTGATCTCTTTGAACACCAAGACTGCCTTCATTTTTCTGATTCAGTTTATTTCCTGGAAAGAAGTGGTTTGGAGAGCCATGAAGGAGACCCAACAGAGACATTCCAGTTAAGACACCAGCCCCAGAGATTCACCGTGGGCCCCCAGCACAGCCTGGCCACGAAGAGAGGGGCTATTGAATCCCAAACCAGGGTCCCGTGGCTGGCTGATGAGGGGTGGGGTGTTGATGGGGGCCAGAGAAGCTTCCTTTTAGGAAACATCGAATGTGGTCTAAGCTGGCTTCCTCTGGAGTCACTCAGAACCAGACAGAGGGCCAAGAGCTTGAAGACGTGGAAAGTGACACAGCTCAGCATGAGGCCACATGCCCGGCGACCCCCAAGGCGGGAGCACAGGTGATGGGAAGGATAAGGTGTTCGTAGACTCCCTGTTTTCGCCTGTGATGGTAACCCAAAAGGGAGATATTGAGTGGTGATGTGTGTCCATCGGTCGCCACCGAGTTAAAGATGAGCATTTTATTACCACAACCGAATGTCTTCTGGGGCCTCCAGGGTCAGACAAGGAGATGTGATCAACTACAGCTTACATGGCTTCAAGATGAGGAAATCAGTCTTCAGGAGCGCGCTGAGCAGCCAGCTTCGCTCCTAATCTCTTGACGGAGCTTCATTTGCAAGCAGTCCAGGCTTTTCCTCTGCTTCTTCCTTTGTATTTTAATCTTGCTAATCTTGCCAAAGGAAATCAAATCGATGTTTATTTGGGGCAGATTTTTCAGTTCCCTGATGATTTCATGTGCAGCTGCAGTTCTCATCTCATGATGGATGTATTTCTGAGAAGTGTAGAAATCATTCTTTACCTTTTATATGTAAGAGGTGTGCATCGTGTGTGCTAAGTCGCTTCTGTCGTGTCCAACTCTGTGCGACCCTGTGGACTGCAGCCCACCAGGCTCCTCTGTCCATGGGATTCTCCAGGCAAGAATACTGGAGTGGGTTGCCATGCCCTCCTCTAGGGGATCTTCCTGACCCAGGGGTCAAACCTACATCAATTATATCTCCTGCATTGGCAGGTGAGTTCTTTACCACTAGTGCCACCTGGGAAGTCCCAACCCTGTGGTGGAGGGTAGCTTGTCACGGCAACACACCTGTCCCACCAGACCGTGCTTATCTGTTGTGTAAATTCCCATTTGGAGCTTAAACTCTCTGTAAGCCAAATCCCTTTATAATCTTGTTTTTCTGTAGCACACAACAATGCCATATTCCCAACATGGCTCTCACATATGCACAAATTTTCCATAATCGTGTGTTTCGTGTCAAATCAGTTCATGTTGCTGGAATTGTGCTGTGTCTCGGAGACCGTGGATTTTTCCCTAATGCCTCAGCCACTTAGCTGTGTGGTCCCTCCAGAGAGCCCAAGCGAGCGCTGGCAGAGCATCTCTGGCCATCCACGCCTGGTTCCTAGCTTGGAGCCCAGTGGGCTCCCTGCTTGGTCTCCTGGGTGACAGCCCAGCACACTCTTCCAGCCCCGCTGCATTTGCAGAGCAGACTTCAGCTCTCTGAAGCCCTGGCTGCCTGCCTGCTGACAGGAGCCCCCAGAGTGTGGTGAAGGGCACCTGGGCGGCTGGGCAGATGGCAGGCAGTGGAGAAAAGTGGGGAACTTACCGAGCAATGTTTAGGAAGGGAGAGGTGCAGAGACCTTGACCCAGAAGCAGTGTAGACAAGTGACCGGTGGGCAGCATGAGGTCACAGCATAGCTGCCCGTGACCAGCCTGTGGTACTCGGATGCCTTTCAACTGCCAGGAGCACTGCAATCTAGATCACAGTTTATTGTGTTTTCTGGGCATTTCATTCTGATAAGGTTTGATTGTGGGATCATTACGTTGGGGAGTAGATTTAATCCTGTTTTCTTAGCAGGCTCTAAGGATACTGAGGGAATATTTATGTAATAAGATGCAAAGTTGCTATGGAAAATACTATAGCAACCTAGCATCTTCCCAGAGCCAGGCAGCCCTTGTAACAGCAATCTAAATTTACATTTATTTTAGTGTCATTTTATCGACACTCTTAGTATCTCATTCTGACAGGATGTTAAAATATGTTTTCAGCTTGCATTTGAGCAAAATTAACACAGTGTTGTTGGAATTTAAGTGGGGTTTGCACAACTTCTGGAAAAAACAGCAGAGTATTTTTGAGCGAGTTTAGGTGACAGAAACTGGGTAAGTTTGTGACTCTTTTCTTTTTCCTTTCTAAATGTAAAAAAGAATTCTTTAGTGGCATTTATTCCTGATTTTTCCTCTTAGTTTGTAACTAATGAGTCAGAATTTCTGATTACAAAATGAGAATTATTCTTTTCAACCTTGTTGCAATTTTTTAAGTGCCCACAGATGGTTCTAGTTGGTGCTTATAGAAAATGCTTTTAGTAGATCAATCCATTGCCCTCCAGCAGCATGTAGCACTGTAAAAATGAAATAATTTTTTATATAAAAAAATACTTGTTAATTTTGGAGAATCTAATGATTACCAATAATAAAAGATAAAACTGTGTTAGTTATAACACGACAAAAGACTTTAATTCTATTTCTTCTGCACAGCCTAACTATGTAAGCATCTTTGTATATATTTTTAAAGCTCAGAAACAATTCTATATGATTTTGTTTTCAGTCAGACCAGTTTGTATGGCAAGTGAGGTTTTTTAAAGCTTTTTTTTAAATGTTAATGAAACAGAAAATATAGAGCAAATGCATGTATATCCTTTCTGGGTCATAGACTCCTTCCTGTGAACCTTTTATAATTTGAAGCTGTAGTCTTTGAGATGGTCAGAGTAGACACCTAAGGTTGTTAAAGCCTGAAAATTGGGCCAGCCTTCCCCATAGCATCTTTCAGGTCCCTTAAATGTGAGCATGGCAGAAAACTATACGGATGTGTAGCTGTTTGGTAGTGGAAAGATAGTATCTATTGATTTTCTTCTCTACCTTTCCATCTGAAATCTTTAAGTGTGACTATAACACTGTTAAAGTAGGACATTGGCCAAAAGAATCAATACCAGACCATATTAAAACATATGCTACTCTCAGCTTCTTAGCCCTAATGTACTGTTCGTGAACACAATCTTCCTAATTCTATGCTTTTATACTGCATTGTTCAAGACAGTTAGCCTATGCAGTGACTGTACCTTGACTTCTAACAGTGTTGCCCATAAGCTTCATGAATCACAGACCTAAAGATGCTAATGTCTGCTGTAGGAAGACCGACAGTGAGGACAGACATCCAGTAGAATTTCAGTGAGCCATACACGTTTACGGGCCATAGAACTAATGGAAAAAGTAATTTAAAGGAGTAGCAGTACTTATTTCTTCCCTTGCTTAGAAATTCCACCTGCCATTTATGATACTTAGAGGCCCTGGACATGGAAAGTGAAAGTGAAAGTCGCTCAGTTTTGTCCTACTCTTTGTGACCCCATGGACTATACAGTCCATGGAATTCTCTGGGCCAGAATACTGGAGTGGGTAGCCTTTCCCTTCTCCAGGGGCTCTTCCCAACCCAGGGATCAAACTCAGGTCTCCCGCATTGCAGTTAGATCCTTTACCAGCTGAGTCACAAGGAAAGCCTAAGAGTACTGGAGTGGGTAACCTGTCCCTTCTCCAGTGGATCTTCCCAACCCAGGAATCAAACCAGGGTCTCCTGCATTGCAGGCGAATTCTTTACCAACTGAACTGTCAGGAACGCCCAAACAGAATTATCAGATTTAATTTTCTATATTTGACAACTTCCTAGACCACATTTTCTTGCAGTTTCCTGTTCTAAGTATGATCGTATTTGCATAGCTATTAAGCTAAAGATCTAAGGAATCATTCAAGTTCTAATCTAGGCAGACATGTTGGGTTCTGTTTTTGTTTTAATATTTACTTATTTATGGCTGCGCTGGGTCTTCGCTGCCGGGCACAGGCTTTCTCTCACTGCGGTGTGCGGTCTTCCATTGTTGCCCAGCACGGGCTCTAGATGCACGGGCGTCAGTGGTTGAAGCTCGCAGGCTCCAGAGCACAGGCTGAGTAGTGGCAGTATGCTGGCTTAGCTGCCTGGGTCTGGGATCTTCCCAGACCAGGGATCGAATTGGGGTCCCTTTGCTCTGCAGGGTGGTTTCTTACCCGCTGGACCACCAGAGAAGCTTCTCGTCACAAGGAGATGGGCAGTAGTGAGTCTCTTCGTCAGATGCGGAAGAAATGCTTAGAAATCGTTTTGTGTGCCCTCCTCTTTGCACAGATAGGAGTGTGCAGCTCTACATGAAGAAGTTATGCTATTTGCCCAAGATAGTAAATAGAAGGTCTAGAACTCAGGACTAGTTCCCTTTTGTCCAGGTTGATGATCTTTCTGCGGCACCACTCCATGCGTGTTAGAGGGGGAAAGGCTCCAGAACATCCCTCAGATGCCTTGAGTGGCATCAACAGAGTCAGTGAAATCAACCAAGGATGTTGAGTGCCTGCCTCGTGCATGGCGCCATGAGGCCATTTGGAGGCAGAGGTAGACTGGGTATGTTCATTACCTGAAAATGCTCATCCTGACCAAGCTCATTGCGGCTTTCGCTTAGTCTTCCCTTTACTTCCTGGATTTTCTGCTGACTAGAAAGAAGTTAGCTTCAGCACAGGCGGTGCATGCGGCAAACTGTTCTCTAGCCCGTGCCAGCAGAAATGCCAGCTTCTAAAAATATTCAGGAAACTGGCACAATCCCTTTTCAAGTCGAGTGATATTTATTTCCTCAAAAACAACCTGTTCTGTGGCTTTGAGCAAGAAGAAGACATACTTTGAAGAAGTGAAGTATTTACATGGGGGAGGAATTGTGCCATGTCATGTATCCCTTTGATAAACCAGATAGATACACTGTCTTCCAATGGAAGCCCAAGACTTCTGTTCCCTGACTCTCCAAAAGGCAAAGAGGAAAATAAAACTACTCCAAACCGCAAGCACAGATGTGATGATTGATTGAGAATGATCCGAGCTACAATATTAGTTCTTTGATTTCCCATCTCATGTTTTCTCTGCATGCCGAGGGACTAGGAGAGCCTACCTGAAAATCATTCATTGACTTTCCATCTAATTTCACGACCTGTTGAAGTGTTCTCACTCCTTCCTTGCTCCTGAGGCTTCTTCTTTATGAGATGTACCCCTCAATCAATCTGGAAAATAAAAGTCTTAAGGAGAGCATCTACAGTAGTAATCTTATTGAGATGCACAGACTCAGACATGTTTTGATTGGAAAGAGATCTTAGAAGTATTATGTCCTCTCCTTTCTTATCCCATATCCAAAATTATAATGACAAAAGTGTTGTTTTTACCCCCAACAATAAGTAGCTGGAACGCTGAATAAATTCTGGAAGTTTGTATTAGTGATTTTTTGTAATTACAAGTTTTAAGCAAAACTTAAGTGGTAACAGAAGTTTGGCAGATCTCTTGGAAGCAGGATAAGAGATTTAACTCTTTTTTTAAAATTTTTTTTAATTGAAGGATAATTGCTTCACAAAATGTTGTTATTCTTTTCTTTAGTGATTTACTAGTCAGTTGTTTAAGAAATGTCTCCACCTGCCATTCTAGACTTTTCTTCTAGTTATATAATCTGAAAGTTGTAAAGCTAGCCATTTCTCTATTCTCAGCCCTTTGTTTCCATGAAATTGTCTTAAGCAATGCCATAAGACAAAGCAGTGATAAAACAAAAACAAATATTTAGTTAACTCTTATGATATCATGTCTTGCAGTGCCGTATTAAGGAGGAAAATTAGCAAAGTCTTGTAAGACTGTTTGAGACTTAGCCTTTGAACTGAGCGTGTTGTTTTGCTACTCTGAAAAATCCCAGTAGCTATCAGAGATCTCCTTTCCCTGGAATAACACTGGATCATGGGTCCATACTGTGCCTGCTCTCTGCACTCCCAGAAGTCACAGCCAAAACTAGCAGATAAACTCTCACAGGCAGAGCTGTGAATGCTGAGAGGATCTGAAAAGAAGGGTAAATCCATTCAGCTGAATTCTGTCATCCTGGAGAAGGTTTCATTGGTTTTTGTTTGGGTTTTTTTGTTTGTTTGTTTTCAGTAAAGAATGGCAAGATAGAAGACTTTCTACCCCATCTCCTCCTTCAAGAGGAGATCAGGATCTTTTAACCTCCCTGGATGGCCAGCACCACAAGAATTTGTTAAACGAGGGGATTGGAAATACAAACTAGGAAGAACCAATTCAACTCATTTTTTAATCTGTTGAAGGATATTTTTTTCAGCTTAGACAAAAAAAAATCTATTATCTGTTTGATCCTCACAGTACTGACCATGCTTTTCATGCTCCTCCCTGAGGTCTAATGGAGGTTGACTAATTGCCCCAAGTCTCATAACTGGCATATAGCTTTAAAGCTCCTTCTCTCTTTCTAGTACTGCTCCGCCTTGCTCTTATATATTGTATAATCTGTGTCTGCACAGCTCTCTGAGGTTGGCAAGGGCAGTCGCTGGGAGGCAGGACAGCCCAGCCAGCGTCCTCGTAGGACCACTGCCCTCAGATGCGGTGGTCCCCGAATCACCGCATGTGTCCTGTCCCCCTCAGTTCTCTGTGGGAGCCTCTTCCAGAATCATGCAGAGACATCTGCATGTTACTGTTTAGAGCAGGAAGAAGGGCGTGTTCCTTCAGGTCATTAAAAGAGGGGAGACTTGGCAAGGGGACAGATGGAGCTAAAAGGGAAAACAACAAAGAAATATTTCAGGTAATGTTTGAAACCTTTTTTCTCCTGGAACTAGGTTGAGATGATTGCAGATGGAAAAACAGAGCTTTTTTTTTTTTTTTTGTAGTAACATAAAGTTGTTAGGTCCTTGAGCTTTTGAAATAGAAATCAAAACTTACACTGGACTTTTTGCCCATTCTATATAACATTTAGGCTCCAAAGGAATAGTGTAATTGATGCCAGGCCGTCAACACCATGTTAACAAAGCACTTGATGTAAAACCATCCGTGGCACCTTCTCTCCTGCGTTCAATAAAAAGCTAGTAAGGAGAGAACTGCTTTCTCGGGAGAATTCTTTTCACCTTTCAGAAACAAAATATTTCATGCTAATTCCTGCTTAATTGGAGGGAAGTCATTTCTTTAAAATCATTGAATATGAGCTTGAAGTCTGTTCTGTCCCTGACCTTTCTAATTCAATCAAGGTCACCTTCTCAACTTGCCCAAACAGCACTATTTCTCAATTAGAAAAAGGGGCAGAGCTGTTTTAAAGCATTTAGCGTCTGATTAATAGTGCTGAACTGGGGCTTCAACACTTGCAGAGGGATCCTAAGGTGTCACCAGTAAGAATAAAACATTGCTACCTGAAAAATTATCCCCATCAGAAACCTCATTTTAATGAGCAAAGCAAAAACTGCTATTTGTGGGGATGTGAGAAGCACAATCATACTCAATATATAGTGGGTTTTAATATCTGAACAACTCTCTCTCGGGGAAAAATATGCTATAATTTAGCCATCCAGACAGTTTATGAAACACACACACTTTTCCCTGCCCAAGGACTCCAGGAAGATGAATGCTGAGGTTGTTAAAGCAGAATTTGGTCACACTCAAGTTCTAAGGATGAAAAGAAGTAATGAAAAGAGGTGTCCAGCTGAAGAAGTGTCCAGCTGTAGCTGTCTGGCTGGAGGAGAGGACGTGAGTTTTGGAAATAAGTTTTTTGTTTGTTTGGCCACACCTCGTGGCACATGGGATCTTCATTCCCCAACCAGAGATTGAACCCACACCTGCTGCAGTGGAAGCACAGATCCTAACCACTGGACCGCTAGGGAAGTCCCGGAAAATAAGTGTTTGAGAGGCTACTTCTCACATTTCCTTCCCATTTTCTGGGTCTGACTGAGGGATGCCAATCTCACCCTGATGCTCTTTTGAAGACCACCTCACCTGGGTGGTCAAACCATTAGAAAAGCTCTGAGAAAGTGGCCTGCGTGAGTTGAGAATTGGTGTTGCTGGAAGAGAGATGTTAGAGTCACCGCACAGAGTTCAGAAATAACTTCGAACCAGACAAGGTAAGAGGGCCCCAGAGGAAGTTTCAAGTTGTTTCCAGCGTGGCTCTGCCAGTGATGTCCCTTCTCCAAGCCTCAGCGTTCTCGGCAGTAACATAAGGCTTATCCTTAGAGGGCTTCCTCGACTTTGTAAGAAATAACCAATTAAGGGTTTCCAGGGCATTTTGCAAGTGGTACCGTGACAAGGAGGAGAACAGATACCACTGAGCCATCACAGAAGGTGAAATGAGCGGTTTTCAGCCCCAGCTGTGAGCGGGGAAGACCTGGGAAGCTTTGCACAACACCAGCGCCTGGAGGTTAATGCCCAGGTACGTCTGTTATTACACTACTGCTCAGGCAGGTCTGATGTGCAAAGGATTGGAAACCACTGGCCTGTGACAGGAGAATTGATGGCTGTCAATTATAGATGGAAAAGAAGGTTAAAAAAAAAAAAAAAGATTGTAAGGTAACAAATAAGGAGCTATACTCAGGGCTCTGTGGGGACCTAGAGGGGGTAGAATGGGGAGTGGGAGGTAGGGAGGTCCAAGAGGGAGGGGGATATATGTAAATGTATAACTGATTCACTTGGTTGTACAGCAGAAACTAGCACAACATTGTAAAGCAACTATACCCCAACTAAAAAGAAGAAGAAAATGAAAATGAAGTAGAAGATAAAAATGTTTAGTGGAGAGGAAGCAACTGAGATCGGCAATGAATAAGGACCAAAGAGAGAAGAAGGGGAGGTAGTTTATTTAAGTATGGTGTGCATGACCCAGGTGGAGAATTCTCCCCCATATCTGTGTGCGATGCATCCTAGTAGACCTCGGTTAATTGGAAAAAAAGACTATCTGGGAGGAAGAATGAAAGTAGCCTGATGCAGTACGATGGGATGAGAGCCAAGGACAGAGTTCCTGCTCTTCTCTGATGCTGGGAGAATAGCCAGGGACTGTTTTCTCATCCATCAGCGGTGAGAGAAGGAAGCAGGGGTGTCTGGGTGTTGGCCAAAGAGAAAGGCCTCGCAGGACCTACCGACCGGTCTGGGGAAAGCTCACACGCAGGAAGGGTCTCCGCTCCTCCAGTGAGAGGCTGGTCCAGGGGCCCTCGGTCAAGGGCGATTAGTGCCCTGCCACCCCCGAGCACAAGAGTGCAGCCCAGCCTCTCCTGGGCACAGGCCACAAACCTGCTGCAGCTGTGATCTCTCCAGAAATACGGCCGCAAGAAAAGGTAATACACAACCACATCTAGTAGATCAGAGAAATGTGTTCTGGAAACACTGCCTGGAGGATTTATGAAAGCATTCAGTCACAATATCATCACGGGAAGGGCAGTAAGCAGCGTTCAGAGGAGCAGGGAGATAGATGAGCAAAATGTGAGAAGGCGGAGCAGAAGGCAGAAAATCCTGGAAAGCCAAGCTAGACGGTAAAAGCTGGAGAGGGGAAAATTCCTTTCAGTAGCAGAAGCCGTTCGGAAAAGGCTGAGAGAAAGCAGGTGTCAAAAAATACTGCAAGAAGCAGAAGCCTGAAAGCACGTTACAAAGAAACCAGGGATCTGGCCCCTAAAGGCTGGTGAAGTGGCCCTAAAACTTTGGCATTAGAGTCACCCTCGAAGCTTGCTGAAATGCACAACCTCAGACCCCATGTCAGAAGCTCAGATTCCGAGGGGCTGGGATGGGTCCAGGAATTCTCGTTAACGAGACACCGAGGTGGGACAGGCGGCAGCTGGACTGCTGGCCTGGCGACATGTCATTCTGGGCTCCCCTGGTGGCTCAACGGTAAAGAATCTGCCTGCAGCGTGGAAGACATGGGTTCGATCCCTGGGTAGGGAAGATCCCCTGGAGGAGGGCATGGCAACCCACTCCAGTATTCTTGCCTGGAGAATCCCATGGACAGAGGACCCTGACGGGGTTGCAAAGTCCATGGGATGGGTCATAAAGAGTTGGACACGACTTAGTGGCACACACACACCAGTGTCATTCCACCTTGGTTTTGTATCTAGAGAAGGCAGTAGTCTTTTGTCCCGATGCCAGACACAACATGTGGGCCTCAACCGGTCTCAGCATTGGTGACAAGGCTCGTGTGGAGGGTAATTCACTGCCCACCACTTCCCACCAGCCTCCGTTCCTGTTCCCTGGACCAGATAGAGTTTATGCTCGGCACAAAACCTGAGGGGAGGCAGAGGCTGTCTTTTTAGCTCATCTGTGTTATCCCAGGTATTTGGTGTTTTAATAACCTCTTTGTGGAAGAGGCCGCTCTTCCTTGTGAAGGACGTTGTCTAGGACTGAGCACACACTTCACACGTGGGGTGACCTCCACGGCACATTTCAGAGTGGGGTGTGTCTTGTGCGGTAGAAAGCAGCCATAGAGAGAGTGTGTGCATGCCCATGCGTGTGTGTGGAGGGGGTTAGAACAAGTAGAAAAACATCACTCCTTGAAGGAAAGGTTTCTTGAAGAAAATTGGAAGTGACTGTTTGTTAAAAGGGAAAGAAAGCTGCGGGTTGGGAGGAGAGCGAGGGGAGGAAGGGAGAGGCGTGAATGCCTTCAGGGGGAGGCTTCCGTTTGAAGCTGTCCTCTCTGGAGAGACCAACCGAGAATGAGAGGGATGCTGTCCAGGGGGTGAGGGCTTGGCCAGGGTGGGGCCCGTGTTCCCGAAAACCTGCCTCGTTCTGTGAGGGATCTCGGTCTTAAGTCTGAGGGCCTTAAAAAAGAAATCTTAAAGCCTCAGAGAGTTGGGAAAAAATAAAAATGGTAGTCGTGCGCCTTGGAAATCGAAATAGGGACTGAAAGCGGAAAAGCAAACTGAAGTCCGATTTTAAAAACGAGAGTTGGTAGAAATGCCCCTCTTGACATGTCCGCTGTGGTGACCGCAGACGGGGGCCCTCAGCAGCCCAGCCTCCTCCCCTCCCCACATCCATCCCTCCCTGTCGCCGGGTCCATCGTGAACGTGAGAGCCTCACGGCGGCACTGCGGCCTGCGCCCTGCAGCCTTTCACAGCGTGAGCCTGCCTTCAAGGCCCCCCCCCCCCGCCTCGCCTTCTTCGGAAGGGCCTCCCCCCGGCCCCCACCAGCCCTCCTTTCCCAGCCTCTCCCTTGGTCTGACCACCACAGCACGGGCAGGGGAGAGCAGGTGAGGGACCTCCAGGCCCATCCATACCTGTCTCGTCTTCCCCCATCACTGGGCACCGAGCGCCCGAGGTCAGGCAGGTGTGCCCGCCTAGAGCAGGCAAGGAGCTGAGGTTGGCGGGGCTCTGTGCATCCCCGAGGACCCTCGGGGCATCCGTCCGCCTTTTAAATGGCAGACTCACCCTGCTGGTAGGAGAAACAAGCGTGCCTCTTTCTTTCCCTTACTTCCCTCCAGGACAGTGAATGGGAGAGTTGGGGGGCAGGTATCAGGTATAATAGCGTCAATGGAAAAGCAGTAAGGTGTGAGGTCAGTTCTCAGCAGCATCAGTGGCCCAGGGGCACAGTGTAGTCACGACCACCAGATTGCTTCCTTAGGAGGAGCTCTGTGAACAGGGCGATGGAAGATTTTTTGTTTTCTTTTCCCGAGTCACCTGCTGCCAGTTGTGCCTGCCAACTCGCATAAGCCGTTATAATAACAGGATCCAGCTTCCCTGCACTCTTCAAATTACCCGTATTCCACTGACCTCACACAAAGATGGAAATAGACACCGCATTGTGCTTCTGGTGAGCTCTCCCTAATCACAGCTAATGCACAGACGCTGCAAACAGAAAATGTTATGTCAATGCTAAGTTGTAATAGTAATAATCCTGAAAAACTGTAACAGAAGGAATTTCTGCCGGCAATTGGAGGAAGATTGCTGCTTCAGTGGCGATACAGGTGTTGCTGGAAAACAGATCGATTTTAGTTTATCGAGAGCAGGAGAGGCTGTCTAGCAGGAGACTGGCAGCGAGGCAGGCGTCTGACGCTCCCCAGCCCTGTGCCGGGATTCTGGGAGGCACGTCGTGACGCCAGCCTGAGGAGCCTGGGCTTTGTCCATCATCTGAGGGCCATCTGGTCCTTGTCCTGGACCTTTCTGAGCCCATTCGCACCAGGGGAATCTGTGGGAAGAGGGGTTTCTACCACCGTTACTCCAGCTGAAGGCACTTAGAAAAGCGCTGCATAAGGGCGTTCAGATGGGTACGGTATGCACTGGGACACCCTTCAGGGCCGCAGGAGCAGCCTGAGCCCTTGGACATGGCTGTCTCCATAGAGCCTTTTTTAAAAAAAAAATTGCATTGAAATACAGTTCATTTACCATGTTGTGTTAGTTTCAGATGTACAAAAAGTGATTCACTTATAGATAGAGAGATAGATAAGAGAAGGGCATGGCAACCCACTCTAGTATTTTTGCCTGGAGAATCCCATGGACAGAGGAGCCTGGCGGGCTGTGGTCCATAGGGTTGCAAACAGTCAGACATGACTGAAGCGACTTAGCACACATGCAAGCGTGTGTGTGTGTGTGTATTCTTTTTTAGATTCTTTTCCACTATAGGTTATTACAAGATATTGAATATTGTTCTTTGAGCTATACAGTAGGTCCTTGTTGGTTATCTATTTTCTATACATTGGTGTACATGTTTTAATCCTAAACTCGTGATTTATCTCTCACCATTTCCCCTTTGGTAACCATAGCTTTTCTATGTCTGTGAGTCTATTTCTATTTTGTAAATAAGTTTACTGTTTTAAAGATTCCATATATAAGTGATATCATATGATAGTTGTCTTTGGCTTACTTGCTTTACTATGATAAACTCTAGGTCCATGCATGTTGCTGCAAATGGCCATATTTCATTCTTTTTAATGGCTGAGTAATATTCCATTTGGAGAAGGCAATGGCACCCCACTCCAGTACTCTTGCCTGGAAAATCCCATGGACGGAGGATCCTGGTAGGCTGCAGTCCATGGGGTCGCTAGGAGTCGGACATGACTGAGCGACTTCACTTCCACTTTTCACTTTCATGCATTGGACAAAGAAATGGCAACCGACTCCAGTGTTCTTGCCTGGAGAATCCCAGGGACAGGGGAGCCTGGTGGGCTGCCGTCTATGGGGTCGCACAGAGTCGGACATGACTGAAGCAACTTAGCAGCAGCAGCAGCAGCAATATTCCATTGTGTGTATATACCACATCTTCTTTATCTGTTCATCTGTGATGGACACTTAAGTTGACGGACACTGAAGTTGCTTCCACGTCTTAGCTGTTGTAAATGGTGCTGCTGTGAACAGTAGGTTCATGTATCTTTTCAAATTAGAGTTTTCTATGAAAGAAGAGTGGAGCTTAAGGAATATACTACAAAGCTACAGTCATCAAAATAGTATGGACTCAAATTAGAGTTTTCTATGAAAGAAGAGTGGAGCTTAAGGAATATACTACAAAGCTACAGTCATCAAAATAGTATGGACTGGCACAAAAACAGACATATAGAGCAATGGAACGCAACAGAAGCTCAGAAATAAAGCCATACACTTGTGGTCAAGTCAGGGAGCCTCACTAACTGGCCAAAACCCAGGTGCTCAGTGGTTGGTAGCCTCAGTGCAGCTGTTCCGTAGAAGAGAGACACAGCACAGAAGACAGGATCCCTGCCGAGTGGATCAAGTCAAGCCTCAGGACTCCAGAAGCCTTAGTTTAACTTCCACGTGGCTTATGCCCAAACAGCTCCTGCAGAAGATCTGTGTGTGAGTGTGTGTTTTAAAACAGTCTCATCCCCTCTGCCTCCAGAACAGAGCCCCTTTCCTGTGGAACAGTTGCCAAACGGAGCCAGCAAGGCAGTGTTCGCCTTGTCTAGTCTGTTAGGAACAGATCAGGCCCTGCAGCAGGGTCCCTGGTTCCCTTTGCTCTCAAGCTGCAGCACTTGCCATGCGAGGCCAACCCAGTGGCATTACTTTGGGGAGTGCAGATTCTGGAGTGCTCTCTGCTGAAGGTAAACCCAGCACCTCCAGCCAGCTGTGTAACCTCCACGCGCTCAAACTTGGAAAGGAGACATAATAGTCATATTTACTATATCATGTTTCCATGCGGGCAGAAGGAAATTGTGCAAATCAACGGCTTAGGCACATAACATCCTTAGCTATTACTACTGCTATTACTGCTATCATTATTATTACTGTTATCATTACTACTGCTACGCCTGCTGGTACTGTTGGTGAAAAAAACAGGGAAAGGAAAGTGGTAGTGACTGTATCTTCTGCTCAGATCCCCCCCCTTTTTATAAGGAGGTAGCTGGGGCATGGGCACAGGTCCGGGACAGGACTGCCTACCCTGGTGAAGAGCATGGGGCTGGGGCTCATTCAGAAGGTCAAGGAATGAAACCAGAAGGCCAGGCTGAGCCTGTGGTGCCCTCAGAAGTATTTGTCCAAACAGGCCAACTGTAGCCCCAGTTCAGAAGCCAAGGAGTAGATGGAGCCATGGTCTGAGCCACCGCTGTCCAATGTGGTCTCAGCGCCAGCAACATCAGCATCACGGGGAACTTGGAGGAATGCAGATTCTCAGGCAGCATCCTTGACATAATCCCACTGGAAACTCTGGGGGGAAGGTCTAGAAATACGTGTGTAACACACCCACCGGGAGTTTCTGATCCAAGCCAATGTTTGGGAAACTGGGGTAGAATAGTGTCAGCTGCTTTACAATTAAGGCCCAAATCTTCAAGTGGCTTTACCCAAAGAAAAAAAGCTTATTTCTTGGGCACAGTAGAGTCCAAAGTGGGTATTCTTGGTCCCTGGCCACCTTTCCTCCATGCAGTGATTCAGAGACCCAGGCCCGTTTCAGCAGCAAGAAGAGAATGAGGGCTTGAGCAGAAGGCACATCTCACACCTCTCACACTGCATCCGTGAGAGACAGTCAGATGGCAGTGCCTGGCCCGGTCACCCCTCAAGAATGAGCTTCACCGAACAGAGAAAAGCATGACACAGTGTGGTATCTGTGCCACAGCAGAGCAACTGGACACCCCAGGCACCCTTCAAGAAGAAGAGCAGATGCAGAGAAGCAGATGGACCTGGTCCCTAGGTGCCTGGGGCCGTGGGAGCTGGAAGGCAAACAGATACGACGGCCGCATCTTCCAGGTCTCAGACCCATCCCATCATCTTGGGCTCTGGACCTGTTGGCACAAGTGCCTATATTGGTTGCAGCTGATGAAATCCTTGGAAAAGATGCTTTTTGCACACAAGGAGGCAATGAACAGCTCAGCAGCGTCCTTCTGGCATTCCAGGAGGACAGCTGGCAGAGTGAAGGGGGGGACATTAAACACAGAGTCCCCCAATGACACCAAGACAAACAGTTCTCAAGAAATCCAGATATTGTTAGAAACAATATGTTATAATGTTTGATTATTTAGTTACATCTTGCCTGAGCAGGAAAAAGATATTAACATACTGTCAGCTTACTGGGACATAACCCAAAATAACTTACGTATTTCCATAGAGTGCTAATTATTTTTCTGAGGCTGGCTCAGGCTGCTAAGAGAGAGATTTCAAGGCTTTCACCAGATTATTTACTTAAAGAAGTTAAGCATGCCATTATCTGTTCCCATGGAAACACAGTAAGTAATAGAGGAGTCGGAAGAGGAGGTCACTCTGACCATAATTAATATGAAGAATAATGGTTTATATAGGATCTAGTCAAGGGTGCAGTGAGGTGCTATAATGCCTTTAAGCCTCGTTTACAGTGGTGCAATTCAATCTTTGGATCAGCTTTCATACGCTTTGGTTAATTTTAGTAGTCTAGTGCTAATTTTTGAAATGGAATTTAATCTTGTTTAGCAAGGTTTTTCCAGTGTCTTTATTTCCGTTTTGATCCAATCAGAAAATCCCTGTAACAGAATTTTCCTAAGGTCCTGAGCAGGTACAAGCTGATGCCTACATTGGTTTTACCCTCATGGAGGTCACAGCTCCCCGCATGTGGCTTTACACAGCTGATTGGTGAGTGAATGAATGATAATCTGTAGACACCCTTGGATACAGCATTGCTTTTCCCTGGTAGCTCAGCACTATAGTGCGAATCCACCTGTAATGCGGGAGACCTGGGTTCAATTTCTAGGTCAGGAAGATCCGCTGGAGAAGGGATGGGATACCTGCTCCAGTGTTGTTGGGCTTCCCTTGTGGCTCAGCTGGTAAACAATCTGCCTGCAATGCCGGAGACCTGGGTTCAATCCCTGGGTTGGGAAGATGCCCTGGAGAAGGGAACGGCTACTCACTCCAGTATTCTGGTCTGGAGAATTCCATGGACTGTGTAGTCCATGGGGTTACAAAGAATCGGACATGACTGAGCGACTTTCACTTAAAATCACCAAAGTGAAATTCAGTTATGTTCAGAATAGTTTACATTTAAAGTGTCTCACTGTATTCCTTTTCTTTAAATTTTATTGAAAGTCAGTAATCCACATGTTAAATATTCTATTTGTTGCAACACAGTGCATACTCCACCTACAAAAAGATGCCTACTGTCATTTTCTTTTTAATCCTGCTTATTTGAATGGTAGGTTTGTTGCCATTTATATTGTAATCAAATATAATTCAAGGGTAAATTTTATCATGGAAGTGTCATTATACATTTTCAAAACTGTTTAATACAGTATCCTAGAAAAAAGGAGAGAAAAGAAAAGGTAGACCTTTCACGTTTCTGAATTTTGAATACACCGAGAAATGATGTTAAGTTAGAAATGATTAGGATTTTTTGTTTCCTTTAGAGCTCTGGTCCAAGAAACATAATCTAGCTTCTTCCAGGAAGCCTCATCTGAGGGGCGGATCCATGCGGCATGATGCTGAAAAATGTTTACAAACAGGTGGCCAAAAGTTAAGTGGAGTCAATAGACAATTTCTCACCCTTTAGAAAATAACCACTTTGCGGCCACATGAGAAACCAAGATTTTTTTTGCAGATATCAGGCTTGAAATCACTTAATAAGGAATGTAAATCAGTTATATGCCCCAATTATATAAATGTTGATGGGGTTGGCTATGGTATTGATTTGGGGGGGGGGGGGATGAGAGTGGATAGAGTTACACCTGCTGGATTTTTTTCATCTTTCTAAATATGATGATATCACATGCCTATTCCAGAAATGCAAACGACGTTTTATCCTACTTGGCAGGAGCAGTGGTCACTCAGCTCAAGCCAAGAGTGAGAGCCGTCAGCTGTGCCATTCTAAGAGAAGTCCTAAAATAATGGATGGTGCACTTCCCTCTATGTATTTATGTTCAGACAATTTATTTAAATAATGTTGCTGGCACATGCTTTATAGCTGCTTGCATTTTGCTACCCAGATTTCAGCATATCTTGCAGACTCGGCAATTCATTTGGAAAATGTAATTTCCATCTCTGCATACTAATCGATTTCTTCACAAACACCTGCTATCAGTTATGATAATAAAAATGCCACTCTGAATTGAGAAGGGGCCAAATAGAGCTTCCTAAGGAAATGACTTAAGTGTCTTTGAATGCTACTAAATGTAGTAACGTGCTTCTGTAGCGCCAACACTTTTTCTGTCATTTGCATTTTCTGTAATTTTGCCCTATTACAACATCCCTCTCTTAAACGATGCCTGGTAACCATTTCCTTAGGGGTTGGTAAACTGAGTTGTCAGGAGTCGGCACCTCAGGGTGTGGACAGGATCTGATGTTGGGCCACACCATGTTTAAAAAAAACCACTAACTCATACTCTGGGGTTCCCTGGTGGCTCAGCAGTAAAGAATCCGCCTGCAATGCAGGAGTCACAGGTTTGACCCCTGGATCGGGAAGATCCCCTGGAGGAGGGCATGGCAACCCGCTCCAGCATTCTTGTCTGGAGAGTCCCATGGACAAAGGAGCCTGACGGGCTACAGTCCATAGGGTTGCAGAGTCAGACACGACTGAAGCAACTTAGCACACATGCACACACTCAGCCCATACTCCAAGGTAGACCCTGGGTCATTTTTGATTTATGAGTCAGTCCCTGAAAACTGTAAAACTGGCAGTTCTTGGGTTTTGCACATACATGTACAGCAAATAAAATTTCCTTTACTCATCCTCTTCAGCCTCCAGTTCATTCCATGCACCATTGCCAAACCAATCTTCCTAAATCACCGATTTCGTCACATCTTCCACTGGCAGGCACCTTCAGCAGTGCTCAACTGGCTGCCCCGTTGGCCCAACAGTCCAGCTGGCATCCATCCTGTCTCATCATGCAGCACAGCTCACCTTTCTCTCACTGCTTCCAGACAGACTCTTGGCTTTTGCTCAAGCTTCTCTGCTTCCTGCCCCAAGTAGTCTGCCTTCCGTTCCCATCTCTGGGTTTTGCTTCAGCTCTTGTTCCTGACTGAGACGCCCTTCACCAGTTTGTGGGCTTTCAGCCTTCAAAGCCCTCCTTTATTATTCTCATCTGCCTTTTCCTTTCTCTCCTCTGAATTCCTGTAGGATGGATTCCCCTGCCATAAACCCTGACACTAAGTTGGTCGCTCATTTATTTATCCAACCAACATTTTTTGAGTGCCTACTATGGGCTTCCCAGGTGGCACTAGTGATATAGAACCCACCTGCCAATACAGGAGTTGTAAGAGATGTGGGTTCCATCCCTAGGTTGGGAAGATCCCCTGGAGGAGGGCATGGCAACCCACTCCAGGATTCTTTCCTGCAGAATCCCATGGACAGAGGAGCCTAGTGGGCTACAGTCCATAGGGTCGCAAAGAGTTGGACACAACTGAGCGACTTAGCACATAGCACACACATGTCAGGCATTAGACTCTTCTCTCTTCCTCTGAGTATGTTCCTTTCAAACTTGTAGCTTTCTACTGTGTCTCAAGCTCTTTGAGAGGAGAGACATACTCTGTGTCCTTGTTTTGTGATCCAAGATGCCCAGACAGGCTCGGGCATATGCAGTGAATTCTCGTTGACTAGTTGATCCCTGATGGTTTGAGGTAGGGAATTTTCTGGTTAATTGCATGTTCTATTTGATTAGTATTTCAGTGTGTACTGTATACATCATCAGTTTTACAAAGCAGAATACCATGAAACACTCAACTATTAAAGTACTATTGACATAATTTGATGGTACTTATTTGAGGAGAGAACTCGGTGGGTTTTCGGAGCACCTCTGTACACATCTGTCACCTCTTCATGGTGAAACTTTGACCTGAGAGGCTGACCTTGATCTGGCTCTGGAATTGGGGGATTGTTGGTGGGGGGGGGGGGTGGAAATGATCGTGGACCAAGAATCTGCTAGAGAGAGGCTCCACACCACATCCTTACAAACCAGAAGTCACGTCTTTAAAGAAGCTTCTGATAACAGACTTTTGAAATATCTTCCATTTTATCTTGCTTACAAAAGTAGCAAATGGATTTTCTGAAGGAGCCAGAGAAAGTATGGGAGACTGGTAAAAAAAAAAAAAAAAAGCAGAGAGAATTGGGGGTTCTTTTAAAATACTCTGTTCAGAACTAAACCCATTGGGCTGGCAGAATAGCCCGGTGACTGGGAGCAGAGACTCTGGAGCCCGCCCTGGATTTGAAGGCTGTTGATGATGCTTTCTCTGTGAAATCAGACAAGTTCTCTAACATCCATGTACCTCATTTTTCTCATCTGTAAAGCGGAGTAGTAAGAACAGCACCCACATCGGAAGCAGGTGGGGGAGATGAAGTGAATGAGTGTGTGGTCCAGCGTCTGTATGGTCAGAGCTCAGAAAGCTATTGTGATTGCTGGGGAGAGCACCAAGTAGTCAGCTAGAAACGAAGGAAGGGAACCCCCATCTTCAGTATTCCTTGGTACCATTCACTCTTCCATATTCCACTTCAGTTAATTTTTGGAGCCGTGAGACGTGTAAGGCCCTGAATTACCTGTCCCAGTTTCTCAGTCGGGTGGAGAGCTGAGTGGGCTCTGAACCTCCACTTAGAGAGTGTCAGGTTTCGGGAAGGAGTACGGTAGGAAGCTGTTGGTGAAACAGATGGAACCAGGTCTCCATCCTGAGAGCAGTTAGAAGGAACTAACAGACTTGTGCAGTCGGTCTGTCCCGACAGTACAGCGGGAAGGAACGGTGTACGGATCAATACCCCCTCTCCTCTGTGCAGCTGTGGCTGCATGCCTCCACCTGGGGGACCACGAACGACGTGAAAGAAAGTGGTCCTCCAGGGAGCTGAGCCATCCTGCCGAAAGGGAGAGGGCAGTCACAAGGTAGATAGAATGTTTGCCTGGAGTTCTGAGCGCTCTCATCACCACCAACCCACATCAGTTTCTGAGAGGGAGCCTAGGGTCGGGGCAGAGGTCAGGAGACAAGAATTCAGAAGGAATTCATCCTGTACCCATAAGACAGGACAGACAGAATAGCTAGCACATTCCCAAAGAAGTGAGCTGTGAAATAAAGCAGCACCCCTGGGTAGGGCGTTTGTGTCTGGTGCAAATGTGAAGAGTCAGAGTGAGGGGGGACTTCCCTGGCCATCCAGTGGTTAAGACCTCGCCTTCCAGTGCCAGAGGTGTGGGATCAATCCCTGGTAGGGGAGCTCAGATCCCACATGCCTTGCACCAAAAAACCAAAACGTAAGACAGAAGCAATACTGTAACCAATTCAATAAAGACTTTTAAAATGATCGACATCAACAAAAAATTAAAAAATAAAAAATTGGGCCACGCGGCTCCCTTTAGCACCAAAGGCCCTCCATCTCAGCGAGACAGTCACTCAATTGAACTCATTCTGTCTGCCCTACAGCCCTGGCCGCCCAGGCCTATGCACTTAAAGAGGAGAACGACAGCCTCCGGTGGCAGCTGGACGCCTACAGGAACGAGGTGGAGCTGCTGAAGCAGGAGAAGGAGCAGCTGTTTCGGACGGAGGAAAACCTGACCAAGGACCAGCAGGTGCAGTTCCTGCAGCAGACCATGCAAGGCATGCAGCAGGTACCTGCACCTCTGCTCAGAGAGCAAGGGGCACGTGTGCTCAGGGGAAGGGGGTTGGCGGGAAGCTGGAGGAGAAAAAAGGACAGAAGAAGAGCTGAGTGGTGAGATCAGGAAAGTCCTGATGATGTTTTGTGGGAGGAGAGGATCTTGGGAGAAGCCACACAAAGAAATAGGTTACAGTATCAATAACTACACCCTCGAGGTGGGAAACAAAGGAAGAGAATCTAAGGGACTGAAAGCTCCATACGTGAAATGTAGCCTCCTGGCAAATGGTTAGAAAATCCGTGCCCATCATGACACCAGCGTTGTGTAATCTTAGAGCGTCTCCACTTACAAGCAAGCAGACTGATTTTTATAAAAGTGTGGGGAGTTTGTTTCCTAGATCGATGAACACGTAAACTGTTTTTATTTCCTCTTCTCCTGGATGATACTTAAGATGTAGACCGGTTCTGTGAAAACACTCTGTATTTCAGAAATGTTTGCTGTTGGGATGAATGAAGGACTGGAATTCAGGGCGATGGGCAACTTCAGATAGAGGCCAACATCTCTGCTTTTTGTTAAAGAGCCATGGGCTTCAGTCTGGCATGTTCAAATTAAATCTGGGTCTTTCCAGCTGGTGTAAGAAAGAAACAGAAGTGATAGGCTCTGTAGGAAGGAGAAGGAACATGGACTACGGGGAATGAGGGCTCAAGGGCTGAGACAAGGGCTGGCTGCAGAGGGTCAAATCAAAGAGTCGTATCTAGATTTGTATCTGAAAACATCGATTGATATGTGACACACTTAAGGGGTTTGGGCCTTTGAGTTACCTTAGAATAATATAGCTGAAATTATCATCACACAAGGGTATTTGTGTTACTCCTCTGAATATATCAATTTAACCTCTCCTTTCTGAGGGGGAGGAGGAAAGCTTGTTTTTCGTTAAATGAGGGAAATACAAGCAGGCTGATGGAAAATTATATAGTGAGTAGGATATTTTTTCAAATTCCCCCATCTATATTGACTGCTGTCTAAGAGCAGGAGGCTGAATTGCCTACAGAAGTGTCTTAAAGATGAGAGGAAACTGCCGCTGAAACCTTTGCCAAAAATAGGTTGCAGGTATCAAGGGAGAGAAAAAATAATTGAGAGGAAGGGACATGAGAAAGAAGCGCGGATCAGGATATAAACAAGTTAATGACCAAGTCACAGAAATCCTGTCTTAAGCATCTCCTGCCATTTAAAAGCAATTCTGCTGTCTTGGCTTTGAATCCTGACTCGCTGATGTTCACAGTGTGTGTTAGACAAATCAGCGAGATTCAGAGGTCAGAGCCAGCCAGGAAAATGTTATTACAGGCGGGGCTTGGGCCCCCGCACTTGAAAATCGGTGTAACAGCTGCCACGCGGGGCTCCTGGGGTTGTCCATCTGTCCCCGTCGGGGGTGTGTGGTGCCTTTGCCAAGAGGAGCGTCTGGCAGTTTTTCCGAGAACCATGACACCAGATCTAGCCGACAAGCTACTATTTCGGATCTCCTGCAACGGGGCCCTCTTTTCCTCCAAGAAAGATGACCCTGGCTGCTTGAAAAGTGAATCAAAACCTTGAAGGCGGCTGAAGGTTCAAATGTGAAAGAAGTCAGGAGGCCAGGGTGGGCTGGCCTATCAGGAAGAAGCATACCCTGGTCCACAGTGCTGGGCATCCTCACTGAGCTCCAGCCCCTTAAAGGGGCATTTCTCCTCTTGCAGCCTCTGATACGTTTGCAGAATCTCCTTGTCCTTAGAAAACATGCTTTCCTATGTTTGTTTTGTTTGGGGAGCAGGGGAGTTTTGTTTAGAGGTCTGTTTTGGTGTGTTCTGGTTTGGTCTAGATCACAGAAAGTTATGGTCACAGTTCTAGACCTAGAAGTGCAAGACCAGGGTTCTGGCAAAGTTAGTTCCCTGTGGGACATGAGGGAGTGTCTACTCCCTTCTCTCCCCTGGCTTCTCTGGGTTTGCTGGCAAGCTTTGTCCTTCCTCGGCTTGTAGATGCATCACCCTGCTCCCTGCCTTCATCTTCACTTGACCATCTCCTTGCGTGTTTGCCTGGGTCACAATTTGTACAGAGCTAAGGGGCCCACACTACTCAAATGTGACTTCATCTTAACTCATGACATCTGCACGGATTTGTTTCCATAAGCTTGCATTCTGAAGTACAGGCGTTGGGGACATCGCCATATAGATTTGGTGGTAGTGGTTGTTCAGTCGCCAAGTCACATCTGACTTTGCAACCCCCTGGACTGCAGCGCACCAGGCTTCCCCGTCCCTCACCATCTCCCAGAGTTTGCTCAAGTTCATGTCCGTTAAATTGGTGATGCCATCCAACCACTTCATCCTCTGCCACCCTCTTCTCCTCCTGCCTTCAATCTTTCCCAGCGTCAGGGTCTTTTCCATTGAGTCAGCTCTTCACATCAGGTGGCCAAAGTATTGGAGCTTCAGCTTTGGTGTCCTTCCTTTCAAAGAGTATTCAGGGTTGATTTCCTTTCAGGTTGACTGGTTTAATCTTCTTGCTTTCCAAGGGACTCTCAAGAGTCTTCTTCAGCACTGCCATTGGAAACCATCAGTTTTCAGCACTCTTCCTTCTTTATTGTCCAGCTCTCACATCTGTACGTGACTCTAAATTTGGAGGGGGCACAATTCAATCAACAGCACACACAGAGGAGACGTGAAAGTGTATTTGTTGAATGGAGGAGTGGACAGAGGGACAGAGGCGAGAACTAGCCTAGTGCCTCTGGGGAACTCTGGGATCTTGGATTGGAAAGAGCAGGGCAGGGGGTGGGGAGAACTGATGCTCCAGGGGTCCGTGCAGCACCTCCGTAGCACGTGAGAAGCACTAGGTCAGTGGCAGCAAGTACAGTTTTAATTCTCACTGGCCCTTAGGTAGACCCGTGCTGATTATTGTGGAACACATCTTTAATAGAGTTTTTAAATATATGTGCTTCTTAAGAGTCATCTTCCTACCTTACCCACTTTTAATGAATTCTCACAACCTGTCGATTTGAGCCCCACTAAAGAATTCTCCTAACCTTAAAACCCACCCTCAATCTGCCAGCTGTCCACTTTATGAATCAGAAAATCATCATCTCCCAGGCAAGTCAGCAGATAGAGGAGGGCGTTGGTCTCTCGCATGTCACTGTGTTAGCAATTCATCCTGGGAAAATTATTCTGCAATAAACAAAACAATATAAACAGCCTTAATAGCCTTAGGACTAGCGTGCCATTTTTTTAAATTGCCTTCAAGTTTAGCCAGAAAGTTTCTAACCTTTCTTTTTTTCATCCCTGAAGGATATGTCCACTGACTTCACATGGTTTCTCATGAGTTCACACAGGAAATATTATGGGCAGGATTCGGAAAAGTGAAAAAGGCCTCGGCTGAATTTGTCTGGGTGTTTCTCAGTCCTCCCCCTGCCCTGCGTGTGAGTCACAGTTTCATATTAGAGGTTTCACACAAAACGAAGTAATAGCTGGTATCCATGGCAACACGTTAGCCTTTACCTGATCTGAAGCTGGTGTTAAAGTTAACCTGTCTCTGCCATGGGGAGAGTGAGGTCGTGGGCTTTTGTTTCTATCTTTAGGTAGCCAAGGAAAGCATATCCATATTTGAAATTCTTATTTATCTTCAGGTTACCCCACTGAAGTGTTTTCTTGGGTTTATCGAAGTAAAATTTACACACAATAAAAAAGACTTCTTTGAGGGTTCTGTGAGTCACTGCCACAATCAATATATAAAACAATTTTATCACCACCATCACCCTCAAATTCTCATATGCCCTTTTTTAGTCCCCCCCACTCCTAGTAACCGCTGACTTGCTTTCTGCCCTCGTGGTTCTGCATTTTCAAGGAAGTCATATAAGTGGAGTCATAGTATATACTTCCCAGGTGGCACTAGTGGTAAAGAGCCCACCTGCCAATACAGGCTGATGTAAGAGACGCTCGATCCTTGGCTCAGGAAGATCCCCTGGAGAAGGAAATGGCAGCCCACTCCAGTATTCTTGCCTCGGAAACCCCATGGACAGAGGAGCCTGGCGGGCTGCAGTCCATAGGGTCGCACAGAGTTGGACACGACTGAGGCAACGGAGCACACACACAGTATATTCAGCCCCTTGAGTCTGGCTCCCGTCACTCCGCATAACGGGTTTGTGAGGCATCTGTGTTGCTGTGTGTGTCTGTTGTCGTTCTCCTTATGCTGAATGGTGTTCCATCGTAAGGAAGGGGCCTTACTTTGGCTAGTCACCAGTTAATGGACATTCGGATGGTTTCCTGATTGAAGCCACTGTGAATAAATCTGTTATAAACATTCCTTTTACGGGCTTTCTGTTTGGACATAATTTTTCATCTCACTTCGGTAAATATAGAATTGCTGGGTCATATGGTGTGTTTGACTTTTGAAGAAGCTGCTAAACGGTTTTCCAGAATGTCTTTCCTGATGTACATTCCTGAATGATGACATGAGAATTCCAGTGTCCTTGTCAGCCAGCACTTGGAGTAGCCGGTTAGTTTTGTTTTATTCTTTTTTAGTCAGTATAAGACGGAGAAGGCGATGGCAAAATCCCATGGGCGGAGGAGCCTGGTAGGCTGCAGTCCATGGAGTCGCTAAGAGTTGGACATGACTGAGCGACTTCCCTTTCACTTTTCACTTTCATGCATTGGAAAAGGAAATGGCAACCCACTCCAGTGTTCTTGCCTGGAGAATCCCAGGGACGGGGGAGCCTGGTGGGCTCCCGTCTATGGGGTCGCACAGAGTCGGACACGACTGAAGCGACTTAGCAGCAGCAGCAGCAGTCACTATAAGAAGTGTATAGTAGTATCTTTCTATGGTTTTAACCACACCTTCATTTAAGTAGGATTTGTGTTCTAATTCATGAGAATGAGTCAGTCACATTTCTAAATCAGCAACTTAAAAATCAGAATTCTTTTTGAAGCCATGTGTAAGTCCTATTGATAGGACTGGTAAATATTTAGATAACAACAGGATACCATTATAAGCTGCCAGTCCTAAAACTGTGAGTGACTAATGACGGTTATATCAGAAGGCTCCCTCATACACACTTTCAGCCAGTGCTCTTTAATGCTGTTAGCAAATGTCATCTGAAGACCAGCTGTCTTAAGGTCAGTAAACCATTGGCCCACGTGGAACTCTCTTACGCTTTTGGCTTGACATTAGTAAAGACCAGGGCTAGTCAGCTGTCTTGACAGCTTTCAGCAAAGGAGACCATGAAAAAAAAAAAAAAAATGGGGGAAGAGTCCTATTAGAATCAACACTATTTCAAATATTAAGTAGCAACTTTTTTTCCCCACTTTATGCTCAAAGAGGAGCATATGTGGAATTCTCTGTATATGTATTACAACTCCTAATCTAGACTAATTGTGCAGAATAGGGCAAAGAAATACAATAACGTGACTCTCCTAAAATACAACGTAACCCCAGCTAGTTTTGCTAAACAATCAAGGATTGGTCTGTGGAATATATATATATATATATATTTGAACACATTTTTCATTTAATTCATCTATTAAATGAAAAATGTGTTGAAATGAGAATGCCAGTGAGTGTATCTGACCACTCTACGGAAAGTTAAGCATCTCTTCTGAAATCTTTAAACTATTCAGTTGTCTGAGTAAGCACTTTTTTTTTCTTAAGAGATAGTAAAAAGTTTGTGTTTGCTTCCCTTCCCAGACTCACATGTCAGAAGATCTGTCGTGCACAGGTCATAGTCAGGGTCGTTATTATGGCAGCAGGAGTCATGTCCAGGGTTGCTGTGATGATGATTGTGCGAGGATGCTGGTTGTGCTGGGGTGGGGGTGTTTTTGATCATTAGAAGATTTTAGAGGAAGACAAGTAAAATGGACTTACCCAAGACAACTTCAAATAACTTCTTTTTAAATTTGGGGGTGGGGGAAGAGCATATCCCTTAAACAGTGTGAAAATCCTATGAAGGTCAGCAGCCCTATTGCTCCCAGTGGCCTTCAGAGACAGCGCTACAAAGAACATGGGCGAGGTGCTGCAGGCAGAGAGCACACACAGACGCAACAGGCATCTCTGTTCTCTCGGTAACTGTTCACTTCTGATTTCCATTTGTATTTTCTTTCTGAAAATGCCCTGCAGTCAGATAATGGACCTGTGAGGCCGATGCTCTCTGTCCGTTATCCTTTTTCTCATATGATCTGTTTAGACTTTATCTTTTATCCTTTCCACTGAAGTTTCTATTTGATTATCACATTATTTGCGAATGTTATTTCTGTTCTTTGTTATTATCTTTTTACTCAGTCCTATTTTTCGGTTACCGTCTCTTCTCAATCTTTTCGAGAATACCAGTTAGAATTTTTTTACAAGCTCTTTTTGTTCCTGAACCGTTTCTGCTTATTCCAGGACTGCCTGTTTCGTTTCTGTGTCTCCATCTGTCTCCTTCGCTCTCCAGGTTTCTTCTCGTGAGAGGTCATGCTTAGTAGCCTGTTTGTATCTGAGATGAAGGGCAGAGGCCACTGTTCCCGGATGCTGTGTAGTTTGCTGATGGCTGAGTCCAGGTCTTCCCCACAGCGGAGTCCCCCTTTCAGTGGTTCACTGACTGGCAGGCTTCATTTTCAGGAGAGCTGGGGATGCCACAAATGCCAGAGTCTGTCCTACACGAAGAACTCCCTGGCGTTTGCTTTGCATTCGCTTTGCTCTTTAAGTTTATTCGTTGACATACATTTCAGTTGTCTGTTAAGGAGAAAAAAAGCAAAAGCAAACACACAGGGACTGGGTCTGACATTTTGAACAAGAACCTGTTTCAGGCGCTCTTGGTTTTAATCCAGTCCTTGAACCAATCCTGGGTTAGAATGGTGCCTGGAGAGTGGGAGGGGAAGGGAGCTTGTGGAGAACATTCCATGTTATTCTGGCTTTGCAGAAACAAGAGAAAAAGGGAGAGCACATTTTCTAAATGTCTAGGAGGTAAGAACATAGAAACTTAAGGCAGCGTATTTTGGAATAAAGATGGATGCTTCAGGATCAAGAAGGCAGATACACAAATTAGAGGGATTTAGGAGAGGAGAAAAGGGAGATGAATAGTCTGAAAAAGGTGACAGTTGGATTTTTAAGTTGATTCTTTTTATTATTAGTTAATTAACTATGACTATATAATTAATTTATGTAATTATAATTGATTAATTAATGATAGCTCATAATTTGTTGCCGCACAGGCTTTTCTCTAGTTGCATCAAGCAGGGGCTCCTCTCTGTTTGCGGTGCATGGACTCTTCACTGCAGTGGCTTCTCTTGCTGTGGAGAGCAGGCTCCAAGCACTTGGGCGCAGTGGTTGCAGCTCACGGGCCCTAGAGCATGCAGGTGTCAGTAGTTGTGGTACACGGGCTTAGTTGCTCTGTAGCACATGGAATCTTCCCGGACCAGGGATGGAATCCACGTCCCCTGCATTGGCAGGTGGATTCCTATCCACTGTACCACTAGGGAAGCCCTTAAGTTGGCTCTTTAAAAATGTGACTCATGGACTTAGCCTCATGAATGAAAATAGAAGTACTGCTTCACTGGGTGACTTTTCTCCAGGCTATATTGGCTTGTTGCCCTAGAAGAGAGAAAGAGGCACAGAACTGAGAAAAACGAATGATACGGAGAAAGGCAAGCCTCAGCTTCAGTGGGCCTGCAAAGAGTAGAAGATTAGAAGGTGCTGGAGATGGAGGAAGGAGAAGGAGGTGTGGAGACATTGAAGAGGCAGTGGAAGGACAGATCTTCCTCTGGAGTTAAAAACATAGTGACACAGACATAAACACAGGAGAAGGAGAAGAGGAGAAAGTTCTCTAAAAGAAGGAATTCACCACTTTCGTAATGGTAAATTAACTTTTAAGAGCTTTCGTGAAATATTTAGATCAATGAACTAGGTGCAGACTGTGGAAAACTAAAGACTGATAAGTTGGGAATTTAAGTTGCAGCATATCATGAGGATTTTCTTCCTAAGGAGGGCTCATGAACCTCAAAATTACTCAGTTGAAGAAGTATCCTTCTGGAAATTTTGGTTGTTTACTCATCCATATCTTTACTGTATGAAAATATTATATATCCGTGCAGAAAATAGTTCAGTATCACTGGACAAGGCAAGAAAATCGCATTATTACAGTGTATAGAAAGGGTCTGGGTTTTAGATTTTTATGGGCAAGTAGTAAAACATTCTTTAGTCTTAAAAAGTTCAAAAAATATTTGTGTACATAAAGACATACACATACATCTGGAATTTTTACAAGCTGTGGCTGCAGAGACATAAGCCATGTTTATTCTATTTCAGCTACCTAGATGCAGTCTCTTTCTTTCTGGAAAAAAAAAAAACTCACAAGACATTTCCCACATTCATATTAAAGATTTTTGACATTTTGCTATAAAATCAGAACAATCATAAAAACATGTACATCTCTCAAGGTGTGGCTTGACATAGGTTCCAAGGCAAGACATCAGGGTTCTCAACAGCTGCTGAGTCTGGGGTCCACCGTGGTCATCATTCCTTTTCACTTAACTACCCCAGAGTTTGTCGCTTCATTTTCTGCCTGTTCTTCAACCAGTACCTTGGGATTTGTTGTTGTTGTTCGGTTGCTAAGTCGTGTCCGACTCTTTGTGACCCGATGCACTGTAGCCCGCCAGGCTCCTCTGTCCGTGAGATTTCCTGGGCCAGAATAGTGGAGTGGGTTGCCATTTCCTCCTCCAGGTAATCTTCCCACCCAGGGATCGAACTACGTCTCCTGCTTGGCAGGTGGATTCCTTACCACTGAGCCACCTGGGAAGCCAAAGGAGTCAGACTTTGGGATGGTGCATTGTAATAGCAGCCCACGTGGTGGTGATGTTGACCCTCATTTGTAACTCAGCACCCCTTACCTTCAGCCAACGTCACTTGTCCTGCTGGCAGCATGTACATTTTCTAGCATTTGCAGATCACACTGCCTGGCACTTCTGAAGGACATCTGGTACCCACTGCAGAGTGAGAGTCTTGAAGGGATGGTTGGGGACATTTGGAACCAGAAATAGAAACCAGTGCATGGGTCCTTGACTCATTCCCATCACAAAGCCCAGCGCATTTGAAATGATCCCACCTGACATCTGCTGAGGGGGTTGGGAGTGATGAAGGCACTTGCCCATTTGAATCTGGACAAGATACAAAGGACCTAAAGTGATGCGCGTGGAGAGGAAACCACTCTGTTTTTAGCAGTTTCAGACAAGGGCAGGCCATGGGGCATCGTACTGTTTTCACCAGAGAGACCTGATGAGGAAGGAGATAGGCTGCCTCCGTGGACGTGCGGGGCACTGAGCCCTGCCCGAGAAGATGAAGACACCGAACCGGTGGGAGGGAGAGGGTGTCCAGCCTGGCCGTCTCCTGCACAACTTTGCATAAGTGCCTGTCTGAACCTCAGGTTCTTAACCTGGAAATGGGCCCTGCTCACCCCCATGAGGGTTTGCGACCGTAAAATGAGGCCATGTACATGAACGTGTTTGGAAAAGCTGTTGCACAAATGCCAAGTGCGATCGCTGCATTCTCGGGGCCAATGAAGAAGTGGGGAGGTTTAAGAGAAGACTCAGGGCTTCCCTGGTGGCACTAGTGGTAAAGAACCTGCCTGTCAAGGCAGGAGACCTAAGAGACACGGGTTTGAGCCCTGGGTTGGGAAGATGCCCTAGAGAGTCAGACACGACTGAAGTGACTTAGCACAACCATGCAAGAGAAGACCCAGGACTCACAGAGTAACTCTGGAGACATGCAGGTCTGAGGCTCCTGACCCTGGGGTGGCCTGTGCTGTTGTTCCTACGCCCCTTTATGGCTGAAGGACCCACTCCCCACAGTTACCTCTCAGAAACTCCTCGATTCCTCTTCTCAGCAGTCACACCTCAGGAGTATGTGCTCATTGTGGTTTCTCGGGGAAAGACCTGAGACCTGGAGATGGCCAGTGACTTGCCCAGGGTCTGGACGCAGCAGAGTCAGAATTCCAGGCCAGTCCTGTCAGACCACGGCCCCTGCATTTTCTGTCTCCCCGTAACTCCCCACAGCGGACCCTGCAGAGAAGTGGGGCTTCGGAGCCACGGTTGACCAGGGGTGCGGGACACCTTCCAGAGCTCCTCGCTCGTTAGAAATACTTTTGGCCAAAATCCACTGCCTGTTTTCCGACTCTGTGTCCCAGCCCTTGATTTTTACATGAGCAGAGTAAGAACCAGCAAGAAGAAAATAACACACGTGAGTCTTTTATTTATTAGATTTGAACTGTGAAAATAAATCTCTTCACTTCTGGGACAAGAAAGAGAAGCCCTAATAAAGTTGAACCCTGGGAGGTTTCAGCTGACCCTGAGTGCTCCTGCTCTACTGGTAATTAATTTGATCATCAAATGCATCCTCATTAGTAATCATCTCTTCTAAAAATTAATGAGACTAGCGAACAAATCAGTGCAGGAGCCAGGGGTAGAAATAATGGCATCGCCTTGCAGACCATTAAAATCTCTCAGCTTCTACCTATTGCCACTTTCCCCAACGTCTGCCCTGGGAAATAGGGACTGTTGGTAGATTCGCAGCCATTCCCAGGATAAAAGAACTTGGCTATTCCCCCCACACGGTCAGCCATAGCTGGTGGATGACCTTTAAATGACCTTCCCCTCCACCACCTCTTTAAGAAATTGCCTCCTGACGTATAGGCCATATACCAGGCCAGGAGTCCCAGATTTACAGCGCCATGGATCTTTTCTTAAATGCAGTAAATCAAAAAGGACTCTGGCCTCAGACACATACTACCTGACCACTGTCGGGTCTCCCCTGCAGCCATGAACGCTGAAATGAATCCTCGTGTCCTGGCCTTGACTCTTTCTTCAGCATCTGCCAGTGCAAAGAGACAGGCTCATCCACACCAAAGCCCTGGGCCCGCACGCACACATGACCGCCTGCGTACAGCAGGTGTCACGCTCGCAGCCAGACTGATGTAATTAATCCATCTCTCCAATTGGGCTGCGGTTGGGAGGGAATTGTGCTCCGGGGCTTTCTCCATGCAGCTGGTTAGGAGAGGAAACATGAGGATTAGCAAGGGCAGCCAATTTCCTCCTCATCAGAAATGAAGGCTGTGAAGGAAAAGCAGGGAGAAGTGTGGTGGGGATGAAAGAAGACCGCGTGGAAACAAAGAAGAATGAGTCGGGGTGGGGGAACCTTCAGCTGAGTAAGAGAATAAACACAGGAGGAGCAGCGTGGGTGGGAGCTGCAGTTTTTCTGGGTCTAGGTTTGTCATGTTAATTTTTGTTTTATTTTCCATCTTACAAAACAGTGTGCGCTCAGCGCAGAAAACTGGGAAACCTAAAAGAAGCATATAAAAAGAAACACATCATTCAGGGCGTCGCTTCTCAGATATCACTGTGGTTAACATTTACATATATTCTTTCAGTCTCCTTCTGTGTGCATAAACATGCAGTGTTATCATTTTTAAATATCGACCGATGGACCAGCCAGACATAGTCAGTTCACGTTTCTGGAATTATAGCCCAAGAGTGGAGCTGGGAATTCAGTACCAAGATGTTGGATGGTTGGTTAAAGACTACGTTTTCTCCTCTGTTTAACAAAGCACCCAGAATAGTCACCAAGGGAAGCTTAAACCAAGTTAGTGCCCAATCTGGCCCTCACTTTATAAACCACCCACTTCACTCAGTTGATTGCTGGAAAGACCCTGCCTCATGAAGTTCTTGACTGGATGCAGCTTCCTCAGTTTGGTAATCACCTCTCCAGTTTTGGCGCTTTCTGTTTCCTCTCTGTGTGTCTCTGGGTCAGTCTTTCTGTCTGTCTGTCTCACCCACTCTGTGTCTCACATACAGACACACGCGTGCGCACGCACTTAGTGAATGGCCACAGCAGCTTTGTTTTCTGGAAGTGCTGTGGATGACATAAAAGGAGAAAGTATATTAGCACTCTGGTTATAGGCTTCCAAGGGATGGGCGTTACAAACGGTACTTATAAATGAGAGATGAGCAGAATGACACTTCATGCCTTTATTACCACTTTTTTCCTTCCTTCGTTTGTTTTGTAATTTGTTGTGATACGCGCATCGTTCATTCTGCTGTTCCCTCCATGCATACACATTTATTTTTTTATGTCCTCCACCACCACCACTACCACTTTATTTTAAACTGGTATCACTCACGTATTACAGTCAGAAGACTTGCACTAGCAAGCCCCAGGGCTCTCATTCCCGGTGTTAGAGATATATGTTTTCACCTGTGATTTACATGTTTTCCAAAGTCATTTCCTGAACCAGTACATTATACATTTTTCAATCATTTAAACAGAGTGGTGCCCTGCAATTTTGTCCTTCACTAATTCTCTGTGTATCTTGTCTTATTTTCTCCTGGGTTTATATTTCTTCCCTGCTGCTGCTAAGTCGCTTCAGTCGTGTCCGACTCTGTACGACCCCATAGACGGCAGCCCACCAGGCTCTGCCGTCCCTGGGATTCTCCAGGCAAGAACACTGAAGTGGGTTGCCATTTCCTTCTCCAGTGCATGAAGGTGAAAAGTGAAAGGGAAGTCACTCAGTCGTGTCCGACTCTTCGCGACCCCGTGGACTGCAGCCTACCAGGCTCCTCTGTCCATGGGAGTTTCCAGGCAAGAGTACTGGAGTGAGGTGCCATTGCCTTCTCTGCTAGTGGCTTGTATTTCTTATCTCCAGTGCTACTGCTGCTAAGTCACTTCAGTCTCAGTTTATTTCAGGAAAATCTTGGTAATGACGTAACTGTAAAGTCCGTAAAAAGGGTGTTGTGACGAGTTTCTCTTTACAAAATGATTTGCCCCAGGTAATCCTCCTGTTTATCATTTAGGGAGAAGCAGAAAAGGAGTGTTCATGATGGAGTGTCACCCCTCTACACAGGATAACGTGAGCTCAGATTTCCGAGAATCACCAGATGACTTAAGGAGCACTCTCAAGTCTGATCTTTCCCTCATGAACCCTTGGATCTTAATTGATTAGGCTGGTCTTTTTAGTCGGCTTTTTCTGCCCAGCTCATGATTGATACGCTTGATTTTAAGTTCACAATTTTCTTGTCATTTCTCATGGCCCACCCACCGTATAAAAAGCAAGCTAGCACACGATGATAATGGGAATTCTGCTTTCCATATAAATTTTGGACTGGGCGTGGGCTCAATTTCAGTACTGCAAGAGATTGTTACCACCACAGTCACCACAAGGGAACTGCGAAATACAGACTGTTTAAGCTAAGAGGGGCATTGCTGAGCCCCTAATCCAGCCCACTTATATCCTGACGTTAATCAAACAGAGTTGAAGTCACTGAGCTCAGCCCTACCCCAACCTCCAGTCCCGCCTCCTGCTCCTCAGGGCTCCTGGTTCTGGGTCCTTGGCTCCTTGCTCCGCCTGCTCATGCTTGCATTCTGAGAATCCTTTCCTTTTGTGTTCATTCATACTGATCTCCTACCCGCCCCCCGGAAAATGAATTGAGACCCAGGGGGCGATGACCCTTCCCCCAACACGTTAAATAACTGTCAGTGTCTTTTTTCTTCTGATACTGGAATAGAGATTGATTCTGGCGCCTAAGGTCAATCTTTTATGGCTAATTTTTATTTTTTGTATATCCAACAACTCTCTGAGTAAAGAATGGATGAAGTAAAGAACAAATTGTTGAGTCACCACACATGTTTTAGTCTCGGCTACTAAAACCTGTAAACCAGCCTCCCTGATTCTTAATATCCTCTGCTTCTCCTAGTCATGCCCAAATACATAATAATCTCATCCCACTGATTGAATAGAACCCACTTTCTAACAAGTCTTTGTTGAAGTGTAAGGGTTTCTTGAGTCCTTCTGTCTTTAGAAGTCATGGATGCTCTCTGCTGCTATTAGATGCTAAGGAACTTACTAGTCACTGACCTCATCTAGTACTACAGGCATGGCCCCGGGGCTCTGAAAGAATGACTGCAACCTCTGTTTTCACGTGCACTGAGAATGTGTACATACAGTCACATGTTTCTGTTCAGACTGTTTTCTACTATCCAGATGTTTTGAGAGCCTTGCATCCTGAGAGCTGACATGTGTATCATGCTTATCAAGGAACCAAGGCTTAGAAAGAGTAGTTAGAAAGCTCCAATCCAGGTAGCACAGTGCTTAAAATTTCTTCCTAATTATTTTTCCTAGTCTTTTGAAAGTAAGGTTATATCACACGTTGAGACTTTAAAGGACGATGGCAACATGCCAAGCCCACTCTTTAGTGAAAGACCTTAGAAGATGACGGGGAATAAGGGCATTTTTTAAAGCACCTCTGCTGCTCCCTTCCTCTTGCTGTTCCTGCCGATGTTCGCAGTGGGTGAAGCATTTCCATAGCCTTCAGCTCCTACTCTTTTAAAAAATTGATTTATTTTAAATTGGAGGATAATTGCTTTACAATATTGTGTTTATTCCTGCACTCTTGATTAGCAGGACCTGTACAGAAAATTGTACTTTTCAAATGTTTCTGGAACACTTACAAAAATTAATTCCATACCAGACCTTAAGGTAAATCTCAATAAATTTCAAAGCGGTGCTATTGTATTTTCTAACCACAATAAAATTGTTAAGAATCAATGTCACAAAAGATGACTAAAATAAATTCTGTACACTTAGAAATTTTAAAACACACATATAAATCCACAGGACTAAAAAGAAATCAGGATTGTCATTTTAAAATACCTGATAATTGATAATTAAAATACAACATATCAAAACTTGTGGGATGCAGCTAAAACAGAATCTAGAGGAAAAATTTTAAACTTTTAAATGTTTGTTTTAGGAAAAAAAATTGGAAACAGAAGTAAGGATTGAATTCTTATTTTAAAAGAATAAACACAAGGAAAGATAAGTAAAGATAAGCACAGAAATTACTGAAGTAGCAGAGTCATACACTGCAGATCAGCAAAGGCAGTTATTGCTTATTTGAAAAGACTAATAGAAGGGAAATATTTGGCAACAGTGATCATAAAGAGAATAAACTAATAAATAATATTTTTAAAGAAAGTGAGTTATAAAAAAAAAAAAAAAAAAAAAAAAGAAAGTGAGTTATAACTGTAGATATGACAGAGATTAAAGAGCTATGAAAAAAATCAGGACTAGCTTTACAACAAGTTTTTAAACTCAGGTGATATATAAAGATTCCTAAAGAAAAAAAATTTGTTAAAATTAAATCAGGAAAAAATCAAAAGCTTGGATGATCTCTAAAAACTGGAGGTAGTAGCTTAAAACCTCACATCAAAGCAACAGATCCAAAATGGATTTACAGAAAAGGTCTACCAAACATTCAATGAAAATTATGCCAGTCTTTTACAGAATTGTTCAGATAATAGAAGAGGAAGAAAAGCTTTCCAACTAACTCATAAGGCCGGTATAATTAGTACACTTGATACTAAAACAGGACAAAGGCAGAAAAAAGAGAGAGGTGGAGGAATTACAGGTCAGTCTCACTTATGAACTTAGATTTAAAATTCCTTTTGAAAAGTTAATGTAACCTAGTATTTTATAAACCACCCTATTGGATTTATTCCAGGAATTCAAAGTTGGTTCAATATTGTAAAATCTATTAATATAATGTAACCCCATCAACAGGTTAAGTCAGAATAATACAATCTTTTTAACAGCTACTGAATATCCATTCATAATATTAATATAAAACTAAGTAAAAAATGAAGATTGTAACAACTTGGAATAAAAGAAAATCTTCATATCTTGTTACAAGATAATCCACAGTGAACTCAGTGGCAAAACAAGTGATTTTTTTTTTAACCTTCGCAATGTAATCCTCACATAATCCTTCTTAATCCTGATAGAATCACTTGGACTAGAATGTAACTGCTTTATGTCACTTGCCTGTATCATGATTTACATTTTCAAATTGTCCTTTGGAAGCAAAAATCATTGCTACACAAAGTCTATTGGCAGACCCTAAAAATGTGGTTTCTTTTTTGTTTCCTTTTGAGAAACACTCGTTTTGGTGTTGATTTTCCTATTTCTATAATGCATGTTAACTGGCTATATATCACACATGCTGATCATCCTTGTTAGACGATGGTCTTTCTGCTGACTTTGGCAAAACCTGTGGTTGAAATTTTCAGTAAAAGGACATAGGTAGACTTCCCACCTGCAATGTTCAATTACATGCAGTCTCTGATCTCTAGTTGAGGGATTGCTGAGGCTGGAGAAAGACATCATCACAGGGTAGATTGATATTGATACTAAGTGTGGAACTACACCTTTAATTTCTCTTAACTTTTATACCTTGGGAGCCTTTTTTGCTGTTATCATTCACAGCCATGCTGACACCATTTATTGTAAAGGGTCTGAGAGATTCAGCTCACTTCTTTAATGCTTCCTATGTTTAGTGTTTCAGAAGCAGAGAAAATTGGTTTAAAATGGTAATTTTTCTGTCTGCATCCTTGAGATCTATGCAAAATGGGTGGTACTGTATTTCATTTTACCCAATAGATCTTAGCCCCAGATATTAAGAACATGTGGTACATTTCACAGTGGCAGTCTCTGTTGAGATTTTCTGTTACAGCTCCTGCTACTCTTCCTGGGGTTTTGTCTGTTTTCCTCTTCTTTTTTTTTTTCCTTTAAGACAGTCTACAGTTCAGAGACTAGCAAGCCTGACGTAGTCCAGAGGCTAAGCTAAGTAGCTGCCTCCGAGGATGCCTGCAGGTGGTTAAAGCGCCTCAGGGAAACTGTTCCTTTTTAAATATATATATTTAAAGGAGGATAATTGAAGGGTAATTGTTTTACAGTATTGCCTTGGTTTCTGCCATACATCACCATGTCAGTCATAGTTACACATATGTCCCCACCCTCCCACTGCCTTCCCCCTGCCTTCCCCATCCCACTCCTCTAGGTTATTACAGAGCCCCAGTTTCAGTTCCCTGAGTCATACAGCAAATCCCCATTGACTGTTTTATGCGTGGTGGTGTGTGTGTATGCTTCCATGCTGCTCTCTCCATTCACCCCACCCTCTCCTTCCTCCCCACCCTACCATGCTCATGAGTCTGTTCTCCATGCCTGCATCTCCATTGCTGCTCTGCAAATAGATTCCATGTATATACATTAATATATTACATTTGTTTTTCTCTCTCTTTCTTACATCACTCTGTGTAATAGGCTCTAGGTTCATCCACCTCATTAGAACTGACTCAAATGTGTTCCTTTTTATGTCTGAGTAAAATTCTATTACTAAGGAGACAATGGAAAATGGAATATTACTCAGTAATACTCCATTCCAAAGGAGAAAAGGAAAGATATACCCATGTGAATGCAGAGTTCCGAGGAATAGCAAGGAGAGATAAGAAAGCCTTCCTCGGTGATCAGTGCAAAGAAATAGAGAAAAACAATGGAATGGAAAAGACTAGAGATCTCTTCAAGAAAATTAGAGATACCAAGGGAACATTTCATGCAAAGATGGGCTCAGTAAAGGACAGAAATGGTATGGACCTAACAGAAGCAAAAGATATTAAGAAGAGGTGGCGAGAATACACAGAAGATCCATACAAAAAAGATCTTCATGACCCAGATAACAACAATGGTGTGATCACTCACCTAGAGCCAGACATCCTGGAATGTGAAGTCAAGTGGGCCTTAGGAAGCATCACTATGAACAAAGCTAGTGGAGGTGATGGAATTCCAGTTGAGCTATTTCAAATCCTAAAAGCTGATACTTTTAAGGTGATGCACTCAATATGCCAACAAATTTGGAAAACTCCAGCCATAGGACTAGAAAATGTCAGTTTTCAAAGAAAAGCAATGCCACAGAACGTTCAGACTACCACACAATTACTCATCTCACACGCTAGCAAAGTAATGCTCAAAATTCTCCAAGCCAGGCTTCAACAGTACATAAACCATGAACTTCCAGCTGTTCAAGCTGGATTTTAAAAAGGCAGAGGAACCAGAAATCAAATTGCCAACACCCGTTGGATCATTGAGAAAGGAAGAGAGTTCCAAAAAAAATCTACTTTTGATTAATTGACTATGCCAAAGCCTTTGACTATGTGGATCACAACAAACTGTGGAAAATTCTTCAAGAGATGGGAATACCAGACCACCTTACCTGCCTCCTGAGAAATCTGCATGCAGGTCAAGAAGCAACAGTTAGAACTGGACAAGAAACAACAGACTGGTTCCAAATCGGGGAAGGAATATGTTAAAGCTGTATATTGTCACCCTGCTTTTTTAACTTTTAGGCAGAGTACATCATGTGAAATGCTGGGCTGGAGGAAGCACAAGCTGGAATCAAGATTGCCAGAAGAAATATCAATAATCTCAGATATGCAGATGACACCACCCTTATGGCAGAAAGTGAAGAAGAACTAAAGAGTCTCTTGATGAAAGTGAAAGAGGAGAGTGAAAAAGTTGGCTTAAAACTCAACATTCAGAAAACTAAGATCATGGCATCCGATCCCATCACTTCATGGCAAATAGATGGGGAAACAATGGAAACAGTGACAGACTTTATTTTGGGGGCCTCCAAAATCACTGCAGATGGTGACTGCAGCCATGAAATTAAGACACTTGCCCTTTGGAAGAAAAGCTATGACAAACCTAGACAGCATATTGAAAAGCAGATATATTAGTTTGCCAGCAAAGGTCGGTCTAGTCAAAGCTATGGTTTTTTCATGTGTGGATGTGAGAGTTGGACTATAAAGAAAGCTGAGTGCCAAAGAATTGATGCTTTTGAACTGTGGTGTTGGAGAAGACTCTTGAGAGTCCGTTGGACTGCAAGGAGATCCAACCAGTCCATCCTAAAGGAGGTCAGTCCTGAATGTTCATTGGAAGGACTGATGCTGAAATTCCAATACTTTGGCCACCTGATGCAAAGAACTGACTCCTTGGGAAAAACCCTGATGCTGGGAAAGATTGAAGACAGGAGGAGAAGGGGATGACAGAGGATGACATGGTTGGATGGCATCACTGACTGGATGGACGTGTGTTTCAGCAAGCTCCGGGAGTTGGTGAAGGACAGGGAGGCCTGGTGTGCTGCAGCCCATGGGGTCGCAAAGAGTCGGACACGACTGAGCAACTGAACTGAACTGAATATTCCATTGTGTATATGTGCCACAGCTTCTTTACCCATTCATCTGTCAGTAACCATCTAGGTTGCTTCCACATCCTGGCTGTTGTAAATAGTGCTGCAGCGACCATTGGGGTGCACGTGTCTTTTAGTTTTGGTTTCCTCGGGGTGTATTCCTAGTAGTGGGATTGCTGGTTCGTGTAGTAGTTTTATTCCTAGTTTTTTAAGGAATGTCCATTCTGTCTTCCATAGTGGCTATATCAGTTTACATTCCTTCCCACAGTGCAAGAGGGTTCCCTTTTCTTCATACCCTCTCCAGCACTTGTTTGTGGATTTTTTGATGATGTCCATTCTGACCAATGTGAGGTGATAACTCAGTGTAGTTTTGGTTTGCATTTTTCTAATAATGAGCAGCGTTGAGCATCTTGTCATGTGTTTATTAGCCATCTGTATGTGTTCTTTGGAGAAATGCCTGTTCAGGTCTTTTGCCCACTGTTTGATTGAGTTGTTTTTTCCTCTGGTGTTGAGTTGTATGAGCTGCTTGTGGTTGCGCTGGGTCTTTATTGCTATGTGTGGGCTTTCTTTTTTAATTCAAATTTATTTATTTTTAATTGGAGAATAATTGCTTTACAGTATTGTGTTGGCTTTGTTGATCTGATTCATGGTCAACATGAATCAGCCATAGGTACACATGTGTCCCCTCCCTCTGGAACCTCCCTCTCACCTCCCACCGCATCCCACCCCTCTAGACTGTCACAGCGCACCAGATTTGAGCTCCCTGCATCAAACAGCAAATCCCCATTGGCCGTCTGATTTTACATAGAGTAGTGTCTATGTTCTAGCGCTGCTCTCTCAGTCTGCCCTACCCCGCTCTCTGCCCTGGCGTCTGCAAGCCTGTTCTCTATGTCTGCATCCCCGATGCTGCCCGCCAGCTGTGGCAAGCAGGAGCTACTCTCTGGTTGTGGCACAGGCTTCTCACTGCAGTGGCTTCTCTGGTTGCAGACCACAGGCTTAGTTGCCTCGCGGCATGTGGAATCGTCCCAGACCAGGGGTCAAACCCATGTCCCCTGCACTGACAGGCGGATTTGTAACCACTACACCATGAGGGAAGTCCAGGGAAACTGTTCTTATCTGGTGAGGCCCTCGCCTATTTCCCCAGGACGTGGCCCTGGAGCAGGAGACCTGTGAAGCTTGGAGACCTCCAGAAGGTTCCAATTACTCTGAGACTCCTAATGTGGGGTTCCAGACCAGCCCCAGTGTATTGAAGTAACGTGGAAACTTCGGGGGATGAGCAGATGTCCTCTGCCTTCCACGACAGGTGAATGTGCCCAGTATTTACAAACCTTGTTGCAGGGCCACCTAAAGATTCAAAGTTCTCAGTTCAAGGGCACTTCTCACCCTCTCCTCACCCTGCCCATGGATGTGTGAGTCTCCTAGCTGTAAAAACATTAACTTGTGTTAACAAAGGAAAATTGAGAATATTGTGTCATTGAGTTGGCTTCACTGAAGTTCTACCGTTAATTGAGAGTTAAGTAACAAAGATGATCACCCATGTCCATCCTTTTTCAGACATCTGTGGCTGATGTAGAGATACAACTTTCAGCTGTTATTTTCTCTCATTTATATGCAGCATATATTAGATCATGACAACTTTCTCACCAATTGGGACTCAACTAAAATCTCTCAAAACCACAACTTACATGCTTACCCTGTAACCATTCATTCAAAATGGGCATTCCTTGGAGAGGGTAGCATGGGAACATATACACTGGCATATGTAGAATAGGTAGCCAGTGGGAATTTGCTGTATGACTCAGGGAACTCAAACCAGGGCTCTGTGACAACCTAGAGTGGGAGGTGGGAGGGGAGCTCAAGAGGGAGGGGACGTATGTATTCCTGTGGCTGATCGTGTGGATGTATGGCAGAAACCAACACGGTATTGTAATTGTCCTTCAATTCATAACAAATAAATTTAAAAATAATTTTTTTTTAAATGTACGTTTCTAAAACTGCAGCTCAGGTGGCCAGTGGTGGTGGGTAGCATCTTTTGTTGATACCTACAGAAAGCACGCTTTACTCTCCGTGGGCTGGTCTGAATGAGGCCCAGATCACTTTGCATCAGTCACCTTCAGAGATGGCCACAGGATTTTAGTTACAAGTCATCCATAAGAGGATTTTCTAGCTACAAGGTTGCTCATGACTGGGTTATAAACTCTGCAGAGAAAGAACAAATCTCTGTTGGCCTTTGGGGCACGATTCAAGACCCAGCTGTGCAATTCCGTGCTTGTTTGAAGTAAATGGGCCAGCCTGGCTGGAAAGCATGTTAATATTTTAAATTTCTACATTAACAGCTGTACATGTGCCCAGAGGCTGGGGTGATGACCACCTTATATAATTACCCAAAAAAAAAGTGATAAGAATAAATAAATCCCAGCAAATTGGATTATCATTTGCAGCAGAATTGCCAACAGAGGCAACAGAGAGAGCATCACAGATCTGTATTCCTACTCTGGCAAAGCATTTGACACCTTCTCTTGGGAATTGCGTGAATGGTGTTAATTCATGTTGGCTGGCCCTGTGTTTTGAAAATTGGCTGAAGGAGGACAACTGGCCTGTCTAGGATGGGCCTGAACAGCAGACCTTGTCTCTGAATACTAATCCCCAAGAGTGCCCACTCATGGAAGTTGAAAGTCACTTGACCTTAGTCTCTCCATTTTTGCAAGAGGAAAGTGACAGCGCTTTCATTTAACTTGGTACCCTTTGCCATTCAAGGAGCCTCCCATACTCAATGGATATTCTTTAGTCTCATAACATCCCACTCGTGAGTGTTGTCATCTTTGTATAACATGAGGAGAGTGAAAGACAGGAGGTTAAAACGACCCTGCAAATTACACCATTGAAAAACCATCTGAAGAAGAGGAAACAGATTTTAGAGTCTTCTAAAGCCTTTTTGTTATCTTCGTGAGTCCAGTAAGCAGGACATTGATTGATGTGTTGCCTTGCAAATGATACATCATTCCTCGTGAGACAGTTGCGAGGGAAAGAGGAGAGGAGAGCAGTAACGTGGCTTGTTCACGGTCACACAGCACGTCAGCAATGGAGCTAACCATATCAGCCTCGAAATGATGATCTGGGGCTTTTTTGTGTGTTTTTGGCCTTTTCGCCAAACCTTGGCTGTACTTCTTTTCATAATGTTGCCTTATCAGGGTATCATGTATCATGGTAACTCTGCTGGATTGTACAAATGCCAACAAGTATCTTGTCTTTCACACAAGGCCCTCCCAAGAGGATATCCAAGTAGTGGAAATGGTCTCTAAAACCCTGTCTGATGACACAGTCCTCCACCCCAAGGTCATGATCTCCTCTCCTGCCCAGACAGCGGGCTGCCTGCCAGGGGTGTGCCTGGTGTAACTTCACACTCAGGGAGGATTCGATTTTAAACATCCTCCTCCTCTACGTGACAGGCTTATTTCCAGTAATAATCAGCTTATTTTCAGTAATAATCATTGAATCAGTTCATTGAAATGAAACAAGTAATAATAATGGCCAAGAAAGAAATACAGTGAATTTTTTCTGATATTGAATTTCACATATATGATGCCTACAAATTTTCTTTAATAAATTAGTATAATGAAAAGGGAGAAAAATCACAACTATCTATTAAAGCATTTTTTTTTACCTCACTTAACAGTTTGAACTTTGATATTTTGATTATAGGTAATATATTACAGTATGTAAATGGCCAGTAAATACGTGGATCTTTATATTTTTATTGTTGTTCAGTTGCCCAGTCATGACTCTTTGCAAACTCGTGGACTGTAGCAAACCAGGCTTCCCTATGCTTCACTGTCTCCTGGAGTTTACTCAAACTCATGTCCATCAAGTCGATGATGCCATCCAACCATCTCATCCTCTGTCACCCCCTTCTCCTCCTGACCGTGAATCTTAACAAAACCAAATGCAAAGGGTACAGTTTAGACAACTACTGTAAGTGCCACTGATGTAATGTTTTCTTGATTTGTCCTTTAGTTTCAAGGCAAACAGTTAACAGTTTTGAAAGAATTTATTTCAACTTGTAAAATATGAAAATTCAGTAAAAATATTTAACATAAATCAATTCTGCACTCAACCAGAATGTTTCATGGTGCTCCCCACATTTCACTGTTTCAGATTTTTGACATAAGAATTCTTTCAGAGGTCTTGTGAAATGAAGTAAAGTAACTCAGTTCTAGTTCTTAGTCTTTGCAACAACTGTGTTCTCATTGTTTATTTTGAATCTGCTGTAGAAATCTAGGAATATGTGTAGTGCTGCAGGGGTTGGGGACATTGTGTGTCTTAGATGAGCTCAAGTGCTTTTAAACCCCAAAACTGGGCTTAGCTGAGTCCTGTGTGAGTCTGTGGAAGTGGGGGAAGGTTGGGGGGGAGCAGACTGTGACACTAACATTTTCCAAAATAGTTTCTACATAAAGTTTGTTTATTAAAGGGTAAGAGATGGAACAGTACTCATTTGAAGCTTATGTATATGCTGAATCTTAAGAGTAAAGGCAGCAAGTGTTTAGGTTTTAGGTCAACAAAGGATTTTTATCAGGACGGAGTGTCTTGTCCGGTTTTGTTACAATTGCTGGTGCACACTGATAGTCAATAGATGGACCTCTGGTTAGTTTCAGTGTTGTGCAGTTTTGTGCAGTTGCACCTGCTGATTTCCTGTACTGAGTCCAATAGCGCCTAGAGCCCCACTGTGGGAACCCTACCACTGCCTGCATACTTAGGCCCCCAAATCCTCATCTTAGTAGTTCCCCGTGTTTCCCACACTCCTGAAGTCTTAACATTCATCACTCCTGCTCCCCTCTTGAAATTTTGCACAGCTCACAGAACTCATGGATATTTTCCCTTTCCTTGCAACCAGGGAGATCCCAGTGTTAGGGACTAGCCCCGGGGAACCTGGAAACATTCCCTCTCCAAACCCTTGCCCTCTGGGTTGTACGCTTCCCCTCCCAAGAATCCACGAGCCTCTCCTTCCCTTCACCCACTTCCTGAGATCTTACTCTGATGTATGCGTGGTGTGTGTGTCCTGGATCAGACGTACACATTCAGAGAAGGGGACCCCCATCATAGCACACTGCCCTGGGTGGGTGACAGGGTGCCCATGTTTCAACAGACCCCCCTCAAGGATCCACACTCCTGAAAACACTTCTGCCTTCTCCCGAGTCTCCCAGAGCTGTCCCAGAGCACCCATAGACGTGACCCCAGGGTTCCTGATCTCGACCTCTCAGAGGACCAGCCCAGTCAGACCTGCCCTTGGGCTGTTTGACTCCGGCCAACATCAGGAGTTGTGACAGCAGGGTCAGAGAACAGCACCAAGACTCCAAGCATCTCTCGGTTGTAAATGAAACCTGATCCCATCACGAGCAAGAGATTGCCTTTCTGCCTAGCAATGAGAGTGGCATTTAAAATTCAATATCAGAAAAGATATTGACGAGATTAAGGGCCTGAAGGAATTGATTTATGAGAAAAGACCCAAGGAATTAAATATGTATAGCCTGGTGTAATAGGATATTAGGCTCTGAGCACAATTTCATTTCTGTGATCCGGTATTCCTGTTATCAGTCATCTGAATGGTGGGGTTCTCTCCGAGAGATGTTTCTCCCACAGGGGTCACCGAGCTAGAGGTGGAGAGGGAGGTGGATATACCCGGCCACAGTCTTCATCACCCTTGGGTCTTAAGGTAAATTGAAGTACACTTTCATCCGCAGGTAGAAGCAGATGACATTTTTAAAATTTTATTTATTTATTTATTTATTTTTGCTGTTCTGGGTCTTTGAGCTGCACAGGCTTTCTCTAGCTGCAGCTAGCAGGGACTGCTCTTTTTTGTGGTGTGCAGGCTTCTGATTGCAGAGGCTTCTCTTGTCATGGAGCCCAGGCTCTAGGGTGCGTGGCTCGCTAGTTGTGGCGCACAGGCTTTACTGCTCCATGGCAAGTGCCATCTTCCCGGACCAGGGACTGAACCCATGTCCCCCGCATTGGCAGGCAGATTCTCACCCACTGTACCACCAGGAAAGTCCAAAGCAAATGACATTTTAAACTAGAATAAATTTTGAGTAGTCTTAGCATCTTATGTGACCCCCTAGTTCAATTCCATCTTTTTTTTTTCCTGCTCCCAAGGAGGAAAGTGAGCATTGCAGGTGCCAGGTGGTAAATGACCGTCCTTCCCCCGAGCGGGGTTTCTCTCCTTTGTCAGGAATACTGTCAGCTGTGTCTACCTTCAGGCAGAGCCTTGTGTGTGTGATTGTTGGTCACTATCCGTGTGTCTCTACCTCGTGGAATAAGTTCATGTGATTTGCCACCACTGTAAATTTAGAAAGCACTCCACCACCACCGGAGAAGGCAATGGCACCCCACTCCAGTACTCTTGCCTGGAAAATCCCATGGACGGAGGAGCCTAGTAGGCTGCAGTCTATGGGGTCGCTAGGGGTCGGACACGACTGAGCGGCTTCACTTTCACTTTTCACTTTCATGCATTGGAGAAGGAAATGGCAGCCCACTCCAGTATTCTTGCCTGGAGAATCCCAGGGACGGGGGAGCCCGGTGGGCTGCCGTCTATGGGGTCGCACAGAGTCGGACACGACTGAAGCGACTTAGCAGCAGCAGCAGCAGCCACCACCACCACGAAAGATACAGAATAAGTGTTCCATTTAGGGATCCTCTCAGTTTCATGCCAACCACCACCTCCATGCCCCAGCAGCTCGCCAGTCCTGCCAAAGACTCCTGAGGTATCACAGTTCTGTGAGTGTCAGCTTATCATTCGACTCCTTGGAAAAGACCCTGATGCTGGGGAAGACTGAGGGCCAGGGGAGAAGGGGACGACAGAGGATGAGGTGGTTGGATGCATCATCGACTCGATGGACGTGAGTTTGAGCAAACTCCAGGAGATAAGAGAAGGACAGGGGAGCCTGGCATGCCACAGCCCATGGGGTCGCAAAGTGTCGGACATGACTGAACAACTCAACAAACAACAACAGCTCATCATCAGATGTTGCTGGTGTACTTCCTACCATGAATTTGCACCATATCCGTGATTTTCCTGGGATCTAACTTTATACTATCCTTTAGTTATATAAAGACTTCACCTTAGTGACAAAAGTATAAAACGTAGGCAAAAAAAGACAAGGAGAGAGTTACAGTTTTTAAAGGAAAGTGAAATTCACCATACTGCTCACAGAGGGTACATAAAAGGCATGTCCCCAGCAGCCTCACTCGTAAGTGGAAAATGGTGAATGCCTAGGTGGAAGTCATTGCTAGGAGGGCGTTAAACCTGGTGCGTCCTCATTTCCATCTCATATTGAGGGTTCGATGTGGTTGCCAGGGTAGAAAGTTCAGTTTGAAGCAGGGAAATTGAGTTGGGCAAGCGGTAGGTCTTTGCGAGACACCATGGCTTCAGGTCCATGACTTAACCTCTGGGCGCCCATGATTCGCCCATCTATAAAGATGGAAATGTGACCTCACTTATTCTGGGGCTCCAAATAACATTTGTAATGCTCTTTGAATTTGTCAGAGAGAAAGACCCATTACACACCGAAGTCTACATCCCCAAAGAGCATTACAAATGATCCTATTAAGTCAGTGGCCTGGAAACATCAAGACTTGTCAGGGACTGCATGTATTTACCTGTTATTGTCTACCCGCGTGTTTGCACTTGATTGGCATATGGATAATTGTCTAATTGGAACACAGTCAATTGTAACCACCAAAAAATGTAATAGTGCATCTGTTTAATGCCACACTCTCCAGTGTTAAATTAAAATTATGCTGCAGTCAGCCAGTCCAACCAAAAGGCTCTTCTGATTAAGTTCTTGCTGCCTGTGAACTTCTGTAATTGAGGCACTTTGGTACTTAAAAATTCAAACCGGAAAGAACATTATACAGTTTCATAAATTTCAAGATAAAAAAGACCCAGAAAGCCTGACTTAAATTATCTAGTTGCAGACTATCTCATTGTTTTTATAGGGCATCTAGTCAAATAAAGAATAGCGGTTCTGAATTACCACTGTTTTGAATACATAAATATTAGGTTCATGAGTTGATGTTTTGTAAACAAAAACGGTTTGAAAGAATGCAGACAGTAGTCTAGGGTGTGTTGATTTTGTTTTGCCTAGTGGTGGTTTTGGTTTATTTGTTTGCTTTTCAGTGGGACATGGGGAAGAAATTACATAATTATAAATTCATTGATTGGGCTTCCTTAGACTTTTAAGAAATATTCCCCTATAGCTTAAGGACAGTATCTATTACTTCCAGAGTAATGAATCAGAATGCCTTTAGTGGAACTGCTGTTTTCCTCTGAAGCTTTCAGATATCCATATGTCTGGAACAGTAAGTTACCCAGTGATAGGTCAAGTAGTGTTTGTTACTGTGCCTGTTTTAGTTTGTTGTGTGTGTGTGTGGTTTCTTGCTAGATTATGGCTTAATCTCATAGAATTGGGGGAACCAGAGCAAACATTCATTTACCTCTTTACTCATTCGTTCATTCATTCAGCACCTACTATATGTCAGAGGTAACCCAGTTATGGCCTCTACCCTTGGTGGATGTAGTCTAGTTGAGGAGATTCCTATGACTGTAATATATCATATAAAACTGCTTTGGGAAGATGAAAGTAAACTGACTTTGCTTGTGTGATTGGAGGGGGTCTTTATTGAGGAAGAACCCAAAATTACTGCAAATAGTTGTGCAGGCTTTGCCCCAAACAGGGCAGCAGGCCAAATGGGTGAATGGGAATGAGAATAAGCCCCTACTCCGCTGCCCAACCATGTGCCTTAGTGAGGGGTCCTGTCTGCCTAGAGGGTGCAGCTCTTTTCTACATTATAAGTCATCAAATGATTTGATTTTCGCCTAAAAGCATTCTTTAAGTTCACTTAAGTGTTCATTGCAACACTGTTTACAATAGTCAGGATGTGGAAGCAACCTCAATGTCCATCAACAGATGAAGGGATGAAGAAGATGTGATACATACATACAATGGAATACTACTCGGCCATAAAATGGAACAAAATTGGGTCATTTGTAGTGATGTGGATGAACCTATGGAGAAGGCAATGGCACCCCACTCCAGTACTCTTGCCTGGAAAATCCCATGGACGGAGGAGCCTGGTAGGCTATAGTCCATGGGGTCGCTAAGAGTCGGACACAACTGAGCGACTTCACTTTCACTTTTCCCTTTCATGCACTGGAGAAGGAAATGGCAACCCACTCCAGTATTCTTGCCTGGAGAATCCTAGGGACGGCGGAGCCTGGTGGGCTGCCGTCTATAGGGTCACACAGAGTCGGACACAACTGAAGCGACTTAGCAGCAGCAGCAGCAGCAGCAGGATGAACCTCGAGTCTGTCATACAGAATGAAGTAAGTCAGAAGAGAGAAAATATCACATATTACTGCACATACATGGAATCCGCACAAATGGTACAGTTCAGTCCAGTCATTCAGTCATGTCTGACTCTTTGCGACCCCATTGCCTGCAGCATGCAATGGCACAAACACTGGAGTTTGTCCATCACAAACTCCCGGAGCCTTCATGAACTCATGCCCATCGAGTCAGTGATGCCATCCAACCATCTCATCCTCTGTCATCCCCTTCTCCTCCCGCCCTCAATCTTTCCCAGCATCAGGATCTTTTCCAATGAGTCAGCTCTTCACATCAGGTAGCCAAGGTATTGGAGTTTCAGCTTCAACATCAGTCCTTCCAATGATCACCCAGGACTGATCTACTTTAGGATGGACTGGTTGGATCTCCTTGCAGTCCAAGGGACTCGCAAGAGTCTTCTCCAACACTACAGTTCAAAAGTATCAATTCTTTGGCGCTCAGCTTTCTTTATGGTCCAACTCTCACATCCATACATGACTACTGGAAAAACCATAAGTTTGACTAGACAGACCTTTGTTAGCAAAGTAATGTCTCTGCTTTTTATGAAAAATAGTACAGATGAACCTACTTGTATGGCAAAAATAGAGATGCAGCCGTGGAGAACAGACATGTGGTCACAGGCAGGGAAGGGGAGGCTGGGACAAGTTGAGAGTAGCATTGACATATACACACTGTGTGTGTGTGTGTGTGTGTGTGTGTGTGTGTTCGTGCAATCAGTAAGTCCTGTTCAGCTCTTCAAGACCCCATGGACTGCAGCATACCAGGCCTCCCAGTCCTTCACTATCTCCTGGAGTTTGCTCAAATTCATGTCCGTTGAGTCAGTGATGCCATCCAACCATCTCATCCTCTGCCACCCTCTTCTCGTTTTGCCTGCAATCTTCCCCAGCATCAGGGTCTTTTCCAGTGAGTCGGCTCTTCAGATCAGGTGGCCAGAGTATTAGAACTTCAGGATCAGTTCTTCCAATGGATACTTAGGGTTGATTTCCTTTAGGATGGACTAGTTGGATCTCCTTGCAGTCCAAGGGACTCGCAAGAGTCTTCTCCAACACCACAATTCAAAAGCATCAATTCTTCGGTGCTTTATATCCATCAACTGTCATATCCATCTTTATGGTCTATCAGTTCTTCAGCCTTCTTTATGGCCCAACTGTCGTATCCATACATGACTACTGGAAAAACCATAGCTTTGGTTATATGGATCTTTGTCAGCAAAGTGATGTGTCTGCTTCTTAATAATGCTGTCTAGGTTTGCCATAGCTTTCCTTCCAAGGAGCAAGCATCTTTTAACTTCACGGTTGCAGTCACCATCCGCAGTGATTTTGGAGCCCACGAAAATAAAATCTGTCACTGTTTCTACTTTTTCCCCTTCTGTTTGCCATGAACTGATGGGACTAGATGTCACGATCTTAGTTTTTTGAATGTTGAATTTAAGCCAGCTTTGTCACTCTCCTCTTTCACCTTCATCAAGAGGCTCTTTAGTTCCTCTTCACTTTCTGCCATTACAATGGTATCATCTGCATATCTGAGGTTGTTGATATTTCTCCCAGCAGACCTGATTCCAGCTTGAGATTCATCCAGTGCAGCATTTTACGTGATAGAGTCTGCATGTAAGTTAAATAAACAGTGACAATATACAGCCTTGTTGTACTCCTTTCCCAGTTTTGAGGCAGTCCATTGTTCCATGTCCAGTTCTAACTCTTGCTTCTTGACCCTCATACAGGTTTCTGAGGAGACAGGTAAGGTGGTCTGATACTTCCATCTCTTTAAGAATTTTCCACAGTTATGATCCACCTAAAGACTTTTGCATAGTCAATGAAGCAAAAGTAGATGTTTTTCTGGAATTCTCTTGCTTTTTCTATGATCCAGTGGATGTTGGCAATTTGCTCTCTGGTTTCTCTGCGTTTTCTAAACCCATGTTGTACATGTAGAAGTAAAGCCTAAAATCATGGGATCAGAGAAAGTATGAGATGATTTTAAAAGATGAAGAATCTTGATATTATTAGACTGACAGATGTTAGAAAGCTAGGTAATGTAAAGTGTGGGCACAGTAACTCATCCAGCACTGGTGAGTGGGCAGACTGGTACAGCCATTCTGTGAAGCAGCTTTGGCAGTGACCTCCTCAAGCATGTCATGTGAACCAGCAGATCCACTACTGGATACACACCAGGGAAAGTCTCCCACAGGTCCAGAGGGACAAGCACCAGCATCTCCCACTGCAGCCCTGACAGGGGTCAAGAAATGGGGGTAATCTGAGTGGGCTTCACGGGGAGAGTGGAATAGGTATAACTGGGTGGACATACCCCATAAATTATTATGCAGCCACTAGAAGCAGTAGTTAGAGAGATATATATATATCCACATGGTTATCTTAAGAGAATAGTGCTTAGTAAAAAGCATAGTAAACAAGAAATATGGCACAGCCACTTACATGCAATTGTATACTCACAAGACAACAGTATGTATTTTGGAAAAACACATTCAAATAAAAAAGAAACCATTGAAAACAGTTGCCTGCATGTGAGAGGAGAAGGAAATGCGGATGATTCCTTGGAATCACACTTTTTAATTTAAAAAATTAAATTGGAATTACAATTTAAATTAAAAAGTGTGATTCCAAGGAAGAATGAGATAAGATAGATGCTAACCTGGAAGTGAGGTCCAGGGAAGGGAGTGTGTGTGTGTGTGTGTGTGTGTGCGCGCGCGCGCGTGCATACATGCACACACAGTTATGTTTTGAATGAAGCAGTGTTGTACCGTGTGGGTGAAATGGCAGACTCCAGCAGAGTTCTCGCTTCCCCTCCGATTTATTCACAGTGTTGGTAATGACAACTGAGAGTTGTATCCAAGTAGTTTTCCTCTTTGTCATTTCCCCAACCTTAATTAAGTTCATATGCTTTTTTGTTTTGTTTTGTTTTTCTTGTTACTAAAGCAGTGTCTGGTCCTTACAGGCTTACCAGAAAATTATAAGCCGGGCTAACAGAAAGATCCACGAACTACTCACCCACAGACAGTATCCAGATCCTTTTTTGTTTTTGCAAAATTCAGTGAAACCCTTTCATGACTCAACTTTTCATGCAGGGCCCGGTATATTACGAGTTTCTTCTGTGTCCAGAGATGCTTGTGTAAGTTCATTTTTAACGGCTGCCTGGTTTCCCATTGTCCAGGGGCACCATCCTTAGTGTGGCCGGCCCCCTTCAGTTGTTTCCAAATTTTGCTGCTTCACTTACAGCAGTGAGTGAACACGAGCTATTGAAGATAATTCCCGGTCCTCTATTCGGCTCATTTTTAAAGGAGGTTTCAGGATTGGATTTGAAATTGTCTAATGCCACAAAAAATCCACTCGGCATCGTGGAAGTCAGAGCACCAGATCCCCTCAGAACCATTCTAGGGCTGGTCATGAATGAGAATAAGGAAATAGGGTCATTCCCCACCGTTTGGAAAGGGTCATTTTCGATACTTGTCATGGTGCCAAAGTACAATATGGCCCCCTGGTTTCTGAACTGTAATCAACTGGTGCACAATTGAACCACATAACGTCTAAAGGGAGCCCGTGTGGGCTGTGTGTATGGCCTCATATGGGCAATGTATGAGAGGGGCAGGTGGTGAAAGAAGCAGCACTGAGTGTTTTCAAAGCTGCAGGGAAATCACCGTTTGTGTTTAAATCTATATCCCGCACCAGGTGAGGGGCCAGGACGAGCAAGCCCAGGGGTTAAGACACAGTGTGTTTTTCTGAGTGCTTCCTGTCTTCGACATACCCCCTGAACTAGCGGATTTGAAGATTTGAGTTAATCCTTCCAGTTGGTAGGTTTAAGCACCAGGAATCCAGTGCCCGTGTTTATCCCAGCCTTGGTAGTTCAGACCTGGGCAGGCAGCTCTGCAGCCAGCTTGTCAAGCCCCAGAAGCAGCAGCCTTGGCGTGGAGATGACTATGCACTGACATTTCCATATCATCAGGGCACCACTTGTTTTGTGCGGGAGCAGAAGAAACACACATTTGTCTTTGCAAACCAGCCCTCTGTTGTCAAGAAGCTCTGAATAGACACACTGTTTCCAGGGCCTGTTTGGAAGCTCTTGAATGTGTTCTCCAGCCTGTGTATATATTAACAGAGAACCGTGTGTTACAAAGAATTAGCGCTGGGCAGCCCCATCCTCCTGGCAGGCCAGGTGAGCCTCTGCATGAGTTACAGTTGATGGGGGCAAGGACCGCTCAAGCCTCCAGCAATGCCTTTAGTGCCCTGCTTCCAAATAGCAGTGCAGGCTGTAGCTGAGTGTTTTGACAGCTTATATCAGCAGTTTTCTCAGCTGATATATTGATTGCAGTTTGGACCTGAGTCCTGCTGATCTAATAAAACATCACCATCATAACAGAGAAAGTAAAAGTCTTGTTTGTGGTCCCAGCCACCTGGCGAAGCGGCTGTACAGAGCTACTCTAAAGTTAGCTATAGGGTCCAATGTAAAGTGATGTAACCTTGGACATGGACTAATTATTTTAAGTATTTGTTTGTTTAATGTAATCTCTTCAGCTATCAATGTCTTTGTTTCTTACCATGATTCTGCATGTCAGGTTGGTTTATTTCTCTTCCTTGATTCTTGTCTTGTCACAACAAACATTTGGAACGCTGGACTAAAGTGTTTAAAACAACAGACAAGTTACAGCTCAAGGAAACAGATCTTTTATCAGACAGATATTCCCAAGGCATGGGAGTAAGCCGACCGCAAAGGAGTCACCGTCCTCTCACAATACCTCCTATCTTCCCCCTTTTTGTACTTCCTGTCTCCTCCTTTGGTTGTGCCCTGTGCAAAATAGGGCTTGTACCCACCACCAGACAAAGAAAGGGAATGCAAACAGGCATAGGCTCAAGGATGATTGATGATTGCAAGTTATATAACAGCAGGTTCTGTTGTGTATGTCTTCTCGTAATTGAGTCTGTTATAATCAGATGCATATATGTGTAAAATATTCATGAACCCTTAATAGGCTCCTAGCTGCCTCAGGTTACTAGAGGAGGCCCCTGTGGTTAGTTTGTATCCCCTGTGTGCCTAGGGCCCGTGTTCAGGAGGAAAGTCTCGGTGGTTATTTTGTAGCAGGTCTGTGAGTTCTCCTGGGTGCCTCTGGGATGGGGTTTAGAGATCAGCTTGCATCCTTTCTCTCTAGGGCACCCCTGGTTGCTCATGCCTAACTTCCTACCTAACATGTATATTTCTATAAATGAGCCTCTGTTCGAAGGAATACAAAGGTGCCTTCACAAAACACTGACACAACCATTGTGCATCAGTGTCACCAACAGCCTGAGACTGTGACATTAACTGCACACTGGTTACACTATGTAGAGGGTGAAATGCACATTTTAAAAAGTCAACTGAAGTCCAGATGACACTTTAAGGCATGCACAAAATTTTTTCTTGTGTTTTGGGATGGATATTCTGATTATCTTACAATATTCCAGTTGGCCTGCTATCTTATCCTAAACATCCTTTAATTTCACAGCAATTGCTGACCATCCAGGAGGAGTTGAACAACAAAAAGTCAGAACTGGAGCAAGCAAAGGAAGAGCAGTCACACACACAAGCATTACTCAAAGTCCTCCAGGAACAAGTAAGTGAAAGTAACAGCTCTGAACCGCGAATCAGTTCAAACCCGGACACGCGCGTCCCCGTGTTTGACACGTGTGCAAACACTGGCTGAAGTTAATCTGCAGTAGGATTAGGCTGAACCAACCCAACCTCCCAGCAGCTTTGCTGCATGGGATTTTTCATCTCATCTCCAGCATTTCTGTTCTCACTCTGGTACCTCTTAGGCCACCCAAGCCTTCCAGCGATCTGTGAAACTTTCTTCCAGAAGACAGATGAATTTTGATTAAGTTTTAAAGCATTGGCGATGCAGATAAATTTCAAAGCAAGCAGCTAGTTTCATCTTAAGTCTGATCATGAAGAAAATGAGTTTAGCATAGCCTATGGTCCTCCTGCAGACATCTGAATAAGAAGGACTGATTCATAGTGACATTGAAAAAAAAAAAAACAACTCTCCCCTGTGCATCAGGGCACTTATCTAGCCAGGGTGAACAACAAACCTTTTATATGAAGTTTGTAAATCTGATCATTTCATCCTGGCTTTCTCTGATACTAAAGTGTGGCCTGACATTGATAAGTGGATTTGAAAGTATTGTCTTACAGCAGGGTAAGATGGATTGCTTGGCAGCTGAGTGAAATCTAAGCCCCGTTATCTACACAGGAGAAGCCAGGCAAGTTCTTGAAATACTTTCCTATTTCTGGCCTTCACAGGCTGCCCATGAAGTAATGAATGGCAAACAGAAGGGGTAAAAATCACAGGTAGTGGCCCCAACCCTTTGGGGGTAGTCAAATTTAGGTTGCTTTAAAATTTTAACTTACCGTGGTATATGAGGAGGTCTTTTGTACAACATAAATCATTTCAAAAGTGATTAAAAAAAAAACAAACTATGAAGTTGGAGAAGTATGACCCTAGTCCACTGTGACTGAGTCACTGTACAAATGATTTTTACCTTTTTAATGGTTTGAAATCAAGAAAATGTATTTTCAGTCACTTTCCTGACTCACTAAAAGTATAAGTGAACTGTGGGAGAAGCTTGAAGGTGTTGGATAGTTTATAAGCTTTTTTAACTTTGGAGGAAAATGCTTTCTTAAACTAATCATTATCTTCATATGATTAAGTTATGGTTCAGTAACATAGACTGAGTCTGACTGTGTATGATTTTGGAGAAGTTAGATTGAACCGGAAAATACTGATGACTAAATTCACAGCGACCTGCTGTCTAAGAGACTGCAGCCTTTCTCTGTTCTTTCTTTCTTTACATTACGAAAAGGCTTCCAACAAGTTGGAGCAGGTTTGGTCCAGATTTGCACCTGATCAAACATACATGTCTCTGAGCTTTGTTGTTTTGTGTTTTCTCTGTCTCTTTGATTAACTGGGATGAGGAGGGGTGAATTCCTCTTTCTGTAAAGGACTCCAATCCTTTATGTTGATTTGAAGTCCAAACCCCAGTCATAAAAATAGACCCTAAGTTTTGCAGATCTCATTGCTGTATCCTTGTCACGATATGCATTTTTAAAGAGCAGTGAGCACACATAAGCTTTGGTGAAGCCTCACACTTCATTCTCCGTTCCTTAAAAAAAAAAGATAAATGGATAACGTGAAAAAGATTCAGAACAACTAAAATCATTAAAGACCTAGGAAGTACGACTGGAGAGGAAGCATTTTAAAATCTGTTGTGCTAATGGGATGGCTCTTTTTCAAACAAAGGCCCCGAGAATACATAAGTCTAAGAGGGCCCATGGAAGCCAAATGCCATCAGCTGCTCTTGTCTCCACCAGGCTGTTTTCCCCAAGAGCCCCTTGGCTGGTGCCCCCATCGATCATCTTATAGACAAGAGCAGGCAGTGGGACATATTCCTTCTCTCCCCGTATAGCCACCACCCACCCACCCACCCACACACCCACACACGCACGTACAATTAAAAACACACCTACCTCTTCATGGGCTTCCCTGGTGGCTCAGATGGTAAAGAATCCTCCTGCAATGTGGGGGACCTGGGTTCAGTCCCTGGGTTGGGAAGATCCCCTGGAGGAGGGCATGGCAACCCACTCCAGTATTCTTGCCTGGGAAATCCCATGGACAGAGGAGCCTGGTGGGCTACAGTCCACGGGGTCGCAAGGAGTAGGACACGAGTGCGCTACTAACACTCACTTTTCAACACCCTGTTCTTAAGCCCACGTGTCCTCAGACACAATTCCAACCTCTGCATCTCGAGGTGAGCCGCTCCAAGGGGGACCGGGAGTAGGCTGGTGAGGGCGGAGCAGCCAGGCCGCTGCCCCAGGCAAGGAGGACATGTGTGGATCCCACGGCAGGGAGCAGGCAAATGGGGAGTGAGATCAGACACACACACACACAGGGCAGAGTGAAAGGGTAACACAAAGCAGGACAATGGAATTTATTTAAGCAGAAGAAGGAGGGCGATGGGTGTGCTCATGCTGGGAAACGTCTGAAGGTGGGACAGGCTTTAAACAGAGTCCATTCCTTCCGCTGAAAAAACAGCAAAACCTTCTTCTCAGCCAGCTCCGCTCTTAACTCCCGGAAGCGCGAGTTACAAGGTGGGATGAGCAGTGAGGGAGATGGTGAGGGTCACCTATGGAAAGAAAACTTTCAGATCAGAGAGCAGAGAGGGGCTTAGAAGTCCCTTTGTGCCCTCCGACACCATTGGTCTTCCTGTTGCCGAGGTGCACTTTGCTTCTCACATTTCTCACCCGTTGCCCGCGCTCCCTCGTCCTTGTTGTGTGCAGAAACATCCATGGTGTTAACCTGAGGACCCCTGGACACAATGTCTCTTTCTCAATCAGGATGACATGGAAGTGAGCCTTAATTGGCGCCACGGGTCCGCAGTCAGCTGCCCCATCCTCAGCCGCTTCATGTCGCCACGGCTTTGGCAGAGCCCCGCTCTTGGCTTGGAGAGCGCGTGGCTTTCTTGCTGAGAGTTTGAGTTCGCCTTGCAAAAACCAAAGAAGCTTCATGCTGACACGTACACAGAGCCCAAAAGCACCAACATCTGAGTCAGACATATTGGTGGTGCATTTATTGTCTTTCAAATTTTAAGCATTTATATTGCACCGTGGATGCTTTATTTTAGGCATTAAAAAAGAGAGTGCTGAAGATGGTGCTTCCTAAGCGCAATAAGCCAGGAAGAATTACCAGCGAACAGCTGCAAGGCTGCTCACCTTTGCCCTGGTTCTCTGTCTCCATGTGTTTGCTTCAAGTCAGGCTAGAATAAAAATGCCAATTAAAGGTTTCCGGAAAATCTCCCGATAACGGATTACTCCTAAGCCTTCTGAGAGAGATCACAGAGAAGGGCATTTTCAGATGTTCACTGTTAAAAATCTCAGCTGAGAAACAGCTTTTCTTCTAATGCCTCAGTGACCAAGGAGATGAAGTCCCATTTCTTCCTTTCCAAAAAGCAGCAGATCATCTTCCTGTAGGCCTCCAGAAACCACGTCAGTCATTCAAATAGGTTCCCTAGGAGGACGCGTACAGTAGCGCTGCAGCGCATTAAAGCAAGTGAAAATACATCACTCTCAAATAATCATCAGTATAACATCATTTAGCTGGCGGCAACTTGCAAACACTGCAGGGTTTAAATTAATAGCAATACAACGAGGAAATGAAATCATTTATTATTCTTAAGAACCAATTTTATACATTTTATGCCTATGAAACTGCTTTCTAATCTTATTATTTAAAAATAATGGCCAAGGCCCATTTATTTTTTTGCCAGCCATCAAGTTTCATAAAATATTGGCCTCAAACTGGTTTCAGTAAGACTCATTAGAATTATGTGCTCCATCTGGTTTTTTCTTGTTGGAAGTTTTCTGAAGTGTAGGCTCAGATAAATCAGGGTTAACAGGATGATATGCACTTAATAGATATGCTTGCTTATTCATTTGGGTTTTTTTTTTTTTCTTTAAACCTGCAGTTGAAGGGTACCAAGGAGTTGGTCGAGACCAATGGCCACAGCCACGAGGACACAAATGTAGGTACCCTGAACCTGATATTTGCTCTTCTTGCTTGGTGTTGATTAAATGCCCACAAGAAGGTGGCACTTTTTGACACAAAGGAAGTCAGAAACCCTGCCTCTCAGTAGCTTATCAAGATGACTAATGTGTGGTTTGGCAATAAACTAGGGTAGGTACTATTAGCTTAGGTTACCAAATGTCAATGTAGAAATACTTGAGCTAATCTCTGTCATAAAAGTTCTAATCTCAATGAATTCACTTGAGCCCTTTATGTTTTCAAAGCTGTAAACTAATGTGGTGTTGGGATGGCAAATGGAATGAGACTCAGCAGGATAATAAGTTGTATGTTGCATGTGTATTTGTTAGGTTTGCCTGGTGGTGAAGATGGTAATGAAATGATTGTGATAGTCATCACAGTGAAATGATTGCTGTGCTGAAGAGGTTTCAAAGCAAACTCCTTCTCCCAGATAAACACCTGAATGTGTACCTCCCTCTGTCTCTGATCCAGATCAGTATCGTGGTGCGTCCTTACTCCTGAGAGAGTCTAGCGGTACCCGACCCCACTTGGCACCCAGCTTCTCCTCCCTATTAGTCAAATACTCTCTTTACCTTGTAAGTTCTTTAGTCTCAGATGAAACAGAACGCCATGTAGATCATTGTCTCTCCACATGTTTGATGGTTTTGTTTTTGCCTTTTCTGAAATCTCTTTGATGTCTGTCTGTATCTGACTGGCCTCATCACAGAAAATGCTTACTGAGCAGTTGTTTTCACATAACACAGAGTCAGACGTGGTAATGAATGCTTGATTAAGCTAGAGCTGGGAGAAATTACACATCTCGTGTTCACTCTTGTTTTAATTATATACAGCAGAGAGCCTGACATTCAGAGTACCAAAGAATCTCTCTTGATAACTTCTGTTACTCCCAAACAGCTGTTTGACATATAATGCTTATTGAGGACCTACTGTGTCCATGGGGCTCCGCTCAGTGCAGGAGGGGTGGTTACAAAGAAACAGAAGGCTTGCTGTCTGCCCTCAAAAAACCACAACAAAAGATTGATGAACTCAGGAACACGTGGGCAGGCAACACACAAGATGAGCTACATGGACAGGAAGGTGAGGTGGATGTGACGTGATGTGGTTTGAAATCTGGACTTTGCTGCCTACTTGCTATGTCAGCTTAACCAGTTCCTAAACCCCTCCGAGCTCCATTTTCCTCGTTTGTGAAATTATCTGCAAAGCCTACCTCAAAAACTTTCAATGATGTAATAAGCTAAGGCACATGGGAACCTTAAGATGTGGTTGTTACGGCTTCTCCTTGATGGATAATCAACAACGACCTCCTGGAAGGTTAGGGAAGGAAGCCGTTCACCCCGAGCTCTCCATGGGCAACAGCGAGACCTGAGCAGTGTTTGTCTCCCCTCCAGTGTTTCATTACTCCATCCCTACCTGAAAACCCTTTCTCAGGATCCTGTCCTCCAGCGACACGTTGCTGCTATGTTTCAGAATTTTTGTGTGCACCCCCCCAGAGTCAGCCCCGAGAGCCTTTCAGGGAAGCGGCTGTCTAATCCACTAAGCCAGGCAGAGTGGCAGTGTGTCTCCATCTCCCGATCTGTGAAATGGGGTGATGGTACCTCCCTCTCCTTCTGTAAGGCTTACTGTGGGAAGCGAATGGGATCCTTGATATGGAACCCCTAAGTAACTGTGAGGTTCTAACAGCGTAGGATGTTGTTAAGATTATGAACTCATCTGCTGATGGAATTAAATTGGGTGATGCATGGAAAGATAGGCCTGACACAATGTCTAATCTGTAAGCTCTTTCTTACGAAATGTCTACAGACATTTATTATTGAATGGAAAAAGTGAAAAGAGATCATCTTTAAGGTCTGATGTCCTCTCTAAAGGAAAATTTTAATGTTTAAAAATACCTCTCTAGGTACTTCCTGGCCGTCCAGTGGTTAAGACTCTGCTTCCGATACAGGGGGTACATGTTTGATCCCTGGTCAGGCAATGGCACCCCACTCCAGTACTCTTGCCTGGAAAATCCCATGGACGGAGGAGCCTGGTGAGCTGCTGTCTATGGGGTTGCACAGAGTCGGACACGACTGAGCGACTTCACTTTCACTTTTCCCTTTCATGCACTGGAGAAGGAAATGGCAACCCACTCCAGTGTTCTTGCCTGGAGAATCCCAGGGACGGGGGAGCCTGGTGGGCTGCCGTCTATGGGGTCGCACAGAGTCAGACACGACTGAAGCGACTTAGCAGCAGCAGCAGCAGGGAATTAAGATCCCACATGCTGTGAGGCATGGCCAAAAAATAAAACATTATAAAAACAAATTTTTTTTAACCCTCTCTAGAATCCATGACTCGTGCTGTGTAATCAGCCACCAAAAACCACCATTGAGAGATGTTATTCAGGCAGGCCAAGTAAGAGGAAGGAGCAGGACCTTGCGGCGGTAGGCAGGGGGCAGAGATTTGCAGACTGATGGAGCCCGGTAGCAGTAGCTTGTCGTCTTTTCTCACTGGGCAGAGGGCTAGGCTAGGGTCTGTAACACTAAACACCGCCCGTTTATTTGAGTGTTTCCCTGTAGGTGGATGATTCCCTTGCCTGTCTCTTTTCTGTCATGTTGTCTCCATTAGGCAGCTTCCCCAGCACCTCTCTTAGGCTGCGGTGCACAATGAGAAACAAAAATTAGTTATTTGGGCCACACAATCAGAGCACTAGCAAGATATTTTAATTTTTTTTTTTTTTTAATATCTGAAATGAAGTCTGGGTGTCATCCAAAGTTTTCACCCTGTGGTCAGACTGAGAAGGTTTGAATCCACTTTGATCACTAACTAGCCATGTGACCAGAACTAGTGATTTGACCTCTTAGAACTTCACCTTCCTCATCTAGAAGTGACCTAAGCAAAACCCTGTATATAAACACCCGGCCCAGAGTACCTTCTCAACAGGTATCAATTCCCTTTTCATGCATCAGTATCAGCAGTATTTAATACAGTAGGCAGTCCTTTGACACGGTGAATTTTAATGCAGATCATGAGGTTTAAAGCTTCTGGCCCAGAGATTATTGACTAAGGCATATAATTTTTTTTTTTCAACCATGGTTATTCACATGCCAGGACAAGAACTTTGTACATTTATCATGTATTAATAATATATAGTGGACTGGCACTGGCTTTGCTGGGTAATCTTGTGAGAATTAACAGTTGCTTCCTTAAAACAATATATTTTATTAGAAAAGGAGCTTTGTATGAAACTGGAAAATTACAGAAAAGTATACAAGGGTAGGTAGTGAGGCTTCCCTGGTGGCTCAGTGGTAAAGAATTCGCCTGCCAAACAGGAAACAGGGGTTCAGTCTCTGGGTTGGGAAGATCCCTCGGAGAAGAAAATGGCAACCCACTCCTATATTCTTGTCTGGGAAATCCCATGGACAGGGGAGCCTAGTGGACTGCAGCCCATGGGGTCGAAAAAGAGTTGGACATGAGAGAGGGACTAAACAACACACAGAGGTAGAGAAAAAGATCTCATTACTCAGAAATAGTCACTGTCAGTATTTTATTTTAGTTCTTCCCAGTCACATGCATGTATATGACCAGAGGAGAAAAACCATTTAAAAAAACCAACAAATAGATACGATCATAATGTCTTCTGTTTTATACCTTTCTGATTTCTCATTATACTATGAATATTTTTCATGTCAGCAAATGTTCCTCAAAAGCATGGTTCTTAATGGCTGTAGAACGAAGACGTGAACTAATTGAACTGCATGCCTAACATGTTAGGCTTTTAACTTCTCATTGTTTTTAACATTATAAACAATGCCATAATTTACACGCCCATAAATCTTGGTCTGCATTGCTCCTGTTTGTTTCTGGGGGATTCTGTGTCACAGAGTCTGGCAGGGAGATTCGGAACGTTAGGGTGGGTGTTCAGAACGTTAGGGCGGGAGCGTCCCTGGTGGCTCAATGGTAAAGAATCCGCCTGCCAACGTGAGAGACACGGGTCCGGTCCCTGGTCCGGGAAGATCCCACATACTGCAGGGCAGCTGAGCCCCTGCACCAGGACTATTGAACCTGCGCTCTAGGGCCCAGGAGGTGAAACTACTGAGGCCCTGGCACCCTAGAGACCGTGCTCCCCAACAAGAGAAGCCCCTGTGATGAGAAGCCTGCACGCCGCAACTAGAGAGTAGCCCCCATTTGCCGCAACTGGATAAAAGCTGAGCAGCAACGGAGACCCAGCACGGCCAAAAATAAATAAATAAATAACATTATTTTTTTACATAGGAAGAATGTTAGCGTGGCAGGTGCACACAGATCATATCCATTAGTCATCCTAAAGGGATCTGTTCAAAGATTCGTTGAGTCTTAACGATTTAATAACTCATTGGCCAATTTAATCTCAACAGCCAAGCTTATGGGACACTAGCTGCATATAGGGTCGGTCAGTCAGTCACTTATACTTTTCTGTCCTTTTCACGTCTTCTCGAGCAACTACAGTATCTGACCAGCACCTTATTTGGTATTCTTGAAGTCCCTAAGCAGAGGTACCCTTACAAAGCTCACCCTTGTCCGCACGCACAAGACCTTCTGTAAGCTCGTGCCCATAAGAAAAAGATTCTGACAACTAATCTACAAGCATTAGCGCCAGAAACAGATCGATTGCCAAGGCCTTTTCTCTAAGAGGACTGCGTTTGGGATTTGAAATAGGTTTTTCCCTGTATTTGGAACTGGATTTGTGTAAGTACACTCAAGTTTAAAACTAGCCTTTAGCACAGATCCTTTAGAGATTTCAGTTATTCCAGAACCAATTTTCTTTCCTAAAAGCCCAAGCTATGATTTTTTTTCTTCTAGTCTCTGTCTCTCAGCTCTCTCCTAATTCCTAGGATTGCTGAATAACTAACCTGGTCCCAGCTCATTATATGTAACAGATATTAAAATCTTACTTTAAAAATTGAATCTCACATTAAATTATTACTATTAATTTATTGAATGAAAAGAATTTAATATCTGTCCTCATCTTGCATCGTTTTTAACGACCTTCCTCCCAAATGCCTCCCAGGCGTATCCCATCGCCAGCTATGATCCTTACATACGTACGTTTGGTGGAAGGGAAGAGAGGGAGAGAGACTGTGAGAGTAGGAGGGATCGAATAAAGTGGCTACTTAAGCCAGCAGTATATACAGAGCAGTTTAATCTCAAGGTTTTCCGTGAGTTTTGTTTTGTTTTTGTTTGGCCACACCACACAGCTTGTGAGATCTTGGTTCCCTGACCAGGGATCGAACCTGCGCCCCCTGCATTAGAAGCCTGAGGTCTTAACCACTGGACAGCCGTGGGAGTCCCTTCCCATGAATTTTTGTTTTTCTCCTCCCTCTTTGTGTCTGCTCCAGGCAAGCTGCTACCCCCAACCTCTGTTTGCATGCTTCAGGCTCACACACTGGAGACAGAAATTGGCAATCTGCAAAGAGTTTGAATTTGTGGTGTTGAAGGTTACCACCATCAGGTGGTACACCTTTCCCATCCAAAAAAATAAAAGAAAAACACAAAAGATAAAAGATTTTTCAGCTTTTCACGTTGCATGTACAAGAAAGTAAATCCTCAGCGTGTCCGAGTAAAGACGTGAGGCATGTAGGAAAGAGCTGCTATGTGAAGGACAGTCTTCAGGTTTAAGAGGTCGCGGCAGACAGCCGCTGTTCACCAGGTATTCTAATGATGTGTACTGGATGTCAGGGGCTCTGCTAGTGCCGTGTCCCGGGCCCGGTTTAGGATGTGCTCCCATCTTTCAGGCGCACAGGCACAAGAGAGAAAGCATGCACACTGATGTATTAACCAAGGCAAAGGAGGAAGGAAAAACCCCCAGGAAACTGGGACCCCAGTCTCAAAGGGCAGAGACAACTCAGACTCTGTCCCCTCCTCCCATAACAACTTCCTGCTGCTCTCGGGGGGCCCTGATCTTGAACCAGCAGAGGAGTAGACAAGACAGTGAGGAACCCCTCCGCCCCCCTTCTGCCCCATTCCGCAGGCTCCGAGGGAGAGAACTGGGGCACCAGCCCAGGGAGCGTGTGCCTGGCAGACCTCAGCACCGCGACTGCAGGCATCACGGTCCTTCCAGCCCCTGGGTGTCCTTCTTCTCACCCTCCTGCTGTCTGAGCTGTACAGAGTCCCTCAGTTTGTGTTCCAACACAGGCTTCCATCCCTTTAAAAAAAAAAATTATTGTACTGTAGTTGGTTTACAACATTGTGTTAGTTTCACGAGTGCAACAAAGTGATTCAGTTATCCGTATACATGTCTTCATTGTCCTTTAGATTCTTTTCTCACATAGGTCATCAGAAAACATTGAGTAGAGATCCCTGTACTATATAGTAGATCCTTGTTGCTTATCCATCTTATATATGGTGGTACGTACATTCAGGGCTCCCCGGGGGAATCAGTGGTAAAAGAATCTGCCGGCCAGTGCAGGAGATGCCGGAGACATGGGTTTGATCCCTGGGTTGGGAAGATCCCTTGGAGGAGGAAATGGCAACCCACTCCAGGATTCTTGCCTGGAGAATCCCATGGGCAGAGGAGCCTGGCGGGCTACAGTCCAGGGGGTTGCAAAGAGTCGGACACGGCTGAGCACGAGCGCAGGGTATGTTCATCCCAAGCTCCTGATTTATACCCACCATGTTTTCCCTTTGATAACCCATAAGTTTGTTTTCAATAACTGTAAGTCTATTTCTTTTTTGTAAATAAGTTCATTTGTATCATTTTTTTTTAAATTAGATGTGCCATATGAGTGATCATATTATGTTTGTCTCTCTCTGACTTCACCTTCCACCCCTTTTTGACTCAGTAACTTAAGTATTCATTAAAGCAGGCGGGAGAGTGTGGAGGTTAGGAACAGAGCTGGGTGCCAAGCAGCCTGGCTTTAGACCTGGTTCCGTCATTTACTGTCTGGTAGAGCCACACTTGGCACCCTGCACCACCACTTAATTCCATGGAAAATGAAGATAATGGTCGCAGCTGCCTCGCAGGGTTCCCCTGGGCATTGCTTAGCAGTGCTGATGTGGCCGGGGAGTACTGGCTGTCATTACTGCTCCATCCTTCCACGTGCCAGGTGCAATGCTGGGTTCTGGAGATCCATCAGTGACTACTATAGACCTGGTTCCTGCCCCACTTGGAGCTGATGCTGTCATCATACCCTGCTCTTACCAAAACTCACTTACTCTCTGTCTCATTCCATCAAAGACTCACTCTCCACCTTCAGGTCGACTGTCATTGTTCAGCTGCTCAGTCGTGTCCAACTCTTTGTGACCCCATGGACTGCAGCACGCCAGGCTCCCCATCCTTTGCCTTCTCCTGGAGCTTGCTTAAACTCATGTCCAATGAGTCGGTGATGCCATCCAACCATCTCGTCATCTGTCATCCCCTTCTCCTCCTGCCTTCAGGTTGATGTCACGGGGAAATTAATGAACAGGCTTGAGGTAGCTAGTTGGCATGTTTTCATAAACTCTCTGGAGATAAGACCTTTATTGGAAGGATTGGGTCCATGGGGAGGAGACTCTGGTGGGCATAGGGCACCATGCGTGAGTATACAGGGGGCTTTGAAACCCCTGAAAAGCTCAACTGGAAAATCAATAGCCACTTTGTCTTCCTTCAGGGAGAGATGGGCCCATATCTGTAGACGCCTGAGGTCACCCTTGCTCTGTACATGTGTGCATGCTAAGTTGCTTCATTTATGTCAGACCCTATGAACCACAGCCCGCCAGGCTCCTCTGTCCATGGGATTCTCTAGGCAGGAATACTGGAGTGGGTTGCCAGGCCCCTCCAGGGGTTCTTCCCGACCCAGGGATCAAACCTGCATCTCTTATGTCTCCTGCATTGGCAGGTGGGTTCTTTACCAGTGGGGCCACTGAGAAGCCCAATATTTCCTTTATCCTACAATATATGTCCCTGTTCACATATTAAATTTTCACACCCAAAATCCAGCCTCTTATTCCAGTTACAGCCTCTGTAACGTGGCTTTTCTCCTGCTGCTGCTAACTTCCCCACCACAGCCCCTGTCTACTCTCCTGCCCGTATGCAGCTGCCTTCTTTCCAGCTAGTTTACGATGTTTTGTTTTGTTTTGGTGAATTAGCTTTCTGCCGTGGCAATTTCTGTGAAATCCAAAATTCCTTCTGAAAAAACCTATACCCATCCCAACCCAGCCCTCTTGGAAAGCATTGATGGTGGGGGGGAGACTCTATTTGTACACCCACTCCCCAACACCTGCCGAGCTCCAGGGAAGGAGGAGAAAGGGAGCTGCTGTCAAGATAGACCGAACCTTCAGGGTTCATGCTTTTGTTTCTGGGAAACACTCGAGAGGTTTCCTTACCAGGAGCCTTCCTGCCAACTGACCCTGTGTTTCTGCAGCTGGAGCCCGTGCTGCAGTTGGTCCTTTTTGTCAGGGAGGGGAGCTCTGAGGACCTTCCTGGCCATTAGAGGATTTGGAGCATGTAATAAGATTGTTGGTGGTGGTGTTCAGTCCTTACATTGTGTCCGACTCTTTGTGGCCCCCTGGATTGCAACACACACCAGGCCTCCCTGTCCCTCACCATTTCCTGGAGCTTGCTCAAACTCATGCCCATTGAATCGGTGATGCCATCCAACCATCTCATCCTCTGCCACCTTCTTCTCCTTTTGCCTTCAATCTTTCCCAGCATCAGAGTCTTTTGCAATGAGTCAGCTCTAATAGGATTGGCACATGTTTAATAAAGCTGACAGGTTGGATTTGGAGAAGTGAAAACACCTTCTCCCACAGGTCAAGTTAGAAACAGCCAAAGGAGACATAAATTTCAGTACTGAGTAAAGTGGTCTGACACAGACATGATAGTTTTATACCTGATGCCAAGATCGGAAACCAAAGTTTTCCATTTTGGAAACCAATACTCTTCCCCCAAAAGGTTAATGATAATCCTATGTGATGTAGAAACAAAAGCGATTGTTTACAATGAAAGGTTAGTAACTTTTATAGATCCAATCCCCGCCCCACCCACCCACCCCCCACACAAATACAAATGTTCTTAACTTAAAAGAGCATTTCTTCTTGTGGAAAATGTGGAAAGTGCAAGAAAATACAGAGAATACAACCACCTGCAATCTTACAACTCAGAAATGAGTGTTTACACTTCTTTGTGTTTCCTTCACCTTTGTCCATGTGCACACATATACACTTTTACCAGATTTACAGTTTACCATATGGGCAGTTTTACAGCCTACATTTATTTTCCACTGTGAATCATGAGCATTCTCCCATGTTATCAAATATTTTCTTAATATGACATTTCTATGGTTTTAATTTATTATGTTTTTAGTTGGAGGATAATTGCTTTACGACGCTGTGTTGGTTTTTGCTGTTCATCAGCATGAGTCAGCCGTAGGTATACACGTGTCCCCTCCCTCTGGAGCCTCCCTCCCACCTCCCTCCCCACCCCACCCCTCTAGGCTGTCACAGAGCACCAGTTGTGAGTTCCCTGAGTCACACGGCGAATCCCCACTGGCCGTGTATTTCACACGTGGTGATGCCTTTCAGGGCTACTCTCTCAGTCCATCCCACCCTCTCCTTCCCCCACTGTGTCCACAAGTCTGTTCTCTGGGTCTGCGTCTCCACTGTTGCTCTGCAGACAGGTTCATCAGGACCATCCTTCTCAGTTCAGTTCAGTCACTCAGTCGTCTCTGCCACTTGACGACCTCATGGACTGCAGGGCTCCCTGTCCTTCACCAACTCCCGAAGCTTGCTCACACTCATGTCCATGGAGTCAGTGATGCCATCCAACCATCTCGTCCTCTGTTGTCCCCTTCTCCTCCTGCCTTCAGTCTTTCCCAGCATCAAGGTCTTTTCCAATGAGTCAGTTCTTCACATCAGGTGGCCAAACTCAGCTTCAGCATCAGTCCTTCCAATGAATATTCAGGACTGATCTCCTTTAGGATGGACTGGTTGGATCTCCTTGCAGTCCAAGGGACTCTCAAGAGTCTTCTCCAACACCACAGTTCAAAAGCATCAATTCTTTGGCACTCAGCTTTCTTTATAGTCCAACTCTCACATCCATACATGACCACTGGAAAAGCCATAGGTTCGACTAGACAGACCTTTGTTGGCAAAGTAATGTCTGTGCTTTCTAGACACATCTAGGTTCTATATATATGTGTTAATACATAACACTTGATTTTCTCTTTCTGACTTTTAATGACTGCCTAAATACTTCATGCCATAGGTATACTGTAGTTTATTTAACCTGTCTTCCGTGAGACTTTAAAATGTTTTTTGTCTTTGCTGTCATAGATAGTGTGCAGTGACTAGTCTTTAACAATGCATTAGATAATTTGTCCACCGTTTAAGCACTTTTGAAATGGGGAAGCTTTTCCACTTGATTAGGATTTAGTGATAGATCCCTTATGATTATACAGTAGAAGTGACAAATAGATTCAAGGGATTAGATCTGATAGACAGAGTGCCTGAAGAACTATGGACAGAGGTTCATGACATTGTACAGGAGGCACTGATCAAGACCATCCCCATGAAAGAGAAATGCAAAAAGGCAAAATGGTTGTCTGAGGAGGCCTTACAAATAGCTATGAAAAGAAGAGAAGAGAAGCAAAAGGCAAAGAAGAAAAGCAAAGATATACCCATTTGAATGCAGAGTTACAAAGAATAGGAAGGAAAGATAAGAAAGCCTTCCTCAGTGTTCAGTGCAAAGAAATAGAGGCAAACAACAGAATGGGAAAGACGAGAGATCTCTTCAAGAAAATTAGAGGTACCAAGGGAACACTTCATGCAAAGATGGGCTCAATAAAGGACAGAAATGGTTTGGACCTAACAGAAGCAGAAGATATTAAGAAGAGGTGGCAAGAATACACAGAAGAACTGTACAAAAAAGATCTTCACGACCCAGGTAATCACGATGGTGTGATCACTCACCTAGAGCCAGACATCCTGGAATGTGAAGTCAAGTGGGCCTTAGGAAGCATCACTACAAACAAAGCTAGTGGAGGTGATGGAATTCCAGTTGAGCTATTTCAAATCCTCAAAGATGATGCTGTGAAAATGCTGCACTCAATATGTCAGCAAATCTGGAAAACTCAGCAGTGGCCACAGGACTGGAAAAGGTCAGTTTTCATCCCAATCCCAAAGAAGGGCAATACCAAAGAATGTTCAAACTACCACACAATTGGACTCATCTCACACACTAGCAAAGTAATACTCAAAATTCTCCAAGCCAGGCTTCATCAGCAGGTGAACCATGAACTTCCAGATGTTCAAGCTGAATTTAGAAAAGGCAGAGGAACCAGAGATCAAATTGCCAACATCCATTGGATCATCAAAAAAGCAAGAGTGTTCCAGGAAAACATATACTTCTGCTTTATTGACTATGCCAAAGCCTTTGACTGTGTGGATACAACAGACTGTGGAAAATTCTTCAAGAGATGGAAATACCAGACCACCTTACCTGCCTGCTGAGAAATCTGTGTGTAGGTCAAGAAGCAACAGTTAGAACTGGACAAGGAACAACAGACTGGTTCCAAATCAGGGAAGGAGTATGTCAAAGCTGTATATTGTCACCCTGCTTTTTTAACTTCTATGCAGAGTACATCATGTGAAATGCCGGGCTGGAGGAAGCACAAGCTGGAATCAAGATTGCCAGAAGAAATGTCAATAATCTCAGATATGCAGATGACACCACCCTTATGGCAGAAAGTGAAGAAGAACTCAAGAGTCTCTTGATGAAAGTGAAAGAGGAGAGTGAAAAAGTTGGCTTAAAGTTCAACGTTCAGAAAACTAAGATCATCGCATCTGGTCCCATCACTTCATGGCAAATAGATGGGGAAACAATGGAAACAGTGACAGACTTTATTTTGGGCTCCAAAATCACTGCAGATGGTGACTGCAGCCATGAAATTAGGACACTTGCTCCTTGGAAGAAAAGCTATGACCAACCTAGACAGCATATTGAAAAGCAGATATATTAGTTTGCCAACAAAGGTCGTCTAGTCAAACCTATGTTTTTTTCATGTATGGATGTGAGAGTTGGACTATAAAGAAAGCTGAGTGCCAAGGAATTGATGCTTTTGAACTGTGGTGTTGGAGAAGACTCTCGAGAGTCCCTTGGACAGCAAGGAGATCCAACCAGTCCATCCTAAAGGAAATCAGTCCTGAATATTTGTTGGAAGGACTGATACTGAAGCTGAAATTCCAATACTTGGGCCACCTGATGCAAAGAACTGACTCCTGGGAAAAAACCCTGATGCTGGGAAGGATTGACGGCAGGAGGAGAAGGGGATGACAGAGGATGACATGGTTGGATGACATCACCGACTCTATGGGCATGAGTTTGAATAAACTCCGGGAGTTAGTGATGGACAGGGAGGCCTGGCGTGCTGCAGTCCATGGGGTAGCAAAGAGTTGGACACAACTGAACTGAACTGATAGAGGGAGATCCACTGATTCTTTATTTTTTAAAACTTTTAATTTTGTATTGGAGTATAGCTGATTAACAATGTTGGAATAGTTTCAAGTGGACAGCAAAAGGACTCAGCCATATATATACATGTATCCTGTCTCCCCAAACTCCTGACTCTTTGAAAAGATTAAAGCTCATTGCCTACATGGTAAGTGATGAAGTAAACAACAGATAATAATGTCTGGATGTTACCACATTGAGGGATTTCCACAGTGGCTCAGCAGTAAAGAATCTGCCTGCAACAGGAGATGCAGGAGATAAGAGTTAGATCCCTGGATCGGGAAGAACCTCTGGAGGAGGGCATGGCAACCCACTCACTATTTTTGCCTGGAGAATCTCATGAACAGAGGAGCCTGGTGGGCTACAGTGCATGAGGTCGCAAAGAAGTGGGACTTGACTAAAGGAACTGAGCACACATGTTATCACAGAGAGTGGGTGCTGAGTTCTTAACTGGGAAGGGAAATAGCTCCCAAGAATGTCTGCCTTCTGGGACTTCCCTGGTGATCCAGTGATTAAGACTCTGCACTTCCAGTGCCAGGGGCATGGGTTCGATCCCTGGTCAGGGAACTAAGATCCCACATACTGTGCAGTGTGACCCCCCAAAAGCATGAAAAAGAAGTCTGTATTCTGAAGATACGGGCAAACTGTATAGCCTTCATAAACGATTTAGAAGAACAAGGCTGAGACATGTTATTGGTGGGATTTGTGCTGTGAACTAGAGGGCCATCTTTCTGGTGGTCTGGGGCAGCAGAGTCTGTTCTCTGTGTGGACCTCAGACCCAGACCAGCCCTGTACAAACGAGGCTAGTCAACTCTCTCGGGAGAATACACACAATTGAGAAGAAGGCTCAAGTAAAAGGACAAAAAGAGTTCTAAGCCCAAACAGAACATTCACTTATCTTCTCTAAGATGGCCCAGCAGATACCTGGAAACTCCAAAGCGTCAGCAAGAGCTGCAGACAGAAATACACAGACATGACTTGAGTGCAGGCAGTATCATTTTAAAGTCTTATAAACCCAGAGAGCGCAATCCCTTTCTCCCAGGAGATCTGCTTAGCCCTGCCGGCTGTGCTGCTCAGAACAGAACAGGAAGAAGGCTGAGGAGCGTTTATGAAAAAAGCCAGGGGCCCAGAAGGTGGACAGAAGCAGTTTGTTCTGGGGCCTCTGGAAGGTGGTAGGGGAACGCGGGCCGCCTTCTTCTCTGAGGCTGCTTCCGTTCCTGCTGACACCTCACTGGGATCAGTGAATCTGAAAGCGCCGGGGAACAGGGGTTCACCAGGGGCTGAGCATCCTCTCTTGTTAGTTCTCTGTGTTTCTTAGACGCCGTAGGGCTTCCTTGACAGTTGTTGTTGTTATTATTACTTTTATCTTGGGCCGTACTGGCTCTTCCTTGCTGTGTGCAGACTTTCTCTAGTTGCAGCGAGCAGAGGCTCCTCTCTGGTTGTGGTAGGGTGGCTTCTCTTGATGCAGAACTCTCGGCCTGCAGGCTTCGGTATTTGCGGTCCGTGGGCTCAGTAGTTGCAGCCCCCGGGCTCTGGAGCACAGGCTCAGTAGTCGTGGCCTGCAAGCATCGTTACCCCACCGCAGGCGGGATCCTCCCAGACCAGGGATCGAACACCGGTCGCCTGCATGGCGAGGCGGATCCTTAACCCCTGGACCACTGGGGAAGGCCCGTTGTTGTTGTTAGAATATTAAACGTCCTGCAGTGATTTCTGCACTCCTCATTCGTGCTCACCACGGGGACCCAGGAGAAAGGGAAGTATGAGATGCTTCTTCCCAGGCTGGGGCCAGCGTCACCCGGCTCACCACCTGTGACACTGGTCTCGCTCTAGGATTTCCTGCTCAGTGCTTCCTAGGGTCTCCAGAGGATTCCAGAACTCCGCACGGGGCAGTCAGCCTCTCTCTCTCCACACACACTGCTCATCTCCAGACCTCATCCATCACAGTGCCACATAACTCACTAGATACGGTGGCGTTTCTTTGAGGAATTGTATAGGAAAGTGACAAAGAAGAAAAGTAGGTGGAAAGAAGAAAAAAAGGGAAGGCGGGGCAGAAGAGACCACTGCAGGAAGAGTTTTTCCAGGTTTCCATCACTTTCTGCGGCCGCCAGCGCTTGTAAAGCCACAGCCAGAACAGCACAGGCTGTCAACCACCACACCCGTCCCTGCCAACTCAAGTTGGCCAAACTGAAAGCAGAACTGCCTTCACCAAAGGTGTATGTCATTGTACAAATATGCCCATGTCATGGAAGCTTTACCCCAAAATAAGTTTATCATGGAATTACAGGCCAAAAAAAAAAAAAAAGATGCTAATCTGCAGCTGCAATCCGGGCAGACTTCCTGGAGGGGGCTGTAAAGGTCAGACTTGGAAATTTCAGAAGACCCTCCAGCAAGTGAGGTGCTTTCCAGTCCTTCAGCCTCACAAGCCCTTCTTGCTCTGATAGAGACTCCTCTTTCCTCCTCCCCGCACCCCGCCCTGTTGAGGGCCTGACAGGTGAGAATCGCCCCCCCAGCCTTGAGTTCACGGCCAAATGCAGCACCCCCCACCTCCTGGCCTGCCCACCCTGCCCAGAGGGACAGGCGGCCACCCTGTGCTCCCGGGCACCAGACATCCTGTCTGTAGCTACCTGGTATGGGGCATCGTAACCACACCTTCAGGATGGCCGCGCACCTCCTGCTTATGGCTTTAAACCTGACTTAGTGTCTCGAAGAATTTTAGAACTTCTGCCCGCCGACCTCTGTATCGCCCTCCTCTGTGTTTTCCGCATTCAGGCAGAGCAGACTGCTGAGCTGGGGAGGAAAGCTTCCATCCACCCCTGCTGATGGGAGAGGCCTGCACATTTTACGTTCTCTCTAGAAAGACTCACAGCCTCAGAACACTTAATAGGTTTTGTTTGTCATTGTTGTTTTAAGATTTCTGTTCCTTTTTTTCCCCCCAAGAAAATCGTCTAAGCCGCAGCCTTTCCGGCCCTGAAACTGCCCTTGTAGGGGAGATTTGTGGCCCTGATGCTCAGCACCGCCGTCATTTTTATTGTTAGATCGGCTTCCCTGTGAGATTTCAGAGTGCCTCTGTTTGTCTGGACAGTTTCCAAACTGTTCAGTGTATGCTCGTGAGCTGCTTATGTTCATGAGACTTTCAGAATCTGCACAGTTTCTTTCCATGCCAGCTTTGAGAAGGAGGACTTGAAGCTGGGGCAGAGGTCTGCAAGCATGACCTGTGTAAAGCCCCCACACCTGTGCGGGTGTAATTCCCTGCTCCTGTCATCACGTGTATACACACACAGACACACGTACACACTAGTATAGCGTGTCGCACCGCTGTTAAGCTTGGGTGTGGTTCCTGGACGTTTTACATACCAAGTCTCAGGTTGGTCCCCTTGGTCGGAACAGAAATGACTGTTGGCCTGCTCCTGGGAGTAACTGCTGACCCGGTCTCCTAAATAAATGACTTTAGTCAACAGGTCAAATTTGGCCAGGTGTACCATTCATTAAAAACTCTAAATAGTTAGACCTTTTTTTTATTGATAATTCATTTTTCCTCCATCTGTCGTGTCATGCTTTGGGCCTGCAATGAAAATTCTACTGTGTTTAAACCCAGCTGGGTTCCCACTTCTTGGGATCAGCCCAAGTTAATGACCATCTTCTTCTTATTCCCACAGAATTTATCAATGTCTCAAACATTCTGAACAACCCAGATAGGCTCCTCAACTCAGGTGTAAGCGCCTTAAGGGCCCATAATATGTAGGTATGTGTTCCAGAACCTAACATAGCGATGGGCCTCTGTACGTAGGCACATGTGTAATATAATACCTTTGTAACACTCATTGATTGATGGACATAATTCCAGCAACCTCAGACAGCTCTGTGAATCTCTTTGGCCTCATTAGGTGATTCCTGCTATATATTATCTGCAGCTGATCTCAGAGATTAAGCACATTTCTTTGCCGTTCAGTGTGAGATGTGTACAGAAGTCTTGCCAACGGTGAAAGTCACAATTGAAGCAGTAGGGCTCGCTCATCCGGCTTTCTTATTTTACAGATTTAATTTGGTGTAAGTTTTCTTGCCTGATGGTTAGTACCCCTGTGAACTTTATATTCTCTAAGGCAGTGCTACTCAAACTTTAGGAAGCAGCAGAATCAAAAGGAGGGCTTCTTAAAGCACAGGTGGCTGGGCCCCCCTTAGAGTTAGAGGTTGGGAAAGTTTGGGCTGAGGTCGAGAACTTGAGCTTGAATAAGCCCCCGGTGCCATCAGTCTGCAGACCACACTTCAAGGAACTACTGCCTGCTGTCCAGTCCAGATTAAGTGCTGCTATGGGCTTCCGCAGCCCCTAAGGCCAGCGCTTGTCATAGTTACATCACACTGTATTTTAATATATTTAACATGCCTGTCCATCCTCTAGACTCTTAAGTTCTTTCAGAGCAGGAAACACTATTAATCATCTTTGAATCTTATCTAGCACAAAACCAACCATATAGTAGATGCTCAATACATATTTGATGGATAAGCGAGTGGTGGAGGTTCAGTAAATTGAATTATACTGAACTGGGGTGTCCAGAGACTGAAGTCTGAAGGTTGAACTTTGCTGTGATTGAACACCAGAAGGAAAATATACAGCTAGGAATCACCAGATTCTGGTTTATAAGAAATCGCAGCCATTTGGAGACTACACGAAGGATAGGTGGACTCACAACCAGCTGCTCCTGTGTCCACCTGAGTCCACTTGATGGACAGTGTAGTGTCCTAGACACAGTGCTGTGCGTTGGGAGCACACGTCACTACAGCTCAGTCACCATCCTCAAGGAGCCCATGGCCCACTGTGGAGACAACAGACGCCGAAAAGGGAAATCCCCAAACACGGGCTTCAGTCCTCTCAGTGAGGAAGGGACCTGGGCTGGGATTATAGACTTGAGCAAAGTCCAGAAGTTGTGATTCCCTGAGAAGTAAGTTGCACAAAGGGCGGTATAGACTAATAGCTCGACAGGCTGACTCCCTGGAGCCCGGTCTTACAGCCACCACTTTATGGGTATGTGAGCTTAGGAAACTAATTAACTTACTTGTGCCTCGATTTTGTCATCTGTAAAGCAGGGAGGATAGCAGGACTGGGTCCTGGTAGCTACCAAGCCCTCGGCAAGGGCTAACTAGTATTATCATCAGTGCCATTATTTTTTTATTGCAGAGGACTCCAAATTCTACATCCATCATGCACCGTGCATCAGCAATCCAGACCACTTCATTCTTGGAGTATTTCTCAGAGCTGGCATATGCCGGAAGGCCGTGAGGAGGGAGAATTGGATTTTGGTGCATGGGGGAGGGGAGACTCTTTAATGTTTACTGAGATCTCACAGTATGGCTGGAAAACCCTGTGGAATTTGATCTTACTTAAATCATAATTAAATGTCTCTCTTTCCCATTTATCAGATTGCATCCCATCTAGTCTCATGACCTAATTTACTTCTATAAAGGTCAAAAAAACCCTGAATTTTAATATTATCATTAGTAATGTAAACTCAGCAGGTGAAAATTATGATAGTGGGTGCTTTGTAGTGGAGAAAAATAAGAAATGTCATACTGAGAAATGGACTGGGAAAATAACATGCCAAGAGCGCCATAATACAATTAATCTTTACCGGCAATAGAGTCAGTATCATACAAGATGAATCAAACTGACTAATTCTGGATGCACATACATACATTTAGAAGCATTTCGCTTTAGTTTCTTCTATTTGCTGCTCCATTTTTATTGGTTAAGGAGATTTTTCATGTCAGTACTTTTTCAGGCTATGAAGAGTATGGACTTGCATAGATACAGTAGTAGGGGTTACATTTTTTATGTATTGAAGAGAAATACACAACTGTTTTTGAGATGAAGGGTATTTTTTTTTTCATTTGGCAATATCTGTAGCAGCATATAGTAAAATAAAATACTGCAACCTGCGCTTTACTGAATGGAGTTAAAGGAAGACAAAAGAGTTATTTTGCTTACATTTACATCAGTTTTATCTAATGTGGCTGTCACAAAAGTATGCCAAAAGAAAGTCATCTAATCACCAGCTTGAGACCACAGTTTAAGCTTGGTGTGAACTGTGACAGCCATAATTAAGCTGTGATCCAGGCAGCAGTATGCTCTTAGTATTTAATGGAAAACATCACAAAATTAAAATTACTCTCCCTTATCAGAATTCTCTTATTAAAAGTATTTGTGGGATAATCCCATACCTATGGCTGATTCATGTTGATGTTTGACAGAAAACAGTAAAATTCTGTAAAGCAGTTATCCTTCAATTACAAAATAAATTTAAAAAAAGAATTGAACTATGTATATATACACACACACAACTATATATATGCATTCATGTGTGTATGCATATTATATAATAGTATATATGTATGTGTGTGTGTGTGTAAGATAACTGAATGTTAATGGTGCTTATAACTGGGTGGTAGAATTCCAGTTATTTTTTAAAATCTGTATTCTGTCAATGTTCTATATTAAAAATACATGTTTATTTATAAATACATAATGTTTGTAACGAGAAAGCCAAGAAATGTTTTAAGAATTAAAGTGAACAAGAGAACTGTCTTAAATTTTAAAAAGGAAAAGAAAGAAAAGAGTTATAAGCTTATAATGTGACCTCCCAAAAATGTTAATCCTTTAAAACATATTGAAAGCACTAATGATAGATACAAACTCAAAATTATTTGTACTAACTGAATCTAAAATAGTAAAGAAATTATTTTACTTTAAAATGATGCCACAACAAATACATTTAGGGACCAAAGGATGTAAAAGATCCAAAGCAACTGGATTGTTTGTTTTCTCTTTTCATTAAATGTAGTCCTCCTAGACTTCCAGTCTAGGACACGAATTTGAGCAAACTCTGGGAGATAGTGAAGGACAGAGAAGCCTGGCGAGCTGCAGTTCATGGGGTCACAAAGAGTCAGGCACAGCTTAGCAACTGAACAACAACAGACTCCTGGTAAATCACTCCTGGCCAGGGGTACCGTCCTGATCCTATGACTGCCAGTCAATTTCATCTACAAAATTTATTCCTCTCTGTGATAACAGACTCGCTTGATTTAAGTCAACAAAGATTACCAAGTCTGCTATTTATTCTTAAAAAATATACATATTGGTTGCAGATTTAGCTGTATGCAGAGGACCGTGTAGCCCCTGAGGACACTGTCCCTGTGGAGAGAAATGACTGCAGGCGGCACGGTCGCATGAGGTCCTGGCAGAGACACCGGAGGATGGGGGGTGGGTACAGCAGGTGGCAGCTGTCGTCTGTGGGAGGCAGAGACGGAGGGTGGGCTGGAGAGCCACTGCCAGCCCAGATGCTGTCCTGACCTCAGGACCCGTACTCTCAGCTGCCTTTCCAAGATTCGGACAGATTTAGACAGTAGTCCAGAGTTAGTTTTGAGTATTTGTTATGAGTGCTTTGATTATGTGTTAAAGTGTTAACTTTCCAGCTACCTCCACTATTTATCAACTACTGGAGCCAGTCCTTCTCATTCTTGGTGACCTCTGATTCTAGTATCTTCATTCTGCTAGTTGTCCAGATTTTCTGCTTCACACACAGACACAATCTGTTCATTCTTTCTTTTTTTTTTTTTTTTGGATTTTCTTGGCCATGAGGCATGGCATGTGGGATGTTAGTTCCCCGACCAGGGCTTGACCCATATCCCTTACATTAGAAGCACAAAGTCTTAACCACTGGACCACCAGGAAAGTCCCCATTCTTCCTGTAGAAGGGCTCCTGTATCCCCCGCTTTTCTGGCTTCTCCTGTCACCTCAACTTAGCTGGAACGTGGCTGGGGCTCCCCATGTTCCCCCTGCCCGAGCCTCTTCTCTCTCTCAGCCAGTCCCACCCGCGGCCCTCCCTTGGTCTTTGGAGCACGCCCTGACCTCAGCTTTCCTCTGCACACATCTTCAAAACCAGGAGGGCATGCGTGCAGCATCGTCTTCCTCACTGGCCCCAGCATCCTGCCTTTGAAACCCTTCCCTGTTGCGTGGACCATGGATACAACAAGTCACACTTGTCCAGCGGACAGGGAGTCATGACCTAATAGCAGCAGAGACCCAGGCCCGTCCCTGCTAACACTCCTCCCGGCCAGGCCCCTGCTGGCTCGGGCAGGGGGAACCCGCGACCACGGCTCTCCGCCCTGCTCCCCTCTGCGTTCGCAGCCACCACTCATCGGCTGGCCTGGAGCCCCTGCTGACTCTGCAGTGGGCCAGGACTGATGACAGAGGGGATGGGGGCACAGTACTCAGCAGGCATTCTGCAATTGACCAGGGCCAGAGAGGCAACCCAGCACAGTGGTTAAGACTCGGGAGTGAGACAGCGTGGGTTCACATCCACAGTCTGCTCCTTACAGGTTGTGTGATCTTACACAAGTCCTCAGCCGCTCCAGTCCTCGTTTGCCTCATCTGTAAAATGACAGTGCAGCAGTGCTGACCTCCTAGGGCTCAGTCTTCTTGAGGAGGATTGAATGAGTTCGTGTCTGTAAAGTTCTTTGTTGAATTACTTATTTCTGTATTTGGCTGTGCTGGGTCTTAGTCGTGGCACACGGGATCTTCTGTCTTCACTGCAGATTGCGGGATCGTTCTAGTTACGGCACATGGGATCTAGTTCCCTGGCCAGGGATTGAACCTGGGAGTGCAGAGTCTTAGCCACTGGACCGCCAGGGAAGTCCCTGTATACTGCCTACACAGAGTAAGCACTGTCTGTGTTTATTAAATAAATATCACCAAGGATGATCTAGAAAGAAAGCCACCAGGAGAAATGCTTTATCTCAGGTAACAAAACTACCTTGAGTTTTCTCTTTCTTAATCCGTCAGTTCAGTTCAGCTCAGTCGCTCAGTCGTGTCCGACTCTTCGCGACCCCATGGACTGCAGCACGCCAGGCCTCCGTGTCCATCACCAACTCCTGGAGTCCACGCAAACTCCTGTCCATTGAGTCAGTGATGCCATCCAACGATCTCATCCTCTGTCGTCCCCTTCTCCTCCTGCCCTCAATCTTTCCCAGCATCAGGGTCTTTTCCAATAAGTCAGTTCTTCGCATCAGGTGGCCTAAGTATTGGAGTTTCGGCCAATTTTTTAATCAGTTCTCACCAGTTTTAATCTTTGCGATTGGAAATCTTAGAAAATCTTTTAGATGTCTCAGGACATGATGCATGCCCTCTGGGTCCAAGTCCGGCCATTGAAACCCAATGAGGCGGAACATCCTGGCACAGAAAATGAGCTAGTGCTGTGATGAATCCCTGCCTCTTGGCTGAGTGCAGGAGCCACACATCTGCTCTCAGATGGTCTCTCTGAGGCTCCCCTCTGCAGACCCTGGACAACAAAAGCTGCTGAGCAAAGCTGGGTGGGAGGCCCTGGTCCTCAGGACTGGTGGTACCGAGCTTCAGCAACTGGTAAGATTAGTGAGGCCTTGGAACTTCTAAGCCACAGGAAATTCCTGCCATCGTGTTCACACTTGGGGATTGATCCATTCTTACATTCCCTTGAACCTTAAGAAATTTTGAAGCTTACTCAGCTACTCATTCTGTTCGATCCTTTTCCCATCCATTTGCTTTTAAATGTTTTTTTTTTCTCCCTCTTCTTTTTCTTTTCTCTCTAATTTTTATTGGCACTGAAATCCAGGATAAGTATATGTTGTCAGTACCAAGCTGGCTGTCTTACTTGGAGGGAAGTTCCAAGTCAGGGAAAAGGGCACAGAGCAGAGATGAAATCTGGGGGCCAGAAGAGACTGTAGGGTTCATCTGCTTCAAAGCCCACTTTTAACAAAGAGAAATAGTGAAATGAGGGCACACAGCAAGTGAGTGGCACTGAGAACCAGTCTTGTGTGTCTAAATCCACCATTTTTCCACCATTCTGTGTGTGTGCGCGCTCAGTCATAGCCAACTCTTTGCAACCCCATGGACTATAGCCCACCAGGCTCCTCTGCCCACGGGATTTTCCAGGCAAGAACACTGGAGTGGGTTGCCATTTCATCCTCCAGGGAATCTTCCCGACCCAGGGATGGAACCTCTGTCCCCTGTGTGCCCTGCATTGGCGGGTGGGTTCTTTTATCACTGTGCCACCTGGGAATATCCTTTCACTATTCTAGGCCATTGTTTATGGGTCATCCTTCATTATTCAGCCACGGGGTACCTGCTGTATAACCATCTTAGTCACCGGCTCATAAAGAAAAACGTGAGAAGTATCCATTCTTCCTCCCTGACCGTGGTTCTAATCTTGTGAGAACTAGCTGAAGACTAGTGACTGGCATGAAGACTAGCTGAAGACTAGTGACTAGTGCTAGAGACTGGCATGGCACTTGATGGATTGCTTTGGTATTTTGAAAAAGTTTTAAGTAAAGGCTAGTGAAGCAGCTGATTGGCATCTTGACTGTTGTCTGCAGGGCCCCTGACTTCATGGAGTGTGATGTCTAAGATTAAGTCCTAGGCGCAAACATGGAACCAAGGAGGCAGAGAAGGCACCAGAGTCTTAGGGCCTGGTGCTGGCAGCGGGGCGGCGACACAGTGAACCTTAACCAAGCAAATCTTGACGACCCTCACTCACCTTGCACTAGTAGCCCTTGGAGGCCCACAGGGTGGGGGTCTCCTTATTTCATATGTGTGGGGCGGAGGGGGGAATCTCATTTGGTGTGTTATTCAGTAATCAGCTACCAACCGTGCTTACATACAGCTCTTCAGAATGGCATCTATATGTCCTCGTCTTTTTATTTCTTTCTGAATCATAGGATAGCAGGATAGTAAGAGCCACAGAACATTAAGAAAACAGAAACCACGTACAGTTCGAACCCCGCTACAGTTTCTCACCTTTGCATGCATGCTTTTATATAATTGTAGTCAGGGTCTTATACAGAATTCTCCCATAGATGGAGTGCCCCAAGTATGTATTATGCACCTGTTCTGGATCCAGTCGGTCTTGAGAATAATAAAAGGAAATAATGATCTTAATAACAGTGATGGCACAGTATCCCTAGAAGGCTATAGTCTTCAAAAGCACCTTCTCACGTATGACATTTGGTCTTCACAGCACCCTGGGGGGAATAGGCATACGTTGTTCTCCATGGTTTACGTAAAAGACAGTTCAGAGACACCCTGCCTGAAGTTATCCAGTACGTAAATAATGGGAACAGAATCAGAACACAGTTCCACTTGGCCAGGCTGCCTCACTTGCTGGGATACGTGAGTGCCCTGCAGGAGTTGGCAGTTTTGCAGAAACAAACACAGGTGATCCTCGGTTTATGCCAAATGTACAAGTGGGCACCTGCCACATTAAATGACATAGGAAATGTGTTGCGATAAGGGAAACTTATAAATAGCCTGGAATCAATGCTGCTAAGAGATACAGGATTTGTATTGTGTATAAAAATACATGTAGGAGGTGGTGAAGAAAAGAGGAGAGGGTTTTCTAAGAATGTATCTGGACCTACCATCTAAAGAAGAGAGGCTGTAAGAGCAGGACTGAATCCGAAATGCCGGGCTCAATCCGGCATTTTCCCACGGGTTATCAGAAAGCATCTGAGTCAGAAAGCATCCAAGGTTTTTTGTTTTTTGTTTTAATTTTTGTTTTTATGTGGCTGCACTGGATCTTAGTTGCAGCATGTGGGATCTAGTTCCCCGACCAGGGATTGAACCCAGCATTTGGAGCACAGAGTCTTAGCCACTGAGCCACCAGGGAAGTCCCCGAGCACCTGAGTTTTAAAGTGGAGATGGACAAGATGAAAGCGGCGTTTTAGAAAACCAATCTGGTAATACCATGTAAGGTTGACTTGAAGCGGGAGAAACCGGGCCCAGAGACAAAGCAGGAGGTCCCTGTGCTGGTCCCGGTAAGAAATGAAGCGGACTGAGGGGGAGCACCAGGAGTGGAAACGGGAGCGTGAGAGAGATTTCACGGATACCTGGTAGAATTCTGGCCCAGAAAGGTCTCCGGGGGTAGGAGAGGAGGAACCAAAGGCCTGCACGTGGAAGGATGCTGCTGCTGCTGCTAAGTCGCTTCAGTCAGGATGATGGTGCTGCTAATAGAGAAAAGTTAGAAGAAAATGCAGCCCTGGCAGGTGAGGTGAGCTGGACATTTTGGAATTTAGACATTATAGAATTTTAGAAGAACCACCACATCAGGAGGGACTTGGATGCACACACTGTTAAATATAAGGACACTCCACTCATTCCAGAGGATGCCGTCTTTTATTTTTAATTCATTTTTTTAATTAGAGGATAATTGCTCTACATTGTTGTGTTGGTTTTTGCTGTATAAAAACGTGAGTCAGCTTTCCGTATACATATCCCCCTCCCGTCTCATCCCTCTAGGTCGTCACAGAGTGCCGGGCTGGGCTCCCTGTGTTTCAGAGCAGCCTCCCACTAGTTATCTGCTTTACACGTGGCTGTGTATATTATATGTCAATGCTACTTTCTCATTAATCCTACCCTCTGCTGTGTCCGCAAGTCCTCCTCTGTGTCTGCATCTCCATTTCTTTTCTGTGAACACGTTCATCAGTACTATTTTCCTAGATTCCATATACATGTGTTACTATACAGTATTTGTTTTTCTCTCTCTGATTTACTTCACTCTGTATAACAGGTTCTGAGTTCATCCACCTCACTACAACTGACTCAAATTCTTTGCTTTTTTATGTCTAAGTAATATTCCATTGTATATATGTACCACTACTGCTTTATCCATTCATCTGTCAGTGGACATCTAGATTGCTTCCGTGTCCTGGCTATTGTAAATAGTACAGCAGTGAACACTGGGGTGCGTGTATCTTTTAGAATCGTGGTTTTCTCAGAATATGTGCCCAGTAGTGGGACTGCTGGGTCATATGGTAGTTTTATTCCTAGTTTGTTAAGGAATCTCCATACTGCTCTTCATAGTGGCTGTACCCATTTACATTCCCAGCAACAGTGCCATAGTGTTCCCTTTTCTCCACATCCTCTCTTGCATTTATTGCTTGTAGTTTTTTTGATGATAGCCATTCTGACTGGTGTGAGGTGAGAACACTGACTTTTATTCCAGAGTAAATCATTAGAGAGGAACATAATAATGTAACTGAAACATGCCTTGCTCTAATACATTGAATTATTTTATATTTTGTAGTTACTGTTTTCTACTGAATTTACTTTGCTTTCACTTATTTAAAGAAATGTTAATTACTTCTTATAAATTTTGAACTTTGTTTTCCTCCTAATGAACATATTTTGTCATATACTGTTATTTGCTTACCCTCTATGTGCAGTCACAGTCTGCACATATTTTAAACTTTCTTGAATCCTTTTTGCACTGCTTTTTTAAAAGGCAAATACTTATTAAGGTATCACAGCTCCTATCCTGACCACCCCACCCCCGACACACACTCCTCTGCAGAGTTTTAACAAATGGTTTAGCACAGAGAGTACACTGTGGGTAAGAATTTCACCTTAAAGAATGCCTCTTTTTTCTGTTCTGAAATCATGTTATTTTGCATAGAATATGCATTTACATTAATTTTTTCAGTCAGTAATGGACTTTATAAAGAATAATCAAAAATGTTTTGATAAAAATGAGGATGTCCCTTTAAATGAAGCTTTAAATAGAAGTCCTATATTATAAAACAGAAGAAAGAAGTAATAGACTGGGAATTCTAGAGATCTGCTCCCAGTTAATTTAGAGCTGATGGGGTTCCATGACGCATATATTCAGAGATGGTGGACCCTATCCAGCACCCTCATTTTTAGACTATTGATCCGAGGCTTGAGGATGTTGCATACCTTACCCAAGGTCAACTCCTTGTTCGTGGAAGAGCCAAGGCTAAACCTTAAGCATGTAGTGTGCCTTCTACACCTCACGACCAGCCCTCGTTTTTGTGAATTTATTTATTTGGTTGCACTGGGTCTTTGTTGCTGCACTCAGGCTTTCTCTAGTTGCGGCAAGTAGGGGCCGCTCTTCCTTGCAGGGCAACAGGCTTCTCGCTGCGGTGGCTTCTCCTGTTGTGGAGCACGGGCTCTAGGTGCGCGGGCTTTATTAGTTGCTGCGCGGGCTCAGCAGTTGCAGCGTGCAGCTCTTAAGGCACATGGGCTCAGTAGTTGTGGCACACAGGCCTAGTTGCCCCATGGCATGTGAAATCTTCCTGGACCCAGGATTCAACCCATGTCCCCAGCATTGGCAGGTGGATTCCTATCCACTGTGTCACCAGAGAAGTCCCCCACCTTTTATTTTGAATTTGAAATGGGAAGTGATCAAGCAAGCAAGCCCAGGGGTCAATTGATGATAAGGAACAGAAGTTAAAGCGTGAACTGTGATGATAGATGAACCCAGGAGAATGAAAGAACTCGGATCAAAGGAAATAGAGAAGAAAAGTGGTGACCGAGCTTTGGCAAACGTACCCCAGTTAGAGTATAAGAAAGTTACCATTTTATCCATGTGTACTGGGCCAGCAGTGTGTTGGTTGCTCAGTCGTGTCCGACTCTTTGTGACTCCATGGACTGTAGTCCACCAGGCTTCTCTGTGCATGGAATTCTCCAGGCAAGAATACTGGAGTGGGTTGCCATTCCCTTCTCCAGGGGATCTTCCCAACCCAGGAATTGAACCCAGGTCTCCTGCATTGCAGACAGATTTTTTACCATCTGAGCCACCAGGGACCCCCTGGGCCAACAGACAGAATAAAAAAGCCAATGAAGATGAAATTAAAAATTAGGAGGAAAAAGACCAGGACTTCTTATGTAACAGAAGCAAGTGAGGCAGAGGGTTTAAGAAGGGCTGGGTGAGTGATGTCAACTATCACATGTTACAAAGACTGAGAAAAATATAAGCAGTTCAAAGGATACTTTCAGGGGGTGACTAATGAGAAAGCTGAGATTCCAGGTGTTGAGGCAGTAGCCACAGTGGGTATACACACCATGTATTCGAGAAACTTTGTGGTAGAAAGAAATTAGCATGAAAGTTAAGGAGGTCACAGGAATAACGAAATGAAAGGAGTAACAAGAGGATTTTATAAGGCTGAAGAAGTCATGTCCTTGGTTCTTAGGGGCTTGGTAGGCGGAGGAGAACAAAAACAAAACAGCAAAGCACAATCCTAGCTCAGTAAATTATTGAAAAAGAGCTTCTGTAAATGGATAAATCACTTTGACCGTCTCTTAAAGTAATTGACAAGGACTCTTAAAGGGGAAATGCCTGCCTTTGAGTAGCTAACCTTTCAGAAGTCTGAAAAAACCCTCCATGATATCTGTGGTTTCCAGTTATTGAAAACCTCTTCTTCCAGCCCTTTCATGATTCCCTGTAAGTGTCACAGAAATTAGAGTTAAAAGGTAGACGGCGAAAAGATTTATTAGATAATCTTGCTCATTCTCCTGCCAAGTGCAGGATTGTTACTTATTGTACATTTTCTAGTCTGGAGTGCTTTTTGACTGCTTCAAGTGAATGGTGTTCTTGCCACTGCCCTTGGAATACTATTTCATAATCCTATTGATCTCACTGTGAAGAAACCCTTGATCCCCATCTTAATGTTTCCTTCCTAGTGTACACTTTGTACACCGTTAGCAATTTGTCCTTGATAACCTCTCACTTCCTAACCCAATCTGCACTTACTGTATCCAGTTTTCAGTCTCTTAAGCATCTGGAACACCTTCACTATTAGCCATGTAATTCTTCAGGGCATGTTACATCTATCAGGGTAAAGAATTTGTGTGGGATAAAAGATACAAATTCTATTTGCCACTTCATGGCAAATAGATAGGGAAACAATGGAAACAGTGAGAGACTATTTTCTTGGGCTCCAAAATCACTGCAGATGGTGACTGCAGCCATGAAATTGAAAGATGCCTGCTCCTTGGAAGAAAAGCTATGACCAACCTAGACAGCATATTAAAAAAACAGAGACATTACTTTGCCAACAAAGGTCCGTATAGTCAAAGCTATGGTTTTTCCAGTAGTCGTGTATGGATGTGAGAGTTGGACCATAAAGAAGGCTGAGTGCCGAAGAATTGATGTTTTTGAACTGTGGTGTTGGAGAACACCCTTGAGAGTCCCTTGGACTGCAAGGAAATCCAACCAGTCCATCCTAAAGGAAATCAACTCTGAATATTCATTGGAAGGACTAATGCTGAGGCTGAAGCTCCAATACTTTGGCCACTTGATGCAAAGAGCCAACTCATTTGAAAAGACCCTGATGCTGGGGAAGATTGAAGGCAGGAGGAGAACAGGACAACAGAGGATGAGATGGTTGGGTGGCATCACCGACTCAATGGGCATGAGTTTGAGCAACCTCCAGGAGATGGTGAAGGACAGGGAAGCCCTGGCGTGCTGCAGTCCATGGGGTCGCAAAGAGGGGACAGGACTGAACGACTGAACAACAATCTTATGTTTCTGATGGTGAAAGTTCCTTCTATATTCCAGAGATTTGGGATGGAAATGAACAAAAACAGTTAATTTTTTTAAGAAAGGGGCCTAAGTCTTTCTAACCTATGATCCAGTGTCTCAGTAAAAGATGTTTCCCAGTATCTAAATAGATAAGTTGTACCATCCTAAGTAGAGAATGTGAAACTCTTTAGGTTGGACTAGGATTTAGACTTCAAGCATGGATTTTATACTAAGATCAAAGCCTAGGCTGCAATTTTCAGTCTGAAGAAATACTTCCAGAGAAAGGTGATCCCAGGACTTTCAGTTGTCCAGCCTCATGTATCCTACCCTAAAACAGTCATCAAAGCAACAGTCACTGGTGAGGCACATCTGATTGCTTGTTGACTGAGCCGCATTTCTTGGAGGCTGCCCAAAGTCCCTTGGTTTTATGATTCCAGCTTTGGACATGAGGACAGGTGCCTTACAGCACTCTTGACTGGCCTTAGTCTGGCCTGCCCTTGCCTCTTCTTGCTGGTTTCTGACCTGCTGCCTGCCCTCTGTGGTCCATTTTCCCCCATAAACCTGGATCCTCAGCTGTGTGATGCCCCAGGACACCACTCAGTTTTGGCAGTTAATGCAGGTCTGTTGTCTGCTAAACTGCTCAGTGATCTCATTCGGCCCCCGTCATCATCCAAGCTATTAACAGATCACCCCTTCTCAGAGGTACTGTTTCCACTCAGCTCTGAAGTTGATTATTTATATTTCTTTTAAATAACACCATCATCATCCTGGTTAATGTTGATCCATCCTCTTGCTTGTTACATCTCTGCTAGCCCTTAAAATGCTTACTACATCACAGAAGGAATTGCCTGTGAGTCTTCTTTATCAAGTGTTCTCATCTCATCTACATAAACCTTTGGGTTTATTGTTTTCAAGTTCTGGATTGTGTTTCTGCTGGGACTGGTTTCCAAGATCCCTTCTTTGCAAGTGTAAGAGCATCTTTCATTCTCAAGACCTTTTGTGTCTAACTGGCTCCAGACTTGCCCTGGCCCATTCTTAATTTGAATGCCTTCAGGTGGGGCTGTGCCCTTTATAGACTCAACATGCTCCTAACCACTCCCTATATTCTTTCATCTGGCCAGCTTTGTTAATGTGTAAAGGTTAGCTAAATAGCTATCCTGTAACCAGTTCCAATCCTGGGAACACTGGCCAAACATCTAAGTTGTCCTCTGTCCCTCCCTCCTTATCCTCTGTCCTTCTGACAGAATCCATCCTGTAATGGAAACAGTGTCCTTAACTCTTTTTTTTTTTTAAGGTGACAGTTTTTTTGTTTGTTTGTTTTGGATTTTGCTGTGCTGTGTCTTCATTGCTGAATGGGCTTTTCTCCATGTGTGGAGAGCGAGGACTACTTTCTAGTTGCCATGAGCGGGCTTCTTATTGCGGTGACCCCTCTTGCTGTGGAGTGCAGGCTCAGTAGTCGCAGCTCTGGGGTTCCAGATCACAGGCTCAATAGTTGTGGCACACAAGCTTAATTGCTCCACAGCATGTGGGCTCCTCGCTGACCAGGGATCGAACCTGTGTCTCCTGCACTGGCAGGTGGAATTTTTTTTTTTTTTTTACCACGGAGCCACCAGGGAAGCCCGTATCCTTAACTCTTTATCAGTGGGCTAGTCCTTCTTTGAGACGTATCTTTCAGTGAGAAATTGCCCTCTGGCAAGACTCAACTACCCTAATGATTCTGCCATCCCATATATACAGGTCTCTGATCATTAAACTTGATTTTCTATTAAATTATTCCCATTATGAGTCGTAATATCAAGTCTGGGACAATATGGGTTAAATCTTTTTCTCTTTTTCAATTAAAAAGACCATATGAAAAACTAAAAATAGTCCAGCCTCCCATACCAGCTTGTTGTACAATTCTTCATTTTTAGTTTTCAAAGAAAAGAATTTCCCAACCTTTTCTTTATCTACCTTTTGCAGTTGTGTATAAGGATATACTTACTCAACTTAAACACTCCTCCCAATTCCATCTGACCTTCCCAGCAGGCCCTGTGTCCTCACACGCTGACACAAATTACTCACATAATATGTAAAGTTGTCTGTATATGCTTTTCAGGAAATTTTTTCATACTTGAAATAAAAACTTCTTAAAGTTAGCTATGGTCAATTTTTTTTTTTTTGCTAACAGAGTTTTATCAAAACATGGACAAAAGTAAGATAATTTGCACAAAATGTGCTACTTGTGCAGTTATTTGGTACTTAGTTCACTAGAAGCAGTAGCTGGGAACCTAAGTTTTAGAACTACTTTTCTACTCTTGGTTAAATAGGTCAGCCACTTATAAAAGTTGATCTTCAGTTATAAATAGAAGCAGTGACCTCTTTTATAGACTTTAAAAGACCTCGTTGCTTTTGTCGGAATGCACAAAAAACCTACATGTTTTTGTTTTTTGGCTTTATAGGAAATCAATGTATTGACAGTCGCATTGGTCAACCAAGACCGAGAGAGCAACACTGAGAAGAGAAGCCAAGGCTTAAAATCAGAGAAAGAAGCTCTGCTGATTGGTAAGGAGATTCTGTTTTCCTCGTCTGTTCTCTCATTAGTAATAATTCACTTAAACAGTATTTTTAAGTTACTCACCTCCAACTTGTTGATGATTTAAAAGCTTTGTCTTCTGGTCAAAGATAGGATTAACTTCACCAAGATTATATTACACACATTACAAATCAGGGGCAGACCAGCCAGTTGGGACTTTGCTCTTGGGCTTCCCTGGTGGCTCAGCTGGTAAAGAATCCACCTGCAATGCAGGAGACCTGGGTTCAATCCCTAGGTCAGGAAGATCCCCTGGAGAAGGGAAAGGCTACCCACTCCAGTATTCTGGCCTGGAGAATTCCGTAGAATATATAATCCATGAGGTCACAAAGAGTCAGACACGGCTGAGTGACTTTCACTTTTACTTTTCAACCATGTATGTTAGTTGGTTATCCAACATAAAACTGAATACAAGGAAAACAGATTAACTTGCAGGTCACATGTTACAAATCTAGATTTCAAGGTGTGGCCACAACTGGAGGCCAGGTTGGATTCAGTCCAGAGGGGATCTTCCACATGAAACCAGATCCCCAGACTCAGGAGCAGCCAGACCTGCAACGATAATAATGATACAGGGGCATCTAGACCACAGAGCTGGGCTAGTCTAGGACAGCTGACCAGGATTCCCTGCCCAAGTTTGGATTCATTTATCCAAGGTAAATGAAACGAGATGCTCACTAAAGAAGAGAAAGAAGGAAGAAAGTTGGTGTTTGCCTAAAACATACTCAGTTGCCCCTCAAAATATATCAAGGTTGGCTTTTTCTTTGCCAGGACCAGAGAAAGCTCTAAATGTCCTTTTTAAAATTACTTTCATTGAAATACAGCTGAATTACAATGTTGTGTTAATTACCGGTCTACAGCTAAGTGGCTCAGTTATACATATATATATATATATGTATATATATATATATATATACACACACACACACACATATACACACATTCTTTTTTGTTTAATTTTTTATTTTTTTAATTATTAAAGTATAATGCATTTACAGAAGACTTGGAAAATACAGAACAAAGTTACATATAGTTCCACTATATATTACAATTATTCTTTAAGTAGATAAATGAGTTTTAGTTGGAGTTTCAATAGCAAACTCTCAAAAATTAATAGAATGGATGGGCAGAGAAGTAGAAGGATACATATGTACACGTTCTTTTTCATACTCTTCCACTGTGGTTTATCACAGGACATTGAATATAGCTCCCTGCGCTCGACACCAGGACCTTGTTGTTTGTCCATTCTATATCTACCAGGTTGCATCTGCTTAACCCAAACCCCCAATCCATCAGCATATACAAAAGTAGCACTCAGTTTCATAAGGAAGTGTTCCTGATGGTGATGTGTTGGTAGCATGCCTGGGACCCCACCTTGGAAGCCCATATATTTGAGGCTGTCCCCAAAGTCATCAGATCCCGAGAAGGAGAAGCCAGCAGCCTCGCTCCCTGATGCCCAGCGCTGACTCCAGCCGCACGTCGGCACTGACCCCGGTGTCAGGTTCCAAGGTTAGCCGGGCTCCCCCACGGCGTGGTTCAGAGTGAGGAATGAGGCTGTGGTCCATGTGAGACAAACCGTTCTTCCGTAGTTCGGTATCTGGCAGGAGTAGCATGTGGTTGCATTTTCTAAATACCGCAGGCACTCACCTCAAAATGACAGGTACCTCGGGTCCTGGAGAATCTGGCACGGGAGGAATGAAACTCAAAAGACAATCCAGACTTCATCCATCACATATAGATTTTTCAACTACAGGGTTATTGAATATGACATCAACTTAGAGATACTCCAAGGAAAACCAATTATTTTTTTTTTCTGTGATGATATACAGCCATGCATGAGTTTCATAAGACATGCTGGAGCCCAAAATGAACCCATATGTAGTTGGCAACTGGATTTTTCTTTTACTGGAAAATGTGTCAGACTCTTGACAAAGTTGTGATTTCTCCCACAGTGCTTTTAGGGTATGACTGGAGTACATAATTAATGATCAATAGTAAATGCTCCCTCTTTAAGTCTGAATAATATAGACCACTTGGCAGTTAAAAAAAAAATGGGAATGGTGTCCATTTTCTTTACTTCTTTCCTGTCAGTATAGATTGCTGCTGCTTTTATGTTCTACTTGGAGAACACAGTTCATTTACAATATCAGCTACATAATTACTGTATAGTTAGCTAGCTAGATTTTATATATATATATATATATATATATATATACACACACACACTTAAGTCGTTCAGTCATGTCCAACTCTTTGGGACCCTGTGGACTGTAGCCTGCTAGGTTTCTCTATCCATGGAATTCTCCAGGCCAGAATACTGGAGTGGGTTGCCATTTCCTCCTCCAGAGGATCTTTCTGACCCAGGGATTGAACCCAGGTCCCCTGCATTGCAGGCAGATTCTTTACCATTTGAGCCACCAGGGAAGCCCCTATATACACACACACAGTATTTATTTTACATATATAAATTTGTTTTGCAGCATTTATATTACACATACACACACAGATCTTCCTCAGTTTATGACGGGGTTACATGCCAATAAACTCATCTTAAGTTGAAAATATCTAAGTCAAAAATGGATTTAATACACCTAACTTCCCTGGTGGCTCCGACAGTAAAGAATCTGCCTGCAATGCATGAGACCCAGGTTCCATCCCTGAGTCAGGAAGATCCACTGGAGAAGGGAATGGCTACCCATTGCAGTATTCTTGCCCGGAGAATTCCATGGACAGAGGAGCCTGGCAGACTATAGTCGATGGGATTGCAAAGAGTCGGATACAAACTGAGTGCCCAACACTTTCACTTTTCTTTCACTCGCCAAACGTCATAGCTTAGCCCAGCCTACCTCAGACACTTACATGAGCTAACAGACAGGCAACCATCTAACACAAAGTCCACTTACAATCAAGTGCTGAATATCTCATGTAGTTTGTTGACTACAGTACTGAAACTTGAAGACAGAGCTGGCTGTGGGCTCCAGGGTAGTTCTCAGCGTTGGTTGTTTCCCTCACGATCGCGTGGCTGACTGGGAGCCGCGGCTCGATAGCGCTGTCCGGCATCACGGGAGGGTGTCGTGGCACTAGCTGAGGAAAAGTCAAAATTCAAACTATGGTTCTTACTAAACGCACACTGCTCTCACACCATCACAAAGTCAAAAAATCGTTAAGTGGAACCATTGTAAGTTGGGGACTGTCTATATAGACACGCACACCACACCCCATTTTTTTCAGTCAGCCACCTCTAAAGTTTAAAAATGCTTTACACAATGTAGGTGAACGGGAGGAAATGGGAGGGCTACATTTAAAACATGTCAACTCTACTGAGGTCTCTCAGGGAAAAAAAAAAACTTAAAAATGAGTAAACTCAAGTGTGTTTAGAAGAATAAATTTTGTAAATCAGGATCTTCGATAAAAATTAGATACAACCAACTCCAAATTTTCCAGAACTTTTCCTTCACTTTTGATCTTTCAATCTGGTCTCTCATATTAGCATTTGCAGTTCAGGGCTGAGCAAAAAAAAAAAAAAAGGATGTGAAACTCATTTTGAATCAATATATGAGACTGTTTAACCAGAAGTAAGATTGGAGATTTACAGTTTGATTAAATTTAGGAGTTTAATTTTCCCTTCATTTCTCCATTACCTCTCCACCTCGGTATTTTATTTAACTTTATTTAATGGAAGTTTGATTACAGATGTGACTTCCCGCCCAAACCCTACCCCAAAATACCTAGGAACTTAACACCATTTTGTAGTCAGAGAGTAATCATCCAAAAAAATGGCAGAGTAGAGAGAAGTTCCTTTTTCCTTTTTTTGGTTTCTTTTTATTATATTTTTGGCCACACCACCTGGCATGTGGGATCCCAACCAGGGATCGAATTTCCACTCCCTATGTTAGAAGCGCAGAATGGTAACCACTGGACCACCAGGGAAGTTCCAGAGAAAGAGTTTCTAAGATTGGCTAAATGGATCTTGCAGTTGCCCCCTGAATTAAATGTGCCTCTCTGCTAGTTGAGTTTGGCCATTCATATTTTGTGGAAACCCAAATACTGGGACCATAAAGAGCTTTCCCGCAGCTTCTGGAATCCAGATAAGGACTGTGATAGAGACAGAACAACAGACTATGGGTTCAAAACTGCTTTGGAGCAAGCTAGAGAGAGGGGAGGTTCCAGTTCTTTTCTGAAGAACACTTGTAGGCAGAATGATTCTGGGAGTCCCTTGGACTTGTGATACATCTGGAGGGGTCAGCAATACTCTGGAATTTCCTTGGAATCTGCCCTTGGAATAACTAAACCCATATATAGGATACAGTATGCCTGCTCTAAGTCACTCTAAAAGGCTAGGAGCACAGCAGAAAATCTCCCTTGTATTAGAAATGCTTATTAACAAAACGTTCATCATATCTAGGTGTCTATAGTATATGCTGCATGCAAATATATTCAGTTAAAACCCTCTTGGGACACACAAACTTTATATAAAAATGCAAAGTGGAACAAGTCTTGATTACCTGGAAGAGAGGAATGAGAGATAAGCTACTCAAATGAATTTTATCTACAGAAAACTTAAAACTGAGGCTGGCACTTCCTAAACAATGAGCAATCCTAGTTTGTGACTTTAATTTGTAACATGAGTTTATCTGGGCCAAAGTGTGTATTCTTTCTAGACATTCTCATGACAATTTTATAAAAGTGGTGTCTTTAAGGTATATAGATTATGTGTATATTAAAGAATATCAGTGGGATTTCATCTGTAACACTACTTGGATCTTTGCAGATTTCCATCCCGAGTCCCTTGGGAGTTCCACCATTCTGCCAAACTTTCTGCTTCACAATTAATGGGCATTGAGTGCTACGTTCCAACTCAATCAAACAAGCTAGGCCCTTGGAAAGCACTTTAGTATTTTGATTGCTGGAATCAATCAATTCTTGACAGGTTGGCAAATAATTGAACCTAATAGAATTACATTTTTATGGAAGTTTGGGAGAGTAGCATTTTATATCTCAAAACTATCTAGTAACCACACATTAGGTCAGCTTGACACTGCCCAGTGTCTATGCCAGAACTCCTGGTTCATTTCACATGTGCCGTACATGTTGGATTTGGAATGCGTTGAATTCATGTGGGCGAGAATGAGTCAATAGTTTTGGTTTAGAACCAAAGCTTTGGAGCTATGTTCAGTTGGAAACCCCTGGCTATTGCTAGGAAGGAGAATGGATCAACATTTTTTATTGATAAGCAGATAGCTCTGAGGAGATGTTGACAGTCTAACTCTACATCACTCCATCTTCTCTTGTTTTTTAATTAAATCTAACACAATAGATTTCCATTCCCAGCAGCCTTGATCGGCACCTCATCAGTGCTAGTCATCATTGTAAATCCCATCCAAATATAGCCCAAACCTCCTCAACAACTCTGTTTATGAAGTTGCTGTTCAAAACTTCTCCATACCCTTGAGAACCATCTTCGCATTCTTAATGATCAGGCAGGCTTCTTTATATATCACTGTGGCCCCTCTGTAGGTCATGACACACACATTATGTGTAACCAAGATGACTATTCACATCAAGCTCCACCCCTCCTACCATGACCAGCAATTCCATCGCTCTCACTATTTAACCCACCTGCTCACAGCCAGTCTGCATCTGAATTGGAATGTTCCCCCTAACACATGGGTATTAGAAAGCAGATGAAGGAACTATAGATAAAAACACTAAAAGAAGGTTGAGTGGCAACTTTTTGGTGTTTTCAGTGAAAAGAGTTAAGGCTTTATTTAGGCTGCATCTGAGAAAAAGTAATCTAGGGAGTGTGTTCTTGTCTGAAAGCTACTGACCATAAAGAGTGAGTCATTGACCTAAATCTTGTTTCCATGACACAAATGTCCATATCAATAAACCAACAAACTTTTGTCAAGAGCCTTCGTAAAAATTACCAGGCTTCATTGTAGAAAAGGGCTTCCCTGGTGGCTCAGACGGTAAAGAATCTGCCTGCAATGCAGGAGACCTGGGTTCGATCCCTAGGTTGGGAAGATCCCCTGGAGAAGGAAATGGCAACCCACTTCAGGATTCTTGCCTGAAAAATTCCATGGACAGAGGAGTCTAATGGGCTACAGTCCATGGGATCACAAAGAGACACAACTGAGCGACTAATACTTTTTACTGTGGAAAAGAATCATCTGAGCAGCCTGTTTAATAGGCAGAGTCTTTGTCCTCATGCACAGAGGTTCAGTTTATTGTGAGACTAACATCCAAGATGATACTGAAGCAGGCACGTCTAGGTCTGTTTCAGGAACTAGTGGCCTACCATGTGCCAAGACATGTGTTAGCTGATGGTGCTCATAAGACGATCTCTCCCCTTGAGAACTTTATAGACTAACGAGAAAGAAAGTAGTCAGTGACAATGAAAGTCAAATCAGAAACACAGCGAAGGAGCGACTTCTGCTGCAGACGCCTTTTGGGATGAAAGGACAATTGAGGGCATCCTACAGGATGGAGAGAGTTCCTCTGGATAGATGGGGCGTTTCCAAGGCCAGTTCAGATACAAGAAACAACTTACTGAAAGACCCAAGTGCAGTCTCAGCAGTTTAGTTAAAAACAAGACAGGAAGACATATATACCATCGATGCTATATATAAAACAGATAACTAATGAGAATTTACTGTACAGTGTGAGAAGTGTTAGTCGCTCAATCGTGTCCAACTCTTGTTGGACAGCTCCACCCCTGTGGGTGACCCTGTGGACTGCATCCCACCAGGCTCCTCTGTCCGTGGAATTCTTCAGGCAAGAATACTGGAGTGGGTTGCCATTCCCTTCTCCAGGGGATCTTCCCAACCCCAGGGATCAAACCCGGGTCTCCTGCGTTGCAGTCAGATTCTTGACTGTCGGAGCCACATCTGCAATGATATCGTATAGCCGAAGAAATGCTACTTAATGCGCTTTGGTGACCTGAATGGAAAGGAAGTCCAAAAAGGAGGGAATGCATGTATACGTGGAGCTGAATCATTTTGCTGTACAGCAGAAACACAACATTGTAAAGCGACCATACTCCAATAAAAATTAATTTTGAAATTAAGGGAGAAAGACACATTTTTAAAAAGCTGTACAAGATCCGGTATTATAATCCACAAATAAGTGGGAAAACCTACTTTTTGGACAATTAAAGGCTTTTAAAATCCTAGGGCACTGAGAAACATTAGACCAAACCACATAAGTGTTGGATCGGTCTTCTGCCACCCACTCCGAGTCTTGCCTCTCTCCATGGCTCATAAATGCTTTGTCACTCTGCAGCCGCCCACAGGCAACTGTCCCCAGTGGCTTAGGGGGAGACCCAGATTTCACATAACCCCTCCCTGTAGACTATCCAGACTCCTGGTTAGGCCTCTGTTGATTTCCAGCAAGATATGACTGTGTCTAAGGACAGCTATTCTTCTGCAGAGCTAAGCTTTCTGGAGACAGATCTAAAAGAACATTGCAGCAATTTATGTCAAAGAGTGTCCTGCCTCTGTTTTCCTCTAGTTTTATAGTACCCAGTCTTACATTTAGTCTTTAATCCATCTTGAGTTTATTTTTGTGTATGATGTTGGAGAATGTTCTAATTTCATTCTTTGACAAGTAGGTGTTCCAGTTTTCCCAGCATCACTTGTTAAAGAGACTGTCTTTATTCCATTGTATATTCTTGTCTCTTTTGTTGCAGATTAGTTGGCCGTGAGTGTGTGGGTTTCTTTCTGGGCTTTCTGTTCTGTCCCATTGATCTGTATGTTTTTGTTTTGGTGCCAGGATCAATACAATTTTAAAAAATAGGATTCCATAAGAGAAAAAGAAATCCATATATTACGCTGAGGTATGTTCCCTCTGTGCCCACTTTCTAGAGTTTTTATCACCAATGGATGCTGAGTTTTATCAAAAGCTTTTTCCTGGATCTATCGAGATGATCATATGGTTTGTAGTCTTTGTTAATGTGGTATATCACATTGATTGATTTTCAGATACTGAAATCTCCTTGCACCCCTGGGATTAATCCCATTTGATCATGGTGTATGATATTTTTAATGTATTGTTAGAGTTGGTTTGCTAGTATTTTGTTGAGAATTTTTGTATCTATGTTCATGAGTGATATTGGCCTGTAGTTTTCTTATCTTGTAGTTATCTGGTTTTGGTATCAGACTGATTGTGACATCATAGAATGAGTTTGGAAGTGTTGGGTCCTCTGCAGTTTTTTTTTTAATAGTTTCGGAAGGCTAACTGTTAACTCTTCTCTAAATGGTAGAATTCACCTGTGAAGCCGTCTGGCCTGGACTTTTGTTTGCTGGGAGTTTAATTCTGACTCAATTACAGTACTGGTAGTTGATCTGTTAACATTTTCTATTTCTCCCTGGTTCAGTCTTGGGAGATTGTACTTTTAGTTCTAAGAATTTTTCCATTTCTTCTAGGTTTTCCGTTTTATTGGTACATATAGCTGCTCATAGTAGTCTCTTATGATCCTTTGTGTTTATGTAGTGAAGACTGTAACTTTTCCTTTCTCATATCTTTTTTTATTGACTTGCACCCTCTTTTTTTCTTGGTGAGTCTGGCTCATGGTTTATCAGTTTTATCTTTTCAAAGAGCCAGCTTTTAGTTTCATTGATCTTTTCTGTTGCTGTTGTTTTTATTTATTTCTAAATAAATAAATATTGTTTTTATTTAAAACAATATTAAAACAACAAATAAAAGTTGTTTTTATCTATTTCATTTATTTATGCTCTGATCTTTATGATTTCTTTCCTTCTAACTTTGGGTTTTGTTTGTTATTCTTGCTCTAGTTGCTTTAGGTGTAAGTTTAGGGTTATTTGAGATTTTTTTGTTTCCTGAAGTAAGCTTGTATCACTATAAAATTCCCTCTTAGAACTGCTTTTGCTGCATCCCATAGGTTTTGGAGCATCGTGTTTTCATTTTCATTTGTCTCCAGGTATCTTTTTAAATTTCTTCCGTGATTTCTTCAGTGATCCAGTGGTTGTTGCAAACACTTCTAATTGGTCTGCCAGGTTCCTTTTTGTCTGTTTGCTGTACAGCCACGTGAATGAAGTTTTTAAAACATGATTCAGTTCACATCATGTCCCTGCTTAGAACCTTCCATTAGTTTCCTGCTATACTCGATGGACATGGGTTTGGGTAGACTCCGGGAGTTGGTGATGGACAGAGAGGCCTGGCATGCTGCAATTCATGGGGTCGCAAAGAGTCGGACACGACTGGGCAACTGAACTGAACTGATACTTAGAGCTCAGTCCAGCCTCCTTAAGCTGGGGGCCCTGTGTGATCTGGCGCCCCCACCTGCCTCTGAATGCACGCTGTGTCGCTCCCCAGCCACGCTTGTTCCTGCCACCTCATTTCCACCTCAGGCCCTTTGCACTTGCTGTTGCCTCTCCCTGAGTCATCTTCCCCCAGGCTCACCGAGGCTGGCTCCTCCTCATCTGACCCTCAGGCAAGTTCACCTTCATTGACCTCCTATGTAAAGCAGCCCTCCACCGAGCTTGGGGCCACTCCCAGTTCTATCCTATTACCTGTTTTGTTTTCTGCACTGTGTTCACCATCTGCAGGTATCTCCTTTTTTTTTTCTTCTAATTTGATTTTTGGCTGTGCTGGGTCTCTGTTGCTACACGTGACCAGTTGCAGCAGAGCTCCTCTCTAGTGGAGGTGCACAGGCTCCTCACTGTGCTGGCTCCTCTTGTTGCCGAGCACGGGCTCTGGGGCGCAGGGGCTTCAGTAGTCATGGCTCATGGGCTTAGCTGGTCCGAGGCACGTGGCATCTTTCCAGACCAGGGATTGAACTCACGTCCCTTGCACTGGCAGGCAGATTCCCAAGCACTGGACCACCAAGGAAGTCGTCTTTTTATTTTTAATCTGTGTTGATCATCTGTGTTGCTTACCTAGAAAATTAGTTCTCCAAGAGCAGGCACCTTGTCTGTCTGTGCAATGCGACACTCCCTAGGACTTGGTACCCAAATGCTGCTAAGGAAATGAATCCGTATAAATCTAATTGAAATGCTGCTCCCTTGGTCTTAGTGAGGTCTGAAATCAAGAATGGGCTAGATGACTTCGATGGGAAAAGCTGAAAATGTCTTAACGTGCCTATTTAAATGGGTCTTCCTAGTGAGGGATTTGCCACAAGGTATATAGAGCTGGCTTGTGTTCCTTTATAAACTAGGCCCTGAGCTGTGCTGAAAATCCAAGAGTACTGACAGCCTCCTCTGTTCCTTATTTTCTTAAATTAGCTACTTACAGTTGTATTTTCCACTGTTGGGAAACCCAGTCTTAAACATGGAGACCTTGCTTCTCCATGGATCAAACCAAGACCAGCTGTTGAATCCATCCCTTTGGAGATCCATCAGTTCAGTAATGGCTGAGTTCTCCACCCTCAGTTTCTTGTGTTCCTTTTACCAAGCCTTTATGGTCTTTATGGTCTTCCAGAGAACCATAAATAGTTTCCATTTCTGGGTTTATAGCTTAGATTTTGAGTTATACCTATCATTTTTTTTTCCAGTCTCAGGAAATCTCCCAGTTCCTTTAAAGGAGGGCTTCCCAGGTGATGGTAGTGGTAAAGAACCCACCTGCCAATGCAGAAGACATAAGAGACACGGGTACTATCCCTGGGTGAGGAAGATCCCCATGGCAATCCACTCAAGTATTCTTGCCTGGAGAATCCCCATGGACAGAGGAGCCCGGTGGGCTACAGTCCATAGGGTCACAAAGAGTCAGACATGACTAAAGCAATTTAGCAAGAAGCTTTAGTTGATTATTTAGAAAACTTCCCTAAAATGAACTGATCCAGAACTAGGGCCTGGAAACTACATTTTCTCAGATGGCATGACATGCTTCTGTCGATGCTGCTGGGATGGGCAGGGGAGGGGGGAGGGGGAGGGGCTGCAGTACTTGCCAGAGATGATGACTCTGTTTCCCACTTCTACTGCATCTCTAGCAATACCGAATAACTTGGTTGCCATCCATAGGAAAAGCTTGGAGAACCTTTTTTTAACTTCCTGCTTTGGCCCCACAGGTATCTAGTGACAACTGCTTAAACTTTTATAACGAAAAGCTAATGGCTTGTTAATATCAGCTACCACTAAGATGGTTCTAAATACTCTCCTAGAGAAAAAGACTCATGTCTGGATTAGGGTTTCTAATCTGACTTTAGAGAGATATCTAGAAATCACATGAGCATTTTCCCCTTAGCTTTATGAGCAAAATAGTTTCAGTAAGAAGTTTCTGCACCCAAAATATCCAGGTTACTCTCTTGAATCCGTAATAGCATGAGTAAAGGGCAGGAATCACTGATGAATAGTACTTCAAAGTTACCTGGTTTTGAGAAAGTATGATATCATTGGTGAGTACTGATACCAATTTTTAAGGTTCTTATTTCTCCTCATTTATCAATAACAGAACAGTAGAAATGTTAAAGAAGTATACTAGCTATTCTCAGTTCTAGAGGATAAATTCGTTTAGTGTACATTTGATGCTGGGACAGATAGAGGGCAAGAGGAGAAGGGGACGACAGAGGATGAGATGGTTGGAGGGCATCACCGACTCGATGGACTTGAGTTTGAGCAAGCTCCAGGAGACAGTGAAGGACAGGGAAGCCTGACGTGCTGCAGTTCACAGGGTCGCAAAGAGCCAGACGTGACTTAGCCACTGAACAACGTGTTTTTTTTTTAACTTATTTCTTTGGCTGCCCAGGTCTTTTAGTTTCAGCATATGAGATCTTCAGTCTTTGTGGTGGCTGAATCTAGTTCCCTGAGCAGGGATGGAACCCGGGCCCCCTGCATTGGGAGTTCGCAGTCTCAGCCACTGCACCACCAAGAAAGCCCCTCAACATACGTTTATTGTAACTGTATACTACATTCCTGCTGCTGAACCTGAACACACAAATACTGTCTAAGGGCAAAGTTCCTTGGGGGTAGAGACCCAAGATTAGGGGATGAGGGACCGTAAGCAGTGTGGAGTGCCAGCATCACAGAGGCAAGAAAAGCAGCCACTCCAGGTCCTCCCATCTCCGATATCCCTAAATTTCCTCCTTCATAACTTCACCTCTTTAGGCCAAGAGTTGTCAGTCATTCCCCCTGGGCCCCACCCCACTCTCTTCTAAACCATACTGTCCATCCTGTTGGGGGCATTTAACTTCATGGCACACCCCCAAGGGTATTCACGGGAGAAGCTGGGTTACCCAGGAGATGCTGATGATTCTTTGTCCTGTAGGAATATTAACATGAAAAATGTTGTTTTCTCTATTTGCTGGAGCCCCTGGGATACCTATAAGACTGCTCAAGCCCATCCACCATCCGAGATGCCCCCGCGTCCCATGGGAAGCTGACAGTCTTATCACCCAAAGGCTGCAGTGCCACACAGCTCCCCGTCTCAGCCCCAGCATCTCCCCTGTGCTCGGCTCCCAGCAAAGCCGGATCAGTCAGTCTGCTGCCTGAGTGGATGTCCAGCCAGGGAAAGGAATGCCCTTCCCCCTCTCGCAGGACGCCTGCAGTCTCTCCAGGCTTCTGTCTTGAGGTGCTTCCTTCCTCCCTGGGAGCGTCCCATTTGAGAGGAGAAGCAAAGAGCTTCTCACTAGGGATACCCACGCCTTCCCACAAAGCCAGCACTGGCTGCCCCTCCCTTCCCTGTCCTCCGCCTTTCCCCCTTACAGGGGGCAGGGGGCTCTCTGTGGAAAGCAGTGGACGTAGATTCCCTTGTCCTCAGCCTGGGACAGTGGAGAAGCCCTGCTCACCATCCTGAAATAGAAACAATTCCCCATGAGAATTCTGCTCCCTCTCTCCCACCTAAGGAATGCAAATGAAAGTTGTTTTTTTTAAAAAAAAAAAAAACTTCTAATTTACTTTCTAAGTAAATCATTCACAAGCTTCTATACTTTAACTCTTACTGGTAACAGAATTACTTACAGTGCCATCTCACCAGATTTGAGAATTTGAGGCGCAGGGAAATAGTTCAAACACAAACTAGCAAATGGAGCGGTAGGAGAGGGACCAAACAGTTCCACTTAAGTATATTAAAGATGGCCGTTTGCCATTAAAAAGAATGAGATAGTGCCATCTGCAGCAACATGGGTGGATCTAGAGATTGTCATACTAAAGGAAGTCAGTCAGACAGAAGGAGAAATATCATATGACATCCCTTATATGTGGCATCTAAAAAGGAATGATACAAATGAACTTACAACACAGAAAGAGACTCACATACTTAGAGAATGAACTTATGGTTGCCTGTACACACTGCTTTATGTAAAATGCATAATCAGCAAGGACCGCTGTAGAGCACATGGAACTCGGCTCAATATTATGTGGCAGCCTGGATGGGAGGGGAGTTAGGGGGAGAATGAATACATATATATACATAGATGGATGAATCCCTTTGCTGTTCACCTGAAACTATCACAACATTTTTAATCAGCTGAATCCCAATACAAAATAAAAAGTTTTAAAAAATGCCTGTTTGCAACTTAGATTAAAACTACCATTGCTACCTGCTATCTGAAACCGCTCAGTGGTGTTTCAGAGGGCTCCGAGGAGCTCCAGTCCTTTATGTCTCAGCACAGAAAGAATTTAGCAAGAGGCAAAGTGATGGATGAGAAGTGATTCATTAGAATACTTCCCATGCGAGGCTTACAAGTAGGTGGGCAAGAGGTTGTGATGCCCCAAGAACTTAGAGGGCTACAGTTTTACAATCAAAGGAAAAGTAGGGAGCGGGAAAAGACTACCTTCTTCCTCCTTCTTGAGTAGACATTACGCTTCCATCATCAGTTCCTCCTCTATTTTGGTGGAGAGGGGGACGTTTTCTTGTCCCTCGTGATCAAGGAGGTACTGTCATGGCAGTATGGAAAAATTATTTCAGGTCTCAGTACAATGAGGGTCTTTCATTTTGAAATGACACCTTTCCATAAGTTATTTTTTAGGTGTGCAGAGAGCATACGTGTCCTAGAGGTCATTAATTTATTAGGGGTCTCTCATACTTTTTCCTTTATCTACAATCCCCTAGTGAGATTAACTATTTAATCAATTATTCTGTCCCTTTACTCCATCCCTAACTTATCATCACCATTATTTCAGAGAAGGACATGTTAAGAAAAAAAAAAGAAGAATAACATAATATCAGAATAAAACAGTAGCTCTTTGTATTTCAGGGAAAAGGTCAATCTCTGAAAACTGAGATTTTAGCTTTATGGAAAAGTGTTTCTATGTTCCTCATTTCACTGTCTAAGAAAACACACTAAGGTGTTCTGAGGACAGGTCTTAAGAGTACTTGTGTAGACCTCTTGGTTCTCTGTTCTCAGCCTAAAGATAAACTGGGAATTTTTTCTTTAAAAACTGACACCTATCCAGAGCATTCCAAGCATCTCATGGGAGTTCAGGGGGCCGTGAGATCCTATCCCAGGGCAGTCCCAGGACACCCTGCAGTTGATACGATGACCAAATGCAGTGTTGCATACCAGTGTGGGTCTTCCCTTTGACCTTTGGCTTTCAAGCACCAAAGCGTCACAATAGACAGAACATCAGGGGGCTCATCCTCAAATGTGATTCATCTCAAAGCCAGTTTCAAAGAGAAGCCAAAAACGTCAGTCTGAAAACGCTTCCTTAACAAACAGGAGCGTACAGCCTGTGGAGTCAATGTTCTCATTTTCACTGTTTTGATTTTGGATGTAGGAGCGGGGAGGGTAGGAGGGTGATGCTTTTCCTTCAGTCCTAACACTGACATTCAGCTTTTCATTTGTCAGTACAATGTTGACAGTTGAATTTCACGATGGAAAAAGCCCTCTGATTTATAATCAGACTCCAGCCAAACCATCCGTTCCCAGGCCTTTTAAATGATCTTGTAAACTACAGCAGAGAGGAGAGGGCGGGCTGGCTCCCTTGAAACAACAGCAACAACCAGGGGGAAATGAGGATTTGTGCCTCCTTCAGGGGCAGTGAGGGAAAAGAGGGACTAAATATTTCCTGTAACTAGCAGGGTAATTACTAGGGGAACTGGAGGCAGCGTGCTCTCTGACACAGCCGCAGGAGCTGTTTTCATATTGGGAAGTCCACTGAGAGGAAGAAAGGGGAGGAAGGGGATCGCTTGGTCCTTCCAATAAGTACAATTTGATATTGGTAAATCAAGCATAAAATTGGAAGGTGAAATGCTGCCAGAAACCTCTGTTTGGAAATACCTTTATTCATCTGTGTATTTTCTCAGTCTCGATTTTCTAACTACTATCATTCCAGGAGACAGTGTTCGGTTGGCCACATTACTATTACTGTCTTCAAAATGGGCTATTACTGAATGCTTGCCGAGCGCTGATACAAGTGGCAAGATCACGACTCGGCCCTAACAAAACCGTGACTGGGGTCAGATGAAAATATTCGCCTGAGATTTTTACTTGCCTCTCAATAACATCCATTTGCCTTCTTCATTTCAGGCATCATATCCACGTTTCTTCACGTCCATCCTTTCGGAGCCAATATAGAATATCTCTGGTCGTACATGCAGCAGCTGGACTCCAAGGTAAGTCCTTTTTCTCAACTGGCATTGCGAAAATGCCAGGCTCTTTTCAAATGAGTCAGTTCTTTGCATCAAGTGGCCAAAGTACTGGAGTTTCAGCTTCAGTTTCAGGACGTTGGTTGCTGGCTGCAGGTTGAACCTGTGTGATGTGTGTTAGGGATATAACAGCGGATGGAGGCCTATTTGTACTTCTTCACAAGAACTCAGTTTTTGGCAGAAAATGTCTTCTTTTCCTTGCTTTTGTCCCTGTAGAAAGTAAAGCAGTTACCGAAAATGACACTGACTTTCAGCAGACATCAGATGACTTTGAGCAGCATATGAGGGATTTGAAAGTGCAGTTTGGTTTGAAAGTCCCCACAACAAGGGAGATACAAGGTCAGGGCAGCTAATGGGGCATTATCCTTCGGCCGTGTCCTCCCAGAACTCTATGCTAAGGGCTCGACGCAAGAGAGGAAAATCACCTCAAATAACACAAAGATCCGTTACAACTCTCAAGAAAACTGTGTTAGTGGTGCTATTTAGCATCATTCCCCAAACGGAAAAAAAATGACTACAAAAGTTCTTCTCAGCTACACGCCTCGAGAGGCACACCCAGGTCAGGACGTCACTCCTCTCTGCTCAGAGGCTAGTTTTCCTCCTCTGCAGATCAGCTGCACTCCTAGCCCATGGAAGTGTTTGTGCGCCAAAAAAAAAGGGACAAAAAGCTCAATGTATGTATCAGATTCCGGTGAACTGTGAGAGGGGCCTCTGTTGAAGTAAGTTCAGTTCAGTTGCTCAGTCATGTCTGACTCTTTGTGACCCCATGGACTGCAGCACGCCAGGCCTCCCTGTCCATCACCAACTCCCGGAGTTTACTCAAACTCATGTGCATTGAGTTAGTGATGCCATCCAACCATCTCATCCTCTGTCGTCCCCTTCTCCTCCTGCCTTCAATCTTTCCCAGCATCAGGGTCTTTTCCAGTGAGTCAGTTCTTTCCATCAGGTGGCCAGAGTATTGAGTTTCAGCTTCAACATCAGTCCTTCCAATGAACATTCAGGACTGATTTCCTTTAGGATGGACTCATTGGATATCCTTGCAGTCCAAGGGACTCTCAAGAGTCTTCTCCAACACCACAGTTCAAAAGCATCAATTCTTCGGCGCTCAGCTTTCTTTATAGTCCAACTCTCACATCCATACATGACTACTGGAAAAACCATAGCTTTGATTAGACAGATGTTTGTTGGCAAAGTAATGTCTCTGCTTTTTAACATGCTGTCTAGATTGGTCATAACTTTTCTTCCAAGGAGTAAACGTCTTTTAATTTCATGGCTGCAGTCACCACCTGCAGTGATTTTGGAGTGATTCTGCAGTGATTTATTCACTGTCAAAATGCCTGGTGGCATTAACCAGGACTGCCTCAGGCAGCCCTGGAAGGGACAGAGACGCTGGGCCTGTCACTGGGTGGCTCGCTAAGTGTCCTGCTGGGAAGGCCAATGGAAATAAGCAGGTCTTACATCGAGGGCAGCAAGGTTCATGGGGTGTACAGGACCGGGCCCACAGCCTGCAGCTCTGTGACCTCAGTACACGTCGGTCATCCTGATTCTTCGGTGGTCAGTATCGATTGTAGGGCTGCATTGTCATCTTGTCTCGATGCAGATGATCTAACCAGTGCACAATCCCACAAACGCTCGACCTTTCTCGTGGGCCTTGCACTTCACCTTCGAGAGAAATCAGCTGGAACAAAAAGTAGTTTGCAGTTGTAGAGATCCCTCCTGAGTCTCCCACAGCTGGGGACAGGGTGGACCGTCCCTGTGGAAGGAAGGGATTGTAAGGGTCTTTTTGTAACTTTAAAAAAAAAATGATTTCGTTTTGGCGGTGCAGGGTCTTCACTGCTGCATGGGCTTTCTCTAGCTGGCGGCAAGTGGGGGCACTCTCTGCTGCCGTGGAGAGTCTTCTCACTGTCGGAGCTTCTCTTACTGCAGAGCGTGGGCTCTGAGGTGCGCGGGCTTCAGCAGCTGCGGCTCCCGGGCTCTAGAGCACAGGCTCAGTAGTTACGGCGCACGGGCTTAGTTGCTCTGCAGCATCTGTGAGCTCCCAGGTCCAGAGCTCAAACTCATATCTGCACTGGCAGGTGGATTCTTTACCACTGAGCCAACAGGGAAGCCCAGTGGTTCTAAGAGTCTCAATATTCAGAACCATGGCACTGCCCTCCTTGTGGTCTCCCCTCACTTGGATGGGGTTGGGCTCTAGGTACAGAAAACACTCTTGTGAATTCAGAAGAGAGGAGGAGGAGCAATACAATGGTCCTCAGTTGAAAGCAGCCTTTGAAGGGCTTGTTGGCTGTGCGTTCCTTCTCCAGAGTCATCCTGCCTAATATCACCACTACCTTTGCCTGGAGGAGTAAATGAAACATCGCCCGCACCAGTGTTCTTGGCACAGAATGAGCCCTCAAGAAATAATTCCCATCGTTGCTACTATCTTTCCCTCGTACTGTTGACATTTCTCTCCTTCCCTTTCTAGAAACCCCAAGCGGGGAGCCTTTTGAGAAAGCAGTGGTCGTTTCACTAGGAACCCACTTGTTACACGTGTAATCATGGCAGGGCGCTAGTCCCCTCTGCCCCACCGCGGCAGGCCGACGTGTGCGCCCGTGAGGCGTCTGAGCGTGTGCGTGGACGTCCAGGCATAGGTACTATGTGGTGGCGAGCAGCTCAGGAGTTCCTGTTCCGTCCTCACCCTCAAGGCAGGGTCCCTCACCCCCTTGCTCAGCTGAGATCTGTATGGTCTCCCTCCGTGAGGAGGGAGTTCACACACCTGGCCTCTGGCCCTTGGACGGTGGACTTTTCCAGAAGGGATTCAGTCAAGGGGAATTCCATTTCCTCTCAGACTCAATACTTTCATTTTAGAAGATAAGACAGCATTATCCTCACAGAGAAAATACACAGCATCTCCTCCAGACAGCCCTCCATCTCCTGGCTCAAATGCTCAGTGGAACTGTCAAATTCTTTCCTCATGCCTGAGGTGAAAAGCATATATATATATATGTATATAAACATTATATATACAAATATATTTTATATTTATACATAAACATGTATTTATATAAATATAAAATACATATTATATAAATATACATAAGTATATAAATATACATAAATATTAAAATAGATACATAGATATTAATATATATTTATACATAAATATTAAAATATAAAATATTTATACATAAATATAAAACATAAAATACTTATACATGAGTATAAAACATAAAATATTTATACATGAATATAAAAGATTTTTATATTTATATATAAATTTTAAATATATATTCAAAAAAGTGTTCTAAAACTCCTGGGTGCCAGGGACTAGACCAAATATTCTTTCTAACCCAGTGAGGCTGAGAGGATGTTTAAGACTTTTTAATCCAGAGAGCAGATTACGGCTCTAGACTGGAGTCCCACAGCCTCAGAGATCTCAGCAGAGAGTAAAACGACGTGCAGTGTGTCCTCTAAGTGTCCTCCAGGGCCCCGTCGTCACATCTGCTACCAGGAGGCTCAGGACCCTGCACGACCGCGGCCCCGCCACTGACGTTCTGCACAGCGGCCTGATTAATCCCGTTAATTAATCCTGGTTAATTCCTGGTGCCCGCTCTGGTTAATCAGGACAAGCCAAGTGTCACGGTCCCCCCAGAGTTTCGGTCAAGGTTGCACTAAGATGGGGAACTCAGCCTGGCTTCCGCAGCTTAGGATGTTTGCTGACTCTGGTGAGAGGGCTCCTACTTTTTACTATTTGTTCGTTTGGTTGTTCACCTGGCTGCGTTGGGTCTTAGCTGCAGCACACGGGATCTTCACCACATCGTGCAGAATCTTTTCGGTGGTGGCTCGTGGACTCTCTAGTTGTGGCATTTGGGCTCAGAAGTTGCAGCGTGTGGGTTTAGTTGCTCTGTAGCATGTGGGATCTTACTTCTCTGACCAGGGATTGAACCCAAGGCCCCTGCATGACAAGGCGGATTTTTTTAACCACTGGACCACCAGGGAAGTCCTGAGAGGGCTTTGTAGAAATTCCACTTAGCACGGTATGGTTTCCTTGAGATCAGACAGAGTCACCATCACCACTGCTGTTGTTAAGATAACATTTCAATTCTGCCTTTCCTTGTTTTGATGGGCTTTTCTGGTGGCTCAGATGGTAAAGAAGGCACCTGCAATAATGCAAGATATCTGGATTAGATCCCTGGGTCAGGAAGATCCCTGGAGAAGGAAATGGGAACTCACTAGAGTATTCTCACCTGGAGAATCCCATGGACAGAGAAGCCTGGCAGGCTACAATCCGTGGGGTCACAAAGAGTCGGACACGACTGAGCGACTCAGCACACACATGCTGATGGGAACAAGGAAAGCAGCTTCCATCCAGCCTGTAGCAGAGCTGTTTTTCTTAGGAGTTCCCTGAAGGCCACAGATGAGGATATGAATGGTCAGAAATGGAAAGAGAGACAGGCATTAAGTTAGGATGGGCATGTACATTGCACATGGGTCCCTAAAACTGTGTATCCCCAAATAGTCCATTTTCTGGTTAAATACTGTTCTGCTCTTGATAATGATATCTGCTCTTTTTTTTTTTTTTCTTTTCTGCCTCTTCTAAACCACTCACCCTCATTTGCTCAGCTCTCTTGTGTCACAAACATATGACCAAGTCAGAAAGATGCATTCAGAGGAAGACAGGGCCAGGGTGGTTAGGGAGAGATGCCTTCCTGAAGCTTTGCTAAGTCAAAACTTATGCCCCGGGCACAGGCAGGTAAGCTCTTCTAAACGGGCAACACTGTCTTGAAAATGCTTTCTGATCAATACCTAGAATGTCTCACATCAGCCCAGAGCCTTTTGAGCTCACTGGCTCATCCTAAGTCTTGCAGAAGTCATACCTGAGCATCAGCAGATGAATATTTTGTCTAACAGTTAAAAGGGGGGAGACCTCTGATCTTCCCCCAATTTATACAATATGCTGTCGAAGAGATTCAGACCCAGTTCTCCAAGTGTGTCTGGCTCCTCACCTACATACCAGCAGCCTCTTCCTAAAACTCACAAAGTGAAAGATTTGATTCTGAAACCAGACTCAATATAATGGGGCCACAGAGGCTAGAGTTTTTTTTAGAAAGAGCTGCCATTTGGGACATGATACTGTGTTTGGTAACAGAGTTGGGTGCTCATGACATGTTCATTTCCCACCAGAGGGGCAAACCATTTGCATCTGTGTACTAGAAGCATTCCTGTGAAACAGATAAAATGTCTTGTCAGTTCCAAGGAGGTGCAAAATAGACTTTGATTGGAGAGCATTCTTCCCCAGATGATAGCTAGGCGGTAAGGTTGGAGGAAAATGTTCCAAATAGTGCTTGTGAGATTGCTCACCTGAATAATCTTTCCTTTTTTTTTTTGTAGATTTTTTTCAATGTGGACCATTTTTAAAGGCTTTATTGAAAATTGTTGCAATATTGCTTCTGTTTTATGTTTTGGGTTTTTTTGGCTGCAAAGCACGGGATCTCAGGTGGCTCAGAAGTAGAGTCCTCTTGCAGTGCAGGAGCCCTGGGTTCAATCCCTGGGTCAGAAAGAGCCCCTGGAGGAGGGCATGGCAACCCACTCCAGTATTCTTGCCTGGGGAACCCCATGGACAGAGGAGCCTGGTGGGCTATAGTCCGTGGGGTCGCAAAGAGTCGGACACGACTCAGCAACTGACCCTTTCACATGGGATCTTAACTCCCCAACCAGGGATCGAACCCACCACCCCCTGCACTGGAAGGTGAAGTCTTCACCACTGGGCCACCGGGGAAGTCCCCCTACCTGAATAATCTTTCATATTCCGTATATTCTGGTGTTCTCCAGAGTAGCCACCTGTCACAGTATGCGAATGAGTGAATGGGTGTTCTGTTGCTTAGGCTATCATGAAGGTGGTTTCCAGACGTCACAGTGCCTCTGGAAAGTATATGGCATAGGAAGATTTGGAGGTAAGGAGACTTCCATCTGGCCGCGTGAAAAGCGGAAAGGAAGTGGCTCGTTCACAGTAAGAGATGACTGCCGAGGATACCAGGGACCCAGTGACTGCTTGGTTAACTCACTGCTTTTTCACACCCTCAGTGTTTTCCACAGACGAGGCAGAACAGGGAGTGGCCAGGGCACAAAAGAAATCTAAGAAAGGACGCTGCTCTCAAAAAGCGTGTAGCCTAAATGAGGCAATGCTGTATTTATGAAGGAACTTGAGAGTCGGAGGTGAAGTAATGAGGTGCTCGGTGCGGCGGGCGGACAGGGAGAGCAGCAGGGGCTGGAGAAGGGCCAAGTGCGTGCGGATCCCCACCAGCAGGGGCGCCCGCGAGCCCGTGCGCGTTCCCATGGCTCCTCGGGGCGCCCGAGCCTTCCTCACCGCCTCTCTCCCCCGTCTCCCCTCCTTCCTCTCTCCATTCCCCTCCAGATCTTTCCTCTTCTCCTTCTGGTTCTTTCCTTCTGTGTCTCTTCTCCCTGCTTTCCTGTGCCCCTCCTCGCACCGCCTCGGCTTCCTCCCGGGCCCTCTGCTCTCCAGCCCCTTCCTTCTCTCTCCCCCGAATCCTCACTTCCGTTTATGGTCTCTCCTTTTTCCCTCTCCCGTGTCCCCACTGCGTCCTGCCTCCCTCCCCACCCACACTCTGCGTGTCTCTCTGCGGATGTTGGCTGCAGGGCGTCTGTGGGGCGACACCGTGCCCTGCCCAGGGAAGTGAAGGATGAGTAAGGTCTCAACGTGCGGGAAAGGCTAACGGTCAGTTCATTCCACGAAAAGAAATCTGGTTTTGCAGCTGGCTTCTCTTGACTCTCCAGCCTTGACAATGCCTATGTGGGTGTCTCTTCAGTCCCCCAAAAAGAAAACCCCTTCTCCACTGGCCTCCCTTGGCTGACTTGATGTGGGACACGGAGCCAGCCATCCCCGATGACAAAATTTATGCCTTCCTGTGTTCGTGTATACATGTGCTTAGTGGCCTGGCAAGGAGGCAGTGGGCTTGAACCGGAGTCAGCAAACCAGAAAATAAAGCAAGTGCATCTTACAAATGACCTCTGCCTCTCACACATCACCATCACGCATGCCCCTTGGTTACAGAGCCTTTATTCCTTCTCATCCTTTCTTTTCTAATTAGAGCAAATCAATCCTTTCTCAAAGAGTAAACACTAGAAAATTTTAAATGGGAGTGAGGGGACCCACTGACAACGTCAAAGAATAAAAAGACAGACCCCCAGCTTCCCGGAATAAGAGCCAGCTGGGTAAGAGGAAATAAAAGCGCCATGCTTATGACGCCCCTCCCCAGCAGCTAGAGCACCAACACGGTGTACGGGAAAATGAGATTTCACAGTCACAGCACGTTTCTGACCTATATCATAATGTCGCGCGGGATTCTCTTAGCCACGTGTATCTGATCCGCCTCAGAGTATCCTTGTGAGGAAGCGAATGCGGTGCTGCAAAGCCGGGCTGGATGCAGCATTAGGAGCCCGGCGCGGAGCTCCAGCCTCTCCATGTACCAGCTGCGCCAGCAGCAGCCCTTCCCTGGACCCCAGGGTTCCATCCGTGACCCACAGCAGCTCAGGGAGAATCCCCGGCCTCAGAAGGGGTCTGGGGAAGGGAAGCCTGCAAGCCTGGTGGGGGAAATGGGTCCCTCTGGCTCTGATCGCAGCCAGTGAGTGCTGAGTGCTGTCTGTCTGTGATGATTCCATGACACTTCCAGTTCTGAAGACCACGAAATGACTGAGAGGAAGAGGAAGGATACCGTGAAGGCAGGATCATAAGGGCTGACATGTTTTAATAAGGAAGGGAAGAAAAAAGAATTAAAGTGAAGAAATTTGTAGGTTAACATTCTTCTTTGGCCATACAGTAAAACAGGACAAATTGAATTTTCTCTTGAATTTGTCTTGAAAATCCCCAAATATCACATGTCATATAGGTTGTTTTGTCAGGAAGGGAAAAGGCTTAAAAACCATCAAAATAATAACATGAAGCAGTTTCACCTTGCTGTTTGTTCTCACATGAGATATAAACATCTTTAAGGAAATGCTCTAGAATCTAGCTGAGCACCTTATTAGTAAATGGATTTTTTTTGTTGTTTTTGGCATCAGGCTCCTTTTAATTGGTTCCCCAATACTGTTGTCCTTTGGCATCTGCAGGTGACTGGCTCAAAGAAACCCTGTGGTTACCAAAATCCACAGATGCTCAAATCCTTTATATTCACATAAAATGATTTGGTCTTTGCATGTAACATACACAGCAACGTCCTTCATTTATTTGGTTGCTCCCAGTTGAAGCATGTGGGATCTTCGATCTTTGCTGTAGCACACAGGATCTTCAGTTGTGACATGTGGGATCTAGTTCCTTGACCAAGGATCGAACCCAGGCTCCCTGCATCAGGAGCTTGGAGTCTTAGCCACTGGACTACCAGGGAAGCCCTGATCCTCTCTATACTTTTAACTATCTCTAGATTATTCACAATAATATCTCACTGTGGTGGTGTTTTTTTTTTAATTTCTCTTGATTAGTGATGTTAAACACCTTTTCATGTATCTGTTGGCCATCTGTATGTCATCTTTGGAAAATGTTCAGATCCTCACCCATTTTTTTGATTGGATTCCTTGGTTTTTTGCTATTGATTTTGTGAGTTCTTTGTACATTGTGAATATTAATCCATTATCAGACATATGACTTGCAGTATTTTCTCCTATTCAGTAGATTGCCTTTTCATTTTGTTGATGGTTTCCTTCACTGTAGAGAAGCTTTTTATTTGTATTTATTTTTTAATGGGTATTTTAGATAAGATTTCATTTGAGTTGCCTGTTCTGTAATTGTAACCCTGTCTGTATTATAATATTTAGACCATCCTGGCTGAATCAGGCTGTTACCTTGTACTATCAACAGCAACTGACAGTTAACTACTTCCGAGGATACCAATGGTTATTATAATCATTTCTGACTAATTGGTTATTCCAACTAAGTAATCATGAGAATTTCAAATGCCAGTTTCACTACTATTTAGCTGTGTGACTTCAGACAACTCACTTAACATCTCTGTATCTTAGCTTCACTGCCTATAGAATGGGTTTTTTATGTGTATTAAATGACTTAATAGATGAAAAGCATTTATAGCAGTATCTGGCACATAGTAAGTGCTACCTAGTGTTGGTTGCCATTTACTTTGTGCTTAAAAGTGCGCGAAAGACCTATCACATTCTCTCAGTTTGAGATCTTCGCCACAACCTAGTGGACAGGTGAATTTTAAAAGGCTTGCCCAAAAACCAGTGTTACCGTATGCTAGGGCAACCCTCCAGTAGAAGTCCTTAGAGCATCCGATGAGTTTCCTTACAATTCCTTTCCTGCAAGTGAGAAAAGACCCAAAGAGATCTAGTGACGTAGGCAAGATGGTGGTGGTTATTGTTCGGTCACCCGGTCATGTCTGACTCTTTTGCAACCCCATGGACTGTAGCCCACCAGGCTCCTCTGTCCATGGGATTCTCTAGGCAAGAATACTGGAGTCGAGTGACATTTCCTTCTCCAGGGGATCTTCTTGATCCCGGGATCAAACTGACATCTCCTGCTTGGCAGGCGGATTCTTTACCGTTGAGCCACCCAGGAAGCCAGGCAAGATGGTAAAGCAGGTTAATGGTCATTCGTGACTGGAATGCGAACTTCTGCGTCTACACTTCTTTCTTCTAGCAAGTGAAAGGCTTGTTTGCTTGTTTAAATGACTTTCTGATGATTCAGTGCACGTAAAGCACGTACTCTGTGCCTGGCCCAGACTCAGGGAGTAGTGCTACCTCTCTGCTGCCGCTTGCCAACGTCTGCTTCCTTTGTGGTTGACGTCTAGGCTCAGGTCAGAAGCTACCTAGGAAACAAGGTGCTGCTACTCGTCAGCCCAGAGTCCGACCCACATCACAGGAGACTTGATGTGAGCGTGTAGTATTCAATCAGCATTGCTTAAATATGGATATAGAGAGAAACTGTACTTGTGCCAGGCCCTGTGTTACATTTTACATACAATCCTAGTAATAACACTATTCTCCACAGTGGCTGTACCAACTTACATTCCCACCAGCAGTGTGGGAGGGCTCCCTTCTCTCCACACCTTCTCCAACATTTGTTATTTGTAGATGTTTTTAATCATGGCCATTCTGACCAGTGTGAGGTGATACCTCATTGTAACTGATTTGCATTTCTCTAGTTAGCAATGTTGAACATCTTTCCATATGCCAGTTTGGTCATCCATATTTCTTCTTTGGAGAAATGTCTGTTTAGACCTTCTGCCCATTTTCTAATTGGGTTGTTGTTTATTATTATTAGATGAGCTGTTTGTGTCTTTTCTAAATTAAGCCCTCTTTGGTCACATTGTTTGCAGATATTTTCTCCCATTCTGTAGGTAGTCTTTTCATTTTGTTTATAGTTTCCTTTGCTGTACAAAAGCTTTTAAGTTTAATTAGGTCCCACTTGATTATTTTTGCTTTTATTTCTATTGTCTTAGAGATTAACCTCGGAGAAGGCAATGGCACCCCACTCCAGTACTCTTGCCTGGAAAATCCCATGGACGGAGGAGCCTAGTAGGCTACAGTCCATGGGGTCGCTAAGAGTCGGACGCGACTGAGCAACTTCCCTTTCACTTTACCCTTTCATGCACTGGAGAAGGAAATGGCAACCCACTCCAGTATTCTTGCCTGGAGAATCCCAGGGATGGCGGAGCCTGGTGGGCTGCCGTCTATGGGGTCGCACAGAGTCGGACACGACTGAAGCGACTTAGCAGCAGCAGCAGAGATTAACCCAAGAAAACATTGGTACAATTTATGTCAGGGAATGTTTTGCCTATATTCCTCCTAGGATTTTTATGGTGTCATTTTGAGTTTATTTTTGCATATGGTGTGAGGGTGGTTTGAGAGAGGTGTGAGGGAGTGATCTGACTTCATTGATTTATATGCAGCTGTCCAGCTTTCCCAACACCACTTGCTGAAGAAACTGCCTTTCCTCCATTATAGTCTTGCCTCTTTTGTCGAAAATTGACCATAGGTGAGTGGGTTTATTTCTGGGCTCTCTGTTATCCATGTCTATTTTTGTGCCAGTACCATACCATTTTGATTATTGAAGCTTTGTATTGTCATCTTGGGCAAACTCCAGGAGGTAATGAAGAACAGGGAGGCCTGGCATGCTGCAGTCTATGGGGTTGCAAAGAGCTGGGGCATGACTTGGCAATGAACAACTATTGTCTGAAATCCAGGAGGGTTATGCTTCCTGCTTTGTTCTTTTCTCTCAAGATTGCTTTGGCAATTCTGAGTCTTTCATGGTTCCATATAAACTTTAGGATTCTTTGTACTAATTCTATGAAAAATGTTGTGAGTAATTTGATAGGAATCATATTAAATCTGTAGATTGTTTTGGATAGTATGGCCATTTTAATCATACTGGTTCTTACTAATAAAACCCTAGGGCATGCGGTATCTATTTCTTTTATTCATCTTCAATTGTCTCATTATTCTCAGCATGTAAATCTTTTACCTCCTAAGTCAGGTTTATTCCTAAGTATTTTTTATATGATTTTTTTCAAAGGGATTTTTGCTTTTTTACTTTCTCTTTCTGATATTTCATTGTTAGTGCAAAGCAAAGAAATGCAAGAGATTTCAGTACATCAATTTGCATTCTGCTACTTTATTATTTTATTAATTTTAGTAGTTTTTGTGTGGTCTTTAGGGTTTTCTATACATAGCATCATGTCATCTGCATATAGTGATGGTTTTACATCTTTTCTCCCAATCTGAGTAAGTTTTATTTCTTTTGTCTGACTGTTGTGGCTGGAACTTCCAAAACTTTGTTGAATAGAAGTGATGTGAGCGTATATCGTCCTTGTCTTGTTCCTAATCTTTGAGGAAATGCTTTCACGAGTTTCACCACTGACTATGATGTTAGCCATGGGTTTGTTGTAAATGGCCTTTATTATATTGAAGTATGTTCTGTCTGTGCCCACTTTCTAGAGAGTTTTTATCATAAAAGGAGGTTGAAATTTTATCAAAATGCTTTTCTGCACTTATTGATATCATGTGCTTTGTATTCTTCAATTTGTTAATAACTTATTGACCACAGACATATTATTACAAAACACTATTGAGATATTTTAATATTCACTTACATAACAATCCCCAGCAACAGGTGTTAGTTCCTGCAAAAATCCCCCAGGCAATAATGTGTGTTAATACGATGTATCATACTGATCCATACTTTGGATATTGAAAAACCCTTGCATCCCTGAGATAAGTCCCGTTTGATCATAGTGTATGATCCTTTTAATGTACTGTTGGAGTTGGTTTGCTAGCATTTTGTTGAGGATTTTTCCATCTTTGTTGATCAGTGATACCGGACTGTAATCTCTTCTGTAGTATCTTTGTCTAACTCTGGTATCAGGTTGATAGTGGCCTCGTAGAATGAGTTCAAGAGTGTTCCCTCTCTTGAAATTCTTTGGACAAGTTTCAGAAGAACAGGTAGTTTGGAATTAGTCTGTGAAGTCATCTGCTGCTGGACTTTTGTTGTTGAGGATTACTGATTCAATTTCACTCCTGGTAATTGGTCTGTTATTTTTCTATTTCATCCTGGTTCAGTCTTTGGAGATTTTCTTTTGACTTTCTGTGAATTTGTCCATTTCTTCTAGTCTGTGCATTTTACAGGTGTAGGGCTTCGAAGGTGGCTCAGCTGGTAGAGAACCCACCTGCCAATGCCAATGTCTGCCAATGCAGACATAAGAGACAAAGGTTCAATCCCTGAGAAGATCCCCTGGAGAAGGGCACGGCGACCCACTCCAGGATTCTTGCTTGGAGAATCCCATGGACAGAGGAGCCTGGTGGGCTACAGTCCTTAGGGTCACACAGCGTCAGACACGACTGAGGTGACTTAGCACATAGTAACTCGTAACAGTCCTTTATGATCATTTGTATTTCTGTGGTGACAGTTTAACTTCTCCTTTTTCATCTCTGATTTTATTGCCCTGTGCACCCTCTCTTTTTTTGTTGATGAGTCTGCCAAAAGGTTTATCAGTTTTGTTTAGTTTGATCTTTTCTGCTGTTTCTGTAGTCTCTGTTTCATTTATTACTGACCTTTCTTTCCTCCTCCTAACTTTGGGCCTTGTTTGTTCTTTGTACTCTAGCTGCTTTAGTTATAAGGTTAGGTAGTTTGAGATTTTTCTTGCTTCCTGATGTGAGACTGTATTGCTATAAACTTCCCTCTCAGAACTGCTTTTGCTGTGTCCCGTAGGTTTTGAATCATCGTGCTTTTGTCTTCATTTGTCTCTAGGTATTATTTGATTTACTCTTTGATTTCTTCAGTGATCCATTGGTTGTCTAGAAGCATCTTGTTTAGCCTCCACATGACTGTGTTTTTTCCAGCTTTTTTTTTTTGGTGATTGATTCTAATCTCATAGTGCTGTGCTCAGAAAAGATGCTTGATATCATTTCAATTTTCTTAAATTTACTGAGGCTTACTTTGTGCCCAGCATGTGATCCGTCCTAGAGAATGTTCCATGTGCACTTGAGAAGAATGTGTATTCGATTCCTTTTGAATGCAATGCTCTTTAAATATCAACTAAGTCCAAATGGTATAAATGTGTCCTCTAAGGCCTCTACTTTCTTACTGATTTTCTATCTGGATGATCTGTCCAGTGATGGATGTGGGGTGTTAAAAGCCCCCAGCCGTTATTATGTTACTATCAGTTTCTCCTTTTATGTCTGTGAACATCTGGCTTTATATATCGAGGTACTCCGATGTTGGGTGTGTATATATATAGTTACAACTGTTATATCTTCTCTTGGATTGACCCCTTGATTATTACACAGTGTCCTTCTTTGTCTCTTGTAACATGCTTTTTATTTTAAAGTCTATTTTGTACAATATGAGTATTCCTTCTCTAGCTTTCTTTTGACTTCTATTTGCATGGAATATCGTTTTCCATCCCCTTTCAGTCTGCCTATGTCTCTAGGTCTGAAGTAGGTCTCTTATAGACAGCATATATATGGGTCTTGTTTTTGTATTTAGCCAGTCTATATCTTTTGGTTGGATCCGTTTATCTATTTACATTTAAGGTAGTTATTGATATGTATGTTCTTACTGCCATTTTGTTAATTGTTTTGGATTTGTTTTTGTAGGTCTTTTTCCTTCTTTTATCCTCTTATCCTATGATTTGATGACTATCTTTGCTGTTGTGTTGGGATTCATTTTTCTTTTTGCCTAAAAATATATATTATAGATTTTTTTTTATTGGCAGTTACAATGAGGTTTTGATATATAGCATTCTGTATACACTCACACATATACATGTATATATACACATACACATACGATTACTTTAAGTTGCTGATCTCTTATTTTCAAATGCATTTTAAATATCCTGCATTTGTGCTCTCTTCCTCTATTACTAGTTTAGATATCATAGTTGTGTGTGGATGATTTCCTACCTTTACTGTTGTTTGCCTTTACTGGTGAGCTTTCCCATTTCATAATTTTCTTGTTTCTAGTTGTGGCTTTTTCCTTTCTACCTACTGGAGTTCTTTTAGCATTTGCCTGTCTGTAAACCTTTGGATTCCGCTATCAAATCTGAATGAGTGCCTTTCCAGGTAGAGTATTCTCAGTTGTAGGTTTTTTCCATTCATCACTAATTATATCATGCCATTCCCTTCTGACCTGGAGTTTCTGCTGAAAAAAATTAGCTGATAACCTTATGGGGGCTCCCGTGTATGTTATTTGTTGCTTTTCTCTTGTTAATCTAATGTTTTTGTCAGTTTGATTAGTATACATCTTGGAGTGTTGTTCCTCCTTGGGTTTATCCTGCCTGGGGCTTTCTTAGTGGATTTGGGTGACTGTTTCCTGCCCCATGTTAAGGAAGTTTTCAACTATCACCTCTTTGAATATCTTCTCAGGCCCTAAGCCTTCTGGAGCCCCTATCATGCAAATGTTAGGACATTTGATGTTGTCCCAGAGATCTCTTAAACTCTTCTCTTTTCATTATTTTTTTTTCTTTATTCTGTGGCAGCGAGCTCCATGACTTTCTTCCTGCTCACTTATCCGTTCTTTTGCATTTTTTTCTGCTATTGAGTCTTCCTACTTATTTCATCTCAGTTACTATATTCATCAACTCTTGTTCTTTATATTTTCTAGCTCTTTATTAAAAATTTGTAACTTCTCTGCATTCATTTTCCTGAGCTCTTGGATCATCCCTACCATCATTACTCTGAACTCTTTCTTAGGTGGATTGCCTATCTCCATGTCCCTTAGTTGTCCTTCTATGGTTTCTATCTTGTTTCTTCATCTGAAACACAGTCCTCTACGACCTCACTTTGTCTCAATTTCTAATTGTATAACAACTCAGTCACTCAGTCATGTCTCTTTGTGACCCCGTGGACTGCAGCACCCCAGGCTTCTCTGTCCTTCACTATCTCCCGGAGTTTACTCAAACTCATGTCCGTTGAGTCAGTGATGCCGTCCAACCATCTCATCCTCTGTCGCCCCTTCTCCTCCTGTCCTCAGTCTTTCCCAGCATCAAGGTCTTTTTCCAGTGAGTTGGCTTTTCACATCAAGTGGCCAAAGCATTGGCGCTCCAGTTCAGCATATTTTTATGTAAGTGGAATGTTATGTTTCTCGACCTTGGAGAAGTGGCACTGTATGGGGGCTGTCATTTGTGTCCCAGCAATACATGCCCCTCTTGTCATCCAAGGGCCAGGGACCAGCTGGTCCCAGGGAAGGCTCTGGTCTGCATTCACTGACATAGTTCTACACGTTGCTGGATTGTAGTTCTCTTGCTTCAGGTATCTTGCCCCCGTTATGGGTCAGGCTGGTCTAGAGGCTTATCCAGGCTTCCTGAGGGGAAGGGCTGGTACGCCCACTGGTGGGTGGGCCTGGGTCTTGGCCTTCTGCTGGGCAGTGCTGTGTCAACTGTGTGTTAGTTGCTCCGTCGTGTCCAACTCTTTGCAACCCCACGAACTGTAGCCCGCCAGGCTTCGCTGTCCATGGAATTCTCCAGGCAAGAATACTGGAGTGGGGAGTGGATTGCCATTCCCTTCTCCAAAGGAACTTCTTCCCAACCCAGGGATCGAACCCTAGTCTCCTGCCTCGAAGGCAGGTTCTTTACTGTTTGAGCTACAGGGAAAGTGCTGTGTCACGGGGCGTGTCTGAAGGTGGCTGTGTGCTCAGGAAGTCTTTAGGCAGCCTGTCTGCTGATGGTGGTGGTTTGGCCTGAGGCGTCCCAGCACCAGAGCCTACGGGCTTTTAGTGGTGGGGGGTGGGGGCGGGGGCAGGGGACAGGTCTTGGTTCCAACATGGCAGCCTCCAGGAGAGCTCACACAGATGAATAGTCCCCAGCACTTCTGCCACCAGTGTCTGTGTCCCCACAGGGAGCCCCAACTGTCCCCTGCCTCCCCCAGGAGACCCTCCAAGACCAGCAGGTAGGTCTGGCCCAGGCTCTTACAAAGTCACTGCTTTTGCCCCGGCTCTTGATGTACACGAGACATTGTGTAAGCCCTGCAAGAGTGCAGTTGCTGTTTCCCCCAGTCCTGTGGATCTTCTGTACTCAATCCCTAGTGGCGTTCATAACCAAATGCTCTGGGCATGCCTCCTCCTAATTCCGGGCCCCAAGGCTAGGGAGTCTGCCATGGGGCTCAGAACTCTCCCTCTTGTGGGAGACCTTCTGCTGTATATTTCTTCTCCAGTTTGTGGGTCACTCACCCAGGGAGTAATGGGATTTGATGATATCACACGTGCACCCCCTCTTACCTTTATGTTGAGTTTCTTCTTTACATATTTGGATTAGAATATCTTTTTTGGTAGGTTCAAGTCTTTTTCATCAGTGGTGGTTCAGCAATGGGTTGGGATTTTGGTGTACGGAGATCAATCCTGGGTGTTCATTGGAAGGACTGATGTTGAAGCTGAAACTCCAATACTTTGGCCACCTCATGTGAAGAGCTGACTTACTGGAAAAGACCCTAATGCTGGGTAGGATTGGGGGCAGGAGGAGAAGGGGACGACAGAGGATGAGATGGTTGGATGGCATCACTGACTCGACGGACATGGGTTTGGGTAGACTCTGGGAGTTGGTGATGGACAGGGAGGCCTGGCGTGCTGCAATTCATGGGGTCGCAAAGAGTCAGACACGACTGAGCGACTGAACTGAACTGATGTGAGCTCAAGTTCCTTCTATTCTGACATCAGCATGATGAATAAACTCTTAATTAATTACTGATTTTTTTTTTTAACGAACCAGTGCCATATCAACAGGCACAACAGCACCCCTTCACAGTGATGATAATAAAGTCTAATTGTACATCCATAACAGAACTTCCTTCAGCACTAACAGGCAACCTCTGGGGTTCTGAGTGATGCCCCAGCAACACTGGCAGGAGTTCTTGTCCATGTTCTAGAAGCTGTGTTCCCTGAATTATGGCTCTCTACCTCTCTCTTCAAAGTCAGCCACGGCAAGACGGACTTCCTTCTAACCGTGCCATCCATCTAGTCTGATCTAATGTTTTGTTTTGAATTTTGTATCTATATTCATCAAAGATACGTGCTCAGACACTAAGTTGTTTCCAACTCTTTGCAACCCCATGGACTATAGCCCACCAGGCTCCTCTGTCCATGAGATTCTCCAGGCAAGAATACTAGAGTAGGGTGCCCTTTCCTTCTCCAGGGGATCTTCCTGACCCAGGGACTGAACCTGTGTCTCTTACATCTCCTACATTGGCAGGGAGATTTACTACTAGTACCACATACGAAGCCCCAGATACTGGCCTGTAATTTTTTTTTTTTTATTGTCTTTGTCTGATTTGGGTATCAGGTGATGGTGGCTTCCTATAACAACTTTGGGAATATTCCTTCTTCCATCTGTTGGAAGAGTTTGAGAAGGATCCGTGTAGTTCCTTTGCATGTTTGGTAGAGTTTCCCAGTGAAGCCACCTGGTCCTGGACTTTTGTTTGCAGGGAGTTTTTTTAATTACAAATTCTATTTCATGTCTAGTCATCAGTCTGTTCAAAGTATCTATTTCTTATTGATTCAGTTTGGGTGGGTTGTACAGTTTCTAGAAACTTGTCCATTTCTTATAGGTTGTCCAATTTGTTGGCATATAATTGTTCCTAGTAGTCTCTTATATTTTTGTATTTCTGTGGTATCAGTTGTTTGGTCTCTCTTAATTGTTAACTGGAAAGTATCCTAGGTGGTGCTATTGTTAAAGAACCCACCTACCAATGCAGGAGACATGAGAGGTGGGTTCGATCCCTGGGTCAGAAAGATCCCCTGGAGAAGGAAAGTGGAAACCCACCCCAGTATTCTTGCCCAGAGAATCCCCATGGACAGAGGAACCTGGCAGACTACAGTCCACAGGGTCACAAAGAAGTCGGACACGACTGAAGCGACTTAGCACACACACACACAATATCTATACAGTGATTGTACCATGAAAAAAAATGTTATTTGCTGAACATTTTGGTGTGCCCAAAGCTGTGCTAAGCCTGTAGTGTTCACACATCCTTACTGAATGTTGTTATTCCCACTTTCTGTGACTTACAGAGACTATCCTGGTAGGGTCATTTTTAGCTCATAACAATAGTATGATACAAAATTTAAACAGAAATTCAGGATCTCAGTCAACTTGCTATCTGAGATTCCAACATATATGGCATGGACTAGGATGCAAACACAGGAAAATAAGCAATGGCTGTGTTAGAGTAGAAAGATTGTGGTTGTTTCGATCTTTTAAGATAAAATGAATTATTGGTATAAAAATATATGTAATAAAAATTGGGAGAAGAAAAAAATTGCATTAAAAAAAAAAACCTACCTGGGTTTTATGACTAGACATTGAGACTTTTATTGCTGTGGGTGCTGGGTTTCATTTTTATTCCTAAAGCTTTATGGTCTTCTGGTCCCTGTGAAAGTTAAGAGAAGGAAGTTAGGGCGACAGGAAATCTACCCACCTGTCCTCTGGTCCTCACCGAGTCAGATAACAGAGCTGCCCTTTGGATCAGAGGATTGGTCCAGAAGTGGTGATCAGTTTGCTCGGAGCCATCTTAAATCTCACCCCATCTCCTTTTTACATCAAGGCAGGGCCGCCCGGATATCATGCTGCCAGTAGGCAGTCATCCATATGAAGAGTGAACCTGGAACTTTCCACCTGCTTATCTCATGCCCCTCTCCTAACTAACAGCTGCCCAGGAAACGATGCAGCAAATCACATTCAGCCCTTTAACTCGCGCTCCTTTTGTAAGGACCTTACTTAACAGCCAAGCAGAAAACCACTCATTTGTCTCATTTGGGAAAGCACATCCTTATTCAACCCCCTGCCTCCTTTAAGAAGAGTTCCCCTCCCAAAAGTTACTTTTCTTCCTTTCTAACAGATATCTGCAAACGAAATCGAAATGCTTTTGATGAGGTTGCCACGCATGTTTAAACAGGAATTCACAGGCGTGGGAGCAACACTGGAAAAAAGGTGGAAGTTGTGTGCCTTCGAAGGAATTAAAACTACCTAACCGTGAAGAGCAATGAAATCTCTGGACGAAACCACTTGAACCCGGCCAGGGCTGTGCAGTGTGAGCCCAGGAGGTTTGGGACAGGTCCAGCACGGGACCTTTATGGAGCATCAGGGCCTGACTGTGGTTACATCTGTGGCGTTCTCTTGTGAGTGGAAATGTAATTGTGTACCAGTTCCCTAAAACAAATAAAGCTTCATACTGTGACAGATCTGTTTGCTATGAAAACCAATGATTCCACAGTCATAATGATGGCAAAATCCTAAAATATGCTACATTTAAGAATAGCTCACCCAGCAGAATATTTAAAGTTAATAATGGTGTAGCAATGGTCGTTGCTAGGCTACAGAGCTGTATATGTAATGTATAGCTGAAATCATTCAATGACATTTTCCTGAAAGTCTTTCTGTTTTAGTAAAAAAAAAAAAAGGAAGAAGAAAGAAATTTTACAGTAAGGAAAAAAAGCATACCAAAAGAAAACTTGAATATGTGTCTGAACAGTTGTTATTGTATTTTGTAAATTAAGTTATATGCTGGTCTAGGGACTTTTGCCTTATTGAAGAGGCAGAAAATGTGATTGGACTCCTTGAGAATGCTTTATCAAGAATATTATTTTTCTAATTAACAATCCTCCATCATACATTCTTTTAACATGGACTGCATAACAATTTTCATAAAATGTAAATAAAAGAAAAACTAGTGCTACTGTCTTGTACTTGGTATGTAATATTCAGGTTTATGCATCAAAATAAACATTCAGTAAATATTGCTGTTACAAATTTTATAGCAAAGATATTAATTTTTTTCAATAAATATGACTTCTGCCATATTGGTTTTGCAAATTATTCTTTGATCTAAGAAATATTTTTCACATTATTCGATCCCATCTCATAGCCCATTATTTTTAAATGATTAAATAAATGCATGAGTGACATTAAGAGACAAAACATTATTTCAGACAGAAATATATAAAAATCTTAAGGTGGAAAGTACTCGGAAAAGATTACATAGCATTAGAATGGGTATTATTTGAAAATACCAAGATATGACAGCCAAATATAATCAACATAAATTTTATGTTTGTTTTGTGTCCTTATGCATAGGAAAAAGTAGCCAGTTACTATTATTAATTCCTGGATTTATTTGTACCTTTTCTGGAAAACATACAAGTTAGAAAAAGAATTTAAAAATTCACAGGTCAACCAACAATCTAGAGAAAACTTTGGTTTCCCTTCTTTAAATATAAGTAGAATAGAGCTTTCAATTGTATTTCCATCCTGTTTCCTTACATGAGAATCACAAAAAAGCAAGTAAGTATTCGAGATACTGATTGATTTTAAATGAAACAGTTTTTAGGAAGACAGCTGAACAGTGAATGTTCTTTGAAATTCCAAAAAGACATCCATAATTTCCTATTGGACATTATCGCCCTCAGGCTCTTTTTATTGAGTCTCGATAAATTAAGATTCTTATTCATGCCTCCCATAAATATCTACACATACGTTATATTCAGGCTCAGTGCTAACACCATGAATATGCAGCTGAATAAGAAAGGACCCCCCACCCCCACCCCAGCCAACGAACTCAGAGTTCAATGGGGAAAGGAAATTTTCCCAAAAGCGTCTATATGATGTGAACCATGTGACAGGAAAGATAATGGAGCCATGATCCAACCTAAATACCAATGTCATATTTAATGTTGAAACACCTGAGGTCCCTTCACTACCATATGTCAGTGCCCGCCACCACCATCATCCTGACATGTTTATCTCTGGGTCAGGAGACAACAATCCAAAAGGGGACCTCCTTATTTACAGATAATGTTACCATAAAATAGATGACCTAAGAGGTTCACTTGGAAAAGAATTAGAAAAGACAAATTCAGTCAAGTGGCAGTTAACGACAACATCCAGTAGGGACCCAAAGGAAGGTACCATAATCTAGACCATCTGCAAACTGAAAACCTGGTAGATGTTTCCAAATGTGCATTCACAGTTTCAGGTACTGCCGGCAGCCACTGTAGCCTGAGGACGCACTGCACAGGGTGGGCCCCAGTTTAGGGCTTCTGCTTAGGAGAAGGCGTTGGCGTGACCTTATGTTGGATCTGACACAAGACACTGCCTTCTAACTTCAATTATGTGAATAACTTATTTTTGCCAGGAAAAAAAAAAAAAACAACTTCGGAATTATTTCACACGCATTCTGGTGTCAGCTAGGACTTTAGAGGTAACCTGGGGAAGCAAATGGCATTGGTACCCCTGAGGGGCATCTTCAGGTTTGCCACCCCATCCTCCCTAATCCTCGGGATAATCCTATTAAAAAGGACAGTGTTATTGTCCTCATTTGTCACACAAGGAGAATGAGGCTCACATGTGCTAACAATCTGGCCAAATTTGCACAGTCAGACAATTCTGAATACGGGGTTTGAAACCAGGACCCAATGACTCCAAAACACGTTGTTGTTTTTACTATGCCACGCTTCTCATCAGTCTATCCCCGCTCCTCCCATGAGCTCAATGCTCACCCAGGGCCTTCAGATCATCGCTTTTACTCTCCTTTATTCTTCACCATCTCCTGTACATGCATACAGGTGGCAAGACCTTTCTCTGCTAAACCCGCCCAGTAACAACTCATCGTTCTTGGATTCTGAGAACAAGCAAAATGTTGAAAGTTTGGAAATCCTGTTAACTGGCCCCGATGGGTCTTTCTGGATTGCTTTCTCACTGCTCCCCTAAATAAGACTAATAAGGTTTTGTCTTTCGGCTTTTGTTCATATCTATCTATCCAACTTTACCTGCACCCGCCTTCCAATACATGAGACGTAAGAGATGCAGGTTCGATCCTGGGGTCGGGAAGATCCCCTGGGGAAGGAGATGGCAACCCACTCCAGTATTCTCGCCTGGAGAATCCCATGGACAGAGGATCCTGGCGGGACGGGGTCACAAAGAGGTGGACACGACTGAAGTGACTGAGTCTGTATGCATGCACTACTTGTCACGATTCTACACAGCTTTAAGAGGAAACACAAGCCTGCCCTCAGCCATGAAACTTTTCTCCACCCCTCGAAGCTGTTTCTCCTGCCTCTGCATGACCATCATCCCACGCGGATGATTTCTTAAGGCACTCACTCCCCAGCGGTTTTTGCCTCATCTCCCTATTAGATCACAGGCTCTTTGAGGGATCCAAGCCTGTCTCATTTACTTTGAATTATTTCTCAAAGTGATGTTACTTATAAATATTTAGAACACAAGACAGAGAAGGAACCAAGATGTTTTTCTGCCTCCAGAGATCAGTTTGCTTAGACACAAAAGAAAAAAATGACAAAATATTTTAAAAGGCTGCAGATATTTTAGATCCAAGATTCCAAGACAGAAAATGTGAGCAATAATATACTGTATGCTATGGAAATACAAAAAGCAACCCAATTCCTTCTTAAGGTTCAAACCCAGATCAATTAGCAACTCTTCTGTGAAGCCCTGATCTCCAGGATCCTCTCCTGGGTTCCCACTATTATTGCAGTATGTTCCTACTGCAGCCTGAATTCTGCATTGTAACCATTTATGAATGCAGCTGTCTCTCTCACGTCCTGCAGGCTGGAGACCTCCCTTACTCAATCCTCTAGTCCCTCAGACTGACACGACATACCATGACTTTTAGGTATTTATCGACTGAACGAACCCAAAGAACGAAAGAAAAGCCCACACAGGAATCTTCCGAATTTGTTGAATCAAATCATATTGAGGTATTAGGCCCAATAAAGAATAAAGGCTAGAACTCTCTTCTCAGCTGTAAGATCCTGGCAGAATTCTTTTTTAACACATTATTGACCAGAGGCATTTTAATATATCTTTTATTACACCTGAATGTTACTGACTGTACACATTTAAATATTCACTTACATAACAAATTACTGACCACAGGCATTAGTTTCTGCAAAAATCCCCTGTACATGCTTACATGTAATATGGCAGTAATATGTTAAATTTTTTTATTGTGGTAAAATACACATAATGTTTATACTTTTCACCATTCATAATTGTGTAAATCAGTGGCATTAAATACATTCACAATGGTGACACAACTAGTCACCACTTTTTCATCATCCTTAACAAAAATTTTAATATACCCATTAAACAATAACTCCCTATCCCCCCTCCTTCCAGCCCCTGGTAACCTCTCTTCTACTGTATGTTTCTTTGAATTTGCCTAGTCTAGGTCTCATGTATGTAGAACCATATACACTATTGGTCCTTCTGTCTCATGTATTTCACTTAGCTGAATGTCTTTAAGATTCATCCATGCTGTAGCATGTGTCAGAATTTCATTCCCTTCTGAGCCTGAATAATACTTTGTTGTATGAGAATTCTTCTTGCTGGCTTAAGTACCTGTTATCTATCGAAGCAAGGAAAAGTCCCTTGTCTATGTCTGAAAGTACTTAAGTACTTTTAGTAAATACCACATCAAAAACAACATTTGCAAGTGTAGAGAAGTTTGCTTCCATCTAGATAAACCTTGTTTTCATTGAGGGTAATAAAAAGGAAATGACAAAAGTAGAAAATGTTGGTAGTAATTGTATAGAAAAAGACTGTTTCAACAAATATCCATGCAACAAATGTGATATGTGATGAGTTGTTTTCTCTTGGTAAGGGTTGGGGATGTTTCACTTTGAGGATTTTTTTTTTTAATCCATTTTCTAAAAATGGGTGCTGTGTTTCACTCAATAAAAGACATTTTATCCCAAAACTGTAAGAACTATTTTACCATAATACTCATAGTTTCTCATCATAAACTGAGAAAATAAAGAGATGTTAGACTCCTAAAATCTTATAGCTTGGCTCACTTTATATCAAAATGGTAAATGGTTCACATGTATATTCAATCAGTCTGTCATTAGTATCTGAATAAACTATAACTTTCACAAGCAGCACACCAAACATAAACATTTCAAAGTTAAACAACGTATTATGACTGTGTTTATATATTAGAGCACTAAAAATACTGTGTTTCTAGTCCCACCAACTCCAGTTCCCCTCTTCTGCTCTCAAGTGGATCTTTTCTGGAAAATGTCTGGGCTTCACACACCTGACAATTTCTCATACTATGTAGGAGAGTGTTCAGTCTGTTAGAGTCGAGTCCAGCCGCAGCCCTCACTGGGGCTGTTACTAAGACTCGTTACTTAACCCCAGAGAGGTGCTAGCCCCACATTCGTGATACAGTAATGTTAACACCTATGTCAGAGGATCACGGTGACTGAATCAATAAGACAGCATGCACAAAGCACCCAGGCCGGAGCCAGGGAGACTGAAGTCACTGGTTTCTTCAAACACTGAATTTTAGGGTGACCCTGTGGCTCAGTGGTAAAGAATCCGCCTGCCAATGCAGGAGCCACGGGTTCCATCTCTCATCAGGGAAGATTCCACAGGCCATGGAGCAACTAAGCCCAGCAACTAAGTTGTGGGCCACAACTACTGAGTCTGCTCTCCAGAGACCAGGAGCCATGACTACTAAGCCTGTGTGCTGCAGCTACTGAAGCCTGCATGCCCTGGAGCCCATGCTCCGCAACAGAGAAGCCACTGCAGTGCGAAGGCTGCACACCGCAACTAGAGAGGAGCCCCCAACTGCTGCAGGTAGAGAGAAGCCCACACGGCAACGAAGACCCAGCACAGCCTAAAAACAAATATTTTAAAATTTAAAACAAACTTACCCCAATTTAAAACACAGAACACAGAACTTCAGATACATCATCCCAAGCAAAGCAGCAAGCCCCTTTCCCTGCTATTTGCCTATTCCTGTCCTTAGGGATAACCAGTCAATAATATGTTTCTAAAGAGAAAAATAAAATAAGACAAATAATAATATAAGACAGATATAATCATCCCCACAAATATGTACATATGTAAATATGTACAAATGCAAAATCAACATAAGGAAAATAATTGGAACTCTCTAACCTGCAAAGAAAGTGAAAGTGTTAGAAGCTCAGTCATGTCTGACTCTTTGTGACCCCATGGACTGTATCCCACCAGGCTCCTCTGTCCATGGAAGTCTCTGGGCAAGAATACTGGAGTGTGTAGCCACTCCCTTCTCCAGGGGATCTTAATGACCCAGGGATCAAACCCAAGTCTCCTGCATTGCAGGTAGATTCTATACCATCTGAACCACCAGAGAAGCCCCCCTAACCTGCCAAGACTTTTGCAATGCTTATATGCAAATAAGCAGTCATCTTCACAGTGACCCTCAGCCAGGACAAAATCTAGAGCCAGAGTTCTTTGTAGCAACTCTCTTTTTACTTATTTGGTTTATTTCCAACAAACAGTAATCAGGGTCATATACATTCAACTGTGAAAACATTGTATGGCTCTGGACAACTGCCAGTTTGAAGGATGATCAACTAGGTATACAGTATGCAAGGATTAAATAAAGTATTAATTATGTTCTCTTTATCCCAGCAAAAACACGGTCAGGAAAAATTTTAGCTGTAGCTGGAATATGCCATAGTATTATTTTAGAGAACATACACATATATTATAGTTGCTGAGAGTGTCAAAGTAAAGGACTCCAGTAAATCTAGTAATTACAGACGAGTTGTGTTAATAAAATTAGCTGTTCGGGTCCAAAATTTTAACTCTCTTTGCCTGCTCTCAGAAACATAGAGATACACAAACAATAAAGCTCAGACATTTCAACTGCCCATTTCACCTCTTACATAATGTACATTTATCGTACAGGGCTATATAATGGAATGTTCTTACTTCATGGGAAAAACAGACTCATAAAAAGAAATTGCAAACATTTTACAGTAGAAAATGGTACTTTTCTAGACAAAGCAAGAAAGTGGTTAATGCACAACAGAAAGTGCACTGCATCTAATGAAATGCATTTTGTTTAGCAAATATATTTATTGTGTGTTGTTGAAAATTGTAATATCTTCCCCTGCACAAAGAAATTCCTATATAAAGCTCATTTGTTGTTGTAGGGAGTAAAAACTCTTTTTCTTGTTTACTAAAGCAGTCTATCTTAATATCAACCCCAACACTGTCAAGTTCACTTAAGAAGAGCTACGTGTAAATAAGAATAGGACTGAAGCAGAAACCAGAATATTCCATTTCATCTGCTTTTCATATCTGAGTGAGTGCTATGCAACCCACAACATCTGGTAGCAATCTCTTTTCAGAAAGCATTCTTCTTTTCAAAAGAAAAAGCTAAAAATTGGTCAATTTGAGGCTCTCATCAATAAATAAATCTTTTGCCTTTGAATATGTTTATGCATAAGTGAGGGTTTGTCTCTCTTGTATTTTTTTGAGATAGAATGTGAAATATGGGCTGGCAAGTCAAACACTGTCTTCAGATGGGGATAATATATGAACACCATTGTGGGTCGTTTATTAAACAGACATTGATTGTTACGTCAAATCAACATATCATGTGTCATTTTTATGACTTACAATCACAGTAAATCAAGTTTCAAATAGGAAGTGCTATGAATTCTTAGGATAATTGTCACTTCCTAAGGCTGGGCAAGCAACTGGGAAGGATTTTGCACCTCAGTATCTGTTCCTTGGGGGTCCCCCCAATGGCTCAGTGGTAAAAGAATCCACTTCAATCCCTGGGTCGGGAAGATCCACTGGAGAAAGGAAATGCGAACCCAATTCCAGTATTCTTGCCTGGAAAATTCCAATCCATGGGGTTCGCAAAAGAGTCAGACACAGCTGGGTGACTGACCACCACCACCACCTGTCCCTTGAGCAGATAAAGGGAACTTTGGTTTAATGTCTGCCAAAGAAAAGGCTGTGCGGTGCTGGGCCTCGTATGCAAGCAAACTGGGTAGCATAGAACAGACAGCAAAATCTAGACTATGCCAACCTACAGTCAAGTATTTTATATCGCTGCTTACTTCTACGGGCTGATAAAGGAGGAACCTCCAGTTTTTTGCTCACGGAAGGGGTAAGTCACCTGGTCAGAGGCAGTACAGTGAGGTGTTCAAGAGCATTTTTCTGGAATCATTTCAAGTGAGTGATCATAGGAACGTGACTTGATCTCTGAAATGGGGATGATAGTAACAACCTGTCTCATGGTCTTCCTGTAATTCTTCCCATTATCTGGGACTTTCTAGGTCATCTAAGTTCACAGAACTTAGCAGACGTTTTCTGTCCCATGGCCTCCACAGTCCACTGCCAGTTGGAAAGAATCTCCCCTCAGAGGTCACCACTAACACATCAAGTGGCTTCAGCTTCCTGATTCCTCCCTGGAATAACAAATGCCGTAACACAGCATAACAGGAAATCTCCTGCGGTCCCAAGAGCCTGGTGGACTGTGAGGAGCTAGATCTAGGCCTTTTGAAGAGCTCCGCACTCCCGTGGTCTCAGTGGGAGGTTTTAGGGACTCCAGAAATCAACGAAGAACCAGTAAAGTTCCTAAGTCAAACCAGACCTCTTGGAAGGCAGTCTTGGCAAACACAAACCTGGTGTGTTTTTTCAAATATAAAATATTCCAACGGAAACAGAACAACATCCCGATCTTGGGACTGAGAAAGGACTGGATGTCTTATCCCTGGTCCTTGACCTCCAATAAGAAGGGAACATTTTGGTGGGAGAATTGGAGGGATAAAATCTCACTTGTGCTTCCCTGCTTCCTATTACTTTACGTAATGGCAACAGGGATGTTTTAGCTCCTATTTCTCCAGCATCCAGGTTTAAGGGACAGCATGGAGTGGGGTGGGGAGAAGGGATAAGGAAACGCTCATTACTGCCCCAAAATTCTCAAACTTGGAGGCTCAACTCCTGCTTTGTTCTCATTAACCCTTTGGACTCCTGATTCCTTTTTTCCCCATAAGACTTCATCCTGTCACTGTCTCATGATTTATCAGGTCAAGAATGGTGGTATTTTTTTAATAAGCTGGGAAGGAGCACCCACCACTGTGCATATATACAGGCACAAATGCACAGATATGTATCAGTCACATACTAATAACACTTCACACAAATATGCACACATCATACACATGCATTTTTATGTAGCCACATTCACACACACACACTGACACTCAAACACCTCTGCTACTGGCGATCATTTTTGCCCCCTCAAGCACTTCCCTTTTCTATCAGCTTTTCCCTCTTCCCAGGAGGATGGTTAACTTAGAGGACAAATAAGAGAAGGTGCCACTAACCCCTCTAGATAATATTAATAAGTGTATGAAACATACCTTTAAAAGATGCTACTGGCAAAAAAAAAAAAAATATGTAGGTGGGTTTACAAAAAAAAAATTGACAAGAGAGTCAGAAAAGGCAAGGAAACCGAGCTAGCTAACCCATGAGGACATCAGCGAGCTCTGCTCCAGAGAGGCAAGGGAGCAAGGTTCTTACACTTACCGCTACAACTCCTATAGCAAATGAAGATTATCAATAGCCCTATTTAATGGCTGACCTGTATCTACCCCTCTCTTTCCTTGTAATTTTGTAATCTGCTCCAGCTTCAGTTCTGGACTTGGTCATTTTGCCCTGCTTTTGGCCGAAGGGATGTTAGCAGAAGCTTGACCAGCACCCGCACATCTCTGCCTGCTCTCTCGCCTGACTGGGTTTGTGCGCTCTTGCCACGGCTCTGAGAACGCAGCGAGCCAGCCAGAACACAGGATGAATAATGTAAGTAATCAAGACAACGTATCAGAGACGAGTACACTTCAGCCTTAACGTGAATCGGCAGATTTCCGAGCTAATTAAATGGTTGTTTTAAGCCACTGAATTTTGGGGTGACTTGTTATGCAGCATTATTTGTGGCAATAGATAACTGACACAGGAACTGTGATTTAGAATTAGGGTGCTGTTATAACAAAAGAGTAAAAGATGAGACAGTGTCTTTGAGACCAGAAAATGGGCAGAAGCGGGAAAAGTAATAAGAAAACTGCCATAGAAGGATGGAAAAAATAGCAACACTGGTTATTCAGCAGCCGAAAAAACTGGTAATACTGCCATTTGTTAATTCAGAAGACAAGAAATGTACCTACTGAACTTGGGAATTTGAGTAATAACATATCCAGGCAGAACACTGAAAGTACCAGTGGCTCTCACTACCTGCGTATCAATGAGGTTCCTATGAGAAATCAGGAGGGTTTGAGAAACAATTGGGCTTCCCTGGTGGTCCAGTGGTTAAGAATCCGCCTGTCAATGCAGGGAACACAGGTTCGATCCCTGGTCCAAGAAGATCCCACATGACACAGAGCAACTAAGCCCATACACCACAGCTAACTGAGCCTGTGTGCTGCAACTACCGAAGCCCATGTGTGTGCCTGGGGCCTGTGCTTCCCAGTAAGAGAAGCCCGCCCGCGGGAAAGAAGAGCATCTCCCACCCACCACAACTAGAGAAAGCCCGGGCACAGCAACAAGACTCAGCATGGCCAAAAAAATTTAACAAAACAAGTTCAAAGGGACTACGGAAGAAAGGTAACTTCTTGGTTGGAAAACAATCTCTTGTCTCTTCAGTCAGCAAAAGATTCTCAAAGTAAAATAACGCCTGGGGCAAGGAGCCAAACAAACATTTAAGACCTTTTATTATGACCTCTGAAAGAAACAAAACAAAACCTAGAAGAACCTCTAAGTTAGACAAAAGGTCTGGGAGGAGTCTTAAAAGCACTGCCCCCACAGAAACTTCACTTGCCCAAACAGTAATTATGTCTAGATAGAGATCTAGCTCTAAAAGAATCGTAGGTATTGCTTTTGGCTCATCAGATTTGTAAGAAACCCACAAAAACATTGAGGGCACTATATTGGCAAGAGTTCTACCAATTTATCCTAAAAAAAACCAGACTGTTGAAAACGTAACAAAATCCCTGGGTTCCTCATTTTCACAAAGAGAAAGCAGGGTGAGAAAACTGTTCAAAGCACAAACAGGTAACCAAGGAGAGAGGACCAGCACAGGCATCCCAGACAGTAGCGCAGAGAGCCACAGAATACAATGGACTGTAGAGGAGCTCCCGGAGCAGCACTGAGGCCCAATCAAGGAACGGTCACCTCCTCTGGACTAGGTGCTCCTGGTAGCATTCACAGGACTAGATTTCAGAACTGGTATGAACTACTGCCTCATGCAATTTCCGTTCATCTTTTCAATGCGACTGTCTGCTGTAACTATCCTGTCCTTCCTACCCTAGTGTGTTAGGTTTGGGATAAAATAACTTATCCTTTATCATTCATAGGCCTTTTTGCCACAAAGAATTTACATCCAGGAGCCACATGTGAACATGTTACACATTTTGAGACCCTGGAACTTGAGCCTGATGCTGTGATTAAATGACATCATCAGGGCTCTTGGAAAGAAAGGGTAAGTGTATTGTGCACATATGAATAAAATGAATAGTTGAGATCAGAGTGTAGACATTCCACTTCTGTACCAGTTTCCATTCCAATTTCTATGTCAGTTTTCTACTGTCACACATTAATGGTGATCACAGGTCTGCAGATGTGTGATTCAAGTTGGGAATTTCTCCTGATCTTGACTGGGCTCACTTGCTTTCTGGGGGCAGGGGGAGGGCTGTGCCACACACACAGCTTGCAGGATCTTAATTCCCCAACCAGCGATTGATTCCCTAGGTTTCTAGTAGTGGAAGCATGGAGTCCTAACCACTGGACCACCAGGGAATTCCCTGACTTGCATGTTTTTTGAAGCCAACTAGCTAATGGCTGGGATCATGTTTCTGGTGGTAGTTGGCTTGAGGCAAGCATGTCTCGATGACCTCAGCTGTGACAAATCCACTCTCCATAAGTCTCTCTCATCCTTCCCTCAGAGCAGCCCTAGCATACACTCATGATGATGAAGGACCAAGAAAAGAGTGTGACCGATGTCTTCATTATAAAGAGCTGCAAGACAGAAAGCCTTAATGCACACGGACTTTCCAGGTCTCTTATTTTCATCAAACTTCAGTTCAGTGGCTCAGTTATGTCCAAATCTTTGCAACTCCATGGACTGCAGCACGCCAGGCTTCCCTGTCCATCACCAACTCCTGGAGTTTACTCAAACTCATGTCCATTGAGTCAGTGATGCCATCCAACCATCTCATCCTCTGTCATCCCCTTCTCCTCCTGCCTTCAATCTTTCCCAGCATCAGGGTCTTTTCCAATGAGTCAGTTCTTCGCATCAGGTGGCCAAAGTATTGGAGTTTCAGCTTCAGCATCAGTCTTTCCAATGAATATTCAGGACTGATTTCCTTTGCTAAACACCAATTGGCCAAAATAAATCACATGACTGAGCCCAGAAACAAGGGGTGGGGGATCAATGCAATCAACCTACCATAGTTCCAAAACTGTCTTCCATAAAAACTAGCGTTCCAGAAGATGTTATGAGATATCCCACTAAAAAGAAAGAATTCTATATTTGCACAAATTTGTGAAGTGCTATTTATTATATCCTTTTGGTTAGTCACTGTACTTACTAACCTATTAAAGGCTCTGAGAATTCCTGTTTGTTTACCTTGGTTTAACTGGTGTCTCACACATACATTTAGCCAGGAAACACATTAATTAGAGAAAAATTGCTGAAGATATCTTGCAGAACAAGTGTTTCTCGAATCAGGTTGAGAAGCACTGGTCTAAGTTATGAAAATCTGTAATGACTGCATTACAAGAAAGAGCTTTAGGAGACCTAGAAGCAGCTTTCATGGGACAGATTAATAAACTGTTTGTGGTAATTATTTTCTTTACTCCCACATGAGAACCCAAGAGTCAGGAAAGCTAACCAAGCCTCACAGAATGGCAGCGCAAAGCTGGGATGCATGTCCACATTTGCCTGACCAAACACCTCCCATCTTTTCATCTTCTTACCTGTCAGTGGTAGAACATCAGGGATCATGACAGAGGGCAGGTGAAACAGCACAGGGCGATAGTCTTGTGGTCGAGAAATTGTTTTAGTCCTGGCTTTGCCACTGAGCTATCTTAAAGAGGTCACACGCTCCTAAGCAGAGTAGATTGGAAACACTGTTCTTTCTGTTCCCTTGAAACTTGAAGATTCTAGAAAAATATTTTGATGAATGCCTCCTCTTTGGGACATAAGAATCCTCTGTTGTTTCCTATCTGCCACCATAAAAATGGCCTAAAACTAACTGCTCTGTTATTAATCTGGTCCTGAATATAACAAGTTCATTTTTTAATTTGCTTATTTCAATCACTTAAGATATTCAAACTATCCTTCCAGCCTGAAACTCTTCCCGTGTGCTTGCTAATTTCCCAGTGAAATCTCCATGATATACTCCAGGGAGGGCATATTAATATTCTAAGGAAATACACTACCTGTACTGCAGACTCTAATTTTAGAACATTCATCACTGAGGGTGGTTTTCTTCTTCCTGTCCTAATTTTTTTTTTTTTCCAGGTTGTCAGCCTGTTGGACTACATTAAACTGAATGGTGACTTTCCTTTATTACACATTTCCTTCCTGAGGGCCTGCCCTTTGTGAGGAATGGCAGAAGGCCCGGGAAAGGGGAGAGAATCCATAGCCCTTGGCAGCTCGGGAGTTTGCCCTCTAACAGGAGATAAAGCCTGGAGCAGGAGGAGACCACACAGGAAGTATCAAAAAGGGTGGAAACAGAGTCCCTTTGTCAGAGAAGCTATTGTTCCCATCAGGAAATCCATCCTGGCTTTACCTCACCGTTGGGCTGAGGCAGTGGGGTGAACTGGTCTCATATCATTTCGTCCAATATCTGGTTGTGCTGTGGCTGCGCCCATAGCACAGAACTCGGCATTAAATGAACTCCTTTGTCTTGAAGAAAACATCCAAAATATGTTTCAGTCTCCTGTTCTCCTGCAGGGTTTCCCTGTTGGCTCAGACGATAAAGAATCTGCCTGCAAAGCAGGAGAACTGGGTTCAATCCCTGGCCCTGAGGGGGGCATGGCAACCGACTCCAGTGTTCCTTCCCATAGAATCCCACGGACGGAAGAGCTGTGACTCTATGCCTCTCCTGCAGGCAGTCCAACGGCACAGACCTGGGCGCCCTCCCCTTCCTGGAGGCCTCTAGAGCAGGCCATCTCCACCTCGGCGCTATTCATGTTTTGAGTCGCATACTTTGTTCTGAGGCTGCCCCGTGCTCAGGGGGATGCTCGAGAGGCCCCTGCTCAATCGCTCAGCAGTGTCCAACTCTGTGTGAACCTGTGGACTGTGGCCCGCCAGGCTCCTCTGTCCATGGGGATTCTCCAGGCAAGAATGGTGGAGCGGGTTGCCATTTCCTCCTCCAGGAGATCCTCCTGACCCAGGGATCGAACCCATGTCTCCTTCACCTCCTGCACTGGCATTCTTTACCACTAGAGCCACCTGGAAGCCCTAGATGCCCCTGGATGACAACAGCACCCCCTCACCCTCTAATCCGGAAGTGGCAATCAAAAATGACTCTAGATATTGTCAAATGGCCCCCGAAGGGCAACAACTCTATTGGCTAAGAACCACTGTTCTAGACTATGAGAAAAACGAAATCACAATTTTATTGTGCTTTTTTTTTTGGCTGCACCATGCAGCATGCATGTGGGATCTTAGTTCCCTGACCAGGGAGTGAGCCTGTGCCCCCTGCAGTGGAAGTTTGGAGTCCCAACCACAGAGCACCAGGGAATTCCCTATTGCTGTCACTGAAATGGAGGCCACGCCCACTGTTGCCAGGTAACAACCCTGGGAGCCGAGCTTCCTCCCAAGCCCGCAGCCTTGTGTGTAGCTGGGACTTCTCACACGAAACCCCTTCATTTGGCAGCTGTTTGGTTCTCCTCCCCATCTGTCCTCCACCTCTAACTTCTGCTCTGCTACTCACCAGGTTTTAAAGCTCTTTATCAGGCCTCCAATATGTCTACAACCATCATTCTTCAGCAAACTGGGACAAACTTAGGGGCTAAACTATTGAAGATTCCAGTGGCATGATAGGGTATCTCTTTCAGAAAGCCTGCTTCTCAATGGTGGTCAGCTACACTAATTCACCAAAGCATGCATGAGTCTCTTATGTCTCCTGTGTTGACAGGCAGGTTCTTTACCACGATTCTCTGTGGACTCATCTAAGTGACCTCCCAAGACCTTCACTCCATCAGGCTAAGGTCCAATTGAGAGTCTTAAAAAGTCTAGGGTCCAGTCTCTTCAGCAAGTCATGTTGGGAAAATTGGACAGTCACATGTAAATCGATGAAGTTAGAAACCCCCCTCACCATACACAAAAATAAACTCAAAACGGATAAACACTTACACAAAAGACATGAAATCATAAAACTCCTAGGAGAGACCACAGGCAAAACATTCTCTGACATACATCGCACCAGTGTTTTCTTAGGTCAGTCTCCTGAGGCAACAGAACTAAAAACAAAATAAACATGAGATCTAATCAAACTCACAAGCTATTGCACAACAAAAGAAACCATTTTTAAAAGATGAAAAGACAACCTAAAACGGGAGAAAATATCTGTAACCAGTGCAACCAACAAGGGCTTGATTTCCAAAATATACAGACAGCTCATACAGCTCACCACCACCAACAAAGAAACAACCCAATTAAAAAATAGACAGAAGCCCTAACTACACAGGTCTCAGAAGAAGACATACAGTGGCCAATAGGCATGTGAAAACATGCTCAACATCGCTAATTGTTAGAAAAATGCAAATGGAAACTACCATGAGATACCACCTCATGTTGATCAGAATGGTCATCATTAAAAACTGCAAACAACAAATGCTGGCAAGGATGTAAAGAAAAGAGAACCTTCCTATACTGTTGGTGGGAATGTAAGTTGTTACAGCCACTATGGAAAACAGTATGGAGATTCCTCAGAAAACTAAAAATAGAGCTACCATACGATCCAGAAATCCCATTCCTGGGCACATGCACATGTGCTAAGTCATTTCAGTCATGTCCAACTCTTTGTGACCCTATGGATGGTAGCCTATTAGGTCCTCTGTCCATGGGATTCTCCAGGCAAGAATACAGGAGTGGGTTGCCACACCCTCCTCCAGGGGGATCCTTCTCGACCCAGGGATTGAACTTGAGTCTCTTACGTCTCTTGTGTTGACAGGCAGGTTCTTTACCACTAGTGCCACCTGGGAAGCCCCATTTCCTGGGCATATATCCAGACAAAACTCTAATCCAAAAGGATACATACACCCCAATGTTCACTGCAGCACTATTCACAACAGCCAGGACATGGAAACAACCTAAGTGTACATCAACAGATGAATGGACAAAGAAGATGTGGTACATATACACAATGGAATATTACTCAGCCATGAAAAGGAATACATTTGAGCCAGTTCTAATGAGGTAGATGAACCCAGAGCCTACTTAAACAGAGTGAAGTAAGTCAAAAAGAGGAAGATAAATATTGTTTGTTAATGCATATATATGGAATCTAGAAAGATGGTACCAATGAATTTATTTGCAGGGAAGCAATGGAGAAACATAAAGAACAGACTTATTACGGATGAGAGGGGAGGAGAGGGTGAGATGTGTAGAGAGAGTAACATGGAAACTTACATTACCATATGTAAAATAGATAGCCAACGGGAATTTGCTGTATGTCTCAGGGAACTCAAACAGGTGCTCTGTATCAACCTAGAGGGGTGGGATGGGGAGGGAGACGGGAGGGAGGTTGAAGAGGGAGGAGATATATGTACACCTGTGACTGATTCATGTTGATGTTTGACAGAAAACAACAAAATTCTGTAAAGCAGTTATCCATCAATTAAAAAATATATTAAAAAAAAAAAGATGTGGTACATATATACAATGGAATATTACTCAGCCATTAAAAAAAACACAAAATAATGCCATCTGCAGCAACACAAATGGACCTAGAGATTATCATACGGAGTGAAGTAAGTCAGAAAGAGAAAGACAAATACCATATGATATCATTTACGTGTGAAATCTAAAATATGACACAGACGAATGTGTCTATAAAACAGCAATAGGCTGAAAGACATAGAGAATAATGCTGTGGTTGCCAGGGCCAGGTGGGGAAGGGGTGGACTGGGAGTTTGGAATTAGCAGATGCAAACAATTATGATAGAGAATGGATAAACGACATGGTCCTACTGCTGTGTACAGCACAGGGAACTATATTCAGTATGCTATGATAAACCATAATGGAAAAGAATATTTTAAAAGAAGGTGTGTGTGTGTATATATATATATGTATGTATAACTGAATCACTCTGCTGTACAGCAGAAATTAACATTGTAAATTAACTATACTTCAATTTTTTTAAAAAAGTCTGGAATCTCAAAAAGGTCGTATCATTTGCTGTAAATCATAAGGTGTGCAGATGGGAGAGAGGGGTCTGAAGGTGGCTGTATAAACCTCCAAATGTTCGTGCTCTTTCCTTCACTCCCACACCAACCACGTGCCTCCAGAAAAACTAGCAACAGTGATTTGGGAACAGCATGAAGAGCATTGCATGGTTTTCTCACCTCTCCTCACACAGGCGTACATACACGGACATCATCTTATGCCTACAACATCAAAGCAACAGACGGATACCAGGTTAACTTAATAAACACACAGCATTCGCTGTGTGGCAGGTCCTCCCCCATTTAATCCTCATGGTACTCCACGGCAAATACTACCAATTCCTTTTTGTGGTCACACTTATTTCCGTCTCTGTTGAAGAGTCAGCAGAAGACTTCAGACGACTCAGCAGTGGTCCTGGCCACCCAGTGGCCTGAGCAGGGGGCGCACAGCCGGCCCAGTCGTGGGGAGCACCCAGACCCACAGACCAGCCTGTGAGCTCAGACTGAGCAGCAGTAAGCTCAGGACCTGAGCAGCCCGCTCGCTCCGACACTCCTCCTCGGGCACAGCCTTTGCAGCAGTGGCCCGTCTTCCTCTTCAACAGACCAGATGGGGCCCACCTACCTTACGGGAGTAATCTGCTTTACTCTAGGTCTACCGATTTAAATGTCACCCACATCTAAAAAATACCTTCACAGCAATATCTCAGCTACCAAACAGCCGGGTGCCGTACGTATCCCAGTTGACTCTTAAAGTCAACCATCGCCCCAAGGAACAAGAGTAAAGCAGAAGTCGGGACTTCCCTGGTGGTCCGGTGGTTAAGAATCGGCCTTCCAATGCCGGGGCTGTGGGTTCGATCCCTGGTCGGGGAACTAAGATCCCATGTGCCATGGCAGCAACTAAGTCCACAAGCCACAATTACTGAAGCCTGAGTGCCACAACTAGAGAGTCCGCGTGCTGCAAAGAAAGCTCCCTCATGACACAAAGAAGGTCCCGCGTGCCACAACTAAGGCCCAACACAGCCAAATAAGTGAAAAAAAAAAAAAAAGAAACTTTTTAAAAAATAAGGCAGAAGTGTTTACCTTAACATCCACTGACTATTCAAAGACAAGTTGGCCCTTTCAATTCCAGCTGGAAGGAGGTGGTATGCCCAATGTATCGGAAAAAAAACAAAACAAAGCAGTGGGAAGGCCACAAAAAAGATTGACAAGGAGACTGGAGGGAATGGTCGATGCCAAGCACTTCCCTCAGAGAAAGGTGGACGGAAGCAAAGCCGGTGACAGCCCAGGATGCTGCAAGGACAAGCACAAGAGCCTGCTGCCTTCCCTGAAGTCCACGCCTGCAGGTCAGATCAGACTTGTTTCAGGTTAAGTCTCCACGTTAACAGATAAGGCGTGCCACAGCCATGGAAATAACGAAACTTCCAAGAGCTCTGAAAACATGTTTGCACCTAAAAGCGTTAGTCGCTCAGTCGTGTCTGACTCTTCATGACCTCATGGACCGTAGCCCACCAGGCTCCTCTGTCCATGGAATTCTCTAGGCGAGAGTACTGGAGTGGGTAGCAATCCCTTCTCCAGGGGATCTTCTCTTCCCAGGGATCGAACCCGGGTCTTCTGCATTGCAGGCAGATTCTTTACCATCTGAGCCACCAGGTTTCCCACCTTCTTCTCTCACCCAGAATGGCTTTAAAGGGTGCTCACTGATGGGAAGCATAGGAAAATGCACTCTGAGCTCCTGTAAATGATTCCATCCACAGACAAGCGCATGGAGACAGAGCCTAAGTTACCAAGCTTCCTTTGCAAGAGGAGTTCCCACTGCCTACAATCCCATCTGCATCCTTGGCTTGGTTTCAGAGATTTTTATGTTGTTGAGGTTTTTTTGGTTTTGTTTAATATGTTCTCCCCGCCCCCCAATAAAAATGATGAGTGCAGAGAGGTCTCGAGTGCTGCAAGGAGAAACACTGGAGGATGTTATGTATTAAAAACTGGCTTGGGATCCAGGTGTCAGCTTCTTACAACTCAGCCCAGAGCTGGTTTCAGGTCTCTCTGCTATTTTCAGACCAGTCTCTGGAGAGAAAAAAAAAAAGTCCATGTGTAGCAGTTTCATGAAATGTTTAAATAGTACCAAAAAAAAAAAAAAACACCATGGTTAAAGGGAGACAGCTCCATTGTTTAAGAGGGAGATAACTCCAAGATACATTCCACTTTTTCCTCCTTTGCTATCTGACCTTGGAAAGGTAACCACTCTATGCCTCAGTTTATCCACCAGCATCTCTCAAGTGGTAACAACATTTGTCTGCCTTCTTCCTCCCTAATAAGTTATAAATCAGGACCTTGGAACACTCTGTAATCTTTAAGTATATAAATCAAGCAGAGCAAAACACAGAAACCATCAATACCACCACCGTGGGTCAAAAACAAGATTTAAATTCCAGGCTCCAGTGATGGAAGGCTAGTGGGTGGAAATGCTGTCAGCTGGCCCATCGCTTTCGTCTCCACGTTGAGCACAGTCGCCTTCAGATCAAGGAATCGTCCGTGAAAGGCGGCCTCATGGTACAGTAGCACTGTTATAATAGCAGATTGACAAAAATGGAGACAGATGGCTGCTCAGCGGCAGGGTTTTCAAATGAATTTACTGTTTATGAAACGTGCAGGATGGATGGCATCAGGGACCTAGTCTGCTGCTTAGAGGGGGAGATCAATCGAGACCAGGACGATAGCCTGGGCCACCTCTCCCCAAATCCCCCCACCTCAATCCCAGGCAGGAGGCTTGGACCAGCTGCCAAGCCTCCAAAGGAAAGCTGCATCTGGACTCACGGCAACACTCGCTGCGGAATGAGAGGGCAGCTTCAGCGCCGTTCACGCCTCACGTTGGCAGAGAAAATCCCAGTGAGTGCCAGTGCGAGGCTGGGGCCGAGAGCGGGGCTCTATTCCTCAGCCAATAAAAAGAATGAGATAATGCCATTTGCAGCGACATGGAAGGGCCTCGAGCGTGTCATATGGAGTGAAGTAAGACAGAGAGGCAGAAATAGCATATGACATCCCTTATATGTGGAATCTATAAACAAAGGATACAAATGAACTTACAAGACAGAAAGAGACTCAGAGAACGGATGTATGGTTGCCTGTATCCACTGCTACATTGAAAACAGAGAGTCAACAGGGACCTGCTGTAGAGCACTTGGAACTCTGCTCCACGTTAGGTGGCAGCCTAGGTGGGAGGGGAGTTTGGGGGGAGTGGATGCATGCATATGTATGGCTGAGTCCCTTCGCTGTTCACCTGAAACTATCACAATACCGTTCATCAGCTATATTCCAGTATAAAACAAAAAGTTCAAAAAAGAAAAGAGTGGGACTCTTTTCCTGGTGATTGTCTTGAGTGCATTTCTTGGGAAACAGCATGAAGGTAACAGAGTCACCCACTGAATCATGGTCGCGCAGTCCTTGACAAGGTGGTGACTGTTCTCCTCAAATCCCCTGGACTCTGGCAAGCTCCAGCCATGATTTCTCCCAATTCCATAGAATCTTCAGTCAGTCCTCCCAGGCTGCAGGGAGTTCTACGATGTCATTCTTTCATAACGTCAAAAGATTTCTGCCAATCCCTGATGGCCTAGTGCCACTTTCTGAACCATTTTCTTGAAGGAAACCCAAAGGTTGGTAAAACGCTGCCAGTGTGATACTGTCCCTTGGCACTCCTGAGACACCTCCAGCACCTTTTCTCGGTCACTCGAGTCAATGACATAAAAAGGAATCACAGCCGAGCGAAAGCGACCGTGAACCAGGCCATGTCTCTATGACCTGCAAGGACGCAGCAGGGCCTAGAGCTTCGAGGGTGCTCCCTCTACTGGTTGACTTGCTCCACTGTCCTCTCCCTGACTGTTTCAGTACCAGCCTGGGTTTGTTTAAACCATAAAAGTACTGCGGGTATGCGCGGTACTGAATGGTGTCAGTGCTGGATGGGACATGACGGTAACCTTAGAAACATTGGCCTGACGCTCAAGGGACAGCAGCAACCCTCGCAAGGGAAGAAGGCCGTGCACTCTGACGACTCTGGGGGAGCCCTGAACACCCGCCCCCCCCCGCCCGGCGCCTGTCTGAGGGGCTCGCGTAGACAAGGCTCTGTCCCGGCGCAACCCGGCATGAGGGCTCTGCACGGGGCGCAGCCCACGAGGTCCCTCGAGAAACGCCGGACAACGGGACCCACGGAGGGAGGGCCCTGGAAGCTGAGGGCCGCTCCAGTACAGGCGGGAGCCGGGGGGCTGGAGGGCGGCAGGAAGTCACGTCAATAGGAACAACAAAAAAAGGCAGAGCAAAGCTGCCGTCACCACCACGCTGGAACAGGGGACCCGGGAACAACCTCTCCTCCTCTCCGAACCTGAGGGGCCTGACGTGAGGCCGTGCTCTACGGAAGCTGGCTTGCCCCAAGTACTTGATGTGTTTCAGCTGGCTGAGTCTAATCTGCTCCCGTTTCCTGCCTCTCACACAGAGCCTAACACGGGTGGTATCTACTCTACCCCGGTCAGCTGGGTGTGACGGCCAGGGCACCCACCTCAGGGTAGATTTATAATGGCTACTTTTAGCACCAGCATGAGTCTCTAGGGCAGCCTGCGCGGTGAAAGGAGGCTTTATTTATGTCCTTCTTTGGGGCAGGCGGGCTTCCCTAGTGGCTCAAACAGTAAAGAATCTGCCTGCAATGCAGGAGACCCGGGTTTGATCCCTCAGTCGGGAAGATCCCCTGGAGGAGGGCATGGCAACCCACTCCAGTATTCTTGCCTGGAGAATCCCATGGACGGAGGAGCTGATAGGCTACAGTCCATGGGGTCGCAAAGAGTCAGACACGACTGAGCGAGTAACACTTTTGGGGCATGCGACAGTCTTGATGAATACCTATCCCGTGCCAGCCAAGCAACATGCCGGGCACTACGGATACAAAGGAAAGTTAGAAATGACCGTGACTTCAAGAGAATTCCAAGAACTTGAAATTCCAAGTCCGCAGCTGTCTGCCTTCTAGCATCTTGCAAAGACAGCCCCCAGCCTCAATATTTCCCATGGGAGGTTATGGAACTAACACCGCTGTTAAATGAACACCACCACTGCCAATGGACCAACAAGAACTTAAGACGGTTTAAACAGACAACTGAGAAGAGAAATTTAGAGTTAGACATCTAAGGCACATGACTGAAAGGTTAGCTCTTCCACTCAAAAGAGCTCCAACAGAATTAAAGCATCAGCAGAAAAAAAGATGACCGCACAAGAAAACTGCAGAAAGACATGTTTAATGGTATGTTTCTGATGCAAAGGCAATTCTGACCTGCTCAGCTGGTCAGCAGGTGAGAGAAGGAGGGGAAAGGAGGTTCCTCTCGAGATTTTGAGGAAGCCTGGGGTCAAGGGGAAAAATACCCCATGAGTGTCTCCCCTGGGAGTATTCGCAGGAAGGAAACAGCGGCTGTTAGCCCCCAAAACCTTTTTTCTGTAAATTAGAAAAAGATGCTTCCTCTGGGTAGGCAAAACCCCATGCCAGTGCTTGTGCCTCAGCGAGCAGAGTGGAGGCTGGATTTCAGCCCGCATTTCTCGTCTTGGCAAGGCGTCCTTGTGCGGTCAACCACCTACAAACCCTTCCGTGGCACAGAGAAGGGGGAGAGGAGAGAGAAGCAGACAGAGAAGAATAAGGAAAACCACACAAAAAGAGGCAGAAACGGAGGAGACAGAGAATGAGACTGAGAGGGAAGGTGGAAGAAAGAACGCAAGAGAGGGAAAGACGGAAGGGAGAGGAGGGAAAGACAGAAGAGAAACTCACACAACAAAGGAAAAACATGGAAAGGGGCCAGATGCTTTGGACTGGCTTCTCCACGGCCAGTCCCTGGCTGGTGGTGATGGGGAGGCCAGGTCACTGCTCTAACACATTCAGTTCGGAGACCAACACACCTGTCCTGAGGACAAGCTCGTGACGATGCCCTGTGGCTGAGGCTCTGGACACAGACCTGAGCAACAGGCTTCCTACGCTACGTGGCCTGCTGCCTGCTAGGGGGTGCTCAGAATGAAATGAAATGTCTACCAACCGCTCTGGGAAAACCAAGCCCCTGGGGGGTTGATTCTGACCAGAAAGACCCATTTCTGATGAGGTAAGGGAGTCTCGTGACTTTGTTAGTCAATTAGAAAGTCAAGCCCTGGAACTTCCTTGGTGGTCCAGTGGTTAAGAATCCACCTTCTAATGCAGGAGACCCCAGTTCAACTCCTGGGTCAGGAAGATCCACTGGAGAAGAGATAGTCTACCCACTCCAGTGTTCTTGGGCTTCCCTTGTGGCTCAGCTGGTAAAGAATACGCCTGCAAGGCGGGAGACCTGAGTTGGATCCCTGGGTTGGGAAGATACCTTGGAGAAGGGAAAGGCTACCCACTCCAGTCTTCAGGCCTGGAGAATTCCATGGACTGTATAGTCCATGGGGTCCAAATATAGTCAGACACGACTGAGTGACTTTCACTTTCACTTTCTTTCTTTCTAATGCAAGGGACGCCGGTTCAATCCCTGGTCAGCGAACTATGATCCCACATGCCTCAGAGAAACTAAGCCTGTGCTCTGCAACTACTGAGTCTGCAAGCCCTGGAGCCCTCATGCCACAACTGGACAGTCCATGTGCCGCAACGAGAGATACTACATGCCGCAAAAAAGACCCAACCACAGCCAAATAAATTAAAAAAAATGAACGAAAGAAAGGCGAGCCTTGACCAGAAGAAAACAAACAATTAACCACCCACCCAGCCTCCCACAATCAACCAACGAGCAGAGCCCTTGCCTGTAAGGCCCATATTTTTGAGGTGCATAGCTTTTCTAGAGGCTTAATAAAAACGCCAGCTGTCTTGCAGACATTTTTGACTAACATAGCTTCTGTTAAAAACAAAAACAGTTGCTTGATCCATCTTCCTACACATCACCACCACAAAAAAATTTCCCTCCCACCTTTCCCATCTGCCATGCGGCCTAATTTCAGAGTCTCAAGAGAAGCTCCTCATGGAACATGACATTTCCTAGATCAGCACCTTGGTTACCAATTTAGAATCTTCCCAGCACCTGGAACCTAGAAACACACTGTGAAGATTCTCCAACAACAACTTAAAATAGTCCTGGTCATTGTTAGCTCAGTTCCTTAACTGGGAAAATACCCAACAGCCAGCTGAGAGTTAAGTAAGGCCTATGCGCATGAACTCAGAATTGGTGGAAGTCTGCCAGATGAGAGATGCTACAGGAGGGAGAAGGCATACTGAAAACCAGGCCCATCTGCAGCACGCTTCCATCACAGCCATGCTCCAAGGGCCACATTCTGGTGTTTTGATTCTTTCTTTCATTGCACACATGGTCACTGGGCCCCTGCCTGAGAGTTAAATACTGAGCCAGGCTTTGCAGATAACAGATGTGAAAAAGAAAGAGCTAAGCCCTGCCCTCAAGGAACTTACAACCTTATTAAGCAAAAGTGAGTGAAGTCACACAGTCGTGTCAGACTCTTTGCGGCCCCATGGACTGTAGCCTACCACGCTCCTCCATCCATGGGATTTTCCAGGCAAGAGTACTGGAGTGGGCTGCCATTTCCTTCTCCAGGGGATCTTCCCGACCCAGGGATCGAACCCGGGTCTCCCACATTGTAGGCAGACGCTTTACCATCTGAGCCACCAGGGAAGTCCCTTATTAACCAAAGAACTCCACGATTACTTACTTGGAAAGCATTACTAAAAAGCAACTACAAGTATCACTGAGAGCAAGTCCAGAGCTCCAGGCATGTAACTGGGGCATCTGATCAGGCCTGCAGGGCGTGACACTCACAGTGAGATCTGATGACTGAATGGTAGGTAGCCAGACAAAGAGGAAGGAAAGCATAGACCAGGAAGAGAGAAGAACTATACAGAAAGCTTTGAGACCAGGTGACTCCCACCTGGGTAAGGAGGAGTGAGGAGAACAGGTCAGAGTTGTATCACCGGGCTCTGGAAGGCCAAGTTATGGGTAACCTCATTACTTGTTACAGTTACATAACCTCTGTTACTGGTTTTTTTAGACTGAGTCATGGTTTTCCTCTTCCACTCAACTGTCTAATCTAGAAATACCTGATTTCTTGTGTGTGAGCTGGCTGTGCTGTATAGATCCATCCTTAAGAAGTCTATGTAAAGAAGTTAAAGACACAGACTCACAGAGAACAGATGTGTGGTTGCCAGAGGCAGTGGTGGGACAGGGACGGACTGAGAGTTTGGCATTGGTGGTGGTTTAGTTGCTTCAGTCTCGTCCAACTCTTTGCAATCCCATGGACTGTAGGTCACCAGGCTCCTCTGTCCATGGGATTTCCCAGGCAAGAATACTGGAGTGGGCTGCCATTTCCTTCTCCAGGGGATATTCCCCTCCCAGGGATTGAATCTGGGTCTCCTGCATTACAGATGGATTCTCTACAGGTGATTCTCAAACTTCCCAGCGAAGTTTGGGATTAGCAGATACAAACAATTGTGTGTGTGTGTGTGTGTGTGTGTACACGCGCAGATAGAGAAGGATAATGGATAAACAACAGTCTTCCTGTATAGCACAGGAAATCATATTCAATATCCTATAATAGACCACAGTGGAAATGAATATTAAAAAAAACATATATATACACACATATAACGGAATCAGTTTGCCGTTAACCGGAAATTAACACAACATTGTAAATCAACTACACTTCAATAAAAAATTTTTAACAAGTTAACCTTCAAGGTTCAAACCTCAAGACCACAAAAGGCTCCAGGAGCCCCCATATATTCCTACGTCTGCAGAGAGCTTCTGAGCCACCTAAGAGACCCCTCTGCCTCTCATGGCGGCAGCTCACACGGCCTTCAGTAACTTCCATTAGCGTGGGCATCCCGACAGCTCTCTGAGCCTGCTCCACTTGTCCGTGCGAACAGGGCGCTGCCTCTTAATGTGAACATCGGGAGCTCTCTCTAAGAAGGTTAAATAGCACAAATGGCTCTGCTACATGCTCTATTGGTCTATATCCCTGCCATCTAATCATTTTAATTCCTTTTCCATTCATTAGAAAAGGGGAACGCTCACAGAAGAGGATCCCAGAATTCATGTAAGTCTGAGTAATAGCCCTTAAAAAATGTATAAAAGATTTCAATTCTCCTCACTTTCTCTTCTTAGTCAGATTCGACTAATGGTACATAATAGAGGGAGTCAACGTCTTCCTTTAACACTTACAATATGCAATTTTGCAGCTAGAGTAAGAAAGAAGTGGACATTTTGTGTCCCTGGCATGGCTGGGATTTGCGGTATAATGTAGTCGAGGGATGGGAGGTGAGTTCTGTGGATTTCCCCTGTTTTATCGGCAGTGGCAGTCAGTCTGGATGAGTCCAAGGTTCACCAGTAGGTCTATGCAGTCAGTCAGAGCTAGGGCGTGGGAGTGTGTGCCCATCATGGCAAGTCTGCCACTCGCTTCCCACACCTGGCAGAGTGCTTAAGAGAATTCATGGGCTTTGAGAAATGTTTTAGATTTACCTTTGGCCATGCTGGGTCTTTTTTGCTGCACATGGACTTTCTCTGGTTGTGGCGAGCCGGGGCTCCTCTCCACCGTGGTGCTTGGGCTTCTCACTGTGGTGGCCCCTCTTACTGGAGAGCATTGGCTCTAGAGTGTGAGTCTCAGTAGTGGTGCTGCACAGGCTTAGCTGCCCCACAGCATGTGGAGTCTTCCCGGACCAGGAATCGAACCCATGTCCCTTGCAGTGGCAGGCGGATTCTTAACCACTGGACCACCAGGGAAGTCCAGAGAATTCATGGGCTTTTGAGCTTGACCTGGTTTAGCTACTCACCAGGTGGTTGTTATTTAGTCACTAAGTCGCGTCCAATTCTTGCAACCACATGGACTGTAGCCCACCAGGCTCCTCTGTCCATGGTATTTCCCAGGCAAGAATACTGGAGTGGGCTGTCATTTCCTCCTCCAGGGGATCTTCCTGACCCAGGGATCAAACTCAACGTCTCCTACACTGGCAGGCAGATTCTTTACCACTGAGTCAGCAGGGAAGCCTCACTTACCAGGTTAAGCTCTTGAGCTGAAAGACCACAAAAGGGCATGCATCAGATCTTCAAGACCTCAGACTAAGTTACTAACATCCGCTCTCACGGGGGGAAATTTCCCCAGTCCTCACTTCCTTATACACAAACATGTCACCTGAACAGTAGTGACTCACATTTGATTCATCCATGGCCCCCATCTGCTGCTACAAGATCACCGACCCCTTGAAAATTCTTTATTTCTCAAGTCTTTCTGTAGTTCTCTACCAGGCAGCTCTCACAGGCCCATAAACAAGTCTATTCCTGCCAGTGCCAGTGGTCTACCAAGCTCCAAGGGCAGCGCCTCCCCCAGAAGTATCCCATTTCCCTCGAGAATTCCCCAGGGCTGAACAGGAGTCCCACTGTTCGTCTCACAAACACAGTGGGTTCCACTGCCTCTCGTCAGGTACCATGATGCACGGGACCCTCTCAGAACCCACCTGTGCCGTGATGTGCAGTGAGCTGAGGGCATTAGGCAGAATTCTAAGAACCATCCGCCGTGACACTCACTTCATGCCCCTTCCCTTGGGAGCATGGGTCGAATCCACGAACACCATGAGATGTCACTCCCATGAGTATGTTAGTTTTTAGGGCAAAGGAAAGAGGATCCAGCTGGGCCTCACTTAAACTGAATGAGCCCTTTAGAAGCAAGGCTTTCTGCAGCCCATGGGAGAGAGAGAAGTCAGAGAAATATGAAGTGGAAGGATTTGATGCATCACTGCTGCCTTGAAGACCGAGGGGCAATGCAGAAAGAAATGCAGATGCCCCCTGGAAGCTGATACCGGCCCCTGACAGACAGTCAGAAAGGAAACAAGGACCTCAGTCCTTTGGCCACAAGGACGTGAACCCTGTCAACAACCTCAATGACTTTGGAAGCAGGATCCTCCCCAGAGCCTCCAGCGAAGAACCTGCCTGATGGACACCATGACTTTGGCCTGTGAGACACGAAGCAGAGAACCCAGCCAGGACTCCTGACTTACAGATCTGTGAGATAACGAATGGGTACTGTTTCAGCCTGCTGAGTGTTGGCAGTGCGTGACACAGACGCAGGAAACTGATACAGGAAGAAAAGAGAAGAAAACTCTCCTACGCCAGTGCTGGTTTGGGCACCATATTTTCCAGTCCAGCGAAATGGAATGGATCTTTCTGATGTTATGCAAAATCTTACTGTTTTTCAAAGATCCAAAAATGTGTCCAGTGGGTACTGGACCTGATAGTCATGACTCCGTCTTTAGAATACCCTTCTCAGCTCTTGATTAAAACTCTCACGCGCCTCGTTTCATGATGACAAGTTCTTGTAGGAGGCGGCCCAGTCCCACCTTAAAGAGATGCAGGCTATCATCCACATCCATTCTCTATTTCATCAGTGAACACCTATCACATGTCAAGCTCTGTCCTAGGCTCTGGTGATACAGAAGGAACGCATCAGAGTCCTCTCTCCCACACAGCTTACATTTTCCTTAGACAAATACACATCTGTATCAAGAGATGCCAAGTGCAATGAAGAGAAACAGCAGAGTAACGGGATTAAGAGCAACCCAGGAGTGGAGAAAGTATTTTACACACCATGCTTGTTAGCGTTAGTTGCTCGGTTGTGTCTGACTCTCTGCGACCCGAGGGACTGTAGCCTGCCAGGCTCCTCTGTCCATGGGTTTCTCTAGGCAAGAATACTGAAATGCGTAGCCATTCCTTACTCCAGGGGATCTTCCCAACCCAGGGATCGAACTCAGGTCTTCTGCACTGCAGGTGGATTCTTTACCATCTGAGCCAGCTGGCCCAGATACCAGGGTTACCAAGGGCCTGTTGACAAGGGGGCTCATTTGAGTAGTTAAAGTCAGTCATGTGAACGCACAGGCAAGAGCACCGAAGGCAGAGGATTGTGTGTGTAAGGCTGCCCAGGTGGGAGGGTGTCTGGCAGGTTAGAGAGCTGCCACGATTACTGCAGAGGGATGAACAAGGAGGAGAGAAGAAGGAAATGAGGTCACTGAAGTATCCTATAGGGCCCTAGGGCCACTGAAGAACTCTGAATCTTACCCTGAGTGAGCTGGAAATACTGGGAGGGATTTAAAGTCAGTTTCATCATCTGACTTGCAGTTCGGTAGTGAAGGAGCTAGAGGGAAGGGGACAACGGCTGGTAAGCCAGCACACTGGTGGTGTGTGGGGAGGTAGCCACCGAGACCTCCCTGGCTGGCTTCCCATTAGGGCTTCCCGGGTGGCTCAGCAGTAAAGAACCCGCCTGCCAATGCAGGAGATGTGGGTTTGATCCCTAGTCCAGGAAGATCCCCTGGAGAAGGAAACGGCAACCCACTGCAGTCTTCTTGCCTGGGAAATGCCATGGACAGAGGAGCCTGGCGGGCTACAGTCCATGGGGTCACAGAGAGTCAGACACGACTCAGCGACTGCGTAACAGCAGCCACGGAGACAATGAGAAGATCCTGGATTCTGGATACATCGAAGGTGATGTTGACAAGAGGCTGGATACAGAATGTGGAGAGAGGCTGGATACAGAATGCGAAGGAAAGAGAACAGTCAAAAAAAAAAAAAAAAAATGCACGCCCATGTCTGAACTCCAGCAGTGGACAAGGGTTAGGTTCTTTCCCAGGAGATGCCTGTCAGTTCTGTTCTGTAAGTTCTCCACGTTGCCACTAGACATTCCTGAAGCCCAGTGGTTGTGATGTCCAGGCTTCGGTTGAGCTCTTTGCTTTGGTAAATAAAATTCTAGACATGGCCAAGTTTCTGCTGGGTGGCAAGAAAAGCCAGGTGAGGCAAAATCTTCGAAGCAATAAAGATCTCTGACTCAGCAAGCAACCAGTTTCCTTATTTAACATAAAAGGGCAGGAGGTACATGGCACTGTTTCCCAGCCCCTAATTCCAGCAGACTTACACATTTTTGCCCATCTCGTGAGTACGATGGTGAAACGTGAATATGAGCGTGAGGTCTGGAATGCAACTTAAGACATTCTGAGTCCCAGCTGGAGAAATGGTCCAAGCTGTATTTCATGGGTTCTACAGCATTTCAGTCCAATCATTGCTCTTGTCTATGAGCAGAGAACAAATCCTGGAGTTCTTCTGGCATGAAAAACCACATATGGTCCCTGAATGTAGGGCATCATTTTATAAATAAGTGAAGAAGTATGAATAAAATAAAACCTTTTATATGCTAAAAAAGCCGGTTCAGACAAGAGGGGTGGAGGCCCATTCTCCTGACTCCTCTTCACTAAACACAAGAATAAAAACTGGGAACAGCACAACAGGCACCAAAGGAGAGCAAGATGTGATAAGAAGAAAGCCGGCTGGTTTGGGACCGGAGGAGCACCACAGTGGGAGGGCATCTTGCACCCCCTCACCCAAAAAGGAAGGCCCCTCAGACATGGAACCCCCAACCTCCAACTAAGCAACAGAAGGCATCCAGGTTATTTCTCTCTGGATAAGACAGGAGACCCTCTTTCAACAAAGGCAGGTCTGGATCCCCTGGTGGTCCAGTGGCTAAAGAATCCGCTTGCCAATGCAGGGGCTTTGGGTTGGATCCCTGGTCCGAGAAGATTCCACGAGCAACTACGCCTGGGAGCCACAACGTTGAGCACACATACTGCAACTGCTGAAGCCCTCGTGCCTGGCCTGCGCGCCTCCGTAAGAAGCTGCTAAACAATAAAATTCTGCAAAGCAACTATCGTGCAATTAAAAAAATAATTAAAATAAGAGAAGCTGCTGTCATGAGAAGCCTGTGCACCACAACGAAGAGGAGCCCCTGCTCGTCACAACTAGAGAAAACCTGGATGAGGGCCCAATGCAGCCACAAATAAATAAGTAAACACACGTTAATTAAAAAAAAAAAGGTTCATCAGGGCCCTGCCATAAAAGGCCAGGAGAGGCACTCTCCTCTACCGCCCTCCCTCCCTTTTTCCACCAGGAGGTACCAAGTCCTCAGGCCGAGGGGCCAGCAGGAGAGGCCAGCTACAGTGGGTGGCCAGTCCAAAGCCTCTCTGTCCCCAAGTCCGAGACGCTCCTCCCCCAAGCTAATGGAAATAACATGGAAAAGGTCCAGAGGACGAAAAAGCTAAAACAAACTTTAGCTCATAAATGATTCTGATATTTTTGTAGCTAAGGATTAATAGGATAAACTGGCATATTTAGCAGGGTTGAGCTGTGGGGCTAATAAAACGGTCTCTGTAAGATTCTATCTCAAAACTGAGATGTCCAGGTGGGGTGGTTAGCAGTAAAATCCTTAACCTTAGCTTCATATTTTAAACATGGGCAGATTGCGGTTAAAATGAAATACACAATTTTACTGGTATACAGGAAGCAAGAAAGAGACATTGGTCTGTATAAAGCTCCAGACATATTTGATTTTCAACTAAGGTGCTTTGGGGGCTACACATAAAAAAGCTGTCAAATAAAATTGAAATATGTTTTGAGCAATAGTCCAGGGTAGCAGAACCCTTAGTTGTATCAAGATGGCCTTACTCTTGCAGGCCAAAGTTTAAATATTAAAACAGACCATTTCATTGAATTAGGGAAGAATTCAGGGTCCTGAGACTATCAACAAAATATTTAGCCAAAAAGAGCAATAAAAATCTTTAGAAAGTTCCCAGACTATCCATATGTGAATAAATATATAAAATAAGTTCACTAGTTTTCTGAAACTCAAAGAAGAAAGAGGGGTGAGGGGATGGAGGGGGAAAAAAATCCATTAATCAACATTTGAAAGAAAACAAAAGTCAAGTGTTAGAGAATGAATGTCTTTGTTCCCCCAAAATTCATAAGTTAACATCCTTAACCCCCAATGTGACATATCAGGAGGTGGGGCCTTTGGGAGTGATTAGGTCATGAGGGTGGAACCCACACGAGTCAGTGCCCCAGTAGAGGAGATCCTGGAGGGCTCCCTCGCCTTCTTCCACCATGCCAGGTTATAACAAGAAGACAGCAGTCTATGAACGAGGAAGGGAGTTCTCACCAAATACCAAACCTGCCAGCATCTTGATGTTGGACCTGCCGGCCTCCAGAACAGTGAGGAAAAAGTACTTGTTGTTTAAAACACCCAGTCTAGGGATTTCCCTGGTGATCCAGTGGTTAAGAACCTGCCTGCCAAGGCAGGGCACACGCTTTTGATCCCTGGTCCAGGAAGATTCCATATGCTGCAGGGCACCTGAGACTGTGCTCCTCCCTGCTGAAGCCTGAGTGCCCTAGAGCCTGGGCTCCACAATGAGAGACGCCTCCACAGTGAAAAGTCCATGCACCACAACCGGAGAAAGCCCATGCACAGCAACGAAGACACAGCACAGCCGAAAATTAATTTTTAAAAAGCACCCAGTCTGTATTTTTGTTATAGCAGCCCAAATGGAATAGGACTGCTATTCCAAATGGAATCAGATATGAGAAATCAGCTCAAGACTAATTCAAGAATGTACAATAAAACATCCCATATGGAAAAGCTGTGTAATCAGTCAAGAAACCAAACTGCCCCTCTTCAGCCTTCCTTTGAAGATAAGATCCATCTACAAATGGCATGCTCTGTAAAAAACGGGAGTGGAGGGGTGGAAATTGGCTCTTATGAAAGCTAATTAGAAAGTTCAAGAAGAGAATTCCCTTAATACTACTTACATGCTTTTAAAACAAAATTTTTAGTTAATAGAATCCAATTGGATAGATTCTTGTCATAATGAAAAAGACTTTTTAAAAAATCCATTCTACTTTTGTAGATAAAGAAGTATTAATTCAATCAATAAAACTGAAGACTACCAAGGCTGCAAGGGCTAAAACCACTGTCAGCTACTGAAAAGACAGCTACAGCCACAGAGCAGACTGCTCCCTGGAACAACCTAAAGATGCTCAGTGTCACCTTGCCAGGAACCTCCCATATGGTTTCCTCCAAGTGTCTTGTCTTCTTAGTGTGAAATATAGGAACTAAATGTTTAAAAATACAAAGAATCTCTAGCTTGCTAAAGACTTTGTGTTATCAGCCACAAGAAAGAACAAAATTTTGCCATTTGTAACAACATAGATGGACCTGGAGGTATTATGCTTAATGAAATAAACCAAATAGAGAAAGACAAACACTCCGTGTTATCACTTATATATGTAATCTTAAACATAAAGTAAATGAATATAACAAAACAGAAACAGACTCATAGATACAGAGAACAAATTAGTGGTTACCTGTGGGGAGAGGAAGGAGGCAGGCGCAATATAAGAGTAGGAGATTAAGAGGTGCAAACCACTCTGATACAAGGATATATCACACACTGCAGGAAACAGTCAATATTTATACAACTTTAGAATATAATCTATAAAAATATTGAATCCCTATGTTGTACACCTAAAACTAATATAATATTATAATTCAACTGTACTTTAATTGAAAAAAAGATGGTATTTTAATCCTTTAGAACTGGATTCACACAGTCCACTGGATTAAGGTGAGCTATGGGCTTACGTTATGACTCTTTTTCTAGATTATAAAACAATACATATTCAATATAAAAAGGTTTTGAAAACACAAAAACTACAAAGAAGAAAGTAAAATAAAAAACAACCCTTGGGATGTAACGTACAACCCAAAAACTACTGTTAACTCTGCTTTATAGTATATTTGAAAGTTGTTCAAGTAGATCCTTTTTCTGTAAAGGGTCGGGTGTATTATTACTTTAGTCTCGGCAGGCCTGTGGTCTCTGTGCAGCTCTATCTGGCACTGTAGTGTGAAAGCAGCCATAGACAATAAATGACTGGGTGTGGATGTGTGTCAATAAAGCTTTATTGACAAAAACAGACTCAAGGTTAGATTTGGCCCAAGTCTGTAACTGACCAGCCTGAACAAGATGAACCCAGAGAAGATATGTGTATGAGAAAGAGAAGGAGGGTCACAGAGACAGAGGGGACACAAACAACCAAAATTAAGAATGAAAAAAGTAACACCATTACAGGTCCTATATCGGAAAAATCATAAGAGCTTACTGTGAACAATTTTGAGCCAATTAATTTAAAATTTTAGGTGAAATGTACCCTAGGGAAAGCTCAACTTACCCAAACCAAATAGAAACTCTGAATAGTTCTACATCTATTAAAGGAACAACCCCATAATCTAAAGCCTTGGCCTCAACGAAAATCTGAAATCCAGAAGAATTCACCACTTTCATCAAATATTTGACAACTAAAACTAAAAACTGTTGCTTGCCATCTGCCTCTATAAGGATGAAGGCATTAGCCGCTGACCTTCAATACACTCTGAAAGTTTAGGGTAGAGGTCAGGAATGAGGCACTCTGCTTAGGAAAAACTGGCAGAACAGGCCTTCAGATAGGTATTTCTCAGGAAAAGATTTTATGAACCGGAAGTGAGTTCTCACTGGACACCAAATCTGCTGGCATTTTGATCCTGGACTTTGCAGCCTCCATAACAGTGGGACATAACTATTTGTTTAAAATACCCAGTCTACAGTACTGTTTGTTATAGCAGCCCAAATGGAATAAGACATCAGATAGAAGAAATCTGTTCAAGATGAATTCAAGAATGTGAAATAAAACATCCCATATGGGAGAGGAGGGGACAAGATCGGAGGAGCAGAAGAACGTGAGCTCACCTCTTACAGAGACACCAGAATCACAGCTCATGAATGACAGTCCACACAAAAATGCTGGAACCTGCCCCCAAAACTCACCTACATCCAAAAACAAAGAAGAGGCTACGACAGGACAGTAGGACTGGTGCAACTACTTATAAAATCAAATCCCACACCCCCAAGGCTGGTGACCCACCAACTGTAAAATGTATCACAGACGTGTTCCCATGGGAGCCAAAGTTCTGAGTGCCGTGTCAGCATCCCCAGCCTTGAGGTCTGGCAACAGGAGTAGAAGCCCCCAGAGAACCTGGCTTTGAAGGCCAGCAGGATTTGATTGCGGGAATTCCACAGGACTTGTGGAAACAGAAATACCACTCTCAGGATGTGCACACAAGCTCTCATGCATATCAGGACCCAGGGGGGAAAAAAGAAATGACCTCAAAGAACCTGGGTCAGACCCACCTGTTGGTGGTACTGAGCGTCCACAATGGAGGTGGGGTTAGCTGTGGCTCATGGCTGGGACAGACACTGAAGTAGTAGTTTTGGGGAGTAGTCACTGGTATGAGCCCTCCTGGGGTCCACCATTCTCTCACCAAGACTGGGCCCCCTCCAACAGCCTGCAGGCTCCAATGCTGGGATGCCCCAGGCCAACCAACCAACAGGACAGGAATGCAGCTGCACCTATCAACACACAGGTTGCTCAAAGTCTTCCTGAGCACGCAGTTGCCCACAAAACACACCCCCTGAAATGGCCTTGCCCACCAGAGACACAAGACCCAGTCCCTCCCCCCAGAAAGCCTGCACAAGCCTCTTAGCCTCATCCACCAGGGGGGCAGACAGCAGAAGCAAGAAGAGCTACAATCCTGCCACCTGCAGAATGGAAACAACAATTACACAAAGTTAGACAGAATGAGATGGTAGAGGAATATATCTCAGATGCAGGGGATAGAACCCCAGAAGAAGAACTAAATGAAGTGGAGAATGGCAGTCTACCTGAAAAAAATATTCAAAATAATGATTGTAAAGATGATCCATGATCTCAGAAAAGAATGGAGGCACAGATTGAGAAGATACAAGAAATGTTTAACACAGACCTAGAAGAACTAAAGAACAAATGCTGAACAGTACAGTAACTGCAATATGAAAAATACACAAGGAGGAATCAACTGAAAAAGTGAGGCAGAAGAACAAATAAGTGAGCTGAAAGACAGAATGGTGGAAATCAGTCACAGAACAAGATAAGGAAAAGAGAATGAAAGAAATGAAGACAGTCTAAAAGATGTCTGGGACAACATTAAACACACCAACATTCACATTACAGGGGTCCAGAAGCAGAAGTGAGAGAGAAAGGACCCAAGAAAATATTTGAAAACGATAATATGGATAAGACAGCAAAAGAGACACAGAAGTAAAGAACAGACTTTTGGACTCTGCAGGAGAAGGCGAGGGTGGGATGATTTGAGAGAATAACATTGAAACACGTATATTATCATATGTGAAATAGATCACCAGTCCAGGTTCGATGCATGAGACAGGGTGCTCAGGGCCGGTGCACTGGGATGACCTTGAGGGATGGGACGGGGAGGGAGGTGGGATGGGGGCTCGGGACGGGGACACATGTACACCCACGGCTGATTCATGTGAATGTATGGCAAAAACCACCACAATATTGTAAAGTAAGTAGCCTCCAATTAAAATAAATAAATTAATTTTAAAGAAAAGATAATAGCTGAAAACTTCCTTAACATGAAAAAGGAAACAGTCAAATCCAAGAAGCACAGAGAGTCCCAGGCAGGATAAGCCCAAGGAGGAAAACCCCAAGACACACAGTAACCATACCGACAAAAATTAAAGACAAAGAGAAAGTATTAAAAGCAACAAGAGAAAAGCAACAAATAACAACAAATAACAAATAACATACAGGCAAAGTCCCATAAGGTTATGAGCTGATTTCTCAGCAGAAACTCTGCAGGCCAGACAGAAGTGACATGATATATTTAAAGTTATGAAAGGGAAGAACCTACAACCAAGAATACTCTACCCAACAAGGCTCTCAATTCAGATTTGATGGAGAAATTAAAAGCTTTACAGACAAGCAAAAGCTAAGAGAACTCAGCACCACCAGACAAGCTTTGCAACAAATGCTAAAGAAGTTTCTTTAGAAACTTCAAAAGAAAAGGCCAAGACTAGAAACAAGGAAATTAGAAATGCAAAAGCTCACTGGTAAAGGCAAATACAGTAAAGGTAGGAAATCGTACACACACAAATAAGATCTCTAACTAGGAATCATGAGAAAATACTACAAAAGCAAAACATTGTAAATGCCTTTGAAGTTAAAAGGCCAGAAACTTAAAACAATCTTGTTTACATATAGACTGCCATACCAAAACACATGGTAACCACAAACAAGAAATAACCTATAATCTATGTACAGACAAAAAAGAAAAAGGAATCCAAACACAACACTAAAGATGGCCATGAAATCACAAGAGAACAAGAGAGGGAGGGAAGAAAAAAGACCTACAAAAATAAATGCAAAACAATTAACAAAATGGCAGTTAAGAATATACATATTGGCAATTAACCTTAAATGTAAGCAGATTAAATGCCCCAACCAAAAGACACAGACTGGGTGGAAGGATACAAAATCAAGACCCGTGGAGACTTCCCTGGTGGTCCAGTGGCTAAAACTCCATGCTCCCAATGCAAGGGGACTGGGTTCAATCAAAAATCCCACATATTTCAACTAAAGATCCTGCATGCTACAACTAAGACCCAACACAGCCAAATAAAATAAATTTAAAAATATATTTTTTGAAAAAGACCCTTCTATATGCTGTCTATAAGAGACCCACTTCAGATCTAGTGACACATACAGACTGAAAGTTGGGGGGCATAAAAAGGTATTTCATGCAAGCAGAAATCAAAAGAAAGCCGGTGCAGCAATACTCACAGAAGACAAAATAAAGTTTAAAACAGAAGACTGTTGAGAGACAGAGGATACTACATAGTGATCAGGGGATCAATCCGAGAAGGAGGCTACACTCTCTTCTCAAGTGAACAAGAAACATTCTCTAGGACTGGTCACGTGCTGGGCCACAAAGTGAACCTCCGTAAATTTAAGAAAGTTAAAATCATATCAAGCATCTTCTCCAACTACAATGCTATGAGATTAGAAATCCACTGTTAGAACACAGAAAACACAGACACATGGATGCTAAACAACAGGTGACTGAACAAGCAATGAATCACTGAAGAAATCAAAGAGAAAATGAAACAGTATCCAGAGACCAAAAAAAAAAAAAAGCATGATGATCCCAAACCTATGGGACACAGCAAAAGCAGTTCTAAGAGGGAAGCGTATTGCACTGTGATACGGAAAGTGAAAGTGTCAGTCACTCAGTCATGTCCAGCTCTTTGTAACCCCATGGACTCAGGCCCACCAGACTCCTCTGTCCACAGAATTCTCCAGGCAAGAATACTGGAGTGGGTTGCCATGTCCTCCTCCAGGAGATCTTCCTGATCCAAGGATTGTACCTGGGTCTCCTGCATTGCAGGCAGATTCTTTACCATCTGAGCCACCAGAGAAGCCCCATACAATATTACCTCAGGAAACAAAAATCTCAAATAAAAAGCCTAACCTTATACCTAAAGCAACTCGAGAAGGAGGAAAAAACAAAACCCAAAGTTAGCAGAAGGAAAGAAATCATAAGGATCAGTACAGAATAAATGAAGTAGAGACTACAAAAGCAATTGAAAAGGTCAATTAAACTAAAAGCTGTTTCTTTGAAAAGATAAACATAATTAATAAAACTTTAGCCAGACTCATCAAGAAAGAGAGAGGGGGTGCAGGTCAATAAAATCAAAAATAAAAAAGGAGAAGTTACAACCTTCACCAAAGAAATAAAAAGGATAAGAGATTACTATGAGTAACTAAATACCAATAAAATGCACAAGCTAGAAGAAATGAACAAATTCTTAGAAATGTACAATCACCCAAGGCTGAACCAGGAAGAAATTGAAAATATTAACCATCCAATTACTATTACTGAAATTGAATCAGTAACTTAAAAACTCTCAACAAACAAGTCCAGAAGCAGACGGCTTCACAGGCGAATCCTACCAAACATTTAGAGAAGAGTTAACACCTATCCTTCTGAAACTATTCCAAAGAACTGCAGAAGAAACACTCCTGAACTCATCCTATGAGGTCACTTTACCTTGATACCAAAATCAGGCCAGTATCACTAATGAACATATACACAAAAATCCTCAACAAAATACTAGCAAACGGAATCCAACAACATGTTAAAAGGACCAAAGGACTATGATAAAATGGAATTTATCCCAGGGATGCAAAGATTTTTCAATATCCATAAACCAATCAGTGTTGGATACACCACATAAACAAATTGAAGAATAAAAATCATGTGATCATCTCAAAAAATGCAGAAAAAGCTTTTGAAAAAATTCAACACTCACTTATAATAAAAACTCTCCAGAAAGAGGGCTTAGAGAAAACATTCCCCCACATAATATTAGCCATATATGACAATCCTACAGCTAACACCATACTCAGTAGTGAAAAGCTGAATGCACTTCCTCTAAGTTCAGGAGCAAGACAAGGATGTTCACTCTCACCACTTCTATTCAAAATAGTTCTGAAAGTCCTAGTCACGGCAATCAGAGAAGAAAAAGAAATAAAAGGAATCCAAATTGGAAAATAAGAAGTAAAACTGTCAATATCTTCAGATGACTTAATACTATACATACAAAATCCTAAAGATGCTACTAGAAAACTACTAGATATCATCAATAAATTGGTAAAGTCAGAGTACAAAATTAATGCATAGAAATCTGTTGCATTTCTATACACTAACAATAAAAGATCAGAAAGAGAAACTAGGGAAACAATCCCACTTACCATCACATTAAAAAGAATAAAATTCCTTGGGATAAACCTACCTAAGGACGTGAAAGACCTGTACTCTGAAAACTATAAGACACTGATGAAAGAAATTGAAGACATGCAAACAGATGGCAAGATACACTGTGTTCTTGGATTGGAGGAATCAATATTGTCAAAATGACAATACTCCCCAAGGCAATCTATACCCCTATCAAATTACCAATGGCATTTTTCACAGAACTAGAAAAAAACAAATTTAAATATGTATGGAGACACAGAAGACCCCAAACAGCCAAAACAACCTGAGAAAGAAAAAAATGGAGCTAGAGGCATTAGGCTCCCTGACTCCAAACTGTCCTACAATTCTACAGTCGTCAAAACAGCATGATACTGGCACAAAAACAGAAATACAAATCAGCGGAACATGATAGAAGCCCAGAAGAAACCCATACACCTATGGTCAATTAATCTATCACAGGGGAAGCAAGATTATACAATGAAGAAAAGTCAGTCTCTTCAATAAGTGGTGCTGAGAAAACTAGACAGCTACAAGTAAAAGAAAGAAATTAGAACATTCTTTAACACCACACACAAAAATAAACTCAAAATGAATTAAAGAGCTGAATGTGAGACCTGATACTCTAAAACTCTTAGAAGAAAACATAGGCAGAACATTCTTGGACGTGAACTACAGCCATATCTTTTTCATTCCATCTCTTAGAGTAGCAGAAAAACAAAAATAAACAAATGGGACCTAACTGAATTCAAAAGTTTTTGCACAGCAATGGAAACCATAAACAAAACAAAACCAACCCACAGAATGGGCAAAAATATCTGCAAACAATGGGACTGACAGGGATTAATCTACAAAATCTAGTAACAGCTCATGCAGTTCGATATAAAAAAATAAAAATAAAAAAATGGGCAGAGGACAGAAGGCTTAAACAGACATTTTTCTCCGAAGAAGACATACAGATGGCCAAGCAGGACATGAAAAGATGCTCTACACCACCAATTATTAGAAAAATGCAAATCAAAACTACAATGAGGTATCACCTCACACTGGTCAGAATGGCCATCATCGAAAAATCTACAGACAATAAATGTTGGAGAGGGTGTGGAGAAAAGGGACCCCTCCTACACTGTTGGTGGGAATGTAAACTAGTACAGCCACTAAGGAGAACAGTATGAAGGTCTCTTAAAACACCAAAACTAGAGCCTTGCAATCCCACTCCTGGGCATATATCCCGAGAAACACATGGTCCGAAAGTATAAATGCACCCTAGCGTTCATTGCAGTGCTGTTTACAATAGCCAAGACATTGAAGCAACCGAAATGTCCATCAACAGAGGAATGCAGTAAGAAGATTTGGTACACATATACAATAAAATATTAATCAGCCATTAAAAAGAATGCTGCTGCTGCTGCTAAGTCGCTTCAGACGTGTCCGACTCTTAGCGACCCCATGGACTGCAGCCCACCAGGCTCCTCCGTCCATGGCATTTTCCAGGCAAGAGTACTGGAGTGGGCTGCCATTGCCTTCTCCGGAAAAGAATGAAATAATGCCATTTGTGGCAACATGGATGGACCTAGAGATTGTCATCCTTAGTGAGACGTAAATCAGAGAAAGACAAATATTCATATGCTATCATTTATATGTGATATCTAAAAATACTGATATAACTTATTTATAAAAACAAAAACAGACTTGCAGACTTAAGAGAATGAAGGTTCTAAGGGAGGAAGGGGGGAGTGAGGGATAGTTAGGGAGCCTGGATTTGACGTGTACACACTGCTATATTTAAAATGGATAATGAACTAGGACCCACTATATAGCACAGGGAACTCTGCTCAGTATTACGTAACAACCGAAATGGGAAAAGAATTGGAACCAGAATAGATACATGTATGCGTGAGTGCTAAGTCACTTCAGTCATATCCGACTCTGTGACCCCATGGACCCCAGAATCCTGTCCATGGGATTCTTCAGGCAAGAATACTGGAGTGGACTGCTCTGCCCTCCTCCACAGGCTCTTCCCAACCCAGGGACTGAACCCGCATCTCTTACATCTACCTGCATTGTCAGGCAGGATCTTTACCACTTAGCATCACCTGGGAAGCCCCAGATACATGTGTAGTGTGTTAGTTGCTCAGTCATGCCTGACTCTGCAACCCCATGGACTATAGCCCACCAGGCTCCTTTGTCCATGGAATTCTCCAGGCAAGAATACTGGAGTGGGTGGTCATTCCCTTCTTCAGGGGATCTTCCCAACCCAGGGATCGAGCGCAGGTCTCCTGCATTGCAGCTGAATCCTTTACTGTCTGAGCCACCTGGGAAGCCCCTAGATAAAGGTATATGTATAACAAAGTCACTTTGCTGTATACCTGAAACTAATTAATCACCTGAAACTAATTAAACAATCAGCATTGTTAATCACCTATATACCCCAACATAAAATAAAAAGCTGAAAAAACAAAACTATAATGAGATATCGCCTTATACTAGTTAGAGTGACCATCATCAAAAAATCTACAAACAATAAGTGCTGGAGAGGGAATGGAGGAAAGGGAAGAACCCTCCTCCTCTGTTGGTGGCGATGTAAATTGGTATATGGAAAACAGTATGGAGGGTCCTTGGAAAACTAAAAGTGGAACCACCATATGACACAGCAATCCCACTCCTGGGCATGCATCCAGAGAAAACCATGGTTTGAAAGTATATGTGCATGCCAATGTTCACTGCAGCACTGTTTATGGTAGCCAAGACATGGAAGCAACATAAATATCCACAGAGAAACGGATGAAGACCACGTAGAACATATGGAATGGAGTACTATGGGATGGAATATTATTATGGAATACTACTCAAACGTTTTTTAAAAGTTGAAATAATGTCTTGTGCAGCAACATGGATGACCTGGAGATTATCATAGTAAGTGAAATAAGTCAGATAGAGAAAGACAAGTATCATATGATATCACTTAAATGAGAAATCTTAAAAGAAAAATTATACAAAAGCTACAGAACTAAGATCCACTTAACTGATTTTTTCTAACTGATTTTTCTGTGATCTAACAGAAGCCCAGTCTTGTCTGTGGCAGCAGTGGGCCCAGGTGAAAATGATCAACTCTCCAAACACTCTGGTATCTGAGTCAACACAGTTCTGACAAATGAGATATAAGAAGTCTACTGAATACGACTTCTGAGACAAGTATTTTGTGTAGGTTTGTGATAAAAAAAAGAGATTAAAAACTTGAAAAAAATATCCCATATGGAAAAGTTGCATTTTTATGGTGAACTTATTTTATGAGTCCAGTTTCTCGCATCTTCTCATACCCAGAAAAGCACTAAAATCATTAGGGAGACATCTACTTTTGGGGACCAGCAGCAACCTGCCAAAATGTGTTCTTGTTTGCACTTATCCCCTAAAGCCTCACACATACTGACCTTCCCCTTCCCTCTTCTGCGCAGGTACTCAGAGCTATCCTGAGAGGCTGCCTCCCAGGCTACAATCCTCATTTTCCCAAATAAAACTTAACTCACAACTCTCACAGTCTGCACTTTTTCTCGGTCGACATATTTTAAGGAATACATTATATCAGCCTGATAAACTTTGCAGACTGTTAAAAGAGGGACTACTTCCCAGCTCATTCAACGAGGAAAGCATAACACTGAAACTAAAGCTCGCCAAGGACATACCAATAAAAGAAAATTAAGAGGTCCGTCTCTCACGTTACATGTAAAAACTTGATGCAAAATTTTAGCAAACCAAATTCAACAACATACAGGAAAGAAAACACACCATGGCCGATTTGGGTCTAAGAAAGAAAAAAAAACCACAAGTGTGTTTAAACATTCAAAAAGCAATGTATTGACAACTTCCAGAACAGGCTGCCATGGCTGTTGGGGGGGGTGGGTACTCACCTTGCAGACTTAAGTACCACGACGGGCTGAATTTCGTAAAGCAGAAGCTGGTGGAGGCTCTCCAGGCTGAGCAGGAGCTGGAGCTGCAGCCCCCTGGGCCAGGCGGAGCGGGAGCTGGAGCCACAGCAAGAGTAAGAACACCCGCCTCCTGCCTTTCCAGTGCCCCGAAGTCTCCAAATTGAGAGTCCGCAGGCGGCCAGCTGCTAGTGCGCCTGCGCCGGGACCGCCCCTGCGTCCTGAGCTGCGATGGACGCAGCTGCCCGCGGTGCCCGGCAACTTCCGGCCTGGACCACCCTGGTTAGAGGGACTGCCGCTTCTTTGGACAGAAGCAGCCTGGCCGACGAGGGTGGCACCACGAGGCCTCATCTGTGGTCGCCTCGCCTCTGCCTGGAGTGCATGCCCTCAGCCCAGGCTCTTCAGCCAAGGGCTCAGATAAAGTGCTCACCCGCTACCTGGTTAATGATGCATCCTGTTTGTCCCCTGCCCTTTTGTGTTGGCCAGGGCCTTTGCTTCCAGGCCCATATCCCAGGCTTCCACGAGAATGGCGGGTCTCCCAATCCATGCGTCTTCCCCCAACCGCCTCCAAGGGAAGCAGTGACCACCTGTGTGGCATGGTGGGACACTCGGTGGTGCTGAGCTGCTTGCAGACGCTGAAGTGCCCAGAATCATTGCTGTCTGGGCCCTCTCACAGTGGCGGCCTGCTGCTCTGGGATGGCTTCGCAGGCATTTGGGCAGAACTCAGCAATGGAGCAGCAGGGTCAGCTGTGATTAATCTGCAGAACCACCAACCGAGCTTTCTGTAGCTCAGAAAAGACTGGAAGGTACTGCTCCCTGCAGTTGCTGAGCACAGAGGGGCAGCGCACCTGTGTCTGAACTTCACACCTCAAACTGTCTTTTTTTGCCTCTTGCTCTGCACATCCCTTTAAAGCATTTGGAATCAAGTGTTGCGTGCATGTTGCTTCAGTCGTGTCCAGCTCTCTGTGACCCCACGGACTATACCCCACCAGGCTCCTCTGTCCACGGGATTATCCTGGCAAGAATAGTGAAGTGGGTTGCCATTTCTTTCCTCCAGGGGATCTTCCCAACCCAGGGATCAAACCCGTGTCTCCCGTGTCTCCTGCTTTGGCCGGCAGGTTCTTTACCACTAGGCACCACCTGGGAAGCCCTTGGACTTAAGAGATGCAGAAAAGCTGGAAACTCCTAGAATCAATCCAGGAAGGATTCGCATGGGAAATGGCCCCTCTCTCTCCATTTATGTGATTTAAAAACTGGGCAGTGACTCCCAGAAATCCACGAAATATCCCAAAATTGTTAAGAACCCAAGAGTTAGGTTCTTTGACAGTTCAGGATGTTTTGAGGGACCTCATAGACTGGGCAGACAAGATAGACTAACATCATGCTGTACTGAGGGGCCTGGTATGGTCTATACCAAGAAAGATGTGGATTGTCATATTGCCTCAAATATAGATTTATTTGCATTTTTTCCTGTAACGTAAAGAAGAGCTTGGGATTCTAAAATATCTACAAAAGAACTCCTTTTTTTAAAACACTTTTGGATTGCAATTTATTGGATCACTGTTACTTACTAACCAGTTATCATACTGCTTCTGAGTCTTGTTTTCAGAACTTCGAGAGTATCTTCAGCTTGTGATTTGTAATGTAAATGAAAAGTTGTTTTGTTTTTAAACACTCACCCTGCTTTTTCTCCCACCTACTCCAATTAAAATAAAAAATAAAAAACTAAACTATTTTGTGCCTGGAATTGAAGTGTAGTAAAATTAGTCATACCAAATAAATCATAGGCCATATACTGGGGTGACCAAAAAGTTCTTTTGGGTTTTTCTGTAACATCTTATTGAAAAATCCAAACGAGCTTTTTGGCCAACCCAATACTTAAGGTCAGTTTATTGTTTATACTACATTCTTGGGTCTGATTTCAAATTATAGAATGTGTTCTACGGAATATATTCTTTAATATGTAAATTGTTTTAATTATCTGGGAAGTGGTCATTCCAAGAAATAGTTTAAATTTATGTCAGGGTGAAATCTTTACAGTTTAACAAGATAAATAAAACCATCTTTGTAGTCTGAAAAATTGCTCACAAATGGCTTTACAAATTTTCTTAACTTTAGGGTCTGTCGTGGTCTGTGCATGGATTGGAAAAGAATTTCCAGATATTTTAGGCAGAATGAGAGGAGAATAGTTATTAGAGTTGGAAACGCTGTTAGAACAGTGGGCCGGCTCAAGGGGGAACCGACCCCTTTCAGAGGCTAGTAGCCAATATTTATAGCCTCAAGACAGAGAAAATTCTAGCTGGAAGAGGGGCATTAGGTGATTGTTTAGGATGATATGGCTGGCTAATAGTAATGTGGGATCAGGGAACTGGCCAATTTAGATCAGGAGGTTCATGGCACCAGTTGCTATGGGGCTTGGTTAATTCCAGAGATTTTTGTCCTGTGACCTTGGTATAGGGCTCCATGGGGTTCACCTTATGTTTTACCATACAAGATTTTCTAAGCTGTGTACACGGTTTGGCTTGCCTTGAAATCTTAAAGTCCAAGTTCCAAACTTCCACTTACCAAAAACACAGCCTCTCTGTACATCGTTGTAAAATCAAATCCTGGAGACAGAGTTTTAAGTGACATAGAAAAGGACAGACTTATTGCTTTCACAGGCAAAGGGAGACACACCTGGCTTTGCCCTTGGACACTATGTGTCCCAACCCCAGAGGACTTGATGAGACGTGTAACAGTTGTTCAAAAGTGGGGTCTCTGAGTAGCATGGAAACTTACAGCACCATATGTAAACTAGATAGCCAATGGGAATTTGCCGTATGGCTCAGGGAACTCAAACAGGGGCTCTGTATCAACCTAGAGGGGTAGGATGGGGAGGGAGATGGAAGGGAGGTTCAAGAGGGAGGGGATACGTATATACCTATGGCTGATTCATGTTGAGGTTTGACAGAAAACAACAACATTCTGTAAAGCAATTATCCTTCAATTAAAAACTAAATGCACTTTTTTAAAGTGGGTCTCTGACAAGATTCCAGTGTGAGCAGGGCTTGCCTCCCTTAATCTCCTGTCAGGCGGTGTGTGCATGCTGAGTCACTTCAGTCATGTCTGGCTCTCTGCGACCCCGTGGACTGTAGCCCACCAGTCCCCTGTCCATGGGACTCTCCAGGCAAGAGTACTGGAGTGGGTGGCCATTTCCTTCTCCAGAGGATCTTCCCGACCAGGGATCGAACCTGCATCTCCTTTCTCTCCTGCACTGGCAGGCGGGTTCTTTACCACTAGGGCCACTGGGGAGCCGTCTCAGGTGGTGGGTCTCCCAATCCTGATGAGCTTCTCTGGTGCCTTTAATCTCGTGGCAGGTGGTCTCCTGGCTGCTCCTCCCTTGAACCCGCCCTTTGGAGCTCAGGGAAGGCCAGGAGGCTGGAGTCTTGCCCACAAGAAATGGAGACGGAAAGGCTCTGGCACCAGGGAGCCCCACAGGTCCCTGCTTGGTTTCACTGTTCACCCCTTAATTTACATTTTCTATTTTGGTTTAATCTGTTTGATTCCAGCATTTTACAGCAGGGTAAATTTCAATGTTTTTATATGTGTTTACTTGCTAAACAACATTTTTGTGAAAGGGCAGTTAGTCTGCCAAGATAACAAAAGGTACAACAAAATTAGAAGTAGAAATGTGGTATGAATGGACATACCAGAGGCAAATTACAGAACAGATGCTTTGCCTTTTCAAAAGGGGGCCTGTTCTCTTCAGCTGATTGCTGTACAGGTTCATTAGTGTCAGCTTTCTTGTTGGTTTTTAAAGAGAAAGCTGAGGACTTCCCTGATGGCACAGAGGTTAAGAATCCGCCTGCCAATGCAGAAGACACAGGTTGGATCCCTGGTCCGAGAAAATTCCACATGCCATGGGGCAACTAAGCCCATGCATGCACCACAACTCCTGAAGCCTGTGTACCCTAGAGAGGAGCCACTGCAATGAGAAGCGGTGCCCCATACCCACAGAGTAGCCCTCCCTCGCCACAACTCGAGAAAGCCCGGGAATAGTAATGAAGACCCAGCACAGCCATAAATAATTTTTTTTTTTAAAGAGAGAAAGCTGAAATCACAGATGTAAAATCTTTGTGTCTCCAGCAACAAATTGGGGGTAAGGGGGAGTTTAAAACCACTGTGGGCTAGACAAAATCCACTTGCAGGCCATGTTTACCCACATTGGTCACCAGTTTGCAACCTCTAGTATGGACTCTAATTATAAAAGGCTGACAGTTTAACTATCAGCTTCAAAATTAGGAGGGCATCCTTTCTTCAATGTGGAATATATTGTAACTCTTTGTAATTTTTTGAACAAGTACGCTTAAAGTATAGTATGCCCCTCTCTGTTTTAAAGATGTAACAGAGGTTTCATTACTGCTTCTCCCAAGGAGTTATGCAAATAAATGACAGAGCTGGAGGGGAGAACAACAACAAAATATCAATGTATTTTACCACATGAACAGAGTAAAAGACGAAATAGGATCATCTCAACAGATGCAGAAATTCAACATCCTTTCATAAAAAATAAACCTCTTTGTTAACAAAGAGTAGAAGGGAATATTTTTATCTATTAAAGACTATCCAAACCTGCAGCAATCATCACAGTTAACGGTAAATTGTTGAAAGACTTTGCTCTGAGATTTGAAGTGAATCAGATGTGCTTGCTATTACCACTTATATTCATATATTTTAATAAAAGTTCTAGCCAGCACAATGAAGCCAGAAAAATAAATATATATAAGAGCTGGAGAGGAAGAAATAAAACAACCTTTTCCTCTTTCTTTTTTTTTTTATTATGCAGAAAGCAAGAGTGTATATGTAGAAAGTTCAAAGTACAATTTGTTGTTTGTTCTTGAATTGCTGAGTTCTGTCTGACTCTTTGCCACCCTATGGGCTGTAGCCCACCAGGCTCCTCTGTCCATGGGATTTCCCAGGCAAGAATACTAGAGTCAGTTTCCATTTCCCTCTCCAGGGGATCTTCCCAACCTGAGGATAAAACCTGCGTCTCCTGCATTAGCAGGCAGATTCTTAACCGCTTAGCTGTCACGGGAAGCCCTCAAAGTACAATTACAAGCTACTAAAATTTAAAATAATATTTATAAGGTTACAAGTTTTGTTAGTGAAAGTTTGTGTGCTCCACACACAGTGAGGCCAAATAAACTGTACTGTTAGAGTTTGGAGCAGAGAAAGGTTTATTTCAAGGCCATGCAAAGAGACAGGTGGCTCATGCCCTAAAAACTCTAAGCTCCCCTGAGGGTTTTTTTTTTTTTAATTTATTTATTTTAATTGGAGGCTAATTACTTTACAATATTGTAGTGCTTTTGCCATACATTGACATGAATCAGCCATGGGTGTACATGTGTTCCCCATCCTGAACCCTCCTCCCACTCCCTCCCCATCCCATCCCTCAGGGTCCCCTAAGGGTTTTAAAAGTACTTTCAAAAGCCAGCTTGGGACCAGGAGGCGGTGGGGTAGGGGCTGGGGGTGGGGGGGGATGTTGGGGGGAGTGTCACAGGGTATGTGATTAACTTGTGTACAGTTCTCTGGCTGATGGTAAGGTAAAAGGGCTGTGTCACAGGGGTTAACATTATCAGTCTTTAGGCTCCAGGAGACCTGGGGCTGTGGGCTTATGGTCATCAAGGAGCTAATATCTTCTCTTTGGTGAGAGGTTTTCACATCTACGAAGCAACTCAGGAAATGTGCATGAAATACTATTATCTAGCTACTTCAGAGAGGAACTGGGGGAAGGCCTGCTCCAACAAGAAGGCGCCACAGGGTCCTGCTTGGTTAGTTTCATGGGGTAAATGTGAAACTGGGCAGAAGGCTCTAGGGCTCCAGGTACAAATTCTACATGTCCCCTGTTTCTAGTTTGTGGGAAAAAGGCTTCATTCTGCCTCCTTGACCTTCCTTGAGTTCCACAGGGCAGATTCAAATAATTGTCTGTTTCAACTGCTCACAGGGTTTATCTCCAGCAGGCTCCTACAGTTTCAGGCTAAACTATCATTACTACAAGGATAGAAGCCAGTTTCAGACACGAAGTACCCTACTTAGATCAAGTAGAGACTTCTACTCTACTGGGCAAGATGAGGCCCACTCCTAGCTTCTGGTAGTTACAGAAGAGACCTCCACCCAATTCCCCAGAAGTATCTTGAGTATGAAGTCTCTCAGAGGGGAGTTGTTACGGAACCATTGACCAAAACCACCTGCCTTGCCAGGCACGATAATCACCCACTTGCATGAGTTATCTCACAAAAGGAGGTCCCGATAAGGAACACAGAACTGACCAGCTGCCACCAACCGGAAGAATTCAGTAGGGGCCAAAAGGAGGGAGGAGACACCAGCCAAGGGATCTGCCAACATGTCCTGCCAACCTCCCAGAAACCCTCAAGCTGAAATCCATCTCGACTGAGAGATGATGTGCCACCAGGAAAGGCCTTGACTCAGACCAATATGGGCAACAAGCAAGATGATCAGCCAGAGACAACCCAGAAGGCCAACCCCACCCCCTAAACCCTGAGACTGCAAGGCTAGGCAGAGCAGTTCTCCTGGGTTCTATCTCCTGGCTGAGTTCCTTGCCCCTTTCTCTAGGTAATCAGCAACAGTTCATGGATTAGTGTTCTTTCAACGTTTTTGTACAAAAACTAGGCTATGGTCCTGTAGCAAATTAACCTCAAATCTCAGTGGCTCTATACAACATAAATTTAATTACTATTCATGTCTCAGTCCAGAGTAGGGTAAATGACTCTCCTGGGCAGATTGCCTCTATGCAATACTCATGGAACTGGACTGCTCCCATGGAATGCCTCCACAGTGCCCTTGGACAGGGAACAGAGGGTATAAGCTAAGCACCTCAGAGGAGATTCCAGAAGCCAGGTCCAACAGTGGCATGGATCACTTCCACCCCCATTCCGTGGGTCACCTCAGCCTCACAGTAACTTCTGGGCAGTATCGTCTTCTAAAGTGACCAGGAAGAACAAACGACCATCTACCCATAACGCTCTCAATAGAATAAAACCGCAATCTTCCAAAGTTGGTAACGGCAGGAGACTCCCCAAGGGGGAAGGGGTGAGTGGGCCATGCAGTCTTTTATTCTTTTCCCCTTTGGCATTTCCTTGAGTGCTCTTTCATTTGCATCATTACCATCACTACCAAGACATCAGAGGCTGCTGTAGCCATTTAAATGCACCCTCCCAAGGAGGACTCACACTTTCCACCAACCTAACAATGTGGAAAAGATGCTGCTCACCAGTGGAGCTAGATGAAACAGGCTAGCTGCTCCTTCCACAGCCCAAAGAAACCTGGTGATAACTCCACCAACTCACCAGTTCTCTCTGCTGAGAATCGTCGCCACCTCTAAGCCACACATCTAATATGATCCATGATAACTCTTTCTTGCAGGTGGTCCTACTTCTGCTCCAAGCAGAAGCACGCTTAGATGTCTTGCCCCAAAGAACTATAAGAATTTTTCCTGATAAATCACCTCCTTTACAAAAAGCTGATATCTGGAGGCCTTTCTTTCCCAGGGGAGACCCCAGTCCCAGCCCCAGCAACGGTATAGTCTCAACTCTCAGCTCTCCAGTTTAAATGGGACAAGCACAACAGAGTACCTGAGAGTGTTACACCTTGGGGTGGATGCAGTAATTCTAGCATAATCCTTTGTTGGTGCAGCTGGCCTTGCTTCCGTGACACACACCAAACCATCCCATTTTGTGTCTAACAAAAACAACCCACAACTTTCCAGCTGTCCACTAGAATCCACAATTGAGAATCACTGGGATTTATATGAAAACTCATCCAAACCCAATCCTTCAAGGATGTTGATAATATAGCATTCCGTGCCACACACTTAAAAGACAGAGAGAGAAAGAAACAGAGGCTATTTATTGGGTTTCATGTGCAAAGAAGTAAATAGCACCACCAAATGCTTTTTATCCTATTCCTCCTTCTCTGCTTTCAAGGCAAGATAGATGTGCCTGGCAATGGATGTGATCCATAGTCCATGATAAACCATGACTTATGGCTTCTAGACTCTTATTTTCAGTTACTTGTTCTATAGAAGAAACAATAGGAGTCAAGTCATAGTATTGTCTGAACAAAGAGTCCCTACCCCAAGCAGTTCTGGGCAAGCAGAACTGAGCCTTTATTCAAAGCCCCCATTCCTATCCATCCTTTCCAGACCAGCACCCCACTGGCCTATACCCATCAAGACCCTTACTTCAGATTCAGACCCTCCCTCAAAAGCTTTTTCAGAGGACTTCCCTGGTGGTCTAGTGGTTAAGATTCCATCTGCCAATGCAGGGGACACCGATTCGATCCTGGTCCAGGAAGATCCACTTGCCGCGGGGCAACTAAGCCCGTGGACCACAACTACTGAGCCAGCGCCCTACAAACTTTGCTCTGCAGCAAGAGAAGGCAGCGCAGGGAGAAGCCATGCACAAGAAAAGTTACTGCAGCAATGAAGACCCAGTGCCGTCAAAAATAAATCAGTCAAATTATTTTTTAAAAAAAGCTTTTTCAGAGAACAGGCATTTATTATTGTTGAATTAATTGATCTAGTGATTACGAACATTTAGTATTTAGTTCAGTAACACTGAAGAATTAAACTATTCTTGTCAGGGGTGTGGTAACCTGTACAAATGTATCTCTGATTCACATATTTATCAGAATGTTTCCAAACCCAAAGCATTTCCAATATTTTTACTTTTCGTCTTCTCCCAAGGTGAGATAACCATGACAATCATAGCAATACTCTTGAGATAGTATGGCATAAGGAGCTTCCCCACTGGTTCAGGAGCTGCAGGAGACATGGGTTCGATCCTGGAGTCAGGAAGACCCCCTGGAGGAGGACACGGCAACCCACTCCACTATTCTCGCCTGGGAAATCCCATGGACAGAGGAGCCTGGCAGGCTACAGTCAGGGGCTCTTAAAGAGTTGGACACGACTTAGCAATTAAACAACAACAAAATTATGGCATAAAATACTGTGAGAACTTAATCTTGCATCAGTCATTTGCTAATCCATGTGACTGTTCCAACATGCGTTACTCCATGAGGCTATCATTAGCAACTTGGCCAAATGTCAGACTAATATCCATAAGCACTTGTGAGGCATCCTCCCAATCTAGCTAATACATTAACTTTTTCCAAGAACAGATCAAAACAAAAGCCACTACATGAAACCTTAAAAGAGGAAGAAAAAAAAAAAACAACTGGTATGTCTTTCATATGACCTCGGAAAAATCTTTATACGACTTTTCCATTGCTGTTAGCTCTACGGGAAGCAGCATGAAGCAGTGGATAAAGGCCTGTATTTGGAGTCGGGAGACAGACCTGGGCCCTTCCTCGTATGCCTGGTTGACCTTGGGAAAGTCCTTTAATTCTTCTCTCTCCTTATCTCTAAATGCTAAGAATAGTGCTTTCCTTCTAATTAGGATCTAATTAAGAAAACATAATCCCCTTCAAATATTTACAACCAAGGGAATTGAAAGCAAGGAGTTGCATCGTCAGGTGATGGAGGCTCTGAGACCCAGGAAAAGATGGTTAAGGTAACCAGAGATTTGCAACACAGGAAGCAGAAAGTGGAAGAAGGCAGGACTCTGGAGTCCAGGCACCAAGGCCTGTCTGGTGGGAGGTGGAAGACACAGCCCCTCACAGCTTAAGGGAGCAGCTCCCACCTCCCACCAGTGCTCCCATTAACTGAACCCTGCAAGAAACCAGCTGATAAGGAAGGGGTGCATGGCCTGCAGGAGGGGCTTCCCAGGTGGCACAAGTGGTAAAGAACCCGCCTGATGATGCAGGAGTCAGAAGAGATGCAGGTTCGATCCCTGGGTGGGGAAGATCCCCCGGAGGAGGGCAAGGCAACCCAATCCAGTAATCTTGCCTGGAGAACCCCATGGACAGAGGAGCCCGGCGGGATATACTCTGTAGGTTCGCAAAGAGTCGGACCCGACTGAGTGACTGAGCACTCACCTGGCCTGCAGGGTCAGGGCCCTGGGGGTACAGAGCAGAGCAGAGAACCAGTGAGGAATAAATCTGAGGACAAAGTACCTTTATAAGTTATTGTGAGAATGAACATAGACCAGAAATTTCATAGGAGAGACCTTTGTAAACTGTTAAGCTCTGTAAGCACGATCGGGTATTGATTCATAAGATGCATTTCACTGAAAACACCAAACACGTCTCTCCGCCTGAGCTCCTCTAGCACTTGACTTATACTCACCTTCCGCTTGTTATTTTCTGCCCAGTCCTCTTGTTCCTAAGCACATGTCATCTCTGTTCTTGCATGACTCTGCTCCCTGAGGCCAAGTTCCTGGCTGATTCATCTTCATAGCCTCTCATATAGATTTCTTGTAGTAGATGTTTAATAAGTTTTGGAAGAAGGAAGGGGAGGTGGGAAGAAAGAAAAGAAATTTAAAAAAAAAAGGAGGAGGGAGTTCTTTGGTGGTTCAGGGGCAACAACTCCACTCTTGCAATGCAGGGAGCCCCGGTTCAATCCCTGGTCAGAGAACTAGATCCCTGCACGTTATAGCTGAGACCTGGCACAGTCGAATAAAAATAAATATTTTTTAAAAAAGAAGAAAAAGGAAGAAAAGTGTGGAGGAAGGAAAGAAACGTCATATCCTGAAATTAAACTTACAATATAAAAGATGCCTCCCTGTTACGGCATGCATGGCACTGGGACAAAGACTCTTCCTTACAGGGACCGACCGAAACATTAGAGGATGTTTAGCATCCTTGAGCCCCACCCATTAAGGGCTGCTCATTCTCTCTCCTCCTGACAAACACATTTCACACTGCCCCTGGGAGCTGGCTGTGCATACATTCCGTCAGGCCCGGCCTCGGGATGAGCTTAGGCATCTCTTCTCCCAAGGTCCCAATCCCTCATGGCTCCCTTTGACTTTGTTTTTTTTTTTAACTTCTTATATTGTATTGGAGTATAGTTGATTAGCTATTAACTGACGGTTATTAGTTGATAACATCACCGACTCAATAAACATGAATTTGAGCGAACTTTGGGAGACAGTGGAGAACAGAGAAGCCTGGCATGCCAGCAGTCCACGGGGTCAGATGCAACTCGGCGGCTGAACAAAAACAACATTGTTGATTAACAGTGCTGTGTTCGTTTCAAGTGTGCAACAAAGTGATTCAGTTACACAAGTCTATGCACAGTACCTATTCATTTGCAATCTCTTTTCCCAATTAAGTTACAGAATATTAACAGTTTCCTGTGCTATACAGTAGGTCCTTGTTGGTTATTAATTTTAAATAGAGCAGTGTGTACATGTCCATCCCAAACTCCCTAACTCTCTCTCCCCTCCCATCTCCCCTCTGCACCCGCAACTGTAAGTTCATTTCTCCAAGTCTGTGAGTCTGTTTCTGTTCCATAAATAAGTTTGTTTGTATCCTTTTGTTTTTAAGATTCTGCATATAAGCGAGATCACGTGATATTTCTCTTTCTCTGTCTGACTTACTTCACTCAGTATGTCACCTGAGGTTTGATCTTGTATTTGATTTTATGGCAGAATTATTCATTATCATGTCTATTGAGGGAGAGAGTGAATATAAAGTGTAACTGTTCTCAATCAATATTCATTACCTATATGCAGCTGTCAACTGAAAAAAAAAAAAGCACAATGTTAGAGTTGTGAGCCAAGTTTTATTTGGGGCCTAATGAGGACTGTAGCCCAGGAGACAGCCTCTCAGAGAGCTCTGGGGCACTACTCTGAAGAGGCGGCAGGGAGGCTAGTATATACATATATATATATGAATTTAATGAAGGGGGGATACATAAAATCAAGCACACATTTTAGCAAAAAATTGCTGCTAGTCACAAGGAGGTTGCTGTTAATCCCATGGAGCAGATGCCTCCAGTAATGCCTTTAGTGCTTTTCTAGATGGAAGAGGCAAGAACTTGGGTTCATAAAACTTTCTCCTAGAAATATCTAACTACCTGAAGTCCTGTCCTGCAAGCTTTTCCAGAGCAGAGAGTGCCTCCTTTCTGACTTCCACCCTGAACTCTTTTCAGGGTGTGCTGACGGTCACTGGCTGCAGTGACTAGAGAGAGACTCAATCCTTATAGAACCAGATGGCGACTGACAACTTCTAGTTGGCACAAAAGACATAAGTGATCCAAAGGAAACTAGGAGAGGTGAGCGTTGTCATAGCAGAATCGTTCAATTCAGAGAAAACTAATTTCACTGTCCCCTTGGCACAGGGCCAATCATTTATTCAATCAACAAACCTGTTAATCCATTACTATAATAGGGTAATTACCTTAGATGCTGGATTGTTGTTGCTGTTGTTCAGTCACTCAGTCGTGTCCAACTCTTTGCAACCCCAAGGACTGCAGTACACCAGGCTTCCCTGTCCTTCACCATCTCCTGGAGTTTGCTTAAACTCATGTCCTTTGAGTCGGTGATGCCATCCAACCATCTCATCCTCTGTCACTCCCTTTTCCTCTTGCTCTCAATCTTTCCCAGCATCAGGGTCTTTCCCAATGAGTCGGCTCTTTGCATCAGGTGGCCAAAGTATTGGAGCTTCAATATCAGTCCTTCCAATGAATATTCAGAGTTGATTTCCTTTAGGATTGAAACTGGTTTGATTTCTTTGCAGTACAAGGGACTCTCAAGAGTCTCATCCAGCTCCACAACTTGAAAGCATCAATTCTTCAGCGCTCAGTCTTCTTTATTGTCCAACTCTCACATATGCATATGATTACTGGAAAAACCATAGCTTTGACTATATGGACCTTTGTCAGCAAAGTGATGTCTGCTTTTTAGATGCTCGATATATGGAGATAAATAGGATACAGTCTCTGCCTGGAGCTTTTGATCCAGCGATGGATACTGAAAACTGATCAGTCAACTACAACATTAAATGTATGTTAAAAGCTCTGATGGTGGCAAAGAGCCTTAAGGATACTGCAGACAAGTCACTGTGCTCCATTTCTGCAGCTATTCAGGGGTGCTATGAAAAGGCCTGGGCAATGACTGATCCAAGCTGTAGGCTTCTAGCAACTTTCCATCCCATCCACAGCAGGGACCCTGGGGTAGGGACAGAGAGAAGCTTGTAAGTTGCCTGAAGTCATGAGATACCTTAAGTCACCCGTTCAGTTCAAGTCCTGGAACCATGAAACCCAGAAATAAGCAGGCAGCTCATGCCAGAGCACAATCCATTTCATGACTTGACAAGATGAACTCTGTTTGTCTTCTCTACCAGGCCAGCTGAAACATTAGCCTCTCTGTGGCTTAATGACGCAGTTGTTACTGTTGCTTTCCAAAATGAGGCATCACATGGATATACAAACACGTGTCCGGAAAGTATTTATGGCCTCTGCCATTGAAATACATGTCAAAGCAAGCTCTCCCACTGAACGAACATACTTATAAGTGTCACTCCACCCACCAACTGTTAAGAAATAAGGGTCCAGGAACGGCAACCTGACCCTACAGAGATGTATAAAATACACTGTGAATTAGTCCTTGAGGGTGAAAGGGTGTGTGCTGGGAAGTACTTAAATTTCCTCAAATTTCAGATTTCTCCTGCTTGAACTGTGGACATTGAGTGAGATTCATCAGGGCCTCGCTCTTGTTCAGGCTGCAGACATGCTGAGAAATGACCCAAAAATCCCAGAGGAAGATGAGCCCATCCGTTCTCTGAATTTTCAGAAACTCAATGTGTGTCCACCAGGAGAACAAGGTTGCAATAGCTCCTCATGGTGGCCCGTGGTGTCAGCAGTTTCCAGCCCAGGACTTGGGATCAACAGACCCTGCATCAATGACTTTGCCTATCAACTGATCCGGGGCCTCATGGAGCTTTAGGCGAGCATCACAGAGTCCACACAAAACAGGGAGCTGTGCACGAGTGCCTGTGTCTTCATGGTAGTTCTGTGATTCCCTCCTCTGCTATGAAGCCTAGATTATAAACCCTTCGGGCACAAACAGAAAAGAAATTTCATCCAAACGAGACAGTAAGAAATTTGAACTTATTCTGTAAACTGTAAAATGCATGCTAATGATGGTTGTTAGTTACCATTTTCTTACTAGTGCCCATTAAAAAATCTCTGCTTGTCACCACCAGTTATTATGATCAATATATAAACAGCAGAATAGTTTTTTAGTTAAAAACCTGCAACTTGAGTTCCTGTAAGGGCAAAAGAGCTATCTTTGTTCAAGGAAAAAAAAAACCTTACTGGGAATATTCAGGGCAGAGGTAAAGCCTCAAGGACTTTGTCATAGCAGACAGAGGGATAAAGGTAAGGGAAAAGGCAATCAGAAAAGAGAGGTGGGGAGAGGGCTGGAGGCTAGGGACTGAGGAGTTCAAAGAACTTTTAAGAACTGGCTTTATTATATTTTGATCTAAGTTGTGCAGCACTGTATTACAAATCCCTCTCCTTGCCCTACAACTTCAGAAAGCTGTCTACCTACCCCACCTCAGCGATCAGAGGTATTTGGGAGACCAAGCAAAGCAGGGCTGAGAACTTCCATGGCGGTCTTGTGGGTAAGACTCCGCATGTCCAGTGCAGATGGCACGAGGTCAAGCCTTGGTCGCGGACCCTGCATGCCAGATGGAGGAGCCAAAAAAAACAGGAAAGAAAGAAAGAAAAGTGGGTGGCACTGAGCATGGGGTGGCTGTGTAAAAAAAACAACCAGGGAGCACGAGACAGCAAGACAGTCCCTGGCACGGGCCTCTGAGCTGCAGCAGAACTTCGGGGCCATGGCTGCCAGAGAGCAGAGCATGGTGACCCTGGACGTCTGGCCCTGTTCCTCATGCTTTCCTTGCAACAGCTCCTTGAATCGTCACCCCAACTTTAAAAAGAGCATTATAACGCCTATTTCACAGATGAAGAAACAGAAGGGTTCAGTCACCTGCCCAGGATCACACAGGGAGTCACAGAGTGCCCAGATGTGGGGTCCGGGCATATGGACCCCTGGGTCCCTCTCTCTGTTCACTGCGCCCTGAGGCCAACGTCAATCACAACTCAAAAGTCACCAGGATTCCAGCTGACATCTGGGCTGCAAATTTCATGTGACTGTTTTCAAACTGATATAATCAGAGGCCAGGCCACGCTTAGATGGTGTCCTGAATCTGCTGCACTCCTGGAAACCAGAGGTCAAGTCAGGCCTCCCCAACAAGCCCCAGGAGCCTGTGGGGGTGAGGGTCCATTGGGGTGACCTTTACATGAAGACCATGCAGCACTACCATTTCCGGGAGCCAGACCAGAGTATGAGGGGGAACAGAGGAACAGATTGTGGCCCAGGAAAAAGGCAGACCAGACACAGAAAACTCTCAAGGAAGCCAGTTCACGTTTAACCTCCAAGGTGCAGGCTGTGTTCATAGTTAGCACCTCTTTTCTCGGCTTGGAGTGATGGACCTGGGAAACCTGAGCAGGCCAACCAGAGCAGAGTGGGTCCCTAGGGGCCTGGAGTGGCCAGTGGGGGCCCTGACTGTGCCCCCCAAACACCAGGGAGCAGGAAACAGATTGTATCAGAGACAGAAAGCGGAGTCAGGTCAGGAAAGCAGTGAGGCTCTGAGGAGGGAAAATAAAGACAGGAGTGTGCGTGAGCCACGAGAGAGAGACCTGTAGGGGGTGCAGAGGTCAAGGGTTGCTGTGTTTGTGTCTCGAGCCCTGTGGCCTAGGAAGCCTAGGCCAACTTAAGAGGCTCAGGCCCACAGTGACAATGATGGTATTCCACGGCTGTAGGTGATTCTTCAGGAAGCTTGCCTTGCTTGGCCTCTGGGATGTTCAAGCTCTCCAGTTTAGACCTGTGGGTCCAACAGTCAGTCATGAGCCAACCCTGCTTCCAGAGCAGCTGTCCTCTGGAAATGAAACTTTCTTAAAGCCCCTTTCAGAATCCTGAGATGAAGACAATTGGGAAGATGAAACTAGAGTGCGCTGGAGCAGGGAGGCGGGTTGACACAGGAGTTATTTCAGGGGGGTGGGGAGACCTAGAGCTCCCCAACACGTCCAACTTCCTTGCTGGCGCCTGAAGTTGCTCCCTCAGCAATGTCTCCTCTCCCCAGTGGCCTTCTCCAGGGTCTAGCACAGACATTTCTGGAACGTATCAATCCCCCTGCCATGGACCTGCAGCCTTAGCTCCCTGGTTACCCAGACATGGCTGGCATACCTGGAGTCTCACGCGTATCCAGCGCTGGGGAGAGGGGCTGGAACACTGGATGTGAGGGACTGGTCTCCCCTTCTCCTCCCCTTCCAGTTCTTCCCATCCTAGGGAACAATCAGAGGCCATCAAATAAGCAATACAAACTAATATGGGTTTAATGAAATGAGGGCCTTGGATTGACAGTATTTTGCTTTAAGGACTCTCTGGGCTCTGGCACCATAATTTATTCATAACTTGCTACTCCCCAGGAAGGGAAAACAGATGGTTTATCTGTTTCCAAGTCGGAGGTTGAAGGACTAAGAGCAATAAGCATGATCCCATGGCAAACACTGCTGTCTGGTTCCACTCCAAATCCCACTTCCCTTTTGCCCGCCTCCCACTATAAACAGTGAAAATGCTAGAGACTCACGTCCCAGGCCTCCTTTGCAACGGAAGGTGGTGCTAAACGGAGCTATGCTTGGAGGTATCTGGGAAGTATTTTCCCTCCCTGATCAAAGGAGGGAGGCACACAAGGAGAACACTCTTATGTGACCCTACTTTCTGCCTTCTGTCCAGGATCGGGTGAACATGTAGTGCCTAGAGCTGTGGCAGCCATGTTGTGGCCATGAGGAGAAGGCCAGAGAAACATATGAGATGACAATCTGGTGTCTTGATGTCAGAGAAATGCTAAACTTACCCAGAAATCACCTACCTCCAGACTTCTTGGTGAGTAAATTAAAAACATACTTATTGCTTAAGCCCCTGCTATTTAGGTTTACTTTTACTTATAGCAAAACACATCCTTTTTAAACTTAATGGCAGTACATACAGCAGCACAAATAATATAAAGTATTAGGAAGAAAATAAAAATAAGACTGTGAGCTTTAGTTCCACAAAGTTTCATAACTACTGGTTAAGAAATATACCATTTATTCACTTTCAAGTCAAACTCCAAATCACTGGTTTACCTGAAAATACTAATTAAATGTCCAGTCCTATGCATTAGATCCAAAAGAGTGTGTTAGGCTTTGAGATGTTTTTCCAGCCTTCGAGGTGCTGAAGGCAAACATGGATGGATCTAGAGACTGTCATATTGAGTGAGTTAAGTCAGACAGAGAAGGAGAAATATCATATGACTTTCCTTATATATGGAATCAAAAAAGAAATGATACAGATGAATTTACTTATGAAACAGAAATTGACTCACAGACAGACAATGAATTTATGGTTGTGGAGGTGGGGTGAGTTAGGGAGTTTGGGATGGTCATGAACACACTGCTATATTTAAAATGAACAGCCATCAAGGACCACGTATAGCACATGGAACTCCGCTCAGTGTTATGTGGCAGCCTGGATGGGAGGGGAGTTTAGGTGAGAATAGATACATGCATATGTATGGCTGAGTCCCTTCGATGTTCACCTGAAACTACCACAACATTGTTAGTTGGCTATACTCCAATATAAAATAAAAAAAATTTAGAGAAAAAAGAAAAGAGGTGGAAAGCCATTTAAGAATTTAAATTAAATGGTGCTTTAACATGGGGTGTTTTTGTTCTGGCCTTGCCACACTTGCAGGGTCTCAGTTCTCTGACCAGGAATTGAACCCACGCCTTCTGCAGTGAAAGCTTGAAGTCCTAACCACTGGGCCAGCAGGGAACTCCCTTTTCTGTGTATCTTAAAATGCTCATTCTGGAGTTAAGGCTGAGATCATTAACTACCTTGGCAAGTTAGCAATAGAATTGGGAGACTGGTGGCAGACTCTGAGATCTGTTCTAGAAAAGGATTCCTTCCCCGCATCTGCTGGTTGTGAAAAATCCCCCAGGCCCCTGTGCTGTTTACAATCAGCAAACACATGCGGATCCCTGACGGTGATCTGGATGTGGATCTGGGCTGGATACCAGTCTAGTGCTGTGCTTGTATCCTAACAGAGGTAATATATGCTGACTCGCATCATCAGCGCTTTATCAGAGGAATAAATGGAAAGCGATTCTGGGCTGAGAGGGTAAAGGGATCAGTTCATGGAAAAGAGAGCCTCCTTAGTCACATATTCTGAAAACTACAGGACAAGGACCAGAAGAGGAGTGCCAGCCATGAATAATGAAATCACACATCCGAACGTCTGGACGGAATCAGACATTCTGATGATTTCTTTTTAAGGAAAACTCAAAGTTTCCACCTGGTGCTGAATACTTGGAAGATAAGTGCTCTGAAGGCAGAGCGAGGTAGCGAGCAGATTCAGTGGAGTTAGGTGAGCTTTCAAAACTGGGTTCATTTAAATAGCGTGCCCCAGAGTGTCCCACCAGCCAAGGAGGGCCGGAGTGGCTTTCCCTGCCTTTGAGGAACATTTTGATCTCCCATAATTTGGTTGTTCCATGATGTCAGGTAGTTATGGAGACTGAGCTGCCCTTACCTGAAGACTTTACTGGGGACTACACATCCCAGTCCACATTCTAACCGAGAAAATTCCCGCTGTGGTGAAAATTCTCAGAAAAACACAACTCAGCCACCATCAGAGCCATAACCACGCCCTAGGAAGTAGGTATCTGAGTTCCCACTCACTCCCCAATTCATTACTGCATCCCTGCCTTCCCTCCACCTCCAGCTCTAAATAATGGCAGGTGGTGAGTGGGTGGGGAAGCGGGGAGACCCCCTGTCCAGGTGGGCCTGGCTCCATCCACGTTTAGCACAGAAAGTCCTACACCCAAGGTAGCTCCACCAGTCAGGGGTAAACTGGGATGGCTGGTTCCCCACTGAGCTTCCTAGTACCCTCTGATGGATGCTTGCCCTCTCAGCAGCTCTGGATGTGGGTTAGCCCCTGTGCTTCAAGAAGACTCTCTGCCCTCTTGGCTTCTATTTACTGTATTTAATTTGGGGCTGCGCTGGGTCTTCACTGCTGCATGCAGGCTTTCTCGAGTTGCATCAAGTGGGGGCTACTCTCTAGTCGTGGGGCACAGGCCTCTCATTGTGCTGGCTTCTCTGGTTTGGAGCACAGGCTCTACAGTGCATGGGCTTAGTTGCCCAAGGCACGTGAGACCTTTCAAGGCCAGGGATTGAACCAGCATCCCTGCAATGTCAGGTGGGATTCTCAACCGCTGGACCACAGGAGAAACCCCACCTTGGCTCTCTTTCCTCCTCCCTCTCTCGTATCTCCTTTCTTTACCTCTCACTCCTCTGTTGACACCTTCCTTCCAGCCTTCTCACAGTTCTGTCCTCAGCTTGCCTTTTCTCTTCCCAACATGCTGGGTTGAATGGTGTCCCCCTAAGTTTATATCCTCCCAGAACCTCAGAATGTGACCTTGTTTGGAACTAGAGTTTTGGCAGATAGAGTTTTGGTTAAGTTAAAATTTTCATTGTTCAGTCATGTCCAACTCTCTGTGACCCCATGGACTGAAGCCTGCCAGGTTGCTCTGTCCATGGAATTCACCAGGCAAGTGGGTTGCCATTGGCTTCTGCAAAGGAAGTTAAGATAAGGTTGTGGACAAAGAATGTTGCCTGCCATCAAGCCATCAGCCACTGCTGATGCCCAGATGGTGCATCCTGAGGGGAATTCAAGATGGAGAAAAACAAGATACTGGCCCTAGAGAGTTAAGATGCATATCAAAGGAATAATTTCAATGAACATAGACTCTTGCATCTTCCCACACACAGAAAAGCACTCAAACCATTAACTTGAGATGTCTGTTTTTTGCGACTAGCGTTAATCTTTTAATGTCCAACTACATTTTTTTTTCCAGCAAATATTCCTATATATCCTGGCTCCTTCCTTACCTCTTGGGAGCAATTCCTCAGAGCTGTCTGACAGGCTGTCTCCCAAGCTATAGTTCTCAGTAAGGTCCCCAAATAACATATAATTTGCAGCTTTTAGGTTGTACTTTTTTTTTTTCAGTTGACAAGGACTAGGAAGCATCTTAAATTCATATGGACATATGATTAATGTCCTCATAGACAAGGAGACAACCCACAAAGACACAAAAGGAAGAAGGCCACATGACAATTGAGGCAGAGATTGCAGTAATGCCATTGCAAGCCAAGGAACACCAACACTGCCAGTATTAAAACAACAGGCCCAAAATGGAGTCACTTATGCTCAACTCCATGTCACTAAACTGAGATCTAATACTTAATTATAGTTTCAGCCTCTTCCAAAGATGGAATTTTAAACTAGTCAATCAGGAACCAGCTGTTCACTCTAGTGAGGTCTTCTGTTACATAGACACGTGCCTTCCCCTAAAGGACAGTAACCTTGCAATAACCCACTGCTTCTTTATCTAGTATAACCTCCTTGTTCCCACATCCTTCTGCCTATAAGTCTTTCATTTTGTACAGCTCCTCAGAGCTCCTTTCTATAGTGCTGCTCAATTCATGAATCATTGAATACAGTCAGTAAAGGTCTTTAAAATGTAGTTTGTTGAGGGTTTTTTAGTACCAGCAGCTATCAGAAGGTAGGAAGCAGCATGGAAGAATTCAGGAGTTCTCAAGGGAACATAGCCCTGGTAACAGCTTGATTTCAGACTTCTAGCCTCCTGTCGGAGAAGGCAATGGCACCCCATTCCAGTACTCTTGCCTGGAAACTCCCATGGACGGAGGAGCCTGGTGGGCTGCAGTCCATGCGGTCTCAAAGAGTTGGACATGACTGAGCGAATTCACTTTCACTTTTCACTTTCATGCACTGGAGAAGGAAATGGCAACCCACTCCAGTGTTCTTGCCTGGAGAATCCCAGGGACGGGAGAGCCTGGTGGGCTGCCGTCTATGGGGTCGCACAGAGTCGGACATGACTGAAGTGACTTAGCAGCAGCAGCAGCAGCAGCCTTCTGAAATGTGAGGGGGAGTTTCCACCTCTTTATGCCACCCAGTCTGTGATAATTTGTTACAGTAAACCTAGGAAACTATCACAACCATTGTCTTAAGTAATGTAATTTAGTTGTTAAGGTTTCAAGTCCATCTATATGTCTGTGACATCTAGCTCTTAAGTGCTGGCTGGGAGCTCTCTCTCCCTTGAGTTCTAGATCTGGTTTCTAAGCACCAGCTTAAACAGCAAACACCCTAGATCTCAGTGTTCTGCATGCACTGTCCTTGTAATGTGTCCAACTTTGACTTGATCTCTGCCATGTACCTGGTCTCCCTCAACATTTTTTTTTAATATTGGCCATGCTAGGTCTTAGTTGTAGCATGCAGGGTCTTTAGTTGTGGCAGGCAAACTCTTAGTTGCGTCATGTGGGATCTAGTCCCCTGACCAGGGATCTAACCCAGGCCCCCTGCAAGGGGAGTGAGAAGTCTTAGCCACTGGACCACCAGGGAAGTCTCCAGTCCTCAATAATTTTTTCAATCTAGGTTAGTGGCATCACCAAAACCTGCCTCCCCAACCTTAAACCTTGATACTACCCTTGATTATTCCTTCTTCCCCTCTCTCTACTGGGGAGGGCATCTGCTGGATCTTTGCCACCTGCCTGGTGCTCCAGCGTCTCAGACAAGATCAGACACAAGTCTGAAATGTAGCTGTGGTGGTCACTTGGGTTCTGACTGGACCCCCTCTGCTTCACCCAGCAGTCTACAGAGAGAGACTTTCAAGGTAGAATTGTGAGGTTTTAATCATAAGATCGGTGTAAAGAGGTGCTTCCCAGGTGGCTCAGTGGTAAAGAATTTGCCTGCCAATGCAGGAGACGTGGTTTTGATCCCTGGGTTGGGAAGATCCCCTGGAGAAGGAAATGGCAACCCACTCCAGTATTCTTGCCTGGAAAATCCCATGGATGGAGGAGTCTGGAGGGCTAGAGTCCATGGGATCTCAAGAGTTGGACACGACTGAGTGACTAAATCACTACCACCTCCTCTCTCCACATTGTTGTTTAGTTGCTCAGTTGTATCTGACTCTTTTGCTACCCCATGAACTGAAGCCCACCAGGCTCCTCTGTCCATGATGTTTCCCAGAAAAAAATACTGGAGTGGGTTGCCATTTCCTTCTCCAGGGGACCTTCTCAACCCAGGGATCAAAACCATGTCTCCTGCATTGGCAGGCAAATTCTTTATCACTGAGCCACCTGGGAAGTACCTCTTTACACCGATCTTATCATTAAAACCTCACAATTCTACCTTGAAAGTCTCTCTCTGTAGACTGCTGGGTGAAGCAGAGGGGGTCCAGTCAGAACCCAAGTGACCACCACAGCTACATTTCAGACTTGTGTCTGATCTTGTCTGAGACCCTGGAGCACCAGGCAGGTGGCAAAGATCCAGCAGATGCCAGTTTGGCTAAGAGGTTTGCACGACTTTGTGAGGGTGTAATATCCTCCTGGCTTCCTTAGCCTATGGGGCTTCCCAGTAGGCACAGTGGTAAAGAATCTGCCTGCCAATGCAAGAGACACAGGTTTGATCCCTGGGTCAGGAAGATCCCCTGGAGGAGGGCACGGCAACCCACTCCAGTATTCTTGCCTGGAAAATGCCATGGACAGAGGAGCCTGGCGGGCCACAGTCTGTGGAGTCACAGAGTCAGACACGACTGAGCATGCATGCACGCACAATAGCCTGTGATTACAAAGCAAGGTCATACTTCCCTTTCAGAATCCAAATTCTTATGGCAGGAGAGACCTCATCCTGCTTGCCTGCAGGAAACGGTTCTTTCTCAAAGTATCCTCTTGCTATTTCCAGAAGTCCCTAGAGGGCGTCTCATCTGTATTCACAAATCAAACTGGCACCTGCTGGCACCAGAATGTGCATTAGCCAGGGCCAGCTTGGCCATGTGTGTCAGAGGCCGTCAAAACTAGCCTATACAAGAGAATAATTGACCCCCATTGTTAAGAAGGAGGCGGAGGCTCTAAGCCTTAGCACCATCTTCTGAGAAATCTCCGCACCATGAGAGCGAAGCAGAGGAAGAAGCAAATGCGCAGGCTGAAGTGCAAAAGAAGGAAGATGAGCAGAGGGCCAAGGAGACTTTGTGCCCATGGAAGCCACACGAGCAGAAGCGAGGGAAGCCAGAGGCCAGGGATGCTGGTACAAACTGTTGGACTATGGGGCTTCCCTGACGTCTCAGACAGTGAAGAATCTGCCTGCAATCCAGGAGACCTGGGTTCAATCCCTGGGTTGGGAAGATCCCCTGGAGAAGGAAATGGCAACCCATTCCAGGATTCTTGCCTGGAGAATCCCACGGGCAGAGGAGCCTGATGGGGTCGCAAAGAGTCGGAAACGACTGAAGTGCCTCGGCATGCACACATGCATGCCTACTGTCCGGAACTTGTCTCAATGGATTTGGAACATCTAGGGCTATTCTGACGGCCTCAACTGCCTTTGAGAGACCCACCTTGCTCATATCAAAGCAGTCCCTTTTGGTCCTCTGCCCTGGAACTATGACATTCTGGACCAGCTCCGTTCTCAGTTGTGGCTGCATGCAACACATGTACAATGAGCCATCTCTCTTGCAGTCAGAAATAAACAAGAAGGATGCTGAGGATTTTCATGTAACTAAAGTAGTAGTGGAGGCACTCGGACCTAAAGGGCCAAAACCAATGCTCAGCACCTCCACACTTCTTCTCTTTGCTGCTCTCTCTCTTTCTCTCATTTCTGCTGTCTTTGCTCTCCTTTATGTATGGCCTCATTTTTTCTCTTCATCTCCATGGCCCAGAACATAGCTATGGGAGTCACCCCCATGGATGTGTGCATGTCTGCTTAGCTGCTCAGTCGTGTCTGACTCTGTGACCCCATGGACTGTAGCCCATCAGGCGCCTCTGTCCATGGGATTCTCCAGGCAGAAACACTGGAGAGGGTTTCCATCCTCTCCTCCAGGGCATCTTCCCAACCCAAGGACAGAACCCAGGTCTCCCCACCCCAGGGAGAGCCTCCAATTAACTCTGTATGGGTCTCAGATCCAAGCCTAGGCTGAGTGCTGTGTCCAGGGACGGGGGCCAGGGCACACGGCCATTTCTGCAGCTTGGAGGCAAAGCCTGTACTGGGAGAAAGCGAGTGACCGCCCCATCCAACAGCTGTCATGAGGCACCACACACGTATCTTCCCTTGTCAGCCACTCTTGTGTGTTTTTCTCCACTGCCTCTAAAGCCGCAGGGAGGGAAAGCCTCATCACTGCCAGTACCACTGTGAGACCCAGAGCGTAAGCAGCACTGCTTAAGGTCCAGGTGACTGAGTGCAACGCCAAGAGGAGGCCATTCTTTTATGTGACAACTCCGCCTGCTCCCCAAGGATACCACAGTGAAGATGGCAGTTGCATTCAGCACAGGATGTGGAAGGAAGTAAGACGTTGCCGATGTCCAGGGTGTGGATCTACGGGAGGAGGAGGTGGAAGTTATTAGAACAAGGTCAAGGCCCACGGGCCAGGCTGTCCTTAAAAACAGCTGTTCAGGCAACACCATATGAGACGGAGAATTGGAAACTCAGAAGTCAAACGAGCAGGTTGAATCCTACTGGCCCACGAGTTCTTCTAAGGAGTTGGACTGTGTGTGTGTCTACTTACAGGAGCGGAGAAGCCAAGTGAGGAAGCCCACGAGCTCCAGGCGGATCAAGATTCCGTAGCTTTAGAATCTCTGGCTCGGGCTGCCCTCCTCACAGTTACCAGGTCACGGACATGCCCCTGGAATCCGAGTGCAAATGTTCTCCTTCTGCCCCCAGGCCCTGGGGCCGCTTGTCACCAGCGGCCACTGTGCAGCACAAAGCCTCCTCTGGATTATGGATAGCGGGGAGCCAGGGGCATGGGACTGGAGCTCGCAAGCAGTACTGCCCGGTCCCAGAGTGGGAGCCCTGGTACCACCCACTGGCCTGCACCTATTATCTAAAACGTGAGGCTGGTGGTTCTGCCGCTGTCCATCCTGGTCCAATACAGCCCTGATCCAATAGCTCTCCCACTGCCTTGACTGTAGCAAGTCAACAGAGCCAAAGTTAGCAGCCAAGGCTGACTTCAAAGGACCATTTAAAATTACTCTCACTTGCAGCATGAAACACAAGTGATTGCGGTCACCGAGAGAGACTCGGGAGATAGAAGTTTGTGGCTGGATGGAGTGTAATTAACACATCATCCACACAAAGCCCAAAGCTGGAGTCCACAGCACCACTGTGATGACTCCCAAGAAACACACTGTAATTGTATCATGCCGTCCAGATATGCTGGGACAAGCATTTATGTGTTTGGACAGAAGTCAAGGCAGATTAAGAAGGGCTTATGCCAGAGGCAGCTTCCCTGACCAGCATAAGGAGGCAAGACGTGAGAGGAACTAGAAGGGGCTGGTCAAGTAAATAAATCCACAGCCAGACAATAGAACACGACATGTAATTAGGAGTTACACCGCAGGAGAACATATAATAACACGGAACATGTCAACAATATAACGTGAAAAGAGCAGGATATGAACACTGAAGAAGCAGCATAATCTTAGGACTCTCAAATGTTTATTATCTTTTTGCATGCTTTTTTTGTATTTATACAATTTTTCTTTGGGGATTTCCCTGGCTGTCTAGTGGTTAAGGGGGCTTTCCAGGTGGCGCAGTGGTGAAGAACCCGCCTGCCAATGCAGGAGACGCAGGAGATGTGGGTTTGATCCCTGACTCAGGAAGATCCCCTGGAGGAGGAAATGGCAACTCACTTCAGTATTCTTGCCTGGAAAACTGCATGGACACAGAGCCCGGCGGGCTACAATCCATGGGGTCGTAAAGAGTCAGACACGACTAAGTGACTGAACACACACACACACACACACACACACACACACACACACTAGTGGTTAGGACTCCACGCTTTTAGTGCCAAGGGATCAGATTCAATTCCTCGTCAGGGAACTAAGATCCTGTAACCTGCATGGCACAGCCAAAAAATAAAACAAAAAAAATAATAAAAATTTTCTTTGGATCTGGTTACTTGAAAAAGGAAGAAATCTTGATTGACACTATTTGGGAAAAAATAACGCTAAAGATCAGAAAAATGTCTCTCAAGCTAGGAGATATTTTTAAAAATTATTCCTGCCCTTCCCATCCCCTGGCACTAAATCAGTCCAAGAGTTATACCTGAAAAGTCAAGTCCTTTTTCCCTTTCCTGCCCCTGCTAACAGTTAGGGCCACCAGGGACAGAAAGTCCCAGGGTGGAATCTGATATAGGACGGACACATGCGTGCGTGTGCGCGCGTGCGTGTGCGCGCACGCGCGCGCGCACACACACACACACACACTGTAAAGAGAGAGGCATTTCACGGAGACTTGGAAAACAAACCCCTTAATGTAATGGTGTTCTATAAAAACTGATACTGAAGAAAATAAATCATAACAAAAGCAACATGACAAAGGATGGCCATCTGTTGAGAACATCATAAAGGAGATTTCTGCATGGGGAAGGAGGCTGAGCCTAATTATCTCTAAAGACTCTTCTGAAACTCAAATTCTCTGAAATAGTGAGCCCATAAAAAAGGAAGTACAGTGGGGAAAAGGAAGAAAAACACTCTACTCTGCTTTGACATCTATTCTGTGACTTCTGACATCCCTGTCTCTCAGGTTGGTAACCTGGCTCCCTCTAAGTTCCAAAAAACATACACGGTTATGTGGTCTGTTTCTCCTTGAAGAAAACCTGGTCATCACCCTGCTTCAGTCCCCTTCTCTATCTCTCTCTCGGTCCCTTGGAGAGTTCTGATGGCAGATCCCCCTCTTCCCTCTGCCAGCCAACCCAGCCTGACTTGCTGTGTTGTTGTTATTCAGTCACTAAGTCATGTCCAACTCTGCGACCTGTGGACTGCAGCACACCAGGCTTCCCTGTCCTTCACCATCTCCCGGCGTTTGCTCAAACTCATGTCCATCGAGTCGGGGATGCCATCCAACCATCTCATCCTCTGTCTCCTCCTTCTCCTCCTGTCCTCAGTCTTTCCCAGCATCAGGGTCTTTCCCAATGAGTTGGCTCTTCACATCAGGTGGCCAAAGTATTGGAGCTTCAGCATCAGTCCTTCCACTGAGTTATACAAGACCCTTCACCATGACCAAGTTTGTGGTCCATGGAGGGGTCTGTAGTATGAAGCTTCTATCAACCATCAGATGCCTAAAGGAGCACGTTCTCTAAAGTCGCTCAGTTGTGTCCGACTCTTTGTGACCCCATGGAATACAGTCCATGGAATTCTCCAGGCCACAACACTGGAGTGGGAAGCCTTTCCCTTCTCCAGGGGATTTTCCCAACCCAGGGATCAAACCCAGGTCTCCCTCATTGCAGGTGGATTCTTTACCAGCTGAGCTACAGGGGAAGCCCAAACCAATAAGCCAGTCAGGAGCTCTGGTCCCCCAGAGGCGGCGTCAAACTCCATGGAGCAGCTAGGGGCACTGTCTCAGGGTACAACACAACGGAAAAGTCAAGAGCACAGCTCACACTGGGATGGGCAGGACTTCATGCAGTGTGTGGCGCCTATATATTTTAAGCCAATATGTTTACGTACGGTAGTGTGGGTTTGAAGAGTTATTTATCAGATCTAAGATATTTTTTTCTGGCTTGTTTGAGTGAAAGGACGGAGGAAGAGGGAGCTGGTACTGGCTGATAGTGAACAGGCATATTTGAGGTGCTTCTTTTACCTCATCTCAGGCTTCTCAAGAGCTGCATTTTATAGAGTGGAGTCTGAGTATTTTAGCTGCTTGAATATCTTGCCCAGGGTTATGCAGCCTATAAGTGGCAAAGCAAGGGTGAGAACCAGAGTTGGCCATTCCTTGCGGTTTTTTTTAAGCAACTGAAAAACTAAGATTTTGTTAAATGTTTCTCAGTGTCACATCATTGGAAAAAAAACTGTAATGAGTGGATGTGAAAGTCAGGCTTATACCTCAACAATGTTTCAGTTTAAATTTCAAGTTACATGTAATTAAATTGTATAATTCAGAATATAATGATGCCACTGTATTAGCAAGATAGACACACTTAGTGAAGCTTACTACTGAACACAAAAGAGCCATTTAATTTAAACAAGATAATTCAAACGTTTGCTTGCCTAAAGCTCATAAAATGCCATTTCATTAAATCATGTTTTCATTTATGTGACTGTTATATCAAAGCTATTTTATTGTTACGAAAGTTGGAAAATAGTATGGTGGGTTATTTTTAAATGATGAACATATAATGAAAAATATTTTTTAGAATAAAATACACTTGGCTATATTAATTTATTGATTGATTTAATAAATGATGATTGAGCATCTGCCATGTTCTAGGTATGTAGGGTACAGTAGATTTCTTCCATTGAGCAAGTGGAGGGAAACAGAAATTGTAGGAGGTTGAATAATGGCCCCCCAAAGGTATCACTTCCTAATCCCTAGACCAAAATACACAGCAAAGCAGAGTGGAGTGTCTATCATCATTACCCTCTCTGTACGTTCCTTTTTTAATGGGCTCATTCTTTCATAGAATTTTCCAAGGAATCCTTAGAGATAATTAGGCTCATCCTCCTTCCCCATGCAGAATTCTCTATGCAAATGTCACCTAACATGGAAAGAATATCTTTGTGGATGTGATTAAGCTAATGGTGTTGACATGGGGAGATTATGTTGGATTATTAGAGTGGATCCCAAGTGCATTCACATGTTTTCTTCTGAGACAGAAGCAGAGGGATTTTGTGATGCTGTCACACAAAAGAGGAAGTAATATGATGGCACAGGGAGATGTTGGCCTTGAAGACTGGAGTGACACAGCCACAAGCCAAGGGATGTCAGCAGCCATCAGAAAGTGGAAAAGGCAAGACGAGATTCTCCTAGAATGAAACACTGCCATTTGCAGCAACATGAGTGGACTAGAGATTATTCTACTACGTGAAGAAGGACGGGTCATGGTGGAGAGTTCTGACAAAACGTGGTCCACTGGAGAAGGGAATGGCAAACCACTTCAGGATTCTTGCCTTGAGAACCCCATGAACAGTATCAAGTAAGTAGGAAAGAGAAAGACAAATACTATGTGATATCACTTATACAGGGAATCTAAAATATGACACAAGTGAACTTATCGATGAAACAGAAACACTCTCATAGACATAGAGAACAGACTTGTGGTTGCCAAGGGGAAAGGGAGGGTGCAGGAGGGATGGGCTGGAGTTTGGGATTAGCAGATGCAAAGCATTATACACAGAATGCATAAACAACAGGGTCCTACTGTACAGCACAGGGAACTACATTCAATATCCTGGGATACACCTAGCGGAAAAGAAGGTGGAAAAGAATGTATATGTAACTGAATCACTTTGCTGAAAGCAGAAATTAACATGTAAATCAACTATACTTCCTTTGCCTTTGGGCTTCGTTGGTGGCTCATCAACTATATTTCAAAATAATAAATTTAAAAAAATAAGAAAAGAACACAAATGGAAAAGTGATAAATAATACCTGCTTTAAAAAAGTTTTCCAGGGACTTCCCTGGTGGTTCAGTGGCTGAGACTCTGTGCTCCCAATGCAGGGGGCCCAGGTTCAATCCCTGGTCAGGAAACTAGACCCAACAGGCTGTGACTAAAGGATCCTGCACACCGCAACTAAGACCTGGGGCAACAAAAACAAAAAAAGAGAGAAAGAGGGGGCAGCAAAAAAAAAGAGGGGGGCAGCGAAAAAAAGAGGGGGGCAGCAAAACAAGAGGAGGGCAGCAAAAAATAAAAAGAGGGGGGTCAGCAAAAAAAAAGAGGGGGCAGCAAAAGAAAAAGAGGGGGGCAGTGAAAAAAGAGGGGGGCAGCAAAAAAAGAGAAAGAGAGGGCAGCAAAAAAGGGGGTCAGCAGAAAAAGAGGGGGGCAGCAAAAAATAAAAAGAGATCGAGAGAAAGTTTTCCAAATAAACAAAAACAATGCATTTGTTAAAAAAAAAAAAAAAAAGAACAAGATTCTCCTCTAGAACCCCCAGAGGAATGTGGCCCTGACGACTGGCACCTTGACTGTGGCCCCAGGATGCTTATCTTGGATTTCTGGTCTGCATAACCGTGAGAACACATTTCTGTGTCACCAAGAGTGTGGCCACTTCTTTCCATAGCATTGTGAAAGCAGTACATACAGACGCGGGTTAACGTTATGACAGTCGTGGCGATCAATGAGACTGAGAGATGTGAAAAACGGAGGAATCCCTTCAGAGGACACAGCCCAGGCAGGCGGCTCCGCGGGGAGCATTTCAGCACCTGCCTGCGAGCCTGGAGCAAGGCGGAGAGAGGCTGGCGGCCACGTGGAGGCTCACAGCTTCCGGGTGCGGGCACGGGGATCCAGGGGACGTGAGGGGGGGGGGGCATGGGGCTCCCGGGGCGTGGGGGTGGGCACGTGGAGAGCCAGGGAGATGGAAGCCAGGCGGCCCCCGGCGCAGGGCTGTGAGACGCTGTCCCGGAGACTGCGGCCCCTTCGTGTAGGGTCGGCCGGACAGGGTAAGGAAACTGGGGTTTGGACTGATGAGCTGTGAAGACTGGAAGATTTCAGCAGACCGACGGGATCTGCTTTCTACCGTGTAGACATCACCGTGTAACCAGTGGATAGTGAGAACAGAGAAAAAGGAGAGACAGCAGTGGGATGACTACTGCGGGACTTCGGGGCTGGGGGCAGAAATGCTAGTGGCGACCTCAGTGCCCCATCTAGTTCTGGAAACCGGCTCCTCCACTGGGTGCCCCTATTTCAGTGACATTACCGCTGTGTCTAGAGATCTGTGGCAATGACTTGGGGAAACTTTTCCACTGTTCCTTCTCTCAATCTCCTGCTATCACTCCCATCAGGTGGCCTCTGATTCTGTGACAGCCCAACCATCTGTGCCTTTCTGGTGACCCCACTTTTGCTCTGGCTCTCCTTGTGATTTGTCTAAAGGAATAGATGACAGCCCCCGGCCGTATCTAGGTCTCCCTTTGTTTGTTGTTGTTCCGTATTTCTGTAATTTTGTAGCTTCATAAATCCATATTTTTTACATTAACTTTTATTGGAGTGCAGTTACCTTACAATGTTGCGTTAGTTTCTGCTGTGAATCAGCTATATATATACATATATCCCTTCTTCTGTGGATTTCCTTCCCATTTAGGTCACCGCAGAGCATTGAGTAGAGCTCCTTGTGTTGTACAGTCAGTTCTCATTAGCAGGTCTCTCCCTTATTAGCTGGGTGACCTGGTAAATTACCAAATTTATCTGTTCCTTAGTTTCACTATCTGTAAAATAGAGAAAACAGTCATGTCTTTTCACAGGAGTGTTGAGGGGATTACAGAAGGTAATGGATGCAAAGTGCTGAAAACCATGACTGTCTTCATAAATTTTACTATTATGTCTTCTTCACTACCACCATCATCATCCTAATCTGACCTCCAGTCCCTCCTCACACTGCTGCGGGATTCATCTCCCTAAAGGTCTGCTCTGATCAGGGTGCTCTCTTCAGCTACCTTCCATCATGGCGGGATGCCTTCTGTATGAAGCTGGAGCTACACAGCCTGGCTTTCAGCCCTGGTACTCTGTCTTCCCACCTCCCTACTTACTCCCTACACCACAGCCAAACGGTAAACCTCACGTTCCCCCTCACTTTCACTAAACCACACAGGCTAGATTTGCTTTCCTACTTCCAAGCCTCTGCTCCCGGGGTTTCTTCTGTCCCTACTTCCCTCCCCAGGGCGCATCCTCTGGTGCCTGCCTACATTTAAGCTTTTCAACCACTGAAAGCCTCAAAACTCAATAAGTTCTGTGTGGTTCTCAACCTTCTCTCCCCTGAATAAGCTCATTAATTTACATCTCTGTTGTTGTGGCTCAGTTGCACCCAACTCTTTGCGACCCTACGGGCTGCAGCACACCAGGCTTCCCTGTCTTTATGCGAGGGTGCGCCTGGAGACCCTCCTTCCTACATGCTCTCATTAGGAGAAAACCTGAATCACAAAAATTTAATCTGAGGCAGTACACCGGGCCTGCTGCCACATCTTACTCCATGACAGTGAGCATCTCCCTGTGGCCTCTTGAAGGGCTCAGGGTCTGGGAGGGCCAGGAGAGTGAGCGTGCACTCTTCCTAAGAGTCAAGGCCCAAAGCAATGGGAAACACGCCCCTCTCTCCATGCAGGAGTCTAGAATGAGGCTGTGTGCTCTCTGAGGAAAATCTGGGCTTGTCTCACCACGCAGACTTCATGTCGGACCCGCTGAGGTGGTGAGCCCATCCACAGCTCCCCTGGGGCCACAGGGTGGAGTCCCTGGCTCACCCCATGCAGCAGCTGTGATGATGAAGGAAACATCATCATACACCTAGGCTAAGACGTATGTTACCAGATTCTCAAAGAAACTCTCAGAAAGGCACAGTGCAGGCGTGGGGTCCCTGGGCTGAGAGTCCTGGGAGGGTCACCATAGGGATGGCTGGGGGTGGGGGTGGAATTCAAGGCCTGAGGTAGGTGAGTGGGGTTGGGGAGGTGTGACGGGACAGTTCCCTTATGCAGGTCTGAAAGGTGTAGGAGAAAGAAATGTCTATCTGGAGTTTCAGCTCTAATCTTCTTTCTGTTGTTTCTCAGTCACTGAGTCATGTCTGACTCTTTGCAACCCCATGAACTGCAGCACACCAGGCTTCTCTGACCTTCACTATCTCCTGGAGTTTGCTCAGACTCACGTCCACTGAGTCGGGCATCCAACTCAGAATATTCTGGAGGGTCTGTCTGGCCATTGTTTGTCTTGCCTCGCTTCCAGGAGCGTTTTTAGCTGCCTTCTGCACCCAAAGCATGTGCTCATTTTCATGGAGGGAAGGAAATTTCCACCCTAAGATCAGAAGGAAGGATTGGAAGGCAGAGGTTAGTTCCCTTTCTCATCATCTCTTCCTTTTGACCAAAGGAGAGGGAATTGACCTGATGGATGAGCAGAGAGAGAAATTCCTGGGTGCATATCCCACATGCCAATGGGTGGGTGGCTTCCCTTAAAAGTAGGGGACAGGTTCAGTCCCTCTCCTTCTCTCAGGCCAATGGTCCATTGTGTTCCCAGGGGCTGGAGATGGGGGTCATAGACAGGCTTGACTTTGGGGAGGGCCAGCCAGCTATCTGACCCCTGAGTTCCTTCTCCTCCTTCTGTGAGTCACTAGGGAGGCTGGGCTAGCCCTAGTTCTAGGGGAGGGTGCAAAAGGGCACATTTTGGCCCTGGATACTCACAATTCTGTTGTCCAAAGTGACCCAGAAGCCCTGGATTTGTCACTGAGCCCTTGCTGGGCCCACAGTCAAGTAGATCTCACCTTCCGTATCCCGGGGTAGCAACCTGTACCATCTCCAGAAAGGTTAGAACCCAAATGAGACTTCCACACTATTAACCATTCAGGACAGAACTCCACATATCTACATTGTCACCTGAGTTACTGGACTTCGTGGGGGCCGAAGCATCGAGTGGTCCAGGGAGAGATGGATCTCGTCCAGCCCTTTGAGTGGGTGACTTCTGAGATTACCTGTTGACACAGCTGCAAAGAAGAGACTCACAACCAGGAGATGGCAGGAAAAACTCCAGATCAAGTTGAAACAGTGTGACTCAACTTCTTGATGGCCCTCCAAGGGTTGGCCAAGATCACCTTTAAGAACAGAAAACGAATGGACGCTTCCGTATCTACACAATGCATCTAATCCCTTCTCTAGATCATAAACTCTTCATCATCTGGAGCTCTGTTTGACTTATCTTTGCATTCAACTGTCAAGGAATGAGCCTGGCATAAGGTAGGAAGTTAAAACCTAGACTGAGTAAGATGTGTCTGTGGATGATAAACTAAAGGATGAGGCTGATGGTGTCAGCTCTATCAGGGTCTAAAAAAAAGAAATCTCCCAAAATGTCACTGCTGATCTCCTCTGAATAAGAAGTAAATGAGATTGTGTGTACCCCAATGTTCATGGAAGCACTGTTTACAATAGCCAGGACATGGAAGCAACCTAGATGTCCATCAGCAGACGAATGGATAAGGAAGCTGTGGTACATATACACAATGGAATATTACTCAGCCATTAAAAAAATACATTTGAATCGGTTCTACTGAGATGGATGAAACTGGAGCCCATTATACAGAGTGAAGTAAGCCAGAAAGAAAAACAACAATACAGTATACTAATGCATATATATGGAATTTGAAAGATGGTAACGATAACCCTATATGCGAGACAGAATAAGAGACACAGATGCATAGAACAATTTTATGGACTCTGAGGGAGAAGGTGAGGGTGGGACGTTCTGGGAGAATAGCATTGAAACATGTATATTATCATATGTGAAACAGAACACCATTCCATGTTCAATGCATGAGACAAGGGCTCAGGGCCGGGGCAATGGGATGACCCAGAGGGATGGGATGGGGAGGGAGGTGGGTGGGGGGTCCAGGAAGGGGAACACATGTAAACCCATGGCTGATTCATGTCAATGTATGGCAAAAACTATTACAATATTATAAAGTAATTAGCCCCCAACTAAAATAAATAAATTTATTAAAAAAAAAAAAAAAAAAGAAGTAAATGAGAGCACCCAATGGAACCAGAATCTTTAAGTACAAAGAATAGATAAACTGTGAAAAGAAGGACAAAGTCATTAAAGGAACCAGGACCCTTTCTAATTCATGTGTTTTTCTTTCTCATCTCCTATATATTTTCTTGTACATCTTCAATAAGTGATTGCAATATGGATCCTTATTAACCCTTTACCTCTGCTGGTTTTGGTTCATTTAGGGACACACATGCAAACATATATATGCGCAATGGTCCCTCTCAACTGAGTATCTGCTAAATTGCTAGTCAGAAACAAAGATCCAATGAGATTAATATCATACATCTCTTCCAAGGCACTGGGTCCCTCCTGTTGTGGCCTCCTACGTACCCAGCGGTTACCCAGATGCCAGCTGTTTCCCAGCCATTAAGAACCAGGTAAGTTAAATTGATGATCTGAGATTCTGCCTCAGGGCATTAACTTCAGTCAATTATTGAAGTTACTGCTAGTTTTGAAGTAGTGTTTGCTTTAAATCTCCACTAATGCAAATCTCACAGGCAGGGAGGGTCCCTCAGCAGCCATTCTAGCTCCAGTGAGAAACCAGAAAAGATGCTAAGAAGTTAAAGAGGTGGTAAAGACCAAGGTCTCTTGTTTGACTAACACAGCAGTCATCTTCAACCTCAGAGATAAGACATAGACTTTTGTTTCACTCGTGTTGTGGAGGAAAGCCACTATTTAGGGTTTCAAAGAATGGCATAATATTCATTTCTGCAAATTGTAAATGAGATTATATAGTGTTATAAATAAAATACACACATCAATCTAGGCAGTCATTTCTCCCTTGTTAATTCTAACATTTTATTTGTATTTAATATATCACTGAGATCTAAACTCCTAAAATGTATTCATTCAACCCATATTTACTAGCGTGCACTGTGGTCTGTGTTAGGCAGTGGGCTCTAGGGATGCTTACGAGCTCCTAGACTCTTGAATGAGATCAAATTTGCTCACAAGTAAATACAGTTGTGATTCTGCTGTATGGGTCATAAGGTCAAACCATTAGTTTGCTAGGGCTGCAGTTACAAGTACCACAAACTGGGAGGCTTAAAACAACAGAGGTTTGTTCTCTTAGAATTCTGCAGGCTAGAAGTCTAAAACCAAGGTTCCAGCAGGGCCATGCTCTCTCTGAAGCCCCTTCCTAATCTCTGTTTGCTGTCGGCAATCCTCAGCACTCCTTAGCGTGTAGGGGCATCGCTCCAGTCTCTGCCTCTATCATCACATGGTGTTCTCCCTGCGTGTTTCTCTCTATACGTGGCCTTTTTGTAAGAACACCAGTCGTATTACATTAGGGGCCCTCCCTACTGCAGTATGACTCCATCTTAACCAGTTTCATCTGCAATGACTCTTGTTTCCAAACAAGGTCACATCTGCACCGGGGGGTTAGGACTTCAACACCCCTTTTGTGGGGGACACAGTTCAACCTGTAACACATGGATCTTTAAATCTTGATGCACTCTTGTGAATGAGGGAAAAACATCGAGGTTTAACCTTAGTCTGTGTGTGAAGGCATGAAGGCAATCTGGCCCATCTTGCTAACAGGTCGGGATTTCCTGCTGATTCTGGTCAGACTTTGTCCTCTGAGTAGCAGAGAAGTCCTGCCAGAAAGCATTGAGATCCAACCACTGGGGCCCATGGACCCCTCTTCTCTCTCTTCTTTCTTTTCCACAATAACATCTTATTTCAAATCCTTGAATGTACTCTTTCAACATTAACCAATCCTTACCCAGGGGCCTTGAAACATTCCAATTCCAGTAACTACTAATTTGAACAAAACTGTGTAAGGAAGCCTGTTGTGGGCAGGCTCCTTGGACAGGTGACTGCAGACAAGGAGGTTTCCTATGTGAACTAAAAGGCCCCCTGGAAGGACCAGGAGCTCACCTCCGCTCATGAGCACACCAAAATCACAAATACCTGCCAAACAACCACTGATACAAAAGATTGGAAGCTGCCAAAAAAAAAGATATTCTATGTCCACAGACAGAATGAAGAAATCACAACAAGCTGGTAGGAGGGGTGCATGTGTCATATAATCAGATTCTATGCCCCCTGGGTGGGTGACCCACAAACTAGAAAACAATAATATCACAGGGGTTCTCCCACACAAGTGGGAGCACTGAGTGCCTCCAAAGGCTCCCCAGCTGTGGGCTCTGGCATTGGGAGGACGAGCCCCCAGAGCACTCGGCTCGGAAGGTCAGTGGAGTTAGGTGCAGGAGCTCCACAGGACTGGGGGAATCAGAGACTCCACTCCTGGAGGGTGCACTGGGCCCCAGGGAAAAAGCAGTGACTTCACAGGAGCCTGGGCCAGACACATCTGCTGGCCTCAGAGGGTCTCCTGGTGGTGGGGAGCGGGAGGCAGCTGTGCCTCTTCCTGGGGACGTGGACACAGCTGGTGGAGATACCAGGGAGTATCTGTCTATGTGAACTCTGGCCAAGGGCAGACATCTTGCTTGGATCCTTGACACTTTTTGGAGACCTGGCCCACCCAACAGTCTGCAGGCTCCAGTTCTGGGAAAACTCAGGTCAAACAACCAATGCGGTGGGAACCCAGCCCCACCCATCAGCAGACAGGCTGCTTCAAGACTTCCTCAACCCACAGCCCTGTCCACTAGAGGCCAAGAGCCAGCTTCAGCCACAAGGGGGCAGACACCAGAAGCAAGAGAACTACGATCTGGCAGCATGCAGAGCCAAGCCAGCACGCAGATCCGAACCCACCCTGGGACCAGCTGGTGTCTGTCTTTTGGGGGACAAAAGGGGACAAGAGAGGAGCGCACTTCTGGGACACGTAGGGCATCCTCCACAGAGAATCACCTCTGCAAGGTCACACAACTAACCTGCTACATTCATAAAAACACACACAGCCATTGAAGCAAAATGAGCTGGCAAAGGAATATGTTCCAAGTGAAAGAACAAGATAAAACCCCAGAAGAACAACTAAATGAAGTGACCAGAGTCAATCTACCCGAGAAAGAGCTTAGGGCAAAGATGATCTAAGAACTCAGGAAAAATTCAAATGGACGCACTGAGCAAGAAGTTACAAGGAGCCTTCAGTGAAGAGGGCTCTCTGAACCTTCTAGGGGAGGGCCACCTTCAGGCTCAGAACCAGAGTTCTCCTTGAAGGAGAAGAGTTCATGAGATCAAGAAGGACAAAAACCCTTTGCAAACTCTGATAACTAACAGATAGTTATGTTGATGATCTTCATGTCCTGTAGCATCTGGAACAGTGTGGTCATTACCAGCTAAAAGCTCCTGTTGAAATTCCCCACAAGGAACCAGTGGATGGTGAAGTTAGGACTCTGGCCGCAGAGAGGGCCCTGACAGCAGAGACCAAGAGCTCCGGCGCAAGCTCTCCAGCCTGCGCTCTGCTCCTGTCCCCACGCTCAGTCCAGCCTAATTCATCACGTGTTTATGCATCTAACACATTAGTGTCTGAGAAGCAAAAACCAGAAAAGTGCTGACATCGGGATGATGATGTCCACGACTTCAGAGAGGAGCACCAGGGCAGACGCCACTTCCTACAGCCCTTAGCTGAGTGTTACCTTCAAGATAACCTCACAGTCACTCTGAATAGCAGCTTCTCAGAACCTATGTGAGGAGATATATGTATAAATATCCACAGATAATATATAGATACAGCTATAGATAGAATTATAGAATATAGTTATATATTCAGTAACAATTATATGCAATTGTTATAATATGTATTATAAATATATTTAATATATAATTTAATCTAATTTTATTATGCTATTATAATACACCACTTAATAGAAATGTTAGTATGATATAATATATATAAGTAATATATATTTATAAATTTATTATATATTATACTGTAAGTTTTCCTCTATTTCTTTGCACTGATTGCTGAGGAAGGCTTTCTTATCTCTCCTTGCTATTCTCTGGAACTCTGCATTCAGATGGGAATATCTTTCCTTTTCTCCTTTGCTTTTCACTTCTCTTCTCTTCCAAGCTATCTGTAAGGCCTCCTCAGACAGCCATTTTGCTTTTTTGCATTTCTTTTCCATGGGGATTTTCTTGATCCCTGTCTCCTGTACAATGTCACGAACCTCTGTCCATAGTTCATTAGGCACTCTGTCTATCAGGTCTAGACCCTTAAATCTATTTGTCACTTCCACGGTATACTCATAAGGGATTTGATCTAGGTCATACCTGATTGGGAAACAGATTGGGAAAGACTAGAGATCTCTTCAAGAAAATTAGAGATACCAAAGGAACATTTCATGCAAAGATGGGCTCGATAAAGGACAGAAATGGTATGGATCTAATAGAAGCAGAAGATATTAAGAAGAGGTGGCAAGAATACACAGAAGAACTGTACAAAAAAGATCTTCATGACCCAGATAATCACGATGGTGTGATCACTCACCTAGAGCCAGACATCCTGGAATGTGAAGTCAAATGGGCCTTAGAAAGCATCACTACAAACAAAGCTAGTGGAGGTGATGGAATTCCAGTTGAGCTATTTCAAATCCTCAAACGTGATGCTGTGAAAGTGCTGCACTCGATATGATAGCAAATTTGGAAAACTCAGCAGTGGCCACAGGACTGGAAGAGGTCAGTCTTCGTTCCAATCCCAAAGAAAGGCAATGCCAAAGAATGCTCAAACTACCGCACAATTGCACTCATCTCACATGCTAGTAAAGTAATGCTCAAAATTCTCCAAGCCAGGCTTCAGCAATACGTGAACCGTGAACTTCCAGATGTTCAAGCTGGTTTAGAAAAGGCAGAGGAACCAGAGATCAAATTGCCAACATCCAATGGATCATCGAAAAAGCAAGAGAGTTCCAGAAAAACATCTATTTCTGCTTTATTGACTATGCCAAAGCCTTTGACTGTGTGGACCACAATAAACTGTGGACAATTCTGAAAGAGATGGGAATACCAGACCATCTGATCTGTCTCTTGAGAAACCTGTTTGCAGGTCAGGAAGCAACAGTTAGAACTGGACATGGAACAACAGACTGGTTCCAAATAGGAAAAGGAGTACGTCAAGGCTGTATATTGTCACCCTGCTTATTTAACTTATGTGCAGAGTACATCATGAGAAATGCTGGGCTGGAAGAAACACAAGCTGGAATCAAGATTGCCGGGAGAAATATCAATAACCTCAGATATGCGGATGACACCACCCTGATGGCAGAAAGTGAAGAAGAACTAAAGAGCCTCTTGATGAAGGTGAAAGAGGAGAGTGAAAAAGTTGGCTTAAACCTCAACGTTCAGAAAACTAAGATCATGGCATCTGGTCCCATCACTTCATGGCAAATAGATGGGGAAACAGTGGAAACAGTGTCAGACTTTATTTTTTTGGGCTCCAAAATCACTGCTGATGGTGACTGCAGCCATGAAATTAAAAGACACTTACTCCTTGGAAGGAAGGTTATGGCAACCTAGATAGCATATTTAAAAGCAGAGACATTACTTTGCCAACAAAAGTACGTCTAGTCAAGGCTATGGTTTTTCCAGTGGTCATGTATGGATGTCAGAGTTGGACGGTGAAGAAAGCTGAGCACCGAAGAATTGATGCTTTTGAACTGTGGTGTTGGAGAAGACTCTTGAGAGTCCCTTGGACTGCAAGGAGATCCAATCAATCCATCCTAAAAGAGATCAATCCTGGGTGTTCATTGGAAGGTCTGATGTTGAAGCTGAAACTCCAATACTTTGGGCACCTCATGCGAAGGGTTGACTCATTGGAAAAGACCCTAATGCTGGGTAGGATTGGGAGCGGGAGGAGAAGGGGACGACAGAGGATGAGATGGTTGGATGGCACCACCAACTCGATGGACATGGGTTTGGGTAGACTCCGGGAGTTGGTGATGGACAGAGAGGCCTGGCGTGCTGCAATTCATGGGGTCGCAAAGAGTCAGACACGACTGAGCGACTGAACTGAACTGATACTTTAAGTTACTATAATATAAAAGTTAATATAATTTTATGATATGAACTTTTAATTTAATACTACTCTTTTCTGGAGAAGGGAACGGCTACCCACTCCAGTGTTCTGGCCTGGAGAATTCCATGGACTGTATAGTCCATGGAGTCACAGTCAGACATGACTGAGAGATTTTCACTCACTATAATTTTATATATGTATTTTTTCAATTACTTTGTTTTCCTTTGGCCACGCTGAGTGGCTTGCAGGATCCTAGTTCCCTGACCAGGGATCAAACCTGGGCCCCAATAGTGGAAGTATGGAGTCGTAACCACTGGGCCACCAGGGAATTCCCTCTTCTTCAATTTATAAAGTTGTTGCAGTGCGCATGGCCAAGCACACGGCAGCAACAGACTCATAACCAAGTTCTGCCCAGGGCCTGAAGCCCACACGACCTCACGGCAAGGCTGTCCCAGTGCTTTCTCTAGTAAGGCACTCAAACCACACTCAGCTGCCCTCCAAGCTCAGGCCTTCAGAAATGGCAGATTGTGAAAAAGAAAGTTTGGGCCAGGATTAGTGTCCCTGTTCTTGACTGAAGTTTCTTCAACATTACTTAGAAACTTCTTGAAATTTCTCCAATATTCCTTAGCCATACTTCACAGGCTAGCTTAAAAAATAAAGTCAAACCTCTGGAGGAAAACATAACATTCTCCCAAATACAAAACATATACAAAATATTAATCTCTGACTTTAATTGTTGGAAGTTTTTTTCCCCCCAGTAACTATCTACAAAGCTCTCAAGATGAGAATTAAGAACCATTCTCCATTTATTCCCAGCAGATTCCAGCACTTTATTTTAAAATTCTGAACTTTGCAGGGCCTCCTCCCTAGCAACATACAGCATTAAACCAACAGCAGCAGCAATTCAAGCTTCAAACCCTTCATGTGCGATGTGGAGACAAATACATCCAAAACCTACTCCGTGACGGATCCTACCCAAGACCCCCGGAGTAATCCACGCTCTCATTCTCAAGGTGGCCTCTAACAAAATTGATGTCCAGGCATAACAAGCCCATATTTTCTAATCCAAATTGCAGTGCAAGTCCAAAGAATGTATTCGTCTGCATGAAATATTCTTTCCAAGAAGTTCCTCCCGGGTGTGGAATTTTAAATGTGCTTCTCTCAACAGGCTAGGCAGACAAATGGCTTTTGCTGGTCAAGGGTTATATTTCACACAACCAGGATATTTCAAATGTTTTCTTATTTCATGGGATCAATAAACAGCCCGGCTCATATGCATAAACCTGTCTGAGCCTCACCAATGATAACACAGGCCATTTCTTGAGCTTCTCCCAAGGTGGAGCCTTAAAAAATCCTGACACCACTGAAATATATACCGTAACGAAAACAATAAAAGGATGAAGATGAGAGAGACAAACTCAGCGCTGGACGTGCCCTCAAGACAGTTGTTCGGTGCAGTTCAGGCTCTGCTGCTTGTGCAGAAGAAACACAGGCCAGACTTAACTCTGTCAGCAAGAACAAGCCCCAATTTTTAACACAGTCATCTTTGCCCCGGATAGGACCTGAAAGAAAAATAACCTATGGGAGATGAATTAATGTGACAGGGCAATCACTGGTAGTCATAAAACCCCTTGAAGGACCTTGGATCTGCAGAAGAACACAAAAGCCAGGAGCGTTTAAGCGTCCATTTGCACGCTTCCTTCGTGTTTGAGCTCCCAGTGGCTAGGCTGGGAACACGTTCAGTCCTCTTAGCCAATACCTGTCCATGAACACCAGTTACCCGAAGGGCCAGAGGACATGGGGACACCCACATTTCCCTTTATAACCACATTTCCTCCTGGAAGCAGAATCATGGGACGATGTACCATCTGCTTCCTGAAAGAGGTTTTCTGGGAACGTGTACTCTTTTCAAAAACAGGGTGACTTTCTAAGAAGTTTTTGTGAGAAGACAGGATCAGAGCCAATCTGTCACTGGCATATTTTTCATCCTTCTCTTGACACTCCGTCCCTGTATTGCTGTGACTGAAAACATTGGGTTGGCCAAAAAGTTCCATAAGATGTTATGGAAAAACCCAAACTTTTGGCCAACCCAGTACATCAGCTTTAGGACCCTAAATCTGGGAAGTGAGGCCTTCCATTGGGCTCACTCTGCCCACTGCCTTTCCATCAGATCACAAGGAAGAACAAGAAGACCAGCTTGGACTTCTGCAAATATATGCATCCTGGCATCCCTGCTGCTCCAACCTTTTGACCGCAGAAGAATCCTTTATCAGTACTGTGTTGTGCTTAGTCACTCAGTCGTGTCCAAGTCTTTGTGACCCCATGGACTGTAGCCTGCCAGGCTCCTCTGTCCATGGGGATTTTCCAGGCAAGAATACTGGAGTGGGTTGCCATGCCCTCCTCTGGGAGATCTTCCCAACCCAGGGATTGAACCCAGGTCTCTCACATTACAGGCAGATTCTTTACCATCTGAGCCACCAGGGAAGCCCTTATCAGTACTGGTGTTGGCCAGTTAGCTGAGTGACCAGCAAAGACAGGCAAATAGAAACCTCAGTGTGAGAAAATAGACAGGAGTGCAGAAGGCCAGCAGTGACAGCGCCAGACACCAACACAACAGTAGCCTAAACAAATGGGAAAAGATAATTGGAAAAAATAGTATCCAACAGCAGATATTTACTGAGAGTCTACTGTGTGCCAAACAATACTCGGGTCCCTGAATGTAGAGAGACACACACTTGATAGAAAGAAGGCTTTGACCTTGAGGACTTTGAGGATAAGTAGAAAGGTGGGTGTTTTTACAGCACAATGGCAGAGGCTCTGCAACACAGGCGGAACGGAAATCATGTGAGAGCAGAGAGAAGTAGCTGAGGTTTTCAGAGCAACCAGAGACAGGTTCTCAGAGGATGTTGATCAGTTACAATTTTTCTTTTTGGCCACACCGAGCAGCTTGCAGGATCTTTGTTCCCGGACCAGGGATCAAACCCAGGCCCACGGCAGGGAGCGCACCAAGTCCTAACCACTGGACCACCAGGTAATTCAGAATTTTCAAGGACAAGCTGGCCTGATAAACCAGCTGTGTGCATATGCAGCTTGACCAGCTCCTTAAGCCAGCCCAAGTGTTACAAGGCAAACTGGTCTGTGTTTAAACCAAGGCTATGACCCACTGGCAGGTTTCCCTGGTGGCTCAGATGGTAAAAAAATCTGCCTGCAATGCAGGAGACATGGGTTCAATCCCTGGGTTGGGAAGATTCCCCTGGAGAAAGGAATGACTACCCACTCCAGTCTTCTTACTTGGAGAATTCTATGGACAGAGGAGCCTGGTGGGCTACAGTCCATGCGGTCACAAAGAGTCGGACACCACTGAGTGACACCGACGCACGGGCAGGCTGTGTGGCCCTGAGCAAATCACTGAGCCTCAGTGAGTCCCTAGTTCTAAATCTGAAAAATGAGGAGAATAACACCTCTCTCATGGAATTCTTCTAAGGGTATAACCTCACAAAACATACAAAATGCTCACTACAGAGTCCAACACATCTGAGGCTTTCAATGCAAACTCTATTGTTTTTTCTGTCTTTGTGCTTTGGTTCTTGAACTGAATGGATCACATTTAAAAGAGAGAGTCCCAAAGGAGAGAAGACCGCTAGAGATTTTTTCCCCCCTCTCAACTTTGCATTTAAAAAAAAAACCAAAAAACATGATGCAGCTCCCCAAGGTATTGCATTAGTGAAAGGAAAGAACTCAAACTCACTGCTCTTTCCTTTGAGCCTGTTAAGAGTATGAGGGGTGTTTGAAGAGTTTCCCATGAAGAGGCAGGCTGCCACCAGCATCTCATTTCAGTATGCCTGATTGGGTGATGACAGCTCGCTTGCACAATCATTATTGACTTAGGATAGCAGACTCTATTCCGCACTCTGCACATCAGGACCCATATTGATTCTCAGGGCAGCCACTGTTTTGCTGGCAAAATCAGGATTCTTATTCTATGTCTAGAGAGGCAGGTTTAGGGAGGCAGATGGGGACCTGCTGGTAGTTCTCTGGGGCAACTCAGAGGCTGGAGCTATTAGCTGAGCCAGCACCCGAGGGAGGCCAAGGAATCAGCTCCCTGGGGGCAGAGCTGCCCAGGCCAATTAGTGTAAAAGGAGGGGACTCTGGCCTGGCATCCATAGCATCGCAGAGCAGCATTGATTCAGCTTCACATCCTAGGCTTGACAGACGAATAAAAAGATACCTTATGTCCAGTTAAATTTGAATATCATATAAAAAATGAATTTTCCAAAGTGTAAGTACATCCCCAATATTGCATGAGACATAACACTGCATTATACTGAAAATTGTCCATTGTTTATGTGAAATTTAAATGTACCTGCATTTAAGTCTCAAATATTTCCTGGGGCATATTTATATTGAAAATTATTCACTGTTTATCTGAAATCCAAATTTAAGTCGGTCTCCTGTTATGTTACATCTGGCAAGGCACATACACGGGCATGAAGGAAACTGACAGGGTTCTGTCTGAAGCACCCCTGCCATCTAAAGCAGCGAATCACCCTCAGGAAAAAGTCCACACTTCTCCAGCTGGCAGGCCAGGGGTTCCACGGTCTGGCTCACTCTTTGCCACCCTTTCCTTACCCTTTCCCAACAAAACCCCTGCATTCCAGCTGAGATGGTCCTATTTCTGACCTCCGAATGGGTCCAAACTGTCTTACTATCCCTCACTTAGGGACACAGATTTGCAATGCCCTCCCAGCTCCTGTTCACAGACCCACATCACCCCCGGGTTTTAGGACCTGCTCCAATCTCCCCCTTCTCTAAGGATTCTAACCAAGGCGCTTCCACTCCCCACCCCACCCATAACCCCAAGGCAACGACTTCCTTCTTGGAACTTGGTGCCTTCTCCTTCACTCATGTGGCCTTGGGTCACGGGGTGAGTAATTTTCCCGTTTGCCAGCAAAAGTGAAAGGATGGCTGTAATCTACAAGATAAGACATGCCTCAAGCCTTTCTTCTTCCACATCTGTTCTGTGCTCCCACCTGCCTGGCTGGTGGATCAAGTAATCCCAGGTTCCGGGGGCTCCCAAGATGCGACCACACGTGACTCCCAGGCTTGCAGCACTTGGTGGTCAGGGTGGGGCGGGGAGCCACGCTCAGCCCTCAAGTCTGAAAACGCCCGCCCGCCGTCACCGAGTCCCTCCGTAGGAATGCAGATGACACATTCATGTCCAGCTTTTACCTCCCTGCGCCAAAGCACCCCCTTGGAGGAGCCTCTTTCTTCAGAAAGAAACCAAAGCCCTTCCCACTGCCCGTGGACCCTCCCTGGTCCCCCTCCTCGCCCTCCTTCTTGGGGCATCTCCACTACCAACCTTCACTCACTGCGCCCCAGCCACCCCAGCGCTTCTAAGAACACGGCATGCACGCGCCCTCGCCGTGGTCTCTGCCTTCGCTCTCCCCCTGCCTGAGCCATTCTCCCGTCTGGTACCCACACAGCGCAGTCTCCCCACTTGCAGGTCCTCACACAGTGTCACTTCAGCAAGGTCTGCGCTGACCGCCTTGTTTACAACCGCAGGATCCTCCCCAGAAACCGCATCTCGGCTCCTGCTTTTTCTCCTTGGCACTTATCATCAGAGAACATACATATTTTTTACTAGCTTTTCTTTGCTGTCTATCACTCTTCACATTGGAACATACACTCTATGAGAACAGAGATATTTTAATTTGTTTTGTTTCACTGTTGTATTCCTAGTGTCCAAGAGATAATAGTCAATAAATATTTGAGTAAGTCTATTCCTGTGTATTACATTATACAAAAACTTATAAAAAATCTGTAACACCACCTAGTTTATTTCCTGACATCCACAGAAAGCCCCTCCCTCTAGGGGACTATATTCTAGTGAATGCAGTTTGATCATCCATTCTTCATTCACTCAAATATTTATTGACTATTATCACTGTCCTAAACACATACCAGGTGCTTGGTGAGTACTCGCTGATGGAGTGAAAAAGCCAAATTCTAAAAACACATACCTCCTTAGGGTAGAATCCTGAAGAAAACGGTGCTGACCTCTGCAGCGGTGAAGACACCGCGGGAGTAACTTCCTCCCGGAGGGGTGCGCCCGCCCCCTTTGCCACGTGCCCTTGACCAGGCGTGAACACGAGCTTCAGCCTCAGGACTCCGAGCAGAGTGAACTGGCCCCGGTGGGGACTGAACCCAGATGGTGGCCTTATTAGCACCAGCTGCAAGCAACCAGCCCCGCAGAGACTCTGCAACACAGGAAATCATAGGATGCGGGGCCAGGAGCATGAATCAACCAGCACACCTGTAAATACTTAAATATTCACAGGAGCCGCAGGGTTTAGCAAGACTGCAAGAGGAGGGCACTGTGTGTGGCCTGGGGCTCCGGCGTTCCTTCCTGGGGGGCCTGGGACCCCACTTCTGCGTGTGTTCAAGGTGGCCCTGAGGGCTCCCCCGTCTGAGGATCAAACAATCTGTACAGTTTCGCTGCTGTTGCTGTTGTTCCTTGACTATTAAAAGAAAGTTCTGTTTTAGGAGAAACACGTTGCAAACACCTTGGATGCAAGGAGATTTAATTTTCTCCCTGTTTGACCTTTAGCTGATGTATAAAAGGCTCTTTACTCTTATTTCTTTTTGGTCTTTTCAGCCAAGCCTCGCAGCATTTGGGGTCTTAGTTCCCAGCCCAGGGATGGAAGCCGTGCCCCCCTGCAGTGGAAGTGGGCATCTTAACCACTGGACCACCAGGGAAGCCTCCCCATTACCCTATTTCCAAAAAGTGGTTAAGGCAACCTTCTTCAAACATCAGCCTCGGCAGCCTCCCCCGGTGGCTGTAAAGTCAGGGATCATTTCGCAAGTGAAGGGGAGTCTTGAGATTCCCTTAGAGAGAAGGGCCATGCCCTTCACCACCCACTCCTTTGCCTATAAAGTGTTCAGAGAACCTTGCCCACCCCTGAATCTGATTCATCCAGGTGGTTTTCTTGGTACCCCTTCCATACAGACCCCGAGGCGAGGAGGACATTGCAGCCACTTTGGACAGTGAAATGCTGGAGAGCTGAGCGTGAGAGGCCTAACGGGGGACAAGGCAGGGAAGGCGAGAAGCAGCCTGACGGCAGGGGGCTGCCCAGCCATCGTTTCTCAGTAGGGGGCCGGCCCTGGCTGCGTCTTTGGGAATAAGGTGGTCACCAAGAGGGTCTTCGGAGGCCTGCAGTGTTTGTGTCCAGTACCGTGGGGCTCTCAGAGTTCTTCCTACTTCCAAACTTAGGATAAAATTTCTATACACAATACCTGTTGGGATCTGTTTGTCATGCCTTCTGGCTAGTTTCTTCACTTAACTGCAAATCAGGGCAGAGATTGACCTGGAGTGATTCTGCCGGATGGCTACCCTCGCCTCCTTATGCCCCACATGATTTAGCTCTTTTAAGAAACCATTTTTCCAGATCCCTTTTCCTTTGACCCAAGCAGCACCCTTTTTCCTTTCCTCCTACTCCCTCCTCAGCGGAGGGCCAAAGGTCTCCAAGGTTCCAGTGAGGTCCTGGTTTCAACACTGTGGCTCTGAGTGATATACAAGCGTGGAGAAAGACCATTCAGCCTCTCAAGGGAGCAATTGCAATCAAGGTGGCTCCAATGGGAAATGGATCCCAGCTGGGACAAGAGATGGGAAGAATTTAGCAGTGGGCCATCTAGGGCTGTGGTCTGTCTCTCCTCATCACAGCCTCCATGTTCCCCGAGGCTTGAGTGCCATGCTTTTCATAAAGTCTCTGACTAGAAGTCCAGTCCAGGGATTTCTCTGGTGGTCCAGTGGCTAAGACTGTGCTCCCAGTGCAGGGGACCCGGGTTCAACCCCTGGTAGGGCAACTAGATCCCACATGCTGCAACTAAAGAGCCCACAATCCACAACTAAGACCTGGAGCAGTCAAATAAATAAATGTTAAAAAAAAAAAAAAAGAGTCCAGTCCAGAACGTTATCACAGCATCCCTGTGAGGGGCTGGTGAGATACTTCAATGACATGGCAAGTCACTGATGTCCATGGTTCTCCAGACCATTAGATATAAGACAGAGGAGGTGGTTGCAGATCTATTTAGCAATTTCTTTCAAAAAGATGATGGAATATGCATGTTTTTCCAGAGAGAATATATATTTTTCTACCCTTTTCTACAGACCATTTATTGCTTTGCACTGGATCACACCTAAGGGGGTGTGTCTGTATGGTGTGTGTGTGTGTTATTAGGGATTATGAGCTCAAATAATGAAGTGTTAAAGTGGAAGTGTTGTGTTTGACTCTTTGCGACCCCACAGATTGTAGCCCACCAGGCTCCTCTGTCCATGGAATTCTCCAAGCAAGAATACTGGAGTGGGTTGCCATTCCCTTCTCCAGGGGATCTTCCCAATCCAGGGACTAAACCTAGGTCTCCCACATTGCAGGCAGAGTCTCTACCAGCTGAGCCACCAGGGAAGCCCCTCAAATAATGAAGCAGGAATAAAATCTGAAAAAAAAAATTCTTTACCCTGGTCCCATGACAGCACAAAGCAAATCAATGCTGTAGGGTTATTTCAGAGGCAGCAGATGAAAAGAAATCTCTCTGCCATCACCCTGTGCTCAGAAGACATGGGGACCCTTCCTGCCCTTTAACTCTTCTGCCTACAAGACCCATTATAATGCTTTTTTCAGGAGGAATGAGAAATTAATTTGGTTTCCCTGCATCTTGTTCTATTTTTATCTAAGTTCGAACTGTTCACTCAAAAATAGAAACAAAGGATCACACAAGATGCATGCAACTGGCTCTTAAACTTACGGGTGAAAAACTGGTTATAAAAGAGGTTAATGTTGTTATTCCAGAGAACCCTGGTTGCTATGGCGAGGAATCTTCTGTCAATCACCTGGATGAAGTTGGCTCTTCTCACAAGAACAGCCTGTATTAGAGCTGCAGTTTGAATATATTTGCCACTGAGCTTTGACTCAAATGTTTAACTTAGTGGACAGATCTGTGTTTTATCAATTGGAATATTGTAGACTTTAAATGCAGGGCTTGTAGAATGCAGCTGAGTGAAACTGCATGCTCTCAGAATGGGCAAGTTTAACTACCAGGTTAGGTATCATTTTGGGGGAGGAAAATAGGTTCGATCACTAGTGGGGGAACTAAAATCCCACATGGCACCAACATGACCAAAAAAAAAAAGCTTTCTTTAATCCTGAAAATGTATGGAGGGATTTGGACAAGTACAGAGCTAACCATGACCAGCAAAGGAAAAGCTCCAAAGAGAACGCTAGAATGTGTGGTGTGATTTGGTCTGTAAAATGGGAGTTCTTGATGGATTCCTTGATTGACTGATTTTTCGGAAAACTTTCAATGATTTTGATCTGTGGCGTTTACAGCTTAATGATCTGCCATTCCTGTTGAAATTTATTCAGGCAATAATCCACAAGAAATTGGTTGTTTTCAACCGTTTATGACTTGTTATTTAACATTTAACAGAATGGCTATTTATTTTGGAAACAACCAATTGTGAGAGGTTTATTGCTATTGTAAACCATAATCAACTGCTTGTATCATTACTACTTTCGCAAGAGATAAAACGGGCAGCTGCAAGCGGAAAATTGTCGAGTAGCTTTAAACATTTGCATTTGTGATTGTACACGGGAGCTCCTTCACCTTGAAGTTCGCCTGCATTTACAGCGACACTGCAGTTGCCTTCAGTATGAAGTGTTCGGCATTCTGCTTAATATCGGATCCAAATAAGATAACGCTCCAGAAGCTCTCCGCAATTGTTTTTCAATTACTTACATGAAAAAGGAAGACACGATTTGGATGAGCTAGGACAATGCTGTAGATTACATTTTGTTTATCCCAGTATCACAGCAGGAATTGCGTTTCACGGCTTTTAGAGAAATCCAACCGGTGGAGTCATTTATTCCACCAAAACCTCAGAGAGGTCCTTCTGTCACCAGGGTTTACTGTTCCAGCACTCGATGCTCTGCTGTAAGACCCACCAGTGGTGGACTAAGACCCAGAATGTGATTAGAGCTCTGAAGGGCCCTTCAGCCCAGGAGCATCTCATGGTGACCGTGATTTATAGAATCACCACGTGCATCAAAGCCACACAGATTCTCTTGGGCAAGCTTGGTCTGAATGGTTTGGAATTTCTGGTGGTAACTGTAGAGTCCTAGAGTTGACAGCGGCGAGGAGGGAATGACAGGGCCTGAAAACCCATCCCTAGTAGATGAGTCTGGGTCCTGGGGCAGTAAAGCCAAGTCTGCGACAGTGTGCCAATCATGATGGCTCTCGGAGCCCCAGTTCCCACTTTTAAAGATGGAGATAGTAGGGCTGCCCTGGGAGCTCAGTGGTAAACAATCCACCTGCCAATGCAGGAGACACAGGTTCAATCCCTGATGCAGGACAATCGCACATACCTTGGAGCAACTACGCCCATGAGCCACAACTACTGAGCCTGTGCTCTGGAGCCGGGGAACAGCATCTACTGAAAGCCCTCGTGCTGGAGAGGCCACGCTCTGCAACAAGAGAAGCCACTGCAGTCAGAAGCCCGTGCACCGCAATTAGAGAGTAGCCTCTGCTTGCTGCAACTAGAGAAAAGCCATGAAGACCCAGCATAGCCAAAATAAATACATTAAAAAAAAATGGAGATAATAATAGTACAACCTCCCCTTCTATAAAAAGGTTATCCCGAGAAACAAAGAGGGGAAGAATACACACCAAAAAAAGGATAATGAGTGGGTTCAGATAAAGTGCAGTGCTTTCATTATAATCATTTTATTCTTAGTTATTTTGCATGCTTAAAAGCAGACTGCATCCGTTAAACAGCTGCTGAGATTTTATTTCATTACACTGGCTGTTCCAAAGTTTGTCTTGCAAGACTTGCCAGGTGACTTCCTCACCACAAGTTTTTCCAGGCAGGACCCCGCATACTGAATTTGCTTTGTAGGGAAAAGGGCTGGTAGAAGGGAGGTGCAGTTTTATCTTGGGCCCAGGAACTGAAGAATCCATTTGCTGATGGGTGGCCCTGCCCTACATCACCAACCAATGTCTGGTGATGCTGTGGTGGAGGCCTAGGGGGGCATGGTCCTTAGTAGTGGCTGCACTCCAGACCATAGTCCCTGGAGGGGTGGAGAGGATTCTAGAGACACAGAGAGACCAAGACGAGGGAGAAGGGAGGGGCAGAAACACACGCACGGAAAGACAAAGGCCTATGGAGAGAGAGTGGGGGATGGAGAAAAAGCAGCTCTTTGGGTTTGCCCAGGAAACTGACAGAGGCCCTGGTTCTTAGCTGCAGGACTCATCAGAAGGAAGGAGGGGGAGCCACAGAAAGACAGCTGGAAGGGGTCTTTGTTTTGGGTAAAACTGCTGCAAAGGGCAAAGATGACAAGCCTGGAATTCTTTTTTTTTTTTAAATCCCTCCAAACCCCTATGGCTTAAAGCTGAGAAGCCTAAAAAAGCCTGAGAAGGTTGGCGGCATCCTCAGGTGGGGAGCACGCAGTGGAGGCTCAGCACAGCTCCCTGTGGGTAGAGGGCTGGGGGCTGTCAGGTGCCAGATAGGTCCCCAGGTCCAGAGCCTTCCCTTTCCTGCCCCACAGGAAGGGAGACTGAAGCCACAACACGAAGGGATGCCCAGGGTCCCCGATCTTTTATTACCCTGCAGATTTCCAGGGCAAAAATAACAGTAATTGCCGCTTTGTACTTAGTACTTAGGTGCCAAAGTGAAGTGCAAGTGAAAGTCTCTCAGTCGTGCCCAACTCTTTGCAACCCTATGGACCATAGCTGGCCAGGCTCCTCGGTCCATGGAATCTTCCAGGCAAGAATACAGGAGTGGATTGCCCTTCCCTCCTCCAGGGGATCTTCCTGACCCACAGGTTGCACTTGGCTCTACTGCATTGCAGGCAGATTCTTTACCATCTGAGCCACCAGGGTGGATAGTGGACAGTGAAAGTCGCTCAGTCGTGTCCACCTCTTTGCGATCCCATGGCCTATACAGTCCATGGAATTCTCCAGGCCGGAATACTGAAGGGAGTAGCTGTTGCCTTCTCCAGGGGGATCTTCCCAACTCAGGGATCGAACCCAGGTCTCCCGCATTGCAGGTGGATTCTTTATCAGCTGAGCCATCAGGGAAGCCTCTACTATATCCATGAGTAGGTACTAGTACTGCCGTTTCACAGAAGGAATCACCTCTATCTGAACATTCTTAACCCCTCTGATATCTATAACAATATTTAAGGAATTTTAAAAGAAAAACATTCCCATAGCACCAAACATATGTACCCTATTTTGCATAATTTCAGTTATAATGAGCTTATATACTTTAGTGCCATCTTTTTTCACACCTGCACCATCATATCATCATTATTAGCGTCTCCTTCATCCCTTGGGTGAAAGATATCTGGCATGAAAATAATCTGACTGTGCTACATCTGGTCTCTTGGAGTTTGCATTAGATCCATGTCAACCCAGTGAATTCTGCTGGGCGCTTCCAGTACGCCGAGCACTATGCTAGGTCCTGGGTGAGCACATAGCCCCTGCCGTTAACACACGCCCTGCACCCCTTAGGCAGACTCTGTACTGGCCTGGGCTGCAGACCATGGTCCAGGTCCCAGAAAGATGAGGATGATGGTGAGGACTAGATGCAAACACTAGACACAAAAGCCTTTACTTTTGTTTCCCCTGAGTCAACCTAAAAAAGCAGTTTCAAGGGACACAAGATGAAGACACAGGAGAGTAAAGGGGGCTTCCCGTGTTGCTGAGGTTTCTCGCTGGGCACACCCAGGGCTTCCTGGTCCTGCCAGCTGGTGTGGAGTTGAGGTCCATCAGGATGGAGAAGCGTATGACTGCTGCTCCTTGCCTTTGTGCTCTGACCATCAGCCACCAGAAAGGACGACTGTGACCACATAAGGCAGTAGTCCTGCCACTCAGCCTGGAATAGGTTCTCAGCCAGTGTGGCTCAATGGAACTTTCTCTAATGATGAAAATGTTCTATGTCTTTGCTGTACAAAATGGTAGCCATGAGGAGAATGTGGCTATTGAACATTTGATATGTGGGTAGTGTACCTGTGTGGATCACAACAAACTGTGGAAAGTTCTTAAAGAGATGGGAATACCAGATCACCTTACCTGTCTTCTGAGAAACCTGTATGTGAAGAAACAGTTGGAACCGGACATGGAACAGCAGACTGGTTCAAAATTGGGAAAGGAGTACGACAAGGCTGTATATTGTCACCCTGCTTATTTAACTTATATGCAGAGTATATCATGCAAAGTGCCGGGATGGATGAAGCACAAGCTGGAATCAAGATTGCTGGGAGAAATATCAACAACCTCAGATATGCAGATGACACCACTCTAATGGCAGAAAGTGAAGAGGAACTAAAGAGCCTCTTGATGAGGGTGAAAGAGGAGAGTGAAAAAGCTAGCTTGAAACTTAACATTGAAAAAATAAGACCATGGCATCTGGTCCCATCACTTCATGACAAATAGATGGGGAAAAATTGGAAACAGTGAGATTTTATTTTCTTGGGCTCCAAAATCACTGCAGATGGTGACTGCAGCCATGAAATTAAAAGATGCTTGCTCCTTGGGAAGAAATGCTATGACAAACCTACACAACATATTAAAAAGCAGAGACATTAGTTTGCTGACAAAGGTCTGTATAGTCAAAGCTATGGGGTTTTCCACTAGTCATGTATGGATGAGAGAGTTGGACCATAAAGAAAGCTGAGCACCAAAGAATTGATGCTTTTGAATTGTGGTGTTGGAGAAGACTCTTGAGAATCCCTTGGACTGCAAGGAGATCCAACCAGTCCATCCTAAAGGAAATCAGCCCTGAATATTCATTGGAAGGACTGTTGCTGAAGCTGAAACTCCAATACTTTGGCCACCTGATGCGAAGAGCCAACTCATTAGAAAAGACCCTGATGCTGGGAAAGATTGAGGGCAGGAAGAGAAGGCGGCTACAGAGGATGAGATGGTTAGAGAGCATCACTGACTCAGTGGACATGAATTTCAACAAACTCCTGGAAATAGTGGAGGACAGGGAAGCCTGGTGTGCTGCAGTCCAGGGGGGTCTCAAAGAGTTGGACATGACTAGCGACTGAACAACAATAACAAAATTTAATTGCATATGACTGAAGTTTCCGTTTAAAACGGCCACATGTGGCCGCTGCCTACCGTATTGGACCGCATAATTCCAGGCTTTGAGTTTCCTGGAGGCCAGCACTAGAATAGTCTCCCTTTGTCCCATTTTCCTAGCTGTGCCTCTCAGTCACTCTCCGTGGGCAGACGTGGATTGTGTCCTTATGTGCTTATGCAGCCCTGATTTTCACAGCAGTTTGACTTCCTTTACCTCTGTGTGTAGGTGGCGGGAGGCAGAGTAGAAGAGCTCTGTATGTCAGGCAGCTTCTTTCTTTAACAACTGGAACCAACTCAGGCTGATTTAAGCAGAAAAGGAACTCATTACAGGGATACTGACGGGTGCACAGAATCATAGAGAAGGCAGAAGAACCAGGGTCAGCATCCTGCAGCAAGCACCGTGGCTTGGATGGACTTGGGGCGGGGGGTGGTCACAGCCTTCATTATTGATACTTCTGACATTAACCACCAGATAACACAGGTCAGGGTGCCAGTGCTGCCCTCAAAAAGTTAGCCACTGCCAGTGCCCTTATTTGGGGGCAGGCTGGTGGAGGCTGGGTCATTTGCTCATCTGCTGGCTAAAAAGGAGTCTGGCGAAGCAAGCGGTTGCCACTTTCAGCTTCTACAATGGGAGGCAGGATCCACCTTAGGTCAGGGAAGTCCACAAAGCTAAGAAGGGGCTCAGATGCTCGGTGGTGAAAAGAAATGAATATTCCTTAACGAACACCATGTGCCACTACAACACGTATCCAAATTTCCACTGAAGTCAGCAAGATCTGCAATTACTCTGACTCAGTGAAGCCCATCTGTGAATCTAACCAAGCCAACACTGTACCGGCCGCCCTGCAGAACTTTCTCCAAAGGGCACTCAAGTGTGACATCATGACTGAACAGGAAAGGATGCTATATGACGCAGCCCCGTGAAGTGTATGGTGTCTTTTCTAAAGATATTGTTGAGGACATTGTTTGCAACTCCTCAACAGAGCTGAGCTGGCAGCCAGAAAGCTTAGGGTAGACGCAGGGGCCCACCTGAAACCTGAGTAGAACGCACAGCATGGAATTTATGCACAAACTTCATTCTTTGTTTTTTCTTACATTTCTAATCCCTATTTTCCTTTGATTTTGTTACCTACGGTAAATGGTTTATATTACGTTTTAATTACACATTTGCAATTGACAGTATCTCCTTTTTGGAACATGTCAAAATACAAATACATATAATAATATGCACCCACACAGTTGCACCAACAGGTCATCTCACTGTGCTAAGGATGCACGAAGAAGGGCCAGCGGGCTCTGCCTGCAAAGCCAGAGGGGAGGCAGTGCTGGGAAAGCCCCCCAAAGGGGGTGCCCTTTGAAGGATGGAGAGGTACATTTATTGTTGTTTAGTTGCTCAGTTGTGTCCAGGTCTTCTTTGATCCCATGGACGGTAGCCCTTCAGGCTCCTCTGTCCATGGGATTTCTCAGGCAAGAATACTGGAGTGGACTGCCATTTCCTTCTCCAGGGGATCTTCCTGACCCAGGGATGGATCCCACGTCCCTTTCGTCTCCTGTGTCGCCTGGTGGATTATTTACTGCTGAGCCACCGGGAAAGCCCTGGAGAAGCAGACATTACTCGCAAAAAGGACAAGGCAAGGGAGAGCCTTTCAGGCTGCATGAGCAAACCCAGTCTTGAATTCTGGTTTTCAGCTCTTCCCAACAATCGCTGGTGCAATCTGGAGGTGAGCTTTTCACACACAGGCTCCTGGAGGGTTTCTCTGACTCACGTTCTTGTCTTCCACAGCTTTCCTATTTCCCAGAGCGGACTGGGAAAGGGCTCCGAGGCTAAATGAAGAGGCTCTCTGCTGGCCCTGCGTGGTTCCCATCTGCCCATTTGGCCGCCATCCTCTTGACAGAGGTCTGGCACAGCAGCTCATGCCTTTCCACCAACTGCGGGTGGCTCTTTTTCCTTTTTTTCCCACTAACTCCCAAAGGAAACACCCAAATAAATCTGCCCTCTTTGGTAGATTGAGCAGCCAAAGGAGCTTTCTGGAGAGCCAGTGGTGCCAGAAACCAATTTAATATCCCTGTTTGATAGGGTGAAAGGGCACACAGATAAGGAAACAACAATAGATGCAGCCTTTGGGAGAGGCGTTTGACTCTGCCCACGTGATGTTCCCATCAGCAGAGCAAAGTGGCAGGGTGGGGATGGAGTGAAATACGGAGGGAGGGCCGACTTCTTAGAATCTTGCTGTTTCCCACCGAGGGGCTATCAAACGGTAACATTCTCTCTGGCCCCCAGACCTGATGCTGTCCCCTTTTAACATGCAGTGTTTATCCTCTTTGCTGTGATACGCGCTTAAAAAGTACCGTGGATCTGGAAATCCATCAAACCTGCCTAGAGAACGCCTGAAGATCTATACGGTCTTTTCTGGTCCCAGCGCCAGCTTTTGAAGTCAATTTGTCACCATGCCTCCTGTTCATTTCACTGGATGTGTCCTCTGGTGTCCTAATGCACCATGACAAGTGACAAATGTCCCGAGAGGTGAGGCAGGTCCTTGGACTGTGACCAGGTTGGAATGAATGATCACCCTGAGGAGACTTAATAAAATTTCCAGCATCCAAGTTCTGGCCAGGACCTAAGGTTTTGGGAACTCAGGCTAAGAATTTTAAGGGCAAGTTTTGGGTTCAGCTGGGAACGTGCCCTGGGAGGCAGCAGGGTATGGGGAAAGAGATCCAATTTCAAGGTTAAAACGCTGAGAAAGGTGCTTAAGCTCTTGAGTGCCCTCTTCCTGGATGAAATGGGGATAAAAATACCTAGCTCCCGGTCGCTGTAAGGACTGAAGAGATAATGAATATCGAAAATGTTTGGCACAACAATCATGCCAGTAACTGGCAGCTATTAGTATTGTTGCCAAAATCTTGGCTCCCTGTCCACAAGTGCCAAACAGAAATACGGAGACAGAGTTTGGAGGAAAGAGAGAGAGTGGCTTTATGATTTTTGCCAAGCAAAAGGGAAACACAGCAGGCTAGTGCCTCAAGAACTGTCCCCCCCCCCTTTCCTGAGAATAGGGAGAGGTTTTACATCCTATTGAAGGTCTAGCATTTGTTTTCACTTGCAAAGCTTCAAAATGGTCACAGCTGGCATCAGATGAGTCAGCAACTGGATCTTGTGTCCCTGAAATTACGAGCCCATGACCTCCTTTTGGAAATGCAGAATGCCACAAGAGAGTGTAGGGGGAAAAGAGTGCCAGGTGCAGAGTATAATCTATATGGTTAGAGAGTAATTAGCTTTGTGAAGGACAAGTCCAGCTACAAGTATTTGTTAGTAACAGCTAAAGAATAACCAAGATTGCATAACTCTTGTAGGCCTTTTTGGCTGGTATGTGCCAAAGGCTGTTCACTCATTTGTTTTTACTGCAACAAATTCCACCATGTTAGTTACTCCCTCCATATCAATGGAGGAAAGGAAATAGGCATTGTTCTTGTCTGGCTGAAAACCAAATCTTCAGTTTTGTTCCTCTTGACAAACATCAGCTGCATGGTCCAGGTGCCCATCTATCTCCTATATCAGCATTGTACTTTGCTTTACCACAAACCTGGTCAAATTCTCTTGGATTGATTTTTCAGCTATTTCTCAGTATTGATAATCATTTATTTTAGTAAAGCAATTCTAATTTTCATTATAATCTCATTATAAAATAGTATAATTTTTTTGATTTCCAATTGAGAGATCTATATATCTCTCCATAGGCATCTCCTGTACTATTTCTGCATATTTCTCCTTAGGCAAATTCCTAAGGCTCTATATTAAAATGTACTGGAAGGAGCCTCAGAAAAAAATGAAAACAGTTGATATCAGGACATTGGAATTACAGCTGACCTTTGAACAACATGGGTTTGAACTGCATGGATCAACTGTACATGGAATTTTTTCACTAGTAAGTACAGTGCTATGTGATCTGCAGTTGATTGAATTCAGAAATGCAGAACCGCTGACAGAGTGCTGACTATAAAGTTGTACAAGGATTTTCCGCTGGGGGTGGGGTGGTGGATGGAGACTGGTGCCCAACTGCATTGGTAATTTGTTAATCATTCTTTGAAAAAAAAAAACTCATTTAGGGACTTCCTTGGTGGTCCAGTGGTTACGAATCTGCCTTGCAATGCAGGGGACGCAGGTTGGATCCCTAGTCTGGGAACTAAGATCCCGCATGTAGCAGAGGAACTGAGCCCACACGACTGTCACACTATTGAGCCCTGCTCTGGAGCCCGTGTCCCTCAACTCGAGAGCTCACCTACTGCAACTACTGCAGCCCACTTAACACCAGCTAGAGTCTCTGTGCCGCAACAAAAGATCCCACATGATGCAACAAAGATCCTAAGTGCCATAACTAAGATCTGATGCAGCCAAATTAAAACAGAAATCCATTTACTGTTGTAAAGTCTTGAAATTAAAAAAAAACAGAAAAGCTGAAGAGAAAGGTAAGTAAAAATGGACATTTTGGGAAAAGCTACCGTGTTCAGACACTAGGCTGGTATATCACTATCTATGAAATCGTTAAACTCCCAAAATAACTCTTAGAAGTACATATTATACCCATTTTATGGGTCAGAAAACCAAAAGAGAGGCTACAAAACTTTCACCAGGTCACTCTGCTAACAGAATGTGGATCAGGGATTTACACATAGGTCTCTGTGTTCCTTAGAGAACAGCAAATCCAAAGGGCCTCAGAAAAGGCTGTCTTGCCCAGGCACACAGCTCATTAGCTGCAGAGCTATAGGACCAGAACCCATGTCTCCAGCCCCCAGATAACAGGAACTCAGGTGTGTTCTTTGAGAAAAATTGCCACCTTTAAATATATTTTTAAAGAAGAGGGCACAAAATTCTCAAATAAATCCTGATGGGGTAATTTAGGTTTGGCATGCAGTATTATCGGAAAATGCCCCGATAATAACAAAGGTTTGTTGTTCTCGCCCCTCTGAAAGCACTCTGGATGGGTGAATGCAGTTTCACAGGAGGCAGCACCATAAATATTAGCAGCAGGAAGAGCAACACCAGGTACGGTCCTCCTCTGAACTTGGATCAAATGGGTAACACGTGTGGTTGTGTCTGCCTAACAGCGTGGGTGGAGAACCAGGCCACCAATGACTCCCCATCAAGTGAAACCAAGACATCTTCACACAGAGCCCAACTACAGTTGCAGGTCCCACTACAGCAGTGCAACTGGCTTGCAGATGTTACCTGGCAGCTCCACACCTAGCTCTGTGAAACACACTAATTGGCATCAAGGTTTAGCTGGACACCTGAATGGCTGGGCGGCAACGGAAAATTTTAAACTCATCAGCGTGGTAGATTTGCAGCCTGGAACACATGCAGAGCATTCTATGGACAACAGAGTCTGAGCTTAACATCAGCGAACTGATACACTGAGCCCTAGAGAGAAAATTTAAAATAATGCGGTATTACTCAAGACAGATTTCGGTGAATAGAAGAGCTCCCAGCCACCTGCAAAATGGAGCAAAGATTCATGCCTGGAGCTGGAAATAACAAAAATACCAGCCTCAAAGTCCATGCTATTAGGCCATGGGTGAGGCACCTTGCCCATTTACAAAAGAGAAAGGTTCAACGCTCTGGTGACTCTGTGCAAAGGCAGAATGGTTCTTGGGTGAAAAATTAATGTTGCTGTTCCCTGCAAAAATATTACTAATGCCTTGAACAAACACGTCTCTCCAAGGAGTCCCGAACAGTCACTGCATTTCTCCTCCTTGGTTCTCATCCCTTTCTCATTAGTCTCACCATCTCCTTCCATGGGCAGGTGGGCGGGAGGTCTTCCAGGAGAATGCAGGCCAGGCAGGCTGGGCCGCCAGGCTGGGCTCATGGACAGACCAGGAGGATGTCACCCGGGTGCCCCGAGGCGGCGAGGGTCCTGAGGCGTAACTGGTGCAAGCGTGAAAAAGAAAAAAGGCCAAGACTAGGAGAGGACAAAGCCGATGGGCTCATTAGGAGAGAGGGACGCTTGCTGCCATTGTAGATGTGTAACTCCCAGACGGCAAAGACCAAAAGCTGTCTTAGGCTGAGGCAGCCTTGGGAACGAGAAACGGTGTTGCTGGGGGTCAGATGGGGGACACACAGCCTAAAATTAAGCAGAGGCAACTGCCACACATCCCCTCACTGAATCCAGAAAGTCAAACCCTTATTGTAACTGAACACTAAAAATCGTTAAACCTCTTTCAGTTGATCGATTTGTCCCCTGAAGCCAATTTATACTATGGTAATTCCATCGCTGGCCCTGAATGGGGCTCTGAGCAATTACCACCTGACCTGCTGACCTCCGCTAACAAGGTATTCACGGCTCCAGATATTTCCAGCCAGTTTAGCCCAACTATTCTTCTTTCCCCAGGAGTAACTGTCAGCCAGGCTATGGAGGGGAAACACCCTACTCCCCTGATATTAAGGAATACAAAAGGGAGGACTTCCTTGGTGGTCCGGTGGTTAAGACTTGGCCTCCCAATGCTCTGGGCGCAGGTTCGATCCCTGGTTGGGAAGCTGAGATCCCACATGCCTCACGGCCAAGAAAGCAAAACACAAGCAATGTTGTAACCAATTTAATAAAGACTTTAAATTAAAAAAAAAAAAAAAGAAATACAAGAGGCTGTCAGACCTCCTGACACTGGACACCCCTCAGAGCCCTAAGATAAAAAGCTGTAACCAACAGCGCATCCTCCAACCACATGCCAGACCCTGGGAACCCATCCTTTAGGCATTATTGCTCTGTTTGAAAAAATCAATCCAAAAAGGAAGATGGTAACACATTAAGATCTTCCAATTTGTTTCGTATTTCCACAGAGTATATGGAGGATGTGGCTGATTTACATCTATCTTGAGCAAAAATTCAAATTAATAATTTCATTATTTGCATATTTTCAGGTTTTCTGATTTCCCTCATCGTTACATTTCTTAATGTCAAATATCCCACACACCCTCCATATGCTTACAGTTCTCTTATCATGGCAATATGTACTCAATTATGTCTATACAGGAAACTGATGTTCCATACATAAATCCCATCGGCACAGTCAAATATAACATGCTCACCGATTCTGCATGTTATGCTTAAATCACAGACTGCTGTGAAAACATATTCCTCCCCCGATAAAACAGGATCCAAGGTTGCATTTGACGGTAGACACTCTCTTGGCGTTATGTTGGCCCAGAGCTCTCCATCCTTCCTCCACTGATTTCAAAACATATCACAGGACCATGTCTCACGACAACATAACACACACTCTCCTGGGGGTGTGTGTTAAGTGATGGCAACACGCTCCAAAGGTCTAACTGGCCTTGGAAGAGAAGATAATTAAGCTGTGGCCATTCCCTGGGGCGCAGTGTGGGGGGTGGGGTGGGGGAGGGGCGGGGGGATGATGAAAGGGAGAGAGAGGAGAAATGGAGGGTACATCCGTCTGGACTCTCCCCATTAAGACGCTGTGAACGGCCTTATCCTCCACTTACATCAAGTACGGGATCCCAGCATGTGTGCAGATATAGTCAGTAACATATTCCAGGGGTGACAAGTTGGGTCGTGTCAGCATGTTTATTACCAGTGCCTATGTTTAGAGTTCTTTATGCAGTCCAAAGAGCTGCAGGCCAAAGGCTGACATGAGGATGTGCTGTGGCTGCCGTGAGCTCAGTCGTGTCCGACTCTCTGTGACTCCATGGACTGTAGCCCGCCAGGCTCCTCTGTCCCTGGGGATTCTCCAGGCAAGAATACTGGAGTGGGTTGCCATTCCCTCCTCCAGGGGATCTTCCCGACCCAGGGATAGAACTGCGTCTCTTGTGTCTCCTGCATTGGCAGGTGGATTCTTTACCACTGCACCCCCTGGGAAGCCTCAGACAAAAAAAAAAAGTAAGCAGAAACCATGAGGGAAGATCATTTGCCTTATTTGATAAATACAAAAATTAGTTTTAAAGTATTGTTGGGATGATTTCTGTGTTTTCCCTTGCCTATTTTGGTATGAGAGGTGAGAACCCAAGTTTTATTCGTGGCTTCTGAGAGAATCCACATGTCTATGACTTTGGTTTCGGATAGCTGCCTTTTGAAGTGAACCCATCAATACTGTGTCCTGAGAGCCGATGGGGCCCGGCATCTCCTGCAGCAGGGAGGGCTGAAAAGAAACCAGAGCAGGGCCTGGACGAGGGCCCATGGGCCAGACCAAGTTATGTGACACATAGGTCAGTGTCTTTTATTCAAGAGTTGTACAAGAGAAAAATTGAGTGTAAATTCAATTTTAGCAAGTCAGATTTAATTTTGATTGTATTCAGAAAACAAAATAGATGAAAGTATCTTACAGTTTATTCTTTACAATTTTAAAGCAAAACAAACACGGGAGTACTTATTATTAATTTACTTTCATATAACGGATTTAAAAAAAATCTGCTTACGAAGAGGAAAAAAAGCCAACAAAAATGCAGTATATGAGTATAAAATGCAGGGAAATGGAATGCAAACTGAATAGCCAAGTACCAAGAAGCTGAAGAACAAAGCATAAATCAGAACCAAGGGGTCAATGAGAGAAGGTTGCACTTCTGTGTGTACACACTGTTGTTTCTGAACACCGCCATCCAACATTTCAGGCCAGATGGGAGATACAGGCTGTGCAAATAGAGTCCAACAGCTCACCACAGGAAAAAAAAGATTAGATATTTTCATCCTACTCTAGAGGCATGGAAGCCCAAGTGTAAACAGTTTCTAAAGTCAACTGTTGGTTATCCACATTCATAGAAGGAAAGAGCAATGGCACTGAAAATCCAAGAGTAGATAAATAGAAAGGATGATGAGTTGGCTTTGGAATGCTCTTATTTTTTGAATGTAGGAATACCCATGTTCATGGAACTCACAAATCTGCTGTGAGTATTATAGTCGTGAGGTGGTAGAGATCGCCTCTAGAGATTAAACTTTTTCACCATTTGATTAGATTAGAGCAGGTGAAAGGATACAAAGTTAAGTGACAATCTTACAGACCCAGTCAGATTGATGACTCAAGTTCTATGTGCAACTCTTTGTGCAAAGCATAATTTTGGAATTTGGCATAAAAGCATGGCATGAACCAATAACCCAGTCCACACTTGGGAATACAAGAAAGTAATTTTGAAAAGTTCTACCGAGCACTCCATTCCCTTTCAAGCTGTAAGTTATCTCTTTTTAGTTCAGTTGCCTCTTTTTAACCTTTTTCATTGTCTCGCTATGTCTTCCGATAAATGCAGGCTCTCACTCTCACCTGTGCTACTCTGAGCGATTTCTCCATTTCTCTTCTCTCCCCAAGGTCTGCAGCTTCACTGTCATAAGCTGTTTTCTGAACCTTGCTCTAGACATTCTCCTTGAAAGCTTTTGCCCGTGAATGTTTCAAATAAAATCTCAACAAAGCTTCCTCCAGCCCCCGTTTAAGTTAGAGAAGCACATACTGCTAAATTCTACTAACTGAACTTCTGCTGTGAGCAGGCGGATGGACACCACCAGCTTCCAGGCCAGAATGAAGGACATTAACTACTCCCTGCTCATGCCAGGTGACACTGGTTCCATCCATAAACCTATTTCCCAAACTACAGCCCAAGGTCACAACCATCAAAAAATGAGCCAAGAGCTTCTCCAGGCCCTTCCTTCTACCATGATTCCCACATACCTACAATTAGTGCAATGAACCCTTGGACAGCAAGGTCAAACCAGTCAATCCTAAAGGAAATCCACTCTGAATATTCACTGGAAGGACTGATGCTAAAGCTGAAGCTCCAATAGTTTGGCCACCTGACGCGAAGAAAAAAGAAAAGACCCTGATGTTGGGAAAGACTGAGGGGAGGAGGAGAAGGGGGCGACAGAGGATGAGATGGTTGGATGGCATCACTGCTCAGTGGACATGAGCGTGAACAAACTCGGGGAGACAGTAAAGGACAGGAAGCCTGGTGTGCTGCAGCTCATGAGTAGGACGCGACTGAGCGACTGAACAACACATGTGCTTCAGAGTCAAGCCAAACTGGATTTGGATCCCAGTCTTACCACTTACTTACTAGCTATGGATTCTTGGCAAAGCTTTTAAATGCCTCTGAGCCTTTGTTTCTTCATCTCTAAAATGGGGATAATAAAAGTACCTATCTCTTAAAAGGTGCTGTGAAAACTGAGAGAGACAATGTAGGCAGGCTGCTTGGCACAAGTTTCCAACTGTTGACTTAATTTTCCACGGGCATTCCCCACCCTCTAAGTTGAGGTGAAGATTTGAAATTTATGGTCACCATCTAGCCTGAGTGATTCTATTCTGCCCATGTGAAATTAAACTTCCTCTTGATGTTGGATATTGCATATCTATATCTATATAATAGTCTGTTCAGACTTAAAATGTTGACCAGGGCTGCCAGGCACTGCTGAATAGAGCAGAGGGGGGTAGGGCTATTATGACAGGAAGAGAAATGAACAGTACTTAATGAACTTCCATTTCAATTGAGCAGGGTTTTTAATAAAAAAAGGGGGGGGAGCTTTTTATAAATTCTTTGCTCAGCAACAATAAAAAAAGGAAAGGAGCACTCAGCTGGGAACAATAGCTACTCAGCTCATAAAAATCATTAGACGGAACATTTTCTTTGTCTACCAAGTCCAGCAATTTCACTGGTGGGCAGTGATCCAGATCACTAAGATTCCACCTAAAAAAATGAGCCCAGAGAACCTTCTCAGGGTTTCCAGCTAGTATATTAACTAATCTCCTAATGTGTCTAACTCCACCGTAAGTACGATTCTGTCTCATACTTCATGGCCTGTTTTTGACAAGCGGATGATACTGACCTGGTGCTAACAGGACATGCGCTTTGGGCTGCCTTTCCATCAAGAGGGAGGCTTGGTGCTGACATGTCTCCTCTACTCTGCTGCTAGCAAACCCTCCTGGCAGCCAGCGGCCTTTGTTCAGGAGGTGCTGGGCGAGGTGCAGAGGGCTTGTGGATGGCGCGGTTCCCACTGTGCAAAATGAGCTGGCCTCCTTTGGTACCTCACGTCTCACTGCAGCCTCTGGAGTTCATCCTAAGTGGGTGGAGTCATAGAAACTTTGTATTTTTGACATTAGCAGCCTGGCTGATTCATCTTCCCCCACAATATCATGAAGCTACCTTAAGCTAATCACCAAATGTGTTGCAGATTCATCATTGCAAGCTCTTTCAAGGTCCCCCATGACAACCAGAGGATTTCTACACTTGGGATAAAGTATGTTATTTCTTATGACCCTGCTGAGTAATCACAAACATACCCAATCATACAAGTCTTAGTATTTCTTAATTCAAAAGCATCGGGGGAGGGGGGGAAACTTCTCTAAGAACCTGCTCTTCTGTTTGAGAATACAACACATTTTAAAAATGAGCCAATTTTGTATTTTCATTGCCTGATATAGTAAATATTCTATTTGCTGAATAACCAAAATGCACTTCAAACCAAAAGAAAGAAATGATTGGAAAATTAAATAAAACAATGTCTCCCACAATGAACACACTTTTGTCCTTATTAAACTTCTACTTTTGACTTCAAGCTGGAGACTGGCACCATGAACCATACTATAAATGGCATTCTCTGCCCCTTTAGTTAACTGTCCACTTTCTCTGGAATCTGGGAAGTAATTGCTTTGTTTTCAAAAGGTCTTTCCTGCTCCCTCAGACTGCATCTAAGACGTGAGAATAAACAAAAACTGCAATATCAACAAAGAACTTAATTAAGAAGAATCTGCAATAACAGCAAATACATAAAGGCAATATTTACTGAAGATAGGTAACCATTCAAATAAGCTTTCTACAGATAATAAGGAGTTGAGGATGGGTAGCTGCTTAGCCAATTTCATAAGTATTCTGGCATTTATAAGTATTCTGAGAGACTGACTACTGAATTAATATCTACCTAAAATAATAGTTGTATCACCTGGAACTACACCAGTTGGTTGAACTTAAATTCTATATTCCTGGAGAATTTTTTAAAGGCATCAACTGGAACTGATTAAGGGGGGGTGAAATTCCAGACCTGCTACATATTAAAGTGATAATCGCTCGATGGTCACTAATTTTTTCACAATTCTCTGTATGTCTCCTCCTTTTGAATCTTGGGGGGCTCCATGAGTTTTCCATCAAAACTGCCAGTTTACAGACTCAGGCTGAGTTTGAAGCTTCCACTTCCTGTCTCTTAGACCCCAGCTGCTGTGATACGATGACACCTCTGTACAGGGGTGCGGAGGCTCCAGGCCAACACCCCCAGTTAACCTCCAAGCCAACAGCTCCAGTTGATGCTTCATGAATGGAGATGAACTGTTTCCACCATGCACTACTTAAGCAGCAAATTCAAGAGTAAAATCAGTGATTACTAGAACATACACCAAACCTTAGTTCAAGGTATTCTCACAGAGGGGACACTGAAAGAAGCAATAATTGCATTTTTTTAGCATTTTCTATACGACTAAATGCTTTATACAACCTTATTCCATATAACAACCTTTTTAGACAGGGTTGTTATTTTCTCTATTTTACAGATGAGGCAATTAAAGCCTTGCAGATCAATTGCCCCAGATCATGTGATAGGATAGTACTTAAAACCAGATCTGTCTGATTTTGGGGCACACACTCAGCAGATAAATGAGAACAGAATGAAGGAAATTTCAACCTAATGCTGGGGACTTAAATTTTCATGAACACAGTATGGACTAGAAAATGATGTCAATTAACAGGTACGTTCTGAGGGTACCCCAATATTGCACAGCAAAACTTTCAAAAGTAGTGGTAACATTTTTTAAAGCATAGTATTCAAAAAACATTTTTTTAGTACTTACAACTTTATGATGTCTACAAAGTCCCAAGTGCTCCACACTTAAGGAGGTTACAGAGACAAATGACAAAGATTCTTGCTCTAAAGGTTCTTGTACTTTTGTAGAAGAAATAAGTCACGTTACACAAAGAGTTGTTTCACAAGGTACCAAATGTGAATAAAGTGCTGTGGGAATGTATTCGTTCATTCAACAAATATTTATTGAGTCTCAACGTAGCAGTGACCAAGACAGATATGGTCCTTGTTCACTGAGAGCTGACAATTCATGGGATTCCTTTTGCAGGGAGCACCAGAAAAGAAGGGATAGACGTTTCAGCTTGGTCCCCAGGGTTTGAACACGTGGCGATCTGGGAATCAGGAGGGCATTCAAGGTACAGGAGTAGCAGTGGACAGAAAAATATACTAAAGCATAAAAAAACTGTGACACACATGGGGATTTTAAAGCAAGAACCATATTTTAGTGACTCTAAGAATCAATTTTAAGTCAGGGCATCCATCATTTTCTGTACCAAAGGAAAACACGGTTAACATTTGGAGCAGTGGCTCTCTGCCTGGGGCAATTTCTCCCTCCAAGGAACATTTGGCAACATGCAGACACATTTTCGGTTGTCACAACGGAGGGCCGCTCCTGGCCTCTTGTAGGTATAGACAGGGATGTTGCTAATCATCCTACCATACATAGGAGAGCACTCCACAAGGAGGGATAAGCAGCTCAATGAGTCAATATCACCAATGCTGAGAACTCCCCACCTACAGAATGTCATATAATGAAAGATGCATCTAGACTATTACAAAAGCATTTTAAGACAGATGAAATGCAGCGGTTCTGTTTACCTGGGATGAACCCAGAGCTGTGAAGGAGCACAAGAAAATAATGCTGCTATTCTGACTCTGTCTCTTTTCTCCCTTTTAGAATAGTAAATTGGTGATTACCAGGGGCTGTGCTGAGAAAAAAAAAATTGAATGCACTTGTACATTACAGGGCCAGCCCTTCCAGACCATGTGTCCATCCGTTGCTTTGGAGAAACCCTGCACTCCAATTGAACTAATATACCCTATTTCTGCTAATTCTGACTCATCTCAGAAGAGCTGACTCACCCATCACATGGTATATCTCATTGTTTTTAAAGCCCAGCTCTATGCTACTGACTCCTTGAACTGCGCCCCCTGATGCCCAGTGTAAAACATTCTTTTCTTTTTTTTGAACTTCTTTGGTTTATCATCTGTGCCTCGCTAACCATACACCTGTGGTTTATCTTTCCTCTAAATATTAAGTTCCTTTGGGTCAGGATCCGTGCCTGGTTCACACCTGGAACTCTCGAGGACCCCTACAGTGCCTCACACGCTACAGGTGGTAAATAAATATTTGTAGAATGCATAATTGAATAAATACACAGTACCAGAAGACTATATAATTAAGTACGAATCCCTCAGACTTCTCCCAGCAATTTCCAGGCTTTCTTCACAGGGCTCATTCTGTAAACCTTTAATCATTTTAGCAGCTCTCCAAGTTCTCATGTTTCAGCCATGGGATCTCTGGGAGAGCAGCGTTCTTTCCTAACCACTGCTTTACAAAACACCCTTTAGTAAATTCCATCAAGCTTCAGATCTCTTTCCTGGGGTGGCAGTCAGGGTTTCATCTCAAAACATGTAAAGCACCTCACACAGGCAGAGTGCTAAATTCCTTTGAGGAAACAAGGGACAATGCGAGCATAAATATAAGCAGCGAGAAATTCTGCATTCTTGCTCACAAATTCCAATTATGCTACTGGTAATTATACCGCTGCAGGGGCTGGGGCGAGGGGAACTTAGCACCGGAAGTCTTCAAATGTATGACTATCAGAGAGAGGAAGAAAATAAGGGGGAACGATCAGTGCTAGAATTTTCACGTGCTCCTTTGAAAGATAATACAAAGGCAGACTGCTCAGCTTTTATTATGAGATAGCTTAGTCACGGAAGAAATGACTGTGGTTGGTACATGTAGGAAAATTATGAAGGCCGTGGTTTAGATTAATTGGCAAGACAATTTTTATAAGGTCCCCCTTTTTCTCCTTCGAGTGGTCCTTGAGCATCCATCAGTGTTTGGTGGTTGCTTCTAGCAAGTCTTTTGCTTCATTAATTTTGGTTGCCAAGTAAGGAGAGCCACCTGAGAGGACCAAGAAAAGAAAATGGATTAAAAGACACTTCACTATTGACATTTTTTAAAGTCTCAAATAAAGAAAAATACTCAATTAGACTTCTCTGATATTTTCCCACACATTCATGCCCTGACCAATTATTTTATAAGCTTTCTAGAAATCACAACAGTATAAATTAAACTCGTTCAATGAAGCACTACAGATACCTAATAATCAACGATAATCTCTGAGAAAAACAAAGAAACTTATGGTCGGGAGTAATTTAAACACACTCAAACATTTCACTGGTCAGACATTACCTTTCAAATGCCGAATTCTGACCAGAGAATTTTCTGAAGTGGATGGTTAGGTAAATAAAATAACGGTCCTTCTCCAAGACTGTATTTTTGCTTGTTTGTTTTTAAGGAAAGAATATTCTTCTATGAAGGAAGTTATCTTTCTGAAGGAGGTAAAGCAATCTAAGGGTGCCTTCAGAGTTTCATCAAACCTTTCATTTTTCACAAAAATAAGTTAAAAAGGCAACGATATACTACCCAGCTCTAAATGCATTTTACTAATACTGGTAAATATTAGTAAATAATATGATAAATAATAAATCAGTGATAATAAATATAACGTTAAAGGGTATGCTCCCTGCTCTCTGACACAGTCCCATTAGAATACTTATGGAGCACAGACAGAGTCACTGTGCCTTAAATAAAACAAAGTCAGTTTTCAGAGTTCTTCACAATGAATTATTTCTAATGTAAAGAGCAAGAGGAAAATTGAGGTGAATTTCAAATTCAGAATCATTATAAATGACAAACAGGAGCTCTCTTACATATAAAAATACTGGCCCCAAACTGTCACACTAAAAATACTTAAGCATCATACGCCTTCTAACTTCTAGTCCTGAACACTTTCATGCTTAAAGCTCAAGCTAACAGTCCAGCTCACCAGTCTCTTTGTATTTGTTTTTATTTTTTATTTTCCCCCTTGAGTACAAATGATCCACAGCTGTTGAAAACATCTTAAGACCTCAGTAGCTCACAACAAACCACACAAAAAAAATCTAGATAGCAGTGATGTGTATACTGTCCTGACTTTATCCGGGCCTTCTACTGACATCACACCATCCATTTTAGAAGGAAAAAGGAAGCAGGAAACAAATCAACAACGTAAGGGCAACGCTCAAGGAGCTATATTTAGCTTTCTACCCTTGAGGATATCACTGACATTTTCACATCAAGATCTGAATCGCTATAAACACTTACCGAATGAATATATCACAGTGTCCTTGAATACACAGTAAGAATCAGAAATGAAATTGATGCAAGTTTCCATATGCACTTGGTTATGAAATAAATTGATATCACGATTATCTTTGAAAATGATCTCAGAATTAGGTAATGTCACTCCTGGTGATAAGCTGTTTCCATTTTTAGAGTTACCAAGGTAATGCAAGGCATCTTGTATACCCTCCACAAATATTAAAATATTAATTGAACTCAAACATAACCTTTAATTGATTGAAATGCATTCTGGATATTTCAATCATTGGCCATAATATGCTCAGTTAGCAGAAAGGGAAAAAAAAACACAGAAGATCGAAAGTCTCATTAAACATTACCTTTACTGATGGCAGTGCTAGAGGAAACAACCGACAGTTTACTCAGAATAACACTGAATTACCCTTCACCCTCTTCAGTGAGAGGGACACTGGACTTTTCACTCATGGGCATGGCTGAAACTCTGGGTTCAGTTCTCATTCTACCCTTATTCTACCTTTCTAAAACTTGGGAAAGTTCCTAAGCCAAAAATTACAATTCCTATATTCCCTTTGGGGGCTCCCCTGGTGGCTCAGTGGTAGAGACCACCTGCAATGCAGGAGACCTGTGTTCGATCCCTGAGCTGGGAAGATCCCCTGGAGAGGGGAATGGCAACCCACTCCAGTATTCTTGCCTAGAGAATTCCATGGACAGAGGAGCCTGGCGGGCCACAGTCCATGGGGTCGCAAAGAGTCGGACAGGACTGAGCAGCCAACACGCGCGCGAGCACACACACACATCTTCCCATTGAACGGTGTTTGATTCACATTAGGATCTATCAGCGGGAGGCGCTCTTGTGAAATCTGGAAAGCAGAAAAGAGAAAGGCTGTCTTGCTGGGCCTCTTTTTGCTGCTACTAGCAAGTGAGATCGTGGTGGTGTGATGGCAACAACTAAGCTTTCTGTACAGTTCTAGTGGTGGCCCCTGCAGTGGTCAGTGAGCAGCTCCTCTGACAGAGCAGCTCTGTAATGACCAGCAGAGCCATTCTTGCAAGCCGAGTCTAAAATTCACTCCTTTAGACCTCCCAACAATTCATAACCATTCATTTCCTGCACTAAATGCTCTTCTGCTTAAAACACCTTGTTTCTGGCACTAAATCTCAACTGATAGAAAATATATAGGATACATATCCTTTATTTAATGGAAAAAATACTTTTGAATCTTTCAGTCCTGTTCAGATTTCTTGAGGGAATCATCTGGATTCCATTTAATTAGAATACTCACCCTCATACTTGATCTCTGAACCTTTGTACTTTCACTATATGACTACTGGAGCTCTTCAGCTTTGCGCTATCATGGACTATTAGGTTTTAGACCACCCCTCCCACTGATACCAACTAGAAGACTTCAATAAAATTCAACCAGATCAGTATGAAGGCACTGGAGGTCTACCAAGTCAGCTAGGACTTGAGGGTCAAGATCCTGGAGATACGAAATGTGCTGTGATTAGTCCAACATTCTGCACTGCTTCTTGTCTTCAAAGAAATCAGACACCAAATAGTACATCCTCTACAGTTCCACTTACATGAAACATATCTACAGTGGGAGAAAGTAAAATGGTGATTGCTCAAGAGGGAGTAGAGACTAGCAATGACAAAGGACACCAACGAACCTTTTGAGCTTTGAAATGTTATATGTCTTCATTATGCTAGTGTCACATGGGTGTATATATTTGTCAAATCTCATCAAACCGAGTATTTAAATACATACTTTGTTGTATGCAAATTATACCTCAGTATGGTTGATGAATCAAGTAACCAGCAAACTATATGTTGGTTACAAGATACCATCTTTTTTTTTTGAGACCATCTTTCTAAAAGAATATAAAAAGGCATACACCAATGAAAGTAAAGTTGGCACTGGTATGCTAATTATCAGATGAAGTACACTTTAAGGCAAAATCCAACACTAGCAATAAAAGGGAGAAATTTCAAAGTTTTGTTAGAAGAGAGAAGTCGCTCAGTCATGTCCAACTCTTTGTGATCCCGTGGACTGCAGCCTATCAGGCTCTTCCATCCATGGGATTCTCCAGGCAAGAATACTGGAGTGGGTTGCCATTTCCTTCTCCAGGGGATCTTCCCGACTCAGGGATCGAACCTGGGTCTCCCACATTGTAGGCAGATGCTTTAACCTCTGAGCCACAAGGGAACCTCTTTGTTAAAAGGGCCAATCTTAAATTTGAATATATCTGATAACATATGATATGCAGATGACACCACCCTTTTGGCAGAAAGTGAAGAAGGACTAAAGAGCCTCCTGATGAAAGTGAAAGAGCAGAGTGAAAAAATTGGCTTAAAGCTCAACATTCAGAAAACTAAGATCATGGCATCCGGTCCCATCACTTCATGGCAAATAGATGTGGAAACAGTGAGAGACTATTTCGGGGGGCTCCAAAATCACTGCAGATGGTGACTGCAGCCATGAAATTAGAAGACACTTACTCTTTGGAAGAAAAGTTATGACCAACCTAGACAGCATACTCAAAAGCAGAGACATTACTTTGTCAACAAAGGTCCGTCTAATCAAGGCTATGGTTTTTCCAGTAGTCATGTATGGATGTGAGAGTTGGACTGTGAAGAAAGCAGAGCGCCGAAGAATTGATGCTTTTGAACTGTGGTGTTGGAGAAGACTCTTGAGAGTCCCTTGGGCTGCAAGGAGATCCAACCAGTCCATCCTAAAGGAGATCAGTCCTGGGTATTCATTGGAAGGACTGATGTTGAAGCTGAAACTCCAATATTTTGGCCACCTGATGCAAAGAACTGACTCACTGGAAAAGACCCTGATGCTGGGAAAGATTGAAGGCAGGAGAAGGGGACGACAGAGGATGAGATGGTTGGATGGCATCACCGACTCAGTGGACATGGGTTTGGGTAAACTCCGGGAGTTGGTGATGGACAGGGAGGCCTGGTGTGCTGCAGTTCGTGGGGTCGCAAAGAGTCGGACATGACTGAGTGACTGAACTGAACTGATAATATAGGTTCAAGATATGTAAGAAAAACAAGGACAGAACTAAAGGGGGAAACACACAAATCCATAATCAATGGCAGATTTAATATATCTCTGTCAGTAATCCATGGAAGAATTAGATAAAAAGAAATACTGAACACACTTTATCTAAATGACATACATAAAACACTCCATCCTACAACTGCAGAGTGACCATTTAAACAGCACACAGAACATTTATTGAAGTCGACCATGTGCTGAGCTCTAAAGCAAGTTTCAACAAACTTCAAAGACTCAAGTCACAATAAGCAGTGCTACCTGAATTGTGTTCCCTGGGTCAGTGCCGGGGGAACCGCAGGAGAGTCACTGAGCTAAACTGGGTTCAGAAACAGAGAGCAGGTGTTCAGAAAACACTGCAGCCGAACGTGATACCGAGCGTCTGTAGAGTCTAAGGGTGAAAACTTAGGGTTTAGATCTTATCTATCTTTTTATTTCAATTTTCGAATAAAATCATTTTTGTTATATTTTACAAAAGTTACCAGCCCAACAGAGATTGGTAAAAAAAAAAAATGAAAAACAAGTCCTCTATCAAGACAGTTTGAGAAGTACAGATACGTGAATCAACGATGGTAGAATTAAGCTGAAAATCAGTAATACAGATAGGGAATTACAATGTTTGGAAATTAATCAATATACTTATAAATAACCCAAGCATCAAGGAAAATACAATAGAAATTAGCATTCAAGATAATTAACCAAGCCAAAGGTTAGATTTCTGGAAAAAACTAATTCCAGTTCCTAACAATGCATTTAAAATTTCAATGAATAAATTCTAAGAAAAATAATGTATCAAGATAAAACGATATAAGAAGAAATGGAAAAATCAAGAGAATAGTTAACTATTTGATAAACTCCATCTGTAACTAAAAACTTTCCCACAAATAAAAATTCTGGCCAGGATAGCTGTATCAGTAAATTTTTCTGAAAAAATAGAAGAAAAAGAAAACACATTTTAATTTTTTTTATGAGTAGCACTCTTTGAGACAAACTCTGATAAAAAATATATCACAAGATAAACACAGATGCAATAGCAAATATCAGCTTATCAAATCAGACTAAATTCATAACCAAGTTAGGTTTATATCAGAAATCCAAGACTGGCTTTAACATTAGCAAATTAATCAGTTTAATTAATTACACTAACATAAGGAAGAATACATGTATAACCACTTAAACAAATGCAGAAAACGTACATTCACAATAAAACCTTTAAGTAAGCTAAGAATAGAGGGAAACTTCTTTCATGTGAGAGGAAGTTATTAAAAAAAAATATAGCAAATATCATACTTAGTAGTAAAATGCTGAAACCTTTGGCTCTGAGGTAATAAGCAACAAGGAAAACATATCTACTATCATTTCTATTTAACACTTTATTGGAGTTTCTGGCCATTATAATCAATGCCCCCCTCCACTCCCTCCCCCAAAGGACTAAAAAGAAAGAAACTGTCATTCTTCATAAGCTGAATGACTGAGTAAGCAAAAAAATCAAAAGGCTCTAAAGACAAAAATCACAGAATTAATAACCGAATTTAACAAAATGGTGGATATGACAGCTATTTATACAAAAATTAACTTTTTATGTCCTAGAAATAAATAACTATATAATATACACTTTTAAAACAACACAATATATAATAGCATTTGAATAATCAACACCTAGGAACAAATCTAACAAATTATGCATAACTACCAACTGAAAAATCTCATTGAAATAAAGTTAACCTAAATAAACTAACACCCAACAAAGATGTCCTTTTCATTATAGGGGGCTGGAATACAAAAGTAGGAAGTCAAGAAACACCTGGAGTAACAGGCAAATTTGGCCTTGGAGTACAGAATGAAGTAGGGCAAAGGCTAATAGAGTTTTGCCAAGAGAACGTACTGTTCAGGTATGACCTAAATCAAATCCCTTACGATTATACAGTGGAAGTGAGAAAGAGACTCAAGGGATTAGATCTGATAGACAGAGTGTCTGAAGAACTATGGACGGAGGTTCGTGACATTGTACAGGAGACAGGGATCAAGACCATCCCCATGGAAAAGAAATGCAAAAAAGCAACATGGCTGTCTGAGGAGGACTTACAGATAGCTTGGAAGAGAAGAGAAGTGAAAGGCAAAGGAGAAAAGGAAAGATATATCCATTTGAATGCAGAGTTCCAAAGAATAGCAAGGAGAGATAAGAAAGCCTTCCTCAGTGATCAATGCAAAGAAATAGAGGAAAACAACAGAATGGGAAAGACTAGAGATCTCTTCAAGAAAATTAGAGATACCAAGGGAACATTTCATGCAAAGATGGGCACAATAAAGGACAGAAATGGTATGGACCTAACAGAAGCAGGAGATATTAAGAAGAGGTGGCAAGAATACACAGAAGAACTATGCAAAAAAGATCTTCACAAACCAGATAATCACTATGGTGTGATCACTCACCTAGAGCCAGACATCCTGGAATGTGAAGTCAAGTGGGCCTTAGGAAGCATCACTACGAACAAAGCTTGTGGAGGTGATGGAATTCCAGTTGAGCTATTTCAAATCCTGAAAGATGATGCTGTGAAAGTGCTGCACTCAATATGTCAGCAAATTTGGAAAACTCAGCAGTGGCCACAGGACTGGAAAAGGTCAGTTTTCATTCCAATCCCAAAGAAAGGCATGCCAAAGAATGCTCAAACTACTGCACAATTGCACCCATCTCACATGCTAGTAAAGTAATGCTCAAAATTCTCCAAGTGAGGCTTCAACAGTACGTGAACCTGAATTTCCAGATGTTAAATCTGGTTTTAGAAAAGGCAGAGGAACCAGAGATCAAATTGCCAACATCTGATGGATCATCGAAAAAGCAAGAGAGTTCCAAAAAAACAACTACTTCTGCTTTATTGACTTTGCCAAAGCCTTTGACTATGTGGACCATAACAAACTGTGGAAAATTCTGAAAGAGATGGGAATACCAGACCACCTGACCTGCCTCTTGAGAAATCTGTATGCAGGTCAGGAAGCAACAGTTAGAACTGGACATGAAACAACAGACTGGTTCCAAATCAGGAAAGGAGTTCATCAAGACTGTATGTTGTCACCCTGCTTATTTAACTTATATGCAGAGTACATCATGAGAAATGCTGGGCTGGATGAACCACAAACTGGAATCAAGACTGCTGGGAGAAATATCAATAATCTCAGATATGCAGATGACATCACCCCTATGGCAGAAAGTGAAGAATAACTAAAGAGCCTCTTGATGAGAGTGAAAGAGGAGAGTGAAAAAGTTGGCTTAAAACTCAACATTCAGAAAACTAAGATCATGGCATCTGGTCCCATCACTTCAAGGCAAATAGATGGGGAAACAGCAGAAACAGTGACTGACTTTATTTTTCTGGGCTCCAAAATCACTGCAGATGGTAACTGCAGCCATGAAATTAAAAGACGCTTGCTCCTTGGAAGAAAAGTTATGACCAGCCTAGGCACCATATTAAAAAAAGAGAGACATTACTTTGCAAACAAAGGTCCGTCTAGTCAAAGCTATGGTTTTTCCAGTCGTCATGTATGGATGTGCGAGTTGGACTATAAAGAAAGCTGAGAGCTGAAGAATTGATGCTTTTGAAGTGTGGTGTTGGAGAAGACTCTTGAAGAGTCCCTTGGACTGCAAGGAGATCCAACCAGTCTGTCCTAAAGGAAATCAGTCCTGAATATTCATTGGAAGGACTGATGCTGAAGCTGAAACTCCAATACTTTGGCTACCTGATGCGAAGAACTGACTCATTTGTAAAGACTCTGAAGCTGGGAAAGATTGAAGATGGAAGGAGAATGGGACGACAGAGGATAAGATGGTAGGATGGCATCACTGACTTGATGGACATGAGTTTGAGTAAGCTCTGGGAGTTGGTGATGGACAGGGAGGCCTGGTGTGCTGCAGTCAATGGGGTCACAAAGAGTCGGACATGACTGAGCGGCTGAACTGAACTGAACTAAATGAAAGGATGTCTTGTTCATGGATTGGAAAAATCACTAAAGATGTCAGCTTGCTCCAAACTGACTTACAGATTCATAGCAATCCCAATCATATTCTAGGAGGTTTGTGTGTGAATTGTGTATGTGCATATGCAAAGTCATGAGATAGTTCCTAACTTACATTGAAATATAAAGGGCCAAACATAGCCCACCCCTCAAAAATCTTAAATAACCAAAAATGTAAACAGTTTATATAACAGAAATGAGGATTTGTTATAAAGCTATATAATTAAAACATTATGGTATTGGCACAAGAAATTAATCAAGGGAAGATGAAAGAAAATAGAGAAATAATTTCAAAAAATAGTGCAGGACCACTTGGCTATCTATATAAAAATAACTGAAACTTTACCCTTATCTCACACCATATACAAAATTCCATTCTAAGATGTAACTAGGTAAGATAATAAAGTTTCCAGAAATTGACTTCATGACTTTGAGACAAGCAAAAATTTCCTAAACAAAACAAAGCACTAATTATAAAGGTAAAGTTTCAACTATAACTGATCTGTAACAGTATTAAGAATTTCTATTAATGAATGAACATCAGTAAAGGTGTGCAAAAACAAGCCAAAGAGAAAAGATACATGTAATATGATGGACTCATATCTAGAACACAAGAGTATACGATGTTCCCAAAAGTCAGGTAACAAAAGAGAGAAAAAAAACTGCAAAGAGAAAATGGATAAACAGCAGGATATTCATGTAATGAATACTATGCAGCAAAAAGAATGAATGAATTACTACAGGATTCACTGCTACATGAATGAATTTCACAAAGATAATAAAACAAGAAAAGACAAAGCATAGAAGACTATACACTTAGATGACATATATATATATATTATATATATATATATATAATATATATATAAAGTTCAAAAACAGGTAAAGCTAATCTATGACAATAAAAACTAGAACAGTGGTCATCTCTGGTAAGTGGGGAATGACCGGAAATGTACATGAGGAGAAAGCTTTGTGTGATTTTCTTTTTGTTTTCATTAACATATTTTTTAATTGAAGGATAACTGCTTTACAGAATTTTGTTGTTTTCTGTCATAATCTGGGTACTGGCTACATAAATGGATTCACTTCATGATAATTCATTGAGCTGTATACTTAATGAGCTGTGCACTTTTATGAAGGTATATTTAAGTTTTTAAAACTTTATTAAACACTGGAGATATGTTGACCTCCATGAAGTCTGATGACACTACCAATTAATACTATCCAAAAATCACTGGGGCTCCGAAAACCTGTGATCAAGACCATGGTGTTGAGGATAGTAACTAGGCATTATTTTAATGTATTATTTCATTTGGTTCATCCAACTATCCTTTGTAGTTGCTCAGTTCTTATTTTCATTACCTAAAGAGACCGACTCACAAAGAAGTTTAGTGACTTGCCCAACCCTAGCCACAGAGTTAAAATGAGGCAGGGTCAGGACTCCCAGGAAGGTAACCATACCATGCTCTCACTGTTTACATAATTCTTTGTTTATTAAATTTCTATCATGTTAAACATTTGGTTGTAACCTTTTTCTACTTTCTTCAAGCCTGTAACCCCATCCCGGTTCCTCTTCCTTCTTGAGTGTGCTAAGTCACTTTGAGACCGACCCTATGGACAATAGCCCACCATGCTCCTCAGTCCATGGGATTCTCCAGGCAAGAATACTAGAGTGGGTTTCCAGCCTTCTTCCAGGGGATCTTCTCAACCCAGGGATCGAACTCACATCTCTTTCATCTCCTGCATCAGCAGGTGGGTTCTTTACCACTGTGCCACATGAGAAGCCCTTTCCTTCTTGGGAAGATTGTAAAATCACACCTTGTGGTTTACTTTTAAAGTGTTAATATATGCTTATCTACTCATTAGATAATGAATATATTGAAGAGCAATCATGCCTTAGATCTCTCCCGGTACACAGAAGGGACTTGAGACATGTGTCCCTGATGGGGAGAAGGAAGTGGTGAATCACCATTCCCTTATCTTCTTGCATCAAGGACCAGTTTCACTAAAGTAAAATCACTCCAGAGAGACAGAAAATAGAACAAACAAATGTGTTAGGAGTGGATAAACATCTTTAGAAATAAACATCTGCAAAACATCTGGGTAAAAAAAAAATCCTAACCAGCACAAGAGAAAATAAGCAAATAGTCTACAACTAACAACTGCCACAAGGTTAGGTACAGGCATGCCTTGTCTGATCAGACTTTGCTTTATTGCACTTCACAGATACTGAGTTTTTTTACAAATTGAAGGTTTGTGGCAACCCTGTGTCAAGTAAGTCTACCGGTGCCATTTTTATAGCAGGTTTATTTTTTAATTACAGTATGTATATACACTGTTTTTTTTTTACAATTTATTTATTTATTTTAATTGGAGGCTAATTACTTTATTGTGGTGGGTTTTGCCATATATCAAATCAGCCACAGGTGTACACGTGTTCCCCCGTCCTGAACAGCCCCCGCCTCCCTCCCCATCCCATTCCTCTGGGTTGTCCCAGTGCACTGGCTTTGAGGGCCCTGTTTCATGCACTGAACTTGGGCTGGTCATCTATTTCACATATGGTAATATACATGTTTCAAAGTTATTCTCTCAAATCATCCAACCCTCGCCTTCTCCCAAAGACTTCAAAAGTCTGTTCTTTATATCTGTGTCTCTTTTGCTGTCTTGCATATAGGGTTATCGTTATCATCTTTCTAAATCTGATATATATGCATTAATATACTATATTGGTGTTTTTCTTTCCCACTTACTTCACTCTGTATAATAGGCTCCAGTTTCATCCACCTCATTAGAACTGACTCAAATGTGTTCTTTTTTATAACTGATTAATATCCCATTGTATACACTGTTTTTTAAGCATAATGCTATTTCACACTTAACAGACAACAGTATAGTAAAAACATAAACATAATTTTTCTATGTGTTGGGAAGCCAAAATATCTGTGTGACTTGCTTTATTGCAGTATTTGTTTTATTGGTGTGGTTTGGAACTGAATCCAGTATCTTTGAGGTATGCCTGTAGAATTTATTACTAATGTGAGTTTCATAGAAAATGTACTAATGTGAAGATCAAGAATATATAAGTTCCCTTTTATCCTTGGGTCTTCATTATACAGATCTACATACTCCTTAACTCTGATTAAAACACGAATTTCTACATCCCAAGTCTGTAAGACTGAAGTAAGAAGTCTAACCATCTGCTGATTTGAGGAGTTCTTAAAGTTCACCCACCCTTCTTAAAAGAAAGATATTAAAATCGCGTAGCAGCATACAGGAGACTGACTTCCAGAATGAGGAGCTCCACTGACCCACTTCCCAGGGCAATGGGTCAATACTACATAATAACTCTCAAGCACTGGAAGCCTCCAGAAACGGTCTTCAAAACAAAAATAAAAAGAATTAAAGGGTGAAAATTCAGTAAGAGAGGCAGGAGCCTGTGGTAAACAGCTCGTTCCTTTCCCCCTCTCCACTCAGCAAGGCAGAGACTCCACACTGGACTGCTGCAGCCAGAACACAGGGCTCCCTTCCTCCCCAGCTCCTGCACAGAGGACTCTTTCTGGGAAGGGCTGGGTGGAGCTGTATATTTCTCCTCCGGCCCCCAGATGACCGGTGCTGAGGCTCCATCACAGGAAAGTGGATCAGAGGCTCTACCCTGGGCCTGGCTCCCTTAGAATAAATACTGGGACCTCGAAAACTCTTTTCCTAGTCCTCAAGGCATGGTACTCCAAGGCCAAATTTGCCTGTTACTCCAGGTGTATCTTGACTTCCTACTTTTGCATTCCAGTCCCCTATAATGAAAAGGACATCTTTTTTGGGTGTTAGTTCTAGAAGGTCTTGTAGGTCTTCACAGAACCATTCAACTTCAGCTTCTTCAGCATTACTGATTGGGACACAGACTTGGATTACTGTGATATTAAATGGTTTGCCTTGGAAATGAAGAGAGATCATTCTGCCGTTTTTGAGACTGCACCCAAGTATTGCATTTCAGACTCTTTTGTTGACTATGAGGGCTACTTCATTTCTTCTAAAGGATTCCTGCCCACAGTATAGTAGATATAATGGTCATGTGAGTTAAATTCACCCATTCAAGTCCATCTTAGTTTGCTGATTCCTAGAATGTCAATGTTCTCTCTTGCCATCTCCTGTTTGACCACTTCCAATTTGCCTTGATTCATGGATCTAACATTCCAGGTTCCTATGCAATATTGCTCTTAACAGCATCGATCTTTGCTTCTATCAACAGTCCCAACCAAAACTGGGTGTTGTTTTTGCTTTGGCTCCATCCCCTTATTCTTTCTGGATTTATTTCTCCACTGATCTTCAGTAGCATATTGGGCACCTACCGACCTGGGGAGTTCATCTTTCAGTGTCCTACCTTTTTGCCTTTTCACACTGTTCATGGGGTTCTCAAGGCAAGAATACTTAAGTGGTTTGCTATTCCCTTCTCCAGTGGACCACATTCTGTCAGAGCGCTCCACCATGACCCCTCCAAATCCTCATGCTATACCAACAAGGAACTCCGTTTGCTCTGCCTCTTCTCCGTGCAAGTCTTTCCTCTAAAGGGCTCCTAACCACGTGCAGTTTGGTGTTGCCCAATTCAAGTCAATTTTTGCTCAGACAGACTCTAAGAATTTTTAACATGCCTCAGTTTACCTTTTAACACTAGCGAAAGAAAGACAACGTGTCACTTATAAAGAAACCCCAATATGATGCAAGTCTAATTTAGCAGAAACAATGGAGGACAGGAAGGCACTGGAATAACAAAATCACAGTCCTCAAAGAAAACACTGTGGACCAAGAGTCCTTTATTCAGTAAAGCTGTTATTCAGAAACAAAGGTTAAACAGCATCCTAGATAAACAAAAACTGAAAGAATTTGCTGTTAGCAGATCCACTTCAGAATAAATAAAGGAAATTCTTTAGCTTGAAAGAAAGTGACCTCAGAAGGTAACTTAAATTGACATATACAAAGAACACTAGTAAATATAACTGCATAATTATAAAAGATAATATAAATGTCTAATTTCCTTTTTTCTCTTAGCTGATAGAAAAGGTAATGGCATAAAATAATATGCATAAAATCTACTATGGGGCCTATACATATAGAAATGTAATAATGCATATTACATGTGCTAGTAATAGCACAAAGGAGATATAAAAGAGCAAAGGTGTAACAGATTGAGAAGATGACAGCAGACAGTAGTGATTCTAACAGTGTAGTTAGGCTTGTGACATTAGGAGATGTTATATGCATAACAATAATACCATAAAGGGGGAAGTATAGAAGTATTATTTCTATATATAGCACAAGAATTAACCTTGTCTAAATCTGAAGCTGATTCTGAAAACTTAAGATGTATGTGATTAAACCCTAGAGCAATCACTTTAAAAAACCCTCAAAAATAATGAAGCAATAAAATCAAAATACTACATTAGAAAATATTCACTCAGTACAAAAGAAAATATAAAAGAAGAAAAACAGAGGGGCAAAAAAGATACAAGACAGAAAACAAAAAGCAAATGCAGGCATAAATCAAACTATATCAATAATACAACATATGTGAATGGATTAAACAATCCAATCAATCATTACATTGTCAGGTTGGATTAAAAAAAAACATGATCCAACAATACTCCTTTTACAGGAGACAGACTTTAAATAAAATAATAAAAGTTATTTTATTATTATTATTATTATTTTGGCTGCTGCACAGCATGCAGTATCTTAGTTCCCTGCTGCTAAGTCGCCTCAGTCGTGTCCGACTCTGTGCGACCCCATAGACGGCAGCTCACCAGGCTGCCGTCCCTAGGATTCTCCAGGCAAGAACACTGGAGTGGGTTGCCATTTCCTTCTCCAGTGCATGAAAGGGACAAGTGAAAGTGAATTCGCTCAGTCGTGTCCGACTCTTAGCAACCCCGTGGACTGCAGCCCACCAGGCTCCTCCGTCCATGGGATTTTCCAGGCAAGAGTGCTAGAGTGGGGTGCCATTGCCTTCTCCGTTAGTTCCCTGAACAGGGATCAAATCTGTGCCCATTAAGGTGGAAACACAAAGTCTTAACCACTGCACCACCAGGAAATTCTTGAGACAGACTTTAGATTCCAAATCACAAATAAAAGTATTGGAAAAAAATATATCATGAAACACCAACTATGGAAAAGCTAGAATGGCTATACTCATATGAGATTTTACAACAAAAAATGTTACTAGAAATATAACATGGACTTCGTGCTGCAGTCCATGCGTCGCAAAGAGTTGGATAACAACAACAACAAAGAGATACAACAATTATACTCAGGTGGTGCAGTGGTAAAGAGTCCTCCTGCCAATGTAGGAGACTCAAGGGAACAGGGTTCAATCCCTGGGTCAGGAAGATCCCCTGGAGAAGGAAATGGCAACCCACTCCAATATTCTTGCCTGGAGAATCCCGTGGACAGAGGAGCCTGGTGCGCTACAGTCCATGGGGTCACAAAGAGTCAGACACGACCGAGACACTGAGTGCACACACACACATAAATACACACACGCTCCTAACAGAGCATCAAAATACATGGAACAAAAACTAACAGAACACAGAGAAGCAGACAAGTCAACAGTAAGAATTAATGCCCCACTGTCAATAATGGATAGAACTAAGCAGAAGATCAACAAAGAAGTAGAAGACTTGTGCAACAATAAAACCGACTAGACCTGACGGACATCTACAGAACACCCCACCTACAACAGAACATTCATTCTTCCCAACAGCACATGAATGTTTTCCAGGAGAAATCATACGCTAGGCCACAAAACAGACCTCAATCAATTAAAAGGATAGAAATAATACATTATATTCTTCAACTGCAATGGAATGAAATTAGAAATCAATGCATGCATGCATGCTAAGTCACTTCAGTTGTGTTTGACTATTTGAGACTTTATGGACTGTATGTGGCTCACCAGGCTCCCCTGTCCATGGGATTCTCCAAGCAAGAATACTGGAGTGGGGTGCCATGCCCTCCTCCAAGAGATCTTCCCTACCTAGGGATCAAAGCTACATCTCTTATGTCTCCTGCATTGGCAGTGGGTTCTTTATCACTAGCACCGCCTGGGAAGACCCTAAAAATCAATAACAAGGACAAATTCGGGAAATAAATACTATGGACTACAACTTAAGTAGTGCTTAGAAGGCAATTATAACTATAAATGCCTGTATTGAAAAAAAACTCAATAACCTAAACTACAAAATTAGACAAATTCCTCAAAAGACATAAATTATTAAAACTGTCTCAAGAAGAAGCAGATAATCTGATAGACCTAGTACAAGTAAAGAAACTGAATAATAATCAAAAATCTATGCAAAGAAAACCCAGGTGCAGATGGTTTACAGAAGGGGAAGGAACATTTTCCAACTCATTTTATAAGACCCATATTATGTTGATACCAAGCCAACCAAAGACATCACAAGAAAGCTACAGATCAATATTTCTTATGAATGTGAATGTAAAAGACTCAACAGAATACTAGCAAACTAAATCCAACAACACGTTAAAAATATCTGTGTATCATGACTAAGTGGTATTTTTCTTAGGTATCAGAGGTTGGTTGAACAGCCAAAAATCAATTAATGTAATTCACTACATCAACAGAATAAAAAACAAAAATCTCATAATAACCTAAATAGATGCAGAAAAAGCATTTGACAAAGTCCAACATCATTTCATGATAAAAAGGCTCAAAAAACTAGAAAGGAACTTCCTAATATGATAAAGGTTATCTATGAAAAACCCACAAGTAATAATACCACACTTCGCCTAATACCCATTATTAGGCCACTGGATGCTTTTCCATAAGATCAGAAACAAGACAAGAATGTCCCCTCTTACAACTTCTTTTCAATACTGTACTGGAGATTCTAGTCAGGGAAAATTAGGTAAGAAAGAGAAATGAATTGCATCTATATTGGTAAGGAAGAAATAAAACTAACTATTTACAGATGACAGTCTTATAGCTATAAAATCCTAATGAACCTACCAAAAAAAAGAAAAAAACCTATTGGAATAAACAAGTTCAGCAAGACTGAAGGATAGAAAACAAATATTTAAAAATGAATGATATGCCTATACATTCACATTGAACAACCCAAAAATGAAGTTAAGAACATAATTTTATTCACAACAGCGACAAAACAAATAAAATACTTTGGAAGTACAAAATATTATTGAAAGAAATTAAAGATCTAAGTAAGTGAAAAAACATCCCATGTCCATGCATAAGTAGATTTAACATTAAGATGGCAATACTCCCTAAGCTGACTGACAGATACAACAAAATCTCTATCAGAATTCCAGTTGACTCCTTTGTCAAAATTGACAAGCTGATTCTAAAACTCAGCTATAATTGCTGGGGACCCAGAATACCCAAAACACTTCTACAAAAGAATAATAAAGTAAGAGGACTCACACTTCAAAAAATGAAAATGTATTACAATGCAAAGCTTGTCAAGACAGTATGGTACCAGCACAAGGACAAACACATCGATGGAATAGAACTGAGGATAGGGAGACTGGGTGAGGGTGGAGCTAAAGGATGATAGGGTTTCCTTCTGAGGTGATGAAAATGTTCTAAAATTGACTATGGTGATGGTTGTACACATCTATAAATATATTCAAGACTAGTGAATTGTGAAGCAAAAGCTGGAATCAAGATTGCCGGGAGAAGTATCAATAACCTCAGATATGCAGATGACACCACTCTTATGGCAGAAAGAGAAGAAGAACTAAAGAGCCTCTTGATGAAAGTGAAAGAGGAGAGTGAAGAAGCTGGCTTCAAGTTCAACATTCAGAAAAGTAAGATCATGGCATCTGGTCCCATCACTTCATGGCAAATAGATGGGGAAACAGTGGAAACAGTGGCTGACTTTATTTTGGGGGGCTCCAAAATCACTGCAGATGGTAATTGCAGCCATGAAATTAAACTCCTTGGAAGAAAAGCTATGACCAATCTAGACAGCTTATTAAAAAGCAGAGACATTACTTTGCCAACAAAGGTCTGTCTAATCAAAGCTATGGTTTTTCCAGTGGTCATGTATGGATGTGAGAGTTGGAATATAAAGAAAGCTGAGCACCGAAGAACTGATGCTTTTGAACTGTGGTGTTGGAGAAGACTCTGGAGAGTCCCTTGGACTGCAAGGAGATCCAACCAGTCCGTCCTGAAGGAGATCAGTCCTGAATATTCATTGGAAGGACTGATGCTGAAGCTGAAACTCCAATACTTTGGCCATCTGATGCGAAGAACGGCCTCATCTGAAAAGACCTTGATGCTGGGAAAGATTGAAGGCAGGAGGAGAAGGGGACGACAGAGGATGAGATGGTTGGATGGCATCACCGACTTGGTGGACATGAGTTTCAGCAAGCTCCGGGAGTTGGTGATGGACAGGGAAGCCTGGAGTGCTGCAGTCTATGGGGTCGCAAAGAGCCGGACACAACTGAGCGACTGAACTGACTGAGTGAACTGTACACTTTAAATAGACAAATCATATGTACTTGAATTATATCTCAATATAATTTAAAAAAAATAAACAGAGACAGAGGGCTCTGAAGAACACTTTGAGTCTGATTCAGTGTATCAGATCATTAGAGAATCACAGAAACCTAGAGCTGGAAGTCCTAAAGGGTTCTACCTGTCACACAATACAAGAATACCTCCTATTATACCTTTGAGAAGAAACTGTCCTCCAACAGTTTTTGATCTCAGATTACCTTTACTGCTTTGCCTGAACATCCCTTTTTCCACTGCTGAGTGCCAGTGCCTAGAACACGCCCAGCTCCCAATTTACTGTTCAGTTGCTCAGGTGAGTCTGACTCTTTGTGACCCATGGACTGCAGCACGCCAGGCTTCCCTGTCCGTCACCATCTCCCAGAGTTTGCTCAAACTCATGTCCATTGAGTCAGTGATCTCCTTAGAAAGAATTTTTAGGATGACTAAAAGTAATACTGCAACTGCCTCCCCTCCAGCTGCTGATCTCTATCCCTCCCCCTACTATGCTTTACTTTTCTTAAAAGCCCTTATCATCATGTGACATTTTTCATACTAGCCTTTACTGCCTAACTACCCCCCAAAACTTACTGGCTAATAACAACTGTTGTTCTCCCCCCGACCATTCACTATTCCATGGGTAAGCTGGGCAGTTCTGAGCTGGGCCAGGTCGGCTAGGGCTAGATGGTACAGGATGGCCTCACTGGGACTTCCTAGCTGGGATGGCTAGTCCTGACTCTCAACTTGGTCTTTATCCTTCAGGAGGCATAAACCAACCTGGCCTTTTTCACATAGTAGTCTCCAGGATCAAAGAGGGTAACAGTTGAGGCTGCAATGCTACTTGAGGCCAAGGCTCAGAATTCATACAGTGTCACTTCTGCTATATTTTATTGTTTATATCAAATAACAAGGCCAGCCTGTATATACACAGTTAGGAATTAGACCACCCCTTGATGAGAGATGCTATGAAGAACTGGGACCATTTTTAATCTACCGATTATCTATGCCCTATTTGTCTCTCCTAGTGGCATAGAAGATCTATGAAGGCAAGGTCTTTGCCTGTCTTGTTCAGGGTCTACCACACTGTCTGGCTTACATTAAGTACTTAATCAGTATTCACTGAATGAATTAATGACCACTCATACGACACTGCTTTCAGTTCTTCAACAACCTGTTTGGTTTCCTCTGAATAATACTTAGTTTGTCAATGTCTTACAAAATTTGGCATCTAGAAAGGGACACAAAATTCTGGATAAGACCTAACATCAGCTCAGCACACCTGGATAATAAATACTAGTTATAAATTTATAACTAAATAAATACTAGAATAAATGAGTGACAAGTACAGAAGATTGTGGTAATATTCAGTCTTAGATACTGTGTGCCCTTTAATGCAGCTTAAGAATGCACTGACTTATTTTTAGCGGCTTTTACATTGTTGACTATTATAGCCTTTGAGATCAAAAATACCCATATGACTCTCTTTCATGTGAAACACTGCCATGTCTCTTTCCTATATTTATACAGTTGATTTTGGGAACCTAAAAGAACATAATATTTATCCTTTTTAAATTTAAATTGTTGTTATTCAGTCCTGTCCAACTCTTTGTGACCCCAAGGACTGCAGCACACCAGGCTTCCCTGTCCTTCACCATCTCCCAGAGCTTGCTCAAACTCGTATCCATTGAGTTGGTGATGAAATCCAACCATCTCATCCTCTGTCGTCCCCTTCTCCTCCTGCCTTCTATCTTTCCCAGCATCAGGGTCTTTTCCAATGAGTTGGCTTTTCCCATCAGGTGGACAAAGTACTGGAGTTTCAGCTTCAGCATCAGTCCTTCCAATAAATACTAAGAGTTGATTTCCTTTAGGAATGACTGTTTTTTTTTTTTCTCGGTGTAGTCCAAGGGACTCTCAAGAGTCTTCTCCAACACCACAGTTTGAAAGCATCAATTCTTCAGTGCTCAGCCTTCTTTACAGTCCAACTCTCATATCCAAACATGACTATTGGAAAAACCATAGCTTTGACTATACAGACCTTTGTTGGCAAAGTAACGTCTCTGTCTTTTAATACACTGTCTAGGTTTGTCATAGATTTTCTTCCAAGGAGCAAACGTCTTTTAATTTCATGGTTGCAGTCACCGTCTGCAGTGATTTTAGAACCGAAGAAAATTAATCTCTTCTAATTCATAGATCTCTCTAGTTGATCATTTTTACTGATACACTTTTTGATCTGAGACCAAAGAGTCTGAAAATTGTTACTTTCCCACAAAATACATGTGTGTGTGTGTAATAGTTACTCAATCATGTCCTACTCTGAGATGCCATGGACTGTAGCCCACCAGGATCCTCTGTCCATGGAATTCTCCAGGTAAGAATACTGGAGTGGGTTGCCATTTCCTTCTCCAGGGGATCCTGCCAACCCAGGGATTAAACCCGGGTCTCTTGCATTGCAGGCAAATTCTTTACCATCTGAGCCACCACATGGAACTCAAAAAATAATTACTCTGTATACCCCAAGAAGGCCTGAAAACCAAAAGGGGAAGAATAAATTCCTAAAAGAGTAATCCTGGGGGTCCACAGTGCACACCTTGCTAAGGCTGCTACATTAATGAGAATGAACAAACAATAGGGATGAATCCCATAGGGACAATGTTGATCTAAAGCAGCCAGATGCACATGACTACATATTCAAGAGACAAAGCTAAGCTATGATACTATACATCAAGATAGTGATTCCTTTACGGTTGAGGTAGACTGAAAGTGATGTTGCATGGTGAAGCACTTTAAAAAATTGTCTTCTACTCTGTGGTGGACCAATATTTTACAAAACACAAAGGTATCCCATATCTGATGTCACAACAATGTCAAATGGCTATAAAGATGTCTGAAGGCTTACTTTTGATTTCAGTTTTTGATTTCTTGCACACAGCTAACAAACTGGCCTGTAATGAACAGGCAAACTAAACTTTGAGAAGCATAGATTAGGTAGTCTATGAGAGGTTCCATAGTTTTTGAAAGTTAACTTAGTCTGTTTTCCTTTGTACTTTTGGTAGGCATTAATGTCAAACTACTGATTTCAAGTTACCTGGGGCTTCTCTGGTAGCTCAGCTGGTAAAGAATCTGCCTGCAATGCAGGAGACTCTGGTTCGGGAAGATACCCTAGAGAAGGGATAGACTACTCACTCCAGTTGTCTTGGGCTTCCCTGGTGGCTCAGACAGTAAAGAATCTACCTGCAATGTGGAAGACCTGGGTTGGGAAGATCCCCTGGAGAATGGAATGGCTACCAATTCCAGTATTCTTGCCTGCAGAATTCCATGGAGAGAGGAGCCTGAGAGGCTACAGTTCATGGGGTCGCAAAGAGTCGGATGCGACTTTCACTTTCACTGACTTCATATGGGCTTCCTTGGTGGCTCAAATGGTAGAGTCTGCCTGCAATGGAGGAGACCCGGGTTCGATCTCTGGGTCAGGAAGATCCCCTGGAGGAGGGTGTGGCTACCCACTCCAGTATTCTTGCCTGGAGAATTTCATGGACAGAGGAGCCTGGTGGGCTACAGTCCCATGGGGTCACAAAGAGTTGTAACACAACTGAGCGACTAACACTGCTACTACTGACTTCATAACAACTAATCTTTTTCTCCAGTAATTTTTAAAACTATAATCTAATTAAAAGGTATTCTAAAGGCATTAGATCAAAGATCTGAGACGTTTTTACTGCATTAACATTTTTTCACTCAAAGAAAAGGCAAAATTTAGTTTTTACCAAAGTACATCTGAATGCTCACTTAAAACTGGTTAAAAAAATTTATTTCCAGTCATTTCCACACCTAATTTTTCTGATGTCACTTTCTCTGCCCAAGGTGGTAATGAAATATGTAACAAATTATTGTTGATCACACATTTGAAGTTCTAGCTTTTGTTTTACCAGCTGGTGGCAAAACCAAGAGAAAAGTAATTTAGGGGTAGGGTGGTAGGGGGGAGAATATTCATGAATTTCAGAAGCGCTGTGTAGAGAAGTCAAGTTTTTGCAACCACCTATATAACACTTAAGGGTGACCTGGCCAAAGCAAATATGGTGAAGAATTATAAAAAGAGGAGGCAAATTGAGAGCTGCAGATTCTCATGTGCTTAGTTGCTCAGTAGTGCCCAACTCTCTGAGACCCCATGGACTAGGCTACCAGGCTCCTCTGTCCATGGGATTCTCTAGGCAAGAATACTGGAGTGGAAAGCCATTCCCTCCTCCAGAGGATCTTCCAGAAACAGGGATCAAACCCGAGTCTCCTGCACTGCAGGCAGATTCTTTATGGTCTGAACCACCAGGAAAGCCTGCCCATTCTCACACTTCCCTGGTCAGAGAATTAGATCCCATATGCCACAACTAAGATCCTGTGCAGACTAATAAATAAATAAATATTCCTTGAAAAAAAAAAAAACTACTGTAGAGTTAGAAATCAGAATATATAAATCATTGTAAAAATAAACAACAACAAAATCCATTATCTTCTTCCCTTTAAAAACGAAGCAAAACAACCTTCCTTTTGAAGGGACAGTTTCCAGATTTATGATCATCTCCCAGCTCCAACATACATGAATTCTTTTCCCTCAAGTAGTTGCAATATTCCTTAAATCATCATACTTTTACTAGAGCAGGAATTCTTAACTATGAGTATATGGATGGGTTTTAAGAAGTCTAAGAACTCTCTGAAATGCCAAATGTAAAATGTTGGATGAATGAGCAACTACATGGACAAGATGTCTCCAGTTGTCAACACATCTGTTATTGACAACTGTTGATTAAAAGCATCTTTCTTTAGTTAAAAATGTGATCCAAATAGAGAGATAGGGTTCTTCATTGATTGAACAGGTATATAAAAACATTACATTATATCATATACCCAAAAAAGGCTTGTGAAAAATCCACTCATTTTTGTAGATGATAACACTGACATTTAGAGAGATTAAGGGATGTTCAAGTCCATGCTGCTAGCTAGAAGGCAAAAGTCAGGGAAGAATACTCCTGCATCCATTCCCTCCCACAATGCCACCACACTGGAGGATATTAGTAAGCACATTAGGGGGAGTCAACGGCCCCACTTCTCATAAATATACAATCTTAGAATAAATCAAATAATTCTTTAACCACTACTGGCTCATAACAAACATAAACATTCTTTTTTTTTCTTTCTGAAAGTATCTAAAACTACATATTCTTTTAGAAACATTTTAGAGCTTAATTCTTTGCCAGTAGACACAATCAATAACTTGTCAATCATCTGAAAGACATAAGTGCTTGACCCCCTGCAATCAATCAGAGAAGGCCACACACTTGACCTGGAAGGGATGGAAGATGTTTAGGAGACAGAAAATTTCAAGTAGGCCCTTAAAACACATTTGTTTCTGAGTCAATTACTCTGAAAGCCCACAATGCAAAGTAAATTAGTTGAATGGATCTTTGAGTAACTGTTGAAGCTGTTTAGAAATTTTAAGCGAAACCTCTTTTCAAAGTTTAGTCTCTGGTTTATTCACATGAAAAAATAGCAAGTGTGAAAACCAAAGAAGATGATATTTAGTGAAAAGAATTTTTATAGTAAGTAATTAAGTGAGAAAGCTGAAAAAGAATGCCTTATTTTGGAGTCAGTTAGGATGGAGAGGAACCCAAAATTTGCTTTTAACTTTTTTCAAAATAATTCAAAAATTAAAAGTCTGTAAGGATACAAGAAACCCTGCACTCTCTGCACCCCCACCCGCCACCCCCACTTTTGACTCCTAAAATACAGTGTAACTTTCCACCATCTGTTATTGTAGAGCAGAAACAGTAATGAACATATGGGCTTTCTCTCTCAAGCAGCTGTAGTGTAGTTAAAGTTATAATAATTGTCTTTCTGTAAGATAAATTTACATTAAAAACCTGGGCAGTGAAAAACAAATGGCTCCGCCTCAGAGCCTTCCAAAATAAAATTAAGAAACTCAGCATCATGTGTGACATACATGCAGAGATTTAGAGAATATCCTCTAAATCTTGTGCTTTTATGTGTAAGGTTAAACAAATACAATTCATTACGCCCAAGTCAGTTTACACAATCAAAGAGTCCACAATTCATCTTTTCTCTTTTCCATCAAAATGCTAGGAGCCTCAAACAGGGGTTAGATAACTTGCATATAGAAATCAGGAACTAAGTTCTCAAAAGCTGATAACTATAAATCTATCACTTCTGTGAGTCACTGAGCTCCAATCTAAAGGCTCATTTATTCATAAGAAAAATCACAACATGTGTGACACATAAATTTCCATTTCAACTATTATCATTTATAGTGAGTTTAAGTAAACAAAGAAATTCAGAGCATATTCTGATTCACATATTATGAAAAACAGGAATTTCACCTACCTTTATCGGGGTGATTCAAAATCATGATTCTCCTGTGAGCTGCTCTAATCTTGGCCTTGCTGGCAGATGGGCTGTAAAAAGAAAGTGCTTATAATAAATAGCGTCAAATGCAGATTATAAATTAACGGTTTATATGAGTTTCAAGAAATTAAAAACTAATGAGAATTTCACCATCTTGTGGATAAATATAAAATTACAACTTGTCACTTCATTCTACCAACCATCAAAATAATCAGATTCAATGCTGCATGTACCTTTCTTCAGTCCTTTGTCTCAATTAAAAAAAAAAAACATATCCACAAGAAATAGGACAGGGAAATCATAGTCTGTAGACTATTACTTTGAGTGTGAAAATTTATGTTTCAAGCTCTTTGGGGGGAAGGCAGCACATATGATATAACAAACAGGTATGTGAACTCTAGAACCACCAGACAGCAGGATTTTAATCCCAGCAGTGCCATGAAGGATGGAGGGTGTGTGCTCACACACTCAGTCAGGTCTGACTCTTTGCGACCCCATGGACTGTAGCCCGCTAGGCTCCTCTGTCCATGGGATTTTCCCGGCAAGAACACCGGAGTGGGTTGCCTTTTCCTACTCCAAGAAGGATGGGGTGGCCTTGGCCGCATTTTTTACCCTCTCTGTGCTTCAGTTTCCTCATTGTAAAACAGAGCCAGGAACAACATAGTCCTCATGAAGTAATTACAAGGGATTAAATTAGTTAATGCCAACAAAGTGCTACAATAAGGTCTGGTGTGTGTAGCAAATGTTCCACAATCATTACTTTTTACTATTATTATCTTTCAACAGAACATCTCAAAACTCTTCATAGCTCATTAATTTATTTAGTTTTGTGAGAAATCTATGGGAAAAGCTTGGCTGTGAGAGCCTAAACTCTAAACAAAAATTGAAGGAGAAAGTTAAATAAGCCTAAAATTATCCCTGTAAAACCTAATTTATTCAAGTACTGGAAATCCTTCTTTCTAGTACATTTTCCAAGCAAGGAAAAAAATTTACACTAATAGTAACAAAATCCTGGTGTTGCTACTTAATATTTACACTAGCTCATCTAAGCTGTTTTTCTGAGCCTCAAACGGAAATAACAGTGGCTAACTCAAAGCACATGGTGGTTGCTATGAAACTCAAAATAATCTGTATGGATGAACCACACTACAGGGACTAATAGCAGGTACTTTTAGAGACATTCAGACACAGGTTTAAATCCATTGCTCATTGTCTATAAAACTGTGTCTTGCTTACTTAACTCTGAGTCATAATTTTCTCATAAGTAAAAATGTACATTAAAAAAACGAAGTATAAATAATCTAATCTAGCATTTCTCAAATGACTCAAAAAACATTACCATGAGCATCAGTTAAGTGAAAAGAAATTCTCCAGGTCTGCAGAGGTTTGCTTGCTCTTCTACTAATTGGTCATAAAATGTTTACATTCTGTTTTGAACACCACATTTCTTGCTGTCAGTTGCCAGTTCTCAATTCTGGCAGGATTCTAGTCTCAAGCTGTTACTTGCTGCTTCTAATCTCCTGGGGTTAAATAACAGACCATCAAACATGTTAAAAATACACTATCAATTGCTACATAAGCATATAAAGTATTCATCTATAAAGAAAATAAATAAGTCTTAAGTTAAAGGGGAAGCCAAAAGAAAAATCAAAATATATCTTGAGACAAAGAAACAACCTACTAAAATTTCTGGGGTGCAGCCAAAGCAGTTCTAAGAGGAAAGTTTATAGTATTAAAATCCTACATTAAGGGGAAAGAAAAGAACTCAAACAACCTAACTTTACACCTCAGGGAGAACAGACTAAGCCTAAAATCCGCAGCAGAAGGAAAATAAACATCACAGCGAAAACAAACGAAATAGAGACTAAGAGACCAAAAAAAAATCAATGAAACCAAGAGCTTTTTTTTTTTTTTTTTGAGAATGTAAAGAAAACTGACAAACCAGAAGCTACACTCACCAAGGAAACAGAGAATTCAGGTAAAATCAGAAATGAAAATGGAGAGATTACAACTGATACAACAGAAATACAAAGGATAAGAGGATAAGAGGCTGTATACAATAAGAAACTGGAAACTCTGGAAGAAACAGATACATTCCTAGAAACAAAACACCTACCTAAATGAGACAATCTTAGTTCTTAAACAAAGCATTAAAAATTAAATGTAGCTCTGATATATCTCCAGCACAGACAATTTCACTATGAATTGAAAATGGAACTTGAAATACAATTTTGCCCAGATCAGGGATTTCAAACTGCTCCCTGGAATACATTTGACCGAGAGTAGGGGATTAGGGTGGGTAGAACAGAGCAGCGTTTGCCCATCCTGTAGCAAATGCAGCAGCTTCGGTTTCACCTTTTTCTACCACTAGTCTACTAAATAACATTTAAAGAGAGTTCCACAGAAGTTTTTAGAAAGTGTGAATATCACAAATGTATGTATAATTTCAGAAAATAGCAGGTATAGTAAGTTTTCCCAAGCAACTTAGTAAAATATTTTAGGCTTTAGGCAATATGGTAAGAAAACATAGAATCATCTAGTAACAAAGAGAATTTCTTTGTTTTTAAACAGGGTATTAACAGAGTCAGCTCCATTCTGTCTTTATCTACTTGTCATACAGTCTAAATCATTTGGATTCCAAGACCAAGGAAAACGGAACCACAGCAATGTATTCACATCTTAAAAGAATCTCCTTAAAACAACACTGCCTGACTGAAAGAAAGGGCTAGAGGAAAGCAAATAAATTTTACCTTTCTATTTAATGTGTTAAAGACAAATATTTAGACTCTGCCCTCATGAGAGAGACAGGAAGAGAGGGGACCAACCTCTATTCAGCACCTGTTCTTTGGTAAGCACTTTGATAAAAAAGGTACCACTCAGGGCATTTTACATTATTCCAACAAGGCAAAGTAGTATTAATTGCAAATCAAAAATGAATAAGCTGAAATGCATAAAAGCTAAAAATCAGTGCCTCCATGACAGAATCAGAATCTGCTTAGTTGATATCTACTGAGTAGTTACTAAGTGCTGAAAGTGAAAGTCACTCAGTCGTGTCCGACTCTTTGCGACCCCGTGGACTATACAGTCCATGGGATTCTCCAGGCCAGAATACTGGAGTGGGTAGCCTTTCCCTTCTCCAGGGGATCTTCTCAACCCAGGGATCGAACCCAGGTCTCCTGCATTGCAAGCGGATTCTTTACCAGCTGAGCCACAAGGGAAGTCCAATGTTTATGCTAAAAAAACTTCCTAGGTGTTCATTTTTGCAGCAGTCCTAAGCAGTAGAAACTAATGATGAGACTGAGGCCATGCAGCTAACAAGTGGTAAAACTGATATTTGTACCCAGATTCACTGTTATCAGAGTCGATGCTGTTAGTCACTCAATTTTCCTCATGAAATTCTGTACAACTTCCTGCTCAATGGAATAAAACTTAAAAACCACGTATCTTAAGTCAACTCCGAATTATCTATCTGAAAAACAGGAGCACCTTGGATGATATTAAATGATATCCTCAAAAACTTTTGTTTGGATTAGTAATGTACTTTGTATACACATATCCAGAATGTGAATGGGACGATATGGGAACCTCAGAAAAATAACAGTGGCATTCAGAATAATATTAAAGCAAAGAATAGTTAACAACATAGCTAATTTAACAGTGTGGTTCCCCTGCTTAAAATCATTTCTTTTTTTGTATTCTTGGTGAGAAAGCTCATCTCTTTTTATATGTAAATGAAGCACCAGGCCAAACTGACCTGTTTCTTCCCTACCCACCTTTTGTGTTGGTTTTTTTTTTTGATTAATCATAAGAAATAACAAAATGTTTTGGCTTTAAATATCTGCTAACCTACAACAGATTTAAAAATTCTGTCAATATAGGACTTTATGATCTATTCTGCTTAATTATGTTGACTAAGTCACCGTAAGATTTGTTGCAGGTGACATACTATAACCAACCCAGATAAAATTTTGAGTGAGCTCTAGGGAACATAAACATATATAGATACTGGTAAAGCTATGCTAGGGGATGTATTCTTAACTCTCAGTGTTCAATGATATCATACAGTAATCACAAAGGATCATTAACTATCTCCTATACTGTCCAGAGTCAGACAATAAATGGCTACTAATGTGAAATAAGCATAATAAAATATGCTAGGTGTCAAACTGTGGAACTAGAGAGTTGTGAAGCAGATTCCATGATATAATTGAAAATATGATACAGATCAAATTAGAAAACTGAATTCCGAAAGAATTTAATGTCACAATAAGGGATTTTGATAACTGCATTGAAGTTTTAGTGTTCAAATACAACAGCTCCTTGTTAAGGAATAAAGGCACATCACAACTATGCCTGATTTTTGTTTTAGAAGTAGTAGGATAGTCTCTTAGACTCGAGGTTTTGAAATGTACAAATTTGCTATTTTCTCCTCTGCCTCCTATTCATAATTTAAACTATAAGGATAATTTTACTGTCACATTGTCTCCTTTTTCAAGACAAACTCAGCCACGGAACAAAATAACACTTACACAGCACACCTACCTTACACCCAAAATGAGACTCGCTTCTCGCCGACTCATTTTCTGGTCAAATCCTCCTTTATAGTAGGATGAAAAGCTCTGCACAGGAAACAAGAGCGAGAAATGATTAGTTCCACGTATGAAGGGGCATGACCTCGACCCCACCGCACAGCTGCAGTGGGAGTAATGGATTTTCCAGAAGGAAACTTGGAGCTGCGGGAGGTGGGCCGGAGAGCACTGGATGGCACACCCGGGCACCTCTCAGAGCAAGTCCACAGCGGTTTTCACTTCCCAATATGTTAATGATCCTACACTGAAGGAATGAAAGAGATCGGCAGAAACAAAGGCGTCAACTTCTTCTAAGCTCTACAGTGATTTTCTCCTTGGATAACCTTGACCAAGTTACTTACTGTTGAGATGACAGACAGACATCTTTTTAACCTACAAGACTGGCTGACTGAGAAAGAGGAGGAGAAACTGACAAAATAGGGAGGACATCAGGAGAGCAGACAGGGAGACCGAGAGGGACCAGGAGACTGGACTGAAGGGTCAGTGTGGCCGGAGAGGTCCGAGCAAGGAGCAGAGGAGTGGCAGGGAAGGCACTGAGGCCAGACGTGGAGGGCCTTGGAAGCAAGGGAAGTGAGTGGGGGCTTTATGCTCAGTGGCAGGAGGGCCAGAGCACTGGGTACACAGCTTTGACTTGGGTTACTCTAGGGCTTCCCTGGTGGCTCAGTGAGTAAGAATCCACCTGCCAACACAGGAGACAGGGGTTTGATCTCTGATCTGGGAAGATCCCACAGGCCATGGAGCAACCAAGTCCGCACGCCACAACTACTGAGGCTGTGCTCTAGGGCCTGGGAGCCAAAGCTACTGAGCACACGGGCCACCGCCAGTGAAGCCTGTGCGCACTAGAGCCCACGCTCCCTGACGAGAGCCGCCGCTGCGATGAGAAGCCCACACACAGCAACTGCAGAGCGGTCCCCACTTGCTGCATCTACAGAAAGGCCCACGCAGCAAAGAAGCCCCAGCACAGCCAAAAATACATACGCAAATGAGATTAATTAAAAGGATCACTCTGCTGTGCAGAGAGCAGAAAGAGGGGTACAGAGTGGAGGCAGGAGACCAGATAAGAGGACACAACAATAATCTAGGCAACAGACAGGGGTAGTCTGGACCAAACTGGTAGAAGAGGAAGAAGCCAGAGCCGTCAGATTTGGGGTGGATATGGAGAGCAGAAATGACCTTTGTTTGGACTGAATGTGGGCTATGAGAAAAAGCAGGCAAAGATGAGGCAGTAAACGCTGCCATAGTCAGCACCGGCCCCCCTTCAGAAGTAAAGCAGACACCTCAGACCCCAGGGCTGCTGCTGGCAGACAGCACTCTGCTGGCAGACTCCAGCAACGGCCTTGGCTGAAGAAGGTCAAGCCCACGCCCCCTTCCCAGGGCAGCCTCTAGCCGCGACCGGCTGACGTCACGGTACAAACACTGGAGTTCTCCAGGGCTCAGTCCTTGAGCTTCTTTTCTATATTTACTTCCCAGGTGATGTCACTTAGTCTCATGGCCCCTTGCCACAACCTGGGACAACCACGATGAGTCACCTGAGAGTCACAGGCCCCCGTCCCCCCGGATCAGCTGCCTCAGGCCTGTGCTAAGACTTCACTGCAGCCTAAATTATCCCTCCATCCTTCTTCCCGCTCTTGCCTTCTGGAGCTGTTGATCCTCAGAGCATTCTCTAATAAACTAACAGCTTGCTAATCTGTGTCTCATTCTGCTTTCCAGAGAACTTCAACTGCAAATGACTGCAAGGTTTCTGGCCTAAATTGCCCATTATTGACTTTAGAGAAGGAGTGGTTATTTGTTTTTTGTGGGTAATAGATATCAGGAGATTGCTTTTGGTTACACTAAGTTTCAGATGTCTACTATGTAAGTGGAGGAAATGTCTGACCTGGAGATAACATTGGGGAATTATGAGTACACAGATGGTATTTAAAGCCATGAGACTAAACGAGATCACCTGGAGACGGAGTGCAGCTAAGGAGTGGGAAGACTGCAACATCAGTGGCAAAGACACGGAGAGGGGTCAGTAAAGGACACCATGAAGGCCCAGCAGTGCAGGGGGAGGAGAAGCAGGTGCCCAAAGTGACGAAGTGGAAAACAGTTTCAAATGCTTCTGACAGATCAAATACAAGCAGAGCTGAGGCTAAACCTCTGGATTTAACCTTTGCTAAGCCTAAGGCTAATTGAAGGGACTGGGCATGAAGGTTTGATTAGAGTGATTTTGGGAGAGAACAGGAAGAAAGGGATGGGAGACAGCAGAGAGACACAACTGTTTTCAGGAGCTCTTAGAGAAAATTGCATGTGTGAACTCAACTTTACTAAGGAAAAACATACATACATGATTGAATGTGCACATTTCTAAAATGTGAACCCTTTTCTAAGGAAAGATAAGTAAGTATGTGCTTGCATAAAACAAAATCTGAAAGTATATACCCCCTCAATGTTATTTTGGGGTGGTGGAATTATGAATATTATTTTCTTCATCTTCAATTATACTTTCTAAATTTTCAACAATGAACATGGTTACTTATACATTTCTTCTTTTAAAGGACTAAATAAAGGACACCAAGGAAATTCAGTTCAGTTCAGTAGTGTCCGACTCTTTGCCACCCCATGAATTGCAGCACGCCAGGCCTCCCTGTTCATCACCAACTCCCGGAGTCTACCCAAACCCATGTGCATCGAGTCAGTGATGCCATCCAACCATCTCACCCTCTGTCGGCCCCTTCTCCTCCCGGCCCCAATCCTACCCGGCATCAGGGTCTTTTCCAATGAGTCAACCCTTCGCATGAGGTGCCCAAAGTATTGGAGTTTCAGCTTCAACATCAGACCTTCCAATGAACACCCAGGATTGATCTCTTTTAGGATGGATTGATTGGATCTCCTTGCAGTCCAAGGGACTCTCAAGAGTCTTCTCCAACACCACAGTTCAAAAGCATCAATTCTTCCGCACTCAGCTTTCTTCACCGTCCAACTCTGACATCCATACATGACCACTGGAAAAACCATAGCCTTGACTAGACGTACTTTTGTTGGCAAAGTAATGTCTCTGCTTTTAAATATGCTATCTAGGTTCGCCATAACCTTCCTTCCAAGGAGTAAGCGTCTTTTAATTTCACGGCTGTAGTCACCATCAGCAGTGATTCTGGAGCCCAAAAAAATAAAGTCTGACACTGTTTCCACTGTTTCCCCATCTATTTGCCATGAAGTGATGAGACCAGATGCCACGATCTTAGTTTTATGAACGTTGAGCTTTAAGCCAACTTTTTCACTCTCCTCTTTCACTTTCATCAAGAGGCTCCTTAGTTCTTCTTCACTTTCTGCCATAACGGTGGTGTCATCTGCATATCTGAGGTTATTGCTATTTCTCCCGACAACCTTGGTTCCAGCTTGTGCTTCCTCCAGCCCAGCGTTTCTCGTTATGTACTCTCCATAAAAGTTAAATAAGTAGGGTGACAATATACAGCCTTGATGTACTCCTTTTCCTATTTGGAACCAGTCTGTTGTTCCATGTCCGGTTCTAACTGTTGCTTCCTGACCTGCATACAGATTTCTCAAGAGGCAGGTCAGGTGGTCTGGTATTCCCATCTCTTGAAGAATTTTCCACAGTTTATTGTGATCCACACAGTCAAAGGCTTTGGCATAGTCAATAAAGCAGAAATAGATGTTTTTCTGGAACTCTCTTGCTTTTTCGATGATCCAGCAGATGTTGGCAATTTGATCTCTGGTTCCTCTGCCTTTTCTAAAACCAGCTTGAACATCTGGAAGTTCACGGTTCACGTATTGTTGAAGCCTGGCTTGGAGAATTTTAAGCATTACTTTACTAGCGTGTGAGATGAGTGCAATTGTGCGGTAGTTTGAGCATTCTTTGGCATTGCCTTTCTTTACAATCTAGTAAGAAAACAAAAAGCAATCTCCTCCCCCAAACTGCAAGGGAATCAAATTGTTTAAGTACACATGTTAACATGGACAAATTATGTATATATACACAAGCGCACACACACACACAGGAATATGTAAAAAAATAAGAGGTGTATAGGGAATATACATAAAGCAATAGGGCTTTAACAGAGGAAGAACAGCTGGTTTTAAGGTTTCTCTCAAGCAACTATAATTTTTACTATATGCATACCTTACTCCCTAATATTTCTATGAGTATCTACCTTTTGGAGTGCCAAATTTTGAAGTTTTCAGCATACAATAAACATAAATTGATGATATTTCATAAACTGTCATTTCCACTATATTCACAAAGTTCATTAACCCTAAAAGCGGCTATTGTATGCATGCATGCTAAGTCGCTTCAGTCGTGTCCGACTCTGTGCGACCCTACGAACAGCAGCCCTCCAGGCTCCTCTGTCCACAGGATTCTCCAAGCGGCTATTACATCCAAGCAAATTTTTTACTTTGTTTTTTTCCAGGTAGAAAAGGTGACTAAGAAAAGGTTAAAGTCTAGCATCTGGATGAGGTTCAGACCCTAAATACTGACCTGCTTTCAAGTAAGTCAATCTGTAAGTATACAATCATCACGATCCTTCTGAAGGACCTAGATCATTTTTGAGGACAGACATTTAATATTTGGGGCTATATATAGAAAAGTAGACAGAAGACAAAATCATGCCTTCTAAACTCATATGGAGTTTAGGTTTTATATTACATAATTTTAAATTGAAATTGTAAGCCCTTTGAAGCTTACAGATATTATAACATACTAATACTGCATTATATTATTAGCTTATATAGAAATGTCTAGTCAAGGCTATGGTTTTTCCAGTGGTCATGTATGGATGTGAGAGTTGGACGGTGAAGAAAGCTGAGCGCCGAAGAATTGATGCTTTTGAACTGTGGTGTTGGAGAAGACTCTTTAGAGTCCCTTGGACTGCAAGGAGAGCCAACCAGTCCATCCTAAAGGAGATCAGTCCTGGGTGTTCATTGGAAGGACTGACACTGAAGCTGAAACTCCAATACTCTGTCCACCTGATGCGAAGAACTGACTCATTTGAAAAGACCCTGATGCTGGGAAAGATTGAAGGCAGGAGGAGAAGGGGCCGACAGAGGATGAGATGGTTGGATGGCATCACCGACTCGATGGACGTGGGTTTGGGTAAACTCCGCGAGTTGGTGATGGACAGGGAGGCCTGGCGTGCTGCGATTCATGGGGTCGCAAAGAGTCGGACACAACTGAGCGACTGAACTGAACTATATAGAAACAGGCAATGCAGAACTGTTTTCTGACAACATTTGTGGGTCAACAAAATGGTAAGATTCACAAAAATGTGATTACAATAAGGAACAACTGTATCAAAGAGGTGGAGTAGATAGTTACATTTTTCTAATAGAATTTCCAAGAACAGAAAGAATGGGATTTATTCTGTTGTCTATTTGAAAGATACTCTGATCCTTAAAAATTATTTGTATATTTTACTCATAAAATATATAAATATATAAACAAAAGTCAAAATAATTTTCCTTCTAAAATTAACATTGAATGCTGTAGTGCTATATATTATCAAAAATGATGTGAAATGAACCAAGTTAAATGAAAGTCTTCATTAGCTAATTTACTCAATCACTTGAAACATAACAGCCCTCCAAACAACCAGAAAAATACATTATTCCATAGTCTTAAGAGAAGAAATACATTTTATATTTAACATAAACTATAAACTTTAATTAGGTAGAATCATCTATTTGATTTATAGATCCACAGAAGGATAGTTTCAATTAGTGTTATTTCCATGAAATTTCACCTAACCATAAAAACAATTTAAGTACAATTTTAAAAGCTTATATTCAAGTAAAAAGGCAAATTCACAAACAGAAAAATAAAAGCCTCAAAAGAAGATGAATGACTTGGGTTTTTTTTCAGAAAAAAATTAGGGGTAATTAGACAATAGCTGAGCTAAACACACATGAATACTTTAACAAATTAAGTAAAAGGCTCTGATTCAAAACAGCAGACTGAATAATAAGTCTTTTACTTTCCAAAGGCTCTTTGAAATGAGAAATGAGATATTTTAAACAAGAAAAATCCATAATAGGCCTAGAAAACAAGAAATGGAACAGGTAGCAAAGCAGAAAGTTCAAAGAAATCCTGAAAGACTGAAAAACAGGTAAGACAGCACACACAGAAAAATCACAGCAATCCAATCACCAGAGGAAAGAGAGACGAAACCACTAAATTCAGGGTCAACAAACACAAAACATAACATCAGGGTAGTTAATTAAACCAGGACAGACAGACCATTCCTAATTCCATCAGTACAGGGCATAAGGGCTGCCACCTGCCACCTCAGCCCTCAGGCCAAAAAAGAGAATGCATCTTACAGTACATAGCAGGTCCCAAGGGAAGCAGAGAGGATTAACAACAGATCACATTTCAGAACCCAGGGGACGTTTATACCAGGGAGTAAAATATACACAGTACTCAACCACTCCTGGTTCTGCAGGTCTGCAGACAGCCTCTGGGCTCCTTGCTTCGGTCGAGCCATGACTGTGGACATAACCCACCTCCGTGCTCACAGCACACTGCCAATCCTCCGATTCAATTAAACTGTTGAAGCAAATCTACCAAACTGCTGAAGAGGCCACGAATATGAGTTTCAGGAGCAGACACACATTGGAAGGAAAAAATAATTAAGGAAAAAATATAAGAGGATCTTACAGAACCAACAGCTGTACATGCAGAGAAGCAAAGAAACAAACTCTCCATACATTCCATGTGAAAGAAACTATTCTATGCAACATTCCAGAAAAATGGGGCAGAGGGAAGCATGAGAAAAAGAAAGATGAGATATAAGAACAAACTGATGTTAAAGCATAGAAGAAGCAAATACACTTTAAGAAAATATGAAGAGAGACCCCATAGGAACCTGAGCCTTAAACCTTCTCCTCTGAGGTGACAGGAATTAATTGACACATGACTGCAGTCCCTGTTAGTAACTATTTGGTTCAATAATGAACAGAGTTATAAAATCATAACACTGTAAATGCCAAACTTATAAACTTGGCTTTTTGAGATCAATGCCAAGGGAAAGTATGCATATTTTTCATTCTTCAATTTCCCTGGAACAATTAATATTTAAATAATTATTTTTAAAAACTAATATCTTCTCTGAGGTTTAATTATGATCATGACAGATATTCCAAGAGGCTTCACTGCAAAGTGCATGAGTAGTAGTTTGTGGAAAAGAAGCCAGATGAAAGCCACTTGTCTTAACTTGAAGCCCACAGAGGGAAGGGGAAAGTAGGGGGCGGGGGTGCATCCCTTTCCTCTTATTAAGAAATGCTGGGGCCGCCTTTCAGGATACCCATGACACTCTCTTAAACTACGCCACCTTTTCTGTGAGCCTCCACAGAGCAGTGAAACGTTTCTCGTTTTCTTTCTCTCCCTTCCTTTACAACATTAAATAATGTAATTCTACAAAATGTGAGTCTTCTATGTATAAGTCTGTCTACTGAAGATCATCAAACAGAAATGATTTCTGAAAGTCTCCCAATTTACTATACATAAACACATAGCAGTAAAGGATGAGATGGTTGGACAGCATCACCAACTCAATGGACATGAATAGTGTCCACTATTTTCCTTCGGGAAATAGTGGAGGACTCAGGAGCCTGGTGTGCTGCAGTCCATGGGGTCGCAAAGAGGTGGATACGACTTAGCGACTGAACAACACCACACGTGGAAGAACACTTAAACATTTATGTCACTATTTCCGGGCCTACTGCTCTATTCCACCCACCATCACCTAGTCTCTGGACTATCTCAATGCCCTTTCAATGCATTTCACCGCTTCTCCTCTGGCTTACTCTAGCCTGTTGCCCTCGTGCTCATAGCCTTCCAGAGGCTTGAAATCTGCAGTCCTCGTCAGAGTCTATCTGGCCCTAAGTGATGTGGGCCCAACAACCACTATTCCTTCCACACACTCATATTGGAGTTACTCCTGCTGCTACACTCATTTCCACCTCAGGATCTCTGCAGCACTCCCACCGCCTAGGAAGCTCTTCAGATGCTCACATGGTCCGTTCCCTTCTCAGAGAGACCTTCCCTGACCTATCTAACATAGACTCTTCTCTGCTGTTAAAAAATGACTCTCTTACTCTGATTTGGGTGGCCCAGTGGTAAAGATTTCACCTGCAATGCAGGAGACGCGGGTTTGAAGATCCCCTAGAGGAGGAAATGGCAACTCGTTCCAGTATTCTTGCCTGGAAAATTCCATGGACAAAAAGAAGCCTGGTGGGCTACAATCCATGCGGTTGCAAAGAGTCGGACACAACTGAAGTGACTAGGACTTCATGCACCCTGATTTAGTTTTTTAAAGAAAACTAAACTTCTAACTTCAATACCTCTACATATTATATATCTTACTTATTTGGTAATTGTCTCCACTAAAAAGTAAACTCCTAGAGGGCAGTGTCTCTACCTGGTTCATGACTACCTCACACTCCCCACAATTACGTCTAGTATGGAGCAGGTGCTTCCCTTGTGGCTCAGCTGCTAAAGAACCTGCCTGCAATGCGGGAGACCTGGGTTCGATCCTGGGTGGGAAGATCCCCTGGAGAATGGAAAGGCTACCCACTCCAGTCCGGCCTGGAGAATTCCATGGACTGTATAGTCCATGGGGTCGCAAAGAGTCGGACACGACTGAGCGGCCTCCACTTTCACGTAGTAGTGCTTAATGAACATTTGTTGAATGAATGCTATTAGTAAATACCTATTAATACTTAAGACGAAATATAAACAGGAAAGTGGAAAATAAACACACACTCTCTCTAATCACAGACATGCATTTTCAATCTGCAAAGTCACTTGTAGCTCTTTCGTCCCTGAGTTTAATTATCTGTCCATTTGTCATCCTTTTAAAGTATGGTTATTGTTCATGACTGACTAAGCCTCATGAGCCTATAATGCCTTTGCTGAAACAAGTCACTCATTCTCAAGTTGCTGTAAGCCAAGCTGATGTATCCCCGATCTTCTGTTTCCCAGAAGTCAGTGTTAATGCTGCACCGCTTCCGTGAGCTTTCTGGGCATCGTCTCCAGGGGTAACAAACCCCAGCTCACCACACTCTAGCTTCTTAGATACAGACTACCATTCATTCTTCACTTAGATTCTGCTCAGCAGAGTAGCCGTGATGCTGGTAGATGGATGTATAAGCCCTACAGGATTTCAAAGTTGGAATCATATAACTTCATGTTTGAGATAGCCAGGTGTGGTGGTACAAGGAAGCTAGTTTCAAATTTCAAGATGAAATAAATTTGGGGGTATACTCCATCTGGACAGGGACCATGTCTGTTTTGTTCACCAGCTATGCCCAGCCCCTGGCACAGGATAATCACTGAATGAATAAATGAACACTAATTAAACAAAGAAAATAAATTATCTCAAAGTAGATCTAATACTACTAAAAGGAATAAAGTAATTAGCAAAGTCAGGAATAAGCATAGATATAATATGCCCAAGAAACTTCAAAGTAAGTTTAGATTTCTAACTAAACTCATTTTTAACTTACAGAAGTTGAAATCTTCTTCGCAGTTTCTGTGATTACTTGTCCTAGAGGTTTCCAGATCTGAAATGCATAGCGACCTAAATATAATAGTAACAGGAATAAAGGCAAATACATTTTCTGTAATGAAAGCCAATACCCACAAGGTGCTCACCATAGCAGTTATTTATAGTTTACTTTATATATGTTAGTTTAATAACTATTTCAAAACCTACCAGAAAGACAGTCATTTTTTCAAACTTCTAATTTGTTAAATGGAGGAGAGATTTCATTTTAATTACTCCAAATAAAAAAAAAAATTCTATTGCTTCTCACAATGATAATCACTTTGAAATATAGAGAAAACAAGTGATGTTCATGATCTACACAACACAGGACTGCTTTTAATGAAGTTACCGCTAAAGTAATGAAGCAATTTCGTGGGAAATATTTACAAAGAATGTGTTTATTATCAATTTCTCACTGAGGATGACCAAAAGCTTCTTTTATTTTAGTATTTTCCTTTCTTAGTCACCCTAATTATCAAAACTCCTCTGAGACTAGACAACTAAGTATCAATAGCAAAACAGGTCCTAACCTGTTTTCAGGGCATAGAACCAGAATAAAAGATCATCAGGCCAATCAGACTGTCTGTCTACTAACACTAGTGTCTCTTTTCTAAAAGTTATGATCCTCTGAAGTTTCTAACCAAGTTATTTGCAAATTAAGATTGCTACTGGGAAAATTCAACTACAAAGATATTTTATAACAAGCTACCTGTCTAAATATACTGTTATTCCTGTTCAGACAACATGCTATAGTGAAAAACAACGGATGCTAGTTAGACCTAGGAAGATGTGAAGTAATCAACCTAAGTAGGAGACAAAAAGCTCTTGAAACCAAGGAGAATGTTAAAGCAAAATTAGATAAAGCTGAAACCCTAACTCGTCTAAATCTTTTATCACATAGAGATCAACTTTCATTTGATTCTTCAACAGTATAAAATACAGCTTTTCAGTTCAGTCCAGTCACTCAGTAGTGTCCAACTCTTTGCGACCCCATGGACTGCAGCACACCAGGCTTCCCTGTCCATCACCAACTCCCGGAGCTTACTCAAACTCATGTCTATGGCTTTTAAAGTGTCTCAAAATTCCTTCAAAACCACAATCATGCAATCTTGATGTAAAAAAGCAATCAAAGGCTTCAAGAACTGACATTTGGACATTTATTTTAACCATAAAAGAGAAGACAAAGTTCTAACAGCTAGGAATACTTTTCTTCTAAATTCTACGCTTTAGTGTAGTTGACTATGAAAGAGAAATGCCTGCTATTTAATATTCTAGTTAGTAAAATGAATTTGGCAACAGTCTAATATGTATGCAGTACATATACCAATTCTTCTCATTTTAGAAAGAAGACCTTGGCAAAAGCATATCTTTCTCTAATTTCAAATAAAAATCTTACATTTGAATTTGAAGTAACTATGCCTATTCTTATTTCAAATCCAAACGTAAGATTTTTATTTGAAATGAGAAAGACATGCTTTCAGAAAACTAAGATCATGGCATCGAGTCCCATCACTTCATGGCAAATAGATGGGGAAATAATGGAAACTTTATTCTTTTGGGCTCCAAAATCACTGCAGATGGTGACTGCAGCCATGAAATTAAAAGACGCTTATTCCTTGGAAGAAAAGCTATGACCAACCCAGACATATTAAAAAGCAAAGACATTACTTTGCCAACAAAGGTCCGTCTAGTCAAGGCTATGGTTTTTCCAGTGGTCATGTACGGATGTGGGAGTTGGACTATAAAGAAAGCTGAGCGCGGAAGAATTGATGCTTTTGAACTGTGGTGTTGGAGAAGACTCTTGAGAGTCCCTTGGACTGCAAGGATATCCAACGAGTCCATCCTAAAGGAGATCAGTCCTGAATATTCATTGGAAGGACAGATGCTGAAGCTGAAACTCCAATACTTTGGCCACCTGTGGCGAAGAACTGACTCATTTGAAAAGACCCTGATGCTGAGAAAGATTGAAGGCATGAGAAGGGGATGACAGAGGATGAGATGGTTGGATGGCATCACCGACTTGATGGACATGAGTTTGAGCAAACTCTGGGAGTTGGTGATGGACAGAGAAGGCTGGCGTGTTGCAGTCCATGGGGTCTTAAAGAGTCGGACACGACTGAGCAACTGAACTGAACTGATGCCTATTCTGCTATAGCAATTAATACTAAAATTATTTTATGTTTATGGGCAAGTCTGTCAAAATTCCTTTTCAGACATGATACTCTTCACATGAAACCTCCATAAGCAGTTAACTATAGTTACATAATGAGACATAAGACTTTGATGGTATAAAAACCAAGAAAAACTGAACCACTGATTGTCCTGATTTTAAAGTTCTCACTGGTAAGGTGCTTTAAACAGAGTTGTGTGGAATTACATATTATGCAAAACAAAATAAAATCTTTTAAGTCTCTTTTCCTGTTGGATGTCACTGCATATAACCATGACAGAATGTATTAATAGCTCCACCTACAAAGAAGATCCAATTAACAAGATCAAACCCACGGCCCTTAAGAGACACAAAAGCTAACTGAAAAATGTAAATCTTTATCAACAAAGAAATGCTCTCAGATGAACATTTAATTAGAGAATAGCTATGTAATTTAAAATTATAAATTAATGACTGGAAGCGATAGCAATTTTACTTTAAATCTTTATAACTATTCTTTCTAAAAAGATTTTGGCAGTAAAAGAAATTCTCCTGGGTTTCCAAAGAAATTACACCAATACATTAAATTGAGTAATAAACACACTACCAAGAATAACTAGCTCATCAGAAAGAACTGACAGAAAATGTGTAAACTTATCTGCAAGAAAAAAATTAATATGGGCGTACTGAAGAGCCCCACATCACTTATACTGCTTCATATTAAAGTTTATTTTTTAACAGTATACTATAGCTCAAACTAAAAAAATGTCAGGAAGATCAATTATTACTGGGCCTAGTTTTCCAAACTTTGGTAGCATTAATTTCCTTCACTACAAAGTTTATCTATACTGACAAATATTCACAGACTGTGAATGCTGTAAAGAGCAGGAATGTATGTCTTAAAACCAAAAACCTCAGAATACTGAGAGTCTTCTCAAAATTCACTCTAAAAGCTATTTGGAAATATTTCTCCTACAACATTTATTGATATGTATCCTTTATTTATCTTACCTGCAAAGCCAAGAGCTGCAATACCCAGTCCCACAGCTATCAAACTTCTTGCCTACAGAGGAAAAAAATGATTATCATTTACAGAGCTACATACGAGTTTTTAAAGTAAATCATTTAAAATAATGAGAACAATTACGTTGAATATCACATTTTCTTCAAGCTCTGCTCTGTTTTAAATATCTGCAGTGTCTATGAGAGTATATCTCCTACACACTATATTGGCTGATTTTCAGTGAAGTAATTTTAGACTTCATTCATTTTCCATGTATTTGAATTCATTCTGACCAAGAGCTTTTATGTTACTTGTTGCTAAAATGTTTTCTATAGACTATTCGTAACTGTGGGTCTAACATATTTATCTTCCATAAAGATAAAAGGCAAATATTTCCTCCCCCTTTACATATGTGATGCTCAAATGGACTCCGCTCTATTTAAAAATTTGATAAAATATGATATCCAAGTGTAGCCAAGAAGCCAAACTGTGGAAAATTAATAAAAGTGATGAAAAACTTAAGAACTAGCTTATTTCTACCTTTCTAGACCAAGGTAAAAATTTTAAAATAAGAGCGAAAAATCCAGAGTCTAAAAATATGAGCTCATCCAGATAAATTTTGAATTAGTTATATACTCCATATTATTCTCTGCTTTTCTCCTTAACCACCTGGGGAAAATATTTAAGTCACAACAGTAAAAGGTTTTAGGTAGCAAAGATCAATGGATACCCCCAAGATCCATTCTCCCTTTCTTCTACAGGATCAGAAATTTCTATTTTTAGCCAGACACATATTTCCAAGCCTCCCTTAGGCTTAGGTACAGCATTGTTTAGTAAATGTTGGCTTATAGGATATAAGCAGAACAGTGTGTGCAGCGTCTGAGAAGTCTTTCAGAGGACGGGAGAATATCCCTCTCCTTTTCCATTCCTCCTTCCTACTGGCTGCACTATAGACATTATAACAGGAGCCACTGTGTCGGGCAAGGAAGGAGGAACAATGAGGTGGAAGGAGGAACAATGAGGTGGAAGGACACTGATCTGGATGATCATGGAGCTGCCACAGTGCCCCTGGATTGCCTCTATTTCAGTTCAGTTCAGTTCAGTTCAGTCGCTCAGTCGTGTCCGACTCTTTGTGACCCCATGGATCGCAGCACGCCGGGCCTCCCTGTCCATCACCAACTTTCGGAGTTTACCCAAACCCTTGTCCATCGAGTTAGTGATGCCATCCAATCATCTCATCCTCTGTCACCCCCTTATCCTCCCGCCCCCAATCCTTCCCAGCATTAGGGTCTTTTCCAATGAGGTGGCCAAAGTATTGGGAGTTTGAGCTTCAACATCAGTCCTTCCAATGAACACCTAGGACTGATCTCCTTTAGGATGTACTGGTTGGATCTCCTTGCTGTCCAAGGGACTCTCAAGAGTCTTCTCCAACACCACAGTTCAAAAGCATCAATTCTTCGGCACTCAGCTTTCTTCACCGTCCAACTCTCACATCCATACTTGACCACTGGAAAAACCATAGCCTTGACTAGACGGACCTTTGTTGGCAAAGTAATGTCTGCTTTTAAATATGCTATCTAGGTTGGTCATAACCTTCCTTCCAAGGAGTAAGCGTCTTTTAATTTCATGGCTGCAATCACCATCAGCAGTGATTTTGGAGCCCCCAAAAATAAAGTCTGACACTGTTTCCACTGTTTCCCCATCTATTTGCCATGAAATGATGGGACCAGATGCCATGATCTTAGTTTTCTGAACGTTGAGCTTTAAGCCAACTTTTTCACTCTCCTCTTTCACTTTCATCAAGAGGCTCTTTAGTTCTTCTTCACTTTCTGCCATAAGGGTGGTGTCACCTGCCTATCTGAGGTTATTGATATTTCTCCCAGCAATCTTGATTTCAGCGTGTGGTTCTTCCAGCCCAGCGTTTCTCATGATGTACTCTGCATATAAGTTAAATAAGCAGGGTGACAATATACAGCCTTGACGTACTCCTTTTCCTATATACATGAGATAAAAATAAAATTCTGGCTTCCTAAAATACTACTCCTATTTTCGGTTTTCAGGTATTTGCAGCCCAATCAAAATTTTGATGGGGTCATAATCGAGGAGAGACGCTACAGAAATGTTTTTTGTCTGATTAGTGGTGAGAGAGGCAAATCCGTAAGATCCAGCAAAGACTAAGAATAGCTACAATAATCTCACCAGGAAATAAGAATGGATTCATTTCACATCAGTGCAGCAAAAGTCAAAAGATGGAGATTGAGACTGGAAGGACAGTAAAACCAAAAAGCCCTACAGACATCAGTTTTCAAGTCTGTAAGGGAATGCAAGTCTTAGGAAATCAATACCCCAAATATTCAATGAGAGACTCTACAAGGATAAACATCAGGACACAAAGGCCAACCGTATGAAGGTGCTCTAACTTTAACACCCAGTAATGCTCTCTTTGGAGAAGGGCACATCAAACCCACTCCAGTATTCTTGCCTGGAGAATCCCATGGACAGAGGAGCCTGGTGGGCTACAATCCACAGGATAGCAAAGAGTTGGACACGACTAAAGCAACTGAGCACTCACGCAGGCAACACTCTCTTAGAGATCTAGAGGTCTTCATAGACAAGATGAATAAAGTTCATCTAGGCTTCTTCAGTTCCAGTTTTAAGATACATCTTCTCACCAGGCAGAGCACTAGGACGATCTCAGGGAAGGAAGATTCTTTCTCTGGTAGAGGGCAAGCCTGGAGCTAGCTAGGCAGAGGGGCCAAACAGTCTTCAAGGTTCCCTTCAGTTTAAGTGAAAGTGAGAGTCGCTCAGTCGTGTCCAACTCTGTGTGAACCTACGGACTATACAGTCCATGGACTTCTCCAGACCAGAATACTGGAGTGGGTAGCCTTTCCCTTCTACAGGGGATCTTCCCAACCCAGGATGGAACCCAGGTCTCCTGCACTGCAGGTGGGTTCTTTACCAGCTGAGCCACTGGGAAAGCCCTCCCTTCAGGCTGCCTAGACTTAATTACTCCTAAAACTGAAGGGAGATGTGTATTGACTTAAAGAAGATGTTCTGGGTTGGCTGAGTCCCTTTGCACAACATTGTTAACTAGCTATACTCAAACACAAAATAAAAAGCTTAAAAAAGAAAGAAAATGAAGTTCTGTTGAGGTGTATTTTTGCCATTTTCCAGAGCTTCCCAGGGGCTACATATTTTGAGTTTTCCAGTCTTATTTTCCATTGGTTCACTTTAAAAATCCTCAGTTCAACCAAAGTACTCAACTGCTTCATGTGTGAATTTATTTTCCTTTCTTATAAACTCTATTTACTCTTTTATCTGACTAGAAATATCTATCTGTGCCTATCAAAATCTGACATATTCTCAATATTTCAGCTTGAACCAGTCACAGAATGGGAGAACTCATTTGCAACACATAAAAGACAATAAGCACATATCCAAAAATACAGAGACTTCTTCCCCATTAATAACACAGACAATCCAATAGAAATGGACAGAAGAGTAGGTCAGGGACTTCACAGAAAACAAAAATCTAAATGGCTGATAAACATGAATACTAATGATAACAACCACCAAACCAAAATGGTGTAGAAATATTAATACCAGAATATTTTGTGGAATTTGTTCTGTTCACCCATGACTCAAGCACCAAGCAGTAGCACCTACACTTCTAGGGTGATTCTTCTAGGATACACTACTAGGATAATAGTAATAATGTATGTAAAGGACTTAGCACAGTGGCTTGGCACATGTACTTTTAAATTTGTCTGAGTAAAAGAAGACTCACAGAAGTGGTTTTTGAGGTAGGCTCTTTTTTATAGATTAATTATTATATGATTTTTACTATTCTGACTATTCAAATATACACGAGGCAAAATAGCTGCCTTACTAAAGAGATTTTTATGTCAAGATATTTATATCAAAAACATTAAACCATTAGGCATTTGGTCATTTTTCACTTTAATCTAACAATATGTAAGGCTCAACTATGTTTAACAATTAAAAATTCAATGTAATTTTCAATAAATAAGTATTGAATACTCTGAGTACTATTGTCCGTTTGTCCCTTCAGGTTCATTTTCTGCTCTTCTCTGCCTTGCTCTGTACCTCTGTCTCCACTTGCCTCAAAAGGCTACATTATCCGGTCCTCATTTGCCCTCCTGCTACTGGTTGGGTTTTGCCAATGAGAGGAAGTTTCACAGAACACCAAGCACTAGTTACCAATTCCAGAAAAGGACTCTGAACATCTCTGCCCATTATATCTTTGTATCAAAGTTTCGGAGCCAAACACAATGCTCAAGCACTGGATAGAGTAATATTTCTTACCCAGAGAAGGGGCAGAGTAAGATCAGCTCCAGCCATGTGCACCAGTCTCACGGGGCTGGGGGATGACAGACAGCTGACAAAAGAAAACTGGTCCGAGTGCTCCATTCCCCTCTTTAGCCTCCACCATCCCTGGAATCTGAAATACTGAAAGCTGGGGGCAAGCCTGAGACAGGAAAAGATAATCCCAAAAAACACAGGTTGTGTGAGCTCCTCACCTTTTTAAAAAAGTGTTCCAAGTCCAAGACCTCTTTTCATGAGGTCAAGCAGGGCTGAAAGCCTGTGCACGTGAAAACTGCTTTTCTCAAAAGGAAGAATCAGCAGAAAAGCAGCAGTGGAAGGAGACAGAAAAATAGTACCATTTATTCCCTGCTATGTCTCCTCTTTGGCCACAGCTCTTGTTCAGCAGCTCTTCTTTCGTACCTGTAACTCTCACTGGGTTCTGGAGCATAGTTCCCAACCCCTTGCCGATTTGCCTGAGTAGGTAACTGTTTCCAACAGTCACTAGTCCCTCAGTGATTCATCAACCTTTCTTGTTTACCTTAAACTATGCCCACAAATTTGCAAATACTCCCTTCATTAAACTATGTCTCCAAAACCCACCCATTACTACCAGTATCCTTACTGACACAAGCATGAGTATACACGAGTCACTATGTTATGCATAAGAGATGCAGTGGATAATAAGGCACAGGCTTGTATCAAATGGGTCCTCTATAGGATGCTGAACATGGTGAGCCTCCACTGCTAATGCTAACCTCCCAAAGGTCTTTATCTTTAACCTTCAGTTCAGTTCAGTTCAGTTGCTCAGTCGTGTCCAGCTCTTTGTGACCCCATGGACTGCAGCACAAGGCTTCCCTGTCCATCACCAACTCGTGGAGTTTACTCAAACTCATGTCCATTGAGTTGGTGATGCCATCCAACCATCTCATCCTCTATTATTCCCTGCTCCTCCCACCTTCAATCTTTCCCAGCATCAGGGTCTTTTCAAATGAGTCAGTTCTTCACATCAGGTGGCCAAAGTATTAAGAGTTTCAGCTTCAGCATCAGTCTTTCCAGTGAATATTCAGGACTGATTTGCTTTAGGATGGACTGGTTGGATCTCCTTGCAGTCCAAGGGACTCTCAAGAGTCTTCTCCAACACCACACTTCAAAAGCATCAATTCTTCGGCACTCAGCTTTCTTTATAGTCCAACTCTCACATCCATAGATGACCACTGGAAAAACCATAGCCTTGACTAGATGGACTTTGTTGGCAAAGTAATGTCTCTGCTTTTTAATATGCTGTCTAGGTTGGTCATAAATTGTCTTCCAAAGAACAAGCGTATTTTAATTTCATGGCTGCAGTCACCATCTGCAGTGATTTTGCAACACCCCAAAATAAAGTCTCTCACTGTTTCTGCTGTTTCCCCATCTATTTGCCATGAAGTGATGGGACCAGATGCCATGATCTTAATTTTCTGAATGTTGAGCTTTAAGCCAACTTTTTCACTCTCCTCTTTCACTTTCATCAAGAGGCTCTTTAGTTCTTCTTCACTTTCTGCCATAACGGTGGTGTCATCTGCATATCTGAGGTTATTGATATTTCTCCTGGCAATCTTGATTCCAGGTTGTGCTTCTTCCAGCATTTCTCACGATGTATTATGCATATAAGTTAAATAAGCAGGTGACAATATACAGCCTGGATGCACTCCTTTCCCTATTTGGAACCAGTCTGTTGTTCCATGTCCAGTTCTAACTGTTGCTTCCTGACCTGCATACAGAGTTCTCTGTCTGCAAGAGGCAGGTCAGGTGGTCTGGCATTCCCATCTCTTTAAGAATTTTAAACAGTTTGTTGTGATCCACACAGGCAAAGGATTTGGCATAGTCAATAAAGCAGAAATAGATGTTCTTCTGGAACTCTCTTGCATCTCTGATGATCCAGCGGATGTTGGCAATTTGATCTCTGGTTCCTCTGCCTTTTCTAAATCCAGCTTGAGCATCTGGAAGTTCACAGTTCACTTATTGTTGAAGCTTGGCTTGGAGAATTTTGAGCATTACCTTACTAGAGTGTGAGATGAGTGCAACTGTGCGGTAGTTTGAGCATTCTTTGGCATTGCCTTTCTTTGGAATTGGAATGAAAACTGACCTTTTCCAATCCTGTGGTCACAGGAGTTTTCCAAATTTGCTGGCATATTGAATGCACCACTTTCACAGCATCATCTTTTAGGATTTAAATAGCTCAACTGGAATTCCATCACCTCCATGAGCTTTGTTCGTAGTGATGCTTCCTAAGGCCCACTTGACTTCACATTCCAGGATGTCTGGCTTTAGGTGAGTAATCACACCATCGTGATTATCGGGGTTGTGAAGATCTTTTTTGTACAGTTCTTCTGTATATTCTTGCCATCTCTTCTTAATATCTTCAGCTTCTGTTAGGTCCATACCATTTCTTTCCTTTATTGTGCCCATCTTTGCATGAAATGTTCCCTTGGTTCACATGAAATGTTCCCTAATTTTCTTGAAGAGATCTCTAGTCTTTCCCATTCTACTGTTTGCCTCTATTTCTTTGCACTGATCACCGAGGAAGGCTTTCTTATTGCTCCTTGATATTCTTTGGAACTCTGCATTCAAATGAGTATCTCTTTCCTTTTCTCCTGTGCCTTTCGCTTCTCTTCTATTCACAGCTATTTGTAAGGCCTCCTCAGACAGCCATTTTGTTTTTTTGCATTTCTTTTTCTTGTGGATAGTCTTGATCCCTGCCTCCTGTACAATGTCATGAACCTCCATCCATAGTTCATTAGGCACTCTGTCTATGAGATCTAATCCCTTGAATCTATTTCTCACTTCCACTGTATAACTGTAAAGGATTTGATTTAGGTCATACCTGAATGGTCTACTGGCTTTCCCCACTTTCTTCAATTTTAAGTCTGAATTTGGCAATAAGGAATTCATGATCTGAGCCACAGTCAGCTCCTGGTCTTGTTTTTGCTGACTGTATAGAGCTTCTCCATCTTTGGCTGCAAAGAATATAATCAATCTGATTTCAATATTGACCATCTGGTGATGTCCAGATGTTCCATCTGGAATCATCTTCTGTGTTGTTGGAATAGGATGTTTGCTATGACCAGTGAGTTCTCTTGGCAAAAGAGAACTTCTTTCTGTACTCCAAAGCCAAATCTGCCTGTTACTCTAGGTATTTCTTGACTTCTTACCTTTGCATTCCAGTCCCCTAAAATGAAAAGGACATCTTTATTGGGTGTTAGTTCTAGAAGGTCTTGTAGTTCTTCACAGAACCGTTCAACTTCAGCTTCTTCAGCATTGCTGGTCAGGGCATAACCTTGGATTACTGTGATATTGAATGGTTTGCCTTGGGAACGAACAGAGATCATTCTCCCGTTTTTGATATTGCACCCAAGTATTGCATTTCAGACTCTTTTGTTGACTGTGAGGCTACTCCATTTCTTCTAAGGGATTCTTGCCCACAGTAGTAGATATAATGGTCATCTGAGTTAAATTCACCCATTCCAGTTCATTTTAGTTTGCTGATTCCTAAAATGTCGACATTCACTCTTGCCATCTCCTGTTTGACCACTTCCAATTTGCCTTGATTCATGGACCTAACATTCCAGGTTCCTATGCAATATTGCTCTTTACAGTATTGAACTTTACTTCCATCACCAGTCACATCCACAACTGGGTGTTGTTTTTGCTTTGGCTCCAATTCTTCATTCTTTGTTGAGTTATCTCTCCACTGATCCCCAGTAGCATATTGGGCACCGACCGACCTGTCCTATCTTTTTGCCTTTTCATACTGTTCATGGGCTTCTCAAGGAAAGAATACTGAAGTGGTTTGCCATTCCTTTCTCCAGTGGACCACGTTTTGTCAGAACTTTCCACCATGACGCATCTGTCTTGGGTGGCCCTGTTATAGCCACACGTTCTGGGAAACAAGCTCATTCAGAAGGATGATGCAGATAGTGAAGTGCAGTTTATTACACCAGTGGGCCCAAGGCAGAGTACCCTCTTAGCCAAGGACCCCGACCAGCATTTGTGAAAATCTTTTATACTCCATGTGTACATGTCTGAACCCACCACCCAATTTCCTTGTGACTTACATAAACAAAGGAAAGGTAAATACAATCACAATAACCTCATCATTCATGTGTTATGTGTTCAAACAGTCAATAATCAATAGGCCCGAGGTTACAGAAAAAAAATTTATGACCTGTCCAGAGGTAGGGGGATCAGTGTATGTTTTCTCTTAGGTGATGAGTAACTTGAATACAATCTTCAAGATTCCCCCGTCCGGAGGGGGTCTTATCCTTCTATTGTCGTTTCCACAGGCACTAAGCACAGAGTTCAGAGTCCATTAGAGAGGTGGCCGAACATGATCAGCACGAACAGGCCTAAGATGGAGTCCAGGCCCTATGAATTCCTTCTTCAGCCCTACACGGCATGGGTCAGTTTCATTGAGTTAGACAAGGTTGTGGTCCATGTGATCAGATTGGTTAGTTTTCTGTGATTGTGGTTTTCAGTCTATCTGCCCTCTGATGGAGAAGGATAAGAGGCTAATGGAAGCTTCCTCATAGGAGAGACTGACTGAGGGGGAACTGGGTCTTGTTCTGATGGGTAGGGCCATGCTCAGTGCATCTTTAATCCAATTTTCTGTTGATGTTCGGGGCTGTGTTCCCTCCTTGTTGTTTGACCTGAGGCCAAACTATGGTGGAAGTAATGAAGATAATGGCGACCCCCTTCAAAAGGTCCCATGCAGGCACTGCCACACTCACTGCCCCCAAACTTGCAGCAGCAGGCCATCGCCGACTCATGCGTTTGCCGGAGACTCCTGGACACTCATGGGCAAGATCTTTAACCTTATCACATTTATTTCACCAGTGTATGCTTATATGTGTGCTCTGTCTAAGTTTCTAGATATCAAGAGCCTTTAAAAAGTCTGATAAAATCTATGAAACATCACTCCCAGAAAAGCACAATACATACACAGCACAATTTTTTGGTACATAATATGAGGGAATCCATGGGTTGCTCTGAAGTCCTTCAGTTCACAAACCCCAACATGAAAATCTCTATAAAAAATAAACAAATGCTCACTGAAATCAAGATCAAATTTACTTTCAGCTCCTAGAGCATATGTGAAGTCTTGTCATTTATATTTCATTTCTCATTCATTCAACAATAGTACAATAAGAAACATTATGCTGATGTCAGAATCTCTATTTCTTAAGACTACCTTTATAGAAAGATAAACTTAAGAGTCAGAATTAATCTCTATTTCTAAAGACTAATCTTATAGAAAAAAAAAAAAATGAGGCCTTGACACCTTTAAAAACAACAAAAGCAAACCCAAATTAGATAGATTTGGAGCAAATAAAGATGTTCAATAAATGAGCCAAAACTATGCAATCAAGTCCTACTGAAAATGGACAACGTATTAGCATAGCTAACCAAAAATTCATTTATTATTGGAATTAAAATTCCTTATTGGAAGGGGAGTATATCTGATTTATCTCTTTAATTGTATTTTCAATTAATTTAATATTAAAATTGTTTATACCTTTTGAGCACAAACAATTGATAACAAAATTATCTGGAAGTTTAACTCAACTTGAAATCAAAAAAAAAAAAAATGTAACCTATACTATCAGATTTTGTAATCTAAAATCAGAATAAAGGTCTTCCTCATAAAGTTTCCTATGGAAATACTAAGACTGTTAGAGATAAGCAAATAAGAAAACTTTAACCTCAAGGCTGTATATTGTCACCCTGCTTATTTAATTTATATGCAGAGTACATCATGAGAAACACTGGGCTGGATGAAGCACAAGCTGGAAGCAAGACTGCCTGGAGAAATATCAATAATCTGAGATATGCAGATGACACCACCCTTATGGCAGAAAGTGAAGAGGAACTAAAGGCCTTATGGCAGAAAGTGAAGAGGAACTAAAGAGTCTCTTGATGAAAGTGAAAGAGGAGAGTGAAAAAGTTGGCTTAAAACTCAACATTCAGAAAACAAAGATGATGGCATCTGGTCCCATCACTTCATGGCAAATAGATGGGGAAAAGTGGAAAGAGTGGCTGACTTTACTTTTCTGGGCTCCAAAACCACTGCAGATGGTGACTGCAGCCATGAAACTAAAAGAAGCTTACTCCTTAGAAGAAAAGTTATGACCAACCTAGACAGCATATTAAAAAGCAGAGACATTACTTTGACAACAATGTCAGTCTAGTCAAGGCTATGGTTTTTCCAGTAGTCATGTATGGATGTGAGAGTTGGACTATAAAGAAAGCTGAGCGCCAAAGAATTGATGCTTTTGAAGTGTGGTGTTGGAGAAGACTCTTGAGAGTCCCTTGGACTGCAAGGAGATCCAACTAGTCCATCCTAAAGGAGATCAGTTCTGGGTGTTCATTGGAAGGACTGACACTGAAGCTGAAACTCCAATATTCTGTCCACCTGATGCGAAGAACTGACTCATTGGAAAAGACCCTGATGCTGGGAAAGATTGAAGGCAGGAGGAGAAGGGGGCGACAGAGGATGAGATGGTTGGATGGCATCACCGGCTCAATGGACATGGGTTTGGGTAAACTCCGGGAGTTGGTGATGGACAGGGAGGCCTGGCATGCTGCAGTTCATGGGGTTGCAAAGAGTTGGACACGATTGAGCAACTGAACTGAACTGAACCTCAAATGGTTCAGAATAAGAATATTATTTGTTTCCTAGAAAAGAATATTTATTTACTACCTAACAGTTTTTCATTCACTAAAAAGTCACTGGAATTTTTTTTCAGACACGAATTTAGATAGCTCTTATCAGGTGGCTCAGTAGTAAAGAATCTGCCTGCCAAGCAGGAGACGGGGGTTTGACCCCTGGGTCTGGCAAATCCCTTGGAGAAGGAAATAGCAAGCCACTCCAGTATTCTTGCCTGGGAAATCCTGTGGACAGAGGAGCCTTGCAGGCTACAGTCTATGGGGTCGCTAAGAGTCGGATACGACTTAGTGACCAACCAACAGTAACAAAACAACAATAAGTTCCCCCAATCCTTTACATATGTGAATGGCCCAAACAGACAAAAGTAACCACCTAACTGCAAATACAGAAAGTAGGAAGCACAAGAGAGTCTACCTGACATCTAAGCAAGGAGTTCACAGAGAACTCTCAACCATACCTTTATCTGACCTTAAATTTTTTTAAGTAAAATTACATCTAAGCATACCGAGGCTTAGAAAAAGAGATAGCCTATGGTTCATTTGGCATAACTGTGTAAATAATAGAGAATTCCATCAACATCTTCTCTACTTTACCACTGTTGAAAAATTTTCACATTTGCTTTATCACTATGCTATTTCACATTTATTTAAACTTCAGTATTGTATCGTCAGGCTAACAGGATCTATTTTATTTCTTTTATATACACAACACCATATTTGATCTAGTGTCAAGCACAATGATGTGCTTCAATTTCTATTTTGAATGTTTTTTAAACAATGATGCTTTAAAACTAAATTGTCAGTAACAGAACAACAACAACGTTGAAAAGACCATTTAAAAGCAAAATGGAGAATGAGGCATGGTGTTAGTAACACTAGTACTGTCATTTTCCACCAACTAGGCAATAACCAGGTTAAACGTCTAAAACTGCTTTCATGCAATCAGACTGACATCATGCTATGTCTATGTTTTTACAGAAACTGCAGAAATGTTCCTATTTGTTTGACTTTGGGAAATTAGAATATGTGCTGAAAAGAAAAGAAATAAGACGGTGTGATTTAAAAGGACAGATAAGTATACACCTGTACTCTGGCCTGAGCTAAAACTGCCGTAGGTATCATACGTATGTAGGAGATAGTAGATACTAAATGTGGGTGTCACACAAGGTGTTTTCATTGCTGTTTTAAATATCCACAAGACTGCCTTCAGCAAGTTTTAGTTTTGAAACATTTTCATTGAAGATTCAGACGGCTAGAAAAGTAGCTAACATTTCCCAGGTAAAAGACCTAAATGAATTCTTAGATCCATTTTTTTTCCTGCATAAAATTATGCTAGCATGTATTTAGAACAACTTGATCTTTTTATAAATAAGGTATATATATCTAAAACTTAGATCAGTTACAGTAAGTTAAAAATTCTACCAACTAATTCTTTTACAACTGGCCTAGGCCAGTGTTTTGGGAAAGTGGTCTATATAAGGAAAACAAAAAAATTCTATTCATACCGAATTTGGAAATTCAGTTTTTAACAATCTCATCATGGTTACCACGGAAAACAAAGATGATATGTATATACATAACAAATGTGTATTGGCCAACGGTATCTAATTAAAAGTTTTAAAAATTCATGACAACTTCAGATATTTCTCAAAATGCCAAACAGCATAGTTTTCACTGCATTCCCTATGACTACAAACAATGCATGAATATTTTAGATTTTAAAATGTCCAAGCATAGGTACAACAGCATTGCAGAAATTAACAAACAGTACATTCCCAATGAAATTGCTGATTGATTTCAAAACGGTTGGAGAGTTACCATAAAGAATCCTTTGCCTGGCCTGCTAAATCCGGCTGGAGAAGTCCTATGTCTATGCTAAAGAGCACCATTATAAAATCAGTCTCGGATGTTTGCTGGGCTTTTGCCCTCTCCCTCATCCTTGATTCACAGCATTCCCCATTCCTCTTAGGCACTATCGTTCGTTTACTTTTTTCAGTTTTCATCTGTGAAGCAAGCATGAACTTCCTCAGAATGTAGAGTCCATGGGCTTCAGAGTTAATCAGGTGTGGGCTCTAATTTCAACTCAATCTTTACCAAATCTGGGACCCTAAGCTGATGTCTCTAGGCCCATTTCCTCATCTATAAAATGGGAATATGAATATACATGTCACAGGAAGCTCAAAATGATTTATGAGAAAAGATTATGAAGAATAACCAATGCACTGTGTAAACATGGCAAATGTCTCTTAGTCCTTTCTTCACTCTCATATTTTTACCTAATCCTTTCTGTTCTTCTATGCTCAGTCCTCCAGGAAAATCCCTGCTTATTTTTCAAGAAACAGCTTTAAGGTCACCTCTAGGTGAAGATTTCATCACCCATCTCCTCACTCAAGTAAAACATTTCAGTGACCCCCATGGTATTAGGTTGGCCAAAAGGTTCATTTGCTAGAAAAACCCAAACGAGCCTTTTGGTCAACCCAATACTTAGCAGTTCTATTACAGTACATAGCACATTCTTTATTAATAACAATAGTTTACCTATTTCTTTCTCTATTTTTGGAATTAGACATACGTTTTATTTGTTTAATGGAAAAGCATGTTATTTTAAATACAGCAGTTTGTACATCCCAATCCCAAACTCCCGATCTATCCCTCCCCCAACCCTTCCCCTGATTTACCTATTTTAAACCCCTTCTAAAATGTGAGCTTCTGGATGTAGGGACTGCTTATCTCTTTAGATTTCCAGTCTAACAAAGTACTTGGTACATAGTAGGGGCTTCCCAGGTAGCGCGAGTGTTGAAGAATCCACTTGCCAATGCAGGAGACGCAAGAGATGGGGGTTCGATCCCTGGGTCAGGAAGACACCCTAGAGTAGGAAATGGCAACCCACTCCAGTATTCTTGCCTGGGAAATTTCACAGGCAGAGGAGCCTGGCAGGCTACAGTCCATGGGGTCACAAAGAGGTAGACACAACTGAGTGTACACACACACACACACACACACATATACAGTTTCTCAAAAACTAATATAAAGGGATGAAAATGATCTTAAGCAGCATCCTCACTACCCAGATGCCTTTTGGAACCTGTATTATTTGTTCTGTGTATTGGTGTCTGATAGTGAATGGAATTATGATTGAAATGGGAAAATATAATGCAAAATGATAGTTTAATTAAGAAATTAACACATAATCATGTTTCAAAATATCCTGGAACAGGTAAATATATCCAAAAGTCTCACAGAAGACAAAGAAGATGAAGTTAAGGGTCTGTGCCAGGTAAATTTCATTATAAAAATTTAAATGAATACAATTCACAGATCCATGTAGAGAAAGAAGGAGTAACTGAACAGCTAAACAAAGAAAAATACCAAAACTCCCAATAAAAAAAGTCAGGCTTTTTTTCAAATAGCCACTTGGAGGCTTTCTCCCATCTCTGAGTATTTCAAAGAGACAGACAACAAAGAACTGAAATCAGGAAAATATACACAGAAAGTGATACATGCAATGGAGAAAATTAAGCAACCAGAGAATTTACGTGCGTTTATACAATGAAAGCGACAAATTAGTGAACAGAGGAAGCTTCATTGAAAAAGTGGCTTTTGGGTGGTGAGAAACGAGAAGAAAGCGAAGTCATGTCAGTATTTAAGGAGAAACCACTGTGGACAGAGGCAACAAATATAAGGCCCTAAGGCTAGCATGTATAAATTGCCGTGCCCAAGAACACTCAGAAGGCCAGCACACACAGAGAAGACAGGAGAGAAAAAGGAACAGAAGATGAGGGCAGAGAAGCAACATGGACAGCAGATCACGTCAGGCCTTAGTGTCAACATCAGGACTTTAGCTTTTCTGAGTGCTATAAGCCACATCTGTTTTAAGAGGCCTAAGACTTCATATGTACGATTCTAAAATGGTCATTACTTGTCACGTTGAGAAAAGACATGTCAAAGACAGAGGCGCTGATGAGCTAAGAGTCATTTAAAATAGTCCAGGAGGGAGATAATGGCAGCTTGGACCAAAGTGGTTAGTGATGGAGTCGGGGGGAAGTGGTCAGATTCTGGATGTATTCTGAAGATAAAGCCAATAAGAATTGTTGAGAGACTGGATGTGAGCTATAAAGAAAAGAGAAGATGACGAATGAAGAAAATGTGGTATACATGTACAATGGAATATTATTCATCCATAAAGAGAAGGAAATTCTAGCATTTGTGACAAGATGGATGAACCTGGAGAATGTGTTCGACTCTTTGCGATCCCATGGACTGTAGTTCACTAGGCTTCTCTGTCCATGGAATTCTCTAGGCAAGAATACTGGAGTGGGTTGCCATTCCTTTCCCCAGGGGATCTTCCTAACCCAGGGATCAAATCCAGGTCTCCTGCATTGCAGGTGGATTCTTTATTGTCTGAGCCACGAGGTAAGCCATAACACAAAATGAAGTAAAGTCAGACACAGAAGGACAAATTACTGACTGACCTCACATATATATGTGGAATCTAAAAAAAAGTCAAACTCAAAGAAGCAGAGAGTAGAACAGTGATTAGCGGGTGAAATGGGGTGATGTGGGTCAAAGTTCCTGTCAGATGAAAAAGTTTTACACTTGAAATTTGCTGAGAGAGTAGACTTCAGTGTTCTCACACACATATACACAGAAAGTAACAATATGATGGACATGACAGATGTGATAATTAGCTTGAATTATGGTAATCATTTCACAATGTATATGTCTATGAAATCATCATGTTGTAAACCATACATATATACAGTTTTTATTTGCCAGTTATACCTTAATAAAGCTGGGGGAAAGATGTTAAGGTTATTGTCTTAAACAACTGGAAGAATGGAGTTGCCTTTTGCTGGAAAGTCTGTAGGAGGAACTGGGGCAGAGGGAAGGGCTGTCAGAAGCTCCCTTTTGGTCTTGCTTTTCTAAAAACACGCCATCCGGAGTTTGATAAATAAAATCTGAGCAAAGCTGTACATGAATTCCTAATGCCTGGGGAAGAAAGGGTCTCATCTACTAATGGAAAAGAAGAATGAGCAGGTTGTCTCAAACTACATTCTTCGTTATCTGGCAGTGGTTCAATTCTCAAGGGTTAATCAAAAGCAAATCACTTTCTGCTGAACTCGGTGTTTTATATGGCCTCATTACTTGGTTCAATTTCTCCAAAGAAAGCTCTTTGAATTTAAACAACAGCAAGTGGAAAGGAGAAAAAGGGGAAGAAATAAGAAAGACTGCTGGCAAATCAGCAGAATTGGAGAAAGAGAGGTATTGCACATGCAGATCAAAAGAAGGAGAGGAGAGGACTTTATATTCCAGAAAGAGTGGCAGACATGATACAAAGACATGAGGAAGAGAATTTTTTTTTTTTTTTTACCATTATCTTTCCCTAAAATTTTCAAGCTGACATGAATTTCACAGATTTTCATATCTAAATTGGACCAATCCACATTAATCTACCTGGCCCTTACCATTACATTGCCAAAAACAAATACACCTGCACTTTACTCAAAGCACCAATTCTTTAACTAATTGAAGTGAAAAATTTAACCTAAGTAAAAAAGAAAAAAAACAATGCTAATGACATCTTACTTGCTCAACGTTAAAGTCACTTAGTTTATTTTAACCCATAGGCAAGCATTAATTTCTACAGCATGACTAGAGAGGAAATAAAAGGGCAAAGCAGAAACAAATCAGAACAACACTATCCAGAAGCAAACATAATAAGAAACAAAACTCTAGGCTCAGGCCAAGCAAGTACTGCTCCACTCTCTAATGTAATCGACAAAAAGTTCTCCAAACTTAAATCCTTGCTATAACTGATGAGAAAGTACTGTTGTGCATTTATTCAGTGACCTAATGATATGAACCTTGTCTCTAATAACACAAGCAGGTATTCTTTGTTCACATTAAATGTGACTAGTCAGAAAGTCCTGTCCCAGTATTAACCTAGTCCTGGTGGCCTTGCAGAGCATCAGGAGCCCCTGGGCTCATCACAGGTTTGCCAAACCAGGCTGCACATTTGGCTTCAAGTTCTTAAACCCAAGGATATTGTGATGGTTCATTTTACGTGTCAGTTTGGCTAGGTCAGTCCATTAAATTCCAATCCAGCTGTTGGCATGTTGGTATTTTGTACCTGGGGCTGACGTCTATATTCAGCTGACTTTATTAAGGAAAGGAGTTTCTTTGATCATGCAAGCGGGTCTCATCCAATCAGTTGAAAGGCCTTAAGATGGAAAACTGAGATTTCCCTGGGGAAGTAGAAATTCTACCTCAAGAATGAGCTGCCGTCTGAAGGTTTCCAGCCTGTGGGCCTGCCCTACAGATTTTAGACTTGCCAGCCCCCACAACTATGTAAGCTGATTCCTGGAAATAATACAAAGTACTTAGTCCTGTTTCTTTGGAGAACCCTGAATGATATGTATTTCTGCTGTGTTTCAGGACCAGAAAATAATACTTTTAGGCATAACCCTTGACTCATTCATTATTCACTAATTCAACATTTATTTAGACACTTAATCTGGGTGCCAACTACAAACCAGGCACTGTACTAGAGGTAGGGATATAGATCAATAAGGTCATCTCACAAAGGTTACAAACTGATTCACAATCTCAAAACATGTGAGTTCTCAAAAACTTATTTATTTCTTCATAAATTTATCTAATTTATTTTAGAACTTACTAGATTTTTTTCACCACTGCTCATGTAAAGATAGTATTAGTGACGATAGCCACTAACACAGCAGGATGTCTAGTATATATATATATATATATGTTACTAAACAGCAAAAAAAAAAAAAAAAATAGAACTACTCTAGATAGGCAGCAGGATCATGTAAACGTCCAAATATGAAAGAAATCAATGCCAGTGGCTGTTGAATCCCCTCCTCTATTCAAACTCCCACCTCTCTATATCCCAGCTTATTTGTCTACTGTGATCCCAGACTACAACTTCATAACTTGTCTCCTTTACTGAACTGTGAGCCTCCAGAGAGTAGGAAGCAAGTGTTATTCATCTTTGTATTCCTAGAATATACAATGGGTTAAATAAAAGTTAGTGTCAACTGACTGGATGGATGAATGTGTGGGTACATGGCCCCTAGACAGATGGCCAGACAGTTGCTAAGGACTTGGCTTCTGAATCATAGATGGCTTCTGAGAAGAGTCAAGAGAGAACTGAAGGATAGGTTCAAGGCTCGACCAAGAGGAAACAGGAAGGATACAGGTGAGAACAAAGGTTAGAAGCTGGGAAACCTGAATCTTGATTCAGATTCTGCCCTAACTCACTGTGACCTTGCTGCTGCTACTGCTGCTGTTTAGTCATTAAGTCATGTCCCACTTAATGCAACCCCATGGACTATAGCCTATCAGGTTCCCCTGTCCATAGGGTTTCCCAAGCAAGAATACTCAAGTGGGTTGCCATTTCCTTCTCCAGGGATGTCTTCTTGACCCAGGGATCGAATCCACGTTTCTTGCTTAGCAAGTGGATTTCTTACCACTGAGCCACTTGAGAAGCCCCACTATGACCTTTGGTCTTTGCAACTGAATATACATGTGTGCTGGAGGGCAGGGGTCATCTACAGAATACGTTAAATACAGATTATACCAGTAACCTGTGAAATATTTCAAACATCAGCGCAGACAATTTGTAAAATATAAGGTCAATGTCCATCTATCTAGCAGGAATCATCTCAAGATAATAATCCTAAGCAGACAGGCCAAAAAGGGACAAGATTTTCAAAAACCAAATTCTAATTAGAAAAATTAAACGAGAATGATACTGAAAGATGACTGCAGTGTTTGGAAGATACGTTAGGAAGTAAGAACTCAGGCAGGCTTTGCATCCATGCTCTGTGGCTCCTGACACTAGATGTGTCAAGTCTATCAGTGAAACTTCTGAGATGAGTTCTTTGGCCTGAAGCTTCAGATATACGCTCTCTCAAAAGCCTGGTCTTCTGGGCACTTCAAGCTTCATTTAGTGCTAGGGCTTCCCTGACAGCTCAGGTGGTAAAAAATCCGCCTGCAAGGCATGAGACCCCAGTTCAATTCCTGGGTCAGGAAGATCTGCTGGAGAAGGGATAGGCTACCCACTCCAGTATTCTTGGGCTTCCCTTGTGGCTCAGCTTGTAAAGAATCCGCCTGCAATGCAGGAGACCCCAGTTTGATTCCTGGGTCAGGAAGATCCGCTGGAGAAACGATAAGCGACCCACTCCAGTATTCTTGGGCTTCCCTTGTGGCTCAGCGGGTAAAGAATCTACCTGCAGTGTAGGAGATCTGGGTTCGATCCCTGGGTTGGGAAGATCCCCTGGAGAAGAGAAAGGCTACCCACTCCAGTATTCTGGTCTGGAGAATTCCATGGACTATACAGTCCATGGGGTCGTACAGAGTCAGACATGACTGAGCGACTTTCACACACACACACACACACACATATACAGGAATTAGTTTAACTTGTTCATCACTGCTATTTTATTCAATGGCTCTAAACTTAACTCTTTCATGTTTAAGGAGTTTCCCTAATTCTACTTTCTAAAATTTGGAGAAAGCGGACTTTTTTAGCCAACAGATGTCCTGTATCATTTTATTATTGTAGTTTCACTAGATTACTTTTGTCCAGTAATTTCCTGAATTGAGTTCTACACTATTCCTAAATTCTAAACTAAGTTCTAAACTATTTTAGCCTACCTTCAAATGAGCCTTCCCTGTCTCTCTTCCTCTCACACAATCACATACTTCTGCCAGTTCATCTACCTATTGTCTCTTTCTGGAAATGCTCCATTTCTAGCTGACTTTTGAAAGGTGCAAACAGAAGTACACATGGTAGTCTAAGAACAGAGACATTATACTTTTATACAAAAAAAGTTTGTTTTATTTTTAATAGTTTCCCTAAGATGTCCAATGTTTTGTTGACATTTCTAGAGTTCAAAGAAATAATAGAAAATATCTAGTCAAAACCCACTCCACTTCCTTCCTTTTATGCAGGAAGACACTGAGGTCCTGAATAGTCACATGCCATGTCTGATGTAGCAATGATCATCAATGTCTGCCCTGGGGCTGGAACACAGGTACCCTCATCCCAGACAGAGCCAGGGTCTTCAAGCAACAATTTAAAGCTACTTCCACACTCTTTCAATAGATTATAAAAATCATTTAATTATGTTTACAGCATGAGCTCATACTAAATGAAACATCCCTATCTGACTTTAGTGCCCATTCACAAAAGTCTTATAAACTCTTGTACAACTTCTTACTGGGTAATTTTATAAAATACCTAGAGAAAATAGTGTCATTTAATTATCTAATATCAAACTAGACCCTAGCACTGGTTCTTGATGTCCCCATTCCTTATAATTGCCTCCCCCGCACCCCACAAAATGTTACCATCCCTCATCCTCCAACAGGAAGTTGTATGCCCAAAAGTCCTATGTTTAATATAAAACCAACCAGTTTGTTAAGTATGAAAGTCAGATTACCAGTGTCTCCTTCAACTGCTGGGTAGGGCCATGTGGCAATCTGTCACCCTCAGGTATAAAGGCCATTAATACAGAGAGGCATCCATTTAGCTAACAACTCAGAGCCTTACAGGTTGTCAAGGGAGTGGTTCAATGAACATTCTCAAACTGATGCTGTAAATTCAAACTAGGACAGTCTGTTAATTTCATCATAGGAATCAACAGCCTTCAACATATTCATGTCATTCAGTTCAGATCAGTTCAGTAGCCTAGCCGTGTCTAATTCTTTGCGACCCCATGAACTGGAGCATGCCAGGCCTCCCTGTCCATCACCAACTCCTGGAGTTTACCCAAACTCATGTCCATTGAGTCAGTGATGCCATCCAACCATCTCATCCTCTGTCATCCCCTTCTCCTCCTGCCTTCAATCTTTCCCAACATCAGGTTCTTTTCAAATGAGTCAACTCTTCATATCAGGTGGCCAAAATACTGGAGTTTCAGCTTCAACATCAGTCCTTCCAATGAACACCCAGGACTGATTTCCTTTAGGATGGACTGGTTGGATCTCCTTGCAGTCCAAGGGACTCTCAAGAGTCTTCTCCAACACCACACTTCAAAAGCATCACTTCTTCGGCACTCAGCTTTCTTTATAGTCCAACCCTCACATCCAAAAACCATAGCCTTGACTAGACAGACCTTTGTTGACAAAGTAGTCTCTGCTTTTTAATATGCTATCTAGGTTGGTCATAACTTTTTTCCCAAGGAGTAAGGGTTTTTTAATTTCATGGCTGCAATCACCATCTGCAGTGATTTTGGAGCCCAGAAAAATAGTCAGCCACCGTTTCCACTGTTTCCCCATCTATTTGCCATGAAGTGATGGGACCAGATACCACGATCTTAGTTTTCTGAATGTTGAACTTTAAGCCAACTTTTTCTCTCTCCTCTTTCACTTTTATCAAGAGGCTCTTTAGTTTTTCTTCACTTTCTGCCATAACGGTGCTGTCATGTGCATATCTGAGGTTATTGATATTTAGCCCGACAATCTTGAGTTCAGCTTGTGCTTCATACAGCCCAGTGTTTCTCATGATGTACTATGCATATAAGTTAAATAAGCAGGGTGACAATATAAAGCCTTGACATACTCCTTTTCCTATTTGGAACCAGTCTGTTGTTCCATGTCCAGTTTTAACTGTTGCTTCCTGATCTGCATACAGGTTTCTCAAGAGACAGGTCAAGTGGTCTGGTACTCCCATCTCTTTCAGAATTTTCCACAGTTTGTGGTGATCCACACAGTCAAAGGCTTTGGCATAGTCAATAAAGCAGAAGTAGATGTTTTTCTGGAACTCTCTTGCTTTTTCGATTATCCAGCGGATGCTGGCAATTTGATCTCTGGTTCCTCTGCCTTTTCTAAAACCAGCTTGAACATCTGGAAGTTCACGGTTCACGTATTGTTGAAACCTGGCTTGGAGAATTTTGAGCATTACTGTACTAGCATGTGAGATGAGTGCAATTGTGTGGTAGTTTGAGCATTCTTTGGCATTGCCTTTCTTTGGGATTGTGCCAGAGTCCAGCTCCAGCTGGTCCAGGGGTTCCCTCAGGATGGACGGCGTTGGCGATGCGAATGAGAAAACACAGCGAGTCTCGGTGTTTCCAAGTGTCTCCTGACTTTATTGTTTTCAAGACAGCTTTTATATTGTTAGTGGTACACAGAAACAAATGTAAAGTGTAGAGTCATACCAAATCAGTTTAATGGGTCAACAGTGTTGACCTTTATCGACATCGTTTGCATATCTTAGTTCATTTTGTTTACATCATCTTCTGGCCTGGGGGCCTGCTAACATCTTGTGACTCTTTCGGCATTGATCAGCCAGAACACTTTTGTATCAGGCATAGCAGGAAAGAATTCATCAACAGAAAGTTTCAAGGTAAAACCTGTTTTCGGTAAGCTATCCTATGCCTTGAGCTTAACAGAAAAGAATGTACTTCCATAAAGTCATAGAACAGCAAGATGAAGGTCAGCTCTAAGTAAGAATCATCAGTTAAATCAACAATTATCTTATTATTTGTATTAAAGCTAAACTTCTATTTATATAAATCTCTATTATGCTTTCATTATATAGGCTAAATACGTTAAGAGCAAAAACATAGTGAGTAAATATAAACTAAGTAACAGTTTCAAAAAGCAATATTTTTTATATTTCTTAATAAGCCTTTTTTCCTACAAAGGGTTCTGTGCCCATTGGGGCTTTCTGTGTGGAGGCTCTCAATACTGTTTTATTGTTAATGAGCCGTCATGTACATTAGCTCCAAAGGTACAGGTACATTTATTAAACAAACCAATATGCCAGCAAGAGGAATTTGGATTAGTATACGCTATATCCTAGATAATTTTATTAGGGTGCTACCGTTCAGGGGCCTTGTCGATTGAGGTTTCAGATTGATCTATTTTAGAAGAGAATCAGGAAAAGGCCTTTTGTCTAAGTCACAGAAAATAAGAAGAGGTTTATTATAGCCAACATCGGAAAGACAATTATCATCTTTAAGGTGAGTGCTGAGGCAGCCTTCTGAGAATTCCCTGAGGCCTGAGAAGCCGTGCTCGATCAGTCCTTCTCCTCATGACTCTGTCATGGGTGGGATCTCGTGAGCTGGCTCCCGGCAGGATTGGAATGAAAACTGACCTTTTCCAGTCCTGTGGCCACTGCTGAGTATCCAGATTTGCTGACATATTGAGTGCACCACTTTCACAGCATCATCTTTCAGGATTTGAAATAGCTCAACTGGAATTCTATCACCTCCACTAGCTTTGTTCATAGTGATGCTTCCTAAGGCCCACTTGACTTCACATTCCAGGATGTCTGGCTCTAGGTGAGTCATCACACCATTGTGATTATCTGGGTCATGAAGATCTTTTTTATATAGTTATTCTGTATATTCCTGCCACCTCTTCTTAACATCTTCTGCTTCTGTTAGGTCCATACCATTTCTGTCCTTTATTGAGCCCGTCTTTGCATGAAATGTTCCCTTGGTATCTCTAACTTTCTTGAAGAGATCTCCAGTCTTTCCCATTCTATTGTTTTCCTCTACTCCTTTGCACTGATCACTGAGGAAGGCTTTCTTATCCCTCCTTGCTATTCTTTGGAACTCTGCATTCAAATGGCTATATCTTTCCTTTTCTCCTCTGCTTTTCGCTTCTCTTCTTTTCACAGTTATATGTAAGGCCTCCTCAGACAGCCATTTTGCTTTTTTGCATTTCTTTTTCTTGGGGATGGTCTTGATCCCTGTCTCCTGTACAATGTCATAAACCTCTGTCCATAGTTCTTCAGGCACTCTATCAGATCTAGTCCCTTAAATCTATTTCTCACTTTCACTGTATAATCACAAAGGATCTGATTTAGGTCATACCTGAATGGTCTACTGGTTTTCCCCACTTTCTTCAATTTCAGTCTGAATTTGGCGATAAGGAGTTCATGATCTGAGCCACAGTCAGCTCCCAGTCTTGTTTTTGCTGACTGTATAGAGCTTCTCCATCTTTGGCTGCAAAGAATATAATCAATCTGATTTTGGTGTTGACCATTTGGTGATGTCCATGTGTAGAGTCTTCTCTTGTGTTGTTGGAAGAGGGTGTTTGCTATGACAAGTGCATTCTCTTGGCCGAACTTTATTAGCCTTTGCCCTGCTTCATTCTGTACTCCAAGGCCAAATTCACCTGTTACTCCAGGTATTTCTTGACTTCCTACTTTTGCATTCCAGTCCCCTATAATGAAAAGGACATCTTTTTTGGGTGTTAGTTCTAAAAGTCTTGTAGGTCTTCATAGAACCATTCCACTTCAGCTTCTTCAGTGTTACTAATCAGGGCATAGACTTGGATTATCATGATATTGAATGGTTTTCCTCGGAAACGAACAGAGATTATTCTGTCGTTTTTAAGATTAAATACAAGTACTGCATTTCGGACTCTCTTGTTGACTATGATGGCTACTCCATTTCTTCTAAGGGATTCTTGCCCACAGTAGTAGATATAATGGTCATCTGAGTTAAATTCACCCATTCCAGTTAATTTCATTATAGGAATCAATAGCCTTAAACACAGTCATGTCATTAGGCTAAGAAAACAGAGAGGTGCATAAAAACTTTTACATGAGAATATAAAGAAATATTATATTCTTTATAATATATAAAATTTAACATTTTGAATACCCAACAATAGAGGAATAGTTAAGTAAATCAAAGCATATCCAAAATCTGCACCCACAATTAAATAATATATTGAGGAATGTTCACAGACCATGTTAGAGAATAAAAGTTACAAGACAGATGGCTCAGCACATACACCAGGAAAAAAAAAAAAATGGAATCCTATAAACCAAAACATTATTCAACAGTAGTTATATATTCTTATTACCTACCTTCTATCATTGAACCTCTGTCCGTAGTTCATCAGGCACTCTGTCTATCAGGTCTAGACCCTTAAATCTATTTGTCACTTCCACGGTATACTCATAAGGGAATTGATCTAGCTCATACCTGAATGGTCTAGTGGTTTTCCCTACTTTCTTCAATTTAAGTCTGAAGTTGGCAATAAGCAGTTCATGATCTGAGCCACAGTCTGCTCCTGGTCTTGTTTTTGCTGACTGTATAGAGCTTCTCCATCTTTGGCTGCAAAGAATATAATCAATCTGATTTTGGTGTTGACCATCTGGTGATGTCCACGTGTAGAGTCTTCTCTTGTGTTGTTGGAATAGGGTGTTTGCTATTACCAGTGTGTTCTCGTGGCAAAACTCTATTAGCCTTTGCCCTGCTTCATTCTGTACTCCAAGGCCAAACTTGCCTGTTACGCTGGGTGTTTCTTGACTTTCTACTTTTGCATTCCAGTCCCCTATAATGAAAAGGACATCTTTTTTGGGTGTTAGTCCTAAAAGGTCTTGTAGGTCTTCAGAGAATCGTTCAACTTCAGCTTCTTCGGCATTACTGGTTGGGGCATAGACTTGGATTACCGTGATATTGAATGGTTTGCCTTGGAAATGAACAGAGATCATTCTATCATTTTTGAGATTGCATCCAAGTACTGCATTTCGGACTCTTTTGTTGACCATGATGGCTACTCCATTTCTTCTAAGGGATTCTTGCCCACAGTAGTAGATATAATGGTCATCCGAGTTAAATTCACCCATTCCAGTCCATCTTAGTTTGCTGATTCCTAGAATGTTGACGTTCACTCTTGCCATCTCCTGTTTGACCACTTTCAATTTGCCTTGATTCACGGACCTAACATTCCAGGTTCCTATGCAATGTTGCTCTTTACAGCATCGGACTTTGCGTCTGTCACCAGACACATCCACAGTTGGGTATCGTTTTTGCTTTGGCTCCATCCCATCATTCTTTCTGGAGTTATTTCTCCACTGATCTCCATTAGTATATTGGGCACCTATTGACCTGGGGAATTCATCTTTCATTGTCCTATCTTTTTGCCTTTTCATACTGTTCATGGGGTTCTCAAGGCAAGAATACTGAAGTGGTTTGCCATGCCCTTTTCCAGTGGACCACAATCTGTCAGACCTCTCCACCATGACCCATTCGTCTTGGGTGGTCCCACACGGCATGGCTTAGTTTCATTGAGATAGACAAGGCTGTGGTCCATGTGATCAGATTAGCTAGTTTTCCCTGTCAGCGGCCGCCCCTGGCCTAGGCTCTGCAGGTCGCCGCCCCCGGCCACCGGCCCCCGGCCCGGCCTGGCCCCTCTCGTCCGCTGCCCCCGGCCCCTGGCCCGGTCTAGCCCCTCTCGTCCGCCGCCCCCGGCTCCCGGCTTCCTACTGCTTCAGCCAAATAAATAAATATTAAAGAAAAATTCCTAGAGGAGCTGATCCCCATATCAGGGAACACACAGTGGCAGGGCCTGGATGGACAGGAGACAGGGATCAAGAAAATCCCCATGGAAAAGAAATGCAAAAAAGCAAAATGGCTGTCTGAGGAGGCCTTACAGATAGCTTGGAAGCGAAGAGAAGTGAAAAGCAAAGGAGAAAAGGAAAGATATTCCCATCTGAATGCAGAGTTCCAAAGAATAGCAAGGAGAGATAAGAAAGCCTTCCTCAGCAATCAGTGCAAAGAAATAGAGGAAAACAACAGATTGGGAAAGACTAGAGATCTCTTCAAGAAAATTAGAGATACCAAAGGAACATTTCATGCAAAGATAGGCTCAATAAGGACAGAAATGGTATGGACCTAACAGAAGCAGAAGATATTAAGAAGAGGTGGCAAGAATACACAGAAGAACTGTACAAAAAACATCTTCATGACCCAGATAATCATGATGGTGTGATCACTCACCTGGAGCCAGACATCCTGGAATGTGAAGTCAAGTGGGCCTTAGAAAGCATCACTACAAACAAAGCTAGTGGAGGTGTTGGAATTTCAGTTAAGCTATTTCAAATCCTCAAAGGTGATGCTGTGAAAGTGCTGCACTCGATATGCCAGCAAATTTGGAAAACTCAGCAGTGGCCACAGGACTGGAAGAGGTCAGTCTTCGTTCCAATCCCAAAGAAAGGCAATGCCAAAGAATGCTCAAACTACCACACAATTGCACTCATCTCACATGCTAGTAAAGTAATGCTCAAAATTCTCCAAGCCAGGCTTCAGCAATTCGTGAACCGTGAACTTCCAGATGTTCAAGCTGGTTTTAGAAAAGGCAGAGAAACCAGAGATCAAATTGCCAATATCCGCTGGATCATCGAAAAAGCAAGAGAGTTCCAGAAAAACATCTATTTCTGCTTTATTGACTATGCCAAAGCCTTTGACTGTGTGGATCACCACAAACTGTGGACAATTCTGAAAGAGATGGGAATACCAGACCATCTGACCTGTCTCTTGAGAAACCTGTATGCAGGTCAGGAAGCAACAGTTAGAACTGGACATGGAACAACAGACTGGTTCCAAATAGGAAAAGGAGTATGTCAAGGCTGTATATTGTCACCCTGCTTATTTAACTTCTATGCAGAGTACATCATGAGAAACGCTGGGCTGGAAGAAACACAAGCTGGAATCAAGATTGCCGGGAGGAATATCAATAACCTCAGATATGCGGATGACACCACCCTGATGGCAGAAAGTGAAGAAGAACTAAAGAGCCTCTTGATGAAGGTGAAAGAGGAGAGTGAAAAAGTTGGCTTAAACCTCAACGTTCAGAAAACTAAGATCATGGCATCTGGTCCCATCACTTCATGGCAAATAGATGGGGAAACAGTGGAAACGGTGGCTGACTATTTTTCTGGGCTCCAAAATCACTGCAGATGGTGATTCCAGCCATGAAATTAAAAGATGCTTACTCCTTGGAAGGAAGGTTATGGCCAACCTAGATAGCATATTTAAAAGCAGAGACATTACTTTGCCAACAAAAGTACGTCTAGTCAAAGCTATGGTTTTTCCAGTGGTCATGAATGGATGTGAGAGTTGGACGGTGAAGAAAGCTGAGTGCCGAAGAATTGATGCTTTTGAAGTGTGGTGTTGGAGAAGACTCTTGAGAGTCCCTTGGACTGCAAGGAGATCCAATCAATCCATCCTAAAAGAGATCAATCCTGGGTGTTCATTGGAAGGTCTGATGTTGAAGCTGAAACTCCAATACTTTGGGTACCTCATGCGAAGGGTTGACTCATTGGGAAAGACCCTGATGCTACGTAGGATTGGGGGCTGGAGGAGAAGGGGATGATAGAGGATGAGATGGTTGGATGGCATCACCGACTCGATGGACATGGGTTTGGGTAGACTCCGGGAGTTGGTGATGGACAGAGAGGCCTGGCGTGCTGCAATTCATGGGGTCGCAAAGAGTCGGACACGACTGAGCGACTGAACTGAACTGAACTTATCACTGAAACAAAGACTTTGGATCAGAGACTTTGCAATTCAGACAAATATGGTTTGAATTGCTCTCTACATGTCAGCAATGTAACGATGGCCAAGTTATTTATCCTCTATACCAGCGTTTCATGCTGCATGCACAACCCTCAGTCATGTTGGACTCTCTGCAACTCTATGGACTGTAGCCCACCAGGCTCCTCTGTCGATGGGATTATCCTGGTAAGAATACTGGAGTGGGCTGCCATTTCCTTCTCCAGGGGTACCAACGTTTCCTCATCTGTAAAACAGGTTAATGATAACCTACCTCCTCAGGTTTCTCTGAGTTTTTATGAATTAGGACATACATATAATCACGTCATATTTTTACACATGGTAAACATTCAATAAATGGCAGTTACTTCAATTACTCTATGACATTATATAATTGTTTCTTTCAAAATCAGGGGAAAAAATAAAGGTTATTAAAAAAGAAAAATCTTTGGAAGAGCCCATCATGCAGTGCGTGCAGTTGTGTCCAGCTCTTTGCGACCCCATGGACCAGAACTTGCCAGGCTCCTCCATCCATGGGATTCTCTAGGCAAGAATACTGGAGTGGTTGCCAAGGGGTTTATTAATAACAAACTTCTCCAGTCAGAAAACCCTCTGACCTCTCTACTTTAAAATAAACTTTAAAAACAAAGTCTTCAATAAAAACAAATACACTGATCTTTGGTATCCCCTTTTTAATCCTTTCGAAATTAATCCCTTAATTATATACCCACCCTGGCTATGACAACGGTCTTGCTGTGTCTCCAGCTAGCCCCCTTCCTTCATGCACTTTTAGTCTTTTATTATGCCCACTTTGAATTCCCTGGCCAGTGTTCCTTAAACTCTTTCTTTTGGCTTACCTGCAAAACCTTGTAATTTGCTTCTTCTTTTTGCTTGCGAAATCAATATTTTCTGAAAGCTACTTTTATTCCTTTACAATAGGGTCTTTTAGTTTAAGGCCATAATTTCTTAAAGTAGCAATGCTTATAGCTTAAGTTTCACTATACAGTATTATTTTCTTTCTTTTTGAGTTGAGGTGAAATAAAATTAACTCTGTTTTGAAGTTTAAGAATTTTTAAACACATCTTGAAGCTTTTGAAGGCTCTAAAAATTACCCCCCAACCAAGACTGTATATCATCTTTTGAGACTGAATTTCATCAATTTCTGATATCTAAATGATGCAACAGTAAAAAATATGTACAACAAAAAGTAAAAACAGTAAAAAATATGGTAACGTAAAAAAGTCAAGGACTTTTAAAGTCAAAGTTGGTTTTATATCCTAGCCTGGTCACTTACTAGCTCTATGACCTTGAGAGAGTTAATTGGCCACTTTGATCCTTAGTTTTCTTATGAGCAAAATGACAAAAAGTAGTATCTAACTTCACTGGTTATTATGAGAAGTGGGAAAATACAGCAGTGTTTGATTAGTAGCATTCACTAAAAAGTTAGTTCATTTCCTCCCTATTTGTTTGCATATCATGAACTCAATACATTCATAGCATTAATTTTTATCTCATTTGTATATATTCAATGATCAAAAATAAAAAATATTATTAATACATGGGGGCAAGGGACAGGTATGCAAATTTGTACCTTATTAAAGTTTGAAAAAGATTGGGAAGCACTGTTTAAGGAGAAATAAACTGAGAAAAAAGTTTATTAATAATATTAATAAAGATTATTAATAAAGAAAAGACTTTAGAAGATCCCACATGGTCACACTTTTTGTTCTGGCCAAAAGTGATTTTATACTACAAGCATCTGTGACAATCCTCCACAAAATCTCAGTTAAAAAAACTTTATCATACTGATAGAATATAGACAATAAACAGTGCCAGAAATAGATACACTGACACTTAAAAATAAGAGTAAAGGAGTCAACAACTCTAAGCTGTTTCTCAATAGTAGACTATCACAAGTTTTATAAAATGGAAGGAATGAATGAAAGAGTTATGCCAAGTAGGAATATAAAATTAGGTATCAACAAATTTGGTATCAACTCCAATACCTTGGCCACCTGATGCGAAGAACCTACTCACCGAAAAGACCCTGACACTGGGAAAAATGGAGGGCAGGAGGAGAAGCGGGTGACAGAGGATGAGATGGTTGGATGGCATCACCGACTCAATGGACATGGGTTTGGCAAACTCTGGGAGGTAGTGAAGGACAGGGAAGCCTGGCGTGCTGCAGTCCACGGGGTCGCAAAGAGTTGGACACAACTTAGGAACTGAAAAACAACAACATAGTGTTAGTTGCTCAGTTGTGTCCGACTCTTTGCAACCCCATGGACTGTAGCCCACCAGGCTCCCCTGTCCATGGGCTTCTCCAGGCAAGAATACTGGAGTGGGTTGCTATTTCCTTCTCCAGGCGATCTTCCCAACCCAGGGATTGAATCCGGGTCTCCAGCATGGCAGGCAGACTCTTTACTGTTTGTGCCACCAGGGAAGTCCCTAACAACAACATGGCACTTACTAAAACTTCTACTTAAAATTTTCTGACAGAGGCCATAAGGTTCTCAAACTGAAACTACTACTCAGCCTTTTACAAAAGAGGTTTGCTGCCCTCCATCCTTGAGGGTGGCAATGCTGGCTCACTCATCTCCCCCCACACACCCAGCATACAGCTTCCACGTACTTGGTGTTACAAAAAAATTATTAAACTGAAGTGAATCGACGGACTTTAAAAACAGAGTTGGAGACTAACTATGTTATCAGAAGCATCAAGCAATAGAATTCCAAAAAGTTGAAAAGCAACATCAGAAGAAGTCAGACTGTATGTATACTGTGACTATACTTAACATTTAATATGTGCTCGCTTTACCATTAAAAAAAAGAGAACCTCATTTATGATAGTCTTTTTTATTCCTTAAAGCCGTCAGTTCATCATACTCTAAAATTATGTCCTCTAATCTTCTATTTTTCTTTCATCTAGTTGTTTCATTCCTCTGTTAATCATTCGGTAGAAATTTATAGAGCAGAAACCATGCCTGGTAACACGCTGAGAACTGAGAGAATAAAGATCTTTAAAACTGTCTTTGCCTGTTAAGAATATCTAATTTTAGTTTAAAAGACACGTTTCAAAGAGAAAAAGCACTATTTAAATAATGCCAGCAAATCAACAGGTGGGACAAGTCTGTTATCATCACCTAGTTTCAAATATCCACCAAAACACACACACACCGAGAAAAATTACTTTAAATGTTCCACTATCATGAATCAAAGAATTTCTGAGAACAGGGAAAACAGCCCACTCCATCAAAGCCGCTACTGCTGGTGGGTGAAGGGGGGATGGTGGAGCATGAAAATTGTTTACAAATTCCCTAAGGCATTTTATTCTTCCAAAACAGCATAAGCAGTAAATAACCTTCTAGATAAATGTAAACTGCTTGAAAGTGTTATAAAATGCTAAAACTTCTATCCTGAGACTGCAACATTTAAGTTCAAGATAGATAATAGTTGTACCAGAGGGAAATGAAAGTAAAAAAATATTCGGCCTCAAAAATGTAGTTGTGATGGAGAAAGCAAAGATGGGAGACCAGTCACTCTCTCAACATTCACTTAGCATTTATTTATAAATACACACTTATTCAGCATCTATGCCAGGCCTTGTGCTAAATTCTAGGCAAAAGACTAGTGAGCAAGACAGACAAAGACTCTTGTTCTCCCTTAGAAACTAACATAAAGGAGAATCCAACAGAAAAAGACCACACGCATCAATATGTTGAACCCAGGGACTTTCTGGTGGCCCAGAGGTTAGGAATCCACCTGCCAGTGCAGGGACCTGGTCCTGGGTCTGGTAAGATCACAGGTGCCATGGGGCAACTGAGCCCATGCACCAGAGCCCACGCTCTGCGACAACAGAAGCCACAGCAATGAGAAGCCAGTTTGCTGCAACCAGAGAAACCCGCTCACCACAACGAGAGAAAGCCCGCTTGCCGTGACTAGAGAAAGCCCGCATGTAGCAATGAAGATCTAGTGCTAGCCAAAAAATAAATTAAAATTTAAAAAAGTATGTGGAACTAAACATCCATGTTTATTTATAAAGCCTCTCAATAGTAATAAAAGTTAATAGCTGTTCTTTAAATAAACAACTAAGTGACTACCGTGTGTCAACTGCAATGCCAATCACAGAAGCATGTAAGTTCTTAGTCTTGAGACTTCACAACGTAGGTGCTGATACATATATAAATAATTTTGATATAAGAAATAATTTAATAAAAAACTGCATGACTTTCTAAGGAAGTACTTTAGGATGCAACAACTTTATTCTACTAGGGGACTCAAGTTAGGCAAGGCGTCACATCAATAACCTGAGTCTTAAAAAATTAAAAGGAGTTTGCCAGGCAAAGAATTTCAGATGAGGTGAAAACTACAGTAAGTAAAGTTACAGCACAGGGTACTGAACAGAGAATGGAAAATGGGGCTGGGTAACATAGTTTATTTAGGGGTCAGTTCATGAAGACTCCTGTAGATCACAATGGTATATTTATACAATTTAAACAGTTACCATGGAAAGTTTGTTGTTGATTAGTCGCTAAGTCAAGTCCGATTCTTTGCAACTCCATGAACTGTAGCCCACCAGGCTCCTCTGTCCATGGGATTCTCCAGGTAAGAATACTGGAGTGGGTTGCCATTTCTTCCTCCAGGGAATCTTCCTGATCCAGGGGACCGAAGGGATTGGGGGATTGAACCCACATCTCCCTAGTGGCTCCTGCATTGGCAAGGCAGATTCTTTACCATTGAGCCACGTGGGAAGCTAGCTACACCAACCCAATAACACTAGGAGGTATGCTTTTTGCAAAAGTACTAAAAATTAAAAGCTATCACGTCATACAAACTGAGTTCAAACTGCTTCAAAAATTTTTAATATTCTTCTCCAAACTCTAACGTTTCTTTTCTACTTGTCCATGAGAAGCAGCTTTGCTAAAACACAGTTGACTGTGACCTCCGATTATGAAATATTTAATTGTAAGATAATATATTATTCAAAGTACTACACAGGTATTTCTGCCTATATTTTAATCTTTTTAATCTCTCAAACAGGCTAGTGAACATGAACTCTTAATCCCTAAAGGCAAGCTTATCTGAGACAGAACTATATACTATATATGACTACAGATACACATTTCAAAAACATTAAAAGAAGTTGCATCCTTTTAAAAAATGATATGAAAAATGTCAATTCCTTGACAAACATTTTATTTTCTCCTATTTTCAATAAGATCAGGGAATATATCCCATACCTCGGTTACCTGTTCTTTGCTACACCACCTTTCCTCAACTTCCCATCACTCTCAGTACTTCTGAGTTCCCCCAGGGTAACTACTATCAGCTTTCTTATCTTCTGCCTCATCACTGGTCACTGCCTGCACTAACGATTCCCTACAGAAGCAGAAAAGACCCTTAGGGGCCTTCTGAAAATTTGTGAGGACATTTTTGGTTGTCACGATAAGTGGGATAGGAAGGAGAGTATTTGATGGATGGGGACTATTGATCCCAGAAGTCCTAAAATGTATGAGACATCACTGGACAACAAACTGGATCCCTTAAGGTTTCAAAAGACTCTACCGGACACTGAGTAGGTGAAGACTGCGTATGAACATTTTAGTCTAGGACTTTACTACATATAACGTTTGTGCTAGTGAAGACTGAATTTTCCAGAAGTGCAGGTATCATGCAGATCGAGGAAAGATTCCACTTTTTAACCAAAAATTGTTCACAACTTGGGAGAAATTAGTTTGTCGATGACAACGGTACTTATGGTATTTGAACTGCCAATGTAATACATCTGAAATCAGCCTGCATTTTTGCCATCACACTATGATTTCTTTAGACTGGTGCACTATGCCAGCAACTAATCAGTACTTCACTGTGTCTTCTAATGTAATCATACTTGAGCACTCACATATTTAAATAGCAGACATGTCATTTTCTAATAAAATACTTATTGTACCTTTATGCTCCAACTAGAGAAGTAGACTGCTTTTTAAAAATTATGTTTATGGGTATTTTTTATTGTGTATAAATCTTTAGGATATTACAAGAGACTTTCATATTTGTTATAAAAAGGGGACCCTGGGCTGGAAAGGTTTAGAATCACTGGCCTACACATTACCCTTCACGTGCCTAGACTACTAAAGATGTCTACTGACTGACAGCTTAGATTCTCTACACTGTCTTTTCCAAAGAAAAGTATTTACAGACGTAAAAAAAAAAAAAAATCACCAATATTATTTGTATCTTCAAAATACCACAGGGTTCCAATTGCCTTGCAAATCAGTCCAGGACTGAGATTTTTACAACTCTCCATAAAGAGATGAGCTCTACCCAACCTAATATCTTACCTGCCTTTACATCACAGGCAGAACGCTCCATTCTGAAAGGCTTATTTCTGGGAACTATAATCAATATTTTGTAATAACCTATAAGGGGAAAGCATCTAAATATATATATATATCTGTATGTGTGTGTGTATATATATTATATATATATATAATATACATATCTGAATCACTTTGCTACATACCTGAAACCAGCACAACACTGTAAACAAACTACAATTTTCTTTTTAAAGTTGAATAATGAAAAAAAAGAAAGCCTTATTTCTAAGGAGTCAGCAAGTCATAGTAGAAAGAGTGTTAGGGGACTTCCCTGATGGTCCAGTGGCTAAGAGTTCACGCTCCCCATGTAGGGGGCCTGGGTTCAATGCTTGATCAGGGAACTAGATCCCTCATGCCACAACTAAGAGTTTGTATGTAGCAACTAAAACCCAGCACAGCCAAATAAATAAATAACAGAGAGCATTAGGATTTAGAACCCTAGGTCTGCCACCTATTAGGTAAAGTATCCTGAATGAGTTACCACTTTCTGAGTCTCTGTCTCCTTATTTAAGTGACAACTGAAAATGACCTTGCTACAGGGTTGCGATGTGGAATGAACCAGACACAGCAAGAACTCAAAGAGTTTCCTACTTCAAACCTTTATCTGTTTTGTTCATTCACTCATTCCAAGGATGATACCTGGTTGGTATCCAGCAGTGCTCAAGAAATGTCTGTTGAATGAAAGCATATTGCTTTCTGAAACCTTTCCAGCCCATATGCTCTGTTCCAGAAATTTATCAGTTAATCAGTTAAGAATAACTGAGCACTTACAAATTGAGTGTTCCTTCGTGCGTGCTAAGCTGCTTCACTCTTTGCGACCCCATGGACTGTAGCCCACCAGGCTCCTCTGTCCATGGGATTCTCCAGGCAAGAACACTGGAGTGGGTTGCCATGCACTCCTGCAGGGCATCTTCCCAACCTAAGGATCTAACTGGTCTCTAATGCCCCCTGCACTGGCATACAGGTTCTTTACCACTAGTGCCACCTGGTAAGCCACACAAACTGAGTGTTTACTAGAAGTAAAGGGCTTCCCTCAGTTGGTAAAGAATCCCTCAGTTAGTAAAGAATCTGCCTGCAATGCAGACCAGGGTTCGATTCCTGGGTTGGAAAGATCCTCTGGAGAAGGAAACGGCAACCCACTCCACTATTCTCGCCTGGAGAATCCCATGGACAAAGGAGCCTGGCAGGCTACAGTCCATGGGGTCGCAAGACTCGGACACGACTTAGCGACTAAACCACCACCACAGAAGAAAATACCCAGTCTCTGCTCTTAAGAAACAAAAAAACCCTGGAAAATGACAGGGCAGCATAAAAGATGTCACGAGACTGTGTATGACGAATCAACCAACAGTGAGGACATTAAGTGCAGTGCATCTAAGGGCAAGACACATTACTGTGGGCGGGATCAGGATGGAATGTGGTGTGAATAAAAGATAAAAGAGCCAAGTGTCCAGATTTTTCTCGAACTAATCCACTCTTCTCAGACATAGCCTGAGAGAACTTTACAGTAGCCCAAACCTGTCTCCCCCTGCCTAAAGCTCATCAAAATGGTACCAATGTCCTCAGCGTACCCCAACCTGTTTATGTGTGGCTTACCAGAAGCTTCCATGTTCCTTGTCCCCGCCATACAAAAAACAGCACAGATCAATAAGGTAGCCACTCACTACATGTGGCAACTGAGTACGTGAAATGTGTCTAAACTGAGAGGCCCTGTTAGTGTAAATTTCACTGGATTTCAAAGACTTGGTACCAAAAAATAAATAAATAAATAAAACATCTCATTAATAATGTTTATTTGATTTCATGTCAAGACATCACTGTGGACATACAAGATTAAATAAAAACGCACTGTTAAAATTAAATCCACCTATTTATTTTTCACTTTTTAGTACGGCTACGGAAAATCTAAGTTCACGTATGCGGTGGACTTCCCAGGTGGTCCAGTGGCTGAGAATCTGAGCTCCCAATGCAGGGGGCCCAGGTTCCAGCCCTGGTCAGGGGACTAGACCCCACGTTCCACAACTAAAGAGTTCGCATGCTGCGACTAAAAATCCCGCGTGCCTCTGCGTGCCACAACTAAGACCCGGAGCAACCAAAATAAAAAGGAACAAAAACACATGTGGCTCGCAGTATGCTTATCCTGGACCGCTTCTTTTCCAGCTCTACAGTTCAGCCTGAAGAGACCCCTTGCTATGAGCCCCGTGTCCCTGAGCTACGACTTTGCAGGTACTACTGCTGGCATCTCAAAACACTTTTCCCTCCTCACTGAGTTTGCTGCTACTCCATCCTCGGATCTTAGCTTCACACCGACGGTTACACCGCTCTCTCCAAGAAGCCTCCCCTGGCCTCTCACCCTCGAGCCCCGACAGCCTGGCCTGGGGTCTCCTCCTAGGCGACGGGAGCATCCATCCCATAGTTATCACACAGCAACTGCCTGCCTGGTGCTGGTCCGCCTCCCCGACAAGAGGGGAAGCTCCTCGAGGGACCAGAGAGTCTCCCAACGCGCCTGCTGGTGGACGCGGGGCACAGAGCAGCAGGAACGCTGAACCAACGAGGGGTGGGTCAGAGAAGGTGAATGAACACCCGGGACGACCGCGGTTCGGGGGTAAAGGGGCGCAGAGGGGCGCGGGCAGGGCCTGCGGGGCTCCCGGGGGCGCCAGCGGGCAGGCCCGGACAGCTCGGAGCGGGAGAACGGCGGCAGCGCCGGGTAAGACTCACCAGCCGGCGGTCGAGGTCGGCGTCCGACGGCTGGGCGGGGGGCTGCAAGGACCCGGCGTAGCGCAGGCCCTCGCCGGCTGGCGCGACGCCGACCCGGGCAGCCATGACGGCGCGGCTTGGGGCCCTCGGAGCGCCGCGCTGCCTACGGGGCAGCCGCAGGGACAAACTAGTGAGGCCGGGACGCGCTCGCGGATTTCACCTACGCCACGCCCGTCTCGCAGGTGGAGGCCACGGCCCCAGGGCATCTCGTTCGCACCCACCTTGTGCCGTCAAGTCGTCTGTTTCCCATTTGCAGACCTAAAGCCCGCATCGGGACTCCGAGGGCAAAGCCCAAGGAGCTTCCTCCCCGCATCCTTCCAATCTGATGTTAGATCTGGTGGTGAGCCACACGAGGAGAGATCCGGAGATCTCAGTGCAGTGACTGAAGTTCCCCGAAAGTCCCTAAGACCCACACCATACCCGCCCCCCTACACATACACCGCAACTACTGATCATACTTCGGTGTAAAACCACAATTCTCCCGTCCACGAGGGCAATCGAAGTGACCATCTGCTTATTCCACTCCTTCCCCCCGTAGGACTGGCTATATTTAAGGTGAAATTACAAAAAAAAAAAACAAAACTTCTTTTATCTTCCACCCCACAAATGGTTTTGCGCTGACTTGGATATAGAGAGACTCACTTTGTTATTGTCCATCCTAAAGGAAATCAGTCCTGAGTGTTCATTGGAAGGACTGATGCTGAAGCTGAAACTCCAATACTTTGGCTACCTGATGCGAAGAACTGACTCATTGGAAAAGACCCTGATGCTGGGAAAGACTGAAGGCAGGAGGAGAAGGGGACGACAGAGGAGGAGATGGTTGGATGGCATCACCGACTCAATGGACGTGAGTTTGAGTAAACTCCAGGAGTTGGTGATGGCCAGGGAGGCCTGGCGTGCTGCAGTCCATGGGGTCCAGTAGAACACAACTGAGTAACTGAACTGGACCAAACTGAGAGTGTGGGCCTTAGCAGAGGGCGAGTGCCTCTGTGAAATGTGTGGTTAGTTTTTATAGGCTGGTTAATTTCATATGTTGATGAGTGGGAGGGTTATTCCAACTATTTTGGGGAAGGGGTGGAGATTTCCAGGATTTGGGTCACTGCCCACTCCTTGGTCTTTCAACAGTGCCTTGGAACTGTCATGGCACCTCTGGGTGCATCATTTCACTTGCTGATTGAGGATCAAGGTCTAGTCTTGTCTGCCATCTTGGTCCCATTTGAGTCTAATCGGTTTATGTTTCATCCTTGGGCTATGTCATTCTTTCAAAAGTTGTGCCCTGTCCCTTTCCCTCCTGTTACAACACAACATTCATTATACTTTTGTCTACGAAAAAAGATACACAGTGTGAAAATTGCCAGTTAAGTTTCACCTGGGGCAAAATGAGGCCTGCAGCCTGGGAGACAGTACCTCAGACAGCTTTGAGAGACTGCTCTGAAGAGGCAGTGGGGGAAGGTCAGTATATATGATTTTGGTGAAGGGGCAGCTCAATGCAATCAAGCACTTAACTTTCAAAAGGTTTTCTGCTAGTCAGGAGGAACTGATGTCACCATGAAAGGATTTACTGCTTTTCTAGATATGAAGAGATGTAAGGACTGAGATCATGAAATTTAGTTCCTGAAAATATCTATCTAAAGACCTGTCCCACCAGTTTACCTGGAGCACAAAGTGCCTCTTTCTCCACCCTTAATTCCCTTTAGGGCGTGTTGAAGGTCAACAGCTGCAGCTGCACAGGATTCAACCTCAGAGGGTTCATTTGAGAGGCAGAGGCTGAATGTCTTGGCAAGAGTGAATTTGTAGTTGACACTTTCTTAAAGAAAAGCAGATATAGGTAATTTATCTTAGATATATCTCAGTTAAAAAAGGTTTTCAACACTTGTTGTTTAAAAAGATTTTGGCAAAAATAAATAAATAAAATGACCTCTGTGGGCCTCAGTTTCTCATCAGTAAGTGAAAGTGAAAGTCACTCAGTCATATTGGACTCCTTATGACCCAGTGGACTGTATAGTCCTGAATTCTCCAGGCCAGAATACTGGAGTGGGTAGCCTATCCCTTCTCCAGTGGATCTTCCTGACCCAGGAATTGAACCAGGGTCTCCTGCATTGCAGATGGATTCTTTACTAGATGAACTACTAAACTGAGGGATAATAGTAGCACCTCCTGTATGAGGATTAAATGAATTGACTTTTGTAAAGCTTTTAGAACAGTGCTGGATACCGAGTTAAATTCTGTAAGTGTTAACCACTATTTTCCTTATATTACCTCTTTCATCTGTTTGCTTCCTTGTATATTTTCTTCTTGCTGCCCAGCCCCAACTGTTATGGGAAGGGAAGGGGGCAAAGCACAATGTTTAAAAGAATGATACAGCCTGAGAATAGGACATAAACTGATTAAAACCAAATAGGTCCAAGATAGCAAACCAGCTGACTTCCACTAGACCTTGAGCCTCAAGGGTTCTGAACAAAGGCACTTGAGCTTACCAGTCAGACAGAGGGGCTGAAGAAGGAAATGGCAACCCACTTCAACGTTCTTGCCTGGAGAATCCCATAGACAGAGGACCCTGGCGGGCTAGAGTCCATGGGGTCACAAACAGTCAAATCAGACTGAACACAGCACAGCACAGCCAGAGGGGCAGGATTCCCTGAGTCAGGACATTATGTGTGATAATAACAAAACAGGCAAAAAAAAGGGTTAAAGTCAAAGAAACAGATCGAACATGGAAGAGTCAAAATTGACTCTTCTTTGTTACAGATAGATTACCAATGTAGAAGAAACTAAGGGCAGAATTGAATCAGAGGACTCTCATTCAAATAAAAGACTTCGGCTCTAAAAAAAAAAGACTTTGACCTTGCAGATAAACATAGAGTACGTGAATAGACATAGTGGATCTGGTGTATGTCTGTGGTAGTATTAACATAATTAGCCCCTCCTGTGTGAGAATTAAATAAACTGACTTTTGTAAAATTCTTAGAACAATGCCATATACCTAGTAAGTTCTAGAAAAGACCCAGGCAGGAGTTGGAGAAGCTAGTGCTCAAGTTGGCCATGGAAGGGTGACTGTAAGTTTGCTGGATAGATAAGAAGGAGGCAGGCTTGGGGGGATGAGACAATGAAAGCATTGTATGTGAACAGTCCTGAAAGTCATTCAGTTTGGCTAAATTTAAAGTATGAAAGGAGAAAGCAATGGCACCCCACTCTAGTATTTTTGCCTGGAAAATCCCATGGACAGAAGAGCCTGGTAGGCTGCAGTCCATGGGGTCGCGAAGAGTTGGACATGACTGAGCGACTTCACTTTCACTTTTCACTTTCATGCACTGGAGAAGGAAATGGCAACCCACTCCAGTGTTCTTGCCTGGAGAATCCCAGGGACGGGAGAGCCTGGTGGGCTGCCGTCTATGGGGTCGCACCGAGTCGGACACGACTGAAGCGACTCAGCAGCAGCAAAGTATGAAAAAGACAACAAAGTTGGATAAGGGTAGACAGATAACTATACAAAGACCAGATATGGAGCCGCTTTGTTTAATAAGCAAAGGCATTTAGATTTTATTTTACAGGTGAAGGCAAGACATCAAACAATGTCAAATGTGGCAGTGATATGATCAGATTCTGGTAGTGATGTGGGATCAGTGGACTAAAACTAAAAGAGGGAGATCAGCAAAAGAGTTATTTCAGTAGCCTGAGTAAGAGTGAGAGATGTTGAGACCTGAACTAGGATGCTGGCAGACACGTGGCAAGATGCGCAGTGACCTTTAGTGGTTTCCTCCCCACCTTCAATCCCTCTTGGCCCCACCAAACAAGGACCCAAGGACTGACTCTGTTCCTCACTCTCAGGGTGGACCCACCACTCTGGCCATGATGTTTGTTAATGGATGGGTACATAGCCCTTCTGGAACATAGGGATTATTGGAGAGGTTTACTGGTTGCTTCAGGGAAAGCAGTTTCTCCAATTCACGTGAACATAAACAGAGAAGCATAAAGCCCTAATTGTGGTTGACAGTTTCTTGACAATCATGAGCTAGGGTGACCATGTAATTTATCATCCCAAACTAGGTCACGTTTGAATGAAAGACAGTGCTATAAATAGTTGTGTTAGGACAATAGATGTAACTGGGAGTGTCCTGGCCCACCAGACATATGGTGCCCTGATTGTTAGAAGACCAGCCTGAGGATGCAGCAGACAGCATTGAAAGTTACCAGGAGGTTAAGAAGAAACTGAGTCCTTAATCATACTTCATTTGAAGTTTCATCTCTGAAATTTTTAATTTTGAAGTAAAAATTGTCTTTATTTTACTTTCTCTTTAATTTTGTACTTTAAAATGTAAGCATTTAAAGAGTAGAAAGAACAGTATAATGAGACCTCACATCCCCCAAGTCCAGATTAAACAATTGTCAAGATTCTGCCACAATCCTCTTCTCTGTTTTCCTTTTTTGGATGAAGTATTTTAAAGCAAATTAAGTTACCATTTCATTTCACTCTGAGTATTTTAGTATATGTTCCTGCTAAATATAGACATTTTCTAACACATCATACCACTGTGACAGCCAATAAAAATTAATAACTCTTTTTGTCATCCAGTTCATAGCCAAATTTCTCATAGTGTTACAAAAAAATGTTTAAATAGCTGATTTGTTGATGTCTGGATCCAAACCACATCCACACTCAGCAGTTGACTTTTGTGTCATGTTAGCTTCATTTAATCACAAACATCCCTTTCCCCACATTTTTTCATACCACTTGCTGTCAAGTGTCAACTTTGTGTACCTAGTGCAGTGAAGCCAAACAAGGAAAACGTCAGAGTCTGGAGCAGAGAAAGCTTTATGACAAGGGCCAAGAAAGGACTACAGATGGCTTGTCCTTGAAAAATCTGAACTCCCCGTTAGTCTTGGGGAAGGAGGTTTGATGGGCAAAACGGGGGGTGGGCTGCAGTGTGAGACTTTCTTTTGATTGGTTGGTAGTGACGTAACAGGGTGGTGTGCTAGGACTCACTGGGTAGGGGCCTTAGTTTCCGTAGAAGAACTCAAAGATGTTGTTGTGTGTACCCCTTGAGGAAGAACTAGGATTCTGGCTTATCACTGCACTGTTGCTTTTCTGCCTTCCCTCTGTCTCTGTGTTTGTGCTCAGTCGCTCAATAGTGTCTGGCTCTTTGTGACTCCACAGACTGTAGCCTGCCAGCCTCCTCTGTCCGTGGGATTTTTTCAGGCAAGAATACTGGAGTGGGTTTCCATTTCCTACTCAAGGGGATCTTCCTGACCCAAGGATTGAATCTGGGTCTCTTGCATCTCCTGCACTGCCAAGCAGATTCTCTACCACTAGCACCACAAGGGAAGCCTATTTGTGTCTGTGTTCCTTTGTCACCAAACCAAACGTGGATCCCCTCACCAATCTTCTGACACTGGGTTGTGGTGAGGGAAAGTGCTGGCGTTTATTGTAAGGCATCAGACAAGGAGCATGGGCAGCTAATGCTCAAAAAACCTGAACTCCCCAGTGGGAGAAGAGCTGGAAGTCAGGGAGAGTGGGGTTATGAAAGCCAAGAAAATTTCAAAAGGGCTGAAATAATGAGAAATGCCACGTACCCACAGATAAGGAAAAAGTGCCTGTTGAATGTGGCAAGTTTGAATGTGGTTGCTGGTAGAATTTCACACATACTAATTTCACCACCCACACCACATTCTAGAATATTCTACAGGACATCCTTTTTACAAAAGGTATAAGGAGAGCAGTGTGTAATCCTATGTCTCTCTATATTGATAATAGACAGTTTATGTAGCAGGAAGAAAAGGGAAAACTAGCTAATTTGGATTTTATCATCAAACAGATGATTAGGTTTTTAAAATGACTATTCGTTACTCTTGTGATCACTTGCATATTTGCTAAAATGTTCATTCTTTAGAACTTCAGTAGGATGAAAGTGAAATGATTTGCCTTCTCCTTAACGATATTCGCTGAACTATCTGTAACACAGCTGAAGAGTGATTTCAGGACTGTATTTCTAATCTTACAGATTTTAGAAAACAACAACAACAAAAAAATGAATCTAAAGGAAATCACTAGTGATAAGTCAGACAAAAGCATGCTTTCATTTTTTAACTCCAATATGTATTTTCAAGTTGACTGCCAGCAGCTGGAAAGCTGGGGTTGGCCTATGTCAAAGGCAATAAAGTAAGTGCCCTTTGTGGGGGTGTTCACTGTCTAATCTTGGAAAATGGGTATCAACATCGTGTGGCTTTGTCTAATGGTCCCCCCGAGCAGCATCTGCAGCTCAGGTGCCAGCTAGAGATAATCCCATGAAAGAAAACCTGGCACCAGCACCCATATGTTATTTTCTGGATCCAATTTACATTTTGTGCTTTTGTTTAGCTGAGCCAAAACAGCATAAACAATGCCAAACCCAGTTTTCTGATTATTTTCAGGCTGATTGAATCTGGCACATGACATGGTTTTATCTAATTAAACCACATGTGGTACAAAACAAAACAAATTTGAAATGGAAAGCTCTTTCTGCCTTTGTTGAAAGACTGAGGTGAATATATAATTATTTTTTTCCTTGTCTCTCAGCCAAATTTATAGTTGAGAGAGGCAGCCTTTTTCTACAAGACAGCAAAACAAGTTTTATGTTATGACCTCACTATTATAATGAAAATTTATTGTGTTCTACATTTTTCCAAATCCAGCCCTTCCCTTGTCTCTCTCTGTCCCCAAAGGAGGAGAAGTGTGTGGAAGATCGGTTCCTAATTGTGGTACGATAAGAAATGTATTTGGTCTTTGTCCATGGTCTCTGGCACAATGCTCCTAAAACACTTGGGATTTCCAGCGACAAGCACCTTTTGTTATTGCTAGCGAGTTGCTTCTGAGCACCTCTGAGTTTAAGCTAATGAGGTGATTTGGGGTGGGGCCCCCTGTAGCCTTCCCAGGTAGCTCTAGTGGTAGAGAACCCACCTGCAAATGCAGGAGACACAAGAGAAGTGGGTTTGATCCCTGGGTCGGGATCCCCTGGAGAAGGAAATGGCAACCCATTCTAGTATTCTTGCCTGGAGAATCCCATGGACAGAGGAGCCTGGTGGGTTACAGTCCATGGGGTTGGAAAGAGTTGGACACGACTGAGTGACTGAGCACACATACCCCATACACCCTGGGTGACCTTAGGATGAGGATAGTCAGAGGGATTAGAAATTTGAAATTTTAACCCCACCCACCAACCTCTTCATCTTCTGAATATCTATGACCCTCCCCAAATTCATATGTTTAAATCTTTTTTTTTATTGCCACCCCCTGGTATACACCATGTTATATATTCCTCACCCCTTAGTGTAGGTGGGACTTGTGAACATGATGGAAGATTTCACTCCTATGATTAAGCTATGTTAGATGGTGAAGGTGAAAGAATTTTGCAAATATAATTTAGGTCCCTAGTAAGTTGACTTTTGGTTAATCAAAAGGGATATTAGCTTGGTCAGGCCTGATCAAATTCAGTGAGCCCTTGAAAATTCAAATTGAGAAAACTTTGAAATGAGAGAGATTGGAAGCTCTCTTGTTGACCTTGTAGTAGCAAACTACCATCTTCCTCACATGGCAGGAAATAGTGGCCTCTAAGAGATGAAGGCCTCTGTCCTTTTATCACAAAGAACTGAATTCTGCTAACAACCAGTGGGTTTGGAAGAGGACCCTGAACCTTAGATTAGATTGCTGTCCTGGCTGACACTTTGACTGCAACCTTGGTAAACCCCAAAGGTGGTGGCATAAGTACATGGGGTCTTTTGGAGGTGATTAGGTCATGAAGGTGCAGCCCTCATGAACAGGGTTAGTGCCTTTATAAAACAGATTCCTCAGAACACCTTAGCCTAGTCTGCCATGTGAGGCTACAACAAAATGTCTATGACCCAGAAGAGGGTCCTCACCCAGCACGGCTGGTGTCCCAGTCTTGGGCTTTCTGACTTCCAGAACTGTGAGCAATGAATTTCTGATGTTCATAAGCCACCCAGTCTGTGGTATTTTGTTATTGCAGCTTGACTGGATTAAGACAGTGTCTTTAACCCTTATTTCCTTGCTGGATAGTATCTCCTTTAAAATACCCAATGTTATCTAGAGAGTGTAGAGAGCAGTAGAGAGTTCAAGGAATTAGATTTGATTCAGATTTTGTAACCAATGTAGCACAGGAACCAACACAGTGCCTAACAATGTTTGACATACAGTCGTGGGCTGCCATTCCCTTCTCCAGAGGATCTTTCCCAAGAATGAACCTGCGTCTCCTGCACTGCAGGCAGCTTCTTTACCATCTGAGCCACCAGGGAAGCCCCAGCAGCCCAGTGAGTGTGTGTGTGTGTGTGTGTGTGTTTTCATTCTGAGTTGCTTACTTCATCTTTAAAACTAAGAAACTAACATTCTTCATGTAGTAGAAGTAGTCGGGACAAATAATGAGATAATAAATGGAAAATTTCTTTTTAGATTCTCAATCCTCCTGTAGAGCACATTTATATTATCTATAAAAATGCTACCATCTCACTATTACAATACTATTTGTAGCTCCAGATTATTCAGTATGTCATTGTTCACTAGTTACATAACAATTATTTAAAAAAAAAAAAAAACACCTTATGATTTCCTGTGTGGAATAATGACATCTGGCTCTGAAATCGATAAAAGTAAATGGGTAGGAGAGGTTTTACAGAAAATGAAACAGGTTCACAGGAGTCTCATAATTCATTTCAAGGCCATGTTCCCTTTAAGAAGAAGAGACAATATGGTAACTTTCTGGATTAAAATTCCCCAAATAACCAGTATCAGTCATCTCCTTAGAACACAGCTAAGCATTCTGGCCAGAATTAAACATCTGGTCTGAAGCACAGACTGTGGATGGTAACGGAGAACTAATCTGCCTATTACTATTTATAACAGGATATATTGATTGCTTCATTTATTTTCTCAGGGATTTCAAACTCAATTGTAGAATTTCATAAGCCAGAAGCACATATTTCTTGGATTAAATACACTCTGAAAGGGAATAACAGCATGATAACCCGAGGTCTTTTGCCTTAGAAAAAGCATTGCTGACAAACACAGCCTGGAAATAGAAAAATACCATGTTTTGCTTGGGTCTTGACTTCGTTCTTGTGGCCAAATTCTGCATAAGTATGTGAGGTTTTCAGATGTTTGTTGGATTGTTTTAACCTAAATTGAGCACCACACCTATATTGAATACTTACATTGTACAAACTGTACTACTTTTCTTGCATTTTACATGTCCTTCCTAGATTATAGCCATGATAGTTTATTTATTATTATTTTTAATTCTTTATTTTGGCTGTACTGGGCCTTTGTTGCAGTGCTCGGTCTTTCTCTAGTTGAGGTGGTGGGGGAGGCGGCTTCTCTAGTTGTGATGCAGGGGTTTCTCCAGTTGCCCAGAGCCAAGTGGGATCTTAGTTCCTCGACCAGGGATTGAACTTGCATTCCCTGCATTGGAAGGCTGATTCTTAACCATTGGACCACCAGGGAAGTCCCCAAGATAATTCATTGAAAGCAAAAGGGACTTAGGGTGATGTGGGTTTGGTCTTCAAAATATTTTTATTTTTTATAACATGGTGCCACAAAACCCATCCCATTGATGTGATGTCCCTATACTCCACCTGAAAGAACAATGTCAACTTTTGGGGTCACCTACACAGGATCCAAAGAAATGATACCCTGATAAACAGACACAACAGATACGTGTTTGGAAGGAGGTCCAAAATCACTGTCTCAACAGTTAGATGTTTCTTATAGCAATACATTTTTTTTTATATCTTTACTCTTCCCACATTCCCCTGAAAAGTGCCAGATATTAAATTCACCCCCAGAGCCTCTGTTATAGTGCAATCTGTGTACATATTTCATCATCCTTCCCTCACAGACCAGCTGATGATTCTTCTGCTATACACTACAACGCCTACTCTATCACAAGCTGCAAAAAAGCCCAAATTGTCATTCTGCTTGCACACAGCCCTGTGGTCTTAGCCTAATGTTCTGAGAAATGATTTCCTAGAAGCAATTTAAAATAAATGTTCAGGACTTCTCCCTATATGTTGTCTATTTTTCAGCCTTTTAAGCCATCATTCTATTACAGTATAGTAACTTCTCTCTAACCTTTTTGGGTAAAAAGCAAATTGAGAGCTGCTCCTAAAGGTGCTGAGAATGATGATATTAGCCGGAGGGTTCTTCATCTACATGCTGATTCCCAACCTTGGCTATACATTGAACTCCCAGTGTCCAGGCTGTGGCCCTGACCAGTTAAGTCAGCGGAGTGCTTCAGGAGTGGACCCCAAATCTCAGTGATTCCAAAGCATAGCCAACATTGAGAACCGCTGAGCTAGAAGCTAAAGAACTGGCTTACCAACTGCTGGTCAACAGCTTTTCTAGTTTGTCTATTACTATATTTCCTCATTGGACTTGAGATTTGGAGGTTCAGATGTGTCTGTTTCTTCTTACATTTCAGTGTTGACCCCACACCTCTGGAACATTAGTCTGGTTCATGAATGTTCATTCCTGGATTCCCGGTGCATTTGTACTGACCAACCAGTCTGGGCCTGGAGCGATCAGGGAGAGAATTCTAGCTCTCCTTTAGATATCTTTTCTCCTCTTCTTCTATATTTAAAACTTTAATAAAATTTTAAAACTTTATAAAATTGCTTTTATATTTTAAAACAAGGGGAGGGGACACCCGAACTCCCTTTTCCATCTAAGCTCACTCCCTGGGTAATCTCCTCCAGTCACTCGACTCTAAATACTCTGTCTGCTGCTGTGTGCATGCTAAAGCCCTTAAGTCACGTCCGACTCTTTGCGACCCATGGACTGTAGCCCACCAGGCTCCTCTGTCCATGGGATTCTCCAGGCAAGAGTACTGGAGTGGATTTCCATGCCTTCCTCAGGGGATCTACTTGCTGGTGAGTTCCAAATTTATACCTTTGGTTTGGAAATATCTCTCTTGAACTCTCAGCTGGTAAAGAACCCACCTGCAGTGTGGGAGACCTGGGTTCGATCCCTGGGTTGGGAAGATCCCCTGGAGAAGGGAAAGGCTACCCACTCCAGTATTCTGGCCTGGAGAATTCCATGGACTGTATAGTCCATGGGGTCACAAAGAGTCAGACACGACTGAGCGACTTTCACAAGCAAGCTCTTCAACTCACACTTGGACTTCAGTGACTTTCTCCACTTGGATACCAAGTAGGCTTTTAAAACTTGACAAGTCTGAAAGTGAGCTCATGTCTCTCTCACAGCCTTCCCCAAATTAGTTGATGGCAACTCCATCCTTCCAGCCGATAATGCCAAAAACCTTTATATCATCTTGAATCCTTTCTGCACAATGCACATCCAGTCTTTTCTTATTAATCCTCCTTTCAAAATCATGTTCATTATATTTCTAAAACATATCCCAGAGTCTTGCCATTTCTCATTATCTTGTATGTCTATTGTGCTTGCCCAAGCCACCATCATTTCTCATCTGGATTATTGCAATAGCCTCTCAACTTGCCCTCCTGCTTCCATCCGTGATTTCCTTCAGTCTATCCTAAATAATCATTGGAAGCCCTCTTGGAGGTTAGCTGCCACAGTATGCTCATGGGTCCCCAAAGACTCATGTCTCTCCAACATGCACAATACACCCACCTTCTCCTACCCCCCCGTAAGTCTCATCCCATTAGAGCACCAGCTCAAATCTAGAATTTGTCATCTAAATCAGGTCTGATACACCTGAGGCTCCTTACATGTGTATGAAGTAAAGGGACAAGTTATCTTTCCCCAGTATATCCAACATAGATACTCTGGTACCCCTGGGCTACAGCAACTCTGAACTCCAGTGAGGCCCAGATTGATACTCCCTTGACAAGGACTCAAACCTTCTTATTCATTTATTTTTCTTTTTGGCTGTGCTGGGTCTTTGTTGCTGCGTGTGGGCTTCCTCCGGCTGTGGTGAGCAGAGGCTGCTCTTCCTTGAGGTGTGTGGGCTTCTCACCGCAGTGGCCTTTTCTGTTGTGGAACATGGGCTCGAGGGCATGCAGGCTCCGTAGCTGTGGTGCACAGGCTTCGTTGCTCCGTGGCAGGTGGAATCTTCCTGGACCTGGGATTGAACCCAGGGCCCCTGCATGAACAGGAAGATTCTTAGCCACAGGCCACCAGGGAAGTCCAGGAATAACTCTTTATGGCATTTGATTACATGTGGGGCTTTAAGTTCAGTCCTTTAAGTTACCTTTGGTGGCCCAGGCGTACAGCTGTGAAGTTTTCTCAGCCCAATTCCTGTCAGTATAAGACTTTTTTTCATTTTTTAAATGTACATCTCTTTCAGTCAAAACTGGTGGTGTTTCTACAAATACAACTCTCTTAAAATGTCTGAAGGGTTTTTTTTTTTTTTTAAATGAATCTTATTTGGATTTATTCCATTGGACAAAAAACACCACCTTGGCTTTTTGTCTTGAAGGACAAACTTTGAAGGTCAACACTCTCAAGTTTCTGAAAGTTTTTATTTTTGGACTGAATGATTTCCTGAGGTATTTATAACTGTAGGTCATTCTGATGTCTTAACAAAAGAATTAACAGCTGCTCTCTCAGCTTCCTCTTTCCATTAGGTTTTCAGGATGGTGCTCTGATCTGATCCTTTCAACAACTCATTTCTTAAATTTAGCCTAGTTTGCTGTTTGAGAGGGTACTTCCAAAACCAGTAAGTTCTGGCTCCTTTTTGTTTAATAATCCTTCATTGAGGTTCTCTCTCTCTCCTCTCATATTTTTGGCTCAGATGGTAAAGAATCTGCCTGCAATGCAGGAGACCCAGGTTCTATCCCTGAGTTGGGAAAATCCCCTGGAGAAGGTAATGGCAACCCACTCCAGTATTGTTGCACAGAGAATCCCATGGACAGAGGAGCCTGGTGGGCTATAGTCCATGGGGTTGCAAAGGGTCAGACATGACTAGAGATTAACATTTCCACTTTCTCATATTTTATTATAAGCAGCAAGAATAAATTAGGCAGGAGCTTCAACATTCTGCCTAGAAATTTCCTTAGCTCGATAACTCAATTTATTGAGTATATTTTCTGCTGCCCACATTACCATAGCTAACATGTTGCTAAAATTTCTACCGCTGCACACCAAATATCCCTTATTCTTCAGTTCCTGATAACATTTTCCCTCATCTTTCATTGGCAGCCTCCTTACAGGGTAATAGGCTTCCAATAACAGTCTTTTTAATGGTCCTAAACTTCACTATTTTTTTCCTGAAAGTCTTTTCAGCTACTGCTCTCTGTTGCAAAGCCAAGCCTGTATTCTCAGTTTTTGTTAAGCTGCACCGCACTTCCAAGTATTAAAATCTATATTAATTGCCTACTGCTACATTACATTTTATCCCAAATTTGGGGCAGGAAGCAAGAATTACTGCAGGCCATCTTGAAATCTGACTACCATAGTTCTGAACAATATCTAACACAGTACATATCTTATTTTTGTTAGTTGTCCATCTAGAATGAGGCTTCCCCCGTGGCTCAGTGGTAAAGAATCTGCCTGCAATGCAGGAGACACTGGAGACTTGGTTTCAATCTCTGGGTCAGGAAGATCCCCTGGAGGAGGGCATGGCCACCCACTCCAGTATTGTTGCCTGAAGCATCCCATGGACAGAGGAGCCTGGTGGGCTATAGTCCATAGGGTCTCAAAGAGTCGGACACGACTGAAGCAACTGAGCACACATGACCTCATGCATCTAGAATGAAAGGCTTTTCTAGAATGGCAGGGCTTTTCAATGGAGTGATTCACTGCTTTGACCCCAAAGCCTGGTATACACTAGATACTCAAGAAATAAGTTCTGAATGACTGAATTAAGACTACATTTCTGGTCCACTCTGACAAGTGAGCTTGACTATTAGCTAAATTTGGCCAATGATGTGTGAGCAAAAGTGATGAGGGCAATCTCTGGGTTGTACACTTAAAAGGAATGGATTTGTCCTCTGATTTTCTTTTCTCCCTCCTCACTGGCTGGACTATTTATGCATTAGATGCACATAAGGGAAACACCCTAGAGAAGGCAGAGCAACACAATAGGAGCCTAGACTTTTGGCATCATAGCATTACTATACTGGCCGCAGCCTGCATATGCTAGAACTGGTACCTAGGAGCAAATTTCTAAGCTGTTTAAACTACAGTTAATTTGAGTCTCTACTATTGCAGCTGGACCTAAAGTTTATTCAGTCTAAGCTACATGGGGGGAAAGGGAAGGGCTTGATAGAAATGCAGTGATGACTGCAAATGGTCTGAGGAAGTAATACAATGGCTAACTAGTATTTTGCTGTTTAATCACTAAGTCGTGTAAGACTCTTTGCAACCCCATTAACTGCAACCCGCTAGCCTCCTCTGTCCGTTAGGTTTTCCAGGCAAGAATACTGGAGAGGGCTGCCATTTCCTTCTCCAGAGGATCTTCCCGACCCAGGGATCGAACCCACATCTCCTGCATTGCAGGCGGATTCTCTACCACTGAGCCACCAGGGAAGCCAACTAGTATTTAGATAATGATAAATATAGACTCACTGTTATATGGCAGTACCCTGGAGGAATTTACTACAATTTACTAATGTATTGTTGATAGACTTGTGAGCAGTTTCTAGTTTTCTACTCCCTGAAAGATCCTCATATAAACATTCTTGCACATGACTTAAGAGAACATATGTACAGTGGGATGGCTGGATATGAAAGTATTCAGCCTTAGAAGATTCTGCCAGTTTTCCAAACAGGCTGTAATACTAATTTACAAGCCCATTAGCTGAGCATGAGACTTCTAGTTGTTTCACATCCTTGCTCACAATAGTTTTCTCTTTAATTTTAGCCCTTCTATTGTGTGCATGGAGGTATATCATTGTAATTTCAATTTGCATTTTCCCCAAGACAAATGAAGTGGAGCTCCTTTTCATTTATTTGTTAGCTATTTGGATATCTTCTTTTGTATAAAGTGTTTATTCAAGTATATTGCCCAGTTTGTTTTAGTTTTGGGGTTTAAAAAAATGATCACTGCATTTATTTATTGAGTATACTAGGTTGGATACATGGTTGTTGTTTAGTCACTAAGTCATGTCTGACTCTTTTTGTGACCCCGTGGACTGTAGCGCGCCAGGCTCCTCTGTCCATGGGATTTCCCTGGCAAGAAAACTGAAGTGGTTTTCCATGTCCTTCTCCAGGGGATTATCCCAACCCAGGGATCTCACCTGTGTCTCCTATATTGGCAGGCAGATTCTTTACCAGTGAGCCCCCAGGGAAGCCACCTAACGCATACAACAACACTATTTAGTTGGTCTTATGACTCTTATTCTGGAGAAGGAAATGGCAACCCACAACAGTATTCTTGCCTAGAGAATCCCGTGTGCAGAGGAGCCTGGTGGGCTGCTGTCCATAGGGTCGCACAGAGTCAGTCACGACTGAAGCAACTTAGCACGCATGCATGCATTGGAGAAGGAAATGGCAACCCACTCCAGTGTTCTTGCCGGGAGAATCCCAGGGACAGAAGAGCCTGGTGGGCTGCCATCTATGGGGTCGCACAGAGTCGGACACGACTGAAGCGACTTAGCAGCAGCAGCAGCATGACTCTTATTCCCATTTAACCGTTGAAGAAACAAAGCCTCTGAATATTCAATAATTCACCCAAAACCTCTCAGTTGTAAATGGTGGAGCCAAGATCTAAACACAGATCCACAGTCTAAAGTTTGAACAGCAAACCTTGGTAGACAATATAGGAAGCACTCCCTTTCCTGGGGCTACATGTAACTTTATTATCTTAACCATTTTCAGAAATTGTCTTACTGGTCCCTCAAGGAAAGGAGCCACCTTGTTGGGTTGCTGAGGACCACCCAGAAGAGTCTTCAACTTCAACCTGTGTGGTATGCCTATGGGGAACCCACCCACAAGTTACACTCCTGGAATTACTGAAAGGCCATGGGAATTTCTAATATGACTCCTTCTTCAAGTCAAGTCAAACAGGAGAACCCTCGGTTTTATCCACAGAAATGAAACTCTTGTCAGCTTCCAGAGGTATTAGGGATAGAACAGTGTCACAAAATGTCTATGAAGTGCCCAGTGTTTTCCAGTTATGCCAACAGAGTTTCAGCTTCAGTGAGGACTCCACGTCTGTGCCAGGCATTTCTGTGTTGGTGAGTAAAAGTATATACTGCTTTATTTCTATTCTGAAAGGGATTTCAGGATAAAACACACTGAGCATATAGCTCTGTAATGTTTTAGCAATTGAAAGCCAAGAACTGTGGGAACTGAAGTTAAGAACTCTATGAGGACAAATTTAAGTATTATTAGAAAACATATATAAAGCTCTTGCATTGACAGCTCAAAAAAATAACTTCCATTTATATGACATCAAGGGGCAATTTATGAACCACTTTCACGTTATCTCGTTTGGTCCTCGCAAACCCCTAAATAAAGGTAGATCGGACAGGTGGTATTATTACGATTCATATTTCCATCTTACAAATGAAGCAACCAAAGTTCAGAGAGTTTTAGTGGCTCTCTGAGGTCAAAAACTCTTAAGCGGCACTGCCAGGTCTCAAGGTCAAGTCTCTTGCCTAACCTCCCCTTGCCCCCACATCTCTAGCAACACACATTCTCTTATTGACTTGGCCATATTTACAAAGGGCTGTGAATGCTCACAAAAGAGTTGGCTGAGAGTTAACACATCACAGCAGTTAGGAGTTCCCAAAGAGGGGGCACTTGTGGAAAAAGCACAGTCGCTGGGTGAAACACAGTGTGCTCGGTACAGTTTCCGTTTGATTCATCTATCACAGCTAAAGAACCAGTTCAGAGGAATCTCCCAAGCCACTGACCAAGTCTTCAGAAGTTTTTCTAAAGTTAAGGGAGATTCCTTTCTCCCTGCAGCCAGTAGAGGTCTTTTTTTTTTTTTTTTAAGATTTATTTATTTTATTTTGGGCTGTGCTGAGTCTTTGTTGCCGCTCTCGGTCTTTCTCTAGTTGCAGTGACCAGCGGCTACTCTCTAGCTGTGGTGCGAGGGCTTCTCATTGCAGTGGCTCCTCTTGTCACAGGGCATGGGCTCTAGATCACCTGGGCTCAGTAGTTAGTTTCCCCGTGGCATGTGGGGTCTTTCGGGACCAGGGATCGAACCTACAACCCTTGCAATGGCAGGCAGATTCCCAACCACCAGAACACCACAGAAGCTCCAGGAGAGGTCCTGTGACAGCTGCCACACAGTGTTAGAACCCAGAGATGGGAACGATTATATATTCCTCAGATTCAAATGCACAAACAAATTCAGCCACCTTCCAGAAGACAGGAAATATCATCAAAAGCACATTTCTACATTTCTTATTTTCCCAAGTGACAGGACACACTGTCAACAGAAAAATAGAGGGAGAAAATGTACATCTTTCCATTCTTAAGTAGAAGTCTTTGTGCTACACTATAAAGTTAAGTATTTTAACATGTTAAAGAAAAGGAATTTGAGCCAAAATGAGCATGTTTGCTATTCATGCAATTTGACATGTTGCATAAAGTATTGTCATGATATAGATCATTTGATCATGTAATTATAGGGAGGCATATTGAAGTGTTAAGACTTCTCTTAATGTTGATTCTGATAGGTTTAGAAACTTTGACACAACTGTTTTGGAAAAATAACATATAGCTGCTCTTTGGCAAAATTATAATAATTGAGAAATATTCCAAATTTCAAACTTTGTCAAAAATATATTTTGTCACAATCATCTTTCAAAATGTGAAAAGCTAGACTTGGACTCAGAAGACCTAAATCAAGTTCTGGTTCTGCCATGGATTTGTCACATAATGCTGACATCCACTTTACCTCTCCAAGTTTCTATTTCCTAAAATAAGGTGGTAGGTAGATAATCTTAAACTTGGAGCTAGAATAACAAGGTTCTGTCTGTTCCCCACTGTAGCATCCGGGGTTGACAGAGTAGATGGTATATGCTTAACATTAAAGATTTCTTCCAAGAATTTAAGGTGACTTATTACTGCAGCATTCCATGATGTTATGCTACAAATCTGAAGAATTTCTAAAGAATATGAAATTGTCATGATACAAATATGCTCATTCTCTCTTACATACACACTCACACACACAGACACACACACACTTAAAATGAGGCTATGCCAAGTATTAGGTGTTTCACGTAGCTCCTTTGTTACAAGAAAAAAAAAAAACACCTTTAAAGTAACTGTTGTCTTTAATCTATTGGATTAATCTAACTTTTCACTGTAGAATCAAATTTAAGGAAGCAGGACTTTTTAGAATTTTCAGACTATTTTCATGGGACACTTGAAAGTTGCTCAGTTGTGTCCGACTCTTTGCGACCCCATGGACAATATAGTCCATGGAATTCTCCAGGACAGAATACTGGAGTGGGTAACCATTCCCTTCTCCAGGGGATCTTCCCAACCCAGGGATCGAACCCAGGTCTCCCACATTGCAGGCAGATTCTTTACCAGCTGAGCCACCAGGGAAGCCCTTTATGGGACACTTAATGACAAGAAAAAGCCAAGTCTATGTATCTCTATTTGGGCTTCTCTGGTGGTTCATCCGTAAAGAATCCGCCTGCAATGTTGGAGACCCAGGTTCCATCCCTGAGTTGGGAAGATCTCCTGAAAAGGAAACAGAAACCCACCCACTCCAGTACCCTTGCCTGAAGAATTCCATGGACAGAGGAGCGTCATAAGCTACAGTGCATGGGGTCACAAAAGAGTTGAACATGACTAAGAAACTGGGGCTTCCCTGATAGCTCAGACAGTAAACAATCTGCTGGCAATGCAGGAGACCCGGGTTCGATCTCTGGGTCGGGAAGATCTCCTGGAGAAGGGAATGGCAGCCCACGCCAGTATTCTTGCCTGGAGAATTCCATGGACAGACCAGGAGGTCACAGAGTCAGACATGACCAAGCGACTAACACTTTCACTTTAGCGACTAAACAACAACAGTGTATATCTATTTATATTTATTTATTCACACTAATGAAGGAATATCTAAGGCAACTGATTTAAAAATCAGATACATTTTTATATATTTCCATTTGTCTCCTCAGAAAATAAAGACACACCCGGATATTTTAGCATTAGACCAAACTGGTGAAGGTTCTTTTTGCGGCAGTCTTTGCTCATGGCGCTGGCTAAACCTGCTCATTGAGCCCTGAATTGCCATTTCTCAACAATGTCTCATTTAAACAGCATTTTCCTTTGCACAGCTTTTTGGAATCCTCTTCTTTTCCCTCAGCTTTCCTCTTCCCCCATCAAAACATCTTTTGCTCAGATTAAACTCCTTTACCTAAAGGAATGAATAATGATTATTTCCTGGAGGCAGTTCTATTTTAAAAGAAAATCATTTCCTAAACAAATCTCTAATTGGCCACATTTCAGGCAATTTATCTATCTTACTAGGCCTCAGCTATTCCCCCAGTCCCCTAAAACAGAGGTCCCCATCCTCCAGGATCTAATGCTTGATGATCTGAGGTAGAGTTGATGTAATAATAATAAAATGCACAGTAAATGTAATGTGCTTCAGTTCAGTTCAGCCGCTCAGTCATGTTCGACTCTTTGTGACCCCATGGACTGCAGCACTCCAGGCTTCCCTGTCCTTCACCAACTCCCGGAGTTTGCTCAAACTCATGTCCATCAAGTTGGTGATGCCATCCAAGTCAGGCTTCCTTTGTGGCTCGGCTGGTAAAGAATCTGCCTGCAATGCAGGAGACCCTGGTTCGATCCCTGGGTTGGGAAGATCCCCTGGAGAAGGGAAAGGCTACCCACTCCAGTATTCTGACCTGGAGAACTCCATGGACTATATAGCCCACTGGGTCGCAAAGAGTTGGACACAACTGAGCGACTTTCACTTCACTGTAATGTGCTTGAATCATCCCCAAACCATTCCCCCACCCCCAGGTCTGTGGAAAAATTGCCTTCTATGAAACAGGTCCCAGATGTCAAAAAGGTTCGGGACCACTGTCTTAAAACATATAGACAACTGTCTAGTACAGTGGTTCTACAAACTTTTAAAGCCACAGAACTCTTGCTTCAAACAGAAATCAGGCAGCAGTCCACTGTATAGAAGAGATGAGGGCTAGAATACTCCAGTGGGAGCAGGGATGGAGATCCAGAATCTTGCCCACCTGGCCTGCTTCTCTCCACCAGTGATGCTACAGAGGCACACACCTCAGGACAACCCATGCAAAAGGCCAGCCCATCTTCTCATACAAATGCACACACATAAGGTGGGCTTCTCTGGTGACTCAGATGGTAAAGAATGTGCCTGCAATGCAGGAGACCTGGGATGATCCCTGGGTTGGGAAGATCCCCTGGAGGAGGAAGTGGCAGCCCACTCCAGTATTCTTGCCTGGAGAAATCCATGGACGGAGGAGCCTGGAGGGCTGCAGTCCTGTTGCAGAGAAGAAGCCAATTCTGACTCCATGTTGGAACTGTTTCTTTGACTTGCTTTTTGTTGCTATTGTTATTATAATCATACAGAATGGCCTGCCTCAGAGAATCCTGCCCCTCTGCCTGACTGTTAAACTAAATGCCTTTGTACAGGACTCTGTCCACCTATAGATCCCCTGCCTGATGCGTGCCATTCTGGGAGATATTTGCAAGATTAATGGCCTTTTTACTTTGCTTCCTCACCTCCCCTGCCACCTCTGATCTATAAAAAAGCTGGGCATCCAGACACCCAATAAGATGTTTATTTTGAGGCACTAGCCTGCCATCTTCTCGGTCAGCTGGTTTTCAGAGTAAAGTAGTTTTCCTTGTCACAACACCTGGTCTCTTTCACTGGCCTCTTGTGTGGTGAACAGAGTGAGCTTGGACTCGGTAACAGTCCATGGGTCGCAAAGAGTCCAACACGACTGAGTGACTGATGAGACAATGGGTGATAAGGTAGTAGATGACTCACGCTTAAGCACCCTGGAGAAGCTTGTAGATGTCTGTTGTAATCACAAATCACATTCGTATTTTTAAAAACACTTTGAGAATGTAGCCAAGAGTAGCAAATATTAATAGAATAAGCAATTTAGATTTTGACCATTATCTTCTATTTCTACCTTATGTTTGAAACATGGTTGTGTTGCACGGTTGTGTTGTAAAATAAACATGGTCAACTCAGTGCATTCCTGAAGTCAGTTTTACTATTAACCTTTAACAGAACTGGTTTTCCCCTAATGGGCTTTCCCTTACTCAAAATTTGAATGTAATCTAACCACCAAAAACAACTGCTTTCTCTTCTGAAACAGAAGTTCCTGTGGTGTTTTCCCAGGGGAAGAGATTCTGAAGCTCATCACCTCTAGAAAGGCCACCCAGATCCACGGTAAGCATGTCTTACCTTGCAGGCATCTCCAGCCCACCCAGTCTCAAGTCAAACTCCCTCACCTTCCGCCTGATTAATAATGAATGGTTGTACCACTTGCCCACTTACAAAGTGAAAACCTTAAAGTCCCCGTAAAACAGCAACCATTAAATGACTCTGGCTCTTGGCTGTTGTTTAGTCAGTAAATCATCTCTAACTCTTGTGACCCCACGAACTGTAGCCCATCAGGCTCCTCTGTCCATGGGATTTCCCAGGCAAGAATACGGGTGTGGGTTGTCGTTTCATTTTCCTAATTTATTTATTTTTAATTGGAGGATAATTGCTTTACAATGTTGAGCTGGCTTCTGCCATACATCAACATGAATTAGCCATAGGTATACATATGTCCTCTCCCTCTTTAAGCTCCTTCCCACCTCCCACCCCATCCTACCCCTTTAGGTTGTCACAGAGCACCGGGTTGAGCTCCCGGTGTTATACAGCGAATTCCCACTGGCTACCATTTTACATATAGTAATGTATATATTTCAATGCTACTCTATTCGTCTCACCCTCTCCTTCGCTCATTATGTCCACAAATCTGTTCTTTATGTCTGCATCTCTATTGCTGCCCTACAAATAGGTTCATCAGTACCATTTCTCTAGATTCCATATGTATGCATTAATATATGATATTTTCCTCTTTCTGACTTAACTTCATTCTGTGTAACAGGCTCTAGGTTAATCCAACTCACTAGAACTGACTCAAATTTGTTCATTTTTATAGCTGAGTAATATACCATTGTTTATATGTATCACTACTTCTTTATCCATTCATCTGTTGATAGACATTGAAGTGGCTTCCATGTCCTGGCTATTGTAAATAGTGCTGCAATGAACATTGGGGTAAATGTGTCTTTAAGAATTGTGGTTTTCTCAGGTTATATCGGAGAAGGCGATGGCACCCCACTCCAGTACTCTTGCCTGGAGAATTCCAGGGACAGGGGAGCCTGGTGGGCTGCCGTCTATGGGGTTGCACAGAGTCAGACACGACTGAAGCGACTTAGCAGCAGCAGCAGTAGCAGGTTATATGCCCACTAGTGGGTTTTCTGGGTCATATAGTAGTTTTATTCCTAGTTATTAAAGAAATCTCCATACCGTTCTCCAAAGTGGCTGGATCAGTTTACATTCCCACCAATAATGCAAGAGGGTCGTCTTTTCTCCACATCCTCTCCAGTATTTGTCTATCGATTCTTTGATGAGGGCCATTCTGACCGCTGTGAGATGATACCATATTGTAGTTTTGCTTTGCATTTCTCTAATAATGAGCAATGTTGAGCATCTTTTCATGTGTTTGTTGGCTGTCTGTATGTCTTCTTTGGAGAAATGCCTGTTTAGGTCTTCAGTCCATTTTTGATTGGGTTGCTTGTTTTTCTGATATTGAGCTGCCTGAGCTGCTTGCATATTTTGGAGATTAATCCGTTGCCAGTTGCTTCATTTGCAATTATTTTCTCCCATTCTGAGGGTTGTCTTTTCATCTTATTTATGGTTTCCTTTGCTGTTCAAAAGCTTTTAACTTGATCTATTGATGTTGGGGCAGGATGATTTTCTGTATGGGGAAGCCCGTCCTGTGCACTGTAGGGGGGTTAGCAGCTTCCTTGGCCTCCACTAGATGCCAGCAGTCCCACCTCCAGCAACTTCCAGGCTCCACAATAATTACCTCTAGGCATCGCCAAATGCCTGCGGGAGGGAAAATCAACTCCATTTGAGAACCACTGATGTGGGTTATTTATAAATCCTCAAAATACCCCACAGGGTCCCATCTCAGACCTACTGAATCTCAGACACAAGGATTAGGGGCCAGGAGTCTGTTTCAACACACCCTCCAGGTGGTTCTGAAGTTCAAGAACCCAAGTCTATTTGACAGACCTCTAACACTGCAGGGTGGCCCAGAAACCTTGACTTCCTTTCCTGACAAGTACCTTGTCACTACCTTCTCCTCTCCTGTCCCACTCCACCCACTGCCTGCCCTTTATTTAATTCTTTCACTAGCTATCAAACATGTATTTGTCTTTGTTTTCTAAGTACTAGTATGTGGTTGCTAAGTTGTATTCAACTCTTTTGCAACCCTGTGGACTGTGGCCCGCCAGGCTCCTCTGTCCAGGGGGTTCTGTAGGCAAGAATACTGGAGGGGGTTGCCATTTCCTTCTCCAGGGGATCTTCCCGAACCAGAGATCCAACCTTAGTCTCTTGCATTGCAGGCAGTCTCCTACCTTGCAGGCAGATTCTTTACAGACTGAGCCAAGTACCAGTAAGACAAGCAAAACAGTTGTGCTCCTTGGTGACTCCCTGACTGCAGGCTGGGGTGCTCCATCATCCTGCCCCACCTGGAGTTAGGTACACCCCTTGTCAGTTTAAGCCACAAGCCTCCTTCTTCCTGGTGAACTTCTTGACTTTTGTGGCTCGTTCCCAAATGTCCCTTTGAATTATTCAGAGGGGTTAAGCCCTAGTTTCCCTGAACATCCACAGAGGTTGAGTTCCCAACCTCTGGGATCTGAGGTGGAGCTGATGTAGTAACCACAGAAATGAAGGGCATGATAAATGTAATGCACTTGAGTTATCCTGAAACCATCCGTCTCCAACCGTCATTTTCTTCCAGGAAATCAGTCCCTGGTGCCAAAACTGTTGGGGACCGCTGTCTTAGGGTACAGGTTAGGTGAAGGAAGAGACTTCTTTCATGGTTGTACAGCCAGCTTTAGGACAATGGTGATCAACCCAGCACACTTCAGAACCATCCGGGAGCTTTTTAAATATATGGATGGGGGCACTAGTCCCCAGACCGACAGAATCTTGCAAACCCGTATTTCAAACTATTCCCACACCATGGTTGAATTATTGCCCAATGTCTTGCACAGAGCAGGTATTTCATCAAAATTTCTTGACTGTCCGATCAATCACTTAGCCGTGGAGTCATCTCCCCCTTCCCCTTGTCTTGCTTCTCTCCACTTCTGCTTTTTCTTTTATTTCACTTTCCATTTCCTCTATCTTGAGCGAACTTGGCAAAAGCCAAACAGCAGCTTTTACTGATGAAAGGCCAAATTGTGTCTAGATGATTTTAATTATTGACCTAATCTCTGGCATCTGAAGGTTAATACATTGTTCACAGTCTCAAATATTCTGCAGGAACCTCATATTAGGGTGACCAGTTAAACAGTCCCTAAGGCGTCTTTCAGGGATTTCAGTTACCTGGTGGCTACTCCGTGCTTACACGAGGTGTCCATGGCTGACTGTAGAAAGCTTTTAATCACCATTTAAGGTGGTTGTGAGACCTCAAACCGACTCACCTGGAGCCGGCCAGGTTCGCTCCATACCCCTGGTTGGGCGGGGCGGCGGTCTCCCGCGATCAGGTCAGAGGGCGCCAGAGAGGAGCGAGGTCGGGGAAGTCCTGGGGGCGGTGCTGTCCGCTGCTGGGAGCGAGAAATCGAAACTCAGCTGTTAAAACCGCTGCGGTGGCTCTTCCGAGTGGCACTCTCGAGACCCGCCACGCATCCCAGCGCCGCCGGCATCCGTCCTGCAGCGGCGTCGGCCGGGGCCCCGCGGGCTCTGAACCATGTACACCCGCGCTAGAGTGCAGGGCTCCGGGTTCGGAGCCCCCGCCGCCTCCCGCCCGACCCGGGACCCCCCTGCCTGGCGCGGGGAGCTGGGCCCACCGGAAGCCCCCAGGCGGGGTTTGGAGGCTGCTCCCGAGAGCCCTTCGCCGGAGACCACGGAGCTCGCAGGCCAGAGGTTGTAAGTATTTAACCACCTGTCCGGCGCGGTGGCGGCCCAGCCCCAGAACAGACCCAGAGGTTCTTCCCTGATCTTTGGAGTTTGAAACACATGGGCCCAATTACAGGGTTCCTGGGAGAAGGAAGGTTCACTTGTCTAAACAGTAACAACCGTGAATTACTGTATAAATTGAGAGTGCCAGTCCGGGGTCCTTTACTGAACATCCAAACCCCTGTACCTTTCCTGATTCTTGTGACTGGTCCCAGGACTGAAAGACATGCGTGTGTAGTGACTGCCTAGGCTTCTTGCCAATTTTCCAGGTATCTCCAGAACTCATGCTCTTGTGTGTTAGTCGCCCAGTCGTGTCCGATTCTTTGCGACCCCATGGACTGTAGCCTGCCAGATTCCTGTGTCCATGGGGATTCTCTAGACAAGAACACCGGAGTGGGTTGCCATTCTCTTCTCCAGGGTATCTTCCCAACTCAGGGATCGAACCCGGGTCTCCTGCACTGCAGACAGATTGTTTACCAACTGAGCCATCAGGGATGACCTTAAATAACATGAAAATATTTTAAAATTTCCTTTCTTGAAAAAAAAAAAAATCGTTGCCCTAAATAGTATTTTCACATCAGCTGCTAAGGTAAGGGTGAAGAGGGAATGTGTTATGGGGTAGAAGATGCAAATATTGCCTCTAGGAGTTTGCATCCCAACAACAAAATAGTAGCCTCTCAGCACCAGAGGACTGAGTCAGAGAGGATATGAGTGGCTGCAGTGTTTAAGAGTTTTTATTATTATTTATTTACATTGTTATTATTGGTTTTTCTGACTGTGGTGGGTCTTGGTTGCTGCACATGGTCTTCCTCTAGTTGCCCATGTGTGGGCTTCTCTTGTTGTGGAGCACACGTTCTAGGTGTGGGGGGTTTCGGCAGTTGCAGCTCATGGGCTCTACAGTGTGGGCTCAGTAGCTGTGGAGCACGAGCTTAGTTGCTCTGTGGCATGTGGGATCATCCTGGACCAGGGACTGAACTGGTGTCCCTTGCATTGCAAGGCAGATTATTAACCACTGGACCACCAGGGAAGCCTGCAGTGTGTCTTGTCTCCGGTGTTGAGAAGTGCTCTACATTTATCAACAGGTAGGTAGCATTTATTCCTGGTCTTTGGTTGAGGGACTACAGTTACTATCCTGGAAACATTTACTGAGTAAAGTGTCAGCGACGCTTGCTTTCCCACCAGTGGATAAGCTACTTTATTAAGCCAACAGTAGGGTTTGTAAAGACATTACTGCTTTTGAAGTGCTGCCTCTGTGAACTGGAACTTTCTATTGATAGGTAGTTTCGTTTTCAGTTCTCCCATTTCATCAACTTCTAGTTACATGAAAGGCAAATGTTAGTTGCTCAGGAACAATATATACAACTTATGACCAATAAATAGGTTTTATTTCATCCCTTAACTTTTGAAAGAATTCATAAGTACCAGGCTTTTAATATTATTCAACTTTGAGTGGAATGTGAAGTCAAGTGGGCCTTAGGAAGCATCACTATGAACAAAGCTAGAGGAGGTGATGGAATACCAGTTGAGCTATTTCAGATTCTAAAAGATGATGCTGTGAAAGTGCTGCAATCAATATGCCAGCAAATTTGGAAAACTCAGTAGTGGCCACAGGACTGGAAAAGGTCAGTTTTCGTTCCAATACTAAAGAAAGGCAATGCCAAAGAATGCTCAAACTACCGCACAGTTGCACTCATCTCACACGCTAGTAAAGTAATGCTCAAAATTCTCCATGCCAGGCTTCAACAGTATGTGAACTGTGGACTTCTAGATGTTCAAACTGCTCTTAGAAAAGGCAGAGGAATCGGAGATCAAATTGGCAACATCCATTGGATCATTGAAAAAGCAAAGAGAGTTCCAGAAAAACATCTATTTCTGCTTTATGGACTATGCCAAAGCCTTTGACTGTGTGGATCACCACAAACTGTGGAAAATTCTTCAAGAGATGGGAACACCAGACCACCTGACTTGCCTCTTGAGAAATCTGTATGCAGGTCAGGAAGCAACAGTTAGAACTGGACATGGAACAACAGACTGGTTCCAAATCGGGAAAGGAGTACGTCAAGGCTGTATATTGTCACCCTGCTTATTTAACTTATATGCAGAGTACATCATGAGAAATGCTGGGCTGTATGAAGCACAAGGTGGAATCAAGATTGCTGGGAGAAATATCAATAACCTCAGATATGCAGATGACACCACCCTTATGGCAGAAAGTGAAGAAGAAAATTAAAGAGCCTCTTAATGAAAGTGAAAGAGGAGAGTGAAAAAGTTGGCTTAAAGCTCAACATTCAGAAAACTAAGATCATGGCATCTGGCCCCATCACTTCATGGCAAATAGATGGGGAAACAGTGAGAAACTTTATTTTTTGGGGGCTCCAAAATCACTGCAGATGGTGACTGCAGCCATGAAATTAAAAGATGTTTGCTCCTTGGAAGAAAAGTTATGACCAACCTAGACAGCATATTAAAAAGCTGAGACATTACTTTGCCAACAAAGGTCCATCTAGTCAAGGCTATGGTTTTTCCAGTGGTCATGTATGGATGTGAGATTTGGACTATAAAGAAAGCTGAGTGTCGAAGAATTGATGCTTTTGAACTGTGGTGTTGGAGAAGACTCTTGAGAGTCCCTTGGACTGCAAGGAGATCCAACCAGTCCATCCTAAAGGAAATCAGTCTTGAATATTGATTGGAAGGACTGATGTTGAAGCTGAAACTCCAATACTTTGGCCACCTGATGCGAAGAGCCGACTCATTTAAAAAAATAAGACCCTGATTCTGGGAAAGATTGAAGACAGGAGGAGAAGGGGACGACAGAAGATAAGATGGCTGGATGGCATCACCAACTCAATGGACATGAGTTTGAGTAAACTCCAGGAGTTGGTGATGGACAGGGAGGCCTGGCATCCTGTAGTCCGTGGGGTCACAAAGAGTCAGACACAACCGAGCAACTGAACTGAAGTGAACTGAACTTAGAGTTGCCCTTAGATGTGGTGGATGATCTGGGTGATTTCAGTTAGAAATTGCTGCATTTGTCTCCAACTCAGGGTATCTGGGTGTGGGAATTCCTCACAGATTCCCCCCGCCCCCCTGCACTGCCCCACTCCCACTGCAGTCCAGTGGTTAGGACTCAGTGCTCTCATTCCCTGGGCCTGGAGTTTCATCCCTGCTGGGTAAGTAAGGTTCCATAAGCTGAGTATAGTGGGGAAAAAAAAATAAAGGAGAGTTATCTGGTCATAATGGAAGTCCATTAATTTTGAGTAACTTCCAGCTCTATAAGCTGTAGCATTTGATAAAACAGAGGTCATGGATGTATGGTTTCATGTTGATAATAAATACCCTCTATGCCTTTTTTCTATTATACAGCATCTACTTAGACATAATTATTTAATTGCAAGCTCATAACATCACATAAACATTAGCAGTGGCATCTATCTGTTTTCTTAGTTGTAAATTAATTGTACCAGTAAATTACCCTCAGAATCTTGCTGGACTGAATTATTCAGAAAGAGGTAGTTTTCTAATTAATTTTCCAGACCTCAGTATCTGAAGACCTCACTACAGACTATTTTGTAGTTTCCAATTTGCCAGTAGACATTAGAGAGTGCCCGGGTGGGTTCAGTTGTGCTTCACAGAGCTCATCATTTTCATGAGAACCAGATACAATAAGCAGAACATTATAAGATACATTTCCTCTTAAGCATCTAACATGTCAGATCCTGGTTTGACCACTCTGAACTCTCCTTACATCTCCATTAGTCACTTATATCTGCTGTTTATACTTGCTTGTCTCCTTTAATGGAAGCAGGAAACTAAGGAAAGTGGTTGAATGGCATATACTAATAACAGCTCAATAAAACTGACAAAAAGCCATTAAGATTTATTTTCTTGGGGAGAAATTAGAAGCATTTTCTGATGGAAAATTAAGAAAAAGGAAGGATAGAGTTGAGTACTTAATAGTGAAACCTCACTTGTTCTCTTAATGTGAGCTTATTTATATGATGAAGGGTTGAACTTTGGCCTTGTTTTGTGTGCATCCTTCCACTTATTCACTAAGGAAGCCCCAGTCTGGGCAGAGGAGCAGGAGCTTTGATGCCAACTAAAGACCTTGGATTCAAGTTCTGATTCTGCTGTTACTTACTCTCTGCACTTAAACAAGGTTTTAGCTATTTTATCTCAGTGTCTTCACTACGTGAAGTGGGATAATAGCAGCCTCTCAGGGTCCATATGTGTCTGTGTGTGTGAACATATGTATGTATAAAACAATTTCATGCCTGGCAGAAAGCAAATATCCAGTAAATGTTGGGTGCTGATACCCTTGAATTCATTTCACAAATGTTTATTGACCAGGTACTTTGCTGTCACCCTGGAGTGTTTATACCTTGTAAAAGCATACTGGTTTAAAACACTGACTTACATATAAAGATACTTTAAGGCGCGTTGTTAGAAAGATTCCCGGGGTCCTCTAATAGACTCTAAGGCAAAGCTAAGCCCTCGACTCTATGTGGATTTAGGTAATTACAAGTGTTTACTAATAAATATTAGCTTTCCTAATGATTTTGAGTTGGTGATTTTATCTTGGCCTTAAATATTGTACGCTATTTATACAGATTTAAAGAGGAAAAGATGGGGACTTCCCTGGCGGTCCTGTACTTACGACTCTGTGCTTCCACTGTTGGGGGCACAGGTTTGATCCCTGCTGGGAGAACTAAGATTCACACCCAGTCTTGTGTGTGTGTGGCGAAGCCAAATAAATAGCACAGATTTCTAATCAAAGTAATCCTTTACCCTTCCCCCAAACTCTAGAAAATATAAATATAAGACTAAGGCATGGGTTTTTCTGGAAGGGCATTTTACCCAAAAGGCTCTTTGCCTATGACAGTAATACAGGCAAAGTTCACTTTGTTTAGATACTGGTCTATAACCATCGATAGAAGTGGTCCTTTAGCTTGATGCTAAAAAGATATTCTGAAAACGAACCCATCACGTGGAATTTTACTATATAGTTAACTTGAACATCATGAGAAATGCTGGGCTGGAAGAAACACAAGCTGGAATCAAGATTGCCGGGAGAAATATCAATAACCTCAGATATGCGGATGACACCACCCTTATGGCAGAAAGTGAAGAAGAACTAAAGAGCCTCTTGATGAAGGTGAAGGAGGAGAGTGAAAAAGTTGGCTTAAAGCTCAACGTTCAGAAAACTAAGATCATGGCATCTGGTCCCATCACTCCATGGGAAATAGATGGGGAAACAGTGGAAACAGTGTCAGACTTTATTTTTTTGGGCTCCAGAATCACTGCTGATGGTGACTGCAGCCATGAAATTAAAAGACGCTTACTACTTGGAAGGAAGGTTATGGCCAACCTAGATAGCATGTTTAAAAGCAGAGACATTACTTTGCCAACAAAAGTCCGTCTAGTCAAGGCTATGGTTTTTCCAGTGGTCATGTATGGATGTGAGAGTTGGACGGTGAAGAAAGCTGAGCACCGCAGAATTGATGCTTTTGAACTGTGGTGTTGGAGAAGACTCTTGAGAGTTTCTTGGACTGCAAGGAGATCCAATCAATCCATCCTAAAAGAGATCAATCCTGGGTGTTCATTGGAAGGTCTGATGTTGAAGCTGAAGCTCCAATACTTTGGCCACCTCATGCGAAGGGTTGACTCATTGGAAAAGACCCTAATGCTGGGTAGGATTGAGGGCGGGAGGAGAAGGGGACGACAGAGGATGAGATGGTTGGATGGCATCACCGACTCGATGAACATGGGTTTGGGTAGACTCCGGGAGTTGGTGATGGACAGAGAGGCCTGGCGTGCTGCGATTCATGGGGTCGCAGAGAGTCAGACACGACTGAGCGACTGAACTGAACTGAACTAACTTGAACCTAATTTGTATACAAACTCGGTTTACCTTATTTGTGGCCAATTTTAGAGTGAGAACTGTAGACACAAAGATTAGCAAAAATGATAGCAAATACTTGTGTATTTAATGTTATGTGTGTTAATGTGCATTACAAATGTTAACTCTTTGATTCTTCACAACAACCTTGTAGTAAGAGAGGGTCTCTAGCTCTGGATGTTTAATTAGAAATACAGGAAGCCTTTATGAAGCTTATGGTCTAATTAACGGGGCAGACAGTTATCAGAGAATTACATGAGTAACTCTTCATATGCTCCGTGAAGGAGAGCCAGAGCCTGAACTAGCCCTGGGAGCAGGGGAAGTACTTCCAGGAAAAGCGAGAATGTTTGAGCTCTAATCTACCAGATAAATTAGGAGTTGTGTTTTTTGTTTTGTTTTTGACAAACATGTCCTAACACTGATTATTTCTAATTCAGTTCTGACAGTACTCAGAATTGATATAGACCCCACAAGTTAAGGGCTCAGTCCCACAAATCTACCCCCACTTTAGGAGTAAGCCAGTAAGGGGGACTCCAGGCTACCCACATTTCTGACTACAAATTTGGGTGTTTCCCATGACCTCCCCTATGCCCAGGTTTAACAGTTCACTAGAATGACTCCCAGCACTCATGGAAACCTCTATGCTTACAATGACGGCTTTATTGTAAAAGATACAGCGCTGGAACTGCCAAATGGAAGATATGGAGATGGGCGTTGCACAGCGCTTCCACACCCTTTCTGGGTGGGTCACCCTTCTAGCACCTAGATGTGTTCACTAACTTGGAAGTGACCTAAACTCACTGTTTGAGGATGTTTATTAGCATAACTGATTAAACTGTTGGCCATTGGTGACTGAACTCAACCACCAGCCCCTCTCCCCTCCTCAGAGCTGGGGAAGGAGTAGACCTGAAAGTTCTAACCCTCTAATCACAGGGTGGCTTTTTTTTTTTTTTTTTTTTTATGGAAAACATCTCCAGTCCTGAAGCTATCTAGGGCCCCCACCAGGAATCATTACTTTAACATATGATTGATACCCTTATAACTTAGAATTCCAAGGATTTTAAGGAGCTCTGAGCCAGGAACCGGGGAAAGTGATCAAATGCTTAAACCTCATTATACCAGCATTGTTTAAACAGCCTCTGTGGCAGCCAGGGAAACCTGCTCTTCAGATCTTCAGAACAACTTAAAGCTGGGAGCACAGCCAACTGACAGCTCTAGCGGCCATTCTTTGACTCCACTGCACCCTTTGCTCTGAGAGCACATTTATTCTGCCCTCTTTCCACCAGGGGCTGAGCATCCCAGTGTGGGACTTCTCTATGGGGCAGCTTTTGCCAGAAGACTCCCCACGAACCTACCCAAGATTTTCCCAGAACTGTATACCAGTCCGAGGCTCTTCCTATGCAATCCTCCTTCCCTCTCTCCTTTCACAGGAGTCAGACGGGCTCACGTTCTCAAGGCTTTCCCTGCCTACTCCTGCTTGCTCCCTTTAGCCTTCGCAGGTGTTCCTCTCAGCAGATCTCTTGCTCGTTCTCAAGGCCTTCCCTGCCTACTCCTGCTTGCTCCCTTTATCCTTCGCAGGTGTTCCTCTCAGCAGATCTCTTGCTCGTCTAACCTCATCTTGATGTCTGCTCCTAGGAGGACCCAAACCGACTCAACCTTTAAGATACACCCTACTCCCAACCATAGCACCGGAGACACCATGGCTGTGGGAGTGCCCTGTGTTCTGTGGAAACTCTCTCCTTTTCCTTATTTCCTCCCTTGGGGCTCAGGGGACATTCTCTAGTCTTTTACTCTAACCTCAATGCTTTCTCCAGCTCCTTGTGCCCCAGGGAAGAAAGTAACCCTGGTAATTAATACTTCTTTTCTTCCTCATCTGCAAAATCTCAAGGGAGAGTGAACAGAGAATAAAGGATGGCTTGGTAAGCCCCCTGATTAATGACCAATTCCTGATTTTTCTCTCTTAAAGAACACGGTGTTACATTAATAAACATTTTGTAAATGTAAGGTGAAATATAAGATGGCCTAGATGATAACATAGTCATAAAGTTATAGTATTAGTTCCATTTTTATAAACATCACTATTTAATAATTGTTGAGTATACTCTTAATCCTGATGTATAATTTATGCTTAAAACAGGCCATGAAAAAAACTTAAGTCATTCTTGATTCAGCTCGTTTGAGTCCAAACTAGCCACATAAAATAGTCTTAAATGAAATGCAAGTTTTTACAAACTTATGACACCTATAGGAACTGCTTTTTACTATTTCTTCACTGAGAATGCCCCAGACTTCTCTGCTGTCTCCTGTTATGACTGTGAGAAAATAAGCTTTTGCCTGTAGATGTTAAATGGCATGAAAGCATCAGGCTGTTACTTCTCCCTGGAGATGGAGAACCGAATAATGCCAGAGTTCCTTTTAGTGCTCTGAGATAATGGTACATAGGAAGAGAAAATCTATGATTGATTCTAATGAGTAATCTTCTTGATGGCTCAGTAAGGGTAGCTATTCATTAGGGAACTGTTTAACTCAATCTCCAGGCAGGGCTCATAAGCATTCAGAAAGTTTGTGAAACAACAGATAGTATTTAACTCAATGATAATTATACAACTCAATGAGCTGGGTAGGTGTCTCACTGATGACCAGATTCTACTACAAAACTAATCAGTAGAGCTCTGCTATTTGACTGATTTTAGACAGGAGAAATGTGACAAAGCATCACAACACTGTGGTAGCGGGAAGAAATCAGTTATGATCTAGAATAGTTAAATTGGGTACGCTGAGGGACTGAAAACCAAAATAACAACCAATAGCTCAAACTCTGATGTCTCAAACTTGTAATGCTGTGCTACACACGTCATATAATTCATTTTTCTCTTCACAGTGAACACTTTGCCCCATTTTAGTTGAAGAATCGGAGTCTTGAGAGAGTATATGATTTCCTAAGGTCTCATGGCTTTTTAAGTCACAGAACCAGCAGTCAAACCCGAGTCTATACCAGAGTCTGGATCCTGCACATGATGGAGCTGGAGGAGGGAATGACAGTGCAACTCATGAATCTCCTGTCAGTGGTCCTCTAGTCACAGAAGAAAACAGAACTGCCATAGGCCAAAGAGAGTGCTACTATGCAGAATCAGCAATGTGACATTTATTTCCAGCGTTAACGTGATGTGGATAGAAAAGTAGTTTGTCAGAGCAAACTTTCTGTGGGGATGCTCTGTTCTCTGCTGCATTTCCTCATGACAGCTTGGTTGGCTTGCATTAAAACAGTTTTCTCACTGTCACAGTTTCTGAGCAACCTTAACTGCATACTGCCTTCCAGCAATCTTTCAGACTTCTGACCATAGCCTAAGGTTAGCAATG